>NC_090440.1:1470151240-1472551240 GCF_031143425.1 Pleurodeles waltl | reverse complement strand
ATGTTCTACAATTATAATCGGAAGCACAGGCATAATAAGAGATATTCATGTGCGTGCGTCTCTGTATATATATATATATATATATATATATATATATATATATATATACATATATTATGTGTGCACATATCACATGCGAGCCTGTGCATATGCACAAACACACACATAAACAGATATACATACACACACTTGCTTTACACTGGGACTGTACCTCCCGTCCAGTTGCCAGTAAACATTCTGAGTTCTGGCAGCCTCACTTCTAACGATCCATCTCTAGTTTTCATACAGTCATATCCTACGAGAGGGAAAGGGAAGACCTAGCACAGCGTTTCCCAACCTGTGGTCCGCAGACCCCAGGGGTCTGTGACACATTCCCAGGGGGTCCGCAGGCCTGGGCGACAGGAAGGCACTTCTCCAGCTGGGCCCTCTACAGAAACATGTCCATGCTTTTTTATCTGTTTATTCATTTGTGCAGCAGCTTTAAAAGCACTGCAAAGTTCAGTGTATGCTTTCTGACAAAAATATAAGTGTCAAGATAATTCTGGTGATTAATGTACGTGCTGGAGAGATGGGAGTTTGTCTAGTGGCAGATTTAACTCACTGTAGGTAGTGCAGATGGTTAATATACCAAATGCAAAAAACGTGTATCATGCAAAGAACAACATTTTATGTGCATAGCACACTGGGTTACCGCTTTTGTCACAGAGATTCTTTTGGTATTGTGCAGTTCAAAAGTCACAATCATAATCTAGCACAATGAGTTAAGAACTACCAACAAGGAACTACATGGAACAAATTAGAAAATTATATATTTTCCCAATTCTTTCATTACAGCAAAAAAAAGGTTTGCTTGCATAGGAGTACGCTATTATTAAAGTCAAGGCTAGCCACTGTGTTATGTTCTGAATCCTGAGTTTGTGTTTCTCCAGACCAGGCATTCTTCAAAAATGCCTAACAGTATGGATGAGGTGAATCCTACAAATTGTAGTCCCCTATAAAGTGTTTTGACACCCTACTCTGGTATGAGAGATGCTATAAATCAAATTAAATACATGTGACAGGGAAGCTATGGAGAGATGAGAGGCCTTCATGGTTTTACTTCCTTTGCCCACCACACATTAATTTAACATTTTTTGTATCTAAAAAATAAAAACAAAAACTGCTTGGGAAATGTAGAATGTGACTTGAGGATTCAGCTGTCTCTTTTACTAATGTCTGCACAACCAAAAGACTGGCCATGCCTAATCAGCTCCAATTTCAATTATCATTACGTCTGCACAAATTGTGGTTAGGCTGTAGCAGGACATAATACCATTGACATAAAAATATTTGACGAGTTAACATGAGAAAACAGATGTGCCTTGAGGTTGAGGAAGTCGAGTGCAGTAAAATGCTGGCACAGCTAATGGCATGCAGAGCTCCCAGTCTTGTCAGGGCCAGCTTTAGGGCAGTGCTAGCGGTGCGGCGGCACTGGGTGCTGACCTGCATTGGGGGGCACTGACCTCAGGGGGGCGCTTTAAAACAAATGAATGTATGTGAAAGGGGGGCTATGGAGAGATGAGTGGCACATTTGCTGGGTGGTAGTGAGTGAATCTGAAGAGGTGGTCATGGGGTGGGGGGTCACCAAAAAAGACTGTCGCACAGGGCGCCACCAGTGCTAAAGTCGGCCCTGCTTGAGATACATGGTTAAGGTATCCTTTGCTCCAAACCGAGCCCTTCTGCGCCGAGGCACTGTCCTACTAGAGGTGCCTGCAGGCTTCTTTGCACCAGCCCTGTTATTAACAAGGGGGCAATTTTTCTAAATCTTTATCCTGCAGTGTAGATGGTGTATGTTTTGGAGGACTGTTTTTTTTAAACTGACAAGTTCAGTTCACTGCCAGCACAAAAATACTGGTGCAAATGAAAGCAAGATCATGCCATACTTCAACGTCTGCAATTCTGAATCCACTGCAGTCACTATGAGGGTGTCCATTTGACTGCAGTGTATGTACACCCGATAAACCTAACCAATCCAGGATTGAGTGGAGCAGGCTAACCCTGCGTTCCTTTTGGGACTGGAGGCCTGTGCCTGCAATCTGCAGCTTAGATTAGTGCAGACAGAAGTGTGCATGTTGTGTTGGCAATGGCAAGAGACCCAGCCAATCTGACATGCGCACTTTAAGTTTTTAGGCAAGTCAAGTCATCCCTGATCCTGCTGCTAATCAGCAGGAATAGCCCTGCCCCCTCACTTGCACTCTTGCAGAAGCAGCAACACTAAGGGCCTGACTGCATGTTTGGTAGTTTGTGCACCATCGTGGGGGCAGTGGTGCTCTAACTGCCATTGGCTTGGCGGTCGGGCATCTGTATTATGGGTTATGCAGGCCTATGGAGCAAAGACCACAGTGGTCCTGCCGGCACCACCAGGTATCGCAGACTGCCACGCTCACGACGCAGCACAAACAGGCTGTGGAGCCTGTGTTTCTGCTGGACACATTATGAGGCTGCACACCACCAATGTGACCATGGCGGTCCGAACATCACATCTCAGCAGGCGGAAATGGAGAGTATAAAGGAAGCAAGTCACCTGCAGATAGTGTTACATGTCCTGTGCCGCCACGGAGCCCATCACCCACATGCAGCTTCTGCTATTGCTCAGAGATGGAGCAGAAAAATTACACCGCTGTAGATGCAACTGACCAGAAGTACACACGCCTATCTGTGTCATTGCACTCAACAACAGATTGTCGCACAGTCATCAATGTGATATGGGGGTCAAGCTATGGGCACCAAGTATACTTGTTATCGTGTACACATTCTGAGTCATTCACAAAGAAAGACACATTCATAGCCACAATATGCCCTCTTTAGGCAGGTCACTTACACTGTACTGCAACACTTTACTAAACTCATGTCTGCACATCTTAGGCACAGGGAAAGTGAAGTGTACGCAACATTGGGTCACACAACACCAACAACACAGCAACATCACATCAACAAATGTAACTGACACCCTCACATTCCTCACATGTCAAGGACTGCTGTCAGATTCAACACACATATGTATTGTCATGGAACACAAACACCACTCCCATTAAACAACCCTGCAATGGACCCAAACTTCATCCATATTGCAACACAATGCAAGGACAATGGGATGTGCAATAGTCAGAGACACAAATATACAAAGCTCACTAAGAAAACAATTGTCTTGGGTGACACTAGCACTGCCCAGAAATTCAGATATTGCAAGCAACAGCAAATGGATCAGCTAGAAGGCTGAAACACACACAACTGTAGGCAGACAACACAAGTTACTCAGGAAAAACATAAAGGTAGAAAAGGAATAGCAGGACAAATGTGTGCCCAAAAATAAACAACTGTTTGGGTTTATTTTTAACAAAATCCAAAATGTCAAAGGCCATTGGCCAGTCCAGCAGTTTGTCAGTGCACAGTACTGTGCCCACACTTGACTCCAATTACTGCTCAGGAACCTCCACAGGAAGAGGCGTTAAGTGGGCAGGCAGGCACCTCAGTGATCATCTGGGGAGGGGTGATGGGTCAGATTTGGGATGGGTGGGTTTGGGTTTTGGAGTGGTGGACTCTTTCTTAGGAGGGGTGGTCTTCTTTTTTTCTTTTTTGGGGGAGGGGTATGGGTGCTTGCAGGGTCTGCACGTGTGACAGGGGAGGACTTGAATGTGGAAAGGATAGCTTGGGATTTGGGTCAGGCCTCTTGGGTTTGGGATGGGGGTGGAGGGCACAGGGGAAAGTGCAAGCTAAAAAAAACTTTCCTTTGGAAGATGGGGACAGTCATCAGAAGGGGTTGGGGATTTGGAGTTTGAGGGAGTAGTTGTCTGGTGTGTTGGTTTTGATATCTTGGGTGTGTGCATTTGTAAGTTATGCTTCTGTTTAGGTGGTGTCTGTTGAGTGCAGAAGTATGGTTGTTTGTGTGTCTTGGGGGCTGGTAGGTGGAGGTGCTGGGTGATGTGGTAGTGGAGTATGTGTGTGTTTCTGTTGGGGTGGTGTCTTCAGGTCTGCTTGTAGTGGTGGATGTTTATATGTCTGTTGGGATGGTGTCTGTAGGTATGGTGGATGTGATGGATGTCTGTGTGTCTGTGTAGTGTTTGTGGGTATGGTGGGTGTAATGGATGTCTGTATATCTGTTGGGGTGGGTATGGTGGGTGTGGTGGGTGTGTCACTGCCTGTTATGGTGGTGCCTGTGGCCATGCTTGATGTGGTGTGTGGGCTGGTGGGGGTGGTGGGGGTGTCTGCTGAAGTGGTGGCTGATGGTGTGTAGGTGGGTGTATGTTGAGTGCTTGTGTGCTGGTGTGTTTTGTGGTGTTTGTGTTTATGTGTGCTGCTTGTGTGTATTGAGGTGGGTATATGCAAATGTGTCTGTGTGCTTGGGATAGGTAGTAGAATGGGGGATTTGGATTTGGAAGAGGGAGGTGAAGGGAGATGGAAGGTAAGGGGTGACTGGCTGCCATCAGTGAGGAGGCCAGAGGCTGAAAAGATCTCAGTAATCCAGACATGGCACTATAAATGCCTTCCAGGAAAGCATTCATCTACTAAAGTTGATTGGTCAAACCCTGGATGGCATTCACAATAGCAGTCTGATCCACAGGATACTCCTCAGAAGATCAGTAGCCTCCTCACTCAGAGCAGCAGGGGTAACAGGGGCTGGGGTGGAGGTATCTGCGGCAAAGCAGATGCACACCCTCCTGGGTGAGCGGGCATGGGCAATGGGGTGGAGAACAACAGGGAGGATGGCAATAGAACTGGGAGTGGCCGACAAAGATGGTACTGGAGTGTGTCTCGATGGGTCTGTCACCACTAGGGAGTGGCCACTCGAGGTAGAATCCGATGATGATGATATAGATCCTCTCTTCACTGTGGCACTCCCCTCACCCTCCAGGCCACTGGGTCCCTCTGTGCCGGTGGTGTCTTGACCTGGGGTACCGTGGATAGATGCTTCCTCACTTGGCTGTGCCCTGTCTCCTCCGCTAGCCTGGGCTGATGCTGCAAACACAAAGAGAAATATGGTCACCAAATGTCCTTGATCACACTTGAACAACAGCTCTGATTAGCAAACATTATCATGCTGTCAAGTAGGATCCAGCAACAAACACCACAGAAGTGACCCCTACCTGTACCATACCATATGCATGTATGCCATCTGAACTGTCAACTGTTGTCCAAAGGAAAATCAGGATCTCAGACAACTACAATTGCATGGCTGAAGTTGTACAATCACAGTAACTATTGAACAGGTAGGTGACCACATCACCTTCAATGCTTTGCCTCATGGAGCATACCTCAGTCACCTGTTATCATACAGTAGTAGGGTAATGCCAGCTGCATTCCCATAGATCCCACAAAAGGTCATGCAGACATTTATTTGTCACATACACAATAACACAACAATAAGAAATGATGCCCCTAGAACATGCCATGTTGCCATGTAGCCTGGAAAAGGTGACATGGAAATGCGCATGTCACTCTGGAAACATACCCACAATGCACACTTCACCAAGTGCAGTTTGTTCCAATGGAGTCATGGAGGAAGAACCAATGTTGCTCTGATAGGCCACAAATTTGTCACGGAAATGTACGCTTTAGACGTCATGTGCAAATTGTCAGGGAGATATGTCCCTAAATTCTACAACACAATGAATCAGCAAGCCCCTGGGAAAACATCACTAATGTCTAGCACCTCTTACAAATACATGCTGTAATTGCATCAGTAGAACCAATTAGTGCTGTGTATGTTGGAAAGACACAGAGATTTGCAAGTACCTGTAGAAGGCCCTCAACATGTTGCCCAGTGGGAAGCTAAATCAGTGCCTCCATTTTGGTCTGCAAACCTAATGTCTGTCGATGAATGGGTGTAACCAAACACTTGTGATTTTAACATAACTGCAAGTCATTACAGGATACATGCCAACAGTCAGGTAAAAAACCTTCCCCATTCCACATGTGCAGTGCACTTTGCTACATGATGCCACATCAATGGCCTGGAAATGCTCAATGTGGCTTAAAATTCTAGTCGCACACACCATGTCCCTCTTCAGTTGTACATGCAAATGACATGCAATGACGGTTAAGAGTATGTGTAAGCTAAGAATCAATGGTGACACACTCCTGCCTGTGGCACCACATAAAATGAACTCCCATTGTAAATGTCCTATTCCAAACACAGGCTGGCATGCACATATATGTGAGGGAATATAGGAATCAACCCATGAACACAGATAGACCATGCATGAAATCATGCATGAAACAGCAGCATATACATTTTCTCAAAAGAGAAAGTGACACATGACAACATGTATGCCCAAGGAATGCTGGCAACAGTGATGGCACACAAATCATGTCAATGAATATTCCCCACTTACCAAGAAAGTATTGATCTGTGTCTGCACCCCAAAGAACCATCTATTCTCTTGTAGGACGCTGACTCTCTATATTGTACACAAATGGTGTGCATTGTGCAGAGAGTCCGAGCAACCCCACCTTGATTTCCAGAGGTAAAAACTAGACCACCTAAAGCTCTAGTTTTTGTGGTAGCTTGGTCGAGCAGTTGGGCCAATCTTTGAAAAGTGGTAAGCATTTGCTGTACTCATAGTATCAATAAATGTGGACACACACTTAAAAGAATAACACGGCCAATTTACAAAAATACTTCAGACCAAGATCATCAAAATTGAGTAAGTACTGAAGTTATGATTTTTCAAAGTATAGCAAAAATAGTCTTTTTTAATGTAATTACGCACTATAGAATCAATGGAAGAAATATTTAAAAATTCATATAAAATCAGACAATGTGTTTACTGATGTCTCTGTCAGTTTTGTAGGTCAAGGCCATCGAGGGGTCCTGTGGGACAGCTGCCAAGGTTCAGGAATTTCCCAGTTCAAGCTGGAGCAGCTGCTGAAAGTCTTGAGGCTAGTGTAGGGCAGGCGAGGGGGACCAATTGCAAATGCACTGCACAGGTGGACTTCAAGGCGCGTCTGGTGAGTCCCCTTGGAGTGTAGAGGTTGAAAGGGTTGGGAGACCCTTAGAGCACAGCTGGTCAGGGAGGCCGGGTGCAGAGCAGCTAGGTCATCCAAGAACTGTGTGCAAAGGTACTGTGGGAACCAGTAGGCAAGTCACTTGGAGGGTGGATTGCAGGTCAGCAGAACCACTCTGGGGGGGTTCTTATGTTTCCTGAATTCCCTTGACTGGTGCTTGCTTCCAGTCCTCGGAGAGTCAGTAGTGGACTTTTCTTCCTGGTAGCTGATGTTGGGGGTCCAGTGCCCCCTGACTATTGCACGGTTTAGCCACTGGAGGTTGCAGTGCAACCAAACTTGGCACACTTGTAGAGTATGTCCTTTGTGTCTGTTGGGTGAACTTTGGTTTGTCTTCTATATCTGCAAAGAACAACATTTTATGTGCATAGCACACTGGGTTACCGCTTTTGTCACAGAGATTCTTTTGTTATTGTGCAGTTCAAAAGTCACAATCATAATCTAGCACAATGAGTTAAGAATTACCAACAAAGAACTACATTGAACAAATTAGAAAATTATACATTTTTCCAATTCTTTCATTACTGCAAAAAAAAGGTTTGCTTGCATAGGAGTACGCTAATATTAAAGTCAAGGCTAGCCACTGTGTTATGTTCTGAATCCTGAGTTTGTGTTTCTCCAGACCAGGCATTCTTCAAAAATGCCTAACAGTATGGATGAGGTGAATCGTACAACTTGTAGTCCCCTATAAAGTGTTTTGACACCCTACACTGGTATGAGAGATGCTATAAATCAAATTAAATACATGTGACAGGGAAGCTATGGAGAGATGAGAGGCCTTCATGGTTTTACTTCCTTTGCCCACCACACATTAATTTAACATTTTTTGTATCTAAAAAATAAAAACAAAAACTGCTTGGGAAATGTAGAATGTGACTTGAGGATTCAGCTGTCTCTTTTACTAATGTCTGCACAACCAAAAGACTGGCCATGCCTAATCAGCTTCAATTTCAATTATCATTATGTCTGCACAAATTGTGGTTAGGCTGTAGCAGGACATAATACCATTGACATAAAAATATTTGACGAGTTAACATGAGAAAACAGATGTGCCTTGAGGTTGAGGAAGTCGAGTGCAGTAAAATGATGGCACAGCTAATGGCATGCAGAGCTCCAAGTCTTGTCAGGGCCAGCTTTAGGGCAGTTCTAGCGGTGCGGCGGCACTGGGTGCTGACCTGCATTGGGGGGGCGCTGATCTCAGGGGGGCGCTTTAAAACAAATGAATGTATGTGAAAGGGGGGCTATGGAGAGATGAGGGGCACATTTGCTGGGTGGTAGTGAGTGAATCTGAAGAGGTGGTCATGGGGTGGGGGGTCGCCAAAAAAGACTGTCGCACAGGGCGCCACCAGTGCTAAAGTCGGCCCTGCTTGAGATACATGGTGAAGGTATCCTTTGCTCCAAACCGAGCCCTTCTGCGCCCAGGCACTGTCCTACTGGAGCTGCCTGCAGGGATCTTTGCCCCAGCCCTGTTATTAACAAGGGGGCAATTTTTCTAAATCTTTATCCTGCAGTGTTGATGGTGTATGTTTTGGAGGACTGTTTTTTTTAAACTGACAAGCTCAGTTCACTGCCAGCACAAAAATACTGGTGCAAATGAAAGCAAGATCATGCCATACTTCAACGTCTGCAATTCTGAATCCACTGCAGTCACTATGAGGGTGTCCATTTGACTGCAGTGTATGTACACCCGATAAACCTAACCAATCCAGGATTGAGTGGAGCAAGCTAACCCTGCGTTCCTTTTGGGACTGGAGGCCTGTGCCTGCAATCTGCAGCTTAGATTAGTGCAGACAGAAGTGTGCATGTTGTGTTGGCAATGGCAAGAGACCCAGCTAATCTGACATGCGCACTTTAAGTTTTTAGGAAAGTCAAGTCATCCCTGATCCTGCTGCTAATCAGCAGGAATAGCCCTGCCCCCTCACTTGCACTCTTGCAGAAGCAGCAACACTAAGGGCCTGACTGCATGTTTGGTAGTTTGTGCACCATCGTGGGGGCAGTGGTGCTCTAACTGCCATTGGCTTGGCGGTCGGGCATCTGTATTATGGGTTATGCAGGCCTATGGAGCAAAGACCACAGTGGTCCTGCCGGCACCACCAGGTATCGCAGACTGCCACGCTCACGACGCAGCACAAACAGGCTGTGGAGCCTGTGTTTCTGCTGGACACATTATGAGGCTGCACACCACCAATGTGACCATGGCGGTCCGAACATCACATCTCAGCAGGCGGAAATGGAGAGTATAAAGGAAGCAAGTCACCTGCAGATAGTGTTACATGTCCTGTGCCGCCACGGAGCCCATCACCCACATGCAGCTTCTGCTATTGCTCAGAGATGGAGCAGAAAAATTACACCGCTGTAGATGCAACTGACCAGAAGTACACACGCCTATCTGTGTCATTGCACTCAACAACAGATTGTCGCACAGTCATCAATGTGATATGGGGGTCAAGCTATGGGCACCAAGTATACTTGTTATCGTGTACACATTCTGAGTCATTCACAAAGAAAGACACATTCATAGCCACAATATGCCCTCTTTAGGCAGGTCACTTACACTGTACTGCAACACTTTACTAAACTCATGTCTGCACATCTTAGGCACAGGGAAAGTGAAGTGTACGCAACATTGGGTCACACAACACCAACAACACAGCAACATCACATCAACAAATGTAACTGACACCCTCACATTCCTCACATGTCAAGGACTGCTGTCAGATTCAACACACATATGTATTGTCATGGAACACAAACACCACTCCCATTAAACAACCCTGCAATGGACCCAAACTTCATCCATATTGCAACACAATGCAAGGACAATGGGATGTGCAATAGTCAGAGACACAAATATACAAAGCTCACTAAGAAAACAATTGTCTTGGGTGACACTAGCACTGCCCAGAAATTCAGATATTGCAAGCAACAGCAAATGGATCAGCTAGAAGGCTGAAACACACACAACTGTAGGCAGACAACACAAGTTACTCAGGAAAAACATAAAGGTAGAAAAGGAATAGCAGGACAAATGTGTGCCCAAAAATAAACAACTGTTTGGGTTTATTTTTAACAAAATCCAAAATGTCAAAGGCCATTGGCCAGTCCAGCAGTTTGTCAGTGCACAGTACTGTGCCCACACTTGACTCCAATTACTGCTCAGGAACCTCCACAGGAAGAGGCGTTAAGTGGGCAGGCAGGCACCTCAGTGATCATCTGGGGAGGGGTGATGGGTCAGATTTGGGATGGGTGGGTTTGGGTTTTGGAGTGGTGGACTCTTTCTTAGGAGGGGTGGTCTTCTTTTTTTCTTTTTTGGGGGAGGGGTATGGGTGCTTGCAGGGTCTGCACGTGTGACAGGGGAGGACTTGAATGTGGAAAGGATAGCTTGGGATTTGGGTCAGGCCTCTTGGGTTTGGGATGGGGGTGGAGGGCACAGGGGAAAGTGCAAGCTAAAAAAAACTTTCCTTTGGAAGATGGGGACAGTCATCAGAAGGGGTTGGGGATTTGGAGTTTGAGGGAGTAGTTGTCTGGTGTGTTGGTTTTGATATCTTGGGTGTGTGCATTTGTAAGTTATGCTTCTGTTTAGGTGGTGTCTGTTGAGTGCAGAAGTATGGTTGTTTGTGTGTCTTGGGGGCTGGTAGGTGGAGGTGCTGGGTGATGTGGTAGTGGAGTATGTGTGTGTTTCTGTTGGGGTGGTGTCTTCAGGTCTGCTTGTAGTGGTGGATGTTTATATGTCTGTTGGGATGGTGTCTGTAGGTATGGTGGATGTGATGGATGTCTGTGTGTCTGTGTAGTGTTTGTGGGTATGGTGGGTGTAATGGATGTCTGTATATCTGTTGGGGTGGGTATGGTGGGTGTGGTGGGTGTGTCACTGCCTGTTATGGTGGTGCCTGTGGCCATGCTTGATGTGGTGTGTGGGCTGGTGGGGGTGGTGGGGGTGTCTGCTGAAGTGGTGGCTGATGGTGTGTAGGTGGGTGTATGTTGAGTGCTTGTGTGCTGGTGTGTTTTGTGGTGTTTGTGTTTATGTGTGCTGCTTGTGTGTATTGAGGTGGGTATATGCAAATGTGTCTGTGTGCTTGGGATAGGTAGTAGAATGGGGGATTTGGATTTGGAAGAGGGAGGTGAAGGGAGATGGAAGGTAAGGGGTGACTGGCTGCCATCAGTGAGGAGGCCAGAGGCTGAAAAGATCTCAGTAATCCAGACATGGCACTATAAATGCCTTCCAGGAAAGCATTCATCTACTAAAGTTGATTGGTCAAACCCTGGATGGCATTCACAATAGCAGTCTGATCCACAGGATACTCCTCAGAAGATCAGTAGCCTCCTCACTCAGAGCAGCAGGGGTAACAGGGGCTGGGGTGGAGGTATCTGCGGCAAAGCAGACGCACACCCTCCTGGGTGAGCGGGCATGGGCAATGGGGTGGAGAACAACAGGGAGGATGGCAATAGAACTGGGAGTGGCCGACAAAGATGGTACTGGAGTGTGTCTCGATGGGTCTGTCACCACTAGGGAGTGGCCACTCGAGGTAGAATCCGATGATGATGATATAGATCCTCTCTTCACTGTGGCACTCCCCTCACCCTCCAGGCCACTGGGTCCCTCTGTGCCGGTGGTGTCTTGACCTGGGGTACCGTGGATAGATGCTTCCTCACTTGGCTGTGCCCTGTCTCCTCCGCTAGCCTGGGCTGATGCTGCAAACACAAAGAGAAATATGGTCACCAAATGTCCTTGATCACACTTGAACAACAGCTCTGATTAGCAAACATTATCATGCTGTCAAGTAGGATCCAGCAACAAACACCACAGAAGTGACCCCTACCTGTACCATACCATATGCATGTATGCCATCTGAACTGTCAACTGTTGTCCAAAGGAAAATCAGGATCTCAGACAACTACAATTGCATGGCTGAAGTTGTACAATCACAGTAACTATTGAACAGGTAGGTGACCACATCACCTTCAATGCTTTGCCTCATGGAGCATACCTCAGTCACCTGTTATCATACAGTAGTAGGGTAATGCCAGCTGCATTCCCATAGATCCCACAAAAGGTCATGCAGACATTTATTTGTCACATACACAATAACACAACAATAAGAAATGATGCCCCTAGAACATGCCATGTTGCCATGTAGCCTGGAAAAGGTGACATGGAAATGCGCATGTCACTCTGGAAACATACCCACAATGCACACTTCACCAAGTGCAGTTTGTTCCAATGGAGTCATGGAGGAAGAACCAATGTTGCTCTGATAGGCCACAAATTTGTCACGGAAATGTACGCTTTAGACGTCATGTGCAAATTGTCAGGGAGATATGTCCCTAAATTCTACAACACAATGAATCAGCAAGCCCCTGGGAAAACATCACTAATGTCTAGCACCTCTTACAAATACATGCTGTAATTGCATCAGTAGAACCAATTAGTGCTGTGTATGTTGGAAAGACACAGAGATTTGCAAGTACCTGTAGAAGGCCCTCAACATGTTGCCCAGTGGGAAGCTAAATCAGTGCCTCCATTTTGGTCTGCAAACCTAATGTCTGTCGATGAATGGGTGTAACCAAACACTTGTGATTTTAACATAACTGCAAGTCATTACAGGATACATGCCAACAGTCAGGTAAAAAACCTTCCCCATTCCACATGTGCAGTGCACTTTGCTACATGATGCCACATCAATGGCCTGGAAATGCTCAATGTGGCTTAAAATTCTAGTCGCACACACCATGTCCCTCTTCAGTTGTACATGCAAATGACATGCAATGACGGTTAAGAGTATGTGTAAGCTAAGAATCAATGGTGACACACTCCTGCCTGTGGCACCACATAAAATGAACTCCCATTGTAAATGTCCTATTCCAAACACAGGCTGGCATGCACATATATGTGAGGGAATATAGGAATCAACCCATGAACACAGATAGACCATGCATGAAATCATGCATGAAACAGCAGCATATACATTTTCTCAAAAGAGAAAGTGACACATGACAACATGTATGCCCAAGGAATGCTGGCAACAGTGATGGCACACAAATCATGTCAATGAATATTCCCCACTTACCAAGAAAGTATTGATCTGTGTCTGCACCCCAAAGAACCATCTATTCTCTTGTAGGACGCTGACTCTCTATATTGTACACAAATGGTGTGCATTGTGCAGAGAGTCCGAGCAACCCCACCTTGGTTTCCAGAGGTAAAAACTAGACCACCTAAAGCTCTAGTTTTTGTGGTAGCTTGGTCGAGCAGTTGGGCCAATCTTTGAAAAGTGGTAAGCATTTGCTGTACTCATAGTATCAATAAATGTGGACACACACTTAAAAGAATAACACGGCCAATTTACAAAAATACTTCAGACCAAGATCATCAAAATTGAGTAAGTACTGAAGTTATGATTTTTCAAAGTATAGCAAAAATAGTCTTTTTTAATGTAATTACGCACTATAGAATCAATGGAAGAAATATTTAAAAATTCATATAAAATCAGACAATGTGTTTACTGATGTCTCTGTCAGTTTTGTAGGTCAAGGCCATCGAGGGGTCCTGTGGGACAGCTGCCAAGGTTCAGGAATTTCCCAGTTCAAGCTGGAGCAGCTGCTGAAAGTCTTGAGGCTAGTGTAGGGCAGGCGAGGGGGACCAATTGCAAATGCACTGCACAGGTGGACTTCAAGGCGCGTCTGGTGAGTCCCCTTGGAGTGTAGAGGTTGAAAGGGTTGGGAGACCCTTAGAGCACAGCTGGTCAGGGAGGCCGGGTGCAGAGCAGCTAGGTCATCCAAGAACTGTGTGCAAAGGTACTGTGGGAACCAGTAGGCAAGTCACTTGGAGGGTGGATTGCAGGTCAGCAGAACTACTCTGGGGGGGTTCTTATGTTTCCTGAATTCCCTTGACTGGTGCTTGCTTCCAGTCCTCGGAGAGTCAGTAGTGGACTTTTCTTCCTGGTAGCTGATGTTGGGGGTCCAGTGCCCCCTGACTATTGCACGGTTTAGCCACTGGAGGTTGCAGTGCAACCAAACTTGGCACACTTGTAGAGTATGTCCTTTGTGTCTGTTGGGTGAACTTTGGTTTGTCTTCTATATCTGCAAAGAACAACATTTTATGTGCATAGCACACTGGGTTACCGCTTTTGTCACAGAGATTCTTTTGTTATTGTGCAGTTCAAAAGTCACAATCATAATCTAGCACAATGAGTTAAGAATTACCAACAAAGAACTACATTGAACAAATTAGAAAATTATACATTTTTCCAATTCTTTCATTACTGCAAAAAAAAGGTTTGCTTGCATAGGAGTACGCTAATATTAAAGTCAAGGCTAGCCACTGTGTTATGTTCTGAATCCTGAGTTTGTGTTTCTCCAGACCAGGCATTCTTCAAAAATGCCTAACAGTATGGATGAGGTGAATCGTACAACTTGTAGTCCCCTATAAAGTGTTTTGACACCCTACACTGGTATGAGAGATGCTATAAATCAAATTAAATACATGTGACAGGGAAGCTATGGAGAGATGAGAGGCCTTCATGGTTTTACTTCCTTTGCCCACCACACATTAATTTAACATTTTTTGTATCTAAAAAATAAAAACAAAAACTGCTTGGGAAATGTAGAATGTGACTTGAGGATTCAGCTGTCTCTTTTACTAATGTCTGCACAACCAAAAGACTGGCCATGCCTAATCAGCTTCAATTTCAATTATCATTATGTCTGCACAAATTGTGGTTAGGCTGTAGCAGGACATAATACCATTGACATAAAAATATTTGACGAGTTAACATGAGAAAACAGATGTGCCTTGAGGTTGAGGAAGTCGAGTGCAGTAAAATGATGGCACAGCTAATGGCATGCAGAGCTCCAAGTCTTGTCAGGGCCAGCTTTAGGGCAGTTCTAGCGGTGCGGCGGCACTGGGTGCTGACCTGCATTGGGGGGGCGCTGATCTCAGGGGGGCGCTTTAAAACAAATGAATGTATGTGAAAGGGGGGCTATGGAGAGATGAGGGGCACATTTGCTGGGTGGTAGTGAGTGAATCTGAAGAGGTGGTCATGGGGTGGGGGGTCGCCAAAAAAGACTGTCGCACAGGGCGCCACCAGTGCTAAAGTCGGCCCTGCTTGAGATACATGGTGAAGGTATCCTTTGCTCCAAACCGAGCCCTTCTGCGCCCAGGCACTGTCCTACTGGAGCTGCCTGCAGGGATCTTTGCCCCAGCCCTGTTATTAACAAGGGGGCAATTTTTCTAAATCTTTATCCTGCAGTGTTGATGGTGTATGTTTTGGAGGACTGTTTTTTTTAAACTGACAAGCTCAGTTCACTGCCAGCACAAAAATACTGGTGCAAATGAAAGCAAGATCATGCCATACTTCAACGTCTGCAATTCTGAATCCACTGCAGTCACTATGAGGGTGTCCATTTGACTGCAGTGTATGTACACCCGATAAACCTAACCAATCCAGGATTGAGTGGAGCAGGCTAACCCTGCGTTCCTTTTGGGACTGGAGGCCTGTGCCTGCAATCTGCAGCTTAGATTAGTGCAGACAGAAGTGTGCATGTTGTGTTGGCAATGGCAAGAGACCCAGCTAATCTGACATGCGCACTTTAAGTTTTTAGGAAAGTCAAGTCATCCCTGATCCTGCTGCTAATCAGCAGGAATAGCCCTGCCCCCTCACTTGCACTCTTGCAGAAGCAGCAACACTAAGGGCCTGACTGCATGTTTGGTAGTTTGTGCACCATCGTGGGGGCAGTGGTGCTCTAACTGCCATTGGCTTGGCGGTCGGGCATCTGTATTATGGGTTATGCAGGCCTATGGAGCAAAGACCACAGTGGTCCTGCCGGCACCACCAGGTATCGCAGACTGCCACGCTCACGACGCAGCACAAACAGGCTGGGGAGCCTGTGTTTCTGCTGGACACATTATGAGGCTGCACACCACCAATGTGACCATGGCGGTCCGAACATCACATCTCAGCAGGCGGAAATGGAGAGTATAAAGGAAGCAAGTCACCTGCAGATAGTGTTACATGTCCTGTGCCGCCACGGAGCCCATCACCCACATGCAGCTTCTGCTGCTGCTCAGAGATGGAGTAGAAAAATTACACCGCTGTAGATGCAACTGACCAGAAGTACACACGCTTATCTGTGTCATTGCACTCAACAACAGATTGTCGCACAGTCATCAATGTGATATGGGGGTCAAGCTATTGGCACCAAGTATACTTGTTATCGTGTACACATTCTGAGTCATTCACAAAGAAAGACACATTCATAGCCACAATATGCCCTCTTTAGGCAGGTCACTTACACTGTACTGCAACACTTTACTAAACTCATGTCTGCACATCTTAGGCACAGGGAAAGTGAAGTGTACGCAACATTGGGTCACACAACACCAACAACACAGCAACATCACATCAACAAATGTAACTGACACCCTCACATTCCTCACATGTCAAGGACTGCTGTCAGATTCAACACACATATGTATTGTCATGGAACACAAACACCACTCCCATTAAACAACCCTGCAATGGACCCAAACTTCATCCATATTGCAACACAATGCAAGGACAAGTGGATGTGCAATAGTCAGAGACACAAATATACAAAGCTCACTAAGAAAACAATTGTCTTGGGTGACACTAGCACTGCCCAGAAATTCAGATATTGCAAGCAACAGCAAATGGATCAGCTAGAAGGCTGAAACACACACAACTGTAGGCAGACAACACAAGTTACTCAGGAAAAACATAAAGGTAGAAAAGGAATAGCAGGACAAATGTGTGCCCAAAAATAAACAACTGTTTGGGTTTATTTTTAACAAAATCCAAAATGTCAAAGGCCATTGGCCAGTCCAGCAGTTTGTCAGTGCACAGTACTGTGCCCACACTTGACTCCAATTACTGCTCAGGAACCTCCACAGGAAGAGGCGTTAAGTGGGCAAGCAGGCACCTCAGTGATCATCTGGGGAGGGGTGATGGGTCAGATTTGGGATGGGTGGGTTTGGGTTTTGGAGTGGTGGACTCTTTCTTAGGAGGGGTGGTCTTCTTTTTTTCTTTTTCGGGGGAGGGGTATGGGTGCTTGCAGGGTGTGCACGTGTGGCAGGGGAGGACTTGAATGTGGAAAGGATAGCTTGGGATTTGGGTCAGGCCTCTTGGGTTTGGGATGGGGGTGGAGGGCACAGGGGAAAGTGCAAGCTAAAAAAAGCTTTCCTTTGGAAGATGGGGACAGTCATCAGAAGGGGTTGGGGATTTGGAGTTTGAGGGAGTAGTTGTCTGGTGTGTTGGTTTTGATATCTTGAGTGTGTGCATTTGTAAGTTATGCTTCTGTTTAGGTGGTGTCTGTTGAGTGCAGAAGTATGGTTGTTTGTGTGTCTTGGGGGCTGGTAGGTGGAGGTGCTGGGTGATGTGGTAGTGGAGTATGTGTGTGTTTCTGTTGGGGTGGTGTCTTCAGGTCTGCTTGTAGTGGTGGATGTTTATATGTCTGTTGGGATGGTGTCTGTAGGTATGGTGGATGTGATGGATGTCTGTGTGTCTGTGTAGTGTTTGTGGGTATGGTGGGTGTAATGGATGTCTGTATATCTGTTGGGGTGGGTATGGTGGGTGTGGTGGGTGTGTCACTGCCTGTTATGGTGGTGCCTGTGGCCATGCTTGATGTGGTGTGTGGGCTGGTGGGGGTGTTGGGGGTGTCTGCTGAAGTGGTGGCTGATGGTGTGTAGGTGGGTGTATGTTGAGTGCTTGTGTGCTGGTGTGTTTTGTGGTGTTTGTGTTTATGTGTGCTGCTTGTGTGTGTTGAGGTGGGTATATGCAAATGTGTCTGTGTGCTTGGGATAGGTAGTAGAATGGGGGATTTGGATTTGGAAGAGGGAGATGAAGGGAGATGGAAGGGAAGGTGTGACTGGCTGCCATCAGTGAGGAGGCCAGAGGCTGAAAAGATCTCAGTAATCCAGACATGGCACTATAAATGCCTTCCAGGAAAGCATTCATCTACTAAAGTTGGTTGGTCAAACCCTGGATGGCATTCACAATAGCAGTCTGATCCACAGGATACTCCTCAGAAGATCAGTAGCCTCCTCACTCAGAGCAGCAGGGGTAACAGGGGCTGGGGTGGAGGTATCTGCGGCAAAGCAGACGCACACCCTCCTGGGTGAGCGGGCATGGGCAATGGGGTGGAGAACAACAGGGAGGATGGCAATAGAACTGGGAGTGGCCGACAAAGATGGTACTGGAGTGTGTCTCGATGGGTCTGTCACCACTAGGGAGTGGCCACTCGAGGTAGAATCCGATGATGATGATATAGATCCTCTCTTCACTGTGGCACTCCCCTCACCCTCCAGGCCACTGGGTCCCTCTGTGCCAGTGGTGTCTTGACCTGGGGTACCGTGGATAGATGCTTCCTCACTTGGCTGTGCCCTGTCTCCTCCGCTAGCCTGGGCTGATGCTGCAAACACAAAGAGAAATATGGTCACCAAATGTCCTTGATCACACTTGAACAACAGCTCTGATTAGCAAACATTATCATGCTGTCAAGTAGGATCCAGCAACAAACACCACAGAAGTGACCCCTACCTGTACCATACCATATGCATGAATGCCATCTGAACTGTCAACTGTTGTCCAAAGGAAAATCAGGATCTCAGACAACTACAATTGCATGGCTGAAGTTGTACAATCACAGTAACTATTGAACAGGTAGGTGACCACATCACCTTCAATGCTTTGCCTCATGGAGCATACCTCAGTCACCTGTTATCATACAGTAGTAGGGTAATGCCAGCTGCATTCCCATAGATCCCACAAAAGGTCATGCAGACATTTATTTGTCACATACACAATAACACAACAATAAGAAATGATGCCCCTAGAACATGCCATGTTGCCATGTAGCCTGGAAAAGGTGACATGGAAATGCGCATGTCACTCTGGAAACATACCCACAATGCACACTTCACCAAGTGCAGTTTGTTCCAATGGAGTCATGGAGGAAGAACCAATGTTGCTCTGATAGGCCACAAATTTGTCACGGAAATGTGCGCTTTAGACGTCATGTGCAAATTGTCAGGGAGATATGTCCCTAAATTCTACAACACAATGAATCAGCAAGCCCCTGGGAAAACATCACTAATGTCTAGCACCTCTTACAAATACATGCTGTAATTGCATCAGTAGAACCAATTAGTGCTGTGTATGATGGAAAGACACAGAGATTTGCAAGTACCTGTAGAAGGCCCTCAACATGTTGCCCAGTGGGAAGCTAAATCAGTGCCTCCATTTTGGTCTGCAAACCTAATGTCTGTCGATGAATGGGTGTAACCAAACACTTGTGATTTTAACATAACTGCAAGTCATTACAGGATACATGCCAACAGTCAGGTAAAAAACCTTCCCCATTCCACATGTGCAGTGCACTTTGCTACATGATGCCACATCAATGGCCTGGAAATGCTCAATGTGGCTTAAAATTCTAGTCGCACACACCATGTCCCTCTTCAGTTGTACATGCAAATGACATGCAATGACGGTTAAGAGTATGTGTAAGCTAAGAATCAATGGTGACACACTCCTGCCTGTGGCACCACATAAAATGAACTCCCATTGTAAATGTCCTATTCCAAACACAGGCTGGCATGCACATATATGTGAGGGAATATAGGAATCAACCCATGAACACAGATAGACCATGCATGAAATCATGCATGAAACAGCAGCATATACATTTTCTCAAAAGAGAAAGTGACACATGACAACATGTATGCCCAAGGAATGCTGGCAACAGTGATGGCACACAAATCATGTCAATGAATATTCCCCACTTACCAAGAAAGTATTGATCTGTGTCTGCACCCCAAAGAACCATCTATTCTCTTGTAGGACGCTGACTCTCTATATTGTACACAAATGGTGTGCATTGTGCAGAGAGTCCGAGCAACCCCACCTTGGTTTCCAGAGGTAAAAACTAGACCACCTAAAGCTCTAGTTTTTGTGGTAGCTTGGTCGAGCAGTTGGGCCAATCTTTGAAAAGTGGTAAGCATTTGATGTACTCATAGTATCAATAAATGTGGACACACACTTAAAAGAATAACACGGCCAATTTACAAAAATACTTCAGACCAAGATCATCAAAATTGAGTAAGTACTGAAGTTATGATTTTTCAAAGTATAGCAAAAATAGTCTTTTTTAATGTAATTACGCACTATAGGAATCAATGGAAGAAATATTTAAAAATTCATATAAAATCAGACAATGTGTTTACTGATGTCTCTGTCAGTTTTTAGGTCAAGGCCATCGAGGGGTCCTGTGGGACAGCTGCCAAGGTTCAGGAATTTCCCAGTTCAAACTGGAGCAGCTGCTGAAAGTCTTGAAGCTGGTGTAGGGCAGGCGAGGGGGACCAATTGCAAATGCACTGCACAGGTGGACTTCAAGGCGCGTCTGGTGAGTCCCCTTGGAGTGTAGAGGATGAAAGGGTTGGGAGACCCTTAGAGCACAGCTGGTCAGGGAGGCCGGGTGCAGAGCAGCTAGGTCATCCAAGAACTGTGTGCAAAGGTACTGTGGGAACCAGTAGGCAAGTCACTTGGAGGGTGGATTGCAGGTCAGCAGAACTACTCTGGGGGGGTTCTTATGTTTCCTGAATTCCCTTGACTGGTGCTTGCTTCCAGTCCTCGGAGAGTCAGTGGGGGACTTTTCTTCCTGGTATCCGATGTTGGGAGTCCAGTGCCCCCCGGTTCAGCCACTGGAGGTTGCAGTGCAACCAAACTTGGCACACTTGTAGAGTATGTCCTTTGGGTCTGTTGGGTGAACTTTGGTTTGTCTTCTATGTCCAGTTTCTTGGTCAGCAGCTGGTCAGTGAACTGGTTTCTGCTTCCAGGCCACAGGGAGGGATGTGTTCACTCTGGAGGGAGGTCTGTGGCAATTTTCAGAAGGTTGTGGGTCCTCTGGGGTTTTATAGAGTCCTATCAATGTCCAGTTAACCCCTCAGCAGCGATTGTCGAGTCCTGGGTGCAGCAGGCAGTGTTTGGCACCTTTTCTTGGTGCAGCAGGACTTCAGTTCTCAAGCCTTCGGTCTTCTTTGCTGCTGGTCTTCTTGTGTCTGTTGAATCTGATCTGCAGGTCTAGGAATATCCACTAAATTCTGCATTTAGGGGACTTTTAGGAAAGTACCTAGTAGTGGCCAATGGGCCATCTACCTTAGGGTGGCTACACCCACTATGTTACCACTTCCTGTGGGCAGAGGTCACATCCTTATCCCTGGTTGGCTATTTTCATACCATACCAGATGGAGAAAAATGAAATAGAGAGTTCACTTCGCTTGCAACACTTTGGGGGTGGTGCAGATTGGGGGATGCTACTCCTCCTGGTCTTGGAGCATGTTCCCGCTGTTGCTCCCACCAAAAGTGGGGATTTACCAGGGGGCAGCCATCTGCTGCTAGCAGCAGGGCTAGGGGTTGATTTTCAAGGGCAGTAAGCCCTTTGAATCTTGCAGGCAGGGCAGTGTACATTCCTGGGGGAAGAGGTGTAATACCTCTGCCCAGGAAGGGTTTTGTTTTCTGGTCCCAGAGAGCAGAGGCCCTCACCCCAGGAATCCAGAATCTTGTCTGATGGTGGGAGGCTGATTAGGACCGGCCAGCAACCATGCAACCATCAGTTAGCTTTTGCAGGGGTCACCTTTAAGATGGCCCCAGTGTACATTGTGCAATAAATCCAGTACTGGTACCAGTTTGGATTTATTGTTCTGAGTTGTTTGATACCGAACAACCCAGGGTTCAGAGTAGCCATAATGTAGCTCTGAAACTTGAACTGAACAGTGTCCAGCACATGCACTCAAATAGCTTCCCTGTACACTTACTTTGTCCTGGGTTTGTTAAGGACACAGTAGGGCAATATTACTCTTGCACCTATGCCACACATGTAGTATAATGCACCCTGTCTTAGGGTTGGAGGGCTGCCAGAGGGATGGCTTACCTATACTGCATGCAGTGTGTAGAGGACAGGTCACACAGGCTGTGTGCCATGTCATGTTTGCATTTTAGGATTCCACCAGGAAATGGCAGTGCTGAGTGCACTTTGATCCAGGTTCTCTGAGGATGGCACAATCTGTGCTGCTGCCCTTAGGGGGCCTACCCTTATTACCTCATGCCCTGGGTACCTAAGTACCTTTTACTCGGGACTTATAGTGTCAGCGAAATGTGTTGCCAATTGTGCCAGTGCATCACAACAGAATTGGATAAGAGATCTGGCCCAGGGAACCTGTTTAGCAGGTACCCAGTTCATAACAACTTTAAAACCACCTCAAATACCATGCAAAAAGTGGGGGGCTAATCAAGTCAAAAGAGGTACTTTCTCACAGCTCTGTCACATTTATGATGGCCATTTCCACATTACAGACAGTAGTGAGGCACCTGCACCTGTCACATGCTAAAGACAAGTAGCCTCTGGGTGGCAGATGCCAATATTCTCATTTAACCAGCACATTGCTAAGGACAGTGATGCATCACTTCCTTTCCTTTACTTTGGCCTGTAACACTAAGGAGTAGTGGTGTGTTGCACAGAATTTACACCCACTACAACAACAAACATTACTTGATTGATCAATGTAAAAAAAGCTGTATGTTGTCCCTGGGGAGACATTGAAGAGTGTCGGGCTGAGCGAGGAGCCTTGAGGTACGCCGCAGATGATCTCGGTGGTGTCTGAGCGAAAAGGTGGGAGGTAAACTCTTTGAGATCGGTTTGAGAGGAAGGAGGCGATCCAGTCCAGGGCCTGGCCTTGGATCCCGGTGGAGCGGAGGTGGGTTATTAGGGTGCGGTGACAGACGGTGTCGAAGGCAGCCGAGAGGTCGAGGAGGATGAGGGCGACTGTTTCACCATTGTCCATCAGGGTTCTGATGTCGTCTGTGACTGAGATGAGGGCGGTTTCAGTGGTGTGGTTGGTTCGGAATCCAGTTTGTGAAGGGTCGAGAAGGTTGTTGTCTTCCAGAAAGTTGGTAAGCTGTTTGTTGACGGTCTTCTCTATTACCTTGGCAGGGAAGGGGAGGAGCGAGATGGGGCGGAAGTTTTTCTGGTCGCTTGGGTCAGCCGTAGGTTTCTTTAGTAGGGCGTTGACTTCGGTGTGTTTCCAGCTTTCGGGGAAGGTAGCAGAAGAAAATGAAGATTTGATGATGGCCTGGAGGTGCGGGGCGATGATGTCGTCGGCTTTATTGAAGATGAAGTGAGGGCAGGGGTCCGATGGGGCGCCGGAGTGGATAGAGTTCATGGTGGTTTTGGTTTCTTCAGTGTTGATGTGGGTGCAGGCGTTGAGGGTGATGGCCGGGGTTGTGGGTTCGGTGATGCTTAGTTGGGTCTGGTGTCCGAAGCTGTCGTGGAGGTCGGTGATCTTGCGATGGAAGACGGTGGCGAGGGAGTTGCACAGGTCTTGTGAGGGCGTGGTGGCATTGGCGTTGGCGTTGGGGGTGGAGAACTCTTTAACGATGCTGAAAAGTTCTCTGCTGTTGTGGCTGTTTTTGTCCAGTCTGTCGGTGAAAAAATTCCTTTTGGCTGCGCGGATCAAGTGGTGGTGTTCGCGGGTTGCGTTTTTGATGGCGGTCATGTTGTCGGCGGTGTGGTCCTTGCGCCAGGCCTTCTCGAGGGCGCGACAGGTTTTCTTCGATTCCTTAAGGGTGTCAGAGAACCAGAGAGGTTTTTTGGTGATGGCCTGTTGATGCGTGTGTCTGAGGGAAGCAAGGTTGTCTGCGCAGTTGGAGATCCAGTTCGAGAAGCTGAGGGCTGCGTCGTTGGGGTCAGTGGTGAGGGTGGGTTGGTTGACGGTGAGTGCGGAGAAGAGTTGTTCCTCGGGGATTTTGTTCCACTGTCGACGAGGGATGGGTTGAGTGCAGAGGTGGCGGGTCTCGCGTCGGAATGTGAAGTGGATACAGCTGTGGTCGGTCCAGTGTAGAACGGAGGCGTGGCTGAAGGAGACGTGTTTGCTGGCGGAGAAGATGGGGTCAAGCGTGTGTCCGGCGATGTGGGTGGCGGTGTTCACCAGTTGCTTGAGGCCGAGGTTGGCGAGGTTGTCGAGCAGAGCGGTGGTGTTGGGGTCGTTGTTTTGTTCCAGATGGAAGTTGAGGTCGCCTAGGAGGATGTAGTCCGGCGAGGCGAGGGTGTGCCGGGAGACTAATTCGGCGATGGAGTCGCTGAAAGGGGCGCGCGGTATACAACGGATCCTCTGAGGGTGGTCCTGGGGTCGGTGCGAATCTGGAAATGCAGGTGTTCGGCGGCGAGGGGGGTGTCTTCGGTGGAGGTGGTGACGCTGATGGAGTCTTTGAAGACGATGGCGATTCCTTCTCCTACTTGGTTGGTGCGGTCTCTCCTGGAAATCTTGTAGCCTTCGGGGATGGCAGCGGCGATGTCAGGGGCCGAGGAGGCATTCATCCAGGTCTCCGTGATGAAGGCGACGTCCGGTGCTGTGGAGTCCAGGAGGTCCCAGAGTTCAACGGTGTGCTTGTGGATGGATCGAGCGTTGACCAGGATGCACTTGAGGTGGTTGCTGGCGCGTGGGCTGGTGGTAGTGGCGTGGTGGAAGATGCGTTTGCAGGAGTGGCAGGTGAAGGGTCCATGGGTGCGTTTGGGGTGAGCTTGGAAGCAGGTGTTGGAGCGCCCTGGGTTGAGGGCGTGGAGGGTGGTGGGGTCGTAGCGGAGCAGCGGGGTGTAGGAGAGCTGGGGACCAGGGGTCGTGGTGCTGGGCGCGGGCCAGGCGCGGACGGGCGCAGACAGCGCGGTCACGCAGCGGCCGCCATAAGAGGGAGGGGGAGGGGTCAGCTGGGGGCGAATGGGAGCTGGGGGGCGGGGGCATGCAGGAGGTGGCGGCGGGAAAGCGGAAGGGAGGGGGGGACAGGTAGAGGGAGAAGAGCTGGGGAGGGGGGTTTAAGGGTGGTGGGGGGTGAGTTTTAGGAAGTTTAGGGAGAGAGATAGGAGTAAGGTTGGGAAGATAGGGGAGGGGGGGTTGTAGAGGTGGGTGAGGGTGAGAGGTAGAGAGAAAGGATTGGAAGTTAGGGGTGGTAATGGGGTAAGATAGGGGTGGTGAGTGGGGGGGAAAGATAGAGAAATAGGTAGATAGGAGGAGGTGGTGAGTGAGGGAGATAGATAGTGAGATAGAGAGATAGGTAGATTGGTAGATAGGAGGAGTGAGGGAGGCAGATAGCGAACGGGTTAGATAGGGGTGATACTGAGGGGGAGGCGAGTGAGGGAGAGAGAAGAGACAGGAGCAGGAGGGCAGGCGCGGGAAGAGCAGAAGACGGAGGACGAAGAAGCAGAAGAACAGAAGACAGAAGATGAAGAGCAGAAGAAAGAAGCAAAAGAACAGAAGACAGAAGATGAAGAGCAGAAGACAGAAGACGAAGAAGAGAAGACAGAAGACAGAAGATGAAGAACAGAAGACAGTAGACCACAGAAGAAGGTGCAGGAGACGAAGAGCAGAAGACAGAAGACTACAGAAGAAGATGAAGAAGAAGAGGAGCGCAGAAGACAGAAGAATACAGATGAAGAAGAAGAAGAGGGGAGGCGAGCGGCAGCGGAAGGAGCCAAGAAGAGGGACAGAGAAGAAGAGGCACACGCAGGTCGCGGTGCAGAGGAGAGGCTGAGAAGCACACAGATGAAGAGAGAAGACGGGGAGAAGGAGCGAAAGAAGAGTACAGAAGAAGATTACAGAAGAGGAGCGAGGAGGAAGAACAGAGAAGGAGAAAAGAAGCAGGAGAGAGGGTGAGTAGCACGGGGCAGGGCGAGCGGCTGGGAGGTGGGGGGTACTTACTGCGAGGTGGCTGGGCGGTCTCAGGAACCTGGAGGAGATGGAGGAGCTGCAGCGGCAGGGGGAGCGACCTACCCTTGGGTCAAGGGTCGCTACCACTGTCGCGCAGCGGCCGCCATAAGAGGGAGGAGGGGGGGAGGGGTCAGCTGGGGGCGAATGGGAGCTGGGGGGTGAGGGCGTGCAGGAGGTGGTGGCGGGAAAGCAGAAGGGGGGGGACAGGTAGAGGGAGAAGAGCTGGGGGAGGGGGGTTTTAGGGTGGTGGGGGTGAGTTTTAGGAAGTTTAGGGAGAGAGATAGGAGTAAGGTTGGGAAGATAGGGGGGGGTTGTAGAGGTGGGTGAGGGTGAGAGGTAGAGAGAAAGGATAGGAAAATAGGGGTGGTAATGGGGTAAGATAGGGGTGGCGAGTGGGGGGGAAGATAGAGAAATAGGTTGATAGGAGGAGGTGGTGAGTGAGGGAGATAGATAGTGAGATAGAGAGATAGGTAGATTGGTAGATAGGAGGAGTGAGGGAGGCAGATAGCGAACGCGGTAGATAGGGGTGATACTGAGGGGGAGGCGAGTGAGGGAGAGAGAAGAGACAGGAGCAGGAGGGCAGGCACGGGAAGAGCAGAAGACGGAGGACGAAGAAGCAGAAGAACAGAAGACAGAAGATGAAGAGCAGAAGAAAGAAGCAGAAGAACAGAAGACAGAAGATGAAGAACAGAAGACCACAGAAGAAGGTGCAGGAGACGAAGAGCAGAAGACAGAAGACTACAGAAGAAGATGAAGAAGAAGAGGAGCGCAGAAGACAGAAGAATACAGATGAAGAAGAAGAAGAGGGGCGGCGAGCGGCAGAGGAAGGAGCCAAGAAGAGGGACAGAGAAGAAGATGCACACATGGGTCGCGGTGCAGAGGAGAGGCTGAGAAGCACACAGATGAAGAGAGAAGACGGGGAGCATGAGCGAAAGAAGAGTACAGAAGAATATTACAGAAGAGGAGCGAGGAGGAAGAACAGAGAAGGAGAAAAGAAGCAGGAGAAAGGGTGAGTAGCGCAGGGCAGGGTGAGGGGCTGGGAGGTGGGGGGTACTTACTGCGAGGTGGCTGGGCGGTCTCAGGAACCTGGAGGAGCTGGAGGAGCTGCAGCGGGAGGGGGCGCGACCTACCCTTGGGTCAAGGGTCGCTACCACTGTCGCGCAGCGGGCGCCATAAGAGGGAGGAGGGGGGGAGGGGTCAGCTGGGGGGGAATGTGAGCTGGGGGGTGGGGGCGTGCAGGAGGTGGCGGCGGGAAAGCGGAAGTGAGGGGGGACAGGTAGAGGGAGAAGAGCTGGTGGAGAGGGGTTTAAGGGTGGTGGGGGTGAGTTTTAGGAAGTTTAGGGAGAAAGATAGGAGTAAGGTTGGGAAGATAGGGGAGGGGGGTTGTAGAGGTGGGTGAGAGGTAGAGAGAAAGGATAGGAAGATAGGGGTGGTAACGGGGTAAGATAGGGGTGGCGAGTGGGGGGAAAGATAGAGATATAGGTAGATAGGAGGAGGTGGTGAGTGAGGGAGATAGATAGTGAGATAGAGAGATAGGTAGATTGGTAGATAGGAGGAGTGAGGGAGGCAGATAGCGAATGGGGTAGATAGGGGTGATACTGAGGGGGAGGCGAGTGAGGGAGAGAGCAGAAGATGGAGGATGAAGAAGCAGAGGAACAGAAGACAGAAGATGAAGAGCAGAAGAAAGAAGCAGAAGAACAGAAGACAGAAGATGAAGAGCAGAAGACAGAAGACGAAGAAGAGAAGACAGAAGATGAAGAACAGAAGACAGAAGACCACAGAAGAAGGTGCAGGAGACGAAGAGCAGAAGACAGAAGACTACAGAAGAAGATGAAGAAGAAGAGGAGCGAACAGCACATCCAGAAGGAAGTGTTTGCAACACAAGGTGGAACAAGACTGACTGACTTATATACTGAGAAAAGGGAAGTGACATCACAGGAAAAGGAAAGGACACCATCTTGAATTGGGAAGAGCCCATAGATCAGTATAGAAAAAATAAAGTAGTATAAAAGAAAAACAGAGCATGCTGGGACGAAAACACGAAGAAGACAAAAGGGCTACAGGTAAGTGTAGCACGACCGGGAGCGTAATATATGCTTCCCAGAATGTGTAGTCAAAAAACGTGGGGAACGGCGCTCCGAGTATCGGTAGCGCGTTCCATCCGCGAGGACAGAAAGAGATGCCGCATCTGAGCATGGCGTTACAGGTGGTCTGTGATGTGTCAGTGGCGGGGGATGTCTAGGATGAGGCGTGTGGGGGCATTCTGGATGTGTTGCAGCTTCTTCTGGAGTTTGACCGTGGTTCCTGTGTAGAGGGCATTGCCGTAGTCCAGTTTGCTGCTTACGAGGGCTTGGGTGACTGTTCTTCTTGTTTCTGTGGGTATCCATTTGTAGATCTTTCGGAGCATGCAAAGGGTATTGAAGCAGGAGGAGAAGATGGCATTGACTTGCTGAGTCATGGATAATGAAGAGTCCAAGATGAATCCTAGGTTACATGCATGGTCGGTGGGAGTCGGAGTGGCTCCGAGAGTGGCAGGCCACCAGGAGTCATCCCATGCGGAGGGGGTGGAGCCAAAGATGAGGACTTCTGTCTTGTCGGAATTGAGTTTGAGGCAGCTGCTCTTCATCCATTTGGCGTAGTTCATAACAGTCTGTTACCTTTACCTTTGAGAACAGGCAGGGAGTGGTTACCCCTCCTGAGACCATAGATTCTGTGCCTAAGTAGAGGAAAGAATTCTCAAATTTTTCCTGCTTGAATGTTAAACAGGTAGAGGCTTACCTGTTCACAATAAAATCGGGTCACTCCAGTGAACCATGTTCACACAAAATCCTGCAGCTGGTAGCCAAAACTGTGACTCTCTACCTGGCCACCACTATTACCAAAGCAATCTGCTCAGGAACACACACCCTTCTGTGGAAAAGGGCAGGTGTTATGCCTTTGCTAAAAAAACTAATCTAGAATCTAGATCCCACTGATCTAAGAGATTACAGTCCCATTTCTCTGTTGCCAACTCCATCTAAAATCTTAGATAAGCACCTCAATCTACAATTGATGGCTTATTTGGAAGAGCAGGACCTTCTTGATCCATCTCAATTTGGGTCCAGGTCTAAGCATAGGGTTGAAACCACTTTGGTTTCTGCTGTGGATAGTATCCACTCTGTGGTGGATGCTGGGTAGGCTGCTGCTATGATCCTTTTGGATCTATCCGCAGCCTTTGATACCATCTCTCCTACCCTTCTGATGGACCAGCTGCAAACACTGGGGTTTTTTGGGTCAACTTTACATTTGTTAACATCATTTCTGAAGGAAAGATCTAAGACTGTTGTCATGAATCTATTTAGTTCTGATCCCATCTCTTTACATTGTGATGCGCAGAAGGGCTCGTCTTTGAGACCGGCCCTCTTTAATCTTTATGTCTCCCTTTTGGCCACTCTGATATGGTCTTTTGGACTGCAGGCTTTATCCTAGGCAGATGACATGCAAATTATTGTATCTATCTCTAAGGATGTTGAGACTACAGTGGCCACCTTCAGTAATTGCATGCAGGCAGTGGCGTCTTGGATGGGCAGTCATTATCTTAGACTGAATGGACATGAGACGGAGATGCTATTTTTTGTTAATCAACCCTCTAATTGGAACAACTTGTGGAGACCTGAATGTTTAGGGGTGTTACCTTCTCTAGCAGACTTCACCAAAAATCTTGGGAGTCCTTGTTGATACTAAATTATTGATTGAACTTCAGGGCAATCGTACGTGATCCACTTGTTTTTGGATTATACGATGCTGAGAAAGGTATTCCCTTTCCTTACATTGAAGGCTCACGTGCAGGTAGTACTTGCCTTGATTTCTTCTAGGATAGACTACTGTAATGCTCTCTCCTTGGGGATCAACGAAACAGCAATTGAAAAACTTCAGTTAATACAAAATACGGTCGCCAGACTGGTACTTTATATTCCTAAACATCTATCAGTCTTGGTGGGGATCTCCAATTTGCACTGGCTACATGTGAACAAGCGCATTTCAATTAAGGCTCTATGCATTGTTCATAGAGTGGTGCAAGATGTTGGGCCTAAAACATTAACTGTGATATTCCAAAGATACATTCCCACCAGACCTCTCTGGTCTGCTAATCACTATTTTGTGGTTATTCCTAAATTCAAGAAGACTAGGTTGTTGGAAGGTTCTTTTTCTGTGGCTGCAGCAAGGCTGTGGAACTCTCTTCCACAAGCTATTTGTGATCTACAAGAACACAATAGCTTCTGGAAAGCATAGAAGACATAGCTTTTTACTCTGTGATTGGTGGTCAGCTCTTACATGAGTTCTTACTTCTGTGGAGCTCCCCTTCACACTTGTTTAGCACCTCGATCCCATTGGTAACTGCGCGCCTTATGCATTTTCTAATTTCATTTTATCATTTCATTTCATATATTCAGCGGAACCTCAGATATTTCTCCTACTTTCCAGTAGGCACACATTTTTAATATCATGGCAGACCAGACCTTCGTGGATTTTCTTTCTCTGGAGACTCTAACTCAGAGGTCTCCAAACTTTTTTATGCCGCGCCCCCCCAATTGAAAAATAAAAATCATTGGGCCCCCCCTCAGAATTTTTCACAATTATTTTATAAACATGCCAATGTTTAAATATGCCAAAACCTATTTAAACATTGCAGTTAAGTACTGTTACCTTTTTAAAACTGCAATAACATGCTTCTGCTTAAAACAAAGGCCTGTTATCTGTATAATGTTTATTTTGTCCAGAGTCTGGGGCCCCCCCTGGGATCACTTGAGGCCCCCCTAGGGGGGCCCGCCCCCCAGTTTGAAGACCTCTGCTCTAACTTGTATTTATTTTCAGGATTATCTAACTGTTTCTTGACCTGACATTAAGGCCTATGGTAGCTTTTAACAATTGGAGCTATGGAAACAGATGTATTGTCTTCCTTTGTAGCAGTGGATCCCTGCTGCTATTTATAATCCTAGCTAGTCTCTTATTTTGCCCTGGGGATGTAGAGGTGTGTGTGCACACTTTTCTTGCCCCAGGGGCACTATGCTGTTACAGAAGGAACCACTTACACTTTTGAGTCCCCTTCTGTAATACCTCTAGCAGTGAGACACATGTAGAGCCAGTGCTATCCAAAGATCTTAAGAGTGTGTTCCCTCATTTGGATGGGGTTATGGCCTCATGCAAATGAGGGAATCACTTTGTCTCTGTGCCTGCACCATATTACTGATGTGGTATTACAACAACAGGGGCAGCCCGGCTAAGCCAGAATCTGGGGCAATTAAACCTTATACTACAACAATGATTCTGGGAGAAAACAATCAATTTAACAAAAAGAAACCGTGCCAAAACAGAAAATTATGCAAAAAGAAAATAATTATTATTCAATAATACAATACATACATAAAACAATGGCTTCTGACTTTACACTTAACAAGCATATAAAAACAATATACAATATAAAACACAAGACAAAGTCAGAAAACGTAGAAATCAACAGAATGGTCCATAATTAGTGAAACCTAATACAGCCACTGTTTGCACACATTCTGTCAATCGGGCACCGTTGGCGTTTTGACCCTTTTTAATGAGTCATCATCAGAACATACAAAGTTGGAGCACAAAGGAAAATTATTGCTGGCCTCAAAGTGACACTCACTTTTATCATAGAATACCTTGGAAAGGGAAAATGTGAAACGATTCAAGCCAGTATAGTTTAAGAAGTAGAAGAATAGAAAAAAGTATTACCAAAAAAGCCTTTTTTCTCTGCACCACCCGAATTGACTGCTCTATTGGTAGCCACAGCTCACAATGGGGCATATTTACAAGAAACTGGGGCATCATGGCGCATGTTAGGCCAATAGCATAAAAAACAATGTATGCTATTTTGCCACTTTGCTGCACTAGCATAATAAATTTTGAGGCCAGTGCAGCAAAGTGGAAGGAGGCCCATTGATTAAAATGGGTGTGTCACTTTAATGCCTGCTTTGAGCAGGGGTTAAAATGACGCCAAAATGGCGCAGTGAAATCTTGTAGAGTTCACTGCGCCATTTTTATCAGCCTGCTAATGTCGGAATGCCCAACCTTGCATACATTATGCCTGACGCAGGCATAATGTGTCGCAAGGGGTCGCAAAGGGTAAATATGATGCTGTGAATATTGCCTCCTTGAGCTACATTAGTGTGAAAAAAGTATGATACTGTGATGCAAGGAGGCGTTAGGGCCGTCTAAATCTGGCCCAAAGTGTCTTCTTTGAGTCTGCTAGACACTTACTTCTTGGTGCCTGATTCAGCTAAAGCTTTTCGCCGCCCGTCTGATGTGTGCTTCAATTATAATTTCATGGATGCAGCGTGGGCCGATCACAGAAGGTGGAGTCTTCTCTTCAAAGGGGCATTTTCTCTCATATACATAATTATGCTTTCCATTTGAAGACGTCAGAACATTAAGAAGAACATAAATATTGTAAAACTCACATATCAACTGATTGCAGAGAGAAGATTTAATTGCATAGCAAACAGTTCAATTCTCTGGATCAGTTCTGCGTTAAATACACGCTACCTAAAATTGAAGCAAGGGCCTGTAACATTGATTTACAAGACTTTTTAAGAAACACTTGCACAAAAATATTGAAAAGTAAACAATCGTCCAGGGAATATATGCAATGGAAATAAATACACTTGAGGAATAGAATATAGCAGAATTTATGAAGGCTTCTACATGGCACAGAAGTTTTAAACATGCGAACTAAAAGTTATAGAACACTGAAGCCATTAGCCTTAAAATTAAACATTTTGCAGTGCCTACCACGTCCTATCAATGGATTTTCTGTGTTTAGACATCTTTTTTGATTCATTCGCGCATATAAACGAAGTCATATAACCATGCTAGATTTCAGAAGGCACTTGAGCAATAAAGAAGCCTTTAAGTGTTGTTGTTAGATTGTCTCATTTGTTGTTTGTTCAGAAACAGAGATTAAATGTCAGGCTATGTCTCATCACAAATTGCTTATTATTCTTTTAACATGGAGATAGGTGTTTACTTTGCTTTTCTTTCTCTGAAGTGAACTTTTTGACAATCCAGCTAGGGTAACGGGAGTGTGAAAGGAAAGGCTGAAGGATGTCAGTTTTATTCTGACACACAACATTATTCAAGCCCCTGTAAACGAACTGTTCAAATATTTCACAATATACCAGCTATTAAGAAAGCAAAAATGCAGCACCTTATTTTTGTAAATCTGAATTCTGTTAGAAACACAGTTAAAAGCATCAAAACAGATCAAGACACTTTTCTTGGTAATGTGCAAATGATAAATATTTGCTGAAACTCGATTTCCATTTTATTGTTTGCACAGTATATAGTTTTATCAATAAAACTGTATCTCTGCAAATTTAGTGGCCATTTCAATAGAAAATGTGCTATCTGTAAATGATAGTGCGCTACCACACCAATGCCCATATTTAAGAAAATGTGGAGCATCAGCTATGATACGCCACTTTTTCTGCACCCCCTTATTGGCACCTAATGATACCATGGTTGTGGCATATTTATAATACGGCACACCATGGTGGTTGTTAGTACAATAGTGCCAAAAAACTTTACGCAAGGAGGCCCATAGGTTTCTATGGCTCTGTCATTTTAACGCCTTCTGTGAGCAGGCATTAAAAATGATGCCAAAAATGGTGCAGTGAAATCTGTTAAATTTCACTGTGCCATTTTTGCGGGCCTCTTAGTGCTGGAACACCCCCCTTGCATACATTATGCCTGGGGCAAGCATAATGTGGAGCAAGGGCTTACAAAGTGGCGTAATGCATGCATTGTACTACTTTGGAAATATGGGGCCAGATGTATGATCACGGCCCATTGCGATTCGGTAATATCGATTTTTAAGAAATCGCTATTACCGACTCGCAAAGGGCCATGTATCACATTTGCGAATCGGTAATAGCGATTTCTTAAAAATCGCAAATGCTATTACCGAATCGCAAATTGCGATACCGGCCCCATTCGCAGCTATGGGCCTGTTGGCCCATAGCTGCGATTTTTTTGCATTTCCAAAATTGCGATTTCTGAACCAGAATTCGCAATTTTGGAAATGCAAAAGGCCAGGGTGCTGGGGGCCTAAAGCCCCCTCTCCTGCACCCCAATTTTTTTTTTTTTTACATGTAAGGTATACACATGCCAAAAGGGCATGTGTGCTTTACATGTTAAATTTAAAAATGCAGTTTTACTGCATTTTTAAATTTTGCACCAGGTTACCACCTGGTTGCAGGTCATGGTATTTTGCATGTGCAAAATACCATTCTGTGAAAAATCGCAATTTGCGATTTTTTGCAGCATTGCCTTGCGACCTGGATTTTGCGAATCGCAAATTGCGATTCGCAAAATCCAGGTCGCAACGCAAAAAACCGCAATTTTTGCGATTTCTACTCTGTTGTCTGCGAATGCCTTTCATGCATTGCAGACCACTAATTTGCACTCGCAAACGGCCGATTTTACCGTTTGCAAGTGCAAAATATTTTCATACATCTGGCCCATGGTGTGGAAGAAAAGCCACTTTAGTGCCGCCTTTAAATAAAAAAAAAATATGCTATGGTGGTGCTAAGGTGGAGCTAGGGGCTCTAATATATGCCCCCATGTCGTAGTAAAAAATTGTTGAGTGTGCTCCAACATGGAATACAGTTTACATACTACACACTCCTTATCACTTTCCTGCAGAAGGAACCTGGCTAATTTGCTACACTTGTTCTCTGTATGATGTTTGGATTTTTGAGAATCTCTATGACTTAACTAATGTAACATAGATGGCAGCATCCCTACTCTGAAAATTATTCCAGCACCACTCCATACACATAATCTAACTTTGACTTCTAAGACTCAAAAATGAATTAAGGCGTTGGCTATTTGTAAATAGACTATACAACTGAATGGCGAATAGATCTATTCTCTGATGCAGGTGTTTAATAATTACACCCTAAAGTCACCTCAGCCCTTATATTCAATTAGGCATTCTGGCTATAGTTTTCAGCTTTTAATAATGGTGTGAACTTTAGAAACTTCTCTAAACTATGAAAAGTAAATGCTAATATTCTCGATTTCGAAAGAGGTTGTAAGGAAGGCCAAAAACGGTAATAACCTAAAGCGATTAATTACTGCACTGCCAAAAGTCCACCTGTGAGGTATAATGACGGTTTTAAGTGAGAAGGCTGATAAAATCAATATCCAGGGGAATGACTGGCAGTTATTTAATCAACTTACGACACAACTGATCATTTTAGGACATTTAAAGAATGATATAGAGGTTAGAAATAGTATGTAAATCTGACTTATGAATGAACCTTTGGGTGCCATTGACTTTGAGAAATGTTGTGTGTTCAATTGAATAACCTTGAAATTGAGAATGAAAAAACACAAACTAAAAATAATGCCACCATGAGACTTGAGCTATGTAGAGTCGAAAGTAAAAGAGAAAATAATTTTAAAAAGTACAAGCAGGCTGACAAAGCCAGCATTTGAACTCGTCTATTTTAGGCCAACTTGTGCACTTTGCATTCTTTTGCAGGTTTAAATCTATGTGATGAATCCAAATTTAATATATCAGTAAATGTTATTTTAGCTTGATGGCATAGTTGGTTCATGCTAGCACCATCTTTACTGAAGTAATTAATTAAGTGATTTTTTTAAATTTCTAACTGAAAACAAATTAATTAGCTCAATGTTCTTTACGCTTTGTAAAATACTTTTCCTGTGGACCTTACAATCGTTTATTACTTCATGATTCAGGCCACAGTTTAGAGAAGTCTGTAAATTAGATGGGTAAACATTCCAATTTACCAAGTCACGTGCCAACCTCACCAAAGGGTAGCTGCAAAATATATCCTCTACATGAAAGAAGACTACTCACATGTGTATACGTTTGGCACATTTGTCCATCATTAGAATGTATTTATTTATTATGGGTTTTAATGGCTTCATTTCACCACAGTCTACACACGCTTTGAGGTGAGGATACATACAGAAGAGTTACATTAACAATAGTCAGTGCTGATAATTAAAGAACAAGCAGTCAAAAGTCTAGCTCATGGATAGAGTCTGCCGAATGAAGTACACTCCTTTTATGGAAAGATCATTGAGTTGAAAGCCTTGCAACTGACAAACCACTGAGTTCCAGCACTTGAAATGGAATGAAGGATGCAAAATACGTGTTCTTAGGCAGCTGGTTTATAAGGAAAGCAAAAGCAGTCAACGGACAGCTGGCCAATAACTGAGAATACGGTTGAGGACCTTAATCTCAGGGGCGGCTCCTTCTCTAAGGCAGAGGAGCGTCACCCCACTGCTTCTAGCCAAAGGGGGAGGAAAAATAAAATAATAACGAAGCGTTATTATCATTTTATTTTTCAGCTGAACCAGGGCAGGGTGGGCTGGAAGGGGCTGGAAGGAGGAGTGGTTCGTGCACCGTAAGTGCGCATGTCATGCAGCCGGGAGGTGAAAATGCACAGGGTGCTACTCTCTCTGTCAGCACTGCACCAGGCCGCTAACACCAATCACGGTCCTGCTGTCATGCTGGTGACAGCAGCGCTGTGATTGTCTGAGGGGAGTCTGGGAGCCTATGCGTGCGGACAGACAGAGACAAATCCATCTCCGTAGGAAACAGGTGTTTTTTTCTTTTATTTGTTTATGTTTTTATCCCCCCGACCTGCTACACCCATTCAGTGGCAGCCGCCACTGCTTAATCTTCGCAAAAGTGAAGGGGTGTGTTTTAACCTCCTCTTAAACTTAATGAAAACATTTTCAATGCTTATTTGAAAGTGGTAGGAATATGCGCAAAAATGGATCAATGAATCTTCTGAGAGTTGCCAGAATTTTTTGTATCTTGACAGTCATATGGAGAATTAGATGAGGCTAGCTGATTAAAGGTCTTCTGAATGACTGGTAAGGAGCAAACAGCTCAGCAAGTTATCTTGATGACTGTTCATGTAAAGCCTTGTAGACAAGACAAAATATATTGAATTATGCTTTTCTTTCTAACTGGATTCAGTAGGTGGATAGATACCCCGTCTGCTGTATTACAAGTTAGACATAACCTACATAGAACCTATGACACTTGTAATACAGGGGACAAGATATCCATCCCATTGGTGACAGAGTATCCAATCACCAACTCTAAATCAGACCTTTGTTCGTTTTAAAGTGTTCTACAAATAATCCTACAAATACATAATACAGATGATTCCCTGCAGCAGACCCAATTAGAATTCTCAATTCTGCAACAGATCCAAAACCTGTTATCCCCAAACAAACGCTTTTGAAAATAAGAGGAATTTTCCTCAAAGTCGCAGGTGCAAAACTATAGAATTCCTTGCCATTTCCTATTAGCACAATTTCAAAATGGATTTTATTGGGCAATGGCTGGGAAATGGGCCTAGAAGGATGTACATTTCTGAGCCTCTGCTGGGGCCTACCAGGCGAGGCTCCTCCTAGAGATATGAAGCAGCTATGGAGATGCAGATTTGAGGGGGCTCCAACCTGGGGGGTGGTATCTGATAGGCTTGGAGTAAATACTTGCAGTCCATCAGTGGCAGTTATCAACCCTCAGCGATGGGACCACATCTCCTGACCACGTGCCTGGCAGCAACGGCACCCACAGCCATGGGAGTGGGTCGCACCTGAGGGTCTAACCTGAAAGACATTTGGAGGGCTGTCCTGCCATGCAAATTGATGGGCTTGGAAGGTAACCATTGCACCCCTCACTGTAGCTGTTGGCATGCAACAGTGGCACCTTACTTCACAGCTAGATTTCTAGGCCAGCAGCTGATGGACACGGCGGTGGGATGTGACGCTGGTCAACTGCTATGCTAGAGAGAGGAGAAGCGGCAATGAGAGAGATTGAGCCTCTGCAATTACAAGTCACTTATATCTGCACTGAAATTGAAGCTTAGTGGTGTTTGACTGAACCCAGAGTCATATGGCAACTTGAAATAAAAGGTAGAAGAGCCAGCACAAATTACCTGCTGAGCAACAGGGATTCTGTCTGACGCCTTAGGAATTAATAAGGTAGAGAGGCAAAGAAAAAAACTTAACTCTGCATTTTCGGGCCATCCTGAGGTGGGGAATGATAGCTGCAGTGAGGAGAGAGACTACCCTATCAGAAAAAAAACCTGCTCTCAGTAAACTCACAGCCATAAAGAACAAACACTTAGGGCCAGATGTATGAAAAATACATTTTGCATTTCTTAAAAAGCAATTTTGTAGAAATCACTATTTAAGAAATTAAGGGTGACATGTAGCAAACTTTTGAGAGTCGCAAATGGCCCGATTCGCAATTTGCGACCCCGCAAAATCGGAAATGGGATGCAAAAATCCCATTTCCGACTCGCAAAATGCGACGCAAGCCATTACCGACTCGCAAAATATGCGACCCCATTTTGCGACCTGCAAATAGGAAGTCGCAATTTGCGAGTCGCAAACCATATGCAATAGCAACTCGCATATTGCGACTAGTCGCAAAAAGCCCATTTTGCACTTTCAATTTACCACTAACTAAAGGCAGACACTTTCCCAACAAACTGAGGAGGAGATTTATGATAAATATAGACTCAGCAGCACAGCTATACTAGATTTAATAGAATTACTCAAACCACAGCTACAACGCCAGACTGTGCACGGCTGCGCCATCCCTACGCATGTGCAAGTGCTATGCTCACTGCACCTCTTGGCCTCGGTAGCTATCAGGGGGTCATTGCCGTGGCAGGTGGGGTATCCCAAAGTTCACTCTCGCGGTTCTTTAGGACATTCCTAGACGCCTTACTCACACACATGTCCAGATACATTTACCTACCCAGGAATGAGGCAGAAATCAACAGCACCAAGTTGGAATTCTACAGGATTGCCAACTTCCCCCATGTCATAGGGTGTGTAGACGGGACACATATACAAATATGCCCTCCTGCAAACCTGGAATATCTGTTCCGCAATCGGAAGTGTACCCACTCACTCAATATTCAGGTGGTATGTGACGCCCATTATGTCATCACTGACATGGTTGCTAAATTTCCAGGCAGTAATCATGACTCCTACATTTTTAGGCACAATGGGATACACCAACGCCTAGAACGTGGGGAGTTTGGAGACGGATACCTCCTAGGAAGAGCTGAAAACACCTTGCAGACATACACACAGATCAATGTGGAAACCATCCATGCCCAGCTAACATTGTACTTTTTGTGCCAAACAGGTGACAGTGCATATGCACTACGACCATGGATCCTTACCCCGTACTTAACACCCAGCAATGAGTCAGAGAGGCGATACAACAGTGCACATAAGAGGACCAGGAATATCATCAAACGTACCTTTGGACTGCTGAAAGCAAGATTCAGATGCCTCCACAGAAGTGGAGGTGCCCTCCAGTATACCCCAATGACAGCTTTCAAGATCGTTGTCGCATGCGCTATACTGCACAACATTGCCACCAGACGTGGGCTACCTCTCACCCCTGAAGACCCTGATTCTGAGGATGAAGAGCAAGAGCTATCACATTGCCATCATGGGGATAGGAGCATCGCAAATCAAGGCAGACTGAGACGGGAACACATTGCAAACCAATACTTTGGAAGGTACGTGCTAACTTTTACCATACTCACCAATGTCACACACAAAGAGTCCATGTGTTAAGTGGAAAGAACAAGTGATTTAATAAGTGCAAACAAAAAAACTATATACATTTGGAACAGGTCAGGGGCTTTAAAAGTCCACCTGGCATGGGACACATTGACTTCATGTGCCCCAACCCCACGACTGTGTGGAGCTCAAACCCTACGGCGGGCTCGACCAGCATGGCTGCTACTAGGGGGGTCAGCAGTGCCCTGCCTTGTGCTTCCACTGCGAAGCACACCGGTGTCACCGGCAGAGACACTGCTGACAGTAGAGCCCTCCTCACTATCTTGTGGCATGTCGCCTGTGCCCCTGGCCACCTGCCGTGCCTCCATTAAGTCTACAGCGTGGCTGAGACGGCCCAGTCCACGTGCCACGTCACTGGCAAAGTGGCCCATGTCCACTTGGAGGCTGACCGTGCGCCTAGAAAGACCTGTAGTGTTCACGGCCAGCCTTACAATTGATGATGACATCCTGTCTAGGTGGTTCAGCAGCTGCCTGTCCCGACGCCATGCACTCTCAGTCTGCGTTAGCAGTGCTGCCACGAGTTGACGCATGGAGAGTGCAATGTGTGAACTTATCAGTTGCAACTCAGAATGTACAAGCTGCATGCTTATCCTTGATTGCGCTCCATGCGCCACAATGCCCCGGTAATCCTCCTGATTTCTTGTGTCTGCAGGCGCTGACCGCGTAGGAGTGCGGCCTCAGTATGTGAAATGGAGGCATCCTCTGACTCTGCCTGCCACTGTGAGGATGGAGTTCCACGTCGCCTGCGACGCGGTGGAGGTCCTGTGACGTCTACCGTGGCACTTTGGCCGGGACCTGGTGCAGGCTCACACACCAATATTGCAACTGGTGTCTCGTGAGGGGACATGGTGTCGGTGGTGCAGGTCGCAGTGGTGGCTGGTCCTGTTCCCTCGTGTGTCTGCTGGCTGACCAGTGGCCCCTGGCTGCTTGGGCTGGTGGCGGTGTCTTGTGGGAGACCTGTGGGACATTGTGAACACACTGTCAGTATCTACTATCTGTTATCAACTTCCTAATAAACTGTTGCCTATCAACTGCCTACTTGACTACATTGCCCATAATGCACCATTCTGGTGTTTGCTACTCTGAAATGAAACTATTTTGGTTGTGCATGCTCCTGTGTACAAGGTGGGTGGGGGTATGGCATTAATGAGGGTACATGCATGTCACATGGTACTCACCGGTTGATGGTCCTGGCTCAGATGTGTCCAGCTCTCCCATCCCGCATACTGCCTCAGGCTCAAGGGTCTCCTCTACCCTTTCCTCCAGGGGTGTGGGTGGTGGTACTGTTGATGGTCCCCCTCCTGTGCCTCTCATCTCCCGGAGCCGCTCTGCCACCCTCTCTTTGGTCCGGGAGCGCAGGTCGTACCACCTTTTCTTGAGTTCCTCAATACTCCGGTGGCTGACACCCAGGGAGTTTACTTTTTCCTGGATCTCCATCCATAGTCTCCTTTTCTCAGACTCAGGCACGGTGAGGGCTGCCCTGCCAAACAACTGGTCATGGTGCTGACAACACTCCTCGGTCAACACCTCCAACTCTTTTTCTGCAAACTTCAGTTTCCTCTTCCTTGGGGTCTCTGCCATGGTTGCTGGAGCTCTGTGTGTTTGCAGTTCTGCAGTTGAAATGGGCGTGGTCCTCCCTCCTCCCAGGTGTATTTGTAAACTTCCTGGCTGTGATGTCATCATCATGTGCCAGGAAGTATTTTCCAGAGTGTTCTGCAGCACCTGCATTCAATTTGCGGCACAGTCGCAATTTGCGACACCCACTTCCAAATTGCGTGTCCGTTTTTTGCGAGGTCGCAAAAAGCGACCTCGCAAACAGCGGACTCGCTATCTGCGGTGCGACTCCATTTGCGAGTCGCAAATTGTCCTCGCGTTTTCTTCCTGCATTGCAGTTAGCGAATCGGAAATTGCGAGTCGCTAATTTTTCCCTACCTACATCTGGCCCTAAAAGTTCAATGTAGGAATCGCTATTAAGAAATCCCATTGCTTTTGAGTCAATGGGCTGGTTTTGAATTTCCTAAACGGCGATTTCTTTTTAGGAAATCCCTATTTAGGAAATGTAAAACAGGGATGGCAATGGGCAAAAGGCCCCCACTTGGTGCACCCTAAATATAGGGGTGCACTGTAGAGTACACATATGCCTAAGGGGCACATGTGTGCTCTATTGCAATAAAAAAAAAGCATTTTGGGGTGCTTTTTTTAAATTGCACCTGGCTACCATCGACTTTAAGTCGATGGTAATTGCATCTCCTAAATGCCCAACTCTCATTTAGGAAATGCATGGTACATCAGAATAGGAATTGCAAATAGGAAATCCCTGTTTGCGATTCCTAGAAGGGCTATGTACATAAGAAAAGCCCAGTTTGCATTTCTTAACAGCCCAAAATAGCGATTCAGACCATTAAGCAGTGGCGGGTGCTGACATACGAAAGTAGTGGGGTGTAAAAGTTGCATTGCGAGTGTTCGGAGGGAGCGTGAATGTCATAAGAGGGCTAAAAGGGGATTCTCCCCATGAGAAAATTGTATTTAAAAAAAGGGGGCAAATTGTGCATTCTAAAGCAAATTTGACAAAGCAACACAGTTTATAAAGCAATTGTGATAGTGCAGACATACATACTATAGTTAAATCACCCTACAGGACACAGGCCAATTGCAAAAACTGTAGTTAAACATAGAATTCTGGCAGTCACCCTTGAACGTGTTATTTTTAGAGAGGACTTATGGCTCCTATATTATTATTTTTTTGTTCACCATCTCGGACTGCTGTCTTTCGGCCGGGGTATGCAACATAAATACAAACATGCAGACAGAAAGAACACTTGGCAGTGGCACGGGGCGGGGCCATGTGAGGAAAAAACCAGCAAGCTCTAGTCTCTGAATAAATAAAAGCTGGAGAGACGAGGACAGAGACGTTTCAAGGCATTCATTCTTTGCAAGGGAACTAATATTTTTGGACAGCGAGGAGTCTCTAGGATAAACGTTACCCTCTTTGTGTGGCTACAGTGTTTAAACTTTGAGTGTTTGCTTGTGCCAGGCCTGGCCGTGCCATCATTTTGTAATGCGTATGATGTATCAGGTAATAAGTTAGGCCAGGTGTACATTTCTTTTTTCAAACTGCGGCTGAACTGCTTCAGGGTTCATGTCACACAATCTAGCACAGTTCAGATAAAAGCACAACATTATCACAACTAATTAAAATTAAACTTCCCTCAAACAAGCTACAATAGTAATTACACGATTTTTAATTGCCACAACAATCTCACCAGTCTGTCGCATCAGCCACAAGGCCTGGAAACCCATGATATTTATGGGTTCATTAGGGACAGCATGCAGACTGTTTGACTGAGTCAAAGCTCATTTCTGAAAACTTGCACAGAATCCAGACAGTCATAAATATTCTTACCTTTTTAATTCTTGTTTTACACCGTGGTATTTGTGTCTCCGACTCCGAGTGCAACTGTTGCCTTTTGGTATTCGGGGTCGGGTCAGCAGCTCTGAGCTGCATGAGCTGCACAGTTTTACAACTCCTCACTGCTGCTTACAGCAGTTGGGGCGTCCAACAAAGGAGTGTCACATTCTCTGCACTGGTCTCGTAGTGCATTACTCATTTGGTAAAACCTTGTGTGTGATACCACTGGTGGAACAGGAAGGGGAAGCACTCATTCAAATCAAAGGAAGCGCTATGTTGCCTTGTGGAAAACTCTCGCTATACAAACAGTACAAATAAGTAAACATAATCCTTAATATAGTTTATGTAGTTGTAAGCAGGCATGGGTAAAACATATATTGCATAAATGTGTACCTAATTACCCTCACGTCATTTTACTCCATGAAGACAGCGGTGCCTCTGCACAACACATTGCAAGACATGTAGGGTGGTACACTGTGTGTTTTGGCATCGTAAAATGTTCAGTACATGGCCTTCACAAATCGGGGGGGTGGCTATAACTCGAACTAGATACATGCTGCACAATGATCTCCATCCACTCAATGGTGCATGATATCGACAATCGCAGAACACTGCATGCCAAGATAGAAGACTAAAACTCTGAAGGAGATAATAATCAACCACTAGCATGCTACCATTACAAGGACAGGGCACATGGCATCAATTTACAACAGAGAGCGGTCTTTGACTGCCAGGGCCACGGTGGCGGTACGGACCGCCTCTGATAGGGTGGTCCAACCGCTGCATTCTGACCGTGCCACGGTCCGACCGCTGACACCTACAGGCTGCAGCCAGCCTGCAGCCTGGCAGTCCTGACGGTTGTAAGCCGCCAGGGCAAGGCTGTAAGCAGCGCTGCCCTCCGGATTACCAGTCCCCATCCACCAGCCTTTCCATGGCAGTGAACACAGCCATGGAAAGGCTGGCGGAATGGGGGTGTCAGGGGGGCCCTGTGGGCCCCTGCACTGCCCATGGACTTGGCATGGGCAGTGCTTGGATCCCCATGCACAGCCTCTTTGCGCATTTCACTGCCCGAATTACAGGCACCCGACGCACTACAACATTGCCACCGGCTCAATTATGAGCCGTCATCAATGTTGTGGCGAGTGTCCTGCTGGGCCAGCCGGCGGAAGCGCTGTTTTCGCCCACTGGCCCAGTGGAACACTCCCAAAATGGATGCTAAAAGACATCCAGTACTGGTAGTCTTTTGCCCGAAGCGGCTTCTGCAGTCCTGTGAAAGGACCGCCAAAGTTGGAATGACCCCCTGCGTGCCTTTTATAGCAAGGCCATCCCTGTTTCTCCACAGGAAAGAGAAAACCTAACTGCACAAAATGGTTCGTTGAGACCTGCAGTTAATGAAGATTCTTCCATGAGAACGAATGCACTTATTTACAAAGTCAACAAGAGACATATAAATGTACACTGATCTGTCTTCTAGCACTCCATCATGTGCAATGCTGGTACTGGCGCAACACACGAAGAGGGAGGAAGAGAGAAATAAACAGAAATGGTCAATCACTGCATGGCTTCATAATAAAGCCATACAGTGATTGGCCATTGATCTGTGGACCTGAACCTCCCCACCGGCTTGCTGCCTTATGTGCAGGACGACTAGACCAGAGGCCTAACGCATGTCCTAAGTCAATCCAGATGCTGTTCTCCTGTTGTTATGTTAACAAAACAACATGAGAGCGGAATCAGGATTTGGCTTAGTCAGGTGAACCCAGCAGTCATTTGGAGTCCGGGGGGCTGTGGCTGTGATTCCCCCATCCTCCACAACTCTATAATTGTGCTGATGGTGAAAGGCCTCTGGCGTGCATGTCAGGTCAGTCGAAGAAATGCAGCTGGCCAACCTGACATGCGCACTTTGAGAGTGCATGTGTCCACGACTCAGGTATGCCTGAGCCTGCATTGCAATCATGGTTTTCTGGTGTTAAGTATCAGCCCCACCTCTCATGCTCTTCCTCATTCACTCAGATTTAGCAAACCCTCCTGCGGCTTGAAAAACAATGAGACAGACCCAAAAACAAGTTGTAAATATATTTATTTATTCTTAACACGGCGGGCAAGAGGGGGGCTAGAGAGGGCAATAGAAACTGAGGGGCAATGCCCCAATGCTCCTATTGAGGAACTGTTCCTGTCATTAAGAAAAGCAAACGGGCTTCTTACATCTGGCCGCAAATCTCTATAATGGTGGCCTTTCTCCCCTCATTAAAACATGCAGCTGCTTGATGCCCCATAGACATGATATGTCCATACCTAGACAGAGATCTGAAGACATGATCCTCCTCAGGGTGAGATGGCAAATCAGGGTGTGTGGAGGCTCATAGGCAATGCTTAAAGTCTCGCCAAATCCAGCCTCATACAGCCTAAAAAGGGAGAGGAGCAAGAAAAGAGGCAGATTTTTGCATCTTTTGGGTGCTTTCCATCATCACCAGGTGGCTGTAGCCAAAGTATACCTCATATCTAAAATAGAAATCATTTATGGCACAGCCATAGAAGGCAAGCACTACAACTCCCACAGATCAATCAATCAATCAAGGATTTGTAAAGCGCAGCTAATCACCCATTGGGTCCCAAGGTGCTGTATGTGGGCGTGCTTCTCAGTCGAAGAGGCAGGTCTTGATGTCCTTCCTGAAATGCTTCAGTGATGCGGTCTTCCCGAGCTTGAGAGGTAGAGCGTTCAATGTCCGGGCTGCTAGGTAGCAGAAGGATCTTCCTCCTGCTGTACTTTTCCAGATCTTGGGGACTGCTGCAAGACCAAGCTGGGCGGAACGGAGACATCTGTTGGGTATGTAGAAGGCAAGGCAGTGGTTGAGCTATGCCAGTCCAATGTTATGCAGTGCCTTGTAGGTGTGATCAGGAGTTTGTATGTGATGCGCTTGTTGACTGGGAGCAAGTGTAGGTCTCTGAGGTGGGAGGAGATGCAGCTGTGTTGGGGGATGTCCAAGATGAGTCTGGTAATCAGGAATCGAAAGAGTAAAACACCCAAATGGTTTACGACAGACCTACAGGAAACCAAGTGCTCCTGCAGACGACTGGAACGTAAATGGAGGATCAAAAAATCAACTAAAAACTGCACAACCCACAAAAATGCAGTCACCATGCACCACCAGAACATCAGAGCCACCAAAAAGGCTGCCTTTCAAGCATGCCTCATTGTAGGAAAGTACCATCTTGCCTGGCATGTTACCCCCATTTTTCACTGTATATATGTTGTTTTAGTTGTATGTGTCACTGGGACCCTGGTAACCCAGGGCCCCAGTGCTCATAAGTGTGCCTGAATGTGTTACCTGTGTAGTGACTAACTGTCTCACTGAGGCTCTGCTAATCAGAACCTCAGTGGTTATGCTCTCTCATTTCTTTCCAAATTGTCACTGACAGGCTAGTGACCATTTTTACCAATTTACATTGGCTTACTGGAACACCCTTATAATTCCCTAGTATATGGTACTGAGGTACCCAGGGTATTGGGGTTCCAGGAGATCCCTATGGGCTGCAGCATTTCTTTTGCCACCCATAGGGAGCTCTGACAATTCTTACACAGGCCTGCCACTGCAGCCTGAGTGAAATAACGTCCACGTTATTTCACAGCCATTTTACACTGCACTTAAGTAACTTATAAGTCACCTATATGTCTAACCTTTACCTGGTTAAGGTTAGGTGCAAAGTTACTTAGTGTGAGGGCACCCTGGCACTAGCCAAGGTGCCCCCACATTGTTCAGAGCCAATTCACTGAACTTTGTGAGTGCGGGGACACCATTACACGCGTTCACTACATATAGGTCACTACCTATATGTAGCTTCACCATGGTAACTCCGAATATGGCCATGTAACATGTCTATGATCATGGAATTGCCCCCTCTATGCCATCCTGGCATTGTTGGTACAATTCCATGATCCCAGTGGTCTGTAGCACAGACCCTGGTACTGCCAGACTGCCCTTCCTGGGGTTTCACTGCAGCTGCTGCTGCTGCCAACCCCTCAGACAGGCAGCTGCCCTCCTGGGGTCCAGCCAGGCCTGGCCCAGGATGGCAGAACAAAGAACTTCCTCTGAGAGAGGGTGTGACACCCTCTCCCTTTGGAAAATGGTGTGAAGGCAGGGGAGGAGTAGCCTCCCCCAGCCTCTGGAAATGCTTTGTTGGGCACAGATGTGCCCAATTCTGCATAAGCCAGTCTACACCGGTTCAGGGACCCCTTAGCCCCTGCTCTGGCGCGAAACTGGACAAAGGAAAGGGGAGTGACCACTCCCCTGACCTGCACCTCCCCTGGGAGGTGTCCAGAGCTCCTCTAGTGTGCTCCAGACCTCTGCTATCTTGGAAACAGAGGTGCTGCTGGCACACTGGACTGCTCTGAGTGGCCAGTGCCACCAGGTGACGTCAGAGACTCCTGCTGATAGGCTCCTTCAGGTGTTAGTAGCCTTTCCTCTCTCCTAGGTAGCCAAACCCTCTTTTCTGGCTATTTAGGGTCTCTGTCTCTGGGGAAACTTTAGATAACGAATGCATGAGCTCAGCCGAGTTCCTCTGCATCTCTCTCTTCACCTTCTGATAAGGAATCGACCGCTGACCGCGCTGGAAGCCTGCAAACCTGCAACATAGTAGCAAAGACGACTACTGCAACTCTGTAACGCTGATCCTGCCGCCTTCTCGACTGTTTTCCTGCTTGTGCATGCTGTGGGGGTAGCCTGCCTCCTCTCTGCACCAGAAGCTCCGAAGAAATCTCCCGTGGGTCGATGGAATCTTCCCCCTGCAACCGCAGGCACCAAAAAGCTGCATTACCGGTCCCTTGGGTCTCCTCTCAGCACGACGAGCGAGGTCCCTCGAATCCAGCGACGCTGTCCAAGTGACCCCCACAGTCCAGTGACTCTTCAGCCCAAGTTTGGTGGAGGTAAGTCCTTGCCTCACCTCGCTGGGCTGCATTGCTGGGAACCGCGACTTTGCAGCTACTCCGGCCCCTGTGCACTTCCGGCGGAAATCCTTCGTGCACAGCCAAGCCTGGGTCCACGGCACTCTAACCTGCATTGCACGACTTTCTAAGTTGGTCTCCGGCGACGTGGGACTCCTTTGTGCAACTTCGGCAAACACCGTTTCATGCATCCTTGTAGTGCCTGTTTCTGGCACTTCCGTGGGTGCTACCTGCTTCAGTGAGGGCTCTTTGTTTTGCGCGACGTCCCTTCTCTCTGCAGGTCTAATTTGCGACCTCCTGGTCCCTCCTGGGCCCCACCAGCGTCCAAAAACGTCAAATGCACGATTTGCGTGTAGCAAGGCTTGTTGGCATCCTTAAGGCGGGAAAACACTTTTGCACGACTCTCCAAGGCGAGAGGGATCCGTCCACCAAAGGGGAAGTCTCTAGCCCTTTTCGTTCCTGCAGAAACCTCAGCTTCTTCTGTCCAGTCGAAGCTTCTTTGCACCCGCAGCTGGCATTTCCTGGGCACCTGCCCATCTCCGACTTGCTTGTGACTTTTGGACTTGGTCCCCTTGTTCCACAGGTACCCTAGATTGGAAATCCACAGTTGTTGCATTGCTGGTTTGTGTCTTTCCTGCATTATTCCTCTAACACGACTCTTTTGTCCTTAGGGGAACTTTAGTGCACTTTGCACTCACTTTTCAGGGTCTTGGGGAGGGTTATTTTCCTAACTCTCACTATTTTCTAATAGTCCCAGCGACCCTCTACAAGGTCACATAGGTTTGGGGTCCATTCGTGGTTCGCATTCCACTTCTGGAGTATATGGTTTGTGTTGCCCCTATCCCTATGTTTCCCCATTGCATCCTATTGTAACTATACATTGTTTGCACTGTTTTCTAAGACTATACTGCATATTTTTGCTATTGTGTATATATATCTTGTGTATATTTCCTATCCTCTCACTGAGGGTACACTCTAAGATACTTTGGCATATTGTCATAAAAATAAAGTACCTTTATTTTTAGTATAACTGTGTATTGTGTTTTCTTATGATATTGTGCATATGACACTAAGTGGTACTGTAGTAGCTTCACACGTCTCCTAGTTCAGCCTAAGCTGCTCTGCTAAGCTACCATTATCTATCAGCCTAAGCTGCTAGACACCCTATACACTAATAAGGTATTACTGGGCCTGGTGCAAGGTGCAAGTACCCCTTGGTACTCACTACAAGCCAGTCCAGCCTCCTACATTGGTTGTGCAGTGGTGGGATAAGTGCTTGAGACTACTTACCACTCTTGTCATTGTACTTTTCATAAGAGAAAAATATACAAAACAAGGTCAGTGTATATACACATAGCCAAAAAGTTTTGCATTTCCTCTTTTCACTCTTTTCTAAGTGCTGAAAAGTACTTCTAAACTTTCAAAAAAGTTCTTAAAAGTTTAAAAAGTTTTTTTCTGTCTTTCCAAAAAGTTCTGAAAACTTTTTTTCTCTTTTTCTATCACTTTAACTCTCTCTAAAAAATGTCTGGCACAGGAAAAAATGTTGAACTGTCCAAACTTGCATATGATCACCTTAGCTGGAAAGGAGCAAGGAGTCTCTGCATAGAGAGAGGTTTCAGTGTAGGGAAGAATCCTTCTTTAGAACTGTTAATTAATATGCTTAGAGTACAGGATAAGGCCATAAGTGCCCAATCTGTAGAAAAAGTAGCTAATGGTTCTCAATCTGATCCAGGGACTCCCCCAGGAAAAGGTTCAGGAAAGAAACTTCTCAGCCTGCCCATTACTAGACAGTCTAGCATAGTTGGTACAGAGGTTGAATCACACCATACTAATGGTGTGCTCTCACATTATACTGGTAGCCAAGCTGTTAGGGTGCCCTCTGTAAGGGACAGGTCTCCTTCTGTTCATTCCCATCATACCTCTGTATCTAGAAATGTCCCTCCCACCCACCCTGATGACAGATTGTTAGAAAGGGAGCTCAATAGATTGAGAGTGGAACAAACCAGACTGAAGCTCAAGAAGCAACAGCTGGATTTGGATAGACAGTCTTTAGAAGTAGAGAGGGAAAGACAGAAGTTGGGTTTAGAAACCCATGGTGGCAGCAGCAGTATTCCCCATAGTCATCCTGCAAAAGAGCATGATTCCAGGAATCTGCACAAGATAGTTCCCCCTTATAAGGAGGGGGATGACATTAACAAGTGGTTTGCTGCACTTGAGAGGGCCTGTGCTGTACAGGATGTCCCTCAAAAGCAGTGGGCTGCTATGATATGGCTATCATTTACTGGAAAAGGTAGGGATAGGCTCCTTACTGTAAAAGAAAATGATGCTAATAATTTCCAAGTTCTTAAGAATGCACTCCTGGATGGTTATGGCTTAACCACTGAACAGTACAGGATAAAGTTCAGAGAGACCAAAAAGGAGTCTTCACAAGACTGGGTTGATTTCATTGACCAGGCAGTGAAGGCCTTGGAGGGGTGGTTACATGGCAGTAAAGTTACTGATTATGACAGCCTGTATAACTTGATCCTGAGAGAGCATATTCTTAATAATTGTGTGTCTGATTTGTTGCACCAGTACTTGGTGGACTCTGATCTGACCTCTCCCCAAGAATTGGGAAAGAAGGCAGACAAATGGGTCAGAACAAGAGTGAACAGAAAAGTTCTTACAGGGGGTGACAAAGATGGCAACAAAAAGAAGGATGGTAAGTCTTCTGACAAGGGTGGGGACAAATCTAAAAATGAGTCTTCATCAGGCCCACAAAAACACTCTGGTGGGGGTGGTGGGTCCAAATCCTCCTTTAATCAGAACAAGGAAAAGAAACCATGGTGCTATTTATGTAAAATAAAAGGCCATTGGACAACAGATCCCAGTTGTCCAAAGAAAGGCACCACAGCTCCTACCACCACAACCCCTACTGCTACACCTAGTGTCCCTACTAATAGCAGTGGTGGTGGGAGCAAACCTACTAATAGCCAATCCAAGGGAGTAGCTGGGCTCACTTTTGGTAATTTAGTTGGGGTTGGTCTGATTAGGGAGACCAAAGAGGCTACTTTAGTCTCTGAAGGGGCTATTGATTTAGCCACTTTGGTTGCTTGCCCCCATAACTTGGAGAAGTACAAGCAACTAACCCTAATAAATGGTGTTGAGGTCCAGGCCTACAGGGACACAGGTGCCAGTGTCACAATGGTGATTGAGAAACTGGTGCACCCTGAACAACACATACTTGGACACCAGTACCAAGTAACCGATGCTCACAACATAACACAAAGCCACCCCATGGCTGTTGTAAATCTCAACTGGGGGGGGGTAACTGGTCCAAAGAAAGTTGTGGTAGCTTCAGATTTACCTGTAGACTGTCTATTAGGGAATGATTTGGAGACATCAGCTTGGTCAGATGTGGAGTTGGAGGCCCATGCAGCAATGCTGGGCATCCCAGGGCATATTTTTGCTTTGACAAGGGCTCAGGCCAAAAAGCAAAAAGGACAGGGAAGCTTGGATCCTGGAACAATGGACCAAGTGCTCCCTAAAGCTAGGGCTAGTAGAAGCAAACCACTTCCTACTATCCCTCCCTCTACAGTGGATTCTAATTCTGAGGAAGAAGAATTCCCTCCCTGTGCAGAACCTACACCAGAGGAGCTGGAAGCAGACACTGCTGAGCTTTTGGGTGAAGGGGGGCCTGCCAGAGAGGAGCTGAGTGTGGCACAGCAAACCTGTCCCACATTAGAGGGTCTCAGACAGCAAGCTGTCAAACAGGCTAATGGGGATGTCAGTGACTCTCACAGAGTTTACTGGGAGGACAACCTCTTGTACACTGAGCATAGGGATCCTAAACCTGGAGCTGCCAGGAGATTAGTGATTCCTCAGGAGTACAGAAAGTTCCTCCTAACACTGGGACATGACATTCCCTTAGCTGGGCATCTAGGACAAATGAAAACTTGGGACAGGCTTGTTCCCCTGTTTCATTGGCCTAGGATGTCTGAGGACACAAAAGAATTTTGTAAGTCCTGTGAAACCTGTCAAGCCAGTGGCAAGACAGGTGGCACCCCAAAGGCACCCCTTATCCCACTGCCTGTGGTTGGGGTTCCCTTTGAAAGGGTAGGGGTTGACATAGTTGGCCCCCTTGACCCTCCTACTGCTTCAGGCAATAGGTTTATCTTAGTGGTAGTGGACCATGCCACAAGATATCCTGAAGCTATTCCTTTAAGGACCACTACAGCTCCTGCAGTGGCAAAGGCCCTCCTGGGAATATTTTCCAGGGCGGGCTTCCCAAAGGAAGTAGTATCAGACAGAGGAAGCAATTTCATGTCTGCATACTTAAAGGCCATGTGGAAGGAGTGTGGTGTAACTTACAAGTTCACAACACCCTATCATCCACAAACAAATGGACTGGTAGAGAGATTTAATAAAACTCTCAAAGGCATGATTATGGGACTCCCTGAAAAACTCCGCAGGAGATGGGATATCCTTCTACCATGCCTCCTTTTTGCCTACAGGGAGGTACCCCAAAAAGGAGTGGGCTTCAGCCCCTTTGAACTTCTTTTTGGACACCCTGTTAGGGGTCCACTCACACTTGTAAAGGAGGGTTGGGAACAACCTTTAAAAGCTCCTAAGCAGGATATTGTGGATTATGTACTTGGCCTCAGATCAAGGATGGCTGAGTACATGAAAAAGGCCAGTAAAAACCTTCAGGCCAGCCAAGAGCTCCAGAAGCAATGGCATGATCAGAAGGCTGTTTTGGTTCAGTACCAACCAGGGCAGAAAGTGTGGGTCTTGGAGCCTGTGGCCCCAAGAGCACTCCAAGATAAATGGAGTGGTCCACACACAATTGTTGAAAAGAAGGGTGAAGTCACCTACTTGGTTGACTTAGGCACTGCCAGGAGTCCCCTTAGGGTGCTCCATGTCAACCGCCTGAAACCCTACTATGACAGGGCTGATCTCACCCTGCTCATGGCAACAGATGAGGGACAGGAAGAAGACAGTGATCCTCTACCTGATCTCTTCTCTTCCACAGAACAAGATGCTCTTGTGGAAGGTGTAGTTTTGGCTGATTGTCTTACTGCTGAGCAGAAAGATAATTGCATAAATCTCCTAGGACAATTTTCAGAACTCTTCTCCATTGTGCCAGGCACCACTTCTTGGTGTGAGCACACTATAGATACTGGAGACAGTTTACCTGTCAAAAGTAAGATCTATAGGCAGCCTGACCATGTCAGGGACTGCATAAAGCAAGAAGTTCAGAAAATGTTGGAACTAGGAGTGGTTGAGCACTCTGACAGTCCATGGGCTTCTCCTGTGGTACTGGTACCAAAACCCAATTCTAAAGATGGAAAGAAGGAAATGAGGTTTTGTGTAGACTATAGAGGTCTCAACTTGGTAACCAAAACTGATGCTCACCCTATACCCAGGGCAGATGAGCTCATAGATACACTGGCATCTGCCAAGTATCTAAGCACTTTTGATTTGACTGCAGGGTATTGGCAGATCAAATTGTCAGAAGATGCTAAACCTAAGACTGCATTTTCTACCATTGGATGACATTACCAGTTTACTGTAATGCCTTTTGGTTTGAAAAATGCACCTGCCACTTTTCAGAGGTTGGTGAACACAGTCCTGCAAGGGCTGGAAGCTTTCAGTGCAGCATATTTGGATGATATAGCTGTCTTTAGCTCCAGCTGGGATGATCACCTGGTCCACCTTTGGAAAGTTTTGGAGGCTCTGCAAAAGGCAGGCCTCACTATCAAGGCTTCAAAGTGCCAGATAGGGCAGGGTAAGGTGGTTTATCTGGGACACCTTGTTGGTGGGGAACAGATTGCACCACTTCAGGGGAAAATCCAAACTATTATTGATTGGGTTCCCCCTACCACTCAGACTCAGGTGAGAGCCTTCCTAGGCCTCACTGGGTATTACAGGAGGTTCATTAAGAACTATGGCTCCATTGCAGCCCCTCTTAATGACCTCACATCCAAGAAAATGCCTAAAAAGGTATTATGGACAGCAAGCTGTCAGAAAGCTTTTGAGGAGCTGAAGCAGGCCATGTGCTCTGCAGCTGTCCTGAAAAGCCCTTGTTACTCTAAAAAATTCTATGTCCAAACTGATGCATCTGAATTAGGAGTAGGGGCAGTCCTATCACAACTTAATTCTGAGGGCCAGGATCAACCTGTTGCTTTTATTAGTAGGAGGTTGACCCCTAGAGAAAAGCGTTGGTCTGCCATTGAGAGGGAGGCCTTTGCTGTGGTCTGGGCTCTGAAGAAGTTGAGGCCATACCTGTTTGGCACTCACTTCATTGTTCAGACAGACCACAAACCTCTACTTTGGCTAAAACAAATGAAAGGTGAAAATCCACACGTCTCCTAGTTCAGCCTAAGCTGCTCTGCTAAGCTACCATTATCTATCAGCCTAAGCTGCTAGACACCCTATACACTAATAAGGGATAACTGGGCCTGGTGCAAGGTGCAAGTACCCCTTGGTACTCACTACAAGCCAGTCCAGCCTCCTACACTCATCACCAGCGCTCACAACAGCAAAGAGCTCTTCGCCATCATTAGAGTTCATGAACCCTGGGACAGACACCTAATCCATCCCTCTCTCACAAGACTTCTGCAATGACTTTGCACCTTCTTCCATCATAAATTCCAGGACATCTACGAAGGCTTCAGTAACCAAATCCCGCCACCACCACTCACCACCCCAGACCTCACAAAATACTGAAAACCTGGACCCTCACCACCATAGACACCCAAAGACTGATGAACTTCATCCACTCAGGAGCACCCTTGCATCCGTGCCCTCATCAGATCCTCAACCTGGCCAGTGACACCATAGCTCTGCTGAACCATCAACCTTTCCTTCAAGACTGTCACATTCCCCTCAGACTGGAAGCACACCGAAATCATCCCACTACTCAAGAAACCCACCGCCGACCCCAGGGAGCTGAAGAACTACAGACCCATCTCTCTCTCCCTTTCCCAGTCAAGGTAAAGGAGAAGGCCAGAATTCCTCAAGACACACCATCTCCTAGACCCATCCCAGTCCAGATTCAGAAGCAACCACAGCACTGAAACCACACTCTTAGCAGCCACTGATGATTTACGGACTGCAGAGGCACGGTTGCACTCATCCTGCTCGACCTCTCCGCTGCATTTCACACTGTCTCCCTCTCTACCCTCTGAGACAGACTGCACAACACCGGCATCCGAGACAAAGCCCTGGATTGGATCAGGTCCTTCCTCACCGGAAGAGCACAGAGTGTCAGACTACCACCGTTCAACTCAGAACCTAAAGACACTTGCTGCAGAGTGCCCCAAGGATCTTCACTCAGCCCGACGCTTATCAACATCTACATGTTCCGCTTGCCAGGAACACCAAACAACTTGGGCTAAATATAGGTCTCCTACGCCAATGACACACAACTGATCCTCTCCCTGTCCGAGGACTCTGCTCAAGCCAGGAGCAATTTCCACAACGGGATAAGAGCAGTCGTCACCTAGATGGAGGCCAGCTGCCTCAAGTTCAAATCAGACAAGACAGAGATCTTCGTGATCTGCTCCACCCCTTCTGCCTGGAATGACTCCTGGTGGCCCACCGCTCTAGGCAACGCAACCTCCCCCGCAGACCATGCATGCAACCTAGGCATCATCCTGGACTCCTCTCTATCGATGACCCACCAAGTAAGCGCCATCTCTTCGTCATGCTTCCACACCCTCTGACTCCTGCAGAAGATTTTCAAGTGGATTCCCCCTGACACGAGGAAGACAGTCACCCACGCACTCACTACTAGCAAACTGGACTACGGCAGCTCACTCTATGCCGGCATCACCAAGAAACTTCAATCAAGACTACAAAGATGATAGCCTCACGACCCTCCATCAAGATATGCAGCCAAGTGTTGTTCTGAGATTAGTACCAAAACCCACAATGCTAAATTCCTCAATGTATGGCACCAAAAATCCTTCACAAAAGTCAACAAGAAACCTTTTTGAATCCTACAAAACGGGGACTGGTTCCTTTTGGTGACTATAGAGACTCGGCACACTGAAGGAGCTCCCTCATGTGATGACATAGCCCTCATGAAGTCAGATGTGATGGACACCACACACATATTAAAAACTGAACTGCAAGACGACATCAAGTCTAATCTAGCAAAATAGCAGGAGGACCTCTGCTCAGATATCAGTGAGAGAACTGTCACCCTCAGATGCAATGTTGATGCAGTGGGCATTAGGGATGTCAAACCAGAAATTAAAGTCCAGCTACTGAAAAGAATATTCAACACCGCAAAGAACAGATGCAAACTACGATCTGACATTCCAAACCTGGAATTTGAAATATTAGATTCTAAGGATTGAAAGAATTGCGGAGAGGCCTGATCTGGTGTAATTTGTGAAAGATAGCTTTACTTCATTGCTTCTAGATGACCCCCATAGACATAATAAAATTGGACACAGTACACAGGCTCAGTCATTGAAGCTTGAGAGAGGCTAGGAGGCCAGGAACCATTTTTTAAAAAAATTCTATGATTACCAATCTAAGGAGAAGATACAGAGAGCTGCACACAACCAAGAATGTGTCAATTATGAAGACAATGAGTACTCAACAACTTTGATGAAACAACCATATTCACAGACAAACTGCAAGAGGACATGATTAAATTCCACTGGTTTTACCCTTTTGGAATTTCTTTTGAATTTCAAAATGTTTCATTAAACAGCAAAGCTCCCTGAAGCAGCACATATCTTGGTTATACAACTGGAGGAGCAACTCTCAGAAAGTGACACTGGGGGTTTGAGGGATAACCGTAATCTCCCTGCCCCAGAACGAGAGAAATGGAACACACCTTGCCATCAGCAACTAAAATGACTGAGACATCAAATAAAATAATAATTGTTAGGTATGTCTTCTAACCAAGATTGAGGGCCTGATTATGATCTTGGCAAATGGGATTACTCCATCAAAAACATGACGGATATCCTATCTGCCGTATTACGTTTCCATTGTATTCTATGGAAATCATAATACAGCAGATGAGAAATCCATCATTTTTGTGATGGAGTATTTCATCCGCCAAGATCATAATCAGGAACTTGCTACCTAATACCTTAGAGATATTAAACACTAAGGATTGCTAGGATAAAGAATTCAGGTAAAATGAAGGATGAAGTAAATAAGACCTAAGGATCCTTCCTGAACCCACTGTAATATACACACCTAGCACCATTTATAATCAGCCTGTTTCAGGCTACCTTGTCATAGATATTTGTACACCATGCAAACACTGGGGGGGACTCACAGGGGGCCCCAGGTGATGGGACACTTTGAGGAAGGGTGCACCTGAATGATGCCAGTAATGGCTAATTTATGGCACATGGGGTTCTTAAATGGGGAAATACACCAATTCACCTACCTGTTTTAGTTTGTGTTACAAAATGTTTTATGGTTCTATTCCTGTTGGGAAAACTGTTTCTTAAGAGGCAGAAATTATCCATCTTGGAAGGCCACTCTTGAATTACTGTAATATTCATATCATCACATACTACTAGACAATTATGGTGGTTGCTAAGAGAGCTAATCTTTAGCATTACTCTGTTAGAAACTTCCTGATGAAATAGACCCTCACATTCAATACTAGGGCTTTAAACTCCTCTTATAAGAAGACAAGAATATGGCCTCTTACTTCTCTAATCTTTCAAGGCATGATCATTAGGAAAGACAAGAAGGGCAGGGTCCAAATGGCACTCCGCCTTCCTTATCTTTCTTAGTGTTTATCATGACAAAAAGGGAGGGGTGCATGAAAGAACACTGCTAGTCCATTTGTGCTTTGAAAGATTAACCGAGTAAGAGTGTAAAATTAAAGGAAGGTACAGGTAATTCTAGGGTTTGGAGTGGGGAGAGGCAAAAGGTGCCATGGGAATTTTAGAGTTATGGGGGGAAGCCATAAAGGGAGATATAAGGACATTTATGGTTTAGGGTGAGTAGGGGTGAAAGAGGTATGGGTAACTTTAGGGTTTAGAGTTGGGTAGAGGTAAAGGGTGGTAAGTGTAATTTTAGGGGTTTGGGGTGGGTAGAGGTAAAGGGAGGTATAGGTAATGTTAGGGTTTGGGAGTGTGTTGCGGTATGGGATGTTAGGGTAATTTTAGTGTAAGAGTAGAGGTAGAAGGAGGTAAGAGTATATTTGGTATTTTGGGGCGTATAGATGTAAAGGGATGTTTGGGAAAACATAGGGTTTGGTTCGGCACAGTAATAGCTATCCATATATATATGCTTTGAAGACTGAATGTTTGGACCATATATATATATATATATATATATATATATATATATATATATATAAATATATATATATATAAATATATATGAGCATTTTAAGCATACAATATATATCATTATACTTTGCATGGGAGACTGAGCTGAACATCACAATGGATTCACGAATATCTATAAATTACCTACTATTAAATACAGTAGGACAAATGCAAAAACGTAAGGCCAAAGCTGAAAAGGTTGCCATTTGTGGCTGCTTTGTATGAGAGTGGTCTGCCATTGTTGTGCTCAGTTTTCTGAGCTTGTGAAATGTTTCAATCCATTGAAAAACAAATCGAAATAGATTATTCATTCACCAAGTTTTTTTTCAGGCATGTGGTTTACCATATATATTAAATAAATAAATAAATAAATCATATATATATTTATATATATATAGGTAGTTATAGGTAGGATCATGTTCCTATACAAAAAGTGTTTTTTTCCCTTGCCTCTATCTTTGGCACCACTTGACAAATCTTCACAAAACTTTCCAAAAGTATTTGGCAGTTCCGTCAGCTGCTGCCCAGAAAGTTTCGGGGTGATCCATTCTGTGGGGGAAGGGGGTGAGAAAAAAGGGGGTCACAAAACACATTTTGCCCATTCACTTTTCCATAGGGATTTTGAACAGCGTTAGCGCAAAAACTACTGGATGGAATTACCCCAAGGTCTTGGTCCAGACGTTCAGTAGTTTTTAAGAAATTAAGGGGGAAACAAATTTGTATATATAGCGACGCAAAGGATTTGCGTCCCCTAATGATCTTGTGCTGAGATCTTATTGGCTGATAACACTTCAACAACAGAAGCTGTTGAAGTGTTGTCAGCCATCTGGGGACTCAGCTTCATCCAAGTCCCTAAAACAAAGTGGAAAAAAAGAAAAGGGACCAGGGTATGGACACCCTGACCACTTAGCTCTGGTGGTGGGGTCCCAAAGGGACCCCCCCAGGGCTAAAAGCATTTTTTTTGTTGATTTTACAAGCAGAGATGCAGTGGATCTGCAAACCAACTCGTAAAATCACAAAAAACCATAGCGCTTCATTAGTCTAATGCCCCCGGACGGGACAAGTCCCAGGGGATTTAAAAAAAAAAAACATGGGGGCCTCCTGGCCTTCTCCCGCTGTCTCATAGACCACCACCTCCCCAGAGCGATGTTGTAAATAAAGTGCGGGCCCTGTGCCCCCCCCCACTGCCCCGGGGACCACCACTCCCCGGGGCAAGACTGTAGTTGGAGCATGGGCCACATGGCCCCCCACACCCTGGGGATCACCACCCCTTTGGGGCAAATGTTTTAAAAAATAAAGGGGGTTCCCCTCTGGGACCCCCAGGGACTACCAGCCCCCAAGGTTAAGCTCTAGTTGGAGAGGAGCCTCTGATGGCCGTGGGGATCACCACCCCTCAGAGTCAGCTCCAGATATGACCCAGGGGTGCCCATCCCCGGGACATGGCTGTTTGATTTGGCTTGGCTGCAGCACCGCAGCTAAGCCAAAGCAAACACTTCAGGTTTTGACAGCAGGACCTTTAAAGCAGGTCCTGTTGTCAAAATCTGAAGTTTCATCAAGCAGGGAGCTGCTGTCAAAGCAACTCCCTGATTGCTGAAGTATTGGCACTGCGGGGGAAGGCTTGAGGCTTCCCCCGCAGTGTCAGGTAGCCTGTAAGGGCATTTTAAAAAAAATACCTTTATTATATCATCATAGTGATCACTGACAATGTCATGAGTGATGTAAGATGTGAGGTTATAAGCAGTGAATTACAGGATCACCAGTTATAGTTAGCTCAGGTAACTGTAAGTGCTGAATTTCTACGTTTTTTTACAAATAAATTCAGAACCTAACTATAATGTCCATGCAACCTTTGTTTTTTAGTGAATATATATATATATGTGTGTGTGTGTGTGTATATGTCAGGTTTGCAAAAGTGAATATTATATATACAAAATATTTTAAATATATGATTGGATGTTTGAGTGTGTTTATGAGTGCATACGTAGATCTTTGAGTAGATGCAAGAATGCCTGATTCCACAAGTGCATGCATGAAGATCTGAGTAGGTATGTGAGTCAAATTATGAATATCCTTATTGGTGCGTGAGTGGGTGCATGAGTCTGTTAGTGGAAATGTGAATGGATGCATGAGTTTGTGAGTCTATCAGTGTGTGCATGAGTCTCTGACTGGGTCTGTGAGTATCTGCATGATTCCATCAGTGAGTCTGTGAGTGGGTGCATGAGCCTCTGGGTGGCTATGTGAGTAAGTGCACAAATCTTTGCACAAATCTTTGAGTCTATGAGTATGCCCATGATTCTCTAAATGGGCCTATGAGTGTGTGCATGAGTATCTCAGTGAGTGTGGGAGTGGATTCATGAGTCTCGGAGTGTTTGAGTGCATGTATGAGTACCTGAGTTGGAATATGAGTGTCTGAATTAGTACCTCAGTGGTTGTGTCACTTAGGGCCAGATGTAGCAAAGGGTTTGCGAGTCCCAAACAACGAAAAACGGCATTTGCGAGGCGCAAAAGCCTCTCTGCTATGCAGAAATGCATTTTGCGAGTCGGATCATGATTCTATAAGTGGGTGTATGAGGGGGTTTCTGAGGCTATGAGTGTGTGCATGAGTCTCCAAGTGGGTCTGTAAGTGTCTGCATGAGTATCTAAGTGGGTGTGCGAGTGGATTCTTGAGTCTCTGAGTTGGTTTGTGAGTGGGTGCATGAGTCTCGGAGTCTATGACTGCATCCATGTCTGTCTGAGTGGGTCTGTGAGTGTCAGCATGAGTACCTCAGTGGGTGCATGAGTGGGTGTATAAGTCTCAGAATCTCTGACTGCATGTATGAGTCCCTGAGTGTACCTGTGAGTGTCTGCATGAGTACAGGCAGACCCTTATGCCCAGTTATATATGCAAATTCCCACTCATTCTGCAACTCATGTACCTACTTATAAGAGGATAGAAGCACTCAGGATTATAGTCAGACACTGAAAGATACACTTGTACATCGATGCACTCATCCAAACAACAGCTGTGCATTGTGCAGTATCACAATGAGTTGCTAACTGATGGACTCACTCACATATATTGGCAACTGCTCAAACAATCTAGTCTCCCAATCAGAGATGTAGTACTTTAAACATGGGTCAGGCCTAGTACTACTGAGCCTGAGTGTGTAGTTTTAAGCATGAGTTGGCTTGCCACTAGAAAACCTACTTGACAAGTGTTCAGCTGACCTTTTACTGCAGAAAAGTCACCCCTCACCCAGGCTGTAGATAGGCCACCGAGCATGTTCCTATGTCATTAAAAGGTAAGGCATATCCTTGAGATTTTGAGTTAGATGTGCACTGGAAGAATGATATGCCCATATATGCAGAGTTCCACCATACTGCGACTGACGTACCTACTTATAAGAGGATAGATGAGCTCAGACACCAAGTCAGACACTTAAATAGCCTCTTATACATTAATGCATGCATCCAAATTGGATATGTAGTCAATTACTGACACAAGCTAGTCTCCCTCCAGAGGAGAAGTCCTTTGAACATGTGCCGGGCTTAGTATGGCGGATCCTGAGTGTGCAGTTTTAAACATCAGCTTCACTTGCCACTAGAAAACCTGCTTGGCAAGTGTTAAGGTGACCTCTTACTGCAGAAAACTCACCCCCTCTCTAGGCTGTAGATGGGCCATGGAGCATGGTCCTATGACATGAAAAGGTGAGACATGCCCTTGAGTGTCAGTGAGTTAGATGTGCAATGGTAGACCCCTCTACCCAGTTATATATGCAGAGTCCCACCCATACTGCAACTCACGTACCTACTTATAAGAGGATAGATGCACTCAGACACCAAGTTAAACACTAAAAGAGACACTCATACAGCCACTAATACATCCAAACAGCAGGTGTGCATACTGCAGTATTAGAACCAGTTGCTAACTGCTAACACTCACTCACATATCTATGTAAATAATAAGACAACTTAGTCTCAACTTAGTCTCACATCCAGATAAGTAGTCCTTTAAACATGGGTTGGGCCTACTACTGCTGAGCCTGAGTGTGTACTTTTAAACTTCAGGTTGACTTGGCACTAGAAAATCTGCTTGACTACTCTTAAACTGCCCTTCTACTACAAAGAAAGTTACCCCTCAGCTAGGGTGGAGGTAGGGAATGGAGCATGTTTCTATGGGATTAAAAGGTGGGACATGTTCTTCAGAGTTTCACTGACTTAAATATGCACTGGCACACCCCTGTGCCCAGTTATATATGCATAGTCACAACCAATATGCTACTCACATAACTTTTTATAAGAGGATAAAAGCAGTCAGACACATAGTGAGACATTGAAAAGGACACATACATTCATGCACACATGCCAACACCAGCAGTGCATACTGCAGTATCACAACCAGTCGCCAAATGGTACAGTCAGTCACATTTGTAAAGAACTAGTAGCACAACCAAGTCTTCCATTGAGAAAAGTAATGCTTTAAACATGGTTTGGGCCTATTACTATGGAGCCTTAGTGTCTAGGTTTAAACATCAGTTTCACTTGGAACTTGAAAATCTGCTTCCCTACTTTTAAGATATCATTCTACTTCAGAAAAATCACCCCTTACCTAGGCTGTAGGTATAGAGTGTGTTTCTATGTGATTGAAAGGTGAGACATGTCCTTATTTGTTTCACTGACTTTGATATGCACTGGAAGACCGGTGTGCCCAGTTATATATGCAGACTCACAGCCATTCTGCAACTCACGTACCTATACATAAAAGGATAGAAACAGTTACACATTAGGCAGAAACTGAAAGAGACACTCACACATTCCTGCACACATCCCAACAGTGTCTGTGCATAATATAGTATCAGAACCAGTTGCTAACTGATACACAGACAATCCTATGTAGGCAACTACTGAGACACTCTAGTCTCTCAGCCAGAGACATAGTCATCTAAACATCATATATGCCTACTACTGCTGAGTCTTAGTATGTTATTTTTAAGGGTCAGCTTGACTTGGCACTAGAAACCTGCTTGACAACTACTGCAGCATCCTTTTAGTATAGAAAACTGACCTCTCAGCTAGGCTATAGGTAGGCCTTGCCACATGGTCTTTTTTGTTTAAAAGACGAGAAATGTCTTTGAGAGTTTCACTGACTTAGCTGTGCACTGGCAGACCCCTATGGCCACTTACATATGCTGTGTCCCATCCATACTGCAACTCATGTACCTACCTATGGAAGGGTAGAAGCACTCAGACATGCAGTAAGGCACTGAAAGAGCCACTCATGCATTCAAGCATGCATCCAAACATCTGCTCTGCATACTACAGTATTAGAACCAGATGCCAACTGATACAGGCACACTGATATCTAGTCAAGTACTGACCCAACCTAGTATCCCATCTAGAGAAGTAGTCCTTTAAACATGTTTTAGGCCTACTATTGCTGACCCTCAGTGCGTTCCTTTTAAACGTCAGCGCAACTTCACATAAGAAAACCCCCTTAACAAGTCATACACTCACATTGTACTGAAAAAAAGTCATCCCTTAGCTACACTGTAGGTAAGCCACAGAGCACGGTCCTTTGTCAGTAAAAGGTATAACATGTTATTCTCAGTTTTACTGATGTAGACGTGCACTTGTTGTCACAAACAATCCGGTATTTATGAAATGTACGACCCATACTGCAACTCCCATACCTATTTACTGAAGTATAAAGACACTCAGACACCCAGTTGGTGAGCAAAACAGAGACTAATACATTCTCACAGACACTCAGACAGTAAGTATGTATCCAGCAGTATCCGAGCCACTTCAACACACAATTAAATACCTCTGTAGTCATCAAGACAGACAGGAACGTATTCATATACTTAATTGAATGCACATTTAGAGGCCTAGAGGCTTCATAAAAAGAAAGTGACAACCTGGCATAGTCAATTAAACATGTGGTGGTATACACTTAGAGTAAGTGATGCGTATGCATAAGATATGTGGGTGAAGCACTGACACAAACTACTTGTCTATTTACATAAATATTGTTTTATCACTATGTAGGGTCTATTAATGTAGAGGTTGTGTATGCAATGTTATTCCCACTTATATATTATTTGACACAAACAGACAAGAATTATATTCAGTAGTATTACAGCCAATTGCACATACAATTACATAAGTGATGAACTTAGCTTGGGAATACTACTGTAAACTCTCTGTATACAGTTTTGCTAACATTGTTTGACATCAATTCAATGCTTTAAAACTTTAATTAGCCTAAATTAACTCCTTTGTTTTGTCTTTGTAGACATATCAACACTTAAAAGAAGAGACTTATAATGCCTTCAAAAACTGAAAGAAGAAATCAACAGAGGAAAGATTACTATCTTTTTACAAATGAGAAACAAAATGGGCAGAATGTCATCAAAGAGAAAAAAGTATGTGGGAACTGCAAAGTAAGCAAAAGCAACTGAATAGAAAGCAAACTTTTAAATTAACTAAGAAAGGATAAAAGGTGTATGCTATCAAGTGTAAAACATAGAACAATAAACCAGATTCTTTAATCAGAAGACAGAAGCAGTTTAAGGAGATTAGAGTTAAAATGTTCTTCAGTAGAGTAATTCAGAATCGTTTGAAAACTATGAAAGAGTATAAAAGAAGAAGAAAAGCAATCAAACAAAAGGAACGCACTGAGGTTGTAGTGGATAAGGCCTTTGCTCTGAAGAGGAAGATATTCATTTTGATTCTCAGCAGAATGAGGGCACTGGATAAGATAGTGTTGTCTATGAGGAAAATAAGCCAATTAAAAATACTTGTGAATAGAAGTAACTTTTGCAAAATGTCCAGTGGTGAATTAAAGCATACTTCCAGTGCCGAGCCTTTTTTTAATGAAGAAAGCTATTTGAAAGGGAACACATTAGTGCATGCATTTGAAACATCTGTACAATGTTATGAGATGAAGGTTGGTACTCTCATTCAAAAAGAGGAGATGGTAACTGGGAATGCTGAAGAAGTGATAGATGAAAAGGTTCAGGGAAGGTGTAGACAGGCACCAGTGTACAAATGGAACTGGAGTAGTATTTGTGGTGTACTGCAGGAATCAATTGATGTACTGAGAGCTTTCCTTTGTATATTAACTTGCAAAACTCTGAAAAATAAAATAGCTATATTGCAAGGATTAGATCCATGCAAAGTAAGAAAGTACACACATTTACAAATACATTTACTAGCATGCCTGTCAAAGAAAGTGTGCCAAAGCACCTTTCATCATTTTAGTATTTTTGCTGTATATCACTCTAGAATGCAAACTTTTGTTAGGAGGCTTCTTTATGTCAAAACATCGGCCCTATATTTAGGACAAATTAATAGAGTTATTTTGCATGGTACAGTAACAAAGGTGGAAAAGGTTTGTGAGGATGTACAGTTTAATTTCTTTGGTCTTGAACAAAACTGCGCAGAAAATGAGGAGTTGGTAGATGCAGGTGTAGAGGAACAGAACATAGTCAGTCCTGTTGATAACTTTAGGGAATAAATTGTGAAGTTTAACACAGTTTCTTCTGAGAAACCAAAGTGTGTTTGTATATGTTGTTGACACACTCACTACAAAAGTCAAACTCATAATGTTGATCTGCACTTAAAAACTGAAGAAGAAAACAAAGAGTAGTGGCAAGATTTGGCTGCTTATCTGTTTGCAGAGGAACAGCTTGATTTGGCCACAAACAAATAATATGTAAGTACAGCAATGATAAGTTAGAAGATAATAAAATGACAGACAGATCAGTATTTAACAAGTTAGAAATTGTTCTAATACCACAAGAACGTCAAAATTTAAATATTTAAGAATCTATTGTTATACAATGTATGCAGCCTTTCCAAGCTATTGTTCGTATGTAACTGAAAACATGTAAATTACCTCCAACAGAGCTACAGAAAGGTCTTAAATGTAGAGTTGTAAATGTGCCATTAGATTTTAAAAAGAACATTGAAACTATAGATGTACAAAGAGATTTTGAAGATGCACTTATTATTCTAGTAAATGGTCTACCTACAAAGAGAAAAAAGATATGGCAAGAACTAGTAAATGTTAATAAAGTAAACATTATACCTGGTACAACACAATAATTATTTCAAAACTTCTGATGTCCCTCAAGATATAACACATATAAAAGATGAGACATTGCTGTCAAGTGGTCAAATAGAAACGGTGGATTGATCAAGATCAGAAGAAATGTATTGACTCTCCAGCACCCATCCTCTTATTTCATAAGAAGTTATTGGTGATGTAATTGCACTTTTCCAAATGAAGCAAGCTAAAGGAGCTCCCATGAGTGTGTGGGAAAAAAGTTTAGAGGCTCTCTGTTTTTCACAACTGTTTCCCACTGGAGAAGGTGGATGCTATGATGACTGTCCTGTACAGATACCAGCAGCTGAATGTCGCTCAACAAGATTATATTCAGAACATCCTAGATTTTGCCAACGTATAACCTATATATTTCATCTTTGAGAGTGACTTGTCTGGACTTTCATACGCTTTGAATCATACACTGAAGCCAGGAGTAAAACTTCAAAATCTATCTGCTAAGGAGTTTGTTAAAAATGTTCATGAATGTTCATGAAAAGGATGAAAAGCTGGAGTACAGCTTAATTAATTTGATGGCTTGTCAACACGGTACTGAGTATGTGTGGGATGATCCAATTAAATTTCTGAGAGGAAAACTCTAATATTAAAGACATTGACAGCAGGAGAACTCTGTTCATTGGATCCCACTAATGTTTGCAGATACTTTAACTGCTGACAATAATAAACGATGCACCGAATTTGGAACAGACAGTGATGAGTCTGTCCTGTCTTTCATTGAACAGTATGTGACATGTGCCATTCCAAAAGAAGTTGGTGAAAAAGGTTTGCAACAAGTTCTGAGCATCCAAAATCACAGATGTAGCAATGACTGCAGATGAAAATATAAAACCAAAGGATTATTTTATACAAGATGCTGTTTTGGAATACCTCGACCTGTGATTGCCGAAGGAAGAGTAAACAGCTTTCTGTGTGCAGTCATGCATACATTGATATGAAGGTCACTGAAAGTACTTACAACCTGAAAGGAACAGAGACCGTGAAGTACATTAATGTTATAATCCAGTCATTTGAAAGATGTAGAATGCAAACACGGACATACAGTTTGTAGCTGACAACCCTATTGCTGTTGCACATTACGTCACTTCATATATCACAAATTCTGAGAAGACTGAGATAAAGTAAATGTGGGAAAAGATTTTAGAAGAAAGGAGTATTTTTGAGAAATTGTACAGTTTTAGCTTGAAAATGCTTTCTCACAGGGAAGTTGGATCTTATTGGTGTGCAGATAGGTTGAACTCTTCTAATTTGTTCTGAAAGTCTTGAGGAATTGTTTGAGTAAGTCTATGGCTTGCAAACACACAAAACAGAGTCTTAAAGTATTTTACAGAAATTCAGTTACTAGCAGAGTTTGATCCAGAAATTAGAGACAGACAAAGTTTTGGACCAATGAGTCAAGATCCGCTTGGAGAACCAGTAATTCAAATTGAAACAACTATAGCAATGAATGAGGTGGAGACTCCAATGAAGCAAGCAACAAAGGAGCTTGTTGATTTGGAAGAGTTAGTACAACAGCTAAACAATGAACAGAAATAGATCTATGACTAAGTGAAAGGCAAAATAGAGCACAGATTGTTGCATGAAAAGAAAGTATGTACATGCTCTCCATTAAAACCACTACTATTATATGTTAGTGGTCATGCTAGAACCAGAAAAAGTTTTCTAATTAACGTCCTCACTGCTTATCTACAAGATACTACAGAATCAAATTTTTCATGTGTAGTAACAACACGAACAGGATTAGCTTCCCACAACATTAAAGGAATTGCTTTACATAGATAACTTATGCTTCCTGTTGAACACGATAATGAACTGGAAAACCAGAAATTATCTGGGGAAGCTTGTCACAAAGCTTCCAGGGTGTTGAAGGAACTGAGAGCAGAGTATGACATTCTGTTTGGAGGGAAGCATTTAATTGTCTTCGGTGACCTACTTCAACTAACTCCCATGAAAGGAAAACCTGTTTTCAAAACACTTTTCTTCACAATGAAACAAGACACTCTTTAGGAAGTATTGGCAATGTAAATATTTGGTTAAACCTCAAATACAAGTAACTAGTTGAGCATGTGATATAGAATATGGAAATATTCTGAAGGACATCAGAGTTGGAGTTTTGACAAAGAATGGTAGACAGGCTTTACAGAGTTGCTTTATCAATAAACTATTTTCATCAAACAGAACAGCAGCACAATTAATTTACAAATGCATTCAAGAAGAAAAATATGTACTCTGTTTAATGCCTATACTTCAAGAGTGTTCCAACTTCAATGAACAATTATTAAAACTGGAGAAAAAGATATTTTGGAAACACAGCTATTGATAAAATAGAACATCAAGGAGTCACTATACTACTAACAGAAAAACTACAAGCAAAATTTGATTCTTTGGAGATGTCTGTATCAAAGACTGCAGGATGACTGAAAAGTGTTTACACACGTGCAAAATCTGTTGCATCATTTTGCAATGTCATTTAAGTGTTGAGGAAGGGTAAGTAAATAGTGCAATGTGTAAAGTAATTGATGTAATTGACAATTGATTTTCCAAATAGAGATGAAGTTGAATATTTGGCTGTGAAATTTAATCAGATTTATGGTGTGATACTGATTGACTGATGTATTGTATGGTTTTTGCTTGTAAAGAATGTATATGTCCAGCATCAACAGTTTCCATTAATTCTAGCATATGCTTTCACCATCCATAAATCACAAGGTTTGAGTGTAGATACAGCTTTTTTAATATTGAAAGTACAATATTCAAAGAAGGCATGTCTTTTGAAGAAAACAAAGTTTAGCACTGATATAAACCGTGTGAGAGAGTATAATTCTTTAAAGAGTTTATATGTTCCTCAATTAGGTGAATATCCTTTTTGTGAGAAACGGGTAATCTGTCTCAAAAGAAAGCTTGCAAAAGAGTCAATAGATGTTGAAGACAAAAAGAAAAAGAAGGATGATCTAGAAAGTGTTAAGCAGAGGAAATTGGAAAATAAGAGAGATATTGTAGGTTACCAGTTCAAAAACCGTTCAGGTGTCAACTGCTATGCAAATGTTGTTCTCAGTGGACTCTTATACTTACCACATGTTGTATATCAAATTCAACAGAAAAAAAATAAGTGGTTGTGCACTATGTAATTTGTTACAACATTTACTGAGCAAAAAGGCAGTAATACATTCTTCTTCAGCCATTCTAAACCGTGTAGTTGCATGTAGTGAATCAGAAGAATTTACTCTCAACACTCAGTATGATGCACAAGAATTTTCAATGGTCATCCTTGGAGTATTAGAAGATGAACTAAATATTGATTTGATATTTGGACTGAGATACAAATGGGACCATGAGTATGAAGATTGCTCTTTTACATCGTGCACTCAAATTCATTCAGAGAGATTTCTGAACTTCTGTTCAGTTCCTGGATTCTAAAACTGTGTTTTTTGACACATTAAAATACAAACCAAAACATTACTTTCCCAAATGACAGATCAGATGTTATGTCTACTTTGTATCCACACAGAACAAGAAAATACCTGATACTGATGTTACAACACTGCAGAGCAAATGGATCAAAATTGGAACATGAAATTACAGACTTCAAAGCTGCACACATTTCAATTTCTAGAAGAACTTGCACAACTGTAGCTATCATTTTTCACAAAAGAGTTAATATAACATGTGGACACTACACTGTCTGATGGAAGTGAATCATAGTAGCCTTATTTTCAGCAAAAACTACAGTTCAAACTAAAATATTCTCACCTTCTGTTTCTTCAACCAAAAGTCTAACATGTGTTTCTGGGAATCTAAGCAACATACAATGGGGGTGATTCTCACCCTGGCGGGCGGCGGAGGCCGCCCGCCAGAGTTCCCCCCTCCAGAATACCGCACCGCGTCATTAGACCGCTGCGGGTATTCTGGGTTTTACACTGGGCTGGCGGGCGACTGCCAAAAGGCCGCCCGCCAGCCCAGTGTAAAACAACCTTCCCACGAGGACGCCGGCTCCGAATGGAGCCGGCGGAGTGGGAAGGTGCGACGGGTGCAGTAGCACCCGTCGCGAATTTCACTGTCTGCAATGCAGACAGTGAAATTCATTGTGGGGCCCTCTTACGGGGGCCCCACGACACCCCATACCGCTATCCTGTTCCTGGCGGGCGAACCGCCAGGAACAGGATGGCGGTATGGGGTGTCTGAATCCCCATGGCGGCGCAGCTCGCTGCGCCGCCATGGAGGATTCAGAAGGGCAGCGGAAAACCGGTGGGAGACCGCCGGTTTTCCACTTCTGACGGCGGCCGAACCGCCGCGGTCAGAATGCCCTGCGGGGCACCGCCAGCCTGTTGGCGGTGCTCCCGGCATTTTAGCCCTGGCGGTCGACGACCGCCAGGGTTAGAATGACCCCCAATATTTCTTCTATGGACATTTTGAGTGTTTTAGACATCATTCAGCCTACCAGGGGTGACGTCCTTAAAATCTTCTCCAAAACATTTTGAAATCTTGTATCCTCCACAAAGCAGTTAATAAAATATGCGGACACTATTAACAATGAAGCAAAGATTACCTTAAAAACTACCAAACTTAACTACTCTTTTTTGAAGCAAAACATATAAGAGGATTTCATTAAAAAAAATGAAACAGTTCCCTTCTGTGACTTTTAATTGAGTAACTTAAGACACCATATTGCCTATTAGGGGTGAAGTCTTCATAACGGATTTCAAATATAGAAATTGACTTACTCCGGGAACAAAACAACAGAGATACCACTAAACTGGAAAAAGATATCAGAATCTATAAAGCAGTACAAACAACAAATAAAAAGAAATCCAAATTTATGATGGTTGCATAAGGCAATGAGAGCAGGAATAGATTGTTTCCCATACTTAAAACTTTCTTGCATTTGATGCAGAATTGCCCCGGCAGCACAGATTCTGGGACAGAGGGGGGATTTCAGATGGAGCTCCTGATGCTGCAGATGTTCCAGGATGTTCTGCAGCTGGTATGGAGGAAGTTGATTGGCTCTGCAGACAATCACTTTTAGCATGTGCAAGGTGTCTTGGATGAACTGTGTAGAGATCTTTAAGTATGCTTTTTATTTCACACTAATATTTATTTGCAGGGACTCTTAATATTTTTTGTACAGCATACACTCTACCTTCTGTGCCACAACTTTTGTTTTCTCCAGATGGTATGAAGAAAACTTTCCACTCAATGGACTCACTTCTTGCATGCCTTTTCTCTTCCAGCAATGAATAATTCTCTTCTTCATGAACAGGTTCAGGAGCAGATGCCATTGTGACCTACCAAAATGAAAAGGAAAACCAAGAAAAAGAGTAAAAATGCTGCTTCCAGTGCAGAAGTGTGAAAAGAAACTCCCACACCTACAGCACAGGTAACAGGGAGGAGACTTTCTGTTAGTATGATGAAAACGTTTGCTAGCCAGTAAAAAGCATTTCATTTTGAGTCACCTGGAATTCGTGACAACATCACAACACTATTGTGGCATCATTGTGAATCCCAGAAAAGTAGTTCAAATGTTCTTAACCCTTTTTAACTTACATTTCATAACTTTCACTATTATTCTAGTATACCCCTGAAGTCAAACAATAATTTTAATGTGTGTGTACATGTTTTTAGATACTTCTAAAAAGCATGTTGGATTCGCAAACCTCCCACGAACCTGGAAATACATGACAAAAGGGGGTCACAATGGGTTTGCGAATCCCAGCAAAAAAAAATTAAAACTTTTACTCAAAAAAACCTGTGAAATAATAATATAGGAACTGGAAATTATCCCTCCCACAACATCATAGAAAACACACCAGGGATGGGAGGGTTACAGGGGGTAGGACTCACATATCCTTCATAGCTTACTGTGCTATATTAGAAGAATTGCAATTTATGAACTGCAAGTAACAAAAGGATACCCATGTTAAAAGCTATCTACATAAAATAAAAATCTGTCAAAATGTGCTTTGCAGAGGATATGTTGACCCTCAATGCTACTATGATTGAAAACTGGTAGAGACATGACACAGATCTATATTAAATTTGTTAAGCACCTGAGTTATCTTATTATTAATTATTATTATTATTCTCTAAAATTGATGGGGAATACAAAGGTCTTTGTAGCATGTGACTTAACCCTACAATATATTTTGAAATAAAGTATTTGCAAGCAATTAAACAAAACAGATTATTACCAAGTTTCACCTCTGTAAGGTTTTTTGTGTCATAGATTTTTTTTTAAATACTGATTTAAAGGTTGAGATTTTTCATCATGATGTCACTTTTCTAGCACAACCGTACACAAAATATCATTTCTTAATTTCGGTAATTCACTCAAATCTTCTCCTATAGATCTGCTTCACATATGTGTCAGGTGTTAAGATTAGATGTAATTTCTTGTGATGTCACTTCATGGGAAGTTATGGCTATGAGGAAGTAGCCTCTTTCTAGAATGATTACCCCAATTTTGGCCTGTTTGTCAGTGTGTTTTTACTGTCCCACTGGGATCCTGCTAATCAGGACCCCAGTGCTCATAGTTTGTGGCCTACATGTCAGTATATTTTACAGTTTTGTCAGTATGCTTGACTGTGTCACTGGAGACCTGCTAACAAGAACTCTAGTGCTTATGCTCCCTCTGATTCCAGATTTGTACTTACATACTGGTAACCCAGTATTCCACTCCAAATTGGCATACTGGGGCCCCCTTATAAGTCCCTAGTATATGGTACCTAGGAATCCAGGGCATTGGGGTTCCAGGAGATCCTCATGGGCTGTAGCATTTCTTTTGCCACCCATAGGGAGCTCATAAAAACACTGCATCAGGACTGCCATTACAGCCTGAGTGAAATAGTGCAAGCACTATTGCACAGCCATTTTCACTGCACCAGGTAACTTAGAAGTCACCTATATGTCTAACCTTCAGTTCCCGAAGGCTAGGTACAAAGTTACTGTGTGTGAGGGCACCCCTGCACTAACAGAGATGCCCCCAGGGGTGGTACCCAGAGCTCCTCCAGAGTGTCCCTGGGCTCTGCCATCTTGCTTTCAGGGTGGTCAGGGAACTCTGGGAGCATCTGAGTGGCCAGTGCCAGCATATGACGTCAGAGACCCCTCCTGACCAAGGGCATACCACTTCACCAACAACCATTTCATGGGGGTTACCCTGCCATGCAAAAGCTGGAAGAAATTTGAAAATATACCTGGAGGGTAGTGTTGAACGTATCACAGGTCTGGTGTCACAGGACTGATGCAATAGCCAGTCCCTCAGCTGCTAGTAACCTGCCATGTACAGGCCATTGGCCCATGAGGCATTGCACATTGACAAGAGTTGCCACCACCACCTGTGCTGTAGGGGGTGAACAATTACACAGTGTGAGTCAGGTGCCCCTTGGACTGTTGCAAATGAAATTTGAACCTACCTCAGGCCCTGACCTCAGGAATGACCAATTCCTCAGAATTGGCAATGTCCATAGAAAAATTTACCATCAGGCACTGTCACAAACAGAATGACGTACACAGCAGAAATTTCATACCCATATTGGCCATTCCTGGGTTCAAACCTGAGCTTTTGTCACATGAGTTGTACTGTCACCATGCTGCCCTCATGTATCATAGTGCAAGAGGGGCTAAATTGAGGGGGAGGACATAGGTGTTCAATAAGGTAAACAACCTACTCCAACAGGAGTAGAAACAGTACTCTGCCAGGTCCATGAGTGTTATGCAAAGTAGGACACAAACACAAATCACAACATGAGGAGACATCAATGACAATAAGAGCACAGTGTGGCGACTATGCCATCCCTGGGGTGGTGCAAGTTCTCAGCAAAGCATGGGTGCATGTGAAACATGTAAGACTAGGACAGGTGAAAATTGCCATGTTTGGTGCTGTGCCATGAGCACAGCAACACACATTGCAAGGCAACGCCATGCAAATGGATGCAAAGGGAGGGTAGAGCAAGATAAGAGGCCGTCAAGACACAATAAAGATAGACAACATACTTAGAAGATATGACGTAGACAATTAAGGCAACTGGGCCTCCATTCATGTGACATGCAGGTTGGGCATAGGGCTGGAGACTGCAGCTATGATGTACTGGAACAATCCATTGGAAATAATGGGTTCATCATAGGCCCCTAGGGCCACTGGAGAGTCACTTTCAGTGATGCTCCATTGGCACTAAGCAATCCGCTGTATTGACAAGGTAGCATTAAGACACTTTTATGGCATTATGGGGCTCATTATAGCATTGGCGGTAAATCCCGCCTACCGCCACAGCGGCGGCCTCCAAAAGACTGTCGCCGTGACTACTTACCATCAACCATCATATGACCATAGCCGGAATTCTGACAGAAGGCAGGCGGAATTCCGGCTATGGTCAAGGCGGCAGACGGCGGTAAGGTGCTGCTGCTACCAGCAGCAGCCCCATGCCAGTAGAACGTCGCCGACTGTATCTTGACACATGATATGGCCTGGCTGTGTTCAGCTGGCGGACGCTGCTGCTGCCAGCAGGTCTGCGTTTTAAAGTCACGGGGACCCGCGGCGCCGCCTGCTCGGGCCGCAGTGGGGGCTGCGGTCCATTTTATGGGCTGCGGTCCCGCCGTGCTCCTTACTTCCAGCCTCGCGCCATCCTCTCTGCGGCGGGGGCGGGAACCCAGGATTGGGTTTGGGTTCTCAATGCGCGGATATTAAATTGGATGCTGCGGGCCCCCCTCGTCCCTCCAGTCACCTGCTGCTCACCACTTGGCCTACTCCTTTTCCTCTTTCTTCTGGTGGCCATTTTTCCTGACTCTCCCAGCATACCTTTTCTTTTTCTGGTTCCCTGCATGCATCTGCTTCCCTTCTTACTATGGTGCTTTTCCGATCTAGTCCTATAACCCCTTCCCAATCCATCCATCTTCCTGTTTGTCACTTCCTGTCTAGGGGTGTTAGCCTTAGGGTGGTCACCCCTAACTTTTTGCCTGCCTCCCTCCACTTTTTGGACACTGTTTTTGCTGGCTTTTAGACCTAGTAATGTGCACTATATGTGCCCAGGGCCTGTAGATTAAATGCTACTAGTGGGCCCGCAGCACTGGTTCTGCCACCCACTTAAGTAGCCCCTTTACCTTGTCTCAGGCCTGCCATTGCAAGGCCTGTGTGTGCAGTTTCACTGTCACCTCGACTTGGCATTTAAAAGTACTCGCAGAGCCTAAACCTCCCCTTTCACTACATATACGTCACCTCTAATGGGTGCCCTAGGTAACCCTTAGGGCAGGGTGCTGTGTGGGTGAAAGGCAGGACATGTACCTGTGTAGTTTACATGTCCTGGTAGTGTACAACTCCTAAATTCGTTTTTACACTACTGTGAGGCCTGCAGCCTTCCTAAGCTAACATTGGGGCTGCCCTCATACATTATTGAAGTGGTAGCTGCTGATCTGAAAGGAGTAGGAAGGTCATATTTAGTATGGCCAGAATGGTAATACAAAATCCTGCTGACTGGTGAAGTTGGATTTAATATTACTATTCTAGAAATGCCACTTTTAGAAAGTGAGCATTTCTTTGCACTTAAATCTTTCTGTGCCTTACAATCCACGTCTGACTGGATTTAGTTGACAGCTCCTTGTGCATTCACCCAGACACACCCCAAACACAGGGTACTCAGCCTCACTTGCATACATCTGCATTTTGAATGGGTCTTACTGGGCTGGGAGGGTGGAGGGCCTGCTCTGACACAAAGGACTGCCACACCCCCTACTGGGACCCTGGCAGAGAGGATTGAACTGAAAGGGGACCTGGTGCACTTCTAAGCCACTCTTTGAAGTCTCCCCCATTTCAAAGGCACATTTGTGTATAAAACAGGGCCTCTGCCCTACCACCTCAGACACTTCCTGGAGAAGAAACTTGTAATCAGAGCCTGCATCCTGCCAAGAAGAACTGCCTGGCTGCCCAAAGGACTCACCTGACTGCTTTTCTACAAAAGACTGCTGCCTTGCTGTTGCCCTGCTGCCTTGTTGAACTCTTGCCTTGCTGCAGAAGTGCTCTCCAAGGGCTTGTATAGGGCTTGCCTCCTGTTCCCTGAAGTCGCAGGTCCAAAAAGACTTCTTTCTTTCAACTGGATTCCTTGTGCAGTGAAAAATTTGATGCACAGCTTGCTCCGCGGTGAAAAATTCACTGCACGCCAACCCGGGACGCCGCCGCTAGACTTCGCACGGAAAAGACCGACGCGGTGCCTGCAGTGCGACCGGAACTTGGAAGCATGGGCCACCTGGACAACGCCGCCTGACTTCCAGAGAGGAAATCGACGCAGCGCCTGCCGTGAGGAAGAAAATTCCATGCACAGCCCACCGGAATGATGAGCAGCCGGACAACAAGCCCAGGATTCCACGCACAGACCCCGGGGTGTCTGAAAACCCTGCGACCCACAGAGGAGACTGTCCACGCGCCAAAAATCGACGCAACATCTTCCCCATGTGAAAAATAACAACGCAAGTCCGTGTGTGAAGGGGCGAAACAATTATCTTCTCTTTGCATTGCAACACTTCTCCTGTGGTGGTCACATTCCAGCTGGTTTTCTGTTTGGAATCCAGTTTTTGCTCCTGTTTTTTCATCTGTTCTTCCTGAGTTTTTCCTGGCATCAAGGTTCTGATTTTTCTTGTGTCCTCCTTTTCTTCCAGAGAGTTCCTGTCTGAGAGGTATTTTCCCTATGGGGCTTTTCCTCTGGGACTCCTTCTTGAGGGCACGGAATGTAGTGGCGTAGTACTGTCAGCAGCACCGTGGCTACCGGAAGGAGTCGCCCCTACCTCGGCCAGAGCCGGACTTGCAAGAACCGAGGCCGCACACCATCTCCCACTGGCCTGGACGGTAAGCCAAAGATGAAATCTGACAAGTGTCCTGTCTCCTGCCGGAGTACCCCCTGCAAGCAGGTAAGTTCCAACAGGGGAGGAGGGTAGGGGGTGTTGTGTGTGTGTGTGGGTGTGTGTGTGATTGTTTTTGTATGCATGAGTGTGGGTGTGAGGCTGGTGGAATGTGTGTGTGCATGAATGGGTGTGAGTGTACGTGTATGTTGTGTTGTGTGAATGCTTGTGTGCTTTTATATATGTTAGTGTGTTTTACAGTGTGTGTGTTTGACTGTACGCATGCGTGGGTGGATGTGGGTATGCGTGTATGTATGAGTGTGTTTGTATGCGTGTGTAGGTGTTTGTATGTCGGGGGTCAGGAGGGGGAGGGTGGGGGAAGACTCTGGGGAGGGTGACGGGGGAGACCCCTATCAGTGCCTGGGAAGGAATTCCCTGGCACTGATAGTGCCTACCGCCATGGTTTACGTGGTGGAAAGCCACGGAATCCATGGCGGTTGGCGGGGTCATGTTACCATGGGTGGCCTAGTGACTGTAGTCTCCAGTCCGGCGGTCATTACCACTGTGGCGGTCGGTGTGTTACATTGGCGGTTTGGCTTTTGCCAAACCGCCAATTTACATAATTTGGCAGTAGTTACAGGCAGCCTGTTGGCGGTGGTACAGCACTATAGCACCAACCACCAAGGTCCTAATAATGCCCTATGTCACCTTGTAAATACGTAGCCACCTGATCATGGCAGTGCGTGAAAGGTGGTGCAATGGGTGTTGCTGTGGGTGTGCCACAGCAAAACACAAAATATTTCAGTGCTGCCTCAGATGAATGGAATATTGTACATTTGAGGTAAGGCCAAACCTATTATGCCAGCTTCAGGGGTGGCATTAGCATGGTGCAACGAGGAGGGATACATTTGTACCTCCTTCGTTTTTGAATTCCTATGTCTCCTGCAATCTGCAGTGTGCATAGGAAGAGCAAAATGCCGGAAATGATTGTTTAAGACTGTGAAGGTGTAACTCCATGCACATAACCAATCCTATATAAATGACGATTTGGCTCTTCCAAGTGTGCTGCATTCTACAGCTCACACAGAAGTGCCAGAGTGCCATTGGTGAATGTTAATGTGCATGAAGGGACACTTTCACACACATTAACAGTCACACCCCTCAAAGCATACATCCTTTCACAATGGTGCAAGAATGCCTACCATTACCCTGGCAGCTGAATCTTGCACTAGTATAGGGGACAACACAGGGGTCTCCCATAATCACTTGCATACGGTGCAATTGTGTGTCACCAAAGTGAAGCAGTGCGGCGTTGATTATTATTGCACATCACCGTGCTGCACCACTTCAACATCAACATGGGCATATAATGACAATAAGCCTCAATTATCAAGTCCGTTAAGTGACTTGTCAACTGCCATAACACAAATAGACTGATTATTCACCTTCTCATTGTTGAGGGTGATGGCGGATCTGCCTGTCCTGGAGCACCCTGATGACCTGGATGACCAGCTGGCAGCTATTAGCCAAGAGACCCTCCAAGAAGTCCTTGTGAACATGCAGATGCCACCTCCAGTTGCAAGGAGGAGAACTGAATTAGCAGACATCCTACAGGCCCCAATTAGCACCCCAAAAGTATGACCTGCCAGCACCAACACAGCAGAGGACTCCAAGGACACAGGCACCAGCTTCGAGAGGACAGTGGTGGGAGTCCAGTGGGGGCAGGCCAAGGAGGTGCAAGTGGGGATGCAAACAATGGCAGTCAGCCTTGAGTGGATTTGGATGTGCATGGTTACAGCAACAGAACAGACTGCAGCCAACCAACGCACACACTCCCCAGTGCGTGGAGTCCAGGAGTGCCTGAAGGACATAGCTGCTGCCAAGATGGGGAGACCACAACAACTTCCCTCCAAAACTGGCAGCAGTGTGCCTGGGGCCAATAAAGACTCCATGCACCGGGAATTGGTCTCCCACAGGGCAGACATGGCTGCCTACCACAGGGATGTTGCAGCTATACTTAAAAACCAGCAGCTCCTCCTTGCTGCAGTGATGCCATATGTAGTGCCACAGATGGCAGCTGTCAGGAATTGGGAGTCCACATCTGCAACCACTGAGGTGCGTGTGGCCCCCTCTACATCCCCACTACCACCATCAAGGGAAGAGGAGGCACCACACACATCAGAGGATGAAGATGTGGAACAGATCATGTTCACCTGTAGGTGTTCCTGGTAGCACCAGCCCATGCCACATGGGCAGTGTTTTCCTTAGTCCTGTGCTTGACACCATGCCAGTGTTGCCACTCTGACAGATCAACACACTGTTGACCTTTCTGCTATGGACTGCTATTGTCCCTAACTTTGGCAATTTAGTGTACTCCTGCACTGAAAGACACTTTACCCAAACATGTCCCGTGACATGTCCCTCAACCCTGGACTTATGTTGTGTTCCAATTGGATGAATTCCACAAATGGAGTCACAGACCTGGACATTGTATATACTTTTCACTGTTACACTTGTAAATAAACACCATCTACAAAACCAGCATGTTTCTGTGTGTTGTGACACTTCTACTATGCCTAGTGTTTGTGATGTGTGTAACATGTCTCAAGTCAGACTGCATGTATGTGTGGGCACATATCTATGTACATGGTACCTACATGTTGTATGTTGATGTTGGCCTCATCATAAGGAGCTACATATGGCTTGTCATCACCTTGTTTACACAATGCAGGCCACTGAGTGCCAGAAGCCTCATATGATATGACTCTCTGCTCGTGCATGGGGAACCACTTAAATGTGACACATTGTCACCATCCATCCTAATCAGCTTTCTGATCATTTTACAGCTCATCACTCCTAGCATTGGGTGGTGAACTCATGACTCATTCACACTAAACACTTCAACACTACACAGAACAGACAAAATGACACTTACTGGATACATCTGGGGCCTCAAATCTTGCCACTGCACCTATGGTGTAGGTTTGAGGTCCACCTGAAATATATGGATGGAAAGCATGGTTTGTATCACATAACTGTCTCTACTAGTGGACAACATATGGCAGTATGTACTATTTCAGAAGAGTGAGGTATTCATCCAGGTTGTGGACAGTGCAACAGACACACCACTGCATACTCACAATGAGACTGTCACTCTGGTGTATGAGAGACATACATCTGCACTCTTACACTGGGCCTTAGACTCATGTAGTGCTACACCCTGAAACAACCATGTGTGGCCAATCTGTAGAAGATAGAACTCCATGATATGAGAGGGAGTTGGGTGACAGATAAATGACATGACCCTTGTGCTCTGCAAGACAACTAATTTGGGTATTCTGGCTTGTCCTGCAAGGCACACAGAGGCACTTTGTGGAGGACAAGTGGCTAAATAGCAATTCACATGCATTGTGTAATCCATGACTGATGTGTCACAATTGGCTGATGGCATCAAATGGCCTATTGCCAGTGCCCCCTAAGGAAGGTATTACCCCTTTGTAAACATAATGGGCAGGGCTGATGTATGTGAAACTCTGACATTATGTATGGATTGTCGTACTTAGTTTTCATAATCCTCTCACAAATGCTATGCTGGCAGTTTTTAACCTTATCGAACAAGACACAATGCTGGGGCACAGATGTTGCCATAGCCTATGAAATGCGTGACTTAGTGATGGATGAGCATGACTCTCCCAACTTCTGACTTGCATTGGTTAAATATCAGGATATGTGAAGCCCATGTTTATACTGGCACAGTGACACTCCATTCTGGTTGCATGCGACCTGTCCACATGCATTGCATGCAGCGCACCAACACATCTGTTTCTGTCATTCAAGTGCAGTGAACAGTATTTATTTAGCCAATGGGGTACTCACCAACAGGCCCACAAATCACCACACCAAGATGGTTGAGAAGAGCATGCTTCCTGCCCACAAGGTCAGCTCAGCGATGCTTCAGCTGATCGTCATTGCGACTGGTGTGGTACAGCCTCTTTAGGTGGTGGAGCACGTTTCCCCACTGCAGCCGCCTTGCCTCTGTATGGAAGCCCTGGATCACATGGCTATCGATCTCTAGCATTAATGGGAGGTGGTGGGCTACCAACCTAATAAATCCTCCAAGCTCCTCCTCCCCCATTCTTGTCAGCCTCCCCCTGCCAGACATTGCACTGGGGTACAGTTAGGAATAAATGTTACACAGTACAATGGAAAAAAAGAGTAATGAAAGGAAACTTGACACCAAAAAAGTATATAGCCCAATTAACCCACCTATCGAACTAACCCAGACAGACACCCAACAGCATAAGTGCAAGGTAAAATACACTGAACAAAACAAATTCACAGAACTGGGACAAATGACAATAAAATACAACAGTAAACATGACAGGACACCAACAACTCCAAAACACAACCACACAGTCAAAAGAGGCACAGACTGTAAAGAGAAAATGAAAGTACACCCACTGTACCATGGCTGTAAATAGGATATCCTATTACATCACTTTCTGTGCCCTTGGGTCAAGTTTTCTGTTGTGCGTGTACTTTTTTGACACATCTGATATTTGCCTGAGTATTTCTGATGCATTATTTACGTGTATCTATTTATTGACCCATAACCTTTATGCGTCTATTTAACAGTAAATCAGCACTGCGAGGAGTGCGCAGGTGGAAAATACGCTAAGAGCCCATGGGTCATGTACTCTGCATTTGCTGATATTTCCGACACATTTGCGTCTTTTATTTTTTACTCTAATCGTGATCACGTGATTTCGAGATTTGTTGATGTAGTCACTCTGTATCAATATATTAACTGTATGTACTGGGTTGCAGTATGGCATTTTGTGTATGGCCACATGTGGTAGTCCATTGTACAATGTGATTTATGTGTGACTGTTGTGTTACACCAATGTGTGCATTACAGAATCAGCAGCATGCAAATGTATTCACGTCATGCATAGGTATGTATTTGTGACAGCACTGTATCCACATATGCATGGCAGTAAGTACTATGCAAGCGTCATGGTATGTGATTTGTGTTCACTTATGTGCTGTGTGTAGTTGTCACATTTCACGCAACATTCACAGCTCAGGGATTGTTGATGATGGCTGATGCTTGCAAATTGGCAACTCTTATGCAACAAATGTCTCCATATGTTGATCTTGAATATATGGATGGCTTGTGTGTGGACTACACATATGTCTGAGATGCATACATCTTTGCTACATACTGTGATTGGCACACTCTGCCTACCTTCCTACCATTTTTTGTATTGTACATTAGCCAGTTGAAAATCTGAATATTTTGCTTTGTATTACAATTACTTTGTGATGGACATGCAGCCCTAGCTGCATATGTTGTCATCCATTCTGATGTGCATTCCATAGACATGTTCGTGCAAAGTGTGAGATCCTGTGTACCCTGGGACAGGAGTGGGCACCATGGCAGTGGCAGGTGTGATGTTTATTGACAAAATTTACAAGGTGAGTTACGTGATGATTATGTTAAGTTCTGTACAATTTGCAGTCTGCAGCGTATACCAGCAGCTGTGTTGTGGTCTTCCCCCTCATTTACTTCTCCACCATCCTCCTCCTCAGGCAGTCATCAACCTGCTCAGAAAATGGTACGTTCATCCGTACACATATGTTGTGCAGGATGGCACAGGCCCATATGAACTTGCAGACCATTTCTGGGGCTTATAGAAGGCTGCCTCCTAAGATGTCCAGGCACCTGAAATCTGGACTTCAAGATGCCAAATGTCCTCTCCACAATGGTCCCTGTCCTCAGATTTCCCTCATTATATGCATGCTCTGCTGCTGTGCTTGGGTTGTGAAATGGGGTCATTATCCATGGCAGTTTGCCATAACTCATATCCGCTGAAAAAGATTAAAGGAGTAAATCATTGTGAGGGCTTGAAAGATGTAAATAATGTAGCATGGCAGTTGATATTAGGATGTGGTTGTGGCTCACATGTATCTGTGTTTTGGTGTGAGTTCCTAACCTTGTGTGATCTTTCCTCAGCACTAGGTTGTTGGACATGACAATCTTGTGTATGGGTCAAGGACCTAGAACACTTGATTTGGATTCCACACTGATAGTCATTCTGTATGTATCAAACATTTTGTAGTGCACTTTTGTATCAGTGTGCTATCAGTAGAAGGGACATGACACATCCTGACAACACAATGGGGTCAGATGTGGTGGCAACATGGTGGCACTACAGTGCCTGGACATTCCATCCCTTTTGACATGTGTCATTGCAGGTGAGGTGTGACACTTAGGGCCTGATTTATGAAACGTTAGTGCCATGTTTGCGTCATTTTGTGATGCAAAAGTGGCAGTAACTTACAAAATATAATTATATTTTGCAAGTTTGCGCTGCTTTTGCATAAAAAAATGACATAAGTGCGGTGCAAACTTTTCATAAATCAGGCACTTAGGGCCAATGAAATTGGTTAGTGTGACTGCACAACATGTCTCCTAAATTGGCTGCTGTGTCCTGCAACAGTTCAACAATGCAAGTATGCCCTATGTAAGACAAGGTACTTGGCAACCCTTTGTTGTCCCCTGCGCCAGTTGCACTTGTGTAGCCGTGCACTAACGCTAGCTACCCTACACCAGGGAACTTGGCTATCTGCTATGTGGAGGTGGATGTATCTGTGCTGCACAGTACACTGCCCTGGACATATGCTTGTTTGATGGCCAATTGGCTTTTTCTGTGTGTGCAGCCATGTGCAGCATGCATTTGTGCCACATTCATCTGAGTTCATAGCACCCTCTACCTCCTATTTGCAAACGGCATACTGCACCCGTGGGGTGAATTTTTTTTGTTGGCACTTCCTCAAGTCTTAGGGGACAGCAACATGTGAGTCTGCACCTTCATGCTATGTATCTTGTAGTGACAGACTACAGCAAGAAACATTGCACACCCCTTCCACGCTACATGCAGCATAGAATGTGGCTTAAAGTAATGTAGAGATGGTCATCTGCCAAGATGTACATACAGTGCAGGCCATGACTATGAAACTGTGCCTATAACATTGTTCCCTTGGTGTTCCAGAGTAGCAGCTAATGTTTGTGCCAGCCATGAGGTGTCTAAGGTTGTGTATTCCATTGTCACTGGATGATCCACATAACTAGCAGTGTCTCTCCTATCTTCCAAAACAATACTGTGCATTTCTACTGTTGACACATGCACATTGCAGGCTAGGGGATGCAGCTCAACTATTTAGTAAATTTGACCCTTGGCACAGCGCATGTGAGGTCAGTGATGTCCTGTTGCCTCCTACTGGGTCCCACTATGACCTCCATGATCTGCACCGTCTGACTGTGTCTCTGCCCTGTTAAGCCATTTCTTATATCTGGTACAGGCATGATAGTGTTGTGAGTCAGTGAGTGCTGCATGTGAGGTTGCACTTCAGTGACTGTGGTTCCTATTCTAACACATCTGGCACATGGTATGTGTTGGTGATTGATCTTGTATTTCTATGTGTGTGAGCCACTGCATCACGCAGTTGTCTATGCACACTACAGTTAAGTTAGGTATGTGTTGATGAGATGCAGTAGGTATTGGTGCAAATTTTGTGGTGTTTGATATTTGTGATTAGCACGACATGACTCGAGACATCTGTGCCTATTTGGAAGTTATGTGACATGGGCATGGTGTATGCCCTTGATGAGTCAGTGCTATTGTTTGTTTGATGTAGTATGTGATGTGTACATAGTGGACAACCTGAGGCCACTTGTAGTGGTCGATGTAGTTCTGCTGTTTTCAAAGGGTACATGTCTGCACCTGTCCCTCCTGTGGTGTGCCTGTCAAGTTGTGGGTGTGTTACATACATGTGGGTGTGTGTATTGGTGTTGTGCACTGATTGTGCCGTACTGAAACATGTTGCATATGTGTTATCAGTTGCACATGTGTGTTACTCTGGTCATTTGTTACTGTAGTGGCGTATGTCTTGTGTGTCCGACAGGGTTGTGGTGTTGTGTGTATATTATTAGATTTGTAGACCTACCCACAAGTAGGCCATTTCCAAATTGTCCTTCCTGGAACTGTTCATTGATCGTACCGTGCCGGAATATGTAGGATACTTGGCCAATATGTTTATGAATAATCCGCTGTGGTCCACTATGCCCTGCACATTAATGGAATGCGTGTGCTTGCGATTCCAGTATAAGTGCTCTGTTGGTGCAGGTGGTACGAGCCGGACATGAGTGCAGTCCATTGCACCGAGCACATGCTGGAAGCCATGGATTTGATAGAACCCCTGTTTGTTCTCCTGCTGCTTTTGCTGGGTGTTGGGGAATCTGATGTGGCGGGGTGTCAGGGAGATGATGGCGTCTAAGACCTCTGGCAGGAGTGCAGAGAATGATGGCTGTGAAACACCACCAACCTGTGCACCCGTTGTTTGGGATGAGCAATTTGCAGCATGTGCAGGACAGCAAGCAGCTTTGTTATTGGTGGTATGTTGTGTGGGGTCTGCAGGCTAGCTGCACTGTGCGGCTCAATGTGGTGCAGGATGTGTATCATGGCTTGCCGGTTCTGTCTATAAGTCCTAATGATGTCCAGGTCCCTGAAGCCAAGGAGGGTTGTCCTGGTTGTGAATACCCTTTCCTGCCTTCTGCGTTGCCTTTGTGGGCTGCGTTGTGGTGGTGGTGGTGATTGCTGCAGTTGTTCTTGTCCTCTGCGCTGCCTAGCAAGCTGTATCAGTATCACCTCATCTTCTCCTGTGGGTCGTGATGTTGCTTCTGTGTTTTCTTTAAGTAGTGGTATGTTTGCCCCATCTTAATGCCTGTCCTGACCCAGGCGTTAAATTTTGACGCAAATCGGTGTTTAAGTCATTTTTTGGGTCCGCTTCCCACCCGTGCGTCTTTTTTACCCAGGTGGAGAAATATGGCGCTAGGGTGTTTGAGTCATTTTTTGGACGGGAACGCCTACCCTACATCTCATTCACGCAGGGAAGTTTCACACGTACGAAAAATGATGTTAACACCATTAGTTTGATGCTAGATTGGTCACTGCTAGCCAGGACCCCAGGGCTCATAAAGTGTGCTCTGTATGTGTTCCCTCTGTGGTGCCTAACTGTATCACTGAGGCTCTGCTAATCAGAACCTCAGTGTTTATGCTCGCTCTCTGTTTTTAAAATTGTCACTGCAGGCTAGTGACTAATTTTACCAATTCTGATTGGCACACTGGAACACCCTTATAATTCCCTAGTATATGGTACCTAGGTACCCAGGGTATTGGGGTTCCAGGAGATCCCTATGGGCTACAGCATTTCTTTTGCCACCCATAGGGAGCTCAGACAATTCTTACACAGGACTGTCACTGCAGCCTGAGTGAAATAACGTCCACGTTATTTCACAGCCATTTTACACTGCACTTAAGTAACTTATAAGCCACCTATATGTCTAACCCTCATTCAGTGAAGGTTGGGTGCAAAGTTACTTAGTGCTGAGGGCACCCTGGCACTAGCCAAGGTGCCCCCACATTGTTCAGGGTAATTTCCCCAGACTTTGTGAGTGCGGGGACACCATTACACGCATGCACTACATATAGGTCAATACCTATATGTAGCATCACCATGGTAACTCCGAACAAGGCCATGCAACATGTATAGGATCATGGAATTGTCACCCCAATACCATTCTGGTATTGGGGGACAATTCCATACATCCCCGGGTCTCCAGCATAGAGCCCAGGTACTGCCAAATTAACTTTCCGGGGTTTTCTCTGCAGCTATCACTGCTGTCAACCCTCAGACAGGTTTCTGCCCCCCTGGGGCCTGGGCAGCCCAGTCCCAGGAAGGCAGAACAAAGGATTTCCTCTGAGAGAGGGTGTTACACCCTCTCCCTTTCGAAATAGGTGTGAAGGGCCTTTGAGGAGTAGCCTCTGGAAATGCTTTGATGGGCACAGATGGTGCCCTCCTTGCATAAGCCAGTCTACACCAGTTCAGGGATCCCCCCCAGCCCTGCTCTGGCGCGAAACTGGACAAAGGAAAAGGGAGTGACCACTCCACTGACCAGCACCTCCCAGGGGAGGTGCCCAGAGCTCCTCCAGTGTGTCCCAGTGGGGGGTTACTGGTCCAAAGAAAGTTGTGGTAGCCACTGAATTACCTGTAGATTGCTTAGTAGGCAATGATTTGGAGACATCAGCCTTGGCTGAAGTGGAGTTGGAGGCTCATGCAGCAATGCTAGGCATTCCTGAGCATATTTTTGCTTTGACAAGGGCTCAGGCCAAAAAGCTAAAATAACAAGGAAACTTGGATCCTGGAACAATGGACCAGGTGCTCCCAAAAGCTAGGGGTAGAAAGGGTAAATCCTTGCCCACTATCCCTCCCTCTCTAGCAGATTCCCCTTTTGAGGAAGAGGAATCCTCTCCCTGTGCAGAACCTACACCAGATGAACTGGCAGCAGTCACTGCTGAGCTTTTGGGTGCAGGGGGGCCTGCTAAGGAAGAGCTGAGTGTGGCACAGCAGACCTGTACCACACTAGAGGGTTTGAGACAGCAAGCTGTCAAGCAGCACAATGGGGATGTCAGTGGTAGCCATAAGGTGTATTGGGAAGACAACCTCCTGTATACTGAGTCAAAGGACCCTAAACCTGGAGCTGCCAGGAGATTGGTATCCCTTTGCAATATAGAGTTTCTTCTTACCTTGGCACATGACATTCCCTTGGCTGGGCATTTGGGACAAAGTAAAACTTGGGACAGGCTTGTTCCCCTGTTTCACTGGGATCATATGTCAGAGGACACCAAAGAGTTTTGTCGCTCTTGTGTGACCTGTCAAGCCAGTGGCAAAGCTGGTGGCACTCCAAAGGCCCCCTTAATTCCACTCCCAGTGGTTGGTGTGCCCATTGAAAGGGTAGGGGTTGACCCTCCAACAGCTTCAGGCAATAGGCGTATCCTGGTGGTAGTGGACCATGCCACTAGGTATCCTGAAGCCATCCCCTTAAGGACCAATACAGCTCCTGCAGTGGCAAAGGCCCTCGTAGGAATCTTTTCCAGAGTGGGTTTCCCTAAGGAAGTGGTGTCAGACAGAGGTAGTAACTTCATGTCTGCATACCTCAAAGCAATGTGGAAGGAGTGTGGTGTAACATACAAGTTCACTACTCCTTATCATCCACAAACAAATGGTCTGGTTTAGAGGTTTAATAAAACTCTCAAAGGTATGATAATAGCACTCCCTGAAAAACTCAGAAGGAGATGGAATGTCCTGTTACCTTGCCTCCTTTTTGCTTACAGGGTGGTACCCCAAAAAGGAGTGGGCTTTAGCCCGTTTGAACTCCTCTTTGGGCACCCTGTGAGAGGTCCACTTGCACTTGTTAAGGAGGGTTGGGAACAACCTTTAAAAGCTCCTAAACAAGACATTGTGGACTATGCACTCGGCATAAGATCAAGAATGGCTGAGTACATGAAAAAGGCCAGTAAAAACTTCCAGGCCAGCCAGGAGCTGCAAAAGCGATGGCATGACCAGAAGGCTGTCCTGACCCAGTACCACCCAGGACAGAAGGTGTGGGTATTGGAGCCCCAAGAGCACTCCAGGACAAATGGAGTGGACCCCATCTAATTGTTGAGAAAAAAGGTGAGGTTACCTACTTGGTAGACCTAGGCACTGCCAGGAGTCCCCTTAGGGTACTCCATGTCAACTGCCTGAAACCCTACTATGACAGGGCTGATCTCACCCTGCTCATGGCAACTGATGAGGGACAGGAAGAAGAGAGTGACCCTCTCCCTGATCTCTTCTCCACCACTGAAGCTGATGGCTTAGTGGATGGAGTAGTACTTGCAGATTGTCTTACTGCTGAGCAGAAAGATAACTGTGTAAATCTTTTAAGTCAGTTTTCTGAATTCTTCTCACTGATACCAGGTACCTCTACTTGGTGTGAGCATATAATCAACATTGGAGACAGTTTACCTGTCAAAAGTAAGATTTATAGGCAGCGATTGAGCCTTCAGAAAGCCCATGGGCTAGTCCAGTGGTGCTGATTCCAAAACCTCACAGTAAGGATGGTAAAAGAGAAATGAGGTTTTGTGTTGACTATGGGGGGCTCAACCAAGTAACCAAGACAGATGCTCACCCTATACCCAGGGCAGATGAGCTGATTGATACACTGGCTTCTGCCAAGTAGCTGAGCACTTTTGACTTAACTGCAGGGTATTGGCAGATTGTGTTATCAGAAGATGCTAAACCTAAAACTGCATTCTCAACCATTGGAGGGCAGTATCAATTCACTGTGATGCCCTTTGGTCTGAAGAATACACCTGCCACTTTTCAAAGGTTGGTGAACACAGTCCTGCAAGGTTCGGAAGTTTTAAGTGCAGCATATCTAGAAGATATAGCTGTATTTAGCTCCACCTGGGATGATCACCTGGTCCACCTGTGGAATGTTGTGGAGGCCCTGCAAAAGGCAGGCATCATTATCAAGCCCTCAAAGTGCCAGATAGGGCAGGGGAAAGTGGTTTATCTGGGCCACCTGGTAGGTAGGGAACACTGCAGGGGAAGATCTAGACCATTATGGAATGGACTCCCCCTACAACTCAAACCCAGGTGAGAGCCTATTTAGGCCTCACTGGGTACTAAAGGAGGTTTATTAAGAATTAGGGCTCCATTGCAGCTCCTCTTAATGACCTCACTAGTAAGAAGATGCCTAAAAAGGTGTTGTGGACAGCTAGCTGTCAAAAAGCTTTTGATGAGCTCAAACAGGCCATGTGCTCTGCACCTGTCCCAAGAAGCCCTTGCTGCTCCAAAACGTTCATAATCCAGGCTGATGCTTCTGAATTGGGGGTTGGGGGTTGGGCCAGTGCTATCACAGCTTAATACTAAGGGCCAGGATCAACCTGTTGCTTTTATCAGCAGGAGGTTGACCCCTAGAGAAAAGCGTTGGTCTACCATAGAGAGGGAGGCCTTTGCTGTGGTCTGGGCACTGAAAAAGTTGGGACCATCCCTGTTTGGTACTCACTTTATTGTTTAGACAGACCACAAACGTACACTTTGGCTAAAACAAATGAAAGGTGAAAACCCTAAATTGTTGAGGTGGTCCATATCCCTACCGGGAATGGACTATACAGTGGAACATAGACCGGGAGTACCCACTCCAATGCAGGTGGACTCTCCAGATATTTCCACTTAGACAATGAAGACTCATCTGGGCAAGGTTAGCCTTATTGTCCCTCATTTGGGGGGTGGGGGGGGTTCTATAGGAAAGTACCATCTTGCCTGGTATGTTACCCCCATTTTTACTGTATGTATGTTTGTTTTTGCCTGTATCACTGGGATCCTGCTAGTGACTCCAGTGCTCATAAAGTGTGCCCTGTATGTGTTCCCTGTGTGGTGCCTAACTGTATCACTGAGGCTCTGCGAATCAGAACCTTAGTGTTTATGCTCTCTCTCTGCTTTTAAAATTGTCACTGCAGGCTAGTAACTAATTTTACCAATTCTGATTGGCACACTGAAACACCCTTATAATTTCCTTATATATTGTACCTAGGTACCCAGGGTATTGGGGTTCCAGGAGATCCCTATGGGCTGCAGCATTTCTTTTGCCACCCATATGGAGCTCAGACAATTTTTACACAGGACTGCCACTGCAGCCTGAGTGAAATAACGTCCACGTTATTTCACAGCCATTTTATATGCACTTAAGTATCTTATAAGTCACCTATATGTCTAACCCTCACTTAGTGAAGGTTAGGTGCAAAGTTACTTAGAGTGAGGGCACCTTGGCACTAGTCAAGGTGCCCCCACATTGTTCAGGGCAATTTCCCCAGACTTTGTGAGTGCGGGGATACCATTACACGCGTGCACTACATATAGGTCAATACCTATATGTAGCATCACCATGGTAACTCTGAACATGGCCATGTAACATGTCTAGGATCATGGAATTGTCACCTCAAAACCATTCTGGGATTGGGTGGACAATTCCATGCACCCCCGGGTCTCCAGCAAAGAGCCCGGGTGCTGCCAAACTAACTTTCCGGGGTTTTCTCTGAAGCTACTGCTGCTGCCAACCGTTAGACAGTTTTCTGCCCCCCCTGGGGTCTGGGCAGCCCAGTCCCAGGAAGGCAGAGCAAAGGATTTCCTCTGAGAGAGGGTGTTACACCCTCTCCCTTTGGAAATAGGTGTGAAGGGCCTGAGAGGAGTAGCCTCTCCTGGCCTCTGGAAATGCTTTGAAGGGCACAGATGGTGCCCTCCTTGCATAAGCCAGTCTACACCGGTTCAGGAATCCCCCCAGCCCTGCTCTGGTGTGAAACTGGACAAACGAAAGGGGAGTGACCACTCCCCTGACCAGCACCTCCCAGGGGAGGTGCCCAGAGCTCCTCCAGTGTGTCCCAGACCTCTGCCATCTTGGATGGAGAGGTGTTAGGGCACAATGGACAGCTCTGAGTGGCCAGTGCCATCAGGTGATGTCAGAGACCCCTCCTGATAGGTGCATACCTTTCTCTGTAGCCAATCCTCCTCTGAGGGCTATTTAGGGTCTCTCCTGTGGGCATCTCACCAGATAACGAATGCAACAGTTCACCAGAGTTCCCCTGCACTTCTCTCTTTGACTTCTGCCAAGGATCGACCGCTGACTGCTCCAGGACGCCTGTAAAACCGCAACAAAGTAGCAAGAAGACTACCAGCAACATTGTAGCACCTCATCCTGCCGGCTTTCTCGACTGTTTTATGATGGTGTATGCTCTGAAGGCTGTCTGCCTTCACCCTGCACTGGAAGCCAAGAAGAAATCTCCTGTGGGTTGACAAAATCTTCCCCCTGCTAATGCAGGCACCAAACCTCTGCATCACCGGTCCTCTGGGTCCCCTCTCATCTTGACGAGCGTGGTCCCTGGAACACAGGAGCTGGATCCAAGTGTCCCCGACAGTCCAGTGGCCCTTCTGACCAAATTTGGTGGAAGTAAGTCCTTGCCTCCCCACGCCAGACAGTAATCGTGTTTACTGCATGAACTGCAGCTGCTAGGGCTCCTGTGCACTTTTGCAAGACTTCCGTCATGAACAGCACAGCCCAGGTCCCTAGCACTCTGTCCTGCATTGCCCAACTCGCTGAGTTGGACTCCGACTTCGTGGGACCCTCTTTTGTTGTGCTGAGATGACCGCCATGCTCAGATCTTCTGAACACCTGTTCAGGTGCTTCTATGGGTGCTGCCTGCTTCTGCATGGGCTCTCTCTATTGCTGAGCGCACCCTCTGTCTCCTCCTCCAAAGGGCAACCTTCTGGTCCTTCCTGGGCCCTGGCAGCACCCAAAATCCTCAACCGTGACTCTTGTGGCTAGCAAGGCTTGTTTGTAGTCTTTCTGCGTGGAACCAACTCTGCATCCTCCAGCACGCCATGGGACATCTTCTGACCAAAGGAGAAGTTCCTGGCACCTTCCGTTGTTGCAGAATCTCTGGCTTCTTCCACCCTGAGGCAGCTCTTTTGCACCTTCATCCGGGGTTTAGTGGGCTCCTGCCCCCCCCCCCGGACACTTGCATGACTCTTGGACTTGGTCACCTTCCTTTGCAGGTCCTCAGGTCCAGGAATCCATCTTCAGTGCCTTGCAGTCAGTTGTTGTCCTTGCAGAATCCCCTATCTCGACTTTACTGTCTTTCTGGGGTAGTAGGGTAACTTTACTCCTACTTTTCAGGGTCTTGGGATGGGGTATCTTGGACACCCTTAGTGTTTTCTTACACTCCCAGCGACCCTCTGCACACTACACTAGGCCTGGGGTCCATTCGTGGTTTGCATTCCACTTTTGGAGTATATGGTTTGTGTTGCCCCTAGGCCCATTGTCTCCTATTGCATTCTATTGTGTTCTACAGTGTTTGCACTACTTTTCTAACTGTTTACTTACCTGATTTTGGTTTGTGTGTAAATTTTGTGTATATTACTTACCTCCTAAGGGAGTATATCCTCTGAGATACTTTTGGCATATTGTCACTAAAATAAAGTACCTTTATTTTTAGTAACTCTGAGTATTGTGTTTCTTATGATATAGTGGTAAGTGATATAAGTGGTATAGTAGGAGCTTTGCATGTCTCCTAGTTCAGCCTAAGCTTCTCTGCTATAGCTACCTCTATCAGCCTAAGCTGCTAGAACACCTCTAATCTACTAATAAGGGATAACTGGACCTGGCACAAGGTGTAAGTACCACAAGGTACCCACTATAAGCCAGGCCAGCCTCCTACAGTGGTCGGATAAAAAAAAGTTTATATACAGACAGAAAGGTTCACAAACTGATCCATAGCACAAAAGTAAAGGCAATCCTTGTGGATTCAGCAGCTTTGTGTGGACTATTAGCAAGGTGGAGATCACAGATGTTGTTGTAAAGGGTCTGTAGAGTAAAGCATACTCTTCCTTGCTAATGGTATTATGGGCTGATGTTTGGTGAGTTACTCATCCAATCTCCTCTTGTAGGTCTGTGATAGGGTTCTTGGTGCGCTTTATACAATGGTTTGTTTGAACATTTTTTTCCTAATTCCCTGTTGATTTATCTTTTATCATAATAACATAGTCATTATCCACTGGTTTGACAGTAACATAACTTTTCAGGCTCAATAGTGCCGCTTCTCTCCTTTTGAAATGTTTGATTGTGAATAGGTATTATATCTCTCCAAATCTGCAAATTATGTCACCACAATGTTTTTAAAGGCTAAGATCTTGGCTGGCATCATATGAGCTGGTGCGTCAAAAACTAGAGGGAAGGGGGAGGCTCATGGTATCACTTCGTCTATCCTCAGATTTGTGTGCAAAAAGCTGTCTGATAATATGGAAAAATAATACATGTCTTTCTTGATCAGAAAAAAACCTGTGAGCATATTTATGAGAAAGTAGTGCATCGATCCCGATGCACACTTCTCTTGCGTCACCCTTGTCCCACCTAACAACACCATGGTTGCTCCGTATTTACAATACGGTACACCATGGCAGTTGCTACCAAAACAACGTCAGAATTTTTCTTTTTTTTCTTTTTTCTTTTATTATTGTTGTACCCCCTCCCACCCTCCCATTGAAAGTAAGAGCCAGCTGCCACTGCGAGGCCCATCGATTTTAATTGTGCATCATTTTAATGCCTGCCTTGAGGAGGCATTACAAATTATGAAAGAAATGGCTTAGTGAAATCTAGTAAATTTCACTGCCCCATCTTTTTGGGCCTTCCTGCATGTGAACAACTCCTTTTGCATACATTATGCCTGGCACAGACATAATGTGGCACAAGGGGTTGCAAGGTGGTGCAATGTATGCATTGCGCCACTTTGTGAATCTGGCAAGGGAGAAAGGCCACCTTAGCGCCGACTTAGAATTAAAAAACTGACACTAAAGTGGCACCAAGACGTCGCAAGGAGCACGTAAATACGCCCCCTGAATTCTCTGTGATTACAAAACGCAGGCTTCAGCTCAGAGCATTGTGTATGTGAAAATGTTAAATATTTGAAGGTTGTATGACACAACCACGCATGCCAGATCCAAGCATGCCTTAACAACATGGTCGGAACCAAGAACGCATCTTTACGACACATGCCTTTACCATGCATGTCTTTACAATGAATTTCATTGTAAAAGTATGCTTAGTAAAGGATTATGTGGTAACGGTATGCGTGGTTGTGCTCTGCAACCCCCTCTCTTAACCAAAAAAACTACCCTGACCCTCCACCTGGCCTGAGGACTAAAACTACCCCCCAAAACTAACACCAGCTCCTCGACTCCCTGAGCCCTAAAATGCTGCCCCTGTTAAAAAATATACCCTGACCCCCAAAACCGTGGCCCCTGTTATAGAAAAAACTACCATAATCCCCCACCCGTCTGAGCCCTAAAACCATCCCCATCACTTAAAAATGAAAATACCCTAACACCCCTACTCGCCCTAAAACTTTCCCTCACTCCTTAAAAACTCTCCCCTCAAAACCCAGCCCCAGACCCTCCCCACCCTGAGCCCTTAAAACCTGGCCCCTGCATAAAAAAAAACAACTCTGACCCCCACCACCCACCTTAAACCCTAAATCCACCCCCACCGCTACCCCCAAACCCTGACCCCGCTCCACTTACCTTGCCTCGGCCTCTCCCAAACCTACCTGCTCTGCCCATTTGCACCACTAATTTAAAAAACAACCCCGACCCCCACCACCCACCCTAAGCCCTAAATCCAGCCCCCCTAAATCTAGCCCCAAAACCTGCCCCAGGCCCACCCGTAAATCCACCCCCATCCCTAAGAACTACACTCCCAAACTCTACCCACTTACCTCACCGCGTCCTCTCCTGAGCCTTCCTGCTCCACCTATTCGCACCACTAGATGGCTTTCTGCCTTAACCAAGCATATAAATTGTTGAGACATATGCGTGGTTAAGAAAGGCATGCAGGCAGTCATTTTAAGGCAAGCATTGTTCTGCTTGCGTGCTAAATGTATGCGTGGATTAGCCCACGTTGTTTAGGCCGTTTCCAATATTAGAAGAGTTTCAATCATGCTCTTGTCAACATCTACCGGCTGCAGCTGTAGTATTGGTTGCACGCGTGACTCTCACGTGGTTGGTACTGATCTTTGAACCTGCCTCTCCCTTTGCCCATGTTCACCACTTGGGGAGTAGGAAAGGGATGATTCCTTGGACTCCTACCCAACTGGTGGACAAATCTTGCAACTTGTTGGTGCTGTTCTATAGCAACCATTCATTCAGGAAATTGCCATTTTCCTCTCTGTGATAGTATATTATATGGAAATTGTAACAGCCTATACACCAGTACACCAGCCTTCCTCAAAAAACACATTTTAGCTTCAGCGGGTCCAAAGCTATACTGCCCCTTTCCATTTTGCTCAATCATGTCACTCACAATTCAATGTGTCCACTGGCTCAAGTGTGGGAGCAGCTTGCGTTGCTTTGTAGGGGCAGGATGGCGTGCGGCGGGGGGGATCAATAAAAAAACAACACTTACCTGCATTGTCGCCGCTGCCGCCACCACTGCACCGCTCCTCTGCTGCAGGCTGCCGGCACAATCCTAAACACAGTGCCGGGCTGGAGAGAGCACAATGTGCATGTATGTTTGGCAGGCCCGAGACAGCTGGCCAAACATTCATGCGCACAGAGGGGGAGTGCTGTGCTCGTCACAGCCCGTGGTCCCGCCGCTTTACCACAAAACGATAATAAGCGTTTGTTTGCGCCGGATTTGTAAAATTTTTTTAATGCAAATCCTGAGCAAACTTAACTCCATATGTATATTTTGACGCTAGACCTGTCTAGCGTCAAAATATTTGAGTCAACGTCATTTTTTGCCTGTGGAAAACTATCTTGCGTCAATGAGATGCAAGGTAGGCGTTCCTGGACAAAAATGGCTCTAAGGCCTTTGTGCCTTATTTCTCCTCCCATGCAAAAATCACGCACGGGAGGAGGAGGACCTTAAATAATGGCACTAAGCCTGTTTAGCTCCATTATTTAAAGACTGGGTCAGGCCAGGCGTTAGGGGACCTGTGGGCCATTTTCCATGGTCAGAGGCTATGGAAACAGCCCACAGGTGCCCTTCCCTGCACCCAGGAACACCCCCACCCACACACACCTGGAGGACACCTAAGAATGGGGGGACCCATCCCAGGTAAGACCAGGTAAGTTTTTGTTGTTTTTTTAAGTGCCATAGGGGGGCCTAACTTGTGCCCCCCTACAATGCACTGTGCCATACGTTTCCTGGGCATGGCCATTGGGCAGGGGGGCATGACTCCTGTCTTTACTAAGGAGGCACCACTCCTTTCAAATCATAGGCCAACAGAACCATCGACCGGATCCAGCGACTCAGGAAAGCAGTAGAAGGCTTCTCCCCTTTCCTAGCAGGACCCAAAACAAAGAATCCCCCTTACGGGATGCAGTAACTGCTTGTAAATAACACAACAAGGCCCTTCGCACATCCAAAGCATGTAATCTGAACTCCTCCTCTGAGGAAGTGTCAGGACAAAAAGCAGAAAGAATCACCTCTTGTAGACGAATTAGCCTTAGGGACAAAAGAGGGAACAAGAACCAGAACAACAAGTTCGGGAAAAACTTTGCAAAAAGGAAAAGAGCAGGATAAAGCACCCAACTCCCACAAACGCCTGGCCTAAGTAATAGCCACCACAAAACAAGTTTTCAGCGACAAATGTTTTAAATCAATGTCTCCCAAAAGCTCGAAAGGAGGGTCCATCAACACATCCAACACCAATTGCAGATTCTAGCCAGGGAAAGAACGCACCGGTCTTGGAAACAAATTCACCAGACCCTGAAAAAAGTTGGGCACAAAATGACCGTCATCTTCCAGATTAGCAAGAACTCCGAAAAGCTTGGATTGCCACCCATTGAACACGTAGGGTAGCCACCGACAACCCCATACGTGCCCCATCCTGTAAAAACTGCATGATCACAAACAGAGAAGCAACCGTAGGGTCAATATGCTGTTGCAAACACCATGAGGAGAAAACCTTCCACTGACGTCCGTAGGAATGCAACGTGGATTTACTCTTAGCAGCCTGCAAAGTCAAAGGACCAGGAACCCCCAGTGCTGTCAAACCCCGCCGTTCAACCTCCAAGCCGTCAAGTGCAGTCTCTGCAAGGATTCCCGGGAGAGACAAGGAAACACCATCGGAGAAGGATGGAGAGGAAGAACCCACTCCGTCCTGAAGGTCAACCACTGAAGCAGAGGAAAACAATTTGCACACAACCACTGGGGAACAATCAAAATCACCTGAGCCCCAACCTGCCATACCCTGACAAGAAAGGATTAGATCAACTGAAAAGGAGGGAACGCATAAAGAAGACCCTGCGGCCACAGACACGTCAGACCGTCCACTTCCCAGGCCTGAGGACACCGATACTGGAGCAGAACATCCCCACCTTTGCGTTTTCCAGAGAGGCAAACAAGTCCACAATTGGACAACCCCATTTCTGAACCAGACAACATAATAGAGATACCCGAAGGGATAACTCCTGGGAGGAAGGAATGACCTGCCAGAACATTGTCCGACCCCTGAATGTACGTGGCCCGAAGAGACAGAACCGGATGCTGGACTCACAAAAAAATCACCCGAGCAACTAGATTCAGAGAACGGGATCTGGTCCCTCCATGCCTGTTGATATAGGACTTGGCCACAAAGTTGTCCTTCTGCACCAACACTGCCTCCCCTTTAAAAAGCATCTGAAAATGCACCAGAGCCAGCCGGATTGCAGTCAACTCCCTCCAGTTTGAGGACCTCTCCGATTGTCTCAGGGACTTAAACCCTTAAACCCGCCCTAACCCCACCCATCCCCCCCATCCCGAGAGACTGGCATTGGTCATTAACACCACAGGCATCGGCAGGGACAAAGGAACCCCAATCTGTATTGAAGCCAGCACCATCCACCAACCTGTCAAGGAGACCAGATCCTTGGGGCTTGTGCATGTTTCCAACATGTCCACCTCTTGGCATCTCCAAACTCCACTAGTTATATAGCACAGAGTTAGAGAATGTCCAAGTGGGGGAATGGGTTTTGGGTTGGGAACAGCGGGGAAGGAGACCTGTGGAAGCAAGAGTTAAACACAATTGCAAGATTAATCACAATGACTTTCAATAAGTTTTGTTCCAAAATAAAACACTTATGCTGAAAACATGAATGGCCTAAGACTTCACTATAACTAGGCCTCAAGAATCTAGGTACCTGGAAATCAAGAAAAGTTTATGCAAGGTTTTCACATGAAAATTCCAGAATTTGCATATTATATTTTGAACAATAAACTCTCTCCAAAATACTGTTTAGAACACTCTCTGCATTGTAGCAAGAATCAAAGAACACATGGTTTCTTCTCTACATGAATGAACTGTACAAATACCATGAAATACACTCCTACGTCACTTTCTGATTAAGAGTTTCACGACTTCAGAATTCACAAGGTAAATGCCATGAAATGATTGCACACACTGCCGATCTGAATGCCAAGAAGTAAATGCCTGAAAAGGAATCGCGCACACTGCTGCCGATTCGGAATTCACGATTCAAAGACCATGACATGATCGCGCACACTGCTGATCTGAATGCCACAAAATAAATGCCTAGAAAGAATTGTGCACACTGTTGCCGATTCGGAATTCACAATGTAAATGCTGTGAAATGATTGCACGCACTGCCGATCTGAATTCCAAGAAATAAATGCATGGAAAGAATCGCGCACACTGTTGCCGATTCGGAATTCACAATGCAAATGCCATTAAATGATCGCGCACACTGCCGATCCGAATGACAAGAAATAAATGCATGGAAAGAATCGCGCACTCTGTTGCCAATTCGGAATTCACAATGCAAATGCCATGAAATGATCACGCACACTGCTGATCTGAATACCACGAAATAAATGCCTGGAAGGAATCACGTACACTGTTGCCGATTCGGAATTCACAAGGTAAATGCCATGAAATGATCGCGTACACGCGATTCCAAGTTTAGGCCCAAAACTTGAATGTTACTGGAAAACAGAGTCTGGGGCCTAACCCGACCTCCGCCTTACCGCCCTGCCTGAAGATCACCAAATAAGCAAGAGCAGGCCTGGAACTGGCTGGTTAGGCCTCCGGGACAGGAGCTCTGGAAAATGCTGCTGCTCTGCACCGGGACATCTGAACAGTGAGCACGGGGAGCCGGGCTGGCTCCCTTATATAGAGCCAAGCCCTTCCCACGAGCCACACCCAACCATGCTGCAAGAAAGGCTTCTAGAAAGTCTTAGAATAAAGGACCACACCCTGCAGTCCTGCAAACAAGCCCTGCAAATGAACAATGAATTACAAACAGCATTAATGACTTTTCAAGGTGACAGTTCTGCAATGCAAAAGGTCAACACACTGCATAGAAACACAATGCATGAAATATGCCTCTGCATAAGGACTGGGTTTTTGCATCTACGTCGCCCGCAGAGCACGCACCATCCCAACATCGACACAACCCAACTCCCTGCGAATGAAATTCGACACAGGAATGCGAGTCAGCAGAGTGCAAGGATCCGGAGACCATCGGCATAGTAACGAAATCACCAGACAAAGAAGATGAAACCTCACTCAAGGAACCAAGAAGATCACTGAAGCCAAGTGACCCTGCAGCCGTAACCACTGAAACACCCTGGTAGCCACTTGAGACAGCACAGCCATCACCTAAGCCTGAAGACCCTACCATCTCCTGTCTGACACAGTCACCAATCCCCGCAGAGTCAGAAATCGAGCCCCAATAAATACCAGGTCCTGGGAGGGCACCAAATCTGATTTCCCCCAATTGATCAAGAACCTGTGACCCTGTAGGACCCCCAAGACCTTTTCCACATAAAACCTCATGAGATCTTTGTCTGGAGCCTGACTCAATAGATCGTCCAGGTAATGATGTACAAACACCCCTTCCCCATGCAGAAGCACCACGAGAGGAGCCAGCACTTTCGTGAAAACCCTGGGAGCTGACTTCAGGCCAAAGGGAAGAGCACAAGATTGAAAATGGTCTGGACCTATTGCAAAGCTCAGAAACCTTTGAGAAGACACTGCGACAGGCACATGTAGGTAAGCATCCTGAAGATCCAGAGATCCCAAAAGATCCCCTGGCAAAAGGAGAGGAAGAGTATCCTGAATGGACAACACCTGGAAGTGCACAGTATTGATCGAAGAATTCACCCATTTTAGATTCAAAACAGGACGGAAACCCCCTGTTAGTTATGGAACAAGGAACAGAACAGAATAAGTCCCCTTTCCCCATTCCTCCACTGGAACCCTGCAAATGGCCCCTTTTGACAGCAAGGACCGGACTCCCTCCACCAAAGCCTCCCATCTGCCTTCTTCCATAGGTATAGGAATCGTACAAACCCCAGTGTCTGGAGGAACAAGATTGAACTCTATGGAGTATCCATTTTCTACAATGTTCAGGACCCACTGATCGGTGACATCCTTTCTCCATTCGGACAGAAAATGTCTCAGCCTTCCTCCCACCGGCCATTCTCCAACACCTTGATTGTCAGGAACCCTTCTTAGCAGCCCCTTTTGCCGAAAGAACAGACCTCTTAGGATTCCTGGAAGACAAGGACCGAGGAACAAACTTTGGAGAGGACCTGGAGTGCGACTTCCACCCTTTGCCAGATGCGGAACTTCCTTTATAAGGTAATGCATGCTTGCGGTCCTTAAAGGCCTTAGAAATCATTGCAGGAAATTGATCCCCAAACAGAGCCTGACCCTCAAAAGGAAGTCTTAGGCGAGCCGCTTTCTCCCCAGGATCAGCCTTCCACTGTCGCAACCAAAGAGACCTGCGTGCCCCAATCACTGCCCCAGAAGCCATAGCCAAAGAGCGGATAATATCCAAGGAAAAATCAGCCAATAAACGGGCCTGTAGTTCCATCACGGACAGTAATTTAAAACATTCTGACCCATCTTGCACAGCCACCTCAAGCTTATCAAAGTCCTGAACCAAGGACTGCGCAGAATAAGCCGAAAAAAGACCAGCCCACAGAGTCAGAGCAGAAAAGGCCCTCTTCAAACCAGAGTCCACCTTCCGATCAGTGGCATCAGAAAGAGTACAGTCTTACAGATTGACAGCCATTTTACCAATCAAGGTAGCCAGCATGGAATCTAACAGCACAGAAGGAGGTAGAGCATTCTCTCCTTCCAGCAAATACAATTTTTGCAGAAAACGTGGAACCTGTGCTTTGTCCACCTCCTTCCATTCCCTGAAAACCATGTCCTTAACAGGCTCAGGAAAGGCATAGCAAACCCTGCAGGTTGAAAAGCAGGAAAATCCAAATTGTCCCGGACGTGAGCCAGAATACTCCACATTTCCTCACAAGACACATATTTGCCCCCAGAAGACGTAGAAAGACCATCCCCCTCAGAAAAAGAGGAACCAGCAGATTCCATGGAGGTGGTAGCAGCAGAGGGACGACCTGCACTAACAGCCCCAGCCTGGAGAGCCCTGGAAACTGCCACCTCAATCATGTCCTGAACTTCATCACGAGACATAAGAGGAGCAGAACCAGCCATATCAGTCCTATCCACTCTGGCAGACTGTAATGGTACCGGAACCCCCTCATACTCGGAAGAGGAAGAAGAAGAAATCACTTTCTTGGATTTTGCACCCTTCTTCGACATGATGACACCAAACAACTGACTCAAAACCACCTTCCCAGGCTTAAAAAGGCCAAAAATGGCCTTTCTAATCACCAATCATAATATGACTCCTAATAGGTCCCCCAAACAGGATAATCAATGAAAAACATTAAAAAACGTGGGCCCAAACTCCCGCCTTACCCCAGAAACTGCAGAAACAAGCTGCCAGGCAATTGAAGTGCTCTGTGACACCTTCAACCTAGAAGCACAGCCCCAGCCACAGCAGAGCCATCCGAACGCATCAGAGTACGTTGCAGGAAACCGCAGAGAGACAGCCTCGCATGCCTCCAACAAGCCAGGGTGAGCGAGGGAAAGACGACACCAGAGGTCCCGCGACCAGCGCCGAAGAAGAAGAGGACCCCCCCAGCCACACTAAGGAGGAGAGAAGAGGTAAGTCTCACCAGGTAAGGAGACAAAAGAAAACAGGAGTGGGTGAGGGAAGGGGCTCTTTAAAAAGAGAGGGGAGGGGTCTAGGTGAGGCAAAGGAGCCTCATTGGTTAAGGAAGGTGAGGGAGGGACGGAAGGTAATGCACTGTTTAAAAGCACCTGCTGCAGAGTTCCTTGTGCATCCAGCTTTCAGGCAGCAATTAAAATGTCATGACAACCCCTGTGATTAATGTTCCTGCTATGGAGAGAGAACTGAGTTGTGTCAGGTGGCGGTTTGACTCGTCATATAGTAGCAGAGGATTAATATGCCTACTGCAAACAACAGATCTGTATTTTAAGTGGCTAGCTGAGTGGGTTAGTAAAGCCAGTCTTTATCAGTGGTGATTTTAAACAAATGAAATATATATGAGAGAGGGGCACTTTTGCCAGGTCGTAGTGAGGGAATCAGAGGAGGGGGGAGCGCACCCAAAAAGATTGTCGTTCCGGGCTCCACTAGCGCTAAAGGGGCCCTGAAGTTATGAGATGGGTCACAAATTCCATCCTAATTTCAAGCAGTACTTTCTAAACATTCTGAAAACAGCCTGTTATCCGCCTTTAAAGAGTACTATAAATCAGTACGCTCAGGCTCAGAGTCATAATTAATACAAATTTGATTAGCAGGAGGTAGCTGCCTTGGCTAAGCAGGGGAAGCAACTATCATTCACAGAGATCATTTGTGTATGTAATGAGAAAAGTATTGAAGACTTTCAACACTTAATCCTCCTGTGCCCCCATGGTATACATCTTTGTGAGGAGCATTGATCCGTCGACCAAAGAGGAATTAGCTTCCCGCAGAAATCAAAACTAATTTTCTAAACTGTCTGCTTTTTTAAAATACATGCATGTCTTTGGAATTCATTTATGGAAAATGAACTGCTTCTTTTAATGCTCTTTGCTCCATCCTTTGGAAGAGGGTTGTGTTACGTCGTTCATATCCAAGTCTGCGAAAATATGAGAGTTATAAAGAGAATGATAATATGCAATTCGGATTCTGTCAATGGTTTTGCACCTGGTAATTCGAATTAAGATTACTAAACAGGTCACAGCACTTCCAGCGACCTGGAATTGTGTGAAACAGAGCAGAGCAGAATGTGACAGAGCATTCAGAGCCAGATTTATAAAATATGACACAGTGCTGAGCTGTGTCACATGCAGATGGCAGGAATGTGATATATATAGAGGCTTTTTCCTGCTTCTGTTTCTGATGCAGAATGCAGCATATTGTAAGAAGAGGAAAAAACAAGGTGAAATAAAGCCCCAGATTTACAGAAAGGTCACGCAATGGTGCACAGTTGACACAAATTCTGCACTGCTTTACAAGACAGGCAGCGAGCAGGAGAGTGCCATAGCTACAGAGATATGGCACTCTCCTCTCCCCAGCGCCTTTAAAGAAGTTTGGTGCTCAGTACCAGTGGCGTAGCGTGGGGGGTACAGGGGGGGCCGGCCGCACCGGGCGCAACATCTGGGGGAGGCGCGCTTGCACTCGCGAGTGCTAAAATCCACGGGTTAGGGGGCGCAAATTACTTGCCTTGGCCCGGGTGCTGACAACCCACGCTACGCCACTGCTCAGTACCACACACACACCATGGAGCCCTAGTGCAAGGGTGTGTGTGTGAGTCGAGCATAGGTTTGTACTAGAAGAGTTTCCTTTCAGTTAAAAAAATACCATGCCTAAGCAACTTTTTTAACTTTTCCTACTTCGTATGTGTGCTGTACAGTGCAGCACACATGCAAATTTGGAAACAAAAGGACAAATGAAAACATTTCTCCTTTTAATGCATGCTTTTAAGTGGCATTTATGTTTGGTGAAAAACCCCTGCTGTTATTGAAAGTACATAGGGTTTTGCATAAAAAAACATGGGGGGTTGCATGAGAACACCGATGTGCCATTCATGGAATGCCTCCTTGCATGCAGGGTAATGTAAAGCAGCGTTTTAGCACTAGTTTGTGATAATGTTTGACTACTGAAAAGAAGGGGCAGATTTGTAAACATTTTGTGCTTGTGACGCAAACAAGCACAAAATGTTTTTTAGTAATTTATTTCCAGTGCCAAACTGTCCACTCATAGAAATCAACACACACGCACACAACATTCATACAGACCCAAGGTCATATAGGCACTCACACGCACAGATTATTAACAGATGTCAAGGTACACATATGAACAATTGTGTATAACCTCATGCATCAGGAAGCACAAACGTTATAGGGTAATGTGCATCAGGGAAGCATAGAATGAAGTGCAGCAGGGATAAGAAACTATTGTGATGGAGTACTCTATCTACTAACGTTTGTTATCTGGTTCTTACTTTGGTAATAGGGCTGTATGTTTAGGATGGCAGCATAGCCAAGTGTGGGAGACTGAGTGCAACTCACACCATTAGTAGCTGTCGGCCTAACTCCTGGATAGCTCACAATACCTCACCCAAACATCCAACCCTGGCAGAGGAAGAGATGATTATGGCAACCTGAATGTGACATTCCAACTCCCCAGGGAAGTTGTGGAAATAGACCGTGCCCCTTTCGCTGAGTTACGCATTCCTAGATGAGGCACAAGATGTGAAATAGGTTTTCAATACCTTTCTTAAAGCAATCACAATCTGGTATTAAAAGCATGTGCTGCGATAATTAGGCAGATGAAACAAAGCAAAACAAACAACATAATGATCATGTTGAAGAAGAAATAACCCAGCCATGTTGTGTGGCTCAACATGTTCTAGTGGTTCTAGAGACTGCAACCTGACTCTATGGCTGAGAGCATAGTGGTTGCAATCCTCTGCCTAGCCCGATCTAAGTGATCAGCCCTAGCCCCATACCTGGACAGAGTAGATGGAATCAGCCTGTTATACAGATGGCGATCGTCTTGGGAAGCTGGAAGTTTAACACCAGCAAAACTGCCTGTCATGCATTACACGCCCCAAGATGTGCATGACCAGAATGCCCTCTGCCCTCCTTCTGTCAGTGTGTAATTTACAAATTAATCCATGCCACATTGGGACTACAGTTCTGATGTAATTCTGTGTTTTAGAGTTAGAAGCAGGCTCCTTGACTGGCAACACAAATTAGCATATCAATTACTGCATGTAACCGCCTTGGACAAAGAATACAGATTATATGAAGTGCAAAGGCTGATAAAATGAACAGCGTGCCCCTTGCCTTTCTAGAATGAAGCAGTTGATAAAATGTGTAAAAGCCATCACTAAAAAGCAGTCTTGCTAATCATGAATAAAAACATGCATAAAATGTGAATAATACACTAACCATAAGATTAAGCTGAAATGGAAGTGCCTAACTCGGGTAATTAAGGGAACCTCACAACAACTTCCTCTTGACAGTATCAGATTCTAAAGACTTCTAAAAGGAGTAAAAAAAAAAAAAACACTATAACAATGTTTTTTTTTAAATGTTCCCTCTGACAAGCGAAGCATGCAGAACAAGGGAGGCCAATTTAAATTCATGTGTTTAAATAATTGTTGAATTTAAAAGAAAGAACTCCTGGAGCCATAGTATCCTTGTCCTTGTAAGATGGGTCATAGAAGGTGTTAGAAATGGGGTTTTTGGTTGGCAGTCAGGTTACCCTCTGTCCAAGCAAGAACCCTCACTCTAGTCAGGGTAAGTTACACACAATCCAAACTATCCTGTGCCCACCCTCTGGTAGCTTGGCACGAGCAGTCAGGCTTAACTTAGTCATACAATAACACAATATAGCACCACATAAATACACCACACAGTGTTTAGAAAAATATAGAATATTTATCTGGATATTTGTAGATCAACACAATAAAAGATGGAATAAGAATTTGTAGAAATATCACTGAAAGATGACCACCAAAGTGTCTTAAGTCTTTAAAAAGCAAACAAAGGCCCTCATTCTGACCTTGGCGGTCGGCGGAGAGGCGGCGGTCGGACCGCGAACAGACCGGCGGTCAAAAAAATGGCATTCTGACCGCGGCGGTCACCGCCGCGATCGACCGCCACTTCCCCACTCCGACCGCCACGGCGGTCATGACCGACGGGCTGGAGTCTGCGCACTCCGGCCCGGCGGTCGACCCAAGACCGCCAACGGTATCATGACCCTGCTTACCGCCGCGGTTTCTGGCGGTCGGGAACCGCCATGCGAACCATGGCGGTAGGCACTATCGGGGCCAGGGAATTCCTTCCCTGGCACTGATAGGGGTCTCCCCCACCCCCCACTGCCCCCCCGAGTCCTCCCCCCACACCCTCCACCCCCCTGCCACCCCCCAGAGGTGGTACGAACCTCATCCCCACCCCCACCCCGACATGCACATACACGCATCCCGACATGCACACACCCCCAACATGCACATATACACACCCCCTACACATACACATACACAACGGGGACACATACCCGCACACATACATGCCGACATGCGCACCCGCCGAACTACACACATTGCCCATAGGCACAGCAGCACCCCCCGCCTGCATGCACGCACTCACACACCCCCTCTACACACTCACACGCACACCCCCATGCACGCACACATCACACAACACCCCCCCCACCCCCTCCCCTCACGGACGATCAACTTACCTTGTGCGTTGGTCCTCCGGGAGGCGACAGGAGCCATGGGGAGGTGACCGCCAACAGAAGACCGCCAACAGAAGACCGCCACACAGAAATGTGGGTCGTAATTCTGTGGGCGGTGTTCTGCTGGCGTGGCGGTGGAGGTTGACCAGTCTCCACTTTCCCGCCGACCGCCAGTGTGGCTGCTGGCGGTTTTCCGGCGGAACGCTCCCAGCGGTCGGAATGCGCAGCGGCATACCGCCGCGGTCGGCGGTCTTCACCGCGGCGGTAACTCGGCGGTCTTGCGAAAAGACCGCCAAGGTCAGAATGAGGTCCAAAGTCTCTTTCAAGCACAAAGTACCTGGTTTGGAGTGGAAAATCTCTGCAGAGGGCCGCAGAGGAGGAGATGCGTGGAAAAATGGTGTGTGCGTCGGTTTCGACCCTTCACACACGGACTTGCGTCGTTATTTTTCATGCGGGGAGATGTGTGTTGTTCTGCGGGAAGAAAAAGGGTGTGTGCGTCGGTTTCGCCGCTTCACACACGGACTTGCGTCGTTATTTTTCACTCAGGGAAGACGTGCATCGTTTTCCGGCACGCGGGCCGACTCCTTCTATGGTTCGCTGGATTACCAGATGTCCCAGGGTCTGTGCGTGGAATACTAGACTTGTTAACCGGCTGCGCATCGTTCCGGGGACCTGTGCGTGGAATTTTCTTCCTCACAGCAGGCATCGTGTCTATTTCCTCTCTGGAAGTTGGGCGGCATTGTCCAGGCGAGGCCGTGCGTCGAAGTTCCGGTCGCACCGTAGGCGTCGCGTCGAGCTGCGTATTTCCAGATCGGCTTGCAGTGAATTTCTCACTGCGGAACAAGTTGTGCGTTGAATTTTTCGGCGCACATGGCGTCCAGTTGAAAGAAAGAAGTCTTTTTGGTCCTGAGACTTCAGAAAACAGGAGGCAAGCTCTATCCAAGCCCTTGGAGAAAACTTTTACAGTCAGACAAGAGTTTAGCAAGGCAGCAGGCCTTTGTAGAAAGCAGACAGGTGAGTCCTTTGAGCAGCCAGGCAGTTCTTCTTGGCAGGATGTAGGTTCTGGTTCAGGTTTCTTCTCCAGTAAGTGTCTGAGGTGGTAGGGCAGCAGCCCTGTTTTATACCCAAATGTGCCTTTGAAGTGGGGGAGACTTCAAAAAGTGGCTTAGAAGTGCACCATGTCCCCTTTCAGTTCAATCCGCTCTGCCAGGGTCCAAGTAGGGGGTGTGGCAGTCCTTTGTGTCAAAGCAGGCCCTTCACCCTCCCAGCCCAGGAAGACCCATTCAAAATGCAGATGTATGCAAGTGATGCTGAGTACCCTGTGTCTGGGGTGTGTCTGAGTGAATGCACAAGGAGCTGTCAACTAAACCCAGCCAGACGTGGATTGTAAGGCACAGAAATATTTAAGTGCAAAGAAATGTTCACTTTCTAAAAGTGGCATTTCTAAAATAGTAATATTAAATCCAACTTCACCAGTGAGCAGGATTTTGTATTGCCATTCTGGCCATACTCAATATGACCTTCCTGCTCCTTTCAGATCAGCAGCTACCACTTCAATAATGTATGAGGGCAGCCTCAATGTTAGCCTATGAAGAGAGCAGGCCTCACAGTAGTGTAAAAACGAATTTAGGAGTTTTACACTACCAGGACATGTAAACTACACAAGTACATGTCCTGCCTTTTACCCACACAGCACCCTGCTCTAAGGGTTACCTAGGGCACACATTAGAGGTGACATGTGTAGAAAAAGGGGACTTTTAGGCTTGGCAAGTACTTTTAAATGCCACGTCAAATTGGCAGTGAAACTGCACACACAGGCCTGGCAGGTGGCTACTTGAGTGGGTGGCACAACCAGTGCTGCAGGCCCACTAGTAGCCTTCAATCTACAGGCCCTAGGCACATGCAGTGCACATTACTAGGGACTTATAAGTAGATTAAATAGTCCAATTGGATATGATCCAAAGTTACCATGTTTAAAGGGAGAGAGCATATGCACTTTAGCACTGGTTAGCAGTGGTAAAGTGCGCAGAGTCTAAAAGCCAGCAAAAACAGAGTCCAAAAAGTGGAGGGAGGCAGGCAAAATGTTAGGGGTGACCACCATAAGGCATGTCAGGTCTAACAGAAGGTGTCACGGATCAATCGTAGTCTCGTAGGACAACTCTGGGAATGAATCCTCAATGGGAACATCAGCAGATTAATGTCCATAGAAAGTACTTGTTGCTGGACAGGACACACTTCCATTGCATACAAAAAAAGGGCAGAATAAGCAACAGAAAACAAGCTGCATGCAGCAGAATACTGGTCTAAAGGATAAGGACCAGTATGTGTTCAGTTCCTCCAACTGTGATACTCCGAAGAACTGCATCATACAATTATGACACAGTTGGGCTGGTGGTAGCTCCATCACTCTTTGGCTTTGAGATAGGACATCCATCATGGGCTAAAAATAACAACAGCAGAATACCAACAGTTAATGCCAGCACAAGCAGTGTGCCTCCAAAAACACTCACAAAAGTGAGAGTATTGCTGATGGTATTACTCCAAAACCAGTCGGGAACGTACTTTCAAATCATGATGTAGCTGGTGCAACTTGTTTCTTTCTTTGCCATTATCTGTAGTTTTCATGTGCAAATAATTATTTCTTTCTAGTTCATGTGTTTCCAGGGAATGCAGTTCTCTGTTACAACCTGTAAAGTACAACTCAACCGCATAATGTACCTAAGCTGACTCTGTCCATGTTGTAATAGTATTACAAAAGAGGCCCAGCTGAAAGAACTACCACAGGATGGATAGGAAAATTGATTTTCCTGTTAGAAAAACCCTCACCCACCAGGGTTACCCCCTGGTGGCATGCTTCATCATTGGGTTTCTTTCCATTCCGCTAAGGAGCGGGGCGTGCTATGACCTATGGGATATGTGGGAGCACTGATGTAGTCTCATCAATGTGAATCACAGGAGAGATAGGAGTGGTGGGATCATGGGAGAGTTAAGAATACCTCTCTCCTAGTAATTCCAATGATTTAATAGATCTCTTGGAGGTGGTATGATTAAAAAGGGACTGCGGAAGTGAGGGATGTAATTGACCTGACTTCCTAGTCTACATATTTCTGAGCCTTACCCCTAGGCCCCTCTTCAGGACCAAGGTGGACTACCTGGGGCCATTCCTTATTTGACTACCTCTAATGAAAGCATAAATAAAACATGCTCTGCGATATGGTGCAATTTGCCTTACTAATGCGGTGTCATAAGATGATGCCTATCGTTTATGGTGTCCTTCATTGATACGTGTGGAAATACAAGAGAGGCATAGTTATCATAACTCCCATTTGTAATGGGCCACTATATATGTTGTTTGTGGGTGTGGTGCCACCTAATTGCAAATTGCACCCCACTCGTGGGAAATGGGAAGCCGTGAACATCAGGACTGAGAGACTAAAGTACTCTCACAATCAACAGTGCAAGACATACTACATTTAAATTTTTTAAACATGTAAACGCATTAAACACACCAAAAAGCACACACGTGGTGCATTCGTAACCTACTCAGTAGTATTTGGATTCTCACATCATAGCTCCTCCGGGAGGGGGTGAGATTGTAGTCACATTCTAAAGATTTGGCAAAGTTTTAGAATCAATTCATCTTACTGCATCTGTAGTGCGATATAAACATTGGTCAAAAGACACTTCCTCAAAGTGACACTCCCGCTCTGTAACTAATGCTCACCTCCCTGGGGTCTGAATCGTGAATGTTCACATGGGAGCCGAGTTTAAATGTGCAGCAGCTGTTTCATCTCAGCACGCTAAAGCGTGCAGCTCTGGACCGCTAACTTCCCCAAGATGACGGCCTCCCTTGGAACGAAAGAGGGGTCCGTGAGGATCCTAAAAATAGGTATCCCTTGGGGGTGCCTGTAATTGCACGGAGGTCATTGGGGCTTCGTGGGCTTACAGAGGCAGAACTGGGGATTCCTGTATTGTTTTGATAATTATTTGTGAGTTTCTTTCTTGTGTTTAACGAAGGGTTACTCGTTCCCTTCTTACTGCGATGGTGACGTATATGTGAGTGGCTAATACTTATTGTTGAGGGATTGCTTTTTGTGACACTATGGAATGTAAAGGAATAAGATGGACATAGGAGCGTTTGTGCTGCCTAGGTGTACCATTTATTTCAGGAGATTTATATCCGACTAATGATTAATGTGATGTTAATACTTTGTCAGCTAGCTCCAAGGTATGTTCTCATTGAGGCCAAATTGGTGTGTGCATAATCTATAAACCCATTGTTGTTCTTTTTCGAACAGTGTAGACTCACAATTAATTTCTTTATGGTGTTCTAGGATACCCCACTGGTAATCCTCCACTGTGTGTGCTTTCTCTTTGAAATGAGTGTACATTTTAGTCGTAGTCTGTTCATATCTCAGGTTACCACGGTGTTCACGGATGCAAGTCTTAACGGGTGGTCATCCCAACATAATGTAGGCTGCATTGACAAGTGATCATGTATAATGCTCGCTGAGTGTTACAATTGGAGAAGTCTCTAATGTCCCATGTTGTGCTGTCATTAAAGGTGGCCTGTTTAGTAACCTTTGTTAGGTGGCACACACTACAGTTTCCACATGGATAATGTCCATTGGGTAGTGGTAGGTAGTTGATATCTTCTGGTTTACTTCAAAGATGGCGTAGGCGGGTGTGTACAAACATATCTATAACACTCATTCCCCGTCTATGTGAAAACATGGGTTTGGGAATATTTAATGAGCCACTATTGAGGATGCTCCAATATTTGATGATGATCTTGCTTACTTGATCAGAAGCTATGTTAAATGTTGTGATACACATCGTTCTTTCCTCCTTCTCTTTTTGGGGAGGGATGTCCAGAAGGGCTTCTCTAGTGTTATTGTGAGCTTGCTTCATGGCTTGGTTGATTATTCTTGGGGGTATTTCCTAGCCTCCAGTTTAGATGCTAGACTCTGGGCTTGTTTTTTGTAATCTGATATCTCTGAGCAAATCCTTCTCAATCTGAGAAATTATCCGAACAGTAGGTTCTGTCTCAAATGGCAGGGGTTAGCACTATTAAACATGAGTAAACAGTTTTTGGCTGTTGGTTGTTCATGGGCGGTTGTTTTAAGAGCACCATTGGTGGCTATAATGTTTAAATCCAGGAAGACGAAGGCCCTCATTATGTACATGGCGGTTGAGACCGCCACGCCGGCGACAGTGGAAAAGACCACCACCGGCATGGCGGTCTGAACCGTCATATAAACAACACAGGGAGGGCTGCCTGTGGCGGCTCTCCGCCACTGGCAGGCTACAGCCGACAGGCAGCCTGAAGATGGCGGATAACATTATCTGACAGGGCAGCGCTGCAAGCAGCGCTGCCCTCCGGATAATGTACCCTGATTCCCCTAGCCTTTTCCTGGCAGGTTCCCCTGCCAGGAAAAGGCTGGTGAAAGGGGTGTTCCGGGGCCCCCGTGCAGTGCCCGTCGCGCAGGTCACTGCCCGATTTACGAGCAGTGATCTGCACAAATGGTGCTGATGTACCCACCACACAGCAGCATTGACATGGAGCCGCCGGCAATGTCCCGGCCATGCAGTCTCCTGGGCAGGCTGGCGGAAAATAATTTTCTGCCCCAGCCCAGGAGAATCTTCATTATGCAGCAGTAAACACAACGGTGTTCATGATGACCCCCCAAATGTTCCTTGCTCATTGCGTGAGTGAATTTCAAGAACTGGTCCTGTTTGTTTAACCACTCTAAAAATGTCACCACTTGTGCCTAATCCCCTTTCCAGATAACCAATTTGTCATCAATATATCTTTTCCACAATACTATGTTGCCTCAGTATGGATTGGTGGAGTTTAGGATTCTCTCTTTCGCCAGATGATGGACATAGAGACCAGACCGACACAGAGCGAAGGTGTTTCCCATGCTTGTCCCATGTTTCTGAAGGTACACATTTTTCCCAAACTCAAAATTTTTTTGGGATAGGGCCCAGAAACAGCAATCCATAACCACATTCCGTGGTGTTTGGTAGTCTCAGTCTAAGTCAAAGGGAACCTCCTCAATTATGTGAAATGTGTCAGGGTGAGAAAGACTCATGTGTAGGCTTTCCATATCCAGTCCTATTAGCATCTAATTTTTGGGATCAAAAGGTCTGTCTTTCAAAAGACACAGTACATCCTTTGAATCTTTAAGGTAGGTATCTGTGTTTTGGACTATGAGTCTTTAAAACACACCTGCAGAACGGTACAGAGGTTCTGAAACAGAATTGATATCCGATACGATGGGTCTACCATGAGTTGATTTAAGGTTTTTGTGAATTTTGGAGATAGTGTAGAAATAAGGAGCTACTGGATTTTTATTAATTAGGAAATCTCCTTATTTCTGGGAAATCCAGTTATGCACTAAAGCTTGCTCCACCATACTGTGGATCATCGTTTTTACGAAATCAGTAGGGTCTTCCCTGAGTTTTTTGTAGTTACGTGTGTCACCCAATAGTCTTAAACATTCTTTACAATAGTTTTCTAAGGTCTGGGTTGCAATAGCACCTCCTTTATCTGCTGGTTTTAGTACTATGTTGTTGTTGTTAGCTAGTTAGTGTAAGGCTTTTTTCTCGTTATTGGTTGTGTTATGCAACACCTTCAAAGTGTTAGGATTAATCTCACTGATATCCTTCGGAACTGCTTTTCCAAAGGTGAGGATTTCTATTGGGATAGAAGTGTTGGGAGGTGTGAAGGATGATTTTTTGCGTAGACCAGTGTCCCCCAGTGCTAAATTTTCTACTGATGGCTGACCTTCAAAAAAGGATCTTAGCTTGATCTATAAATTCATTTACTTCAATGCACAATCTAAATTTGTGCAGGGGGGCTGTTGGGACAAAACCCAAACCCTTCTCAAAGGACGCCTATCTGTGCATCAGTCAATGGTATGTCACTGAGATTTACTACTAGACTCTGCGACTGATGGGCCTGCTTGATTGTCAGGACATGGTGCACTCTCTATTGTCATGCTCTGTGTCGTCATCCTCCCTGGATCTTGGTCAGATGCCCATTGAACCTGGGGTTGTCTCTTTAATTTGCCCCTTGGGCGTCTCTGGCCTCTTCCTAAAAAACTAGGGTGGTACTGTGGAAATTGGTCACCCTGGGGTTCCCAATGTTCAAAATGAGGAAGATACATTTGGGGTGGTAAGGGGACGAATGCTTAGGGGGCTGGATACATAGAGTAGGTGCCCCACCCTCTCCCTGTTCTAAAACCAGCTCTCATGTTTCTTCTGTTATTCCACCTCCCATTAAACTGTCCTTTCATTTTGAAGTCAGAATTGCTGGAGCCTGAGTCTGATGAGTCAGAGTCCGTATTGCACTCTAGATTCCGTCCTGAGGGGACATAGGTGGTCATTTCAACCTTGGCGGTCTTTTAAGAAGACCGTCGAGGGACCGCCGTGCGGAAGACCAGCAGTAGTGGCGGTTTGCCGCTCAGCGTATTATGACCGTTGGCTGCCCTCTGTCGTTTTTCCGACGGAGAGACGCCAAAAGTCATACTTGCGGGCGGTGGGGAAGTAGAGGTTGCTCCACCTCCACCGCCACGCCAACAGAACACTGCCGAGCTAATAACGTCCTGTGATTCTGCGCGGCGGTGTTCTGTTGGCGGTGTGGTGTTGGCAGAGCTGCCCCCATGGCACCCGTCCCCTCCCGGAGGATCGACGGAACAGGTAAGTTGATCATCCGTTAGGGGAGGGGGGTGGGGTGGGTGTTGTGTGTTGTGTGGGTACATGTCGGTGTGCGTCTGTGTATGTAGGGGGGTGTGTGAGTGCATGTATGCTTGCGGGGTGTTGCGTGTTTCGGAAATGTGTGCGTGTCTGTCTGTATGGATGTGTGCGTGTATGTTTGAATGTGGGTGTGCGTGTCTGACTGTGTGTGGATGTTGGCATGTATGTCGTGTGTGTTTGTGTATGTGTGTTGGTGGTGCCTGCGTGCGTGTCGGGTGTGTATGTGTAAGGTAATGTAGGGGGTCGGGGTGGGGAGGGGGGCCCTGCCACCTCTTGGGGGTGGCAGGGGTGGTGGGGGGTGTAGGGGAGGGAGTCGGGGTGGGGGGTGGGGGAGACCCCTATCAGTTCCAGGGAATGAATTCCCTGGCACTGATAGTGCTTACCGCCATGGATTTCATGGCGGTTCCTACCGCTGGAAATCCACGGCGGTAAGCCAGGTCACAATACCGGTGGTGGTATTGTCGTGGCCGCCAGGCTGGAGACCCAGGTCTCGAGCCCAGCGGTCGTCTCCACCCTGGCGGGCGGAACAGGGAAGCGGCGGATGACCATGGCGGTAACCATAATACTAAAAAAAAGACCGCCAGCCTGTTGGCGGTCTTACCGCCGCTTTAACACCGTCTGCCAGGGTTGTAATGGGTTGTAATGACCCCCATAATCTTCTACTGGATACGTGGTAGCACTATCAGTACGTATCCAGTAGGTTGTAGCAAGCCCCACTCTGGTGACCTTTTTAGAGTGGTTAAACAGACAGGACCAGTTCTTGAAATTCACTCACACAATGAGCAAGGAACATCTGGTCTTCTTGGATTTAAACATTACAGCCACCAATGGTGCTCTTAATACAACCACCCATAAAAAAAAACAGCTAAAAATTGTTTATTCCTTTATGATAGTGCTTAACTCCTCCATTTGAGACAGAACCTATGGTTTGTACAATTTCTCAGATTGAGAAGGAATTGCTCAGAGATATCAGATTGCAAAAAACAAGCCCAGAGTCTAGCATCTAAACGGGAGGCTAGGAAATAACCCCAAGAATAATCAACCGAGCCATGAAGCAAGCTTGCAATGACAACAGAGAAGCCCTTCTGGAAACCCCTCCCCAAAAAAGGAGGAAAGATCAATATGTATTACAACATTTAACATAGTCTCCAATCAAGTAAGCAAGATTATCAACAAACATTGGTGTATCCTCAATGGTGGCTCAATAAATATTCCTAAACCCATGTTTCACATAAAGAAGGAATGAGTCTTAGAGACATGAATGTGCATACCCGTCCACGCCATCTTTGTGGAAAACCAGAAGATATCATCTACCTACCACTACCCAATGGACGTTATCCATGTGGGAACTTTAGTGTGTGCTATCTAACAAATTTCACTAAACAGGTCACATTAGGGACTTCTCCAATTGTAACACTCAGCGAGCAGTATACTGATCACTTGTCCATGCAACCTACATTATGTGGGGATGACTACCCTCAAGGTTAAGACTCACATCTGCGAATACCGTAGTAACCCGAGATGTGGACGGGCTACGACTAAAGTGTCCACTCATTTCAAAGAGAAAGCACACACAGTGGAGGATTACCACTGGGTTATCCTAGAACACTGTTCGAAAAAGAACAACAGTGGGTTTATAAATTACTCACATGCCAATTTGGCCTCAATGAGAACATCCCTCGGAGCCAGCTGACGAAGTATTAACATCAAAATAATAATTAGTTGGATATACATCTCCTAAAATGAATGGTACACCTAGTCAGCACAAAAGGTACTATATCCATCTCATTCCTTTACATTCTATAGTGTCACAAAGATCAAACCCTCAACAATAAGTATTAGCCACTCACATATACGCCACCATCACAGTAAAAAGGGAACGAGTAACCCTTTGTTAAACACAAGAAAGAAACTCACAAATAATTATCAAAACAATATGGGAATCGCCAGTTCTGCCTCTGTAAGCCCATGAAGCCCCAATGACCTCCGTGCAATTACAGGCACCCTCAAGGGACACCTACTTTTAGGGTCCTCGCGGACCCCCTTCATTCCACGGGAGGCCGCCATCTTGGGGAGGTTAGTGGTCTAGTGCTTCACGCTTTAGGGTGCCAAGATGCAAGAGCTGCTGCACAATGAAACTCAGCTCCCATGTGAACATTCAAGATTCAGACCCCGTTGAGGTCAGCATTAGGTACAGAGCGGGACTGTTGCTTTGAGGAAGTAAGTGCCTTTTGAACATTGTTTATATTGCGCTACAGATATGGTAAGATAAAACTTTGCCAGATCTTTAGAGTGTGACTACTGATTCACATTGACACAACTACATCAGTGCTTCCACGAATCCCGTAGGTCATAGCATTCCCCTCTCCTTAGCAGAATGGGAAGAAACCCAATGATGAAGCATGCCACCAAGGGGTAACCCTGGTGGGTGAGGGTTTTTCTACCAGGAAAGTCCCTTTTCCTATACATCCTGTGGTAATTCTTTTAGCTGGGCCTCTTTTGTAATGTTATATAGGCTATAAGGAGTACAGACCCAGACTTGCAACCTCCTTCTCCGTCTTTGTTTTTGTACATGTTGTAATAGTGACATGTCATTTGTAATCTCTATTGCAGATGACACAAGGTGTAAATGCAAGTGGACAATGTGTTCATACCATTATTGACAACAGCTAATGCTTTCTCTAAATTTGCCTGATCTAATTGCCTTAAATGAGCAGCAGCTTCCATTTGTAAAAGCGTCAATATTTTGTTGGACATTGCATGTAAATCTTTTAGAGTGTGGTTTCCTAGGACCTAACAAAAAATCTTGCAGACCAGGGTCCTCAGAAAGGAGAGAGAGATGTTCCTTATCAGCTGTCAAAGTGAAGTGCTGCAACCATTGCTGACATAATGTGCCTAAGCTATATGTGGTGACCATGCCTGTATGTTGTGTAGTGACATAACAAGTGTCCAGTCTGCTTCAAAACCCTGCGTAGAGTTAATAAAAGGTGCATTACAACCATTTGTGTTCACTGGCCACAATAACCATTTCATTAGGACCTCAAATTGTGGAACTAAAAGTTCCATTCTTAACCATGCCATTGAGCTGTTCTTCTGTAGAGTTCACATTTTGCCATTTTTCAAATTTTACTATTGAGGGAATACTGGGTACGTTCATATCTTTGACTTTTTCTGAACCCAGGCAAGTTGTTTGTTGAACAGTTTTGTTCAGGAAGATCATTTGCAACGGTAGTAAACATGCTTTCAATAAGGTGTCTGGGCCTTTCGTTCCCTATACTGATTTTAAAACAATATTATTATTATTTCAATATGTGTAGCCCTGTATAGCTAATTGGGAAACAAATGAATCCGAATATATCAATTTAGTACCGGCTGGCAAAGGCTTCCTTGCTTTTGTTGCTGGCAATCTGGAGTAATATGACAGGACCTGAGGCAACATACCCAGAACAAAAGGTGAATTTGTCCACATTTGTTTTGGGAATTCCCATTGGAGGAGTTGGGCAATGTTCTCATTGCATGTAATTGAAAACTATACATGGGGCGCTAGCTCTGTGTAGGTGTTCGTGTCCATAATCATGGTAACAGAACATCTCAACATACTTTGCAGAAAATCATGTACATAGCTCCACTTTCAAATACAGTAGAATATTCAAGTTCAGAGAGAATTGAATGAACTGTTTTTACATCCCAGTCATCAGGCACAATACCAGGTATAATGATATAATTCATGAACATTTTTAAAACATACAGAATTTGAATAATATCAATAGGGCCAAAAATATCATATGGACTTTTATCCCAAACAGCAGAAATGTTCACTAGGGACAAGTCTCTTTGCACTTTATGGGAAAACAAATAAGGCTTTAAAACCATATCTACCAGTTAAACAACAAAGAGTTCAGGAAGGTAATACACACGTATAAGGAAGAAGAAAAAAAAGACAAATCCAATCCACAGGATAAATGCAAGCAGTGCTAATATAATTCACAGACAAGATCATGGATGGTTCAAATAAGTGTGTTTAAGCCAGTGGAAAAGCTTACGTATCCCATGAACAAAAGTGATATTTGAAGTTGGAGAAAAGTCATCTATGTCAACGAAGTAACCAGAAGCAGTCTGTGCAAAAACTGGAGTCGGAGTAGGCAAAAGAGAACTGGTACATGTCCCTAATGGTGGTTCATCATATACAACTCCATTGGCCTGTGACGTAGTAGAAGATCGCAAATTTATGTCTGGGACAATTCCTGTGCATGAAGTGGTAACTGGAATTAACAAGAGTTCCTCATTTGCCCTCCCAAGCCTAAGGGAAACAGTTGTAGCGTTGTTTAATGCTTGAAGAGGTATCTCCTGTATGGCAGGGGAAAGGGTACTACCCAGGAATCCTCAAGGCCTACTGTGCAGGATCAGTCACATGATGGAGCTCCACTTGATCAATGGAGACTCTACGTTTTTCTTTACAACCAGCAAGCAGTGGTAGAATCAGAGTTCTGAGACCCTGTATCCTAAGTACAGACACCGGTGCATGGTATAATGGGCCGAACTCCTTTTTCACAGTTATGTTCTCATGAATCAGACCCCCAACTTTTGGAATCCAGCAGATAGATGTTGATGACTCCCTCATTCCCAAAGTGGCAATGTGTGTAGTGAAACGTTCTCCTCAGAACTGCTATAATTCCTGTAAGACAGTAAGACGTTAATTTATGTCAAAAGGAGTTTCTGCCACCACTACGCCAGGACCATCAAGGTCTGAGATGAACACTGGAATGCCAAAAAGGACTTGATATGGGGTTCAGCCGCCCAGAGATCTTCTTGGCAGATTATTTAATGCACTCTGAACCTGCTATAGACAATGGATCCAACTACGACCTGAACCTAATACTCTAGCTGTTAGGGATTGTTTAAACCCAGGTTTTCCTTTTCACTATTGAACTTCCATCAGGATGAATGGGGAAGAAAAATTCACTGCTACACCCAACATTCCCACGGTGTCCCTGTAAGTCTTATAGGCATAAGCAGGGCCCTCGTCCAAATGGAATGCAGAAACTACATATGTCCTGATAAAGACTTGTAAATCTTTAATAGCAGTGCATGTGTCAGCCAATTGTGGTGACCACACCAAAAGGAATCTGGAGCAAGTGTCTGCTGCTAGTAGTATGTATTTGCACTCACTGTTAGAATATGAAGGACCACAATGGTCCAGGCACACACACTGCATAGGCTTGTTTGGTGTCTGTGGTGGGCGTTTGATAGTGGAACCTTTAATCTGTTGACAGATATCACAACTAAGGACAAACTGCTTGGACTGTTTGCATAGACCATGCCACCAGCAGCGCTTTTCTAATAATGAAATGGTAGCTGCCAAACCAGCAGAAGCAACACTGTCATGAGCTGCTCTAATTAATTATAGCCTATGATCTTTGTTGGGGATCATATTATCATCCACCCCTGGAATCGTTACATAAGGAATGTTTTAGGGACTTCAGTGGTAGGAATATTTTATTGGGCATGCATGCCGTCAGCTGATGCGTTCACAGGAGCCAAAATCTCATCATCTACCCTTGTGTGAGAACAATTTATCGCAGCCCCAGTTGCCGTAACAACTGCAAGTTTGGCCGGTTCATCAGCTAATACATTCCCTACTTTGTGTATTCCAACACGTTGATGGCCCAATGAGCCAAATTACACGAGCCCATGGCAGTCTGTCTTTGAGCTTTGCCACCTTCCACCCAAAGCATTTTATGCTTGATCTTGTTTCTTTTGGAATATCTGAATCTGTTAAGGTGCCAATAAGGTAAGTTTTCATTGAAAGACTAGACGCAATAGTAAGAATCACACATGATCAGTGTATGCTAGAATCAATGCTTTCTGTTTAGCAAGTTGTACAGTACAATCCCCAAGGGACTTTGTAAAGGTTTGTTGGGGGTGGAATTCTCCATCTATCATCACTTGCCAACGCAAGCCTCGGAAAATTGATGTTTGCTCCCTACAGCAGGTTGTGCTGAACCATCAGGGTAAAGTATGTATTTGTACTGATCTAGAGATATGACGTTAGTGGGCATGGGGTATTCAAGTTCATATTGGAGGAATTTTTGAGTCCATCATTTTGGAACACTGGCTTTTGTGACAGCCTCTAGGGCTGGACTGGGGTAATGACAATGATGCGTTTTGCCTGGGCCAATAGTCTCTCATTGAATACAGACTGAACTGCACTCAATAATTTTTCAGTAAATGCAAAACATATTTCTGCATTGGAATATAGATGGTGATATATTCACAATCAGGACTGTGTTACCTTTATTGAATATCACATAGGTAAAGCCAATAGCACCCACAATTATCCAGATGACCAAATGTGTTTTGTTTTCACATGTGTAGGTGTTTTTATTTTGAGCATGTCTGTTTGTAAAAATCTCAGTATTTGAGTATGTTACGGTGTTCAATGTTTGCTTGAGAATTCTGGACATATTAATACATTATGTGGGTTGTATGTTTTGTATATGTATGTATGTCAATGTTAAAGAATCCTAACAAGGATTGCACTTTTTTATTGGTATTTGGTGGTTGTAGTTGTGCACACTTCTCAAGGAAGTGTGGTGCCGGACACATTTGAAAGCTCAGATCCCAAAAATAGGACTCTGAGGAATGTAATTTAGTTTTTTTAACGTTGAATTTGTAGCCACATTCGGCAAATTCCAACACACTGCGATCTACCAAGGCCAGGTATGTATTTAAGTCATCTCCCGTCAGATAAATCTACAGAAGACAATGCTTCTGGATCAATATATTTTAATATTGATGTTACACAGCAAGAGAACAGTCCTGGACTGTTCTGATACCCTAGGGGGAGTCTACAAAATCGGCGTTGAAAGCAGAGTGCATCAAAGGCAGTTAGATCCCTGCTTTCAGTCACTATGTTTTGGCAGGAGAAACCATTGGAAATGTCCAGGGTTGTTTTTTCAGACAATGATGTTCATTAGTGCTATACTGTGTGAGCTGTAATTCACAAATGTGCATTAAGTGTCTGTAATCTAAGACTATTCAATAGGCTTAGCTACCGAAAACAAGGGATGGTTCATTAGAGATACGCAGGGTTCAGTTACTCCCTAGTACTCACGTTTTGAGAGAATTTCCCTCACAAGGACTTTTGCTTCATTTTTTGTAGGGTACCATGGTTGTCCTAGTGGACTAGACCATATAGGTGTAACATTATAAGGAGAATCCCTATCTCAGCTCACATGGTTGTGGTACAGCCCTAGAGCTTAAGCAAGTGCCGAAACTGTTGAATAGGCTTGTTTTACTTGCTCTGGAGCTGGACCCAAAAAAGATGGCAAAATGACATCTTCTCCTTCTGCCAGTGCTCGAATAAACTCTGGTGGCCAGACCCTTTCAGGCAAGAATATGTAGTAGCTGAGTGTTAATCTTTTCCAGAAAATTACTTTAATTGTATGCATTATGTCCCCCTTATTTTGAATGTTTCATTTATAAATGTGATCTGGAAGGGTGACTCACCTGCCTGGGGTTTCAATTTCTATGTAGTCACTAGTTGTCCTCTCAATCAGAAACTCTTGAAGATTCTGGAAAACTATTGTGATCCCTGCCATGCTGTCAAGCAGAGTGGCAGACCACATCCTATGATGTTCTCAATATGTGTGACATATTTTGCCAAAAATCTCTCAACCTTCTTCTTTTTGAATTGGGCTTTTTGTTTTGGAAATTTATTTTCCTTTTTTATTATTACATCAGATGAGCATTGTGAGTTCTTCATTTATTTCATGTACTCATCTTGTCTGCTCTTTGACTGCCCACCTCTCTTGGTCAGTTTGTCGGATGAGTCCTAAAAGGAATGAGAAGCACGTCTATCAGTACACTGATAATAGGCGTGGATGGAGCTCGCAGAGTTCTGCTACGCGGAGTCCTGTGGAGCAGCCCAAAAACTTTGCAAGATTCCTTGGAATTCCACGAGTGGAGCTGCCTGTTTGTGCTATGTTTTGGACATTTAGCAGTGTGGTGGATGTTCTGGCACCATGCAGTTCACATGTGTGCAACCATTTTGCTTTTTTCTGTTCTGTGCATGCTGCTGGCTATGCTTTGAACTCACCCTTACTCTTTTCAGTCCTCTCCCTATCTGCTTCACCCACCCCTTTTTTTCCTTTATGTGTGTCTTTGTGCATTTTAAGATTGTGTCACTTTTTTCATTTTTTTTCTGAATTTATGGTACTTTTTAGGTTTTCCTTTTACTACTTTATTTTTTTCCTTTCTTCATTCCTTTTTTATCACCCAGCACCATGGAGAGTAGGGCAAGACAGGGAGTGACAGCACCAGTGCAGCTAGTAGCCACACACCTTGTGGCTGTCTGTGCCGCCAAGGGGTGCAGTCCCACATCATTGTTTCAAAGGCAAAGGTGGCAGTACTTGTTTTTTATGTGAAGCGCTACCTCCTCTCCATGCTGGAAGCAGGCAGCAGGCCTGGGAGCGGCTTGGCCCTGCGGGAACATTGGCTGCTGTAGGGGAGGGTCCACCAGTGTGTGTGTGTCAGTACACTGATGACCAGTGCATCCAGCAGCTGTTAACACACTACTGGGCAGACATAATGGACCTCAAGTAGGAACTGTTCGACTTGCTTGGTGTCGAGGTGTTGTGGCTTGGTGAATATTTATCTATTTGTTATGTTCTACAATGCTATTTTTTCCAAATAGCATGCACTACGAGGTAAATTATGTTTACGTTATGAAAACATTTATGTGATCCAGTTTGACCTAGCCAGGTGCACAGTGCTACCTAATCATGCTCATCTACTCGTCAGCACTTGCTTGAGCTGATTATTTAAGAAGCCATGCAGACTCCTCTGTCCTGAAGCTAAGATAGTGGTAGTAGTAAATAATATCAGTGAGTTAGCATTCTCTGTGGCTTTCTTTATGTAGCTCATACAGTCCCAATCACAGTCTCCCAGTGCTGTGTAGTATGCATCTGTGCATTGAAAAGGCAGACTGTGCTGGTCCATCAAAGGTGGTTGAGAAGCAAACATTCTTCATTACAATGCATTAGTAGTTCCAAATCTACTTCCAAATGCAGTTTAGGTTTAGGAAATTTGAAATAGGGCTAAGGTTTTGGAAATTAAGAATAGGTCAACTTGATACCAGTTCTATAGGTGATCTCATTTAGAAAAGTACAATGTTATTGTGTTTGCCTTTGCCTATCAATTTTTTGGGGGGAGATGAACTATAAAACAACACAATTTTGTATCTTCTTTATTTCTTACCTCAGTACCCAAGGACAAGAAGTGTGCTTTGGAGGTGGGTCAGGGAGAGGAGGGTGCCACCACCAGTGTGGTAGCTAGCAAATCTGCTGGCACAGTAAGTCCTCCTGTTATATTATTATATTTATTTCCCTAACTTTTACCTCTCCCCGAATTTGGAATATTTTTCCTTTCTTTCATTGTGCCTGTCTCCTTTCTTTCTACTAATCTGTGTTCTATCTAAGATTTGTTCACTTCTTGTTAACCCTACATTATCCTACTTTTTTTTTAATTTTCATGTTTCCGTGGCTGACTTACTACCTTCTATACTAGTCTGTAGCTTTCTTCTGCTTTGTAAGTAAGATTTCCCTCTCCCCTTATCTATCTTGTGGAGTGGTACTGTTAGACTAAGAAAACTGATTTTCGGACAGGTACTCTACCAGATTACATGTCCATGTAAGCTTTTGTATACATGTTTGTTGAGAAGGCTTTCTTTTTCTTGCTTATGTTCAAACAGTAATCCTAGAGTGTGGCAATGGCCATGGTGGACCCCCCTAATGTTGTGTGGTATATATTATTATTCATTTATACAGCAGTATACCATACCAGCAGTTTCAAGAGAGTGCAGCATGGCACGACGGTCCCATTGCATTTGCCAAACAAGGCCTTATCATATGTCCTTGATTGACCAATTATTCCACCCCTTCATTGCGCTTCAGTGACTGAGTTATGCCTCTCCATAATGAAACATTTGGGGTTTATTTGACTTGACTACCTGCTTTTCTAACATAGTTAATCAACAAAGTGAATAATAGAAGAAGATAGAACTATAGCAATCTATTGTGGTTCTTGTTAGAAATGGGGTCTTTGGTTGGCAGTCAGGTTACCCCCTGTCCAAACAAGGACCCTCACTCTAGTCAGGGTAAAGGAGAATCACCCTCAGCTAACCCCCGCTCACCCCTTGGTAGCTTGGCATGAGCAGGCAGGCTAAACCTCAGAGTCTAGCTGTAAAGTATGTGTACCAACACACATAGTAACTCAATGAAAACACTACGAAATGACACAACACAGGTTTAGAAAAATAGGAAATATTTATCTAAACAAAACAAGACCACAATTAAAAAAATCCAACATACACAAGTCAGGTTATTAATTTTAAAATCAAAAGAGTCTTAAATCCTTGAGAAAACAGTAAAAAGACTGTTAGCACTGAAAAGTACCTGGGGAGCATCAAAATAACAACCACAGACGAGTGTGCGTCAAAAAAGGCTGGCAATGCATCAATTTTTTACCCACAAGCAAGACCGGCCGTCGTTTCTCCTTCTCCGGTCGGGTCGGCATACATCATTTTTCGTCCCTGCAGGGGAGCGGTGCATCGATCCAGGCAGCACTCGGGTCCAGGCAGGTGTTATGTCATTTTTCCATGCCCAGCAAGGTTTGCGTTGAAAATCATGCCGCATGCTATGAGCAAAACCGCGCAATGTGGGTTACGATGTTATCAGCCTCCATCAGCGGGTGTTCCACGTCGTTTCTCCAGCTGCGTGTTTCAATCTTCCAGCCGCGATGCCGGTGGAGCATCGACTTCTGCCGCGAAGCCGGCGGCACATCATTTTTCAGCCATGTCTCGGAAGGTGCATTGATATTTTCCCCGCACGGTGGTCTGTGTGTGGATTTTCAATCTTGGTCTGCCAGCTTCACCTGTCAAGGCCCCAGGAACTGGATAGGGCACCACTTGGCAGGGCAGGAGTCTCAGCAGAGAGTCCAGGTGCTGGCAGGAGAAGTCTTTGATGGCCCTGAGAATTCAACAACAGGAGGCAAGCTCAGGACAAGCCCTTGGAGATTTCTTCAGAAGCAGGAATACACAACAAAGTCCAGTCTTTGTCCTCTTGGACAGGCAGAAGCAACAACTGCAGGTCGCCCAACAAAGCACAATCACAGGCAGGGCAGCAGTACTCCTCAGCTATTCAGCTCTTCTCCAGGCAGAGGTTCCTCTTGATGTCCAGAAGTGATCTAATTTTCAGGGGTCTGGGTGCCCTTCTTATACCCAGTTCTGCCTTTGAAGCAGGCCTACTTCAAATGAAAGTTTCTCTTGTTTGTGAGATCCTGCCTTGCCCAGGCCAGGCCCCAGACACACACCAGGGGGTTGGAGACTGCATTGTGTGAGGGCAGACACAGCCCTGTCAGGTGTAGGTGAACTTTCTTCCACTCCCTCCTAGCACACAAGGCTCATCAGGATATGCAGGGTAAACCCCAGCTCCCTTTGTGTCACTGTCTAGAGAGAGGTGAAAACAGCCCAACTGTCAAAATAACCCAGACAGGGAATCCACAAACAGGCAGAGTCATAGAATGGTTTAAGCAAGAAAATGCCTACTTTCTAAAAGTGGAATTTTCAAACACACAACCTCAAAACTAACTTTACTAAAAGAAGTATTTTTAAATTGTGAGTTCAGAGACCCCAAACTCCAGATGTCTATCTGCTCCCAAAGGAAATCTACCCTTTAATCATATTTAATGGCAGCCCCCATGTTAACCTGTGAGAGAGATAGGCCTTGCAACAGTGAAAACTGAATTTGGTAGTATTTCACTGTCAGGACATGTAAAACACATTGGTATATGGCCTACCTTACACATATACTGCACCCTTCCCATGGGGCTACCTAGGGCCTACATTAGGGGTGCCCTACATGTAAGAAAATGAAAGGTTTAGGCCTGGCAAGTGGGTACACTTGCCAAGTCGAATTGGCAGTTTAAAACTACACACACAGACACTGCAGTGGGAGGTCTGAGACATGATTTCAGGGCTACTAATGTGGGTGGCACAACCAGTGCTGCAGGCCTACTAGTAGCATTTGATTTACAGGTCCTGGGCACCTCTAGTGCACTTTACTAGGGACTTATTAGTAAATCAAATATGCCAATCATGGATAAACCAATTAACCATACAATTTACACAGAGAGCATGTGCACATTAGCACTGGTTAGCAGTGGTAAAGTGCTCAGAGTTAAAAAAACAACAAAAACAGGTAAGGAAAAATAGGAGGCAGGTGGCAAAAAGATTGGAGATGACCCTGCAAAAGGAAAAAAGTCCAACAGTTCTATTTTGTTGAATTTGTTCTTAAAAAATAACAACACAGAAAAGCATTTCTGGCATTTAAAATGTGTAATATTTTTTCCAGCCTCACCAACCACCAGTGCTGGTGCCAGCGGTAGCACCAGTGTACCAGGCCTGGCTGTGGTTGAAGGAGCAGAAACAGCGGCAGCAGGGACAGGCGTTGGTAAGTCACATTGCTTGCTCATTGACAGTTACTAGTATACTCACTGCAAGGGTGTTGTGAAGCCCCTGCTTTAGTAACTACAGGATCTTCTATCTGCAGCTCAGCAGACAAAATCTCATATTGAATACTACAAATGATGGGTTGGTGGAAAAGGGAAAGAAGGATGTACGGTTAAAAGAAAGGATGGGTGAAATGGTATATGAATGAAAGGATTTGTGGGTGTGTGACAGGAGGCATAGGTGGGTGATAGGAGATGCATGGGTAGGTGAAAGTATGGATGAAAGTATATAAGGGAGAAAGGATGCCTGGGTGTGTGAAGGGTGGATGGGTAAAAGGATGCTTGGGTGGGTTAAATAATGGGTAACAATGCATGAGTAATGGATGAATGGCTGTAAGGATGGTTGAAAGGGTGGATAGGTGAATGGATGGATTGGTGGGTAGATATATGAATGGATTGGAATGGTAAAAGACTGGATGATAGAATGTAAAGCCTAAATGATGGGTATAAAAGGGTGAATAAAACATTGGAAGGATGAATGGGTAATTACTTTGATGAAACAACGAGGGAGCTCTTCTGGAGAGGGACATGTTCACCTACTTCATTCACTTTATTTAGTTATCAAAGCTTTGGTTCAAAGTGGCGGGTATTTTATCTTTATGTCCACTCCCTTAACTCACTGTATTTGTAAAGCAAGGCAGATATGTATCCTCCCACCCTTTATCATTCATTAGCTCACTCCCAATGGCAATTAGTCACTGATGCCATGATCTAACTCCAGCATTTCAATTCAGCAGTACAATAGTGTTGTCTGTGCAATGAGCATCTGCTTCAGTTAATGCAGCATTTACAAAGTTTTCAATACATTGCAAACTGAAAACAAGGTCTGTTTCCCTTCCCTCCCAGCGCAAACTCAGTCACCTCCTAGTATTTCACTCCTTTATTCTCTCTTAAGTTCTGTCCCAGCCCACCAAAAAACTAGAAAGATAAATTTTTGCCTAGTGGCACATTTTCCAGACAAGTGATTCATATATTTCTTGACTTCCATAACAGATGTATGCCTGTTCAAATTTTTCCCATTCAATATTCATCAACTACAGTGAGGCATGTGTGGGTAAAAAATGGCTCTGTGGCTCGTAATCAGTCACATCAAATTCTAATGGCTCTTGGAGATCAGCAATGTAGTGCTACTGTACCCCTCTGATTTTAATCAAGTGTTTGCACAGAGCACTGTTTATAATATTTTCTTTCTTAATATAGATTCTCCTGGTGGACCACCTACATGCCAGGAGATAGCAGCCTGGCTGCAGTGGCAGAGTTTGGAGGCCATCCGGTTGCAGTACCAGTAGCTACCAGCTCAGGAGGAGGAGGATGTGGCAGCATCCTTGACCACTAGCCCCAGTTCCTCCAGAAAGCAACCAGTGATTCCAGCCTCCCAGCACCAACTACATTGGCAATGCCACCACCAGAAGGCAACTGCATGTCCATGTCGGAACACTGCTGACCGCCGCTAAGACTGCATATTCCAGTTCCGCATCCTGAACATCTGAATCATGTGGTAGATATTGAGGGAAGCCTTGATGATCTCCAGATCGACATAGAGAATGCCCTGTTTTAGCACTTTTTAAAGTTTTGTTTTAGTGGGAGGAACATATGTGGTGGGTAGAGAGAGTGGGAAGGGAGTTGGGACTGGGGTTTGGACTAGTTTGGACACTTAAGTTTTCTTAGGACATTGGTTGGGGACGGGGTGATTTGTTTGGGGAGACGGATGGGCCTGTTGTGGGTAGAAAGGTGGATTTTATAATTGTAAAAAAATTAAAGGGGAATAAGTTATTTTATTTAGTTATACCTCAAATCTTTATTTTGATGTTTTACTTTGCACTGCTGTCTTTTCACTTAGTTTGTTTTTTAAATCTGCTAAAGTACATATCAGTTAGTTATACCCTTGTCCTACCACACCCTGTAACTAGATTGACCATGAGAAGGGACTGCCACTGCCCGTATTGCCCACAACAGCCTAGATAAATAAAAACACTAGCTTCAGTAAAAGTTAGTTATTATCTAAACCAGTTCACTTCACTCCATAGTTCTCACACCTGAATAGATGAAGTGAGGGCTGCTATATCTATCTTTGTCTTCTTACTGCAGGGTTTCCCAAAGTGCCATCTTATTGTGGTGGTAGCAGTAGCCGGCTCGCTTACTGACAGGGAAGGGAAGGAGTCACAAGCCAGATCCCACTTCCATCCAGGTGAACTTCAACTGCAGGATTAATCAAAGGATTGTCCAACACAGGCAATTAGGATGAAAGAAAACATTGAGTTAGTGGGTTATATTATTTATATCATTACCTAAAAAGACTGAGCCCAGACTACCACCATGACACAACAAAGAAGACCTGATATGATAACAAAAACTAGCAATAGCAACTTCTGAGCAATGGGGAGCTAGTATCTAATTAAAACTAAATTCATGAGATCCTTGAGTCAGGAGAAATTGACTCAGATTCAGGAGTGGACAAGGTTAAGTACTTAACACAACACAAGACCTGAATGATGATATTGAGAAATGATGTGTGGGTAGGTAAATGGAGCCGGTGTGGGCTATTTCTCAGGTAATAGAAGATCCCTCAGTGAGTTGGTATTGCTTTCACCACATCTGCCCCACTAAGTATGTAATCTCTTTATGGTGTAAAATTAAGGGCCAGATTCACAAGAAAGCGGCACATCAGCTGTGATGCATCACTTTTCTTGTGCCCCCCTACCAGCACCTAATGACAAAATGTGTGCACCATATTTCCAATAAACAGCACCATGGCGCATGTTAGGACAATAGTGTCAAAATTTATAATGCTACTGTGGTACTTTGCAGGAGGGAGTAGAGCCATAAATTGTGGTGCTAATCCTGAAAAGTAAAGGGTAACCCATTAAAAGTAATGGACACATAATTTTAACGTCTGCTCTGAGCAGGGATTAAAATGATGCTAAAAGTTGCACAGTGAAATCTTGCAGATTTGACTGCACGGTTTTTATGGGCCTCTCTGAGCCGTAACGCCCCCTTTGCATACATTATGCCTTGCGCAGGCATAATGTGGTGTAACGGGGCCCAACTGACGCAATGCAAGCATTGTGCCACTTTGTAAATATTGTGAAGGAGAATGGCCTCCTTAACGCCACATTAGCTTAAAAAAATGATGCTAGTGTCTCATTAAGAGGTGCTAGTGCATTGTAAATCTTGCCCTAAGTCACACTTCAATAAATCACACAGCCCAATGGAAAAGGGTTAGGGGTTTATTGAATGGATGGGAAATGGGATTTGAGGAAAAGTGTGACAAAGACAAACACTACACAACAATATTCATCGGACGATGAGCATCACAACATCAATCTGTTGTGGAAGGAAATGAAGGAATGAGTAAAAAGACTTCAGTTAATTGCATTGCAAACAGTCCTTAAGCCAGGGAGACCCAAGTTAAAATATATCTAAATGTTCTGTCACCAAGTTAAAAAATACAAATTATAGAGCAGCAAAGTGAATCCACACAGTTCTAAAAAATGATAGTTAAAAGCAAAATGATAATGTATTGCCAAAGTGGGCAGTGCAACTGCATTTTTCTCGGAATGTCTGTTACTCTTGGGTGCTAGGCTGAACCAGTCTGGTAGGTAAGAAGGAATATTGAGCTTTCACCTTTCATTCATGCATGAGAGAAGAAGGTCTGTGAATTGTTAAACAGAAGTTGTATTGTAGAGTCAAAGAACAGGTCAGAAGAAAGTTAAGTTTCATGCAGAGTGTACTAAGAAGACTCAGAGGCACAGCAAGTGCACGTCAGTGTCACCATGATTGCCTTGGCTTCTCGCTGACAGACCTGAGCTTGAGCTTTGGTTGGGGTGGTACTGTTGATGGAGGAGTGCTGCTCCCAGCTTGGTGGCTGGAGGACGGAATGGCAGGCACACGTCTTCTGAAAGAGGTTTCCTTCAGCACACCTGAGGTGGAAACCTGCTTCTTCTCCTCCTCACTTGCCAAATTGTTGCCAGCAAAATGGAATAATCCTTAAAAAATGAAGGCTGGTATGTGCTTATGGCAGACAAGGGGGTCCAAGGGGAAATGGACGAATCCTTAAAAAATGAATGATGGTGGTATAGCAGTGCATCTACTATGGGAGGTAGGCGGAACAGGGAGCAATGTAATAATACCTAAACAAAATGAATGCTATTGGGCTGCTATGCACCTATAATAGTCAGGGGGTGGATAGATCATGGATAGAGGTGAAATGCAAAACAATTAAAACGAAATGAAAAAAAAGATAAAAACTCAAATAAATTTTTTTTAACAATTAAAATAAAAACAAAAATAAATGAAATACAAAATAAAGATAAGAATACAAATTTAAATGAAAAATTCAAAGAAAAAATTAAAAGGAGAAAAGGAATTAATTGCTGATGTTTGTACAACAGGAATATGAGAAAACTATTGGGAGGCAAGGAGGTGCAGGTGAAAAATGCAAAAAATGCATGAAATACAAAGCACCATTCATCATAATTATATGCATAATAATATACATATACTACAATGATCCACCAAATACATGGTCAAACCAGAACAGCAAACAAGGAGGCAACAACAGTGAGCAGGAAAGCCATGGACAACAAAGAACTCATGCAAGCCTATGGCAAATGCACACTGGCTGTTTGTACAAAATGGCTACATGCAACAAGGTCAAACAACAACAGCGAGCGAGGAGACATGGAGAATAAAGAATATGCAAGCCTATGGCATGAACACACTGACTGACTACACAAAATGGCTGCCAGCCACATGGTCAAACAATAAGTGCAAGCAAGGAGGAAGGGAGAACAAAGAGCACATGTAAGCCTACAGCAAAAGCATACTGGCTAGCTGTACATAATTGCTGCAGATCAAATGGCGAAACAACAACAGCAAGCAAAGAAGCATGGAGAACCAAGAATGCATGCAAGACTACGGCACAAGCACACTGGCTGGCTACAAAAAATGGTCACCAGCCACATGGTGAACCAACAAGCAAGGAGGCATGGAAAACAAAGAACACATTCAGGCTTATGTACATAGACTACAGAAAATAGCTCCTGGTCACATGGCATGGAGTACAAAGACAAATGGTGGTCCATGGCAAACACACACACACTGGCCACACAAAGGAGGCATGGTAACACTGAAGAAAAGACTACCATTAATACAGCAGTGACAAACATATAGAGTATCTGAGCTTTAACAATTTTACAACACACATCCTCTTATGGCATCATATATTACCCCACATCTACAATTTTTCAGGAAGAAACTTGAAATATAAACAATAACTAACATGTCTAATCTAATCTATTGCCATCCCTGCCCTTAATGATGTTTTATTTAAAACAGCATATACTACAGAAATGGTTCTTTCATGCACTGATGACTAGTACTGGGCCTACTGGCTGGATGGCCCATTGGCAAACAATGTCACTTAGTAGTAAGTAGTAAAATCTTTATTCAGATATAATAATATCCATAAAAGAAACACCAATAAAAACATACAGGTAAATCACCAAGACCATACATAAGTTAAAGATACTAAGATGCACGCAAGATAAAGATGCATATAAAATATAAATAACAATTACAGGTCCTCCCATATAAACAATTCAAACAAACACCAACCACAGGAAATGTAAAAACATTTAAAATATTAAAAACACTTACAGGTCCACGCCTACGAGAAAATCATCCCAACTGTTTTAAAAGAGCATCCTCTTGGCCAGGCCACCGCTCCTTTAAAAAAAGGCCCACTGAGCTACATACCTCATAATCATTCAACTGGTAACGAAAATGCAAAGAAGTCCTGCTATTGGTAAAGCTATAATTTCATAACAGAGGTGCCAAGTGCAATTTTCTTAAAGGCGTATAGTATTTACAGAAGAACATAAAATGTAGCAGCGTTTGTGGGGAGTGCTCATTACAGGGGCAGATACAGATAGTACTGGAAAAAAACTGTCCTTGACGAAAGGACAGTAACCAGTGAAGGGACCCTAGTCTGAAGCGGGTTAAAAGCAATCTCTCATACTCATTATGTACAAACAATAAATAAGGGGCTAGGCCCGAGCACATTTGTACCATACAGTAATCTTTGACAGTTACCTTGACCACTTCATTTGATTCACTAGCCGCCTGCATTAACTCAAAGAAGCTGTCAAATATCCACGTTTTGTCTTTTTTGGTAATCAAATGCGGATTTTTAAACAAATGTGGGCTACCCACTTCATTCAGAAGTCCGTTAATATATTTCAGCCATGGGATTGAACAAGCGGGGTTCACTAAGAAGGCAATCCAGAATTATCAGATGGTTGAGCACGGCTTCTTTGTTAAGCCAAATTGCACACCACAGCTCCAATGAGGCGACGTTAATTCTATTTTGTAAGTATTCAAGATCCAATTCCTGGTGGGCAGAAAAATGGGGAGTAGAGGGCTGGACACCCAACAACCGGTGACAGAATCAATATTCCTTTACCTGAAAGTTCCCAACATCTTTATACCCCCACAACCCTATGCCATAGATCACAGCTGGCAGACATTTTCTCTTATAAACCTCCTTAATGGGGCAACCGGCTTCCACCCTTTATTGTCAGCCAGGGAGTGGGTAATCCCCTCTGTACGTACATTGTGTAAAACCCTGTTTTTTAAGCAGGGACGTCAACTACATCCATCCTCAAATTCTAGCCCCAGATTCGAGAAGGAACCTACTTTTTTCAAAGTTCATTCTCCTATCTGCATAGGACACGTCTTGTATTTTTGGGGCCATAAACCATTACAAAGGTCTTCAAGTAGTTAGTTTCAAGGTCTAAATCTTTCATGAACTCAACAAAATTATCAACGAGCAGTTTGAGCCCGTTTGCAGTCCTCGCCAGTAAGACTGCATCAGCCACACACAGTAGGGCTGGAATGGATATATTATGTATGCGGGGCACATCAGCTCCTGTAGAAAGCAAGGTTTTCTCTAAGTCATTCTGGTATAAAAAAAATAGAATGGGGGTGAGGACACACCCCTGGTGAATACCCTGACTTGGGAGGTGGTCTCACCATTCAACCCATACCTTATCTCCGTCCTCTGGCCCTGGTGAAGGAGTCTCAAAAGATCTGCTAGGCTGTCATCGAGACACATGTTTAAAAGAATTGCCCAGAGCTTTTCCCTATTAACATAATCAAATGCACTAGACAAGTACGTAAAGGCCAAGTGATTGGACCCACCTTTCACATACTTGTATTTCGCCTTAAGAAGATAAAGGTTCAGGCACTGCTCAAGAGTACCCAGACCTTTCCTGAAATCATACTGGCCCAAGAGAGATTTTTTTCTCTTGCACCCAAGATATCAAATGTTCCAAAACCACCGTCCCCATTAATTTTGAGGAGGAGTCGAGCAGCAAGATTGGCCGATAACACCTAGGGTCTAGAGTATTGCCTTCTTAAAAAATTGGAACCACTACAGACGTTTGCCACGATATGGGTGGTTCTGCCTTGCACACCATATTAAAATTCCTGGTCAACAAAGGGGCCCAAAAGTCTGGGTATTTTATGAAAAGGTCCATTGGGAGACTATCACAAATCGCCTTTAGGACCTCACGCTCTAAAAAGAGGGAGCCAGGGTTCAAGGGCAAAGTTATCTGTACAAATTGATCACTTACCTTGTTACCCCCATAGGTACCTGAAAAATGGCCAAAGTAAGCATCAGGGGGGATATGCGATGTAATTTCTTCTGGCAGTTTGCCATTTGAGAGGCCAGCCTGGATTATCCTCCAAAATGCCTGGGAGTTCTCCTTTTTAGAGGCTTCTATTATATTTTCCCACTCATCTATCTTAACTTCAGTCTTCTGCTGTTTTACCACCTGGGTATATGCCTTTCTACAAGCAATGACAGTGGCTTTGTCTCTAGGATTTTTGGCTAAGTGTCTGGTGCAAAGAGGCATTGGCTACTCTACACGATCTATCAAACCACGGGCAGCCAGTCAAAGGGACATTTTAAATTGGTCTACTCAGGGGTTCCCTAATATAAGACGTGAACTCAGCAAAACCTGTTAGGCAAATACTGTTTATGTGACTTAGGTGGTCATTACAACCCTGGCGGTCGGTGTTAAAGCGGCGGAAAGACCGCCAACAGGCCGGCGGAAAAAAAATGGAATCACGACCGTGGCGGAAACCGCCAACAAAGACAGCCACTATAACACTCCGACCGCCACGGCGGTACAAACAAACAGAGCGGGGGTCACTGCCAACAGACAGGCGGGAGACAATGTACTGCCCACAGTATCACAACCTACCAATCTGCCACCTTTTCTGGGGCGGATTCACCGCAAACAAAAACACAGCAGAAGCAGGACTTCGAAGGGAAAACGCTCACCTCTACACACCCCACGAGGAACCAGGACGCCATGGAACCAGACCTTCACATTTTCCCTGCCCTTATCTTCTTGCTCCTCTACCAGGAGCATGAATGCCGGCGGCGAAGACCACGGTGAGTACTGCACCTACGACACAGGGGACGGGGGAGGGAAAAAACAGGGACACACACACGCAACATGCAACACCCCACCCCTACCCTCACCCATGACAACACACACACTAATACAGCATGATACATTACAGTTACACCCCCCAAACCACCCTGAAGAATGCAAAGACAAAAGGAAATGAGTGTAACCATTGTAATCTATTAAAATCCAGTACGCAAAAATATATATACACTATAAACAAATATATATACCAAGAATAGTAGTCCAGGTATTGCTCCTTTGAAGTCCGTGGAACACTGGGCCCACACTGCATGGGCGAGGCCCACACTCATTACCCAAACATGACGGAGAGTACACTGCAGGGGCATCAGATAGAAATAAAACAGGCACCTCTGGGGGAAGGGAAAGGGGGACACCTCAGCCGGTTGAGTGCACAATGCCAAATCCACAAGGGGGCCCCATGCCCACTGTTCAATCCTTGGGAGTGCAAAGCCACAGTCTCTCAAGTCTCTACAGTGGGCGGTTTGCCCACTGTTCAATCCTGGGGAGTGCAAAGCCACAGTCTCTCAAATCTCTACAGTGGGTGGTTTGCCCACTGTTCAATCCTGGGGAGTGCAAAGCCCCAGTCTCTCAAGTCTCTACAGTGGGAGGTTTGCCCACTGTTCAATCCTGGTGAGTGCAAAGCCACTGGATAACAGTCTCCACTGGTAATGGAGGGGGCTTTGTGCCCAGAGTGCTTCATCCTGCCAAGGACAGAGGCAGTGGATGTATCTCTCAACTGGTTCTGGAGGGGGCTTTTTGCCCAGAGTGCTTCATCCTGTCAAGGACAGAGGTAGTGGATGCCTTTCTCCACTGGTTCTGGAGGGGGTTTTGTGCCCAGAGTGCTTTATCCTGCCAAGGACTGTGTGAGTGGATGCCTTTCTCCACTGGTTCTGGAGGGGGCTTTGTGCCCAGAGTGCTTCATGCTCCCAAGGACAGAGGTAGTGGATGTATCTCTCCACTGGTTCTGGAGGGGGCTTTGTGCCCAGAGTGCTTCAGACTGCTCGTGGCGGACTCAGTAGCGTCAGTGCCCTTGGCGCTCATGGGCCTGCGGTGCTTGTGGCGGCGGTGTCCTGTTCAGCGGTGCTTGTGGCGGCGGTGTCCTGTTTAGCAGTGCTTGTGGCGGCGGTGTCCTGTTCAGCGGTGCTTGTTGCGGCGGGGTCCTTGGCAGCGACTCAGCTGCTGGCGGTCCTGTCTGGCCCAGCGGGGCTAGTGCTGGCGGTCCTGTCTGGCCCAGCGGGGCTGGTGCTGGTGGTCCTGTCTGGCCCAGCGGGGCTGGTGCTGGCGGTCCTGTCTGGCACAGCGGGACTGATGGCGGTGGCCTCCTGGGCAGCGGGGCTGATGGCAGTGACCTCCTGGACAGCGGGGATGATGGCGGTGGCATCCTGGGCAGCGGGGATGATGGCTGTGGCCTCCTGGGCAGCGGGGATGATGGCGGTCTTCTCCGCCGTGCTGCTCTTCCCAGACTTGCTGGGTTTCTTGTGCCCCTTCCCCACCTTGGAAGGTGTCACAGCTGACTCCACACTCCCACCTGTACCCCTGGGAGCGGCTGTGGTGGCTGGAGTCTTCCCCCTCTCCCTCCAGGCACTGGCCAACTTCTGATGCTTGACAGTTGGGGAACTGTCCGTGCTGTGGCTCCTTGCCACACTGGCTGCCTTGCTGCCTGGTGCACTCCAGAATCCGGTGACTACTGGCACCACCGGTCGCGGAGATGTTGTGGCTGAGGTGCTAGGTTGGGACCTGGAGAGTCGGGCCCTAGGAGACTGACAGGGTGGGGGAGGTGGGGGAGGTGAGGGAAAGAGGTCAAGGGTGGACAGGAAAAGTTTCTTGGGAACACTGGGACGGGTAGCTGGAGGGTGTTTTGGAGTGGAGGAAGAGGTTGTGGTTGTAGGAGGTGTTCGTTTGGTGACTTTGGGTGAAGGTGCATGCGCTGGAGGCTGTTGTGAGGTGGATGGCTGTTGGGTGGGTGTGTGCCTGCGTTTGTGTACCTTGGGAGGTGGCGTCTCAGACACACTAGGAGAGGACACAGTGGACTTGTGAATGGTAGTGGGGGTGGTGACTGCACGTGAGCGGGGTATGGTGGTGGGTGTGCTGGTGATGGAAGTAGTGCCTGTAGATGTAGTGCATGTAGGTGTGAGTGGAGACGAGACTGGGAGGGAGGAGGGAGACGAGGAGGAGGGGGACACAGTGGAGGCAGTGGATGTTGGTGTGTCTGCATGTGTGTGATGCTTGCGTGAGTGCCTGTGGGATGTGTGGTGCTTATGTTTGCCTGAGCTTCATTCGTGTGTTGAGGTGTGTGCATGCTGGTCTGATGGTGTGCCTGGGATAGGATGAGGTACAGGGGATTGAGTCTGGGTGGAGGAAGTTGGAGGGGGGAGGCTAGAGACAGGGACAATGGCTGCCATCAGTGCTGAGGCCAGAGTCTGAAATGCTTGCTGAAGGGCTGCCTGACCAGATTGAATGCCCACCAGGAATGTATTGGTTTGTTGCAACTGCCTCTCTACACCCTGGATGGCATTCAAAATGGTAGACTGCCCAACAGTGAGGGACCTAAGGAGGTCAATGGCCTCCTCACTGAGGGCAGCAGTGGTGACTGGGGCAGGGCCTGAGGTGCTTGGGGCGAAGGTGATGCCCACCCTCCTGGGTGAGCTGGCACGGGGCAAAAGCTGAGGGGCTTCTGGGACGGCGGTGCTGGTAGGGGGGGTGGCGGCTGTACCTGTAGATGCAGGGGCACAGATGTGGTCGCCACCACAAGGGAGCTCCCATCAGAGGACGAGTCAATATCACTGGTGTCAGCTCCTCTTCCCGCCGTGGAGCTCCCCTCGCCCTCCGTCCCACTGGTGAATTCAGACTCCATAGTGTCACCCTCCAGGGCCATGTGGGATGCAGCTCCCTCCTGCTCCAGTGCCACCTCCTCCGCCTGATGATGCTAATGCACACAACAACAGGGAGACAACAAAAAGGTGGGGGGAGACAGAAAAAGACATGTTGAGTGCATGCATTACCGCTACCAGTGGCGGACACGACAGACACAGAAGCCCCCTGCACTACGCCGCGCACTTGGGATCCACTATTCAATCCCTGGGACATGGCCTACAAGGCTATGGCAAACATCTGCACATATGGATGTCACAGGAGCCTGACTAGGTGTAGTTGGCACTGTACACAGGTGGGGTGGGGTGCCACAGGGTCTGCCAGAAGAAGGGGACCTAACTAGCACACTCATCCTGGCCTAGGGAAACCCACAGCCCACCTCCCCCACCCAGACACCTCCACTGCACGCTGAATCAGCTGAATAAGAGTGTACTTACCCCCTTGTGGCTGCTGTGATGCCCTCAAGCGCCCATCCAACTGCGGGTGTGCCACTGCCAGGATCCTAAACATCAGGGGGGTCATGGTGCGACAGGCACCCCTCCCACGTTGGGAGGCCATCCCCAGCTGGGCCTCCGACATCTTCTTGCTCCAGTGGCGAATGCCCTCCCATCTTTTACGGCAGTGGGTGCTCCGTCTGTGATAGACCCCCAGGGGCCAGACGTCCTTGGCAATGACACGCCAGATGTCCTTCTTCTGGTGGGTGCTGACCTACATGAATTGTACAGGGGAAAAAGAGAAGTTATTACCAATTGCACCATCACAGTCATTGGCCCCCATCCCTACCCTTGCCATGTGTCACATGCACTCACCGCCATTTCATGCACGCCTCAGTCCCCCCCACCTTTCATCCACCCCACTCCACGCAGGCATAGCCCACACTGCATGCTCCCAGTGTACTTACCTGTTTGTCTGGAGGACTGTAGAGTAGGGTGAACTGGGGGAGGACCACACCCACGAGTTTCTCCAACTCCTCCGTGGTGAAGGCAGGGGTCCTTTCCCCAGACGCACAAGCCATTGTCTCTTCCAGACTGAGGTCACAGCAGTACTTGCAGTGTGGGTCCTCTCCTGTCGAAGATCAGGTATCGAGTGATTGAACAGATAGAAAATGGCGGTCACGTCCGCGGCGGTGCGTACCGTCACCGCCGGCGTACATCGTCATTGGCTCCTGGGACCCATAGGTCCAATGTTAACCAATGCAGAATTGCGCTGCGGTCTTCGAACGCCTACCGCGACGGTGTACAGCGCCAGCGCAGTTACCTCACATCCCATTGTCCCACTTTACAGGTATGGCAGCTGCCATTTCAGGGGCCCACATGGCTTGATTTTTAACTGCATCACACATACCTAAGCCTTGCCTAAAGACTCATACATGCACATTTCGGATTATGAATCGTGTTCTGTGTAAGCTTTGTGTACATATCTCTGAGTTGGTTGACTCTGTGCTTGCTGTTGTCCTTCATAGGCACCGTCCGCTGGGACATGTGACGAGATGGCGGCATCCTCCGGTGTACAGACCGCTGGTGGACCTGTCGACAATGGAGGAAAGACATGTGATCATCACCTACAGGCTGGATCGTGCCACAATCCAGGAACTGTGTGCCCAGTTGGAGCCAGACCTGATGTCAGCTATCCGCCATCCCACAGGAACCCCCCCTCTAGTGCAGGTGCTTTCAGTACTCCATTTCCTTGCAAGTGGGTCATTTCAAACAACAGTGGCCATAGCCTCAGGGATGTCCCACCCTATGTTTTCCAACGTGTTGTTCAGAGTGTTGTCTGCTCTGCTGAAACACATGCAGAGCTACATCGTTTTCCCTCAGGTGGAGGATTTGTCTACAGTGAAAGGTGATTTCTATGCCCTGGGACATATCCTTAACATCATAGGTGCCATTGATGGGACACATGTGGCTTTGGTACCCCCCCACAGGAGTAAACAGGTGTACAGAAACCGAAAGAGTTATCATTCGATGAATGTGCAGATAGTGTGTTTGGCAGACCAGTACATCTCCCATGTGAATGCCAAATTCCCTGGCTCAGTGCATGATGCTTACATTCTGTGGAATAGAAGCATCCCTTATGTGATGGGTCAACTCCAGAGGCACTGTGTGTGGCTATTAGGTGAGTACCTGGAAGCAAGTCAGTGGGAATGGTTGTCTGGGGATATCCCTACAGGTTAGTGTGTGTCTAACAGTTGTCCCTCGCCATTTGCAGGTGACTCTAGTTACCCCAACCTGTCATGGCTACTGACCCCAGTGAGGAATCCCAGGACAAGGGCATAGGAACACTACAATGAGGCCCATGGGTGAACTAGGAGGATTATAGAGCGGACATTCGGCCTCATGAAGGCTAGGTTCCAGTGCCTCCATATGACAGATATTTCCCTATTCTACTCACCAAAGAAGGTATGCTTCACAACTTGGCTTTGTGACGACAGGTGCCTTTTCTGCAGGAGGATGGTCCAGATGGACGTGCTGTGGCAGCTGTGGAGCCTGTGGACAGTGAAGACGTGGAAGCAGAAGAAGAGGACATCGACAACAGGAACTCGTGATCCTGCAATACTTCCAGTGAGACTCAGGTAATAAAACAAACCTGCCTACTACATGTACTTTAACACTACTGCCTCTCTACTGTCTGTCGTTTTCACCCAGTGTATGGTCACTGAGTTGTCACTTTCCCTTACGATTTCACAGATGTGGGTCCCACTGTGTGACATCTGCTTTGTTTCCTCATGGACTAGAGCTGTGTGACATAGGTATGTTGAGATTACAATTGAAAGAGCATTTTGTGACTGTAATTGCTAATACACTATTTCGAAATCACAGACAGACTCCACATTGTTTTGTGCTTTAAGGGTGTTTATTTAAGTGCTCAATATTGGAGGGTGTTGTAAAATGGTGAGGGGTGATGGTGGAGGAATGTCCATGGCAGAGTCCAGTCTATTAGTCTCACAGGTGCATTGCCCAAAGGGGCACATGAAGTGGAGCTGGGGCAGTTTGAAGATGGACAGGGTGACAAGGTGGGACAAAAGGATGACATTCAGGGCAGACTCATTTCTTGGCAGGGGTCTTGGCATCGTTCTCTGTCTTTGTCCTGGATCTCAGAGACCATTTGCGGGGTGGTTCTCCCTCTGCAGTGGGTGAGGTGCTGGTGTGGTGGTCCTGTGGTGGTGCCTCCTCTCCACTAGCGCCGGCGGAGGTGGTGGGCAGTTCATCATCCAGGCTAGTGTCACGGGCCCCTTGTTGTGCCACAGTGTCCCTCCTGGTGTTGAGGACTTCCTTCAGCACCCCTACGATGGTGCCCAGGGTGGAATTGATGAATCTGAGTTCCTCCCTAAGCCCAAATACTGTTCCTCCTGCAGCCGCTGGGTCTCCTGAAACTTGGCCAGTACCATTGCATCGTCTCCTGGTAATGGTGGTAGGCTCCCATGATGTTGGAGAGGGCCTCGTGGAGAGTGGATTCCCTGGGCCTGTCCTCCCCCTGTCGCACAGCAGCCCTCCCAGTTCCCCTGTGTTCCTGGGCCTCTGTCCCCTGGACTGTGTGCCCACTGCCACTGCTCCCAGGTCCCTGTTGTTGTTGGGGTGGTGGGTTAGCCTGGGTTCCCTGTAGTGGTGGACACACTGCTGATTGACGTGTCCTGGGACAGAGGTATGGGCCAGCTGGGTGGGTGCTGTGCTGGTGTTTCCAGAGGGGGGAAGCTCTGTGGTGGCCTGTGCCAGTGTGAGGGGAACCGACTGTCCTGAGGTCCCAGATGGGCCAGGCTGGTCATCTAGATCCAGTTGGACAGAGCTGCTATCATCCCTGTGGGCCTCTTCTGTTGGTGGTGTGGACATGTGTGGACCCTCCTGTCTGGTGACGTTGGGTAGGGGTCCTGCAGGGGTATAAAAGGATGTTTATTGCATCTGTGTGTCTCATGGTGTGCAATGGGTGGTTGACCGTGTACCCCAGTCCTTGCATTCCTGTGTGGGACCTTGTGCGATGGTGTTTTAGAGGGGTGTATGGGTATGTGCAGTGGCCATGCTTTGGTGCTGGGTGTCCATGCTTTGTTGTTGCATGCAGGGCTTGGTGTTGGGATGTGTGGTTTGTGAGAATGGGACATTTGTGAGGAGTTGGAGTAATGGTGTGAGGGCGAGGGTGGGGGTATGTGATAGCATGCAGGTAGGGTGGGGGATGAAATAGTTAAGGTTTGACTTACCAGAGTTCATTCCTCCATCTACTCCTGCGAGGCCCACAGGATGCAGAATCGCCAAGACTTGCTCCTCCCATGTTGTTAGTTGTGGGGGAGGAGGTGGGGGTCTGCTGCCAGTCCGTTGAACTGCAAGGTGGTGTCTTGATACCACGGAACGCACCTTACCCCGTAGGTCGTTCCACCTCTTCCTGATGTCATCCCTATTTCTTGGGTGCTGTCCCACTGCGTTGACCCTGTCCACTATTTTTCGCCATAGCTCTATCTTCCTAGCTATGGAGGTGTGCTGCACCTGTGCTCTGAATAGCTGTGGCTCTACCCAGACGATTTCCTCCACCATGACCCTGAGATCCTCCTCAGAGAACCTGGGGTGTGTTTGCTGTACTATGGGGTGGTGTTGGTGATGTGTGGGGTGGTGTGTGTTGTGGTAAGTGGGGTGATATTTAGTGGTGTGTTGTGTGAGGTGCGTGGAAGTTATGTGGATGATGGTATTGTGTGCCTGTGGATGCTTGGTAGTAGTTTGTAGTGTCTCTCTCTGGCCTTCTTTCAGTATTTTGGTCTTAGGGGTTTGTGGGTGATGTGGGTGTGTGTTTTATATTGTATTGGGTGTGTGGGAGTGGTGTGTGTATGTGTATCAGGTGTGTGTTTTTCGATTTGTCCAATGTGGCTGTGTTTTGTAAGAATGTGTGTATTTTGAGCACGGCAGTGTGTACCGCCAATGGAAATCCACGGTTGAAAGACCGCTGCGTGGATTCGTGGGTCTTGGTAGTGTAGGCGTATTTCTGTTGGCGTGACGGTGGAGGTTTTGTTTTCGCCAGTTTATCACTGACCTTTGGTGTGCCGTACTTGTGTGGGTGTCTCAATTTTGGCGGATTCCGAGCAGTGGGTCATAATGACTGTGGCGGATTTCCACTGCCGCGGCGGTGTGTTGGCGGTCTTCTGCACAGCGTTAAGCGGCTTTTGCCGCCAATGTTGTAATGAGGGCCTTAATGTTTCCAGTGATGGAGGGGAGGTTTGCACCTGGTCCATAATAAACACCAGATTTGCCGAGCGCCAAACTACCCTCCTACTATTGTCCTTTGTCGTTTGTCTATTGTCCTTTGTCCCTAGTTTTAGTCTGGGACCAAATTCTCTCGGTTTAGTCTGGGAGGGCACTTTAAGTTGAATCGCCAAGAGGTTATGGTCACTGAAAACTGAAACTGAGGGAATCACTTCAAGCTCATTGGTCAGGGGAAGGAGGTTCTGGGAAACAAATATGTAATCAATTGTGGAGCTGCAGTCCCTGCCAATAAAGGTTGGTGCCACCGCAATATCTGGGCAGGATTTGGGGCTAACCAAGTCATGCGCCAAAAGGAGGGCATATAAGTGCCGTTCCTTCGGGTTCAGCCCCATTTGATCCACTTCCCTACTAGCAGGATCAAAGGGGGAATCCACTGAGGTGGATATATCTCTCAGTTTGGCATTGAAATCCCCTGCCAAAAGTACATTAAAGGGCCTGTCACATAGTAAAATAAATGAATACTGTACATATGACAAACAAGGAGAAAAGGTACTGAACTATGCAACATTTCCTCTTTACAAAAGGTGAAAAATGAAATGTAAAAAAACTAGGACTCTACTTAAACTCACTCACACACCATAATTAATTAACTTTAAAAATCAAACAAAAGTACAAATAAATACTGGTGCTGGCCCTATCAAACAAGCATCACCCTTAAACAATAGTTTTTAAACTTACTTCTGTGATGTAAAAAAGTCCTTCAATTTAAAGGTATAAATTCAACAGACAAAGTGAGTGATCCTTCCACCTCGAAATCCAAGTGAAAAGTGACCAGGTGATGGACAAAGCACTGGGAGGAGGCTGCTGGACATGAATAGGAAGTTGAAGTCTCTGAGGCACTTCCTTCCTTTTGGAAAAAAGTTTAAAAAAAAAGGCTTCTTGCACTAAAAAAACAACTTGAATGGTCCGTTGGAGTAGAACATCCACTCGAAAACATCTTTTTGAGTAGATTTAGTTGCTTCTTGAGTAGAGAATCTGCTCAAGGTGCGCCTGTGATCGTTCCCACTCGAGCACAGCACTATAATATGCCCATCACAGCTGGAAGCAGTGCTAATAAGCGTAAAATCTTGTGAACGCACATAAGCAGCCTGACAGTATTGTTTTATTGTGGCACTAGCGAGCAAGCCACACAAACAATTCTTGCATGCACTAATGAAAAATAATTCTGTCACATGCTGGATGGCGGAATTTAGGGAACTGCATGTTACTCTGCATAATGCGGAGTGCTCAGATTCTGCAAACTCTGTGAGTGGAGTGAATTTTTCCACCTGGGTCTGATACCTGTCAAGTTGTATGAAATTATCATGAATATGTAAATTGTAACATTTCTCAGAGGTTTCCGAATCCAGAGATTCTCCCTGTGACTTAACTTTGTCATTATTTGATTTTTGTTTATCCCAGTGCTTGTTTGGGATTCTCCTTTGTTGGAATTACCTTTAAAGTGTGGCTCATTTGGTCTGGCCCCCAAATTATCCTAACCTATACTAGTATAAGTCTCAGAAATTATTTTTGGGAGCTTGAGTTCCTGATCTATTGGAGGAACTTGTGCTAGCTGTTGGCATACCACCAATGCTGATGCTTCTCCTTTAATATTTCCTAAAATAATTGAGGTTATTGTGACACAGTTGACTATTCATTTCAAATCCAAGTCCAGGGCAGGGTCATCCCGTGTTCATTTTAAATTTGTTTCAACATCTCCAGGAGAAGTGAAAGGGATGATGTAAAATGCATTTTGGTATATATTGCAGCAAAACTGTGCCCCAAGTTGCACAGTCATTTATTGAGGGTACCATTACAAATGTCAAGAACATTATGAGAATTCTACGTATATCTTGGGATCCCATATGGGGAAACACTGCTTCCAGCTTGTTTGTTTTTTGAGCAATCCAAAATGGAATTAGTTCACGTTTGGTGGGAACTTTAACCATAATTGCATTAATAGTTACTGGGTTTATCCTCGGTGTAGCCAATTGTTGTTGGACAGCTGGAGCAGCCCTTGCTGGGGCAATATTAATGTTTGTTTGTATTACTAATTGTGTTAATCCTCTATATAATCTTACGAAAGTATTATGTAATGGGCACAAATCTGCTGCCTGTAAGTTTTGTACATTAAAATACAGGGTCTAAGCATCTAGTACTGGCCATGAGGCCTGACATTACTGTCATTACTGAGGGGACCCAGTTGAACATATTCAACGTGTGAGAGGGCACCTTGGAACCAATTTCGATGTTCCTGTTAATGGCATTTCTAAGTAATTAGATGCTCTGTAGTGTTGTGGAATATTTGCTACTGTATATGTATGAAATGTTGTTGAATCAACATTGGCTGCAGGAAAAATGACCCAATAGAGTGCTTCTGATGTGAATGCTTTGTGTGCCTCAATCTTGAATGTAACATCTCCACCCATATTACATACCCCATTTGTGAGTACATTTTGCTTGACAACATGTCTACAATTTACTGGAATAACTATTAGATTCACCATTTTGTAAAACAGAATTTAGGGAATGAAACACCAAGTGGGGTACCTTTTATGAGTTGAAGCTTGAACAACCTACAGACTAATATAGGTGCTACCTATATAGCTGAGGATGATATTTTCCTAAGAACAGGGATGTCGCCATTTAAAAAGTGAATAGGGAACCTTAGCCATGTGAGAGACAGCTATTGCGGTGATTTGTTAGATAAGTATCTGACCTTGATACGCTGGTGGTGCCCCTTTTTGTGGTTCCTACTGGTAATAGGACTGCATGTTTAGGGCAGCAGCACTGCCAAGTGTGGGAGACTGAAGGCAATCCACACTATTTGTAGCAGTTGGCCTAACTTGTGGCTAACTCACGGTGCCTCACCCAAACCTCCAAACCTGTTGGGTGAGATGTGTTTATGGCAACCTGAACATGACATGCCAGCTCCTCAGAGTAGTGTTGGAAACAGATTGTACCCCTTTCACTGAGTTACTCTTGCATGCCAAGACAAGACACAAGATGCAAAATAGGTTTTCATTACAGTTATTGAAGCAATCACAATCGGGGTGAAGAAGATGAACAATGTTGCTTGTGGTTCTAGATGTTCTAGAGGTTCTATAGATTCCTACCTAACTCTATGTCTACACCTGAGAGGATGGTGGTTGTAACCCTCTGCCTGGCCTGATCTATCTGATCCACCCCAGCACCATACGGGAGAGAATATTCGGAATCAGCCTGTCTGGTGGATGGCAGTCCACTAAGGAAGCTGGAAGGTCAACACCAGCAAAACTGACTATCATGCAGTGCGTGTCCCAGGATGATCATGACCAAAATGTCCTCTTCACTCCTTGGATCAGTGTGTAGATAATATAATAACCCTTACTACATTGAGACTACAGTGATGAGGCAATGCTTTGGCTCAGAGATATAAGCTGAATCCAGGACTGGCAACACAAACCAGCATATCATGTACTGTGTGCAACTGTCTTGGACAAAGAGTACAGATTATTTATAGTGCAAAGGCTGATTAACTGAACAGTGTGGTCCTTGCCTTCCTAGAATAAAGCAGCTGAAAAAATGTGTAAAAGCCATTGCTAAAAAGCAGCCTCACTAATCATGAATAAAAATGTGTATAAAATGTGAATAAGACACTAACCACAAACTAAGGTAAAACAGGGGTGACCATCTGGGGTACTAAAGGGAACCTCACAACAAATCTAAATCAGGTGCTTAGTCCTGCCATCTTTACCAAAAGGCTGGTCAGTGCAACCACAAAGTCCAATTTCAGTAGTGAAATTAAAAACAAAAATATCATCATCATTGATCTTTATTCGGTCAAAAATTCTAAGAAAATGAAACACAATAAATACATGCACAATATTTACAAACTAAAATATTAAAATGCTAAAAATATCAAAAAATACAGCCAAAATGCATGCAGATTCTACAAAACAGTTCATAGAGACAATTTAAAAGGCATATGATTTCCTCAATCTGATTGCAGCAATTATATAACTAAGTATAGAGGAGCAAATTTCCAGCGTAGCTAAAGACTAGAGGGGTCATTCTGACCCCGGCGGGCGGCGGTCGCCGCCCGCCTGGCGGGAACCGCCATTTGGCCGCTCTGCGGTCAAAAGACCGCTGCCGGCATTCTGACCTTCCCGCTGGGCCGGTGGGCGCTAACAATGTTAGCGCCCGCCGGCCCAGCGGGAAGGGGGCCTGCAACACTGAAGCCGGCTCCGAATGGAGACAGTGAAAAGCTTCATAGGGCCCTGTTAGGGGGCCCCTGCACTGCCCATGCCAGTGGCATGGGCAGTGCAGGGGCCCCCAGGGGCCCCTAGACACCCGTTACCTCCAGCCTCTTCCTGGCGGTGACAACATGCAGCGCCGCCATGGTGGATTCGCCCAGCCGGGGGAAAACCGCCGGGAAACCGCCGGCCCCGGTTTTCTGACCGCGGCTTTACCGGTGCTTCCATCATTCGCGGGGGTCGGAATGACCCCCTAGATGTATAAAACCCTCTTTATATCCTGCAAAGTGGTTCTTCATCAAAAACGTGTGGGGAAACCGGGCTCTACATAAACAGAACAATTTACAAAATAATATAAAATTCTCTGACGTTTGAGAAGAAACGACACAACATGGGCAATGTTAGGAAAGATCTACCCCATGGCCAGCTACTGGAAAAAACAACCAGGTGGTGGACCAAATTTAGTCTGACCCTTGTCAAGTAAAACCTATGTTGTGGGTTGATAAACCAGGTTAAATAGGGATTAAATGCTGGTGCATTGTAAATTTGAATGTAGTTTACAATAGAGTGCATCCCCAGAGGCCTTTCAATTCGGCCTTCTTCCTATGTGATGCAAATGCCCTTTTCACTTTACCCTCTGTGCTACAATTTATCTGTTCTGGAAAGTCAAACAAGGTATTCATGCCCAAAGTATAAAAAGTATTCTTAATTTAATCCAGACATGGGATGAAAAGCAAATTGTCTAAGGATAAACAATCGTTCAGAACTTCTTGAGAAAAGCCAGCTGCAGGATATCCCCAAATTATCACCCACAAATACAGAGGGGACATGGCAATTAGGTCCCCTTAAAACTTTATTCCAAGTTCAACGAGTACAATATAACTTGAGGTAGAACGAGGCGCTGCAAGTAGTCAACACATTTATTTTTCATTACCTGTAATTTTTTTGGCATGACCCAAACCCAGACTCCTCCCCCATAGATTCCCAGAGGCAGACATGTACTCTTATAAAGCTGGATCATCTCCATGATTGGCTGAAAACCAATCCTTGAGGCAAATCTGAATACCATATCACACACCGCCCCCATTCTTTGAGCTCTCTGCTTAATTAACCTCTCCCAAGACCCACTGACTTCAAGCTGTAAACCTAGATAATAAAAAAATGGGACTTTCTCAATCTTAGTCTCGCCAATATAAAAATCCTTAGATTTTGTACCACGGGGCCCACACCTCATTACAAATGACTTTTGTTGGTTAACCTTAAGTTTTAACTGTATCATAGAATCATTAAATCCATTTAAAAGACTCTGAAGGACATTTGCTGTTGAAGCGAAAAGAATGGCATCATCTGCATATAAAAGTACGGAGACCACCTTAGACCCAATTTAGGGACATCTTTGCTGTATGTCTGTAAAAAGGCTCCTAGGGAGTTTCTATACAGTAAAAATAAAAATAGGGCTAAGATACAGCCCTGTCTTACACCTCTGGAAACTCTAATTGGTCCAGTGCATCCTCCTTCAGGATTATAGCGAACTGTAGTGGTTGTATCTTGGTGTAAACATTTAATTAATAAGAATATCAAATCTCACTCAAAGGCTATTGGCTTCTCTGTGTGTTACATTCCCAGGTTTCACATGCCCAAGCTTACAGCCATGTATCTCTAACTATGAATCTTAACACAAAAGCATGATCACAGCAGTAGCTAGTTTCACAGCATTCAGACAATTTTTTCTTTCTTGTTTCAGAAAGGAAAGAATGCACCCTTCCACTCACTAAACCCATTTCTCTTTTTTCATGATCAGTTAGCATTCATTAATTCTATCTACTTAGAGAGCATCTAATGCACTCCTACATGAATCATAACGTCTTGAGCACCATCAGGATTTCATATAACTTACCAGCTAGGGACTTCTTTTGATGATGGCTTTGTGAGGCATTCTCATTGGATGGACAGGAGAAGAATTCAGTAGATTATGAGTGATTGTTTCTTACCTTTAAACATTGTGACCTTGATGAACAGTTCCCTTTTGTCCTAATAATAACCAAACTGCTCTTTGCCCAGTGACTCAGTGAGGAGAGTTCAAGACATTTTTCCATTTTCAACTTGGCTCTTTCTGCAGGGTCATCCCCAAACCTTTTGCCTTCTCCCTCCAATTTTTGCTGAATTCATTTTTGTTGGTTTTAGGACTCTTGGCACTTTACCACTGCTAATTAGTGATAAAGTGCATGTGATCTTTGCTCAAAACTTGATACAATTGCCTAATCCACAATTGGCATATTTCATTTAGGTATAAATCCCCAGTAAACTGCACTGCATGTGCCCAGAAGCTATAAATTAAAAGCTACTTGTGGGCCTACAGCAGTGATTGTGCCACTCACTTCAGTAGCCCTTTAATCATGACTCATGCCTGCCATTGCAGAGCCGGTGTGTGTAGTTTTAAACTGCTATGTCAAGTTGGTAAGTTATTCCTCTTGCCAGGCCCAAGCCTTCCTTTTAATACATATAAGGCACCCCTAGGGTAGGCCCTACACAGCTCCAAAGGCAGAGTGCAATGCATTTAAAGAGTTGGACATGTACTTTTATGCTTTACATGTCCAGATAGTGAAGAACTCTTACATTTGTTTTTCACTACTGCAAGGCCTATCTCTCCCATAGGTTAACAGTTGGATGGCTTTATTACATTTTATAAATGTAATTTCCAATTGGGACACAATGGATATTTCAGGTTTGGTGTCTGTGGACTCACAATTTAAAATTACAACTTGTGGTAAAGTTGAATATTAAGTTGCAAGTCTGAAAATCGCACTTTTTGAAAGAAAGCATATTTTACTTTAACCACTCTGTGCCTATGCTTGTCTCTGAATACACATCTTGGAGGGTCACAGATAGGATCTTGTGCATTCCCTGTGACAGGCACACACAAAAGGAGCTTAATTATGCCTGATGGGCCATCTACATCCTGATGGCCATGAACATCTTGATGGTTCATCCTGGGCAGGATAGGTGTGAGGATCTGATACTTTCACTTGGATAGGCTAGGTCCTGAACCCTCACAAAGAGCTGCATGACCCCATGACTGTGTCTGATGCCAGTGAAGGAAGGGCAGGGACTTTGTGTGCTTCAAAGGCCTCTCTTTGAAGTCTCCCCCTCTTCAAAGGTACACCTGGGTATAAGTACTGGGCTCCAAAATCCACCAAAGCATTACACTTCTGGACCTGAGGACATTCTGCCAGGAAGAAGGACTGCATTTCTGCTGAAGAGATTGTCACTCTGCTGGAACTTTATTGGACTTTTCTGGTCTCCTGGTCTCCTGCTTTGCTGTGCCTGCCCTGCTGCCTGCTGTCCTACTTGCCTGGGAGTGAGAAGGACTGGACCTGCATCTCTACATCCCCAGAACTAAAATAACTATAAGGGATTGCTGGCTTGCCTCCTGTTCTGATGTCTCAGGGACATCAAAGGTTTCATCCAACTCTGCTACAGCTTCTGGATTCTGTAGACTGTGAGTCCTACCAAGTCATGTGGTGCCAATCCAGTACTAGTCCCTTGGAACAGGATTCTGCAGCTATCTTCTAATGAAATCCATGCATGGTCATCACTGCAACGATCGTAACCACCTCATCTCGTCTCGATGCCAATGCATTGCTGCTGCTGCTGAGGACAAGGGCATCACAGCACCAACTGCACAGCTCGAAACTGATGCATCATCCTCAGGCCCGATGTATCACCTTTGGAGTGCTGACTGCATGGTTCGATGATGACACTTCACTTTTATCGCAAAAGGGTTTGATGCTGCACCTCAATGACGTTGCATCAATGACTGCGTGACTCAAGGACAAAGCATCCCTGACTGCACAGAACAGAACTGATGCATCACATTTGCATGGTGCCCTCTTCTCCTCACATTGGATCCTCGACATAGATGCATCCCCCATACAATGCACTATTTCATTCTGCAAAGTAATTGTCATTTGAGAAGTCATCAGTGGTATCAAAAATGATCTCATAGGACATGCAATGAGTGATGTAATATGTTAGATCATAAACAGTGTATGGCATGAGTGCAAGTTTGATTTTTGTATTTTTCTGAGTACAAAACATTAATGTTGTCACTGACATTTTCACCTATAATGTCACTTTAGCCTTTGTTTTTTTCAGTGAAATTTGAAGTTTTTTTAATCAACTGCAGATCTTTTTACTACACCTAACTATAAAGATACTTTGTTTTTTCAGTGAGTTCTACTTTTTTTAACAGAAAGTATTATTTTATTGCTATATGTAGAGCAAATCACCCACAGGCAGCCAATGCTCCTGTGTCACAGTCTTTGGCTGTGCGCAGCAGAGGTAGCCTTTAGGGCTAGGCCCCCTGCCAGGCCGTACGGCCATTTTGCCACCAGGCTGTCAATTCAACACTGCGCACAGCCTTTGGCCATGTGCAGCTGAGAGGTTGACCATAGGTCTTGGCCTGCTACCAGGCCCTGTGACCAAACCAGAAACAGACTGCCTACCCCATGCTGTGCACAGTCTTTGGTGTGCACAGTGTAGGGTTGGCCTTCATGCCCTGAGGGCCCCATCCCCACATCAAAACATATATATCAATGGAAGAGGGACATTCCGTCCCTCCCAGCCTTAACTTACCTGAGGAACACCATCCCATGGAGCTGGTTCCAATAGAAAGGAGAGGGGGCAGGATGCCTCACCTATCTAAGCTATAAGAGGCTTTGGGGACCTCATCAATACAATTCAAAAGGACGGAGGGACCCCAGCTCCCAGGTCCAAAATCTAAGGTGAGGGGAGCTGTATGGCCCCCTAATTAAGCATTAACAGAACCCTTGGGCCACACACCCCATGACCAAATGTAACAAAAAACAGAGGCAGACCATGCTACCCCCTACCAAACATTATTAGGTCCTGGGGACCTCATCCCTAGGTCTGTCCATTTTTTGAAAGGGGAGTGGGCTGTGGTGCTCCCCCTCCATAAGCCTCTTTTAACACTGGGATCCTGAACCCTGAGGCCTTCCATTTGTTAAAAGGGACGGGGATCTCATGGCCCCTCTCCCAGAGCCTTATTAGACCCCAGGGACCCCATCTCCTGGGGAGGCCTTGACATTATAAAGGGGGACAGGGCCGTGTGCCCCTCAGAGACTTATAAGGCCCCAGGACCCCATCTCCCAGGGCCACATGGCCCTACATGCACAAACTAAGCGCAAAAGAGCACTCTTTTGGAACGTTTTGTGAAGAGTTATCAAATGGTGTTGAAACTAACCGACAAACACCACTAGGTAGTTAGGTAGCTATAGTTAGGACCTAGTTTCCATAGAAAAAGCATTTTTTATTTTGGTAATAACTTTGGCGCCATTTGGAGAATTTTCACATCATTTTCAAGACCAATTTGCCACTCTCTTCAGCTGCTGTCTGGAAAGTGTTTAAAAAAGTTTGGGGTGATTTTTCAACAGGGGGCTGAGAAAAAGGACGCTCTCCCTTTAATAATTGACCTGTCCCTGGGGATGGGTTTCCACGGGCTGGTATTGGCCGTGGGAGGGGGCTGTGTGCTTTCCCCATTTAAAACGGTGCTTGGAACCAGGAGATGGGTTCTCCAGGGCTGAAATCAGGAGGAAGGGTGCATGTCTCCTTCCTTCTTTTGACATAGCCAGGCTCCGGTGAGTTTGGCAGCATGTTTCGCCATTAATATAGTGGTCTGTTCTGTGGGATGGGGTTCCTGGGACCAAAATCAGCCTAGGAGGAATGACATGTGCGTCCTTTACCTCATAGAATGTGCCAGGCACCGGGGCAGAGATCAGCCCAGGGAGGGGGGTGCATGCTCCCTCCTCCTAAATATAGTGCCTTACCCTTGGGATTGGGTCCCTGGGGCTCAGATCGGCCTGGGGAGGGAGGTCTTGTCCCCCCCCTCCCATAAAATATGTTGCTGTACCCTGGGGGATGTGGTCTCTGCTTCCCTCTCCGTAAAATATGCACCATCCCGAGAGATGGGCTCCCTGTGCCAAAAGCAGCCTGGGTCAGTTCCCACAAGTTGGCTGCCTTTGTGGAGTTGGCCATAGTGCCTGGCCACAGGCCAGCCCTGCAGCCAGCTCCCCAGTATACATAGTTGAAGGCCGTGCATTGCATAGGGATGGGTGCATGTGGGGGTTTGGGCCAGAGCCTGGCCACAGGCCAGGCCCCGCAGCCAATCCTTTACCACCGCAATGGTTGGATTAGCATATAGTAATTAAACATTACTTTACGCTAAAAAAATCCTAGAAATTCACTGAAAAAAACAAAGGTTACAGGGACGTTATAGTTAGGAAATAGCATTAAAAAACAGTGAAAATTCACAAAAGAGAACAAAGATTACAGACATGTTATAGTTACGAATTAGAATTTTAATATTCAAGATTCCTATAGTTCATCCCTCTTTCATTTTGCAATGATTGTGTCAACACCGCACGTGTTTCCAGATGCTAGTACTTTTTGGAAGTATGTCTTGAAAAATACCAGCTGCATATTTTACCACACAGTGGACTCATGTGTGTGGTCTCCGTCCGATTCCCATGCTCCTACTATCAGTGGGACTAATCTTCCCTGTCCTCTCCTGGGGATGCCATTGTGATTCAATCCAAAAATAATTTGGTGAAAAAAAAAAAAAAAAAAAGCCAGGAGACACTGTAGAGGGTGTGAATCTTCTCCAGTGTCACTTTCTAATAAAAGAAAATTGGTGCGAACTTCTTGGGGATGCATCAAAATAAGGACTTTAGCCAATAAGATGGTGTTTCACTCAGCATCATTGGTTCACTGGTACCTGAGAAAAGTGATACCTAAAACATTGAAAGATGCCTTTCTTATTTGGCCCACTGAGGAAACCTCTAGGCTCAAACTTTACATAAAACTACCCTTTCTTGTGAACACAACTTTATTTTTTAAGTTCCGTGTACCACAATACTTCTGCAGGACCAGGAACTGGAAGTAAACCCAAGAGGGATTCCTGTGGGACCCTCTCATTGGTTCTGTGGGTCACACAACAGTACGTATAGGAGGTAAAAAAATACAAATGGAAGCAGCCATTTAATAGGCACTACTCAAAAAAGTCCACATCCTCCAGAAACAATCTCAGATGATTTTCCTAACAACCATTACTGGAATGGTGTATAACAGAGACCATGTATAGTGAATTCAGTCTCAAGCTGTCATGGGCTCTAACAAGACTAGAGATCAGCAAATGCTAAGTGCCTCTTCCACTATGCCTATGCAGGGTATGCCATTGGAGGATCATGAGGTCGTTGCGCTAAGCAATGTCTATGATTTGAACCTGAAAACAATACAAAAAATACAATGAACAAGTATACATCAAACAAATGCTCAAATATTGAAATATTTTGTGTAATTCATAATCAAATAAAGAAAAAGAGTTCAAATATTCAATGTCGCTTCTTTATTTTCTCATACTTTTTAGTTGCAATGTTTTTCAATTAAATATTTAATTTTGTAAAACAGGCGCAGATCCCCTGAGCATGTCCTGCAGAACCTTAGGGCTCTTTAGACCACAGGTTAACAACTACTGCTCTTCGGTCTTTATAAGGGTTCAAATATTTCAAAAGCTACAGTAGTGCAGATTTACCAAGAGTTAGGTTCATATCACGTAAACTGTGGATTCAAGTCTCTGAATGTTATGTTGCACGTGCACATGATGAATTTGTCCTGATCATTCATCTCTTGTCCTTCTTTTCTTTTTCAGGTAGATTGCATGAGCATAAGTCCGCGTTTGTGAGAAAAACTCCAGCGTAGGTCCAGCAAGAACGAGCATGCACCACAAAGAGGGATTTCTATGGAAATGTTGTCCATTAGACGTGTTCAATGCTTTCTGTCCGATCGCCGACTGCCTAGCAAGGCCTGGTTCCGATGGGAGTGGTAGTTATACCACCCTGAATCCAAAATGGCTGCTGAGACTTTCAAGTCTTGCATGACAATTTTTAAAGGTTTCTAGGCCTTTCTGCAATTGCATATCTTTCTTCTCTGCAGGCATATTACTGATCTCGAAGTGGGCTTCTGATTGCCTGTTTGGTTATTTTTCACTGCAATCCATTAACAGTACAGGAATGTGCATTCCACTGCAGCTATTCCTTCGTTGCTGGCAGTGAATGTTTCAGAATAACCAAACATACCCTAACACTTGCTATGACTGCTAAACACTTGTCATCTGCACAAGCATTAAAATCCTAATAGCTTAGAATGTTGGTGCCACACTTTTGGCTCTCCATTATTTAGGGCCCACCCTGGGGAAACTCTAGGTCTGGTGGTCTGCTGGGGGGGGGGGGGGTGGGGGGGGGGGGTGTAAAACAGAGGAAGAGACGGGTTTTTCTGGGTGGTCTTAAGACATGCAGCATTCTGTGATATACTGCTTGCAGTGTCATAAAATTGCGCCCTGTGGTAAAGTTAACAGAATACTGTATGCAATGGACAGGGAATGGCACCTTGTGTAAAAAATAAAAGAAGCAAAAAAAAAGTTAAAAAGAACCTCAAAAATTATAAACACAGTATTGAAAAGCTATTCAACAGTTTTTGAAACACAAACAAAAGTAAACAATATGAGGTAAATAAAAGCAGTAGGTCAAAACTGTAATAACATTTTGAAAAACAAAAAGGAGTAAAACACACAAAGAGTATCCACTCTGTTCTACAGATGATGTTGAGTGCTCTGGGAGGATTGGGTGCAGGGCCTTGCTGCAAGCCAGAATCTATGTCCAAACCCCATCTGTGCAAGGCTAAAGGCAGTGTGCAACAGGGCATTTGTTGGTGGTAAGGAGTTGAGCGCAGGGCATGACCACAGGCCAGGCCTTGCGGCCAAACCCCTGCCACACACAGGGGAAAGCTGTGCACAGCAGAGCCGTTATATTATTGTTAGGTAAGCAAATGGGATGTTAAGTTACGAATAAAAAACACACGAAACACACAAAGGTTAAAGAGATGTTATAGTAAGATGTAATAATACCAAAATTAAAGTTTAAAAACAAAAAATCCTGAAATTCACTAGATATATTTTACTGAACTAACTAAAACATGTTCGTTCATCTAATGGCCTCACACATTACATCAGCTCATGAGTGACAAATGATTTCATTGATGACAACACTGATCACATCAATGATGACATCATTCAAGCCACCTCTCCACAAATACAAACAGTGCAGTACTGGAGATGAGTCTCATTCAGTATGATAAAGGTTATTTGGTGCACACTCTCTTTCTCCCTCTTGTTCTCTCTTTCTCACCCTCTCTCTCTCTTTCTCTCTCTGACTCTCTATCTCTCTCTCTCTCTCGCTATCTCTATCTCATTCTCTTTCTCTCTCTCCTTCTTCCTGTACCTCTCTGTCCCTCTCCTTGTCATTCCCTTCCCTTGCTCAAGTCCCTGCTGCAAACACTGAAATTGGTATCCATGTTTCCAAAACTATGTTGTCCCTCTTACTTTTTTAGAAAATCTTTGTGGGACTGTGCTATGTTGGCAGTGAACTTTGATCAATGTTTACAATAACTTGTACTTTCTGTACTATTCAGTGCCATTGAGACAACAAATAAGGAAAGAAAACATTCCTTTTGATGCAGCTTGAACTTTCTCCCAGAGCAGGTACAAAGGCCTTGGGTGTGGGGGTGTATTATTATTCCCTTACAGGGTGTCCTGTAGGATGGGCCCAAGAACTTGATTAATTTGAATGAGGCCTATCCTGTAATAAGCAGATGTAGCTAACACCTGGGCCTAGCTTTTCCCTTTCTCGCCTAAGTCAGGGAGGTACCAATCCCAGTTGGAGGGGAGCTGCTGCCAGTACTGGTTTAAGTGACTTTAGAGGAGGGGCTGCTCATTTCCATAGCCACACATCTGGGGTGGGGACATGAGCGCTGCATAGAGGAAGAACATTTCTACTATCCTAGTTTGAGGTACAGGGGTGCACTATAAGATTGGTTGCAGAAGGACACACAGAAAATGCTGCAAAGGTAGGTAGGGTATCCTCTATGAGCTTTTATCCCATTGATTAGGGAGTGGCCAGGAGCTTCCCCCACCCGAAGCTGATGCCAGGCGTAAATGTGGCATTCCAAGTAACCCCCTAAGAACACTTTCTGGTCCTCTGGAAGAACAGAAACAGATTGGGCCACCTTCCGGTGACCCGCAAAGAGCCTAGAAAGGTGCTTATATTCTCAATGTTGTACCCAGGAAAAAGAAGTGTACTCCAAAGGTTGCAAGGTGATGTCCTGCTCAAGCTACAGGGAAGCAATAAACTGCAGAAGGCCTTTTTCTGCCACTGCCTATCTTTGAGGCTGGAGGTGGTGAGTTCATGTTGTTAAGACATACACTTTCATCCATGGATCAATATTGTTCTAGGCAATCAAGTGAGAGATTATGATCCTTCTCCAAGACAGGATATCTGTGGTCAGCACTGCTCCTCAAGAAAATGAAATAAGGAGGAGGAGGAAAAAGAGCTACTCGAGGAGGAGAAGGATCAGGATAAAGAGGTTGTTGTTGTCCCCACACAGAGCATATTCAAGAAGTATGCTTCATTGCCGGGCAGCAGTATTCCTCCTAAATCCCTTCTGAGAATTGCCAGTCTCTGGCCATCAGCTAGGCAGCCGCAGATGCTACTTCCATCTATACAACAGTCACGTCAACACTCCCCTCAAATCACAGATCTCTCTGTACAATCCCCTTCACACTTTTCCAACAAAGGCACACCTCCAGTCTTCTCTCAATCGTCTGAGGGAGAGCACACTCCTGGTGAGGAGCAGGTATACACTATTCATGAATCTCCTCCATTACCTCCCAGGTGCCACCCCTCTCTGGGCTCGTCAACATGCTGGTCATGTCAGACAGGTATGCATTTGGGGGGGTTGGCATGAGCTAATGTCACACACTGGGAACTGTATCCACAACAGACAAATATGTTACAGGGTATTCATGCTATGGGGCTAGTCTCAGTGAGATTGTTGATTTTCTTAATGGACTCCATCAGTTGACTGATAGGCAGACATGCACCTTGGATAATGCTGCATAATGTTACTGATAGTAGAAAACATCCCCTAAATTAAATGTGACATTTATCACAGATGTCTCTTTTGTCACTACTTTTCCTTGTCATCACTTTGTTGCTACATATGAGGAATGAGGGGCATTGAGGGCAGAATTGTCAGGTGATTCTAGTTGTTCTGGATGGGTATTGGAAGAAGGAGATGATGCCTGGGCAGCTAGTGCAGCAGGAGGCCCTGATGGAACGAAGACGCCAGGATTTACTTGGTTGTAGGCCTTGGGTTGTGTGGAGGTCTGCTGTGGGACATTAGAGGATGGCCTTGCTGGAGGCAAGGAGGAAACCCATTATCTTCCTTCTCCAGCCTGGTGGTGTCCACACCTCTGGCACCCATTAGTTGGCTCCTAAACCTCGACCCAGACTTTCTTGGCAGTAGATCTTGATACTCTCTGGGAGAGAGCACTACCCATCACTAGTTGTTGCTTCCTTCTAATTGGTGGTAGAACGTATTTGTGCCTGCTTCCCAGTCGGAGTTCTTTATTCCTTCTCCAGACGTCAAGATGTTCTGTGGCTAACCCAATCGGCTAAAAAGAAATGTGAAAAAAGAAGGGTGTTTTGAACTAACTAGAAGTCAAATGCAAATTATAATTCGTAAATGTCAGGGGTGCAAACTACACAAGATCTGTGTTCCAGTTGTACTCAGGATGTTAGCCTGTATATTTCTCTCCTGCCTCTCCATCACTATCGCTCCCTCTCGACTCTCTATTGTGTCTAAAATGTAGAGTTAACAATTTTTTTAAAAGGGACATTTTTCTCATTATGCAAGTGCTGACATTATGGAGTCTTTATCAAATATCATCTGCTTTTATATGTACTTTTTGTCAATTGCAAAGAGCTAGACAAGAAAAATTACAAATTATCGGTTGAATCAGCTACATAAAGGAGGAGAAAGGGTTGCATTAAGAGTTGATTTCGATGAATAATTTACTTTAAAATGTTGAAAATGTTGCTTTGTACTATGTTCCACACATTACGCCTCTGAGAGTAGAGAGTTTTAAAACATGGCAACAAAATATTGCAAAGGATTTTGAACTGACCTATATGTGTTGAAAGAAATATCCCATACTAATTAACTGTGTGAAATTGGAAGGACAAAATAATAAGCGTATGCTTCTTGGAAAGTAACATAAAAGTACACAATGTCAGCATCAAACAGATAAAACTTGGAACAATTGAAATTATGTTAAATTGAAAATCAGAGCTTTTAAAATGTATTTCTAAGATGATTGGTTTAGTCAATCCAAACATAGTTAAAAAAAATGAAGCAAAGTGTAGCTTTCAAACTTTCATACCACAAAAAGAACTAGATATCTATAACATGGAAAGTTATACCAAAGTTCATAATGAACACATGACCAGACAGCACCCTCAAAATATGAATAAGCAATTACGTGAATATTCCTAATACACTCTCTGCTGCTCATAATCCTTCAACTGAGTGTGAAGGATAATCAAGGCAACTCTCAAGCCCCCCTCCGTACAGTGGTGTCATGCAAGGGTGCTGTGAATGTGGCTGGTAGGATAATCCTTTATGTCTTGGGCCTTAATTCGGGCCCAGCGGCAAAAGTCCACTCAGAGCGTAGGGCTAAACTTCCCCCACAGGGTATGGGTACTGCAGGGCGTGACAATGTCCTTTCAGATTTGGTCCAGCGCTGCATTGCTCAGTGGCATCCTGTGACACCCATATATCCGAGGCTACTTGCCATCTACCCTCTGTCTTTCTTCTCAAATTCCTCAGTCATGATGGGGACAGGAATAAAGTAGGGAGCAGCAGGACGGAGGTGGGGTTTTTGTGGCAAAAGAAACATGCTTCAGAATAATTTTTAAATGTCCAACATTCTCTACATGTATTAAATTTCCTGTTTATTGCGGTAGGCGAAGGTGTCCACACTCAGGGTGGAAAGCTCTGCATGCAGGAGAGAACCATCTTCCCTCGGTTTGAGGACTCCAAAAGTAGGAGGGAACACCTTTATATGGGGTGGGAGGAAATACCACCATCTGCGGAACCCTGCACGTAGCACAGGAGCAGAGAGCTCCACAGATGGAAAGGTAGCTTCCACACTCAAAGCAAAGACTCTGCAGGTGGAAGCGAAGACACTGCATGTGGAGGAAATGCCACCACAGGCTGGAGGGAGAATCCTACAAACGGCAAACTGACTATTAAAAACAGTGGGTACCTAATCTGTGAGTGAGATACATCAGGTGAGAATGTGTAAATGGCAATTATAGTTTCCTTGTTCATGGCAAAGATAGTGAGCCCTTGTCGATAAACCCTGTCCTCCTCCTCTCATCCACCAACATAGAGATCTCTGTATCACTTTTCCCTTTCCCCATACTTTACTATATTGAGAAATCTGTCATGACTGAAGAATCTACGTATGATAAAATTTAGGGTGAAGTAACAGTTTATTTAACCAAAAACAAATTGTAAAAACATTTTCTGTTAAATATGAACAAAAATAATTTTTATATATTTATTTTATATGTAAAAAAAAGAAAAGTGGCACAGCTCTTAATTATTTATATTCTTAAATATTGTAAATAAATTAATTGAATGCATGATTATGTTCTTTGGCGGTTCTATTTTAAGTGTCTTACACCCATTGATTTCTAAGGGAGGGTGTTGCAGTACCAGTAGTTAGTTACATGCCTTGCTGGACTTATTTCAGCTACAGCTGGAGGAATGTGTGACCATTTTGTGTCACTTTTTTGGCTGTAGTAACTTTAGAATTGCAGTTTATGAATAGCGCTGCTATCACTCTTTTGTGGGTGGGTGCATGTAACTTCAACATGAAACCTTACTCTTTAGTAGTAAGTACTCTCCATTTCCCAGCCATTCCCCATCCCTCCCACATTTACTACTAAAATGTACACTTAGAAGTGTAGAGACTCAGCAGTCAGGGTTGAGATCTCTGCGCAGAAAAAGACAGGAGATGCAGAGGCGAACCTCCACATGTATGTTTGTGAATAGCATGTTTTAGTACAATCATAGTACTATTTTAGTACTAAAAAAGTACAAAAAATTACAGTTTATGTATAAGCCCCTTTGCATGTAACTGCACAAGAATTCTTTTTAAATGCAATTGGATGGTGGTAACCACACACATCCAAGTTTCTCTAGAAATACCTCCGGGTAATTTGCAAAAAAATATCTGCATCATCAACATCCATTACTTCAGACACACTAATAGGATTCTTACTCTAGGGTATACACAATGTGCCCTTGTCAATCCATTCTTAAATGCTGAAGCCTTGGTTTACAACATATGTCCACACACACACTTGTTTACATTGCAATTCAACAGAAGACTCAAAATGCCAAATCAGAATAATGTACTTGCGATCTTAGGCCAGAGCCAAGAAATCAGAGGGAGACCTTTAATTATGCTCAAAATCAGATTCATACAAAATGTTCCCATGGGGAACAGTGTCATGGCTGATTTGCATATGACTAGATCCAAACTGGAATGGCATGACAAGCAAAAAAAACTGATGGATTAAACCCAGATCTGTGACTGGGGGTGAATGTTTGATTAATTCTGCATTCTGTCCATCATCTGTTGTTTTTGTATTTGTCGCTCCAAGAGGGAAGGGTATGCCCAGACGTGGGTCCTGCACTTGTTATGCCACCAGCTTCAAACTAGCCTGGCTGATAAAGGGTGATACTCTGAAGCTGCTCCCAGCATGCTTGTTTCTGGTCCAGAGAGGACTTGGCCTGGTAGTTTGGGCTGGCCTGTTCCTATGGGGATCAGGATCAGGGCTGATTTGCACATGGCTGGCTCCAAATTGCATTACAAACAAAAGAAAATGGTGGATTAAACCCAGATCGGTGGCTGGGGGTGAATGTTTGATTAATTCTGCATTCTGTACATCATCTGTTGTGTTTGCATTTGTCACCCCATGTGGGAAGAGTATACCCAGACGTGGGTCCTGCACTTGTTCTGCCACCAGATTCAAACTACCCTGGCTGTTGAAGGGTGATACCCTGAAATTGGTACCAAAATGCTTGTTTCTAGTTCAGAGAGGACCTGGCCTGGCAGTTCGGGCTGGACAGTTCCAATGGGGAACAGGGTCAAGACTGATTTGCACATGGCTGGCTCCAAATGGCATTACAAACAAAAAAAACTGATGGATTGAACCCAGATCCGTGACTGGGGGTGAATGTTCGATGAATTCTGCATTCTGTCCATCATCTGTTGTTTTTGCAGTTGTCACCCCAAGTGGGAACAGTATGCCCAGAAGTGGGTACCCTGCTTGCTATACCATCAGATTCAAGCTATCTTGGCTGATGAAGGGTGAGACTCTGAAACCGTTCCCATTATGGTTTTTTTCTGGTCCAGGGAGGACCTGGCCTAGCAGTTCAGACTGGATTGTTCCTATAGGGAATAGAGTCAAGACTGATTTGCATATGGCTAGATCCAAAATGGAATGTCATGACAAACAAAACAATGATCGATTAAACCTAAATCTGTGACTGGGGTGAATGTCTGATTAGTCCTGCATTCTGTCCATCATCTGGTGTTTTTGCATTTTTCGCCCCAAGTGGGAAGGGTATACTCAGATGTGGGTCCCCTGCTTGCTATGCCACCAGATTCAAGCTAGCTTGTCTGATGAAGGGTGATAATCTGAAATTTGTCCTGGGATGCTTGTTTCTGGTCTAGGGAGAACCTGTCCTAGTAGTTCGGGCTTGACTGTTCCCATGGGGAACAGGGTCAAGACTGATTTGCATATGGCTGGATCCAAACTAGAATGGCAAGACAAGCAAAAAAAGTGATGGATTAAACACAGATCTGTGACTGTGAATGAATGTTTGATTAGTCCTCCATTATGTCCATCATCTGTTGTTTTTGCATTTCTCATAAAAGAAGACCACATCCCAAACTGGAAAATGTGTTTTTTCGATCAGGCAACCACAGGATATCTGACATGTTTTCCAGGCTTAAACAGTCAGTGAGCACCCGCCTAGAAAAGTTAGCCTTTAGTGTATGCCAGAGAAAAAGGGGTGAAAGATTAATTTGCTCCTCAATACATTTAAGTATTTGTATGTATGATAAAACTTGCCATGGCTCTAGGGATAAACAGAAGTCTGCACAGAAAACTATTTTCAACTGCTTGAAGTTTCCCCATTGCAGCGTAGTTCCAGACTCCTGCTCCCACTGCAAGATATTTAGGGCCAGATTTATGGAGACCGTGCCCCATTCCAACACCACATTAGTGTGATTTTTTTTACGCTACTGTGGCATTGGAAGGGGAAAAATGCTGCACGATATTTACAAAGTGGCGCAATGCATGCATTGCTCCCCTTTGTAACCCCTTGTACCAATTTATGCCTCCACCAGGCATAGTGTTCGCAAGGGGGGTGTTCTGGTGATGGGGGGGGCTAAAGAATTGTGCAAAGGAATCTATTGGATTTTTTTGCATTTTTTTATCACCCTTTTTAACGCCTGCTAAGTGCAGGCGTTAAGAAGAGACGCCCATTGATTACAATGGGCCTGTGGGTGCTTTGCAAGATTAGCATCATAATTTTTTACTTTAGTCCTGCAAAGCACCGAACTAGCATCAAAAGATATGACTCTAGTCACCCTAAGTACCACCATGTTGCACCATATTTTAAATACGGCTCTACCATGGTGGCGTTAGAGGGGCGCTAAGAGGTGCAAGAAAAGTTGCGCTATATATGCCCCTTACTTTTATATAATTTGACCATCTCCTTGACCGGCTTTTGACCCAACCTTTTTGCAAACCTAAAAATAGTAGTGCCAACCACCTCCATTTTTTGTGCCCTTTTGGCCCATAATCTATCCCAGCTCCCATTTGCATTCTGTAAAATACCTAAATAATTAAAAGTGGTGATTTGGCAATTGATCTCCCTTATAAACAAATGTTTCAATTTTGTGTTTCTGGGAACAACTGACATAGTAAAAGATGTTTGCGGTTTCACTTTTAATCTCAAATCAAGCATACAATAATTAAAACCATTTAAAAGTTTTTGTAATCCATTTGCTGTGTGCGCTACAAGAACTGCCTCATCTCCATAAAACAGCACGGGGACTACCTGAGTGCCAATTCTAGGAGCATCTTCACTACATGTCTTTGAGGCTGTTTCTATGGAGTTTATGGAAATTAAAAAAGGAAGGGGGCTAGTGTGAGGCCATGCCTACCCCCCCTGGCCATATGTATTGCGCAGTGCAATCCCTGGATCTGGAATAATGCACCCTGTTTGACGAATCTTGGTGTAACTATCTAATTAAGTCCAGTAAAGATGGCTTGATACCATCCTGCCTCACCAAATCCAACAGCATTTTCCTGCCACAGAGTTGGAGGCACAGGAGAAGTCCATAAAGGCCATATGCAAAACCCCTCTCCTGCAATTGACATATTTCCCTTTAATAAGTGTAAGGTTTAGGGCCTGTCCTACTGTGCCTAAGCCTGGGCGAAACCCATATTGGATGTGGCTAAAAAACGTATTGGCATCCGCCCAAGATTCTAATTCAACCAAAATAACACAACCTAGGATCCTTGCTGTTGAATCGATCAGTAAGATTGGTCTATAGCACATGGGGGAGTTACAGTCACCTTTTTTGGAAATGGGGACTATTCCGGATTCTCTCCACAAGACAATCAGATCTCACTTCACTTCTGCTCTGAAAACATTGGTAAATTTTTCTTTTAAAAATCACTTGGAACCCTGCCAGGGCTCAGGGCATTCCCATTCTTAGCACGTGTAATGGCTTCAGTTACTGAAGAGAGGTCTATGAGATCCACCATCCATGCTTCCTCCATGAGGCATAAATCATGTTTTATTTCGGTGCCATCCATTTCCTCCTGGCTATCCAAAAATAAAAAAGACTTAAAATGGTTAACCCATTCTTGTGCAGCAATATGACAGACCACTTCTGCTAATTGATTGTGTGAAAAAAGAGGTAGTTAAATATTTCCCACAATAGACTAATGTCCTGAAACATAGCTGCTTTAGAAAGGTCCTCCTAAGCTCTCCTCCTGATGTCATCTTTCATTTGTCATGTTTATAGATGGACCTTACAGCTTTGATATCCCTAATGTTACGTGGAAAAGTGCTTGAGGCTGCTTTTAAGAATTTTTAAGACAGATTTACACTTGTGGCTAAACCATAAGTGACCAGGTCTCTCTCTAGGGAGTTTGTTTGAACAAGCCCACTCAATATAGCACTTGAGATCATCCTAAAGTTACTAAGATTTTAGCTGGTTCAGCTGCACAGGAAACTTAAAAGCTCTTTGCCGGGGATATTGACCAGATTGTTAAAAAACTTATTTGGATCAATGGCATCCCACTTTAAATGCACCTCCTTATTTGCCTTGTAACTAATAGGGCAGGCATTCTTGGAAGATGTTATTACAGGCTGCTTCTGTTGGACTTTTAAGCATAGAGGATTATGGTCACCGAAAGGAAGTGAAAGTATCTCATAATCCTTGAGAAACTCGGCCACGTCCCTTGTTAACAATACAAAATCAATTGCGCTGCCCTTACTTTACCTGTAAAAGTGGGCGGATTATTTTTTCTTCTCCTGTGAATGTCAGAGGAAAAGGTTAAATTCAATGTTAAAATCAGTTTATTAAGTGCATCACCATAGGGCAAGTCAATAAAATGGCCCAAATTAACATCTTGTATAATAGTGAAAGCCAAAAACCCAGTCCGCTTCAAATGGGCATTTAGAAATATTAAAATCATCCACCCATATGACAGATATAAACGCTTTGTCCCTTTCGAGACACTCTAGAATTTGGCTGTCCAACTCTTCAATTATACATGCTGGTTGTATCATGAAAAAAATAAAATAGAAATTAATCAAAAGCATGTTAAACTGGGTCATGAAATGGACATTTAAAATCTGGTAGTGTGGTCTTGATACAATAATTTGGACTGCCAACATTTTAGCAGAACATACCACAAAAGTGGCCAAGCTCTCATTCCCTCTACCAGCAACAGATGGCAGGGCATTTGTACAGCAGGATTTGAAAATGTTTATAGCAATATCTTCAAAAGCCTAGGTCTCCTAGCAACAAATAATATCAAAGTTCTCAACCAAATATAGCCAGTCGTTGCTTTCAAGTTTTTGTCGTATCCCTGCTATGTTCCAGGATAGAAAGTGTATACCATTATTGGGCCCATCAATACCTGGGGGTCGTAAATTTTGACCTCACCTGGATAACATGTGAGTCTAAAGATCACAAGGTATTCTCCTTCCTTGGATGCAGTCACTAATTTTCGTCCGTGCCTGACAGGGCCATATACCTATTCCTCCAAGGTAAAGGGCAATTTGGTTGAAAACCGTTGCAGGAATGGCTTGCCCAAATCGCCTAATTGACCAGTGGAATCATCTGATCCAAGGGTTTTATAAAAGTTTCCAGGGGGAAGTATCTTCACAGAGCTCACTTTAGCCCTACCAGCATTAACTTGGGCTAGAATGTCTCTGACTATTTTAGGTTTGCATAAATATACAATGACGGTATCGCCTGAATAGTCCCTATGCAATGTCCCAATTCCACCCACTCGTCGAACAAAGAATATCTCTTTGCGCAAATCCTAATGACAATTCACTGTGTTGTTTAGCCAAAATGAAACTTTGTTTCTGAGTGACCATGTTGTTTCATTTCAGATGTCCCATAGGCAGTTTTGGTATGTTGGCTAGGATAATAACATATGGGCTTGAGGGTAGGGAAAGGTCTGTAACAGCTGATGTGGTTGATTTAACAGCACTGCCTTCACTCCACACCCTCATACGACAAGTGCAGAAACTGGTGTGAAAACCACAGTTAAAGCCTCTTGAGTTGAAGATTATTCAGGCAAGAGGTGCACATTCAATATAGGAACTACATTAGGAATGTCTTGCACCCTTGCACACATTTGTGCTTGTAGCATTCACAGAAGCCCTACTCAATAATGTAACTGTTTGAGGGGCTGGAGGCACAGAAATCTGTGATGAAGGTAGGGCTTGATCATTTAAGGTCTGGACTATCCCCTCAGCTCTATGATGCCAACCCACCCCAGATTGGCATTGTTATTTAGACTACCCTCTATGACAGCATGCCAATCTTAAACAGGATGCAATTTAGCATCCACAAGCTTACTTATAAAGGTTTTTACAGCATCCCAAGAATTGAATGAAGACACAGAGGTTGATGCCATATCAGATGTGTCAACAAGGATTGTGCCTTGTTTTGACTTATCATGCTTAGATATTAGCCCTCTTCTCCTTTGCTTTGGGAGAAGGCCTACATTTGGGGTGTGGAAGGACTCATACTGGGAACAGATTCCACAACATGCTCAGGACTCTTTGAAGGTTGTTAGAAATTGGGTCCTTGGTTGGCAGTCAGGTTACCCTCTGTCCAAGCAAGGACCCTCACTCTACTTATGGTAAGTCACACACAATCCAAATTATCCTGTGCCCACCCTCTGGTAGCTTGGCACTGAGCAGTCAGGCTTAAGTAAGAAGGCAAAGTGTAAAGTATTTGTGCAATAAATCATGTATTAACATAGTATAACACCACAAAAATACACCACACAGTGTTTAGAAAAATATAGAATATTTATCTGGCTAAAAGCAGGTCAAAACGATCAAGATTGGATAAGTACACATTGAAATATCACTTTAGAGAATGATAAAAATAGTCTTAAGTGCTTAAAAAAAGAAATAAGTGTCTCTTGCAAGCACAAAGTGCCTGGTTTGCGTCTAAATTTTCCACAAGGGGCACAGAGGAGGAGATGCGTGGAAAACGGGAAGGTGTGCGTCTTTTTCTCTGCGCACACACAGACGATGAGTCGATATTTTTACACCAGGTCAGAGCTTTGTGTCGATTTCCGGGGCAAAGACTTGGATCCTCTTCAGGTTGTGGGGTATTTGGATGCCCCGGGGACGATGCAGAGAAATCCTGGGCATGCAGGATGAAGTCACAGGAGCTGCGTTGCTCTGGTGGGCGATGCAGGGAAATTTCTATCACATGGCAGGCGCTGCGTCGATTCTTCTTGAAGGAAGTCAGGCTGCATCATTCCAGCTTGGCTATGCATCAATCCAGTGAGCTGTGCGTCAAAGTTCCGGTTGCAATGATGGCGGTGCGTCGATCTCCTCTCGAGGAGAGGGGCTGCGCCATTTCAGTTCGGCGTGCAGTGATTTTTTCACTGAGATGCAGGCTTTGCATCGTTTCTGGCAGGCTGTGCATCAACTTTTCAATGCCAAGTTTAATTGGCAGTGCAACTGCACACACAGGCCTTGCAATAGCAGGCCTGCAGCATTGTTAATGGGTTACTTATGTGGGTGGCACAATCAGTGCTGCAGGCCCACTAGTAGCATTTAATCCACTGGTCCTGGACGCATGTAGTGTACTTTCCTGGGGACTGACAAGTAGGTTAATTAAGGCAATTGAGTAGAAACCAATGTCACCATGTTTTCAGGGAGAGAGCATATGCACTTTAGCACTAGTTAGCAGTCGTAAAGGGCACAGAGTCCCAAACCAGAAAAAACAGTGTCCAAAAAGTGGAGGGAGGCAGGCAAAAAGTTAGGGGTGACCACCCTAAGACTGTCAGGTCTAACACATGGGTTTATTGTGGGTGATCTCATACCTCTTTTAGGCGACCCTGCAGCGGCATTAGGGTGACTGGAAAGATGAACTTTGGCTTCTACTACTATTCCTGTGTTGGTTATTGTTAAGTCTGTCATGGGTAGATCTGCTTGGAGGTCCTCTGACAGTGAGAGGCGATGCTCCACTAACTTGATTTCATTGGCCACAAGATCCCCTGCCCTTATCAAAAAACTATCAATAGTCGTACATAGGTTTTTATGCGATGGACTTGACCTGCCAACCAGATTTGCCTTTCTTTTGTCCATGACTTCACCATGATGGGACAAAGTAGTATGGATAAAATAAAATAATGACTTCCACAAAAAAATATTAGCCGATGGGAAGCTACACAGGGTGGTGTTGCCTACCATTCAATTAAAGATACATGGGATCCATTGGTGCAACACCGGGGTCAAAAAAGCCACAAAAAAACACGCCAAGATGGGGAGCCTGGCCCAGCCTGTGACAGGCTAAGACCGGCCCATCCTGGCCTAGTCTTCGCCCGAGCACAAACCCTGGTGTGTCCCACATGCACTTTTTGAGCGTGTTAGGGGGTAAAAGAGGGAAGGCTGGGGGACAAAGACCCACCCCAGCCTGGGTAGGTGAAAGTCCACAACAATTATAAGCCACACCGACTTCTGATCCCATGCTGCAGGAGAATGTTTGAGCTTTAAGACCGCATCAGGAGCCCGACCACAAAAGATGGAAGGCTAGGGGACAAAGTCCCACTCCAAGCGTGGCAGGAGAAAGTCCACAACAATTACGGGATACACAGACCCTAAACTGCTTCCTTCTGTTCCCGTGCTGTGGAAGAAAGTTCATGCTTTTAGAGCACATCAGGGACCCACCCACAAAAGATGGAATGCTGGAGGACGAAATCCTACCCCAGCCTGGGCATGCAAAAGTCCATAACAATTACAGGCCATGCTGACTCCTAACTGTTTCCTTCTGATTCTGCACTGCAGGAGAACATTCGGCCTTTAGAGCGTGTCAGCGGCCTGTCCGCAAAAGATGGAAGGTTGGGGGATGAAGTGCTTCCTTCTGATCCCAATAGCAATTAAGTTGTTTTCAAAAGAAAGTAACCATAGTTTCCAGGATGTATCGGGCCTTCCCTGAATAGGTAGAAAGTCACCAGGTAAATTTGCACTCCACATAATAAATACCTCACTTCACTTACAATATATGTTTTAAGAGTTCAGTGCCTAAAAGATTTGAGCTGGTTAACCTGTGACTGCACAATAATTTTAAACATTATTAATCCCAAAACTATTTTGCATGCCTATGCACAATTAGTTATGCAAAAGAAAGGGCCAGGCAAAAACAATCACTTTAATTGGGTCACAAGGTAAAACTACTCCCTGTGAAGACCTATCTACAGTAATTATGTCCCCCTCAGTGGGTCTCATCAGAACAAATTTGTTATAAAGAATCTCTCCACATTTGAGGTGTGATGACTGTGAAATCAGGGTCGACCACCCCTCCTCCTTCATAACACGTCACCTCTAGAACAGAGGTCTCCAGTAGACAGATACTATATTTATGGTACAACAACTACCTAGGAGGGTCGGCCTATGCCCAGGCTCAAAACCCTTACGTCAGATCATGAGTTGAGATATTTTGTTTATTTGTTTTGCAGTTTTATTTAGTGCAAACTTGACCCAAGGTATTGGAACTTTTGTTTTATATGAGCACCAGTTACGTTACACAAGGACACATTCATTTGTTGGTAGGCACATGGAAATTAAGGGGCATATTCACAAACCCTAGTGCCACTGGAGCGTCATTTTATGTGACGCTCTGGTGGCACTATCCATTGCACTATATTTACAAGGCAGAGCTAAGCCACTGATTGTGGCTTAACACTGCCTTGTAAATAATGGCCCCTCAGACACAGTTTTCTGCGTCAGAGGGCATGCAATGGGTGTTGCTGTGGGTGTTCCACCGCAACACCCATTGCATTTGATGCTGCCCCAGATTGATAAGAATTCATAAATATGTGGCAGCTCCAAAAACTAACGCCACCCCAGAGGTTCATTAGTATGGCACAGCGTTGAGAAATTATTTTGTTTCTCCTTGTTTTTGCTATTTCCATGTGTGCTGCATTTTGCAGCACATATAGAAAGATCAGAACACCATGAATGATTGCTTATGTGAAGAAAGGTGTCCCTTCCTGCACATAAACAATCATTCAGTAATGACGATTTGCTACTTCTATGTGTGCACTGCATTATATTTACAAGGCAGCACTATGACACTTTTTGTGGCTTAACACAGCCTTGTAAGTATGGGCCCTCAGATCCAGGTTTCTGCGGCAGAAGGGCATGCAATGGTTGTTGCTGTGGGTGTTGCACCACAACACCCATTGCATTTGATGCTGCCCCAGATTAACAAGAATTCATAAATCTCTGGCAGAACTAAAAACTAACATCACCCCAAAGGTGACGTTAGCATGGCACAACGAGGAAAAATACTTTTATTTCTCCTTCTGCAACACACATAGAAAGAGCAAAACACCATGAACGATTGTTTATGTGCAGAAAGGTGTCCCTTCCTGCACATAAACAATCATTCAGGAATGATGATTTGCTACTTCTATGTGTGCTTAAGCACACATAGAAATGCAGCACACATAGAGGTGCCAAATCACCATTGTAGATTGTTTATGTGCAGGAAGGGACACCTTCCTGCAAATAAACAATCATTCCCTTCAACACAGATACCTTTGCAGTCTGGTACAAGGATGCCTCATTGGCAGCTAAATTCCGTGCCAGCTCAAGAGTAAACACTGGGATGCACAGTATTTTTGTGAATAGGGCTCATCCCTGTGTTTCACAACTGATGCAGTGCAGCACTGGTAATTTTGGCGTAGCGCCACGCCCCACCAGTTCCTTGTAAATCTGGCCTAAACAATCATTCCCTTCAATGCAGATGACCTTACACTTTGTTGTGATGATGCCTGCATTGGCAGCTAAATTTAGCGCCGGCAGAAACACAGTGATGCACTGTATTTTTGTAAAATCAATGCATCCATGCGTTTCAGAACTGAGACAGTGCAGTGCTGCCAATTTTGGCACAGTGCCACACCAGTATCTTGTAAATCTGTCCGTAAGTGATTTACACGGAATCACAGGATGTTGAGCCAACATCAAATCTAAAATCTGGTTTTTCGGTTCCAAGGCGGTAACTCTGGCTTTATGCAACGTCCTCTCACAATTTTTCACCAGTGTTGTGATAAGTAGAGTACTACCCCGTGCAGCAGTTCTTTAGAGTGGCACTTATTGGATTTAAGAGAACAGACCATGAGCACGCGTACATCTGCTGACCTGCGTCTGTCCTAGATAAGAAGTTACAGATGGAACATGGCTCTCAAGGCGAGTTCGACACAAGCGTTAGGCGAGTTCAACTCAAGCGCTTGTGTCATGAATATCAGTACGTTTCGGTGGCATACATGTGTAGCATAAAGTTAAAACGTGATGCTAAAGTCAACACTTAGTCGATAAAGTGTTGGAGATTAAGTACTGAATTGTTCTAGGTGTCTAATCCTTCGGGCCTCCCAAATTCTGGCAAAGCAATGCAAAATGTCTTCCAATTCTGCTGGTTGGTTGTAAAGGACCGTTCTTGACTGCCCATGCCCTGGAAGAGGAAGAGGAGGCAAGAACGTAAAAGGTCATAGATGGAACGAGAGGAGAGAGGGAGCAAGAAAATAGGTGAGGAGCGGAAGTTTCAGATTGAAAATGGAGAGAGAGCATTAGTGAAGGAGAGATTTACCGACTAATGACTTGAGTACAGCTGGGCCACAAATCAAGTGCAGATTGCACCCCTGCTTGGTGAAAATCACAGGGCAAACACTTGCTTTGGGGTAGTACTGCTAGGCGCCAGGTTTGGTTGAGCTTTTAGTGGTATGCTGGCAATTTATTCATAATGCAAAGCCGTTTACTGGAAAGGACATATATTTGCTTCCTCTACCTCCTTCTGCTGTTGTGGACAATCATGCATGGAATTAGGAGTAACTGAGTACCCTGGAGCAACACAGCTTTGAACTAGTATTTGCCGCATGGCACGGGTTGATGTCACAAGTGAGTATTTCAAGTTGCGTAGTCCCTTTGATGTCACTGCAAATCACTGGAGCATTGTCGCGATGCTTGTGATGTACAAGGTTCAATAAGGTTTGCAGGGCATATTTTATCTGTAACACTAAAGGCAGATGAAACTCAAAACAGAAAGGAGTGAAGGGATATCAATATTGTTATCAGGAAACTGCGATACATCTTGGACAAAAGTTTTCTCCTGCTATCTTTTCTTGGGGTACGCTCTGTCACCTAAAGAAATAACTTTTGCTTTCTGCGAAGTCCCAGCTTTTGCTCTATTTTGGATGAAATACAAAGGTGTTACGATTACTGATTCAGAAAAAAAACTTACAATGATCTGTGTCCCGTTGCTACCCTCTTTGATGTTTGGATTATAAACGTAGATATTGTTTCATTTTTCTAAGCATAATAATTAAAATAAATAATTTATATAAATGAAAAATATCAACTTAACATATGTTGGGCCAGATTTACAAGAACCTATCACCTCTTAGCGCCACACTAACATCATTAATTGTACGGAAATGTGGTGTTAAGGAGGCCATTCTCCTTCGCTATATATACAAAGTGCATGCATTGCTCCACTTTGTAACCCCTTGTGCCACATTATGCCTGCCCCAGGCATAATGTATGCAAGAGGGTGTTCCCACGCAGGGAGGGTGTAAAAATGGTGCAGTGAAGTTTACAACATTTCACTGAGACATTTTTAGCATCATTTTTAACACAATTTTAATGCCTTAGGCAGGCGTTTAAATGACGCGCCCAATACTTTTAATGGGCCTTCCATCACATTGCAGGATTAGTGCCACAATTGGTGATGTTAGGTGGGGCAGGGGTGACGCAAGAAAAGTGGCGCATCAGGACCGATGCACCACTTTCCTATAAATATGCCCCTTTACATTTTACATATGTGATCAGATGCTGCAAAACGTTTCTTGCTCACTTAGGGGCATATTTATATTCTGTTTGCGTCTAATTTGCGTCAAAAAGTTTGACGCAAATTTGGCGCAAACCTAACACCATATTTATACTATGACGCCCGACCCCGCGAACGTCAACATTCCTCTGTGTGTGTCATTTTCTGGATGCAGGACGCCGCCTTGCGTAAATGACATGCAAGGTAGGCATTCCCGTCTAAAAAATGACTTTAAGGCCTGTGCGCCGTATTTATACTCCTGTGTCATTTTGACGCACAGGAGGGGGCAGGCCTTAAAAAATGGTGCACAGCCTGATGTGCAAGTTTTTTAACGCCTAGGTGAGGGCAGGCGTCAAGGGGCCTGTGGGCTCACTTCCATGGTCTCTGACTATGGAAGCAGTCTACAGGTGCCCTTCCCTGCCCCCAGTGACACCCCCTGCCACCCTCACCCACCCCTGGAGGACACCCATGGATGGGGGGACCCGTCCCAGGTAAGTACGGGTAAGTATAGTTATTTATTTTTGGCCTAACTACATGCCACTGTGCCCAATGGCTGTTCCCAGGGGACAGAAGTCCCCTGGGCATGGCCATTGGGCAAGGGGGCATGACTCCTCCCTTTGCTAAGACAGGAGTCATTTCAATGGGTGTTGTGCATCAAAAAATGGCGCAAGTCCGGTCAGAGCGATGATTTTTTACTCTAACCTGACTTGCACCATTTTTTGACACACAACCCCCATTTTTCCCTACGCCGGCGCTGCCTGGTTAGAGTAATTTTTTTTAACTCTGACCAGCCCGCAGCGCTGGCTATCGTCAATCCATAAATAAGGCGCCCGCCTTGTGCATTGGAATGGCTTAGCCGGCGGTAACAAATTTACGCAAACCGGCACTGGCTTGCGTCAAAAAGTATAAATATGGACCTTAATACCCATATCATGTATGCACATTCATTTTCATTTCCATTCTAAATCAGTGAAGCCTTCCAGGTGTGTTATAATAAAGTAAATGAAACAGCAATACAAAGCTTTTCTATATACAGATTATGATATTTTTTTGAATATACATGTTTTTAAAATGTGTAATAGTGCAAATTCTTGAATCAAGGCATACAGATTATCTACACGCAATTCAACTGTTTTTCAACAGTATCTGCTTTAGCAGAACATTAATAAAGCAAACATTTCACAAGACCTCTTACTTTTCTTTTAGCTACTGTTTTAGAGCGAAAGGAAAAGTGATTCGTATGGCGACTAATCCAATGTGGGTTATGAAATCAATTCATCTGTACATCAATCAGTGAGGTTGCACTATCATCAGTGGGCCTGGAAAAGTAAAATGTATTGCAATCATATTACCTCTGCCTATAAGTTTCATAAATCATAAGTTATGGTGCTAGATATGTTAACTCATTTTTATGCACAATTTAAAATTGTTCCATACATCCCAGACCAGTGTATTAACTTCTGGTCCCATTTAACAACCGTTTTTTAATGTTTTTGTAGTACTTAACTCTATTTTGGCAGCACTTAGGTATGCCTCAATATTACTCTAATTTTCCCTGACAGTTATTGATTAATAGCCACCTTTATCCTAAAATGTTGTAGCAAACTTAATTATTACCCACGTCACCCTTACTGCATTTACTATGAACAATTATTTCATCTTTATGATAGCCAAACTCCACACTCATCACACTGCTCTGTAAATTTAATTTATACATAGGTCGACAGATACAAATCATATTGGCAATAGAAACTTTTAACACAACCATATGCATGTGTTTTCGTTCAGTTGACTAAATGGGTCAACAATAAACTCTTTATTACTTTCATTCATAATTTCTTGTGTTTTGGAATCAACACCCCAATTCTGCTATTATCCTGTCTCCAAATCTCCAAATTACTTTGACGTACTCAGAAATTCACTTGCACTCAAAGAAGGAAGGGTTACTTCAGAGCTGCCAACTTGTGAGCTTCTTTCACAATGGGAGGAGGGAGTGGGGCATTGAAGGGGGCAAGGTATTGTGCCAAGTGCTAATTAACATGCACTCTGCCCTCCACCAAGCCCAACCCCCCTCTCCCTCTCACAAAAAGGGTCTTGGGGTGTTTTCACACCCTTCAATCCCTTCGCTGCTAAGCCTTACCCAACGGATTTGCTAAGCCTTTTTTTGGCTACTTGGGATAGTTCACGCTTAGGCCCCCATAACTTTTTGTCCACATAAGCTGTCCATGCCAAATTGGCATCCTTTTTTTCCAACATGTTGGGAATTCTAAAGTTTCCCAGGGTTTGTGGATTCCCCTAGAGATGACTGAGAAATTAGCCAAAATAAAGCTAAAATGTGTTGTTTTGGGGATAAATGGTAAACAAGTGCTGCAGAAGAAAGCATCTGCTTTTCCCTAAAAATGGCATAAACAAAGGTTTTGTGGTGGTAAAATCACCATCTTTCCAGCTTTCAGGAGAAGCAGACTAGAACCAGAAAACCACATTTTTTCAGCTCAGTTTTGGAATTTTACTTGGGGAATATCCAATTTTTCTGTTCTATTGTGCATTCAACCTCTTTCCAGTAAGCAACAGAAATGGATGTGAAAACAATGGTGGATCCTGGAAAGCTATACACATCTGAAACGTAGACACAATTATGAATTCATCAAGGGGTCAATTGTGTACCACCTTCATGGTTTTCCTATAGAAAGTAACAGATGAAACAAAAAATATTGAAAATGAGTTGAAAAAACTGAGCCATTTTGGCCTACTTTTTCATCTGTAACTTTTTCCAGCTGTGTTAGATTGTCAAAATAAATAACTGTTACAACTGCTATACCATTCTGGTTGTGGAGATATATAGGGCTATATGGCTTGTAGGTTCACCAAGAACTCAAGGTACCTAGACCCAATAAATGAGCTGCACCCTCCAATGGGTTTTTCATTTTGTACCGGGTATACAGAATTTCATATGGTAAAATATAAAAACCTATCTATTTCTGAAATGGGCACAAGATATGGAGTTTAGAAACAGTGGTCATTTGCACATCGCTGAATTTGGGGGTACCCAAACTAGCATGTGAATTGCAGGGCATTTCTCAAAATGAATACAATCATACACACTGGGCCTGATTCCAACTTTGGAGGACGGTGTTAAACCGTCCCAAAAGTGGCGGATATACCACCTACCGTATTACGAGTCCATTATATCCTATGGAACTCGTAATACGGTAGGTGGTATATCCGCCACTTTTGGGACGGTTTAACACCGTCCTCCAAAGTTGGAATCAGGCCCACTGTCTTATAGTTGGAAGACACAAATGCAGAGAAAGACAATTGGTAATAACACTTGTTCTGCTATTCTGTGTTTCCCTAAGTCTCCCAATAAAAATGGCATCTCACTTGTGTGAGTAGGCCAAGAGCCAGTGATAGGAAACCCCCCTAAATGCAATGTGGATAGATAACATTTTACTACTGCAGACTGCTAAGTTATTTGCAAAGTGCCTAACTGTGGGTTGTGGGCTCGAGCTCATCCAGCACTTCAGGAAACCTAGCAAAACTGCTCATTTTTGGAAACTAGATACCTAGGTAAATCCCATATGGGGTTACTTGTGGTACTCTCACCAGGTTCTGTCACCCAGAATCCTTTGCAAACCTCAAAATGTGTCTAAGAACACATTTTCCTCACATTTCAGTGATGCGAAGTTCTGGAATCTGAGTGAAGCCACAAACTTCCTTCCACCTAGCATTCCCCCAAGTCTCATGATAAAAATGGTACCTCACTTATGTGGATGGGCATAGTGCCCCCAACAGCAAACACCCCAAAACGCAACATCAAGGGGCATATTTATACTCTGTTTGCACCGAATTAGCGTCATTTTGTTTTCCTCTAAATTTGGTGCAAAGCTAACTCCATATTTATACCATGGTGCTATGCCCACCTAGCGCCAAATTTATGGAGTTAAAGTCATTTTTTGGAAGTGGAGACCTACCTTGCCCTAATGAGAAGCAATGTAGGCGTTCCCGTGCAAAAATTGACTCTATCACACCTGGGCAAAACCCGGGCCAAAGGCATGCCTGTCCTTGCCCATCCTTGCCTGGAAGAGCCAGGCCAGGGCCACCCTCCTTGATTTAAAATTCAGAGGTGGGAGAGCACATGCAATATCGTAAGCACTGCTGTCCTAGATAAGCTCTTTTATGACTTTGTGTGACGATTCTGCAAGCTGATTTCATCAGTGTTGCTGCGGTAAGTTTGTTGAGAAACTGACCTGATGTAGTTGAGACATTTTGAAATCCCTTTACACCAAGTTTTACTATCAATTAAAGGTGATACACTACCTTCCGATATTACCCTAGGGCAAGGTTATTCCCCCTCACTATGAAGTAGAGTAAAGAGAAGAGGAGCCCAAACAGAACTTTAAAGATGGCGAAATTGGGTGAACCTAGTGCAGCTGAAAACTGCGTGATGGACTACATCAGTAATCTTATTGTAGAAGTAGAGTATCTCTTTACCAACAGGTATCCCACTAAAATGAGTTTCTTGCAGCAGAACATTCCAGTTTCAAAAAGAACAAGAAAGTCTTAAAAGCTCCACGTAGTTCCACTACCTAGATGGACAGTGATAACAAGAGCCAGGTACATAATATTGAAAATGATGTAGAACTCACAATTTTGGACTCATGGGAGGGCATGGATTCAGCTACCCCAGTAATTGTGTCAGGCAGGCCTGGAAGAACTGCATCTAGTCCTAATGCAGCAATTGAAAGGCCTTGCTTTACCCGTTTTCCTCCCTTGATGCAATTAGTAAATGAGTGTGTATATGATGCTGTTATAAATAACTGCTCCACTGGCAGCAGAGAATTTAGAACAGAGGAAGGTCTCAGCATTACTAGCACTAGTACAAAATCGTAAATGTCAGAATGAATTGATCCACCTCCCATTGACTATCAAAAACCCAGTCAAAGAAGTTTCTCTTATTAGAGAAAATGTGGGGTCCCTAACCGCTAAACTTGGGGAGTTGAGTCAATGTGGTATTAATATAAAGCCCAACAGGAACACAGATGACAAGAGAATATAGCTTAATATAAGCCAGAGCAACATTAAGTTACACCCACCACACCAGTATAAAGCAGAAATATGCCAGCATAATAGCCAGAAACAAGTATCTTGCTTTACATCTAGTAGTCGTGGATCTCCTAGCCACAAGGGTGCCCTTCTGAGGGAGTCCTTCCAAGTTCACAGGGACAGAGGTGATAGAAATCTTAGTGAAACTCCTGTAGGAGATATTTGCAGAAAGGCTAAAAGAAGTCCAAGTATACAAACCACCGTGCATAGGAGAGTGATATAATTGAGAAGAATGGAGTATTCTTGCAGTCAGCAATGTAGCTTCAGAACACACAAACCAGGCCCATGCAGGCAAGTCATCTTACTGCCAATGGGCATCACCCTGCTGGAGGTAGAAATAAAATTCATATGGTTAATGTCTCATATCATCCTCATCTTTAGAAAAGGGTGAGACTTTAATAAGTAAGGTCACACATTGGATACTGCAAGTCAAATAATGCAGTTCCATCATAGATCAGATACAGTGGTTGCAAGATGGTCACACTTTACTGATGAGTTAGACTCCAATACCTTGAAGTTTATCAGTGCAATATTAGGAGAGGAGCTAGTGAGTGTAGACTAATGAACTACTCATGTTAATGGTTCTAAGATTCAATTCAAGTTCTTCATACCCAGTAGAAAAGATTCACGCAGTCTAGGGAACATCAGGCTCTCCCAAATCAGATTGACGATGTCCCTGAGAAGCCGAGAGAGGGGGGCAGTAACACAGGGAAAGCTGATGCTAGAGCATGATGGGCAAAGGGTTTGCCAACCAAAAACCACTGTGCAGCACTGACAAGAGTAAATGTGTGCACTGGTATTGCCACAGCCATGAATTCCTGCATGAATCTTAACAACTACTGTGAAGTGGTTAGGAAATCCCCAGTTAATGTAATTAAGGAAGTGTGGAGCCTACCTGGTGAACTCATATTAGACGAGCATCATGAGTTATCAAAAAGTTAAGGATACTCTCTTGGAATTTGGCGGGCATTAAGCCCAACTCGTCTGCATGGATTGGAGGAACTTCATTGATAGTCATGATATTTGTCTTTTTTATGAAACTTGGGCTACTAGTATGGTTCATAGAGTGGGTGTTTATAAGATGGGGTTTACAAATTTTAGCATGGAAGCAGTTCCCTTTTCTATAGGATGACCAAAGAAGGGCCTCACTATCCGGGTTAATATACATCTACAAGTTCAGATGAAAAAATTAGAAACTGATTCAAGGGATTTGTTGCCTATCAGTCTCCAAAGCCTAAAGGGTGGTCAGTCTGTCTTGGTAGTCAATATTTACAATGGATTTCCCACCCAGAACCAGGATTCCCCCCCTATAGTCGCACACGGTGTTTTCTGGACAGGGTGGAGAGTTTTGATCACTTGCTACTTGCAGGAGACTTAAATGCCACACATGAAGCCTTGGAAGTGCTGGCTGATGTGAATGAGGAGGATGAGGAGTAAGGAATGCCTGGGTTAAGACATGTGAACCCCTCCAGAAATACGAGAGTTGCATAGCAAATAGCCTCCCTCGCTGTGAAGCACAGGCGAAGAGCCTGTAATGGGGGTTCGTGTTTTGAAAAGGATTCTAAATTCACATTCAAAAGGGCTAATTCCCACACCAGAATTGATTACATCATGTTGGATTTATCATCTTGGTGCCATATGATTGGTATGATGATAACAGATAGGCAAGATAGTGATCATAATGCTTTGGCTCTAGAAATGGACAATAAGTTTAGCCCTTTTGATGCTCAATCAGTGAGAGCAATGGCTTTCCGAATAGTTACTAGGAATAACAGGAGGAGAATTAAATGGCCCACGATTTGGAGAATGTGGAAATCCTTTCCCAGATGTACAAGATAATAGGGCAATCGCTCATTGATCTTCGTAAGCATGAGGGTGAGGCACAACTAACTTTAAACACATACAAATCTGATGGGCAAGAATAAAACCTTCTTCTATGAAACAGTGAAGTGCACTGCCATGTAAAATGACAAAGATAAATAGTCCGATGAGCACTGTAAGATAGCAAGGAGAGACCTGATGGATACTATAAAAATAGGTTGCATGGATGTAGTGGCCCTTAAAAGGTCTCAATACAAAAATGATCTAAAAGAGGCCAAACGAAATTGGGAAGAATACCTATGGAGAGATCTATCCTTGGCAGCTAAGACCAAAGATAGAAAACAATTCTGGCACACTTTAGTGAAAAGGCATACAGAAACAGGCAATTGATGGTAAATATTACATTCAATCCCTGGTCTAAGAAATACATTTTAGCACACTTTATGCTGGAGCTAGGGTAGAGGATCTATGCTGCAATGACATCAATGGGGAGATGTGGACTGCTGATCAGTTTACTTTTGGCTGGAGGAAACTAAGACAGCCCCAAGAATGTTACAGACAGGGAAAGCACCTGGACTTGATAAATTTCCTGGTGATTTTGTTTCTCTCTGAGTCATATGTGTGGTGCAATGATCTGAATCTCAGGTTTCATGCCACCTTAAAACGAGCTGTGTTCCATGATTCCTGGTTGGGCAGAGGTGGTCCCAGTGTACAAAAAGGAAGATAAAAGTGATCTTGCGAACTATAGACCTATAAGCCTTATAAATATATATCACAGAAACTGTTTTATAAACACATGTTAAGAGAGACTACAAAACTGGATAAGGAATAATTGGATTCTCCCACCCCTTCAGGCTGCATTCAGAGCAAACACCAGTACTTCTGACCAACGTTTTAGGTTTTTGAAAACTATATGGAAGTATGTGGGAAACAAGAAAGAACATATATATGTTGCATTTGTGAACCTATGTGCAGTCTTTGACCTTATCCCAAAATGAAATTGTGGACAGCCTTAAAGAAGCTGGGAGTGCCTAATTACCTTTTATAAATGATAATTAGGACCCACCAAAGCAGCTATGCCAAACTAAAATGGGGCCAGAGTGGTCAGCTTATGGAGTGCATTAGCGTGAACAGAGGGGCAAGACAGGGGTGTGTTTTGGCACCAACTTTGTTTACCCTATATATAAATGGGTTAATCAATTTATTGTATGATTGTAATGGGGTTTTCCCCAAGATAGCTGGTAGTCCTGTAGTGTCTCTGATGTTTGCCATGACACATTACTTGTAGCAAGAACAATGCTGGGTGTCCAAAACGTATTGAATACATTTTTGGAAGCTTGTGGGGCACTTGGTCAAGAAGTTAACATTAATAGGTCCACATTTATGGAGTTCAACCTTCACAAGGTGTTTAAGTGTAGAATGAAAATGGGTGGTGCCTACTTATAACAAGTTAAAGAATTTGACTATTGGAGGATCAGGATCACAAATACTCTACCTTGGACCCCACTTATCTCCAAGAGCCAAATAATACTGCAGCAAGTCAGTTCTGCATTAGTCAAAAGGAGGAAAGTATGTACCTACAGGCTGGATACCACAGCTATGGATATTTACAGAGCAAAAAGAGTTGGTGCAGCACTTTATAGAGTTGAAATTTGGGATTTCCAGAACCTCAAGGCAATAGTAAAATTAGAAAATATCTTCATGAGATCAATTCTGGGGTTACCCTGAAATGTGCCTCTGATTCCCATACGAATGGACTTGGGATTAAATAGAACAGCTCACATAGCAGCATTTAGACCATTAGCATATTGGATCAGAGTCTGGTATAACAACTCACCACTCCCAATGAGAGAATCACTACAAGAAGTGATGGTACATGATACAAAAGGAAGTAAATCTTGGCTCAAACATGACAAGTCATGGGTATGCAGATTTGGCATGAGTGAACTCTGGTCCAGTTCCACTGGCATCATCAAGAGCAACCTGATGTCACTGAAGAAGAGGTAATGGTCGTATATTCGTGGCCTCTGGTTAAGTCACTGCACAATGGGTGCTTCGACCGAAAGGTTCCTGCAGTTTAAAGATAACTTGGATTGTAAGGAGTTTGTGAATCAAAGTGAGCCTCCTCAAGTGAAATCGTTATACTTGCAATTTAGATATGTTGTTTTACCAATCAATGAATATTGCTGCAGGTGGAAGGGGCACAATCCTCCAGTTGCCCATTTAGCTTGTTTCATCTTGAAACAGAAGAGCACTTTCTATTTCTTGGTCCTAAATATTCTTACCATAGGAGAACCTGGTTAATTCCAATTTGCCACATTTTGTTGGCAAGTCAAATGTGGTCAACAATCAGAATATTCAAAAGCGATACCACACCATGCCTGATTTTTGCCTTGCCTAGATAGTTGTATGTATGGCTTCTCAGATGAAAACATTTGCGAAGCCATGACACAGATTGTAGTGGCTGACTACTCTGACTACTTCGAGAATCAGAAGATACTATGGCCCATATTTATACTTTTTGACGCAAAACTGCGCTAACGCAGTTTTGCGCCAAAAAAATTAGCGCCGGCTAACGCCATTCTGAAGCGCCATGCGGGCGCCGTATTTATTGAATGGCGTTAGCCGGCGTTAGCCGACCGGCGCTGCCAGGTGTGCGTGAAAAAAAACGACGTACACCAGGCAGCGGCGGCGTAGGGAATAATGGCGTTTGGGCGTCCCAAAATGGGGCAAGTCAGGCTGAGGCAAAAAAATAGTCTTAACCCGATTTGCGCCATTTTTTTTGGGCGCCCAGACGCCATTAACATGACTCCTGTCTTAGCAAAGACAGGAGTCATGCCCCCTTGCCCAATGGCCATGCCCAGGTGACTTATGTCCCCTGGGCATGGTCATTGGGCATAGTGGCATGTAGGGGGGCACAAATCAGGCCCCCCTATGCCACAATTTTTTTAAAAAAAAATACTTACCACAACTTACCTTTTCTTCCCTGGGATGGGTCCCTCCATCCTTGGGTGTCCTCCTGGGGTGGGCAAGGGTGGCAGGGGGTGTCCCTGGGGGCAGGGGAGGGCACCTCTGGGCTCATTCTGAGCCCACAGGTCCCTTAACGCCTGCCCTGACCCAGGCGTTAAAAAGAGGCGCAAATGCGGGTTTTTTTGCCCCGCCCACTCCCGGGCGTCATTTTTGCCCGGGAGTATAAATACCACGCACATGCCTGGGAGTCATTTTTTAAGACGGGAACGCCTACCTTGCATCTTATTAACGCAAGGAAGGTGTTCACGCCAAAAAATGACGCTAACTCCATGAACTTTGGCGCTAGACGCGTCTAACGCCAAAGTATAAATATGGAGTTAGTTTTGCGTCGAATTTGCGTCGAAAAAAACGACGCAAATTCGGCGCAAACGGAGTATAAATATGCCCCTATGTACTTTAGTTCTAAAACAAACTGTTCTTATCATACATTTTATCCTTCTTTTAATTGACTGCATTTATTGTCACTTCCAATTTAGATATTTTTTGGGGTGAGTAAGTTTTTTATACTAATATTTTTGTATCTTTAAATAGTTACATGCATTGATGTAAGAGATGTTTTTTTCAATTACTTGTAAGTATAGTGCTAAATTGAAATTGATAGAAGAGGATATTATGATGTATGTGCTTTAATGGCATTCATCATAAAAAATCGATTAAAGACCATTATACTACATTATATTCAACAACAAAGTTCATTTATCAGATCTTCAATATTTATTCCTGAAAAGAACAGTTGTTTGAGTAGGGTTTCATCTCCCTCAACCAACAACCCAGTTTCTCACAATGGGAATCAAATCAGAGCTACAAGCATGGAGAAAAAAGAAAGTATCAGTGGCAGAGGAGAGGATATTTTTAATGAGTGTGTAAAGAGTTACTGTTCTTTTCAGGAATAAATATTGAAGATCTGATAAATTACCTTTCTTGTCAAATGTAGTATAGTAAAATGGTCTTTATTTGATTTTGAGTACGTAGGTGAGCTACTTACAGGTTGCTGGAGTTCTACCCGTGGTTCATGAGCTACTTGTTGGAGAAGCCTGATTTAGCAGCTCTTCTCCTATGATGATGGAATACTGCTCACCTGCAGCTTCCTTTCTGCACAACCAACTGCTCAGCTTTAATACCTGCTACCCTAGCAACTCCAGTACGCCACTGCCTAGACAGTCACACAGTGAACATACGCACTAGACCTTCTCCCATTCCGCTGAGATGCTGCTAATACAGAGAGCACAAAGTGATAAGAAAGAAACAAAGAAGATGTTTTTATTGTGACCTATTCAAATTGATAAAAAGGAAAGTAGAAACAGTAGAAGAGAAGTAAAGTGGAAGAAAGGAGGAAAAATAGAGGAAGGGGTGAGTTAGGGAAGGAAAGAGGGGAATTGGGAGAAACTGCTACACTGTTCCCTTGGGGAACAGAGACATTTTCTACATATTTAGGACAAATTTAAGAGGCCCATAATTTTTTTATGCTAAGGCAGCGCTAAAGTTGCTCTTTACTCATGCCATTTTTACAAAGTGGAACAGTGCATGCATTGCACCACTTTGTAAAACCTTGCACCACATTATGCCTGTGCCAGACTTAATTTATACATGGGGTGAGTTCCACCATTATGGGGGCTGAAAGGTGGTGCAGGGAAATCTAAAAGGTTTCCTTGCGCCATTTGTTTCCGCGTTTTTAATGCCTGCTAAGAGCAGGCATTAAAAGGGAGCATGCCATTGAATACAATGGACCCCTATGTACTTCGCAGGAGTAGCGCCAAACTATTGGTGCTACTCCTGCAGAGTACATCAATAGCATCAAATAGTATCAGATATTGTGATGCTATTGCCCTCTACCCTGTGCCATGGTACGGCGCACACATGGTGGTGGTAGGGAGGTGCAAAAGGGCGCAAGGAATGTGTACTGCACTTGGTGCAGCACCACATTTCTTAAATCAGCTCCTTAGGAGTCACATTAGTTTTCATTTAGTGGTCTGAGGACATGTGTCAGTGGATTGTTGGAGCAGATAATCTATGCAGTCTAGGTGATTATATACATACTAATGGGAGTGCTATTTGTTTTGCTTTACAAACCTTCTCCCCTTGGTTCAGAGAACATTCTCTAGATTTTATTGACAAGGAAACTATTAACCAGAGTTGACGTACTGCCATTCTATAAGATGTATGAGAATTTAAAACATTCATTGTTTGTGATCTGGACATGTCAGAGTGAATTAATCATTGCTCAACTTCCCTGAACTATTTAACAGGTACACGGGCTAAAAAAGTATGACATACTAATTGATGTGTAGGATGTTAAAACAGATTATTGAATATTCTTTCCAAAAGGGGGTGCTGACAGCAACAAAACTGTTGTATAGTTGGACACCAAGACACTACTCAAAGCCAGCTTAGAAACATGATATTGTTTTTTAAAGTATGTCTATACTCCATAGCCACACAGGAAAACTCATCAGAAACCAGTGGGCTCCAGTGATTGGCAGAAGTTACCAGGGGAATGTATGACTTATGATTCTTTGGATGCCACAAATGAAGACAGTCTCTAACATCTTCCCATTCACCTTTCTCCTGCATAACTGGTTCTCCATTTAAGTTACCTTTTTTAATTGAGGTAGGGATATGTTAGCAGTAGAGTTAGGAGTTAGTGGCGACATATACGACGGTCCAGAGTTTGCTATTTTTAGCGGATCGCAAATTGTAAGTCGTGAACTCTAATGTACAACAATGTCTGAGACACTATTTGTGATTCCCAAATGAGTTGCAAGAGACCTGCCTTATTATTATTATTGAGGCAGGTTGCAATTAGACACCCATTGAAAATGGCCGGCAATCACACAAATGGTGGCCTGCTGAGGTCAGCAGACAACTATTTCTATGACTGCTTTTAAATAAAGCAGTTTAAATAAAAATGCAGTCCATTTTCATTAAAGGAAAATGGGATACATTTCAAACAAAAAATTAAAAGCTTTATTTTCATTGTTTTAAGTGTAGGCAGTGGTCCATAGGACCACTGCCAGGTCTTACAAATGTTGACACCCTCATTCACAAAGAGGAGGGGGTCCTTTAGGAACCCTTTCCCATTTGAAAGTGGCTTACCACCAATTTGAAATTGGTGGTTATCTGTGAATGTTTTGCAACTGCATTCCAGCCAAAAAACATTCTTACATGGCCCTGCAAGTCGCTATTAGGAAGGGACGCCCTTTACAAACCCCTTCTAGTACTGAATTTGAAAAGCAAAATCCGATTCTGTAAAAAGTTACTGAGTCGCATTTTGGATTTTGTACATATCAAAAAACATTTTACTGGTCACAAACGGCCTAATGTGCCATTTACGATTGGTAAAATGCTTCTTACATCTGGCCCTAGATTCGGTGATTCTGTCTCATTCCCACAGTATTGTGTATACCACAGGTTGATTTGTGTGCATGAGCATGACATTAAGAGTGGGGCTAGGAACAACTGCATCACTGTCCCTTGGAAAATTTCAACAAATTCCAAAGAAACTTCGGAAAGTTGTGATTTTACATCAAAATGTAACTTGCTGATACCTTGCTTCTTTTTTGTTTTTTTTACCAAGGTGGGCAACTCACATAAGTCGTGTGAGATACTGGCAGGACACTCATTCAAGTACTTCCTCTTGACAATTTTTTGTGTGAACCATGCCAAACGTTTTAATGCAAAATACTTGCCGGGCAAAAAAATATGCAAAATACCTCAAAGCTCAATTTCGATAAATCTCACAAATTTTGCATGATGTCAAATTTTGGAATATGGGGAATGTCACAAGTGTGTTTAAAAATTCTCCCAGGTACAATAAATAAAGACCGGTATATTATCATAGGAGTATTAGTATAAACAAAGTATTCATATTTAAAGAACTGATACATTTTCTCCAATAAAATTATTTACTCCCCTTATGTAATTTAAAAGTTAGTTAAGAAACTTCTCAATTCCAACATTAGAAAGAGACGTTATTATTTATGAAACAAGTATAGATGACAAAGCAAGTGCGGGTGTTCACTAAAACTTAAAATAACAGGCAGTAGAATCTCCATTAAGCACATTTTTACAAAGCTATATGACTCAAAAGCTTCCCCTCCTCTAGGAAATAGAGAACTGAGAGCAAATGTGTTTTATTTCAGTCTGTGCAGTAGCTACGTTTAATCAAAACGAGTGTTAGGGAGTTATATTCCAGCCACTATTAGGACTATTACTCTCTTTAACTGGAATCATCTGAGGAGAAATGCTTCGAGAGCTACAGGCCAGAAAACTGCCCAATTTCAACTCAAGTCAGCACCTGAGGACGAATTGTTATAAAGCATACCTTGGAGCCCACAAAATGAATGGTGCTGGATTGTCGCATGCTACTCGCTTTTATGCAGGCATGCCGGAGCTCAGAAGCACAGTCTTCTAGATACAGGCACACAGCATGTTCCATGGTCCAATAGTTTGTTAAAAGCAATTACACACACTATCTAACTATCTATCTATCTATCTATCTATCTATCTATCTATCTATCTATCTATCTATCTATCTATCTATCTATCTATCTATCATGTAAAAACACAGAGTCACCAGTTATAGTTAACATAGCTAACTATAAATTGATATCTTGCCCCCCACCATGCACTGCTCATGACCTCACATATTACATCACTCATGATATGCATAATGGCATCACTGATGACATCTCAAATCACATATATGATAACATTACTGATGACATTATCCAAGCTACTTCTATCCATGTTACTCTCTAAGGAGTATGGCGTTAGAAGTATATGAGCAAGTAACAAATAGCTCAGAATAATATAAAGCATTATTAATGCCATTACAAATAAGCACACTTCTGTTATGTGCAACTTTGAGCTTATACAAAACACTTCATGGGTAACTGAGTTCAAGGTGACAATTAACCACACATTGATGGTTAACCCTTACTGCACATGAGGCACAATCTACATACAACTGTTCAGAGATAACCAACTTCCTCCTGACACTCAAACCCTGTTACATAAGTAACCTACAACTGTGTACCATATTCAGATAATGTATCCTGCACCTCACTGTTTGCAAGCAGCCAAACTCTCATAAAGAATATACCACAGATTAATAAGCAGTATATACTAAGAACTGTGTTCACTCAATGCAAAACCTCTCCGAAGAGAGACTACTCACAGTAAGCACTCAAGGACTGATTTGTCATACTACCCACACCATTTATACTCTACTAAAAACTTTATAGATAGATCAGCTTAATTGGATTATCAAACACATTTACATGTGTGAGTACTTAGTGCCTACAGTTGTCTCTCCTATACAGAAATTATCATGCTGAGACGATTCCCTTAAAATATTCAAAGATGCTTACACCACTAAGGGGGTGATTCTGATTCTGGCGGGCGGCGGAGGCCGCCCGCCAGAATTCCGCCCCCATTATACCGCTCCGCGGTCAGAAGACCGCGGAGGGTATTATGAGTTTTTCCCTGGGCTGGCGGGCGGTCTCCAAAAGACCGCCCGCCAGCCCAGGGAAAAACTCCCTTCCCACGAGGATGCCGGCTCGTAATCGAGCCGGCGGAGTGGGAAGGTGCGACGGGTGCAGTGGCACCCGTCGCGTATTTCAGTGTCTGCAAGGCAGACACTGAAATACTTTGCGGGGCCCTCTTACGGGGGCCCCTGCCGTGCCCATGCCATTGGCATGGGCACGGCAGGGGCCCCCAGGGGCCCCGCGACCCCCCCTACCGCCATCCTGTTCATGGCGGCTTTCCCGCCATGAACAGGATGGCGGTAGGGGGGGTCAGAATCCTCATGGCTGCGGAGCGCGCTCCGCAGCCATGGAGGATTGAAACGAGCAGCGGAAAGTCAGCGGGAGACCGCTGACTTTCCGCTTCTGACCGCGGCTGAACCGCCGCGGTCAGAATGCTCGTTGGAGCACCGCCAGCCTGTTGGCGGTGCTCCCGTGGTCAGTGGCGGTCAGAATGACCCCCTAAGTATTTACTACAGTCATTGCACTGTTACAAACCTTTTTTTTTCAAAACTAAAACACTTTTATGTAAGTCACCAACTGTCCCCTGTATAAAGAGTTAGTCCTGTATACAAACATTCATACTTTGCTCAATACCTCTACACAACTATGACCCATTAGGAGCATTAACAGAGATAACATTCTGTAAAAATTTACACCCGTTACCAGCAAAACGGTTGTATAAAATCAGGAAGAGAGCTAGGATACTTACCTACCACCATACAAAATATAAAATTAAGAGACTCATTAGATGATGTCATCAGTGACATCGGATGATGGAGGCTGTCATTTGAAATGTCATCGGTGATGTCATAAATGATGTCACAGAATACGTCATTGGTAATGTAATAGCTAAGTATAGTTTTCATAAAGATTTGATGATGAGTATGATTACACTGGGGGAAGACACCCCTGTGCATAAAATTATTGACGTATTTTCTGCTTGACAAGTTATATGGCAGGCAAGCTTCAGCGTCCAAGCACTAGTAAGGACAGAGGACACCGTTGGTTTAATCATGCATGTACCTCCGCTCTTAACACCTACTGTGCCCAGGACGAGGTGATCTCTTCCAAGGGGCCGGTTCCCCAGTGCCTTGGACAAGATCACCTCATCCTGCTATGGGCCCCCAGGGGGAGTGCTAGGCCGCTCCCCAGGGGGGCAAATAATTTTAGGGCTGTTTCTGCACTCCCTGGGGACAGATAAGCCTAATATAATTGGGCTGATCTGCCCCCAGGGGAGGCAGAAACCCCCTAGACTCCAGGGATTTTTTTTTTTTTTTTGTCATATGTAGGCTGCGACCCCTTAGGAAAGGGTCGCTCCCCTGGGGGCAAAATTAATTCTAGGCCATTTCTGCCCCCCTTGGGGCCGCTCCCCAGGGGGGCAAATAATTTTTGTATTGTAATTAGGCCAATCTGCCCCCAGGGGGCGTAAACCACTAGACACCAGGGATTTTTTTTTTTATATGTACACATAAGGGGAGCGGCTCCTTGGGCAAGGGCCGCTCCCCAGGGGGGCAAATAATTGTACAGCTGTTTCTGCCTCCCCTGGGGGCAGATGGGCCTAATATAATTAGGACGATCTGCCCCCGGGGGGGGGCAGAAACCCCCTAGACACCAGGTATTTTCTTTTGTTTGTTTGTTTTTTTGTTTGTTATATGTGGGGGGCGACCCCTTAGGCAAGGATCGCTCCACTGGGGGCAAAATTAATTCTAGGCCATTTCTGCCCCCCTTGGAGGCGGATCGGCCTATTTCTATTAGGCTAATCTGTCCCCAAGGGACGCAGAAACCACTAGACACCAGGGATTTTTTTTTTTGTCAGTTTCACTTGAGGGGAGCGACCCCTTAGGCAAGGGTCGCTTTCCTGGGGGGAGGCAAATTTGTTTTAGGCCATTTCTGCTGCCCTTGGGGGCAGAGCTGCCTATTTTTATTAGGCCGATCTGCCTCCAAGGGGGGCAGAATCCACTAGGCACCAGGGATTTTTTTTTTTTGCGCCAATTTCACGCAAGGGGAGTGACCCTTAGCCAAGGGTTGCTCCCCTTGGGGGCAAATTTATTTTAGGTCATTTCTGCTCCCCTTGGAGGCAGATCGGCCTATTTCTATTAGGCCGATCTGCCCCCGGGGGACATAAACCACATAGTCACCAGGGATTGGTGTGTGTGTTTTGTTTGGGAGGGGGCAGCCCTTTGGGCAAGGGTCGCTCCCCATGGAGGCACATTACTTTTGACCATATCTACCCCCTTGGGGGCAGATCGGCTTATTTTTGGAAGGCCCATCTGCCCCCAAGTGGGCAGAAAGCCCACCAGAGACCAGGGAAGATTTTTTTTCATTATAAGAGGGTGGGGGTATGGCCATACCCCCACCGCAAATAAATGGGGCAAAAGTTGTTCTGCCCGCCAGTGGGCAGATGGGGCAATTACCCCCAATCCACTCCCCGGGGGGCAGAAAGTCTACTAAATGCCAGGGAATTTAAAAAAAAAATAATGGGGTGGTGGCTACCAACCAGTATGGGCATGGTTATACCCCCACCTGAAGGGGGTAACAGTCTTACAGCTCTCCCGGCACACTAAACCATCTTATCCCACAGCAAGCAAGTGGACATTTGATTATTTGGGGTTTTGGTTTTACATTTAGGCCATGAGAGCTTGGCTAACTCTCAAAATCGTCCCACTTGGAATGGTGAGGGCTGCACTTTTTGAACTTTGGGACACTGCCATGTTGAAAAATCCATAAGACCTAGACACATCTGAAAACTAAACATCTGGGTGAGTCCAGGGTGGTGTGCTTCACATGCACCACACACCATTTTCTTACCCACAATGCCCTGAAAACCTCCAACTTTGCTGGAAATCACAAATTTTTCTCACATTTCTGTGATGGAACCTACAGGAATCTGCAGGAATCCACAAAATTCCTACCACGCAGCATTGTCTCACCTATACCGTTAGAAATTCTGCCCCCCTTGTCAGTCTAAACATGTTTTTTTCAAACTGCCCTTTTGGACCCGCTTTGGTTCCCCCTCAATTTTGACGTATTTTTGGCTCTTCCCTGTCACAGGCACTTGGCCCACCTACACAAGTGAGGTATAATTTTTACCGGGAGACTGAGGGGAACGTTGGGTGGTAGGAAATTTGTCCCGGTGCCGTGATCCCACACAGAAATGTGGGACAAATGTTATAGTTTGAGCTGAAATTGAGTTTTGCTGGGGATTCTGGGAAAGAAAACACTGAGGTATACATGCAAGTCACACCTCCCTCGACTTCCACGGGTGTCTAGTTTTCAGAAATTTCTGGGTTTGGTAGGTTTCCCTGTATGGCTGCTGAGCCCAGGACCAAAAACACAGGTGCCCCCCGCAAAAACAGGTAGTTTTGTAGTTGATATTTTGGATGTGTCCAGATGGTGTTTTGGGGCATTTCCTTTCGCGGGCACTGGGCCTACCCACACAAGAGAGGTACCATTCTTATCGGAGGACTTGGGGGAATGCTGGATGGAAGGAAATTTGTGGCTCCTCTCAGATTCCAGAAGTCTCTGTCACCAAAATGTGAGTAAAATGTGTTTTTTTAGCCAAATTTTGAGGTTTGCAAAGGATTCTGGGTAACAGAACCTGGTGAGAGCCCCACACGTCACCCAGTCTTGGATTCCCCTAGGTCTCTAGTTTTCAAAAATGCGCAGGTTTGGTAAGTTCCCTTAGGTGCCGGCTTAGCTAGAGGCCAAAATCCACAGGTAGGCACTTTGCAAAAAAACACCTCAGTTTTCTGTAGAAAAATGTGATGTGTCCACGTTGTGTTTTGGAGCATTTCCTGTTGCGGGCACTATGCCTACCCACACAAGTGAGGTACCATTTTTATCGGGAGACTTGGGGGAACGCTGTGTGGAAGGAAATATGTGTCTCCTCTCAGATTCCAGAACTCTCTGTCACCGAAATGTGAGTAAAAGGTGTTTTTTTAGCCAAATTTTTAGGTTTGCAAAGGATTCTGGGTAACAGAACCTGGTGAGAGCCCCACACGTCACCCAGTCTTGGATTCCCCTAGGTCTCTAGTTTTCAAAAATGTGCAGGTTTGGTAAGTTCCCTTAGGTGCCGGCTTAGCTAGAGGCCAAAATCCACAGGTAGGCACTTTGCAAAAAAACACCTCAGTTTTCTGTAGAAAAATGTGATGTGTCCACGTTGTGTTATGGAGCATTTCCTGTTGCGGGCACTATGCCTACCCACACAAGTGAGGTACCATTTTTATCGGGAGACTTGGGGGAACGCTGTGTGGAAGGAAATATGTGTCTCCTCTCAGATTCCAGAACTCTCTGTCACCGAAATGTGAGTAAAAGGTGTTTTTTTAGCCAAATTTTTAGGTTTGCAAAGGATTCTGGGTAACAGAACCTGGTGACAGCCCCACAAGTCACCCCGTCTTGGATTCCCCTAGGTCTTTAGTTTTCAAAAATGTGCAGGTTTGGTAGGTTTCCCTAGGTGCCGGCTGAGCTAGAGGCCAAAATCCACAGGTAAGCACTTTGCAAAAAACAGCTCTGTTTTCTGTAGAACAATGTGATGCGCCCACATTGTGTTTTGGAGCATTTCCTGTTGCGGGCACTTTGCCTACCCACACAAGTGACGTACAGTTTTTATCGGGAGACTTAGGGGAACGCTGTGTGGAAGGAAATTTGTGGCTCCTCTCAGATTCCAGAACCCTTGATCACCGAAATGTGAGGAAAAGGTATTTTTTTAGCCAAATGTTGAGGTTTGCAAAGGATTCTGGGTAACAGAACCTGGTGAGAGCCCCACAAGTCACCCGGTCTTGGATTCCCCTAGGTCTCTAGTTTTCAAAATGGTGCAGGTTTGGTAGGTTTCTCTGGGTGCCGGCTGAGGTAGAGGCCAAAATCGACAGTTAGGCACTTTGCAAAAACACTTCTGTTTTCTGTTGAAAAATGTGATGTGTCCATGTTGTGTTTTGGAGCATTTCCTGCTGCGGGCACTATGCCTACCCACACAAGTGAGGTACCATTTTTATCAGGAGACCTGGGGGAACGCTGGGTGGAAGGAAATTTGTGGCTCCTCTCAGATTCCAGAACACTCTGTCACCGAAATGTGAGGAAAATGTGTTTTTTTAGCCAAATTTTGAGGTTTGCAAAGGATTCTGGGTAAAAGAACCTGGTGAGAGCCCCACAAGTCACCCCGTCATGGGTTCCCCTAGGTCTCTAGTTTTCAAAAATGTGCAGGTTTGGTAAGTTCCCTTAGGTGCCGGCTGAGCTAGAGGCTAAAATCCACAGGTAGGCACTTTGCGAAAAACAGCTCTGTTTTCTGAAGAAAAATGTGATGTGCCCACATTGTGTTTTGGAGCATTTCGTGTTGCGGGCACTATGCTTACCCACACAAGTGAGGTACCATTTTTATCGGGAGACTTGGGGGAAAGCTGTGTGGAAGGAAATTTGTGGCTCCTCTCAGATTCCAGAACTCTTGATCACCGAAATGTGAGGAAAAGGCGTTTTTTTAGCCAAATGTTGAGGTTTGCAAAAGATTCTGGGTAACAGAACCTGGTGAGAGTCCCACAAGTCACCCCGTCTTGGATTCCCATAGGTCTCTAGTTTTCAAAAAGGTGCAGGTTTGGTAGGTTTCCCTGGGTGCCGGCTGAGCTAGAGGCCAAAATCCACAGTTAGGCACTTTGCAAAAAACACCTCTGTTTTCTGTTGAAATATGTGATGTGTCCATGTTGTGTTTTGGAGCATTTCCTGTCGCGGTCACTATGCCTACCCACACAAGTGAGGTACCATTTTTATCGGGAGACTTGGGGGAATGCCGTGTGGAAGGAAATTTGTGGCTCCTCTCAGATTCCAGAACTCTCTGTCACTGAAATGTGAGGAAAATGTGTTTTTTTAGCCAAAGTTTGAGGTTTGCAAAGGATTCTGGGTAACAGAACCTGGTGAGAGCCCCACAAGTCACCCCGTCTTGGATTCCCCTAGGTCTCTAGGTTTAAAAAATGTGCAGGTTTGGTAGGTTTCCCTAGGTGTGGGCTGAGCTAGAGGTCAAAATCCACAGGTAGGCACTTTGCAAAAAACAGCTCTGTTTTCTGTAGAAAAATGTGATGTGCCCACGTTGTGTTTTGGAGCATTTCCTGTTGCGGGCACTTTGCCTACCCACACAAGTGAGGTACAGTTTTTATCGGGAGACTTGGGGGAACGCTGGGTGGAAGGAAATTTGTGGCTCCTCTCAGATTCCAGAACTCTTGATCACCGAAATGTGAGGAAAAGGCGTTTTTTTAGCCAAATGTTGAGGTTTGCAAAAGATTCTGGGTAACAGAACCTGGTGAGAGTCCCACAAGTCACCCCGTCTTGGATTCCCATAGGTCTCTAGTTTTCAAAAAGGTGCAGGTTTGGAAGGTTTCCCTGGGTGCCGGCTGAGCTAGAGGCCAAAATCCACAGTTAGGCACTTTGCAAAAAACACCTCTGTTTTCTGTTGAAATATGTGATGTGTCCATGTTGTGTTTTGGAGCATTTCCTGTCGCCGTCACTATGCCTACCCACACAAGTGAGGTACCATTTTTATCGGGAGACTTGGGGGAATGCCGTGTGGAAGGAAATTTGTGGCTCCTCTCAGATTCCAGAACTCTCTGTCACTGAAATGTGAGGAAAATGTGTTTTTTTAGCCAAAGTTTGAGGTTTGCAAAGGATTCTGGGTAACAGAACCTGGTGAGAGCCCCACAAGTCACCCCGTCTTGGATTCCCCTAGGTCTCTAGGTTTAAAAAATGTGCAGGTTTGGTAGGTTTCCCTAGGTGTGGGCTGAGCTAGAGGTCAAAATCCACAGGTAGGCACTTTGCAAAAAACAGCTCTGTTTTCTGTAGAAAAATGTGATGTGCCCACGTTGTGTTTTGGAGCATTTCCTGTTGCGGGCACTTTGCCTACCCACACAAGTGAGGTACAGTTTTTATCGGGAGACTTGGGGGAACGCTGGGTGGAAGGAAATTTGTGGCTCCTCTCAGATTCCAGAACTCTTGATCACCGAAATGTGAGGAAAAGGTACTTTTTTAGCCAAATGTTGAGGTTTGCAAAGGATTCTGGGTAACAGAACCTGGTGAGAGCCCCACAAGTCACCCTGTCTTGGATTTCCCTAGGTCTCTAGTTTTCAAAATGGTGCAGGTTTGGTAGATGTCCCTGGTTGCCGGCTGAGCTAGAGGCCAAAATCCACAGTTAGGCACTTTGCAAAAAACACCTCTGTTTTCTGTTGAAAAATGTGATGTGTCCATTTTGTCTTTTGGAGCATTTCCTGTCACGGGCAGTATGCCTACCCACACAAGTGAGGTACCATTTTTATTGGGAGACTTGGGGGAACGCTGGGTGGAAGGAAATTTGTGGCTCCTCTCACATTCCAGAACTGTCTGTCGCCGAAATGTGAGGAAAAGGTGTTTTTTAGCCAAATTTGGAGGTTTGCAAAGGATTCTGGGTAACAGAACCTGGTGAGAGCCCCACAAGTCACCCCATCTTGGATTCCCCGAGGTCTCTAGTTTTAAAAAATGTGCAGGTTTGGTAGGTTCCCTTAGGTGCTGGCTAAGCTGGAGGCCAAAATCCACATGTAGGCTCTTTGCAAAAAACAGCTCTGTTTTCTGTAGAAAAATGTGATGTGTCCATGTTGTGTTTTGGAGCATTTCCTGTTGCGGGCACTATGCCTACCCACACAAGCGAGGTACCATTTTTATCGGGAGACTTGGGGGAACGCTGTATGGAATGAAATTTCTGGCTCCTCTCAGATTCCAGAACTCTTGATCACCGAAATGTGAGGAAAAGGTGTTTTTTTAGCCAAATTTTGAGGTTTGCAAAGAATTCTGGGCAACAAAACCTGGTGAGAGCCCCACAAGTCACCCCGTCTTGGATTCCCCTAGGTCTCTAGTTTTCAAAAATGCGCAGGTTTGGTAGGTTCCCTTAGGTGCCGGCTAAGTTAGAGGCCAAAATCCACATGTAGGCACTTTGCAAAAAACAGCTCTGTTTTCTGTGGAAAAATGTGATGTGCCCACGTTGTGTTTTGGAGCTTTTCCTGTAGCGGGCACTTTGCCTACCCACACAAGTGAGGTACAGTTTTTATCGGGAGACTTGGGGGAACGCTGGGTGGAAGGAAATTTGTGGCTCCTCTCAGATTCCAGAACTCTTGATCACCGAAATGTGAGGAAAAGGTACTTTTTTAGCCAAATGTTGAGGTTTGCAAAGGATTCTGGGTAACAGAACCTGGTGAGAGCCCACAAGTCACCCTGTCTTGGATTTCCCTAGGTCTCTAGTTTTCAAAATGGTGCAGGTTTGGTAGGTTTCCCTGGGTGCCGGCTGAGCTAGAGGCCAAAATCCACAGTTAGGCACTTTGCAAAAAACACCTCTGTTTTCTGTTGAAAAATGTGATGTGTCCATGTTGTGTTTTGGAGCATTTCCTGTCGCGGGCACTATGCCTACCCACACAAGTGAGGTACCATTTTTATTGGGAGACTTGGGGGAACGCTGGGTGGAAGGAAATTTGTGGCTCCTCTCACATTCCAGAACTGTCTGTCTCCGAAATGTGAGGAAAAGTTGTTTTTCAGCCAAATTTCGAGGTTTGCACAGAATTCTGGGTAATAGAACCTGGTGAGAGCCCCACAAGTCACCCCGTCTTGGATTCCCCTAGGTCTCCAGTTTTAAAAAATGCGCAGGTTTGGTAGGTTCCCTTAGGTGCCGGCTGAGCTAGAGGCCAAAATCCACAGGTAGGCACTTTGCAAAAGACAGCTCTGTTTTCTGTAGAAAAATGTGATGTGTCCACATTGTGTTTTGGAGCATTTGATGTCGCAGGCACTATGCCTACCCACACAAGTGAGGTACCATTTTTATCAGGAGACCTGGGGGAACGCTGGGTGGAAGGAAATTTGTGGCTCCTCTCAGATTCCAGAACACTCTGTCACCAAAATGTGAGGAAAATGTGTTTTTTTAGCCAAATTTTGAGGTTTGCAAAGGATTCTGGGTAACAGAACCTGGTGAGAGCCCACAAGTCACCCTGTCTTGGATTTCCCTAGGTCTCTAGTTTTCAAAATGGTGCAGGTTTGGTAGGTTTCCCTGGGTGCCGGCTGAGCTAGAGGCCGAAATCCACAGTTAGGCACTTTGCAAAAAACACCTCTGTTTTCTGTTGAAAAATGTGATGTGTCCATGTTGTGTTTTGGAGCATTTCCTGTCGCGGGCACTATGCCTACCCACACAAGTGAGGTACCATTTTTATTGGGAGACTTGGGGGAACGCTGGGTGGAAGGAAATTTGTGGCTCCTCTCACATTCCAGAACTGTCTGTCGCCGAAATGTGAGGAAAAGTTGTTTTTCAGCCAAATTTCGAGGTTTGCACAGAATTCTGGGTAATAGAACCTGGTGAGAGCCCCACAAGTCACCCCGTCTTGGATTCCCCTAGGTCTCTAGTTTTCAAAAATGTGCAGGTTTGGTAGGTTTCCCTGGGTGCCGGCTGAGCTAGAGGCCAAAATCCACAGTTAGGCACTTTGCAAAAAACACCTCTGTTTTCTGTTGAAATATGTGATGTGTCCATGTTGTGTTTTGGAGCATTTCCTGTCGCGGTCACTATGCCTACCCACACAAGTGAGGTACCATTTTTATCGGGAGACTTGGGGGAATGCCGTGTGGAAGGAAATTTGTGGCTCCTCTCAGATTCCAGAACTCTCTGTCACTGAAATGTGAGGAAAATGTGTTTTTTTAGCCAAAGTTTGAGGTTTGCAAAGGATTCTGGGTAACAGAACCTGGTGAGAGCCCCACAAGTCACCCCGTCTTGGATTCCCCTAGGTCTCTAGGTTTAAAAAATGTGCAGGTTTGGTAGGTTTCCCTAGGTGTGGGCTGAGCTAGAGGTCAAAATCCACAGGTAGGCACTTTGCAAAAAACAGCTCTGTTTTCTGTAGAAAAATGTGATGTGCCCACGTTGTGTTTTGGAGCATTTCCTGTTGCGGGCACTTTGACTACCCACACAAGTGAGGTACAGTTTTTATCGGGAGACTTGGGGGAACGCTGGGTGGAAGGAAATTTGTGGCTCCTCTCAGATTCCAGAACTCTTGATCACCGAAATGTGAGGAAAAGGTACTTTTTTAGCCAAATGTTGAGGTTTGCAAAGGATTCTGGGTAACAGAACCTGGTGAGAGCCCCACAAGTCACCCTGTCTTGGATTTCCCTAGGTCTCTAGTTTTCAAAATGGTGCAGGTTTGGTAGGTGTCCCTGGGTGCCGGCTGAGCTAGAGGCCAAAATCCACAGTTAGGCACTTTGCAAAAAACACCTCTGTTTTCTGTTGAAAAATGTGATGTGTCCATTTTGTGTTTTGGAGCATTTCCTGTCACGGGCAGTATGCCTACCCACACAAGTGAGGTACCATTTTTATTGGGAGACTTGTGGGAACGCTGGGTGGAAGGAAATTTGTGGCTCCTCTCACATTCCAGAACTGTCTGTCGCCGAAATGTGAGGAAAAGGTGTTTTTTAGCCAAATTTGGAGGTTTGCAAAGGATTCTGGGTAACAGAACCTGGTGAGAGCCCCACAAGTCACCCCATCTTGGATTCCCCGAGGTCTCTAGTTTTAAAAAATGTGCAGGTTTGGTAGGTTCCCTTAGGTGCTGGCTAAGCTGGAGGCCAAAATCCACATGTAGGCTCTTTGCAAAAAACAGCTCTGTTTTCTGTAGAAAAATGTGATGTGTCCATGTTGTGTTTTGGAGCATTTCCTGTTGCGGGCACTATGCCTACCCACACAAGCGAGGTACCATTTTTATCGGGAGACTTGGGGGAACGCTGTATGGAATGAAATTTCTGGCTCCTCTCAGATTCCAGAACTCTTGATCACCGAAATGTGAGGAAAAGGTGTTTTTTTAGCCAAATTTTGAGGTTTGCAAAGAATTCTGGGCAACAAAACCTGGTGAGAGCCCCACAAGTCACCCCGTCTTGGATTCCCCTAGGTCTCTAGTTTTCAAAAATGCGCAGGTTTGGTAGGTTCCCTTAGGTGCCGGCTAAGTTAGAGGCCAAAATCCACATGTAGGCACTTTGCAAAAAACAGCTCTGTTTTCTGTGGAAAAATGTGATGTGTCCACGTTGTGTTTTAGGAGCATTTCCTGTCGCGGGCACTATTCCTACCCACACAAGTGAGGTACCATTTCTATCGGGAGACTTGGGGGAACGCTGTGCGGAAGGAATTTGTGGCTCCTCTCAGATTCCAGAACTCTCTGTCACTGAAATATGAGGAAAAGGGATTTTCTTTTGCCAAATTTTGAGGTTTGCAAAGAATTCTGGGCAACAAAACCTGGTGAGAGCCCCACAAGTCACCCCGTCTTGGATTCCCCTAGGTCTCTAGTTTTCAGAAATGCGCAGGTTTGGTAGATTCCCTGGGTGCCAGCTAAGCTAGAGGCCAAAATCCACATGTAGGCACTTTGCAAAAAACAGCTGTTTTCTGTGGAAAAATGTGATGTGTCCACGTTGTGTTTTTGGAGCATTTCCTGTTGTGGGCACTATGCCTACCCACACAAGTGAGGTACCATTTTTATCGGGAGACTTGGGGGAACGCTGTGTGGAAGGAAAGTTGTGGCTCCTCTCAGATTCCAGAACTGTCTGTCACCGAAATGTGAGGAAAACGTGTTTTTTTAGCCAAATTTTGAGGTTTGCAAAGGATTCTGTGTAACAGAACCTGGTGAGAGCCCCACAAGTCACCCCGTCTTGGATTCCCCTAGGTCTCTAGTTTTAAAAAATGCGCAGGTTTGGTAGATTCCCTGGGTGCCAGCTAAGCTAGAGGCCAAAATCCACAGGTAGGCACTTTGCAAAAAACAGCTCTGTTTTCTGTAGAAAAATGTGATGTGCCCACGTTGTGTTTTGGAGCATTTCCTGTTGCGGGCACTTTGCCTACCCACACAAGTGAGGTACAGTTTTTATGAGGAGACTTGGGGGAACGCTGTGTGGAAGGAAATTTGTGGCTCCTCTCAGATTCCAGAACTCTTGATCACCGAAATGTGAGGAAAAGGTACTTTTTTAGCCAAATGTTGAGGTTTGCAAAGGATTCTGGGTAACAGAACCTGGTGAAAGCCCCACAAGTCACCCTGTCTTGGATTTCCCTAGGTCTCTAGTTTTCAAAATGGTGCAGGTTTGGTAGGTTTCCCTGGGTGCCGGCTGAGCTATAGGCCAAAATCCACAGTTAGGCACTTTGCAAAAAACACCTCTGTTTTCTGTTGAAAAATGTGATGTGTCCATGTTGTGTTTTGGAGCATTTCCTGTCGCGGGCACTATGCCTACCCACACAAGTGAGGTACCATTTTTATTGGGAGACTTGGGGGAACGCTGGGTGGAAGGAAATTTGTGGCTCTTCTCACATTCCAGAACTGTCTGTCGCCGAAATGTGAGGAAAAGGTGTTTTTTTAGCCAAATTTTGAGGTTTGCACAGAATTCTGGGTAACAGAACCTGGTGAGAGCCCCACAAGTCACCCCGTCTTGGATTCCCCTAGGTCTCTAGTTTTAAAAAATGCGCAGGTTTGGTAGGTTCCCTTAGGTGCCGGCTGAGCTAGAGGCCAAAATCCACAGGTAGGCACTTTGTAAAAGACAGCTCTGTTTTCTGTAGAAAAATGTGATGTGTCCACGTTGTGTTTTGGAGCATTTGATCTCGCAGGCACTATGCCTACCCACACAAGTGAGGTACCATTTTTATCAGGAGACTTGGGGGAACGCTGGGTTTAAGGAAATTTGTGGCTCCTCTCAGATTCCAGAACTCTTGATCACCGAAATGTGAGGAAAAGGTACTTTTTTAGCCAAATGTTGAGGTTTGCAAAGGATTCTGGGTAACAGAACCTGGTGAGAGCCCCACAAGTCACCCTGTCTTGGATTTCCCTAGGTCTCTAGTTTTCAAAATGGTGCAGGTTTGGTAGGTTTCCCTGGGTGCCTGCTGAGCTAGAGGCCAAAATCCACAGGTAGGCACTTTGCAAAAAACACCTCTATTTTCTGTTGAAAAATGTGATGTGTCCATGTTGTGTTTTGGAGCATTTCCTGTCGCGGGCACTATCCCTACCCACACAAGTGAGGTACCATTTTTATTGGGAGACTTTGGGGAACGCTGGGTGGAAGGATATTTGTGGCTCCTCACACATTCCAGAACTGTCTGTCGCCGAAATGTGAGGAAAAGGTGTTTTTTTAGCCAAATTCTGAGGTTTGCACAGAATTCTGGGTAACAGAACCTGGTGAGAGCCCCACAAGTCACCCCGTCTTGGATTCCCCTAGGTCTCTAGTTTTAAAAAATGCGCAGGTTTGGTAGGTTCCCTTAGGTGCCGGCTGAGCTAGAGGCCAAAATCCACAGGTAGGCACTTTGCAAAAGACAGCTCTGTTTTCTGTAGAAAAATGTGATGTGGCCACATTGTTTTTTGGAGCATTTGATGTCGCAGGCACTATGCCTACCCACACAAGTGAGGTACCATTTTTATCAGGAGACCTGGGGGAACGCTGGGTGGAAGGAAATTTGTGGCTCCTCTCAGATTCCAGAACACTCTGTCACCGAAATGTGAGGAAAATTTGTTTTTTTAGCCAAATTTTGAGGTTTGCAAAGGATTCTGGGTAAAAGAACCTTGTGAGAGCCCCACAAGTCACCCCGTCTTGGATTCCCCTAGGTCTCTAGTTTTCAAAAATGTGCAGGTTTGGTAAGTTCCCTTAGGTGCCGGCTGAGCTAGAGGCTATAATCCACAGGTAGGCACTTTGCAAAAAACAGGTTTGTTTTCTGAAGAAAAATGTGATGTGCCCACGTTGTGTTTTGGAGCATTTCCTGTTGCGGGCACTATGCTTGCCCACACAAGTGAGGTACCATTTTTATCGGGAGACTTGGGGGAACGCTGTGTGGAAGGAAATTTGTGGCTCCTCTCAGATTCCAGAACTCTTGATCACCGAAATGTGAGGAAAAGGCGTTTTTTTAGCCAAATGTTGAGGTTTGCAAAGGATTCTGGGTAACAGAACCTGGTGAATTTTCCCACAAGTCACCCCGTCTTGGATTCCCATACGTCTCTAGTTTTCAAAAAGGTGCAGGTTTGGTAGGTTTCCCTGGGTGCCGGCTGAGCTAGAGGCCAAAATCCACAGTTAGGCACTTTGCAAAAAACACCTCTGTTTTCTGTTGAAATATGTGATGTGTCCATGTTGTGTTTTGGAGCATTTCCTGGCGCGGGCACTATGCCTACCCACACAAGTGAGGTACCATTTTTATCGGGAGACTTGGGGGAATGCCGTGTGGAAGGAAATTTGTGGCTCCTCTCAGATTCCAGAACTCTCTGTCACCGAAATGTGAGGAAAATGTGTTTTTTTAGCCAAAGATTGAGGTTTGCAAAGGATTCTGGGTAACAGAACCTGGTGAGAGCCCCACAAGTCACCCCGTCTTGGATTCCCCTACGTCTCTAGGTTTCAAAAATGTGCAGGTTTGGTAGGTTTCCCTAGGTGCGGGCTGAGCTAGAGGGCAAAATCCACAGGTAGGCACTTTGCAAAAAAACACCTCTGTTTTCTGTAGAAAAATGTGATGTGTCCACGGTGTGTTTTGGAGCATTTCCTGTTGCGGGCACTATGCCTACCCACACAAGTGAGGTACCATTTTTATCGGGAGACTTGGGGGAACGCTGGGTGGAAGGAAATTCATGGCTCCTCTCAGATTCCAGAACTCTCTGTCACCGAAATGTGAGGAAAAGGGATTTTTTTTGCCAAATTTGGAGGTTTGCAAAGGATTCTGGGCAACAGAACCTGGTGAGAGCCCCACAAGTCACCCCATCTTGGATTCCCCGAGGTCTCTAGTTTTAAAAAATGAGCAGGTTTGGTAGGTTCCCTTAGGTGCTGGCTAAGCTGGAGGCCAAAATCCACATGTAGGCTCTTTGCAAAAAACAGCTCTGTTTTCTGTAGAAAAATGTGATGTGTCCACGTTGTGTTTTGGAGCATTTGATGTCGCAGGCACTATGCCTACCCACACAAGTGAGGTACCATTTTTATCAGGAGACTTGGGGGAACGCTGTGTGGAAGGAAATTTGTGGCTCCTCTCAGATTCCAGAACTCTTGATCACCGAAATGTGAGGAAAAGGTACTTTTTTAGCCAAATGTTGAGGTTTGCAAAGGATTCTGGGTAACAGAACCTGGTGAAAGCCCCACAAGTCACCCTGTCTTGGATTTCCCTAGGTCTCTAGTTTTCAAAATGGTGCAGGTTTGGTAGGTTTCCCTGGGTGCCGGCTGAGCTATAGGCCAAAATCCACAGTTAGGCACTTTGCAAAAAACACCTCTGTTTTCTGTTGAAAAATGTGATGTGTCCATGTTGTGTTTTGGAGCATTTCCTGTCGCGGGCACTATGCCTACCCACACAAGTGAGGTACCATTTTTATTGGGAGACTTGGGGGAACGCTGGGTGGAAGGAAATTTGTGGCTCTTCTCACATTCCAGAACTGTCTGTCGCCGAAATGTGAGGAAAAGGTGTTTTTTTAGCCAAATTTTGAGGTTTGCACAGAATTCTGGGTAACAGAACCTGGTGAGAGCCCCACAAGTCACCCCGTCTTGGATTCCCCTAGGTCTCTAGTTTTAAAAAATGCGCAGGTTTGGTAGGTTCCCTTAGGTGCCGGCTGGGCTAGAGGCCAAAATACACAGGTAGGCACTTTGCAAAAGACAGCTCTGTTTTCTGTAGAAAAATGTGATGTGTCCACGTTGTGTTTTGGAGCATTTGATCTCGCAGGCACTATGCCTACCCACACAAGTGAGGTACCATTTTTATCAGGAGACTTGGGGGAACGCTGGGTTTAAGGAAATTTGTGGCTCCTCTCAGATTCCAGAACTCTTGATCACCGAAATGTGAGGAAAAGGTACTTTTTTAGCCAAATGTTGAGGTTTGCAAAGGATTCTGGGTAACAGAACCTGGTGAGAGCCCCACAAGTCACCCTGTCTTGGATTTCCCTAGGTCTCTAGTTTTCAAAATGGTGCAGGTTTGGTAGGTTTCCCTGGGTGCCTGCTGAGCTAGAGGCCAAAATCCACAGGTAGGCACTTTGCAAAAAACACCTCTGTTTTCTGTTGAAAAATGTGATGTGTCCATGTTGTGTTTTGGAGCATTTCCTGTCGCGGGCACTATCCCTACCCACACAAGTGAGGTACCATTTTTATTGGGAGACTTGGGGGAACGCTGGGTGGAAGGATATTTGTGGCTCCTCACACATTCCAGAACTGTCTGTCGCCGAAATGTGAGGAAAAGGTGTTTTTTTAGCCAAATTCTGAGGTTTGCACAGAATTCTGGGTAACAGAACCTGGTGAGAGCCCCACAAGTCACCCCGTCTTGGATTCCCCTAGGTCTCTAGTTTTAAAAAATGCGCAGGTTTGGTAGGTTCCCTTAGGTGCCGGCTGAGCTAGAGGCCAAAATCCACAGGTAGGCACTTTGCAAAAGACAGCTCTGTTTTCTGTAGAAAAATGTGATGTGGCCACATTGTTTTTTGGAGCATTTGATGTCGCAGGCACTATGCCTACCCACACAAGTGAGGTACCATTTTTATTAGGAGACCTGGGGGAACGCTGGGTGGAAGGAAATTTGTGGCTCCTCTCAGATTCCAGAACACTCTGTCACCGAAATGTGAGGAACATTTGTTTTTTTAGCCAAATTTTGAGGTTTGCAAAGGATTCTGGGTAAAATAACCTGGTGAGAGCCCCACAAGTCACCCCGTCTTGGATTCCCCTAGGTCTCTAGTTTTCAAAAATGTGCAGGTTTGGTAAGTTCCCTTAGGTGCCGGCTGAGCTAGAGGCTAAAATCCACAGGTAGGCACTTTGCAAAAAACAGCTTTGTTTTCTGAAGAAAAATGTGATGTGCCCACGTTGTGTTTTGGAGCATTTCCTGTTGCGGGCACTATGCTTGCCCACACAAGTGAGGTACCATTTTTATCGGGAGACTTGGGGGAACGCTGTGTGGAAGGAAATTTGTGGCTCCTCTCAGATTCCAGAACTCTTGATCACCGAAATGTGAGGAAAAGGCGTTTTTTTAGCCAAATGTTGAGGTTTGCAAAGGATTCTGGGTAACAGAACCTGGTGAATTTTCCCACAAGTCACCCCGTCTTGGATTCCCATACGTCTCTAGTTTTCAAAAAGGTGCAGGTTTGGTAGGTTTCCCTGGGTGCCGGCTGAGCTAGAGGCCAAAATCCACAGTTAGGCACTTTGCAAAAAACACCTCTGTTTTCTGTTGAAATATGTGATGTGTCCATGTTGTGTTTTGGAGCATTTCCTGGCGCGGGCACTCTGCCTACCCACACAAGTGAGGTACCATTTTTATCGGGAGACTTGGGGGAATGCCGTGTGGAAGGAAATTTGTGGCTCCTCTCAGATTCCAGAACTCTCTGTCACCGAAATGTGAGGAAAATGTGTTTTTTTAGCCAAAGATTGAGGTTTGCAAAGGATTCTGGGTAACAGAACCTGGTGAGAGCCCCACAAGTCACCCCGTCTTGGATTCCCCTAGGTCTCTAGGTTTCAAAAATGTGCAGGTTTGGTAGGTTTCCCTAGGTGCGGGCTGAGCTAGAGGGCAAAATCCACAGGTAGGCACTTTGCAAAAAAACACCTCTGTTTTCTGTAGAAAAATGTGATGTGTCCACGGTGTGTTTTGGAGCATTTCCTGTTGCGGGCACTATGCCTACCCACACAAGTGAGGTACCATTTTTATCGGGAGACTTGGGGGAACGCTGGGTGGAAGGAAATTCATGGCTCCTCTCAGATTCCAGAACTCTCTGTCACCGAAATGTGAGGAAAAGGGATTTTTTTTGCCAAATTTGGAGGTTTGCAAAGGATTCTGGGCAACAGAACCTGGTGAGAGCCCCACAAGTCACCCCATCTTGGATTCCCCGAGGTCTCTAGTTTTAAAAAATGAGCAGGTTTGGTAGGTTCCCTTAGGTGCTGGCTAAGCTGGAGGCCAAAATCCACATGTAGGCTCTTTGCAAAAAACAGCTCTGTTTTCTGTAGAAAAATGTGATGTGTCCACGTTGTGTTTTGGAGCATTTGATGTCGCAGGCACTATGCCTACCCACACAAGTGAGGTACCATTTTTATCAGGAGACTTGGGGGAACGCTGGGTGGAAGGAAATTTGTGGCTCCTCTCAGATTCCAGAACTCTCTGTCACCGAAATATGTGGAAAACGGATTTGTTTTGCCAAATTTTGAGGTTTGCAAAGGATTCTGGGCAACAGAACCTGGTGAGAGCCCCACAAATCACCCCGTCTTGGATGCCCCCAGGTCTCTAGTTTTCAAAAATGCGCAGGTTTGGTAGGTTCCTTTAGGTGCTGGCTAAGCTAGAGGCCAAAATCCACATATAGGCACATTGCAAAAAACAGCTCTGTTTTCTGTAGAAAAATGTGATGTGTCCACGTTGTGTTTTGGAGCATTTCCTGTCGCGGGCACTACGCCTACCCACACAAGTGAGGTGCCATTTTTATCGGGAGACTTGGGGGAACGCTGTGGGGAAGGAAATTTGTGGATCCTCTCAGATTCCAGAACTCTCTGTCACCGAAATATGTGGAAAAGGGATTTTCTTTTGCCAAATTTTAAGGTTTGAAAAGAATTCTGGGCAACAAAACCTGGTGAGAGCCCCACAAGTCACCCCGTCTTGGATTCCCCTAGGTCTCTAGTTTTCAAAAATGCGCAGGTTTGGTAGAATCCCTTAGGTGCCAGCTAAGCTAGAGGCCAAAATCCACATGTAGGCACTTTGCAAAAAACAGCTGTTTTCTGTGGAAAAATGTGATGTGTCTACGTTGCGTTTTTGGAGCATTTCCTGTTGTGGGCACTATGCCTACCCACACAAGTGAGGTACCATTTTTATCGGGAGACTTGGGGGAAAGCTGTGTGGAAGGAAAGTTGTGGCTCCTCTCAGATTCCAGAACTGTCTGTCACCGAAATGTGAGGAAAAGGTGTTTTTATAGCCGAATTTTGAGGTTTGCAAAGGATTCTGGGTAACAGAACCTGGTAAGAGCCCCACAAGTCACCCCGTCTTGGATTCCCCTAGGTATCTAGTTTTAAAAAATGCACAGGTTTGGTAGGTTTCCTTATGTGCCGGCTGAGCTAGAGGTCAAAATCCACAGGTAGGCACTTTGCAAAAAACAGCTCTGTTTTCTGTAGAAAAATGTGATGTGCTCACGTTGTGTTTTGGAGCATTTCCTGTTGCGGGCACTTTGCCTACCCACACAAGTGAGGTACAGTTTTTATCAGGAGACTTGGGGGAACGCTGTGTGGAAGGAAATTTGTGGCTCCTCTCAGATTCCAGAACTCTTGATCACCGAAATGTGAGGAAAAGGTACTTTTTTAGCCAAATGTTGAGGTTTGCAAAGGATTCTGGGTAACAGAACCTGGTGAGAGCCCCACAAGTCACCCTGTCTTGGATTTCCCTATTTCTCTAGTTTTCAAAATGGTGCAGGTTTGGTGGGTTTCCCTGGGTGCCGGCTGAGCTAGAGGCCAAAATCCACAGTTAGGAACTTTGCAAAAAACACCTCTGTTTTCTGTTGAAAAATGTGATGTGTCCGTATTGTGTTTTGGAGCATTTCCTGTCACTGGCACTATGCCTACCCACACAAGTGAGGTACCATTTTTATTGGGAGACTTGAGGGAACGCTGGGTGGAAGGAAATTTGTGGCTCCTCTCACATTCCAGAACTGTCTGTCGCCGAAATGTGAGGAAAAGGTGTTTTTTTAGCCAAATTATGAGGTTTGCACAGAATTCTGGGTAACAGAACCTGGTGAGAGCCCCACAAGTCACCCCGTCTTGGATTCCCCTAGGTCTCTAGTTTTAAAAAATGCGCAGGTTTTATAGGTTCCCTTAGGTGCCGGCTGAGCTAGAGGCCAAAATCCACAGGTAGGCACTTTGCAAAAGACAGCTCTGTTTTCTGTAGAAAAATGTGATGTGTCCACGTTGTGTTTTGGAGCATTTGATGTCGCAGGCACTATGCCTACCCACACAAGTGAGGTACCATTTTTATCAGGAGACTTGGGGGAACGCTGGGTGGAAGGAAATTTGTGGCTCCTCTCAGATTCCAGAACTCTCTGTCACTGAAATGTGAGGAAAAGGGATTTGTTTTGCCAAATTTTGAGGTTTGCAAAGGATTCTGGGCAACAGAACCTGGTGAGAGCCCCACAAATCACCCCGTCTTGGATGCCCCTATGTCTCTAGTTTTCAAAAATGCGCAGGTTTGGTAGGTTCCTTTAGGTGCTGGCTAAGCTAGAGGCCAAAATCCACATATAGGCACATTGCAAAAAACAGCTCTGTTTTCTGTAGAAAAATGTGATGTGTCCACGTTGTGTGTTGGAGCATTTCCTGTCGCGAGCACTACGCCTACCCACACAAGTGAGGTACCATTTTTATCGGGAGACTTGGGGGAATGCTGTGGGGAAGGAAATTTGTGGATCCTCTCAGATTCCAGAACTCTCTGTCACAGAAATATGTGGAAAACGGATTTTCTTTTGCCAAATTTTAACGTTTGAAAAGAATTCTGGGCAACAGAACCTGGTGAGAGCCCCACAAGTCACCCCGTCTTGGATTCCCCTAGGTCTCTAGTTTTAAAAAATGTGCAGGTTTGGTAGGTTCCCTTAGGTGCCGGCTAAGTTAGAGGCCAAAATCCACATGTAGGCACTTTGCGAAAAACAGCTCTGTTTTCTGAAGAAAAATGTGATGTGCCCACGTTGTGTTTTGGAGCATTTCGTGTTGCGGGCACTATGCTTACCCACACAAGTGAGGTACCATTTTTATCGGGAGACTTGGGGGAAAGCTGTGTGGAAGGAAATTTGTGGCTCCTCTCAGATTCCAGAACTCTTGATCACCGAAATGTGAGGAAAAGGCGTTTTTTTAGCCAAATGTTGAGGTTTGCAAAAGTTTCTGGGTAACAGAACCTGGTGAGAGTCCCACAAGTCACCCCGTCTTGGATTCCCATAGGTCTCTAGTTTTCAAAAAGGTGCAGGTTTGGTAGGTTTCCCTGGGTGCCGGCTGAGCTAGAGGCCAAAATCCACAGTTAGGCACTTTGCAAAAAACACCTCTGTTTTCTGTTGAAATATGTGATGTGTCCATGTTGTGTTTTGGAGCATTTCCTGTCGCGGTCACTATGCCTACCCACACAAGTGAGGTACCATTTTTATCGGGAGACTTGGGGGAATGCCGTGTGGAAGGAAATTTGTGGCTCCTCTCAGATTCCAGAACTCTCTGTCACTGAAATGTGAGGAAAATGTGTTTTTTTAGCCAAAGTTTGAGGTTTGCAAAGGTTTCTGGGTAACAGAACCTGGTGAGAGCCCCACAAGTCACCCCGTCTTGGATTCCCCTAGGTCTCTAGGTTTAAAAAATGTGCTGGTTTGGTAGGTTTCCATAGGTGTGGGCTGAGCTAGAGGTCAAAATCCACATGTAGGCACTTTGCAAAAAACAGCTCTGTTTTCTGTAGAAAAATGTGATGTGCCCACGTTGTGTTTTGGAGCATTTCCTGTTGCGGGCACTTTGCCTACCCACACAAGTGAGGTACAGTTTTTATCGGGAGACTTGGGGGAACGCTGGGTGGAAGGAAATTTGTGGCTCCTCTCAGATTACAGAACTCTTGATCACCGAAATGTGAGGAAAAGGTACTTTTTTAGCCAAATGTTGAGGTTTGCAAAGGATTCTGGGTAACAGAACCTGGTGAATTTTCCCACAAGTCACCCCGTCTTGGATTCCCATACGTCTCTAGTTTTCAAAAAGGTGCAGGTTTGGTAGGTTTTCCTGGGTGCCGGCTGAGCTAGAGGCCAAAATCCACAGTTAGGCACTTTGCAAAAAACACCTCTGTTTTCTGTTGAAATATGTGATGTGTCCATGTTGTGTTTTGGAGCATTTCCTGGCGCGGGCACTATGCCTACCCACACAAGTGAGGTACCATTTTTATCGGGAGACTTGGGGGAATGCCGTGTGGAAGGAAATTTGTGGCTCCTCTCAGATTCCAGAACTCTCTGTCACCGAAATGTGAGGAAAATGTGTTTTTTTAGCCAAAGATTGAGGTTTGCAAAGGATTCTGGGTAACAGAACCTGGTGAGAGCCCCACAAGTCACCCCGTCTTGGATTCCCCTAGGTCTCTAGGTTTAAAAAATGTGCAGGTTTGGTAGGTTTCCCTAGGTGCGGGCTGAGCTAGAGGGCAAAATCCACAGGTAGGCACTTTGCAAAAAAACACCTCTGTTTTCTGTAGAAAAATGTGATGTGTCCACGGTGTGTTTTGGAGCATTTCCTGTTGCGGGCACTATGCCTACCCACACAAGTGAGGTACCATTTTTATCGGGAGACTTGGGGGAACGCTGGGTGGAAGGAAATTCATGGCTCCTCTCAGATTCCAGAACTCTCTGTCACCGAAATGTGAGGAAAAGGGATTTTCTTTGCCAAATTTGGAGGTTTGCAAAGGATTCTGGGCAACAGGACCTGGTGAGAGCCCCACAAGTCACCCCATCTTGGATTCCCCGAGGTCTCTAGTTTTAAAAAATGAGCAGGTTTGGTAGGTTCCCTTAGGTGCTGGCTAAGCTGGAGGCCAAAATCCACATGTAGGCTCTTTGCAAAAAACAGCTCTGTTTTCTGTAGAAAAATGTGATGTGTCCACGTTGGGTTTTGGAGCATTTGATGTCGCAGGCACTATGCCTACCCACACAAGTGAGGTACCATTTTTATCAGGAGACTTGGGGGAACGCTGGGTGGAAGGAAATTTGTGGCTCCTCTCAGATTCCAGAACTCTCTGTCACCGAAATGTGAGGAAAAGGGATTTGTTTTGCCAAATTTTGAGGTTTGCAAAGGATTCTGGGCAACAGAACCTGGTGAGAGCCCCACAAATCACCCCGTCTTGGATGCCCCTAGGTCTCTAGTTTTCAAAAATGCGCAGGTTTGGTAGGTTCCTTTAGGTGCTGGCTAAGCTAGAGGCCAAAATCCACATATAGGCACATTGCAAAAAACAGCTCTGTTTTCTGTAGAAAAATGTGATGTGTCCACGTTGTGTTTTGGAGCATTTCCTGTCGCGGGCACTACGCCTACCCACACAAGTGAGGTGCCATTTTTATCGGGAGACTTGGGGGAACGCTGTGGGGAAGGAAATTTGTGGATCCTCTCAGATTCCAGAACTCTCTGTCACCGAAATATGTGGAAAAGGGATTTTCTTTTGCCAAATTTTGAGGTTTGAAAAGAATTCTGGGCAACAAAACCTGGTGAGAGCCCCACAAGTCACCCCGTCTTGGATTCCCCTAGGTCTCTAGTTTTCAAAAATGCGCAGGTTTGGTAGAATCCCTTAGGTGCCAGCTAAGCTAGAGGCCAAAATCCACATGTAGGCACTTTGCAAAAAACAGCTGTTTTCTGTAGAAAAATGTGATGTGTCCACGTTGCGTTTTTGGAGCATTTCCTGTTGTGGGCACTATGCCTACCCACACAAGTGAGGTACCATTTTTATCGGGAGACTTGGGGGAACGCTGTGTGGAAGGAAAGTTGTGGCTCCTCTCAGATTCCAGAACTGTCTGTCACCGAAATGTGAGGAAAAGGTGTTTTTATAGCCAAATTTTGAGGTTTGCAAAGGATTCTGGGTAACAGAACCTGGTGAGAGCCCCACAAGTCACCCCGTCTTGGATTCCCCTAGGTATCTAGTTTTAAAAAATGCACAGGTTTGGTAGGTTTCCTTATGTGCCGGCTGAGCTAGAGGTCAAAATCCACAGGTAGGCACTTTGCAAAAAACAGCTCTGTTTTCTGTAGAAAAATGTGATGTGCTCACGTTGTGTTTTGGAGCATTTCCTGTTGCGGGCACTTTGCCTACCCACACAAGTGAGGTACAGTTTTTATCAGGAGACTTGGGGGAACGCTGTGTGGAAGGACATTTGTGGCTCCTCTCAGATTCCAGAACTCTTGATCACCGAAATGTGAGGAAAAGGTACTTTTTTAGCCAAATGTTGAGGTTTGCAAAGGATTCTGGGTAACAGAACCTGGTGAGAGCCCCACAAGTCACCCTGTCTTGGATTTCCCTATTTCTCTAGTTTTTAAAATGGTGCAGGTTTGGTAGGTTTCCCTTGGTGCCGGCTGAGCTAGAGGCCAAAATCCACAGTTAGGAACTTTGCAAAAAACACCTCTGTTTTCTGTTGAAAAATGTGATGTGTCCATATTGTGTTTTGGAGCATTTCCTGTCGCTGGCACTATGCCTACCCACACAAGTGAGGTACCATTTTTATTGGGAGACTTGAGGGAACGCTGGGTGGAAGGAAATTTGTGGCTCCTCTCACATTCCAGAACTGTCTGTCGCCGAAATGTGAGGAAAAGGTGTTTTTTTAGCCAAATTATGAGGTTTGCACAGAATTCTGGGTAACAGAACCTGGTGAGAGCCCCACAAGTCACCCCGTCTTGGATTCCCCTAGGTCTCTAGTTTTAAAAAATGCGCAGGTTTTATAGGTTCCCTTAGGTGCCGGCTGAGCTAGAGGCCAAAATCCACAGGTAGGCACTTTGCAAAAGACAGCTCTGTTTTCTGTAGAAAAATGTGATGTGTCCACGTTGTGTTTTGGAGCATTTGATGTCGCAGGCACTATGCCTACCTACACAAGTGAGGTACCATTTTTATCAGGAGACTTGGGGGAACGCTGGGTGGAAGGAAATTTGTGGCTCCTCTCAGATTCCAGAACTCTCTGTCACCGAAATGTGAGGAAAAGGGATTTGTTTTGCCAAATTTTGAGGTTTGCAAAGGATTCTGGGCAACAGAACCTGGTGAGAGCCCCACAAATCACCCCGTCTTGGATGCCCCTAGGTCTCTAGTTTTCAAAAATGCGCAGGTTTGGTAGGTTCCTTTAGGTGCTGGCTAAGCTAGAGGCCAAAATCCACATATAGGCACATTGCAAAAAACAGCTCTGTTTTCTGTAGAAAAATGTGATGTGTCCACGTTGTGTGTTGGAGCATTTCCTGTCGCGGGCACTACGCCTACCCACACAAGTGAGGTACCATTTTTATCGGGAGACTTGGGGGAATGCTGTGGGGAAGGAAATTTGTGGATCCTCTCAGATTCCAGAACTCTCTGTCAGCGAAATATGTGGAAAAGGGATTTTCTTTTGCCAAATTTTAACGTTTGAAAAGAATTCTGGGCAACAGAACCTGGTGAGAGCCCCACAAGTCACCCCGTCTTGGATTCCCCTAGGTCTCTAGTTTTCAAAAATGTGCAGGTTTGGTAGGTTCCCTTAGGTGCCGGCTAAGTTAGAGGCCAAAATCCACATGTAGGCACTTTGCAAAAAACAGCTCTGTTTTCTGTGGAAAAATGTGATGTGTCCACGTTGTGATTTTGGAGCATTTCCTGTTGCGGGCACTATTCCTACCCACACAAGTGAGGTACCATTTCTATCGGGAGACTTGGGGGAACGCTGTGTGGAAAGAATTTGTGGCTCCTCCCAGATTCCAGAACTCTCTGTCACTGAGATATGAGGAAAAGGGATTTTCTTTTGCCAAATTTTGAGGTTTGCAAAGAATTCTGGGCAACAAAACCTGGTGAGAGCCCCACAAGTCACCCCGTCTTGGATTCCCCTAGGTCTCTAGTTTTCAAAAATGCGCAGGTTTGGCAGAATCCCTTAGGTGCCAGCTAAGCTAGAGGCCAAAATCCACATGTAGGCACTTTGCAAAAAACAGCTGTTTTCTGTGGAAAAATGTGATGTGTCCACGTTGTGTTTTTGGAGCATTTCCTGTTGTGGGCACTATGCCTACCCACACAAGTGAGGTACCATTTTTATTGGGAGACTTGGGGGAACGCTGTGTGGCAGGAAAGTTGTGGTTCCTCTCAGATTCCAGAACTGTCTGTCACCGAAATGTGAGGAAAAGGTGTTTTTGTAGCCAAATTTTGAGGTTTGCAAAGGATTCTGGGTAACAGAACCTGGTGAGAGCCCCACAAGTCACCCCGTCTTGGATTCCCCTAGGTCTCTAGTTTTCAAAAATGCACAGGTTTGGTAGGTTTCCTTATGTGCCGGCTGAGCTAGAGGTCAAAATCCACAGGTAGGCACTTTGCAAAAAACAGCTCTATTTTCTGTAGAAAAATGTGATGTGCCCACGTTGTGTTTTGGAGCATTTCCTGTTGCGGGCACTTTGCCTACCCACACAAGTGAGGTACAGTTTTTATCAGGAGACTTGGGGGAACGCTGTGTGGAAGGAAATTTGTGGTTCCTCTCAGATTCCAGAACTGTCTGTCACCGAAATGTGAGGAAAAGGTGTTTTTGTAGCCAAATTTTGAGGTTTGCAAAGGATTCTGGGTAACAGAACCTGGTGAGAGCCCCACAAGTCACCCCGTCTTGGATTCCCCTAGGTCTCTAGTTTTCAAAAATGCGCAGGTTTGGTAGAATCCCTTAGGTGCCAGCTAAGCTAGAGGCCAAAATCCCTATGTAGGCACTTTGCAAAAAACAGCTGTTTTCTGTGGAAAAATGTGATGTGTCCACGTTGTGTTTTTGGAGCATTTCCTGTTGTGGGCACTATGCCTACCCACACAAGTGAGGTACCATTTTTATAGGGAGACTTGGGGGAACGCTGTGTGGAAGGAAAGTTGTGGCTCCTCTCAGATTCCAGAACTGTCTGTCACCAAAATGTGAGGAAAAGGTGTTTTTTTAGCCAAATTTTGAGGTTTGCAAAGGATTCTGGGTAACAGAACCTGGTGTGAGCCCCACAAGTCACCCCGTCTTGGATTCCCCTCGGTCTCTAGTTTTAAAAAATGCACAGGTTTGGTAGGTTTCCTTATGTACCGGCTGAGCTAGAGGTCAAAATCCACAGGTAGGCACTTTGCAAAAAACAGCTCTGTTTTCTGTAGAAAAATGTGATGTGCCCACGTTGTGTTTTGGAGCATTTCCTGTTGCGGGCACTTTGCCTACCCACACAAGTGAGGTGCAGTTTTTATCAGGAGACTTGGGGGAACGCTGTGTGGAAGGAAATTTGTGGCTCCTCTCAGATTCCAGAACTCTTGATCACCGAAATGTGAGGAAAAGGTACATTTTTAGCCAAATGTTGAGGTTTGCAAAGGATTCTGGGTAACAGAACCTGTTGAGAGCCCCACAAGTCACCCTGTCTTGGATTTCCCTATTTCTCTAGTTTTCAAAATGGTGCAGGTTTGGTAGGTTTCCCTGGGTGCCGGCTGAGCTAGAGGCCAAAATCCACAGTTAGGAACTTTGCAAAAAACACCTCTGTTTTCTGTTGAAAAATGTGATGTGTCCATGTTGTGTTTTGGAGCATTTCCTGTCGCTGGCACTATGCCTACCCACACAAGTGAGGTACCATTTTTATTGGGAGACTTGGCTGAACGTTGGGTGGAAGGAAATTTGTGGCTCCTCTCACATTCCAGAACTGTCTGTCGCCGAAATGTGAGGAAAAGGTGTTTTTTTAGCCAAATTTTGAGGTTTGCACAGAATTCTGGGTAACAGAACCTGGTGAGAGCCCCACAAGTCACCCCGTCTTGGATTCCCCTAGGTCTCTAGATTTAAAAAATGCGCAGGTTTGGTAGGTTCCCTTAGGTGCCGGCTGAGCTAGAGGCCAAAATCCACAGGTAGGCACTTTGCAAAAGACAGCTCTATTTTCTGTAGAAAAATGTGATGTGTCCACGTTGTGTTTTGGAGCATTTGATGTCCCAGGCACTATGCCTACCCACACAAGTGAAGTACCATTTTTATCAGGAGACTTGGGGGAACGATGGGTGGAAGGAAATTTGTGGCTCCTCTCAGATTCCAGAACTCTTGATCACCGAAATGTGAGGAAAAGGCGTTTTTTTAGCCAAATGTTGAGGTTTGCAAAGGATTCTGGGTAACAGAACCTGGTGAGAGTCCCACAAGTCACCCCGTCTTGGATTCCCATAGGTCTCTAGTTTTCAAAAAGGTGCAGGTTTGGTAGGTTTTCCTGGGTGCCGGCTGAGCTAGAGGCCAAAATCCACAGTTAGGCACTTTGCAAAAAACTCCTCTGTTTTCTGTTGAAATATGTGATGTGTCCATGTTGTGTTTTGGAGCATTTCCTGTCGCGGGCACTATGCCTACCCACACAAGTGAGGTACAATTATTATCGGGAGACTTGGGGGAATGCCGTGTGGAAGGAAATTTGTGGCTCCTCTCAGATTCCAGAACTCTCTGTCACCGAAATGTGAGGAAAATGTGTTTTTTTAGCCAAAGTTTGAGGTTTGCAAAGGATTCTGGGTAACAGACCCTGGTGAGAGTCCCACAAGTCACCCCGTCTTGGATTCCCCTAGTTCTCTAGGTTTCAAAAATGTGCATGTTTGGTAGGTTTCCCTAGGTGCCGGCTGAACTAGAGGGCAAAATCCACAGGTAGGCACTTTGCAAAAAACACCTCTGTTTTCTGTAGAAAAATGTGATGTGTCTACGGTGTGTTTTGGAGCATTTCCTGTTGCGGGCACTATGCCTACCCACACAAGTGAGGTACCATTTTTATCGGGAGACTTGGGGGAACGCTGGGTGGAAGGAAATTTGTGGCTCCTCTCAGATTCCAGAACTCTCTGTCACCGAAATGTGAGGAAAAGGGATTTTTTTTGCCAAATTTGGAGGTTTGCAAAGGATTCTGGGCAACAGAACCTGGTGAGAGCCCCACAAATCACCCCGTCTTGGATGCCCCTAGGTCTCTAGTTTTAAAAAATGCACAGGTTTGGTAGGTTCCCTTAGGTGCTGGCTAAGCTAGAGGCCAAAATCCAAATATAGGCACATTGCAAAAAACAGCTCTGTTTTCTGTAGAAAAATGTGATGTGTCCACGTTGTGTTTTGGAGCATTTCCTGTCGCGGGCACTACGCCTACCCACACAAGTGAAGTACCATTTTTATCGGGAGACTTGGGGGAACGCTGTGGGGAAGGAAATTTGTGGATCTTCTCAGATTCCAGAACTCTCTGTCACCGAAATAGGAGGAAAAGGGATTTTTTTTGCTAATTCTGAGATTTGAAAAGAATTCTGGGCAACAGAACCTGGTGAGAGCCCCACAAGTCACCCCGTCTTGGATTCCCCTAGGTCTCTAGTTTTCAAAAATGCGCAGGTTTGGTAGGCTCCCTTAGGTGCCGGCTAAGTTAGAGGCCAAAATCCACATGTAGGGACTTTGCAAAAAACAGCTCTGTTTTCTGTGGAAAAATGTGATGTGTCCACGTTGTGTTTTTGGAGCATTTCCTGTCGCGGGCACTATTCCTACCCACACAAGTGAGGTACCATTTCTATCGGGAGACTTGGGGGAACGCTGTGTGGAAGGAATTTGTGGCTCCTCTCAGATTCCAGAACTCTCTGTCACCGAAATATGAGGAAAAGGGATTTTCTTTTGCCAAATTTTGAGGTTTGCAAGGAATTCTGGGCAACAAAACCTGGAGAGAGCCCTACAAGTCACCCCGTCTTGGATTCCCCTAGGTCTCTACTTTTCAAAAATGCACAGGTTTGGTAGATTCCCTTAGGTGCCAGCTAAGCTAGAGGCCAAAATCCACATGTAGGCACTTTGCAAAAAACAGCTGTTTTCTGTGGAAAAATGTGATGTGTCCACGTTGTGTTTTGGAGCATTTCCTGTTGTGGGCACTATGCCTACCCACACAAGTGAGGTACCATTTTTATCGGAAGACTTGGGGGAACGCTGGGTGGAAGTAAATTTGTGGCTCCACTCATTTTCCAGAACTCTCTGTCACCAAAATGTGAGGAAAAGTTTTTTTTAGCCAAATTTTGAGATTTGCAACAGATTCTGGGGAACAGAACCTGGTGAGAGCCGCACAAGTCACCCCGTCTTGGATTCCCCTAGGTCTCTAGTTTTCAAAAATGCGCAGGATTGGCAGGTTCCCTTAGGTGCCGGCTAAGCTAGAGGCCAAAATCCTCATGTAGGCACTTTGCAAAAAACAGCTCTGTTTTCTGTAGAAAATTGTGATGTGTTCACGTTGTGTTTTGGAGCATTTCCTGTCGCGGGCACTATGCCTACCCACACAAGCGATGTATCATTTTTATCGGGAGACTTGGGGGAACGCTGTATGGAAGGACATTTCTGGCTCCTCTCAGATTACAGAATTCTCTGTCACCGAAATGTGAGGAAAAGGGATTCTTTTTGCCAAATTTTGAGGTTTGCAAAGGTTTCTGGGCAACAGAACCTGGTGAAAGCCCCACAAATTACCCCGTCTTGGATGCCCCTAGGTCTCTAGTCTTAAAAAATGCGCAGGTTTGGTAGGTTCCCTTAGGTGCCAGCTAAGCTAGAGGCCAAAATCCACATGTAGGCACTTTGCAAAAAACAGCTGTTTTCTGTGGAAAAATGTGATGTGTCCACGTTGTGTTTTTGGAGCATTTCCTGTCGCAGGCACTATGCCTACCCACACAAGTGAGGTACCATTTTTATAGGGAGACTTGGGGGAACGCTGTGTGGAAGGAAAGTTGTGGCTCCTCTCAGATTCCAGAACTGTCTGTCACCGAAATGTGAGGAAAAGGTGTTTTTTTAGTCAAATTTTGAGGTTTGCAAAGGATTCTGGGTAACAGAACCTGGTGAGAGCCCCACAAGTCACCCCGTCTTGGATTCCCCTAGGTCTCTAGTTTTCAAAAATGCGCAGGTGTGTTAGGTTTCCTTATGTGCCGGCTGAGATAGAGGTCAAAATCCACAGGTAGACACTTTGCAAAAAACAGCTCTGTTTTCTGTGGAAAAATGTGATGTGTCCACGTTGTGTTTTGGAGCATTTCCTGTCGCGGGCACTATGCCTACCCACACAAGCGAGGTACAATTTTTATCGGGAGACTTGGGGGAACGCTGTATGGAAGGACATTTCTGGCTCCTCTCAGATTCCAGAATTCTCTGTCACTGAAATGTGAGGAAAAGGGATTCTTTTTGCCAAATTTTGAGGTTTGCAAAGGATTCTGGGCAACAGAACCTGGTGAGAGCCCCACAAATCACCCCGTCTTGGATGCCCCTAGGACTCTAGTTTTCAAAAATACGCAGGTTTGGAAGGTTCCCTTAGGTGCCGTCTAAGCTAGAGGCCAAAATCCACATATAGGCACATTGCAAAAAACAGCTCTGTTTTCTGTAGAAAAATGTGACGTGTCCACGTTGTGTTTTGGAGCATTTCCTGTCACGGGCTCTACGCCTACCCACACAAGTGAGGTACCATTTTTATCGGGAGACTTGGGGGAACGCTGTGGGGAAGGAAATTTTTGGATCCTCTCAGATTCCAGAACTCTCTGTCACCGAAATATGAGGAAAAGGGATTTTCTTTTGCCAGATTTTGAGGTTTGAAAAGAATTCTGGGCAACAAAACCTGGTGAGAGCCCCACAAGTCAACCCGTCTTGGATTCCCCTAGGTCTCTATTTTTCAAAAATGTGCTGGATTGGTAGGTTCCCTTAGGTGCCGGCTAAGCTAGAGGCAAAAAACCTCATGTAGGCACTTTGCAAAGAACAGCACTGTTTTCTGTAGAAAAATGTGATGTGCCCACGTTGTGTTTTGGAGCTTTTCCTGTAGCGGGCACTTTGCCTACCCACACAAGTGAGGTACAATTTTTATCGGGAGACTTGGGGGAATGCCGTGTGGAAGGAAATTTGTGGCTCCTCTCAGATTCCAGAACTCTCTGTCACCGAAATGTGAGGAAAATGTGTTATTTTTGCCAAAGTTTGAGGTTTGCAAAGGATTCTGGGCAACAGAACCTGGTGAGAGCCCCACAAATCACCCCGTCTTGGATGCCCCTAGTTCTCTGGTTTTCAAAAATGTGCAGGTTTAGTAGGTTCCCTTATGTGCCGGCTAAGCTAGAGGCCAAAATCCACATATAGGCACATTGCAAAAAACAGCTCTGTTTTCTGTAGAAAAATGTGATGTGTCCACGTTGTGTTTTGGAGCATTTCCTGTCGCGGGCACTACGCCTACCCACACAAGTGAGGTACCATTTTTATCGGGAGACTTGGGGGAACACTGTGGGGAATGAAATTTGTGGATCCTCTCAGATTCTAGAACTCTCTGTCACCGAAATATGAGGAAAAGGGATTTTCTTTTGGTAAATTTTGAGGTTTGAAAAGAATTCTGGGCAACAGAACCTGGTGAGAGCCCCACAAGTCACCCCGTCTTGGATTCCCCTAGGTCTCTAGTTTTCAAAAATGCGCAGGATTGGTAGGTTCCCTTAGGTGCCGGCTAAGTTAGAGGCAAAAATCCACATTTAGGCACTTTGCAAAAAACAGCTCTGTTTTCTGTGGAAAAATGTGATGTGTCCACGTTGTGTTTTTGGAGCATTTCCTGTCGCGGGCACTATTCCTACCCACACAAGTGAGGTACCATTTCTATCGGGAGACTTGGGGGAACGCTGTGTGGAAGGAAAGTTGTGGCTCCTCTCAGATTCCAGAACTGTCTGTCACCGAAATGTGAGGAAAAGGTGTTATTTTTGCCAAAGTTTGAGGTTTGCAAAGGATTCTGGGTAACAGAACCTGGTGAGACCCCACAAGTCGCCCCGTCTTGGATTCCCCTATGTCTCTAGTTTTCAAAAATGCGCAGGTTTGATAGGTTTCCTTATGTGCCGGCTGAGCTAGAGGTCAAAATCCACAGGTAGACACTTTGCGAAAAACAGCTCTGTTTTCTGTAGAAAAATGTGATGTGTCCACGTTGTGTTTTGGAGCATTTCCTGTTGTGGGCACTATGCCTACCCACACAAGTGAGGTACCATTTTTATCGGGAGACTTGGGGAAACGCTGGGTGGAAGTAAATTTGTGGCTCCTCTCATTTTCCAGAACTCTCTGTCATCAAAATGTGAGGAAAAGTTTTTTTTAGCCAAATTTTGAGATTTGCAACGGATTCTGGGGAACAGAACCTGGTGAGAGCCGCACAAGCCACCCCGTCTTGGATTCCCCTAGGTCTCTAGTTTTCAAAAATGCGCAGGATTGGTAGGTTCCCTTAGGTGCCGGCTAAGCTAGAGGCCAAAATCCTCATGTAGGCACTTTGCAAAAAACAGCTCTGTTTTCTGTAGAAAATTGTGATGTGTCCACGTTGTGTTTTGGAGCATTTCCTGTCGCGGGCACTATGCCTACCCACACAAGCGAGATATCATTTTTATCGGGAGACTTGGGGGAACGCTGTATGGAAGGACATTTCTGGCTCCTCTCAGATTCCAGAATTCTCTGTCACCAAAATGTGAGGAAAAGGGATTCTTTTTGCCAAATTTTGAGGTTTGCAAAGGTTTCTGGGCAACAGAACCTGGTGAAAGCCCCACAAATCACCCCGTCTTGGATGCCCCTAGGTCTCTAGTCTTAAAAAATGCGCAGGTTTGGTAGGTTCCCTTAGGTGCCAGCTAAGCTAGAGGCCAAAATCCACATGTAGGCACTCTGCAAAAAACAGCTGTTTTCTGTGGAAAAATGTGATGTGTCCACGTTGTGTTTTTGGAGCATTTCCTGTCGCGGGCACTATGCCTACCCACACAAGTGAGGTACCATTTTTATAGGGAGACTTGGGGGAACGCTGTGTGGAAGGAAAGTTGTGGCTCCTCTCAGATTCCAGAACTGTCTGTCACCGAAATGTGAGGAAAAGGTGTTTTTTTAGTCAAATTTTGAGGTTTGCAAAGGATTCTGGGTAACAGAACCTGGTGAGAGCCCCACAAGTCACCCCGTCTTGGATTCCCCTAGGTCTCTAGTTTTCAAAAATGCGCAGGTTTGTTAGGTTTCCTTATGTGCCGGCTGAGATAGAGGTCAAAATCCACAGGTAGACACTTTGCAAAAAACAGCTCTGTTTTCTGTGGAAAAATGTGATGTGTCCACGTTGTGTTTTGGAGCATTTCCTGTCGCGGGCACTATGCCTACCCACACAAGCGAGGTACAATTTTTATCGGGAGACTTGGGGGAACGCTGTATGGAAGGACATTTCTGGCTCCTCTCAGATTCCAGAATTCTCTGTCACCGAAATGTGAGGAAAAGGGATTATTTTTGCCAAATTTTGAGGTTTGCAAAGGATTCTGGGCAACAGAACCTGGTGAGAGCCCCACAAATCACCCCGTCTTGGATGCCCCTAGGTCTCTAGTTTTCAAAAATGCGCAGGTTTGGAAGGTTCCCTTAGGTGCCGGCTAAGCTAGAGGCCAAAATCCACATATAGGCACATTGCAAAAAACAGCTCTGTTTTCTGTAGAAAAATGTGATGTGTCCACGTTGTGTTTTGGAGCATTTCCTGTCACGGGCACTACGCCTACCCACACAAGTGAGGTACCATTTTTATCGGGAGACTTGGGGGAACGCTGTGGGGAAGGAAATTTGTGGATCCTCTCAGATTCCAGAACTCTCTGTCACCGAAATATGAGGAAAAGGGATTTTCTTTTGCCAGATTTTGAGGTTTGAAAAGAATTCTGGGCAACAAAACCTGGTGAGAGCCCCACAAGTCACCCCGTCTTGGATTCCCCTAGTTCTCTAGTTTTCAAAAATGCGAAGGTTTGGTAGGTTCCCTTAGGTGCCAGCTAAGCTAGAGGCCAAAATCCACATGTAGGCACTTTGCAAAAAACAGCTGTTTTCTGTGGAAAAATGTGATGTGTCCACGTTGTGTTTTTGGAGCATTTCCTGTTGCGGGCACTATGCCTACCCACACAAGTGAGGTACCATTTTTATCGGGAGACTTGGGGGAACGCTGTGTGGAAGGAAAGTTGTGGCTCCTCTCAGATTCCAGAACTGTCTGTCACCGAAATGTGAGGAAAAGGTGTTTTTTTAGCCAAATTTTGAGGATTGCAAAGGATTCTGGGTAACAGAACCTGGTGAGAGCCGCACAAGTCACCCTTTCTTGGATTCCCCTATGTCTCTAGTTTTCAAAAATGAAGAGGTTTGGTAGGTTTCCCTAGGTTCCGGCTGAGCTAGAGGCCAAAATCCACAGGTAGGCACTTAGCAAAAAACAGCTCTGTTTTCTGTAGAAAAATGTGATGTGTCCACATTGTGTTTTGGAGCATTTCCTGTTGTGGGCACTATGCCTACCCACACAAGTGAGGTACCATTTTTATCGGGAGACTTGGGGGAACGCTGGGTGGAAGGAAATTTGTGGCTCCACTCATTATCCAGAACTGTCTGTCACCAAAATATGAGGAAAAGATTTTTTTTTGCCAAATTTTGAGATTTGCAACGGATTCTGGGGAACAGAACCTGGTGAGAGCCGCACAAGTCACCCTTTCTTGGATTCCCCTAGGTCTCTAGTTTTAAAAAATGAACAGGTTTGGTAGGTTTCCCTAGGTTCCGGCTGAGCTAGAGGCCAAAATCCACAGGTAGGCACTTTGCAAAAAACAGCTCTGTTTTCTGTAGAAAAATGTGAGGTGTCCACGTTTTGTTTTGGAGCATTTCCTGTCGCGGGCACTATGCCTACCCATACAAGTGAGGTACCATTTTTATCGGGAGACTTGGGGGAATGCTGGGTGGAAGGAAATCTGTGGCTCCACTCATTTTCCAGAACTCTCTGTCACCAAAATGTGAGGAAAAGGTTTTTTTTAGCCAAATTTTGAGATTTGCAACGGATTCTGGGGAACAGAACCTGGTGAGAGCCGCACAAGTCACCCCGTCTTGGATTCCCCTAGGTCTCTAGTTTTCAAAAATGCGCAGGTTTGGTAGGTTCCCTTAGGTGCTGGCTAAGCTAGAGGCCAAAATCCACATGTAGGCACTTTGCAAAAAACAGCTCTGTTTTCTGTAGAAAATTGTGATGTGTCCACATTGTGTTTTGGAGCATTTCCTGTCGTGGGCAATATGCCTACCCACACAAGCGAGGTACCATTTTTATCGGGAGACTTTGGTGAACGCTGTATGGAAGGACATTTCTGGCTCCTCTCAGATTCCAGAATTTTCTGTCACCGAAATGTGAGGAAAAGGGATTCTTTTTGCCAAATTTTGAGGTTTGCAAAGGATTCTGGGCAACAGAACCTGGTGAGAGCCCCACAAATCACCCCGTCTTGGATGCCCCTAGTTGTCTAGTTTTCAAAAATGCACAGGTTTAGTAGGTTCCCTTAGGTGCCGGCTAAGCTAGAGGCCAAAATCCACATATAGGCACATTGCAAAAAACAGCTCTGTTTTCTGTAGAAAAATGTGATGTGTCCATGTTGTGTTTTGGAGCATTTCCTGTCGCGGGCACTACGCCTACCCACACAAGTGAGGTACCATTTTTATCGGGAGTCTTGGGGGAACACTGTGGGGAATGAAATTTGTGGATCCTCTCAGATTCCAGAACTCTCTGTCACCGAAATTTGAGTGAAAAGGGATTTTCTTTTGGTAAATTTTGAGGTTTGAAAAGAATTCTCGGCAACAGAACCTGGTGAGAGCCCCACAAGTCACCCCGTCTTGGATTCCCCTAGGTCTCTAGTTTTCAAAAATGCGCAGGATTGGTAGGTTCCCTTAGGTGCCGGCTAAGTTAGAGGCAAAAATCCACATTTAGGCACTTTGCAAAAAACAGCTCTGTTTTCTGTGGAAAAATGTGATGTGTCCACGTTGTGTTTTTGGAGCATTTCCTGTCGCGGGCACTATTCCTACCCACACAAGTGAGGTACCATTTCTATCGGGAGACTTGGGGGAACGCTGTGTGGAAGGAAAGTTGTGGCTCCTCTCAGATTCCAGAACTGTCTGTCACCGAAATGTGAGGAAAAGGTGTTATTTTTGCCAAAGTTTGAGGTTTGCAAAGGATTCTGGGTAACAGAACCTGGTGAGACCCCACAAGTCACCCCGTCTTGGATTCCCCTATGTCTCTAGTTTTCAAAAATGTGCAGGTTTGATAGGTTTCCTTATGTGCCGGCTGAGCTAGAGGTCAAAATCCACAGGTAGACACTTTGCAAAAAACAGCTCTGTTTTCTGCAGAAAAATGTGATGTGTCCACGTTGTGTTTTGGAGCATTTCCTGTTGTGGGCACTATGCCTACCCACACAAGTGAGGTACCATTTTTATCGGGAGACTTGGGGGAACGCTGTGGGGAAGGAAATTTGTGGATCCTCTCAGATTCCAGAACTCTCTGTCACCGAAATATGAGGAAAAGGGATTTTCTTTTGCCAGATTTTGAGGTTTGAAAAGAATTCTGGGCAACAAAACCTGGTGAGAGCCCCACAAATCACCCCGTCTTGGATGCCCCTAGTTCTCTAGTCTTAAAAAATGCGCAGGTTTGGTAGGTTCCCTTAGGTGCCAGCTAAGCTAGAGGCCAAAATCCACATGTAGGCACTTTGCAAAAAACAGCTGTTTTCTGTGGAAAAATGTGATGTGTCCACGTTGTGTTTTTGGAGCATTTCCTGTCGCAGGCACTATGCCTACCCACACAAGTGAGGTACCATTTTTATAGGGAGACTTGGGGGAACGCTGTGTGGAAGGAAAGTTGTGGCTCCTCTCAGATTCCAGAACTGTCTGTCACCGAAATGTGAGGAAAAGGTGTTTTTTTAGTCAAATTTTGAGGTTTGCAAAGGATTCTGGGTAACAGAACCTGGTGAGAGCCCCACAAGTCACCCCGTCTTGGATTCCCCTAGGTCTCTAGTTTTCAAAAATGCGCAGGTGTGTTAGGTTTCCTTATGTGCCGGCTGAGATAGAGGTCAAAATCCACAGGTAGACACTTTGCAAAAAACAGCTCTGTTTTCTGTGGAAAAATGTGATGTGTCCACGTTGTGTTTTGGAGCATTTCCTGTCGCGGGCACTATGCCTACCCACACAAGCGAGGTACAATTTTTATCGGGAGACTTGGGGGAACGCTGTATGGAAGGACATTTCTGGCTCCTCTCAGATTCCAGAATTCTCTGTCACTGAAATGTGAGGAAAAGGGATTCTTTTTGCCAAATTTTGAGGTTTGCAAAGGATTCTGGGCAACAGAACCTGGTGAGAGCCCCACAAATCACCCCGTCTTGGATGCCCCTAGGACTCTAGTTTTCAAAAATACGCAGGTTTGGAAGGTTCCCTTAGGTGCCGTCTAAGCTAGAGGCCAAAATCCACATATAGGCACATTGCAAAAAACAGCTCTGTTTTCTGTAGAAAAATGTGACGTGTCCACGTTGTGTTTTGGAGCATTTCCTGTCACGGGCTCTACGCCTACCCACACAAGTGAGGTACCATTTTTATCGGGAGACTTGGGGGAACGCTGTGGGGAAGGAAATTTTTGGATCCTCTCAGATTCCAGAACTCTCTGTCACCGAAATATGAGGAAAAGGGATTTTCTTTTGCCAGATTTTGAGGTTTGAAAAGAATTCTGGGCAACAAAACCTGGTGAGAGCCCCACAAGTCAACCCGTCTTGGATTCCCCTAGGTCTCTATTTTTCAAAAATGTGCTGGATTGGTAGGTTCCCTTAGGTGCCGGCTAAGCTAGAGGCAAAAAACCTCATGTAGGCACTTTGCAAAGAACAGCACTGTTTTCTGTAGAAAAATGTGATGTGCCCACGTTGTGTTTTGGAGCTTTTCCTGTAGCGGGCACTTTGCCTACCCACACAAGTGAGGTACAATTTTTATCGGGAGACTTGGGGGAATGCCGTGTGGAAGGAAATTTGTGGCTCCTCTCAGATTCCAGAACTCTCTGTCACCGAAATGTGAGGAAAATGTGTTATTTTTGCCAAAGTTTGAGGTTTGCAAAGGATTCTGGGCAACAGAACCTGGTGAGAGCCCCACAAATCACCCCGTCTTGGATGCCCCTAGTTCTCTGGTTTTCAAAAATGTGCAGGTTTAGTAGGTTCCCTTATGTGCCGGCTAAGCTAGAGGCCAAAATCCACATATAGGCACATTGCAAAAAACAGCTCTGTTTTCTGTAGAAAAATGTGATGTGTCCACGTTGTGTTTTGGAGCATTTCCTGTCGCGGGCACTACGCCTACCCACACAAGTGAGGTACCATTTTTATCGGGAGACTTGGGGGAACACTGTGGGGAATGAAATTTGTGGATCCTCTCAGATTCCAGAACTCTCTGTCACCGAAATATGAGGAAAAGGGATTTTCTTTTGGTAAATTTTGAGGTTTGAAAAGAATTCTGGGCAACAGAACCTGGTGAGAGCCCCACAAGTCACCCCGTCTTGGATTCCCCTAGGTCTCTAGTTTTCAAAAATGCGCAGGATTGGTAGGTTCCCTTAGGTGCCGGCTAAGTTAGAGGCAAAAATCCACATTTAGGCACTTTGCAAAAAACAGCTCTGTTTTCTGTGGAAAAATGTGATGTGTCCACGTTGTGTTTTTGGAGCATTTCCTGTCGCGGGCACTATTCCTACCCACACAAGTGAGGTACCATTTCTATCGGGAGACTTGGGGGAACGCTGTGTGGAAGGAAAGTTGTGGCTCCTCTCAGATTCCAGAACTGTCTGTCACCGAAATGTGAGGAAAAGGTGTTATTTTTGCCAAAGTTTGAGGTTTGCAAAGGATTCTGGGTAACAGAACCTGGTGAGACCCCACAAGTCGCCCCGTCTTGGATTCCCCTATGTCTCTAGTTTTCAAAAATGCGCAGGTTTGATAGGTTTCCTTATGTGCCGGCTGAGCTAGAGGTCAAAATCCACAGGTAGACACTTTGCGAAAAACAGCTCTGTTTTCTGTAGAAAAATGTGATGTGTCCACGTTGTGTTTTGGAGCATTTCCTGTTGTGGGCACTATGCCTACCCACACAAGTGAGGTACCATTTTTATCGGGAGACTTGGGGAAACGCTGGGTGGAAGTAAATTTGTGGCTCCTCTCATTTTCCAGAACTTTCTGTCATCAAAATGTGAGGAAAAGTTTTTTTTAGCCAAATTTTGAGATTTGCAACGGATTCTGGGGAACAGAACCTGGTGAGAGCCGCACAAGCCACCCCGTCTTGGATTCCCCTAGGTCTCTAGTTTTCAAAAATGCGCAGGATTGGTAGGTTCCCTTAGGTGCCGGCTAAGCTAGAGGCCAAAATCCTCATGTAGGCACTTTGCAAAAAACAGCTCTGTTTTCTGTAGAAAATTGTGATGTGTCCACGTTGTGTTTTGGAGCATTTCCTGTCGCGGGCACTATGCCTACCCACACAAGCGAGATATCATTTTTATCGGGAGACTTGGGGGAACGCTGTATGGAAGGACATTTCTGGCTCCTCTCAGATTCCAGAATTCTCTGTCACCAAAATGTGAGGAAAAGGGATTCTTTTTGCCAAATTTTGAGGTTTGCAAAGGTTTCTGGGCAACAGAACCTGGTGAAAGCCCCACAAATCACCCCGTCTTGGATGCCCCTAGGTCTCTAGTCTTAAAAAATGCGCAGGTTTGGTAGGTTCCCTTAGGTGCCAGCTAAGCTAGAGGCCAAAATCCACATGTAGGCACTCTGCAAAAAACAGCTGTTTTCTGTGGAAAAATGTGATGTGTCCACGTTGTGTTTTTGGAGCATTTCCTGTCGCGGGCACTATGCCTACCCACACAAGTGAGGTACCATTTTTATAGGGAGACTTGGGGGAACGCTGTGTGGAAGGAAAGTTGTGGCTCCTCTCAGATTCCAGAACTGTCTGTCACCGAAATGTGAGGAAAAGGTGTTTTTTTAGTCAAATTTTGAGGTTTGCAAAGGATTCTGGGTAACAGAACCTGGTGAGAGCCCCACAAGTCACCCCGTCTTGGATTCCCCTAGGTCTCTAGTTTTCAAAAATGCGCAGGTTTGTTAGGTTTCCTTATGTGCCGGCTGAGATAGAGGTCAAAATCCACAGGTAGACACTTTGCAAAAAACAGCTCTGTTTTCTGTGGAAAAATGTGATGTGTCCACGTTGTGTTTTGGAGCATTTCCTGTCGCGGGCACTATGCCTACCCACACAAGCGAGGTACAATTTTTATCGGGAGACTTGGGGGAACGCTGTATGGAAGGACATTTCTGGCTCCTCTCAGATTCCAGAATTCTCTGTCACCGAAATGTGAGGAAAAGGGATTATTTTTGCCAAATTTTGAGGTTTGCAAAGGATTCTGGGCAACAGAACCTGGTGAGAGCCCCACAAATCACCCCGTCTTGGATGCCCCTAGGTCTCTAGTCTTAAAAAATGCGCAGGTTTGGTAGGTTCCCTTAGGTGCCAGCTAAGCTAGAGGCCAAAATCCACATGTAGGCACTTTGCAAAAAACAGCTGTTTTCTGTGGAAAAATGTGATGTGTCCACGTTGTGTTTTTGGAGCATTTCCTGTCGCAGGCACTATGCCTACCCACACAAGTGAGGTACCATTTTTATAGGGAGACTTGGGGGAACGCTGTGTGGAAGGAAAGTTGTGGCTCCTCTCAGATTCCAGAACTGTCTGTCACCGAAATGTGAGGAAAAGGTGTTTTTTTAGTCAAATTTTGAGGTTTGCAAAGGATTCTGGGTAACAGAACCTGGTGAGAGCCCCACAAGTCACCCCGTCTTGGATTCCCCTAGGTCTCTAGTTTTCAAAAATGCGCAGGTGTGTTAGGTTTCCTTATGTGCCGGCTGAGATAGAGGTCAAAATCCACAGGTAGACACTTTGCAAAAAACAGCTCTGTTTTCTGTGGAAAAATGTGATGTGTCCACGTTGTGTTTTGGAGCATTTCCTGTCGCGGGCACTATGCCTACCCACACAAGCGAGGTACAATTTTTATCGGGAGACTTGGGGGAACGCTGTATGGAAGGACATTTCTGGCTCCTCTCAGATTCCAGAATTCTCTGTCACTGAAATGTGAGGAAAAGGGATTCTTTTTGCCAAATTTTGAGGTTTGCAAAGGATTCTGGGCAACAGAACCTGGTGAGAGCCCCACAAATCACCCCGTCTTGGATGCCCCTAGGACTCTAGTTTTCAAAAATACGCAGGTTTGGAAGGTTCCCTTAGGTGCCGTCTAAGCTAGAGGCCAAAATCCACATATAGGCACATTGCAAAAAACAGCTCTGTTTTCTGTAGAAAAATGTGACGTGTCCACGTTGTGTTTTGGAGCATTTCCTGTCACGGGCTCTACGCCTACCCACACAAGTGAGGTACCATTTTTATCGGGAGACTTGGGGGAACGCTGTGGGGAAGGAAATTTTTGGATCCTCTCAGATTCCAGAACTCTCTGTCACCGAAATATGAGGAAAAGGGATTTTCTTTTGCCAGATTTTGAGGTTTGAAAAGAATTCTGGGCAACAAAACCTGGTGAGAGCCCCACAAGTCAATCCGTCTTGGATTCCCCTAGGTCTCTATTTTTCAAAAATGTGCTGGATTGGTAGGTTCCCTTAGGTGCCGGCTAAGCTAGAGGCAAAAAACCTCATGTAGGCACTTTGCAAAGAACAGCACTGTTTTCTGTAGAAAAATGTGATGTGCCCACGTTGTGTTTTGGAGCTTTTCCTGTAGCGGGCACTTTGCCTACCCACACAAGTGAGGTACAATTTTTATCGGGAGACTTGGGGGAATGCCGTGTGGAAGGAAATTTGTGGCTCCTCTCAGATTCCAGAACTCTCTGTCACCGAAATGTGAGGAAAATGTGTTATTTTTGCCAAAGTTTGAGGTTTGCAAAGGATTCTGGGCAACAGAACCTGGTGAGAGCCCCACAAATCACCCCGTCTTGGATGCCCCTAGTTCTCTGGTTTTCAAAAATGTGCAGGTTTAGTAGGTTCCCTTATGTGCCGGCTAAGCTAGAGGCCAAAATCCACATATAGGCACATTGCAAAAAACAGCTCTGTTTTCTGTAGAAAAATGTGATGTGTCCACGTTGTGTTTTGGAGCATTTCCTGTCGCGGGCACTACGCCTACCCACACAAGTGAGGTACCATTTTTATCGGGAGACTTGGGGGAACACTGTGGGGAATGAAATTTGTGGATCCTCTCAGATTCCAGAACTCTCTGTCACCGAAATATGAGGAAAAGGGATTTTCTTTTGGTAAATTTTGAGGTTTGAAAAGAATTCTGGGCAACAGAACCTGGTGAGAGCCCCACAAGTCACCCCGTCTTGGATTCCCCTAGGTCTCTAGTTTTCAAAAATGCGCAGGATTGGTAGGTTCCCTTAGGTGCCGGCTAAGTTAGAGGCAAAAATCCACATTTAGGCACTTTGCAAAAAACAGCTCTGTTTTCTGTGGAAAAATGTGATGTGTCCACGTTGTGTTTTTGGAGCATTTCCTGTCGCGGGCACTATTCCTACCCACACAAGTGAGGTACCATTTCTATCGGGAGACTTGGGGGAACGCTGTGTGGAAGGAAAGTTGTGGCTCCTCTCAGATTCCAGAACTGTCTGTCACCGAAATGTGAGGAAAAGGTGTTATTTTTGCCAAAGTTTGAGGTTTGCAAAGGATTCTGGGTAACAGAACCTGGTGAGACCCCACAAGTCGCCCCGTCTTGGATTCCCCTATGTCTCTAGTTTTCAAAAATGCGCAGGTTTGATAGGTTTCCTTATGTGCCGGCTGAGCTAGAGGTCAAAATCCACAGGTAGACACTTTGCGAAAAACAGCTCTGTTTTCTGTAGAAAAATGTGATGTGTCCACGTTGTGTTTTGGAGCATTTCCTGTTGTGGGCACTATGCCTACCCACACAAGTGAGGTACCATTTTTATCGGGAGACTTGGGGAAACGCTGGGTGGAAGTAAATTTGTGGCTCCTCTCATTTTCCAGAACTCTCTGTCATCAAAATGTGAGGAAAAGTTTTTTTTAGCCAAATTTTGAGATTTGCAACGGATTCTGGGGAACAGAACCTGGTGAGAGCCGCACAAGCCACCCCGTCTTGGATTCCCCTAGGTCTCTAGTTTTCAAAAATGCGCAGGATTGGTAGGTTCCCTTAGGTGCCGGCTAAGCTAGAGGCCAAAATCCTCATGTAGGCACTTTGCAAAAAACAGCTCTGTTTTCTGTAGAAAATTGTGATGTGTCCACGTTGTGTTTTGGAGCATTTCCTGTCGCGGGCACTATGCCTACCCACACAAGCGAGATATCATTTTTATCGGGAGACTTGGGGGAACGCTGTATGGAAGGACATTTCTGGCTCCTCTCAGATTCCAGAATTCTCTGTCACCAAAATGTGAGGAAAAGGGATTCTTTTTGCCAAATTTTGAGGTTTGCAAAGGTTTCTGGGCAACAGAACCTGGTGAAAGCCCCACAAATCACCCCGTCTTGGATGCCCCTAGGTCTCTAGTCTTAAAAAATGCGCAGGTTTGGTAGGTTCCCTTAGGTGCCAGCTAAGCTAGAGGCCAAAATCCACATGTAGGCACTCTGCAAAAAACAGCTGTTTTCTGTGGAAAAATGTGATGTGTCCACGTTGTGTTTTTGGAGCATTTCCTGTCGCGGGCACTATGCCTACCCACACAAGTGAGGTACCATTTTTATAGGGAGACTTGGGGGAACGCTGTGTGGAAGGAAAGTTGTGGCTCCTCTCAGATTCCAGAACTGTCTGTCACCGAAATGTGAGGAAAAGGTGTTTTTTTAGTCAAATTTTGAGGTTTGCAAAGGATTCTGGGTAACAGAACCTGGTGAGAGCCCCACAAGTCACCCCGTCTTGGATTCCCCTAGGTCTCTAGTTTTCAAAAATGCGCAGGTTTGTTAGGTTTCCTTATGTGCCGGCTGAGATAGAGGTCAAAATCCACAGGTAGACACTTTGCAAAAAACAGCTCTGTTTTCTGTGGAAAAATGTGATGTGTCCACGTTGTGTTTTGGAGCATTTCCTGTCGCGGGCACTATGCCTACCCACACAAGCGAGGTACAATTTTTATCGGGAGACTTGGGGGAACGCTGTATGGAAGGACATTTCTGGCTCCTCTCAGATTCCAGAATTCTCTGTCACCGAAATGTGAGGAAAAGGGATTATTTTTGCCAAATTTTGAGGTTTGCAAAGGATTCTGGGCAACAGAACCTGGTGAGAGCCCCACAAATCACCCCGTCTTGGATGCCCCTAGGTCTCTAGTTTTCAAAAATGCGCAGGTTTGGAAGGTTCCCTTAGGTGCCGGCTAAGCTAGAGGCCAAAATCCACATATAGGCACATTGCAAAAAACAGCTCTGTTTTCTGTAGAAAAATGTGATGTGTCCACGTTGTGTTTTGGAGCATTTCCTGTCACGGGCACTACGCCTACCCACACAAGTGAGGTACCATTTTTATCGGGAGACTTGGGGGAACGCTGTGGGGAAGGAAATTTGTGGATCCTCTCAGATTCCAGAACTCTCTGTCACCGAAATATGAGGAAAAGGGATTTTCTTTTGCCAGATTTTGAGGTTTGAAAAGAATTCTGGGCAACAAAACCTGGTGAGAGCCCCACAAGTCACCCCGTCTTGGATTCCCCTAGTTCTCTAGTTTTCAAAAATGCGAAGGTTTGGTAGGTTCCCTTAGGTGCCAGCTAAGCTAGAGGCCAAAATCCACATGTAGGCACTTTGCAAAAAACAGCTGTTTTCTGTGGAAAAATGTGATGTGTCCACGTTGTGTTTTTGGAGCATTTCCTGTTGCGGGCACTATGCCTACCCACACAAGTGAGGTACCATTTTTATCGGGAGACTTGGGGGAACGCTGTGTGGAAGGAAAGTTGTGGCTCCTCTCAGATTCCAGAACTGTCTGTCACCGAAATGTGAGGAAAAGGTGTTTTTTTAGCCAAATTTTGAGGATTGCAAAGGATTCTGGGTAACAGAACCTGGTGAGAGCCGCACAAGTCACCCTTTCTTGGATTCCCCTATGTCTCTAGTTTTCAAAAATGAAGAGGTTTGGTAGGTTTCCCTAGGTTCCGGCTGAGCTAGAGGCCAAAATCCACAGGTAGGCACTTAGCAAAAAACAGCTCTGTTTTCTGTAGAAAAATGTGATGTGTCCACATTGTGTTTTGGAGCATTTCCTGTTGTGGGCACTATGCCTACCCACACAAGTGAGGTACCATTTTTATCGGGAGACTTGGGGGAACGCTGGGTGGAAGGAAATTTGTGGCTCCACTCATTATCCAGAACTGTCTGTCACCAAAATATGAGGAAAAGATTTTTTTTTGCCAAATTTTGAGATTTGCAACGGATTCTGGGGAACAGAACCTGGTGAGAGCCGCACAAGTCACCCTTTCTTGGATTCCCCTAGGTCTCTAGTTTTAAAAAATGAACAGGTTTGGTAGGTTTCCCTAGGTTCCGGCTGAGCTAGAGGCCAAAATCCACAGGTAGGCACTTTGCAAAAAACAGCTCTGTTTTCTGTAGAAAAATGTGAGGTGTCCACGTTTTGTTTTGGAGCATTTCCTGTCGCGGGCACTATGCCTACCCATACAAGTGAGGTACCATTTTTATCGGGAGACTTGGGGGAATGCTGGGTGGAAGGAAATCTGTGGCTCCACTCATTTTCCAGAACTCTCTGTCACCAAAATGTGAGGAAAAGGTTTTTTTTAGCCAAATTTTGAGATTTGCAACGGATTCTGGGGAACAGAACCTGGTGAGAGCCGCACAAGTCACCCCGTCTTGGATTCCCCTAGGTCTCTAGTTTTCAAAAATGCGCAGGTTTGGTAGGTTCCCTTAGGTGCTGGCTAAGCTAGAGGCCAAAATCCACATGTAGGCACTTTGCAAAAAACAGCTCTGTTTTCTGTAGAAAATTGTGATGTGTCCACATTGTGTTTTGGAGCATTTCCTGTCGTGGGCAATATGCCTACCCACACAAGCGAGGTACCATTTTTATCGGGAGACTTTGGTGAACGCTGTATGGAAGGACATTTCTGGCTCCTCTCAGATTCCAGAATTTTCTGTCACCGAAATGTGAGGAAAAGGGATTCTTTTTGCCAAATTTTGAGGTTTGCAAAGGATTCTGGGCAACAGAACCTGGTGAGAGCCCCACAAATCACCCCGTCTTGGATGCCCCTAGTTGTCTAGTTTTCAAAAATGCACAGGTTTAGTAGGTTCCCTTAGGTGCCGGCTAAGCTAGAGGCCAAAATCCACATATAGGCACATTGCAAAAAACAGCTCTGTTTTCTGTAGAAAAATGTGATGTGTCCATGTTGTGTTTTGGAGCATTTCCTGTCGCGGGCACTACGCCTACCCACACAAGTGAGGTACCATTTTTATCGGGAGTCTTGGGGGAACACTGTGGGGAATGAAATTTGTGGATCCTCTCAGATTCCAGAACTCTCTGTCACCGAAATTTGAGTGAAAAGGGATTTTCTTTTGGTAAATTTTGAGGTTTGAAAAGAATTCTCGGCAACAGAACCTGGTGAGAGCCCCACAAGTCACCCCGTCTTGGATTCCCCTAGGTCTCTAGTTTTCAAAAATGCGCAGGATTGGTAGGTTCCCTTAGGTGCCGGCTAAGTTAGAGGCAAAAATCCACATTTAGGCACTTTGCAAAAAACAGCTCTGTTTTCTGTGGAAAAATGTGATGTGTCCACGTTGTGTTTTTGGAGCATTTCCTGTCGCGGGCACTATTCCTACCCACACAAGTGAGGTACCATTTCTATCGGGAGACTTGGGGGAACGCTGTGTGGAAGGAAAGTTGTGGCTCCTCTCAGATTCCAGAACTGTCTGTCACCGAAATGTGAGGAAAAGGTGTTATTTTTGCCAAAGTTTGAGGTTTGCAAAGGATTCTGGGTAACAGAACCTGGTGAGACCCCACAAGTCACCCCGTCTTGGATTCCCCTATGTCTCTAGTTTTCAAAAATGTGCAGGTTTGATAGGTTTCCTTATGTGCCGGCTGAGCTAGAGGTCAAAATCCACAGGTAGACACTTTGCAAAAAACAGCTCTGTTTTCTGCAGAAAAATGTGATGTGTCCACGTTGTGTTTTGGAGCATTTCCTGTTGTGGGCACTATGCCTACCCACACAAGTGAGGTACCATTTTTATCGGGAGACTTGGGGGAACGCTGTGGGGAAGGAAATTTGTGGATCCTCTCAGATTCCAGAACTCTCTGTCACCGAAATATGAGGAAAAGGGATTTTCTTTTGCCAGATTTTGAGGTTTGAAAATAATTCTGGGCAACAAAACCTGGTGAGAGCCCCACAAATCACCCCGTCTTGGATGCCCCTAGTTCTCTAGTCTTAAAAAATGCGCAGGTTTGGTAGGTTCCCTTAGGTGCCAGCTAAGCTAGAGGCCAAAATCCACATGTAGGCACTTTGCAAAAAACAGCTGTTTTCTGTGGAAAAATGTGATGTGTCCACGTTGTGTTTTTGGAGCATTTCCTGTCGCAGGCACTATGCCTACCCACACAAGTGAGGTACCATTTTTATAGGGAGACTTGGGGGAACGCTGTGTGGAAGGAAAGTTGTGGCTCCTCTCAGATTCCAGAACTGTCTGTCACCGAAATGTGAGGAAAAGGTGTTTTTTTAGTCAAATTTTGAGGTTTGCAAAGGATTCTGGGTAACAGAACCTGGTGAGAGCCCCACAAGTCACCCCGTCTTGGATTCCCCTAGGTCTCTAGTTTTCAAAAATGCGCAGGTGTGTTAGGTTTCCTTATGTGCCGGCTGAGATAGAGGTCAAAATCCACAGGTAGACACTTTGCAAAAAACAGCTCTGTTTTCTGTGGAAAAATGTGATGTGTCCACGTTGTGTTTTGGAGCATTTCCTGTCGCGGGCACTATGCCTACCCACACAAGCGAGGTACAATTTTTATCGGGAGACTTGGGGGAACGCTGTATGGAAGGACATTTCTGGCTCCTCTCAGATTCCAGAATTCTCTGTCACTGAAATGTGAGGAAAAGGGATTCTTTTTGCCAAATTTTGAGGTTTGCAAAGGATTCTGGGCAACAGAACCTGGTGAGAGCCCCACAAATCACCCCGTCTTGGATGCCCCTAGGACTCTAGTTTTCAAAAATACGCAGGTTTGGAAGGTTCCCTTAGGTGCCGTCTAAGCTAGAGGCCAAAATCCACATATAGGCACATTGCAAAAAACAGCTCTGTTTTCTGTAGAAAAATGTGACGTGTCCACGTTGTGTTTTGGAGCATTTCCTGTCACGGGCTCTACGCCTACCCACACAAGTGAGGTACCATTTTTATCGGGAGACTTGGGGGAACGCTGTGGGGAAGGAAATTTTTGGATCCTCTCAGATTCCAGAACTCTCTGTCACCGAAATATGAGGAAAAGGGATTTTCTTTTGCCAGATTTTGAGGTTTGAAAAGAATTCTGGGCAACAAAACCTGGTGAGAGCCCCACAAGTCAACCCGTCTTGGATTCCCCTAGGTCTCTATTTTTCAAAAATGTGCTGGATTGGTAGGTTCCCTTAGGTGCCGGCTAAGCTAGAGGCAAAAAACCTCATGTAGGCACTTTGCAAAGAACAGCACTGTTTTCTGTAGAAAAATGTGATGTGCCCACGTTGTGTTTTGGAGCTTTTCCTGTAGCGGGCACTTTGCCTACCCACACAAGTGAGGTACAATTTTTATCGGGAGACTTGGGGGAATGCCGTGTGGAAGGAAATTTGTGGCTCCTCTCAGATTCCAGAACTCTCTGTCACCGAAATGTGAGGAAAATGTGTTATTTTTGCCAAAGTTTGAGGTTTGCAAAGGATTCTGGGCAACAGAACCTGGTGAGAGCCCCACAAATCACCCCGTCTTGGATGCCCCTAGTTCTCTGGTTTTCAAAAATGTGCAGGTTTAGTAGGTTCCCTTATGTGCCGGCTAAGCTAGAGGCCAAAATCCACATATAGGCACATTGCAAAAAACAGCTCTGTTTTCTGTAGAAAAATGTGATGTGTCCACGTTGTGTTTTGGAGCATTTCCTGTCGCGGGCACTACGCCTACCCACACAAGTGAGGTACCATTTTTATCGGGAGACTTGGGGGAACACTGTGGGGAATGAAATTTGTGGATCCTCTCAGATTCCAGAACTCTCTGTCACCGAAATATGAGGAAAAGGGATTTTCTTTTGGTAAATTTTGAGGTTTGAAAAGAATTCTGGGCAACAGAACCTGGTGAGAGCCCCACAAGTCACCCCGTCTTGGATTCCCCTAGGTCTCTAGTTTTCAAAAATGCGCAGGATTGGTAGGTTCCCTTAGGTGCCGGCTAAGTTAGAGGCAAAAATCCACATTTAGGCACTTTGCAAAAAACAGCTCTGTTTTCTGTGGAAAAATGTGATGTGTCCACGTTGTGTTTTTGGAGCATTTCCTGTCGCGGGCACTATTCCTACCCACACAAGTGAGGTACCATTTCTATCGGGAGACTTGGGGGAACGCTGTGTGGAAGGAAAGTTGTGGCTCCTCTCAGATTCCAGAACTGTCTGTCACCGAAATGTGAGGAAAAGGTGTTATTTTTGCCAAAGTTTGAGGTTTGCAAAGGATTCTGGGTAACAGAACCTGGTGAGACCCCACAAGTCGCCCCGTCTTGGATTCCCCTATGTCTCTAGTTTTCAAAAATGCGCAGGTTTGATAGGTTTCCTTATGTGCCGGCTGAGCTAGAGGTCAAAATCCACAGGTAGACACTTTGCGAAAAACAGCTCTGTTTTCTGTAGAAAAATGTGATGTGTCCACGTTGTGTTTTGGAGCATTTCCTGTTGTGGGCACTATGCCTACCCACACAAGTGAGGTACCATTTTTATCGGGAGACTTGGGGAAACGCTGGGTGGAAGTAAATTTGTGGCTCCTCTCATTTTCCAGAACTTTCTGTCATCAAAATGTGAGGAAAAGTTTTTTTTAGCCAAATTTTGAGATTTGCAACGGATTCTGGGGAACAGAACCTGGTGAGAGCCGCACAAGCCACCCCGTCTTGGATTCCCCTAGGTCTCTAGTTTTCAAAAATGCGCAGGATTGGTAGGTTCCCTTAGGTGCCGGCTAAGCTAGAGGCCAAAATCCTCATGTAGGCACTTTGCAAAAAACAGCTCTGTTTTCTGTAGAAAATTGTGATGTGTCCACGTTGTGTTTTGGAGCATTTCCTGTCGCGGGCACTATGCCTACCCACACAAGCGAGATATCATTTTTATCGGGAGACTTGGGGGAACGCTGTATGGAAGGACATTTCTGGCTCCTCTCAGATTCCAGAATTCTCTGTCACCAAAATGTGAGGAAAAGGGATTCTTTTTGCCAAATTTTGAGGTTTGCAAAGGTTTCTGGGCAACAGAACCTGGTGAAAGCCCCACAAATCACCCCGTCTTGGATGCCCCTAGGTCTCTAGTCTTAAAAAATGCGCAGGTTTGGTAGGTTCCCTTAGGTGCCAGCTAAGCTAGAGGCCAAAATCCACATGTAGGCACTCTGCAAAAAACAGCTGTTTTCTGTGGAAAAATGTGATGTGTCCACGTTGTGTTTTTGGAGCATTTCCTGTCGCGGGCACTATGCCTACCCACACAAGTGAGGTACCATTTTTATAGGGAGACTTGGGGGAACGCTGTGTGGAAGGAAAGTTGTGGCTCCTCTCAGATTCCAGAACTGTCTGTCACCGAAATGTGAGGAAAAGGTGTTTTTTTAGTCAAATTTTGAGGTTTGCAAAGGATTCTGGGTAACAGAACCTGGTGAGAGCCCCACAAGTCACCCCGTCTTGGATTCCCCTAGGTCTCTAGTTTTCAAAAATGCGCAGGTTTGTTAGGTTTCCTTATGTGCCGGCTGAGATAGAGGTCAAAATCCACAGGTAGACACTTTGCAAAAAACAGCTCTGTTTTCTGTGGAAAAATGTGATGTGTCCACGTTGTGTTTTGGAGCATTTCCTGTCGCGGGCACTATGCCTACCCACACAAGCGAGGTACAATTTTTATCGGGAGACTTGGGGGAACGCTGTATGGAAGGACATTTCTGGCTCCTCTCAGATTCCAGAATTCTCTGTCACCGAAATGTGAGGAAAAGGGATTATTTTTGCCAAATTTTGAGGTTTGCAAAGGATTCTGGGCAACAGAACCTGGTGAGAGCCCCACAAATCACCCCGTCTTGGATGCCCCTAGGTCTCTAGTTTTCAAAAATGCGCAGGTTTGGAAGGTTCCCTTAGGTGCCGGCTAAGCTAGAGGCCAAAATCCACATATAGGCACATTGCAAAAAACAGCTCTGTTTTCTGTAGAAAAATGTGATGTGTCCACGTTGTGTTTTGGAGCATTTCCTGTCACGGGCACTACGCCTACCCACACAAGTGAGGTACCATTTTTATCGGGAGACTTGGGGGAACGCTGTGGGGAAGGAAATTTGTGGATCCTCTCAGATTCCAGAACTCTCTGTCACCGAAATATGAGGAAAAGGGATTTTCTTTTGCCAGATTTTGAGGTTTGAAAAGAATTCTGGGCAACAAAACCTGGTGAGAGCCCCACAAGTCACCCCGTCTTGGATTCCCCTAGTTCTCTAGTTTTCAAAAATGCGAAGGTTTGGTAGGTTCCCTTAGGTGCCAGCTAAGCTAGAGGCCAAAATCCACATGTAGGCACTTTGCAAAAAACAGCTGTTTTCTGTGGAAAAATGTGATGTGTCCACGTTGTGTTTTTGGAGCATTTCCTGTTGCGGGCACTATGCCTACCCACACAAGTGAGGTACCATTTTTATCGGGAGACTTGGGGGAACGCTGTGTGGAAGGAAAGTTGTGGCTCCTCTCAGATTCCAGAACTGTCTGTCACCGAAATGTGAGGAAAAGGTGTTTTTTTAGCCAAATTTTGAGGATTGCAAAGGATTCTGGGTAACAGAACCTGGTGAGAGCCGCACAAGTCACCCTTTCTTGGATTCCCCTATGTCTCTAGTTTTCAAAAATGAAGAGGTTTGGTAGGTTTCCCTAGGTTCCGGCTGAGCTAGAGGCCAAAATCCACAGGTAGGCACTTAGCAAAAAACAGCTCTGTTTTCTGTAGAAAAATGTGATGTGTCCACATTGTGTTTTGGAGCATTTCCTGTTGTGGGCACTATGCCTACCCACACAAGTGAGGTACCATTTTTATCGGGAGACTTGGGGGAACGCTGGGTGGAAGGAAATTTGTGGCTCCACTCATTATCCAGAACTGTCTGTCACCAAAATATGAGGAAAAGATTTTTTTTTGCCAAATTTTGAGATTTGCAACGGATTCTGGGGAACAGAACCTGGTGAGAGCCGCACAAGTCACCCTTTCTTGGATTCCCCTAGGTCTCTAGTTTTAAAAAATGAACAGGTTTGGTAGGTTTCCCTAGGTTCCGGCTGAGCTAGAGGCCAAAATCCACAGGTAGGCACTTTGCAAAAAACAGCTCTGTTTTCTGTAGAAAAATGTGAGGTGTCCACGTTTTGTTTTGGAGCATTTCCTGTCGCGGGCACTATGCCTACCCATACAAGTGAGGTACCATTTTTATCGGGAGACTTGGGGGAATGCTGGGTGGAAGGAAATCTGTGGCTCCACTCATTTTCCAGAACTCTCTGTCACCAAAATGTGAGGAAAAGGTTTTTTTTTGCCAAATTTTGAGATTTGCAACGGATTCTGGGGAACAGAACCTGGTGAGAGCCGCACAAGTCACCCCGTCTTGGATTCCCCTAGGTCTCTAGTTTTCAAAAATGCGCAGGTTTGGTAGGTTCCCTTAGGTGCTGGCTAAGCTAGAGGCCAAAATCCACATGTAGGCACTTTGCAAAAAACAGCTCTGTTTTCTGTAGAAAATTGTGATGTGTCCACATTGTGTTTTGGAGCATTTCCTGTCGTGGGCAATATGCCTACCCACACAAGCGAGGTACCATTTTTATCGGGAGACTTTGGTGAACGCTGTATGGAAGGACATTTCTGGCTCCTCTCAGATTCCAGAATTTTCTGTCACCGAAATGTGAGGAAAAGGGATTCTTTTTGCCAAATTTTGAGGTTTGCAAAGGATTCTGGGCAACAGAACCTGGTGAGAGCCCCACAAATCACCCCGTCTTGGATGCCCCTAGTTGTCTAGTTTTCAAAAATGCACAGGTTTAGTAGGTTCCCTTAGGTGCCGGCTAAGCTAGAGGCCAAAATCCACATATAGGCACATTGCAAAAAACAGCTCTGTTTTCTGTAGAAAAATGTGATGTGTCCATGTTGTGTTTTGGAGCATTTCCTGTCGCGGGCACTACGCCTACCCACACAAGTGAGGTACCATTTTTATCGGGAGTCTTGGGGGAACACTGTGGGGAATGAAATTTGTGGATCCTCTCAGATTCCAGAACTCTCTGTCACCGAAATTTGAGTGAAAAGGGATTTTCTTTTGGTAAATTTTGAGGTTTGAAAAGAATTCTCGGCAACAGAACCTGGTGAGAGCCCCACAAGTCACCCCGTCTTGGATTCCCCTAGGTCTCTAGTTTTCAAAAATGCGCAGGATTGGTAGGTTCCCTTAGGTGCCGGCTAAGTTAGAGGCAAAAATCCACATTTAGGCACTTTGCAAAAAACAGCTCTGTTTTCTGTGGAAAAATGTGATGTGTCCACGTTGTGTTTTTGGAGCATTTCCTGTCGCGGGCACTATTCCTACCCACACAAGTGAGGTACCATTTCTATCGGGAGACTTGGGGGAACGCTGTGTGGAAGGAAAGTTGTGGCTCCTCTCAGATTCCAGAACTGTCTGTCACCGAAATGTGAGGAAAAGGTGTTATTTTTGCCAAAGTTTGAGGTTTGCAAAGGATTCTGGGTAACAGAACCTGGTGAGACCCCACAAGTCACCCCGTCTTGGATTCCCCTATGTCTCTAGTTTTCAAAAATGTGCAGGTTTGATAGGTTTCCTTATGTGCCGGCTGAGCTAGAGGTCAAAATCCACAGGTAGACACTTTGCAAAAAACAGCTCTGTTTTCTGCAGAAAAATGTGATGTGTCCACGTTGTGTTTTGGAGCATTTCCTGTTGTGGGCACTATGCCTACCCACACAAGTGAGGTACCATTTTTATTGGGAGACTTGGGGGAACGCTGTGGGGAAGGAAATTTGTGGATCCTCTCAGATTCCAGAACTCTCTGTCACCGAAATATGAGGAAAAGGGATTTTCTTTTGCCAGATTTTGAGGTTTGAAAAGAATTCTGGGCAACAAAACCTGGTGAGAGCCCCACAAATCACCCCGTCTTGGATGCCCCTAGTTCTCTAGTCTTAAAAAATGCGCAGGTTTGGTAGGTTCCCTTAGGTGCCAGCTAAGCTAGAGGCCAAAATCCACATGTAGGCACTTTGCAAAAAACAGCTGTTTTCTGTGGAAAAATGTGATGTGTCCACGTTGTGTTTTTGGAGCATTTCCTGTCGCAGGCACTATGCCTACCCACACAAGTGAGGTACCATTTTTATAGGGAGACTTGGGGGAACGCTGTGTGGAAGGAAAGTTGTGGCTCCTCTCAGATTCCAGAACTGTCTGTCACCGAAATGTGAGGAAAAGGTGTTTTTTTAGTCAAATTTTGAGGTTTGCAAAGGATTCTGGGTAACAGAACCTGGTGAGAGCCCCACAAGTCACCCCGTCTTGGATTCCCCTAGGTCTCTAGTTTTCAAAAATGCGCAGGTGTGTTAGGTTTCCTTATGTGCCGGCTGAGATAGAGGTCAAAATCCACAGGTAGACACTTTGCAAAAAACAGCTCTGTTTTCTGTGGAAAAATGTGATGTGTCCACGTTGTGTTTTGGAGCATTTCCTGTCGCGGGCACTATGCCTACCCACACAAGCGAGGTACAATTTTTATCGGGAGACTTGGGGGAACGCTGTATGGAAGGACATTTCTGGCTCCTCTCAGATTCCAGAATTCTCTGTCACTGAAATGTGAGGAAAAGGGATTCTTTTTGCCAAATTTTGAGGTTTGCAAAGGATTCTGGGCAACAGAACCTGGTGAGAGCCCCACAAATCACCCCGTCTTGGATGCCCCTAGGACTCTAGTTTTCAAAAATACGCAGGTTTGGAAGGTTCCCTTAGGTGCCGTCTAAGCTAGAGGCCAAAATCCACATATAGGCACATTGCAAAAAACAGCTCTGTTTTCTGTAGAAAAATGTGACGTGTCCACGTTGTGTTTTGGAGCATTTCCTGTCACGGGCTCTACGCCTACCCACACAAGTGAGGTACCATTTTTATCGGGAGACTTGGGGGAACGCTGTGGGGAAGGAAATTTTTGGATCCTCTCAGATTCCAGAACTCTCTGTCACCGAAATATGAGGAAAAGGGATTTTCTTTTGCCAGATTTTGAGGTTTGAAAAGAATTCTGGGCAACAAAACCTGGTGAGAGCCCCACAAGTCAACCCGTCTTGGATTCCCCTAGGTCTCTATTTTTCAAAAATGTGCTGGATTGGTAGGTTCCCTTAGGTGCCGGCTAAGCTAGAGGCAAAAAACCTCATGTAGGCACTTTGCAAAGAACAGCACTGTTTTCTGTAGAAAAATGTGATGTGCCCACGTTTGTTTTGGAGCTTTTCCTGTAGCGGGCACTTTGCCTACCCACACAAGTGAGGTACAATTTTTATCGGGAGACTTGGGGGAATGCCGTGTGGAAGGAAATTTGTGGCTCCTCTCAGATTCCAGAACTCTCTGTCACCGAAATGTGAGGAAAATGTGTTATTTTTGCCAAAGTTTGAGGTTTGCAAAGGATTCTGGGCAACAGAACCTGGTGAGAGCCCCACAAATCACCCCGTCTTGGATGCCCCTAGTTCTCTGGTTTTCAAAAATGTGCAGGTTTAGTAGGTTCCCTTATGTGCCGGCTAAGCTAGAGGCCAAAATCCACATATAGGCACATTGCAAAAAACAGCTCTGTTTTCTGTAGAAAAATGTGATGTGTCCACGTTGTGTTTTGGAGCATTTCCTGTCGCGGGCACTACGCCTACCCACACAAGTGAGGTACCATTTTTATCGGGAGACTTGGGGGAACACTGTGGGGAATGAAATTTGTGGATCCTCTCAGATTCCAGAACTCTCTGTCACCGAAATATGAGGAAAAGGGATTTTCTTTTGGTAAATTTTGAGGTTTGAAAAGAATTCTGGGCAACAGAACCTGGTGAGAGCCCCACAAGTCACCCCGTCTTGGATTCCCCTAGGTCTCTAGTTTTCAAAAATGCGCAGGATTGGTAGGTTCCCTTAGGTGCCGGCTAAGTTAGAGGCAAAAATCCACATTTAGGCACTTTGCAAAAAACAGCTCTGTTTTCTGTGGAAAAATGTGATGTGTCCACGTTGTGTTTTTGGAGCATTTCCTGTCGCGGGCACTATTCCTACCCACACAAGTGAGGTACCATTTCTATCGGGAGACTTGGGGGAACGCTGTGTGGAAGGAAAGTTGTGGCTCCTCTCAGATTCCAGAACTGTCTGTCACCGAAATGTGAGGAAAAGGTGTTATTTTTGCCAAAGTTTGAGGTTTGCAAAGGATTCTGGGTAACAGAACCTGGTGAGACCCCACAAGTCGCCCCGTCTTGGATTCCCCTATGTCTCTAGTTTTCAAAAATGCGCAGGTTTGATAGGTTTCCTTATGTGCCGGCTGAGCTAGAGGTCAAAATCCACAGGTAGACACTTTGCGAAAAACAGCTCTGTTTTCTGTAGAAAAATGTGATGTGTCCACGTTGTGTTTTGGAGCATTTCCTGTTGTGGGCACTATGCCTACCCACACAAGTGAGGTACCATTTTTATCGGGAGACTTGGGGAAACGCTGGGTGGAAGTAAATTTGTGGCTCCTCTCATTTTCCAGAACTCTCTGTCATCAAAATGTGAGGAAAAGTTTTTTTTAGCCAAATTTTGAGATTTGCAACGGATTCTGGGGAACAGAACCTGGTGAGAGCCGCACAAGCCACCCCGTCTTGGATTCCCCTAGGTCTCTAGTTTTCAAAAATGCGCAGGATTGGTAGGTTCCCTTAGGTGCCGGCTAAGCTAGAGGCCAAAATCCTCATGTAGGCACTTTGCAAAAAACAGCTCTGTTTTCTGTAGAAAATTGTGATGTGTCCACGTTGTGTTTTGGAGCATTTCCTGTCGCGGGCACTATGCCTACCCACACAAGCGAGATATCATTTTTATCGGGAGACTTGGGGGAACGCTGTATGGAAGGACATTTCTGGCTCCTCTCAGATTCCAGAATTCTCTGTCACCAAAATGTGAGGAAAAGGGATTCTTTTTGCCAAATTTTGAGGTTTGCAAAGGTTTCTGGGCAACAGAACCTGGTGAAAGCCCCACAAATCACCCCATCTTGGATGCCCCTAGGTCTCTAGTCTTAAAAAATGCGCAGGTTTGGTAGGTTCCCTTAGGTGCCAGCTAAGCTAGAGGCCAAAATCCACATGTAGGCACTCTGCAAAAAACAGCTGTTTTCTGTGGAAAAATGTGATGTGTCCACGTTGTGTTTTTGGAGCATTTCCTGTCGCGGGCACTATGCCTACCCACACAAGTGAGGTACCATTTTTATAGGGAGACTTGGGGGAACGCTGTGTGGAAGGAAAGTTGTGGCTCCTCTCAGATTCCAGAACTGTCTGTCACCGAAATGTGAGGAAAAGGTGTTTTTTTAGTCAAATTTTGAGGTTTGCAAAGGATTCTGGGTAACAGAACCTGGTGAGAGCCCCACAAGTCACCCCGTCTTGGATTCCCCTAGGTCTCTAGTTTTCAAAAATGCGCAGGTTTGTTAGGTTTCCTTATGTGCCGGCTGAGATAGAGGTCAAAATCCACAGGTAGACACTTTGCAAAAAACAGCTCTGTTTTCTGTGGAAAAATGTGATGTGTCCACGTTGTGTTTTGGAGCATTTCCTGTCGCGGGCACTATGCCTACCCACACAGGCGAGGTACAATTTTTATCGGGAGACTTGGGGGAACGCTGTATGGAAGGACATTTCTGGCTCCTCTCAGATTCCAGAATTCTCTGTCACCGAAATGTGAGGAAAAGGGATTATTTTTGCCAAATTTTGAGGTTTGCAAAGGATTCTGGGCAACAGAACCTGGTGAGAGCCCCACAAATCACCCCGTCTTGGATGCCCCTAGGTCTCTAGTTTTCAAAAATGCGCAGGTTTGGAAGGTTCCCTTAGGTGCCGGCTAAGCTAGAGGCCAAAATCCACATATAGGCACATTGCAAAAAACAGCTCTGTTTTCTGTAGAAAAATGTGATGTGTCCACGTTGTGTTTTGGAGCATTTCCTGTCACGGGCACTACGCCTACCCACACAAGTGAGGTACCATTTTTATCGGGAGACTTGGGGGAACGCTGTGGGGAAGGAAATTTGTGGATCCTCTCAGATTCCAGAACTCTCTGTCACCGAAATATGAGGAAAAGGGATTTTCTTTTGCCAGATTTTGAGGTTTGAAAAGAATTCTGGGCAACAAAACCTGGTGAGAGCCCCACAAGTCACCCCGTCTTGGATTCCCCTAGTTCTCTAGTTTTCAAAAATGCGAAGGTTTGGTAGGTTCCCTTAGGTGCCAGCTAAGCTAGAGGCCAAAATCCACATGTAGGCACTTTGCAAAAAACAGCTGTTTTCTGTGGAAAAATGTGATGTGTCCACGTTGTGTTTTTGGAGCATTTCCTGTTGCGGGCACTATGCCTACCCACACAAGTGAGGTACCATTTTTATCGGGAGACTTGGGGGAACGCTGTGTGGAAGGAAAGTTGTGGCTCCTCTCAGATTCCAGAACTGTCTGTCACCGAAATGTGAGGAAAAGGTGTTTTTTTAGCCAAATTTTGAGGATTGCAAAGGATTCTGGGTAACAGAACCTGGTGAGAGCCGCACAAGTCACCCTTTCTTGGATTCCCCTATGTCTCTAGTTTTCAAAAATGAAGAGGTTTGGTAGGTTTCCCTAGGTTCCGGCTGAGCTAGAGGCCAAAATCCACAGGTAGGCACTTAGCAAAAAACAGCTCTGTTTTCTGTAGAAAAATGTGATGTGTCCACATTGTGTTTTGGAGCATTTCCTGTTGTGGGCACTATGCCTACCCACACAAGTGAGGTACCATTTTTATCGGGAGACTTGGGGGAACGCTGGGTGGAAGGAAATTTGTGGCTCCACTCATTATCCAGAACTGTCTGTCACCAAAATATGAGGAAAAGATTTTTTTTTGCCAAATTTTGAGATTTGCAACGGATTCTGGGGAACAGAACCTGGTGAGAGCCGCACAAGTCACCCTTTCTTGGATTCCCCTAGGTCTCTAGTTTTAAAAAATGAACAGGTTTGGTAGGTTTCCCTAGGTTCCGGCTGAGCTAGAGGCCAAAATCCACAGGTAGGCACTTTGCAAAAAACAGCTCTGTTTTCTGTAGAAAAATGTGAGGTGTCCACGTTTTGTTTTGGAGCATTTCCTGTCGCGGGCACTATGCCTACCCATACAAGTGAGGTACCATTTTTATCGGGAGACTTGGGGGAATGCTGGGTGGAAGGAAATCTGTGGCTCCACTCATTTTCCAGAACTCTCTGTCACCAAAATGTGAGGAAAAGGTTTTTTTTAGCCAAATTTTGAGATTTGCAACGGATTCTGGGGAACAGAACCTGGTGAGAGCCGCACAAGTCACCCCGTCTTGGATTCCCCTAGGTCTCTAGTTTTCAAAAATGCGCAGGTTTGGTAGGTTCCCTTAGGTGCTGGCTAAGCTAGAGGCCAAAATCCACATGTAGGCACTTTGCAAAAAACAGCTCTGTTTTCTGTAGAAAATTGTGATGTGTCCACATTGTGTTTTGGAGCATTTCCTGTCGTGGGCAATATGCCTACCCACACAAGCGAGGTACCATTTTTATCGGGAGACTTTGGTGAACGCTGTATGGAAGGACATTTCTGGCTCCTCTCAGATTCCAGAATTTTCTGTCACCGAAATGTGAGGAAAAGGGATTCTTTTTGCCAAATTTTGAGGTTTGCAAAGGATTCTGGGCAACAGAACCTGGTGAGAGCCCCACAAATCACCCCGTCTTGGATGCCCCTAGTTGTCTAGTTTTCAAAAATGCACAGGTTTAGTAGGTTCCCTTAGGTGCCGGCTAAGCTAGAGGCCAAAATCCACATATAGGCACATTGCAAAAAACAGCTCTGTTTTCTGTAGAAAAATGTGATGTGTCCATGTTGTGTTTTGGAGCATTTCCTGTCGCGGGCACTACGCCTACCCACACAAGTGAGGTACCATTTTTATCGGGAGTCTTGGGGGAACACTGTGGGGAATGAAATTTGTGGATCCTCTCAGATTCCAGAACTCTCTGTCACCGAAATTTGAGTGAAAAGGGATTTTCTTTTGGTAAATTTTGAGGTTTGAAAAGAATTCTCGGCAACAGAACCTGGTGAGAGCCCCACAAGTCACCCCGTCTTGGATTCCCCTAGGTCTCTAGTTTTCAAAAATGCGCAGGATTGGTAGGTTCCCTTAGGTGCCGGCTAAGTTAGAGGCAAAAATCCACATTTAGGCACTTTGCAAAAAACAGCTCTGTTTTCTGTGGAAAAATGTGATGTGTCCACGTTGTGTTTTTGGAGCATTTCCTGTCGCGGGCACTATTCCTACCCACACAAGTGAAGTACCATTTCTATCGGGAGACTTGGGGGAACGCTGTGTGGAAGGAAAGTTGTGGCTCCTCTCAGATTCCAGAACTGTCTGTCACCGAAATGTGAGGAAAAGGTGTTATTTTTGCCAAAGTTTGAGGTTTGCAAAGGATTCTGGGTAACAGAACCTGGTGAGACCCCACAAGTCACCCCGTCTTGGATTCCCCTATGTCTCTAGTTTTCAAAAATGCGCAGGTTTGATAGGTTTCCTTATGTGCCGGCTGAGCTAGAGGTCAAAATCCACAGGTAGACACTTTGCAAAAAACAGCTCTGTTTTCTGCAGAAAAATGTGATGTGTCCACGTTGTGTTTTGGAGCATTTCCTGTTGTGGGCACTATGCCTACCCACACAAGTGAGGTACCATTTTTATCGGGAGACTTGGGGGAACGCTGTGGGGAAGGAAATTTGTGGATCCTCTCAGATTCCAGAACTCTCTGTCACCGAAATATGAGGAAAAGGGATTTTCTTTTGCCAGATTTTGAGGTTTGAAAAGAATTCTGGGCAACAAAACCTGGTGAGAGCCCCACAAATCACCCCGTCTTGGATGCCCCTAGTTCTCTAGTTTTAAAAAATGCGCAGGTTTAGTAGGTTCCCTTTGGTGCCTGCTAAGCTAGAGGCCAAAATCCACATATAGGCACATTGCAAAAAACAGCTCTGTTTTCTGTAGAAAAATGTGATGTGTCCATGTTGTGTTTTGGAGCATTTCCTGTCGCGGGCACTACGCCTACCCACACAAGTGAGGTACCATTTTTATCGGGAGTCTTGGGGGAACACTGTGGGGAATGACATTTGTGGATCATCTCAGGTTCCAGAACTCTCTGTCACCGAAATATGAGGAAAAGGGATTTTCTTTTGGTAAATTTTGAGGTTTGAAAAGAATTCTGGGCAACAGAACCTGGTGAGAGCCCCACAAGTCACCCCGTCTTGGATTCCCCTAGGTCTCTAGTTTTCAAAAATGCACAGGATTGGTAGGTTCCCTTAGGTGCCGGCTAAGTTAGAGGCAAAAATCCACATTTAGGCACTTTGCATAAAACAGCTCTGTTTTCTGTAGAAAAATGTGATGTGTCCACGTTGTGTTTTGGAGGATTTCCTGTTGTGGGCACTATGCCTACCCACACAAGTGAGGTACCATTTTTATCGGGAGACTTGGAGGAACGCTGTATGGAAGGAAATTTGTAGCTCCACTCATTTTCCAGAACTCTCTGAAAACCAAAATGTGAGGAAAAGGTTTTTTTAGCCAAATTTTGAGATTTGCAACGGATTCTGGGGAACAGAACCTGGTGAGAGCCGCACAAGTCACCCCGTCTTGGATTCCCCTAGGTCTCTAGTTTTCAAAAATGCGAAGGATTGGTAGGTTCCCTTAGGTGCCGGCTAAGCTAGAGGCAAAAATCCACATGTAGGCACTTTGCAAAAAACAGCTCTGTTTTTTGTAGAAAATTGTGATGTGTCCACGTTGTGTTTTGGAGCATTTCCTGTCGCGGGCACTATGCCTACCCACACAAGCGAGGTACAATTTTTATCGGGAGACTTGGGGGAACGCTGTATGGAAGGACATTTCTGGCTCCTCTAAGATTCCAGAATTCTCTGTCACCGAAATGTGAGGAAAAGGGATTCTTTTTGCCAAATTTTGAGGTTTGCAAAGGATTCTGGGCAACAGAACCTGGTGAGAGCCCCACAAATCACCCCGTCTTGGATGCCCCTAGGTCTCTAGTTTTCAAAAATGCGCCGGTTTGGAAGGTTCCCTTAGGTGCCGGCTAAGCTAGAGGCCAAAATCCACATGTAGGCACATTGCAAAAAACAGCTCTGTTTTCTTTAGAAAAATGTGATGTGTCCATGTTGTGTTTTGGAGCATTTCCTGTCACGGGCAGTACGCCTACCCACACAAGTGAGGTACCATTTTTATCGGGAGACTTGGGGGAACGCTGTGGGGAAGGAAATTTGTGGATCCTCTCAGATTCCAGAACTCTCTGTCACCGAAATATGAGGAAAAGGGATTTTCTTTTGCCAGATTTTGAGGTTTGAAAAGAATTCTGGGCAACAAAACCTGATGAGAGCCCCACAAGTCACCCCGTCTTGGATTCCTCTAGATCTCTAGTTTTCAAAAATGCGCAGGTTTGGTAGGTTCCCTTATGTTCCAGCTAAGCTAGAGGCCAAAATCCACATGTAGGCACTTTGCAAAAAACAGCTGTTTTCTGTGGAAAAATGTGATGTGTCCACGTTGTGTTTTTGGAGCATTTCCTGTCGCGGGCACTATGCCTACCCACACAAGTGAGGTACCATTTTTATCGGGAGACTTGGAGGAACGCGGTGTGGAAGGAAAGTTGTGGTTCCTCTCAGATTCCAGAACTGTCTGTCACCGAAATGTGAGGAAAAGGTGTTTTTTTAGCTAAATTTTGAGGATTGCAAAGGATTCTGGGTAACAGAACCTGGTGAGAGCCCCTCAAGTCACCCCGTCTTGGATTCCCCTATGTCTATAGTTTTCAAAAATGCGCAGGTTTGGTAGGTTTCCTTATGTGCCAGCTGAGCTAGAGGTCAAAATCCACAGGTAGACACTTTGCAAAAAACAACTCTGTTCTCTGTAAAAAAATGTGATGTGTCCACGTTGTGTTTTGGAGCATTTCCTGTTGTGGGCACTATGCCTACCCACACAAGTGCGGTACCATTTTTATCGGGAGACTTGGGGGAATGCTGGGTGGAAGGAAATTTGTGGCTCCACTCATTTTCCAGAACTCTCTGTCACCAAAATGTGAGGAAAAGGTTTTTTTTAGCCAAATTTTGAGATTTGCAACGGATTCTGGGGAACAGAACCTGGTGAGAGCCGCACAAGTCACCCCGTCTTGGATTCCCCTAGGTCTCTAGTTTTCCAAAATGCGCAGGATTGGTAGGTTCCCTTAGGTGCCGGCTAAGCTAGAGGCCAAAATCCACATGTAGGCACTTTGCAAAAAACAGCTCTGTTTTCTGTAGAAAATTGTGATGTGTCCACGTTGTGTTTTGGAGCATTTCCTGTCGCGGGCACTATGCCTACCCACACAAGCGAGGTACAATTTTTATCGGGAGACTTGGGGGAACGATGTATGGAAGGACATTTCTGGCTCCTCTCAGATTCCAGAATTCTCTGTCACCGAAATATGAGGAAAAGGGATTCTTTTTGCCAAATTTTGAGGTTTGCAAAGGATTCTGGGCAACAGAACCTGGTGAGAGCCCCACAAATCACCCCGTCTTGGATGCCCCTAGGTCTCTAGTTTTCAAAAATGCGCAGGTTTGGAAGGTTCCCTTAGGTGCCGGCTAAGCTGGAGGCCAAAATCCACATATAGGCACATTGCAAAAAACAGCTCTGTTTTCTGTAGAAAAATGTGATGTGTCCATGTTGTGTTTTGGAACATTTCCTGTCGCGGGCACTACGCCTACCCACACAAGTGAGGTACCATTTTTATCGGGAGTCTTGGGGGAACACTGTGGGGAATGAAATTTGTGGATCCTCTCAGATTCCAGAACTCTCTGTCACCGAAATATGAGTGAAAAGGGATTTTCTTTTGGTAAATTTTGAGGTTTGAAAAGAATTCTGGGCAACAGAACCTGGTGAGAGCCCCACAAGTCACCCCGTCTTGGATTCCCCTAGGTCTCTAGTTTTCAAAAATGCGCAGGATTGGTAGGTTCCCTTAGGTGCCGGCTAAGTTAGAGGCAAAAATCCACATTTAGGCACTTTGCAAAAAACAGCTCTGTTTTCTGTGGAAAAATGTAATGTGTCCACGTTGTGTTTTTGGAGCATTTCCTGTCGCGGGCACTATTCCTACCCACACAAGTGAGGTACCATTTCTATCGGGAGACTTGGGGGAACGCTGTGTGGAAGGAAAGTTGTGGCTCCTCTCAGATTCCAGAACTGTCTGTCACCGAAATGTGAGGAAAAGGTGTTATTTTTGCCAAAGTTTGAGGTTTGCAAATGATTCTGGGTAACAGATCCTGGTGAGACCCCACAAGTCACCCCGTCTTGGATTCCCCTATGTCTCTAGTTTTCAAAAATGCGCAGGTTTGATAGGTTTCCTTATGTGCCGGCTGAGCTAGAGGTCAAAATCCACAGGTAGACACTTTGCAAAAAACAGCTCTGTTTTCTGCAGAAAAATGTGATGTGTCCACGTTGTGTTTTGGAGCATTTCCTGTTGTGGGCACTATGCCTACCCACACAAGTGAGGTACCATTTTTATCGGGAGACTTGGGGGAACGCTGTGGGGAAGGAAATTTGTGGATCCTCTCAGATTCCAGAACTCTCTGTCACCGAAATATGAGGAAAAGGGATTTTCTTTTGCCAGATTTTGAGGTTTGAAAAGAATTCTGGGCAACAAAACCTGGTGAGAGCCCCACAAATCACCCCGTCTTGGATGCCCCTAGTTCTCTAGTTTTAAAAAATGCGCAGGTTTAGTAGGTTCCCTTTGGTGCCTGCTAAGCTAGAGGCCAAAATCCACATATAGGCACATTGCAAAAAACAGCTCTGTTTTCTGTAGAAAAATGTGATGTGTCCATGTTGTGTTTTGGAGCATTTCCTGTCGCGGGCACTATGCCTACCCACACAAGTGAGGTACCATTTTTATCGGGAGTCTTGGGGGAACACTGTGGGGAATGACATTTGTGGATCATCTCAGGTTCCAGAACTCTCTGTCACCGAAATATGAGGAAAAGGGATTTTCTTTTGGTAAATTTTGAGGTTTGAAAAGAATTCTGGGCAACAGAACCTGGTGAGAGCCCCACAAGTCACCCCGTGTTGGATTCCCCTAGGTCTCTAGTTTTCAAAAATGCACAGGATTGGTAGGTTCCCTTAGGTGCCGGCTAAGTTAGAGGCAAAAATCCACATTTAGGCACTTTGCATAAAACAGCTCTGTTTTCTGTGGAAAAATGTGATGTTTCCACGTTGTGTTTTTGGAGCATTTCCTGTCGCGGGCACTATTCCTACCCACACAAGTGAGGTACCATTTCTATCGGGAGACTTGGGGGAACGCTGTGTGGAAGGAAAGTTGTGGCTCCTCTCAGATTCCAGAACTGTCTGTCACCGAAATGTGAGGAAAAGGTGTTATTTTTGCCAAAGTTTGAGGTTTGCAAAGGATTCTGGGTAACAGAACCTGGTGAGACCCCACAAGTCACCCCGTCTTGGATTCCCCTATGTCTCTAGTTTTCAAAAATGCGCAGGTTTGATAGGTTTCCTTATGTGCCGGCTGAGCTAGAGGTCAAAATCCACAGGTAGACACTTTGCAAAAAACAGCTCTGTTTTCTGTAGAAAAATGTGATGTGTCCACGTTGTGTTTTGGAGGATTTCCTGTTGTGGGCACTATGCCTACCCACACAAGTGAGGTACCATTTTTATCGGGAGACTTGGAGGAACGCTGTATGGAAGGAAATTTGTAGCTCCACTCATTGTCCAGAACTCTCTGTCACCAAAATGTGAGGAAAAGGTTTTTTTAGCCAAATTTTGAGATTTGCAACGGATTCTGGGGAACAGAACCTGGTGAGAGCCGCACAAGTCACCCCGTCTTGGATTCCCCTAGGTCTCTAGTTTTAAAAAATGCGAAGGATTGGTAGGTTCCCTTAGGTGCCGGCTAAGCTAGAGGCAAAAATCCACATGTAGGCACTTTGCAAAAAACAGCTCTGTTTTTTGTAGAAAATTGTGATGTGTCCACGTTGTGTTTTGGAGCATTTCCTGTCGCGGGCACTATGCCTACCCACACAAGCGAGGTACAATTTTTATCGGGAGACTTGGGGGAACGCTGTATGGAAGGACATTTCTGGCTCCTCTAAGATTCCAGAATTCTCTGTCACCGAAATGTGAGGAAAAGGGATTCTTTTTGCCAAATTTTGAGGTTTGCAAAGGATTCTGGGCAACAGAACCTGGTGAGAGCCCCACAAATCACCCCGTCTTGGATGCCCCTAGGTCTCTAGTTTTCAAAAATGCGCCGGTTTGGAAGGTTCCCTTAGGTGCCGGCTAAGCTAGAGGCCAAAATCCACATGTAGGCACATTGCAAAAAACAGCTCTGTTTTCTGTAGAAAAATGTGATGTGTCCACATTGTGTTTTGGAGCATTTCCTGTCGCGGGCACTACGCCTACCCACACAAGTGAGGTACCATTTTTATCGGGAGACTTGGGGGAACGCTGTGGGGAAGGAAATTTGTGGATCCTCTCAGATTCCAGAACTCTCTGTCACCGAAATATGAGGAAAAGGGATTTTCTTTTGCCAGATTTTGAGGTTTGAAAAGAATTCTGGGCAACAAAACCTGATGAGAGCCCCACAAGTCACCCCGTCTTGGATTCCTCTAGATCTCTAGTTTTCAAAAATGCGCAGGTTTGGTAGGTTCCCTTATGTTCCAGCTAAGCTAGAGGCCAAAATCCACATGTAGGCACTTTGCAAAAAACAGCTGTTTTCTGTGGAAAAATGTGATGTGTCCACGTTGTGTTTTTGGAGCATTTCCTGTCGCGGGCACTATGCCTACCCACACAAGTGAGGTACCATTTTTATCGGGAGACTTGGAGGAACGCGGTGTGGAAGGAAAGTTGTGGTTCCTCTCAGATTCCAGAACTGTCTGTCACCGAAATGTGAGGAAAAGGTGTTTTTTTAGCTAAATTTTGAGGATTGCAAAGGATTCTGGGCAACAGAACCTGGTGAGAGCCCCACAAGTCACCCCGTCTTGGATTCCCCTAGGTCTCTAGTTTTCAAAAATGCACAGGATTGGTAGGTTCCCTTAGGTGCCGGCTAAGTTAGAGGCAAAAATCCACATTTAGGCACTTTGCATAAAACAGCTCTGTTTTCTGTGGAAAAATGTGATGTTTCCACGTTGTGTTTTTGGAGCATTTCCTGTCGCGGGCACTATTCCTACCCACACAAGTGAGGTACCATTTCTATCGGGAGACTTGGGGGAACGCTGTGTGGAAGGAAAGTTGTGGCTCCTCTCAGATTCCAGAACTGTCTGTCACCGAAATGTGAGGAAAAGGTGTTATTTTTGCCAAAGTTTGAGGTTTGCAAAGGATTCTGGGTAACAGAACCTGGTGAGACCCCACAAGTCACCCCGTCTTGGATTCCCCTATGTCTCTAGTTTTCAAAAATGCGCAGGTTTGATAGGTTTCCTTATGTGCCGGCTGAGCTAGAGGTCAAAATCCACAGGTAGACACTTTGCAAAAAACAGCTCTGTTTTCTGTAGAAAAATGTGATGTGTCCACGTTGTGTTTTGGAGGATTTCCTGTTGTGGGCACTATGCCTACCCACACAAGTGAGGTACCATTTTTATCGGGAGACTTGGAGGAACGCTGTATGGAAGGAAATTTGTAGCTCCACTCATTGTCCAGAACTCTCTGTCACCAAAATGTGAGGAAAAGGTTTTTTTAGCCAAATTTTGAGATTTGCAACGGATTCTGGGGAACAGAACCTGGTGAGAGCCGCACAAGTCACCCCGTCTTGGATTCCCCTAGGTCTCTAGTTTTAAAAAATGCGAAGGATTGGTAGGTTCCCTTAGGTGCCGGCTAAGCTAGAGGCAAAAATCCACATGTAGGCACTTTGCAAAAAACAGCTCTGTTTTTTGTAGAAAATTGTGATGTGTCCACGTTGTGTTTTGGAGCATTTCCTGTCGCGGGCACTATGCCTACCCACACAAGCGAGGTACAATTTTTATCGGGAGACTTGGGGGAACGCTGTATGGAAGGACATTTCTGGCTCCTCTAAGATTCCAGAATTCTCTGTCACCGAAATGTGAGGAAAAGGGATTCTTTTTGCCAAATTTTGAGGTTTGCAAAGGATTCTGGGCAACAGAACCTGGTGAGAGCCCCACAAATCACCCCGTCTTGGATGCCCCTAGGTCTCTAGTTTTCAAAAATGCGCCGGTTTGGAAGGTTCCCTTAGGTGCCGGCTAAGCTAGAGGCCAAAATCCACATGTAGGCACATTGCAAAAAACAGCTCTGTTTTCTGTAGAAAAATGTGATGTGTCCACATTGTGTTTTGGAGCATTTCCTGTCGCGGGCACTACGCCTACCCACACAAGTGAGGTACCATTTTTATCGGGAGACTTGGGGGAACGCTGTGGGGAAGGAAATTTGTGGATCCTCTCAGATTCCAGAACTCTCTGTCACCGAAATATGAGGAAAAGGGATTTTCTTTTGCCAGATTTTGAGGTTTGAAAAGAATTCTGGGCAACAAAACCTGATGAGAGCCCCACAAGTCACCCCGTCTTGGATTCCTCTAGATCTCTAGTTTTCAAAAATGCGCAGGTTTGGTAGGTTCCCTTATGTTCCAGCTAAGCTAGAGGCCAAAATCCACATGTAGGCACTTTGCAAAAAACAGCTGTTTTCTGTGGAAAAATGTGATGTGTCCACGTTGTGTTTTTGGAGCATTTCCTGTCGCGGGCACTATGCCTACCCACACAAGTGAGGTACCATTTTTATCGGGAGACTTGGAGGAACGCGGTGTGGAAGGAAAGTTGTGGTTCCTCTCAGATTCCAGAACTGTCTGTCACCGAAATGTGAGGAAAAGGTGTTTTTTTAGCTAAATTTTGAGGATTGCAAAGGATTCTGGGTAACAGAACCTGGTGAGAGCCGCACAAGTCACCCCGTCTTGGATTCCCCTATGTCTATAGTTTTCAAAAATGCGCAGGTTTGGTAGGTTTCCTTATGTGCCGGCTGAGCTAGAGGTCAAAATCCACAGGTAGACACTTTGCAAAAAACAACTCTGTTCTCTGTAAAAAAATGTGATGTGTCCACGTTGTGTTTTGGAGCATTTCCTGTTGTGGGCACTATGCCTACCCACACAAGTGCGGTACCATTTTTATCGGGAGACTTGGGGGAATGCTGGGTGGAAGGAAATTTGTGGCTCCACTCATTTTCCAGAACTCTCTGTCACCAAAATGTGAGGAAAAGGTTTTTTTTAGCCAAATTTTGAGATTTGCAACGGATTCTGGGGAACAGAACCTGGTGAGAGCCGCACAAGTCACCCCGTCTTGGATTCCCCTAGGTCTCTAGTTTTCCAAAATGCGCAGGATTGGTAGGTTCCCTTAGGTGCCGGCTAAGCTAGAGGCCAAAATCCACATGTAGGCACTTTGCAAAAAACAGCTCTGTTTTCTGTAGAAAATTGTGATGTGTCCACGTTGTGTTTTGGAGCATTTCCTGTCGCGGGCACTATGCCTACCCACACAAGCGAGGTACAATTTTTATCGGGAGACTTGGGGGAACGATGTATGGAAGGACATTTCTGGCTCCTCTCAGATTCCAGAATTCTCTGTCACCGAAATATGAGGAAAAGGGATTCTTTTTGCCAAATTTTGAGGTTTGCAAAGGATTCTGGGCAACAGAACCTGGTGAGAGCCCCACAAATCACCCCGTCTTGGATGCCCCTAGGTCTCTAGTTTTCAAAAATGCGCAGGTTTGGAAGGTTCCCTTAGGTGCCGGCTAAGCTGGAGGCCAAAATCCACATATAGGCACATTGCAAAAAACAGCTCTGTTTTCTGTAGAAAAATGTGATGTGTCCATGTTGTGTTTTGGAACATTTCCTGTCGCGGGCACTACGCCTACCCACACAAGTGAGGTACCATTTTTATCGGGAGTCTTGGCGGAACACTGTGGGGAATGAAATTTGTGGATCCTCTCAGATTCCAGAACTCTCTGTCACCGAAATATGAGTGAAAAGGGATTTTCTTTTGGTAAATTTTGAGGTTTGAAAAGAATTCTGGGCAACAGAACCTGGTGAGAGCCCCACAAGTCACCCCGTCTTGGATTCCCCTAGGTCTCTAGTTTTCAAAAATGCACAGGATTGGTAGGTTCCCTTAGGTGCCGGCTAAGTTAGAGGCAAAAATCCACATTTAGGCACTTTGCATAAAACAGCTCTGTTTTCTGTGGAAAAATGTGATGTTTCCACGTTGTGTTTTTGGAGCATTTCCTGTCGCGGGCACTATTCCTACCCACACAAGTGAGGTACCATTTCTATCGGGAGACTTGGGGGAACGCTGTGTGGAAGGAAAGTTGTGGCTCCTCTCAGATTCCAGAACTGTCTGTCACCGAAATGTGAGGAAAAGGTGTTATTTTTGCCAAAGTTTGAGGTTTGCAAAGGATTCTGGGTAACAGAACCTGGTGAGACCCCACAAGTCACCCCGTCTTGGATTCCCCTATGTCTCTAGTTTTCAAAATTGCGCAGGTTTGATAGGTTTCCTTATGTGCCGGCTGAGCTAGAGGTCAAAATCCACAGGTAGACACTTTGCAAAAAACAGCTCTGTTTTCTGCAGAAAAATGTGATGTGTGCACGTTGTGTTTTGGAGCATTTCCTGTTGTGGGCACTATGCCTACCCACACAAGTGAGGTACCATTTTTATCGGGAGACTTGGGGGAACGCTGTGGGGAAGGAAATTTGTGGATCCTCTCAGATTCCAGAACTCTCTGAAACCGAAATATGATGAAAAGGGATTTTCTTTTGCCAGATTTTGAGGTTTGAAAAGAATTCTGGGCAACAAAACCTGGTGAGAGCCCCACAAATCACCCCGTCTTGGATGCCCCTAGTTCTCTAGTTTTCAAAAATGCGCAGGTTTAGTAGGTTCCCTTAGGTGCCTGCTAAGCTAGAGGCCAAAATCCACATATAGGCACATTGCAAAAAACAGCTCTGTTTTCTGTAGAAAAATGTGATGTGTCCATGTTGTGTTTTGGAGCATTTCCTGTCGCGGGCACTACGCCTACCCACACAAGTGAGGTACCATTTTTATCGGGAGTCTTGGGGGAACACTGTGGGGAATGAAATTTGTGGATCCTCTCAGATTCCAGAACTCTCTGTCACAGAAATATGAGGAAAAGGGATTTTCTTTTGGTAAATTTTGAGGTTTGAAAAGAATTCTGGGCAACAGAACCTGGTGAAAGCCCCACAAATCACCCCGTCTTGGATGCCCCTAGGTCTCTAGTCTTAATAAATGCGCAGGTTTGGTAGGTTCCCTTAGGTGCCAGCTAAGCTAGAGGCCAAAATCCACATGTAGGCACTTTGCAAAAAACAGCTGTTTTCTGTGGAAAAATGTGATGTGTCCACGTTGTGTTTTTGGAGCATTTCCTGTCGCGGGCACTATGCCTACCCACACAAGTGAGGTACCATTTTTATAGGGAGACTTGGGGGAACGCTGTGTGGAAGGAAAGTTGTGGCTCCTCTCAGATTCCAGAACTGTCTGTCACCGAAATGTGAGGAAAAGGTGTTTTTTTAGTCAAATTTTGAGGTTTGCAAAGGATTCTGGGTAACAGAACCTGGTGAGAGCCGCACAAGTCACCCCGTCTTGGATTCCCCTAGGTCTCTAGTTTTCAAAAATGCGCAGGTTTGTTAGGTTTCCTTATGTGCCGGCTGAGATAGAGGTCAAAATCCACAGGTAGACACCTTGCAAAAAACAGCTCTGTTTTCTGTAGAAAAATGTGATGTGTCCACGTTGTGTTTTGGAGCATTTCCTGTCGCGGGCACTATGCCTACCCACACAAGCGAGGTACAATTTTTATCGGGAGACTTGGGGGAACGCTGTATGGAAGGACATTTCTGGCTCCTCTCAGATTCCAGAATTCTCTGTCACCGAAATGTGAGGAAAAGGGATTCTTTTTGGCAAATTTTGAGGTTTGCAAAGGATTCTGGGCAACAGAACCTGGTGAGAGCCCCACAAATCACCCCGTCTTGGATGCCCCTAGGTCTCTAGTTTTCAAAAATGCGCAGGTTTGGTAGGTTCCCTTAGGTGCTGGCTAAGCTAGAGGCTAAAATCCAAATATAGGCACATTGCAAAAAACAGCTCTGTTTTCTGTAGAAAAATTTGATGTGTCCACGTTGTGTTTTGGAGCATTTCCTGTCGCGGGCACTACGCCTACCCACACAAGTGAAGTACCATTTTTATCGGGAGACTTGGGGGAACGCTGGGTTGAAGGAAATTTGTGGCTCCACTCATTTTCCAGAACTCTCTGTCACCAAAATGTGAGGAAAAGATTTTTTTTAGCCAAATTTTGAGATTTGCAACGGATTCTGGGGAACAGAACCTGGTGAGAGCCGCACAAGTCACACTTTCTTGATTTCCCCTAGGTCTCTAGTTTTCAAAAATGAACAGGTTTGGTAGGTTTCCCTAGGTTCCGGCTGAGCTATAGGCCAAAATCCACAGGTAGGCACTTTGCAAAAAACAGCTCTGTTTTCTGTAGAAAAATGTGAGGTGTCCACGTTTTGTTTTGGAGCATTTCCTGTCGCGGGCACTATGCCTACCCACACAAGTGAGGTACCATTTTTATCGGGAGACTTGGGGGAATGCTGTATGGAAGGAAATTTGTGGCTCCACTCATTTTCCAGAACTCTCTGTCACCAAAATGTGAGGAAAAGGTTTTTTTTAGCCAAATTTTGAGATTTGCAACGGATTCTGGGGAACAGAATCTGGTGAGAGCCGCACAAGTCACCCCGTCTTGGATTCCCCTAGGTCTCTAGTTTTCCAAAATGCGCAGGATTGGTAGGTTCCCTTAGGTGCCGGCTAAGTTAGAGGCAAAAATCCACATTTAGGCACTTTGCAAAAAACAGCTCTGTTTTCTGTAGAAAATTGTGATGTGTCCACGTTGTGTTTTGGAGCATTTCCTGTCGCGGGCACCATGCCTACCCACACAAGCGAGGTACAATTTTTATCGGGAGACTTGGGGGAACGATGTATGGAAGGACATTTCTGGCTCCTCTCAGATTCCAGAATTCTCTGTCACCGAAATATGAGGAAAAGGGATTCTTTTTGCCAAATTTTGAGGTTTGCAAAGGATTCTGGGCAACAGAACCTGGTGAGAGCCCCACAAATCACCGCGTCTTGGATGCCCCTAGGTCTCTAGTTTTCAAAAATGCGCAGGTTTGGAAGGTTCCCTTAGGTGCCGGCTAAGCTAGAGGCCAAAATCCACATATAGGCACATTGCAAAAAACAGCTCTGTTTTCTGTAGAAAAATGTGATGTGTCCACGTTGTGTTTTGGAGCATTTCCTGTCACGGGCACTATGCCTACCCACACAAGTGAGGTACCATTTTTATCGGGAGACTTGGGGGAACGCTGTGGAGAAGGAAATTTGTGGATCCTCTCAGATTCCAGAACTCTCTGTCACCGAAATATGAGGAAAAGGGATTTTCTTTTGCCAGATTTTGAGGTTTGAAAAGAATTCTGGGCCACAAAACCTGGTGAGAGCCCCACAAGTCACCCCGTCTTGGATTCCCCTAGGTCTCTAGTTTACAAAAATGCGCAGGTTTGGAAGGTTCCCTTAGGTGCCAGCTAAGCTAGAGGCCAAAATCCACATGTAGGCACTTTGCAAAAAACAGCTGTTTTCTGTGGAAAAATGTGATGTGTCCATGTTGTGTTTTTGGAGCATTTCCTGTCGCGGGCACTACGCCTACCCACACAAGTGAGGTACCATTTTTATCGGGAGACTTGGGGGAACGCTGTGTGGAAGGAAAGTTGTGGCTCCTCTCAGATTCCAGAACTGTCTGTCACCGAAATGTGAGGAAAAGGTGTTTTTTTAGCCAAATTTTGAGGATTGCAAAGGATTCTGGGTAACAGAACCTGGTGAGAGCCCCACAAGTCACCCCGTCTTGGATTCCCCTATGTCTATAGTTTTCAAAAATGCGCAGGTTTGGTAGGTTTCCTTATGTGCCGGCTGAGCTACAGGTCAAAATCCACAGGTAGACACTTTGCAAAAAACAGCTCTGTTTTCTGTAGAAAAATGTGATGTGTCCACGTTGTGTTTTGGAGCATTTCCTGTTGTGGGCACTATGCCTACCCACACAAGTGCGGTACCATTTTTATCGGGAGACTTGGGGGAACGCTGGGTGGAAGGAAATTTGTGGCTCCACTCATTTTCCAGAACACTCTGTCACCAAAATGTGAGGAAAAGATTTTTTTTAGCCAAATTTTGAGATTTGCAACGGATTCTGGGGAACAGAACCTGGTGAGAGCCGCACAAGTCACCCCGTCTTGGATTCCCCTAGGTCTCTAGTTTTCAAAAATGCGCAGGATTGGTAGGTTCCCTTAGGTGCCGGCTAAGCCAGAGGCCAAAATCCACATGTAGGCACTTTGCAAAAAACAGCTCTGTTTTCTGTAGAAAATTGTGATGTGTCCACGTTGTGTTTTGGAGCATTTCCTGTCGCGGGCACTATGCCTACCCACACAAGCGAGGTACAATTTTTATCGGGAGATTTGGGGGAACGCTGTATGGAAGGAAAGTTGTGGCTCCTCTCAGATTCCAGAACTGTCTGTCACTGAAATGTGAGGAAAAGGGATTCTTTTTGCCAAATTTTGAGGTTTGCAAAGGATTCTGGGCAACAGAACCTGGTGAGAGCCCCACAAATCACCCCGTCTTGGATGCCCCTAGGTCTCTAGTTTTCAAAAATGGGCAGGTTTGGAAGGTTCCCTTAGGTGCCGGCTAAGCTAGAGGCCAAAATCCACATATAGGCACATTGCTAAAAACAGCTCTGTTTTCTGTAGAAAAATGTGATGTGTCCACGTTGTGTTTTGGAGCATTTCCTGTCACGGGCACTACGCCTACCCACACAAGTGAGGTACCATTTTTTTCGGGAGACTTGGGGGAACGCTGTGGGGAAGGAAATTTGTGGATCCTCTCAGATTCCAGAACTCTATGTCGCCGAAATATGAGGAAAAGGGATTTTCTTTTGCCAGATTTTGAGGTTTGAAAAGAATTCTGGGCAACAAAACCTGGTGAGAGCCCCACAAGTCACCCCGTCTTGGATTCCTCTAGGTCTCTAGTTTTAAAAAATGCGCAGGTTTGGTAGGTTCCCTTAGGTGCCAGCTAAGCTAGAGGCCAAAATCCACATGTAGGCACTTTGCAAAAAACAGCTGTTTTCTGTGGAAAAATGTGATGTGTCCACGTTGTGTTTTTGGAGCATTTCCTGTCGCGGGCACTATGCCTACCCACACAGGTGAGGTACCATTTTTATCGGGAGACTTGGGGGAACGCTGTGTGGAAGGAAAGTTGTGGCTCCTCTCAGATTCCAGAACTGTCTGTCACCGAAATGTGAGGAAAAGGTGTTTTTTTAGCCAAATTTTGAGGATTGCAAAGGATTCTGGGTAACAGAACCTGGTGAGAGCCCCACAAGTCACCCCGTCTTGGATTCCCCTATGTCTATAGTTTTCAAAAATGCGCAGGTTTGGTAGGTTTCCTTATGTGCCGGCTGAGCTAGAGGTCAAAATCCACAGGTAGACACATTGCAAAAAACAGCTCTGTTTTCTGTAGAATAATATTATGTGTCCACGTTGTGTTTTGGAGCATTTCCTGTTGTTGGCACTATGCCTACCCACACAAGTGAGGTACCATTTTTAACGGGAGACTTGGGGGAACGCTGGGTGGAAGGAAATTTGTGGCTCCACTCATTTTCCAGAACTCTCTGTCACCAAAATGTGAGGAAAAGGTTTTCTTTAGCCAAATTTTGAGATTTGCAACGGATTCTGGAGAACAGAACCTGGTGAGAGCCGCACAAGTCACCCTTTCTTGGATTCCCCTAGGTCTCTAGTTTTAAAAAATGAACAGGTTTGGTAGGTTTCCCTAGGTTCCGGCTGAGCTAGAGGCCAAAATCCACAGGTAGGCACTTTACAAAAAACAGCTCTGTTTTCTGTAGAAAAATGTGAGGTGTCCACGTTTTGTTTTGGAGCATTTCCTGTCGCGGGCACTATGCCTACCCATACAAGTGAGGTACCATTTTTATCGGGAGACTTGGGGGAATGCTGGGTGGAAGGAAATCTGTGGCTCCACTCATTTTCCAGAACTCTCTGTCACCAAAATGTGAGGAAAAGGTTTTTTTTAGCCAAATTTTGAGATTTGCAACGGATTCTGGGGAACAGAACCTGGTGAGAGCCGCACAAGTCACCCCGTCTTGGATTCCCCTAGGTCTCTAGTTTTCAAAAATGCGCAGGTTTGGTAGGTTCCCTTAGGTGCTGGCTAAGCTAGAGGCCAAAATCCACATGTAGGCACTTTGCAAAAAACAGCTCTGTTTTCTGTAGAAAATTGTGATGTGTCCACATTGTGTTTTGGAGCATTTCCTGTCGTTGGCAATATGCCTACCCACACAAGCGAGGTACCATTTTTATCGGGAGACTTTGGGGAACGCTGTATGGAAGGACATTTCTGGCTCCTCTCAGATTCCAGAATTCTCTGTCACCGAAATGTGAGGAAAAGGGATTCTTTTTGCCAAATTTTGAGGTTTGCAAAGGATTCTGGGCAACAGAACCTGGTGAGAGCCCCACAAATCACCGCGTCTTGGATGCCCCTAGTTCTCTAGTTTTCAAAAATGCGCAGGTTTAGTAGGTTCCCTTAGGTGCCGACTAAGCTAGAGGCCAAAATCCACATATAGGCAAATTGCAAAAAACAGCTCTGTTTTCTGTAGAAAAATGTGATGTGTCCATGTTGTGTTTTGGAGCATTTCCTGTCGCGGGCACTACGCCTACCCACACAAGTGAGGTACCATTTTTATCGGGAGTCTTGGGGGAACACTGTGGGGAATGAAATTTGTGGATCCTCTCAGATTCCAGAACTCTCTGTCACCGAAATATGAGTGAAAATGGATTTTCTTTTGGTAAATTTTGAGGTTTGAAAAGAATTCTGGGCAACAGAACCTGGTGAGAGCCCCACAAGTCACCCCGTCTTGGATTCCCCTAGGTCTCTAGTTTTCAAAAATGCGCAGGATTGGTAGGTTCCCTTAGGTGCCGGCTAATTTAGAGGCAAAAATCCACATTTAGGCACTTTGCAAAAAACAGCTCTGTTTTCTGTGGAAAAATGTGATGTGTCCACGTTGTGTTTTTGGAGCATTTCCTGTCGCGGGCACTATTCCTACCCACACAAGTGAGGTACCATTTCTATCGGGAGACTTGGGGGAACGCTGTGTGGAAGGAAAGTTGTGGCTCCTCTCAGATTCCAGAACTGTCTGTCACCGAAATGTGAGGAAAAGGTGTTATTTTTGCCAAAGTTTGAGGTTTGCAAAGGATTCTGGGTAACAGAACCTGGTGAGACCCCACAAGTCACCCCGTCTTGGATTCCCCTATGTCTCTAGTTTTCAAAAATGCGCAGGTTTGATAGGTTTCCTTATGTGCCGGCTGAGCTAGAGGTCAAAATCCACAGGTAGACACTTTGCAAAAAACAGCTCTGTTTTCTGCAGAAAAATGTGATGTGTCCACGTTGTGTTTTGGAGCATTTCCTGTTGTGGGCACTATGCCTACCCACACAAGTGAGGTACCATTTTTATCGGGAGTCTTGGGGGAACACTGTGGGGAATGAAATTTGTGGATCCTCTCAGATTCCAGAACTCTCTGTCACCGAAATATGAGTGAAAATGGATTTTCTTTTGGTAAATTTTGAGGTTTGAAAAGAATTCTGGGCAACAGAACCTGGTGAGAGCCCCACAAGTCACCCCGTCTTGGATTCCCCTAGGTCTCTAGTTTTCAAAAATACGCAGGATTGGTAGGTTCCCTTAGGTGCCGGCTAATTTAGAGACAAAAATCCACATTTAGGCACTTTGCAAAAAACAGCTCTGTTTTCTGTGGAAAAATGTGATGTGTCCACGTTGTGTTTTTGGAGCATTTCCTGTCGCGGGCACTATTCCTACCCACACAAGTGAGGTACCATTTCTATCGGGAGACTTGGGGGAACGCTGTGTGGAAGGAAAGTTGTGGCTCCTCTCAGATTCCAGAACTGTCTGTCACCGAAATGTGAGGAAAAGGTGTTATTTTTGCCAAAGTTTGAGGTTTGCAAAGGATTCTGGGTAACAGAACCTGGTGAGACCCCACAAGTCACCCCGTCTTGGATTCCCCTATGTCTCTAGTTTTCAAAAATGCGCAGGTTTGATAGGTTTCCTTATGTGCCGGCTGAGCTAGAGGTCAAAATCCACAGGTAGACACTTTGCAAAAAACAGCTCTGTTTTCTGCAGAAAAATGTGATGTGTCCACGTTGTGTTTTGGAGCATTTCCTGTTGTGGGCACTATGCCTACCCACACAAGTGAGGTACCATTTTTATCGGGAGACTTGGGGGAACGCTGTGGGGAAGGAAATTTGTGGATCCTCTCAGATTCCAGAACTCTCTGTCACGGAAATATGAGGAAAAGGGATTTTCTTTTGCCAGATTTTGAGGTTTGAAAAGAATTCTGGGCAACAAAACCTGGTGAGAGCCCCACAAATCACCCCGTCTTGGATGCCCCTAGTTCTCTAGTTTTCAAAAATGCGCAGGTTTAGTAGGTTCCCTTAGGTGCCTGCTAAGCTAGAGGCCAAAATACACATATAGGCACATTGCAAAAAACAGCTCTGTTTTCTGTAGAAAAATGTGATGTGTCCATGTTGTGTTTTGGAGCATTTCCTGTCGCGGGCACTATGCCTACCCACACAAGTGAGGTACCATTTTTATCGGGAGTCTTGGGGGAACACTGTGGGGAATGAAATTTGTGGATCCTCTCAGATTCCAGAACTCTCTGTCACCGAAATAGGAGGAAAAGGGATTTTCTTTTTGTAAATTTTGAGGTTTGAAAAGAATTCTGGGCAACAGAACCTGGTGAGAGCCCCACAAGTCACCCCATCTTGGATTCCCCTAGGTCTCTAGTTTTCAAAAATGCGCAGGATTGGTAGGTTCCCTTAGGTGCCGGCTAAGTTAGAGGCAAAAATCGACATTTAGGCACTTTGCAAAAAACAGCTCTGTTTTCTGTAGAAAAATGTGATGTGTCCACGTTGTGTTTTTGGAGCATTTCCTGTCGCGGGCACTATTCCTACCCACACAAGTGAGGTATCCTTTTTATCGGGAGACTTGGAGGAACGCTGTATGGAAGGAAATTTGTGGCTCCACTCATTTTCCAGAACTCTCTGTCACCAAAATGTGAGGAAAAGGTTTTTTTAGCCAAATTTTGAGATTTGCAACGGATTCTGGGGAACAGAACCTGGTGAGAGCCGCACAAGTCACCCCGTCTTGGATTCCCCTAGGTCTCTAGTTTTCAAAAATGCAAAGGATTGGTAGGTTCCCTTAGGTGCCGGCTAAGCTAGAGGCAAAAATCCACATGTAGGCACTTTGCAAAAAACAGCTCTGTTTTTTGTAGAAAATTGTGATGTGTCCACGTTGTGTTTTGGAGCATTTCCTGTCGCGGGCACTATGCCTACCCACACAAGCGAGGTACAATTTTTATCGGGAGACTTGGGGGAACGCTGTATGGAAGGACATTTCTGGCTCCTCTAAGATTCCAGAATTCTCTGTCACCGAAATGTGAGGAAAAGGGATTCTTTTTGCCAAATTTTGAGGTTTGCAAAGGATTCTGGGCAACAGAACCTGGTGAGAGCCCCACAAATCACCCCGTCTTGGATGCCCCTAGGTCTCTAGTTTTCAAAAATGCGCAGGTTTGGAAGGTTCCCTTAGGTGCCGGCTAAGCTAGAGGCCAAAATCCACATGTAGGCACATTGCAAAAAACAGCTCTGTTTTCTGTAGAAAAATGTGATGTGTCCACGTTGTGTTTTGGAGCATTTCCTGTCACGGGCAGTACGCCTACCCACACAAGTGAGGTACCATTTTTATCGGGAGACTTAGGGGAACGCTGTGGGGAAGGAAATTTGTGGATCCTCTCAGATTCCAGAACTCTCTGTCACCGAAATATGAGGAAAAGGGATTTTCTTTTGCCAGATTTTGAGGTTTGAAAAGAATTCTGGGCAACAAAACCTGATGAGAGCCCCACAAGTCACCCCGTCTTGGATTCCTCTAGATCTCTAGTTTTCAAAAATGCGCAGGTTTGGTAGGTTCCCTTATGTTCCAGCTAAGCTAGAGGCCAAAATCCACATGTAGGCACTTTGCAAAAAACAGCTGTTTTCTGTGGAAAAATGTGATGTGTCCACGTTGTGTTTTTGGAGCATTTCCTGTCGCGGGCACTATGCCTACCCACACAAGTGAGGTACCATTTTTATCGGGAGACTTGGAGGAACGCGGTGTGGAAGGAAAGTTGTGGCTCCTCTCAGATTCCAGAACTGTCTGTCACCGAAATGTGAGGAAAAGGTGTTTTTTTAGCTAAATTTTGAGGATTGCAAAGGATTCTGGGTAACAGAACCTGGTGAGAGCCCCACAAGTCACCCCGTTTTGGATTCCCCTATGTCTATAGTTTTCAAAAATGCGCAGGTTTGGTAGGTTTCCTTATGTGCCGGCTGAGCTAGAGGTCAAAATCCACAGGTAGACACTTTGCAAAAAACAACTCTGTTTTCTGTAAAAAAATGTGATGTGTCCACGTTGTGTTTTGGAGCATTTCCTGTTGTGGGCACTATGCCTAACCACACAAGTGCGGTACCATTTTTATCGGGAGACTTGGGAAAACGCTGGGTGGAAGGAAATTTGTGGCTCCACTCATTTTCCAGAACTCTCTGTCACCAAAATGTGAGCAAAATATTTTTTTAGCCAAATTTTGAGATTTGCAACGGATTCTGGGGAACAGAACCTGGTGAGAGCCGCACAAGTCACCCTTTCTTGATTTCCCCTAGGTCTCTAGTTTTCAAAAATGAACAGGTTTGGTAGGGTTCCCTAGGTTCCGGCTGAGCTATAGGCCAAAATCCACAGGTAGGCACTTTGCAAAAAACAGCTCTGTTTTCTGTAGAAAAATGTGAGGTGTCCACGTTTTGTTTTGGAGCATTTCCTGTCGCGGGCACTATGCCTACCCACACAAGTGAGGTACCATTTTTATCGGGAGACTTGGGGGAATGCTGTATGGAAGGAAATTTGTGGCTCCACTCATTTTCCAGAACTCTCTGTCACCAAAATGTGAGGAAAAGGTTTTTTTTAGCCAAATTTTGAGATTTGCAACGGATTCTGGGGAACAGAACCTGGTGAGAGCCGCACAAGTCACCCCGTCTTGGATTCCCCTAGGTCTCTAGTTTTCCAAAATGCGCAGGATTGGTAGGTTCCCTTAGGTGCCGGCTAAGCTAGAGGCCAAAATCCACATGTAGGCACTTTGCGAAAAACAGCTCTGTTTTCTGTAGAAAATTGTGATGTGTCCACGTTGTGTTTTGGAGCATTTCCTGTCGCGGGCACTATGCCTACCCACACAAGCGAGGTACAATTTTTATCGGGAGACTTGGGGGAACGATGTATGGAAGGACATTTCTGGCTCCTCTCAGATTCCAGAATTCTCTGTCACCGAAATATGAGGAAAAGGGATTCTTTTTGCCAAATTTTGAGGTTTGCAAAGGATTCTGGGCAACAGAACCTGGTGAGAGCCCCACAAATCACCCCGTCTTGGATGCCCCTAGGTCTCTAGTTTTCAAAAATGCGCAGGTTTGGAAGGTTCCCTTAGGTGCCGGCTAAGCTAGAGGCCAAAATCCACATATAGGCACATTGCAAAAAACAGCTCTGTTTTCTGTAGAAAAATGTGATGTGTCCACGTTGTGTTTTGGAGCATTTCCTGTCACGGGCACTATACCTACCCACACAAGTGAGGTACCATTTTTATCGGGAGACTTGGGGGAACGCTGTGGGGAAGGACATTTGTGGATCCTCTCAGATTCCAGAACTCTCTGTCACCGAAATATGAGGAAAAGGGATTTTCTTTTGCCAGATTTTGAGGTTTGAAAAGAATTCTGGGCAACAAAACCTGGTGAGAGCCCCACAAGTCACCCCGTCTTGGATTCCCCTAGGTCTCTAGTTTACAAAAATGCGCAGGTTTGGTAGGTTCCCTTAGGTGCCAGCTAAGCTAGAGGCCAAAATCCACATGTAGGCACTTTGCAAAAAACAGCTGTTTTCTGTGGAAAAATGTGATGTGTCCACGTTGTGTTTTTGGAGCATTTCCTGTCGCGGGCACTATGCCTACCCACAAAAGTGAGGTACCATTTTTATCGGGAGACTTGGGGGAACGCTGTGTGGAAGGAAAGTTGTGGCTCCTCTCAGATTCCAGAACTGTCTGTCACCGAAATGTGAGGAAAAGGTGTTTTTTTAGCCAAATTTTGAGGATTGCAAAGGATTCTGGGTAACAGAACCTGGTGAGAGCCCCACAAGTCACCCCGTCTTGGATTCCCCTATGTCTATAGTTTTCAAAAATGCGCAGGTTTGGTAGGTTTTCTTATGTGCCGGCTGAGCTACAGGTCAAAATCCACAGGTAGACACTTTGCAAAAAACAGCTCTGTTTTCTGTAGAAAAATGTGATGTGTCCACGTTGTGTTTTGGAGCATTTCCTGTTGTGGGCACTATGCCTACCCACACAAGTGCGGTACCATTTTTATCGGGAGACTTGGGGGAACGCTGGGTGGAAGGAATTTGTGGCTCCACTCATTTTCCAGAACTCTCTGTCACCAAAATGTGAGGAAAAGATTTTTTTTAGCCAAATTTTGAGATTTGCAACGGATTCTGGGGAACAGAACCTGGTGAGAGCCGCACAAGTCACCCCGTCTTGGATTCCCCTAGGTCTCTAGTTTTCAAAAATGCGCAGGATTGGTAGGTTCCCTTAGGTGCCGGCTAAGCCAGAGGCCAAAATCCACATGTAGGCACTTTGCAAAAAACAGCTCTGTTTTCTGTAGAAAATTGTGATGTGTCCACGTTGTGTTTTGGAGCATTTCCTGTCGCGGGCACTATGCCTACCCACACAAGCGAGTTACAATTTTTATCGGGAGATTTGGGGGAACGCTGTATGGAAGGACATTTCTGGCTCCTCTCAGATTACAGAATTCTCTGTCACCGAAATGTGAGGAAAAGGGATTCTTTTTGCCAAATTTTGAGGTTTGCAAAGGATTCTGGGCAACAGAACCTGGTGAGAGCCCCACAAATCACCCCGTCTTGGATGCCCCTAGGTCTCTAGTTTTCAAAAATGCGCAGGTTTGGAAGGTTCCCTTAGGTGCCGGCTAAGCTAGAGGCCAAAATCCACATATAGGCACATTGCAAAAAACAGCTCTGTTTTCTGTAGAAAAATGTGATGTGTCCACGTTGTGTTTTGGAGCATTTCCTGTCACGGGCACTACGCCTACCCACACAAGTGAGGTACCATTTTTATCGGGAGACTTGGGGGAACGCTGTGGGGAAGGAAATTTGTGGATCCTCTCAGATTCCAGAACTCTCTGTCACCGAAATATGAGGAAAAGGGATTTTCTTTTGCCAGATTTTGAGGTTTGAAACGAATTCTGGGCAACAAAACCTGGTGAAAGCCCCACAAGTCACCCGGTCTTGGATTCCTCTAGGTCTCTAGTTTTCAAAAATGCGCAGGTTTGGTAGGTTCCCTTAGGTGCCAGCTAAGCTAGAGGCCAAAATCCACATGTAGGCACTTTGCAAAAAACAGCTGTTTTCTGTGGAAAAAATGTGATGTGTCCACGTTGTGTTTTTGGAGCATTTCCTGTCGCGGGCACTATGCCTACCCACACAGGTGAGGTACCATTTTTATCGGGAGACTTGGGGGAACGCTGTGTGGAAGGAAAGTTGTGGCTCCTCTCAGATTCCAGAACTGTCTGTCACCGAAATGTGAGGAAAAGGTGTTTTTTTAGCCAAATTTTGAGGATTGCAAAGGATTCTGGGTAACAGAACCTGGTGAGAGCCCCACAAGTCACCCCGTCTTGGATTCCCCTATGTCTATAGTTTTCAAAAATGCGCAGGTTTGGTAGGTTTCCTTATGTGCCGGCTGAGCTAGAGGTCAAAATCCACAGGTAGACACTTTGCAAAAAACAGCTCTGTTTTCTGTAGAATAATGTTATGTGTCCACGTTGTGTTTTGGAGCATTTCCTGTTGTGGGCACTATGCCTACCCACACAAGTGAGGTACCTTTTTTATCGGGAGACTTGGGGGAACGCTGGGTGGAAGGAAATTTGTGGCTCCACTCATTTTCCAGAACTCTCTGTCACCAAAATGTGAGGAAAAGGTTTTCTTTAGCCAAATTTTGAGATTTGCAACGGATTCTGGAGAACAGAACCTGGTGAGAGCCGCACAAGTCACCCTTTCTTGGATTCCCCTAGGTCTCTAGTTTTAAAAAATGAACAGGTTTGGTAGGTTTCCCTAGGTTCCGGCTGAGCTAGAGGCCAAAATCCACAGGTAGGCACTTTGCAAAAAACAGCTCTGTTTTCTGTAGAAAAATGTGAGGTGTCCACGTTTTGTTTTGGAGCATTTCCTGTCGCGGGCACTATGCCTACCCATACAAGTGAGGTACCATTTTTATCGGGAGACTTGGGGTAATGCTGGGTGGGAGGAAATCTGTGGCTCCACTCATTTTCCAGAACTCTCTGTCACCAAAATGTGAGGAAAAGGTTTTCTTTAGCCAAATTTTGAGATTTGCAACGGATTCTGGGGAACAGAACCTGGTGAGAGCCGCACAAGTCACCCCGTCTTGGATTCTCCTAGGTCTCTAGTTTTCAAAAATGCGCAGGTTTGGTAGGTTCCCTTAGGTGCCAGCTAAGCTAGACGCCAAAATCCACATGTAGGCACTTTGCAAAAAACAGCTCTGTTTTCTGTAGAAAATTGTGATGTGTCCACGTTGTGTTTTGGAGCATTTCCTGTCGTGGGCAATATGCCTACCCACACAAGCGAGGTACCATTTTTATCGCGAGAGTTGGGGGAACGCTGTATGGAAGGACATTTCTGGCTCCTCTCAGATTCCAGAATTCTCTGTCACCGAAATGTGAGGAAAAGGGATTCTTTTTGCCAAATTTTGAGGTTTGCAAAGGATTCTGGGCAACAGAACCTGGTGAGAGCCCCACAAATCACCCCGTCTTGGATGCCCCTAGGTCTCTAGTTTTCAAAAATGCGCAGGTTTGGTAGGTTCCCTTAGGTGCCGGCTAAGCTAGAGGCCAAAATCCACATATAGGCACATTGCAAAAAACAGCTCTGTTTTCTGTAGAAAATTGTGATGTGTCCACGTTGTGTTTTGGAGCATTTCCTGTCGCGGGCACTACGCCTACCCACACAAGCGAGGTACCATTTTTATCGGGAGACTTGGGGGAACGCTGTGGGGAAGGAAATGTGTGGATCCTCTCAGATTCCAGAACTCTCTGTCACCGAAATATGAGGAAAAGGGATTTTCTTTTGGCAAATTTTGAGGTTTGAAAAGAATTCTGGGCAACAGAACCTGGTGAGAGCCCCACAAGTCACCCCGTCTTGGATTCCCCTAGGTCTCTAGTTTTCAAAAATGTGCAGGATTGGTAGGTTCCCTTAGGTGCCGGCTAAGTTAGAGGCAAAAATCCACATGTAGGCACTTTGCAAAAAACAGCTCTGTTTTCTATGGAAAAATGTGATGTGTCCACATTGTGTTTTTGGAGCATTTCCTGTCGCGGGCACTATTCCTACCCACACAAGTGAGGTACCATTTCTATCGGGAGACTTGGGGGAACGCTGTGTGGAAGGAAAGTTGTGGCTCCTCTCAGATTCCAGAACTGTCTGTCACCGAAATGTGAGGAAAAGGTGTTTTTTTAGCCAAAGTTTGAGGTTTGCAAAGGATTCTGGGTAACAGAACCTGGTGAGAGCACCACAAGTCACCGAGTCTTGGATTCCCCTATGTCTCTAGTTTTCAAAAATGCGCAGGTTTGGTCGGTTTCCTTATGTGCCAGCTGAGCTAGAGGTCAAAATCCACAGGTAGACACTTTGCAAAAAACAGCTCTGTCTTCTGTAGAAAAATGTGATGTGTCCACGTTGTGTTTTGGAGCATTTCCTGTTGTGGGCACTATGCCTACCCACACAAGTGAGGTACCATTTATATCGGGAGACTTGGGGGAACGCTGGGTGGAAGGAAATTTGTGGCTCCACTCATTTTCCAGAACTCTCTGTCACCAAAATGTGAGGAAAAGGTTTTTTTAGCCAAATTTTGAGATTTGCAACGGATTCTGGGGAACAGAACCTGGTGAGAGCCGCACAAGTCACCCCGTCTTGGATTCCCCTAGGTCTCTAGTTTTCAAAAATGCGCAGGTTTGGTAGGTTCCCTTAGGTGCCGGCTAAGTTAGAGGTCAAAATCCACATGTAGGCACTTTGCAAAAAACAGCTCTGTTTTCTGTGGAAAAATGTGATGTGTCCACGTTGTGTTTTTGGAGCATTTCCTGTCGTGGGCACTATTCCTACCCACACAAGGGAGGTACCATTTCTATCTGGAGTCTTGGGGGAACGCTATGTGGAAGGAATTTGTGGCTCCTCTCAGATTCCAGAACTCTCTGTCACTGAAATATGAGGAAAAGGGATTATCTTTTGCCAAATTTTGAGGTTTGCAAAGAATTCTGGGCAACAGAACCTGGTGAGAGCCCCACAAGTCACCCCGTCTTGGATTCCCCTAGGTCTCTAGTTTTCAAAAATGCGCAGGTTTGGTAGGTTCCCTTAGGTGCCGGCTAAGCTAGAGGCCAAAATCCACATGTAGGCACTTTGCAAAAAACAGCTGTTTTCTGTGGAAAAATGTGATGTGTCCACGTTGTGTTTTTGGAGCATTTCCTGTCGCGGGCACTATGCCTACCCACACAAGTGAGGTACCATTTTTATCGTGAGACTTGGGGGAACGCTGTATGGAAGGAAAGTTGTGGCTCCTCTCAGATTCCAGAACTGTCTGTCACCGAAATGTGAGGAAAAGGTGTTTTTTTAGCCAAAGTTTGAGGTTTGCAAAGGATTCTGGGTAACAGAACCTGGTGAGAGCCCCACAAGTCACCCCGTCTTGGATTCCCCTAGGTCTATAGTTTTCAAAAATGCACAGGTTTGGTAGGTTTCCTTATGTGCCGGCTGAGCTAGAGGTCAAAATCCACAGGTAGCCACTTTGCAAAAAACAGCTCTGTTTTCTGTAGAAAAATGTGATTTGTCCACGTTGTGTTTTGGAGCATTTCCTGTTGTGGGCACTATGCCTACCCACATAAGTGAGGTACCATTTATATCGGGAGACTTGGGGGAACGCTGGGTGGAAGGAAATTTGTGGCTCCACTCATTTTCCAGAACTCTCTGTCACCAAAATGTGAGGAAAATGTTTTTTTTAGCCAAATTTTGAGATTTGCAACGGATTCTGGGGAACAGAACCTGGTGAGAGCCGCACAAGTCACCCCGTCTTGGATTCCCCTAGGTCTCTAGTTTTCAAAAATGCACAGGTTTGGTAGGTTTCCCTAGGTGCCGGCTTAGCTAGAGGCCAATATCCATAGGTAGGCACTTTGCAAAAAACAGCTCTGTTTTCTGTAGAAAATTGTGATGTGTCCACGTTGTGTTTTGGAGCATTTCCTGTCGCGGGCACTATGCCTACCCACACAAGCGAGGTACCATTTTTATCGGGGGACTTGGGGGAACGCTGTATGGAAGGACATTTCTGGCTCCTCTCAGATTCCAGAATTCTCTGTCACCGAAATATGAGGAAAAGGGATTTTCTTTTGCCAAATTTTGAGGTTTGAAAAGAATTCTGGGCAACAGAACCTGGTGAGAGCCCCACAAGTCACCCCGTCTTGGATTCCCCTAGGTCTCTAGTTTTCAAAAATGCGCAGGATTGGTAGGTTCCCTTAGGTGCCGGCTAAGCTAGAGGCCAAAATCCACATGTAGGCACTTTGCAAAAAACAGCTCTGTTTTCTGTAGAAAATTGTGATGTGTCCACGGTGTGTTTTGGAGCATTTCCTGTCGCGGGCACTATGCCTACCCACACAAGTGAGGTACCATTTTTATCGGGAGACTTGGGGGAACGCTGTATGGAAGGAAATTTGTGGCTCCTCTCAGATTCCAGAACTGTCTGTCACCGAAATGTGAGGAAAAGGTGTTTTTTTAGCCAAAGTTTGAGGTTTGCAAAGGATTCTGGGTAACAGAACCTGGTGAGAGCCCCACAAGTCACCCCGTCTTGGATTCCCCTAGGTCTATAGTTTTCAAAAATGCACAGGTTTGGTAGGTTTCCTTATGTGCCGGCTGAGCTAGAGGTCAAAATCCACAGGTAGCCACTTTGCAAAAAACAGCTCTGTTTTCAGTAGAAAAATGTGATTTGTCCACGTTGTGTTTTGGAGCATTTCCTGTTGTGGGCACTATGCCTACCCACATAAGTGAGGTACCATTTATATCGGGAGACTTGGGGGAACGCTGGGTGGAAGGAAATTTGTGGCTCCACTCATTTTCCAGAACTCTCTGTCACCAAAATGTGAGGAAAATGTTTTTTTTAGCCAAATTTTGAGATTTGCAACGGATTCTGGGGAACAGAACCTGGTGAGAGCCGCACAAGTCACCCCGTCTTGGATTCCCCTAGGTCTCTAGTTTTCAAAAATGCACAGGTTTGGTAGGTTTCCCTAGGTGCCGGCTTAGCTAGAGGCCAATATCCATAGGTAGGCACTTTGCAAAAAACAGCTCTGTTTTCTGTAGAAAATTGTGATGTGTCCACGTTGTGTTTTGGAGCATTTCCTGTCGCGGGCACTATGCCTACCCACACAAGCGAGGGTACCATTTTTATTGGGGGACTTGGGGGAACGCTGTATGGAAGGACATTTCTGGCCCCTCTCAGATTCCAGAATTCTCTGTCACCGAAATATGAGGAAAAGGGATTTTCTTTTGCCATATTTTGAGGTTTGAAAAGAATTCTGGGCAACAGAACCTGGTGAGAGCCCCACAAGTCACCCCGTCTTGGATTCCCCTAGGTCTCTAGTTTTCAAAAATGCGCAGGATTGGTAGGTTCCCTTAGGTGCCGGCTAAGCTAGAGGCCAAAATCCACATGTAGGCACTTTGCAAAAAACAGCTCTGTTTTCTGTAGAAAATTGTGATGTGTCCACGGTGTGTTTTGGAGCATTTCCTGTCGCGGGCACTATGCCTACCCACACAAGTGAGGTACCATTTTTATCGGGAGACTTGGGGGAACGCTGTATGGAAGGAAATTTGTGGCTCCACTCATTTTCCAGAACTGTCTGTCACCAAAATGTGAGGGAAAGGTTTTTTTTAGCCAAATTTTGAGATTTGCAACGGATTCTGGGGAGCAGAACCTGGTGAGAGCCGCACAAGTCACCCCGTCTTGGATTCCCCTAGGTCTCTAGTTTTCAAAAATGCGCTGGATTAGTAGGTTCCCTTAGGTGCCGGCTAAGCTAGAGGCCAAAATCCACATGTAGGCACTTTGCAAAAAACAGCTCTGTTTTCTGTAGAAAATTGTGATGTGTCCACGTTGTGTTTTGGAGCATTTCCTGTCGCGGGCACTATGCCTACCCACACAAGCGAGGTACAATTTTTATCGGGAGACTTGGGGGAACGCTGTATGGAAGGACATTTCTGGCTCCTCTCAGATTCCAGAATTCTCTGTCACCGAAATGTGAGGAAAAGGGATTCTTTTTGCCAAATTTTGAGGTTTGCAAAGGATTCTGGGCAACAGAACCTGGTGAGAGCCCCACAAATCACCCCGTCTTGGATGCCCCTAGGTCTCTAGTTTTCAAAAATACGCAGGTTTGGGAGGTTCCCTTAGGTGCCGGCTAAGCTAGAGGCCAAAATCCACATATAGGCACATTGCAAAAAACAGCTCTGTTTTCTGTAGAAAAATGTGATGTGTCCACGTTGTGTTTTGGAGCATTTCCTGTCGCGGGCACTACGCCTACCCACACAAGGGAGGTACCATTTTTATCGGGAGACTTGGGGGAACGCTGTGGGGAAGGAAATTTGTGGATCCTCTCAGATTCCAGAACTCTCTGTCACCGAAATATGAGGAAAAGGGATTTTCTTTTGCCAAATTTTGAGGTTTGAAAAGAATTCTGGGCAACAAAACCTGGTGAGAGCCCCACAAGTCACCCCGTCTTGGATTCCCCTAGGTCTCTAGTTTACAAAAATGCGCAGGTTTGGTAGGTTCCCTTAGGTGCCAGCTAAGCTAGAGGCCAAAATCCACATGTAGGCACTTTGCAAAAAACAGCTGTTTTCTGTGGAAAAATGTGATGTGTCCACGTTGTGGTTTTGGAGCATTTCCTGTTGCGGGCACTATGCCTACCCACACAAGTGAGGTACCATTTTTATCGGGAGACTTGGGGGAACGCTGTGTGGAAGGAAAGATGTGGCTCCTCTCAGATTCCAGAACTGTCTGTCACCGAAATGTGAGGAAAAGGTGTTTTTTTAGCCAAATTTTGAGGTTTGCAAAGGATTCTGGGTAACAGAACCTGGTGAGAGCCCCACAAGTCACCCCGTCTTGGATTCCCCTAGGTCTCTAGTTTTAAAAAATGCACAGGTTTGGTAGGTTTCTTTATATGCCGGCTGAGCTAGAGGTCAAAATCCACAGGTAGACACTTTGAAAAAACAGCTCTGTTTTCTGTAGAAAAATGTGATGTGTCCATGTTGTGTTTTGGAGCATTTCCTGTTGTGGGCACTATGCCTTCCCACACAAGTGAGGTACCATTTTTATCGGGAGACTTTGGGGAACGCTGGGTGGAAGTAAATTTGTGGCTCCACTCATTTTCCAGAACTCTCTGTAACCAAAATGTGAGGAAAAGGATTTTTTTAGCCAAATTTTGAGATTTGCAAGTGATTCTGGGGAACAGAACCTGGTGAGAGCCGCACAAGTCACCCTTTCTTGGATTCCCCTAGGACTCTACTTTTCAAAAATGAACAGGTTTGGTAGGTTTCCCTAGGTTCCGGCTGAGCTAGAGGCCAAAATTCACAGGTAGGCACTTTGCAAAAAACAGCTCTGTTTTCTTTAGAAAAATGTGAGGTGTCCACGTTTTGTTTTGGAGCATTTCCTGTCGCGGGCACTATGCCTACCCACACAAGTGAGGTACCATTTTTATCGGGAGACTTAGGGGAAGGCTGTATGGAAGGAAATTTGTGGCTCCACTCATTTTCCAGAACTCTCTGTCACCAAAATGTAAGGAAAAGTTTTTTTTAGCCAAATTTTGAGATTTGCAACGGATTCTGGGGAACAGAACCTGGTGAGAACCGCACAAGTCACCCCGTCTTGGATTCCCCTAGGTCTCTAGTTTTCAAAAATGCGCAGGATTGGTAGGTTCCCTTAGGTGCCGGCTAAGCTAGAGGCCAAAATCCACATGTAGGCACTTTGCAAAAAACAGCTCTGTTTTCTGTAGAAAATTGTGATGTGTCCACGGTGTGTTTTGGAGCATTTCCTGTCGCGGGCACTATGCCTACCCACACAAGTGAGGTACCATTTTTATCGGGAGACTTGGGGGAACGCTGTATGGAAGGAAATTTGTGGCTCCACTCATTTTCCAGAACTGTCTGTCACCAAAATGTGAGGGAAAGGTTTTTTTAGCCAAATTTTGAGATTTGCAACGGATTCTGGGGAGCAGAACCTGGTGAGAGCCGCACAAGTCACCCCGTCTTGGATTCCCCTAGGTCTCTAGTTTTCAAAAATGCGCTGGATTAGTAGGTTCCCTTAGGTGCCGGCTAAGCTAGAGGCCAAAATCCACATGTAGGCACTTTGCAAAAAACAGCTCTGTTTTCTGTAGAAAATTGTGATGTGTCCACGTTGTGTTTTGGAGCATTTCCTGTCGCGGGCACTATGCCTACCCACACAAGCGAGGTACAATTTTTATCGGGAGACTTGGGGGAACGCTGTATGGAAGGACATTTCTGGCTCCTCTCAGATTCCAGAATTCTCTGTCACCGAAATGTGAGGAAAAGGGATTCTTTTTGCCAAATTTTGAGGTTTGCAAAGGATTCTGGGCAACAGAACCTGGTGAGAGCCCCACAAATCACCCCGTCTTGGATGCCCCTAGGTCTCTAGTTTTCAAAAATACGCAGGTTTGGGAGGTTCCCTTAGGTGCCGGCTAAGCTAGAGGCCAAAATCCACATATAGGCACATTGCAAAAAACAGCTCTGTTTTCTGTAGAAAAATGTGATGTGTCCACGTTGTGTTTTGGAGCATTTCCTGTCGCGGGCACTACGCCTACCCACACAAGGGAGGTACCATTTTTATCGGGAGACTTGGGGGAACGCTGTGGGGAAGGAAATTTGTGGATCCTCTCAGATTCCAGAACTCTCTGTCACCGAAATATGAGGAAAAGGGATTTTCTTTTGCCAAATTTTGAGGTTTGAAAAGAATTCTGGGCAACAAAACCTGGTGAGAGCCCCACAAGTCACCCCGTCTTGGATTCCCCTAGGTCTCTAGTTTACAAAAATGCGCAGGTTTGGTAGGTTCCCTTAGGTGCCAGCTAAGCTAGAGGCCAAAATCCACATGTAGGCACTTTGCAAAAAACAGCTGTTTTCTGTGGAAAAATGTGATGTGTCCACGTTGTGGTTTTGGAGCATTTCCTGTTGCGGGCACTATGCCTACCCACACAAGTGAGGTACCATTTTTATCGGGAGACTTGGGGGAACGCTGTGTGGAAGGAAAGATGTGGCTCCTCTCAGATTCCAGAACTGTCTGTCACCGAAATGTGAGGAAAAGGTGTTTTTTAGCCAAATTTTGAGGTTTGCAAAGGATTCTGGGTAACAGAACCTGGTGAGAGCCCCACAAGTCACCCCGTCTTGGATTCCCCTAGGTCTCTAGTTTTAAAAAATGCACAGGTTTGGTAGGTTTCTTTATATGCCGGCTGAGCTAGAGGTCAAAATCCACAGGTAGACACTTTGAAAAAACAGCTCTGTTTTCTGTAGAAAAATGTGATGTGTCCATGTTGTGTTTTGGAGCATTTCCTGTTGTGGGCACTATGCCTTCCCACACAAGTGAGGTACCATTTTTATCGGGAGACTTTGGGGAACGCTGGGTGGAAGTAAATTTGTGGCTCCACTCATTTTCCAGAACTCTCTGTAACCAAAATGTGAGGAAAAGGATTTTTTTAGCCAAATTTTGAGATTTGCAAGTGATTCTGGGGAACAGAACCTGGTGAGAGCCGCACAAGTCACCCTTTCTTGGATTCCCCTAGGACTCTACTTTTCAAAAATGAACAGGTTTGGTAGGTTTCCCTAGGTTCCGGCTGAGCTAGAGGCCAAAATTCACAGGTAGGCACTTTGCAAAAAACAGCTCTGTTTTCTTTAGAAAAATGTGAGGTGTCCACGTTTTGTTTTGGAGCATTTCCTGTCGCGGGCACTATGCCTACCCACACAAGTGAGGTACCATTTTTATCGGGAGACTTAGGGGAAGGCTGTATGGAAGGAAATTTGTGGCTCCACTCATTTTCCAGAACTCTCTGTCACCAAAATGTAAGGAAAAGTTTTTTTTTTGCCAAATTTTGAGATTTGCAACGGATTCTGGGGAACAGAACCTGGTGAGAACCGCACAAGTCACCCCGTCTTGGATTCCCCTAGGTCTCTAGTTTTCAAAAATGCGCAGGATTGGTAGGTTCCCTTAGGCGCCGGCTAAGCTAGAGGCCAAAATCCACATGTAGGCACTTTGCAAAAAACAGCTCTGTTTTCTGTAGAAAATTGTGATGTGTCCACGGTGTGTTTTGGAGCATTTCCTGTCGCGGGCACTATGCCTACCCACACAAGCGAGGTACCATTTTTATCGGGAGACTTGGGGGAACGCTGTGTGGAAGGAAAGTTGTGGCTCCACTCATTTTCCAGAACTCTCTGTCACCAAAATGTGAGGAAAAGTTTTTTTTAGCCAAATTTTGAGATTTGCAACGGATTCTGGGGAACAGAACCTGGTGAGAACCGCACAAGTCACCCCGTCTTGGATTCCCCTAGGTCTCTAGTTTTCAAAAATGCGCAGGATTGGTAGGTTCCCTTAGGTGCCAGCTAAGCTAGAGGCCAAAATCCACATGTAGGCACTTTGCAAAAAACAGCTCTGTTTTCTGTAGAAAATTGTGATGTGTCCACGGTGTGTTTTGGAGCATTTCCTGTCGCGGGCACTATGCCTACCCACACAAGCGAGGTACCACTTTTATCGGGAGACTTGGGGGAACGCTGTGTGGAAGGAAAGTTGTGGCTCCACTCATTTTCCAGAACTCTCTGTCACCAAAATGTGAGGAAAAGTTTTTTTTAGCCAAATTTTGAGATTTGCAACGGATTCTGGGGAACAGAACCTGGTGAGAGCCACACAAGTCACCCCGTCTTGGATTCCCCTAGGTCTCTAGTTTTCAAAAATGCGCAGGATTGGTAGGTTCCCTTAGGTGCCGGCTAAGCTAGAGGCCAAAATCCACATATAGGCACATTGCAAAAAACAGCTCTGTTTTCTGTAGAAAAATGTGATGTGTCCACGTTGTGTTTTGGAGCATTTCCTGTCGCGGGCACTACGCCTACCCACACAAGGGAGGTACCATTTTTATCGGGTGACTTGGGGGAACGCTGTGGGGAAGGAAATTTGTGGATCCTCTCAGATTCCAGAACTCTCTGTCACCGAAATATGAGGAAAAGGGATTTTCTTTTGCCAAATTTTGAGGTTTGAAAAGAATTCTGGGCAACAAAACCTGGTGAGAGCCCCACAAGTCACCCCGTCTTGGATTCCCCTAGGTCTCTAGTTTTCAAAAATGCGCAGGTTTGGTAGGTTCCCTTAGGTGCCAGCTAAGCTAGAGGCCAAAATCCACATGTAGGCACCTTGCAAAAAACAGCTCTGTTTTCTGTAGAAAATTGTGATGTGTCCACGGTGTGTTTTGGAGCATTTCCTGTCGCGGGCATTATGCCTACCCACACAAGTGAGGTACCATTTTTATCGGGAGACTTGGGGGAACGCTGTATGGAAGGAAATTTGTGGCTCCACTCATTTTCCAGAACTGTCTGTCACCAAAATGTGAGGGAAAGGTTTTTTTAGCCAAATTTTGAGATTTGCAACGGATTCTGGGGAGCAGAACCTGGTGAGAGCCGCACAAGTCACCCCGTCTTGGATTCCCCTGGGTCTCTAGTTTTCAAAAATGCGCTGGATTAGTAGGTTCCCTTAGGTGCCGGCTAAGCTAGAGGCCAAAATCCACATGTAGGCACTTTGCAAAAAACAGCTCTGTTTTCTGTAGAAAATTGTGATGTGTCCACGTTGTGTTTTGGAGCATTTCCTGTCGCGGGCACTATGCCTACCCACACAAGCGAGGTACAATTTTTATCGGGAGACTTGGGGGAACGCTGTATGGAAGGACATTTCTGGCTCCTCTCAGATTCCAGAATTCTCTGTCACCGAAATGTGAGGAAAAGGGATTCTTTTTGCCAAATTTTGAGGTTTGCAAAGGATTCTGGGCAACAGAACCTGGTGAGAGCCCCACAAATCATCCCGTCTTGGATGCCCCTAGGTCTCTAGTTTTCAAAAATACGCAGGTTTGGGAGGTTCCCTTAGGTGCCGGCTAAGCTAGAGGCCAAAATCCACATATAGGCACATTGCAAAAAACAGCTCTTTTTTCTGTAGAAAAATGTGATGTGTCCACGTTGTGTTTTGGAGCATTCCCTGTCGCGGGCACTACGCCTACCCACACAAGGGAGGTACCATTTTTATCGGGAGACTTGGGGGAACGCTGTGGGGAAGGAAATTTGTGGATCCTCTCAGATTCCAGAACTCTCTGTCACCGAAATATGAGGAAAAGGGATTTTCTTTTGCCAAATTTTGAGGTTTGAAAAGAATTCTGGGCAACAAAACCTGGTGAGAGCCCCACAAGTCACCCCGTCTTGGATTCCCCTAGGTCTCTAGTTTTCAAAAATGCGCAGGTTTGGTAGGTTCCCTTAGGTGCCAGCTAAGCTAGAGGCCAAAATCCACATGTAGGCACTTTGCAAAAAACAGCTGTTTTCTGTGGAAAAATGTGATGTGTCCACGTTGTGGTTTTGGAGCATTTCCTGTTGCGGGCACTATGCCTACCCACACAAGTGAGGTACCATTTTTATCGGGAGACTTGGGGGAACGCTGTGTGGAAGGAAAGATGTGGCTCCTCTCAGATTCCAGAACTGTCTGTCACCGAAATGTGAGGAAAAGGTGTTTTTTAGCCAAATTTTGAGGTTTGCAAAGGATTCTGGGTAACAGAACCTGGTGAGAGCCCCACAAGTCACCCCGTCTTGGATTCCCCTAGGTCTCTAGTTTTAAAAAATGCACAGGTTTGGTAGGTTTCTTTATATGCCGGCTGAGCTAGAGGTCAAAATCCACAGGTAGACACTTTGAAAAAACAGCTCTGTTTTCTGTAGAAAAATGTGATGTGTCCATGTTGTGTTTTGGAGCATTTCCTGTTGTGGGCACTATGCCTTCCCACACAAGTGAGGTACCATTTTTATCGGGAGACTTTGGGGAACGCTGGGTGGAAGTAAATTTGTGGCTCCACTCATTTTCCAGAACTCTCTGTAACCAAAATGTGAGGAAAAGGATTTTTTTAGCCAAATTTTGAGATTTGCAAGTGATTCTGGGGAACAGAACCTGGTGAGAGCCGCACAAGTCACCCTTTCTTGGATTCCCCTAGGACTCTACTTTTCAAAAATGAACAGGTTTGGTAGGTTTCCCTAGGTTCCGGCTGAGCTAGAGGCCAAAATTCACAGGTAGGCACTTTGCAAAAAACAGCTCTGTTTTCTTTAGAAAAATGTGAGGTGTCCACGTTTTGTTTTGGAGCATTTCCTGTCGCGGGCACTATGCCTACCCACACAAGTGAGGTACCATTTTTATCGGGAGACTTAGGGGAAGGCTGTATGGAAGGAAATTTGTGGCTCCACTCATTTTCCAGAACTCTCTGTCACCAAAATGTGAGGAAAAGTTTTTTTTAGCCAAATTTTGAGATTTGCAACGGATTCTGGGGAACAGAACCTGGTGAGAACCGCACAAGTCACCCCGTCTTGGATTCCCCTAGGTCTCTAGTTTTCAAAAATGCGCAGGATTGGTAGGTTCCCTTAGGCGCCGGCTAAGCTAGAGGCCAAAATCCACATGTAGGCACTTTGCAAAAAACAGCTCTGTTTTCTGTAGAAAATTGTGATGTGTCCACGGTGTGTTTTGGAGCATTTCCTGTCGCGGGCACTATGCCTACCCACACAAGCGAGGTACCATTTTTATCGGGAGACTTGGGGGAACGCTGTGTGGAAGGAAAGTTGTGGCTCCACTCATTTTCCAGAACTCTCTGTCACCAAAATGTGAGGAAAAGTTTTTTTTAGCCAAATTTTGAGATTTGCAACGGATTCTGGGGAACAGAACCTGGTGAGAACCGCACAAGTCACCCCGTCTTGGATTCCCCTAGGTCTCTAGTTTTCAAAAATGCGCAGGATTGGTAGGTTCCCTTAGGTGCCGGCTAAGCTAGAGGCCAAAATCCACATGTAGGCACTTTGCAAAAAACAGCTCTGTTTTCTGTAGAAAATTGTGATGTGTCCACGGTGTGTTTTGGAGCATTTCCTGTCGCGGGCACTATGCCTACCCACACAAGCGAGGTACCATTTTTATCAGGAGACTTGGGGGAACGCTGTGTGGAAGGAAAGTTGTGGCTCCACTCATTTTCCAGAACTCTCTGTCACCAAAATGTGAGGAAAAGTTTTTTTTAGCCAAATTTTGAGATTTGCAACGGATTCTGGGGAACAGAACCTGGTGAGAGCCACACAAGTCACCCCGTCTTGGATTCCCCTAGGTCTCTAGTTTTCAAAAATGCGCAGGATTGGTAGGTTCCCTTAGGTGCCGGCTAAGCTAGAGGCCAAAATCCACATATAGGCACATTGCAAAAAACAGCTCTGTTTTCTGTAGAAAAATGTGATGTGTCCACGTTGTGTTTTGGAGCATTTCCTGTCGCGGGCACTACGCCTACCCACACAAGGGAGGTACCATTTTTATCGGGTGACTTGGGGGAACGCTGTGGGGAAGGAAATTTGTGGATCCTCTCAGATTCCAGAACTCTCTGTCACCGAAATATGAGGAAAAGGGATTTTCTTTTGCCAAATTTTGAGGTTTGAAAAGAATTCTGGGCAACAAAACCTGGTGAGAGCCCCACAAGTCACCCCGTCTTGGATTCCCCTAGGTCTCTAGTTTTCAAAAATGCGCAGGTTTGGTAGGTTCCCTTAGGTGCCAGCTAAGCTAGAGGCCAAAATCCACATGTAGGCACCTTGCAAAAAACAGCTCTGTTTTCTGTAGAAAATTGTGATGTGTCCACGGTGTGTTTTGGAGCATTTCCTGTCGCGGGCATTATGCCTACCCACACAAGTGAGGTACCATTTTTATCGGGAGACTTGGGGGAACGCTGTATGGAAGGAAATTTGTGGCTCCACTCATTTTCCAGAACTGTCTGTCACCAAAATGTGAGGGAAAGGTTTTTTTAGCCAAATTTTGAGATTTGCAACGGATTCTGGGGAGCAGAACCTGGTGAGAGCCGCACAAGTCACCCCGTCTTGGATTCCCCTGGGTCTCTAGTTTTCAAAAATGCGCTGGATTAGTAGGTTCCCTTAGGTGCCGGCTAAGCTAGAGGCCAAAATCCACATGTAGGCACTTTGCAAAAAACAGCTCTGTTTTCTGTAGAAAATTGTGATGTGTCCACGTTGTGTTTTGGAGCATTTCCTGTCGCGGGCACTATGCCTACCCACACAAGCGAGGTACAATTTTTATCGGGAGACTTGGGGGAACGCTGTATGGAAGGACATTTCTGGCTCCTCTCAGATTCCAGAATTCTCTGTCACCGAAATGTGAGGAAAAGGGATTCTTTTTGCCAAATTTTGAGGTTTGCAAAGGATTCTGGGCAACAGAACCTGGTGAGAGCCCCACAAATCATCCCGTCTTGGATGCCCCTAGGTCTCTAGTTTTCAAAAATACGCAGGTTTGGGAGGTTCCCTTAGGTGCCGGCTAAGCTAGAGGCCAAAATCCACATATAGGCACATTGCAAAAAACAGCTCTTTTTTCTGTAGAAAAATGTGATGTGTCCACGTTGTGTTTTGGAGCATTCCCTGTCGCGGGCACTACGCCTACCCACACAAGGGAGGTACCATTTTTATCGGGAGACTTGGGGGAACGCTGTGGGGAAGGAAATTTGTGGATCCTCTCAGATTCCAGAACTCTCTGTCACCGAAATATGAGGAAAAGGGATTTTCTTTTGCCAAATTTTGAGGTTTGAAAAGAATTCTGGGCAACAAAACCTGGTGAGAGCCCCACAAGTCACCCCGTCTTGGATTCCCCTAGGTCTCTAGTTTTCAAAAATGCGCAGGTTTGGTAGGTTCCCTTAGGTGCCAGCTAAGCTAGAGGCCAAAATCCACATGTAGGCACTTTGCAAAAAACAGCTGTTTTCTGTGGAAAAATGTGATGTGTCCACGTTGTGGTTTTGGAGCATTTCCTGTTGCGGGCACTATGCCTACCCACACAAGTGAGGTACCATTTTTATCGGGAGACTTGGGGGAACGCTGTGTGGAAGGAAAGATGTGGCTCCTCTCAGATTCCAGAACTGTCTGTCACCGAAATGTGAGGAAAAGGTGTTTTTTAGCCAAATTTTGAGGTTTGCAAAGGATTCTGGGTAACAGAACCTGGTGAGAGCCCCACAAGTCACCCCGTCTTGGATTCCCCTAGGTCTCTAGTTTTAAAAAATGCACAGGTTTGGTAGGTTTCTTTATATGCCGGCTGAGCTAGAGGTCAAAATCCACAGGTAGACACTTTGAAAAAACAGCTCTGTTTTCTGTAGAAAAATGTGATGTGTCCATGTTGTGTTTTGGAGCATTTCCTGTTGTGGGCACTATGCCTTCCCACACAAGTGAGGTACCATTTTTATCGGGAGACTTTGGGGAACGCTGGGTGGAAGTAAATTTGTGGCTCCACTCATTTTCCAGAACTCTCTGTAACCAAAATGTGAGGAAAAGGATTTTTTTAGCCAAATTTTGAGATTTGCAAGTGATTCTGGGGAACAGAACCTGGTGAGAGCCGCACAAGTCACCCTTTCTTGGATTCCCCTAGGACTCTACTTTTCAAAAATGAACAGGTTTGGTAGGTTTCCCTAGGTTCCGGCTGAGCTAGAGGCCAAAATTCACAGGTAGGCACTTTGCAAAAAACAGCTCTGTTTTCTTTAGAAAAATGTGAGGTGTCCACGTTTTGTTTTGGAGCATTTCCTGTCGCGGGCACTATGCCTACCCACACAAGTGAGGTACCATTTTTATCGGGAGACTTAGGGGAAGGCTGTATGGAAGGAAATTTGTGGCTCCACTCATTTTCCAGAACTCTCTGTCACCAAAATGTGAGGAAAAGTATTTTTTAGCCAAATTTTGAGATTTGCAACGGATTCTGGGGAACAGAACCTGGTGAGAACCGCACAAGTCACCCCGTCTTGGATTCCCCTAGGTCTCTAGTTTTCAAAAATGCGCAGGATTGGTAGGTTCCCTTAGGCGCCGGCTAAGCTAGAGGCCAAAATCCACATGTAGGCACTTTGCAAAAAACAGCTCTGTTTTCTGTAGAAAATTGTGATGTGTCCACGGTGTGTTTTGGAGCATTTCCTGTCGCGGGCACTATGCCTACCCACACAAGCGAGGTACCATTTTTATCGGGAGACTTGGGGGAACGCTGTGTGGAAGGAAAGTTGTGGCTCCACTCATTTTCCAGAACTCTCTGTCACCAAAATGTGAGGAAAAGTTTTTTTTAGCCAAATTTTGAGATTTGCAACGGATTCTGGGGAACAGAACCTGGTGAGAACCGCACAAGTCACCCCGTCTTGGATTCCCCTAGGTCTCTAGTTTTCAAAAATGCGCAGGATTGGTAGGTTCCCTTAGGTGCCGGCTAAGCTAGAGGCCAAAATCCACATGTAGGCACTTTGCAAAAAACAGCTCTGTTTTCTGTAGAAAATTGTGATGTGTCCACGGTGTGTTTTGGAGCATTTCCTGTCGCGGGCACTATGCCTACCCACACAAGCGAGGTACCATTTTTATCGGGAGACTTGGGGGAACGCTGTGTGGAAGGAAAGTTGTGGCTCCACTCATTTTCCAGAACTCTCTGTCACCAAAATGTGAGGAAAAGTTTTTTTTAGCCAAATTTTGAGATTTGCAACGGATTCTGGGGAACAGAACCTGGTGAGAGCCACACAAGTCACCCCGTCTTGGATTCCCCTAGGTCTCTAGTTTTCAAAAATGCGCAGGATTGGTAGGTTCCCTTAGGTGCCGGCTAAGCTAGAGGCCAAAATCCACATATAGGCACATTGCAAAAAACAGCTCTGTTTTCTGTAGAAAAATGTGATGTGTCCACGTTGTGTTTTGGAGCATTTCCTGTCGCGGGCACTACGCCTACCCACCCAAGGGAGGTACCATTTTTATCGGGTGACTTGGGGGAACGCTGTGGGGAAGGAAATTTGTGGATCCTCTCAGATTCCAGAACTCTCTGTCACCGAAATATGAGGAAAAGGGATTTTCTTTTGCCAAATTTTGAGGTTTGAAAAGAATTCTGGGCAACAAAACCTGGTGAGAGCCCCACAAGTCACCCCGTCTTGGATTCCCCTAGGTCTCTAGTTTTCAAAAATGCGCAGGTTTGGTAGGTTCCCTTAGGTGCCAGCTAAGCTAGAGGCCAAAATCCACATGTAGGCACCTTGCAAAAAACAGCTCTGTTTTCTGTAGAAAATTGTGATGTGTCCACGGTGTGTTTTGGAGCATTTCCTGTCGCGGGCATTATGCCTACCCACACAAGTGAGGTACCATTTTTATCGGGAGACTTGGGGGAACGCTGTATGGAAGGAAATTTGTGGCTCCACTCATTTTCCAGAACTGTCTGTCACCAAAATGTGAGGGAAAGGTTTTTTTAGCCAAATTTTGAGATTTGCAACGGATTCTGGGGAGCAGAACCTGGTGAGAGCCGCACAAGTCACCCCGTCTTGGATTCCCCTGGGTCTCTAGTTTTCAAAAATGCGCTGGATTAGTAGGTTCCCTTAGGTGCCGGCTAAGCTAGAGGCCAAAATCCACATGTAGGCACTTTGCAAAAAACAGCTCTGTTTTCTGTAGAAAATTGTGATGTGTCCACGTTGTGTTTTGGAGCATTTCCTGTCGCGGGCACTATGCCTACCCACACAAGCGAGGTACAATTTTTATCGGGAGACTTGGGGGAACGCTGTATGGAAGGACATTTCTGGCTCCTCTCAGATTCCAGAATTCTCTGTCACCGAAATGTGAGGAAAAGGGATTCTTTTTGCCAAATTTTGAGGTTTGCAAAGGATTCTGGGCAACAGAACCTGGTGAGAGCCCCACAAATCATCCCGTCTTGGATGCCCCTAGGTCTCTAGTTTTCAAAAATACGCAGGTTTGGGAGGTTCCCTTAGGTGCCGGCTAAGCTAGAGGCCAAAATCCACATATAGGCACATTGCAAAAAACAGCTCTTTTTTCTGTAGAAAAATGTGATGTGTCCACGTTGTGTTTTGGAGCATTTCCTGTCGCGGGCACTACGCCTACCCACACAAGGGAGGTACCATTTTTATCGGGAGACTTGGGGGAACGCTGTGGGGAAGGAAATTTGTGGATCCTCTCAGATTCCAGAACTCTCTGTCACCGAAATATGAGGAAAAGGGATTTTCTTTTGCCAAATTTTGAGGTTTGAAAAGAATTCTGGGCAACAAAACCTGGTGAGAGCCCCACAAGTCACCCCGTCTTGGATTCCCCTAGGTCTCTAGTTTTCAAAAATGCGCAGGTTTGGTAGGTTCCCTTAGGTGCCAGCTAAGCTAGAGGCCAAAATCCACATGTAGGCACTTTGCAAAAAACAGCTGTTTTCTGTGGAAAAATGTGATGTGTCCACGTTGTGGTTTTGGAGCATTTCCTGTTGCGGGCACTATGCCTACCCACACAAGTGAGGTACCATTTTTATCGGGAGACTTGGGGGAACGCTGTGTGGAAGGAAAGATGTGGCTCCTCTCAGATTCCAGAACTGTCTGTCACCGAAATGTGAGGAAAAGGTGTTTTTTAGCCAAATTTTGAGGTTTGCAAAGGATTCTGGGTAACAGAACCTGGTGAGAGCCCCACAAGTCACCCCATCTTGGATTCCCCTAGGTCTCTAGTTTTAAAAAATGCACAGGTTTGGTAGGTTTCCTTATATGCCGGCTGAGCTAGAGGTCAAAATCCACAGGTAGACACTTTGAAAAAACAGCTCTGTTTTCTGTAGAAAAATGTGATGTGTCCATGTTGTGTTTTGGAGCATTTCCTGTTGTGGGCACTATGCCTTCCCACACAAGTGAGGTACCATTTTTATCGGGAGACTTTGGGGAACGCTGGGTGGAAGTAAATTTGTGGCTCCACTCATTTTCCAGAACTCTCTGTAACCAAAATGTGAGGAAAAGGATTTTTTTAGCCAAATTTTGAGATTTGCAAGTGATTCTGGGGAACAGAACCTGGTGAGAGCCGCACAAGTCACCCCTTCTTGGATTCCCCTAGGACTCTACTTTTCAAAAATGAACAGGTTTGGTAGGTTTCCCTAGGTTCCGGCTGAGCTAGAGGCCAAAATTCACAGGTAGGCACTTTGCAAAAAACAGCTCTGTTTTCTTTAGAAAATTGTGAGGTGTCCACGTTTTGTTTTGGAGCATTTCCTGTCGCGGGCACTATGCCTACCCACACAAGTGAGGTACCATTTTTATCGGGAGACTTGGGGGAACGCTGTATGGAAGGAAATTTGTGGCTCCACTCATTTTCCAGAACTGTCTGTCACCAAAATGTGAGGGAAAGGTTTTTTTAGCCAAATTTTGAGATTTGCAACGGATTCTGGGTAGCAGAACCTGGTGAGAGCCGCACAAGTCACCCCGTCTTGGATTCCCCTAGGTCTCTAGTTTTCAAAAATGCGCTGGATTAGTAGGTTCCCTTAGGTGCCGGCTAAGCTAGAGGCCAAAATCCACATGTAGGCACTTTGCAAAAAACAGCTCTGTTTTCTGTAGAAAATTGTGATGTGTCCACGTTGTGTTTTGGAGCATTTCCTGTCGCGGGCACTATGCCTACCCACACAAGCGAGGTACAATTTTTATCGGGAGACTTGGGGGAACGCTGTATGGAAGGACATTTCTGGCTCCTCTCAGATTCCAGAATTCTCTGTCACCGAAATGTGAGGAAAAGGGATTCTTTTTGCCAAATTTTGAGGTTTGCAAAGGATTCTGGGCAACAGAACCTGGTGAGAGCCCCACAAATCACCCCGTCTTGGATGCCCCTAGGTCTCTAGTTTTCAAAAATACGCAGGTTTGGGAGGTTCCCTTAGGTGCCGGCTAAGCTAGAGGCCAAAATCCACATATAGGCACATTGCAAAAAACAGCTCTGTTTTCTGTAGAAAAATGTGATGTGTCCACGTTGTGTTTTGGAGCATTTCCTGTCGCGGGCACTACGCCTACCCACACAAGGGAGGTACCATTTTTATCGGGAGACTTGGGGGAACGCTGTGGGGAAGGAAATTTGTGGATCCTCTCAGATTCCAGAACTCTCTGTCACCGAAATATGAGGAAAAGGGATTTTCTTTTGCCAAATTTTGAGGTTTGAAAAGAATTCTGGGCAACAAAACCTGGTGAGAGCCCCACAAGTCACCCCGTCTTGGATTCCCCTAGGTCTCTAGTTTTCAAAAATGCGCAGGTTTGGTAGGTTCCCTTAGGTGCCAGCTAAGCTAGAGGCCAAAATCCACATGTAGGCACTTTGCAAAAAACAGCTGTTTTCTGTGGAAAAATGTGATGTGTCCACGTTGTGGTTTTGGAGCATTTCCTGTTGCGGGCACTATGCCTACCCACACAAGTGAGGTACCATTTTTATCGGGAGACTTGGGGGAACGCTGTGTGGAAGGAAAGATGTGGCTCCTCTCAGATTCCAGAACTGTCTGTCACCGAAATGTGAGGAAAAGGTGTTTTTTAGCCAAATTTTGAGGTTTGCAAAGGATTCTGGGTAACAGAACCTGGTGAGAGCCCCACAAGTCACCCCGTCTTGGATTCCCCTAGGTCTCTAGTTTTAAAAAATGCACAGGTTTGGTAGGTTTCCTTATATGCCGGCTGAGCTAGAGGTCAAAATCCACAGGTAGACACTTTGAAAAAACAGCTCTGTTTTCTGTAGAACAATTTGATGTGTCCATGTTGTGTTTTGGAGCATTTCCTGTTGTGGGCACTATGCCTTCCCACACAAGTGAGGTACCATTTTTATCGGGAGACTTTGGGGAACGCTGGGTGGAAGTAAATTTGTGGCTCCACTCATTTTCCAGAACTCTCTGTAACCAAAATGTGAGGAAAAGGATTTTTTTAGCCAAATTTTGAGATTTGCAAGTGATTCTGGGGAACAGAACCTGGTGAGAGCCGCACAAGTCACCCCTTCTTGGATTCCCCTCGGACTCTACTTTTCAAAAATGAACAGGTTTGGTAGGTTTCCCTAGGTTCCGGCTGAGCTAGAGGCCAAAATTCACAGGTCGGCACTTTGCATAAAACAGCTCTGTTTTCTTTAGAAAAATGTGAGGTGTCCACGTTTTGTTTTGGAGCATTTCCTGTCGCGGGCACTATGCCTACCCACACAAGTGAGGTACCATTTTTATCGGGAGACTTAGGGGAAGGCTGTATGGAAGGAAATTTGTGGCTCCACTCATTTTCCAGAACTCTCTGTCACCAAAATGTGAGGAAAAGTTTTTTTTAGCCAAATTTTGAGATTTGCAACGGATTCTGGGGAACAGAACCTGGTGAGAGCCGCACAAGTCACCCCGTCTTGGATTCCCCTAGGTCTCTAGTTTTAAAAAATGCGCAGGATTGGTAGGTTCCCTTAGGTGCCGGCTAAGCTAGAGGCCAAAATCCACATGTAGGCACTTTGCAAAAAACAGCTCTGTTTTCTGTAGAAAATTGTGATGTGTCCACGGTGTGTTTTGGAGCATTTCCTGTCGCGGGCACTATGCCTACCCACACAAGCGAGGTACCATTTTTATCGGGAGACTTGGGGGAACGCTGTGTGGAAGGAAAGTTGTGGCTCCACTCATTTTCCAGAACTCTCTGTCACCAAAATGTGAGGAAAAGTTTTTTTTAGCCAAATTTTGAGATTTGCAACGGATTCTGGGGAACAGAACCTGGTGAGAGCCGCACAAGTCACCCCGTCTTGGATTCCCCTAGGTCTCTAGTTTTCAAAAATACGCAGGTTTGGGAGGTTCCCTTAGGTGCCGGCTAAGCTAGAGGCCAAAATCCACATATAGGCACATTGCAAAAAACAGCTCTGTTTTCTGTAGAAAAATGTGATGTGTCCACGTTGTGTTTTGGAGCATTTCCTGTCGCGGGCTCTACGCCTACCCACACAAGGGAGGTACCATTTTTATCGGGAGACTTGGGGGAACGCTGTGGGGAAGGGAATTTGTGGATCCTCTCAGATTCCAGAACTCTCTGTCACCGAAATATGAGGAAAAGGGATTTTCTTTTGCCAAATTTTGAGGTTTGAAAAGAATTCTGGGCAACAAAACCTGGTGAGAGCCCCACAAGTCACCCCGTCTTGGATTCCCCTAGGTCTCTAGTTTTCAAAAATGCGCAGGTTTGGTAGGTTCCCTTAGGTGCCAGCTAAGCTAGAGGCCAAAATCCACATGTAGGCACTTTGCAAAAAACAGCTGTTTTCTGTGGAAAAATGTGATGTGTCCACGTTGTGTTTTTGGAGCATTTCCTGTTGCGGGCACTATGCCTACCCACACAAGTGAGGTACCATTTTTATCGGGAGACTTGGGGGAACGCTGTGTGGAAGGAAAGATGTGGCTCCTCTCAGATTCCACAACTGTCTGTCACCGAAATGTGAGGAAAAGGTGTTTTTTAGCCAAATTTTGAGGTTTGCAAAGGATTCTGGGTAACAGAACCTGGTGAGAGCCCCACAAGTCACCCCGTCTTGGATTCTCCTAGGTCTCTAGTTTTAAAAAATGCACAGGTTTGGTAGGTTTCCTTATATGCCGGCTGAGCTAGAGGTCAAAATCCACAGGTACACACTTTGCAAAAAACAGCTCTGTTTTCTGTAGAAAAATGTGATGTGTCCATGTTGTATTTTGGAGCATTTCCTGTTGTGGGCACTATGCCTTCCCACACAAGTGAGGTACCATTTTTATCGGGAGACTTTGGGGAACGCTGGGTGGAAGTAAATGTGTGGCTCCACTCATTTTCCAGAACTCTCTGTAACCAAAATGTGAGGAAAAGGATTTTTTTAGCCAAATTTTGAGATTTGCAAGTGATTCTGGGGAACAGAACCTGGTGAGAGCCGCACAAGTCACCCCTTCTTGGATTCCCCTAGGACTCTACTTTTCAAAAATGAACAGGTTTGGTAGGTTTCCCTAGGTTCCGGCTGAGCTAGAGGCCAAAATTCACAGGTAGGCACTTTGCAAAAAACAGCTCTGTTTTCTTTAGAAAAATGTGAGGTGTCCACGTTTTGTTTTGGAGCATTTCCTGTCGCGGGCACTATGCCTACCCACACAAGTGAGGTACCATTTTTATCGGGAGACTTAGGGGAAGGCTGTATGGAAGGAAATTTGTGGCTCCACTCATTTTCCAGAACTCTCTGTCACCAAAATGTGAGGAAAAGTTTTTTTTAGCCAAATTTTGAGATTTGCAACGGATTCTGGGGAACAGAACCTGGTGAGAGCCGCACAAGTCACCCCGTCTTGGATTCCCCTAGGTCTCTAGTTTTCAAAAAGGCGCAGGATTGGTAGGTTCCCTTAGGTGCCGGCTAAGCTAGAGGCCAAAATCCACATATAGGCACATTGCAAAAAACAGCTCTGTTTTCTGTAGAAAAATGTGATGTGTCCACGTTGTGTTTTGGAGCATTTCCTGTCGCGGGCACTACGCCTACCCACACAAGGGAGGTACCATTTTTATCGGGTGACTTGGGGGAACGCTGTGGGGAAGGAAATTTGTGGATCCTCTCAGATTCCAGAACTCTCTGTCACCGAAATATGAGGAAAAGGGATTTTCTTTTGCCAAATTTTGAGGTTTGAAAAGAATTCTGGGCAACAAAACCTGGTGAGAGGCCCACAAGTCACCCCGTCTTGGATTCCCCTAGGTCTCTAGTTTTCAAAAATGCGCAGGTTTGGTAGGTTCCCTTAGGTGCCAGCTAAGCTAGAGGCCAAAATCCACATGTAGGCACCTTGCAAAAAACAGCTCTGTTTTCTGTAGAAAATTGTGATGTGTCCACGGTGTGTTTTGGAGCATTTCCTGTCGCGGGCATTATGCCTACCCACACAAGTGAGGTACCATTTTTATCGGGAGACTTGGGGGAACGCTGTATGGAAGGAAATTTGTGGCTCCACTCATTTTCCAGAACTGTCTGTCACCAAAATGTGAGGGAAAGGTTTTTTTAGCCAAATTTTGAGATTTGCAACGGATTCTGGGGAGCAGAACCTGGTGAGAGCCGCACAAGTCACCCCGTCTTGGATTCCCCTGGGTCTCTAGTTTTCAAAAATGCGCTGGATTAGTAGGTTCCCTTAGGTGCCGGCTAAGCTAGAGGCCAAAATCCACATGTAGGCACTTTGCAAAAAACAGCTCTGTTTTCTGTAGAAAATTGTGATGTGTCCACGTTGTGTTTTGGAGCATTTCCTGTCGCGGGCACTATGCCTACCCACACAAGCGAGGTACAATTTTTATCGGGAGACTTGGGGGAACGCTGTATGGAAGGACATTTCTGGCTCCTCTCAGATTCCAGAATTCTCTGTCACCGAAATGTGAGGAAAAGGGATTCTTTTTGCCAAATTTTGAGGTTTGCAAAGGATTCTGGGCAACAGAACCTGGTGAGAGCCCCACAAATCATCCCGTCTTGGATGCCCCTAGGTCTCTAGTTTTCAAAAATACGCAGGTTTGGGAGGTTCCCTTAGGTGCCGGCTAAGCTAGAGGCCAAAATCCACATATAGGCACATTGCAAAAAACAGCTCTTTTTTCTGTAGAAAAATGTGATGTGTCCACGTTGTGTTTTGGAGCATTTCCTGTCGCGGGCACTACGCCTACCCACACAAGGGAGGTACCATTTTTATCGGGAGACTTGGGGGAACGCTGTGGGGAAGGAAATTTGTGGATCCTCTCAGATTCCAGAACTCTCTGTCACCGAAATATGAGGAAAAGGGATTTTCTTTTGCCAAATTTTGAGGTTTGAAAAGAATTCTGGGCAACAAAACCTGGTGAGAGCCCCACAAGTCACCCCGTCTTGGATTCCCCTAGGTCTCTAGTTTTCAAAAATGCGCAGGTTTGGTAGGTTCCCTTAGGTGCCAGCTAAGCTAGAGGCCAAAATCCACATGTAGGCACTTTGCAAAAAACAGCTGTTTTCTGTGGAAAAATGTGATGTGTCCACGTTGTGGTTTTGGAGCATTTCCTGTTGCGGGCACTATGCCTACCCACACAAGTGAGGTACCATTTTTATCGGGAGACTTGGGGGAACGCTGTGTGGAAGGAAAGATGTGGCTCCTCTCAGATTCCAGAACTGTCTGTCACCGAAATGTGAGGAAAAGGTGTTTTTTAGCCAAATTTTGAGGTTTGCAAAGGATTCTGGGTAACAGAACCTGGTGAGAGCCCCACAAGTCACCCCGTCTTGGATTCCCCTAGGTCTCTAGTTTTAAAAAATGCACAGGTTTGGTAGGTTTCCTTATATGCCGGCTGAGCTAGAGGTCAAAATCCACAGGTAGACACTTTGAAAAAACAGCTCTGTTTTCTGTAGAAAAATGTGATGTGTCCATGTTGTGTTTTGGAGCATTTCCTGTTGTGGGCACTATGCCTTCCCACACAAGTGAGGTACCATTTTTATCGGGAGACTTTGGGGAACGCTGGGTGGAAGTAAATTTGTGGCTCCACTCATTTTCCAGAACTCTCTGTAACCAAAATGTGAGGAAAAGGATTTTTTTAGCCAAATTTTGAGATTTGCAAGTGATTCTGGGGAACAGAACCTGGTGAGAGCCGCACAAGTCACCCCTTCTTGGATTCCCCTAGGACTCTACTTTTCAAAAATGAACAGGTTTGGTAGGTTTCCCTAGGTTCCGGCTGAGCTAGAGGCCAAAATTCACAGGTAGGCACTTTGCAAAAAACAGCTCTGTTTTCTTTAGAAAATTGTGAGGTGTCCACGTTTTGTTTTGGAGCATTTCCTGTCGCGGGCACTATGCCTACCCACACAAGTGAGGTACCATTTTTATCGGGAGACTTGGGGGAACGCTGTATGGAAGGAAATTTGTGGCTCCACTCATTTTCCAGAACTGTCTGTCACCAAAATGTGAGGGAAAGGTTTTTTTAGCCAAATTTTGAGATTTGCAACGGATTCTGGGTAGCAGAACCTGGTGAGAGCCGCACAAGTCACCCCGTCTTGGATTCCCCTAGGTCTCTAGTTTTCAAAAATGCGCTGGATTAGTAGGTTCCCTTAGGTGCCGGCTAAGCTAGAGGCCAAAATCCACATGTAGGCACTTTGCAAAAAACAGCTCTGTTTTCTGTAGAAAATTGTGATGTGTCCACGTTGTGTTTTGGAGCATTTCCTGTCGCGGGCACTATGCCTACCCACACAAGCGAGGTACAATTTTTATCGGGAGACTTGGGGGAACGCTGTATGGAAGGACATTTCTGGCTCCTCTCAGATTCCAGAATTCTCTGTCACCGAAATGTGAGGAAAAGGGATTCTTTTTGCCAAATTTTGAGGTTTGCAAAGGATTCTGGGCAACAGAACCTGGTGAGAGCCCCACAAATCACCCCGTCTTGGATGCCCCTAGGTCTCTAGTTTTCAAAAATACGCAGGTTTGGGAGGTTCCCTTAGGTGCCGGCTAAGCTAGAGGCCAAAATCCACATATAGGCACATTGCAAAAAACAGCTCTGTTTTCTGTAGAAAAATGTGATGTGTCCACGTTGTGTTTTGGAGCATTTCCTGTCGCGGGCACTACGCCTACCCACACAAGGGAGGTACCATTTTTATCGGGAGACTTGGGGGAACGCTGTGGGGAAGGAAATTTGTGGATCCTCTCAGATTCCAGAACTCTCTGTCACCGAAATATGAGGAAAAGGGATTTTCTTTTGCCAAATTTTGAGGTTTGAAAAGAATTCTGGGCAACAAAACCTGGTGAGAGCCCCACAAGTCACCCCGTCTTGGATTCCCCTAGGTCTCTAGTTTTCAAAAATGCGCAGGTTTGGTAGGTTCCCTTAGGTGCCAGCTAAGCTAGAGGCCAAAATCCACATGTAGGCACTTTGCAAAAAACAGCTGTTTTCTGTGGAAAAATGTGATGTGTCCACGTTGTGGTTTTGGAGCATTTCCTGTTGCGGGCACTATGCCTACCCACACAAGTGAGGTACCATTTTTATCGGGAGACTTGGGGGAACGCTGTGTGGAAGGAAAGATGTGGCTCCTCTCAGATTCCAGAACTGTCTGTCACCGAAATGTGAGGAAAAGGTGTTTTTTAGCCAAATTTTGAGGTTTGCAAAGGATTCTGGGTAACAGAACCTGGTGAGAGCCCCACAAGTCACCCCGTCTTGGATTCCCCTAGGTCTCTAGTTTTAAAAAATGCACAGGTTTGGTAGGTTTCCTTATATGCCGGCTGAGCTAGAGGTCAAAATCCACAGGTAGACACTTTGAAAAAACAGCTCTGTTTTCTGTAGAACAATTTGATGTGTCCATGTTGTGTTTTGGAGCATTTCCTGTTGTGGGCACTATGCCTTCCCACACAAGTGAGGTACCATTTTTATCGGGAGACTTTGGGGAACGCTGGGTGGAAGTAAATTTGTGGCTCCACTCATTTTCCAGAACTCTCTGTAACCAAAATGTGAGGAAAAGGATTTTTTTAGCCAAATTTTGAGATTTGCAAGTGATTCTGGGGAACAGAACCTGGTGAGAGCCACACAAGTCACCCCTTCTTGGATTCCCCTAGGACTCTACTTTTCAAAAATGAACAGGTTTGGTAGGTTTCCCTAGGTTCCGGCTGAGCTAGAGGCCAAAATTCACAGGTCGGCACTTTGCATAAAACAGCTCTGTTTTCTTTAGAAAAATGTGAGGTGTCCACGTTTTGTTTTGGAGCATTTCCTGTCGCGGGCACTATGCCTACCCACACAAGTGAGGTACCATTTTTATCGGGAGACTTAGGGGAAGGCTGTATGGAAGGAAATTTGTGGCTCCACTCATTTTCCAGAACTCTCTGTCACCAAAATGTGAGGAAAAGTTTTTTTTAGCCAAATTTTGAGATTTGCAACGGATTCTGGGGAACAGAACCTGGTGAGAGCCGCACAAGTCACCCCGTCTTGGATTCCCCTAGGTCTCTAGTTTTAAAAAATGCGCAGGATTGGTAGGTTCCCTTAGGTGCCGGCTAAGCTAGAGGCCAAAATCCACATGTAGGCACTTTGCAAAAAACAGCTCTGTTTTCTGTAGAAAATTGTGATGTGTCCACGGTGTGTTTTGGAGCATTTCCTGTCGCGGGCACTATGCCTACCCACACAAGCGAGGTACCATTTTTATCGGGAGACTTGGGGGAACGCTGTGTGGAAGGAAAGTTGTGGCTCCACTCATTTTCCAGAACTCTCTGTCACCAAAATGTGAGGAAAAGTTTTTTTTAGCCAAATTTTGAGATTTGCAACGGATTCTGGGGAACAGAACCTGGTGAGAGCCGCACAAGTCACCCCGTCTTGGATTCCCCTAGGTCTCTAGTTTTCAAAAATACGCAGGTTTGGGAGGTTCCCTTAGGTGCCGGCTAAGCTAGAGGCCAAAATCCACATATAGGCACATTGCAAAAAACAGCTCTGTTTTCTGTAGAAAAATGTGATGTGTCCACGTTGTGTTTTGGAGCATTTCCTGTCGCGGGCTCTACGCCTACCCACACAAGGGAGGTACCATTTTTATCGGGAGACTTGGGGGAACGCTGTGGGGAAGGAAAGATGTGGCTCCTCTCAGATTCCACAACTGTCTGTCACCGAAATGTGAGGAAAAGGTGTTTTTTAGCCAAATTTTGAGGTTTGCAAAGGATTCTGGGTAACAGAACCTGGTGAGAGCCCCACAAGTCACCCCGTCTTGGATTCCCCTAGGTCTCTAGTTTTCAAAAATGCGCAGGTTTGGTAGGTTCCCTTAGGTGCCAGCTAAGCTAGAGGCCAAAATCCACATGTAGGCACTTTGCAAAAAACAGCTGTTTTCTGTGGAAAAATGTGATGAGTCCACGTTGTGTTTTTGGAGCATTTCCTGTTGCGGGCACTATGCCTACCCACACAAGTGAGGTACCATTTTTATCGGGAGACTTGGGGGAACGCTGTGTGGAAGGAAAGATGTGGCTCCTCTCAGATTCCACAACTGTCTGTCACCAAAATGTGAGGAAAAGTTTTTTTTAGCCAAATTTTGAGATTTGCAACGGATTCTGGGGAACAGAACCTGGTGAGAGCCGCACAAGTCACCCCGTCTTGGATTCCCCTAGGTCTCTAGTTTTCAAAAATACGCAGGTTTGGGAGGTTCCCTTAGGTGCCGGCTAAGCTAGAGGCCAAAATCCACATATAGGCACATTGCAAAAAACAGCTCTGTTTTCTGTAGAAAAATGTGATGTGTCCACGTTGTGTTTTGGAGCATTTCCTGTCGCGGGCTCTACGCCTACCCACACAAGGGAGGTACCATTTTTATCGGGAGACTTGGGGGAACGCTGTGGGGAAGGAATTTGTGGATCCTCTCAGATTCCAGAACTCTCTGTCACCGAAATATGAGGAAAAGGGATTTTCTTTTGCCAAATTTTGAGGTTTGAAAAGAATTCTGGGCAACAAAACCTGGTGAGAGCCCCACAAGTCACCCCGTCTTGGATTCCCCTAGGTCTCTAGTTTTCAAAAATGCGCAGGTTTGGTAGGTTCCCTTAGGTGCCAGCTAAGCTAGAGGCCAAAATCCACATGTAGGCACTTTGCAAAAAACAGCTGTTTTCTGTGGAAAAATGTGATGTGTCCACGTTGTGTTTTTGGAGCATTTCCTGTTGCGGGCACTATGCCTACCCACACAAGTGAGGTACCATTTTTATCGGGAGACTTGGGGGAACGCTGTGTGGAAGGAAAGATGTGGCTCCTCTCAGATTCCACAACTGTCTGTCACCGAAATGTGAGGAAAAGGTGTTTTTTAGCCAAATTTTGAGGTTTGCAAAGGATTCTGGGTAACAGAACCTGGTGAGAGCCCCACAAGTCACCCCGTCTTGGATTCTCCTAGGTCTCTAGTTTTAAAAAATGCACAGGTTTGGTAGGTTTCCTTATATGCCGGCTGAGCTAGAGGTCAAAATCCACAGGTACACACTTTGCAAAAAACAGCTCTGTTTTCTGTAGAAAAATGTGATGTGTCCATGTTGTATTTTGGAGCATTTCCTGTTGTGGGCACTATGCCTTCCCACACAAGTGAGGTACCATTTTTATCGGGAGACTTTGGGGAACGCTGGGTGGAAGTAAATGTGTGGCTCCACTCATTTTCCAGAACTCTCTGTAACCAAAATGTGAGGAAAAGGATTTTTTTAGCCAAATTTTGAGATTTGCAAGTGATTCTGGGGAACAGAACCTGGTGAGAGCCGCACAAGTCACCCCTTCTTGGATTCCCCTAGGACTCTACTTTTCAAAAATGAACAGGTTTGGTAGGTTTCCCTAGGTTCCGGCTGAGCTAGAGGCCAAAATTCACAGGTAGGCACTTTGCAAAAAACAGCTCTGTTTTCTTTAGAAAAATGTGAGGTGTCCACGTTTTGTTTTGGAGCATTTCCTGTCGCGGGCACTATGCCTACCCACACAAGTGAGGTACCATTTTTATCGGGAGACTTAGGGGAAGGCTGTATGGAAGGAAATTTGTGGCTCCACTCATTTTCCAGAACTCTCTGTCACCAAAATGTGAGGAAAAGTTTTTTTTAGCCAAATTTTGAGATTTGCAACGGATTCTGGGGAACAGAACCTGGTGAGAGCCGCACAAGTCACCCCGTCTTGGATTCCCCTAGGTCTCTAGTTTTCAAAAAGGCGCAGGATTGGTAGGTTCCCTTAGGTGCCGGCTAAGCTAGAGGCCAAAATCCACATGTAGGCACTTTGCAAAAAACAGCTCTGTTTTCTGTAGAAAATTGTGATGTGTCCACGGTGTGTTTTGGAGCATTTCCTGTCGCGGGCACTATGCCTACCCACACAAGCGAGGTACCATTTTTATCGGGAGACTTGGGGGAACGCTGTGTGGAAGGAAAGTTGTGGCTCCACTCATTTTCCAGAACTCTCTGTCACCAAAATGTGAGGAAAAGTTTTTTTTAGCCAAATTTTGAGATTTGCAACGGATTCTGGGGAACAGAACCTGGTGAGAGCCGCACAAGTCACCCCGTCTTGGATTCCCCTAGGTCTCTAGTTTTCAAAAATACGCAGGTTTGGGAGGTTCCCTTAGGTGCCGGCTAAGCTAGAGGCCAAAATCCACATATAGGCACATTGCAAAAAACAGCTCTGTTTTCTGTAGAAAAATGTGATGTGTCCACGTTGTGTTTTGGAGCATTTCCTGTCGCGAGCACTACGCCTACCCACACAAGGGAGGTACCATTTTTATCGGGAGACTTGGGGGAACGCTGTGGGGAAGGAAATTTGTGGATCCTCTCAGATTCCAGAACTCTCTGTCACCGAAATATGAGGAAAAGGGATTTTCTTTTGCCAAATTTTGAGGTTTGAAAAGAATTCTGGGCAACAAAACCTGGTGAGAGCCCCACAAGTCACCCCGTCTTGGATTCCCATAGGTCTCTAGTTTTCAAAAATGCGCAGGTTTGGTAGGTTCCCTTAGATGCCAGCTAAGCTAGAGGCCAAAATCCACATGTAGGCACTTTGCAAAAAACAGCTGTTTTCTGTGGAAAAATGTGATGTGTCCACGTTGTGGTTTTGGAGCATTTCCTGTTGCGGGCACTATGCCTACCCACACAAGTGAGGTACCATTTTTATCGGGAGACTTGGGGGAACGCTGTGTGGAAGGAAAGATGTGGCTCCTCTCAGATTCCAGAACTGTCTGTCACCGAAATGTGAGGAAAAGGTGTTTTTTAGCCAAATTTTGAGGTTTGCAAAGGATTCTGGGTAACAGAACCTGGTGAGAGCCCCACAAGTCACCCCGTCTTGGATTCCCCTAGGTCTCTAGTTTTAAAAAATGCACAGGTTTGGTAGGTTTCCTTATATGCCGGCTGAGCTAGAGGTCAAAATCCACAGGTAGACACTTTGAAAAAACAGCTCTGTTTTCTGTAGAAAAATTTGATGTGTCCATGTTGTGTTTTGGAGCATTTCCTGTTGTGGGCACTATGCCTTCCCACACAAGTGAGGTACCATTTTTATCGGGAGACTTTGGGGAACGCTGGGTGGAAGTAAATGTGTGGCTCCACTCGTTTTCCAGAACTCTCTGCAACCAAAATGTGAGGAAAAGGATTTTTTTAGCCAAATTTTGAGATTTGCAAGTGATTCTGGGGAACAGAACCTGGTGAGAGCCGCACAAGTCACCCCTTCTTGGATTCCCCTAGGACTCTACTTTTCAAAAATGAACAGGTTTGGTAGGTTTCCCTAGGTTCCGGCTGAGCTAGAGGCCAAAATTCACAGGTAGGCACTTTGCAAAAAACAGCTCTGTTTTCTTTAGAAAAATGTGAGGTGTCCACGTTTTGTTTTGGAGCATTTCCTGTCGCGGGCACTATGCCTACCCACACAAGTGAGGTACCATTTTTATCGGGAGACTTAGGGGAAGGCTGTATGGAAGGAAATTTGTGGCTCCACTCATTTTCCAGAACTCTCTGTCACCAAAATGTGAGGAAAAGTTTTTTTTAGCCAAATTTTGAGATTTGCAACGGATTCTGGGGAACAGAACCTGGTGAGAGCTGCACAAGTCACCCCGTCTTGGATTCCCCTAGGTCTCTAGTTTTCAAAAAGGCGCAGGATTGGTAGGTTCCCTTAGGTGCCGGCTAAGCTAGAGGCCAAAATCCACATGTAGGCACTTTGCAAAAAACAGCTCTGTTTTCTGTAGAAAATTGTGATGTGTCCACGGTGTGTTTTGGAGCATTTCCTGTCGCGGGCACTATGCCTACCCACACAAGCGAGGTACCATTTTTATCGGGAGACTTGGGGGAACGCTGTGTGGAAGGAAAGTTGTGGCTCCACTCATTTTCCAGAACTCTCTTTCACCAAAATGTGAGGAAAAGTTTTTTTTAGCCAAATTTTGAGATTTGCAACGGATTCTGGGGAACAGAACCTGGTGAGAGCCGCACAAGTCACCCCGTCTTGGATTCCCCTAGGTCTCTAGTTTTCAAAAATACGCCGGTTTGGGAGGTTCCCTTAGGTGCCGGCTAAGCTAGAGGCCAAAATCCACATATAGGCACATTGCAAAAAACAGCTCTGTTTTCTGTAGAAAAATGTGATGTGTCCACGTTGTGTTTTGGAGCATTTCCTGTCGCGAGCACTACGCCTACCCACACAAGGGAGGTACCATTTTTATCGGGAGACTTGGGGGAACGCTGTGGGGAAGGAAATTTGTGGATCCTCTCAGATTCCAGAACCCTCTGTCACCGAAATATGAGGAAAAGGGATTTTCTTTTGCCAAATTTTGAGGTTTGAAAAGAATTCTGGGCAACAAAACCTGGTGAGAGCCCCACAAGTCACCCCGTCTTGGATTCCCATAGGTCTCTAGTTTTCAAAAATGCGCAGGTTTGGTAGGTTCCCTTAGGTGCCAGCTAAGCTAGAGGCCAAAATCCACATGTAGGCACTTTGCAAAAAACAGCTGTTTTCTGTGGAAAAATGTGATGTGTCCACGTTGTGGTTTTGGAGCATTTCCTGTTGCGGGCACTATGCCTACCCACACAAGTGAGGTACCATTTTTATCGGGAGACTTGGGGGAACGCTGTGTGGAAGGAAAGATGTGGCTCCTCTCAGATTCCAGAACTGTCTGTCACCGAAATGTGAGGAAAAGGTGTTTTTTAGCCAAATTTTGAGGTTTGCAAAGGATTCTGGGTAACAGAACCTGGTGAGAGCCCCACAAGTCACCCCGTCTTGGATTCTCCTAGGTCTCTAGTTTAACAAAATGCACAGGTTTGGTAGGTTTCCTTATATGCCGGCTGAGCTAGAGGTCAAAATCCACAGGTAGACACTTTGCAAAAAACAGCTCTGTTTTCTGTAGAAAAATGTGATGTGTCCATGTTGTATTTTGGAGCATTTCCTGTTGTGGGCACTATGCCTTCCCACACAAGTGAGGTACCATTTTTATCGGGAGACTTTGGGGAACGCTGGGTGGAAGGAAATTTGTGGCTCCACTCATTTTCCAGAACTCTCTGTCACTAAAATGTGAGGAAAAGATTTTTTTTAGCCTAATTTTGAGATTTGCAACGGATTCTGGGGAACAGAACCTAGTGAGAGCCGCACAAGTCACCCTTTCTTGGATTCCCCTAGGTCTCTAGTTTTCAAAAATACGCAGGTTTGGTAGGTTCCCTTAGGTGCCGGCTAAGCTACAGGCCAAAATCCACATGTAGGCACTTTGCAAAAAACAGCTCTGTTTTCTGTAGAAAATTGTGATGTGTCCACGTTGTGTTTTGGAGCATTTCCTGTCGTGGGCAATATGCCTACCCACACAAGCGAGGTACCATTTTTATCGGGAGACTTGGGGGAACGCTGTATGGAAGGACATTTCTGGCTCCTCTCAGATTCCAGAATTCTCTGTCACCGAAATGTGAGGAAAAGGGATTCTTTTTGCCAAATTTTGAGGTTTGCAAAGGATTCTGGGCAACAGAACCTGGTGAGAGCCCCACAAATCACCCCGTCTTGGATGCCCCTAGGTCTCTAGTTTTCAAAAATGCGCAGGTTTGGTAGGTTTCCTTATGTGCCGGCTGAGCTAGAGGTCAAAATCCACAGGTAGACACTTTGCAAAAAACAGCTCTGTTTTCTGTAGAAAAATGTGATGTGTCCACGTTGTGTTTTGGAGCATTTCCTGTTGTGGGCACTATGCCTACCCACACAAGTGAGGTACCATTTTTTTCGGGAGACTTGGGGGAACGCTGGGTGGAAGTAAATTTGTGGCTCCACTCATTTTCCAGAACTCTCTGTCACCAAAATGTGAGGAAAAGGTTTTTTTTTAGCCAAATTTTGAGATTTGCAATGGATTCTGGGGAACAGAACCTGGTGAGAGCCGCACAAGTCACCCCTTCTTGGATTCCCCTAGGTCTCTACTTTTCAAAAATGAACAGGTTTGGTAGGTTTCCCTAGGTTCCGGCTGAGCTAGAGGCCAAAATTCACAGGTAGGCACTTTGCAAAAAACAGCTCTGTTTTCTTTAGAAAAATGTGATGTGTCCACGTTTTGTTTTGGAGCATTTCCTGTCGCGGGCACTATGCCTACCCACACAAGTGAGGTACCATTTTTATCGGGAGACTTGGGGGAAGGCTGTATGGAAGGAAATTTGTGGCTCCACTCATTTTCCAGAACTCTCTGTCACCAAAATGTGAGGAAAAGTTTTTTTTAGCCAAATTTTGAGATTTGCAACGGATTCTGGGGAACAGAACCTGGTGAGAGCCGCACAAGTCACCCCGTCTTGGATTCCCCTAGGTCTCTAGTTTTCAAAAATGCGCAGGATTGGTAGGTTCCCTTAGGTGCCGGCTAAGCTAGAGGCCAAAATCCACATGTAGGCACTTTGCAAAAAACAGCTCTGTTTTCTGTAGAAAATTGTGATGTGTCCACGGTGTGTTTTGGAGCATTTCCTGTCGCGGGCACTATGCCTACCCACACAAGCGAGGTACCATTTTTATCGGGAGACTTGGGGGAACGCTGTGTGGAAGGAAAGTTGTGGCTCCACTCATTTTCCAGAACTCTCTGTCACCAAAATGTGAGGAAAAGTTTTTTTTAGCCAAATTTTGAGATTTGCAACGGATTCTGGGGAACAGAACCTGGTGAGAACCGCACAAGTCACCCCGTCTTGGATTCCCCTAGGTCTCTAGTTTTCAAAAATGCGCAGGATTGGTAGGTTCCCTTAGGTGCCGGCTAAGCTAGAGGCCAAAATCCACATGTAGGCACTTTGCAAAAAACAGCTCTGTTTTCTGTAGAAAATTGTGATGTGTCCACGGTGTGTTTTGGAGCATTTCCTGTCGCGGGCACTATGCCTACCCACACAAGCGAGGTACAATTTTTATCGGGAGACTTGGGGGAACGCTGTATGGAAGGACATTTCTGGCTCCTCTCAGATTCCAGAATTCTCTGTCACCGAAATGTGAGGAAAAGGGATTCTTTTTGCCAAATTTTGAGGTTTGCAAAGGATTCTGGGCAACAGAACCTGGTGAGAGCCCCACAAATCACCCCGTCTTGGATGCCCCTAGGTCTCTAGTTTTCAAAAATACGCAGGTTTGGGAGGTTCCCTTAGGTGCCGGCTAAGCTAGAGGCCAAAATCCACATATAGGCACATTGCAAAAAACTGCTCTGTTTTCTGTAGAAAAATGTGATGTGTCCACGTTGTGTTTTGGAGCATTTCCTGTCGCGGGCACTACGCCTACCCACACAAGGGAGGTACCATTTTTATCGGGAGACTTAGGGGAACGCTGTGGGGAAGGAAATTTGTGGATCCTCTCAGATTCCAGAACTCTCTGTCACCGAAATATGAGGAAAAGGGATTTTCTTTTGCCAAATTTTGAGGTTTGAAAAGAATTCTGGGCAACAAAACCTGGTGAGAGCCCCACAAGTCACCTCGTCTTGGATTCCCCTAGGTCTCTAGTTTTCAAAAATGCGCAGGTTTGGTAGGTTCCCTTAGGTGCCAGCTAAGCTAGAGGCCAAAATCCACATGTAGGCACTTTGCAAAAAACAGCTGTTTTCTGTGGAAAAATGTGATGTGTCCACGTTGTGGTTTTGGAGCATTTCCTGTTGCGGGCACTATGCCTACCCACACAAGTGAGGTACCATTTTTATCGGGAGACTTGGGGGAACGCTGTGTGGAAGGAAAGATGTGGCTCCTCTCAGATTCCAGAACTGTCTGTCACCGAAATGTGAGGAAAAGGTGTTTTTTAGCCAAATTTTGAGGTTTGCAAAGGATTCTGGGTAACAGAACCTGGTGAGAGCCCCACAAGTCACCCCGTCTTGGATTCCCCTAGGTCTCTAGTTTTAAAAAATGCACAGGTTTGGTAGGTTTCCTTATATGCCGGCTGAGCTAGAGGTCAAAATCCACAGGTAGACACTTTGAAAAAACAGCTCTGTTTTCTGTAGAAAAATTTGATGTGTCCATGTTGTGTTTTGGAGCATTTCCTGTTGTGGGCACTATGCCTTCCCACACAAGTGAGGTACCATTTTTATCGGGAGACTTTGGGGAACGCTGGGTGGAAGTAAATTTGTGGCTCCACTCATTTTCCAGAACTCTCTGTAACCAAAATGTGAGGAAAAGGATTTTTTTAGCCAAATTTTGAGATTTGCAAGTGATTCTGGGGAACAGAACCTGGTGAGAGCCGCACAAGTCACCCCTTCTTGGATTCCCCTAGGACTCTACTTTTCAAAAATGAACAGGTTTGGTAGGTTTCCCTAGGTTCCGGCTGAGCTAGAGGCCAAAATTCACAGGTAGGCACTTTGCATAAAACAGCTCTGTTTTCTTTAGAAAAATGTGAGGTGTCCACGTTTTGTTTTGGAGCATTTCCTGTCGCGGGCACTATGCCTACCCACACAAGTGAGGTACCATTTTTATCGGGAGACTTAGGGGAAGGCTGTATGGAAGGAAATTTGTGGCTCCACTCATTTTCCAGAACTCTCTGTCACCAAAATGTGAGGAAAAGTTTTTTTTAGCCAAATTTTGAGATTTGCAACGGATTCTGGGGAACAGAACCTGGTGAGAGCCGCACAAGTCACCCCGTCTTGGATTCCCCTAGGTCTCTAGTTTTAAAAAATGCGCAGGATTGGTAGGTTCCCTTAGGTGCCGGCTAAGCTAGAGGCCAAAATCCACATGTAGGCACTTTGCAAAAAACAGCTCTGTTTTCTGTAGAAAATTGTGATGTGTCCACGGTGTGTTTTGGAGCATTTCCTGTCGCGGGCACTATGCCTACCCACACAAGCGAGGTACCATTTTTATCGGGAGACTTGGGGGAACGCTGTGTGGAAGGAAAGTTGTGGCTCCACTCATTTTCCAGAACTCTCTGTCACCAAAATGTGAGGAAAAGTTTTTTTTAGCCAAATTTTGAGATTTGCAACGGATTCTGGGGAACAGAACCTGGTGAGAGCCGCACAAGTCACCCCGTCTTGGATTCCCCTAGGTCTCTAGTTTTCAAAAATACGCAGGTTTGGGAGGTTCCCTTAGGTGCCGGCTAAGCTAGAGGCCAAAATCCACATATAGGCACATTGCAAAAAACAGCTCTGTTTTCTGTAGAAAAATGTGATGTGTCCACGTTGTGTTTTGGAGCATTTCCTGTCGCGGGCACTACGCCTACCCACACAAGGGAGGTACCATTTTTATCGGGAGACTTGGGGGAACGCTGTGGGGAAGGAAATTTGTGGATCCTCTCAGATTCCAGAACTCTCTGTCACCGAAATATGAGGAAAAGGGATTTTCTTTTGCCAAATTTTGAGGTTTGAAAAGAATTCTGGGCAACAAAACCTGGTGAGAGCCCCACAAGTCACCCCGTCTTGGATTCCCCTAGGTCTCTAGTTTTCAAAAATGCGCAGGTTTGGTAGGTTCCCTTAGGTGCCAGCTAAGCTAGAGGCCAAAATCCACATGTAGGCACTTTGCAAAAAACAGCTGTTTTCTGTGGAAAAATGTGATGTGTCCACGTTGTGGTTTTGGAGCATTTCCTGTTGCGGGCACTATGCCTACCCACACAAGTGAGGTACAATTTTTATCGGGAGACTTGGGGGAACGCTGTGTGGAAGGAAAGATGTGGCTCCTCTCAGATTCCAGAACTGTATGTCACCGAAATGTGAGGAAAAGGTGTTTTTTAGCCAAATTTTGAGGTTTGCAAAGGATTCTGGGTAACAGAACCTGGTGAGAGCCCCACAAGTCACCCCGTCTTGGATTCTCCTAGGTCTCTAGTTTTAAAAAATGCACAGGTTTGGTAGGTTTCCTTATATGCCGGCTGAGCTAGAGGTCAAAATCCACAGGTACACACTTTGCAAAAAACAGCTCTGTTTTCTGTAGAAAAATGTGATGTGTCCATGTTGTATTTTGGAGCATTTCCTGTTGTGGGCACTATGCCTTCCCACACAAGTGAGGTACCATTTTTATCGGGAGACTTTGGGGAACGCTGGGTGGAAGTAAATGTCTGGCTCCACTCATTTTCCAGAACTCTCTGTAACCAAAATGTGAGGAAAAGGATTTTTTTAGCCAAATTTTGAGATTTGCAAGTGATTCTGGGGAACAGAACCTGGTGAGAGCCGCACAAGTCACCCCTTCTTGGATTCCCCTAGGACTCTACTTTTCAAAAATGAACAGGTTTGGTAGGTTTCCCTAGGTTCCGGCTGAGCTAGAGGCCAAAATTCACAGGTAGGCACTTTGCAAAAAACAGCTCTGTTTTCTTTAGAAAAATGTGAGGTGTCCACGTTTTGTTTTGGAGCATTTCCTGTCGCGGGCACTATGCCTACCCACACAAGTGAGGTACCATTTTTATCGGGAGACTTAGGGGAAGGCTGTATGGAAGGAAATTTGTGGCTCCACTCATTTTCCAGAACTCTCTGTCACCAAAATGTGAGGAAAAGTTTTTTTTAGCCAAATTTTGAGATTTGCAACGGATTCTGGGGAACAGAACCTGGTGAGAGCCGCACAAGTCACCCCGTCTTGGATTCCCCTAGGTCTCTAGTTTTTAAAAAGGCGCAGGATTGGTAGGTTCCCTTAGGTGCCGGCTAAGCTAGAGGCCAAAATCCACATGTAGGCACTTTGCAAAAAACAGCTCTGTTTTCTGTAGAAAATTGTGATGTGTCCATGGTGTGTTTTGGAGCATTTCCTGTCGCGGGCACTATGCCTACCCACACAAGCGAGGTACCATTTTTATCGGGAGACTTGGGGGAACGCTGTGTGGAAGGAAAGTTGTGGCTCCACTCATTTTCCAGAACTCTCTGTCACCAAAATGTGAGGAAAAGTTTTTTTTAGCCAAATTTTGAGATTTGCAACGGATTCTGGGGAACAGAACCTGGTGAGAGCCGCACAAGTCACCCCGTCTTGGATTCCCCTAGGTCTCTAGTTTTCAAAAATACGCAGGTTTGGGAGGTTCCCTTAGGTGCCGGCTAAGCTAGAGGCCAAAATCCACATATAGGCACATTGCAAAAAACAGCTCTGTTTTCTGTAGAAAAATGTGATGTGTCCACGTTGTGTTTTGGAGCATTTCCTGTCGCGGGCACTACGCCTACCCACACAAGGGAGGTACCATTTTTATCGGGAGACTTGGGGGAACGCTGTGGGGAAGGAAATTTGTGGATCCTCTCAGATTCCAGAACTCTCTGTCACCGAAATATGAGGAAAAGGGATTTTCTTTTGCCAAATTTTGAGGTTTGAAAAGAATTCTGGGCAACAAAACCTGGTGAGAGCCCCACAAGTCACCCCGTCTTGGATTCCCATAGGTCTCTAGTTTTCAAAAATGCGCAGGTTTGGTAGGTTCCCTTAGGTGCCAGCTAAGCTAGAGGCCAAAATCCACATGTAGGCACTTTGCAAAAAACAGCTGTTTTCTGTGGAAAAATGTGATGTGTCCACATTGTGGTTTTGGAGCATTTCCTGTTGCGGGCACTATGCCTACCCACACAAGTGAGGTACCATTTTTATCGGGAGACTTGGGGGAACGCTGTGTGGAAGGAAAGATGTGGCTCCTCTCAGATTCCAGAACTGTCTGTCACCGAAATGTGAGGAAAAGGTGTTTTTTAGCCAAATTTTGAGGTTTGCAAAGGATTCTGGGTAACAGAACCTGGTGAGAGCCCCACAAGTCACCCCGTCTTGGATTCTCCTAGGTCTCTAGTTTAAAAAAATGCACAGGTTTGGTAGGTTTCCTTATATGCCGGCTGAGCTAGAGGTCAAAATCCACAGGTAGACACTTTGCAAAAAACAGCTCTGTTTTCTGTAGAAAAATGTGATGTGTCCATGTTGTATTTTGGAGCATTTCCTGTTGTGGGCACTATGCCTTCCCACACAAGTGAGGTACCATTTTTATCGGGAGACTTTGGGGAACGCTGGGTGGAAGTAAATGTGTGGCTCCACTCATTTTCCAGAACTCTCTGTAACCAAAATGTGAGGAAAAGGATTTTTTTAGCCAAATTTTGAGATTTGCAAGTGATTCTGGGGAACAGAACCTGGTGAGAGCCGCACAAGTCACCCCTTCTTGGATTCCCCTAGGTCTCTACTTTTCAAAAATGAACAGGTTTGGTAGGTTTCCCTAGGTTCCGGCTGAGCTAGAGGCCAAAATTCACAGGTAGGCACTTTGCAAAAAACAGCTCTGTTTTCTTTAGAAAAATGTGAGGTGTCCACGTTTTGTTTTGGAGCATTTCCTGTCGCGGGCACTATGCCTACCCACACAAGTGAGGTACCATTTTTATCGGGAGACTTGGGGGAAGGCTGTATGGAAGGAAATTTGTGGCTCCACTCATTTTCCAGAACTCTCTGTCACCAAAATGTGAGGAAAAGTTTTTTTTAGCCAAATTTTGAGATTTGCAACGGATTCTGGGGAACAGAACCTGGTGAGAGCCGCACAAGTCACCCCGTCTTGGATTCCCCTAGGTCTCTAGTTTTCAAAAATGCGCAGGATTGGTAGGTTCCCTTAGGTGCCGGCTAAGCTAGAGGCCAAAATCCACATGTAGGCACTTTGCAAAAAACAGCTCTGTTTTCTGTAGAAAATTGTGATGTGTCCACGGTGTGTTTTGGAGCATTTCCTGTCGCGGGCACTATGCCTACCCACACAAGCGAGGTACCATTTTAATCGGGAGACTTGGGGGAACGCTGTGTGGAAGGAAAGTTGTGGCTCCACTCATTTTCCAGAACTGTCTGTCACCAAAATGTGAGGGAAAGGTTTTTTTAGCCAAATTTTGAGATTTGCAACGGATTCTGGGGAACAGAACCTGGTGAGAACTGCTCAAGTCACCCTGTCTTGGATTCCCCTAGGTCTCTAGTTTTAAAAAATGCGCAGGTTTGGTAGGTTTCCTTATGAGCCGGCTGAGCTAGAGGTCAAAATCCACAGGTAGACACTTTGCAAAAAACAGCTCTGTTTTCTGAGAAAAATGTGATGTGTCCATGTTGTGTTTTGGAGCATTTCCTGTTGTGGGCACTATGCCTACCCACACAAGTGAGGTACCATTTTTATCGGGAGACTTGGGGGAACGCTGGGTGGAAGGAAATTTGTGGCTCCACTCATTTTCCAGAACTCTCTGAAACCAAAATGTGAGGAAAAGGTTTTTTTTAGCCAAATTTTGACATTTGCAACGGATTCTGGGGAACAGAACCTGGTGAGAGTCGCACAAGTCACCCCTTCTTGGATTCCCCTAGGTCTCTACTTTTCAAAAATGAAAAGGTTTGGTAGGTTTCCCTAGGTTCTGGCTGAGCTAGAGGCCAAAATCCACAGGTAGGCACTTTGCAAAAAACAGCTCTGTTTTCTGTAGAAAAAGGTGAGGTGTCCACGTTTTGTTTTGGAGCATTTCCTGTCGCGGGCACTATGCCTACCCACACAGGTGAGGTACGATTTTTATCGGGAGACTTGGGGGAATGCTGGGTGGAAGGAAATCTGTGGCTCCACTCATTTACCAGAACTCTCTGTCACCAAAATGTGAGGAAAAGGTTTTTTTTAGCCAAATTTTGAGATTTGCAATGGATTCTGGGGAACAGAACCTGGTGAGAGCCGCACAAGTCACCCAGTCTTGGATTCCCCTAGGTCTCTAGTTTTCAAAAATGCGCAGGTTTGGAAGGTTCCCTTAGGTGCCGGCTAAGCTAGAGGCCAAAATCCACATGTAGGCACTTTGCAAAAAACAGCTCTGTTTTCTGTAGAAAATTGTGATGTGTCCACGTTGTGTTTTCGAGCATTTCCTGTCGCGGGCACTATGCCTACCAACACAAGCGAGGTACCATTTTTATCAGGAGACTTGGGGGAACGCTGTATGGAAGGACATTTCTGGCTCCTCTCAGATTCCAGAATTCTCTGTCACCGAAATGTGAGGAAAAGGGACTCTTTTTGCCAAATTTTGAGGTTTGCAAAGGATTCTGGGCAACAGAACCTGGTGAGAGCCCCACAAATCACCCCGTCTTGGATGCCCCTAGGTCTCTAGTTTTCAAAAATGCGCAGGTTTGGTAGGTTCCCTTAGGTGCCGGCTAAGCTAGAGGCCAAAATCCACATATAGGCACATTGCAAAAAACAGCTCTGTTTTCTGTAGAAAAATGTGATGTGTCCACGTTGTGTTTTAGAGCATTTCCTGTCGTGGGCACTACGCCTACCCACACATGTGAGGTACCATTTTTATCGGGAGACTTGGGGGAACGCTGGGTGGAAGGAAATTTGTGGCTCCACTCATTTTCCAGAACTCTCTGTCACCAAAATGTGAGGAAAAGGTATTTTTTAACCAAATTTTGAGATTTGCAACGGATTCTGGGGAACAGAACCTGGTGAGAGCCGCACAAGTCACCCCGTCTTGGATTCCCCTAGGTGTCTAGTTTTCAAAAATGCACAGGTTTGGTAGGTTTCCCTAGGTGCCGGCTGAGCTAGAGGCCAAAATCCACATGTAGGCACTTTGCAAAAAACAGCTCTGTTTTCTGTAGAAAATTGTGATGTGTCCACGTTGTGTTTTGGAGCATTTCCTGTCGCGGGCACTATTCCTACCCACACAAGTGAGGTACCATTTTTATCGGGAGACTTGGGGGAACGCTGTATGGAAGGACATTTCTGGCTCCTCTCAGATTCCAGAATTCTCTGTCACCGAAATGTGAGGAAAAGGGATTCTTTTTGCCAAATTTTGAGGTTTGCAAAGGATTCTGGGCAACAGAACCTGGTGAGAGCCCCACAAATCACCCCGTCTTGGATGCCCCTAGGTCTCTAGTTTTCAAAAATGCGCAGGTTTGGTAGGTTCCCTTAGGTGCCGGCTAAGCTAGAGGCCAAAATCCACATATAGGCACATTGCAAAAAACAGCTCTGTTTTCTGTAGAAAATTGTGATGTGTCCACGTTGTGTTTTGGAGCATTTCCTGTCGCGGGCACTACGCCTACCCACACAAGCGAGGTACCATTTCTATCGGGAGACTTGGGGGACGATGTGTGGAAGAAAAGTTGTGGCTCCTCTCAGATTCCTGAACTCTCTGTCACCGAAATATGAGGAAAAAGGATTTTCTTTTGGCAAATTTTGAGGTTTGAAAAGAATTCTGGGCAACAGAACCTGGTGAGAGCCCCACAAGTCACCCCGTCTTGGATTCCCCTGGGTCTCTAGTTTTCAAAAATGCTCAGGATTGGTAGGTTCCCTTAGGTGCCGGCTAAGTTAGAGGCAAAAATCCACATGTAGGCACTTTGCAAAAAACAGCTCTGTTTTCTGTGGAAAAATGTGATGTGTCCACATTGTGTTTTTGGAGCATTTCCTGTCGCAGGCACTATTCCTACCCACACAAGTGAGGTACCATTTCTATCGGGAGACTTGGGGGAACGCTGTGTGGAAGGAAAGTTGTGGCTCCTCTCAGATTCCAGAACTGTCTGTCACCGAAATGTGAGGAAAAGGTGTTTTTTTAGCCAAAGTTTGAGGTTTGCAAAGGATTCTGGGTAACAGAACCTGGTGAGAGCCCCACAAGTCACTCCGTATTGGATTCCCCTATGTCTCTAGTTTTCAAAAATGTGCAGGTTTGGTAGGTTTCCTTATGTGCCAGCTGAGCTAGAGGTCAAAATCCACAGGTAGACACTTTGCAAAAAACAGCTCTGTTTTCTGTAGAAAAATGTGATGTGTCCACGTTGTGTTTTGGAGCATTTCATGTTGTGGGCACTATGCCTACCCACACAAGTGAGGTACCATTTTTATCGGGAGACTTGGGGGAACGCTGGGTGGAAGGACATTTCTGGCTCCTCTCAGATTCCAGAATTCTGTGTCACCGAAATGTGAGGAAAAGGGATTTTTTTTTGGCAAATTTTGAGGTTTGAAAACAATTCTGGGCAACAGAACCTGGTGAGAGCCCCACAAGTCACCCCGTCTTGGATTCCCCTAGGTCTCTAGTTTTAAAAAAAGCTCAGGATTGGTAAGTTCCCTTAGGTGCCGGATAAGTTAGAGGCAAAAATCCACATGTAGGCACTTTGCAAAAAACAGCTCTGTTTTCTGTGGAAAAATGTGATGTGTCCACGTTGTGTTTTTGGAGCATTTCCTGTCGCGGGCACTATTCCTACCCACACAAGTGAGGTACCATTTCTATCGGGAGACTTGGGGGAACGCTGTGTGGAAGGAAAATTGTGGCTCCTCTCAGATTCCAGAACTGTCTTTCACCGAAATGTGAGGAAAAGGTGTTTTTTTAGCCAAAGTTTGAGGTTTGCAAAGGATTCTGGGCAACAGAACCTGGTGAGAGCCCCACAAGTCACCCCGTCTTGGATGCCCCTAGGTCTCTAGTTTTCAAAAATGCCCAGGTTTGGTAGGTTCCCTTAGCTGCTGGCTAAGCTAGAGGCCAAAATCCACATATAGGCACTTTGCAAAAAACAGCTCTGTTTTCTGTAGAAAAATGTGATGTGTCCACGTTGTGTTTTGGAGCATTTCCTGTCGCGGGCACTATGCCTACCCACACAAGTGAGGTACCATTTTTATCGGGAGACTTGGGGGAACGCTGTGGGGAAGGAAATTTGTGGATCCTCTCAGATTCCAGAACTCTCTGTCACCGAAATATGAGAAAAAGGGATTTTCTTTTGCCAAATTTTGAGGTTTGAAAAGAATTCTGGGCAACAGAACCTGGTGAGAGCCCCACAAGTCACCCCGTCTTGGATTCCCCTAGGTCTTTAGTTTTCAAAAATGCGCAGGTTTGGTAGGTTCCCTTAGGTGCCGGCTAAGTTAGAGGCCAAAATCCACATGTAGGCACTTTGCAAAAAACAGCTCTGTTTTCTGTGGAAAAATGTGATGTGTCCACGTTGTGTTTTTGGAGCATTTCCTGTCGCGGGCACTATTCCTACCCACACAAGTGAGGTACCATTTCTATCTGGAGTCTTGGGGGAACGCTGTGTGGAAGGAATTTGTGGCTCCTCTCAGATTCCAGAACTCTCTGTCACCGAAATATGAGGAAAAGGGATTTTCTTTTGGCAAATTTTGAGGTTTGCATAGAATTCTGGGCAACAGAACCTGGTGAGAGCCCCACAAGTCACCCCGTCTTGGATTCCCCTAGGTCTCTAGTTTTCAAAAATGCGCAGGTTTGGTAGGTTCCCTTAGGTGTTGGCTAAGCTAGAGGCCAAAATCCACATGTAGGCACTTTGCAAAAAACAGCTGTTTTCTGTGGAAAAATGTGATGTGTCCACGTTGTGTTTTTGGAGCATTTCCTGTCGCGGGCACTATGCCTACCCACACAAGTGAGGTACCATTTTTATTGTGAGACTTGGGGGAACGCTGTATGGAAGGAAAGTTGTGGCTCCTCTCAGATTCCAGAACTGTCTGTCACCGAAATGTGAGGAAAAGGTGTTTTTTTAGCCAAAGTTTGAGGTTTGCAAAGGATTCTGGGTAACAGAACCTGGTGAGAGCCCCACAAGTCACTCCGTATTGGATTCCCCTATGTCTCTAGTTTTCAAAAATGCGCAGGTTTGGTAGGTTTCCTTATGTGCCAGCTGAGCTAGAGGTCAAAATCCACAGGTAGACACTTTGCAAAAAACAGCTCTGTTTTCTGTAGAAAAATGTGATGTGTCCACGTTGTGTTTTGGAGCATTTCATGTTGTGGGCACTATGCCTACCCACACAAGTGAGGTACCATTTTTATCGGGAGACTTGGGGGAACGCTGGGTGGAAGGAAAGTTGTGGCTCCTCTCAGATTCCAGAATTCTCTGTCACCGAAATGTGAGGAAAAGGGATTTTTTTTGCCAAATTTTGAGGTTTGCAAAGGATTCTGGGCAACAGAACCTGGTGAGAGCCCCACAAGTCACCCCGTCTTGGATTCCCCTAGGTCTTTAGTTTTCAAAAATGCGCAGGTTTGGTAGGTTCCCTTAGGTGCCGGCTAAGTTAGAGGCCAAAATCCACATGTAGGCACTTTGCAAAAAACAGCTCTGTTTTCTGTGGAAAAATGTGATGTGTCCACGTTGTGTTTTTGGAGCATTTCCTGTCGCGGGCACTATTCCTACCCACACAAGTGAGGTACCATTTCTATCTGGAGTCTTGGGGGAACGCTGTGTGGAAGGAATTTGTGGCTCCTCTCAGATTCCAGAACTCTCTGTCACCGAAATATGAGGAAAAGGGATTTTCTTTTGGCAAATTTTGAGGTTTGCATAGAATTCTGGGCAACAGAACCTGGTGAGAGCCCCACAAGTCACCCCGTCTTGGATTCCCCTAGGTCTCTAGTTTTCAAAAATGCGCAGGTTTGGTAGGTTCCCTTAGGTGTTGGCTAAGCTAGAGGCCAAAATCCACATGTAGGCACTTTGCAAAAAACAGCTGTTTTCTGTGGAAAAATGTGATGTGTCCACGTTGTGTTTTTGGAGCATTTCCTGTCGCGGGCACTATGCCTACCCACACAAGTGAGGTACCATTTTTATTGTGAGACTTGGGGGAACGCTGTATGGAAGGAAAGTTGTGGCTCCTCTCAGATTCCAGAACTGTCTGTCACCGAAATGTGAGGAAAAGGTGTTTTTTTAGCCAAAGTTTGAGGTTTGCAAAGGATTCTGGGTAACAGAACCTGGTGAGAGCCCCACAAGTCACTCCGTATTGGATTCCCCTATGTCTCTAGTTTTCAAAAATGCGCAGGTTTGGTAGGTTTCCTTATGTGCCAGCTGAGCTAGAGGTCAAAATCCACAGGTAGACACTTTGCAAAAAACAGCTCTGTTTTCTGTAGAAAAATGTGATGTGTCCACGTTGTGTTTTGGAGCATTTCATGTTGTGGGCACTATGCCTACCCACACAAGTGAGGTACCATTTTTATCGGGAGACTTGGGGGAACGCTGGGTGGAAGGAAAGTTGTGGCTCCTCTCAGATTCCAGAATTCTCTGTCACCGAAATGTGAGGAAAAGGGATTTTTTTTGCCAAATTTTGAGGTTTGCAAAGGATTCTGGGCAACAGAACCTGGTGAGAGCCCCACAAGTCACCCCGTCTTGGATGCCCCTAGGTCTCTAGTTTTAAAAAATGCGCAGGTTTGGTAGGTTCCCTTAGGTGCCGGGTAATCTAGAGGCCAAAATCCACATATAGGCACATTGCAAAAAACAGCTCTGTTTTCTGTAGAAAAATGTGATGTGTCCACGTTGTGTTTTGGAGCATTTCCTGTCGCGGGCACTATGCCTACCCACACAAGTGAGGTACCATTTTTATCGGGAGACTTGGGGGAACGCTGTGTGGAAGGAAAGTTGTGGCTCCTCTCAGATTCCAGAACTGTCTTTCACCGAAATATGAGGAAAAGGTGTTTTTTTAGCCAAAGTTTGAGGTTTGCAAAGGATTCTGGGCAACAGAACCTGGTGAGAGCCCCACAAGTCACCCCGTCTTGGATGCCCCTACGTCTCTAGTTTTAAAAAATGCCCAGGTTTGGTAGGTTCCCTTAGGTGCTGGCTAAGCTAGAGGCCAAAATCCACATATAGGCACTTTGCAAAAAACAGCTCTGTTTTCTGTAGAAAAATGTGATGCGTCCACGTTGTGTTTTGGAGCATTTCCTTTCGCGGGCACTATGCCTACCCACACAAGTGAGGTACCATTTTTATCGGGAGACTTGGGGGAACGCTGTGGGGAAGGAAATTTGTGGATCCTCTCAGATTCCAGAACTCTCTGTCACCGAAATATGAGGAAAAGGGATTTTCTTTTGCCAAATTTTGAGGTTTGAAAAGAATTCTGGGCAACAGAACCTGGTGAGAGCCCCACAAGTCACCCCGTCTTGGATTCCCCTAGGTCTTTAGTTTTCAAAAATGCGCAGGTTTGGTAGGTTCCCTTAGGTGCCGGCTAAGTTAGAGGCCAAAATCCACATGTAGGCACTTTGCAAAAAACAGCTCTGTTTTCTGTGGAAAAATGTGATGTGTCCACGTTGTGTTTTTGGAGCATTTCCTGTCCCGGGCACTATTCCTACCCACACAAGTGAGGTACCATTTCTATCGGGAGACTTGGGGGAACGCTGTGTGGAAGGAAAGTTGTGGCTCCTCTCAGATTCCAGAACTGTCTGTCACCAAAATGTGAGGAAAAGGTGTTTTTTTAGCCAAAGTTTGAGGTTTGCAAAGGATTCTGGGTAACAGAACCTGGTGAGAGCCCCACAAGTCACTCCGTATTGGATTCCCCTATGTCTCTAGTTTTCAAAAATGCGCAGGTTTGGTAGGTTTCCTTATGTGCCAGCTGAGCTAGAGGTCAAAATCCACAGGTAGACACTTTGCAAAAAACAGCTCAGTTTTCTGTAGAAAAATGTGATGTGTCCACGTTGTGTTTTGGAGCATTTCATGTTGTGGGCACTATGCCTACCCACACAAGTGAGGTACCATTTTTATCGGGAGACTTGGGGGAACGCTGGGTGGAAGGACATTTCTGGCTCCTCTCAGATTCCAGAATTCTCTGTCACCGAAATGTGAGGAAAAGGGATTTTTTTTGCCAAATTTTGAGGTTTGCAAAGGATTCTGGGCAACAGAACCTGGTGAGAGCCCCACAAGTCACCCCGTCTTGGATGCCCCTAGGTCTCTAGTTTTCAAAAATGCGCAGGTTTGGTAGGTTCCCTTAGGTGCCGGGTAATCTAGAGGCCAAAATCCACATATAGGCACATTGCAAAAAACAGCTCTGTTTTCTGTAGAAAAATGTGATGTGTCCACGTTGTGTTTTGGAGCATTTCCTGTGGCGGGCACTATGCCTACCCACACAAGTGAGGTACCATTTTTATCGGGAGACTTGGGGGAACGCTGTGGGGAAGGAAATTTGTGGATCCTCTCAGATTCCAGAACTCTCTGTCACCGAAATATGAGGAAAAGGGATTTTCTTTTGGCAAATTTTGAGGTTTGAAAAGAATTCTGGGCAACAGAACCTGGTGAGAGCCCCACAAGTCACCCCGTCTTGGATTCCCCTAGGTCTCTAGTTTTAAAAAAAGCTCAGGATTGGTAAGTTCCCTTAGGTGCCGGATAAGTTAGAGGCAAAAATCCACATGTAGGCACTTTGCAAAAAACAGCTCTGTTTTCTGTGGAAAAATGTGATGTGTCCACGTTGTGTTTTTGGAGCATTTCCTGTCGCGGGCACTATTCCTACCCACACAAGTGAGGTACCATTTCTATCGGGAGACTTGGGGGAACGCTGTGTGGAAGGAAAGTTGTGGCTCCTCTCAGATTCCAGAACTGTCTTTCACCGAAATGTGAGGAAAAGGTGTTTTTTTAACCAAAGTTTGAGGTTTGCAAAGGATTCTGGGCAACAGAACCTGGTGAGAGCCCCACAAGTCACCCCGTCTTGGATGCCCCTAGGTCTCTAGTTTTCAAAAATGCGCAGGTTTGGTAGGTTCCCTTAGCTGCTGGCTAAGCTAGAGGCCAAAATCCACATATAGGCACTTTGCAAAAAACAGCTCTGTTTTCTGTAGAAAAATGTGATGTGTACACGTTGTGTTTTGGAGCATTTCCTGTCGCGGGCACTATGCCTACCCACACAAGTGAGGTACCATTTTTATCGGGAGACTTGGGGGAACGCTGTGGGGAAGGAAATTTGTGGATCCTCTCAGATTCCAGAACTCTCTGTCACCGAAATATGAGGAAAAGGGATTATCTTTTGCCAAATTTTGAGGTTTGAAAAGAATTCTGGGCAACAGAACCTGGTGAGAGCCCCACAAGTCACCCCGTCTTGGATTCCCCTAGGTCTTTAGTTTTCAAAAATGCGCAGGTTTGGTAGGTTCCCTTAGGTGCCGGCTAAGTTAGAGGCCAAAATCCACATGTAGGCACTTTGCAAAAAACAGCTCTGTTTTCTGTGGAAAAATGTGATGTGTCCACGTTGTGTTTTTGGAGCATTTCCTGTCGCGGGCACTATTCCTACCCACACAAGTGAGGTACCATTTCTATCTGGAGACTTGGGGGAACGCTGTATGGAAGGAAATTTGTGGCTCCACTCATTTTCCAGAACTCTCTGTCACCAAAATGTGAGGAAAAGTTTTTTTTAGCCAAATTTTGAGATTTGCAACGGATTCTGGGGAACAGAACCTGGTGAGAGCCGCACAAGTCACCCCGTCTTGGATTCCCCTAGGTCTCTAGTTTTCAAAAAGGCGCAGGATTGGTAGGTTCCCTTAGGTGCCGGCTAAGCTAGAGGCCAAAATCCACATGTAGGCACTTTGCAAAAAACAGCTCTGTTTTCTGTAGAAAATTGTGATGTGTCCACGGTGTGTTTTGGAGCATTTCCTGTCGCGGGCACTATGCCTACCCACACAAGCGAGGTACCATTTTTATCGGGAGACTTGGGGGAACGCTGTGTGGAAGGAAAGTTGTGGCTCCACTCATTTTCCAGAACTCTCTGTCACCAAAATGTGAGGAAAAGTTATTTTTAGCCAAATTTTGAGATTTGCAACGGATTCTGGGGAACAGAACCTGGTGAGAGCCGCACAAGTCACCCCGTCTTGGATTCCCCTAGGTCTCTAGTTTTCAAAAATACGCAGGTTTGGGAGGTTCCCTTAGGTGCCGGCTAAGCTAGAGGCCAAAATAAACATATAGGCACATTGCAAAAAACAGCTCTGTTTTCTGTAGAAAAATGTGATGTGTCCACGTTGTGTTTTTGGAGCATTTCCTGTCCCGGGCACTATTCCTACCCACACAAGTGAGGTACCATTTCTATCGGGAGACTTGGGGGAACGCTGTGTAGAAGGAAAGTTGTGGCTCCTCTCAGATTCCAGAACTGTCTGTCACCAAAATGTGAGGAAAAGGTGTTTTTTTAGCCAAAGTTTGAGGTTTGCAAAGGATTCTGGGTAACAGAACCTGGTGAGAGCCCCACAAGTCACTCCGTATTGGATTCCCCTATGTCTCTAGTTTTCAAAAATGCGCAGGTTTGGTAGGTTTCCTTATGTGCCAGCTGAGCTAGAGGTCAAAATCCACAGGTAGACACTTTGCAAAAAACATCTCAGTTTTCTGTAGAAAAATGTGATGTGTCCACGTTGTGTTTTGGAGCATTTCATGTTGTGGGCACTATGCCTACCCACACAAGTGAGGTACCATTTTTATCGGGAGACTTGGGGGAACGCTGGGTGGAAGGACATTTCTGGCTCCTCTCAGATTCCAGAATTCTCTGTCACCGAAATGTGAGGAAAAGGGATTTTTTGTGCCAAATTTTGAGGTTTGCAAAGGATTCTGGGCAACAGAACCTGGTGAGAGCCCCACAAGTCACCCCGTCTTGGATGCCCCTAGGTCTCTAGTTTTCAAAAATGCGCAGGTTTGGTAGGTTCCCTTAGGTGCCGGGTAATCTAGAGGCCAAAATCCACATATAGGCACATTGCAAAAAACAGCTCTGTTTTCTGTAGAAAAATGTGATGTGTCCACGTTGTGTTTTGGAGCATTTCCTGTCGCGGGCACTATGCCTACCCACACAAGTGAGGTACCATTTTTATCGGGAGACTTGGGGGAACGCTGTGGGGAAGGAAATTTGTGGATCCTCTCAGATTCCAGAACTCTCTGTCACCGAAATATGAGGAAAAGGGATTTTCTTTTGGCAAATTTTGAGGTTTGAAAAGAATTCTGGGCAACAGAACCTGGTGAGAGCCCCACAAGTCACCCCGTCTTGGATTCCCCTAGGTCTCTAGTTTTAAAAAAAGCTCAGGATTGGTAAGTTCCCTTAGGTGCCGGATAAGTTAGAGGCAAAAATCCACATGTAGGCACTTTGCAAAAAACAGCTCTGTTTTCTGTGGAAAAATGTGATATGTCCACGTTGTGTTTTTGGAGCATTTCCTGTCGCGGGCACTATTCCTACCCACACAAGTGAGGTACCATTTCTATCGGGAGACTTGGGGGAACGCTGTGTGGAAGGAAAGTTGTGGCTCCTCTCAGATTCCAGAACTGTCTTTCACCGAAATGTGAGGAAAAGGTGTTTTTTTAGCCAAAGTTTGAGGTTTGCAAAGGATTCTGGGCAACAGAACCTGGTGAGAGCCCCACAAGTCACCCCGTCTTGGATGCCCCTACGTCTCTAGTTTTCAAAAATGCCCAGGTTTGGTAGGTTCCCTTAGGTGCTGGCTAAGCTAGAGGCCAAAATCCACATATAGGCACTTTGCAAAAAACAGCTCTGTTTTCTGTAGAAAAATGTGATGCGTCCACGTTGTGTTTTGGAGCATTTCCTGTCGCGGGCACTATGCCTACCCACACAAGTGAGGTACCATTTTTATTGTGAGACTTGGGGGAACGCTGTATGGAAGGAAAGTTGTGGCTCCTCTCAGATTCCAGAACTGTCTGTCACCGAAATGTGAGGAAAAGGTGTTTTTTTAGCCAAAGTTTGAGGTTTGCAAAGGATTCTGGGTAACAGAACCTGGTGAGAGCCCCACAAGTCACTCCGTATTGGATTCCCCTATGTCTCTAGTTTTCAAAAATGCGCAGGTTTGGTAGGTTTCCTTATGTGCCAGCTGAGCTAGAGGTCAAAATCCACAGGTAGACACTTTGCAAAAAACAGCTCTGTTTTCTGTAGAAAAATGTGATGTGTCCACGTTGTGTTTTGGAGCATTTCATGTTGTGGGCACTATGCCTACCCACACAAGTGAGGTACCATTTTTATCGGGAGACTTGGGGGAACGCTGGGTGGAAGGAAAGTTGTGGCTCCTCTCAGATTCCAGAATTCTCTGTCACCGAAATGTGAGGAAAAGGGATTTTTTTTGCCAAATTTTGAGGTTTGCAAAGGATTCTGGGCAACAGAACCTGGTGAGAGCCCCACAAGTCACCCCGTCTTGGATGCCCCTAGGTCTCTAGTTTTAAAAAATGCGCAGGTTTGGTAGGTTCCCTTAGGTGCCGGGTAATCTAGAGGCCAAAATCCACATATAGGCACATTGCAAAAAACAGCTCTGTTTTCTGTAGAAAAATGTGATGTGTCCACGTTGTGTTTTGGAGCATTTCCTGTCGCGGGCACTATGCCTACCCACACAAGTGAGGTACCATTTTTATCGGGAGACTTGGGGGAACGCTGTGTGGAAGGAAAGTTGTGGCTCCTCTCAGATTCCAGAACTGTCTTTCACCGAAATATGAGGAAAAGGTGTTTTTTTAGCCAAAGTTTGAGGTTTGCAAAGGATTCTGGGCAACAGAACCTGGTGAGAGCCCCACAAGTCACCCCGTCTTGGATGCCCCTACGTCTCTAGTTTTAAAAAATGCCCAGGTTTGGTAGGTTCCCTTAGGTGCTGGCTAAGCTAGAGGCCAAAATCCACATATAGGCACTTTGCAAAAAACAGCTCTGTTTTCTGTAGAAAAATGTGATGCGTCCACGTTGTGTTTTGGAGCATTTCCTTTCGCGGGCACTATGCCTACCCACACAAGTGAGGTACCATTTTTATCGGGAGACTTGGGGGAACGCTGTGGGGAAGGAAATTTGTGGATCCTCTCAGATTCCAGAACTCTCTGTCACCGAAATATGAGGAAAAGGGATTTTCTTTTGCCAAATTTTGAGGTTTGAAAAGAATTCTGGGCAACAGAACCTGGTGAGAGCCCCACAAGTCACCCCGTCTTGGATTCCCCTAGGTCTTTAGTTTTCAAAAATGCGCAGGTTTGGTAGGTTCCCTTAGGTGCCGGCTAAGTTAGAGGCCAAAATCCACATGTAGGCACTTTGCAAAAAACAGCTCTGTTTTCTGTGGAAAAATGTGATGTGTCCACGTTGTGTTTTTGGAGCATTTCCTGTCCCGGGCACTATTCCTACCCACACAAGTGAGGTACCATTTCTATCGGGAGACTTGGGGGAACGCTGTGTGGAAGGAAAGTTGTGGCTCCTCTCAGATTCCAGAACTGTCTGTCACCAAAATGTGAGGAAAAGGTGTTTTTTTAGCCAAAGTTTGAGGTTTGCAAAGGATTCTGGGTAACAGAACCTGGTGAGAGCCCCACAAGTCACTCCGTATTGGATTCCCCTATGTCTCTAGTTTTCAAAAATGCGCAGGTTTGGTAGGTTTCCTTATGTGCCAGCTGAGCTAGAGGTCAAAATCCACAGGTAGACACTTTGCAAAAAACAGCTCAGTTTTCTGTAGAAAAATGTGATGTGTCCACGTTGTGTTTTGGAGCATTTCATGTTGTGGGCACTATGCCTACCCACACAAGTGAGGTACCATTTTTATCGGGAGACTTGGGGGAACGCTGGGTGGAAGGACATTTCTGGCTCCTCTCAGATTCCAGAATTCTCTGTCACCGAAATGTGAGGAAAAGGGATTTTTTTTGCCAAATTTTGAGGTTTGCAAAGGATTCTGGGCAACAGAACCTGGTGAGAGCCCCACAAGTCACCCCGTCTTGGATGCCCCTAGGTCTCTAGTTTTCAAAAATGCGCAGGTTTGGTAGGTTCCCTTAGGTGCCGGGTAATCTAGAGGCCAAAATCCACATATAGGCACATTGCAAAAAACAGCTCTGTTTTCTGTAGAAAAATGTGATGTGTCCACGTTGTGTTTTGGAGCATTTCCTGTCGCGGGCACTATGCCTACCCACACAAGTGAGGTACCATTTTTATCGGGAGACTTGGGGGAACGCTGTGGGGAAGGAAATTTGTGGATCCTCTCAGATTCCAGAACTCTCTGTCACCGAAATATGAGGAAAAGGGATTTTCTTTTGGCAAATTTTGAGGTTTGAAAAGAATTCTGGGCAACAGAACCTGGTGAGAGCCCCACAAGTCACCCCGTCTTGGATTCCCCTAGGTCTCTAGTTTTAAAAAAAGCTCAGGATTGGTAAGTTCCCTTAGGTGCCGGATAAGTTAGAGGCAAAAATCCACATGTAGGCACTTTGCAAAAAACAGCTCTGTTTTCTGTGGAAAAATGTGATGTGTCCACGTTGTGTTTTTGGAGCATTTCCTGTCGCGGGCACTATTCCTACCCACACAAGTGAGGTACCATTTCTATCGGGAGACTTGGGGGAACGCTGTGTGGAAGGAAAGTTGTGGCTCCTCTCAGATTCCAGAACTGTCTTTCACCGAAATGTGAGGAAAAGGTGTTTTTTTAACCAAAGTTTGAGGTTTGCAAAGGATTCTGGGCAACAGAACCTGGTGAGAGCCCCACAAGTCACCCCGTCTTGGATGCCCCTAGGTCTCTAGTTTTCAAAAATGCGCAGGTTTGGTAGGTTCCCTTAGCTGCTGGCTAAGCTAGAGGCCAAAATCCACATATAGGCACTTTGCAAAAAACAGCTCTGTTTTCTGTAGAAAAATGTGATGTGTACACGTTGTGTTTTGGAGCATTTCCTGTCGCGGGCACTATGCCTACCCACACAAGTGAGGTACCATTTTTATCGGGAGACTTGGGGGAACGCTGTGGGGAAGGAAATTTGTGGATCCTCTCAGATTCCAGAACTCTCTGTCACCGAAATATGAGGAAAAGGGATTATCTTTTGCCAAATTTTGAGGTTTGAAAAGAATTCTGGGCAACAGAACCTGGTGAGAGCCCCACAAGTCACCCCGTCTTGGATTCCCCTAGGTCTTTAGTTTTCAAAAATGCGCAGGTTTGGTAGGTTCCCTTAGGTGCCGGCTAAGTTAGAGGCCAAAATCCACATGTAGGCACTTTGCAAAAAACAGCTCTGTTTTCTGTGGAAAAATGTGATGTGTCCACGTTGTGTTTTTGGAGCATTTCCTGTCGCGGGCACTATTCCTACCCACACAAGTGAGGTACCATTTCTATCTGGAGACTTGGGGGAACGCTGTATGGAAGGAAATTTGTGGCTCCACTCATTTTCCAGAACTCTCTGTCACCAAAATGTGAGGAAAAGTTTTTTTTAGCCAAATTTTGAGATTTGCAACGGATTCTGGGGAACAGAACCTGGTGAGAGCCGCACAAGTCACCCCGTCTTGGATTCCCCTAGGTCTCTAGTTTTCAAAAAGGCGCAGGATTGGTAGGTTCCCTTAGGTGCCGGCTAAGCTAGAGGCCAAAATCCACATGTAGGCACTTTGCAAAAAACAGCTCTGTTTTCTGTAGAAAATTGTGATGTGTCCACGGTGTGTTTTGGAGCATTTCCTGTCGCGGGCACTATGCCTACCCACACAAGCGAGGTACCATTTTTATCGGGAGACTTGGGGGAACGCTGTGTGGAAGGAAAGTTGTGGCTCCACTCATTTTCCAGAACTCTCTGTCACCAAAATGTGAGGAAAAGTTATTTTTAGCCAAATTTTGAGATTTGCAACGGATTCTGGGGAACAGAACCTGGTGAGAGCCGCACAAGTCACCCCGTCTTGGATTCCCCTAGGTCTCTAGTTTTCAAAAATACGCAGGTTTGGGAGGTTCCCTTAGGTGCCGGCTAAGCTAGAGGCCAAAATCCACATATAGGCACATTGCAAAAAACAGCTCTGTTTTCTGTAGAAAAATGTGATGTGTCCACGTTGTGTTTTTGGAGCATTTCCTGTCCCGGGCACTATTCCTACCCACACAAGTGAGGTACCATTTCTATCGGGAGACTTGGGGGAACGCTGTGTAGAAGGAAAGTTGTGGCTCCTCTCAGATTCCAGAACTGTCTGTCACCAAAATGTGAGGAAAAGGTGTTTTTTTAGCCAAAGTTTGAGGTTTGCAAAGGATTCTGGGTAACAGAACCTGGTGAGAGCCCCACAAGTCACTCCGTATTGGATTCCCCTATGTCTCTAGTTTTCAAAAATGCGCAGGTTTGGTAGGTTTCCTTATGTGCCAGCTGAGCTAGAGGTCAAAATCCACAGGTAGACACTTTGCAAAAAACATCTCAGTTTTCTGTAGAAAAATGTGATGTGTCCACGTTGTGTTTTGGAGCATTTCATGTTGTGGGCACTATGCCTACCCACACAAGTGAGGTACCATTTTTATCGGGAGACTTGGGGGAACGCTGGGTGGAAGGACATTTCTGGCTCCTCTCAGATTCCAGAATTCTCTGTCACCGAAATGTGAGGAAAAGGGATTTTTTGTGCCAAATTTTGAGGTTTGCAAAGGATTCTGGGCAACAGAACCTGGTGAGAGCCCCACAAGTCACCCCGTCTTGGATGCCCCTAGGTCTCTAGTTTTCAAAAATGCGCAGGTTTGGTAGGTTCCCTTAGGTGCCGGGTAATCTAGAGGCCAAAATCCACATATAGGCACATTGCAAAAAACAGCTCTGTTTTCTGTAGAAAAATGTGATGTGTCCACGTTGTGTTTTGGAGCATTTCCTGTCGCGGGCACTATGCCTACCCACACAAGTGAGGTACCATTTTTATCGGGAGACTTGGGGGAACGCTGTGGGGAAGGAAATTTGTGGATCCTCTCAGATTCCAGAACTCTCTGTCACCGAAATATGAGGAAAAGGGATTTTCTTTTGGCAAATTTTGAGGTTTGAAAAGAATTCTGGGCAACAGAACCTGGTGAGAGCCCCACAAGTCACCCCGTCTTGGATTCCCCTAGGTCTCTAGTTTTAAAAAAAGCTCAGGATTGGTAAGTTCCCTTAGGTGCCGGATAAGTTAGAGGCAAAAATCCACATGTAGGCACTTTGCAAAAAACAGCTCTGTTTTCTGTGGAAAAATGTGATATGTCCACGTTGTGTTTTTGGAGCATTTCCTGTCGCGGGCACTATTCCTACCCACACAAGTGAGGTACCATTTCTATCGGGAGACTTGGGGGAACGCTGTGTGGAAGGAAAGTTGTGGCTCCTCTCAGATTCCAGAACTGTCTTTCACCGAAATGTGAGGAAAAGGTGTTTTTTTAGCCAAAGTTTGAGGTTTGCAAAGGATTCTGGGCAACAGAACCTGGTGAGAGCCCCACAAGTCACCCCGTCTTGGATGCCCCTAGGTCTCTAGTTTTCAAAAATGCGCAGGTTTGGTAGGTTCCCTTAGCTGCTGGCTAAGCTAGAGGCCAAAATCCACATATAGGCACTTTGCAAAAAACAGCTCTGTTTTCTGTAGAAAAATGTGATGTGTCCACGTTGTGTTTTGGAGCATTTCCTGTTGCGGGCACTATGCCTACCCACACAAGTGAGGTACCATTTTTATCGGGAGACTTGGGGGAACGCTGTGGGGAAGGAAATTTGTGGATCATCTCAGATTCCAGAACTCTCTGTCACCGAAATATGAGGAAAAGGGATTTTCTTTTGCCAAATTTTGAGGTTTGAAAAGAATTCTGGGCAACAGAACCTGGTGAGAGCCCCACAAGTCACCCCGTCTTGGATTCCCCTAGGTCTTTAGTTTTCAAAAATGCGCAGGTTTGGTAGGTTCCCTTAGGTGCCGGCTAAGTTAGAGGCCAAAATCCACATGTAGGCACTTTGCAAAAAACAGCTCTGTTTTCTGTGGAAAAATGTGATGTGTCCACGTTGTGTTTTTGGAGCATTTCCTGTCGCGGGCACTATTCCTACCCACACAAGTGAGGTACCATTTCTATCTGGAGTCTTGGGGGAACGCTGTGTGGAAGGAATTTGTGGCTCCTCTCAGATTCCAGAACTCTCTGTCACCGAAATATGAGGAAAAGGGATTTTCTTTTGGCAAATTTTGAGGTTTGCATAGAATTCTGGGCAACAGAACCTGGTGAGAGCCCCACAAGTCACCCCGTCTTGGATTCCCCTAGGTCTCTAGTTTTCAAAAATGCGCAGGTTTGGTAGGTTCCCTTAGGTGCTGGCTAAGCTAGAGGCCAAAATCCACATGTAGGCACTTTGCAAAAAACAGCTGTTTTCTGTGGAAAAATGTGATGTGTCCACGTTGTGTTTTTGGAGCATTTCCTGTCGCGGGCACTATGCCTACCCACACAAGTGAGGTACCATTTTTATCGTGAGACTTGGGGGAACGCTGTATGGAAGGAAAGTTGTGGCTCCTCTCCGATTCCAGAACTGTCTGTCACCGAAATGTGAGGAAAAGGTGTTTTTTTAGCCAAAGTTTGAGGTTTGCAAAGGATTCTGGGTAACAGAACCTGGTGAGAGCCCCACAAGTCACACCGTATTGGATTCCCCTATGTCTCTAGTTTTCAAAAATGCGCAGGTTTGGTAGGTTTCCTTATGTGCCAGCTGAGCTAGAGGTCAAAATCCACAGGTAGACACTTTGCAAAAAACAGCTCTGTTTTCTGTAGAAAAATGTGATGTGTCCACGTTGTGTTTTGGAGCATTTCATGTTGTGGGCACTATGCCTACCCACACAAGTGAGGTACCATTTTTATCGGGAGACTTGGGGGAACGCTGGGTGGAAGGACATTTCTGGCTCCTCTCAGATTCCAGAATTCTCTGTCACCGAAATGTGAGGAAAAGGGATTTTTTTTGCCAAATTTTGAGGTTTGCAAAGGATTCTGGGCAACAGAACCTGGTGAGAGCCCCACAAGTCACCCCGTCTTGGATGCCCCTAGGTCTCTAGTTTTCAAAAATGCGCAGGTTTGGTAGGTTCCCTTAGGTGCCGGGTAATCTAGAGGCCAAAATCCACATATAGGCACATTGCAAAAAACAGCTCTGTTTTCTGTAGAAAAATGTGATGTGTCCACGTTGTGTTTTGGAGCATTTCCTGTCGCGGGCACTATGCCTACCCACACAAGTGAGGTACCATTTTTATCGGGAGACTTGGGGGAACGCTGTGTGGAAGGAAAGTTGTGGCTCCTCTCAGATTCCAGAACTGTCTTTCACCGAAATATGAGGAAAAGGTGTTTTTTTAGCCAAAGTTTGAGGTTTGCAAAGGATTCTGGGCAACACAACCTGGTGAGAGCCCCACAAGTCACCCCGTCTTGGATGCCCCTACGTCTCTAGTTTTCAAAAATGCCCAGGTTTGGTAGGTTCCCTTAGGTGCTGGCTAAGCTAGAGGCCAAAATCCACATATAGGCACTTTGCAAAAAACAGCTCTGTTTTCTGTAGAAAAATGTGATGCGTCCACGTTGTGTTTTGGAGCATTTCCTGTCGCGGGCACTATGCCTACCCACACAAGTGAGGTACCATTTTTATCGGGAGACTTGGGGGAACGCTGTGGGGAAGGAAATTTGTGGATCCTCTCAGATTCCAGAACTCTCTGTCACCGAAATATGAGGAAAAGGGATTTTCTTTTGCCAAATTTTGAGGTTTGAAAAGAATTCTGGGCAACAGAACCTGGTGAGAGCCCCACAAGTCACCCCGTCTTGGATTTCCCTAGGTCTTTAGTTTTCAAAAATGCGCAGGTTTGGTAGGTTCCCTTAGGTGCCGGCTAAGTTAGAGGCCAAAATCCACATGTAGGCACTTTGCAAAAAACAGCTCTGTTTTCGGTGGAAAAATGTGATGTGTCCACGTTGTGTTTTTGGAGCATTTCCTGTCGCGGGCACTATTCCTACCCACACAAGAGAGGTACCATTTCTATCTGGAGTCTTGGGGGAACGCTGTGTGGAAGGAATTTGTGGCTCCTCTCAGATTCCAGAACTCTCTGTCACCGAAATATGAGGAAAAGGGATTTTCTTTTGGCAAATTTTGAGGTTTGCATAGAATTCTGGGCAACAGAACCTGGTGAGAGCCCCACAAGTCACCCCGTCTTGGATTCCCCTAGGTCTCTAGTTTTCAAAAATGCGCAGGTTTGGTAGGTTCCCTTAGGTGCCGGGTAATCTAGAGGCCAAAATCCACATATAGGCACATTGCAAAAAACAGCTCTGTTTTCTGTAGAAAAATGTGATGTGTCCACGTTGTGTTTTGGAGCATTTCCTGTCGCGGGCACTATGCCTACCCACACAAGTGAGGTACCATTTTTATCGGGAGACTTGGGGGAACGCTGTGGGGAAGGAAATTTGTGGATCCTCTCAGATTCCAGAACTCTCTGTCACCGAAATATGAGGAAAAGGGATTTTCTTTTGGCAAATTTTGAGGTTTGAAAAGAATTCTGGGCAACAGAACCTGGTGAGAGCCGCACAAGTCACCTCGTCTTGGATTCCCCTAGGTCTCTAGTTTTAAAAAATGCTCAGGATTGGTAAGTTCCCTTAGGTGCCGGATAAGTTAGATGCAAAAATCCACATGTAGGCACTTTGCAAAAAACAGCTCTGTTTTCTGTGGAAAAATGTGATGTGTCCACGTTGTGTTTTTGGAGCATTTCCTGTCGCGGGCACTATTCCTACCCACACAAGTGAGGTACCATTTCTATCGGGAGACTTGGGGGAACGCTGTGTGGAAGGAAAGTTGTGGCTCCTCTCAGATTCCAGAACTGTCTTTCACCGAAATGTGAGGAAAAGGTGTTTTTTTAGCCAAAGTTTGAGGTTTGCAAAGGATTCTGGGCAACAGAACCTGGTGAGAGCAATACAAGTCACCCCGTCTTGGATGCCCCTAGGTCTCTAGTTTTCAAAAATGCGCAGGTTTGGTAGGTTCCCTTAGGTGCTGGCTAAGCTAGAGGCCAAAATCCACATATAGGCACTTTGCAAAAAACAGCTCTGTTTTCTGTAGAAAAATGTGATGCGTCCACGTTGTGTTTTGGAGCATTTCCTGTCGCGGGCACTATGCCTACCCACACAAGTGAGGTACCATTTTTATCGGGAGACTTGGGGGAACGCTGTGGGGAAGGAAATTTGTGGATCCTCTCAGATTCCAGAACTCTCTGTCACCGAAATATGAGGAAAAGGGATTTTCTTTTGCCAAATTTTGAGGTTTGCATAGAATTCTGGGCATCAGAACCTGGTGAGAGCCCCACAAGTCACCCCGTCTTGGATTCCCATAGGTCTCTAGTTTTCAAAAATGCGCAGGTTTGGTAGGTTCCCTTAGGTGCTGGCCAAGCTAGAGGCCAAAATCCACATGTAGGCACTTTGCAAAAAACAGCTGTTTTCTGTGGAAAAATGTGATGTGTCCACGTTGTGTTTTTGGAGCATTTCCTGTCGCGGGCACTATGCCTACCCACACAAGTGAGGTACCATTTTTATCGTGAGACTTGGGGGAACGCTGTATGGAAGGAAAGTTGTGGCTCCTATCAGATTCCAGAACTGTCTGTCACCGAAATGTGAGGAAAAGGTGTTTTTTTAGCCAAAGTTTGAGGTTTGCAAAGGATTCTGGGTAGCAGAACCTGGTGAAAGCCCCACAAGTCACCCCGTCTTGGATTCCCCTCGGTCTCTAGTTTTAAAAAATGCGCAGGTTTGGTAGGTTTCCTTATGTGCCGACTGAGCTAGAGGTCAAAATCCACAGGTAGCCACTTTGCAAAAAACAGCTCTGTTTTCTGTAGAAAAATGTGATTTGTCCACGTTGTGTTTTGGAGCATTTCCTGTTGTGGGCACTATGCCTACCCACACAAGTGAGGTACCATTTATATCGGGAGACTTGGGGGAACGCTGGGTGGAAGGAAATTTGTGGCTCCACTCATTTTCCAGAACTCTCTGTCACCAAAATGTGAGGAAAATGTTTTTTTTAGCCAAATTTTGAGATTTGCAATGGATTCTGGGGAAAAGAACCTGGTGAGAGCCGCAGAAGTCACCCCGTCTTGGATTCCCCTAGGTCTCTAGTTTTCAAAAATGCACAGGTTTGGTAGGTTTCCCTAGGTGCCGGCTTAGCTAGAGGCCAAAATCCACAGGTAGGCACTTTGCAAAAAACAGCTCTGTTTTCTGTAGAAAATTGTGATGTGTCAACGTTGTGTTTTGGAGCATTTCCTGTCGCGGGCACTATGCCTACCCACATAAGCGCGGTACCATTTTTATCGGGAGACTTGGGGGAACGCTGTATGGAAGGACATTTCTGGCTCCTCTCAGATTCCAGAATTCTCTGTCACCGAAATGTGAGGAAAAGGGATTCTTTTTGCCAAATTTTGAGGTTTGCAAAGGATTCTGGCGAACAGAACCTGGTGAGAGCCGCACAAGTCACCCCGTCTTGGATTCCCCTAGGTCTCTAGTTTTAAAAAATACACAGGTTTGGAAGGTTTCCCTAGGTGCCGGCTTAGCTAGAGGCCAAAATCCACAGGTAGGCACTTTGCAAAAAACAGCTGTTTTCTGTAGAAAAATGTGAGGTGTCCACGTTTTGTTTTGGAGCATTTCCTGTCGAGGGCACTATGCCTACCCACACAAGTGAGGTACCATTTTTACCGGGAGACTTGGGGGAATGCTGGGTGGAAGGAAATTCGTGGATCCTCTCAGATTCCAGAACTCTCTATCACCGAAATATGAGGAAAAGGGATTTTCTTCTGCCAAATTTTGAGGTTTGAAAAGAATTCTGGGCAACAGAACCTGGTGAGAGCCCCACAAGTCACCCCGTCTTGGATTCCCCTAGGTCTCTAGTTTTCAAAAATGCGCAGGTTTCGTAGGTTTCCTTATGTGCCGGCTGAGCTAGAGGTCAAAATCCACAGGTAGCCACTTTGCAAAAAACAGCTCTGTTTTCTGTAGAAAAATGTGATTTGTCCACGTTGTGTTTTGGAGCATTTCCTGTTGTGGGCTCTATGCCTACCCACACAAGTGAGGTACCATTTATATCGGGAGACTTGGGGGAACGCTGGGTGGAAGGAAATTCGTGGCTCCACTCATTTTCCAGAACTCTCTGTCACCAAAATGTGATGAAAATGTTATTTTTAGCCAAATTTTGAGATTTGCAACGGATTCTGGCGAACAGAACCTGGTGAAAGCCGCACAAGTCACCCCGTCTTGGATTCCCCTAGGTCTCTAGTTTTAAAAAATACACAGGTTTGGTAGGTTTCCCTAGATGCCGGCTTAGCTAGAGGCCAAAATCCACAGGTAGGCACTTTGCAAAAAACAGCTCTGTTTTCTGTAGAAAAATGTGAGGTGTCCACGTTTTGTTTTGGAGCATTTCCTGTCGAGGGCACTATGCCTACCCACACAAGTGAGGTACCATTTTTACCGGGAGACTTGGGGGAATGCTGGGTGGAAGGAAATCTGTGGCTCCTCTCAGATGCCAGAACTCTCTGTCACCGAAATGTGAGGAAAATATGATTTTTTAGCCAAATTTTGAGGTTTGCAAAGGATTCTGGTTAACAGAACCTGGTGAGAGCCCCACAAGTCACCCCCTCTTGGATTCCCCTAGGTCTCTAGTTTTAAAAAATGCACAGGTTTGGTAGGTTTCCCTAGGTGCGGGCTGAGCTAGAGGCCAAAATCCAAAGGTAGGCACTTTGCAAAAAACACCTCTGTTTTCTGTATAAAAATGTGATGTGTCCACATTGTGTTTTGGAGCATTTCCTGTCGCAGGCACTATGCCTACCCACACAAGTGAGGTACCATTTTTATCGGGAGACTTGGGGGAACTCTGGGTGGAAGGAAATTTGTGGCTCCTCCCAGATTCCAGAACTCTCTGTCACCGAAATGTGAGGAAAAGGTGTTTTTTAAGCCAAATTTTGAGGTTTGCAAAGGATTCTGGGTAACAGAACCTGGTGAGAGCCCCACAAGTCACCCAGTCTTGAATTCCCCTAGGTCTCTAGTTTTAAAAAACACTCAGGTTTGGTAGATTTCCATACGTTCTGGCTGAGCTAGAGGCCAAAATCCACAGGTAGGCACTTTGCAAAAAACACCTCTGTGTTCTGTAGAAAAATGTGATGTGTCCACATTGTGTTTTGGAGCATTTCCTGTCGCGGGCACTATGCCTAGCCACGCAAGGGAGGTATCATTTTTATTAGGAGACTTGGGGGAACGCTGGGTGGAAGGACATTTGTGGCTCCTTCAGATTCCAGAACTCTCTGTCACCGAAATGTGAGGAAAAGGTGTTTTTTTAACCAAATTTTGAGGTTTGCAAAGGATTCTGGGTAACAGAACCTTGTGAGAGCCGCACAAGTCACCCCATCTTGGATTCCTCTAGGTCTCTAGTTTTCAAAAATGCACAGGTTTGGTAGGTTTCCCTACGTGCCGGCTGAGCTAGAGGCCAAAATCCAAAGGTAGGCACTTTGAAAAAAACACCTCTCTTTTCTTTGGAAAAATGTGATGTGCCCACGTTGTGTTTTGGGGCATTTCCTGTGTGGGCTCTAGGCCTACCCACACAAATGAGATACCATTTTTATCGGTACACTTGGGGGAACATAGAATAGCAAAACACGTGTTATTGCCCCTTGTCTTTCTCTAAATGTTTTCCTTCCATATATAAGACAGTGCATAAAAAAGACGTCTACTTGAGAAATGCCCTGTAATTCACATGCTAGTATCGGCACCCCAGAATTCAGAGATGTGCAAATAACCACTGCTCCTCAACACCTTATCTTGTGCCCATTTTGGAATACAAAGGTTTTCTTGATACCTATTTTTGACTCTTTATATTTCAGCAAATGAATTGCTGTATACCCTTTATAGAATGAAACCCCACCTCAAGGTGCAGCTCATTTCTTGGCTCGGGGTACCTAGGGTTCTTGATGAACCTACAAGCCCTAAATATCCCCGCAACCAAAAGAGTGCAGCGGATGTAACAGTACATTGCTTTAGAAAATCTGACATTGCAGGAAAAAGTTACAGAGTAAAACGTAGATAAAAATGGCAGTTTTTTTACCTCAATTTCAATATTCTTTTATTTCAGTTGTTATTTTCTGCAGGAAACCCTTGTAGGATCTACACAAATCATCCATTTCTGAATTCAGAATTTTGTCTACTTTCCATAACTGTTTAGGTTTCTGGGATCCAGCATTGGTTTCACACCCATTTCTGTCACTGACTGGAAGGAGGCTGAAAGCACAAACAAATCATAAAAATGGGGTATGTCCCAGTAAAATGCCAAAATTGTGTTGAAAAATTGCGTTTTCTGATTCAAGTCTGCCTGTTCCTGAAAGCTGGGAAGATGGTGATTTTAGCACCGCAAACCCTTTGTTGATGCCATTTTCAGGGGGAAAAAAACACAAGCCTTGTTCTGCACCCCTTTTTTCCCTTTTCTTTTTTTTAAAACGAACTTTTCACTCTATTTTGGCTAATTTCTTGGCCTCCTTCAGGGGAACCCACAAAGTCTGGATACCTATAGAATCCCTAGGATGTTGGAAAAAAAGGACACAAATTTGGCAAGGGTAGCTTATGTGGACAAAAAGTTATGAGGGCCTAAGTGAGAACTATTCCAAATAGGCAAAAAAAAGGCCCGGTACAGGAAAGGGAAAAGGCCTGGCAGCGAAGAGGTTAAAGATCTAAAAAATAAAATTAGCTCTGTCCCACGCAATCAACACACTCCAAAGTAGCAAGAAGGACATATAAGGCCACTATTTCTGCTAGGAAGAATGAATTGAGGGAGAATGCTTGGGCTGAGCTTCTTGAAACAAGCAATAGTAAAGATATAAAGGCTTTCTGGCAAGTGGTCAACTTTGCCCCATTGAATGACAAGGACAAAACTGCAATAGATACTGTCAATTCAGCTCAAGCATGGGTGTAACATTTTTCTAAAATCTTTAAAATAGAGAACAATGTCCCCCAGGAAGAAACAAATTGCACCAGGGCAGGAAGAAATGCCTTTTTAGGTGCAGCCTTTTGTAATACAATTGAAGTAGCCGATGTGACACAGGCTATTCAAGATTGCCCTTCTGATAAAGCACCTGGCCTGGATAGAATCCCAGCTGACAAATATAAAACCTTGCCAGAATTCTGGGGACCATTACTTACTAATGTTTGAGATCTGCTCTGACAGACCTCTAGTAGATACCTGGGGAGAAGCAATTATCGTGCCTATTTTTAAGAATGCGGACAGGGCTGACCCACAAGGTTATCGCCCACTCTCCCTCTTAGATAGCTCGGTCAAGATCTTAGGCCGAGTGGTTTTAAACAGACTGTAAAAATGGGCCATGGAGACTAATTGTTTATCAAAGGTACAGTATGGGTTTCAACCAGGGTTGAGCACAGTTGAACATACTCTTAATCTGACTTTGATAGTACAAGAATACACTAAGGCAAAAAAAGGCTGTGTACACTTAGCTTTTATGGATCTGTCCTGTGCCTTTGACACAGTTGACAGATCCAAATTGTGGACTGTTTTGTCAATCATGGGGGTGGATAAAGACATAATCACCTTACTTAGTAAGCTTCATGCTTGCACTTCTGCATGAGTCCGTTTTACCCAGGAGGGTGGTCTAACAGAAAAAATGTCTTCCTTAAAGGGAGTCAGACAGGGATGTGTGTTGGCTCCCTTTCTCTTCCTTCTCTATATAAATGGCCTGGAAGATTTTTTATGTAATATGGGGAAGGATTTGCCACTTATCAACTCCCAGTCAATTCCAGTTCTACTTTATGCAGACGATGCTGTACTTATTTCAAGGACAGCAAATGGTCCCAATCTTTATTAAATGCTTTTAACATGTTTATTGGAAACCTTGGTCTCAAAACTAATAGAACAAAGTCATTTGTGATGAAGAGTGGGCAAAAGTTATCTAAAAGTTACAAAATTGTTCTGGAAGGTGCAGAAATACTTAAGGTTCCCAATTTTACTTACCTGGGGGTCCCAATTGATGTTGATTTGAACTGGAAATGTATAATTAATGTTCTTGTCCTGCAATTCCAAAGAGCCATAGATGATCTTTTTAGATTTTCAAAACAGCTGGGGCATAAACCAGTTAAAGAAATGCTGACTGTTTTTAAAAGCAAATGCTCTTCTATTGCATCGTTTGGAGCAGGGATGTGGGGCTACACTGAAAGCTATTAGCAGTCCTGCAATCCATCCCGACAGTGATTTGTCATGAAGAAGTAGGTCTGAGGGGCATATCCGACCATGTAAGACTGCAACCAGTACTGCTTTGGTTAAAAGTTTGGCTAAATCCCGAAGCCCATCTGTGCAAATCAGTGATTAAGGACTGTTTGTCATTGACACGGTCGATGGACATACCCTGGCTCAGATATGTTAATTCCACATTTTCTTGTCTTGGGGCAGGGGAATATTTTCTTGCCCCTGACTCCCTAGTGGGACGGGCTAACAATGGGATCAAGGAGCTATATTGGCGTTCTATTTATGATTCAAACTTAATTAATGATGCAGCCAGGGATCAGGATAGGCGGCCGTCACATCAGTAACATCCCATGTTATATCTTGACATTATTACCTCTGAGCGGCATAGGTTTTTACTTACTAGACTATGCTTGAAGACTATACACTATGTAGCAGCATTTCCCATCCAAGGTACTTGGTTTAAGAAACTTACGCCATGTCACTGTGATGGCAAATCATTCCAAAGCACTTTGCACTTTGTCCTTTTTTGTAATTTATATACTGTGCCCAGGAGAAGGTTTTTACATCAAATATTTTTGTCCATGTGCATTAGGACTAGCTACCTTGCCTTTTTTTTATATGCATAACCTGGGAAATGAAGGGATAATACAGGCTGTGTTAAATTTTATATATGCTGCTTTTTGTATTCAAAATTGTTATTAACTCTGTTATTTATTGCATTTATGAGAATTATGTATGTAATTGATTATGGCCCTCATTACAACCCTGGCGGTCGGTGATGAAGCGGCGGTAATACCGCCAACAGGCCGGAGGTTAAGAAAAAGGGAATTTTGACAACAGCGGAAACCGCCAATACAGACAGCGACTTTAACACTCTGACCGCCACGGCGGTGGCAACAAGCACCACGGCGGTAACCGGAAACGGACAGGCAGAAGACAATGTACCGCCGACAGTATAATGACAGGCCAATCTGCCACCTTTTCCAGGGCGGTACCAACACCATCAAAAGCACAGCGGAAACAGTAGACAGAAGGGAAACAATGCACCTCTCGACACTCAAGGAAGAACCACGATGCCATGGAGCCCGAACTGCACATATTTCCAATGCTGGTCTACCTCCTCCTACACCAGGAACACGAATGGCAGGGAAGACGACCACGGTGAGTACCGCACCTAGCACACAAGGAAGCGGGGAGGAAAAAGAGAGTGACACACACACGCAACACATAACACTCTCACCCCCAACACCATACACACAAACAGATACAACAACATTACATATCCACCCGTAACCCTCATGAATAACGCAAGGACAAAAGGAATTGATTAAAGTGAGTGCAATATTAAAACTTAAGATAAATACTTCCTTAAAGCACAAAACAGTATGTACAATATATACTAATGGAGGGACAATGCTCACTCCATGTCCGTGGCCCACAGGGCCATAACACATAGGCCAAAGCCACACTTGACTCCTCGCTCGATTTGTAGAGCACACTGCAGGGGCATCAGGTCGAAAACACACAGTCACCTCAGGGGGGCACCTCAGCTGGAATATGGTACAATGCCACTGCTCCTGGAGGGGGGGTACATGCCCTGTGTGATGTCCTGGGGAGTGCAAAGCCACAGTCTCTCTCTAGTGGGTGGTTTGCCCACTGCTTGGTCCTGGGGAGTGCAAAGCCACAGTCTCTCAAGTGGGTGGTTTGCCCACTGCTTGATCCTGGGGAGTACAAAGACACAGCCTCTCTAGTGGTGGTTTGCCCACTGCTTGGTCCTGGGGAGTGCAAAGCCACAGTCTCTCAAGTGGGTGCTTTGCCCACTGCTTAGTCCTGGGGAGTGAAAAGCCACAGTCTCTCATGTGGGTGGTTTGCCCACTGCTTGGTCTTGGGGAGTGCAAAGCCACAGTCACTCAAGTGGGTAGTTTGCCCACTGCTTGGTCCTGGGGAGTGCAAAGCCACAGTCTCTCTAGTGGGTGGTTTGCCCACCGCTTGGACCTGGGGAGTGCAAAGCCACAGTCTCTCTAGTGGATGGCTTCTTCCAATAGTTCTGGAGGGGGCCTTGTGCCCTATATGCTTCATCCTGGCAAAGAGGGGGTGAGTGGATGCTTTCTTCCGCTGGTTCTTGAGGGGGCCTTGTGCCCTGTGATACAGATTCGGTATGGTGCAAGGTCACAGTCTACCACCTGGGTGTCACACCTACAGATGTTGCAGGGGCCAGGATACACTATAGTCCACGTAGTCACGACTACACACTGCTCGCCGGCGGTGACGGCTGCTCAGTGGATTGCAGTTGCAGAGCTGGCAGCGGTGCTTTCAGTGGTGGTGGGAGGCTCCAGCCCTTCCCCTGCAGCCTCGGATGGCTGAACTGCCATGGCTGGTATTTTTTGCCCACATGCTGCTCCAGCCCCAGGCACCAGATTCATCCTGCCTGCAGCGTCTGTTCCTTTAACATTGGCCTTGGCAGCTGTTGTCCCCTTCCTGCCCTTGGCAGACGGTGGTGCCTCCTTGCTTCTGCCAGCTGGTGTTCCCTTCCTGCCCTCGCTAGCTGGTGTTGCCTCCTTGCTGCTGCCTCCTTGCCCTTGCTGGCTGGTGGTGCCTCCTAGCCCTTGCTGGTGCCTCCTTGCCCTTGCTGGCTGGTTGTGCCTCCTTCCCCTTGTGGGCTAGTGGTGCCTCCTTGCCCTTGCTGGCTGGTGGTGCTTCCTTCCCCTTGCTGGGCGGTGGTGACTTCTTCTCCTTGCTGGCTGGTGTTCCCTTCCTGCCCTTGCTAGCTGTCTGTCCCTTCTTGCCCTTGGGAGGTGGTGCAGGCACACTGGCAGTGCTGACAGGTGCCGCCTTGGAGCCTCTCACGTATGCAGTAGCTGCATAAACTACAGTGGCCATGGACTGGGTGGCTGAGGTGCTGGCCTGGGTTCTGCCAACCCTGGCCCAAAGTGAAGGATGGGGGTAGGAGCAGGGAATAGGTCAAGAGTGGAGAGGAAAGGCCTTTTAGGGACACTGGGGCTGGAAAAGGGTGAAGGTTTGGGAGTGGAGAAAGAGGGAGTGGTAGTAGGAGGTGTCTGTCTGCTGTGTTTGGGTGCAGGTGCATAGGCTGGATGCTGTTGTGCTGTGGATGACTGTTGGGTGTCTGAGTGCTTGCGTTTGTGTACTTTGGGAGGAAGGGGCACAGACACAGTGGGAGAGGACACAGAGGACGTGTCAATGGATGTGTGGGTGGTGACTGCCAGTGAGGGGCGTGGAGTGATAGGCGTGATGGTGATGGAGGTAGTGGATGAGGATGTAGTGCATGCAGGTGTGAGTGGAGACGCTACTGTGAGGGAGATGGACGAGCAGGAGGGGGACACTGTGGAGGCAGTGGATGTTGGTGTGACTGCATCTGGATGGTGCTTGTGTGAGTGCTAGTGGGATGATGTGTGGTGCTTGTGTTTGCCTGAGCCACTTCTGTGTGTTGAGTTTGGTGCATGTAGGTCTGAAGGTGTGCTTGGGATAGGCTGGGGTTGAGGGGAATGGGACTGGATAAAGGGAGTTGGAGGTTGGAGGCTAGAGACAGGGACAATGGCTGCCATCAGTGAGTTGGCCAGAGCCTGGAAAGATCTCTGTTGGGCCACCACGCCTGAGTAAATGCCCTCAAGGAATGCATTTGTTTGTTGCAAATGCCCTGCTAGACCCTGGATGGCATTCAGTATGGTTGACTGCCAAACAGGGAGGGATCTCAGGAGGTCAATAGCCTTCTCACTGAGGGCAGCAGGGATGACTGGGGCAGGGCCTGAGGTGCCTGGGGCGAAGGAGATGCCCATCCTCCTGGGTGAGGGGGCATGGGAAACCCGCTGAAGGGCTGCTGGGAGGGTGGTGCTGTACCTGTAGTTGGGGTGGGCACAGAGGTGTCCGCCACCATCAGGGAGCTTCCATCGGAGGAGGTGTCGCTGTCAGAACTGTCCCCTCCTGTCTCCGTCATGGTTCTCCCCTCGCCCTCCGTTCCACTGGTGCCTTCACCGTAGGTGGATTCGACCTTCAGGCCCATGTAGGATGCAGCTCCCTCCGTCACCGGTGCCTCTGCTCCTCTACCAGATGATGCTAATGCACAAAAGGACAGGGTGACAAACCATAAAGGGTGGGGAAGAGACAGAGGATACACTTGGTCAATGCCAGCAACAGCACCAGCGTTTGTGTACACAACTCACAGGCAACAGCCCTATGCACTAGGCCATGCAATGCCAGTTACAATGTTAGTCACCACGCCATTAGCTGCACACCTGAAAACACAGGACCCTGCCCAGTAGTAGATGCCCACTAGCATTAATGGGGTTGGAATGTATCTGAGCACGCCCATCATGGAACTTACCCTGCCATGTTCGTCCTGGCCTAAAGGCATTCACAGACCCACATCCCCAACCCAGATTACACCTCAACGCGTGCAACTTCATGATTCTGAATCTGTACTCACCCCCTTGTGGCTGCTATGATGCCTTCAAGCGCCCATCCAACTCCGGGTAGGTCACCGCCAGGATGCAGAACATCAGGGGGGTCAGGGTGTGACCCCTACCTCGTTGGGAGGCCATCCCCAGCTGGGCCTCCGCCGTCTTCCGTGCCTAGTGGGTGCTCCATCTGTCAACGACCCCTAGGGCCCTCACCTCCTCGGTGATGGCATGCCAAATACCCTTTTTCTGATGGGCGCTGACCTGCAGAAAAAGATACATAAGAAGAGGTATCAGTCATACCGTCCGGACTGTTACACTCATGGCCCACCATATCCCTCCCATCCCCTTACTCACAGACATTGCCCACCATACATGCAGCACACTGCCCAGGACCCTTCCACCAACCCTCCCCCTTACACGAGGCCCTCACACACAGCACTACATTCATTCATGCTCCATGCATCGTGCTCACAGTGTACTCACCTGTTTGTCAGTAAGACCATAAAGTAAAGGGTACTGGGGTAGGACCCCATCCAGTAGTCTCTCCAACTCCTCGGAAGTGAAGGCAGGGGCCCTTTCCCCAGACACTCGAGCCATGGTCGCTTCCAGGCATGGGTCACAGCAGCACTTGCAGTGTAGATCCTCTCCTGTTGAAGGTCAGGTAGCAAGTTAGTGAACAGATAGAAAATGCACAGATAGAAAATCACATCTGGGGCGGTGCGTACCGTCACTGCCGGCGTACGTAACCATTGGCCCCTAGAACCCTTATGTCCCAATAATAACCAATGATATGTTGCACGGCTGTCATCGACTGCCTTCCGCAATGGCGCACAGCATCAGAGGAATTACCTCATTTCCACTTGTCCCTCCTCACAGGTCAGGTGGCCGCCATCTCAGGGGAAACAGCCCATGGCACCTAACTGCGTCACAGCAGACATAGGCACATCAACGGACCTACACGTTTACATACTGTATCTGTAAAAAAAATGCAAGGCATTGTACTCTGAGGATATTTAGGAATATGACCAGCTGCTCACCGTTTTTCACCCTAGAATTCAACCACTGAAGATGAATAGGGGATGTAGACATACCTCCGTGTACAGACCCCTGGTGGACCTGGCAACAATGGAGGACAGGCACATTATCCTAACCTACAGACTTGATAGGGCCACAATCCATGAGCTATGTGCCCAACTGGAGACAGACCTGATCTCAGCTATACGCCACCCCACTGGGATCCCCCCTCTTGTGCAGGTCCTGTCAGTGCTCCATTTCTTGGCAAGTGGGTCCTTCCAAGCGACAGTGGCCAAGGCAGCAGGGATGTCACAGCCAATGTTCTCAATAGTGCTGACCAGAGTGTTGTCTGCCCTTATGAAACACATGCACAGCTACATTGTTTTCCCCCAGGTGGAGGATTTTGCCACAGTGAAGGCTGACTTCTATGCAATGGGACATATCCTCAACATCATTGGTGCTATTGATAGTATACATATTGCCTTTGTCACCCCCCGGAGAAATGAACAAGCGTTCAGAAACTGAAAGAGTTTTCACTCTCTGAATGTGCAGATAGTGTAGTGTGCCTGGTGGACCAATACATCTCCCTTGTCAATGCAAAGTATCCTGGGTCTGTGCATGATGCCTTTATTTTGTGGAATAGCAGCATTCCGTATGTGATGTCTCAACTGCAGAGACACAGGGTGTGGCTAATAGGTGAGCCCATGGTCCCCACCCAGTGTCTGTTGGTATATGGGTATGGGGTTGGCCCTAAGAGTGAGTGTCTGGCTAACAGGTATCCCTCAATATTTACAGGTGACTCTGGTTACCTCAACCTCTCATGGCTACTGACCCCAGTGAGGAATGCCAGGACAAGGGCAGAGGAACGTTACAATGAGGAACATGGGTGAATGAGGAGTATCATTGAGCGCACCTTTGGCCTCCTGAAGTCCAGATTCCGGTGCCTCCATCTGACAGGTGGATCCCTGTGCTACTCACCCAAGAAAGTGTGCCAGATCATCGTTGTATGTTACACAACCTGGTCTTGGGACGCCAGGTGCCTTTTCTGCAGGAGGATGAGCCTGGAGATGGTCGTGTGGCAGCGGTGGAGCCTGTGGACAGTGACAAAGAGGAGGCAGAGCAAGAGGATGTGGACAACAGAACTACTATAATTCAACAGTACTTCCAGTGACACACAGGTAAGACACTGTAACTTCACCTTCCATTGCAGTTTTGTGTTGGACATTGTACATGGCAGCCTGATTTTCCTGATTCTATGGCCACTTACTGTACCCTTTTGCATCTCTATTTTCAGATATCTATGCCCACTCTGGCTCCTGGTGTGTTTACTGCTGCCCACTACAGGTCATACCTATGTATCTATAACTGTACATTTGAATTGCAATGTTAACACCTTGTTAAACGAATACATATTTCAATCAATTGACAGACTCCATACTTGTATTAGTTCCAAGGGTGTTTATTTAAGTGCTAATAGGTGTAGGGGGTATTACAATGGGCTGGGTTGATGGCAGAGGAATGTCCAGGATAGAGTCCAGTCTATTGGTATCACAGGTGCATTGTCCAAGGGGGCATAAGGAGTGGGGCAATGGCAGTTCAAGGTGGACAGGGTGACATATTGTGACACAAGGGTGACATTAAAGAGAGCTTTATTTCCTGGCGGGGGTCTTAGCAATGTTCTCTGGCTTCTGCTTGGATCGCAGGGACCTTTTGCGTGGTGGTTCTCCATCAGCAGAGGGAGAGGTGTTGGTGGCCTGTTGATCCTGTGGCGGGCCTCCTGTTCACTAGCGTCAGCGGAGGGGAGGGCTGTTCATCGGTGTGGCTAGTGTCAGGGGTCCGTTGGTGTGCCAATGCCTCCCTCATGATGTTGGCCATGTCTGCCAGCACCCCTGCAATGGTGACCAGGGTGGTGTAGATGTCCCTCATGTCTTCCCTGATCCCCAGCTACTGTCCCTCCTACAGCCGCTTGGGTCTCCCGCAACTTGGCCAGTATCCTGCCCATCGTCTCCTGGGAATAGTGGTATGCTCCCAGGATGTGTCTAAGTGCCTCGTGGAGAGTCAGTTCCCTGGGCCTGTCCTTCCCTGTCGCACAGCAGTCCTCCCAGCTTCCATGTTGTCCTGTGCCTCTGTCCCCTGAACCATGTGCCCACTACCACCGACCACAGGTCCCTGATCGTCCTGGGTTTGTGGGGTTGCCTGGGGTCCCTGTAGACGTGGACACATTGCTGATTGACTTGTCCTCTGGACAGAGGTATGGGCCCGCTGGGTGGGTGCTGTGGTGGTGTTTCCTGAGGGGGAGGCTATGTGGTGATATGGGACTGTGCCTGGGTCACTGACTGTCCAGAAGTCCCTGATGGGCCAGGTTGATTATCCTGATCCAGGCGTGCAGAGCTGCTGTCATCACTTTGGGCCTCTTCGGTGGGGGGACTGGTTTGCTGGCACCTCCTCTGTGGTGACAGTGTGTGGGAGTCCTGTGGGGATGTAAATGCAGTGTTATTGTTACTGTGTGTGACATCTTGTGCATGGGTATGTTCCCCTCTGTGGTTGTTATTACCAAGGCAGCTTTGGCTTGTGTGAGTTGTGATTTGGTTGGCTAACTGATTGTCACTAGTGTGCATGCTGTGGTGATGGGTGTCCATGCAGGTCTGTGAGTGGTGCCTATGCATTGGTGTTGTATGCAGGGCTTGGTTTTAGGATGGGTGTGTTGTGATGGTGGAGTATATGTGAGGTGGTGGAGTGATGGTGGTGAGGGTAGGGGTGGGAGTTTGTGATGCCATGCAGGTAGGGGTTGGTGAAAGTAGTAAAGATTTGACTTACCAGAGTCCAGTCCCCTTGCTACTCCTGCCAGGCCCTCATGATTGCCAAGACTTGCTCTTCCCATGTTGTTAGTTGGGGGGAGGAGGTGTGAGGCCACCGCCAGTCCTCTGCACAGCTATCTGGTGTCTTGCTACCACGTAATGCACCTTCCCCTGTTGGTCATTCCACCTCTTCCTGATGTCATCCCTTGTTCTCGGGTGCTGTCCCATGGCGTGAACCCTGTCTACAACCATCCGCCATAGCTCCATCTTCCTAGCAATGGACGTCTGCTGCACCTGTGATCCGAATAGCTGTGGCTCTACTCGGATGATTCCTCCACCATGACCCTTAGCTCCTCCTCTGAGAACCTGGGGTGTCTTTGTGGGTCATAGTGTGTGTGGTGGTGTGAGGGTGTGTCGGGTGATGTGATGTGTTGGTGTGTGTTCTGTGAGGTGCGTGGATGGTGTATGGGTGATGGTGTTCTGTGGCTCTGATTCCGTGGGTACTCCTGGTGTGTCTCTCTCTCAGTAGTAAATTGTTTGTAGAGGTAAAGGGTTGTGGGTAATGTGTGAGTGTTTTATAGTGTTGTGGGCATGTGGGTGTGGTGTGTGTATGTGTGTCAGGTGTGTGTAGTTTGAATTGTCCAATGTAGTGTTGTTTTGTATGTGTGTGTGTATTTTGAGCGTGGCGGTATGTACCGCCAATGGTTTACCGCAGTTGAATGTCCGCCGCTGTGCTTTGTGGGTCATAATGCTGTGGGCGTAGTTCTGTTGGCATAACGTTGTGGGTTTTGCTACTGCCATTTTATCACTGACCTTTGGGCTGGCGGACTGTGTGTGTGTCTGTATAGTGGCGGATTTCTATGTGTGGGTCATAATACGTTTAGCGGTATACCGCCATGGTGGCGGTATGTTGGCGGCAGTCAGCATGGCAGTAAGTGACACTTACTGCCAATGTCATAATGAGGGCCTGTGTCTTTTATGGTTCTTTTGAACCGAATAAAGTATTTGATGCTGATGGTAATATGTAAGGTCAGTTTGTTAGACTTGTAAGCCTTAAAGTGGTCTTCTACCAAAACATTTCTTACCTCCCTCTTTTTATTTTTGCTGATCTTATTTTTGCTGGTCTTAGGACTCTGGGCACTTTACCACTGCTAATCACCGCTAACGTGTGTGCAGTCACTCTTCAAAATATGGTAACATTGGCTTATTCTCAATTGCCATCTTTATTTTACTTGTAAGTTTCTAGTAAAGTGCCATTACCTCTACCAAAGGTTTGTAAATTAAATGCTACTAGTGGGCCTGCAGCATTGATTGTGCCACCCACTTAAGTAGCATTATAAACATGCCTCAGACCTGCTATTGCAGCCTGCATGTGCAGTTTTAAACTAACATTTTGTCATGGCAAAGTAACCTTTTGCCAGGCCCAACCTTTAGTTTTTTTAATACATATTTAGGACAGCCAAGAGGGCAAGATGCAATGTAGTTAAAACGTAGAACATGCACTTTTAACTTTTACATGTCCTGGTAGTGAAAACCTCATAAATTCATTTTTCACTACTGCAAGGCATACCTATTCCATAAGATAGCATTGGAGTCACCTTATTACATTCAATAAACTGTCATTTCCAACTGGGAGCAGGTAATCAGTTCGTCTTTGGTGTCTTTGGAATTGTAATTAAAACATCCTAACTTGTGGTGAAGTCTGATTTAAAATCACAATTTTGAAAATGCCACATTTAGAAAGTTGGTATTTCCCTATCTTACACATTTAGAGGTCCATTTAGATATTGGTGGGCAGGTTACTCCACCACTACAGTGGCGGATATCCCCTCCACCGAAATCTATATCCCATAGGACATAATGGGATTTAAATTTTGGCAGATGGGATATCTGTCACCATTATGACAGAGTAACTTGTCCGCCAATATCTAAATCAGGCCCTTAGTGCCTTCAGCCTGGCTCTTGGTCACATGACTGGGTGGAGTTGACAGTCGGGCTTTTTAAATTCATCCTAGATAGACACACACAATAGGGAGCTTAGGTGTTCCTTGATGGGCCATCACTGTCAGGATGGGAGGGAGGAGCTGGGCACAGCCCTACCTACACTTGAATAGGATGTACCCTGCCTCTACACAAAGGGCTGCATGTTCTCTGTAGTTAATCTGGAGCCAGGGAAAGGAAGGCAGGAAGCCTGTGCACTTCAAAGAGACTTTCTGAAAGCTTCTCCCACCTTCCAGAGGAAGGACATCAGGTTTAAATATTGGGCCTCAGAAACACCTCTCCAGTACAATTCTGGACCTGTGGATACTTTGTCAGGAAGAAGGAATGCTGTGCTGCTGAAAGGACTACCACTCTGCTTGACTGCCGCTCTGAACGACTGCTGTCCTACAGTGCTGACCTGCTGCCTACTGCCCTCTTGCCTGGTTGAGAAGAGCTGGACCTGCATCTATTGAATCCAGGACCGCAGAGTGACTCTAAGGGCTAGTTGGCTGGCCTCCTGGCTTGAGCCTCAGGGTCAGAAGGTTCTAACAACCTCATCCCCAGCACCTGTTATCTATGAGTCTACCCTGCTAAAGGTTGTCACCCCAGACCTAGACCCTTGAAGGCTGGCCTAAGGTGCTCTGCCAGAGTTTGTGACCTTAACAGAACAGACACATCTCACATGCTGCCCCCCTGAGTAGAACTGAGTAGAACTGACTCATCGCTGCATGGATCAGTACCACTGCAAAGACATGCATTGTAGCCCGTCACCTCCTCAGAACTATTGCGGGGTGTGGCATCCTGAGGGCAAGCCATTGTATCCCTCATCAACAGCAGCCTTGATGATGACTCCCGACTCAGCATCGCAGCCTTGAGGCTCCTCCGAACTGATGCATTTCTCCAACTGCAAGATGCATCCTTGACACCGGACTTCGCATCACAAGCCCTCAATGACAAAATTCTCGAGGGCAATACAGGACCTCGCATCACAACCTTGATACATCTCGGAACTATTGGATCGCCTGGCTGTGTGACACGTCTACAATGCAGATTCTACAATGCTCCAAAAACCAAGGCCTAACTGGGTCCCTGTAGGCATCCCGAGCTCCATCTCAGTCAGCCTGAACTTGTGACTTTGTCATGGTCCAGCACAATCAGATATCCACAGTTGACGCTTTGTGTTTTTTGGTGATATGTTTACTAACATCTTTAAACTTGCATATCTACAGTTCTATTGAATGGATTTTTCTCAGTCCGTAGTTGTTCTATTTATTGAAAATAACTCAATTTGTCTAACTTGATTCTGGATCCTTTTTGTGTGGCTTTTTCACTTTATAACTTTTTAAAGTGTTGCACAAATACTTTATACATTGCCTCTAAGTTACGCCTGACTGCTCTGTGCCAAGCTACCAGGGGGTTCAGCACAGGTTAATTTAGGGTTGGCTTATGCATTAACCTGACAAGGATTGAGGTTGTTGCTTGACCAGGGCTCGCGCTGCAGTTAACCATCAACCCAATTTCTACGTAGGGCATGTTGGGGATGCATGTTATAGTTAGCTCTGCTAACCAGAACTGGTGAATTTATGTGATTTTTTTGGGATCAAAACATTACATTGACACTGACATTTTCACCTAACTATAACTTCACTTTAACCTTTTGTTGTTTCAGTTAATTTCTGAGGACTTTTAATGTAAGTTGAGATATAGTTACAGTTCCTTATTGTAATTTCACTTTAACTATTGCTTTTTTTAGTGAAATTCTGAGTTTTTTAAAAGTAAATTAAATATTAAATTAGTATATCTAAAGCCAACCCCCCACCATGCATGGCCTTACACTGACTGGTTGGTCACAGGGCCAGACCTGCAGCCATGCCCTGCCTCCAGTCCCCAGCAGGCAACCTGCTCCCTGCTGAATGAGAGAGTCATGCAGCGCACCTCCCAAGCCACCAGTTGCCACAGGAACCCCATCCCAGGGACCAAAAACATTTAGATTAGGGGGCAGATGTGTACAGCCCCTACCCGAACCCCAAATGGGCCAAAGGACCTATCTCCAGCGGCCATACAGTAATTATAAATGAGTGGCATGTGTCCCACCTCCCTGAGCCTTAAGAAGCCACGGGACTTCTTCCCCCAGCATCAACAATATTTATATTGGGGGAGAGAGGCACTTGGACCCCCTCCGAAAGCACAAATGGGTCCCTAGACCCCATCCCCCAGAAAACATAGTAATTATAGGAGGGGCATGAGCCTCCGTTCTTGAGCCTCAAGTCGCCTTGATATCCCTTCCCAAAGGTCCAACAATCCTCCTTTTAGGGGAGGTGGGTGTGTGGCCACTCTCCAAATGCCTTAAGCGGATCCAGGGATCCCATTTTCTAGGGCCAAACATTTATATCTGGGGAAGGGTGTACAAGGCCCACCTCCCCGAGCCCAAATGCCCCCTGGGACGCCACACCCAGGTCAATACAATAATTAAAGGGGTTGTAGGTGCTTGGCCCCCATTCTTGAACCTAATAAGGCCCTGGGGACCATATCCACCATAGCCAAACATATTTGTACTAGTAGGGGAAGTATGCCCACCATGATCTCTGTAGCCACAGATGGCACTCCATATTGTGCAGGATCTGGCATTGCTCCTGCCTTGAGGGAGAAGCTATTTATGCTTGCTCCAGGCAGAAGCAAGGACACAGAACATAACTTTGCTCCCAGCCAGCAGGAGTATCTTTATATCACCTGTGGCTGGGAACAGATTTACATGGTTGCTCCTGTTCGGTGTGAGATTTAAAAATGCTCCCCCAGACAGGAACAAACATATGTCTCCCAGCCCAGGGCAGTGCAGGCAGGGAAAGTACTGTATCCAGGGGGTGGGTTCCACAGGACCTTTAGTGGTGTTTAAAGACTCAGGGAGGGGGGAGGTGCCATTTCTCTCTCTTTTAAGTTATTTATGGCCTTAGGGTTGAGGTCCTCAGGACCTTCCAGGCTCATGAAGGGAAGCCGTGTGGCCACCTCCTCTTTTCTTGCATATTTTGGCCCGTGAGATGTGATCCCTGGGACTTACATTAGCTTGGGAAAAGGGACCAATGCCTCTCCCCTTTAATAATATATCTGGACCCGGGGGGATCACAGCAAAAACCTTGTTGCTGACAGCCAATCAGAGTGCTTATACCCGCAGAAGTCTGACTTATGTGGAAGTGAGATGGTCTAAGGGAAAAGAAGCTCCCTGGACCAATCCTAATGCTCTATTTTTAAATTTGCGCTCCTGTGAGACTCTTCGAGCCTCCAGTGGGCAGAGGTCCTAATCTGCCAGGGCAGCACTGCAAGCAGTGCGTCACTGGGTATTACAAACTCGTTTTCCATCAGTTGTTTTATGGCGGTAGCACTGCTATGAAAAGGCTGTTGGAGAACAGGTGAAGTGAGCCACAGGGGGCCCCTGAACTGCCCATGCACTTGGCATGGGCAGCGCAGGTGCCCTCCTGGCCAACACTATCACAATGTTCACTGTCTGCCCATTGGGAGGGTGCTGGTACACCCTGCAGTTGACAGTATTGCAGCTGGCTCAATGATGAGCCAGACACAATGCTGTAGCCTGTTTCCCGCTGGGCCAGCGGACAGAAACTTAGTTTTTCACCCGCCAACCTAGCAGGAAAACCATACTAGCTCTAGTGGGAAGGTCATCCCGTAGGCGGCAGCCACCCTGTCTGGAGTTTGGCTGTCAGAGTTTTCCATCCCCAAAACTCATAATCAACCCCTAAGTCACAAACAGCTCAATCTGTCAATGAAGTTTTAACTTCTACCCTCCATTCTTCAATATTTGAGGTAACACTGCTTAAAGAAGTCTATGGAAAATGCATGAATAAATTTGCTTTTGCTCATACCCACTTTACTCTTGGCCCACACTTGATGGATCACCCCGGATCTTTGCAGGAAGGAGCTGAAGTGAGTTTGCTTTTTTTGGAAGGTTTTGTGAGGATTGTCAAATGATGCCAAAGCAAACCAAAAAATCCAATGGAAAAGCCATCCTAACTATATCTACTCAGTGGGGCTCAAAATAAATCTATCTATCTATCTATCTATCTATCTATCTATCTATCTATCTATCTATCTATCTATCTATCTATCTATCTATCTATCTATCTATCTATCTAGTACCTAGTGGTGATTGCCACTAGATAGTTATAGTTAAGACCTAGTTTACATATAAAAAGTGGTTCTTTACTTGCTTTTGTAGCACTTAATGAATCTTCACAATCTTTCTCAAAATGTTTTCCAGTCACATCAGCTGCTGTCTGGAAAGTTTTGGGGTGATCCGTCCAGGGGGGAAGGCGGGGGGGGGGATGAGAAAAATGGGGGGACCCAAAACACATTTTCCCCATTCATTTTTCCATAGGGATTTTGAACAGTGATAGCCTTGAAACTACTGGACGGAATTACACCAAATTTGGCAGACAAGTAGGTTCTGGTCCAGAAAGCGATAATTTGTTGTTTTGGTGTAAATCCATTTAGTAGTTTTTGAGAAATTAAGGGTAAGAAAGTTGTACATACATATAGGGACAAGAAGGATTCACAACCCCTCCCATCCAGTGCAGAGATCTGATTGGCTGTCTTCACTTCAACCAGGAAGTGTTGACAGCTATCTTTGGACTTGGTAGTCGAGTCCCAGAAAAAAATGGACAGACCCCCTGACCTCTTAGCTCTGTTGGGTGGTCCCAGAGGTCCCCCCAGGGCTACAATATATATTTTTTTTAATTTAGCTGGATATGTGGGGGATACGATTAGCCAATGAAAATGTAAAAAATGAAGGTTGGGCTCCTGCATTTCATGTTCATTAAGCCCCCACATGGGCTATGTCCCGGGGCATTCTTTTTTTTTTAGTGTGGGGGGCCTACTGCCCCCCCCCCCCCACAGCCCCAGGGACCACCACCTCCCCGGACCAAAAAATGTTTTAGGTGTAGGGAAGGCCCATCAGCCTCCCTCTCAGCGTAGGGACCACGAGCTCTCCGGAGGTTCAATTACCTAAGTAGTGGGGGGCCTTCCGGGACCCACCTCTTGCCCCCCGATTGCCATCTCCCCGGTGCTATATAAAATAAAAAGGGGGGCACTCTGCCCCTTTCCCAACCCCGGGGACCCTCACCCCCCTGGGGCTTCATTAGTATTTCATGCAGGATGTCCATCTGCCCCAGGGATCACCACCTCCCCAGGGCATAGATAAAAAAATAGTGAAGGGGTCTGTTTCAGATACCCTTTAGCCCCGGGGATTACCACCTCCCCGGGGCTGTATCTTGTTGGAGTGGAGCTGCGCGGCCCCCCTCATGGAACCACTGTTGGCCCCCAGGGCCGGCTCCTGCTATGTCCCCTGGTGCCCACCACCAGGACATAGCTTTTTGCTGTGACTTGGCTAAAGATTTGAAGCTGCACCCAAGCCACAGCAAACACTTTGATTTTTGACAATGGGACCTGTTAAACAGGGCTTGCTGTCAAAAACTGAAGCTTTCATCTCTGTCCTCGGCACGCGTGCAGGGAACAGAGATGAAATGCTTCAGAAAGCAGGGAGCTGCTGTTAAAAGTAGCTCCTTGCTTGCTGAAGCAATGGCACCGTAAAGTAACCCTTGAGGCTTACTCCCTAATGCCAGATAGCCCGTAAAGGGCATTTTGGAAAATGTAAAATAATAAAATAAAATAAATAAATATGTAAGGACATCAGGTAAGCCCTTCAGGACTCTCTCGAGGTCCCAGATAGCCCATAAAGGGCTCAACAAAATGTAGAAAAAGGAAAGCAATAGCACTCAGGGTTTGAGTGTAGCTGGACTCGCTTTCCTCTTTTATTTTAAGTTCAAATTACTTTAATTTTTAAAATTATCCAGAAATATCTCATTCTAAGTATATCATACATCAAAGCCTAAAAATGTCTTAATCTCTCTCCCTTTCCCTTTCTTTCTCTCTCTAGCTCTCTCTCTGCATCTCTTTCAATAAACGTTGCCCACTCACACACCCACTCAGCAGTTATGCACCCACTGACAGACCCATTAAGACACTCATGCACCTACTCACAGATCTACACAGAGCCACGTGCACCCACTCACAGCCCCAGTCAGACCCTCATGCACCCACTCACGGACCGACTCAGACAGTTACACACCCACTCAAAGACCCACTCAGACTCTCACACACCCACTCACAGACCCACTGACAGCCTCATGCACCCACTCATAGACCCGCGCACACATTGACTCACCCACTAAAACTCTTATGTACTCACTCCCACACCCTGACAGACACTCTCACACCCAGATACATGCTCTCACCCCTATTCTGAAACCCTGAGAGACCACGACCAACTTCCGCCACACACGGCCAAAGAACCGTGCACAACATGAGGTTGGTGGTTAGGGGGGTTGGTCGCAGGCTCTTGCTACAGGCCAGGTCTTGCAGGCAACATCCTCTGCGCACCGGCGAAGGCTGTGCACTGGGCAATGGTGCCTATAGGGGGTTGGCCTCAGACCCTGTGCCCAACTGCCACCATGCACAGCCAAAAGCCATGCAAGGCAGTGGTTGGATTAACATATAGTAATAAAAATCAATATATGTCACTGAAAAAAACAATGGTTACAGGGACGGTATAGTTAGAAAATATAATTTTAAAAACATAGAAATTCCATTTAGAAACCAAAGGTTACAGGGTTGTGTATAGTTAGGCTCACATTTTAAATGTACTAAACCATAGAAATTCACCATTTATAGTTAGTGTTACCTCAAGTAACTTTAACTCATGCCTTAAGATAACTATAACTCACTGCCTCGCCATGCACTGCTAATGACACACAAATTGCGGCACTCATGACATCTTTGATTACATCATTGATAACATCAGTGTAATATTTGCAGTACAATTCTTGATGAAAAAACGGATAAAAAAAGATAAGGGGTCATGGTAGAGACACCATGACTCCTTAGATCTGGTGCCAGGGTCCCAGAGGGAACTCCCAGGGAAAAAAGCACATTTTCTGCAAATATTACAACAACAAAAAAACAAGCGCAGTCTCCTGTGCTTGTTTTAATAAAGACCCGTGGTGGGACACATCTTGGGGGCATATAAAAAATAAAGGAGGGGTGTTAGGGGCCCCCTCCGAGGGCTTATTTGTGCCCCAGGGACCACCACCTTCTGAGGGCTATCATTCAATTATAAGCAGATGGCCTTAGCCCTTCCACAACCCCAGGGACCGCCACCTCCCTGAGGCAATTTATTCACATTAAAGAGGGGCTGCACTGCACTCTCACTGCTCCTGGGTCCACCACCTACCTAAAGGTAAATACAAACACTGGAGGGGGGCAGTGTAGCTCCCCCTCATGGAGTAAAAAATGGCCCTGGGACCACCACCCCACAGAGCCTGCTTCTGTTATGTCCGGGGTGCCCGCCCGTGGGACATAGCTGTTTGCTCTGACATGGGGGAGCTTTGACAGCTCCCGCCAAGTCAGAGCAAACACAACTCTTCTCCCAGGAAGATAGAGCTTTCAAACAGCTCTCAGAGGAAACAATTGCTCTCACAGACAGGGAGCTGCATGTTTAGCAGCTCCCTGTCTGTGACAACCATGCCAGTTCCTGCAGGAGGTGGGCAGTTGGCTGCGACTGCAAAGGCCTTGAGACTCCCCCAGCTGTCTCATTGCACACTTTGCACCATGGAGGGCACTGAGGAGAGATGGCCAGGCCCTGATGGATTGGGTCCCTGGGACAAAAAGTTGGTCAGTGTAGGGGGTCTTGTGGCCCTCCTTACCATTTATTAAGGCCATACCCTGACGGATAGGGTCACTGAGGCCAAAATCAGCTGCGGAAGGGGACTGAATGCCCCCTTCCCTATTGCAATAAAAAATCCTTTGTGAAGGTGAATGCATTGGTGATCTATTGGAGCACACTCTGTATGCGACTGGGACAAGTAGGTTCTTTCTTGTCCTCTCCTGGTGAGAGCAGAGTCCATGGTTCTCCTTTTAAAATGCCTTAGAAGTATACGTATGTCTTCCCATCTTTTGACAGGTTGAGGAACAGCTTCCCAAAGAGCCCCCCAGTGTGTTTCCCGCTGCTTTTAGCAGCACATTCTTGATGCAGAGGAATATGAGGACATCTCCACAAAACAAAGAAGCACCCACTTCATATAGATAAGAGGAAGGACCCAGGTTTGGTGGAGATTTACATCTTTGTATTCTCATTGGTCTCTATATGAGGATTCATATTATCACAGAATTCTAGAGAAACAGGCAACAGGAACAATCATGTTCCCAAAACGTACACTAGTTACATTTCCTTGTGCTCCTTTACACAGCTGTAGTGTAGAATACATACCGGAAATTTAACCAAGGCAGCACAAAACACTCCCCATAGGTAGATATTTCATGTAAATCTGTGGACTGCTGTTGGATAAAGGGGTAGGTGAGGTTCCTTTGTGGCAGTCACTCACACAGCTACTGACACACTCACACAGACACTCACACACCCATTCATAGATGCATTCAAACACTCATTCAGACACTCATGCACCCACTCACAGACTCACTTACACGCTGTTAAAAAACTGGGTGGTTGCAGAAGCCTCCTAACTTTTTGCCCCAATTTTTTACTTTTTGCTGGTGTTTTCCTGATTCTGATGGTGCCCTGGGTACTGCTAACCAGTCCCAGGGCCTGAGATCTGTGTAAAATGAGTATGCAAATTAGGATAATTATAAATGACTACGTCGACCTACCTATAAGTCTCTAGTGTATAGTAGGGCATGTAGGTTTAGCATAGCTGGGGTACCCATAGGTGTACTGCTGAGGGCCCCAGGGTCATTCTAAAGGTAGACCTGCCTTACTGACTGCTTTTAAGTTAAAGTTACATGCAAATTCGATTTTGGAATTATAAGTACTTCCAAAATCTAAAACAACCTTTTTGTACATATACATCACCCTGAGGTGTACCCTAGGTGCCCCCAGGGTTGGGTGCAGTGTCAGTATAAGCAGGGACCTTATAAAATATTTTTTTTAAGCCCTGGTAAGAAAAATAGCTAAATTCATATTTCCCTCATTGTAGCGAATAGGTTCCATAGGCTAAAATTGGGAGACTTTATTCTAATTAATAAAGTCCGCAAAGGAGCTAGCTATTGGCAAGTTTAGGCTCAAACTAATTGTTGTAATACATGCAATAACTTGTCATTGTTGGATTTAGTATAACTATTCAGGGAAAGAGTTTTAGAACAGTTTCAGCCCTGTAGTGCCCTTCTCTGATTGGCCAGCCTCTGGCAGCCTGGCCAGGCTGCCTTGATAAGGTGTGAGGTGGCCTGGGCTGAACACAAAGGAAGTGTATGGGGGAGGAGATCTGCCTCAGCAGATGGTGAAACAGGATGGGGGAGAGCACTCAAACTGGTCTTCACAGAAGGGAAGGACATTTGGAGCAGCTCAGGCCCTCGTCATTTCCTATAAACCCAGACAACCAGGTGCCCTCTTGATTAGATTAGGAGAGGGCAGGAGAGGGGTGTGTTAAGGATTTTGAGTCACACCAGTAGGTGGGCTCAGCCAGACCTAACCTCCAAAATTCAGTTCTGCCATTTTGGATGTTTAAGGAATGTTGTTCCCTGGGATTGATTTCTGCAACTCTTCCCCGGAAGTTTTCATCCAAGAGGGCAGTGGCATGCCTATGATTGGACAGTTGCCCTCCCTGCTTTTCACTCCAGGAGCGAGGACAAATTTGGCAGAGTTGTATCCACATCTCAGATCTCTGCTGGAAGATGATACTGGAGAAGAAGGACTGCCCTGCTGGACCCCTGGCCTGCACCTCGACACTCAACTCAAAAGGACTGCATCAGCTGCACACTTTGGGCTTCAACACGAAAATAACTTTGCCTTGCTCCTGCAACTCCAGCAGTGGACTCAATCCCTACAAAGGAGCTGCACAGAGTCCACTACATCAAGTCCTGCAAGAAGAGCCCAGCTGATCAGTGTTCAGTGGCCATTTGAGGATTCAGACCAGGTGCGTTCTGGGAATTGTAGTCCCAACTCCCATGGAGCAACTCAGAGCTTCTGGAACCTTGGATGAAGTTGTGGACACTTCAAGGACCAAAAAAGGACCTCTGGAAGAAGATCCAGAAGTTTGGAGACATTTGGAACAACTGTTGTAAACCGCTCCATACGTTGAATAGGTGCATTGTAGGAATTGTTGTCCCAGATGCCAAGAGGCAAACCAGAGCCTCTGAACCCTTGGCTGGTGCTGTGGACAACTTTGCTGTATCAAGAAACACTTCTGAAAGTAAATGTAACAGTGTTACATTATGGGTGGCCTGAACTCTGGACTTTATCCCTGTCTAGTGTGACTTTTTTTTACCCTTTGAGGTCTATTATCTTATAAGCACTAGAAGTGCTTTTAAGCTTTAAAATTTCATATTTCTGGTTCCCTACATTGGATTATTTTTGTCGTTTTAGTGTCATTTTAAATATAAAAATATAATCTATTTTTAAAAATTGGAGTTGGATTTTTATTGTGTTTTACTTTTTTACTGTTTTGTGCTTTTTAAATGCTTTACACTCCTGTCTCCTTAGTTCTGACTTGTTGCTCGTTACCAAGCTACCAAGGGTTGAGCGGGGATTAATTTATTGAGACCTGACTGGACCTAGTGGGGGTTAGTTGCCTATTGCTTAGTGTAGGTACTTACCTGACCTTGCCAATAATCCACTTTCCAACACACACTCATGCACCCACTCACAGATCACTCAGAGACTCACACACCCACTTAAAGACCCACTCACAGACTACTCATAGACTCCCATACCCACTCACAGACCCAGTTAGTCTCACACACCCTCTCACAGACCCACTCAAACACTCATGCACCCACTCACAGACCCACTCGGAGACTCAAGCACCCACTTACAGACCCACTCAGACATTCATGCACCCACTCACAGACCCACTCAGACTCATGCCCTCACGTACAGATCCGCATAGACATTCATGCACCCACTCACAGACCCACTCAGACATTCATGCACCTACTCAAAGGCCCAATCAGACTCTCACACATACACTAACAGACCCACATAGACACACACCCACTCACAGAGACACTCTCATACCCACTGTCACACCCAGAGACGTCCTCTTACTCCTACTCTCACACCCAGACAAACACTCTCACATCCACATACACACTGTCACACCTCTTCTCACACCCAGAGAGACAGGCCCTGTGGCTAAATAACATCACAAACAGACAAATGCGGGGTTGGGTTGTTAGGAGGTGTTGGTCTCAGAGTGTGGTGCAGAGATGGGTGGTAATAATGAGTTGGCCAGGCCCTGCGTCCAACCGCCATTGTACAAAGGCAAAGGACATGCATGGCAACATTTGGATCAGCGTATAGTAATGAAAATTACTTTGCATTAAAAAACCATTGAAAGTCACTGAAAATCACAAGGTTTTCGGGATGTTATAATTAGGAGAAATAATTTATAAAAACACATAGAAATTCCCTCACAAAATCAAAGGTTACAGGGACATTATAGTTAGGTTCTGAATTTACTCACACAAAACCAGAGAAATTCAGCAGGTATAATTAGAGTTATTTTAAGTAACAACAACTCGCAGTTTAAGGTAACTATAGCTCACACCCCACCATGCATGTTTTTTTCTTCAATAATTCAATATATATACACACGTTACCTACTGGTGGTCGCCAGTGGGTAATTATAGTTAGGACTTAGGGGGTTATTCTAACTTTGGAGGAGGTGTTAATCCGTCCCAAAAGTGACAGAAAAGTGACGGATTTACTACCAGCCGTATTACGAGTCCATTATATCCTATGGAACTCGTAATACGGCTGGTGGTATATCCATCACTTTACCGTCACTTTTGGGACGGATTAACACTCCTCCAAAATTAGAATAACCCCCTTAATGTCCATAGGAAAAGCATTTTATGTTTTGCCGATAACTTTGGCACAGTTTGGTAAATCTTCACGAAATTTTCCAAACCAATTTGACACTTGGTTCAACTGCTGTCTTGAAAGAGTTGGGGCAATCTGTCAAGTGGGGGCTCAGAAAAAGAAAGGTCCCAAAACGTACGTTCCCCATGCATTTTCTCATAGGTCTTTAGGCATGACTACAGCCCAAACCGCTGAATGGATTTGTGCTTTTTGTGATTTCGTGTAAATATGTTCAACAGTTGTAGAGATTTCAAATAAAAAAGAAATATAGATATCTATAAACGCAAAGGATTTGTGGATCCCAGCGATCTGATTGGTTTCCAACACTTCAGCCAGCAAGTGTTGGCAGCCATTTTGGGACTCAGCTTGAGTGGAGTCCCAAAAGAAAACAGAAAAATAGAAAAGAGGGCAGGGTAGGAATAACCTAACCTCATAGCCTTGGTGTAGGGGTCCCTCTAGGACCCCACGATGGCAAAAAAGCATATTTTTAAAATGTGTGGCAAAATCCACGGAGGACCCGCAGATCTACGAATTTTGTTTAAAAAAACAAGCACACTCTTTTACACTTGTTGTTATATTAGCTGTCAGGTGGGCCAGGTATTGAGGTATTGTGCTTATATAAAAATGGAGGTGGGCTACAGAGCCTTCTCCGTGGGCTAGGTAAAGCTCCAGGGACAGAACCCCCAACTCTCTGGGGCAAATATGCAATTATTGCAGAGGACCGCACAGAACCCCTGGGCCAACCACCTTCCAGGGCCTTTTACATTTTTAAAGAAGGCTTCCAGAGGCCAGCCCATACACAACCAAGGAGGGGGGCCGTCTTGGAGCTATATATGGCCCTGGGGAGTGACATCCCGCCTATCTCCCGAAGTGCTCATCTTCAGGAGACAGCTGTTTTGTTGCTTGGTGGGAGCAGTGACAGCTTCTGCCAAGCACACACAAACACTCTGCTTCCAGCAACCAGAAGCTGGCAAAATTCTAACTATAATTATAAATATATATATATATATATATATATATATATATATATATATATATATATATGTGTATATATATATATATATATATATATATATATATATATATATATATATATATATATATTAGTTAGAATTTTTTAATTTGAGGGGTTAGAAAATGCATTTTCCCTATTTATGTTTCCATAGGAAAATGTATTAGTGATACCCCAAAAACTGTTGAACGGAGCAGGTCTTGGTGTAAATCCGTGAAGCAGTTTCGCAAAAATTAAGGTTCAAAATGTGTGTATTTATCCCACCATGGAAGATCCATGGAGCCAATAGATCTTGAGATAAGATATGGTTGGCTTCCACCATGTCAACAAAAATGTGACAGCAGCTCTTTAAGGACTCAGGGACTCAGTCTCCTGTCCTAGAAAAAGGTTCAAAAAATATATAGGGGGGCAGGATAGTGATACGTTGCTACCCAGAGGGACTCACTCTGGGCCAAAAAAAAAATATTTGTTTCCATTGGTCTGCAGATCCATTAAATATGTGTCTCTTTCCCAGAGCCTTGCACATGCTCCGTGCAGATCCCCTTTCCTCAAGAGCAATTCTTAACCTTAGGATAGGCGTGCATCGGGTCTCCCTCCCTGAGCTGGAGATCTGCCCTGGGGAGCCCACCTCCCTGCACCATATCCAAGCAGTGTCCCAGGGACCCTATCTGCTGGAACACTGCTGTTTCTACCCAGGATAGTGTGGGCATTCCATGTCAGCACTCTCATGGGCTGAAACACAACTTTGCTCCAACCCTAGGGGAATCACAGAAAAGAAATGCTCCCGCCTGGGTGGGAGCAAAAGAGAATGAAGCTGGATCCCACCAGTACCACAATGGGTACTTGGGGCTCCCCCACCAGCCCCCTATAGTTTATTACATTTGGAGGTATCAGGATAGGTATCAGAGGACCCACTTTTGAAAATGTAAAAGAAATGGTAGTCTCCCACCAAGATTGTGGCTGGCCCCCTAAATGTTTTGCTACATATGGGTTCCCCATAGTGGCACAGGGTACACACAAAATAAATAAACAAATAAATAAATGGCCACTCTTGCCACGCTGTTTGGTAGGGAGTTAGCCAGGACAGTTGGGGGCTCATTCTGAGCCCGGCGGGCGTCGGGAGCCGCCAAATGACCGCACCGCGGTCAAAAGACCGCGGCGGCCATTCAGACATTTCCTCTGGGCCGGCGGGCGCTCTCCAAAAGAGCGCCCGCCGGCCTAGAGGAAATGCCCCTGCAACGAGGACGCCGGCTCAGAATTGAGCCGGCGTAGTTGCAGGGGTGCGACGGGTGAAGTTTGCACCCGTCGCGTATTTCAGTGTCTGCATTGCAGACACTGAAATACACAGTGGGGCCCTCTTACGGGGGCCCCTGCAGTGCCCATGCCATTGGCATGGGCACTGGAGGGGCCCCCAGGGGCCCCGCGGCACCCCCTACCGCCATCCTGTTCCTGGCGGGCGAACCGCCAGGAACAGGATGGCGGTAGGGGGTGTCAGAATCCCCCATGGCGGCGCAGCAAGCTGCGCCGCCATGGGGGATTCCAAGGGCAGCGGAAAACCGGCGGGAGACCGCCGGTTTTCCTTGTCTGACCGCGGCCGAACCGCCGCGGTCAGAATGCCCTGCGGGGCACCGCCGGTCTGTCGGCGGTGCTCCCGCCGACCCTGGCCCCGGCGGTCTGAGACCGCCGGGGTCAGAATGACCTCCTTGGTGCCTTGGAGCTCCTCAAGTGGACCTCAACATTAAAAAAGAGATGTAGGTGCCCAGGTGGGCACCCAAAAAACATAAATGAAAAATGTTTAAAAATTAAAAGCAATAATAAATGTGTGGCATAAGCTGTTCAATTATTAGTCTTTTCTAATGTTCCAGGCAAAGAGTGGACCATAATGCAATTCTAGGGCATATTGTGTTTATTTTAGGATCACGGTGGTGCCCCTAGAAGGGGCAGAAGCACCACCAAGCATTTTTGTAATGTGGTGATGGATGCTGATAACATTTTTAAAAAAAAAGTAAGTCTTCTGGGTGATTGAATCCATGACCTCATGAGAGCTTCCCATATTTTTTTAAGCACTCTGAGCTGGCGCTGTATGCTCTACTGGAGTACTGGGACCTTTTGCGGTTGGTTCTATGTTTGCATTGTGCGGCCAGAAAAATGTAAAAAAAGACTCAAAAACATGTTGATGTTTTTTCATTTTTTAATAGGGCTTTATTAAATATATGAAAATCACATATATTAACAATTGCAATGTATGAGTTATATTATTGTGTTATATTATAATTATTTGTGATTTCTTTTTACAAAGAAAGTAGGTCTGTTTTATATGTTCATTTGCTTACCCCTTGATAAAGCCAATAGGCAATTTTTTTTTTTTTTTTTTGCCGTTCTGAACTTTTGACAAGTCAGTAGTCCTGCCTTTCTTGAAATTGTACCTTTCATAAAGTAGCATCAACTAGTCAGTTGTGCACTCCTGGCCTTGGACTGTGTGCTGCAAGGAGAGGAAATAGGGTGCCCATAGGGGGTTTGAGCACTGGCCCTTGCAGCAGGCCCGGCCTGCACTCAACCCCATGTTTCACATGGCCAGCGTGTGGCTGGGCCCAAATTGGGAATTGGGTGCAGGATCTGCACCCAACACCATGCTTACTGCACATAAATAAAACATATAAATTTACTGATAAAAACGGATGTTTAGGTGATGTTATAGTTAGGAATTGTGAGATGTTATTTTACATTAAATACTATTTTAAATTAACAAAACCACTAAAATTTACCAGTTATAGTTATCTCAAGTAACTATAATTTATGCTCTAAAGTAACCATAACTCACTTTCACCATGCACTGCTAAATACCTCTCATATTACATTCACTCATTAAATGTTCTATGACATCATTGATAAAATGAATACAACATCTGAAATTAGATCTTTGAGGACGACACTGCATGCGTGCATGGCGGTGGTGCGAATCTGAGAGTACCTGAACTAAGCCAATGCCTTCCTTTAACTGCTTTTTAGGATTTCATTGGCTGCAATTTTAAAGGACTTGCTTAGAAAATGAAATGTGCAGCAATACAATAAAGAACTGGTGTGATAGCATCAAGGAGTCACTAAGTCAAGAACGTAGTGGACCCAGGTATTGACGGTGGTAGTTCAAAAGCTTACTTATTCAGGAATAGGGAACAGTCCCTTGTTTAGAGATTCTTGACCAAATAAGCTTCAAGGAGAGCTCAGGGGAATACAGGAGGGAGTCCTATATTAGAGAAGAGAATTAAATAGAATGAACAATCCAAAGAAAGGCTAGACATGGATTATTGCAGATTGACTCACAAAAGGCAAAAACAAGATTCACAGTATGATCAGCAACAAGAATGGAGTCAAGTAAGATTAAGTAATTAGAACGAATAAAGAGGGTTACTTGTATTGGTTCAAATAGAGTCTTCCAATCTATTGTTGAAGTTTCCCATGAGCAGGAAGTTAGAGGCCTGAAGGACAAATAGGTCAATTAAATTTACAAACAAGGTCCCCAAGCACGGGAAAAGGCTAGACAATGCAAAACTAAGCAGCACACAAATGTGCACTACACTGAGAGGACGTGATTAGCCAGGAAATTTTTTATATGATGAATGGCTGAGTGTTTAGAGAAACGATCATGTATCCTGATTTGCTCACAATGGAAAATCCCCTACCTTGTTTGGAGACATGATCCTTATGAGAGGTTTTGTATGCCAAGGACCACTTCAGCAATGTCTGATGCAGAAGAGTCACATAGCCATGTCCCAGTAAGAAAAAAGGTCTAACTTGTTAATGGCAAAGAAATCTCTGATGAAAAAGTTTTACATAAGGATAGAGCAGGTTTTAATTAGAGTGTATATGATGGAGAAGCTAGGCAGACAGTTCACTCTTTGGAGGTTGAGATGAGATGTGGGAGGAGTTGATTTAAGAAAACCCAAGTAAGTGACACTTCCTTCAAGAAGTGCAGCTGTGTCATATAGCAAGCACTCTTCCCAGAATTTCCCCCAGCTACCAAGCGTATGGGCAAAGTCAAGAGTGTAATTTACGCACCAGTGAAAAAAACATAAAAGTGAAGAATGGAATGCTCAAATAATTCTTAGTTGCTTGGGCCGCATCTCAATGAGATAGTTATACGCTGTTGTGGGTCACAAGCTCACTATAAATACACATGCTACAACCTAAGCACCAAAAGCCAAAACTAGGACAAAGCTGCTCTTGGGTTGGCTGTGGGCTCTTCTGGATGAGTGCTCATCTGGCAGTTCAGAACAGACTGTTCCCATGAGGAGCGGGTGGTACTGATTTGCATAAGGCAGGCCTTTGTCTACAATCAGAAGGTGGATTAAAAATGATAGGATTAGAATGCAACCTAAACCAGTACCAGTGACTAAGATTAATTCAAGCATTCCATCCATCACGCTAATGTTTTTCACACAGCTAGTGTAAAAAACTGGAGAATGTGTTTTTAACATCCTTAAGTTCCTACCATCCAATATTGAACAGAGTTGCTACAAGGGCAAAATATATCCAACTGCTGACCTGACATACTTGATGTCTGCAGAGGATTTAGCAGAATCACATGATTGATAGTATCAAGGGTGCCCGCTAGATCGAGGAGAATTAGCTCAGGCACATGTCCAAAATCCAACTCCCAGTATAGATCATCAAGAACAGAAAGCATCACTGTTCTGTTCTGCAGGATGACAAAAACTAGCCTGCAATAGATGAAGACATTTGGATAAATAAAGGAAAACACTTAGCTCCTGAGTAGTAACACTTTCTAAAATGTTGGCTGCGTAGGGAAGATTTAAAATGGAGTGATAATCTTTCATGAACTTAAGATCTTCACCTAGCTTCTTAAGGATGAGAAATATCACTGCAGCTTTAAACCTGTCAGAGGCAATGCCCTGAGCAAGTAATTTATTTAAAAGGTTTTACAGAGGGTTGGTAGTTATGACAGACAGAGCTTGCATAGTGGTAGGGAGGCAGGTATCCAGCAGGGATTCCGATTTCACCTTCTGAATGAGAGAAACAAGAGCCTCATGTTGGAGTTTGAGAAAGTGAACCAAATAGTGAGACTTAATGGTGCCTTTGTACACACTTCTCCAGGGTGCTGAGGAAGAGAAGTGGTCGGACTGCTATCCCTAATTGATTTAATTGTTAACTAAAAAAAATGCTAAATGCACTACACAGAGTTTGGGAAGGTTCTATATCCCAGGTTGCATGATTAAGACAAGTGAGTTCATTTAATATCTAAAAGTTTTCTTTTGTTTGTTTGCCACTAAATTAATGTGGTCAGAATGAACAGAGGATTCGGTGTTGGGGAACATGTTTTTATACTTCCTGAAATACTCACTAAAACATTCTCATTCTGAAGTGCCATAGCTCTTTCATCACTGCCTTTCAAGTTGATGTAGCTTGAGCTTTGCTGCTTTCAGTTCATGATTGATGCACAGTGCTAATTTAGAAGGAGGCAGCATCATTTGAGTTCATTCTGGGACATAAATCAAAGGTGTGCTGCAGCCAGTTAAAAACAAACACAGAAGTCTGTTCAACAAACGGTTTGTGAATTAGGCAGATTTTGCAGAGGGTCTCAGCTATTTCCTGGAGATTTACCCTGTTCCAGTTGTGGAATATGCTTGGGTACTAATTACTTTAAATATATTGCAGTGGTGATCTGACCATGTGCAAGGGAGGACCAACCCCTTCTTGATAAGTGTGTTGTGTGACCATACTAAATATAAAGTATGGCCCTTAGCATTAATGAGTAATTGGACGTGTTGCATTAAACATCAAGTAAGCATTAGGTCAAATAACTCTTTATTCTTGGAATTTGTGGGGTTGTCCCACCAAAAGTTAAAATCCTCAACATGCAAGAATGGCAACCAACTACCACTCTTGAGAGAGTCTCTATTAGTGTTAAACAATTGTACATTGAGCGGTTAACACACAATTAAAGGTAACCCAAACAGCTATTTTCAATCTGGGAGCATGCTGGCATCAAGTGAACTACCCACCCCCGAGTGTGCACCATGAAGAAGGTGGAATGCTGTAGGCCACCTGGCACTAAGAAGAATGAAAATGAGATCGGATGAAGTCACAGCATATATGAGAAACAGGCTGCCATGTCCTGCTCTGTTGAAGGGTATGTCTTTGAGAAACAGCAGTAAACATTGTTCCAAGACAGTAAAGAATTGGGGAGACCGCAGCATTTCCAAAGAGGTTTCTCCATGAGAAAAATGTTTTTCATATGGAAAAAGTTTTACAAATGTGCTTGTGAACATTTTCCATGTGTGCCCTCCAGAAAATTGGCCTCCTTGTGGGCAAAACACTGTGTTTGCTCAGCTGTCTGTGAGTGTGCATGTATTTCTATGATGTGCTTGCATTTAGAAGTGTTATAGTGTGGATCTATGAAGATCTTAGATGTATGGCTACAATATGCACATTTACACAAGATTTGGATTAAACCTTTAATTCAATTTTTTCATCCATATTCCTGTTTACTGGTTGGTTGATTACTTCCAACCTGTTGGTAAACCTCTGTATACGCATGGGTCGGAATTACGAATTAATTAAAAATTATTTAAGGTATCTGATAGTTATCAAATGTGTTAAATACCTCAAGCTTCATTCAATTTCGGCGGGTCATACCTACTGGAAATTTAACAGGGGAATATGTATGTTAATATTACTGTATTGTTCCATGTCAATGTTGGTGTGTTGAACACCAAAATCTGCATTTTATTCTCCACAAGCTCGTGATAGGTACTATTTATCACACCATATAAGTAAGGTGCCCCGTGGTATCGTCGTTTATCAGGTGCGCTAAATAGTACCTACTCTGGTAATCAGGACCTCAGTATGTGAGTTTGCGCCTATCGCAATATACATATGCCTGAAACATAGATTAAAAAAGACCACCGAAACCGAGACGCTTTCTTTTAGTGTGATTAATTGAGCAACAAAATGCTGTAGTCAATGTCTTTGCTGTCAAATCAAGGACAACTAGGTCTGCCTAATGGTTAGGATCCTGCCAACAACAGGGTGAAAACGTCCCAAAATATAAAACTGTATGCCATTCCTGCTTCTTAGATTACCTGGATAGATAATGCATTTCACTGTTCAGTATTGATTGCTCGTGACTTGAAAAGACCATTAGCGTGTTATTGAACTGCACAGGTGATTTTATCAGTCGAGTGCGGAAAAATGTTTCTGTTAGTTATAAATTTCAGGCGGAGTATTTCAATTATTTTCTAATTTAGATCGTAAACAGGAAGTAGTCTTCATGTGTCTCACATAAATGCCTCCTTGGCATCAAACAGATAAGGAATGTCAAGTGATGGCAGACAATAATTCCTGCAGTGACAATTTTGGTGAATACAAGAGTAATTACTTTTCCCTGAAATATATGGAATGTAAAATGAACCCGTGACTAAAAAGTGACTTCCTTGGAAGAAAATGTGTGCCACCGAAACTCTGTGTATTAAAGTGCTAAACTACTGTATAGAGTTCAACCCAAGCGTTGACCAAACATGGGTTTTAATGATTGCAGTTGAGAGACACCCATATGAGCATTTTTAGGGTGAACGTTGCTTAGAATTTGGCTAAGTTTGATGCAAAATTCAATTTCCTGTAAATTGCAACAGCGGTATAGAAAGGCTCATAAAGAGAGCTTGAGAAGCCAGAAGGAGTTAAGCCTTTTAATGTTTAGGCTGTTCTAAATGCATGAAAAGCTGTAGAGCAAGAATGTCCTGAGCAGTTTAAGAGAGGTGATGGGGTATAGAGGAAAGTTATTTGCAATGGAACTAAAGCTTCATTTTAACATCATAATGCAAATGCAGCAACTCTTTGTGTTCAGTCTTACACAGTTGTGCGTTACCTATGTAGATGGAACTTACAACCTCACAAATATCGCTAAATTCCGAGTGTGTGATTTACATATAATCAGGGGCGGTTCCTCTATAGGAGCTTTGGGGGTGTTGCCCCACTGTTTTTGTTGCCCCCTCTAGCCCCCAGAGTGCTACTCTTTTGCCCCATGTATTAAGACTGAATAAATAAATTTATTTACAACATGTTTTTTGGGCTGTAGCATTGTTTAACAAGCCGCAGCAGCGGTTGCTGAATCTGAGTGACTGAGGAAGAGCATGAGGAGTGGGGCTTATACTTAATGTCAGAAATCTGTGATTACAATGCAGGATCAAACTTACCTGGATTGCGGACACATGCACACTCAAAGTGCGCATGTCAGCTTGGCCAGCTGTCTTTCAAAGATTGCCTGACATGCGCGCCAGAGGCCTTTCACCACCAGCAAAATTAGAAAGTTGGCCGGATGGGAGGAATCACAGCTGCAGCCCCCGGACTCCAAATGAGCGCTGTGTTCACATGACCAAGCCAATCCTGAAACTGCTCTCATGTTGTTTTGTTAACATAACAACAAGAGAGCAGCATCTGGATTGGTTCAGGACATGCATTAGGCCTCTGGTCTAGTGGTCCTGCACATGAGGCAGCAAGGTGGTGGGGAGATTCAGGTCCACGGACCAATGGCCAGTCACTGCATGGCTTTATTATGAATCCAAACAGTGATTGGCCATTTTTGTTTATTGCTCTCTTCCTCCTTCATTTTGTGATGCACACGAGGAAGTGGTGGGAGACAGATAGGTGTATGTTCATATGTCTTTTGTTGACTTTGTAAATAAGTGCCTTTGTACTCATAGAATACTCCTCATTAACTGCAGGTCTCAAAGAACTATTTTGTGCAGTTAGGGTTTCTCTTCTATGCGGAGAAAGATGGATGGCCTTGCTATGAAAGGTACTCAGTGTAAGGTGAATTGATGCCATGTGCCCTGCCATTGTCAATATCATGCACCATTGCGTGGATGGAAACCATTGTGCAGCATGTATCTGGTTCGAGTTATAATTATCCTCCTAATTTGTGTAGGCCATGTACTGAACATTTTATGGTGCCAAACCATGCAGTGTACCCCACTACTTGTCCTGCAATGTGTTGTGTCGAGGCACCGCTGCCTTCCTGGAGTGAAATGAAGAGAGGGTGATTAGGTACATTCTTAAGCAATATGTATCCAGGGTACGAATATTTATGACTGACTGGATTCGGTGCACGTTTTCAGAAATCAGCTTTGACTCAGTCAAACAGTCTGCGTGATGACGCCAACGAACGCATAAATATAATGGATTTCCAGGCCTTGTGGTTCACATCAGTAATGATGCGATAGATTGTGCTTGAGATTGCTGTGGCAAGTGAAAATTGTGTAATTACTATTGTAGCTCGTTTGAGGGAATTTTAATTTTATTTAGTTCTGACAATCTTGAACTTTTACCTGAGCTGTGGTAGATTATGTGACATGATCCCTGAAGCATTTCGGCCGCAGGTTAAATCACAAATGCACACCTTGGCTAACGTATTACCTGATACATCATACGCATTACAAAATGATGGCACGTCCAGTCCTGGCACAAACAAACACTCAAAGTTTAAACACTGTAGCCACACAAAGAGGGTAACGTTTATCTTAGAGACTCCTTGTTCTCCAAAAATATTAGTTCCCTTGCAAAGAATGAATGCTTCGCAATATCTCTGTCCTAGTCTCTGCAGCTTTTATTTATTCAGAGACTGGAGCTTGCTGGCATTTTCCTCACATGGCCTCGCCCAGTACCACTTCCAAGTGCTCTTTCTGTCTGTTTGTGTGCAATTATGTGGCATACCCCGGCTGAAAGACAGCAGTCCGAAATGGTGAATAAAAAGATTAATAAATGTCGGAGCCTTAGTACAGCTCTGAAAATAACGAGTTCAAGGGTGACTGCTGGAATGCCATGGAACTCTGTTTAACTACGGTTTTAGCAATTGGCTTGTGTGTGATTTTAACTATAGTATGTCTGTCTGCGCTTACATATTCTTTATAAATGTGCTGCTTTGTCGAATTTCCTTCAAAATGCTCCATTTGCCCATATTTTTAATCAAATTTTCTCAGGGGGAGAACCCCTCCTAGCCCTCTTATGACATTCACGCTCTCTCCACACACTCGCAATGCATTACTCATTCACAACTTTTAGTCCCACTGCTTTCAAAAGCCACGAGTTGCATGTAATATCCACTTTCCAGAGGTAGCATTATTATTACTACTCAATCTATTTGCACATTAGGGAATTTACTTACAACAAGCAGAGGATGAAACAAAAGACAGCACTGCAGAACAAAAGCAGTGCAGTGCTGAATGGCCTCAGATTTTTATTGTGGAAAGATTATTGCAGCACTAGCATAATAAACAGTTAAAGCATTTTGCTCTATTTATTCTCTGACCTACCATTATATTTAGGAATTTAGAGCAATATGCTGAAGGAATATTACTACGTTTTAAAGTTTAAGGTAAGCTAAGGTATACCAAAGCAGACTTCTTTCATCTCAGAATTGTGTCTCTAAAGTTTGAGGAGGCAGGACACAATGCAATGCAATTTACTGTTGTGCACGTGAAACTCGTCAATGGTAAGCAAACAGTGGCAGCCTTAAAAGATGTGTTGGATTGCCAACCACATGGCCAAATGTGTGGCAGATGTGGACACTAGTGAGTAAACAAACATCTGCAATGTAATAGGCCTCACATTTTCTTGAGTTAGAGCTATTGGCATTGTAAATTCATAACTGGACTTTTCTTGCCACCTAAATTGGTCAACCCTACCTCATAATGTTGTCTTTTCCCACCATATCATTCTAGTGGTCCAGCATTTAACTGAAGCACTTCCATTTACCTTCTTCCTCCACCTTATAACATATACAATTATCATATAAACCTTTATCACATATAAACTTTTGGCATTAGAGTGTAATGCTCAAAACACCATAACAAAAATATAATTTTGGATGGATTGGATGGTGAAAGGAAAGAGGGTGTTAGGAGTAAAGATGGAGAGGACAAGTGGCCTAGTAATGTTGTCATGGGCCCCGGAGTAAGAAAGGATTTTGGTTGACTGGAATTTCGGTAGGAACATTTAGTAGTAATTAGAGTTGAGTGAGGTATGTAGTACTCTGGGCCCCGGTGCCACTGCACCTGTTGCTCCATTGATAACTAGGCCTCACAAGAGAAAGCGGATGGGGCAGAAAAAGGGAAGGAAAAGGAATAAAACAGGCAAAAGAATGAAATAGAAGGGGTTGCAAAGAACTGCAAGAAAGAAGTACAAGATAATTAAAACACAATTAAGAGAAGATATAGATCATACATGTGAGACAAAATTAAAAAGGAGGGAAGCTAGCGAACAAAAGATGAAGAAGAAAAAATAATGAAAGAAGTGTGAAAAGAAGACAAAAATAAACATTTGAGAAAAAAAAGAGAGATGGTGAGAGAAACAAGCAGCAAAAGAACCGGGGCATGTATGTACTGACATTTCCCATAGACACAGAATGAGAATACCACTTTGACAATTTGGGTCCCGACAAGTAACTTGTGGCTTTCCCATACAGATGGGAAAAAGAGGGATTTATAGTAAAACGTGAATTGACAGCTAAAAATAAGAAAATCCCCAGATAAAGGAAGGAAAAAAAGCTCTAAAAAAAGTAAAAGGACGTACACGAGTCAAAGGAAAGTGGAAATCAAAAAGACAAAGAAAGAATGAAGGAAAGAGACAAAGTAGTGAAAGAATGAATACCTGATGAAGAAAAAAAGAGGAATGAAGCAAGGAAAGAAATAACAAAGTGTTTGCAAGTTTGAAAGAAGAGGTTGAAAAAGGAATAGGAAAATAAAAAAGGAGAGGTGTAGAAATAAACAGTTGAAAGAAAGAGCAAAACTGTTAACGTGTGGATTTTAAGAGCTGGAAAGAGAAAAGTGGGGGAGAAAGAAAACATTGAGAGTAAACAGAGTAAAGGAAAGAACGGAGTGAGATAGGTGAAACAGACCCTCTCAAATAAAGATGGCAGCTAAGAAAAGTATAATTGGCTCCCCCACGTCCTCAAACAGAAGTCAGAGTGTGGAACAGCAGAGGGACTGCAGAACAGCAGGAGGTGCATTGGCAGAGTTGTATATGAAGCCCAATACAAGAATATTGGGGTGCTTCTGATCAGGACTGGGGGTGTAGACAGAGCTGTGTCCCAGGCCAGTGCTGAAATAATAGAAAGGCAGCAGGTGAGGCATGAGAAACGGAGCGCTGTGTAATTCCTGGTGTTGGAATAATGGGCGCTGCAGGTTAGGGTTGAGGCGCACTGACAGAGTTGTATGTGAGCTGCAGTACTGGAATAGCACATAAGGTCAGAAGTGAGATTTGTTAATGGAGCTATGTGTGGAACCTAGTATTGGCCTGCCACTGTTGCCGTGTGTTAGCCTGGAGGTGCCCTGGTGAAGCTGTGAGTAGGGCACAGCATGGGAGTGGCTTTTCCTCTGAACCACAGAAGCGACGAGGGACGTGTGTGTGAGCCTTAGTACTGAAAACAAAAGTGGACTGAATGTTAGAATTTATGGATTCTGGTGGAGCTGTGGTGGTTCCCATCAAAAGTGGCGTTGGATGTTAGACTTGAGGAGCACTGGCGGAGCTGTGTTTTGCTCTTTTCGGTCCAGTATTGGCTTGGCAATGGGACTGAATATTAGAATTGAGCTGGTGTAACAGAACTGTATGTGAGCGAGGTTCCAGTATAGGAAAGAAGGTGACCTCACCACAGTAGAACTAAGGTTCACTGATGGAGCTGCGCCGGGGGTCACAGTACTGGAACAGCATAGTGCACTAACTGCAAGAACTGAGGCGCTCTGGCAGACAGCGTGTGTGGGGTTATGGCATGGCTGAGGGGCTTGGAGTGTGTGAACTGAGGTGCACTGATGGAGCTGTGCCCAAGGTCCCAGTACTGGAATAGCAGTGTGTACTGACTGTAAGAACTGAGGTGATCAGGCAGACAGCGTATGGGGTTCTGGAAATGCTGATGGGCGAGGAGTGTATGAACTGAGGTGCGCTGATGGAGCTGTACTCCAGGTCCCAGTACTGGAGCAGCAGAGTGTACTGATTTCAAGCACTAAGGTGCTCTGGCAGACAGCGTGTGTGGGGTTCTGGCATTGGCACATCTGAGGGCTTGGAGTGTGTGCACTGATGGAGCTACAAGTGGAAACCCGGTATGGAGCAAAAGTGGGCACTGTCTCTAAGGATTGTGGAACCCTGGTAGAGCTGGGTGCCTAGACTAAAAGCAATTATAAGTGATCCTCCACCCTGGGGACCACAGGCAGGCACACTTGGTAAAGAAAATCCAAGCCAAGGAGAGGCAGGATGCAGGCAGCTGAGAGAGGGTGCAGAGAGCTCACAAAGACCAAATGTGACCAAGATAACAGCCTGATTTATAGCCTTGTTTAAGGCTAAGCTCAGAGCAAGAATGCTCTGCAAATAAAAAGGGAAGCTTCCCTGGTGAGGAGCAGGAAGCAAAGTAAAAAAATAAGTCCCCTACAGACCAGATAAACAGGACAAAGCATGATTATACAGTAGTTGGTCCCGGCTCCCACAAAAGAAGGAGGGACAAAGAGGCATGACTGACCACTAACAAGCAAGGATTTTTAAATGACACAGAAACTAACAAATGAAATAGCTGGAAGCCCGCAGAAGACGTATACTTAAAAGTATACAAGAGGTCATATGCTTATGCTCGACCTAAAAATGGCTTATCTTCTCAAGAAATGTCAATGATCAAGACTTGTAATATGTGTCTCAGTTTGTAAGAGGTGTACATTTCACTCTGTGCTTTTAGGACTCACTTCCTGCAGATTGCACAGTTTGAATTTGTCTACCAGTGCTACCTGCCCAGAGTTCTCGGTCTCGCCATGTAGGTTTGTAACACCTTACACTCTACTGCTGGGTTCTAATAGAGATAACATTTTACTATTACATCAGTGGCATAGAAGTTAGCATATGACAACTTAGAAACCTTAATGTAAAAGTCTAAAAGAGAAATTAGCATGGAAATGTAAAATGGGTATGTTTGAAATATGGTATACAATGCGTCCGCCATTCGTATTTTGACATCACATTTAACATGAAGGCATTGTGCATTTATATTTGAGTGAATTACTGACATGAGATCATGTAAAAAGTATTTTACTAGATTAATATCAGAAGTGAAGTATTACATTAATATGACTTAATCATACTTATATTGAATTAAATTAAATTTATTAACGCACATTACATATGAGCAGAAATATAAATGCACCTTTAAACTGTTCTAACATGTTGGAAATAATATTTGCAATTAAGTAATTTGCTTTGCATAGATAATTCAATTGTAAGGTGCGCAATAGGATGGAGGTCTTGGCCATCCTGCATCCTGAGGGATTGACAAGGATAACTGGGTGAGTTGAGTTAGGTAAGTCATAACAATAAAATAACAAAAAAATATATTGTCATGCATGCTCACTGATCACCTTTGCCCACCTTCACTGTCAACCCACTCACCAGCCCAGTCACCACCTGCCCAAAGACCATTGTCTGCCATCTCACATAGCAATTAGACTCACCTGGGGGAACCACATCTCTGTATACTGTGTGTAGCAAGGGGAATGACAGCACCACAATTCCCAGCAGACACTGTTCTACCATTACCAAAACCAGAACAGTATACCAACTCAAAATTGCCTTGTCCATCAATTTCCTTGTGAATGGTATTCACCTGAAAGAGGGACAACTGTACAGTATGTATGAGTAGGTCAGACATAGACAGGAATGCCAAGGCCATGGGGCAATACTAGTGTCAACCCCCCCCAGCAAACATAGTGCACCCTGAAACAAAACACCCTTCTCCCTCTACTCACCCATTGAACTGTACTCACCTGACAGGAGGATAACTCTACAGTATGTGTTATACAGGGAGAGAAATGGCTAGCACTCAAAGGAGGATCCTTTGCTCTCACTCCAAGCACCAGTCTACTGTATACCTGCCAAAATACCTTTTCCTGGGAATACACACATGAGGTGCACACAACTGGGTGAGTCATATTGAATGATTGCATGTAGTACAGGGAGTCACATGACTGCTAAATCCTGGAGGCTCTGACTGCCCAATCCAATGACCCAGCTCCCTCTGCATATATTCAAATAACCTTGCTGGTATTCTTGCTATTTAAGTCTACTCACCTCAGAGGACGGACAATGTGAACTGTGAGTTGTGATGTGAGTAACGTCACTAAGAATCCCAGGAGGGCCAGGCCATGCAACCCCAAACACCTGGCCAGTGTCCATATGACATTGTGCCACTGTCTGTGAACCCACTAATGAATTTGACACACCTGGAGGGACAAGGATACAGTTCATTGTACACCCTTTGATGTGGCAACACACCAAGATCCATCTTGAGATGCTATGCCAGGATGAACATAGTTTACAGAGTAAAGAAAACTCAAAGTGTCTGGAAAGAACACATAAGACATATCCAAGGCCCCAAGATGTGTCATCTGTATGGCATTGGCACTAGTTACATCCACAATGCACTGACCATAGGATGAAAACTATCACATTTTATCCAAGGTTCTGCTAATGCCTGCATGACGACATCTAGTTAGCAAGATGACTTAAACAACATCCTACCCAGACACTGTCCTCCCTGCACTGAGTCCAATACCATCCCTCCAACAGCTAATAATTCCAGACAGTCTGAGGCTAGGTCACTGAACTGAAATTGGTATGTAACTCCCATGTCAGGTTATGACTAATGAGAAGATGTGTAGCGGTCACACAGCGGAAACCAGCAGATCCAATGTGAACATGGCCATAGCCCAATATCACTCATAACTATTGGAGGCAGATGTCACAATACAACCACTAACAATGTCTCCCTCACATCAACAGGTCGAGCTGCCAGTGCAACTACTGACACTACTGAGAAGACTACTACTACACCCATGGACGAAGCCCTCATTTAGGACACTGCTGCTGGACCACTGGACATTGAGGACAGTCCTGGCACATCTGGGCACCTGGTCAGACGACACCAGTCAGCCTCAGCCTGACCACTTCGACTATTCCAAGACCCATGGCCTCTACATCGCAGGCAGCCAGTCGCCTCCAAACCTGTGTCCCCAGAATAGTCACCAACATCTTGTGCCCCCCAGTCCAGATTCCTGAGACACAGCCAGCCAACTCCGACAATGAAGGACTTGGAACCAGTGGAAGGAGGCAGGCTGCCCTAAGGGTGCAGTCATGTGGGGGTACGGTGCATGGGAGGGATGGTGTGGCACAGCAGCAACAGGGTGCTGGTAATGCCCCATGCCAGAATACCATCAGCCAGGTCTTGGGAGCCTACCAACATTCCCACGGTGCAAGGGGCCAGGTACAAACTGAAGTCAGGGAAATCATGGAGCTACAGAGGGATTTTCATCATGAAACGTGTGAACAGTGGGACACCCACAATACCAACATGGCCTCCCTAACAGGGGTGCTGAGGGACATCCACACGACCCTAAGCAGGGATCAACAGCAACATCCCACCCCTTCCTGTGGAGCATCTACACTAGGCCTTTAATCAGTGCCAGCCATTGGACGGGAGGCCCTGGCAGGGGAAGCACCCACCTCAGACACCTCTGTGTAGTTACTGGCCTCCGCAAGCGGGGGCATCCAGCCAAGCATCCAGGAGGTGCAGATGGCAAGACACCAACCACTGCCAGCCATCAAGCACTTCCTGATGTCAGTCCTTTGTGTGCCACAGATTCATTCTGTTGACTGTTTCTTAATTACTTTCAATTTTCCATGATAGTAGAACACTGGACTTTGGACTTCAAATATTGTGGTCTCTACTCTATTGATTGCATTGACCATGACTTATCTCTTCACCTTGCTTCGTTTGGTTCTATTCCAGTATCACTATTGATTTCTGTAGTAATGTAAAACACTGCCTACTACCTCTCTTATTTAACTGTCTGAAATGTTGAATGCTAATCACATGTGAAGCACTTGAGTAAGACATAAGAAGGTAATGGATGGAGGGAGATTTCTCAGGTAGTGTCATGCTGAGGATGACAAGCAACACAATGTCTCAAGTGTATGGTCACACCAAATGTTTTATTGTAATGTATTGCACATAGGATGTTAAACGATTTCTGGACAGTCACAGCCAAGAATGTCTGAGCCATTTTGAGTCAGGTCAGATATCCCAAATGTACCCTCGCCCAGAACACACAAATAAAGTCTTTGTCAGACCTTGTCTAGTAGATTAGGCTAACAGAGTGTTAGATTTTGGTCCCAGTTTGACCCTTATCACATACCAAAACCAGGTCTGCCAACTTAACAAATGCCATGGCACAGACAGAGGGCAGTACAACATACCCTGAAATCAGATCCTTCCCATTACAATGAGCAAGCATCTGGTGATTTGTCACAAACCTGTGTCAGTAGTGTGGCACAGGCATACTGGCATGCAATACATTGTCAGCCACTAACAGATCTTACAGGATCAATGTCAACACAATGTGAACGTAGAAGTCATGGATTGCACTGGATGACATGTTACAAGGCCACGTGATCACACACATAAGGCCATTGCACTAACACACCACAGCTAACAAGTCTATTGTGTATCTCAGATTCCTGCCCAACCACTGTCCAGGCAGCTTGGGCATAGGAATCATACACCCAAAATCTGTGACCAACATTACCTGGATCAATCCATGTTCAATTCACATGTCAGACCAGCAATAGTTACCTGTCCATGAAATGACTCTGAAATGCCCACATGAGGATGACATAGTGAAAACAGCTGGAGGAAAGAATTATATACAAGGACTTTAGGCAGGTAAAGGCATACATAAGACCCAAACCTAAATTAAAACGTCTGTTGATCCACTGATGCTGCAATGTGACTGACCCAAACAAAGAAGATCAACAAGAAAGTCACATTTTCAAGCTTGACTTGGCCAGTAAACATTGGCTGTATGATGCATAGCATGAGATGCCCTGTCTCCTGAAAACAGAGATACCCTTCTTTATACATCCTGACCCCTACAGTTCCCCATACAGTCACAGTAATCACATAATATTACATAATTACACTCAAGTGAAGTAGTTATTAATGTGATGTCTGCAGGTCTCTACCTTCATCCTCATCACTGTCATCCTCACTTGGCATTTCAGGAGGCTCACCCAGTGGCACCGCTAGCTCCATTTGTCTCAAATACATGGGATATTTCACCTCATGGCAATGTTGTGGAGCATGCAGTAGGCCACAATGATCTTACACAGTTTCCTGGTGTGAGTAGAGTACGGCTCCACCTGGCTTGTCAATGCTACGAAATCAGGCTTTCAGGAGCCCAAAAGCCTTCTCCATGACACGCTGTGTCCTTCCATGTAGAAGCAGACTTTCCCTGGCATAGTTGGGGGTGCTCACCGTTGTCAACAACCATGGACTGTTTGGGTATGCAAAGTCCCCTATAAGGGAATGAGACATGTGCAATCAATTAGTCCCAAGCAGTGTCTCACTAGCAGCAGACAGAGCATACAAACACACATGGCATATGTGACTTACCAACCAGCCAGGCCCTCTCTCGGTACAGTCGTGTCATCAGCTATAGAATAGCCTGTTCCACATGATGAAGGCATCATGGACTGAACCCAGATAACAGGCACAGACCTGGGAAATGTAGAGTACCGCCAAACAACTTGGACAGTGATGGAATGGTCGTTCTTCCTGGTCCGATTGATTTGTTCATCACCATGCAGTGGAATCAGAGCTACATGTGTACCATCAATGGTTCCCACCACATGTGGGGTTTGTGCCACACCATAGAAGCCAGCCTTCACCTGGGCAAAATTTCTCATTGAGGAAACCGGATGCAGCTGTCCATGTATTTCAACACTGCTAAGAAACATCCTTCAAGACCAGACTGAACATGGGCTGGGACATCCTAGCAGATAGGGCCACTATATTTTGAAAGGACCCTGTGGCCAGGAAGTGCAACAGTGCATGACTTGAGTGATGTGTGGTATGCTATTAGGATGACTGATGGCTGGCATCAGATCTGGCTCCAACTACTGATAAAGATCCATGATTGTCTGTCTATCCAGGAGATAGATCTCTCAGGGGTCTCCAAAAAGTAGCTTGTGAGCTACTAGTAACTCACAAGCTACTCATAAGTAGCTCTCCTGTGTGTAGCTCAGCCTACAAGACCAAAATGTTTATATTTAAAACAAACATGTAAACTTGTCTGATGTGGTCTGTATTAAAACTCTTATAATATTTGTAGCTCTGGATGATTTTTATCAACATAAGTAGCTTTTACTACAAAAACGGTTTGAGACCCCTGAGGGATGATATGTCTGTCCTCCATGGGCTGAAGATCTGCCAGTGGATGGTACACAGGAGGTTGTCTGATCCTTCCCCTCCCAGGGTAACTATGTGGACCAAAGTAGATTATGACCGTCATTCAATGTGCAACATCATACATGCTATTTGTGAACAGTGAATTGGCATGTGAGTAGCAGAGGACATGATACACAATACACATCACCACTCACAATTACACATAAGTGACACGTTTGCCTCTTGCTTTTCCACATATGAGTAAACATAATCAATCTACACGGAAAAAATGTGTGCATGTAACTTACCACTCGGACTGTGAATCAATACCCCAAATTCTAAGTTGCCCTTGGGGGAGGGAGTAGGAGCTGTGCTCCTCATTATGTTGTCATGATGTTACACCGATATAGTTACAAAATTGAATGACCTACATGACAGGATAAGGCCAGCAATAAAGAATCGCCTGAACAACATATTCAGAATTGTGACGCATCAAGAATAGCCATTAATAGCATTGTATGTCTGTAAAATGGTGGGTGCCTGACTTACTCCACTGGACATTAGGAACTGCCTGCAACAGCCGGCTGTAGTCATCATGGCAGTAGGCAGATGCTACTGTGGCAGACACAGCCATAGGTCAACATTGCTGACTATGGTAGTATTGGGCCAATGGCTGTATCAGCTAGTGGTGACGATCGCGTATGTGGTGAATGTGACCATCATCTTCTGCTAAATCCCTCACTTGACTCCTGACACTGGTGCCAGCAAGACCTCCAATACCTAAGCTGCTGTGTACTGCATCTTGGAGCAATCACGTCATGTCCATCGGGTGATAGGGCCCCTGACTTCTCGCCGGAGAAGTTGGAGAAGCTCATGAAGGAGGCCCTACCCCTGTATGGACGGCTCTATGGTGCACCAGAGGAGCAGGTAAGTGCCCCATCTGCACACCTTTCTCAGTACTTCGATATATTTTACCTTTGGATTGTCTAGAGTTTGGCTCAGTTTTGCCATATTGTGGATTTAATGCTCTGTAGTAGCTGTCAGTGTGCATTAAAGGGTGAGTCAATGGTCATGTTTCTGTGTCAAGTGGCAGGTAGTTTGTCCTGGGATAAAGTGGCAAGTGTGTATTGAGTGTTCCCTGACCCAACTTGTGTTGGATGCACATAACTAGGTGAGCTGTCATTACAGTCATCCTCAAGCAACTCTCGCCAGAAGATGTTATCAATGAGTGGTCACATGTGATTGTATGACAGTAGGAGGGGTGAATGCATGTTGTATGTGTCTGTTGTGTGTAAGTTGCGTTCTGTCAATGTTGGCACAGTATTCTGAGGCCACATCTGTCCTTTTTGGACTGCTGTTCAGAGGCCAGGTAATGACTCACTGTGTCCCTTATCTCTGCACATGGACACCACATGGCAATTTGCTTTAGGCTACATGATGTACTGTTATGCATGTAAGTGTCGGATATGGTGTTTAATGCAGGTTTGTCTGCTCAGCCTGCAGAGACTGGGGCCTGTCTACTGTTTCTCACAGTAGCAGTTGAAATCTGGGCTGCTATGGATTCCCTTGTGCTATGCAAATGTGGCACTGTGTCCAACCCAGTATCCCTACACAGCATGTTCTGATGCCAATTAATGCCTCAGTGCCAATATGCAGCTTCTTGAGCCTCTGTCCACTGATTAGAATGGAAATGGTATGACTGGCAGGCTGGTGATCTGTGACTGGTGTGCTCTCATGATCATTGACAATATATGTTACATAGCATTGACAGCTCCCTTTATCCTACAGCCCTGTTGTCTCTTTCATCCAGCTCAAATGTGGCCTGTGCAGGGTCCTTGCATTTTGGTAATTGTATTAGTTCACACAGTGTGCTATTCACTGATGAGCCATACTATCTGACTCTGTTATGTGGACAAATAGCGGGATATGGACAATACATCCCCATATTCTTCAGATGGTACTCTTGGTTTAGGGGACACATATGTGGAAGTGGGTATTGTGATGTGGATGAGACACACAGACCCGAACCCCCTGAAGAGGCATGTGCCTGCATCTGTCTCTGTACATGTCCACATATGGCCAGGCTTGACTCTTTGTGTGCCCAGCATGTCACTCCCTTCATTAGGAATCAAATGTGATCGAGCAGTTTGTAGACTGGCTGAGGCCTGTTGGGACTGCGTGCAGTAGGAGATATTGAAAGGTAGTGTAGGGTTGTGTGCATTCTTGGCTGAGGGGGTTACCTGCCAGTTGCCACTTTGTTGATGTGTTCCATGGTGATCTGATCAGTGTCAGGTTGCTAACTAATGTCCCACAAAAGTCACAGTTGACGTTGCTAGTCTCTGTAGGGCCAGAGCTGGGTGGTGTGTGGGGCAGCCTACAGGGGAGTGTATGTAGTCATGTCCCTGTGTCCAATGACTGCTGTGTGCCACAGGTGGGCAGGATAGTCAAGACAGGATGTTCCTAGCTTGGCACTCTGACATGTACTTGACTCAGCTAGTTTGTACGGAACATGTGGACATAATTTCCTGTCTTGTCTTTTGCACCCATGCAACGCCCATCAGAAGAAGGGGAGATGGAGAGCAGTCTCCAAGAAGGCGTTGACCCTGGGGGTCCTCAGCCATTGGAGTGCCCACTGTCCGCAGAGGTGGGAGGACCTGAGACGCTGGGCTCAGAAGATCACAGAGGCCCAGCTGGGGCTGTCCTCTCAACCTGGACGGGGTGCCCATTGGACAATGGCCCCCCAACGGCCCGCATTTCGGTGGTAGCCAACCCAGAGTTGGATGGGAGCTTGAGGGCAGCACAGCAGCCATCAGGGGGTGAGTGTAAGGAAAATTCCTGCTTGACCCTTCTGTGGGTGATTCAGTGAGGGACTGTCTGCTCCTCCTGACAATCAGGGATATGTGACATGACACAGATCATTTAGGAGCTAATTTGTGTAGAGGGGTCCTGTGTTTCCAACTGGTGTGCTCTTCTTTCTAGACCTAGGGCAAAACTGTGGGGAATCCTCAGTCCATTTGCTCAGCAGGGAGCACATATGACTGTGTTTACTGTACAGATAGTCTGCATTACCTCCTCCGGTGTGTGTTAGTTTTCACCAAAAGATCACCCCTCCCAAATGTTACAGTCCAAAGGTAAGTAGGATATGGGTAACTGCACTCTGCCATGTGTCCGGGGATATGTGTAGGTTGATATCTGCCACCCAGAAGCACGTTTTCTCATGTGTATGATGGGTGCTGGTGCCTCACTGCAGTCTGTGATGTGTAGGTGCGCTTCATACATGTGACACGACTTACATGACTAATTGTTGGCAGCCGTAGCAAAATACTTTCCCTTGGTAAGTGGAGAATGTGTATTGTCATGAGTAATGCATCATTACTGTAGCCATCATTCCTGATGCCTACATCTCTACATGTTTTCCATTTCCCTTAAGATACATCTCAATGCACTTGTTTTATTCATGTGCTAGCCATGTGGATGGGATTATGTATGCAGTCTCTCACATACTGTATGCCTTACAGATAAATCCATGCCTCATAGTATGTCATTAGTAATGCAGAACTGCAGTTGCTACGAGGGACATGACAGGTAGGCCAGAGTGTGGATCCACTTCGTGTTCATGTGTACCCTTGATGTGGAATCATGTTTATAGGTATACCTGTGTAAAAATTGGGCATTGTGCAATGACTGTTGGAATGCATTATGGATTGACTTACAGTGATGTTAGCATCACATGTTTGAGGTCAGGGATTCATCCGCAGACATTTGTCATGCTTGTCATGTCTGAGATGTGGGTAGTGATGTTGCTTCTCACTGGACTACAAGTTTTGCTCCTTCTGTTAGTATTTGCAGGGTCTGTGTCTCTCCTTCCTGCACAGTACATTTGTCTACTACTAACACACTCAGATGATGTCCTTGTGATGGGTGTCAGACGTTGGTGGTGTCTATCCTGGGCCTTACAGATTAATTGTTGTGAGCAATATGGAGACACCTCTCCATGAGATGAATGGTCTGACTTCATTGTTGTTCTTTGCAACGCCACATGTGGGGCACCTCATTTGGGGCAGGTGTCACTTGTGGAGCTGTACATTGTTTTAATGTGTCCATAGAAACATGGATGTATCCATGTGAGCTACTCCTTTTATAACAAATTTGTACCAGTGTTGTTTACATTTCCTTAGCAGCATCTTTTATTACCGGTACATTACATCAATGCAAATTAGATATGTGCATAGGCTTTTGACTGGGTAATTGGTACGGTACTTTACAATGGGATCCAATTGTTGGCTACTGGTTCACTGGGGTCTACTGAATGTGGCACAGGTTTGAGGGTGAAGTGTTCACCTAGTTGTGGTATGGTTACTGTGGCTGCTAGACTTCATCCTTGCCATTGTAGTTGTTTGAGAGCCATAATTTCGCATGTGTTACTTTAGTCTTTCCATATAACATGCATGGTTTCAGATTGCCACATAATTGTGCCACTTAGCTGGCACTTTTCTTGGGGGCTACTTGACATGATGGTATGGTTTGTCTTTAAGAGTTGTAATTCAAGTGTTTTCATGTCCATGTTGTCACCTTATTCCTCTTTCTTTTGGCAGCATCAGCACAGGCAGGCGACCACTACGCAGGGACCACAGCCAAGCTTCAGAGAACACTCCAGTGAATCCAGAACGCAGCCGCACGTCTCATCCTTAAACTCCCTCGCCACAAACGCATCTCCACCCACCTCAGATCTCGACACTGGCTGCCCATCAACAAAAGGATCATTTTCAAAATCCTTGTCCATGCTCACAAGGCCCTCCACAACACCGGACCGGCCTACCTCAACGAACGAATCAACTTCCACAAGCCAACTCGACAGCTCCGCTCCGCCGACCTCACTCTCGCTACAGTCCCCCGCATCCAAATCACCACCTCCGGCGGCAGATCCTTCTCCCACCTCGCCGCCAAAACCTGCAACTCCCTCCCCACCAATCTACGCAAGACCCAGGACCTCCTAACCTTCAGAAAGCACCTCAAAACATGGCTTTTCGAGCAGTTACCCCCCCCAGCGCCTTGAGACCATACTGGGTGAGTAGTGCGCTAAAGAAATTTGTTTGATTGATTGATTGATTGAAGAAGACAGGGCCCAGCTGAGTGGGGAAGGACCTGGCCATGGGCCTTTGGTTAAGACACCACTGACACAGAGGGACTCAGGGGCCCAGAGGGCAAGGTGAGTACAACGGGACTGAATTTGAATCAACATATTCAGATTCCTCCTCCAGTGGTCGCTCCTTAGTGGTGGCGGACCCATCGGGGAAGCCCAGCACCATACCAGTCTACCACCCCATTCTATCACTGCCCTCTCTGTTGTTCCCCACCCAGTTGGCTGTGCAGGTTCCCCAAAGAGGGTGGGTATTCCCTTTGCTGCAGAAATCTCTGCCCCAGCACCTATTACCCCTGCTTCCCTCAGTAAGGAGGCTATTGACCTCCTTAGGCTGATCTCTGTGGATCAGTCCATCATCATGAATGCCATCCAAGGACTGGGAACCCAGGTCCAGCAGACCAACACATTCAGTGGAGGGCATTTATGGTGCAATGGCTGGCCTCCAGAGGTATTTTCAGGCACTGGCCTCCAGACTGATGTCAGGCAGTCACTCCTTGTCTGCTGTCCCCCCTCCACCTTCCTCTTCCCAATCAAAATCCTTCCTTCCCCAACCTAACCAAAGCAAACAGACTCTAATGCATCCATCTCAACAGACAAAGGTAGCACACACAAACACAAGCACCTCAAGGCACACTGGCAAACACACAAACAACACCCACCAGCAGACACAGCAACAGTCACAACGTTTCTGACACCACCCCCCAACATCACACACACAACATCTAGCATACCTACAGTCATCACATCAACATTCACTGGTACAAACACCACACCCATCCTACCCACAGACACCACCCAAGCATACCCTCAGATATCCACCCCAGTCCCCACATCCGCAGACACCACAACTACAGAAACACCTACATGGACCACATCCCCCATACCTGCAGTCACCACACCAACAGACACCCACTCACCCACCACAGCATCCCCCAGCACCTCCAATTGCCCTCAGCCCAAGACACATAAACACCCTCACTCACCTACCGAACAGATCACTCACCACACATCAGCATACTTCCCATAAGTACACACCAAAGACATGCACTACTGCACAAACAACTACTCCCTCAGCCTCCAAGTCCCAACACCCTTCTGATGACCGTCCCTGTGTGTCAAAGAAACTTTTCCTGTGTGACCTTGGCCATACACTTGTTTGCCACCATAAATCATCACAACCCTCTCCAAAGCCTTCCATTCCACCTCCAAAGCCTTCTCTGCCCCCCTGTATCCCCCCTGCCCCTCCCCTGCCAAGAAGAAGCCCACTCCTCCCAAGAAGGATCCCCCTCCAAGCCCAAACCCAAACACCCCCAAACCTCCCCTCCAGATAATACCTGAGGTGCCTGCCTCCTTGATGCCCCTTCCTGTGAAGGTTACATGGCAGTCAGGAGTCAAGTGGGGGCCCAACACTGTGCCATTTGGGTACCTAGAATGGACTGCCCTATGGCCCGAGACTTATGGGCCGGTTAAATAATAAACCCAGAAAACAAATTGGGGGAGGGACCGGGAGATTGAGTGGTCCAGTGTAGAGTCTCCCAAACTATAGTGAAATATATAAGGTACACTGTTCCAAAGTATCATAAATCATCCTAGGGGACAACTGGTCTCAGGAGCAAGAGCCCTCAAGCATCACAATAGATGACTGGTATCATCATCGGGAAATGCTCCACACCAAGCTGGCGCTGCAATGCCTGGCGGGCACCCCTAACGGATAAAGTTTATCCTTATATAAAAGAAGATTACGATGTGGACAATCAGTCCCGTTCATCAGATGAATCTACTTCCTCCTTCAGAAAACCCAGGAACCACAGTAGTGGATCATCATCTGATGGATGGAGTACAGACGATAACCAACCTCAACCTTTTTACAACTATCCCCCATACCCTATGCACCAACCAATGCCCTGGCAACCACCTTACCCTTTCTTCCAGCCACGCCATATGATGCCATTTGGACCTTTTTTAGGCAGAGGCCGAGGCAGAGGCAGAGGCAGAAGGAGAGGAAGAGGCAGACACGTACAGTGGTCCAGAGAAGAACCCCAGATGTTGACCAGGAGTCAAACGTCAAAACCCCAGACAAGAACCTAGTTGTGAATTTGTCAACTAGACAACTTACGGAGGAAGAGACTAATGTACTCAATAGAGGTCTAGGGTTTGTTCCTACCCCTGACGAAGACTTCTTCCGGCTACATATTGAACTTACCCAGTTCTTCCGAAAGATACGGCTTCAGTTCTTTTTCAAGGACAGAACAGTGGAACTTCCCTCACTGTATTCTGGTCTAAAAAAAACCCTCAACTTTTGTTCCATCATCACTTACAATGCCTAATGAGGTCTTGACTTTTGAAAAAGCGGTGTTAGCCGACTTAGATAAATTGCGTCCCAAACAGGCATATGTTAACATTCCGAACAAGGAGAAGAGAGCTTTACTGTCTTTGTCATCAGATCCTGACATAACCATCAAGCAGGCTGATAAGGGCGGGGCTATTGTGATCATGAATTCTACTGATTACAGATGTGAATGCCTACGCCTTTTGAGTGACTCATATTATTATGCCAAAATAATGCATGATCCCACTGCCAGACTACAGACCCAGATTAGATGTCTCATCGAAGAAGCTAGGAACAACATGTGGATCTCACAAAAGGAGGCTGAATTTTTGCATACACGTCATCCTCGGATTCCATATTTTTATAGCTTACCCAAGATTCACAAAGGGAGGACACCACCCCCGGGTCGCCCTATTGTTTCGGGACTGGGTTCAGTTTTGGAACCACTATCCATTTTCTGCGACCATTTTTTGCAGCCATTAGTGAAGGAATCTTCTACTTATTTAAAGGACACGAAAGATGTCTTGAATTTAATTGAAACCATTAACAATTCTAATACCGTACAAGGCATCATTACTTCGGATGTGGAGGCACTTCATACGAACATTCCACAGGAGATGACTCTACAGGTCATAGAATCATCTCTCCGAGACACATCAACTGACCTCTCCTCCCCTGTATCTTTCATCATGCAATGTGCTAAACTGGCCTTGACTGAAAACTTTTTTCTTTTTGAGGATCAACTTTATCATCAGATTCAAGGAACATCCATGGGCAGTACATTCGCTCCTAGTCTAGCCTGCCTCTATATGTATGATTTTGAGAAAACCCACATCCTGCCTTCAACTAATCCTTACTATAACCATATTACATTATGGCGTCGTTACATAGACGACATTCTAATTATATGGCAGGGTCCTTTGACAGTGGCAGATGACTTTATCACGTGGGTTAATACTCTTGATCCCTTTTTAAAATTCACTGCCAGTGTTTCATCGAGTTGTCTACCTTTCTTAGATTTGAAGATTACGATTGTTGAGGGTAAACTATTTACCAGCGTATATCAAAAACCCACCGACCGTAACTCCCTCCTTCTTTATGAGAGTCATCATCCCAAATCTTTGAGGGATAATTTGCCCTTCGGCCAGTTTTTACGGTTGAGACGCAATTGCAGCTCTTCCCGTGAATTTGACCATCAAGCAGACTCTCTTCAAAACAAACTTTTTGATCGGCATTACCCCCCAAGGATAATTAAGCAAGCCCGCAAAAGAGCCAGAAATAATAACAGGGACCTTCTGTTGGAGAATATTGAGAAAGAACCACAAACCAGACTGACATGTGTTTCCACCTACACCCCTTTATCGAACACAATCAAGAAATTAATCAGCAAAAGATGGTCAATTCTCACGAGTGGTGGTCATAAAATTAGTAGACCATTGTTTTCTTTTAAACGTACCTCCAACATTAAGGACATGGTGGTTCATACACGCCCACGAGTCCAACGCGACATTCCAACTCAAATGACTCTGTGGAGCCTCCCCCCTGTGGAAGGACACCATCCTTGTGGTAATTGTAACGTATGTTCCCTCACTAAACATTTGCTGACCCTTAATTTGGACCCTGTGGGCCTTTGGCGCCTAAAAAAACATACGAACTGTAACACTAGGAACTGTATATATATGATAACATGTCCTTGTGATTTACGCTACATTGGGATGACATCCAGACCCGTAAAGACACGCATCAATGAACATAGAAGCAACATCAGATGCCACAGAATAACGACCAAACTAAGTGCTCATTTTTTGGAATTTCCACACTCTCCGGATGATCTTTGGTGGGTAGTAATAGAAGCACCTACAACATGGTCTGATTTGCCTGGTACGTTGTTCAGGACTGAACAAAGATGGGTGTTCAAATTGGGCACTCATTTAAGGGGATTAAATGATGATATCCCCTGGTCTTCTCTTTCCTCTCAAGGTTGACTGATTTTTACACATACATATCTCTTTTCTCCTCTTAAGGCTGAATGATCTCTATATATACATGGCTCTCATTCTGATGATGATTACTTATCTTGCCTGAGAATGAGCATATACCCACTGACATTTATTGTACTTGGGAGGTTATACACAATATAGCCTCTATATTGGTTTCTACACCGATTTCTATATGGTGCTATTTTACTTTCTCACTTTTCTCTTTTCACCGAAATATGGCATTTATTAATGCAGATGACGTGTAGCTGCTCTTCCCTTTTTAAAATTTGCTGACTTAGCCCATTAGGATATGGCTTGCGTAGTAACACAAAACCCGTAATTCTCTTTGTCTTTACTGTTTCGGACCTACACGGGGTGCGTCTTCCATTTCGATCACCTCCCGAGGGACTTTGAATAATCAGTCCTGTTTCTATTTCCATTAGCCTGAGACGCGCGCGCACCGGGAAACAGAGCTCTTCCGGCTGGGCAGCGTCTCCTTTATAACTCTGACAGTGCCCGAACCAGAAGGTTGTTCGGGACACCGTTCCAGAGGGTAGGTCCACAGTTTGGACCGTCAACAAAACCATGAGTTTTCCTTACTAAATGCAAATACGATGCATTCGATGAGTTAATACCGTGTAGTTTTGCCTAAGTAACGAGGTTTATTTAGCCCGTTTAGTTTGTTTGTTTGCCCTTACAAGATTACTTACGCATGGGCTGTGCATTACTTATGATACATAATCTCAGTCTCTTATCTCAATATGTAAACCTTCCCAGGGAATAGAGCATATGTAATTTACAATTTGTTATTCTTACTTACTACATTTAGTGTCAATTTGAGTCCTAGGAACGTGTTACCCAAGGGGCCCTTTCTCAACTTAGGGATGGTAAGCCCATCAACAAACACTTGGTTTGGAACTATCACTCTTTATACTTTTTAATTATTCACATACCATTAACCACTTTCTGGGTTTTTTCTGGTGTATTGTTTGTCTATTTGCTTATATTCTAGGGTGACCTGTTGTAACCAGTGTACTTAAATGTAAGTTACCGTTTTTTTCTACCCCGCCAGTGGTGGTTATTTCTTGTATTTTATGAAGAGGTGATTCATTTTTGGTCCTGATGAAGCGTCAGTGGATCCGAATGGACCGATAGACGCGAAACATGTTGACCTGTCCCTAAGGGTCCTACAAAAACCTGGAGTCCTTAGTATTATGTGAAAGTCCTATGAGCATTACACTCTATATATGACTTTCATTTCTTGTTTTAATCTTGGTCTTTACCTCCATTTTACTGATTAAAATGATGATATCTATTGGAAGATGAATAACCAATTTTAAGTAAACATTTTTTTGACCTCTTTCTCACACTGGTGCTTGAATTTCAGCACCTCTGACTGCATAACTTGTATTAGTCATGATTAGATGATTATGGTCTAGAGCCCCCGTTAGGGGTGCCCGCCAGGCATTGCAGCGCCAGCTTGGTGTGGAGCATTTCCCGATGATGATACCAGTCATCCATTGTGATGCTTGAGGGCTCTTGCTCCTGAGACCAGTGGTCCCCTAGGATGATTTATGATACTTTGGAACAGTGTACCTTATATATTTCTAAATAATAAACCCAACCAGTTGTTGATTTGTTGGGTACACCTTTGTCCTGCAATTCCTTTCCTAGCTTTCTGTATTTCCTGAGTGACTTTGGTTGTGTGCCTGTAGTTGTGTGTGTTTGTGCCTGCTTGTTGCTCCATGTGGTGCTGTTTGCATTATCTGAGTTTGTGTGCAGTGCTGCTGTCCCTCAAGAGAATGACTCCTGTTGTGTGACGGTTATGTGTGTGTAAAAACAATGTTGGTTTCATAGCATTGTGTTGGTTTTGTCATGGTAAGTATTTCTTTTTGTGTTGTCCGATGTGGACATATATGGCGTTGTACTTGTCCCCCTGAAATGGCTATTGTATACATGTGATGTGTATCATCTTGAGTTTTGTTATTGCAGACATGGAGTGTGTTCAGTTGTGCTATGTTGCTTTGCATTTGGGTATGCATGTGTCAGTTTAGGGGTGGTTTGTGTAGGGGTATGTCCCATGGAGTGGGATTTGTATGTGCTTTGTTGACTTGCTGTTCCCCATTGTGTAGCTATGCATGACAATTGATTTTGGTATTGCTTGTCCCTGAGATCCATGTTTGGCCATTTCCTGGGCACCTGTGGTTTAAGGGACCTATCCAATGTGATATGTGTCCCAGTGCACTCTCCTTCCATGTATGGTCCTGATGCTCCTATCCCAGCTGTACAGATTTTGTTGTCATGGTGCGCTTTGTCTTTTGTGTCCATTTGCCTCTCTCTGTAGTGTGAATGCTATTGTACTTCCATTGTGGTGTGATGTGTGTGATGTGTGAGTCGATTGAAGGGCTGTTTCATGGTTGTGTTGATGTGTTGTATGTGTTGCATGGCACGCCAATGGATATGTGTGTTATTTGTGTGAACAGTCCCTGGCCAGTGTTGGGTGTGAGTGTGTGTATGTTATTTGTATATGTACAGTAGCTGTTTTGGTGTTGCTGTGTGTGAGAATGTTGTGTGGCCTTTAGTGTCACTGTGCCTGAGCTGTGTAGCCGTGTGTAATTGTGTAGTTTTCCTGTGCAGTGTGTTTGTGCTGGAAAAAGTGTGTGTATTGTGTGTGTATGTTCCATGTTGATGTACGTCAGTGAGTGTGTGTTGTATGAAAAGTGTAGCTGCTGCCCGTGGAGTACCCCTACATGATGTGATTGCAGCACAGCATGCTAATTTTAAAGGGTTAATGTCACAGGTATGTGTGTGTACTTATGGTTGCTGTTGTCCACGGCGGCATTGGTTTTGTTGTCTTTCGGCAAGCAGGAGCAGCAGCATGACGTTTTTCGAATAGCGTCGCCAGATGTGTGTAGCTGTTGGCAGGTGAGTGTCTCCCTTTATTCTCACCAGCTCCTACGTGGTGGTTGAACCACACTGTTACATTGTCAGTGTCCAACCTCGTAATAAGTCTGGTGGATACATGGGCTCCTCTGGCCTATCTGTGCTTCTGGCTGACTGCAGCGGTCTGTGCTGCCTGGTGGTGGTGGTGGCAGGCCACTGGCGGCCTTCTGTTCGTACGACCACCAAACTTGTAACACAGCGTCCTGCTCCACCAGGCCATTTGCGGTCAGACTTCCACCACCAACATGGTAGTCCTTGGACCTTCAAACTCGTAATCAGCCCCTACATCTTTTTAGACATTTTGGTTAGCCGATGGTTTTCATGTATGTTTAAAAAATTAGTTTTACGCACAATACATTCAACATTGATCTTGGGATTGTGATACACCTTTGAAACTTATCCAGTTTGGAGATTGGTTTAGTGTTAAATTGTGTGTGGCGTCCAGAATTGTTTATGGTTTTATGTCATTGATTTGTGATTTAATGTATCTGACAACTACACTCTTCACCAAGTCCAAAGATCTAGTCGACCTCAAGTGGTGGGAATGGTGATGATGTCTCACTAGAGTGCATGCGGTTTATGAACACGAGGTGGGAAGAAGACCTCCATGAGTGCATCAGCAGTTTTGGTATCAGAGTTATAGTTATGTCTTGTAGGAGGAGAGTCAGAATTTACCCACTTTGTGAGTTGTTTTGGTGTAGTGTAGGGGTTGATGAAATTCCAGCATTGTGGTACAAGTGTACGGTATGTGTTTTGAGAAGGGTTTGCACTTGCCATGCTTTGGCTAAATCATGGTAAAGTGTAGTGTATGAAGTGAGTAGGGAGTTTGTGTACTCCAGATTATTGAGTAGGGAGCTTGCGTACTTCAAGTAAGAGAATTGGGAGTTGGTATACTCCAAGTGAATGTTACAATTTGTGCAAAAAAATTGCCCATGTGGTTGTTGTTGCTGACGGGTCCTGCGAAGTCTAAGACTCTGGAGTATGGTACAAGTGTATGGAGACACTTGGTTAATTTATTGTCTGCAGTGAGGTGTTGGTCGAATGATCACTGTCAACAATACCAGTAGATTCCTTGAGTGTGTGAGTTTTTGATTGATATTAGGTAAAATCCTGAGTGCACAAGGAATATCCGTATCAAATCAGAGTGAGATTTGTAGGTCAAATCTCACTTGTGAATATGAGAAAGCCATCACTGGAAGAGTGTCTGTTTGTGTGAAAGGCCACAGTTCAAAGTTAAGTACAGCTTTCAAAACATTTGAATCTTATCTATAGTGAGCAGACAGCTTTGGTTTTGTGCTCACAATATTCCTTTTTAGGTGGTTCCTTGAGAGGTGCATAAGACAGCTCTGAAGTGAGTCTCAGCTGCAGAGTGAAGTGAGTGTGATGTAATTTAATCCGTGCTGGGATACGGGACGATTGGTGAGAAACGCCACGCATGGATTTGTGGACAAGACTGCGCTTCTATAGGTTGAGAAAAGCTTGTGAAAGGGATTGTGAGATTGAAATTACTTCCTGGTTTCAAAGTATTTGTTTTTCTGATATAGATTTGTGGAAAAATAAGGTTTTTCAAAACTTCAAGGAATGCGTTGAGAGGAGATGTTTTTATTTCAGTTAGAGAGGGTGAACCTACTCCATCTGAGGGTACACCAGCATTTGAGGTCATGGAGGAAAGAGGAGTTTCATCATGTCTTTGGGTAAATCAATGGTGCAAAATAACTGAGAAGGGGGGGTATCCTAGCTTTTCCCTGTTATGGAACTTTTAATTTAAGAATATTGGAGAGTTTGAGGAGGGTATTGTATGAATCAAAAACCCTCCCTAGACCTGCACAATTTGAAGCACTGTCATTTGGAATTAGTTGCAAGGCATAAAGAGGCTCAGAAATTCGAAAGGAGAATGAGGAAAGCAGAAAAGAATTACCAGAGAATGTGGAAAGCAGATACATTACATGTAGTGAAGTTATTCCAGCAAATATACAAGAAGGTGAGAGAAGTGTTAAATTTAAGGCCAAAACAAATCCAAAGAAGATCCAGGACAGAAGTTAGGTGAAAATAAAAGGTAGGAGATACCAAAAGTGATTCGGAGAATGAATTTATAACTCAGCTGTTAGAGAATCGCCCCCCACCATATTTTGTAGTTGAATGAGTAAATCAGAATGTAGTCCTGAATATGGCCAAAGCCCCAGTTCAACAAAGTCATGTTCAGATGACTCCGAACATGCCTACTGCTAATGTTGCATGGGTACAAGCAGATTACCCAACTCTTCCAATTGTGAACACAGCCCAGAATGTCACTGTTCCAGTTATGCCACAGCAAATTCAGAATGTAGGAATGACTCAATTTGTGTCAACACCTAACGGACAGTCACCTACACAAATTGTGATCCAGAGACCGACAGTGCCTATGTATTCCCCAATAACTACATCACAGAATGTTGAAATCAGACAAATTAAGCTTTTGGTACAGTACTAGCTATTGAAGGTAAAGGACTAATGTTTCCGCCAAGACAAACAAATTTGCTAGGACCAGATACATTGACAGTTCCTTTGACAATAGGTCAAGTAGTCCTGTTGTATGCCCAGGGTAATAATGAGAATTGTTCACAAATTCCAAATCCTGGTATTAGCAATGAATTGACCTTTTGGAACTAATGCAAAAATGGAGAGACTGGGCACTATGATGCCAGCCATGACCCCTGTGAATATTTTTGGTTCGAACCAGACGCATGATATAGAAGATCTGCTGATTGATGTGACATGTCCCCCATGATCAATGTAATCATCTGTGATGGCTCAAGAGCAAGCTATGAGAGCTCCATTCAATATTCCACAGCTTACAGCTGAGATAATAATAATAATAATAATAATAATATTAGTTTGTGGAGATTTACAACCCAACAATTGACTGAATGGATAGACAATTTGAGCGAAGCATCATTTTCAGGAAAAATCGCCAGAGGGAGAAAAGACATTGAACATGGCGTGATTAAAATTGGAATTATACGTAATATTTGAGGGAACACTTGATTTAGACAGATTGGATTCTTACAATGAAAACGAAATGCGCTTTCTGTCCATGGACGTTACTGTTTGAGCAGGACAGGTTTATAGGAAATTAAGTAATTTAGCTGAAAAGTATGAAATCAAGATGAACAAATCCAAACAGTTAAATAAGAGTTACAGATTCAAATTTAATTTGAGAGACATTGTAAACATGAGATCACCTGGAATGAAAATTCACATTAAAGAACTAATTCAGAACATTCAAACTTGGGGGGTATTAGATAGATGGGCAGATGGGCAAAGACAAGTGAAGAAAAAGCCAACTACATCTTCAGAGGATGTACAGCAGGCTGAGGGAGCTGTAGAAATGAGGCCAATGAGAGAAATTCCAGGAGGGAATTTTGTTCATGTTCTGTGGAGCAGAAGTGATGTACTGTCATTTACAAACGATAACTCAAAGTTGAGAGAGAAACCTGTGGAATGGTACAAGTAAGCGTAGAGATTTGTCAAACTTGCAAAGTGTTTGTGGGAAGATCTGAACACTTTATTTGAGATTGTGGTTCCAGCGGATTTGTGGGTTGAATGTAAACATAGTGTTGATTAGCCATCACAAGGGCTGTGACAGCTGTGTCATCTGAAGAGGTAATGAAAAGTAACTACAACATGATTCAGTTTTTGAAAACTAGAGTTTCTCCTAAAGATATTGCTTGGCAAAGAATTGACAAGATATGTCAAGATACAAAGGAGTCTGTTCTTGCTTGCTTATTATGAGAGATTGCTGCAAGCATTCAAGCAATACAGCGGCACAGAGATTAGTGAACCCAGAGACATGATTCATTTTGTATTCAGAATGATTCAATAATTAAAGCCTGAAATTAGTAACATGATTCAAAACCATTTGATTTTCTGGCAAGGAAAACTGATTGATGAAGTATTGCATTATGCAAAATACCGTAGTGGTGAAATTAAGTTGAAACAGAAATGACTAAGGGAAAAAGCAATGGTCATGCATTTTAAATCTGCTCAAGCAGCAAGCATGCAGGGATCTCAAGGAATGGTAAATGCAGGAGGAATGCAGGGAACACAGCAGCAGAGCAATTTGGTGCCTTAGTTCAGGAGTAGGTGTTGTGGAATTCGAGTAGATCTGAATGCTAATGTAGCTGATGTTCAAAACACGAAGAACATGCTTCCTTGTCATTCGGGCAGCAACTTTGCACATTGGAAACAGGAGTATCCCTATGGTGATGTAAATAATTTGGTGCAAGGTGGTAGTGTTGCACAGATGGTTGGCAACAGTCAATTTCAAAATCAAAGAGTTCAAAGACCCTGAAATCAAAACTTGAATGTTCCTATTGGAGCAGTACAAATGTAAGTTTCCCAGAAACAAGCACAATTTCTCCAACAGCAAATCCAAGTCCCACAGCAAATTCAGATTCCCCAAGTTTCGATGGCACAACAACAGGCAATGATTCCTCAGCAGAACGTGAACCAAAGAGCAAATGAAAACGTAAATCAGTTAATCACACAATAACCATTAATTGATTTTAGTGATGATGAACTGAGTGAAGAATATATGAGTGAAAGTTCAGAAGATGAAGAATGTATGTTGGCTGCCTCACTGGAGGTAGATCAGCATGGGCCTTATGTGAATGCGAGTGTTATGGGTCATGATGTTTCACTACTGGTTGACACTGGAGCAACTTGTTCCACTGTCAGTTCTGCAGAAGTCCCAAATATGCCCCTTCATGAAAGGACAGTTCAGGCTCTATGAGTGGCATACCAGCATTTGGTAAACCCCAGTACACAGTCAATTCCAGTTAAAATAGGAACCTTTGAGGAGTTGCACCAATTCGTAGTCTGCGATTCTAGTCCTGTGAGTCTATTAGGAAAAGACTTACCATGTAAAATAAAATGTTCCATCAATTATACTCACGAAGGGATAGCAATTCAAACCAATAGCGATGATGAGACTTCCAGTCAAACTGATGAGATGAGGCCACTCATTACATTGTTCCCTGCCATAGTAGTCAAAAACCTACCTGATGAATTACAAGACACAGTAACATTGAGAGTTTTGGATCTCTCTGGAAAAGATATTGGACTTATTTGAGGTGCTGAACCAGTTAAAGTGACTGGAAAACCAAATGCAGTTTCCCTCAGAACCCACAACATAACATGACTACAGAAGTGATTGAAGGAATGAACCCAATAATTGCAGACTTTGTTGAGCAGGGAGGTTTGAAAGAAGTGACGAGCACCCCATGTAATTCGCTAACTATGGGATTGTAAAAGCCAAGTGGGAAATATGGCATAGTTCAGGATTTGAGAAAGGTCACCGTAACCAGCGGCTGCTGGTGTAACTATAGGTCAATGAGAAGGCATTGTGATGTGACACCCTTTAACCGTTTATGTCCCATATTCAGTTGAAGTTCTTTTAACAAGAACTAACACCCAATATTTTACCAGTGTCCATCCTAAAAACTTCACACTTGTATAGCACACTACTCACCCATTAGGGTCTCAAGGCACTGTACACATACCGCTGTGGAACCCCTCCTGGCTTTTCTCTGTGAGGCACCCACTCCTGGGCAACCCCCAGGGTGAAGCCAGGCATCCAAGAGCTGTCAGGGCCATTGTGGAGATTAAGTAAGCTATTGCCCAGAGTTACAGAGTGGGACCCATTCATTAGATTAGGCACCAAGGCGAGAATTATCTGGTCCAAGGGAATTGAGCCCAAGACCCAGCGAGGCGGGAATTGATCCCTGACTGAGATCTCTGCATCAGGGTCGGCTGCTCTAACCATTGTGCCACACTTATCCACACTATGACTTATTGATTCTTGGATCCACTAATGTTGGTGTGCTGTGCTGAAACCAGCTACATCATTGCCTGTTTATTTCAATGATTCAAATGATGCTAATGAAATGGAACATGACTGCCTCAATGTCACTGGACTGCTTACCCAGACCAGATACTCAGGATACTCCTTTTAGAGGAGAATAACCAAGTTGTATTTGTAGATGGTTCCTGTTTAAGAGACAATGAAGGTACTCTGAGGGTACTCTGAGGGCTGGTTTTTAGCTTGCACTCTCTCAGCAGCAGTTGAAGATTCCTGGCTTCAAGGAGTTGTTTCTGCCCAAGTATCCAAATTGGTTGCAGAGCATGCTGCATATCTGAGCAGCTCAAAGTGACAATATTCACAGATAGTCCACACAGATTTGGTGTGGTCCATGATTTTGGACAGTTATGGCACCAGAGAGGTTTTATGACCTCATCAGGATCACCCTCTCAAAATGGTGAAAGAAATTGTAATTTGTTAAATGCTTTGCAGATACCTGAGAAGATTGTAGTTGTGAAGTGCACAGCCCATCAAAAGTCAAATGATGATGTATCATTGGGAAATGCCAATGCACTCCATTGCGTCACCTTCAATGAAAAGTGTGCTGGTGGTAGTGACACCGGTGAGAGAAATAAAAGTTTCTTGATGTCAGTGGTTGATACCTAAGATGAAATTAGGAGACTGAAGGAAGAGGCAACAGAGGAAGAATACAGAGTTTGGACAAAAGATGGTTGCATTCAAAGGGAGCAAGATGATGTCTGGATTTCAAATGAAGGGAGATTTGTGCAGCCAGATTGTTTGTTGAACTTGATGGTTAGATATTACCATGTTCAGTTTCATCTCGGCAGAGATGCAATGATTTGGACATTCAAACAGAAATGGTACAACTACAGATTTAGATTGGTTGCAGAAGCGGTCTGTCACAGATGTGTTACCTGTCAACAAATGAATGTGGGGAAACACACTGTGGTTAATTTGAGCCACATAGGCAGATCAGGAGGTTCATTTAACAGAATGCAGCTTGATTTTATTGATATGCCTTCTTGTAATGAATTGAAGTATGTATTGGTTGTTGTGTGCATGTTTTCTCACTGGATAGAAGCCTATCCAACACATAGGAATGATAGTCTCACTGAAGCTAAGCTGCTACTCAGGGAACTAGTACCGAGATTTGAGTTCCCGACTTCTTTGGAATCAGATCAAGGAACGCATTTTAATAATGAGATCATAAAATTGCTGTGTGCAGCTCTGAATATTGCAGTTACAGACTAGAGGCATCTGGATAGGTGGAACAACTGAATGGAACACTGAAAGATCGATTGACAAGGGTTTGTGCCTCTACAACATTGAAAGGTCTAATGCATTGCGATTTGTCCTGATGAGCATGCACAGCACCCCTGACAGGAAGACAGGACTGTCTCCCCATGAGATTCTTATGGGGCGTGCAATGAAGTTGCCAGTAGTACCTGCAAATGCACTTGTGAACATAACATATGACTTAGTGCTGAATTATTGGAAAGGTCTGGCTGGCGTGCTTCGCTCTTTGACTCATCAGGTTGAAGCAGCAACAGTTCAAACAGCTCCAAAACAGTGTCACAGCTTGAGAGCTGGAGACTGGATTCTTATAAAGAAATATGTGAGGAAGACTTGCCTAGAGTCAAGGTGGAAAGGACTGTTTCAAGTTATCTTGATGACAACAGCTGTGAAGTGCACTGGTCTTTCGAACTGGGTCCATGCAAGCCACACACTGAAAGTTTCATGACCTCTTGAAAACAAAGAGTCTAATACTGCAAGAGTGAATGCTGAAGAAGAAGGGGTTAAGCTCGACCAAGCTGTGAGGGCTGACAAGTGGCTGAAGCAGAAAACGTTCAGAATGGTAAAAATGCAAGCAGCCTGAATGCAGACAAAAGTGCAGGCGAGCAAAGTCAAAGCCAGCTGACTCTTACCAGCACAGCAAACGTTGTGATCGCAGTTGCACCCGAAAATACGACTGTGAAAGGAGAGTTGATTCTTATAAAGAAACACGTAAGGAAGAATTGTCCAGAGTCAAGGTGGAAAGGACCGTCTCAAGTTCTCTTGGTGACGACAACAGCTGTGAAGTGTGCTGATCTTCTGAACTGGATTCATGCAAGCCACACACACAAAGTTCTGTGGCCTCTTGAAAGCACAGAGTCTGATCCTGCAAGAGCGAATGCTGATGAAGAAGGGGTTAAGCTTGACCAAGCTGTGAGGGCTGACAAGTGGCTGAAGCAAAAAACGAACAAAATGGTGAAAATACAAGCAGCCTGAATGCAGACAAAAGTACAGGAGAGCAAAGTCAAAGCCAACTGATTCCTGCCAGCACATCAAACATTGTGAACACAGTTGCACCCAAAAACATAACTGTGAAAGGAGATAAATGGCCTGCAGCTGCACATGAACTGGTTGCTGATAAACTCCCATCAATAATGGAAGCAGTTAAGGCGTCAAATCAGAGTGAAGTTGAAGATAGTGCTGTAAGAAGAAGGAAAAGGAAAAGAGTGCCTAGCGGCAGATACTTTTCACCTGAGTGGATCTATCTTGTCAAAAATGAATGGGAGAATGACTTTATGCCTTTTGTTTTGACAGTGAGAATTCAGTTAAACATTCAGAAACTGAAAATAGCATTTGAACTGAATTTTTAAATAACCTTGCGAATTGGTTAGCAAAGATTTTACACTCTGGAAGTGACCATAAGTGACCATCAGAATGTGTTTTATTGAAAATAAAAATGTTAACTATTTTTGAGAATCTTTTAGTTGAAACTTGATGAATTTCTTGAAAATCAAGAACTGCTGCAAAATAGTGCAAAAAGACTTTGAAAAGCCGTTTTGGGTTTGGTTTTTGCTAATCTTTTGCTTTTATATTTTCTTTTTATTTTCCCTCTCTGATTCTACAGAAGCCATGAACCCAGGACAGGATAAATGCAGTAAAAGTAAATATTTGTGCATTGGTTTGGCTATAGCGCGTATCAATGTGTGCATTTTATTGATTGCAGGAATGAGTGTTTCAATGAAAGGAAAGATGCAAAGCATATCAATTCCAGTGCAGAGAATGACAACATCTATGCAGGATAAGTAAGTTTTATAAGGATGGGGGATTGCATTTAGATTACACAAAGGGAGGTTTGTCTGCCAATGCTTATTATAGTTTGCTGTATGAATATGTGGACACAATGAATGTGTGTGATTGTTATGTGTGTATTCAAATTACTTTATCAGCACAGTAGAGAATCACCTACCACAGCCTGCTAGCTAGGGCCCCAGTGCTCATAGTGAAAACCCTATATGTCAATGTGTTTTGCCTGTCTCACTGGGATCCTGCTAGTCAGGACTCCAGTGCTCATAGTTTGTGGCTTAATGTGTGTGTTGTCAGTAGTGCTTAACTGTGTCACTGAGGCTCTGCTAACCAGAACCTTACTGCTTATGCTTTCTCTGCTTTTACATTTGTCACTATAGGCTAGTGACTTCATTTACCAATTTCAATTGGCACAATGGACCCCCTAATAAGTCCCTAGTATATGGTAACTAGGTACCCAGGGCATTGGGGTTCCAGGAGATCCTTATGGGCTGTAGCATTTCTTTTGCCACCCATAAGGAGCTCAGACATACCCTTTCTCAGGACTGCCACTGCAGCCTGTGTGAAATAGTGCACATATTATTTCACAGCCATTTTCCACCGCACTTAGGTAACTTATAAGTCACCTATATGTCTAACCTTCATTTAATGATGGCTAGGTGCAAAGTTACTAAGTGTGAGGGCACCCTTGCACTAGCAAAGGTGCCCCCACATAGTTCAGGGCCAATTCCCACGACTTTGTGAGTGCCGGGACGCCATTACACGCGTGCACTACATATAGGTCAATACCTATATGTAGCTTCACAATGGTAGCTCTGAATATGGCCATGTAAGGTGTCTAAGATCATGGAATTGTCCCCTCATTCCAAATCTGGTATAGGGGAGCCAATTCCATGCATCCTGGGGGCTCCACCGTGGACCCCCAGTATTGCCAAACTAGCTCTCTGAGGCTCGCACTGCAGCTACAGCTGCTTCCACCTCACAGGCAGGGTTCTGCCCTACTGGGGTCTGAGCAGCTCAGTCCCAGGAAGGCAGAACAAAGCATTTCTTTAGGAGCAGGGTGTTACACCCTCTCCCTTTTGGAAATAGGTGTTACAGGCTGGGGTGGTGTAGCCTCCCCCAGCCCCTGGAAATGCTTTGAAGGGCACAGATGTTGCCCTCCTTGCATAAGCCAGTCTACACCGGTTCAGGGACCCCCAGTCGTGGGACATCCAGTGCATCATGCAGGAACCCGCTGACACCTTCCTTAGGTGCATTTCTGCAGCCTTCGTCCAACCGGGGACTCTTCTTTTGCAACCTCTTCTGGGTTGGCAGGGACTCCTGTCCTTTCTGGAACTTCTTTCGACTTCTGGCCTTGGTCTCATCCCTTTGCAGGTCTCAGGTCCAGGAATCCACCAATTGTTGTTTGCAGTCTTGCTTGGTTCTTCCAATAACTCTAATCACAACTTGTAGTGTGTCCTAAGGAAACTTGCAGTACTTTTCTCCTGCTTTTCTGGGCTTTGGGGTGAGGTACTTTACTTACTTTTGCTGTATTCTTACTCTCCCAGCAATTCTCTACACACTACACTTTTCTAGGGGGGAATTTGTGATTCGCATTACACTTTCTTAGTATATGGTTTGTGTTGCCCATAGACCAATTTTCTCCCATTGCATTATATAGCATTTCCTATTGTTTGCACTATCCTATGTCTAATTACTTGCCTTAGGCCAGCCTCCTCCATATAGGCCACAATCGAAAGCTGACAATATATTTGTAGGAACGAGTGAACGTAGACATGTGTTTTTGTTTAAGAGTGTAAGGGATCTTATGCTAAATGGACAAGAACCCACTGTGCCTGATGTGCAGTACATCTGTAGAAAGTACGCTTATTACAAGTTACCGAAAGGTTGGTATGGCACATGAAACTTTGGAGTGTTTTTCAGAAAATCTATCAAGTAGACAGTATTGACAATCCAGCCGGAATTGGGAGACTTAAAATGAGATTGTAAAAGAGTAGTAAGTAGTTCAGAAAACACCAGAGATATTTTTGAGCTTTTATTGTATCAGTGAGTATGATCTCGAGCCACTTAAAGATAAGGAAATGATCAACAATTGTAGATAATATGTCAAGGGAGTTTTCAGGTGAATGAGTGAATGCCAGTGTATGTGAATGGGTGTATGCATGGTGCGTGTGGGTATCTGTGCGCATGTATGCGGGGAGGGGAGGTGTGGTAAGAGGGGCCCTGTGACTGTAGTGGCTGTGGGGGGAGGTGATGTGTGCATGTGTGGCTGTGGGGGGTGTGGGCAGGTGTGTGGTGGGTATGTGTCTAGGTATATGTTCCTTTATGGGGATGGGGGTTGAATGCGTGTATCGAAGGGGATGGGAAGTGTTTGAATCGTGGATGGGGGTGCTTGGATGGAGGGGTGTCAGGTGAGTGTTGAGTGGTGAGGGAGACAGCTACCGGTGACAGGGAAGGAACCATGGTGGTAGGCCGGCTCATAATGCTGCCAGCGGTACTCTGTAGGCTGCAGGGTCAGAGATTGACACCTCCTGCCCAGCGGCTCATACCACCATGGCAGTATGAGTGTAGAAGTGGCAGGTTGGCTGCAGCAAACCTGCCACGCTCATAATACGGCAGTATGTAGCGCCAGCCTGATGGCGGTAATACCGCCACATTAACCTTTATTGTCAGATGACCGCCAGGGACATAATGAGGGCCAGTGTAACTATGAGCAGGGACCTTATAAAAGATGTTTTATAAGCACTGGTGAGGGGAAATAGCCAAATTATTTTTCTCGCCTTGTAGTGAATACGCTACGTAGGCTAAAATGGGAGACTTCATTTTAATTAATAAATTCTCAAAAGGAGATAGATATTTCAAGTTTGGTATCAAACTGATTTTTATAACAAATCCATCCACTTGCCATTGTTGAATTTAATATAAGTAGTTCTGGGAAAACGTTTTAGAAATGTACCTGAAGGTTGCCAACTTCAGCTCTGTAATGACCTTCTCTGTTTGGCCAGCAATCAACAGCCTGGCCAGGTTGCCTTGATGAGATGTGAAGTGGCCTGGGCTGAAGACAAAGGAAGTGCCTGGGGGAGGAGATCTGCCTCAGCAGATGGTGAAACAGGATGGGGGGAGAGCAGCCAAACTGGTCTTCAAAGGAGGGTAGGACTTTTGGAGCAGCTCCCCATTTCCTGCAAACCCAGACAACCAGGTGCCTTCTTGATTAGATTAGGAGAGGGCAGGAAAGGGTTGTGTTAAGGAATTTTAGCCTCACCAGTTGGTGGACTCAACCAGACCTAACCTATAAAAATCAAATTCTGCCATTTAGAATTTTTAAAGAATGTTGCTCCCTCCCACACTTCCTAGAAAGTGGTCATCCAAGAATGTGGTGGTCTGTCTGTGATTGAACAGTTGCCCCCCCCCGATTTCCACCCCAGGAGCAAAAATAAATATGCCGGAGCTGCACCCACACCTCTGATCCCTGCTGTAATTAAATATTGGAGAAGGACTGCCCTACTGGACCACTGGCCTGCACCTGGACATGGAACTCACAAAGACTGCACCAGCTGTACACTTTGGGCTTCAACAAGAAAACGATATTGCCTTGCTCCTGCAACTCTAGGAGTGGACTCCCTGTTAGCTACAGTTACTAATGAGCTGTCCAGCGTCCCTGCATCAAGTCCTTCAAGAAGATCCCAGCTGAACAGCATCCAGTGGCCATTTGAGGATTCTTCTGGAACCTTGGATCAAGTTGTGGACACTTCAAGGACCCAAAAAGGACCTCTGGAAGAATATCCAGAAGTGTGGAGACATTTGGCGCAAGTGCAGTAAACCGCTCCACAAGTTAAAGAGGTGCATTGTGGAAGTTGTAGTCCCAGACCCCAAGAGACAAACCAGAGCCTCTGAACCTTTGGCTGGTGCTTTGGACTACTTTCCTGTAATAAGAAACACTTCTGAAAGTAAGTGTAACAGTGTACCATAGTTGGTGGCCTGGACTCTGAACTTTGTCCCTGTCCAGATTGACCTTTTTTAACCCTTGGGGCATTACGTGCTAGAATAACTTTTAATCTTTAAAATTCATATCTCTGGTTCTCTTTATTGGATATTTTGTCACTTTAATGTCTTTTTAAAGATTAAAAATATAATCTATTTTACCTATTTACTGTTTTGTGATTTTTAAATGCTTTACACACCTGTCTCCTAACTTAAGCCTAACTGCTTGTTGCCAAGGTACCAAGGGTTGAGCTGGGATTAATTTATTGAGACCTGACTGGAACTAGTGGTGGTTAGTGACCTATTGCTAAGGTTAGGTACTTACCAGCCCTTACCAATAATCCACTTTCCAACATTGTGGTTTTGCTGATCTAAGTCATTCTTTTGGAGTGTTTAACAGTATTAATGTTTAGAAGACCAAGGGCCTGATTTTAAGTGTGATGGTCCTCTGGCTGCCATACTCGTAGTGGCTGTTGGACCATCATGGTTGCAACAGTTCAACCACCACATTACGAGGTTGGCGGGCAGCCCCGTCAACCTACCGCCGTCTCTACCAGTATCAGCGATCCCGACAGGCTGACGGTAGGTGCAGGTTGCAATCAGCCCAGGGGGCACTGACCTCAACGCCACCCTGCTGATTACAACCTAGTTCTCTGCCAGCCTTTTCAAGGTGGTTTCACTACCATGAAAAGGCTGGCCGGGAACAGGTGCAGAAGGCCACAGTAGATAGAGCCCATGCCTATGGCCTATGGCCTATGGCATGGGCAGTGCAGGGGTCCCCCTCACCAGCATCCTCTTAATGCTCACTGTCTGCCGTGAATACAGTGCACATTGCGAGGGTGCTGGTGCCCCCTGTGGGCAGCAGCATTGTTGCAGGCTCTATTATGAGATGGTGACGATGCTGCAGACACTTTCCTGCTGGGCTGACTGGCAGAAACATTGGTTTACGCCAGTCAGCCCTGCAGGAAAGCCATAATGGAGCTGGCAGGGAGGTCACCACTACAGTGGCAGCCACCGTGTCAGGAGTTTGGCGGTTGGGTAGTCCCATCTGCCAAGCTTGTAATGAGGGCCATAATCTCTTTAGACGTTTTGGTCAGCCAATGCTTTTCACGTATGTTTATAATTTAGTTTTGCGCACCATGTATGTGACAATGATTTTGGGATTGTAATCAAGCTTTGAAACGTATCCAGTTTGGAGTTTGATTTAGTGTTAAATTGATCATGTTGTCTAGAAATGTTTATGATTTTATGTCATTCACTTGTGATTGAATGTATCTAACTACTACACTCTACACCAAGTCCAAAGTTCTAATCAGCCTCTAGTGGTGGCAATAGTTATGATCTCTCACAAGACTGCTTGCGGTTTCTGAACCCATGTTGGGAAGAAGACTTCCGCAAGTGCATCAGCAGTTTCTGTCACATTCAGGGCGAGTGCTGCCTGAAGACTCCCGAGCCCTTCCACATCCTCGTTCTCTGAAAAAGCCTCCAGAGTGAGAATTGTCCTTTTGCATCCACACTATCAGATTAAAAAAAATAAAAAATAAAGTAATAAGAAGTGATTTGGAGGACATTTTGGGTGAAGAACAGACCAAATATAGAAGGCATCTTTCTATGGGATTCCAATGATGCACTTAAACAGATCCTGTAGGAAGTGATTATATACATTTCCCTACTGGTGTTATATGTCAGAGGACATCTATAAATAGTGGGTTAATATGTGGCATCAGTTCAACCTTGCTTATAATATGCACTTCTTTACTAATTTCAAGTTTAAAGAAGTTAAAAGATTTTGATTTATTGTTTTTTCTCCCTGTGATACAACTAATCCTCATAGGATATCTGTTAAAAGGTTCTTTCTTCATCGAAGATTACATAATTGCAGGCGAGTTAGAGGTGTAAGATGATTTATTCAGGTGAATGGTATAGGAGAGAAAGCCCAGCCATCCCCATCATCCAGGCACCAGTTCGTATTTCTAAACACAATATTCTTATTAGAACAAACCCATACAGAGGTTCTAGAGGAATGTAACACAGTCACATTCCACATAGACTGATGTCAGTCCCAGTCACATACCACCGAGATTGATGTCAGCCCCAAGTTCCTACAATATCCTCATATTGTACCTGCACAAAGTGACCAAAATGATCTCTCCTCACAAAGGTACTCTTTATAAGTAGAGTAACAGTTAGGGCAATCTCATTAACCACAGCTGTAATACCAGGACATCTGTACACAAGATGGCAACCGAGTTGACTGACTCACTGATTGACTTACTATAAGCACTTATAAATCACACCTAGATCTTTTAAAGGATCTTGACATTTCCTACATTTCTTGCTCTTCACTCAATATTTTAACATCCTGTTGGCTTTGTCTTTTCTTTATTTAATGTCCCTCAGATTTATCCTTGTCTGAAACTTCAATTTTATCACATAGTATCTGTTAATTCATCAGTCATCCTTGCTCAACATTTTAAAATATTTCACTTCAAATTCTGTAAGACATCCCAATAGAAACATTAGTACAACCATTTGTAAAGGAGGATCTCCATCTTGTCCTTCAACATTAGAAAGTATTAGTATTCATGAGATTCTTATTGCTTCCAAACCACAACTCTTATCTACCTCCCCCAGGCTGACATGTCTTCTCAAAATGCATATTTGTTTTAAAAAAAACACGTCTCCATTGTAAACCCCTTCGGAATTCACTGCCTTTTTCTAAAAAATAGTCCTGCATATTTATTCTCTTTAAAAAAATACACAGTTTCTTCTCTACAGCAACTTCCATAAACACATGCAGGACTTCAACCTTGCATATAACATATGCACTTCTTTACTTATTTACAAGTTTATAGAAGCTAAAACATTTTTATTTATTGTTTTTTTTCTCCCTGTGAGACATCTAATCCTCATAGGTTATCTGTCAAAAGGCTCTTTCCCAACTCTTGCAAAATCTCTGAACAAGAACACTTTGGACATGGCCAAAGTAGGGTCTTCCAACCACCAAATTACTTGAATGTATCTGAGAATCACACAGACACGTATTATCCCCTAATAACCGATAACTTTAGTTAAAAGATTGACATTCTTGAGGAGGTTCTGCACAGCACATTACAACAACCTATTGACTCACTGATACATGTTCATGCTACAAAAAGGATCACATCTTCAACAACAAGCTTTCAGATATCTTTCACTCAATGTAAAGTGTTGCATTTTGATTGTGTTGTGCAACTCCACTGCATAATAGGTCTTTCCTCTTCCTTCTCTAGTACCCTTCAAAATATTACTTGACAATGTTTATACATAACAATTTATCACTAATAACACTATCTCTTTATGGGGTACAGCGATCTTTTTCTTTAGCAATAAGCTCTTTTCATTCAATACCTTCCTTAGTCCTTGTTTAATAAACAACCCATTCAAGGAGACATCAAAACATTGCTCAGTAATACATAAATTACCTTGGCGCTCGGTGATGTATTCTCCAGTTCCAGCTCCTGCTTTACTTCAAAAGTATCTCCTGAAAGAGCACTTTCAGCCAGGCTTCTACCAGTTAGCCACTTTATGAGAGCCCTGAGGCAATGGGCAGGTTCTGGAACTTCCATGTTTGCAAGACTGCATCACACACATCAACCAATTAGTCTCCATATTTCACAATCTATCCAAGAAGATACAAACTAGTCACAGTAATCCTGAAAAGTTATTAATGCAAACACAAGTCTCTAAAACTGGTAACAAGACACCAGGTTAGAAATCTTCAAAAGCAACAAAGACATGAGCACGTACAAAATAATGCCTCATCGAATCCCATGAGATCCTTCAAAATATTTTGCCATCAAATGTAGAACTCCAGATTAATCATCCATTCTCCGCTCAGTTCCGTGTAAAATGATGGTCCATTTGTCATTCCTATTGCCCAGTGGCTCATAGATATTTCTCCCATCAACTTGGAAGAGCTCACCAACACCATCCAAACTTACAAAAACAGTCAAGATGTCACAGTATGGACCGATAAATCAGTTTAAGTCACAGAAATCATCTATATGTGACAATCTATGCATTTTGTTAATCAAAGTATGATTAGCTTTGTTGTAAAGTGGTACGCCGCAAGCCATATTAATGTGCATTCACTGTAGAATACAGTACTGAAAGTGTTGTGGTACAATCTTTACATTTCATGCATAACAAATTAATTTGCTTCTATGTCATAATTCATGATGTTAATTAACGGTCTGCACAAAAACAATAGTAGTTTTCTGAAGAGAAATGTTTTAAAATGTTTTTAAAGTTACATGTAAACGTTGAAGATTGCACTTGTTCTGTGTCATAGTCACATTAATAGGTTAACAGAGTTATTTTATTTTAAATGTACTGTAAAATGAATTTTGACAAAGCTTATTAATGTTGAATTCATAGTTTTGCATGTTATATGTGTATTAATTGCATACATGAATGTCCTGTTTTAATTCACGTTGCTGAGCCTAAGTCCAGCCTACAAGGCCTTTTTTCCTGACAGTGCAGAAAATGTTTAGTCATTTTTGCTAATGTGAACTTTTCTCTCAGATATCGTTCTTATAAGAATGCCAGTTTGGAAATAGATATGCAGTTGTTTTACACACAGTGAGGGTGAGAAACTAATCTTGTGCCCAATACTATCAGGAACTGTGGAATTAAGCATGTATACGATTGTTTCAACCAGTTCGGAGGAGCAAAGATGGACGCTTTTCACATGTTGATGGTTAGTATCTTCACTGATGTTGCAGTCCATGACACTTGACTGTCTTTCACTGGGAAATTACACCTTTTGTATCATGTGAAGTGATGGATGGATGTATCATTTTGCCCTGTGAATTTTAATTCTCCAGCTGGATTTACAGCATTCATAGCATTCCTCTTTTGAGAGAGATTCTCCCCCACTCTTTACTGCTTGCTGAACCCCTTGGACTCTGAGAGGTATAATCCTCTCTACCCTTACCCATTTGAAATGCTTTGCTGAGACTTAGAGATGCTTCCATTGACCCAATAATAGTATTGACTGAGCTTCTGAAATGCTGCAGCCTTCCCTTTTTATCTACTTTTTTGCCACCCTGAGCTAGCCACCTGTTTTCCCAGATTTAATTTTTCCATATTCTTTTTTGTGCTTTTTGACTTTTGCCCACATGTATTTAACCCAACACATGTTAACATGGGTTTGCTAATTCATAGGGTGACCCCTTGCCTAGGTTACTAACTTGTAGTTCTTAACCACTAAATGATTAACAGAATTAGACAGCATTTGTTACATCATTTTCTTCACTTTCAAATTTCCTTATTTCTGTTATGTGTAGCATTTATCAAGTGTTTAGTCTGTTAATTTATGTGAACTTCTTTTAGAGGTTTTGCCAGTATATCATGATTGTGTATCTTTACAGTCTTGTCTTGAGAATTATATATGTTACTCTGAGCCTTAATCTGTAATAAAAACCTTTGGACTTCATTTCAGCTTGAAGTTTTCATTGCATGACCAAATTGGTCATGCTGTTATTCTAAATTGACTGTTGTGAAATTGTGGTGCCCTTGTCTGTACACCCTTAGTTGAGTGAAAAGATTTATCAACCTTGTCCAAAGCATAATCCTGAGAAAGAATAAACCCCAACACTCTTAATTTATACCTTTATAAAAATCCAGAAGCAAACTGTGTTGCACTGTAGGCAATCAGCTTCCAATTATATCACAATGAATGAACAGCCCTAGTTAATCTAAGAGTTAATCTAGGACTTCCATGCAGCATTTCATTCCTTGGACTATTCAATTTTTTTCAGTGACTTCACAATGCAGAAACAATTAGAATTTCAGACCCCACCATTTCCTGGATGGGTTATTCTTTAAGGTGACACACTACTTGTGAAAGTAAGCATCAACAAATCAGAAATTATCACAATTACTGATTAGGTGAACAATAGACTCTCACATCTTGAATGTATAAAGCTAAACTCCTATGCAAAAATGAACCATTTGCGACATCTTCCATAATATGTATGCAGAGTAAATGAAGAGTATTATCTTCCACTCAACTCTAATCCTGTATTGTCCTGTTATAGAGACCACCCTACTTTTCAAAGGAAGATTCAGTTACATCCTCTGGTGTCCCATTCACTTCCATGTTATCGTTTGTACTGTTCAACATCATGTAGCTAAACAATACTGAGCAGAGTTTCACTTAAATGCTGGATACATCTGTTACTCGCAGGCCTCTCAGGAATCTTTGCATTTAAAAAAAACAAGTATTTGACAGGTTCATGCCCTACATATAGGCAGTTACTAGAGGTAAGGAATCCCCTTATTTTGTTATTTTCAAATACAGAGTAACCTTTAGAATATATGTCTCACTTCCAGATGCCTGCATTGCAGCACAGGCTCATTCTGTTGCCCCTGCTTGACATTTACATAAGGCATGCGGGAGCTTGGAATACTCATTCATGCCTTCCAGCTTTCTTACTTCCCTTCTTAACCTATCCATGCCCCTACCTACACTCCTCACTTTACAAGATTCCCCCCAAACATATTTATCACTGATTTGAGTAGGTGGTAAATGTATGTGTTAAACCCCATAGAAAAGAGAATACCAATGGTAATTCTGGCTGACAATTGCGGTTCTGCATCAGGGTTGTAGCTTGGTCAGTAAGATTAGGAGGGGTGGGGTGAGCCTCAGATTTCCCAACAATTATGCTGGCACATAATGCTAAAATAAATTATACGACACAGGAAGAAGAATGCAGATTGGTAGGGATGCTAAGTAAAACAAAGAACATTATTTTGTGAAATAGCCTACATTTTTGAAGTCTTTCCAAACTTACAGAGGAAGTATGTGTGTGTTTTTGTCTGTGTGTAAAATTCCTGGTGAAATCTGGCAGACACCTCACCAAACCCGACTGAAAGCAAACATATCCAACTATTTATCACAAACTACATTTATTAATGGGAATAACACCCCAAACACCCCAAGAGCAGCTCCCCTGTTCTGCACAGATATTTGCCATTCTGTGGATTTTAACTTGTAATGGCTTAGTCCTGGTGGGGTTTTACTGCGTGGTAGCTATAATTATGGATGTGTATTTTTCAGTATCATTCGGCTTGTAACAGGGGCCAGAGCTGTATACTGTACTCAACTGTCAGTCCAGTGTTGGACGTAAATCTATCAGTAAAGTGAGACAGAACAATTTTACACAATAATATGGTTTTAATCAATTGATCTATTGGGAATATCAGCCAGTCTTAAAAAGTGACCAAAGTCTGAAGTTAAACATTCTGGATTACAAGCAATGGTATATATGCTATTAAAGCCACAAAAACACAAGTTACAAATGCTTATATGATGTAAATAGCAAGCTGGACAGATAAGAATTTGCCAACAAATGTAAACACGTCCAAAAATTGCTTACATGTTCAGGTTTAGCAGAAGCTCCCTCTTGTGTTTTTTTTTTGTAGTTCTCAGAATAAGGGAGAGATAACCTAGAAAAATATTTTTGGTTTTCTGCATAGCTAGTGCTTATCTCCTGTTTGACATCATTAGGCCCAGCCCAGTCTATCTGACTTTAACATATTCTCAATAGGATTGCACTAAGGCAGAATGCACCCTTGTTTACACCCTGTGCTCAATGACGATGCAAAACCATTTTCTTCTGTCAACCTCTTGGTGTGTTTCTTAAAACTTATGTGCACTAGGACCTATATATTTCTGACTCAGCACATCCATTTATTAGGCTTAGGCTGGTTCACAACTTGCGTAGGTTTTAAAACTATCCCTCAATTTAAATGTTTGTATTGAGGTTTGGGATTTTACATTTGTCTATATATCTATATAAGATATTCCTTTTATTTCCGTACATCACCAGGAAAAACTACCGCTTTGTTTAACACTTCGATCCCTTTCAACTTTTGACATACGTTTGCCTTTGGATACTTTCTCTTTAGAACATTGGCAACATATGTCTAATGCAAATTCTAGGCTCTAGTTTAGAAAAAAATAGTCTTGCTTCTACTAGGTTTCTACTATCAAGAGCAGGGACAACTGCTTCTTTTAGGCATCAAGACTCAGCCATTTGTATTTTCTGTATTAATGTATCAGGAATTATATTGGCATTTTCAGCTCTAATTTTAAAAGTTGCTCTTTTAAAATCAGTGATAAAGTCGACAATACAATACCGCATTGACAATGCCATATAGGGTGACTGTCATTCTCTTACCCTTACTTTAGTGAGGGCCAGACAGTCTGGCTCTTTTGCACAAGCATATGCAAAAGTGCACATATGCTTGGTTTCCTGTACTCTATTTAGAGCAGGCCAAGGGCTTACCTGTTTCCAGTCCAGACCTGCTGTTTTAAAGAGGTATCAGAGCCCCCCCATGGTGATGCACAGTAGTGTCATTTTCTAAAGCAGCCCCAGATGCTTTGGGCTTAAGCCCTGTCCTGCCTGGGTAGTCCTCTGTGAATTTGGGTCACATGGGGTTATCTCTTAACTGCTTCACTGCACATGATCCAGCATGGGACAGGCCAAAAGAGGACTCATTACCCGACTGAGGAGGGAGCCCTCAGTCATGCACCCAGTGTTCTCTCCATATATAAGGTCTTTTACATGCCTTTTCCCTTCAGGAATACTCCAAACACCACTGTGGCTCTGTTGAGGCCAGCCTTGCAGATATTTTGGGGGTGAGGAAGAGAGAACAGTTTAAGGCAGTGGTACCCAACTGGTGGTATGAGGACTCGGGCGCTCCGCGAAGCCTCCTCAGGAGGTCTGTGATTGCTAAATATAATAATATCAACAGATTAATAAACTGTATATAAATAAAGTGGCTAAATGTACAATTTAACATTTTAAAACATACTGTAAATGTAAAGGAATTTGAAATTCAAGGCTAAAAATTAAATTTGTATCCTCAGAGTTATTTGTGGTAGCAGTGCAGGTGCATGAAATAGAATATAATATGGATGATGCGTGGCTTCAAATGAATTTAGAAAAGCTCCAACCTTCCTATTAACATTCAAATTTGTATTTTATTTTTTATTTGTTTGCAAATTCAATAAAATGTGTTACCATTTGTGTATGTGTTTGATGGAATGCTTGTTTGTGTATTGTTTGTGTATTGTTTTGTGTTGAAATCATCAACAATGTTTACGCCTGGGTCCTCAGCTTCCAGTAATGGCTCAGTGGGGGGTCTCCTCATTCTAATAATGATTCAGTGGGGGTCCCCGAGTACTAATGATGATAAAGTGGGGGTCCACGGAAGTCAAAAGCTTGGGAACCACTGGTTTAAGGGATATAGGGCCTCATTATGACCCTGGCGGTACAGAACCGCCAGGGTCAACGGGGGCGGGAGCACCGCCGACAGGCCGGCGGTGCTCCCTTGGGCATTCCGACCGCGGCGATAACGCCGCGGTCGGACCGGGACAACTGGCGGTCTCCCGCCAGTTTCCCGCTGCCCAAATGAATCCTCCAAGGCGGCGCAGCATCCTGCGCCGCCTTGGGGATTCTGACACCCCCTACCGCCATCCTGTTCCTGGCGGTTCGCCCGCCAGGAACAGGATGGCGGTAGGGGGTGTCGCGGGGCCCCTGGGGGCCCCTGCAGTGCCCATGCCAATGGCATGGGCACTGCAGGGGCCCCCGTAAGAGGGCCCCGCTAGTATTTCACTGTCTGCATAGCAGACAGTGAAATACGCGACGGGTGCAGTAGCACCCGTCGCACCTTCCCACTCCGCCGGCTCGATTACGAGCCGGCTTCATCGTGGGAAGGTTGTTTTCCCCTGGGCTGGCGGGCGGCCTTTTGGCGGCCGCCCGCCAGCCCAGGGGAAAACTTGGAATACCCTCCGCGGTCTCTGGACCGCAGAGCGGTATTTTGGAGGGGGGAAGTCTGGCGGGCGGCCTCCGCCGCCCGCCAGACTTAGAATGAGGGCCATAGTAAGCACCAACCTATCAACACACTTGGCACGAAATACAGTATTTTTTCAATATTTAAGATTAGTGCACTAAATTATTACCCTACTGCCATTGGCAAAGTAGCTATTTAATACACTAAACTGAAACACTTTTGCATGTTAAAAAAATATTAGCCCAATTCCCAAAGGTAAACTTAGACATTTGGTCTAAACTTAGACCAAATGTCTAAGTTTACATCTTTGGGAATTTACAAAGGGCATTTGTGAGTAGTATTAATATGTCTGCACTTGGGGCAGATGTAAAGATACTACTCGTAAATGCCCTTTGTGAATTCCCAAAGTCGTAGACTTTTATGCTTAGTCTACGTTTAGACCAAATGTCTAAGTTTACCTTTGTGACTAGGGCTCATATTATGGAGCAGATTTAAGAGCCCCTTGTGCCATATATCACCACATTAGTGTCATTTTCTATGCTAATGTGGCGATATTATGGCTAAAATGCCGTCCCATATTTACAAGTGACACATGCATTGAGCCACATTGCAACCCCTTGCGCCACATTATGCCTGCACCAGGCATAATGTATGCAAGGGAGGATGTTCCCCCGTTAGGAAGGCCCAAAAAATGACAAAGAGAAATCTAAAAGACTTCTTTGCTCCAATTTTTTCTGCACTTTTAATGCCTGCTCAGAACAGGTGTTAAAATGGGGCTCACCATTGGTTACAATAGGCCCCTATGTACTGTTCAGGGTTAGCGCCCACATTTCGGCGCTAACCCTTAACAGTACATCAATAGAGTCACAAATGTTGGTGCTATTGCCCTCTACCATGTGCCATGGTGCGCTACATTTTAAATAGGGCGCACAAATGGTGGTGATAGGGGGGTGCTAATGGGTGCAAGGAAAGTGGCGCTGCAATGGATGCAGTGCCACTTTTCTTAAATCTGCCCCTACGTTTCTTCAACATGTGAAAACATTTCTTCTTCGTGCTTTAGATTATATACTATGATGAGTGACATCTATTAGAAGCTGTAGTGTGTTCCCCAGCCTAGCCACTCACCAATGACTATACCACACAAGGAACTGTGTATTACACATCTTTATTCATAGGCATGTAACTGCAAACTCAACATTCTAAACCTGAATTCACTTCACCACGCTCTCACACTTACATCAAAGATCTACAGACTCTATCAGGGGGCCAAAAGGGTTCCATCATTAAGAACTCACACAACACTACGGGGGTGATTCTGACCCCGGCGGTCTTAGACCGCCGGGGCCAGGGTCGGCGGGAGCACCGCCGACAGGCCGGCGGTGCCCCGCAGGGCATTCTGACCGCGGCGGTAAAGCTGCGGTCAGACCGGCAACACTGGCGGTCTCCTGCCAGTGTACCGCTGCCCTATTGAATCCTCCAAGGCGGCGCAGCTAGCTGCGCCGCCGAGGGGATTCCGACCCCCCCTACCGCCATCCAGTTCCCGGCGGTCCGCCCACCGGGAACCGGATTGCGGTAGGGGGGGTCGCGGGGCCCCCGTAAGAGGGCCCCTACAAGTATTTCACTGTCTGCTTGGCAGACAGTGAAATACGCGACGGGTGCAACAGCACCCGTCGCACCTTCCCACTCCGCCGGCTCGATTACGAGCAGGCATCCTTGTGGGAAGGGAGTTTTTCCCTGGGCTGGCGGGCGGTCTTTTGGCGACTGCCCGCCAGCCCAGGGAAAAACTTAGAATACCCTCCGCGGTCTTTCGACCGCGGAGCGGTATTTCGGAGGGGGAAGTCTGGCGGGCGGCCTCCGCCGCCCGCCAGACTTAGAATGACCCCCTACATCTCTTCCTCTGTTAAATAAGAAATTACAATTTTCTTTTACAAATACATGCACAATCATAGTTCTTCAATGACCCTTTGTGACGCTCTAATTATTCGCCCCGATCATGTCTTTGGAAACCGGGAACAGGTAAAAGGAGTGTCCATGATCTGCGTTGGCGATGCAGGATCAACAGTAGTCAAGCGTTTTTCAGTTGTCCTTTCAAAACCAGTTTCTACATCCACATTTGTATCTGTCGAGTGATGAGCTGCATGTTTGAAATGCAAGGAATCTCACATAATGGACTTCCCTATATGTTGGGCAGTCATTATGTGCCTTTCCTGGTTGCAACATGGAATGCCTGAATATCGAATGGAGCATAAGACTTACGTTGTCTCAGCTGATGGGTGAGTACTCAATCTCCTCTAATGAAGACAATCTCTTTTGGGTGTCGTCTCTTCATTTTTCTTTTACAATTAAAGTCTTTGATATGTGTCTCTTCCTCAGTACTTGATCTTTTGTTGGTCCATTGAGGTAACTTGGTCATCATTGCTCTTCTGAACATCAAAGTTGCAGGAATTTCATCTGTGGTTGAGTAAGGAGTTGAACGGCAAGCTTGCAAGGTAGAATTTAAGACAGTTTTAAGGTTGAGCTTTTCCAAGGCAGCATGCTGATCAGCTTTTTTTTAATGCTTGTTTGACGAAGCCATTAGCTTGTGGCCAAAGAGGTGTGCTTTTCTGATGCTTTATATTAAGATGACTGAGAAAGTCTCTGAATTCTTGACTGTTGAAACGCTGGCCATTGTCAGACTTAAAGATTGTAGGAATGCCCAATGTCACAAAGATGGCATCTAATCTCTCGATGACTCTCTCTCTCGAGTGAGAGATGAGCGATCTACTATCAATGGAAAACAGGAGTATTCATCAGCAATCACCATCAGGTGATGTCCCTTATCAAGAAGACAAAAAGTGTCAACAGCACTTCTTTCCCCTAGCTGCTTTGGCAACTCTGATATGCTTAAGGGGTGTCTAGTGGTTTTGGATGACAGGCAGTTGCATAGATGACAGGCCTTCAACTCGCTTTTAACCCTTTTATCCAGATAAGGAAACTAGGTTCAGTGTCAGAGAGGTTGTTTTGTGGTAACAATTCCATGCTGTCCTTCATGTGCCACTTCAATTATCTTTTGCAGGAGACTCCCCAGAATAACAATTCTTGAAACACCTCATGATAATACCTTCTTGAGTCATGGACAATTAATCTTTGACGTTCTTAAACTTCTGGTATTCACTGGCAAGAGGTTGAGTATGCTGTTTCCAAGACTGATGTGTAATAATGTCTTTGAGTTTTAACATGTCACTTTCTTGACTAATGGCAGTGACAATTTGCTCCACCAAAATGGCAGCTGGTGTGTTTGATTTCAAAATGAACTTTATGCTGGCCCCAGCTGTCCTGGGAGGGGTACCATGACACCGTAGAGGCACTCTGGAGACGTTATTGGCATGGTGCACAAGTGTGTAGTTCCATTCTTGCAATCATAGACCCCAACATTCAATGCAAGGAGGCTTCTTTGCCTTTGGATTGCCAAAGATGGCCAACAATGCTTGATGATCCGTCACAAGTGTAAAAGGCTTTCCATATAAGAACACTTGGAAATGTTCACATGCCCAGACCACTGCTAAACTTTCTCTTTCAGGTTGTGAAAACGTACATTCAGTTTGGGACAAACATTTGCTTGCAAATAACACAATAAGGGGGTCATTATGACCCCAGCAGATGGCGTTAATATGGAGGAAAGTACTGCCAATAGGCTGGCGGTACTTGTCTCCATATTAAGAGATTGGCAGTTGGGCTAAAGCCAAACCGCCAATGTACCACCCAGACCGCCACAGCAGTAACGACCGCCGGGCTGGTGACTTCACACTCCAGCCCGGCGACCGTCACTTGCCCGCCTACGGGATTATGACCCCGCCTACTGCCATGGTTTTCATGGCAACCTTACTGCCATGAAAACCATGGCGGTAGGCACTATCAGTGACAGGGAATCCCTTCCCTATCACTGATAGGGGTCTTCCCTACCCCCTCCCCCTCCACAGACTCCTCCCACCCCCTTCTTCCTCTCCAGACCCCCCTTCATACACGTACCGTTATGCACACACGAACATACACATACACACACTCATTCCCAAATTCATCCACACATGGATACACCCATTCACACACACATCTACATACACATACATACAAGCACAAAAGCATTCACACAACACAACATACATGCACTCACTCATCCATACATATACACACATACAACCCGTAACACACCCGCATACACGCACGCACAGATATACACACACACACACCCCCACACACACACAACACCCCCCACCCCACTCCCCTGTCAGAGCACCTCACTTACCTGTTGTCAGGGGGTCCTCCGGCAGGAGACAGGACGGGGCACTGCTGCCATGTGTCATAATACAGTCTGCGGCCAGCAGCAGCGCCACCTTACCGCCATCTGCCGATATGGCCACAGACAGATTTCCACCATCCTTCTGGCAGATATCCAGCTGTGGTCATAATCCGGCGGATGTCTGGTAGCTGCGGCGACGGTCTTTTGGTGGCCGCGAAGCGGCGGTAGGCGGTTTTTACCACTGGGGTCAAAATGACCCCCTATGTCTTTGAGCATTTGGGTTACAAGGGTTGTGCCTTAACCAATTGGGCTAGCACCAACAACAACTTCTGTATGGAGCTTTGGAATAAAATATGCTATTTCAGTAGTGTTTTCAATGACTTGTTGGATTCTCTTAAAGCTTTGCTCACATTCATGGTATCAATTAAATCAAACATTATTTTTTGTCAAGTCTCTCAATGGAGCACTCACAGTGGAAAATTCATATGTATCAGGAACAGTAACTGGCCATGCCAAAGAATGAAGGTACCATGGAAACATTTTGTGGGGGACTGGCAGTTGACAATGCTTGCACCTCTGCTGGATCAAGTGTCATATCCACATCAGAAAATATACGGCCAAAGAACTTTAACTTTGTCACATTGAATTCACATTTCTCAGCATTGAAAGATAAGTCTGCATCAACCAGTAAACAACACACTTGCTTGAGAACTTTGCTTTGCTCCTTCTGTGTACCTCCGAAAACTAATATGTTATCACGATAGTTGAAAGCATTCATGACAGGCTGTATGATATGTTGAATGACATCTTGAAAAATCTCAGCAGCTGATGACAAACCAAAATGTAGTATTTTATATTGAAATAGACCAACATGTGTAATAAAGGCTGTAATGTACCTGCATTCCTCTTCTAGTTCCAAACTTATGATATCCTTTATATAAATCAAGGCGAGAGAAGACTTTTGCAATTTTTTAATTGTGTTATCATGTCAGCACAGTACGGAACTCAACAAACTTCTCTTTCAATTGCCTTGTTAGCTTGATGTATGTTCACACAGATGTTTACAGCTCCTTTACTGTCCTTTTTGGGTACCACTTCTATGGGAGGCATCCATGGCACTGGACCAGTAGAATGCTCAATAGTATCATGTTTAAGTGAGAAATCAAGTTCCTTTTCAACAACTTCTTCTAAATGAAAAGCAATTAATCTGTGTCTTTGATCAACAGGGCAGACATCCTCATTAATATGCAATTGTACTTTCATAGTTTAAAGCTTTTCTAACCCATGAAAAAACAAACGGAACTGACTTACTATTTCATGATGAACATCCATGTTGTAGTTCACTGAGATCAGCCCAGTATCAGCAGCCGTCCTGAAACTGAGTAAATGGGCACTTTCACTTTTGTCTTCTTGTGATTCATTGTTGCGACAAATTAACCGTGCCTTTTCAATGGTGTTGATGCAGCCTATGCATAAACTTTTGTTTCAATGGCATCAGTCCAGGCAATGGACATAACTCATGATACTTCTCCTCAGGCACAATGTTTATCGATGCACCACTGTCAATAATGAAAGGCATTGAAAACTGTTTAATTCAGTACAATCTTCAGACAATGTTTGAATGACTTTGGTCAACTTTTCTTTGACTGGTATGTCTCGTCACATGCAGCCAGTCCAATATGTGCAAACGTTTCTGAGGTAAACATCGACATTGCACAATCATCTTCTTCATTTTGCTTGATGTTGATAATGAAAAACGTTTTGACCATGATTTAGATGATGATTGACTTTGTTTGGTTTAACTTTGCCTTAGGTATTGTCATCATTGGCCATGCGAGCCTGCTTCGAATGTTGCTTCTCGAACAGTCAGGTGGCCATTTTGACTTCTCACTGCGATTAACTTATTATGCCCTTACAAAGCATTACAAACTGGTTCACTTTCCCACAGCCATTACATATCTGTCCAATGGTGGGACATTTACCTTTGTGTAGAAATGACAATCCACACCTGAAACACAACTTATTTTTCCATGGAGAGATCACTTTATGTCCATCAACCTTGTGCTACTGCTTGTCTTTCAGATCATCTCACTTTGGGCACCTTCAGCCTCCATGTCAGCAGCTTGTCGATCTACATGCTTTTCAGCTCCGGTGGCCATGAGAACTCCTCCCAGACTTAAGGCCTGATTACGAGTGTGGCGTCTCACGACCACCAGACTTTTAGAGGGGGTTGGACAGCCGCGGCTGTGGCAGTCAAGCTGCTTCATTACGACCCTTGTGGTCTGACCGCCAGTGGACCTGCGTCTCCACTAGGATCTCTGATCCCGATGGGATGATGGCAATCTTGGTTGTGATCAGCCTGGGAATGCTACCACACCTTTCCCACTAGGCTTACGGGTGGGAACCTTGGTTCCCGCCCGCCAGCCCAGTGGAAAAGTTGCAATGGGGCCGGTCTCTTTGTCGGGAGTTTGGCAGTCAGATGTTTCCGACTGCCAAACTCGTAATAACTGCCTAAAAATGTATCTCAGAGTTCGTCATCTGAATGAAGCAGAAAGGCATCCACCCATCAATAGCTCTGATACATAATGCTTCCTCTTCATTAAATGCATTGAACTTATAGTGTTTTATGAGCGCATCCAGTCTCTCAACAAATTTGTCTATGGTTTCACCAAATCTTTGTCATTCTTGACTGAAAATATACCTTTCGAGCGAGGAGCACACTGTGAGTCTCGGGTACATTGAAGATAGCTCTCACCATTGATGTTCCTTAAAACTATCACCACTTATGAATTTGTTTTTTGCAATGCTGGGAGTAAAAGAGAATCAATTGAGTAAGAGAAGCGCGTCATTCCAGGAGGAGGCGGAGGCACTGTGTCAGGGGGCAGGAGCCCTTTAAACTCGTTTCGCGCTCCCGCATCCGCGGGAAGCGCGTCATTCCAGGAGGAGGAGGAGGCACTGTGTCAGGGGGCAGGAGCCCTTTAAACTTGTTTCGCGCTCCCGCATCCGCGGGCTGTGTCAGGGGGCAGGAGCCCTTTAAACTCGTTACGCGCTCCCGCATCCGCGGGAAGCGCGTCATTCCAGGAGGAGGCGGAGGCACTGTGTCAGGGGGCAGGAGCCCTTTAAACTTGTTTTGCGCTCCCGCATCCGAGGGACGCACACGGGCGGCGCCCGCCATCGCCCGTTTGAGGCTGGGCTGGGCTACCCCTCTTTCATCTCCTCTGGAGTGGAGTGGAGTGTAGTCATTTCCTCCTTCCAGTCATTTAGGTTATTGTCTAGTTCTTGCGAACAGCTCCTATGGGGAAACGTAAAGCCAGAAATAGCCCACAAGGGGGAAATGCCCAGCCCAAGATTCCTAAGTTGTTTAAAACTCCTCGCGCTCCGTCAGGCTGTGTGGCGGATGATATTGACATCTTAATAGAGGAAGTGGAGGCCTTGCTGACTAAAAAAAAATAAAGAACCACAAAGGTGCTTAAAAAATGGCTCCCTTTCAACCTTCCTGAAACCCTGCGACAAGGGAAAGATCCCCACCAGCGATGTCCTTGCGAGGCCCTTGCCCCCCCCAAAGCAAAGGGGGCCTACATAGAGCCTCGGTAAGTGCGGAGGGAACCCCAGCTAGAAGTGTGATTGTTAATGAGATCCCATACTCAAATCGTTTCTCTGCTCTGGAGTCCCTGGGCACAAACGATAATCTGGGTATTTTTTATGACCAAGCCACTAGTCAACATGAGACCCATCCCATGCAGAAGGTCTTGTTAACGCTTGTTGTAGAATTAAAAGAAGAAGTGAAAGAACTAAAGTCTTCTCTAGCTGAGGTCTTGTCTTTACTTCGTTCCAAAAGTACCTCCATGGAACTTCGCAACCTAAATAACCATGAGCCATTTATTAAAACTAGGCCCTATATAGCACCTGTTCCAGGGAAAACTAAGGAAAAATCCTTGCTACAGCCACTAAGTGCCCCGACCCAGGCAAACTCAGCTTCATCATCTGACCAGTGTAGTCCCTTTGGATCAAAAGAAATTCCTGGCGTACCAACACTGGCCTACCCAAAGTATATAAGGGTCGCAAATTCCGCACAAAATGCACTCCTGCATAGAGCCGGTGACTATTCAATTTATATGTGCAGGGTTCCATCAGTAGTAACAGATATGAAGGAAGACACGATGTCTTTAAAAAATAAAGTTATACATTGGATTCGGCACACCCGCCAATGCAGCTCTGTAATACACTTAGACATAATTTCTGCCCAGCGATATCCCGCTTCGGTAGGCCAATTTGATACGATAAAGTTGACACTAGCTACCCCTGATCTGGTAAGGGGTCTCGTATCTCTAGAAGTGAGAAACCCTTTGAAAAATGACTCGAAGATCTATTTTAAAAGTTGTTGGCCCGAAGAAGACCACGTGCCAATTATAAATACACGAGCTTCTATGAGTCCTTTGGTGCAATCCAACAAACAGGATAGTCCCCCCGTGAATGTCTCAACAATACCAAAGAATCCTGTCCAATTATCCCTGGCAGATGAATCTGATTGACTTATTCCCGAACAGGCCCAAAGGGAGTCATCCAACTTTATATTCTATGAGGAAAAGGGGTCCCCATCAGTGCCCCCTGCTGAAAGGAGGGAGAAATCTCTATTGCCAGATACGAAAGATGCACTCTTTAACTCTACTTCTAAAAACCCAATTGGTAAAATGTGTAGTCCTGCACCTTCATTGAAGAAGACGGCAAGCGATGGGCATTTAACTCCAAACTTTTTGTCATGGAACTTGGCAGGAATCCGTACTAAATTAGTTGATCCTGACTGGGGGGGGCTTCATCGACAATTTTGACATTTGTTTTTTTCAAGAAACATGGATGATAGAAAATGTACTCAGGCAAGGCTTCAAATCCTACTGCAAATCAGCAAGTCCTTCCCCGATGGGGAGACCAGCTGGAGGTCTCATCATATGGCTGAAGAATACAGTCAAGGGGAAAATCAAAGAAATTGAATTGGACTCAGAGGACATATTGGCCTTATCCATACAGCAGAAGTCTGGTTCTTCTCTACTATGTATTAACATTTATAATAGACAAGGTCCCCCAAACAAATTGTCTAAAACATTCTGGGCCTGATTACAACTTTGGAGGAGGTGTTAATCCGTCCCAAAAGTGACAGTAAAGTGACGGATATACCACCAGCCGTATTACGAGTCCATTATATCCTATGGAACTCGTAATACGGCTGGTGGTATATCCGTCACATTTGGGACGGATTAACACCTCCTCCAAAGTTGTAATCAGGCCCTCTATGTACTAAATGCTTTAGTTTTGGAATATATAAACTCGCATTTTATCTTTATTGTAGGGGACCTAAATGTAACACTTGAACCAAATTGTGCTTTCTCAGAAGTGACTCAATTAGAAGACGCAGCATGGAATATCCCACCTTTTTCCTCTCTAAAGAAACAGGTCAGGTCAAACAGTAGAGTGCTCCAATTTATTCATTTTGTGATCACCCATGGCCTTCGCCCAGCGAATGGCCGTTTTCCCTCAGACACACCTGCTAAGCACACCTTTTTTAGAGGCCAGTATAGTAGTACACTGGACTATGCGGTAATTGATACAAGAATTTGGTTTTGTGTACATGATATGTATGTAGGAAGACAGTACACAAGTGACCACGCCCCAATTTTAGTCACCTACGAGGGCCTAATTCTAGAAAATGAGGATACCAAACATAACAAGAGAGTTTCTTTACCCCTAACACTCTCCTCTAACAAACGTACCTTGAAATGGGAGTGCTTCCAAAAGTCAACAAAATTGCAGAAGACATTGTATGATATAGTATCAACACATCAGCTTGTTGAAATTCCCTTCTTTCATTCTCCAAATGAGATTCTGAGTATCCATACGGCATTATTTGTTACTCTTCGGGATCTTTTCCTAAAAACTAGCAGAGAAGCCAAACATCTGGTGCGTTTCCGCCACAGGTGGTTTGACAAAACATGCAGGGTTGCTAGAAATGGCTTGATCAAAGCAATCAAATCAAGAGATAAAACCCTGATAACGAATGCCAGACGAGATTATGCGCTAACAATAAAGCATGCCAAAAACAATTGGGAAATGGAGGCCTGGCAGAATCTATTGACAGCAGCCAGGGAAAAGCACACAAAATGCTTTTGGTCCCTGGTAGCTTCCAATGGGCGAAACCAGGGCAATAGACTTGACTGCCATATCCCCGCCGATACTTGGGCTGACCATTTCATGAAACTTTATGAAGAGGAAGTCCATGATTCTGAGGCGTACAAATTGGGTGTCCTCTCGGAGAATAACCCTATGCCATTTACACTCGCTGAAACACAAGAGGCCATTATGGCCCAAAAAACGGGAAAGGCTCCTGGCCTCAATGGTATTCCGGACGATTGATATAAATCTGACCCAGAGCTATGGGTCCCATTTATAAATAAAGTATCTAATGCAGTTTTGGCCACTGGAGATTATCCTCGCACCTGGAGGGGTGCTATCATTATACCTATCTATAAAAAGGGAAATCGATCTGACCCAACAAATTACAGGCCAATTAGTCTTTTGGATAATCTCCCAAAAATATTTTGCCATCAGATCCTGATAAGAACCAAGGCATGGATGCAAGAATCACAAATCCTGAGGGACTTCCAAGCCGGCTTTAGGGAAAAAATTAGCACAATCGACCAGATATTTAGATTCCTCACGATTAAATGGAAGTCTGTCGACCTGGAAGGAGGGAAGTTATTCGTAGCCTTCGTGGACCTCAGATCTGCTTTTGACTTGGTCCCACGCCAAAAGTTATGGGAGATACTGGATAGAGCAGGACTCCCATGTACGCTATTAAACACAATCAAAAGCTTGCACAATAAGACCTTTGCCAAAGTTAGATGGGGAGCAAATGGGGAAATAACAAGAGAGATCCCAATTAAAAGGGAGTGAGGCAAGGGTGTGTTTTGGCCCCAACCCTCTTCCTAATATTTATAAATGCTTGTATTCCTTATCTATTTGCTTGTGACAATGATGCACCCAAAGTAGGGGGGGTGAAGACACCATGCCTGCTCTTTGCGGACGATACATTATTGCTATCCCAAACAGCGTCCGGTCTAGGAAACTTACTACAAAAATTCACATCCTTCTGTAGAGATCATGGTCTTGAAGTGAACTCTACGAAAACAAAGTACATGATCTTTGGTGACACCAAACATAAAGTAAGAAAGACTATCTTCATGGAAGGGGTAGAGCTGGAGAGAGTTGCAGATTTTGTATATTTGGGGGTCAGACTTGAGGATACGCATAGATGGCAGGCTCAGATAGCAAGGGCACATATGTCACTGAAGCAGAACCTGGGTGGCGTACTGAGATTTACAAGCAGGTCCCCTAGGTTCGCAATCACTCCAGCAATGGAAATATACAAGCTACAAGAAAGAGGGAGTGCTCTTTATGGAGCTGAGCTATGGGGACATGGTAACTTAAAGGATTTGGAGATTGCTGAAAATTCCTTTATAAAGTCTCTTCTAAGAATACCCACTAGCTCTCCTACGTTACCTGTATGCATGGACATGAACCTTGATCCTATTGCTCATATAGCAGCGTTGAAACCAATATTATATTGGATTAGAATATGGTCCTTGGATATTCTTAGTCCATATAGGACATGGTTGAAAGCTCTGATTAGTGGAAACTATATGGAAAAAATTCCCTGGTGCAAGCATGTTAGGGCCACTCTGACTAAACTGGGGCTGGTCCATTTCTGGATGGCCCCTAATGATTTACCCAAAAATGCGGCACAAGTTGTAAAGGATGGATATTGGCGGTGGCTAAAAGTGAGAAATCTAGCAGAGGTCCCTCTAGGTAGTTTGTCTGACAAGTTTACATCAGTCAAATGTCACTACGAGTTTGAATCATATATGGATTTGATGACATTCCCACGAGCCCGTGCCCTTTACATTAGATTTAGAATAGGCTCGCTACCTCTACGCTCTTTCACCTGCACTTGGTCTAAAGATGACCCTCATGCCAATCTTTGTCCGATGGGCTGCTGCCTTCCCGAATGTAGTGCACATGTATTATTCCATTGTCCTGCTTATGATAAACAACGAACTAAATGGATTGTACCTCTCTGTAGAATCATGGGCTTTCAGAACCGTTTTACTGCCCTTAGAATTTTTAGGTCTAATACCGAGGACATGGTGACATTTGCTTTAGCTAGCTATTTAGATGAAATTTGGTGTGTCAGAACAAAAACGCTAAAATTATCACACTAGCAGGAGTTTATAATGGGAAAAGTTTTGTATTTTATTTTAACCTACCTGTCGTTTTTAACTAGGAAGATATTTGTGTCACAATATTTATTATGGAAAATTTAATATACTCTTTATCTCGTTTTTTATGGTATGATCTCTATATGGTATGATTTTAAAGGGAAAATGTTTTATACTTAAGGACTTTTATCTATAGTTTATTTTTGTAAAATTGTGATTTCTTGTGATGTGCTTTTATGGTATTTGCGTTTTACCGAAATAAAGCTAATGAATGAATGAATGAGTACCTTTCGTAATCTACATTTGGCATTGAATTGAACTTGAGAAGTAAGGCTTTTTAATTTCAAGGTATGTAACTTCGTCAGCTTGCAGCATTTTCTTTAGATTTCTTTTACACCCTTACCTGCAAGATTATTAAGGTATTTACTAATCTTCTTGTTACCTGAGTTGCTGTGTTTTAAGGCATCCTGTTGTGCCTTTTGACACCTTGTTGATCTGTGCCTAGCAGCATTTTTGATTGCAGCCTTATCTTGCAATTTGCTGTTGCTATTTGCTGCACTTCAAAACCTGGTTATATCGACCTTCAGTTTTATTGTAATTGAAATTGTAATTGTATTTCTATAGCGCTTACTACCCCTGATGAGACGTCGAAGTGTTTTTCGGTGAGAAGCACGCTACTCTGGTGTAAGAAAAGACCTCTTTTGACATGGTTAGCCCCCCACTTTTTGCCTGGAAGATAATGTGGTTTCAAGCTGTAAGTGCGTGAGGCCCCTGCTAGATAGGTTCACAGGGCCAGATCACTTTCCCCCAAACTGTACTATGTTTAGCATTTCAGCCACCTTTGTAAGTCCCTAATAAATGGCACCCTGGCACCTAGGGAATGGGTACTGAAGAGGACCACCCAGAGCTGCAGCACCAATTGTGCCACTATGAGAGGCCCCACAGCAGCCTAATGCAGTCTGCCATTGAAAGTGCATGACAAGGTGTATCCAAAGCTGCAAACTTGACCTGGCACACACCAACAGTGCCATGTCCACTAAAACTGCATGCAATATAGCTACATCACCCCTCTGGCAGGCCTTGCAGCACCAACGCAGGGTGCACTATAAAATATGTGAGGGCATATGTGGGCATGAGCAAATATACCCCTACTGTGTCTTTGTGAATCCTTAGACATAATACGTGTGTAGGGAAACCATAGCAAATGCTTGTGTTTGACAGTGGTTATTACAAGTTCCCAAGATACATGATAGCCTCTTTGAACCCTGGGTTGTTTGGTATCAAACAACCTAGAATAATAAAGCCACACTGAGGTCAGGGTTGGAATTATTATAAAATGTACCCATAGGGCACCTCAGAGGTGCCATCTGCAAAATCTAACAGCCCTGGCATGGTTGCTGACTGATCATACCCAGCATGCCACCACCAGACACATTTCTGGACTCCTGGGGTGAGAGCTTGTGCTTTCAGGAACCAGAACACAAATACTTTGCTGGGCAGATGTGTCACACCTCCTCCCCCAAGGAAGCACCCTGCATCAATGGTCAGTTTGAAAGACTTTATCATCTTTGAAATCTGACCCCCACTTATTCTGCTAGCAGCATATAGCTGCCTAATGGTTATAACCCCATTTTAGGTGGGAAAACCAGCGGGAAAACTAGCAAAGATAGGTGGAGTGGCTACTACCATCCTGCACCACCCCTCTGGTGTGGCAGGTGAGACCACTCCATTTCATTTTCCTCCATCTTGGATTTTAGAAAAATAGCCAGTAGGGGTTATGGATGTGACCCCTTCCCACAGGAAGTTGTCATATAGTGAGTGTAGCCACCTAAGGTAGGTGGCCCATTGGCCACTAACAGGTACTCCCCCTAATGCCTGCTAAATGCAGCATTTAGGGGACATCCCAAGACCAAGACCTCAGATTCAATGGACACAAAGACCAGGATAAAAAAGACCCAAGGCATGAGAACTGAGGCCCTGCTGCAGATTAAAAGCTGACAAACTCTGCCTGCTGCTCCAAGGACTCGACAGTCACCCCTGAGGTGATGCCTGGAAAACTGAAGGACTCTACCAAACCCCAGAGCACCTCCCTCCTTCTAAAAACACCAAGAACCTCCCTTTGGGTAGAGGTATCCCTCCCTGCACCCAGCAGGCAAGGAATTCACCAAGTCCATTAAAGTGACCAGATGCTTACCAATGACCCAAACCCAACAGTCTAGCCAAAAGCTGTACAACAGCTCTCTGGGACAAGATGTATAACTGTGCCATGTTTGGTGCTACTAGGGCTTTTTAAGGCTGTGGCATACTACTACCCAGTGTACCAGACCCCTAACATCAGACACCTAGATGCAAAGTCCACTCCAGACTACTAAAACCCCAAAAGTAAGCACCAGTCAAGGGACTTCAGGTCACCCGAGACCCACCCCAGAGTGGCCCTGCAATTCACCCTTAAAGTCACCTGCTCCTGATTCCCAGGACCGTAAGATGCAAAACTCCTGGCTGACCTATCTGCGTTGGACCAGGCCTCCCTGGTCTTTGCATTGACCAACCAGCTGTGCCCTAGGGTTCGGTAACCCCTTGCAACCTTCACCCTCTAAGGGGATCCAGTGACTTACCTTCAAGTCCATCTTTGCAGTGTATTTCCAAGTTGTCCCCTTCTTCTTTGAGAGCCAGCTCCAAGACCATCAGCCGCTGCTCCTGCTTGAACCGGAAACCACCTGATGTCCTCCGACTGTCCCACTGGACACTCTGATGACATTGATCTAAAAACAGAAGGTGACATTTGTGAGAGCATTACCTGATTCTATATGTATTTTTAATGATTTTCCCGTTGATTCCTGGGATGCGTAATTATGCACAAAAAGAGAACATTTTCTAAATTTTGAAAAATCATAAGAAATGAAGTATTTATTATATATTGATAATTTTGATCTTAGACATTTTATGAAATCTAAAGTATTTTTGTAAATTGGTGTTCTGTTAGTCTTCCGAGTCTGTGTCCACATTTATTGAAACTCTGAGTATAACAAATGCTTAGCACATTGCCTCGATTAGCCTAACTGCTCACCCACACTACCAAAAAAACAGAGCATTACCTGGTCTGCTTTTTACCTCAGGATACCAAAGTGGGGTTGCTTGGACTCTCTGCACAGTGCACAACCTTTTAGTGCACTATATAGAGAGCCAGCCTCCTACGTTTGGTAGATCAGTGGTGGGATCTAAGACTTTGCAGCTGCTGATACCCCACTGTCACTAAGTGATCACATGAATAGCTCTAAACATTGTCTTTAGGAAAATTTTATTTTTCAATTGGACTATTTTTCAAAAATGTAAGATTAATTGCTAGGGCCCCGGTTAGGTCCCTGAAATAGTGATTAGAATTTAAAAGACTTTACTATAGTTAAGCCCTAGAAAAGGTTTTCAACATTTTCGTAATGTTTCCAAAAAAAATTTAAAAGTTAAAACAGTCCCAACTTTAGTGAGAACAAACATGTCTGCTGCAGAGAACCAGACTCAGGAACTTGACCAGACCCCTTGGATGGGAATGATGTACACCCAGCTAAGGGCTCTCTGAAAAGGTTACCAAATTCAGACTGGTACTCATGCTACCATAGAAAAGCTTAGGAGGCTTGTAGCAGAATACAAGACTGAATACTCAGTGGATTAGAGTGAAACTTCAGAAAAAGAAAATCAAGAAAACTGCAGTGAAGTTGAGGAAGAGGAGATAGGAACCTCAGTGTCAGAAATAGGAGCTCCCTCATAGGAGGATTTGGCTCTAGACATACTGACCAAAAGATTGGCTTTAGAAGCACAATTTTGGGGGATAGAAGTTAAAAGAAGAGAGTTGGACCCATCTCTGGTGGCATACAAGCAACTATGGAGAAAGAGAAGTCTTTTAACCTAAAACTCCCCAAAGGAGTTATCCCCCCTTACTCAGAAGGTGATGATATAATCAAATGGATTTCTGCCTATGAAAGAGCCTGCATAGCCAGGGAAGTAGATAGGAAACATTGGGACTCTCTGTTGTGGGAACTGTTCTCAGATAAATGCAGGGACAGACTCCTGACATTGAATGAGGCATTTGCTAAGTCCTATGAGCTCATGAAGGCTACCCTGATTGAGGGTTTCGACTCACCACTGAAGAATACCGAATAAAATTCAGGAATATAAAAAAAAAAACATAGTCAGTCCTGGGTTGAATTTGTGGATTTTTCTGCGACTGGTTAGATGGTAACAAGGTACAAGATTTGGATGGGCTTTACAATTTGATAGTGAAAGAGCATCTTTTGAGTAATTGTTACAATGAGAAACTACATCCCATCCTGGTAGACCTAGGTCAACTTTATCCTCTAGAGTTGGGGAAGAAGGCAGACCACTGTGTCAAAACAAGGGTAACAAAAACTACCACTGATGGCGGAGACCAAAAAAAAGAGGCCAACCCCTCCCAAAGGAAAGATGGGAACAAAAATGAAAACAAAGAATCTTCATCAGGCCACCAAAAGCCACTCAGGAGGGTGGGCCCGAGACTCCTCAAAGTCTAAGGGTAGGTACAACAAAAAACAATTTGACCCCAAAAAGGCTTGGTGCCATTATTGCAAAAACAAAGTACACCCAACTGGAGACGCTCACTGTAAAAAACACAAAGAATGCCTCTACTCCACCTGCAGTAAATGCAGTTGCAAATCTCCAGATGGGATCAAAGTTGTGGCCTGACCATGCCAGTGAATCCACAGAGACAATATTAATCACAGAGGGAGGGGTTGACTTATCCTGTGCTGCTTGGTCTACTAACATGCAGAAATACAGAGAGCATCCTTTGATTCATGAGATTAAGGTAGAAGCCTCACCACCTGGTCTGGTTGTATCAGTGCCTGCTGGGAAAACTTATCCTCTCATCAGTACTGACAATGTCACAAACATCCATCCCATTGCAATGGTATCTTTTGACTGAGGGGAGTAGCTGGACAGAAAGAAGTGGCTGTGTCCCCATCTATCCCTGTGGACTATATGCTTGGAAATGACCTGGAGAATTCTCCCTGGGCTGAAGTAGAACTGAGGACCCATGTAGCCATGTTTAGAATCCCAGAATGGGGTTGTGTCAAAACAAGGACACAGAGCAATCTCTAGAGTGAGAGATTTTGGATCCATGAAGAATTGACCAATCCTCCAAGAGAAAAGGCAAGAAGACTGGGGAACAGCTTTTAAACAGACCACAAGTCAGAACCCCTCTTCCCAGAAAGGGAACTTGTTAACTTCAGAGGGAACTATGTATGGAGAGCTTGGGACTTACCACCAGAGTTTGTAGATCCAAGGGGGCCCTCTAGGGAGGATCTGTGCCAGGGACAAAAAACCTGTCCCACTCTTGAAAGCCTGAGGCAGCAATCTGCACAGGAATAACAGGGTAATGCTAGGGGTACACACAGGATCTATTGGGAAGATGTGCTCCTTTATACTGAGGTCAGAGACCTTAAGCCTGGGGCCACCAGGAGGATGGTAGTGCCTAAGCAGTACGGAGAGTTTCTTCTCTCTCTAGCCCATGATACCCCCACCTGAGCACCTGGGCTAAACCGAAACCTGGAGTAGGTTAGCAAATCAATTTACTGGCCTGGGATGTCCTAAAGGGTGAAGGACTTGTGCCATTCCTGTGCCTCCAAGCCAGTGGTAAGGCAGGTGGCCACCTGAAGACGCCCTTAATCGACTGCCTGTGGTTGGGGTGCCCTTCTGAAAGGGAGGGGTTGACATTGCTGGCCCCCTTGACCCTCAAACAGCCTGAGGAAAAAGCTATAATATCCTAGTGGCAGTGGATCATGCCACTAGATATCCTGAAGCTATTCGTCTTAGGACCATCACTGCCCCTGCAGTGGCCAAGACCCTCCTGGGTATTTCTACTAGGGTTGGCTTTCCTAAAGAGGTAATATCAAACAGGGGTTCAAACTTTATGTCTGCATACTTAAGACACATGTGGAAGGAATGTGGTGTCACTTATAAGTTCACTACCTCATAGCATCCACAGACCAATGGATTGGTTGAAAGATTTAATCAGACATTGAAAGGCATGATTAGAGGACTCCCTGAAAAACTAAGAAGGAGATGGGATGCCCTACTCCCATTACTGTTTTTTGCCTACAGGGAAGTGCTACAAACATTTGTTTGGGAATCCTGTTAGGGGTCAATTGAGTCTTGTGAGGGAATGCTAGGAGCGGCCCCTCAAAGAGTCTAAAGAGGGTGTTGAGGATTATGGACTTGGCTTTTGTTTCAGGATGACTGAGTATATGGAAAAAACAAGCAAAAACCTTCAAGCCAGCCAGGAGCTTCAGAAGAACTGGTGTGACCAAAAAGCTGCTATGGTAGAGTTATAACCAGGGCAGACAGTTTGGCTGTTGGAGTCTGTGGCTCCTAGGGCTCTCCAAGATAGGTGTCCTGGGCCTACCCTATACTTGAAAGAAAAAGGAAGGTCACCTAATTGATTGACCGTGGCAGTTGCAAGAATTCCAAAAGGACAATATATGTGTTAGAAATTAGGTCTCTAGTTGGCAGAAGTATACATCCTTGTCCAATTAGGGACCACAATCCTAGTCAGGGTAAGTCACAACACAATCCAAATTATCCTCTGCTCACCCTTTTGTAGGTTTGGCACAGATCAGGCAGGGTGTAACTTAGAAAGCAATGTGTAAAGTATTTGTCTAATAACACATATAGTAACACAGTGAAAACACCACAAAAAGTACTCCACACCAGTTTAGGAAAATAGATAATATTTATCTTGACCTAAATGAAAAAAAAAATCCAATATGCACAAGTCAAGATATTACTTTTTAAAGGTTTAAATGAGACTCAATCCTTAAGAATTAGTGGTTGTATCCTTTTAACACACAGTACCTGGGATGCATCAAAAATAATGACGCACAGGACCACAGAGGAGGAGATGCATCGCAAAATAAGGCACTGCATCAGATTTTCAGGCGGGCAGAGATTTCTGCAAGGAGACGCATCAATTTCCAGGAGTGTAGCCTTGGTTCCTCACTGTGATGCAGGGATATTTTAATTTTAATGCTCAGGGAGGATGTGTTGAAAACCCCTGATGTGCTAGTAAGAAGGAGCAGACAATGCGTAGATCCGGTACAGGATGCAATGATTTATCAGCCGTGAGGCAGACACTGCATAGATTTCTGCAGACATTGCATCAATTCTCTGACACACACAGATTTTCTTTTCTTTTGTGAAGCTTTTTGTGGCCCTGAGACTTCAGAACAGGAGGCAAGCTCAATCCAAGCCCTTGGAGAGCACTTGTGGGGAAGACAGACTCCTTCCAGAAGAGTAAGGGGCCAGCATGCAGCAGGGCAACAAGCAGGGCAGCAGTCCTTTGAGCAAAGCACTCCATATGAGTCATTTGAGCAGCCAGGCAGTCCCTCTGACAGAGTCTAGTTGTAGATCCAGAAGTGTCTGATTTTGAAAGGTCACAGACCTAGTATGTACACCCAAAAATGCCATTGAAGGGGGGAAACTTCAAAGAGTGGTTTTGAAGTGCACAAGGTCCCCTTTCAACCCAGCTCTGTCTGCCAGGATCCCAGTGGGGGGTTATCAGTCCTTTGTGTGGGTTCAGGTCACTGGCCTTTGAAGTGTAAGTGAGAGCCCCTCTATCCTTCCTGCCCAGGGAGACCCATTCAGTATGCAGATGAATGCCGATGTGACTGAGTGTCCTGTGATTATGGCTGTCTGGGTAGAATGCACAAGGTGAGCTGTCAACCAGCACAGCCCAGATGTGGATTGGAGACAAACTGTAAGGCACAGAAAGCAGTTAGTGGAACGAAATGGCCACTTTCTAAAAGTGCATTTAAAAAATAGTAATATTAAATCCAACTTCACCAGTAAGTAGGATTCTCCATTACCATTCTGGCCATACTAAACATGTCAGGCTAGCTACTCTGTTCAGATCAGAATCTAACACTCAAAAATATATAAGGGCAGTTCTAATGCAGGCCTATGATAGGAGCAGGCCTCACAGTATTGAACAAAATATTTTGTGAGTTTTTCACTACAAGGACATGTAAAAAACATAAGTATATGCCATGCCTTTTATTTGCATAGGACTCTGCCCTTTGGGCTACCTAGGGTCTACCTTAAGGGTGACTTGTATGTAGAAAAAGGGGAGTTTAAGGCATGACAAGTAATTTTAAATGCCAAATCAAAGTGGCAGTGAAACTGCACAAACAGGCCTTGCATTGGCAGGCCTGAGACATGGTTAAGATGCTACTATGTGAGTGGCACAATCAGTGCTGCAGGTCAACTAGTAGCATTTAATTTACAGGCCCTGGGCAACTCTTGTGCACTTAACTAGGGACATAAAGGGAAATTAAGTATGCCAATTGGGTAGGAGCTAAAATGACCATGTTTAGGGGAGAGAACACATACACTTTAGCAATGGTCAGCAGTGGTAAAGAGTGCTGGGTTCTAAAACCAGCAAAAAAACGGGTCAGAAAAATGGAGGGAGATAGGGAAAAGTTGGGGGATGACTACGCTAAGGCTGTCAAGTCTAACATGTGTATCTGCCAGCTGAAAGTGTGGAGAGCTACCAAACCCCTTGGGAGCTCTCAGTACTAAGGCAAAAGAATCTGGAGAAACCATCAGCATTTGCATGTCAGTCCCTTGGTGGTGCTCCCCCATAAAGTCCATTCCCTGTAGGGAGATGGACCATTTAAAGAATTTAGGATTTTCCCCTCTCATCTGCATGAGCCATCTGAGGGGCCTCTGTTCTGTCTGAACCTGAAAGTGAGTCCCAAACAGGTATGATGGTCTCAGCTTCTTCAGTGCCCGGACCACACCAAATGCTTCTCTTTCAATAGCACTCCATCTCTGTTCCCGTGGAAATAACCCACTGCTAATTAAAGCTACAGGTTGGTCTAGGCCTTCCTCATTCCGCTGTGCTAAGACTGCCCTATTTCGTGCTTTGAAAAATCCGTCTGCACTATGATTTTTTTGTAGTAATCAGGGACCCTGAGCACAGGTGCTATGCACATGGCTTTCTTGAGGGTTTCAAAGGCTTTCTGACAAGCCTCTGTACAGTTCACCAATCTGGGCTGCTTCTTAGAAGTCAGCTTAGTTAAGGGGGCAACAATGATGCAATATCCCTTAACAAATCTTCTGTAGTAGCCAGTGAGGTCTTTTAAGCCTGTAACTTCAGTTTGGGGTTTAGGTGGTTGCCAAGCCATGATTGTTTCATTTTTGGCGTGGAGGGTAGGTCACCCAGGGTGGTAATGTCCTCCCCAGTTGACTCAGGGGCCTGCTTCTCAGGGACCCCATCAGCCTCCACTGTGGGAATCTCAGGGACTGGTTTCCCACACCCCCTGCCCTTCTCCTGGGCAGCTATCTGGGCCATTTTCCCAGGCTCCAGATGGCCTTGACTCCCTTCCTGGGCAGCCATGGACTGTGTGGTCATACAGACCCACTCATGCAATCAAATCATCTTCAAGAGAGACATGAGCTCTACATCTCTTCAGGTAGGGTGCTCCAGGTCATTGCCCAACAGACAATCTACAGGCATGGCAGGGCTCACAGCAACTTTCAGAGTACCTGAGAACACCTCCCACTCTAAGGGAACCACAGCCACAGGTAGATAGCTCTTATGATTGTCGATGACTATGACTTGGTGGAATGTGCTCAGTAGGACCTGCTCTGCTGACACGAGCTAACACTTGACAGTTATCATGCTGGCTCCTGTGTCACACAGAGCCTCCACCCATTGCCTAATAATGGTGAACAACTGCCTATACTTGGAAGTATTGGAAGGTATGTGGGGTTTTGGCACCATTTCTGCATCCCCCATGAACAGTAGGGTTACCTCTGTCTATTCCCCAAAATTATCTGGGACAACCTCCTCCCTGAGCTCTACACTAGCCAATCCAGGTGTCTGCCAACCAGGGGGGGGGCTGTGCCCTCTTTGAACATTTGGAGTCACCCTTAGCGTGACCATACTTGGGAGCACTCAGCACGTTGGGGAACCCACCTGCCTGTTTTGCGATCAAAGACTCCTTTCTTCTTAGGTTCAGACTGGGACTGGTTACCACTACTCCTTTGGGAATCATTTTGGGGGCCTTTAGAGAACTCCTTATTTTTATGTTTTTTCCCCCTCTTTCTACTGTTGGGAACCATGACCACCTTTGTTGGTGTGTCCCCCAGATACCCTTTTGGACACTTTGGTGCTTGTCCAGAAGTCCATCTCCTCATCAAGCTTACTGGGATCAGTCAGCTTACTGTCAACTAGGTGGTGGCACAGCTCTGTAAAACAAGTACTGAGCATGTGCTTTCTCAGGATTAAATTGTACAACCCAACATAATCACTGACTCTGCAGCACAGCACCCATCGATTTAGTGCCTTACTGAACAAATCAATGAAATCTACCCAGGTTTGGGTGGGAGCTTGTTACTATCCCTAAATCTTTGCTCATACTTCTCATGGGTCAGTCGAAAATTGGCAATCAAAATGGCTTTCATGGGAGTGTACTTGGTCTGGTCTAATGTCAGAAGTGTGTCTCTCCAAAATGTTGGCATGTGTGTCCACAGATCAGCCCCCAGTGCTCTTCATGAACCCCATGAGTGCTCAGTGCAACTTTATAACCAGAAAACCACTATTCAATGCCATCATCCACCACATAACTGGGCACCAAATCCTTGGGCATACAAACCTTCTTGTCTTCATCAGGTACCATATATCTGCTGCCACCATCACTGCTGGACTCAGACTGCCTAGCCTTGATGTTTAGCTCTTTTAGACTCAATTCATAAGCCAGAAGTAATTTCTTTTCAGCTGAGGTTCTCTGAACTTCTTTCTCCGTCTTCCTCTCCTCTGCCTCCATTTTTAATCTTGCCAACTGCAGATGAAATGCTCTCTCCTCTCTCATTTCCTCTGCTCCCAAGTCTCACATGTAACACAAATCCAGAATTTTCATCCTCAACTGCTGTTGGCTGTTCCTCAGAAGAGCCCTTCTCAGGCTCCCCAACTCATAATTCTCTTGGGTGCAGGACTCTGTCCGGGCTCTCAGCACCTTTTGAAACTCACCCTTCTTGGAAGCTCCATGGGCAGGTAGCCCCATCTCTTTGCAAAAGCCCTTCAGCTGGGTAACTGTGTATATTCATCCAGCTTAGCCAGGTCAAACTACCCAGCTCCACTTGTGGACCCAGCCAGAGACATAGGTGGTCATTCTGACCCTGGCGGTCTTTGACCGCCAGGGCGGAGGACCGCGGGAGCACCGCCGACAGGCCGGCGGTGCTCCAATGGGGATTCCGACCGCGGCGGTAAAGCCGCGGTCGGACCGGCACCACTGGCGGGGTCCCGCCAGTGTACCGCGGCCCCATTGAATCCTCCGCGGCGGCGCAGCTTGCTGCACCGCCGCGGGGATTCCGACCCCCCCTACCGCCATCCAGATCCCGGCGGTCGGACCGCCGAGATCCGGATGGCGGTAGGGGGGGTCGCGGGGCCCCTGGGGGCCCCTGCAGTGCCCATGCCACTGGCATGGGCATTGCAGGGGCCCCCGTAAGAGGGCCCCTACATGTATTTCACTGTCTGCTGCGCAGACAGTGAAATACGCGACGGGTGCAACTGCACCCGTCGCACAGCTTCCACTCCGCCGGCTCGATTCCGAGCCGGCTTCATCGTGGAAGCCTCTTTCCCGCTGGGCTGGCTGGCGGTCTGAAGGCGACCGCTCGCCAGCCCAGCGGGAAAGTCAGAATTACCGCCGCGGTCTTTCGACCGCGGAACGGTAACCTGACGGCGGGACTTTGGCGGGCGGCCTCCGCCGCCCGCCAAGGTCAGAATGAGGGCCATAATGTATAGGATGGATTAAAAATGTAAAGCAGGGAAAACTTGCTGAAGGAAGAAACAAATCAAAATGGTTTTCAAATGTGGGTAAGTAGTGTACACATAACTATTGTATGGCACTGCACAAACACAAGTCCTATCCTCATTGCTGATCTCAAATGTTGGAAAGTTGGGGACATATTTAAAAGCCCCTAGCGCCTCCTTGCGCCACATTTGCATATTTTTTTAACGCAAATGTGGCCCAATGGGGCAAAAAAACACTGTGCCATATTTATAAAGTGGTGCAATGCATGCATTACGCCTCTTTGCAACCCTTTGTGCTACATTATGCCTGCGCCAGGTATAATGTATGCAAAGGGGGCATTCCTCCGTTAGAAGAACAAAAAAAATGGAGCAAGGAAATTAAAGAGATTTTTTTGGCACAGAGCACAGGCGTTAAAAGGAGGCTTCCATTGTTTTTAATGGGCCGCTGGGTGCTTTGCAGGATTAGCGTAAACATTTTTTACGCTAATCCTGCAAAGCGCCGGACTAGCCTAAAAAATTATGACATTAGTACCCCTGACTACTGCCATGGTGTGCCGTATTTTAAATATGGACCACACATGGTGGCGTTAGGGTGGCGTTAAGGGGTGCAAGAAAAGTGGTGCTGCAATCTGCCCCTTGGTCTCTAGTTGGCAGAGGTATATAGTCTTATTCAAGTAGGGACCACAATCCTAGTCAAGGAAAGTTCCATTACAATCCAAATTATCCTGTGCTTACCCTCTGGTAGCTGGGCACAAAGAAAGCAGGCTTAACTTAGAAGGTAATGTGTAAAGTATTTATGCAATAACCCATACAGTAACACAATGAAAATACCACAAAAATCACCCAGTTTCAGAAAATCGATAATATTTATCTGAATAAAATAAGACCAAAATGACAAAAATCCAATATGTACAAGTCAAGATATTACTCTTTAAAGGTTTAAATGAGTCCTAGTCCTTAAGAATCAGTAGTTGTATCATTTTAATACACAGTACCTGGGATATTTAAAAAATAACGATGCACAGGGGCTGCAGAGGAGGAGTTATTTTAAAAAATAAGGTGCTGCATTGGATTTTTCAGCTTGGTGCAGACGATGCATCATTTCTTCCCACGCTGCAATGTGGTGCGTCAATTTACAGAATAGCAGCCTTGGTTTCTCACAGTGATGCTGGGATATTTTGACAGCCATGACCGATACATTGAAAATCCTTGACACGCTGGTAAGAAGGAGCAGGCGCTGCATTGATCCGGTAGGTGATTTGCGATTTTTCAGCCACAAGGCAGGTGATGAATCAATTTCTGCAGGCGTTGCATCAATTTTACAATGTACTGGGATTTTCTTCTCTTTGGTGAAGTCCTTGTGGCACGAGACTTCAGAACAGGAGGCAAGCTCAATTCAAGCCCTTGGAGAGTACTTATGGGAAAGGCAGAGTCCTCAAGGCGCTAGGGGAAAGGGGGGGTTACTGCTGCTCGAATAGCCAGGTTTTTAGGAGTCTCCGGAAAGCGGAGTGGTCCTGGGTGGTCCTGACGCTGGTGGGGAGGATGTTCCAGGTCTTGGCCGCCAGGAAGGAGTAAGATCTCCCACCCGCCGTGGAGCGGCGGATGCGAGGGATGGCAGCGAACGCGAGGCCATAGCACCCTGCCCTATGGGTTACCAAGGGTCTACCTTAGGGGTGAAATATATGTAAAAAAAAAGGGGAGTTTGAGGATTGGTAAGTAGTTTTAATGCCAGATTGAAGTGGTAGCGAAACTGCACAGACAAGCCTTGCAATGGCAGGCCTGAGGCATGGTTAAGGGGCTATATATGTGTGTGGCACAATCAATGTTGCAAGTCCACTAGTAGCATTTACTCTAGAGGACCTGGGCACCTCTAGAACACTTTACTAGGGACTTACAGGTAAGTTAAATATGCCAATTGGGTAGGAGCCAATGTTACCATGTTTATGGGGGATCACATGCATTTTAGCACTGGTCAGCAGTGGTAAAGGTTGCAGAGTCCTAAAACCAGCAAAAACAGGGTCAGAAAAATGGAAGGAGGAAGGCAAAAAGTTGGGGGATGACCACCCTAAGGCTGTCAGGTCTAACAACATGTCAATCATCTGAAGCCCTATTTTGAAAGAGCTGATGTGACCATGCTTATGGTTACAGATGAGGGACAGGAAGAGGAGAGTAAACCTCTCCCTGATCTCTTCTCCGGCAACCCAAAAGATGGTTCTCATGATGGAGTGGTCTTGTCAGACACCCTCAAAGAACAACAGCAGATTGATTACAGGCAAGTCCTCAAGCAGTATGCTGAGCTTTCCTCTCTGGTGGGACTAACTGGTATACTGATGATGTGGACACTGGAGACAGCTTGCCTATCAAAAAACAAATTTATAGACAGTCAGTCCATGTCAGAGAAAACATTCAAGTTGACGAAGACAAGTTGCTGGAATTGGGTGCCGTTGAAGTCCCTGAGAGTCCCTGGGATAACCCAGTGGTTTTAGTCCCCAAACCTTATTCCAAGGGAGAGAAAAGGGAAATTAGGTTCTGTATGGGCTAAAGGGGCCTCAATGTTGTAACAGAAACTGATGCACATCCAATTCCCAGAGCCGATGAGCTCATAGACAGATTAGGGGCAGCCAGATAGCTGAGTACCTTTGATCTTACATCTGGGTACTGGCAGATTGGCCTGGCCCCTGGAACAAGAGAAAGATCAGCATTCTCCACCCCAAGTGGGCACTGTCAGTGCACTGTAATGTCCTTTGGATTAAAGCACATCCCTGCCCAGCTGTGTTGGAATCCTTTAGTGCAGCTTATCTAGATGATATTGCTGTCTACAGCTTTACCTGCAGGATCACCTGATCTTCTTGGGAAAGGTCCTTGAGGCTCTGCAAAAGGCAGGCCTCACTATCTAGGCCAGTAAATGCCAGATTGGGCAGGGAAAAGTGGTATACTTGGGCCATCTGGTAGGTGGAGGTCAGGTTCAGCTACTACAACCCAAGGTCCAGACAATTCTGGCTTGGCAAGCTCCAACCACCCAGACTCAAATTAGGGCATTCAGTGGCTTGACTGTGTAGTAATGGATGTTTGTGGAGGATTATGGCACCATAGTGCCCCTCTCACCGAATGTACCTGTAAAAAGATGCCCAAAAAGGTTAACTAGCCTGTGAGTTGTCAAAAGGCTTTTGACACTCTGAAGGATGCAATGTGTTTTACCCCAGTGCTAAAAGCTCCAGATTACTTCAGGCAGTGTATTGTCCAAACAGAGGCCTCTGAACTTGGGACAGAAGCAGTCCTAGCTCAGACAAATGATGAGGAACATGACTAGCCTTTTGCTTTTATAAGCAGACAGCTGCTCCCAGGAAACAAAAATGGAGTGTCATAGAGAAATAAGCCTTTGCTGTGGTCTGGGCCTTCAAGAAGCTGAGAACATACTTAGTTGGCTCTCACTTCATAGTTCAGACAGACCACAGGCCTCTCATGTGGCTTCCACAAATGTGAGGTGAAACCCCCAAACTGCTTAGCTAGTCCATTTCCCTACAGGGAATGGACTTTAAAGTGGCACACAGATCTAGGACTGCCCAGGCGAATGCAGATGGTCTTTTCAGGTTCTTCCACTTAGAGAATGAAGACTTCCCAGAGGAAGAGTAGTTTCATCCCCTTTCGTTTGGGGGGCAGAGGAAGGTAGAGTGAAAAAGGGCTTCTTTTGACATGGTTAGCCCCTCACTTTTTCCTAGAAGATGATGTGGTTTCAAACAGTAAGTGTCCTGGGCCCCTGCTAAACAGAGTCAATAGGCCAGATCTATTTTCCAAAAACTGTACTATGTTTGGCACTTTAGCCACTTTTGTAAGTCCCTAGTAAATGGTACCCCTGGTACCTAGGACATGGGTAGAGAGCTGCAGCACCAATTGTACAACTCTAAGAGGCCCGACATCAGCCTTATGCAGTCTGCCATTGCAAGTGCATGACACGGTGTGTCTAAAGTTGCAAACTCGACCTGCCACTCACCAAAAGTGCCATGTCTGATAACACTGCATGCAATATAGGTAAATCACCCCTCTGGCAGGCTTTGCAGCCCCAAGGCAGGGTGCACTATAATGCATATGAGGACATATGTTGGCATGAGCAAATATGTCCCTGTTGTATCTTTGCTAATTCTTAGACATAGTAAGTGTACAGGAAAGCCATAGCAAATGCTTGTGCTGGACACTGGTCATTACGAGTTCCCCAGCTACATGATGGCCTCTCTGAACCCTGGGTTGTTTGGTATCAAACATCTCAGAATATTAAACCCACACTGATGTCAGTGTTGGATTTATTATAAAATATACCCAGAGGGCACCTCAGAGGTGCCCCCTGCAAAACCTAACAGCCCTGGCATGGTTGCAGACTGGTCCTAACCAGCCTGCCACCACCAGAAATGATTCTGTTTTCCTTTGTCTTGGGGTGAGAGCCTGTGCTCTTAGGAACCAGAAAACAAAAGCCTTTCCTTTGTGGAGGTGTCACACCTCTGTCCCCAGGCAGGCACCCTGCAGCAGGGGTCAGCTTCAAAGCCTTTACTGCCTTTTAAATCTGACCCCCGCCTCTGTTGCTAGCAGCAGATGGCCACTTAATGGTTTTACCCCCACTTTAGGTAGGAATCCAGTGGGAAACCTAGCAAGGATAGGAAGAGAGGCCACCCCCAGTCTACACCACCCCTCAGGTGTGACAGGCGAGGTGAACACCCCATTTTATTTTCCTCCATCTTGAATGATAGGAAAATAGCCAATCAGGGTTAGTGATGTGACTCCTTCCCACCAGATATGGTCACTTGGTGGGTGTAGCCACCCTGCGGTAGGTGGCCCATTGGCCACTAAAAGGTACTCCCCTTAACACCTGCTGAATGCAGTATTTAGAGGGCATCCCTAGACCAAGACTTCAGGTTCGATGGACACAAAGAAGACAAGGATGAAGAAGACCCAAAGCATGAGAACTGAATCCCTGATGCACAAAGAGAAAGGCGCAAAACCCTTCTTGCTGGAACTTGACAATCACCGCTTAGGTGTTGCCTGGAATCCTGAAGGACTCTACCAAACCCCAGAGCACCACTCACCTTCTAAAAATCAGCAAGAGCCCCCCTTCGAGTGAAGTTATCACTCCCTGCACCTAGCAGGCAAGAAACCTGCAAAGTCCTGTAAAGTGACCATCTTCTGACTAACGACCCGGACCCAGCAGCCCAGCCAAAATCTGTACAACAGCCCTTGGGGACAAGACCTATAACTCTGCCAAGATTGGTGGTACTAGTACTTTCTAACTACCCATGGTACCTGACCCCCAACCTCAGACACCCAGAAGCAAAGTCCACTCCAAACTCCCAAAAGACCAGAATTAAGAACCAGTCAGGGGACTTCAGGACTCCCAAGAACCACCGCCCAGAGTGGCCCTGCTGACTTGCAATGTACCCTCAAAGTCACCTGCTCCTGACTCCAAAGACCCTAAGATGCATGATTTCTGGCTGACCTATCTTCATTGCACCAGGTCTCCTTAGCCCTTGCATCAACCACCTAGTTGTGCTGTGGGGGTCCCTATCCCCTTGCAACCTCCACCCTCCTAGGGGACCAAGGAGACTTACCTTTAAGTCCATCTTTGCAGTGTGTTTCCAAGTGGTCCCCCTATCCTTTGGGTGCCAGCTCCAAAACCTTCAGCCACTGCTCCTGATTGAACCAGGAACCACAAGACGTTCTCCAGCTGACCCACTTGAAACTCCAACGACCATGACCTAAATATAGAAGTTGACATTTGTGAGTGGACTGCCTGCTTTTATATACATTTTTAAAGATTTTTCTATTGATTCCTATGGTGCTTAATTATGCACAAAAACAGAACATTTTCTAATCTTTGAAAAATCATAAGAAAAGAAGTACTTATAGTATATTGAAGCTTTTAAAAATATAATGCAAATCTCAATTAGTTTTGTAAATTGGTCTTGAGTTATTCTTTTGAGTGTGTGTCTACATTTATTGATATTGTGAGTACAACAAATGCTTAGCACATCTCTTGGATTAGCCTAACTACTCACCCACACCACCACAATAACAGAGCATTAAGTGGTCTGCTTTATACCTCTGGATACCACAGTGGGGTTGCTTGGACTCACTGCACAGTGCACAACCTTTTGGTGCACCATATTGAGTGCCAGCCTCCTACATCTGGAACCAAAAAGGATTAGTGGTAGATTCGATTTGGGGAATATGAGTACACTATTAGTAGTAGTATAGGGAGGTATGATTTAATTTGAGTGGAGGATGTGAGTATGTTAGTTGCATTGAATAGAATAATGGAGGTGTAGAGGAGGGAAGATTCCAGAAGTGTTAATTGGAAGATCATAGTAGCAAGATAAGGTTTGGGATGAGTAAAGGAGAGATGGAGAAGGGAAGAGTTGGTAAAAAGGCTTTGGGGAGATCACAGTATTGAAATGAGATTTGGTATGAGTTAAAGGAGAGATAAATGAGGGAGAATGTAGTAGGGTCATTTGGGAGATCATAGTAGTAAGCTGAGATTTGGGTGATCCAGGAGGGCTAGAGTAGAAGAATGGGATTCCGAAGAGTCAGAGAGTGAAGATAGAAGACACATTAATAGAGGGATAGGGTGATGGTGATACAGAGTAAAGCTTTTGTGAAGTATTTGTTCCACTTGTACATTAGGACTAAAGTAGTAGAGATATAGATAATGATTGCATAGTAAGAGAATATATTTGTAAGGAATATTCACCAAAAAAAAGTTTCCATGGACATTAAAGTTAGGAAATAGAATTAAAAAAAACATAGAAGTTCACTGATAGAAAAACAAAGGTTACAGAGACGTTATAGTTAGGTTCACATTTTAAATGTACAAAACCATAGAAATTCACCAGTTATAGTTAGAGTTGCCTCAAGTAATTATAATTTGTGCCTTAAGGTAACTATACCTCGCAACCCCGCCATGCACAGTTTTTTTTGTAAAATATGTGGGGTAAGTAGCAGTGCATGGGAGGGCACGAGTTACAGTTACCTCCTACTGCGAAGTGTTTACTGTGGCTTGGCACCCTGGGACATAGCAGGGCCATCTGTGGGTCCATGGGGGGGTATGCAGCCCCCCTCCAATGATAAGATAGCCCCGGGAAGGTGGTGGTCCCCGGGGGCTAATAGGGGTACAAAACGGATCCCCATTACATTATAAAGTATGTGTCCCGGGGTTGGTGGTTCCCCGGGGCATGGGGGTCCCAAAGGGTCCCCTTTTCTTCTTTAAAATGTTTGCCCGATGAGTGGTGGTCCCTGGGGGAGAGGGAGGGAGATGCCCCCCACCATTGATTATATCACAGCCCTTGGGAGGTGGCAGACCCCAGGGCAGCGGGGAGCTAAGTGCCCCTTCCCCGAAGTTCTTAATAAATGCTCCCAGGAGTTGGCCCACTCGGGGGCTTTATGATGACGAAGCACAGGAAACCGCTTTGTTTTTGTATTTTTATTTTACGGCGGATAGGACTACAAAATATTTTAAAGATGCTTTTTATTCCTGGGTGGGTCCCTTTAGGACCCTACTATCAGAGTTAAGGGGTCAGGGTGTTTGTACTTTGGCCCCTTTTGTATTTTTTTTTCTGGGGCTCGACTTCAGCAGAGTCCCAAGATGGCTGACAACACTTCTGTTGTTGAAGTGTTATCAGCCAATCAAATCTCAGCATGAGATCAGGAGGGGTCGCAAATCCTTTACGTTTCTATATATGCGAATTTGGATTTTTTTAAATTTCTCAAAAACTACTGAACGGGTTTACACAAAATAACAAAAAGGGTGCTTTCTGGACCAAGAACGACATTTCTGCCAAATTTGGTGTAATTATTTTCTGTGATTTTTGCACTATCGCTGTTCAAGTTTTACTGTGGGAATTTTCATTGGAAACACTCTAAATTTCCCCCCCCCCCCTTTATCTCGGCTCCCTCATGACAGATCACCCCAAAACTTTCCAGACAGCAGCTCATGTGGCTGTCTAATTTGTATGGAAATGTTTTGAAGATTCGTCAAGCGACGCCAAAGATATAAGCAAGCAAAAACAGCTTTTTCTATAGAAACTAGGTCCTAACTATAACTACCTAGTGGCGACAGGCACCAGGTAATATTATATTGAGATTTAAGTTGTATCATATAAACACAGACTTTTAAGAGTTGCAGTATTTCAAGTTAATTTATTTGTGTACTTTGTTAACATTATTTTATCTTTCCTCAATATTTCAATAGTAAAAAGCTTGTAGATAAATAGTTAAGATAATATTTACCTATTGCAATAGATAAAATAAAAACAGAGACTCTTAAGCATACAATCAAGTAACTTATATAGCAACTATGCAATGCCCTATGGACATGTTAAGCGTGGAATAATACACACACACACATATATACATACACATATATATAATATCTACATGCTCATACATACATACATCTAAACATACATACATTTATACATTTAACCGTAACTAAAATATACATTTGTAAAAACAGGTGTGAAGAATGTATATATATATATTTCAAGAGAAAATAGTAAATATACCGTTTTGTACAAACAATTACACATATCTAGATATACACATATAATGAAACTATACATTTTTACATATACAGGGATATGCAGTCCATTGCTGTTTGAGTATGTTGGTTATGAAGGAAAGAGCAAACTCTTGAGTAGCCTTCTGAAGATAAGATATTTATCCGTGGAGCTTATAATTGGGGGTAATGAATTCCGTAGTTTGACCGTTTGAACAGATAAAGATGTAACCCCTATTGTCTTTTTCTTGCATGATGGTTTTTTGAGGCAAGGTGCCAATCATGAGCAGAGGTTTATTTTCTTTACCTATTATGTGATTGTATTCCTGATGAAAAGAAGTCCTGTTCCATGTATTGCTTTGTGGGTGATACAAAGCAGCTTGAAGGTGGATCTTCTGGCAACTGGTAACCAATGTAGAGCCTTCAAGGCAGGAGAGATGTAGGCGTGCGGCTTTACATGTAGGAGTAGTCTGGCAGATGATATCTGAAAGTGTTGTAGTTTTTTCATAGGAGATAGAGATGATCCATGGTAGATATCATTGGTGTAATCCAGTATAGATAGTACAAGAGTGATTGTAGCCTGCACCTTGTGTTGAAATCAGAGGTGGGGGAGATGCATTGTTGAGTTTTCATGGTGATGAAGCTTGATCTAGCTAATTTGCCCACTTGGGCATTCATTGTTAACTTGGAGTTCATGGTAATTACAAGGTATATAACTTCCTTACATACTTTAGGAGGTGGTACCACATGATCAGGCCAGGTGCAGAGTGGGTCATAATTTATTCCAATCGCCACATGTCAGTATTTCTGCTTTGGAAGCATTTGTTTGAGATGGTTCCATGTCATCCACTGATGAACGGCTCTGATGCAACTGAAGATCTGTGAGTTTCCAAAGTCTTTAGGGCATTGCAGTTTAAGGAGTTTTCATGTGTCATCTGCATATTTCTAGGATGTGAGCTGAAATTCATTGATCAATGCCAGTAATGACATCATGTAGATGTTGAAAACCATGGGTGAGATGACAAAGTCTTGAGGGACTCCTGCTTTTGTGAAGAAAGGTTTGGATGGGAAAGTGGGAGTATAGAAGATAATTGTTCTCTTTTAAAGGTAGGATGTGATCCAGTTGAGAGCAGTCCCCTCTATGCCAGCTTCATAGAAGCTTTGTATTAAAGTGTCAATCTGAACTGTGTCAAAGGTAGCTAAGAGGTCCAGGAGAAGTAGTACAGCAACTCCATTGTGGTATATTGTGTTTTCAAGATCATCCAAGATCTCAATGAGGGCAGAATCAGTGCCTCCTCAAGGGCAGGATCCAGTTTGGCAGTCTGAAAGTATGGAGTTATCTTCAATGAACTGTGACATCCGAGCGAAAGCTACTCTTTCTATCAGTTTGCCCAGGAAAGGTCCATTTGTAATCAGTCTGTAGTTGTTGGGGTCATGCGAGTCCAGGTGTAAAAAAATTTAATAATGGGCATTTGTATACCTTTCTTTGGCCTTTAGAAACTATTCTTGTAGTTAAAGAATTATTGATGATTCTTCTTACTGGTGTGGTTGACAAGGTTCAGAAGGGCACCTGGAAGGCCTGCTTCCTTTGACCAGATCCGTAAATTCACTTTGTGAAATTTGCTTGAAGGAGTGCAGAGGATGGGTTGTCTTACTCTTGGAGGGGATTTTTGGAAAATGGTTGGTGTGGTGGTTTTCCTTTGTTTTAAATTGGAGTCCAAATTGTCTGCCATGGTTGTGTAATGATTTGACAGTTTGTCTGTTATTTCTTGAGTAATGGGGTGAGTTCACTCTATCCATTTAAGTTTTTCTAAAATAAAATTCTTCATTTGCAGATATAGCATTTTTAAATCTGTCTGAGTAGTACCTTTTGTTTAGCTGTTTTTATTGATGATTTGTATAATTTGTTACATTTGTGTAGGTGAAATTTGTATTGAATGTTATTTGTTTTGAGCTAGGATCAGTGCAGCCATCTGGTTTGTTGTTTTATCTTTCTTATTTCTGTGTTTCCCCAAGGTGCTTGTTTTCTTTTTTCCTGTTTTGTTGTTCTGAGTGGTATTAGGATATCAAAAGCCTCCTATAGCCAATCGTAAAGATTTTGAGCAACGGTTGTTGTGTTTAGGTCTGTGTTGGCTGTTAGTTGAGTTTTTAAGTATTCAAAATTGAAATAGTTCCATGGTTTATAGGTGGATGTATATAAGGTGGTCTTGTCTTGGGTGTGTTGATATGTTTTATTTTATGTTGAAAAGTTATCAAATAGTGGTCTGACTATGTGACTGGTGTTATGCTTTGAAAATTAACTAGTCCTGGGTTTGCAAAAAGGGCATCTAAGATGTGTGCAGTGATGTGTGTGGGATTGTATACAATCTGATGTAGATTCAATGTTACTAGGCCAGTGATGATAGCTTTTGCATGGGGCATATTGGGTTTGTCAAGCCAAATGTTTAGGTTCCCAAGAATGCATAGGTTGTAGTATAGTGTTATAGGGTTTGAAACTGTTTCTAGAAATCTGTCTGGGAATGTTGAATTGCTAGGTGGTGGTCTGTAAAGGAGGAGGAAATTACAGGACGAAGATGGTGTAGGATTGCATATGATGACAAGGGCCTCACAATTTTGAATGGGGACTTATCTGTTTTTCTGAGATTTATTGCTTGTTTTAATACAATAGCTAGTCCACCTCCTCTTTTGTCTATATGTTTTTGTGTAATGGATGGATAGCAAGGAGGAAAATTTTCATGCAACACTGGGGCCATGTCATCTCCCAACCATGATTCATTTATGGAAAGTAAGTCAGGTTGATTGTCAGTAAGCAGGTTGTAATTTGTGGTGCTTGTTTTTAGAGAGCGATCATGCATTTATGAGTAGTGAGTTTAGAGATTGTGTTTTGGTGGTGATATGAATTTGTTTTGAAGATGAGTGATCAGTATATCTTGAACTTGTAGCAGGTGTGCCATTAGTGTTAATAGAAACTGTATGAGGGCCATAATAGTGTTGTTTTTTTTTATTGAGTTTGTCATCCAGCAGGCTTGGAAGACATTTTGTTGGGTCTGTGTGTGTCAGTGATGGAGATGGTGGATGTGAATGACATGGTCAGTTGTTTTCTTTTTGAGTAAATCCTGTTGTGTAATAGACATGGGGATGCGACATTGTGAAGACTGGCATATTGCTTATTTTGTTTGCGTCTGTTTAGAGTGGAAGGAGTCCGGGTTAGGGGTAGTGGTGGAGCATGTGGGTCATATTGTAAGGCTCTTAATTGTGCAAAGGATTAGAGGCCGGTGGATGGATGTTGCTGTGTTGGGGTGTTTGTGGTGAATGTTTGTAAAGATTGAGAATTTAGTAGTAAGTTTTTTCAGGATTTGTGTTATTTGAGTAGTCAAGAGAGTGGGAGTGAGTGTGATGGGAAGTATTATCAAAGTGTGTGTTATTTTGATGTGGTAGTGTGTGACTGTTTTGTTTTGTTTTTGTGGAGTAGTGAGATGAGGTATTGATGTGGCGGTTTTCTTTGAAGGATTTGTATGTGAGTAACTGCTGATGAGTGGTATTTGAATAGTACAGGGGGAGGTGATGTGTTTTGAAGAAGAGTGTATGTGGTGTAGAAGACCGGATGGACAACAGTTCTGAGTGTTTGTGTTAGATTTGATCACTGGAAGAGGAAATATGTGTGGTGGAGTGCAAGGATTGTATGGTTGTGTATAATTGATAGAAAGAGGAGGAGGGTGTTGGTGGATGGTGTGATGGAAGGCTGAGTATAGGTTTTGTCATGTTAAAACAGGGGTCTGTTCGGAGGAAGTAACGAATAGAGCTTGTCTTTTGTAGGAATAGGGAGTGTTAACTTTGTGTTGTATTGGTGATGTATGGATGTGGTAATGGTATAGGACAGAGTTGTGTTTATTGTGAGAATGAAGGTGTCATAGTGTTGTAGTTGGGATAGAATTGTGTATAGATGTGGTTTGTGGTATTTTCTAGTGACTGTTGAGACACTGAAATCAGTATGAGGTTTATTTGTGGTGTATGAGTAGAATGCCTTTGCTGATAATGTACGTAGATGTTTGTAGATGTGGAGGGCTCAAGGTGGTAGCTGGTAAAAGAGAAATTGGCCAGCATTTCAGCTCCTAGGCCCGACCAGTCCAGAACAAGCCCACGCAGGCAGCTGCCCTTGTCCTCTCTGTCCTTAACCTTGACCGCCAGGCTGAGATGCCCAGAGCCCTAGGCTTAAATAGCCCTATTGGCCAATGCAACCCTGGCCCTAACCCTAACCAATCAGATTCTTAACCCTAAACCCTAGAGCCAATGGGAGACATGGCCCTATTAACCAATCACAGCCCTAGCCCTAAACGCCAATTAAAACCAAAGCCCTAAGCTATAAGCCCAATAGGAACCTAAGCCATGATAACCAATCAGAACCCTAGCCCTGACAGTCAATTCATAATTGTAACCCTAAACTTTTAGTCCAGTGGCAACCCTAACCCTAGTAGCCAATCAGAACCCTTGCCCCGATGGCCTATCAGAACTGAAACCCTAAATCCTTAGTCCAGTGAAAATCCTAGTAGCCTGAACAGCCAATCAGAACTGTAACCCTGAACACTTAATCCAATAAAAATACTAGCCCTAGCAATCAATTACAGGAACAGATGCAACAACCAACAGAAACTTATATCAGGGGGCGAGTAACCTTAAGCTCAAGCTGCTGGGGCAGGAGTAGGGAGGTGCTCCTCTATACAGAATCCCCTTGGTTACAGACAGGCACAATCTGCAATTTCTAGTTTACCAGATTCCACTTTTCAGGTAAGGGGCAAATTTGAAATCACAGAAACACTGGTTTTTGAACACTTAAACTAATCACCTTTTCAAGTAAAAAATGTTTGCCGCAAACACTTTCCAAGCACCCTTTAAACCACAGAGCAAATTAAGCAGTCTCCTAAGCTCCCTATGGTTAGCCCTTGAGAGAGATGTATTTAGCCTTTTTTGTAAAAACATTGTTAGGGGGAGGTTGGGGAGGCTTACTGCAGTCTTTGTGAAAATCTAGGAGGGACATTCATACAATCAAGGGTGCCACAAAAAAACAGCCATTTAATGGTACCAAGGCCCATATTTATACTTTTTGACGCAAAACTGCGCTAACGCAGTTTTGCGTCAAAAAAATTAGCGCCGGCTAACGCCATTCTGAAGCACCATGCGGGCGCCGTATTTATTGAATGACGTTAGCCGGCGTTAGCCGCCGGCGCCGTCTGGTGTGCGTTAAAAAAAACGACGTACACCAGGCAGCGCCGGCGTAGGGGAAAATGGAGCTTGGGCGTCAAGAAATGGGGCAAGTCAGGTTGAGGCAATTTTTTCGCCTCAACCCGATTTGCGCCATTTTTTTCACTCCCAACCCCCATTGAAATGACTCCTGTCTTAGCAAAGACAGGAGTCATGCCCCCTTGCCCAATGGCCATGCCCAGGGGACTTCTGTCCCCTGGGCATGGTCATTGGGCATAGTGGCATGTAGGGGGGCACAAATCAGGCCCCCTTATGCCACAATTTTTTTTCAAAAAAACACTTACCTGAACTTACCTTAATGTCTCTGGGATGGGTCCCTCCAGCCTTGGGTGTCCTCCTGGGGTGGGCAAGGGTGACGGGGGTGTCCCTGGGGGCATGGGAGGGCACCTCTGGGCTCCTTCAGAGCCCACAGGTCCCTTAACGCCTGCCTTTTGCAGGCGCTAAAAAACAGCGCAAAAGCTGCCGTACGTTATTTTTTTGGACGCACATGCCTCGGAGTCGATTTTTTAGACGTGAACGCCTACCTTGCATCTCATTAACGCAAAGTAGGTGTCCACGCTAAAAAATGACGCAAACTCCATGGACTTTGCCGCTAGACGCGTCTAACGCCAAAGTATAAATATGGAGTTAGTTTTGCGTCGAAATTGCGTCAAAAAAAACGACGCAATTCCGGCGCAAACGGAGTATAAATATGCCCCCAAGTTTGCAGATAGATAAGCAGTAAATTCACTCAGTCGTAGGCAAAACAGAAACAGCAGTTTCAAAGGGACCACTTTAGCAGAAAACAAAGATGTAAATTCATACAAACACAAGTAGAGCTACATAGCAATTTAAAATACCAAGTTTGCAGAAAAACAGAGATTCAAATGTTAAAAGACATGGTGGGGGAAAAGCTCCTTTTCTAAAAATTGCAAGAAAACACAAAAAGTTTGTGATCTTACCACCTTTTTTTAATCTTGCTTACTGAGCTGTTTAGGGTGCAGAGAAGCTGGGCTCAAGAAATAGAAGTGGCTGTCTTGGGGTTCCCTCCACAAACTTAAAGGGAAAGGGCTGGTGTGAAAGGAGGGATCAGCCTGCTGGGATTGGGGCAGGGAGGTGCTCCTCTATTCAGAATCTCCATGAATACAGACAGGCACAATTCACAACTTCTAGCTACCAGATTCTACTTTTCAGTTAAGGGACAATTTGAAACCACAGAAACACTGCTTTTTGCACACTTAAACCGATTACTTTCCCAGTCAAAAACAAGTGCTGCATGCACTTTTCAAGCACAGTTTAAAACACTGAGCAGATTAAGTAGTCTCCTAAACACACTCTGGTTAGCCACTAAATTAAAACAAACACAGGTAGAGGAAAATAGCAGTTTAAAATACCAAGTTTTCTCCAAAACAGAGAGCCAAATGTAAATAGACACGGGTAGGGAAAAAGCACTTTTTACACAAATTACCAGAAAACACATAAAGTCTATGATCTTACCACCTTCTTTGACTCTAGCTCACTGGACTGTTATGGGTGCAGAGAAGCTGGGCTCACAAAATAGAGGTGACTGTCTTAGGTTTCTCACCACAAACTTAAAGGGCCAGGGCAGGTGTGAGAGGAAGGCCCAGGTCGCCTCGAAGAAGACAGCCAATCACTCCATAGGATGCTTAACTTTATACTGCGTAGTAGCATGGTATCTCTCTTTGTGGCCATACCAGCAGATTCTTGGCCAACAATGTGTGGACTTATCAGTGAAGCGTTCTTTATCATTGCTGCACATTGGCTGGAGTTGCACCTTGACTTCGCATACACCAAATGCCAATTCTGCACTTCATTTGAGGCACCGGTGGCACACACAAGCAGTTTGCTTGGACCATGGGAAATCATCTTGGAGAGAACTTTCAATCTTCTGGCTACTTATACCCTAACTTGTCATCGGTTGTAGCATCTTCTCGAACTTGGGTACCCATCAATGACTACGAAACGCACAGAGCTGTGTATTACACATCTTTAATGGTTCAATTGTAACTGTGAACTCAACATTCTAAATTTGCATTCACTACACCAATCTCTAATACGTAAGTCACACTTCTATGGAGTCTATCAGGAGCCAAAAGGGTTCCATCATTGCACAAGCACAACAGTACAATAACCCCTGATATACAAATCATGTTTGCTGCTCATCCCACAAAGCAGATGACAATTCCAGTAAACGAGAGACAAGTTATTTTGTCATGTGCACCATATATGTGGCCTAGGTTGTGATGCTTGATGTAGCAATATTTTAATCAATTGATCTCAGGTTTTCTGGTTTCACATTGGGCAATTTATCCATTAGATGGGATTCTCTCCCCCACCCCCTATTTTATACTAAAGGTGGAGATCCCAAGGTATCCAGCCAGGTGTCCAAACCCTTGATGAGGTCAGATTCAATTGTCAAATTAGAAATCAAAAAAAGAGATTGATGCATTTTCCTTTGCAATTGTAAGAACTGCTATATGTTTGCAGTTTTAGTCCTGGAAAATATTTGTGGGAAGAAATCTCCCTAAAATCCTCACCTCTCCCACCATAAGTCAGTGGTTTCACAAGATCTCGTCCAAAGGCTATCTGAAAACGTGAAGCCCTTTTCGGCCACAACCTGCTACTTTACCCCAACAAGGGCCTGCTCTGACACAAAGGACTGCCACACCCCCTAATGGGACCCTGGCAGACAGGATTGAACTGAAAGGGGACCTGGTGCACTTCTAAGCCACTCTTTGAAGTCTCTCCCACTTCAAAGGCACATTTGGGTATATAAACATAGCCTCTGCCCCTTCCAACTCAGACACTTCCTGGAGAAGACACTTGTAACCAGAACCTGTATCCCGCCAAGAAGAACTGCCTGACTGCCCAAAGGACTCACCTGATGGCTTTCTGTGAAGGACTGCTGCCTTGCTGTTGCCCTGTTGCCCTGCTGCTCTCTGGCTGAGGAGAAGAAGTGCTCTCCAAGGGCTTGGATAGAGCTTGCCTCCTGGTCCCTGAAATCTCAGGACCAAAAAGACTTCCTCTCTTCAAGAAGGACCCCTTGTGAGGGAAATTGGACGCACAGCCTGCCAGAAATGATGCATAGCCTTCACTGCGGCGAAAATGTCACTGCACGCCGAACCGGAATGACGCAGCCCGACTTCATAATGAGAAGATCAATGCAGCGCCAGCGTAGCGACCGGAAATTTGACACACGGCCCACTGGATCAACACATAGCCAAGCCGGAACGACGTAGCCCGACTTTCAGAGACTAATCAACGCTGCGCCTGCCAGGTGGTAGAAAATTTGACGCACCCCCACCAGAGCGACGCAGCTCCTGTGACTTCGTTCTGCCAGCACAGGAAATACACGCACCGTCCCCTGGGCACCTGAAAACCCTGCCACCTGAAGAGGATCCACGACTGAGCACTGGAAATTGACACACAGCTGTCCCAGCGCAGAAACTAAATGACGCATCGCCGTGCGCGACCCGAGAAATCGACACACCCCTTTGTTTCCACGCTTCTCCTCCTCTGCAGCCCTTTGCAGAGATTTTTCACGCAAACCAAGTAATTTGTGCTTCAAAGAGACTTTGTTTGCTTTTAAAAGACTTACGACACTTTGGGGGTCATTACAACCCTGGCGGTCAGTGTTAAACCGGCGGTAAGGCCGCAACAGGCTGGCGGTCTTACTTTGGGGAATTATGACCATGGCGGTTACCGCCATGGTCAATCGCCAGTTCTCCATTCCGCCAGCCAGGGCGGAGACGACCACTGGGCAGGAGACCTGGGTCTCCAGCCCGGCGGCCGTCACTAGACCGCCGGCGGTATTTGGACCCGGCTTACCCCCATGGATTTCCAGCGGTTTGAACCGCCATGAAATCCATGGCGGTAAGCACTATCAGTGCCAGGGAATTCCTTCCCTGGCACTGATAGAGGTCTCCCCCACCCCCATCCCCACCCCGACTCCCTCCCCTACACCCCCCACCACCCCTGCCACTCCCCAAAGGTGGCAGGGCCCCCCTCCCCACCCCGACCCCCAACATCACATCACCCATACCCACAGGACACGCACACAGGCACCACCTACACACTTACACGCACACACGCCGACATACATGCCTACACCCACACACACAGGCAGACACGCACACCCACATTCAAACATACACGCACACATCTATACAGACATACCCACAGACATACACGCACTCATTCCCATACACACAACACCCCCGCAAGCATACACGCACTCACACACCCCCTCTACATACACACACGCACACCCCCATGCACCCACACAACACCCCCCCACCCCCCTCCCCTAACGGACGATCGACTTACCTGGTCCGATGATCCTCCAGGAGGGGACAGGAGCCATGGGGGCAGCTCCAACGACACCACACCGCCAACAGAACACCGCCACGACGAATCGCAGGATGTGATTCGCTGGGCGGTGTTCTGTTGGCGTGGCGGTGGAGGTGGAGCAACCTCCACTTCCCCGCCTCCCGCCAGTATGGCTGTTGCCAGCTCTCCGTCGGTAAAAGGACGGAGAGCTGCCAACGGTCATAATAGGCCGAGCGGAAAACCACCACCACTGGCAGTCTTCCGCACCGCAGTCCCTCGGCGGTCTTCAGAAAAGACCGCCGAGGTTGTAATGACCCCCTTTATATCACTTTACAGTGATATCTCAACATTTACTTATTGCATTTTAATCGTTTTGACCTGCAATTATCCAGATAAATATTATAAATTTTTCTAAACACTGTGTGGTGTATTTGGGTGGTGCTATATGGTGTTGTTGTATGATTTATTGCACAATTACTTTACAAATTGCCGTCTAAGTTAAGCCTGACTGCTCAGTGCCAAGCTACCAGAGGGTGGGCACAGGATAATTTGGATTGTGTGTGACTTACCCTGACTAGAGTGAGGGTCCTTGCTTGGACAGGGGGTAACCTGACTGTCAACCAAAGACTCCATTTCTAACACTCACTAACGTTTATCATGACTTCCAATATAGAGAGTGAGCCTGGGAAAGCTTCCTTCTGAACTGGTGGTCAGATCCAAGAGTGTAATGGTTTTTAAGATGGCTGCCTGCTGATAGCAGGACTCACAGCAAAACAGAGGGGGTTGTGGCAAGAGGATTTTAGGTGGAAGTGATGAAAAGGGGTGTAAGAGCTGGATTGGGGTGAGGAGGAGCAGAAGGAGAGGGAGTTGCAAGAAATAATTCCTGTAATGCATTGAAAATAAGCAAGGTCTGAATTCAGCAGTGGAAAGATGCACCATCCAATCGAAACACTTAGGGGCATATTTCATAAAAATGGCACTGCACACAGTGCAGCGCCACTTTAGTTGCACCATTTAGCGCCCCCCTAACGCCACCATGTGTGTGCCATATTTGAAATACGGAGCACCATGGCGATAGTTAGGGGACTAGCATCAGAATTTTTTACACTAGTCCGGTACTTTGCAGGATTAGCATCAAAAGTTCTGACGCTAATCCTGCAAAGCACCCAGAGGCCCATTGTAACCAATGGAAGCCTCCTTTTAATGCCTGTTCTGAGTAGGCGTTAAAAGTGCCCAAAAAAGCGTACACAAAGAAATCTCTTAGATTTCTTTGCGCCATTTTTTTGGCACTCCTAAAAGTGAACTGTCCCCTTTGCATACATTATGCTTAGGGCAGGCATAATGTAGCGAAAAGGTTTACTAAGTGGTGCAATGCAGGTATTGCACCACTTTGTAAATATGGTGCTGGGATTTGTGCCTCGTTCAACCACATTAGCGTAAGAAAAAATTACGCTACTGTGGCGCAAGGAGGCGTTAGGGGCTCTTAGATTTGCCTTATGGGGCATATTTAGGGAAAATGGTGCTGCACACAGTGCAACACCACTTTACTTGTGCCCCTTAGGCTCCTCTAACACCACCATGTGTGCGCCATATTTAAAATATGGCACACCATGGCGGTAGTTAGGGGACTTGAGTCAAAAAAGATTAAGGCAATCTGGCGCTTTGCAGGACTAGTGTCAAAAATTCTGACACTAATACTGCAAAGCACCCAGAGGCCCATTCTAACCAATGGAATCCTCCTTTTAAAGCCTGCTCTGATCACGCATTAAAAGTGCTGAAAAAAATGACGCAAAGAAATCTCATAGATTTCTTTCCACCATTATTTCGGCCCCCCTAATTGGGAAATGCCCCCTTTGCATACATTATGCCTGGTGCAGGCATAATGCAGTGCAAAGGGTTACAAAGTTGTGCAATGCCTGCATTGCGTCATTTTAAAAACATGGCATTGGATTTTTTCCTCGTTGGGCCACATTAGCATAAAAAAGTAATGCTAATGTGGCGCAAGGAGGCGCTAAGTGCTCTTAAATTAGCCCCTTAGGGACCTAAATGCTCTGGTTAGGACATACACAATAATGTGAAGAAGGGTAATTGAATCAGCAGTAGGGAATTCAGACAGACACCAAAGCTAACCACCCATAAGCAAGGGGCTGAACCAAAGCCCCTTCAAGATGATACGCACTGCTTTAAGTATATGATGTGTACTGGAAACAGTAGGTCTTGCCAACTGTCAGTAAAAGCTGTCAGTATACAAGGCCTCATCATGAAAAATCAGGTCGTCCATTAACCAAAGGGCATTTGGCTCACCAATGTAGTTGGTGAGACAAGTGTTGGAGGACCGCCTGGCTGTGCAAGCTATTGTTTTAGCTTCAAGACCAGGCTGGAAAATCACAGGGTTTTCTTCTTTAAAAATGTACTCTTCCCAAAGAGCACTGAAACCAGATATACGGGGCAGGTTTTCCTTGCTGAACATATCATTGATGAGAAATGAGTATGTACCAGGGAATGAATTACTACAAATAATTTAAAGAACTAGTGTGGTTCAGGCGGCGGGGATCAGCCTTCCACATAGATTCCCTGGGGCTTCTCAGAATTTGGAAGTAGCTTGATGACGGTTTGCCTCGAGCTAACAAATGATATAGATTTTAGATTTCTAAAACTTTCCTTGTATGGTGCACTGCTGAGGTGCCCAGTGTCATTTTATAGGCAGGCCTGCCTTGCTGGCTGCTTTTAAATTAAAGTTATATGCAAATTCGACTTTGGAATTAAAAGTAGTTCCAAAGTCTTAAACTACCTTATTTTTACATATAAGTCACCCCTAAGGTGTGCCCTATGTGCCCCTAGGGCTGGGTGCCATGTAACTATAAGCAGGGACTTTATAAAAATAGATTTATAAACCCTGGTGAGGTAAAAACAGCCAAATTCGTTTTTCCCTCATTGAAGTAAATGGCCTTCATAGGCTAGAATGGGGAGACTTTATTTTAAATTTTAAAGTCTCCTTAAATGTTGCATACCAAGAATTTGGTATCAAATTAATTGTTGTAATAAGTCCCACAACTTCCAGTTGTTGGATTTAATATAACTTGTTCAGGTAAAAAGTTTTAGACTTTACCTAAAAAGTTGCCAATTTCAGCCCTGCATTGTTTTTGCTGCTGTGCTCCGATTGGCCAGCCTGCAGCAGCTTAGCCAAGCTGCCTTGATGAGGTGTGAAGTGGCCTGGCTTCACACAAAGGAATGTGCCTGTGGGAGAGAATCTCCCCTCAGCAGATGGTGAGGCAGGAAGGGGGAGGGCTGCCAAACTGGTCTTTAAAGGCAGAGAAGGACATTTGGAGCAACCAGCAACACCCCCACATCCTGCAACCCCAGACAACTAGGTGCCCCCTTGATTAGATTAGGGGAGGGCAGGAGAGGGGTGTGTTTATGATTTTTAGCCACACCAGTGGGTGGGCTCAGCCAGATGTAACCTCCAAAAATCAGATTCAGCCATGTTGGATTTTTAGAGAATGTTGCCTTCTGGGATGGATTTTTGCCACACTTCCCAGGAAGTGGTCATCACAGGGGGACGACCCTGTACCTGATTGGAGAACCAGGACCCCCCTGCTTTTCACCCAGGAGCAAGGATAAAACTGGCAGACCTGCACCCACACCTCAGTTCCCTACCACATCCAACAAGGAAGAACAACAGAAGAAGAAGGACTGCCCTGCTGGACCCCTGGCCTGCACCTGGAACCTGCACTCAGAAGGACTGCACCAGCTGCACACTTGGGCTTCACCACAAGAAGGACTTTGCCTGGCTTCAACTGGTTCAAGGAGGGACTCCCTGTTTGCTACAGGTGAAAAATTGCTAACCAGAGTCCCCTGCACCAACTCCTGAAGAAAGCGACCAGCTGACCACTGCCCAGTGGCCAAAAAGGAGTTTGCGCCAGGTGCACTCTGGGAGTTGTAGTCTGCACCCCCCAAGGACCATCTCAGAACTTCTGGACCCTTGGGGTGAGCTGTGGACCCCAAAAGAACCTTAAAAGAACATCTGGGTGAAGCCCCAGAAGTTTGGAGAAGATTTGAGAATTTTTGTAAAAAAGCTCCATAGAGGGACCGACCCGCCGCGGAAATTCTAGCCGGCTTGCCTCAACCGTGACCTGGCCTGATTTGGTGGTTCATCCCGGTAAAGAAAAATCTCTGAAAAAGAGACTAAGTCCGAAGGTAAAAAGTTGACCGGGACCTCCCAGGCATCGTATCCGAGAAGGGCTCCATGGACGTCGGATCAAGATCCAGGTTTACCCCGGTCGAAGGATTTTCACCTCGAAAAAACGACTAAGTCCGAAGGTAAAAATCTCCACCGAGGATTCCAGCATCGCGTATCCGGAGAAGGGCTCCAGGAGGTCGGATAGGACTGGCAGGTTCGTCCCGCTGAAGAAAATCTTCAAAATAAAGACTAAGTCAGAAGGTAACTTTTTAACCGAGGCCTCCCGCGATCTGTAGCCGAGCAGGGCTCCATCGCGGTCGGCCTGAAACGTTGACTTTGCCCCGGTCGAGGTGCAACCAGATGACCCGTTTGGCGCTTTTTGTTTCTAAGCGCTAGAAAAATAATAATTCTTTAAAAATTCATATCTCCGGTTCCCTTTATCCGATTTTATTCGTTTTGGTGTCATTTTAAAGATAAAAATATAAACTATTTTTATAAATTGGATTGGGATTTTTAAACTGTTTCCTATGTTTTATTTAATTACTGTTTTGTGATATTTGAATGCTTTACACACTGTCTCCTAAGTTAAGCCTTGACGCTCGTTGCCAAGCTACCAAGGGTTGAGCTGGGGTTAATTTACTGAGACCTAACTGGACCTAAGTGGGGGTTAGTGGCTTGTTGCTAGGTGTAGGTACCTACCTGCCCTTACCAATAACCCATTTTCCAACACCAAGTCAAAATGAATATACTCTGTTTCACTTTTCTGTGGCAAACCATGCAGGACGTTTTTACCAAAGAGACACAGACAGGTTTATTTCTTTCGGCATTCTAAAGGCCGAAGTAGATAAGAGGCTTGAAATAATTCTGTGAGAGGTATTCTGTCTTGTTGCAAAGCTCCATAGGTGGGGCTCTTGAATCCTTCTGAAAGTTCGTACTATTCAGCACTGGTCCGAAATATGAGTGTCACTGGAAAACAAAGGAAAACTTGTGCAAATCTTCCAGGACCTCACCTGATAATGGGGAGTCCAGGTTGACACATTTCCTTGGCCCCTAAAAGTAGCAATTAATTAAAGCAAGGATGGAGAGAGAAGAGGCGTGGTCGGACTAAGAAGTGCTATAGTGGAAAATATTCATTTTACATTAAGAAAAACTATATATCACTCGTGCATGTCTAGCCCTGGGCTATTACCATGATGCTCAAAAGCTGGGACCTGTGCTTACTGCAACAACTCCAGTGCAAAACATTTGAAATATGGAATTCAGTCACAACAGTGCTTAATTTGTGCTTGTTGTTTCCGGTGCTGAGCACCGGCACTTACTTTTGAAGGCCGGCACTTAGTTTTCTACCTCAAGCAATTGCTGGGAGCAAAAGACTCATTTGGGAAAGACGGAGCAAAAAAAAACGAGAAAGCAGAAAGCTGCAGGAGTGAGTTAAAGGGGCAGGCAGTGGCTTTATATGGATTGAAGAGGCCCGAGTTAGCTTCAGGATTAAGCTGCCTCATTATTCCGAGCACGCACATTTAATTGCAGCAGCCGCGTGCTTTGGTCACCGGCACCTTTTTATTTACAAATTAAGCACTGAGTCACAGGTGTCATTCAGAGGTCGCCAGAGGTCACTGCTGCGACCAATAGCTTTTCCCCGGCAGTGGCCTAGCGTGGGGGAGGCAGAGGGGGCCGGCCGCACTGGGCGCAACATCTGGGGGGGGGCGCGCTCGCACTCACGAGTGCTAAAATCCACGGGTTAGGGGGCGCAAATTACTTGCCTTGCCCCGGGTGCTGACAACCCACGCTACGCCACTGTTCCCCGGCGATCCCTGACACTGCCTTTGAGACCCCTGGCCGCAGAAGTGGCAAAAGAAGTCCCAAAAGCGGAAGGTAAACAGCGCCCTGATCAGCACTGTTTACTTTCTACTGCCTTAACCGACATCTAGTTCTGTTAAATAAATTCAGCAGCGCAATGCTTTCTGAATAAAACAATGAAGTGAAAAAGCAAACTTCTTATCACTTTTCTTTACCATGCATGCATTAAAAATTATCAGTTTGAACAAAACATTCACCTTTGTGTTTAACAACAGTGCCAAAGCCTCTAAAGTGAACATAAATCAAAACCATAAGGAATTGTGTGACACAATGCCCAGTTCAAATTCAATAGTTGGCCTCTTTAAGTTAGTGGAGGTGAAAATAACAGCTACATTTATCTTTTTTTAAAGCGTTTTCCCGTGATGTATACATTTTGCCTTTTTGGTGTACAGTGCTGGAACTATTACATCATAGTCATTTGTAGTAGAAATAATGTTAATTCCTAGTGGTTTCGTGGCACCATATCCTCCGCATGAAAAGAAATGCCTAGTGTTTACCTGGCATTTCATGCCAGCTTTCTTACTAAAATACAGGAAGAATCAAAAATAGATACCTATTTGTATTGGTATCATCAGTTTTATTTTATTAATCAAGAATCTGCTGTGGGTGGAAAGTAATCTGACATAATTTCCTACGATGTCACTGATTTTAATGTGCCTGTGCTGTCATTTCAGATACCCCCGGAAGTTTTGGCGAATTGACGTCCTTTAATTCACTGTGTAGACTTAAAGGTAGTCCTTCCACCTCTTTTTATAGTTTCTCATGATCTCCTGTGGTTGCCTGAAGTGAGTTACTGCACCCACCTGGAGGGGGGTGCCTGGGGCATCCCTGGAACACTGTTACTCTCCTCATTCTGCATCATTTGTATATCCTGCATAATCCGTGCGCCTCCATACAGCTCTTTTGCATTTGCAACTCCATCTATAGCGCAGAGCAAGCAACAAAGGCAATCTGCTCCCCCAGGTGCATGAGGTCACATCCCCATGCAAATGAGCGGGCTTCCTATGAGATTGCACATGCCTTATCTGTATTATAGAAATGGCCTCACAAGCGTATAATACGAACGTGCCCCAGCAACATAAGAAGCATGTACAAATATATGTTGCACTTTTGTAATTAAGCCCTTGTCTCTAAAGTGTAATTATGTGTACAACATTTACTGTATTGCACGTGTTTGAAAGATTTTCACAAGTGACAAAGTACAGTAATTTGTTAGATGCAGGGCTTAGTTTTGGAGTCGCATTTGCTGTAATAGAGCTTATCATAGTACATCGCATTTCTCTTTATTTTGGGTTTTTAAAACTGAAACAAGTCGTAATGGGTGAATACTTTCATTTTTTACCAAGACCTTGATTTAAGAGTTAGAATGTATTGTTTCAATATGAACAGAATAGTGAATTAACATAGTACAACAAACTGTGCAGGTGTACTTTCCGGCCCACATTACAATTGACATGGAGAGATATATGTTTGGTGTTTACTGCTCTAAGCCATTGTGAGAAACCCAGGGGCATATTTATACTCTGTTTGCACCGAATTAGCGTCATTTTTTTAAAAACTCTAATTCGGTGCAAAACTAACTCCATATTTATACTTTGATGCTAGACCCTTCTAGCCCCAAATTTATGGAGTTAAAGTCATTTTTGGAAGTGGAAACCTACCTTGCCTTAATGAGATGCATGGTAGGCGTTCCCATGCAAAAAATGACTCTATGGCCTTAACGCCATATTTATAATCCAGTGCAAAAATGGGGCACAGGAGGGAGGAGGGGTCAAAAAATGGCGCAAGGCTTGCTTTGCACCATTTTTTAACGCCTGGGTCAGAGTAGGCGTTAGGGGACCTGTGGGCCTATTTCCATGGTGGAACACCATGGAATAAGCCCACAGGTGCCCTCCACAGGCCACAGGAACACCCCAACTCACACCAGAGGGACAGCAGAGAATGGGGGACTCCATCGCACATAAGTATAGGTAAGTGCATGTGAGTTTTTAATATTTTTTTTAAAGTGCCATTGGGGGCCCTGAAATGGCCCCCCCAACATGGTACTGGGTGCAATGGCCATGCCCAGGGGACCCTGGTCCCCTGTGCTGGCCATTGGGGTGGTGGGCATGACTCCTGTCTTTTCAAAGACAGGAGTCACGTGGTATGGATGGTTTTGCGTCAGAAAATGACTCTAGGCAGGTTAGAGTAATTGTTTTACTCTAACTTGACTAATGTCATTTTTTGGTGCAAACCCTCCTTCTTCCATACCGCCAGCCCCACTCGGCTAATGTCATTTTTTTTAACGCTAGCCTACCCTTTGCACCGGCTTGCACCATTCCATAAATATGGTGCCTGGCTGGTGCTCAGAAATGGTGCAAGCGGGTGCTAAACTTTTTGGTGCAAAACTGTGTTGGTGCAGTTTGCAACAAAAAAAGTATAAATCAGGGCCCCAGTGTTTCCAGTCCTGGCATTAACTGGTCTGATAACATCAGACCTGGTAATCTCATGCCCAGAGACATGGCACATGGTGCCTTGTGCACGAATGAACAACAGTCCAAGCGCAGTTTGATTGGAAATTGGTGCATGTTTAAATGTGATGGTCTTCATAATTATGTCTTTAATGGTAGAGTGCTTCCCTTAGCAGTGAAAGAATAGAAGAAATAATAAAGCCAAACCTATTTAGAAATAACATTCCATTTAACTTTCTTATGTGAGAGAAATTTGTAGTGTGTGCGATCACTATATGGTTCTTGACGCTCGGCTTCATGAGAGCAAACAAGAGCATTATATGGAACTTAAAACTATATAGAAGACCTGAACAAGTAGAGCATAGTTATTGGTGAAGATCATCAAGAAGAGAAGTCCACAATTCAGCTAAGCATACTAAGAAACTACAACCTCTGTTCTGGTTTATAAAATGTAGGGGTGGTAAAAAGGTTTTTACAGGGAGAACATGATGATCTGCAAGGAATGCGCCCATTCAGGGTATTTATAGCAAAGACAAGAGTCTTGCCATACCAAGATATGATGATTAGGCACAAGGCCTTGAAATTATTATGTTGTTTAATAGGAGCTAATAAAGATGGGAAAGTTGTGGATGACAGTGAACAAATCTGGGGCATTCGGTATTGGGTGGGCTGCTGCGTTCTGAATGGTTTGAAGTTTGTTTAGAAAGTCATTTGATGTCCTGAAATAGTTGGACAAGTAAATATTTGTCTGACCAAAGCTGCAGTTGAAGTAGGACCTGGAGTTCTTTGGATCTTGTTATTTTTTCTCATCTGACACTGATCCCTTAGAAATCTTCCAATTTGCCATTCTTGAAAGTCTTCAATATAGAGTTAAGGAGACTGTAGAATGATATAGGGCAATTTGCTGCCTCCATGGTCTTTTATACGCTTGATACTTCCTCTGTGGTCATGCATTTGCAGGTGTACAATCACAAAATTACATGTTCCCTCCCTATCTTTTTTACATTACCACACACACATGTACATGCACATGCACGCACACGTATATAAACAGTCTCACACATCCTCTTTTATTCTATTTTACACGAATATATCCACACTCTATCAAACATGCTCTCACATGCCCTGTGTTCTTAGAAATTATGACATTTGAGATTATCATGAGTCTTGTTATGAATGCTATAATTTAACATGCTATAAGTGATGTAATATGGAAGCGTATAAGCGGTGCATGTGAAAGGCATGAGATAAAGTTAATTTAGTCTGCATATCGAGTGTACAGCACTGTGTATGGAGGCGCATGAACAATATTACGTTTTAGGTGGTAAGCAAATTATAACTTTAAGTTATAGCTATAACTCTAAAATTTCCAATGATTTATGTGGTTTAAGTTGGTTTTGTATACAAATAAATACTTAAGATTTCCTAACTATAACTTATCCTCAATCTTTGTTTCTTTCACTGAATTTGTAAGTTTATTTTAGGCTAAAACATTTCTTTATAATAATATAATGTTGGTTATTAATTCGTTTTTAAAATATTTTTGTGATACTGCAGAATATCTGAGGTAGGACAAACTTTAGAAAAACATCAACATCATGAGTGTGATCATTTTACATGCAGTAGCGGTACCTTGATAGTACTGCATTAACTGAAAAAAAGGTAAAACTGATATTTACACCATATAAATATTTTTATTACGAATATGAACACAGGGTTTGATGGCTAATTTTGTTTTTTATTGGTATATGTGTGCCAGGGCAGTCTACATAATGAAAATGAATGCAATTAACATGTGGAAATAATCATCTAGGCCTCATTCAAAAAGCTAGGTTTTAAACGCGTACGCTTTCATAGTTATCTGTGTTAAGTGACTGTAGAATGCATTTTTTAATTCTTTTACAAAACCCTGACCTAGGTCAGTAATGTGAGATGTTAAAACTTCAATAACACAAATGACCTGAAGAATTTATGATTTGATAGAAATTGTAAGATTTCTACCTTCCCATAGGCATAGTTTTTATTAGAATATAGTGATATATAAAAATGGTTAGTTTAATTTCTGTAGAATGTTACATATGAACATAGTATATAGTACATTTAGGCCCTCATTACGACCCTGGCGGTGGGTGATAAAGTGGCGGTAATACTGCCAACAGGCTGGCGGTAAGTACCACCAAATTATGACTATGGCTGTGATATCTCCGATAGACAGCCAATGTACCACACCAACTGCAACGGCAGCAAAAACAGTCACTACAGTGGTAGTCTCCTTCAGCCAGGCGGAAGTCAAAGTTCTGCCCACCATATTAAGACCCTGCAAACCGCCACCTTTTCCAGGGCGGTACCAACGCCATCAAAAGCCTGGCAGAAACAGAGCACAAAAGTCAAAGTACTCACCATTGGAGACACAGGGAAAAACCACGCCGCCATGGAACCTGAACTGCAAATATTCCCGATGATCTTCTACGTTATGCTCCACCTGGAACACCAACGCCGACAAAGACGATGACGGTGAGTACAGCCGCCTAGCACACAAGGGAGGTTGGGAGGAAAAAGAGGGTGACACACAAATGCACAACACACACCATTCACACACACATACACCACACACACAACCAGCTGCAATACAAAAACAATTTAACCCCGAAAACCTGCAGAATAATGCAAGGACAACAGGAACTGACAAAAGTGATTGTAATTAGTTCAACATCAAAATGAATAATCCGATTTGGCCATGAAACAGATATGTAAACTTGTATAGAAAAGGGACACTGTCCAGTCCAAAGTTCAGAGGGCCCACATGGACACAGGGCACAGTCCAAGGGCAAATTCGAAACCTGACAACATCTGGATAAAACACAACACGGGCATCAGTTTGTAAATAGGCAGGCATCTCAGAGGGAGGGGGAGGCACCTCAACCGGATGCAGAAACAAGCCCACTGGTTCTGTAGGGGGAAACATGCCCATTGCTTTGTCCTGGAGAGTGCAAGGCCACAGTCTCTCGATTGGGTGTCTTTCCCACTGGTTCTGGAGGCGGCAACATGCCCATTGCTTTGTCCTGGGGAGTGCAAGGACACAGTCTCTCAAGTGAGTGAATACCCCGCTGGTTCTGGAGGGGGCAGCCCGCACATTAGCCTCTGGAGGGTGGACTACATGGCATCCGCCGGCAGTGATGGCTGCATGCTGGTGGTGGTTGGGGGAGGCTCCTGGGCAGCTCCTGCACTGTTTGATGGCTGCATACTGGTGGTGGTTGGTGGAGGCTCCTGGGCAGCTCCTGCACTCTGTGATGGCTGCATGCTGGTGGTGGTTAGGGGAGGCTCCAGGTCAGCCCCTGCACTCTGTGATGCCAACACATCCAGGGCTGGTGGTGGGGACCCTGTGACAGCTGCTAGTGGTTGCGGTGTTTGCCTGACAGCGTCCACTGGCATAGGGTGCCTCTTCTCCTCCTGGTCATGGGTTGGGGATCCCTTACCCTTCCTGGCAGGGGTAGATGGGCTCTTCCCCTCTCTGCCTGCTTGTGCAGGCTCCTTCCCCTTCTTCCCTGCTGGTGCAGGCTCCTTCCCCTTCTTCCCAGCTGGTGCAGACTCCTTCCCCTTCATCCCAGCTGGTGCAGGTTCCTTCCCCTTCCTCACAGCTGGTCCCGGACTCTTCCCTTTTATTCCAGGTTGTGCTGCCTCCTTCCCCTTCAGTGTTGTTGATCTGGTATCCCTACCACCAAGAGTAGGTGGTGCTACCACTGGCCCCGTGGACTGTTTGGCTGAGGTGCTAGGCTGTGTCCTTACTACCCTGCCCAGGACGGGGGGTAGGGAAGAGGTCAATCTGGGAAAGGAAAAGCCTTTTAGGGATGTTGGAGCAGGATGAGGGAGGGGTAATGGGAGTGGAGGATGAGGGAGTGGTCATCGGCGGTAGGTGAGGTCTGATGGTTTTGGGTGTAGGTGAATGGGCTGTATGCTGTTGTAAGGTGGATGGCTGTTGGGTGTCTGAGTGCTTGCGTTTGTGTCCTTTGGGGGGGATGGACACGGTGGTAGAGGACACAGGGGACGCATGCATGGATGTTGTGGAGGTGTCTGCCAGTGAGGTGTGTGTTCTGCTTGGTGTGGTGATGATGCTGGTAGTGGATATTGATGTAGGGTATGCAGGTGTGAGTGTGGATGTAACTGGGTGGGAGGTGGAAGAGGAGGAGGAGGAAGGGGAGACAATGGAGACAGTGGATGTTTTCATGTTTGCAATTGAATGGTGTTTGTGTGAGTGTCAGTGGGATGAAGTGTGGTGCTTGCGTTTGCCTGTGCCACTCTTGGGTGTTGGCTTGTGTGCATGCTCGTTTGTGTGCTTGGGATGGATTGGGGTTGAAGAGTATGGGACTGGGAAGTGGAAGTTGCTGAGGGGACGGTTGACACAGGGACAATGGCTTCCATCAGAGAGGAGGCCAGAGCCTGAATCGATATCTGTTGGGCAGCCAATCTACAGTGAATGCCCTCCAGGAATGCATTACATTGCTGCATCTGGGATGCCAGCCCCTGGAGGCAATTCACAATGGTTGATTGCCCTACAGAGCTGGATCTCAGGAGCTGGTACGGGGTGGAGGCTGTACCTGCAGCTGAGGTGGTCACAGAGGGGTCCGCCACCACCAGGGAGCTCCCATTGGAGGAGGTATCAGAGCCTGTGTTGTGTCCTCCAGTCTCCACGGTGGTGCTTCCTTCATCCTCCATCCCACTGGTTCCCTCAGTGTCGGAGGACTCTGCCTCCAGGGTCTTGTGGGATGCAGCACCCTCTGTCACTGGTGCCTCTGCTCCTCTGCCAGATGATGCTAATGCACATAAGGACAGGATGACAAAACAAGAAAGGGGGGGAGAGAGACAAAGGATACACAGGGTCAATAGCTGCACCAACAACACCGTTGGTGTACACAGCACCCTCACAGGGAACAGGCCTATGCACAATGCATTGCACTACCAGTGAAATGGCTAGTCACCTAGGCAGGAGGAGGGGCACACACCACCAACTGCAGCATACCTGGGACCCATGATGCCCAGCCCAGAAGTGAATACTTATAAGGTAAGTAAGCAGTATTTTCCATTCAACCCTTAGCCTCCAGAGGACCTATGCTGCTATGTCTGTCCTGGCCTAGGGACACCCACTGACACACAACCACCACCTGGATACCACCCTAACAGCCGTAAGTTTCAATGATAGGCACTGTACTCACCCCCTTGTGGCTGCTGTAATGCCCTCAAATGACCATCCAGCTAAGGGTAGGCCATCGCCAGTATGCGGGCCATCAGAGGGGTCAGGGTCCGACAGGCACCCCTTCCTCATTGGGAGACCATCCCCAGCTGGGCCTCTGCAGTCTTTCTTGCCCAGCGTCTCAGGTCCTCTCACAGTTTGCACGAGTGGGTGCTTCACCTGCCTTAGACCCCAGGGTCCGCACCTCCTTGACGATGACACGCCATATTCCCTTCTTTCGATGGGCACTGACCTGCAGAGGCAATACACACAGGAGAACACCATTAGACAAACAGTCCAGCCTGTCACACAAATGGCCCACCGTACCCGTTTGCATCACCATTGGCACACACATAGCCCAGCGCACAACATGTACACTGCCAAGAGGACACCCACCCACCCCTTACACAATGCCTTCACACAGAACTCCATGCATTCATGCCACATGCATCGTGCCCACAGTGTCTTGTTGGTGTGGAGGGCCATACAGCAGTCCATACTGGGGTAGGACCCCATTCACCAGTCGCTCCAACTCCTCAGAAGTGAAGGCTGGGGCCCTTTCTCTGATCACACAGGCCATGGTAGGTTCCAGATACAGGTCACAGCAGCACATGCAGTGTAGGTCCTCTCCTATGGAAGGTCAGGAAACAAGTGCGGAATATGAATTAAAATGGCGGTCACGTCCATGGCGGTGCATACCGTCACTGCCGGCATAGATCCCCATTGGCCACTGTACCGCATAGGGCCCAATATGAACTAATGAGGAATTGCATGGTGGTTCATGGCCGCTTACCACCATGGCGCACAACGTTGGCGGCATTACCTCACTTCCACTTGTCCCTCCACACAGGTCGCCATTTCAGGGAGGGTGAACAGGCCTATTGATAATTGCTGTGTCACAGGATAAATAGGCACATACTTTTAAAATTATACTGTCCCAAAACATGTTTGCACGATGTGGATTGCTGTTGTGGTATAATTGTTCAAATTGTGACAGCCTACTCACTCTTGTGTCCCTTAGATACCTACCAGTGTGGATGAATAGGAGATGGAGAAATACCCCGTGTACAGACCCCTGGTAGACTTGATTACACTGGAGGACAGGCACATTATACTCACCTATAGACTGGACAGGGCCACAATCACAGAGCTGTGTGCCCAGTTGGAACCTGACCAATCCGTCAGCCCACTGGGATCCCACATCTTGTGCAGGTTCTATCAGTGCTCGATTTCTTGGCAATTGGTTCTTTCCAAGTGACAGTGGGCTTGGCAGCAGGAATGTCACAGCCAATGTTTTCAATCGTGCTAGCAAGAGTCTTGTCTACCCTGATAAAACACATGTGCAGCTACACTGCTTTACCCCAAGTGGAGAATTTGGCCACTGTGAAGGCCGGGTTTTATGCAATGGGAAATATCTCCAATATAATTGGGGTGATTGACGGAACATATATTGCATTTGTACACCCCTAGCAAAATGAACAGCTGTACAGGAATTGTAAGAGTTTCCACTCCATGAATGTGCAGATCGTGTGCCTGGCGGACCAGTACACCTCCCACATCAATGCCTAGTTCCCTGGGTCGGTGCATAATTCCTTTGTCTTAAGGAATAGCAGCATTGCAAATGTGATGTGCCAACTACAGAGGCACAGGGTGTGGCAAATAGATGAGCCCTAGTTCCCACCCAGTATATGTTTGTGTATACCTATGGTGTTAGCTATATAGGATAGTGTGTGGCTAAATGTTGTCCCTCAATATTTGCAGGTGACTCTGGTTACCCAAACCTATCATGGCTGCTGACCCCTGTGAGGAATGCCAGGACAAGGGCAGAAGAACGTTATAATGAGGCACATGGGCGACCCAGAAGGATCATTGATAGGAATTTTGGCCTCCTGAAGGCCAGGTTTCGGTGCCTCTATCTGACAGGTGGATCACTGTGCTACTCACCCAAGAAGGTCTGCCAGATAGTAGTGGCATGCTGCATGTTGCACAACCTGGCCCTCAAACACCATGTACCTTTTCTGCAGGGGGAGGAGACTGGAGATGCCCCTGTGGCAATAGAGGACCCTGAGGATAGTGAGGATGAGGAGGCAAAGGATGAAGATTTGGACAACAGGACATTGTTGATACATCAGTACTTTCAATGACACACAGGTGAGACAGTGCTACTTCACATTTCTATGACTAGTAGTTTATTCTGTGTGGCATTGGCATGCTGGCATGACCCACTTCTTTGCCCTACTTACTGTTACCTAAGATTATTCATTTTACAGATGTTGGTCAGATGACAACATTCTCCTGATGTGATCACAACAGCCAGCTACAGGTCATTAATTCTATGCTCATACTATTTACAGTTCATTTATAATGGTTGTAGCTGTTTCAAACAATACAAATTTGCAATGCATGAAATACTAGTAGTCAAATTCCAAGGCTGAGCTACATCATGACTTTTTTCAAAAAAATTGCTTACAAAGATTATTACTTAAATCCACAATCACTGGAAAAAATAACCAGGAAAGAAGTGAGGGCCTTGTCATTGAAGCATTTGGAAGAACAGAGATGGGAAAAGGAATCAAAAAAATCCACTGTAATGTCTAATCAACTAATTTTGTCTACGGATGCCATCCAGCCTTACCTAGTAAGCGTGGCAAACCCCCGACATCGATTTGTTCTTACAAGACTCCGTTTAGATATCTTTCATCGGCTAGTAACTTTCCCGACCATGAATGATTGGAGTATAATTTTAAGAGTTTGTCCTTGTGATGCGAAGGCCCCCCAATCCACAATGCATGTGGTCCTTTTCTGCAAATTGTATAACTCACAAAGAAAATGTCTTTTATTGCCTTTTTTAAGGTCAATTAATTTAAGTCGGTGCCGTGACGCGTATTTTAGCTTACAGCTTTGATCCTCAATTGAAATGTGTGGAATTTTAGCAAACTTTATATGCTCAGTATTGACTGTTAGGAAGTCTATGGGAGTTCTGGACTAATTTCATTGGATTGTTTGGAATTTTTTACCTTATGGAAAATACAAAAGAGAAAAAACAAAAACTGCAAGGACACTTGATCTGGTATTGGTGCAAATCTATTAGGGGTTTAAATACCTGTATTGAATGAATTTAGAATGTGCTTTAACTTCTCCTCCTTTTACTGCTTACTTCTTTTATATATATTTATTCATTACTAAACGTGTTATTACTTGATACTTTTATGGCCGGTTGAAAGCTGAATAAAGTCTGTTTGATTTGATAGTAGTCAAGTTATATCCAAGGGTGTTTATTGCTGTGCTAAAATATAGAGGGGAAAGTGAAATGGAATGGGGTGATGATGGAGGAAAATTCAGGGTATTGTTCCTGTCTGTTTGTAGCATAGGTGCACGTCCATAGAGACATAGGAAGGGGAGCAATGGCAGTTCAAGGTGGGCAAGGTGACTGAGTGGGACAATCAGGAGAGTCTCATTTCCTGGCAGTGGTCTTGGCAAGTGTCTCTGGCTTCTGTCTGGTTTGCAGGGAACGTTTGCGGGGTGGTTCACCTTCTGCAGGGGTAAGGGTGCTGGTGTCCTGTGGGTCTGGTAGTGGGGCCTCCTGGCCACTAGCGGCAGTGGAAGTGGAGGGCTGTTCTAATGACTGGCTAGTGGCAGAGGCCCGCTGGTGTGCTGTTGCCTCCCTCATGATGTTGGCCATGTCTGCCAGCACCCCTGCTATGGTGATCAGGGTGTTGTTATTAGACTGACATTTTATGTTGCATAGAATAGTAGAAGGGTGAGTTGATGGAAGGAGCAGGTTGTTGCATCACACTGTGCCGGTCTGGTAGTGGTTGGTTGGTGTAAAATGCTGTGCTAAGGTTAGTTGAGCTGCGTGGAGAGCTTCAGAGTGATTGGTTGGTTGGTTTACAGAGTTGTGCTGAGATTGGTGGAGTATTTTATTGAAAATTGAGGTATGCAGAACAGAATCAAAATATTGCAGATTTATATTTGATTGTTTACCATCTGTTGATTTAAATTCAAAATCAAAAGTTTTTTCAAGGCTATTGGAAGTTCAATAAGAGATGATGTGACTATTGCAGTACATGAGAGTCACAAGTCACCTCCTGAGGGTACGCCAGATTACCATATGATGACTGGGGATGGGTTACACACGTGTATATGGCTCCACTAATGGCACAAGATCACTGAGAAAAAGGGTCCATTACGCTTTTCTATGTGGGGTACATTTAATTTGAGAATTATAGACAGTGTGCCGAGAAGCACTTTGTGACATGAAGCCTCCTCCTAGACCTACAGAATTTGAACCACTAATTGCTTGGGAGAAGACGGTGCGTACAAGGGATAGAGAGAAATTCCAAAGACAGACAGCTTTGAGAAATGACACAGATGCAATATGGGATGAGCAACAGCAGAAATGGAGAAAGAATATAGTGAGTGAGCTAGATTATACCCTGCAATTAGAAATGAGCAAAATGAGCAGCCTGAAAAACCCCAAAAGAAACAAAAGATTAAAAGGGAAAAAGAGATCAAAGATTAAATGAAATCAAACACTGTTAGTGATTCAGGGGATAATATTTTGAATGAGGTATTGGATGCACGCCCATCATCTTACATGAATCCTGTGACATATATTAATGAAACAACAACTAATAACATGAGGGGGCTACAGCCTCTATTGATCCAAATGCATACCAAACTGAAAGACCATTACCAATGACCCAGCCCCTTGAAGCACAACCTGTTGTAGCACTGCCAGTTATGACATAGCCTATGTAAACACAGCCTATTCTACAACCCATTATGCCAGCTAATAATGTGCCAGCCAAAGTTTAGTCTGTACAGGAAGTGTTGCCTGCAAGTGTAACTGCTTCTATTGTGACTGTACCAGCACCTGTTTCTAAGGTTATAACAGAACAGCCAGCAGAAATCTGCACAGCAAATGCTCTGATTAAAATTGTCCCAAATGCAGTATTGAAGGTGCACCTCTGACAGGGTTTATCTCAACTTCAGAGAATTTACAGTTTGTTTTATGGGCATCACAACAGACTTTTCAATCATTAGGGGAAGACAGGGGATTTGTCTTTATGATGCAAACTTCACAGGGTGAGAAAAATGTGGTTGAAGATGGGATTTCCCACCCATGATTTGAGGAAGCTGCCGGGAAAAATGCTAAAACTGAGAGTGCAGAAAGCCTGAGTACTAGTCAGAAGGCCGAAAGAGAGGCACCACTAAATGTCCCGAGATTAAAAATAGAATTGGAAGAAATAATTTGAGGGTGTTTGGACTTGGAATATGTGATTCAATATTAAGAAAAATAACTGATTTATCTGTGCAAAGAAATTAATAGGAGAGCTGTGACTGTACATGGCAAATTGACTGAATTAGCAAATAAATATGATGTTCATTACTCAAAAAGCATCCCATTGCAGAAAACTTTCAGGGTACATTTGGATGATGAATCAGTTAAGACAATGCATTCTTCAGGGATGCAATTGCAATTACTGAATTAGTGAAATACATCCATAGATGGAGTGAGTTTGAAATATTAGAAAGCAAATGGGTAAAGAAGCATGAAAAGAAAAACAAACCAACAGAGGCAGCTGAAGTACAGAGAAATCCATCTTCAAATCCCCAAGATGATAGAGAAGCTTCAGTTTATCCATTAAGAGAAATACCAGGTGGAGGGTATGTCTATGTACCTTGGAGTGGGTATGAAAAATGTCCCTAAGTTTAGAGAAACCCCAGTGCTGTGGTATACACAAATTGAAGGGTTTGTCAAGATATCAAAAGTGTTAGAGACTGATTTGAATATGTTCTTTGACATTGTTGTTCCTAATGATTTTGGTCTGAATGTACAATGCTGCACATTAGCCAACTTCAGAGCCACCAAGAGATTCCTGCACTATGCACCATTATCTACTGTGATGGATAAATACAATGAGGTAATTACCTTCCTAAAAGGTAGAGTTCCTCCAGAGAATTTGGATTATATGAGGATGAACAGGATTCAGCAGGAGGTGAAAGAGTCTGTGCATGAGTATTATGAGAAGTTGCTGGAAGTATTTCAGCAGCATACAGGTTGAAAGCATTTTGAGCTAAATTATATGGATTTCTTTAATTCACAGATATTCTCGGATTGAGAGCAGAGATTAGTCAGCATATACAGCAGAATGTGATTTATCGACAGACAGAGTCTTTGCCTGAGATTCTGAAATTTGTCAATTACTGTAGTGATGAAAAGGAGATGAAGTAAAAAAAGTTTAAGGAAATGTTTATACTGGCAGAGATGAACATGACGTACAAAGGCTGTCATAATCAGTTGTTTGTAGGAAATGTTGGTGCAATGCAAGGGGTCGATTTTCAAAATGGCATGCAAGGAGCTGGGTTTCAAGCTAAGCAACAAGGTATTTAAGGAGGTATAGTCTCTTCACAGGAAAGAAGTTGAAGGGTTCCGATTGATCCAAATGCAGGTGTGGATGTTAAAACTTTGAGGAAAATGACTCCTTTTAATTTCTGTAACAAGATCAGGAATTGGAAGAGTGAGTGTAGGCTTAATCTAGGCAGAAGTAATGCAAATAACCAAACGCAAGGAGGGAATCCAGTGCGAATGAAAAAATTTCCTGTTCAACAGATGCAAGTGTCAGTGTAAACTCAAGTTCCAATGTTGCAGGTCTCAAAAGCCCTTATGGTTTAACAGAATGAGGGAAATCCTAAATTTAGAATGAATCAGATGCCCACAGTAAACAAAAATTAATTTAAGGTCCAGAATCAGAATACACTTCAGCAGTTTCCAGTGATTGAAAGTGAGAGCTTTGACTCTGATACGTCACATAGGATGGTGCCCTAGAGTGGAGGCAGATGGCATATTTGCGCAGTCTTAGCGATAGACCAGCATGAATCATTTGTAGAAGGTGAGGTTAATGGCCACCAAGTGTCATTTCTTATTGACAAAGGTGCTTTCCGTTCCACTGTTAGAACAACTGACTTCCCAGACCTACCCCTCTCGGGAAAGAAAATACAAGCTGTTGGAGTTTCAATTAAACAGATTACAAATCCAGTTTCAAAAGAAGTCCCTGTAAAAATAGGTTAATTTCAAGAAAATCATCAGTTTGTTGTGTGTAACTCGAGTCCTGGGAACCTGCTAGGATAGTCGTGCAAACTTAACTGTACAATCTATTGCACCCCATATGGTGTTGAATTTAAAACTTGTGATGAGGATTTTGAGTTCAAGCTAGTTCAACAAGATGCAGAAGGGAGAACAGTAGAGGAATTGCCCCTCGGACTTGAGGGAAATTGTGAATCCAGGAGTGTGAAATTTCACAGGGAAAGACATCGAACAAAGGTGTAGAACTAGTCCGTATTGCAGTAAAGCCAAATTCAGTTTTCCCAAGAACACCACCATATCATCTGACCCCCGAAATAGTGGCAGGAACAAAACCAATAATTGAGGATATGTTTAAGAAAGGAAACTTGAGGGAAACAGTCTGGAGTCCTAACAACTCACTGATTATGGACTTACAGAAGCCCAAAGGAAGGTTTAGAATAGTTCAGGATTTGCGAAGGATTAATGACACAGTCATCCCCTGTTGTCCTATGGTATCAAATCCAGCCACCATTCTTTATCAAATGTCATGCACAGCAGAATGGCTCACTGTCCAGGACCTTTGTCAGGCTTTCTTTTTGATTCCATTACAAGAGAACATCAATTCCTAGTCTCATATGTGTTTTGATAGAGTCTAAGCATGGTGTTGAGTCCCACAACGGCATACTGAGAGTCCTTCAATCTTTAATCATATTCTGAAGAAAAATCTGGAAACATTGCAGATGCCTTGTAATTCAGTCCTTGTCTATGACCTACTTGTGGCATTGAGCACAAGGGAGGCTTCTAAGCAGGATACCATTACCCTGCGAAATCACCTAGCTGAGAATGGACATAAAGTGTCCCCAAGTAAACTGCAGTACTGTCCAAAAGAGCAAAGAAACATCTTATATTTGAGACATATCATTGAAAAAGGAACAAAAAAATGTCACAAGAGAGAGTGGAGGATATTCTAAGGATGAGTCATCCAAAACCCAAAGGAAAGTCAGAATGTTTCTGGGATTGACAGGCTACTGTAGACAGTGGATACCTAAGTCTTTCCCAGTGCCTAAGCCTTTACTGAGGCAGACACACGGTGATATGCCTGATCCACTTCCATTGGACAACACATGCTTGAAAGCTTTCCTAGAGATGAGAAAAGGTCTATGCTGTACCCTGGCACTAGGAATGTCAGATTTTTCAAAAAGATTTACTCTGTTTTTCAGTGAAAGGGAGGGCTGAGCTCTCTCAGCGCTTACTCCATTGCATGGGGAGGCAAGTAGGCCTGTGGCCTATTTTTCAATTACACTTGACCCTACCACCACTGAGCTGCCTGGTGGTCTATAATCAGTAGCAGCCATGAGTCTTGAGAGGGGTGGTGACATAGTGATGGGATATCCTATAACTGTTATGGTAACTCACTCAGTTTAAGTTTTGCTTACCAGAACTAAACCCTAATAAATAGCAAATTCCATACTTAGCAAATATGTGCAGGAAATCCTCGCTTCAAATAATGTGATTTTGAAGGGCTGTCAAGTTTAGAATCCTAGTACTTTGATACCCATGACTGAAAATGATGCATCTGATAATTGTGAACATGACTGTCCTGATGTCACAGATTTATGCACCAAGCCAAGATCTGACACAAAAGATGAGCCTTTAATTTGACCTGATTATATGCTTTTTTGATGGCTCATGTTTAAGGACAAAAGATGCTTCCCTGAGAGCAGCTTATGCTGTCTGCACAATGAAAGACATTGTGGAAGCCTCCTATCTTCAAGGTGTTACCTCAGAACAAGTTGCAGAACTGATTACCCTTACCAGAGTTTGCAGTTTAATGGCCCAAATGAGAGTGACTATATTTACAGATAGTCAGTATGGTTTTGTTGTGATCCATGACATCAGCCAATTATGGTCACAAAGAGGTTCACCTATCTGTAATGGTGAGCATGTGAGAAAACTATTAGAAGCTTTGCATCTCCCAATTGAAATTCCTGTCGTTAAATGTGCAGCTCACATGAATGACAATGGCTATGTCACAGTCAGCAACAGATATGCAGATGAATTAGCATGTTATTGTGCAATTATGACCTGTACATTTAATGGAACTTTCACAGATGAATTGTCAAGAGGACATATATATATAGCTGACACATGGGAAGAACTCAAAAGTTTACAGGAACATGTTTTGAAACAGAACAGTGTGATTGGATCAGAGCAGGTTGTGGAAAGGATACAAATGTCATCTGGATTTCAGCAGATGTGGGGCAGTGTTGCCAGACAGTCTATTATCTCCCATGAAACAACATTCCCATGGTCCCACATATTTAGGTAGGGATGCAACTGTCATGTTCCTTAGACAGAACAGGTTAAACCCCAGATTCAGGACGCATGCCAAAGAATTGTGTCACCTTTGTGTAACATGCCAACAGGTGAACGTAGGAAAACAAACACCACTTACATTGAGTCACATGGAGAGATCAAGTTGTCTCTTCAACCGGATGCAGATGGACTTCATCGAAATGCCTTTTTGTAAAGGACTAAGATATGTTCTGGTTATAGTATGAATTTAATCTCAATGGGTGGACGCCTACCCAACCAGGAGAAATGACAGTCTCACTGAAGCTAAACTGCTGTTAAAAGAACTGATAGTGAGGTATGAAATGCCGGTTTCTATGTAGTCACTTTAAGAGTGAGATCCTTAAGATTTTGTGTGCAACATTACAAGAGGAGCCAACGTTGCATGGTAGATATTGACTAGATGCTTCTGGTACAGTAGAGTAGCTTAAGGCAAGTCTGCATATTCACTTCACTGACATGGCTTGAAACTTTAACTTTAGTGTTGATGAGCTTTCGAAGTACACCTGAAAGGAAGCCAGGTTTATGTCTCCACAAGGTCTTTATTGGAATAGCAATGAGATTGCCTGCTGAGTAGAAGGGTATTTGTTATTTAGGTTTGCTGTTTTTTAAAAAGCATCATGTATAGAGTTTAGATGCTTTAACAATGACACCTGCACACGGATACACGATTAGCATTAAGGGAGGAACACAATAAGTGGAATACATAAACCGGTAGTAGGACTGATACTAAATGATTAAAAGATTAGAAAGCTTTCAACAGTAGTGGACAAACTGGCAACTAGCACATCAGGAGCTTTAGTAGTTGACAAAAGAGAACTAGTAGCAATTAGATCAATGATTTTAAGAAATATATATGTTTTCAACATTTTACTCACAGAGAAACGTTGTTTGCTAAATTTTGAAGGTAGAAAATTGTTGCACATACATACCTGATGAGAGTAAGAAAATTCAAGAATACACAAACATTTCAGACATAAAACGTGACTTGAAACCATGAGAAATCACAAGCATTGTAAAACGTTTCACAAAGTGAGTTTCTGCAATAGGCAATTGGATTGCACAGCAGGAGGAGGAATCCTCAAAGCAATATTAGTACCTATACTAATTGTAGTTGTCTGTTTCCTGACATTATTAGGAGTCTACAAAGCTATCAATATTTTACTGCAATAGAAAAAGAATGGAAATATAAATAAACAGATAAAGAAAAGATCTAGAAAAAAATCATCGCATTAACAAAGAATACAGTAAACTAAAAGAAAATATAAATCTAAAAAGCAGAAGAAAAGACTCAACTGAACACAAAATTGAACTTTGATGTCACCTGTGAATGAATTCTTGTGATGGTTAGAAACCATCAGAAGAGGGTGGTTGCTAAGGCATTTTAAAATATGAAAATGATTTGAGAGCACTAGGCTACAATAGCTATCACTGTTTAGCTTGAACAAATGTAGAATGCAATTTCACTTCTTTTACAAAACTCTGACCTAGGTCAGTAATGTGAGATGTTAAACTTTCAATGACACAAATGTACTAAGAAATGTATGACAATATAAAGTGTTACATTTCTTCCTTCCTATAGGCACAGTTTTCTAAAAATATAAACATTTATTAAACTTTTTAGTTTAATTTCAGTAGAATGTTTCATATGAACAATAGTACTTTTAGTTCAGAATGGATGGTAACTGTTAGACTTGACATCCTTGGTGTGGTCTGTTGACCAATGCTAAAATGTAAGTGTAAATTATACGTGTAATTGGCTTTCCATGATTGGCATATTTGATTTACTAGTAAGTCCCTATTAAAGTGCACTAGAAATGCCTAGGCCCTGTGAATCAAATGTCACTAGTGGGCCTGCAGCACTGGTTGTGCCACCCACATGCGTAGCCCTGTAAACATGGCTCAGACCTGCCACTGCAGTGTCTGTGTATGCTGTTTTAAACTGCCAATTCGCCATGGCAAGTGTACCCCCTTGCCAGGCCTAAACCTTCCCTTTTTCTACATGTAAGGAACCCCTAAGTAAGGCCCTAGGTAGCCCTGTTGGCTGGATGCAGTGTAAGTTAAAGGTGGGACGTGTACTGATGTGTTTTACATGTCCTAACAGTGAAATACTGCTAAATTCAGTTTTCACTGTTACAAGACCTATCTCTCTGATAGGTTAAAAAGTGCAGATTCCCTTTGGGAGCAGATAGATATTTGGAGTGTAGGGTCTCTGAACTCACAATTTAAAAATACATCTTTTAGTAAAGGTTGTTTTTAGATTGTCTGTTTGAAAATGCCACTTTTAGAAAGTAGACATTTTCTTGCTTAAACAATTTTGTGACTCTGCTTGTTTGTGTTTTGCCTGTCTGGGTCTGTGAATCTCCTCTAGACAGTGACACAAAGGGAGCCGGGGAGTAGCCTGCATATCCTAAGAGCCACCTGGCCTGGAGGGGAAGGGAAGAGTGCTTTCTTACACTTGAGTGGGATGTGCCTGCCCTCACACAATGCAGTCTCCGACCCCTTGGTGTGGGTCTGAGCCTGGCCTGGGCAAGGCAGGATCTTCCAAACAATAGAGACTTTCCTTTGAAGTTTGCCAACTTCAAAGGCAGAAAGGGATATAAGTATTGGACCCAAAACCACTGAAAATCAGATTACTTCTGGAACCAAGAGGAACCTCTGCCAAGGAGAAAAGCTGAAGAGCTGAAGGACGAGTACTGCTCCCTTGCCTGTGACTGTGCTTTGCTAGGTTGGCATGCAGTAGCTGCTGCCTGGGAAAGGACAAAGACTGACTTTTGTGTGACTTACCTCTGGTGAAGAATCTCCAGGGGGTTGAACTGAGCTTGCCCCCTGTTGTTGAAGTCTCAGGGACATTAAAGACTATTTGCTGCCAGTACCTGGACTCTCTGCTGAGACTCTTGCCCTACCAAGTGGTGCCCTAACCTGTCTCTGGGCCCTTGAAAGGTGAAGCTGGTAGAATATGAGAGAAATCTATGCACAAACCACTGTGCGGGAAAATTTTAGACACACCATCTACAACGCGGATGATAAACAATGCGCCACCATCGATGCTCCACCTGCATCACAGCTGTGGGATCAACGAATCGTGGCTGGAGAAACAACTCGCAACACCCGCTAGCGGCTGCTGATAACAGAGCAAACCTCACGTAGCGGTTTTCTTGACACCGTGTTACCGGATTTCAACCATAACATCGTTGGGCGTGAATAATCAATGCAATGCCTGCCCGGACCCAAAGTGCTAGTGAGGGAATCACCACATTGCTCTCTTACAGGAGAGAGAAAAGAACGTATGCCTACCCGACCGGAGAAGGAACAATGCATGGTCTTGCTTGCGAGTGAGAAATCGATGCATTGTTAGCCTTTTTCCGTGCACACTCGCTGTGCGGCTTTTTTTTTTACGCTAACCAGGTACTTTGTGTAGCAACAGCATTCTCACTATTTCATAAGGATTAAAACCCATTCTTTTAAAAATGTATTCCTTGACTGTATATGTTGGATTTTTGTCACTCTGGTCTTGTTTGATTTAGATAAATCTTACCAATTTTTCTATACTAACATGGTGTCTATTTTGTAGTGTTTTCACTGTATTACTGTGTGTGTTGGTACAAATACTTTACACATTGCTTCTGAAGTTAAGCCTGCCTGCTTGTGCCAAGCTACCAGGGGGGTGGGCAGGGGTTAACTGAGGGTGATTCTCCCTTACCCTGACTAGAGTGAGGGTCCCTGCTTGGACAGAGTGCAAACTGACTGCCAACCAGAGACCCCATTTCTATCAGGAACCATATTAGATCATAGTATAATGCAGAGGCCTAGCCATGAACTGTAGTTGCTTTACAGTAAGCGAATGCTGGAGTCAGTCTCTAACTTGCAAAATGTTTCATAAAATGTTTCAGTTGAATGATAATATTTTCAAGCCATAGTTTCACAACTGCTTAGCTTACAGAATCTTTCCTGTTCCCATGACATGGCCACCTGATTGGGTGAGCTGTGGCAGACTGTAACTAATTTCAACTAGTAATATGAAAAACTTATAAAAATGAGTGTTCCTAGATTAGGATAGGTTACTCTCTTCTAGACTTTCTGCTGAGCTCTTTGCAGACATCTTTCAGATTCTTTCTGATAGACCCTTTTATTTTCTCTGCCTGAATCTATGTTGTTCTGACACTCTATAGAGTTTCTTGAACCTGTCTTTATGGGAAATTCTGCCTAGGCTATTATTTGAGATTTAATGCTAAAAGCTCAATGCTTTCACGTCTTAGGTTTATAGCTCTTTGTGGGTTCTGACTTATTGTTTTTTTCTCATTCTCCCTAAGTTAGAATGGTGACTTTTCCTTTTTGGAATGCACTTTATGCAATTGTTCTGGTATTAATGATATGTCTTGAGTTTTGTAATTGATTACTTTGAAGATAATTAATAAAGATGTATTTATTAAAAGATTTTAAATAAAACGTTGACACTCACACCAACACTCATCATTGACCTCTAAAGATTGAAATTGAAACTGTGATGAATAAGTTGATATGATTTGCAGCTCCTGGTTACTCTCATCTATGAATGGGGTTTCAGATGAGAAAGCGGGGACTTTGGGGGTCATTCTGACCTCGGCGGTAAAAGGCCCTTACCGCCGGTCAGAAGTCCGCCATTCTACCGCCGCGGCCGCGGTAAACCGCCACGGTCATTCTGACCACCAACTGTGAAACCGCCAACAATCCGACATCAAAGGAAGGCCGCCTCATCAGCGGGCCGCGGAAAACTGGAGATGACCAAACCTCCACCGTCACGCCAACACAAACACGCCCATGCCATTCTGACCCACCAATCCACGCGGCGGTCTTTCAACAGCGGTATTCCATTGGCGGTACACACCGCCGCGCTCAAAATACACACACAGCTCCAAATCACAGCCACATTGGACAATTTGAAATACACACACCTGACACACATACAAACAACACTCCCACACATCCAATCAACTATAAAACACACACCCACATCACCCACAAACCCCCACTAGTTGGAAATCGGAGAGAAGGCGAGAGAGATACAGATAGAGAGAGCGAGCACAGCAATAGAAAACCCCAACACACACAGGAACCCAACTGCATCACCCACACCACATCTACGCACACATCACCACATATCACCACGCACATCACCACAAACACCACCCCACACCTCATCCACACCACCCCATGGCACCCCAAAGACACCCCAGGTTCTCGGACCAAGAACTCCGGGTCATGGTGGAGGAAATTATAAGGGTTGAGCCCCAGCTCTTCGGCACACAGGTGCAGCACACCACTATAGCAAGGAAGGCTGAGCTATGGCAAAGGATCGTAGACAGGGTCAACGCTGTGGGACAGCATCCCAGAAATCGGGAAGATATCAGAAAGCGATGGAACGACCTACGGGGGAAGGTGCGCTCGATGGTGTCGCGACACAACATCGCTATGCAGAAGACTGGCGGTGGACCCCCACCCACTCCACCCCAATTCACAGCATGGGAGCAAGAGGTGGTAAACATCCTGCATCCTGATGGCCTCGCTGGAGTACACGGAGGAATGGACTCTGGTAAGTCGAATCTCAACTACTTCACCCCCCCCAACCACCAGCATGCCAACCCCCCCCCCCTCACCCCCAATCCCAACCCCCCAGCACACAACCTCCCTGCCAATGTCTCACCAGCACAACCCACCCTAAACAACACCAACCCCTGAATGCCAACACAAACCATAGACAGCCACCACCAAAGCATGACCATTGCACATACCCATACACCCCCCCCACCACCCTCACAACACCTCCCACAAGGGAATGCCAGCACTGGGGGACAAGGGCACTCAAAATGCACGCCATGGCACACACCGAAACAATAACCATACTCCTTTACCCCTGCAGGGCCCGAACGCCAACACACCGCCACAGAGGGTCCAGATTTGTCCATCCCACCCCCAGAACAGGCCCCCAGCGAGGACAGCAGCTCTGTAGACCTAGAACCTGATGACCAGCCCGGACCATCGGGGACCTCTGGACAGTCGGTTCCCCACACACAGACACAGGCCACAGCAGACCCAACCCCCTCTGGGAACACAAGCACAGCTCCCACCCAGCGGGCCCATGCCTCTGTCCCGCGGACGCGTCAATCAGCGGTGTGTCCGCCACTACAGGGCACCCAGGCTGACCCAACACCCCAACAACAACAGGGACCTGGGGGCAGTGGTAGTGGGCACACCGTTCAGGGGACAGAGGCCCGGGGAAACAGGGCAACTGGGAGGGCTGCTGTGCGACAGGGGGGGAGGACAGGCCCAGGGAACCGACTCTCCAAGAGGCCTTCACCACCATCATGGGAGCATACCATCACTCCCAGGAGACGATGGCGACGGTACTGGCCAGGTTCACCGAGATCCAGGCACAGCAGGAGGAACGGTACATGGGGTTCAGCAATGAACTCCGAAACATCGCTACCGCTATGGGGACCATAGTCCAGGCCCTCAACTGTATAGAAACCACATTGCGGGACCATGTGGCACCACAAAGGGCCCCTGTCACTAGCCAGGAACAGCCTACCACCTCCGCCGGCGCTAGTGGTCAGGAGGCCCCCACAAAACGACGGGCCACCAGAACCCCACCTCCTGCTGAAGAACAACCACCCGCAAGAGGAACCTGAGATCTCAAAGGAAGACAGAGTAGGATGCCAAGACCCCCGCCAGCCTAATACCCCCCGGATGTCATTCCACTGTCCCACAGTCTCACCCTGTCCAACCTAGAACTGCCCCTGCTCCATCCTTCCACAGGCATATGGACAATGCACCTGTGCGACCGAGAACTGGACTCTGCCATGGACATAACTCCACCCTCACCCATCACCGTTTTAATATCATGTACCAATATCTAGCACTAAAAATAAATCACTCATTGCACTGAAATCATTCTGGAGTCAGCCTGTATTATTTACAAATGTATAACACATTACTTATCAATAATGTTCTGTTATTTATGTGATGACAACATACCGATGTCAATAAGCATTAGTCCATGGGCTAACCAAGCAGAAGTCACGCAGTGGGTCATACAGCACTGAAAAGGGAAGGGAAAATCAAACATCAGTTTAAAAGAACTGGGGGGAAATACACAAAGTAAAGATGCAGGGGGCTTTCAGTAAATGTTAAATGGCGTGGGTGATTCCTACCTGTGTGCTACTGAAAATACTGTTGGATAACTCTGTCCCTGTTGTCTGGGTCGTCCTCTTCGTCTTCCTCCTCTTCACTCTCCACAGGCTCCACAGCTGCTTCAACACCACCATCTGGACCATCCTCCTGCAGGAAAGGCACCTGACGTCGCAATGCCAGATTGTGAAGCATACAGCAGGCCACGATGATCTGGCACACTTTCTTTGGTGAGTACATCAGGGATCCCCCTGTCATATGCAGGCACCTAAACCTGGCCTTCAGGAGGCCAAAGGTTCTTTCAATGATCCTCCTAGTTCGCCCATGGGCCTCATTGTACCGTTCCTCTGCCCTGGTCTGGGGATTCCTCACTGGGGTCAATAGCCAAGGCAGGTTGGGGTAACCAGAGTCACCAATTAGCCACACACGTTGTCTCTGTAGCTGTTCCATCACATAAGGGATGCTGCTATTTCGCATCACATACGCGTCATGCACTGACCCAGGGAACTTGGCATTCACATGGGAGATGTACTGGTCAGCCAAACAGACCACCTGGACGTTCATCGAATGGTAACTTTTCCTGTTTCTGTACAACTGCTCATCGTCTTTTGGGGGTACTAAAGCCACATGGGTCCCATCAATGGCACCAATTATGTTGGGGATATGTCCAAGGGCATAAAAATCACCCTTCACAGTGGCCAAATCAACCTCCTGAGGGAATACAATGTAGCGCCGCATGTGTTTCGTCAGGGCAGACAACACTCTAGACAAGATTTTTGAAAACATAGGCTGAGACATTCCAGATGACATGGCCACTGTTGTCTGGAATGAGCAACTTGCCAAAAAATGGAGGACTGACAGAACCTGCACTAGAGGGGGAATTCCTGTGGGTTGGCGGATGGGGGACATCAGGGCTGGCTCCAGCTGGGCACACAGTTCATGTATAGTGGCTCGGTCAAGTCGGTATCGTAGTATGATGTGGCGTTCTTCCATTGTCGACAGGTCCACCAGCGGTCGGTACACGCGAGGATTCATCCTTCTCCTCGCAAGTCCCAGCGGACGGTGATTAGGAAGGACAACATGGAGCACAGAGTCAAGCAAATCACAGGTACGTTCACCACTGCATGCATAGCACATGATTATCTATGTATTGAAAGGTGTGTATGTGTGGCAATGCAAGGCCTAGGCCTGTGTGACGCAGTACAAATTATGCCATGTGGGCCCTTGAAATGGCGGCTGCCTGACCTGTGAAGTGGGACAATGGGATGTGAGGTCAAAGCGCTGGCGTGGCACACCGTGGCGGTAGGCGGTCGAAGACCGCTATACGAAGCCGCATTGGCTAACATTGAGGCCTATGGGTTTCAGGAGCCAATGACGAGGTGCGCCGGCGGTCGCGGTACGCACCGCCGCGGTACGCACCGCCGCGGGCGTGACCGCCATTTTCTATCTGCTTAATCACTCGAGACCTGATCATCCACAGGAGAGGACCTATACTGCAAGTGCTGCTGTGACCTCGGTCTGGAAGTGACAATGGCTGCTGCGACTGGGGAAAGGGCCCCTGCCTTCACGTCTGAGGAGTTGGAGAAACTTGTGGATGGGGTCCTCCCCCAGTATGCGTTACTCTACAGTCCTCCAGACCAACAGGTAAGTAGACTGGGTGCACATTGAATGGGCTATGCCTGTGTGGAGTGGGGTGGACGTAAGTTGATGGGGTGGGGTGCGAATGAGGAGTGCAACGCATGACAGATGAGAGCATGTGCCATATGGCAAGGTTGGGGAGGGGGGCCAATCGCATCTGACATGCAGAAAATTGATGATTTTTCCTTCCCACCCTGTACATGTCAAATAGGTCAGCGCCCATCAGAAAGTGGACATTTGGCGTGCCATCGCCAAGGAAGTCCGGGCCCTGGGGGTCCACGTCAGACGGGGCACGCACTGCCGCAAGAGGTGGGAGGACATCCGCCGCGGGACCAGGAAGACCGCCGAGTCACTGCTGGGGATGGCCTCCCAACCTAGGAGGGGTGCCAGTCGTACCATGACCCCCCTGATGTCCCGGATCCTGGCGGTGGCCTACCCTGATTTGGATGGGCGCTTGAGGACATCACAGCAGACACAAGGGGGTGAGTATCAGCACATTCTGCTATCTCTCTGCGCAGTGGAGGCGTCTGGGTGGGGGAGGAGGGTTGTGGGTGACATTAGGCCAGGGCGCTTTCTGTAGTGTAGTCCTCTCCTTTAGGCATGGCCCTGTGCTCCCGGCCCCCACCTCTGTAGGGTGACAAGTACAGCTATCGATGGTCCAGCATCACACATGTGCGCCTTTGTCGTCTCTAGACCTGTTGTCCTAGTCAGAAGTACTGAGTAGTGTACCCCGAATGTGCGGCTTAGTGCATGAGGCTCCTGTGTCTGTCCTCTCCGCCAACGGTGTTGACATTGCATGCACTCAACCTGGTCTTTGTTTTTCTCCCCCCACCCTTCTTCTTCATCTTCTTGTGCTTGTGTGCATTAGCATCATCAGGCGGAGGAGAATTGGCACCGGAGCACGAGGGAGCTGCAAGTCACAAGGCCACGGTGGGACCAGGAACAGACACCGAGGGCACCAGTGATCCGGAGGGCGAGGGGAGCACCACAACGGGGACCGGTGGTGACACCAGCGACAGCGACACGTCCTCGGATGGGAGCTCCCTAGCGGTGGCGGCAACATCCGGGCCCCCCGCCTCTACAGGTACAGCCGCCACCCAGCGCACCAGCCCCGCCCTCCCAGCAGCCCCTCAGCCTACGCTCCGTGCCCGCTCGCCCAGGAAGGCGGGCGTCTCCTTCGCCCCAGGCACCTCAGCCCCTGCCCCTGTTACCCCTGCTGCCCTCAGTGAGGAGGTCATTGACCTCCTGAGGACCATCATTGTTGGGCAGACTACCCTTTTGAATGCCATCCAGGGGGTAGAAAGGGAGGTGCATCGGAGCAATGCCTACCTGGAGGGCATTCATTCGGGTCAGGCTGCCCATCAACAATCGTTCAATGCTCTGGCCTCAGCACTGACGGTAGCCATTGTCCCTGTTTCCAGCCTCCCTCTTCTGACTGCCTCCAGCCTGTCTCTATCTCCTGTTCCTCAGCCTATCCCATCCACACCATCAGACCAGCCTGCACACACCTCAACACCCAAGGGCAGCTCATCCAGACACAAGCACCACAGAACCCACAAGCATTCATGCAAGCAACACCCAGATGCAGACATTCCAACAGTCACTACCACCTCTGTGTCCCCCTCCTCCTCGTCTCCCTCCTCCCTCCCTGTGACGTCTACACTCACACCTGCATGCACACCACCATCAGCCAGTGCTTCCATCACCAGCACACCCTCCAGTCCAGTCCGCACACGTGCAGTCACCACCCCCACTACCATTTACACGTCCCCTGTGTCCTCTCCCACTGTGTCTGTCACCCCCTCTTCCAAGACACACAAATGCAGGCAGACCCCCACCCAACAGCCATCCACCTCACGACAGCCTCCAGCACAAGCACCTGCACCCAAAGACAGCACACCTGACTCTCCTACAACCACATCCTCTTCCTCCACTCCCATCACCACTTCTCCTACCTTTTACCTTGGTCCTAAGAAAGTTTCCCTCGCTAATCTTGACCTCTTTCCCTCCACTGACCCACCCCCTCCATCTGCCAAGAGTCCCAAGAGCACCTCAGCCACCACCAGCCCAGCTTCGAGTGTCACTGTGGTGCATGGGTTCTGGAGTCCACCCTTTGCCAGCAGTGACACTTCAATCAGCAGCAAGGGGACAGCCAGCCCCCCCCCAGGCAAGAGGACCCGGAAACTAAAGGGCCGCCGTGAGAGGACTGACACAGCTGCCCCCAAGGAGCCAAGTTCGCCCACTTCACCAGCCACAACAGCTAGGGGAGGCAAGGGCCCGAGAGCCCCATCTAAGGAGTGAAAGGGCAGCAGGGTGGAGAAGTCAGCCAGCAGGAGCGCGGAGCAGGAGGGGCCCACAAGCCCCATCCCGGGTGTTAGGGAGAACACCAAAGGGCCCAGGACTCCGTCACCGAAGGGTCCAGCAACAGCACGGTCGGAGGGCGACTGAGCAGGGAGTCCAGGCCAGGTCTGGCTCCCTTGACTTACTGGACGAGCACCGCTGAAGAGGGCCCCGCCGTGCAGAAGAGCACTGCTGAACAGGGCCCCGCCGTGCATAAGAGCACCGCTGAACAGGGCCCCGCCGTGCAGAAGAGCACCTCTGAAGAGGGCCCCGCCGTGCAGAAGAGCACCGCTGAAGAGGGCCCCGCCGTGCAGAGGAGCACCGCTGAAGAGGGCCCCGCCGTGCAGAAGAGCACCGCTGAACAGGGCCCCGCCGTGCAGAAGAGCACCGCTGAAGAGGGCCCCGCCGTGCAGAAGAGCACCGCTGAAGAGGGCCCCGCCGTGCAGAGGAGCACCGCTGAAGAGGGCCCCGCCGTGCAGAAGAGCACCGCTGAACAGGGCTCCGCCATGCAGAAGAGCACCACTGAAGAGGGCCCCGACGTGCAGAAGAGCACCGCTGAACAGGGCCCCGCCGTGCAGAAGAGCACCGCTGAAGAGGGCCCCGCTGTGCAGAAGAGCACCGCTGAAGAGGGCCCGCCGTGCAGAGGAGCACCGCTGAAGAGGGCCCCGCCGTGCTGAAGAGCACCGCTGAAGAGGGCCCCGCCGTGCAGAGGAGCACCGCTGAAGAGGGCCCCGCCGTGCAGAAGAGCACCGCTGAACAGGGCCCCGCCGTGCAGATGAGCACCGCTGAAGAGGGCCCCGCCGTGCAGAAGAGCACCGCTGAAGAGGGCCCCGCCGTGCAGAAGAGCACCGCTGAAGAGGGCCCCGCCGTGCAGAAGAGCACCGCTGAACAGTGCCCCGCCGTGCAGAAGAGCACCGCTGAAGAGGGCCCCACCGTGCAGAGGAGCACCGCTGAAGAGGGCCCCGCCGTGCAGAAGAGCACCGCTGAACAGGGCCCCGCCGTGCAGAAGAGCACCGCTGAACAGGGCCCCGCCGTCTCAAGCACCGCTCCGCTGGGCCCTTCCTGTCAAGCATTGCTCTGCTGGGCCCCGCCGTCTCAAGCACCGCTCCGCTGGGCCCCGCAGTCTCAAGCACCGCTCCGCTGGGCCCTTCCTGTCAAGCACCGCTCCGCTGGGCCCCGCAGTCTCAAGCACCGCTCCGCTGGGCCCTTCCTGTCAAGAACCGCTCCGCTGGGCCCCGCCGTCTCAAGCACCGCTCCGCTGGGCCCCGCCGTCTCAAGCACCGCTCCGCTGGGCCCTTCCTGTCAAGCACCGCTCCGCTGGGCCCCGCAGTCTCAAGCACCGCTCTGCTGGGCCCTTCCTGTCAAGCACCGCTCCGCTGGGCCCCGCAGTCTCAAGCACCGCTCCGCTGGGCCCTTCCTGTCAAGCACCGCTCCGCTGGGCCCCGCAGTCTCAAGCACCGCTCCGCTGGGCCCCGCCGTCTCAAGCACCGCTCCGCTGGGCCCCGCCGTCTCAAGCACCGCTCCGCTGGGCCCCGCCGTCTCAAGCACCGCTCCGCTGGGCCCTTCCTGTCAAGCACCGCTCCGCTGGGCCCCGCTGTCTCAAGCACCGCTCCGCTGGGCCCTTCCTGTCAAGCACCGCTCCGCTGGGCCCCGCCGTCTCAAGCACCGCTCCACTGGGCCCCGCCGTCTCAAGCACCGCTCTGCTGGGCCCTTCCTGCATGCACTGTTAACGGTTCACTGTGCCCGCCATGCCTCCTCCTTGACCAGTGGAGACTGTAATCCACTTGAGAGACTGTGGCTTTGCACTCCCCAGGATGGCACAGTGGGCAAGCCACCCACTTGTGAGACTTGAGAGACTGTGGCTTTGCACTCCCCAGGATAGCACAGTGGGCAACCCACCTACTGTAGAGACTTGAGAGACTGTGGCTTTGCACTCCCCAGGATGGCACAGTAGGCATGGTGGCCCCTTCGTGGTTCTGGCGTCGTGGACTCATGTGGCTGTGGTGCCCCCCTTCCCTTCCCCCTGAGGTGCCTGTAGTTTTTTCATCAGATGTCCCTGCAGTGTTCTCTCCAGAGGACTCAGGTCTCCTGTGTGGGCTTTGCCCTTGTGTTGTTACACTTTGGCCCACGGACACTTCGATTTTCTTTTGATGTGCAGGACTAATTGCCTCGGTTATCCATTGCACTGTATATAGACTTATTTTGATATTGATTTTTTGGCTAGTTGACCATAACTTTTCAGAGCCTATTTTGTACATAAATTTTTATTCACAATTTAATTATGTCTTTGCATTTATCAGGGGGGTTTGGGTGGTGTCACTGTGACTTGTTGCTCTGCATTGGTGTGTACATAGTTTGGGGGGGTGGGGGTCGCATATGTGTGTGCCCGTAAGCTTTCCTCCTCCCCCCTCCCCCCTCCCGTGTGTCGTAGGTGCAGTACTCACCGTTGTCGTCTGCGCCGGCGTTCGTACTCATGGTAGATGAGCAGGTAGACGAGAGCAGGTAGTATGTTTAATTCGGGTTCCATGCTGTCCTCCTTCCTCGTGGAGTGCGTAGAGGTGAGCGTTTTCCCGTTCGTAGTCTGCTCCCGCCCCGGAAAAGGTGGCGGATTGGTGAGTTGTGATAGGGTGGGCGGTACATTGTCTGCCGCCTGCCTGTTGGCGGTGACCGCTGCGCTGTTTGTCTGTACCGCCGCGGCGGGCGGAGTGTTAATGTGGCGGGCTGTGTTAGCGGTTCCCGCCAGGGTCAGAATTCCGTTTTTTGGACCGCCGGCCTGTTGCGGGTTGGCCGCCGCTTTATCACCGACCGCCAGGGTTAGAATCACCCCCTTTATGTCCAGATGGGTTGGTAAGATTTAAGGTGTCAACCAAATGTGTATTTAAAGTCCATGCTCCACCCTGTGTTGGTATTGCAACTGCAGGTTGTGTTTTTCAGCTATATGGGTATGGCAATAGCATCGCAATGCTACCTCAGTACTTTCACTTTTTATAAAACAGCATTAAATTGGCTTAAAAGTCTGTCAATTGTAGGAAACAGGAAATGTACACCCCTATTTCCTATTCCATTCCATTTCCTCCAAGGAGAAGGATGTGGTGCTTGGAATAGCAAATATCTTGTGTTTACAAGCCACCTTGAAACTCTTAAACACCTACAATCACTGAGGAAAAAGATCCTTGGGTTTTCTAGCAGAAGGAAGATGAGACGCAGTTGTTGCAGGAGGAAGAAGAAGCCTCCTGGAGATCAAAACGTGAACGCTAAACTGAAAGCACAGCAACCTCAGCAACAAAGTAATTTCCTGTGTAAATGCAAAACATACTTATTTGGTACCATGGGAAGGAGGAAATACCTGTAGGCAATGCTTTCAACCAGACTGGCATATGTGGAAAGAATGAATCAGAAGAGATTGAAGCAGAAAGATCCGCTGCAGGCACATCTTTGTCCTGTCAACTTCTTCTGCATCACCAGCACTGCCATCACCACTCACTGCATTTGTCCATCCAGTGGCAACTTCAACTTCATCTATCCTACCACCACTAATATGTGCATCTGACACTGCATCAGTGCTTTCTCCTGGTACTGCAGTACCAATCCATTGTTGAGGCTGAATAGAGAAATTATCGAGCAGAGTGGCACCACTGAAGCATACTGTTTCCCCTGCTCTACTGCAATTGCTGCAGGAGAGATGATATGACGATATATCAGGAGCTGGTCATGGCTTACAAGTGCCCCCCCAACACTCCTAGGTATTTTTATTTATTTATTGCACTTATGTCCCCTATTGAGACCATTGGTTTGTTTGGTCAAATAGGAGAAAAAATGTGTTTACAATTATCTACATATCTCGAAAATAAAGAACTTGTACCAATATTAACTATATTTTTCAGGTATTTAAAGTATACAATTATAATCAATATATAGATAAATAATAAGTCTAAGGTAAGTTAAACATGTGCCTTAGTAAAGGGCAACTTTAGAATAGGCTACTACAGTGATATTTAAATGTATTTAGAGTAGCGTACAGTGTTGTAGAGTAGAGGGGTATTTAATAGAGTGCAATGTTGTATAGTGGAGTGTTGTAGAGTACAGTGTCGCTTAGTGGAGTGTCATTGAGTGCAGTGTTGTCAAGTGGAGTGTTTCTCAAGTAGAGTGTTGTACAGTGCAGTAGAGTGGAGAGTCGTTGAGTTGAGTGTCATAGAGTAGACTGGAGGAGAGTGTCATTCAGTATAGTGTTATGAAGTGGAGTGTTGTAGAGTTGAGTGTCGTACAGTTTCATAGAGTATAATAGAGTGCAGTGGCATGGAGTGGAGTAGAGTGTTGTACAGTGGACTGGCATAGAGCGGAGTTTCTTGGCATAGAGCGGAGTGGTATGGAGTGTCGCAGAGCGGAGTGCTGTGTTGTAGAGTGGAACAGCATGTCATAAAGTGGAGTGCTGTGTTACAGAGTAGAGTTGAGTGGTATGTCATAGAGTGCCATACTGAGGAGTAGAGTGGTACAGAATAGAGTAGAGGGGCATAGAGTGTAGTAGAGTGTTGTAGACTAGAATCGTGCACAGTGGAGTGCCATGTTGTACAGTGCCATAGACTGGAGCAGAGTGGAGGGCATAGACTGGAGCATAGTGCCGTAGAGTGGTGTGGTGTAGAGTGTAGTGGCAGGTCATATAGTAGAGTTGTGTGACCTGTCATAGAATGGCGTGTTGTAAAGTGTCTTAGAGTGGAAGGGCGTAGACGAGAGTTGGGTAGAATGGAGTACATGTCATAGAGTGGAGTGGTGTGGTGTGGAACCACAGCCTGTTGGTGGTACTACGGCCACATTCGCGCCGACCGCTGGGGTCATAATGACCCCCACAGTGTCTTAGAATGAAGTGACTTAGAGTGTAGTGACATGTCAAAGACTGGAGTGGTGACGTATAGAGTAGAGGATCATAGAGTGGAGTGGCGTATAAAAGAGTGGAGTGGCATGGGGTGTCGAACTTTGGAGTGGAGTGTAATTGAGTTGATTGGCATATTGTATAGTGGAGTGGCGTGTCATAGAGTGTCATACTGTGGTGCCGAGTGGAGGGGGATTCAGTGGAGTTTAGTATTGTAGACTGGAGTACTATAGAGTGGAGTAGCAGAGTATGGAGTGGTATGTCCTAGAGTGAGAGGGGAGTCATAGACTGGCATGTTGTAAAGTGTCTAAGAGTACAGGGGCATACAGTGAAGCAACATTGGGTTGAGTGGCATATCATAGAGTAGTGTGTTATGGAGTGGCGTGTTGTTGATTGGAGTGGTGTGTGGTATGTTAGAGTGGAGTGGTACAAAGTAGAGTGGTACTTAATTGAGTGCAGTGGAGTGTCATAGAGTGGTGTCTTCTAGAGTGTGTTAGAGTACAGGGGCATAGAGTGGAGGGGTGTAGAGTGGATTGGCATGATGTAGAGTGGAGTGGTGTGTCAGAGCGAAGTGTTGTGTAATAGAGTGGAGTGGTGTGGACTGTCACACAATGGTCTGGAGTGTTGTGGAGTGGTGTGGCTTGTCATAGAGTGGAGTAGCATGTCGTAAAGTGTCAGAGAGTGAAGTAGAGTGGTATAGAGTGGAAGGGTATTGAGTGTTGTTGAGTGAGTGCGTTAGAGTGGAGTGGTGTGTCGTAGAGTAGAGTGAAGTGGCATGTCGAAGAGTAGAGTGTCAGACAGTGGAGTGTTTTAGAACGAAGTGTCATCAAGTAGAGTGTTGAGTAAAGTGTAGTCAACTGAAGTTTTATTGAGTAGAGTGTTGTAGAGTGGCATAGAGTGGAGTAGAGTGTGTTAGAGTAGAGTGGAATAGAGTTGAGCACAGTGGAGTCGAGTGTCACAGAGGAGAGCACCATCAAGTCGAGTGTCATAGAGTAGAGTGGAGGAGAGTGTTGTGCAGTGAAGTGTTGTACAGTAGAGTTGCATGTTGTAGGATGGAGTGGCATGTGATAGACTGGAGTAGCATGTTGTAGAGTGGAGTGGTGTGTTGCAGAGTGGAGTGGAGTGTTGTGTAGTGGTGTGTCATGTCATTGGGTGGAGTGGCATGTCATAGAGTGGAGTAGCATGTCAAATAGTAGAATGGATTGGTGTGTTGTGTTGTAGAGTGTTGTGGGCTTGAGTAGAGTAGCATAGAATGAAGGGGCAAAGAGTGGAGTAGAGTGTTATAGTGTAGAGTGGTTTAAAGTAGATTGAGCATAGGTTTTTAGAGTGGAGGAGCAAAGAGTCGAGTAGCATAGAGTGGAGTGGCATGTTGTAAGCTGGAGTGGTGTCTCATAGAGAGGAGTAGTGTATTATAGAGTGAAGTGCTATGGAGTGTTGTTGAATGGAATAGAGTACTCTGGAGTGGAGTAGCATGTCTTAGAGTGGAGTTGTGTGTAATGGAGTGGAGTGGAGTGGTGTGCTGTAGAGTGCAGTGGAGTGGCATGTTCTAGAATGTTCAGACTGGAGTAGAGTGTCAGGACATAGACTGGAACAGAGTGTTGTAGAGTGGAGTGGTGTACAGTGAAGTGCTGTATCGTACAGTAGAGTGGAGTGACCTGTCATAGACCTGTCGTACAATGTCTTAGAGTGGAGGGGCTTAGATTGAAGTGAAGTAGAGTGGAGTAGCACAGCGCAAAATGGGGAGTCATTTTATGGAGTGGAGTGGAGTAGAGTGAAATGGTGTGTCATAGAGTGGAGTGGACTGTCATACAATGGAATGGTGTGTCATAGAGTGGAATGGCTTGTTAGAGTGAAGTGGAGTGGAGTACAGTGGAGTGGAATATCATAGAGTGGTGTGATGATAGAATGTCTTTGAGTGGAGAGGCAGAGAGTAGGGTGGTGTGTTGTAGAATAGACTAGCATGTAGTAGAGGAGAGTGATGGAGTATACAGTGGAGTGATTTGTCCTACAGTAGAAGTAGAGTGGAGCAATGTGTCGTAGAGTGGTGTGTCATACAGTGTCTTAGATTGGAGTGGCAGGGAGTGTAATGGCATGTCAAGGAGTGGAGTGGCATTGTATGTAGTGGAGAGTAAAAGTGTGGATGGAGTGTCATAAAGTGGACTGGTGTTGAGTGTTGTACCATGGAGTAGAATGTTATTGAGTAGAGCGGAGTGTCATAGAGTGGAGTGGCATGCCATATATTGGAGTGGAGTGGTGTTTCATAGAATGTCATAAAGTGGAGTTGGGTGCAATAGAATGGAGAGGCATTGAGTGGAGTAGAGTGTTGTTGAGTGGAGTGCTTTGAGGTGGAGTGGTATGTCATAAAGTAGAGTGGAGTTGCGCACAGTGGAGTAGTATGTCGAAGAGTGGAGTGGTGTGTCAGAGATTGATATGACATAGAATGGAGTGCAGTACAGTGAAGTGATGTGGGGTGGATTGTCATATAATAGAGTGGAGTGGTGTATCATGGAGTGGCTTGTTGTAGATTGGTACGGTGTGTCATAAAGTGGAATGGCATATAGTGGAGTAGTGCTGAGTGGAGTGGTGTGTTATTGAGTGTCATCTCATACAGTGTATTATCGTGGACAGGCATATGGTGGAGTGGCATGTCACAGAGTAGACTGGATTGGTGTGGGCTGACACATTGGACTGGAGTATTGTGGAGTGGTGTGGAGTGTCATAGAGATGAGTGCTGTGTCATATAGCGGAGTAGAGTAGAGTGGTGTGCTGTAGAGTGAAGTAGAGTGGCATAGAGTGTAAGAGCACTGAGTATAGTAGAATGCTGTAAAGTGGAGTGCCTTAGAGTGGAGTGGTATACCATAGAGTAGAGTGGAGTGCCATGTCGTAGAGATGAGTGAAGTGGCATGTCGTAGAGGGGATTTCATAGAGTGTCTCAGAGTGAAAAGGCACACAGTGACATGGCGTAGACTGAATTGGAATGTTGTGTAGTGGAATAGTGTGTTGTGGAGTGGGATGGAGTCAAGTAGCATGTCATAGAGTGGAGAATAGTAGCATAGGGTGGGGGACATAGGGCCAGATTTACAAAGCTATAGCACCTCCTTGTGTCACATTAGTGACATTTGTTAATGCTAATGTGAGTCAGCGAGGCAAAAGTCACCACGCCGTCTTCACAATGCATACATTGTGCTATGTTGCGAACCCCTGTGCCACATTATGCCTGCATCATGCATAATGTATGCAAGGGGGGTGTTTCAGCATTAGGAGGCCAGCACAAATGGCACAATGAAATCTACAAGATTGTATTGCGCCATTTTTCGCTTCATTTTTAAAGCCTGCTCCAAACAGGTGCTAAAAGGACGCACTGATTGAAGAAATCAAAGGGCTCCCTTGCACTTTGGTCCACTAGCGTCACTATTTATGATGCTATTGGCCTAAAGTGCAACCATAGTGTCGGTAGGTTGCGGTGGGGGTACACAAGAAATCTGGCACATCAGTACTGATGAATGTAGGAGGCTGGACTGGCTTGTAGTGAGTACCAAGGGGTACTTACACCTTGCACCAGGCCCAGGTATCCCTTATTAGTGTATAGGGTGTCTAGCAGCTTAGGCTGATAGATATTGGTATCTTAGCAGAGCAGCTTAGGCTGAACTAGGAGACGAGACAAGCTCCTACAGTACCACAAGTGTCATATGCACAATATCATAAGAAAACACAATACACAGATATACTAAAAATAAAGGTACTTTATTTTTATGACAATAAGCCAAAAGTATCTCAGTGAGTACCCTCAGTATGAGGATAGCAAATATACACAAGATATATGTACACAATACCAAAAATATGCAGTATAGTATTAGAAAACAGTGCAAACAATATATAGTTACAATAGGATGCAATGGGGACACATAGGGATAGGGGCAACACAAACCATATACTCCAAAAGTGGAATGCAAACCACGAATGGACCCCAAACCTATGTGACCTTGTAGAGGGTCGCTGGGACTGTAAGAAAACAGTGAGGGTTAGAAAAATAGCCCACCCCAAGACCCTGAAAAGTGAGTGCAAAGTGCACCAAAGTTCCCCAAAGAGCACAGAAGTCGTGATAGGGGAATTCTGCAGGAAAGACACAAATCAGCAATGCAACAATGATGGATTTCCAAACGAGGGTACCTGTGGAACAAGGAGACCAAGTCCAAAAGTCACAAGCAAGTCGGAGATGGGCAGATGCCCAGGAAATGCCAGCTGTGGGTTCAAAGAAGCTGCTACTGGACAGTAGAAGCTGAAGATTCTGCAAGAACGACAAGGGCTAGAAACTTCCCCTTTGGAGGATGGATGCCCCACGCCGTGGAGAGTTGCGCAGAAGTGTCTTCCTGAAGAAAGACCGCAAACAAGCCTTGCTAGCTGCAAGTCATGCAGTTAGGGTTTTCGGATGCTGCTGTGGCCCAGGAGAGACCAGGATGTCGCCAATTGCGTCAGGGGACAGAGGGGGCGCCCAGCAGGACGAGGAGCCCTCTCAGAAGCAGGCAGCACCCGCAGAAGTGCCAGAACAGGCACTACAAAGAGGAGTGAAATGGTGCTCACCCAAAGTTACACAAAGGAGTCCCACATCGCCGGAGGATAACTCAGGAGGTCATGCAATGCAGGTTAGAGTGTCGTGGACCCAGGCTTGGCTGTGCACAAAGGATTTCTGCCGGAAGTGCACAGAGGCCGGAGTAGCTGCAAAAGTCACAGTTGCCAGCAATGCAGTCTGGCGTGGGGAGGCAAGGAGTTACCTCCATCAAACTTGGACTGAAGAGTCATTGGACTGTGGGAGTCACTTGGACAGAGTTGCTGGATTCAAGGGACCTCGCTCGTCATGCTGAGAGGAGACCCAGGGGACCGGTGATGCAGTTCTTTGGTGCCTGCGGTTGCAGGGGGACGATTCCGTCGGCCCACGGGAGATTTCTTCAGAGCTTCTTGTACAGAGAGGAGGCAGACTACCCCCACAGCATGCACCACCAGGAAAACAGTCAAGAAGGCGGCAGGATCAGCGTTACAGAGTTGCAGTAGTCGTCTTCGCTACTTTGTTGCAGTTTTGCAGGCTTCCAGCGCGGTCAGCAGTCGATTCCTTGGCAGAAGGTGAAGATAGAGATGCAGAGGAACTCTGATGAGCTCTTGCATTCGTTATCTAAGGAAATCCCCAAAGCAGAGACCCTAAATAGCCAGAAAAGAGGGTTTGGCTACTTAGGAGAGAAGATAGACTAGCAACACCTGTAGGAGCCTATCAGAAGGAGTCTCTGACATCACCTGCTGGCCCTGGCCACTCAGAGCAGTCCAGTGTGCCAGCAGCACCTCTGTTTCCAAGATTGCAGAGGTCTGGAGCACACTGGAGGAGCTCTGGGCACCTCCCAGGGGAGGTGTAGGTCAGGGGAGTGGTCACTCCCCTTTCCTTTGTCCAGTTTCGCGCCAGAGCAGGGCTGAGGGGTCCCTGAACCGGTGTAGACTGGCTTATGCAGAAATGGGCACCATCTGTGCCCATGAAAGCATTTCCAGAGGCTGGGGGAGGCTACTCCTCCCCTGCCTGAACACCTTTTTCCAAAGGGAGAGGGTGTAACACCCTCTCTCTGAGGAAGTCCTTTGTTCTGCCTTCCTGGGCCAAGCCTGGCTGGACCCCAGGAGGGCAGAAACCTGTCTGAGGGGTTGGCAGCAGCAGCAGCTGCAGTGAAACCCCTGAAAAGGCAGTTTGGCAGTACCCGGGTCTGTGCTACAGACCTGTGGGATCATGGGATTGTACCAACAATGCCAGGATGGCATAGAGGGGGCAATTCCATGATCTTAGACATGTTACATGGCCATATTCGGAGTTACCATTGTGAAGCTACACATAGGTAGTGACCTATATGTAGTGCACACGTGTAATGGTGTCCCCGCACTCACAAAGTCCGGGGAATTGGCCCTGGACAATGTGGGGGCACCTTGGCTAGTGCCAGGGTGCCCACACACTAAGTAACTTAGCACCCAACCTTTACCAGGTAAAGGTTAGACATATAGGTGACTTATAAGTTACTTAAGTGCAGTGTAAAATGGCTGTGAAATAACGTGGATGTTATTTCACTCAGGCTGCAGTGGCAGGCCTGTGTAAGAATTGTCAGAGCTCCCTATGGGTGGCAAAAGAAATGCTGCAGCCCATAGGGATCTCCTGGAACCCCAATACCCTGGGTACCTTAGTACCATATACTAGGGAATTATAAGGGTGTTCCAGTATGCCAATGTAAATTGGTAAAATTGGTCACTAGCCTGTTAGTGACAATTTGTAAAGAGAGAACATAACCACTGAGGTTCTGGTCAGCAGAGCCTCAGTGAGACAGTTAGGCATCACACAGGGAACACATACCTATAGGTCACAAACTTATGAGCACTGGGGTCCTGACTAGCAGGGTCCCAGTGACACATAACAAACATACTGAAAACATAGGGTTTTCACTATGAGCACTGGGCCCTGGCTAGCAGGATACCAGTGAGACAGTGAAAATACCCTGACATACACTCACAAACAGGCCAAAAGTGGGGGTAACAAGGCTAGAAAGAGGCTACTTTCTCACAATGAACCAAATTGTTGTAAATTGTGGAGTAGAGTGTTGTACAGTCAAGTAGCGTAGAGTGGAGCGAGGTGTTGTAGAATAGACAGGAGTGGTGTGCTGTACTGTGGAGTGGACGGGTATGTTGTAGAGTGTCTTTCCTGATATATAAATTATTTTTTATTATATTTCAAAAAGTACGGTGGTGCTTCCTAAGTAAATTTTGCAAAATGACTGCAGTTCTACATACATTTAAAAAAAATATATGAATCAATAGAAATACTTTTGCCTTCCTCTACAAGGTTTCCTAAAGTGCTCATTTCTTTCTATGTATTGCACTAACAGTACTAACCTATATTTTATGGAAAGACACAGAACAAATAGAAAGTATGATAATAACATGATGGATCAATTTTTATTTTGCAAGGTCCTTGATTAATCAATATTATGTTTCATCATTGCCATGCACAGTGATACACTGCAAAGGTACCTTGTCCCAGTATTTGTCCCTGAATCAATTTAGGTAAAAAAAAAAAGGACCTTTTCCAGGCAATAATCGGTTAGTTTGTTACTATGTCTGAGTGAAAGGTGTATGAAAAATACATTAGTGGGGCAACATGGTTTGGGACGGCTTGTTTTTATTTGCAGCCCCTTAACTAATGGCCAAAAAACATTGCAGACCTAGCTTTGCATCATCAGCCAATGCAGGAAAAGGAATAGTTCTGCAAAGTTTCTTGGAGATTCGTCCAACAGTGGCAGAGTTATTTCAAATCAAATATTCCAGAAATCTCTATCTCTCAGAATCCCAACTATAGCTATAGAGTGGTGATCTATCTATCTATCTATCTATCTATCTATCTATCTATCTATCTATCTATCTATCTATCTATCTATCTATCTATCTATCTATCTATCTATCTATCTATCTATCTATCTATCTATCTATCTCTGTGAGAAAGTCATCTGGACTCTGACTGTGCCCTGGGCTCTGCTAACCAGGCCCAATGCCATTGCTCTGATTACAAAGGTATATGGTAATTAGGCATAATTACAATCGCCAATGACAGACCTCTGTACGTTCCCAGTATATAATAAGGCAAGGGGATTCAAACTACCTATAGGTCAGGGAGGTGGAGAGGTCCAGTAGATTTACTACACTGGATTGTGCACTGCTGTGTTGCCTACTCTCACATTTAAAGGCAGCTCTACTTTGCAGACTGTCTTTGAATGTAAATACATGCAAATTCGACTTTGGAATTAAAGGTACTTCCAAAGTGATAATCTACCATATTTATACACATAGGTCACCCCTAAGGTCTCCCCTAGGTGCCCCAGGAGTCAGGTGTCATGTAACTATAAGCAGGGATATTGTAAAATATGTTTAAATATACCCTGGTGAGGGAAAAACTGCCCATTTAGTTTTTCCTTATTGTAGATACTAAGCTCTATAAGCTAACATTAGAATATTTTATAGAAGTATAGATATTGCTAATAAGGAGCTACAAATGTGATTCAAGATCTCAAAAGATTGGTATTGATAAATCCAACAATCTGCCACTGTTTGAATTTATCAAAATTATTACAGAAAATAAGTTATAAGACTTTAATTTCTGTGAGCCAAAATTCAGCCTTCTAGCAGCCTCTCCTCGTGAGCTCTAAAAGGCTTAGCCAGTGTTCTTTGATGAGTGGCCTGCATAGTGTAGAGGTTATCTGGTGGGGAAGGTCAGAAGTTAGAGAGCACAGGCCACATACGGGGGCTGGGTAAATCAAACTGGGCTTCAAAGAGAACAAGATAGAAAGGAATGCCAGTCAAGCCTTCTCCCTCACCCTGTACCCCCTGCCAGATGGCAGGCCAAGGAATGGAATTTACAAATGGTCTGGAGAGAGTGTGTTAATGGAAATGAGCCACAGCTGTAGGTTGGCTTTACCAGGTCTTGTTTCTCTGGAGAGGAATCCATCATCTTGGATTTTTAAGGTGCAGTGCTTTGTGGGACAAGAATATGTCACACTTGGAAGCAAGCGTCATGCTTTTGGGTGGCACCCTGCATTTCATTGGACAGGGGTGCCCCTGCGTGTGACCATTGAATAAATATGTGACAGTTGCATAGCAACTCAGATGTGCCGCCTAAAACTACAAGGAGAAGAAGGACTGCCCTGCCGGAACCCTGATTTACACCCTGAAGGACTGCTGTCTCAAAGACTTCTCCTGCTGCATACTTGGTATTACTGCCCTGGGGACTTTGCCTTGCTTCTAAAAGGATTAAGTAGTGTATTCTCTGAAAAGCTCCAGGTCAACAGAGCTTCCCTGCACCAGCTTGGAGAAGACGTCCCCATCTTGGAGTGCACCGAGTGGGCTTTCAAGGATTTGGTGAGGTGCATTGTGAGAATTGTAGTCAAACTTCCAAGGACCATCTCAGAGTTTCTAAACCCTTGACTTTGTGCTTTGGACAATATGAACCCTCAAGGGGTACTTCAGAAAGCGGTTTCCGAAGTTTGGGGAAATTTGGAGCATTAATTAGAAAAAGCTTCGTAAGTGGACCAACCCAACATCCTGAGTCAAGTCGACTACCTTCAACCACGATATGGCCTGAGTTTGAGGCTCATCTTGCTGAAAGTTTTAGAGCTCCAGACTGCCAGGATTTGACTGGGGCCTCACGGAAAAGCAATTCAACAACTTTATACCAAGATCGGCTGGCTGGAGAGGACGGAACAATGGCAAGATAGTACAGCTCCAGAAAGGCGACTTAGTCTGAAGGTAAAACTTTGACCACGGCCTGCAGTTCAGTGTATCTGAGCAGGGTTCGATCACGGTCAGCCTCAAATTGTGACTTGGTACCAGTCTAGCACGCCCAGATGTCCCTGGCTGGTGCTCTTGGTTTTCAGGCACTAGAAATCAAAATTCTTTCATTTAAAATTTAAAAATTCATATCTCCGGTTCCCTATATTTGTTTTTTATTGTGTTGATGTCATTGTAACAATAAAAATATTTCCTATTTTTATAAATTGGTGTGGGATTTGTGTTACTTGTTATGTCTTACCTATTTAATGTATTTAAATGCTTTACATACCTGTCTCCTGAGTTAAGCCTGCCTGCTCGAAGCCAGCTACTAAGACCTGAGTCGGGGCTAATGTTTTGAGACCTTGACTGGATCTTATGTTGTGGTGGTGGCCTTATGGCTGGTGATGGGTGCCAAATAATTACTACTAATTAAACCATCCCCCAACTCACACTCTCGCTCTCTCTCTCTCTCTCTCTCTCTCTCTCTCTCTCACTCTCTCTCTCTCTCTCTCTCTCTGTCTCTCTCTCTCTCTCTTTCTCTCTCTTTCTGCATCCAAAGTAATCACGTGGAACACAGGAGCATTCTAGATAGAAAAGTGTACCTCACCGATCTCCTCATGAGAAACACAAGTGCTTCAAGACATTACTAATGAATTCCAAGGGCAATCATCATAAAATATTACGGCCTAGATTTACCTATATTCAATGCAAGGCAGTGCTGTACTGTGGTAGGTCAAAAGGACAGAAAAAAATGAGCCATATCTGCTAAGAGATGGCACATTTTCTTCTCTCCCCCAGTGCTGGCACACTTTTGGCTGCCATGCACCAATGTAGACATCCTTCTGCTATAGTGGAAGGGTGTGTACTTTCTCTAAAGTATGGGTTTCGTACTGGAAAGGGCCCTTTACTTAAAGACACTATATTTTAAGTCTTTTCCCTATTTTCTATGTGTGCTTCAAAATGCAAAATAGGATTGGCGTAGTAGCATCCACGCTGAGCTAGCAAGCGACCGTGTCTTTTTCCATTTGTACAGCAAAATCTTTAAGGATAGAATTGGCCCAGTGCCATCCTTGCTGAGGTGTAAAATGACAAAAGCCTTTCACCACTCCAGGCACAGTATTACAGCTTTGGACTGGTAAAATACCATCCAAGCCAACCTGGAATGGGTAAAAGCAACCACTGACACTTGTTACAGCTTTTCAGAGAGGTTTAGCTTTGTCCAGACACAAAGGAGCACCCAGTATAAATCAAAACAAAATCCTTTCAGGGTTAGAATGATGCATAAATTATGCAAAATAGAAGAGAGAGCTCTGGGTAGTTCTCAAGTTCAGGTGGGGAGCAGCTCCAGTAAGGAACGCCCTGCAACACAAGCATCGCTCTAGATTTACTCACCAGCGTACAAAAACATAAATTCAGCAGTTATAGTTTAGGCTTCTTTCAAATAACTATATTTGCACCCTAAGGTAATCATGAGTCGCACCTTTGCCATGCACAGCTAGTTACTCTACATATTATGTCATTGATGAGATCTTGCATGGCATCTTTGATATCACTTCAACATTTGCAATAACATTATTTATAATAAAACTGTGCATGGCAAGGGCATGAGTTATAGTTACCTTAGAGAGCGAGTTATAGTTACTTGAAAGAAATCTAACTATAACTGCTGAATTTCTAGGGTATACATACATTCACTGAAAAAAAACAAAGGTTATAGAGACATTATAGTTAGGCTCTAAATTTACTCATACAAAATCTGCTGAATTTCTATGGTTTTGTGCGAGCAAATTCAGAACCTAACTATAACGTTCCTATAACCTTTGTTTTTTTCAGTGAATAAAACCAAAGGTTACAGAGACGTTATAGTTAGGATCGGAATTTACTCATTTACTCGTACAAAACAATATAAATTTGTCAGTTATAGTTAACGATATTTCAAGTTAATATAACTCGCTACTTAAGGTACCTATAAGTCGTGCCCCCACCATGCACAGTTCTTTCTTCAATAATTTAACTTGTAATGTTTCCCCGATATTTTTATTGACGTTATAAAAGTTGCCATGAGTGCTGTAATTTCTCGAGTAATTGGCAGCGCATGGCAGGGTGCAAGTTATTGTTACCTTAGGGTGCGAGCTATAGTTACTTGAAACAACTCAAACTATAACTGTTGAATTTCTATGGTTTTGTGCGAGTACATTCAGGACCTAACTATAACGTCCCTGTAATCTATGTTTTTTTCAGTGAATTTCTATGTAAAGTAATTTTCATTACTATACGTTGATCCAGCCACTGCTGGCCTTCGGTCGTGCATTTCAGGGGTTGGCAGCAGAGCCAGGCCTGCAGCAGGCCCTGCAGCCAACCTGCTATAACTATCCAAACCCACGCACAACAGGGATTGGACTCAAGGACTGGCCTGCAGCCAGCGTCTGAGCACAGCCCCCTGAGCCACCTACCCCGATGCTGTGTACAACATTTGTTCTTTCCAGAAGTGGAGCTTCAACTGGGGCACCTGCTACGTTTATATTTGTAGGTTTAATTTCTGTGGAATGAGCATGTAGACCAGAAGGACCCACCATTTTAATAATATTTTTTGGGGGGAGTGGGCACGTAGTCCCCACCTCCAGCTGATTTCAGCCCCAGGTACCCCATCCCCTGGGGCCTAGCCTTACTAACCACTTTTTTTTTTAGAGAGTGGGGGGCCATGGCCCCCCTCCACTGGACAATTTTGTCCCTGGGAAACGCATCCCCCGGGGCCCAACCTTTATTTTTTTTTATATTTATTGTGGGGTAGGGGGCCACGGCCCATGGCTGATTTTAGCCCTGGGGACCCCATTCCCTGGAATATGGCCTTTTATTTTTATTTTTTTATTTTTGGAGGAGAGGGGCTGTGTAGCCCCCTCCCCTGGCCAATTTCAGCCCTAGGAACCCATCCCTTGGGCCTGGCCTTACCATGAGGCTTTTTTTAATTTTTAGGAGGCTGTATGGTCACTCCTCCCCTGGCTGAATACAGCCCTGGAGACCCCATTCCCCCGGGCCCTGGCCTTTTATTTTTTTATAATTATTTTTGGGGGTAGAGTGCCATGCAGCCCCCTCTGCTGGCCAGTTTTGGCCCTGGTAACCCTATTCCCTTAGACCTGTCCATCAATTCTGGTTTCGGGACTGTGGGGAGAGCCTGAAGTTCTCCTGTGGTCCCAGCCAGCTCCCTGCTTCCATGAAGGCATTTGTTTTGCCCACAAGGAGCATGCAGCTCCCTGTCTGCAAGAGGAGTTGTTACCTCTGCTTCCTTGCTCACATGTTTGGGAGCAGGAAAACAGAGGAAACCTCTGCTCCCACCAAACGAGAGCTCTCACTTTGTGGGAGTAGAGTGTTTGTTCTGAATTGGTGGCAGCTGTCAAAGCTGCCATCAAGTAAGAGCGAACAGCTATGTCCCAGGGTGGGCAACTCGAGACATAGCAGGAGTCGGACGGAGGGGGTGGTCCCCAGGGCCATCATAGGTTCCTCCAGTGGAGCTGCTCAGCCCCCCTTCAAATGTTAAAACTCCCCTGGGGAGGTGGTATTCGGCAGGGCTCTGCAGTCTGCAACAGACTCCCTCGTTATTGGATTTCTCAGCCCTGAAGAGGTAGGGGTCCCTGTGGCTTTGAGGGGGGGCACACTGTTCTTCCGCATTCAATATAAATAACCCCCTGGGAGGTGGTGGTCCCCAGGACTGCAGAGGGGCTGCACAGCCCCCCACATATAATTGTATAGTAGCCCCGGGGAGGGGGTGGTCCCCAGGGCTAGAGAGTCCACAGTACCTTTCTACTCAAATAAATACATTTTGCCCTGGGGAGGCTGCACAGCCCTCCTGAGTATTTCAAAACAGAAGCCCCAGGGATTTGGCAGTCCCTGCAGCAAAAATAAGAACAGGAGGGGACCTTCTGTGCCCCCTACTTATTTTTATATGGCCCCCTGGACCTGGCCCATATGGGAGCTTCATAAAAAACAGTGTGGGAGACAACTGTTCTTTTTTATATACTTTTTGCCACAAACTTGCAGATTTGTGACACATTTGCAGCATTTTTTAATTTTTTAAATAAGGTGCTTTTTTTGCTCTGGCGGGTTTCCTTTGGGGCAGAGCTAAGGGGCCAGGGTGTCCCTACCCTGTCCCCTTTTTCCTTTTTATTGTGTTGTTTTGGTGGGCAAGATGAGTGCCAACCCTTTCTGGATGAAGTGTTGGCAGCCAATCAGAGCTGTGCATTTCAGTGCACGAGCTCTTATTCTCCGTGAAGTTGTCACAAAGCGTTTCTGATTTCAGATATACAAATTCATTTTCCTTTTTGTGAGAAAACCGGGCTGATTGCAGAAGTCCCCTAACGTTTTGCCCCCATGTTTCACTTTTTGCTGCTGTTTTCTTGACACTGATGGGGCCCTGAGTACTGCTAACCAGTCTCAGGGCCTGTTCTCAGATTAAAATTAAGATGCAAATTAGGCTAATTGTAATTAGCAGAATTAACCTACCTATGAGACCCTAGTATATGGTAGGTCATGTAGGTTTAGGAACACCAGCATAGGTAGTGCCCCCATTGGTGCACCACTGGGGGGCCCAGGATCATTTCAAAGGCAGGCTTGCATTGCTGGATGCTTTTAAATTAAAGTTACATGCAAATTTGACTTTGGAATCAAAAGTATTTCGAAGGTATTTAACTACCTTTTTTTTTTATATAAGTCACCCCTAAGGTGTGCCCTAGGTGCCCCCAGTGTTGGGTGCAGTATAACTATAAAATATGTTTTATAAGTCCTAGTGAGGAAAAATAGCCACATTTGTTTTTTCCTAATTTAAGTGAATAGGCTTCCTAGGCCAAAGCAGGGAGACTTTATTTTAATTAATACATTATTCAAAGGTGCCAGATATGGCAAGTTTGGTCTCAAGCTGATTGTTATAATAAATGCAACAACTTGCCATTGTCAGATTTAATATAACTGGTTCAAGGAAAGAGTTTTAGAACTCTTCCTAAAAGTTACCAGTTTCAGCCCTGTAGTGCCCTTCTCTGATTGTCCAGCTTTTGGCAGCCTGGCCATGCTGCCTTGATGAGGTGTGAAGTGGCCTGGCGGAACACAAAGGAAGTGCCTGAGGGAAGAGATCTGCCTCAGCAGATGGTATAACAGGATGGGGGAGAGCAGCCAAACTGGTCTTCAAGGGAGGGACAGATATTAGGAGCAGCTCAGGACCTTCCCCATTTCCTGCAAACCCAGACAACCCGGTGCCCTCTTGATTAGATTAGCAGAGGGCAGGAGAGGGGTGTGTTAAGGATCTTTAGTCACACCAGTGGGTGGGCTCAGCCCCCCAAAATTCAGTTTCTGCCATTTTGGATTTTTAAGGAATGTTGCTCCCTGGGATTGACTTTTGCCGCAGTTCTAGGAATTGTTCATCCAAGAGGTGTGGGCTGCGTGTAATTGGACAGTTGCCCCCCTGCTTTTCACTCCAAGAACAAGGATAAAGTTGGCAGAGCTGCACCCACACCAGAGATCCCTACAGGAAACAACAACAGAAGAAGAAGAACTAACCTGCACCTGGACACCGAGCTCTGAAGGACTGCACCAGCTGCACACTTGGGCTTCACCACCAAAAGGACTTTGCCTGGCTTCAGCTGGTTCAAGAAGGGACTCTCTGCTTGCTACAGGTGGAAAATAGCTTGCCAGAGTCCCCTGCATCAAATCCTGAAGAAACTGACCAGCTGACCACTGTCCAGTGGTCTTTTTGGTGTTAGAGCCAGGTGCATTTTGGGAGTTGGAGTCTAGCACTCAATGAGCAACTCAGAGGCTTCTGGAACCTCAGGGTGATCTGTGGACCCCTGGAGGACCTTTAAATACCTTCTGGAAGAAGTACAAGAAGTTTGGAGAAGATTGGAGAACTTCTGGTAAAAGCTCCATAAAGGGACGACCCACTGTGGTGAGTCAAGCTGGCTTACCTCAACCGCGACCTGGCCTGACTTGCAGGTTCGACCAGCTTAAAAGCTTCGGAGCCCCAGACTTCCAGGATTTCACTGGAGGCTCCTGGAAAGGTAATCCAACAACCCTGCTTCGAAATCGGCTTCTTGTGCACGCTCGACCACCCCGTCAGAAAGAAAAAGCTCAAAATTCAGAATGTAAAAAGTTGACCAGGACTTCCTGTGCAGCGTATCAGAGGACTGCTCCAGGGATGTTGGATCTAGAGTAAGCGTTGGCCCGGATGAAAATTTCTGTCCTGAAAAATCGTCTAAGTCCAAAGGTAGAATTTTAGACTGGAAGAATCGCAACCGGCACCCCCAGAGGGGACGCCCAATAGAGATATGTATGTTAAACCTGGTCTTTCATCTATAATGTACAGCACATTATGGAATAAATACACTCGTGCGGATCCTGAGTTATGTTGGGCTATGCGTGGGTCATTTGATTTGCGAAAGATTGAGTATGTGGAACAATGTATGTGTAAGCGAAGGTCTAGGCAAGATATGTTTGACTGTGTACGAATGTGGGAGAAAGAAGTGCGTGGACGAATGAAGCGTGAGCAAGCCTTGCTTGAGAAAGAGCAGCAGAAGAATGTATATGTTAAAGCATTGGAAATGAGAAGGAAAGAAATAAATGACTTAAAGGAGATAGAAAAGAAATAACGTAAATTACAGGTAATTGGCCAATACACTGTTAGGCAACCTCTCTATCCTATCCTTAATAAGCCACACAATGATTTTTTGTTACTAGATCTCCCTCCACCTCCGTATGTCGTTCCTTCTGCCCCTCATGAGTTAGCTGAAGTCTCCGGTTCGGAGCAACAGAATATACAAGACAGTCGCTCTATGTTGCCTGCTGACCGTGCGTCTGAGCTTAGATCTATTGCTCGTAAAACAATTCGTAGCATTGTCTCTGCTTCTGAACTTTTAGACAACATGAAAGGGTGGACGGAAAAGGAGCAGCTATATTTTACTGAGGCATTTGGCTCAGAAGTTATTGAACTATTTCAGAAATATTCTGATGAGTTAGAGCCCGATGATATAGCAGCTGATCATAAGCAAATGCGTGATGGTCTTTTTGGTTTCTCACAGGTGGCTGATGCAGTCAGGCGTTTGGTGAAATTATGTGTTGTGGCAGTCCGTTTACAAGAGGAGAAAAGGGCCGTGGACTTAGTTGCACGGACATCTCACACCGGCGGGGTGCAAACTTCCATCTTTGGAACAGATAAGACTATGATAGTTCACGCAAAACCAATGCGGGAGGCCGCACCTTTGTATGTTCCTCCTAAAGGATTGGGTACAAGTGATGATAACACTTCTACACTTCTGTTGATGCTAAGGGTTATTTTATTTATAATTGGGTGTATACTCCTTGGAATAGGGCAGATGTAATGACACTTAAAACAGCATTACCTGACCCGCGGAAAAATCCAGCCGCCTTTTATGAGGAAGTTGAGGGAGCAATTAGCTCTTGTACTATGACTTTGGCTGACATTGATTTATTTTTCGGATTGATATTACCGACAGATATGTGGAGAACTGTCGTAAAGTTGATGATCGTGTAATTTTTGGAGCATCATGGAAAGAATTAGAACAGATGGACGGGGATAGGGAATCTGCGAAAAAGCTGTATCAGTTGATTCTAGATCTTCCCGCAGCCATATTAGTTAAGTTAAAAACTATTATTCCCCCTAAAAAGATAGATTGGACTGTTTTAGCGTCTTGTAAGCAAAAGGCAGATGAATCGATCTCTGATTTCTTTACACGCTTTGAAGAAGCATTTCATGATTTTAGCAGCCAGTTATTGTCAGATGATACGGGTAGACATTTGTTTGTCGATAAATATGTTGCAAATCTGTTACCAGGAATAGCTAGCCGTCTAAAAGCTAGTGAAAGTTCATGGACTACCTCTACTCCGGTTTCTCTTTTGACTATGGCTCAGTATTAAGAACATCAGGAATTAGAAGCAAAAGGTAGCAAGGATAAAAAGATTAAAGAATTAAAGACAAAGGTTATGTTGGCTCAAGCTTATGGTCTGCCTTTTAGAGGTAGTGATAGAGGTGGACGTGTATCTTATGGTTCTTCTTACACTCGTTCAAATTTGTCTGTTGATCAGTGTGTGTATTGTAAGAAATTTGGGCATTGGGCTGCCGATTGCCCAGCGCTACATGTTCAGCAGTGTTCACGTGGTCAGGGGCAAATGAGAAATCGCTCAGGATATTCAGGGCCTAGAAGAAGCACGAATGATCATGCTAGGGTTGATGCTAATGTACGAGGGCAGGATGGGTTTAACACTTTTGATAGACGGAACCAATTCCAGATGTCTAACTATGTGCAGCCTGATTTCCAAGATTCTGCTTCTGCATAGGATTGCCTAGGATGGGGTAAGGAATCAGTTGAAGTTCCAGTAGATCAGAGGGGTCCCTATGTTACAGCACATGTTTTGGGTTCTACTGATCAGTTTCTGGTTGATACAGGAGCTACTCGTAGCGCCTTGTCTAAACAATTGATTCCAAGGGCTCCCCTGTCTGGCTTAACCATTACATCGATAGGTTTCGATGGGACACATTCCCCTAGCCCATTGTCACAACCACTTGCATTCCATGTTGATAAATTTACTGCTCCATGTCCATTTTTGCTTTCTCCAAATACACCAGGCAATATTGTGGGTCTTGATATGCTCAAGTATTTCAGGGCTACAATACGATGCTCTCCTGAAGGGGTGCGTGTTATTTTGAATGATAATCATCCTGTGATGGAAAGAGTTTGTCTTGTTAAAGAGGATATTGCATTAGCTTCACTCCCTAGTACTTTGTGGGCTACTTCAGATACTGATGTGGGACAAATGATTATTCCACCGGTACATATTAGTGTCAAGGAGGGAGCTGTATTGCCACATTTGCCTCAATACACAATTTCACAGGAGGGCGAAGAAGCACTCACATGAATTGTGCATGATCTTATTGCAGTTGGAGTTGTTGAGGAAGTTGCGTATAATGTTTGTAACAGTCCGATTCTTCCTATTCTGAAAAAGGATACTGATACTAGGATTTACCGATTCATTATTGATTTACGAGAAGTCAATAAGATTGTGGTACCACAATATCCTGTGGTATCTGACATCACAACACTTCTTACTTTGGTTCCCCCGACAGCAACTACGTTCTCTGTGATAGACTTGAAGAATGCTTTCTTTTCGATCCCTATTCATCCTGACAGCCGAAATTTGTTTGGTTTTACTTTGAATAAACGATCATTTAGATTTTGCAGAGTTTCTCAAGGCTATACTGAGAGTCCTAGTATTTATAGTCAAGCGTTAAATGTGGATCTCATACAATATGTTGATGATATTTTGTTGCCAGCTGATACCCCTGAGAAATGTGAAAAGTGCACTTTGTCCGTACTTTCTTTTCTTGCTTCACACCATCATAAAGTGTTACGAAAGAAATTGCAATATTGTAGACCAAAGGTAACCTATTTAGGTCACCTGTTGTCTAAGGTGGGCCGTGCACTTACATCAGATCGTATTCAAGCAATTTTAGACACACCAGTACCCTCTACTCAGAAAGATGTTTGTGCATTCCTTGGTCTTGATTCTTTTCGTAGGCAATGGATATTAGGGTTTTCACACATTGTCAACCCTTTGACTAAAGATACTCCAATGCCCCTCCCATGGACAGATGAATGTGAGACTGCTTTCCAGCAGCTACAACAAGCCCTTTGTTCAGCAACAGTGTTAGGTACTCCAGATTACACAAAGCCTTTTGCACTCTACGCACATGAGAAAGATGGATGTGCATTGTCAGTTTTAGTACAGACACATGGTGATAAGCAGCATCCCTGTGCATATTTTTCAGCAGTACTTGATCCTGTCGCTCAAGCGTTGACCTGGGTGTTTTCGTTCAGTTGCCGCAACAGCTGTGTCAATACGTCAGAGTGAAGGGATAGTTTTGTCACATCAGCTGTTGGTGTTAGTACCCCATGCGGTTGATGCTGTTTTAAATCAAACAAAGACACATAATTTAACTAGCGCTCGCCTGACAGGATATGAATTGACATTGCTGGCTCCTCACATTACACTGAAGAGATGTGCAAGACTAAATCCAGCCACTTTGTTGCCGTATCCGGTGACTCAGACTCAGCCTCAGTCACAAGAAACACATGATTGTATATTCCTTACCGAAGAATAGACAAAGGGTCGTATTGATTTACAAGATACGCCCCTTCCAGATGTAGACAGGGAATTGTGGGTTGATGGGTCTTGTTTGAAGTTGCCAGACAGTACGACCTCAGCTGCATATGCAATCACCACAATACACACAGTAGTGGAGACAGCTCGTATACCACAGAAGTCAGCTCAAGCAGCTGAACTAATAGCTTTGACACGAGCATGTGAGCTTAGTACTGACTTAGGTGTGAACATTTATACAGACAGCCGCTATGCTTTTGGAGTGGTTCATGATTTTGGTTTGCTTTGGAAGGAGAGAGGCTTTCTCACATCCCACGGGATGCAGATAATGCACGGAGAATTGGTGCATAACCTCTTGACTGCATTGACATATCCAAAGAAACTAGCTATTGTGAAATGTAGTGCACACAAAAAGTGACCAATAAGATAGGGCAAGGTAATGCCCTTGTTGACCGCGTAGCACGTGAAACTGCGATGCAGCGAAGTACTACTTCTATGTATGTAGTGAAGTCACAAACTGAACGTTGGCATAATGCTAGACAAAATGTATTAGATATACAGAAATCTGCTTCTGTGAAAGAACGTGAACAATGGTCTGAAGAAGGAGAATTGGATGATGAGGGCTGTTGGCGGAGTAAGCAGATGGATAAATGGAAATTGCCTATAGCTTTTGTTCAACCTTTGGTTCAGATGGCACATGGGCTGGCACATGTTGGAGCTTCAACAATAACGAAGTTTCTTACGCAAGTTTGGGAGCATCCAGAAATTTCCAGTACAGCTAAGAGAATAGTACAGTCTTGTTTGATCTGTTTACAATACAATCCTGGAAAAGGGACACAAACTCCTGCGGGAGGGTTTGCTACACCAACTGCACCTTTCGAAGTTCTACAAATGGATTATATTCAGCTTGAACGCTGCAACAATTTAAAATATGTCTTGGTGGTGGTATGTGTCTTCAGTAAATAGATAGAGGCGTACCCCACAAAGGATAATACTGCCATTACCACAGCGAAGGTGCTTTTGAAAGAATTTTTTCCTAGGTTTGGTGTTTGCAGACTTTTATGGAATGATAACGGACCTCATTTTGTTGGGGAAGTTATTAAGTATGTCCTGAAAGGATTAGGGATCAAACAGAAGTTCCATGCGGTTTTCCACCCACAATCAGCAGGGCTGGTGGAAAGGTATAATGCTACTTTGAAGCTGAAGTTAGCGAAGATACAGGCTTCCACATCTTTAACTTGGCCGGATGCATTACCGTTGGCATTATTGTCTATTAGGTCAGTGCCACACTCTAGAACAGGCCTTCCCCCCTATGAAATAGTATTTGGAAGGCCAATGAACAGTTGGGGAGTTCCTAAGCCAAATTCTGTATATGATGTACCTTGTGTCCTGATGAATGATTATTTGGCACAGTTAACTGACAATTTGGTTTCTATTCATCAACAGGTTCCAGAAGCACTTCCTGACAGATCTACAGGTGAAGGCCACGAACTCTGACCTGGTGACCAGGTGATGATTAAGTCCTTTGAAAGATCAAGCAGCTTGGAACCAAGTTGGCGAGGCCCAGAGCAGGTGCTCCTTGCGACAAGGACAGCAGTTCGAGTGACGAACCGAAAGAATTGGGTCCGTAGTACTCACTGCAAGAGAGTGCTTCCTACCTTGGTAGAACCTGCTGTGCTGACCGATCATCGAGAGATTTCGACTACGGAGAAAGGACGTGCTATATCACCTGACGAATCTGCGGTGGGCTTCCCGGCCCATACGATTTCCAGAGTGTCGCGATATAATTTGAGACTGAGGAAAGACCCCGTAGTGCTGGAGAAAACTGGTTGAGCTACCGCCTTGGGTTAGTGAAAAGGAGAGCCAATGTGGCAAGGGGGGGGTCACCCATGTATTAGAGTAGTGACACCCGTCTTGGCCCGTGGTGAGGAAATCAGCGGCTGCCCTGGGATAAGAGCTCCAACAATTGTTTTTAATTAATTTCTGAAAGGGTCGATTATCACTGTTGCTAAAATGAATAACAAACTGATCATTAGTACTATGGGGTTTGTTGTTGTTTTGGTGGTTATAGCAATAATCACCTGGTTTGTTGAAAAGAAGGCTCCTGCTCGTGAGTTTTTTGTTGCCACTACTCCAGTACCAGAGGTTCACTATTACTTTATGCTTCCCTATCAGGAGCAGAAGCACCGTCAATCATACTTCAATAATACTTTCATTCAGATGTTGCATCATGCTCATAATGCTACTAATACTATTAACTGTTGGGTATGTGGAATGATACCTGCACATCAAAAGAAAGGAGGAACACCTTTCATTCTTCTTCCTTTTTCACACGATGGATCTTGTCAAGCTTAGTATACGCTTTTGTTTGCATCTGGAAAACACACAGAGGGCGGACTTCTTTTTTGCCTTAATAAAGTATGCTACCAAGACAAAGATGGGTATCCCCAAGCCAAAGGAACTAAATGGGAATGGGAAGAGTATCAACCGGACAATGTTTCAATACCATATGTCTTCACAAATATAAGAGACTCTGGGGGGTCATTACAACATTGGTGGTAAAAGCCGCTTACCGCCGTGCAGAAGACCGCCAACATACCGCCGCAGCTGCGGAATTCCCCCACAGCTATTACGACCCACATTTCGGAACCCGACAAAATTCAGACACCCACAAAAGTCCGCCACACCAAAGGTCAGTGATAAACTGCCGAAAACAAAACCTCCACCGTCACGCCAACAGAAATACGCCCACAATATCATGACACACAAATCCACGCGGCGGTCGTTCAACCGCGGTATTCCATTGGCGGTACACACTGCCGCGCTCAGAATACACACACACATACAAAACACTGCCACATTGGACAATTCGAAATACACACACCTGATACACATACACACACCACTCACACACACCCATTACAATATAAAACACACACCCACATCACTCACAAACCCCTATGACCAAAATCACAGAGAGAAAGCCAGAGAGAGACACCAGCATCCACAAACTACCATCCACAGGCACTCAACACCATCACCCACACAACTTCCACACACAAAACACCACACACCACTACATATCACCACACTTATCACCACACACACCACCCATCACCTACACCACCCCATGGCAAAGACACCCCAGGTTCTCTGAGGAGGAGCTCAGGGTCATGGTGGAGGAAATAGTCCAGGTAGAGCCACAGCTGTTTGGAGCACAGGTGCAGCACACCTCAATTGCAAGGAAGATGAAGCTATGGCGAAGAATAGTCGACAAGGTCAACACAGTGGGACAACACCCAAGAAATCGGGAGGACATCAGGAAGACGTGGAATGACCTACGGGGGAAGGTGCGTTCCGTGGTCTCCAGACACCACCTGACGGTACAGCGGACTGGCGGCGGACCCCCACCTCCTCCCCCACAACTAACAATATGGGAGGAGCAGGTCTTGGCGATTCTGCATCCTGAGGGCCTCGCAGGAGTCGGTGGAGGAATGGACTCTGGTAAGTCAAAACTTTAACTACCATATCCCCCACCCTACCTGCATGCTATCACAGACCCCCACCCTCGCCCCCTCCCCTATCACTTCAACTCCTCACAAATGTACTAATATCACAAACCACACATCCCAACACCAAGCCCTGCATGCAACACCAACGCATGGACACCCATCACTAAAGCATGCACACTGCACATACCCATACACCCCCTAAACACAAGCCCCTGCACAGGAATGCCAGCACTGGGGTACACGGTCACCCACCCATTGCACACCAAGACACACACAGATGCAATAATCATGCTTTTACAGCCCCGCAGGACCACTACCCAACGTCACCAGACAGGAGGGTCCAGACAACTCCACCCCACCCACAGAAGAGGCCCAGAGTGATGACAGCAGCTCTGTCCAACTGCATCCAGATGACCAGCCCGGACCATCGTGGGCCTCTGGACAGCCGGTTCCCCTCACACAGGCACAGGCCACCACAGACCTTCCACCCTCTGGTAACACCAGCACAGCACCCACCCAGCGGGCCCATACCTCCGTCCCCAGGACACGTCAATCAGCAGGGTGTCCACCACTACAGGGAACCCAGGATAACCCACCACCCCAACAACAACAGGGACCTGGGGGCAGTGGCAGTGGGCACACGGTCCAGGGGATGGAGGCCCAGGAACACAGGGGAACTGGGAGGGCTGCTGTGCGACAGGGGGCGGACAGGCCAAGGGAACCCACTCTCCACAAGGCCCTCTCCTCCATCATGGGAGCATACCACCACTCCCAGGAGACGATGGCAACGGTCCTGGCCAAGTTTCAGGAGACCCAGCGCATGCAGGAGGAACAGTATTTGGGGTTCAGGGAGGAACTCAGAACCATCAGCTCCGCCCTGGGCACCATTGTAGGGGTGCTGAAGGAAATACTCAACACCAGGAGGGACACTGTGGCACTCCAAGGGGCCCCTGACACTAGCATGGACGATGAACTGCCCACCACCTCCGCCGGTGCTACTGGACAGGAGGCACCGCCACAGGACCACCACACCAGCACCCCACCCCCTGCAGATGGTGAACCACCCCGCAAGCGGTCCCTGAGATCCAGGAACAAGACAGAGCACAATGCCAAGACCCCCGCCAAGAAATGAGACCACCCTGATTGTCAACCCACTGTTCCACTTTGTCACCCTGTCCATATTGGAACTGCCCCAGGTCCACTTCCTATGCCCATATGGGCAATGCACCTATGAGACAAATAGACTGAACGCTGCCATGGACACTCCTCCGCCATCAACCCTCACCATTTAACTTCCCCCCCAATATTTTGTATGTAAATAAACACACCTAAAGCACCAAAAGATCTGGAGTCTGCCTGTGATTTCGATATAGTGTATTTGCAATTACAGTGAAAAAAATTCCAGGAAATAGTAATGTCAGCATACCTATGTCACACAGCTCTAGTCCATGAGGAATGTAAGCAGATGACACACGTTGGAAACCACACCTGTGAAACCGTAAGGGAAAGTGACAACTCAGTGTCCATACACTGGATGAAATCGACAGACAGGATAGAGGTAGAAGTGTAAAAGTAATTGTAGTAGGCAGGAATGTATTCTCACCTGTGTTTCACTGGGAATATTGCTGGATGACTGAGTCCCTGTTGTCAATGTCTTCTTCCTCTGCTTCCTCCTCATCACTGTTCACAGGCTCCACAGCTACCACAACACCGCCATCTGGACCATCGTCCTGCAGAAAAGGCACCTGTTGTCGCAAAGCCAAGTTGTGAAGCATACAGCAGGCCACAATGGTCTGACACACCTTCTTTGGTCAGTAGAATAGGGATCCACCTGTCATATGGAGGCACCTAAACCTGGCCTTCAGGAGGCCGAAGGTGCGTTCGATCACCCTCCTAATCCGCCCATGGGCCTCATTGTAGCGTTCCTCTGCCCTGGTCCTGGGATTCCTCACTGGGGTCAGTAGCCATGACAGGTTGGGGTAACCAGAGTCCCCTAATAGCCACACCCGGTGCCTCTGGAGTTGACCCATCACATAAGGGATGCTGCTATTCCGCAGGATGTAGGCGTCATGCACTGAGCCAGGGAACATGGCATTCACATGGGAGATGTACTGGTCTGCCAAACACACCATCTGTACATTCATGGAATGATAACTTTTCCGGTTCCTGTACACCTGTTCACTCCTGTGGGGGGGGAGGCAAAGCTACATGGGTCCCATCAATGGCACCTCTGATGTTGGGGATATGTCCCATGGCATAGAAGTCACCTTTCACTGTAGGCAAGTCCTCCACCTGAGGGAAAATGATGTAGCTCTGCATGTGTATCAGCAGGGCAGACAACACTCTGGACAACACGTTGGAAAACATAGGCTGGGACATCCCTGATGCCATGGCCACAGTTGGTTGAAAAGACCCACTTGCAAGGAAATGGAGCACTGATAGCACCTGCACTTGAGGGGGGATTCCAGTGGGATGGCGGATTGCTGACATCAGGTCAGGCTCCAACTGTGTACACAGTTCCTGGATTGTGGCACGGTCAAACCTGTAGGTGATGATCAAACTTCTTTCCTCCATTGTCGACAGGTCCACCAGCGGTCGGTACACCGGTGCCTTTGAAGGACAACAGCGAGCACAGAGTCACACAACTCAGAGGTATGTACCAACAGTCTACACGAACACCATTCATACACAACATCTGGCCTGTATGTGTGTTGTGAGACTAGGCATGGGTATGTGTGACGCAGTTGGTAACTAGTCCATGTGGGCCCCTGAAATGGCGGCTGCCTGACCTGTAAAGTGGGACAATGGGATGTGAGGTAACTGCGCTGGCGTTGTACACCATCGCAGTAGGAGGTCGAAGACCGCAGCGCAAAGCTGTATTGGTTAACATTGGACCCTATGGGTCCCAGGAGCCAATGACGATATACGCCAGCGGTGATGGTATGCACCACCGCGGACGTGACCGCCGCGGACGTGACCGCCATTTTCTAACTGTTTAATCACTCGATACCTGATCTTCGACAGGAGAGGACCTACACTGCAAGTGCTGCTGTGACCTTGGTCTGGAAGAGACAATGTCACGTGCGTCTGGGGAAAGGGCCACTGCCTTCACTGCAGAGGAGTTGGAGAAGCTCGTCGACGGGGTCCTCCCCCAGTACATGCTACTCTACGGTCCTCCCGACCAACAGGTAAGTACACAGGGAGCATGTTGTATGGGCTATGCCTGTGTGGAGAGGGCTGGTTGTAAGAAGGAAGGGGGCAGACTTCTGCGTGAATGAAAGATTACATGGCAAGGGTAGGGATGGGGGCCACTCACTATGTGACGGTGCAGTTGGTAATGACTTCTCTTCTTCCCCTGTACATTTCATGTAGGTCAGCGCCCACCAGAAGAAGGATATTTGGCGTGCCATCGCCAAGGACGTCCGGACCCTGGGGGTCCACCACAGACGGAGCACCCACTGCCTAAAAGATGGGAGGACATTCGCCGCTGGAGCAAGAAGACGGCGGAGGCTCAGCTGGGGATGGCCTCCCAACGTGGGAGGGGCGGCCGTCGAACCATGACCCCCCTGATGTTCCTGATCTTGGCGGTGGCCTACCCGCAGTTGGATGGGCGCTTGAGGGCATCACAGCAGACACAAGGGGGTGAGTACACTATCATTCAGCTGACTTTGCGTGCAGTGAAGGTGTCTGGGTGGGGGAGGAGGGCTGTGGGTTCCCCTAGGCCAGGGCGAGTTCCGTAGGCTAAGCCCATTCGTAAGGCATGGCCCTGTGGCCCCCCACCCCACCTCTGTAGAGTGCCAAGTACAGGTATTCATGCACCTGTGTCATCTATGTGTGCATATGTCGTTTATAGACTTGTAGGCCATTTCCCAGGAATTGCACTGTAGAGCCCAACAGCGCGACGTAGTTCAGGGGGCTGCTGTGTCTGTATTGTCCGCCAACGGTAGCGGTAAGCCATGCACTCAACCTGTCTTTCTTCTGTTTCCCCCCCCTTTTTGTGGTCTTCCTGTTCTTGTGTTCATTATCATCATCAGGTGGAGGTACAGTGGCACCGGAGCACGAGGGAGCTGCATCCCACATGGGCATGGATGCCCACACTACGGACTCTGAATACACCAGTGGGACGGAGGGCCAGACGAGCGCCACGGCGGTCACAGGATCTGCAACCAGCGACACAGACTCGTCCTCCGATGGGAGCTCCCTTGTGGTGGTGGCAACATCTGTGCCCCCCACTTCAACAGGTACAGCCACCACCCTCCCTACCAGCACCGCCCTCCCAGCAGCCCCTCAGCGTGTGCCCCGTGCCCGCTCACCCAGGAGGGTGGGCATCACCTTCGCCCCAGGCACCTCAGCCCCTGCCCCTGTCACCTCTGCTGCCCTCAGTGAGGAGGCCATTGACCTCCTCAGGTCACTCACTGTTGGGCAGTCTACCATTTTGAATGCCATCCAGGGTGTAGAAAGGGAGTTGCAACACACAAATGCATTCCTGGAGGGCATTCATTCTGGTCAGGCTGCCCTTCATCGAACCGTTCAGACTCTGGCCTCAGCACTGATGGCAACCATTGTCCCTGTGTCTAGCCTCCCCCCTCCAACTTCCTCCACCCAGACCCAATCCCCTGTACCTCTGCCTATCCCAAGCACACCATCAGACCAGCCTGCACACACCTCACCACACAAGGGAAGCTCAGGCAAACATAAGCACCACACATCCCACAGGCACTCACGCAAACATCACACACATACAGGCACACCAACATCCACTGCCTCCACTGTGTCCCCCTCCTCCTCGTCTCTCTCCTCCCTCCCAGTCTCGTCTACACTCACACCTGCATGCACTACCACTACAGCCACTACGTCCCGCACCAGCACACCCACCACCACACCCCGCTCACGTGCACTCACCACCCCCACTACCATTTGCACCTCTCTGTGTCCTCTCCCAGTGTGTCTGTGACGCCCCCTCCAAAGATACACAAACGCAGGCACACACCCACCCAACAGCCTTCCACCTCACGACAGCCTCCAGCGCATGAACCTGCACCCAAATCCACAAAAGTTACACCTCCTACAACCACCACCTCTTCCTCCACTCCCAAACCCCCTCCAGCTACCCGTCTCAGTGTGTCCAAACAACTTTTCCTGTCCCCCCTTAACCTATTTCCCACCCCCCCATCCAACTCATAGGTCCCGTACTAGCACCTCAGGCAAAAAATCTCCGGGACCAGTGGTGCCTGTTGTTACAGGTATTTGGAGTGCACTGGCCACCAGGGCAGCCAGTGTGGCACGGAGCCACAGCACACCCAGTCCCCCCCCCCCCCTGTGAAGCACCAGAAGTTGGACAGTGCCCGGCGGGAGAGGGGGAAGACTCCAGCCAGCCAAGCCGCTCACAGGGTTCCCGGGGGGAGTGTGGACTCAGCTGTGACTCCTCCCAAGGTGGGGAAGGGGCAGAAGAAACCTCCAAAGTCTGGGAGGAGCAGCACGGTGGAGAAGACAGCCATCATCCCTGCTGGCCAGGAGGCCACCGCCAGCCCCATCGTCACTGCCCAGGAGGCCACCGCCAGCCCTATCGTCACTGCCCAGGAGGCCACCGCCAGCCCCATAGTCGCTGCCCAGGAGGCCACCGCCAGCCCCATAGTCACTGCCCAGGAGGCCACGGCCAGCCCCATCGTCACTGCCCAGGAGGCCACCGCCAGCCCCATCGTCACTGCCCAGGAGGGCCCCACAAGCCACAGCCCAGCTGGCCAGGAGGGCCCCTCAAGCCACAGCCCAGCTGACCCATGAAGGACCGCCAGCCACAGCCCAGCTGGGCAATGACGGACCGCCATGGCAAGGACCACTGAACAGGGCAAGCACCGCTGAACAGGGCAAGCACTGCTGAACAGGGCAAAGACTGCCATGGCAAGCACTGCTGAACAGGTCAGAAACTGGCAACTCAAGCACCGCTGAACAGGCCAAGGACCGCTGAACAGGGCAAAGACCGCCATGGCAAGCACTGCTGAACAGGGCAAGCACAGCTGAACAGGGCAAAGACCGCCATGGCAAGTACCGCTGAACAGGTCAGAAACTGGCAACTCAAGCACGGCTGAACAGGCCAAGGACCACTGAACAGGGCAAAGACCGCCATGGCAAGCACCGCTGAACAGGGCAAGCACCGCTGAACAGGGCAAGCACCGCTGGACAGGGACAAAGACTGCCATGGAAAGCACCGCTAGCCCATTTGCGGCAGGGGCAGTGACGCAACTGGGACCGTCACGGGGTGAGTGCTGCACTCTGAGCACCAGCCCCCCTCCAGAACCAGTGGAGACATGCATCCACTCCAACTGTCCTGCACAGGATGAAGCACTTTGGGCACCAGTCCCCCTCCAGAACCAGTGGAGAGATCCATCCACTACCTTTGTCCTTCACAGGATGAAGCACTCTGGGCACCAGTACCCCTCCAGAACCAGTGGAGACATGCATCGACTTGAGAGACTGTGGCTTTGCACTCCCCAGGATGGTACAGTGGGCAAACCAACCACTGTGGAGACTTGAGAGACTATGGCTTTGCACTCCCCAGGATGGTACAGTCAGCAAACCAACCACTGTAGAGACTTGAGAGACTGTGGCTTTGCACTCCCCAGGATGGTACAGTGGGCAAACCAACCACTGTAGAGACTTGAGAGACTGTGGCTTTGCACTCCCCAGGATACATCAATGGGCATGGAGGCCCGTCGTGGATCTGGCGTTGTGCACTCATCCGGCTGAGGTGCCCCCCCTTCCCTTCCCCCTGAGGTGCCTGTTGTATTTCTATCTGATGCCCCAGCAGTGTTCTCTCCGTCATGTTCGGGTATCTTGTGTGGGCCTCTCCCATGCATTTTGGGCCCAGTGGTCCACGGACTATGAATGATGTAAAACCTGCACTACTAATCGTGGTGTATATTTTGTTTATAGTGTATATATAAATGTATATTTTTGCTTACTTAATTTTGATATATTACAATAGTTACTAGTTTCCTTTTGTCTTTGCATTCTTCTGGGGGGTTGGGGGGTGTTCCTGGAATGTATAGATAAGCATTGGTGTGTGTGTTGTAGTGGGTGAGGGTCGGGGTGGGGGTTGGGGTGTTGAGTGTGTGTGTCCCTGTTTTTTCCCTCCCCCCTCCCCTCTCCCCTATGTTGTAGGTGCAGTACTCACCGTGGTCTTCGCCACCGGTGTTGGTGCTCCTTGTAGAGGAGCAGGAAGACTAGCGCTGGGAGAATATGAAGTTCTGGCTCCATGGTGCCCTCCTTCCTCGTGGAGTGTGTAGAGGTGAGCGTTTTCCTTTCAAAATGGCTGTTTCTGCCGTGTTTTTATCCGTGGTGAATCTGCCCCAGAAAAAGGGACGGATTGGCCTGTCATAATAGTGTGGGCGGTACATTGTGTCCCGCCTGTCTGTTGGCGGTGACCGCCGTCCTGTTTGTCTGTACCGCCGTGGCGGACGGAGTGTTATAGTGGCTGTCTTTGTTGGCGGTTTCCGCCACGGTCGTAATTGCAAAATGTTTACCGCCGGCCTGTTGGCGGTCTTACCGCTGCTTTAACACCATCCACCAGGGTTGTAATGACCACCTTTGACAAGAAAGAACAATTTATGATTTCTGTTACAAAAACTAAAGCAGATTTATGTATACGTAGCATTGGGCGAATTCCGGTGGGCATAAGCAATTGTACCTTGATTTTACCGATTGAGGGTGTAAATAATAGTAGTTTTACAGCTTCACATAATACATATTTTGTTTGTGGTAACTATGGATATTACCAACTACCTGTTGGGTGTTCAGGTGTGTGTTATGTATCATTTCTAGTACCCCCTGTGTTTTTGGCCCCTGCATCATATCACTGAGATTTTAAACTGTTCAATGACATCATTAAAAATAGATATAAAAGGACAATAAGTACAAATGAGGTAGACCAAACGGACACTAGCCTACAACAATATGTTGATTTTAATTTAGGGTTGTTCTCCTTTGTGGCTGCTGCGTTAAACAGTAGGAAAGTGAGACGATTGACTAGGGTTGTGGAAGCTGTTACCAATCAGGCAGCTCTGGCATTTGGGAATATTACAGAGGAGCTCCAAATTGCGAGGATTGTAGCGCTCCAAAATCATATGGTACTAGATGTGATATTAGCTGATCGAGGTGGTGCATGTCCCATCATCAGTAGTAGTTGCTGTGTTTTCATTCCAGATCACTCACCTTCAGTATATGATGCAATATCTAAATTGCATAAAATTGCTGCAGAAATTTTTGGGCTCTTTTTTCCGCTTGTGGCTGGAAACTACTGACTATCCTGTGTGTAATGATTGCAATATTTTTCACATGCTGTATCTGTATTCAGTGTGGTCCAATGGTCTGCTCCATGTGTAATACTGCTTGTATGCCTACCAAAAGAAATATTACAGAAATGAAAGCACAACACTTGTTAGATAAGGAAATAGCTGAAATGATGAGCATAAATATACAAGATGAATATTTAGATTATCCAAGAAAGACGAATGTCTTCAGCTAGTGCTGAAAGGGTCGTCTGTTGTAAATCAGTAGCGATTAGATTAAGCATTAGCGGAAGACATCTTGTATTTAGCAACTATTGTGAACATTTCGCGGAATCCATTTTGTATTCATGGCAGCCATTTTCTCTGCCACATGCTGCCATTTGCTCGCCATGTGCTCTGTCCTACCTTTCTGTTAACTACTCTTGAAAATCTGTCTAGTGACAAGTTATATTTAGCATCTCCCACTTTCCCACATGCCCAGTAAGATTTGCAGCTGTTAGCGATCAGTAACAGACAGTAATGTGTCAACTAGTCCTTGAAAACTGTTAGCCCCTCCTACCAAAAGCTAGCGTTCTGCCAAGTTTCGTGACATTCCATCCAGCGATTCAGGTTGTAATCATGTCTAAAGGTCCTAGGGAAATTAACATGGGAAACACAACTTTTTTGACCCCCCTTTTTCTCAGCCCCCGACTGACGGATCACCCTGAAACTTTCCATTCGCAACAAGACTCACCGGGGCACCTTTTTATAAGCAGATTTTGTGAAGATTCATCAAACAGTGCCAAAGATATAGGCAAGTAAAAAAATGCTTTTTCAATGGAAACATGGCGACCGCCACTAGCTAATAAATATATATATATATATATATATATATCTATACGAAAAAAAGCTTTTTTTCATTTACATATATAAGAAATCACTTCAGAAGTCCACTGTAATACCTTATTGCTGTTGAGTTCTGATTCCACAATACCTGCTGCCAGAGACAGCAAGTATTGTGAGCCAGCAGCTGAGGTGAAAGTCAGGTAACATCATACACATGCAGAATAATGAAAGCATTGATTAAACAGTGAAAATGAAATATTGCTTTTATTTCTTCTGCTTTGTTTTTCTTGTTGTACAGTCTCAATCTGAAAGGAGAGATTTGTAGCAGCATGTTTATTTTTTGTTTTCCTAAGGTAGTCAAATGACTTTTATTAAACTGATTCTAATATATTTTTGCAACAATTATCTAATAGCTTTTTATGTGTTTGATTTTGCAGTAGAAATTCTATGAATCTATTTTTGTTTCTTTGTGTTGCAAACATTCTCTCTCATATATGAAAGAGCTAAGAACCAAAGATTTAAATAGTTAGTAGAAGAGGTGCTAATGTGACCATGTATTATGAGGATTAAAGTATCCCCTTCCACACAAAATAATGCTATTGCAAGTCACCTCTAGCCATTGGTCTCATTCATTTATATGATCCAGGAACTTCTCGGGGACTTAAAATATAGTTACAGTGTATGGAACTAGGTACTTTACTCCATGTATAAAAATGTATTTTAATTACCCTCCTCTTCGCTGAACAATAAAAGCCCCTTACTATCCCTTAATACTATCCCATAATAACCCTTTACCCTACCTTTTCCGGAACACCAAATACTCCTAATTTCCAGCTATTGTAACACTTCTCTGAATGCTAAAACACCCTGTTTATGCCTTGATGCTACCCTTCCTTGAACTCTAAGAAGCCCTTATTATCCCATAACACTACCCATCCCTGAACCCTAAAAAACCCTTAGTACCCCTTAACACTACCCCTCTCTGAACCCTAAAAACCCCTTACATGGTATACCAGCTGCATTGCAATATCAATCGAAAATATGTGATTCAGGGGCATATGAAATTTCTACAAAGCATGGGACCTTCTCAGATATCTTTACTTCGGCAAGCGTAGGTGGAAATGGCAGATGGGGCCAGGGCCCCGACAGCGGATGATTGATTCTTCTCCTGTACTGGTAGTTGCTGATGAATAGAGCCTTGTCACAGGTCAAAGACCCAGCAAAGCAGATTGCATTTAAATTGCTTTCCCGCGAGATCGAAGGGAGTGTCTGTACATTTAATGTATTCTAAAATGTACCAATGCAGGGGAGAATATCCAGGGGAATGATTTATACAGTCAGCCAGCACCATAAACAAATGAGAGGTTGATCCCCTTTTTCTCATTTGGAAGGACTGAAATGTGCAGACAAAAAAAAAAAAACATTAGTGCATCTTGTCATGCTTTTTTAAGCAACATGGTTCCAAAAACTAAGTCGAGGTGTCCTTGTGACATGTCTACTGTTGTCTTTCTCTGTATTACCAGAAAGATTAAGCCTTCTATCTAGAGCACCTATGAAAATGTGCTTACATTAATATGAACAGCGGAATCAAGACTTGCATCACAGTAGGTACATCAAATTAATGTAATTTTAAAAGCATAAATCTATGGTTGCAGTTTTACTCTAAAGCACTGGAACCTGCAAGCCCGTGTATAAAGTTTGTCTCTGGCTTCCTTTTTACAGGTGACTTGTGATGTGTGTAGTAGCCTGGAATAAATGGCATAGCTGCTCACCTTTTATACATCATTACATGTTTCTATACAATCTGAACATTTTTTTAACCTGATTTACATTAAAACGGATTCTAATATCTTTTTGTAAAAAATACTAACTGATTTTGGTGTGTTTAATTCTCAGTACATATTCTGCTTTTATTCTTCTTGCATAAAAAGCCACTAAGGGGCATATTTAAGAAAGGTGATGCTGCACACAGTGCAGCGCCACTTTTCTTGCACCACTTAGCTGCCCCCTAACGCCACCATGTGTGCAGTAGTTAGGGGACTAGCCTCAGAATGGGAAACATCCTGAACAACTAGGTCTAAACCACTACTTGCCTGAACCACTACTGCTAAACAACTAAAAAGTCTCTACAACTAAGTACTGAACAACTACTGTCTGAACAACTACTGTGTCTGAATAACAATTGCCTGAACAACTAATTTTAAGGTAAGGTTTTCCTTTTGGTTTTTATGGTTTATTAGTTGTTTAGAATATATATATATATATATATTAGTTGTTCAGGCAATTGTTATTCAGACACAGTAGTTGTTCAGACAGTAGTTGTTCAGTACTTAGTTGTAGAGACTTTTTAGTTGTTTAGCAGTAGTGGTTTAGGCTATAGTTGTTTAGGACCTAGTTGTTCTGTCACATATTCCAGAGGTCCATTGTAACCAATGAAAGCCTCCTTTTAACGCCTGCTCTGAGCAGGCATTAAAAGTGCCGAAAAGACTGGCACAAGGAAATCTCATAAATTTCTTTACACAGTTTTTTTGTCCCACCTAACTGGGGAATGCCACCTTTGCATACATTATGTCTGGTGCAAGAATAATGTAGCGCAAAGGTTTACAAAGTGGCACAATGCATGCATAGTGCCACTTTGTAAATATGGTGCAGCGTTTTTGGCCTTCTAACGCCACATTAGCGTAAAAGAAATGTGGCGTTAGGATGGCGCTAGGGGCTATTAAATATGCCCCCAAGGATTAAAACGGTGAAGTAAGGGTGATTATGGCACCATGTATTTTGTGGAATAAATACCCTCTGTTGTACATTGAAAGGATATTGCAAATCAACTTTGAGTTCCCTCACCCCTCCTTCAGACTCATTCCTGCATATGGTCATGGAACTGTTCAGTGACTTATAAAGTATGGCAGAGGGTACCATACAATTATAACTTTCATTTTTTGTTTAAACTTAAGTTACAATTTAAATCTCTGCATGCTTTAGGAAAATCCATTGACAGTTATCTAACTATACATAGGTTTGTATGCAAATAATACAGTTTCATTTGTAAAGATTTCATCGAATAAATGCATTGGTAACCTCATTCTAGTTGCACTGTAAACTTGTGTACATAAACTGATTTTAAGCGTTCCTTTGCTATATTTAAGAGTGATTGTTTTTGTCAAGGAAGAAGCAAACCATGCACGTTTCAATATCTGAAACTGGATACTAATATACCAGCACAGTTTGACCTTTCTGTAAACTGTGGGAGAGAGAGAAACAACTGTCTCATCAAATCATTGACAGAAAAACAATAATTGTAGTCACAGCAAGAGCAATATTGCTACACTACTTCAAAGAATAAACATTTTATAGATGAATTAGCACACGGGGTTAGTGGAGGGAACATCGAGTTTCGCTTATGTGTTATCCTAGCTGTTATAAATTGTAAAATGTTTTGCATTCATGACATTTAAAAATTGTTACATTTTTTTCGTCTGGAGATATGTTAAGTCACACAAGTGGGGACTTACAGCTACCACAGAACTGGTTGGAGAAGAACCCGGTTTAAATTAGGTGAAAGATAAAGGTGTATGTCGGTCTGTCTCTTGAGGGGTGATGGATAGAACCAATAAAGCCGCTGGTAATTACAAAATAGAATTTACAGGGGAAAGGGAGCAGTGCAACAACGAAACCTGACTACGAGCTGTCACTAATTATTGATTAACTTAATTACCATGTAACCTATAATACCCTGTTCTCCTGTTCTCTCATAATACATGGGATCACTCAATTTACAATAATGCTAACTGGGGCTTAATTGCATGTACTGTCTCCTCTAAACATGGTACCATTGGCTTATAGTCAATTGATGTTTAACATACTTATAAGTCCCTAGTAAAATGCACAACATGTGTGCAGGGAATATAAATTAAGTACTGATAGTGGGTCGCAGCACTGATTGTGTCACCCACTTGAGTAGCCCCTTAACCATGCCTTAGGTATGCCATTGCAGAGCCTATATGTGCAGTTGTAAACTACCATGTGTACCTGGCAAGTTAAACCTATTGCTAGGCCTAAACCTTCCTTTGTAATACCTATAAGTCACCCCTAAAGTAGGCCCTGGACAGCCCATGGGCAGGGTACAGTCTATTTAAAAAGTAGAGCATGTACTTTTATACTTCATATGTCCTGGTAGTGAAAGACTCCCAAAGCAGTTTTCAACTCCTGCAAGGCCTATCTCTCCCATGTGATAACATTGGGATTATCTTATTACATCTTATAAGTGTACTTCCCAATCTGAAAGAGACGTGTTTTTCAAGTTTGGTTTCTCTGGACTCACAATTTAAGATCACAACTTATAGTAAAGTCAAATTGCAGTTGTGAAAATGCCACTTTTGAGAAAGTTGCCATTTTCTCATTTTAACCATTCTCTGCCTCAGCCTGTCTCCCACTACATGTCTTGATAGGTGACAGCTGGGCTCTTCTACATTCCCTCTAGACAGCCACACACAAAGGGTGCTAGGTGTGCCTGATGGGCCATGCACATCCTGATGGGCCATTAACATCTTGATGGGTCATCGTGGGCAGGATGACAGGGAGGAGACAATATTTACACCTGAATGGGCTGGGCCCTGAGCCCTCACAACGGGATGCATAAACCCCTCTAGTGCGTCTTGAACCAGGGAGGGAAGAGCAGGGGTTTTGTGCACTTCAAAGGCCTCTCTTTGAAGTCTCTCCTCCTTCAAAGGCACAACTCGGTATATGTGGTGGACCTCAAACACCACCAAATCTGTACACTTCTGGACCTGTGGATGCTCTTCCAGGAAGAAGGACTGCTGTGCTGCTACAAGGACTGCCACTCTGGTGAGCTGCTACTCTGCTGGACTCCAGCTTTGCTGAGCTGGCTTGCTGCCTTCTTGCTTGGGAGTGAGAAGGAATGGACCGGTATCTCTCCATCCCAGAACCAAAGTGACTCCAAGGGCTTGCTAGCTTGCCTCATGTTTTACTCAGGTACACATGAGACACTCAATTTACTTGCTACAGCACCTGGACTCTGCCATCTGTGTGTCTACCCTGCCAAATAGTGCCACCCTAGTCTTGGACCCCTGGAAGAGGGCCTAAGGTGATCTATCCTCATCAGAGCTGCCATGAAGCAATGTAAAGCCCCACAAAGACTCGTCACTCAGCTGCCAGCCTCAGCAGAATCAATGCCAGATGGTGCAAAGGCCAGCAAAGCCTTACCGTGCCACGCCACTGCCCACCTGTTCGAAATGGAGTCTTTGGTTGGAAGTCAGGTTACCCCCTGTGCAAGCAAGGACCCTCACTCCAGTCAGGGTAAGGGAGAATCACCGTCAGCTACCCCCACTCACTCCCTTGGTAGCTTGGTACGAGCAGGCAGGCTTAACTTCAGAGTCTAGGTGTAAAGTATTTGTACCAACACACACAGTAACTTAGTGAAAACACTACAAAATGACACAACTCAGGTTTAGAAAAATAGGTAATATTTATCTAAACAAAACAAGACCAAAACAACAAAAAACCAACATACACAAGTCAAGTTCTAAATTTTAAAAGCAAAAGAGTCTTAAATCCTTTTGTAAACAATAAAAACGCTGTTAGCATTGAAAAGTACCTGGGTAGCGTAAAAATAACATGCAGAGGCGAGTGTGCGTCAAAAATGGTTAGCGATATGTCGATTTCTCACCGCAAGTGAGATCGTGTGTCGTTTCTCATTCTCCAGTCGGGTCGGCGCACACCGTTTTTCTTCTCTGCAGGAGAGCGATGCATTGATCCGGGTGAGCAATTGGGTCTGGGCCGACTTTGCATTGTTTTTCCACTCCCAGCAAGGTTTGCGTCAAAAATCCTGCCACATGGTATCAGCAAAACCGCGCTATGTGGGTTGCGATGTTACCAGCCTTCGTTGGTGGTGTGCCGAGTCATTTCTCCAGCCGGATGCATCAATCTTCCAACCACACTGCAGGCAGAGCATAGATTTCATATACGAAGCCGGCGGCGTGTCATTTCTTTAGCAGCGATTCAGAGGTGGCATCAGAAATTTCCCTGCACCTTGGTCTGTGCATGGATTTTCAATCTTGGTCTGCCAGCTACACCTGTCAAGGCCCCAGGAACTGGATAGGGCCCCACCTGGCAGGGCAGGAGTCTCAGCAAAGAATCCAGGTGCTGGCAGGGTAAGCCTTTGATAGCCCTGAGACTTCAACAACAGGAGGTAAGCTCAGGACAAGCCCTTGGAGATTTCCGCACAAGCAGGAATGCTCAACAAAGTCCAGTCTTTGTCCCCTTTCACCAGGCAGAAGCAGCAACTGCATGATAGCTCCACAAATCACAGTCACAGGAAGGGCTGCACTTCTCCTCAGCTCTTCAGCTTTTCTCCAGGCAGAGGTCCCTCTTGATGTCCGCACGCGATCTAAAGTCTGTGGTTTTGGGAGCTCTTCTTATACCCATTTTGGACTTTGACGTAGGCTTACTTCAAAGGAAAGTCTCTCTTGCTTGTGAAATCCTGCCTTGGCCAGGCCAGGACCCAGACACACCAGGGGGTTGGAGACTGCATTGGGGAAGGCAGGCACAGCCCTTTCAGGTATAAGTGACCACCTTTCCCTCCCTCCTAGCACAGATGGCTGGTTAGGATATGCAGGCTACACCCCAGCTCCCTTTGTGTCACTGTCTAGAGATAGGTGCAAACAGACCAACTGTCAAACTGACCCAGACAGGGAATCCACAAAAAGGGCAGAGTCACAGAATGGTTTAAGCAAGAAAATGCCCACTTTCTAAAAGTGGCATTTTCAAACACACAATCTCAAAACCAACTTTACTAAAAGATGTATTTTACAATTATGAGCTCAGAGACCTCAAACTCCACATGTCTATCTGCTCCCAAAGGGATTCTATGCTTTAATCATTTTTAAAGGCAGCACCCATGTTAACCTATGAGAGAGATAGGCCTTGCAACAGTGAAAACCGAATTTGGCAGTATTTCACTGTCAGGACATATAAAACACATTAGTATATGTCCTACCTTAAACATACACTGCACCCTGCACATGGGGCTAACTAGGGCCTAACTTAGGGGTGTATTACATGTAAGAAAAGGGAAGGTTTAGGCCTGGAAAGTGGGTACACTTGCCAAGTCAAATTGGCAGTTAGAATCTGCACACACAGACACTGCAGTGGCAGGTCTGAGCCATGTTTACAGGGCTACTAATGTGGGTGGCACCATCAGTGCTGCAGGCCCACTTTTAGAATTTGGTTTACAGGCCCTGGGCACCTCTAATGCACTGTACTAGGGACTTACTTGTAAATCAAATATGCCAATCATGGAAATCCAATCAACAATATAATTTACACAGAGAGTATATGCACTTTAGCACTGGTTAGCAGTGGTAAAGTGCTCAGAGTTCTAAAGCCAACACAAACAGGTCAGAAAAAATAGGAGGCAGGAGACAAAAAGATTGGGTATGACACTGCATATGGAGAAAGTCCAACACCGCCCTTCAAAACTGATGAACATCAATGCCCAGCCCTACAAAGCTTTGCAATACAGCTGCTTGGACCCACTGCTGCACAGACCACGCACCAGAATTTAAGGTATTGTATTCAGTGGGCCCAAGTGTGTCTCTGTAGCCAGCCCAAGCCCTATTGCAGTCAGCCTGAACATGTGACTTTGCCCCGGTCCGGCACAACCAGAGAACCACAGTTGGTGCATTGTGCTTCCACCTGCACCTTTAAAATTGCATATCTCAGGATATGCCAATTTAATTTTTGTCTTTTGGGCTGTGTTTCATGTATTGTTTTTTTGTCTCTTAATTTAAGCCTGACTGCTCTGTGCCAAGTTATCAGAGGGTGAGCACACGTTAACTTTTAGTGTGTATATGACTTACCCTGATTTACCCTGACTAAGATTGTGGTTCCTGCTTGGACAGGATGCATACCGCTACCAACCAGAAAACTAATTTCTAACAACACAGATCAAGAAACTGCACCCTTCAGATACAGAAACACTGTTCAACTAGTTGAGGTAGAGAAAGAAAGGGAGAAAAATGCAGAATGAGGAAGAGTGACAAGATTCAAAGAGGAGCGAGCTAGAGAGAAATAAGGTAGAACAAGAGGTGGATTAAAGAGAGGTTGAGGCAGATACAGGTAGATAGGTAGCAATATGAGGTAGTGACAGGGGTATAGAGAGATTCAAGCTAGAGGGAGACAGTGGTAATGTAAAGAGTGATAAACAAATGAAAAATGAGGTAAAGACCATACAAATAGAGTAATAAAACAGAGTAAAAGGGAGAGAGGGTGTGGAAGAGTGCAAGGTATAAAGACAGATGAAATGTTCAGAGAAAAGAGGTGAAAAGGGAGACAGAAATTAGATAGAGGAAAATGGGTGAGGTTAACACAGAGTTGGAGACATATGGTAAAAAATTGACACAACCAGGCACCAATGCATGAATTGGGATGATTTGTGCTGGAACATAGCCCCAAAATAAAGCAAAGTTGTGCTTTGCACTTCTTTTCACTATCTTATGTCAAAGTGACATCCCATGAGTGGTACATAGGCATTCCCATGCTACCACCCATTGATGTTACCACAAAGTTATATCTACTAAAATGATGATTAGGACTTTGCACCACAAATGTACTACTCCTTGAGGCAGGCACAACTTTGAAGAAGTTTTTTTTAACCAAATGTTTTCAGCTTTGCATGTGTGCTGTACTGTAGTGCACACATATGGCTTGTAAAAGTTTTAAACTATGTCTAAGCATAATATTTTGTACATCATGGGGAGTCTTCCAGTACAAATGATATGCCAGATATAATTCACACACACAAGATCGTCTGTATTGGCACAAAAACTGCCTAACTACACCAGCACAAGGGGAGGGAGAAACAGCATCATATCTCAGTAGACATGGTGCTGTTCTGCTTTATCCCTTTGATGCAACACAGTGCACCAACTTCATCATTAGTGCTGTATCATTCACTATAGACCAGTGTCTCTCATACCGTAGACTTATTAGGCATGATCACAAAATGTTTTTGACTATTGCTATTTAATGCCCTTGGTGGTAACTTAAGGCAGGACTTGCTCCAAACACTTTTTACCATGGTATTAAGAAAGCAGAATTCTGAAGGTGGTAATCTGTAACAACAGTGTCTGAGCTTGATTTATTGTGTGACATTGTGTTGTGGCGGTGATGGCGTCTGATTTTTTTGATCTGCTGTGTTTTTGTGATGCATTATGGCAAACCAATTTTGTACTGCATGGTGGTGTAGCATTTTCTTTGCCTGTTTGTTTGTGCCCTGATATTTTTTTATTGTTTTATGTTACTTTCTGTATGTCCACAAACTTTTCTACATTTCCAACCAAAAGCCGCGAAGCCGTTCAAGTTCTGGTGATAAACTACAATTTACCACTGCCTAAGGTACTAAATAGTACTGTTTCAGGTCTTCAAATATTTAAGGCATTTCAGTCGAGAATCGTGGTAATGAGTTGTCTGAAATTATTACTTCCAGCTCTCAGTTGATGTGGTGAGGCCCGAATGTCTCTCTTGTTTGTTGTTTCTCTGCTTATTGAAACAACTACTTGTCGTTCGCTGTATTGTTGGTGTTATTCGTTTTGATATTTCATGCTGGCGCTTCTTTTGTTTCCGGTTGGCATCTTGGCTGCGCCCTTCTTTGACTGTGCTATGTAAAAACAAATAAATAAAGTTAACTTACTTCAGCGAATCGTCAGGAGCCATGCCCTCTTCTTACCCTGGCATCTGCCTTCAAGAGGCAAAAGAGAAGAAAGTCTAGAATATTTAAGAAGATTTGTAACATTAGTCGCGCCCATAAGGGTACCCGTTATGAATTCAAATCTGATATTATAGGAGCAGCAATCGTATTACCATCTTTCGTTTTCCGGCAAGAACAGCTGCAAAGATAAAGTGACAGCAAGAGGGATGAAAATGCTATCATTGTCTCTGGTTCGCAACATACTGACTTGTGGATGGTTTCTACAACCCCAGCAATTGTCACACATGCTGAAATTAACCAGGCTGCTCGTAATTAGGGCCACAATAGTGACTAAAATGTTGTTCATTTTTAAATGACAAAACATATGCCCCACTCTGAGAAAGTGGCTTGACCTGAGTGGATATATTGAACATTCTCTAGCACCAGATACCCTCTCTACAGAATCCTGCACTATCGCACTTATTGCTTGTTTATTTCATTCATCCCTGCCAGTGTTTGTCCATAAAGCTGAGATAGAGATGTATGCTCGCTTTCTTTCTCCACCTTTCAAAAGGTTTCCCAGGATCAACCCTTCGTTATTTACACATATATAGCTTTCCCTTCAGTCTGTGTCACCACAGCAAGGCAATTTAGCTAGAGGAGGAGTTAGGCTGTCCACAGTTTGTGAAAAATTGTGTTGATAGGCACTGCAGGGCCAGTACTCTGAAATATTTCACTTGCAATATAGACAGATTGGGAATCAAAGTAGCATACCATGCGAAGAAAACTCCAATCAGAGGTATGGCGTCTTTTCATCTTCTGTTACACTCTTCGTGCCAGATTTGCAAGGTCTTTGAGCCTCCTTGTCCCACAGTAGCATCATTTTTTTATGCTAATGTGGCTTTAATGAGGCCATTTCCCAGCTATATATCTACAAAGTGCCGCAATGCTAGCACTGTGCCACTTTGTAACCCTTTGTGCCACATTATACCAGCTAATGACCGGTAAAGAATTCTGCCTTAACAGAGAAGGCAAACTTGTGACCCTGTCCAGTTTTCCCATGGAAGTAATTTAAGGCTTAACCATCGTTTAACACATTTTGTGACATTCCCTTAACTAGGTGCATCAGTATACATTTTATTTAACATAAAGGTCTGGTACTGTACTGTAATATTCTGAAATATAATTTTCCATAGATTCATCTGCCTTTGTTAATACATATTATGGAGTGGAAACATGTGTATAGATTGTTTCCTGAGAAATACAAAGTTAGTGGAAAATTGTGTACTACAGAATGTGCCCCCTTGTTTGCACAGAGTACAACTAGAGAAAATGGCCATTTAATAGATAGAAAATATTTAAATTCGAACTCCTTATAAAGCCATATTATCATTCTTTAAAATCAGCGGAGATCTTGACAAGGGTGTCCTGAGCAATTGCCGCAGTCACAACTTTTTTGGGCCTCAATACATGGTTGCAGAGCTATTAATTGTGCATCACCAGGTTTATAGATATCAGGAGTCCCTTTAACTCTGAGGATAGAATTAACCCCACAGAAATTCTGGGATCGTAGTTCCAGATTGGATTCCCCAGGGTAAATCCTCATTCTTCCCCTCAGTTTTTGCCTCTGAGAGTCAGCAGCTGAAATCTGCAGAAGAAAGTAGAGAGGTTCGAAGGAACTGTGTACCTCATAGTTCCCAGTGGTGGGGAAACCCTTTTACATAGTTACTAATGCCATGAAGAGTTCAAACCCTTTGTAGTATATTGAGTCTCGCCTGCCTTGATTATTCCAATGGAAACTTTGCCACCTGCACTTCAGCACCTAATTAAACAGAACATCAGTTGTTCGGATGAAATACCTGAGGAAACAGTGCAGAGGGGAGTGGGGGCCAGTGGCGTAACAACAGCTCCCACAGTCCCAGCGGTGATGGGGGACCTTAAGCTGCAGGGGGCCCTCAGACACTGTGCATGGGCCCCTGGCCTGAGAGCTCCTGCCTGGGTCTGAGTGTTGAGGCAGGGCCGACTTAAGGGCAGTGTGACCGTACACTGACTTTGGTGTGGGCGCTGTGTTTAAAAATAACTTGTGGGTTTAAAAGCACTTTACTTGCTTGTGCATACAGCAGTTCCCAGGCAACAATGCAAATGTTAAGATAACTCTGATGATTAATCTTACTGCTGGTAAGAGATACGAATTTGGTCTAATGGCAGTTTTTACTCATCATAAAGTAGTGCAGAGGGATAAAGTGCCTGCTGCAAACAACTTGTACCATGCAGCTCACAAGACTGTGAGTGAACTGTGAGTAGCGCTTCTATAAGAGAAAAGAAATGTATGTCAGAGAGGGGGTATGGATAGGTGAGGGGCACTGTTGGAGGGTGGTAGTGAGGAAATTTGTGGAGAGGGAGGTCATAAGGGAGGAGACGGGGTGCCAAAAAAGGCTGTCGCACCAGGCGCCACCCGCACTAAAGCCAGCCCTGCGTGGGGCCCCCTTCATATATTTTGCAGGAGGCCCCTTCAAAATTCGTTATGCCACTGACGGGGCATGTGGAAGACCCCTCCTAAAATTAAAAAAACGGCAGTTACTGCAGAGCAAACACTGGCGTCCAGAGAGTGTGATGTTTGTGCCATGGTAAAATGTCCGCAGATTACCCTTGGCAAAACTGACTCGGCATTCCATCCTTTGATGGTCACTGAAGAAATACCATTAAATGGATAGTAGCAACTGTCTTTGCGTAGCTTAGCATTCTCAGAATTTAAAGTTAAAGTGTGTTATGAAAAATATATAAGTAAATCAAAGACATGCATCTTCCTTTGCAGACTTAAGTGTGGTTCTGTGCAGGAAGTGTTCTCATTTCTTAATAGAGCAACATACCTTTTGCACTGTTTTCTCAGTCCCTTGAGTTGTTTGCAAGTGCACAGCTTGCCACCTTGTGGACACTGAACTAACAATATTACACTACCCACTGGTAAAGGTGCAATTCCAAAGATTTGAGCTAACGTGTTAACCAAGAAAGGGTACAAAAACATGAAAATCAAAGACCTACACAGGAATTCAATTTGCCCCAAATATATGTACAAGATCCATTGAGATATTTTCTGCGGTGTTCCCATCTTTTCTGTTTACCAAACTGTCCTTAGAGAATTCTACAAAGATGTTCCTTTATAAGCACACAGACAGCAGATGAGAAATGTTGCATTTTAAAGCCTTTCGTTGGATGCTATTTGCGAGATGTCAGGATGATAAAAGTGGCTGAGGATAGGAACACGTGGATTGAAGTTTCAATCAAAGGCTGTATCACCACTATGGCAACCTAGCTTTTGAAGAGTCCTCCCATGAAATACGTGGTATAATGGATGAAACTGCACCTTCTGTGATACAAGTTAACAGAAGACTTCAATACATCTAAAAATATATGTGTCAAAAAATAAGACCGAGCAGCTGCTAGAAACAACACATGGGAACTCCCAAAGCTCATCTTTGAAATGTGCAGTATTTCCCTTGAAAGCACTTCACGGCAGCTTCTGACATTGTTAGTATCTGGGTTTATTTTATATTTTTTAGGTTAACCTCAGCTTTGCAATGTGTTTTATATAAAGGCTTCTGATACACTTTAGAGGGTTTCATCCATTCAGCTTGCTTCACGTTTGACGCCAACCAATGAAAATAAGTCTAAATAGAAAACAAAAGGTCACTGTAAACGTTAGCAACAGTAGAATCTGTTTGTCTACAAATTGCAAATACAGCAGAAACTCTCCAAAATGTAGGTTTTTAAGTGAATCGATCTATATTGAAAAAGAGAAACAAACAATAATACTCCTGAAGTTAATCAAACCCATCTCTCGTCGTCATGATAAGACGATTTGCTTTAATCATAGCAATTACTATCAATCAAGGTTATACTTCTGTTGGCATTACAAAAAAAAAATATATACATATAGTATAATATAAAACCGGTACTGTATACAAGTTAAATTAGACAATAATGAGGGTGAAAGTGATCAAAAAATACTAAACTATAGGCAAAGCTATCTAAAATATTGCTGCACATTTTGAAAGCTAATAAACGGATCAATCTGTAAATAGATAACCATTACTATCAATCAACACAAAAACGAGAATAATAATTGCAACACTAAAGTGTGTTTAAGGAAAAATTAACCCTAATGGCAAGCTTACACCATCTCCTTCCGTATTGAAGCAGAGTTAGATGGTGTCTATTTCATAACGTTAATATTATTGTACACGTTTGTGCACAATGTCATCCGACTTCAGTAAAGATACACTGTAGCTGTCTATGAGGGCACTTAATGAAATGTTCAAACCTGCTGGCCAATCAGCTCGCTTATCAAGAGGGAACTACCTGCTCGATATAGCCTGCTTTTCACCAGTCTGGATCATGTAATTGCTATAATACCGCACCAGCCACTCAGAATGTGACCCTTGGAGAAATGTTTTGCCCGTTTAGCTCCCATGTTCTCATTTTGATGTCAGATCATAGGGCAAAAATTGCTTTGCAACTACATTATGAAAGGCCACACTTTATGGAGTTTTTTTAAAACCTGCTGCTCTGTGCGAGCATGTTCCAGTAGCATTAATGAATGTTAGCGAAGGCTTTATGATTGACGTAATTGTGGAGGCAAGGTCGGACTGGGCTGTAGGGCAACCTGGCAGTGTCCCGAAGGCTTGTCTGGCTGCTCACTGTGTGGGCTGTTTTTTTGCCTGTGTGTGGATGTTTGAAGGTCTGCTTGGCCGATTTTAAAGTTAATTCCCCTGATATTACCACAAACATTGCCTAGAGCAAGCTCAAAAGCATGCAGTCTCCCATACCTTGCAAAACATCTACAAAGCTTCTGTTTACGCGTTCAAAAATGTCCGATTAGCAACACCTCCTCAGGTATCTGATCCATTAACAGGGCCATTTTTATGTTGGAGTCCTAATTTCTTTCCCAGGCCGACCTCGTGCAGAGGGCACTATGATTGACATTATTGCTTTTCACTCACATTACATGCCCTCAATGCCCTCACTTTTGGCTCGCAATGACCTAATTAAGGTTGGGGCAAAGGCAATTTTTAATTGAAACTGTCCTCAAGAATGTTGATTAAGGTAATCATAGAGAACCTAGAGGTGCAATGCAATCCCTGGAGAGGCGAAACAGAATGTATATTATTACTTGAAGGCAAGCCTATGAAATTAAAAGTGTATGTTTTTCAATTTTTGTCTCTCAGAGTGGTTCAGTATAATGCTATTCGTATTTAATCACCAGCTTCATCTTGACCACAGACTCCATTTTGTGTTTAGCTTAGCTTCACACACCATCAGGTATTTTACCATGCACAGCTTGTGCAACATGTTTTCGCTTGTGCTCACTGAAGGTTGGGTACATAACATGGAGGAGTGAAGAGCACTGATGATAAAATGTACCAGGCTGAGAATATTTATGGTAAGGCAGGGAACAAATTGGTCTTGGAATAACACTGTGAGAGTTGGCCAGTCTCAAGTGGGCTCCTTTCCAACACTGACCTGCTGCGCCCAGTGTTTGAACCACATCTAACAGTACGGGAGGGGGAGTTTCTAGAATTCTCCTCTCCAGCTTCTTTAGGATATTGAAGAAGGAAGTTTGATGGCTGCGGTTGGACAGAACTCATTCTGGGAAGGGAACACCTTTGCTTGGAGTACCATTGAGGGTGGTTCTCTCTTTCGACAGTCATCTAGGTTCTCGACTTGAAGTTGGCAAAGAAATGATGTCACTGTTAAGCCCAATGGTGATGCATTTTTAACTCTTATTTTTAGCTTTCCGTTGTGCATGAATATACAATCACTATATATCTAGATATATTATCCATGATTGAAGTAGTGTATTTTCATTGTTTGTTTCTATGATCATTATTATGCTACTGCTGAGACTATTTTCAGAGGTATACTTGTGTTGCTGCATTGGACCTACACGCTTTCCCTGTACGAACCTTTAGAAGTTCCTTAATAGTTTTATTACTCAGCTAAGAGTGCTGTATTGTTGGCATGCCTTTCATTTTGTCTTTTCTCAGTCTGAAGTATGGCAAAACATTCACTCTGGTGTAACTTGCATTAATTCAGTTACAAATTGTTTCTCCAAGATCAATCAATCTGTCAATCAATCAATCAATCAATCAGTGTTTATAAAGCACAGCTACTCAGCCGCAAGGGTCTCAAGGCGCTGGGGGAGGGGGAGGGGGGAGATGTGTAGCATCCACCGGTGAGGTGGGTCTTAAAAAAGCCAAGTCTTCAGTTCCTTCGTGAAGTTGAGGAGGGGGGTGGTTTGTCTGATGTGGAGTAGAAAGGTGTTCCAGTAGGTGGCTGCCAAAAAAGGAAGCGTCCCCCTGGTCTGGTTTTCCTGATGCAGGGTACTTTAGTGAGAGAGAGCTGGGCTGAGCATAGGGCTCTGTGGGGTGTGTGGAAGTTGAGTCACTTGTTCAGGTAGGCTGGTCCGGTGTTGTGGAGGGTTTTTTGTGCATAGGTGAAGATCTGTTCTGCCTTCCTAATTATCTTGTACCAGAGCTTACAGAACCTCTCTGGAATGCACTTCTGAGTTCAAAGAAGACCTTTATTGTTGTTAATTCTTCCCCACCCACAAGTTCTTGAGAGACGAATTAATAGACTTCAAGCACACGTTCAAATGAGTAAAAGTAGTCGCAGCAATGAAAACAAAATATATCACAGTACTTCTCAGTTGCAATGTACACAGCAGATTATATATTCAATGCAAAGCATATAAATCAAAATGCATCACCGTTTGAGACCTATCTTCAGCTTCATCTTTCTGGGGTCTGCAAGTTGATGACTCCGGTCAACTGCGAGAAAGAGATTATCTACCCAAATGGGAGACTGGCAACTGGCGCCTAGTTCCAGCCTGAAGTCAAGCAGATTCGAATCTAACTCACTGTAGCCCCGGGTCATCCTTACAAAAGCATGCCCCCTCCTCTCAGACTCGGGAAAACTATGCAAGCCTTTGGAGACTGGCCAGATCTCCTAGACTTCTCCTCTTCCCAAGCCTGAGCAGAAAGGAAAACACCAAATGTACTCTCTCTTATCAGGTCTAGTCTGGTGTGAAGAAAACAGCTTGGTTCATCTTGTGGAAAAACACAGCTTGGAAGAATACAGCTTGGATTCTCAACTGCAATGTCTAACTCCATGTTAAAGCCAATTGGCAGCTAACCTAAATATCAAATGTAGGGGGTCCTTCTGACCCTGGCGGTCGGTGATAAAGCGGCGGCCAACCCGCCAACAGGCCGGCGGTCAAAAAAATGCAATTCTGACCCTGGCGGGAACCGCCAACACAGCCCGCCGCATTAACACTCCGACCGCCACGGCGGAACAAACAAACAGCGCGGCGGTCACCGCCAACAGCCAGCCGGCAGACAATGTACCGCCCACCCTATCACGACCCACCAATCCGCCACCTTTTCCGGGGCGGGAGCACCGCCGATAAAAACACGGCGGAAACAGACATTTTCAATGGAAAACGCTCACCTCGACACACTCCACGCGGAATCCGGACAGCATGGAACCCGAATTGAACATCATACCTGCTCTCGTCTACCTGCTCATCTACCACGAGTACGAACTCCGGCGCAGACGTCAACGGTGAGTACTGCACCTACGACACACGGGAGGGGGGAGGAACAAAGGTTATGGGCATACACATATGCGACCCCCCCACCCCCCCAATATGTACACACCAATGCAGAGCAGGAAGTCACAGTGACACCACACAAAGACCCTTTAAAAATACAATGACACAACCAAATTTGGAATAAATTTTCATGTACAAAAAAAGCACCTTGAAATAATTGAGCAACCGTGAAAAATATTTACAAAAACCAAAAAGATATACACATCAGTGTATCACTGAAGTAACAAGTCCTGCACATCCTACGAATCTAACATGTCCGTGGGCAAAGGTTCTGCGAAACAAGGGCAAAGCACACACACAAGACCTGAGTCCTTTGGAGAGAACACTGCAGGGGCATCCGATGTCAAAACTACAGGCACCTCAGGGGGAAGGGAAGGGGGTGCCACCACAGCCACATGAGTCCACGACGCCAGATCCATGAGGAGCCACCATGCCCACTGTACCATCCTGGGGAGTGCAAAGCCACAGTCTCTCAAGTCTCTGCAGTGGGTGGGTTGCCCACTGTGCCATCCTGGGGAGTGCAAAGCCACAGTCTCTCAGGTGGATTACAGAGTCCACTGGTCAAGGAGGAGGCATGGTGGGCACAGTGAACCATAAACAGTGCCTGAGATGGCGGGACCCAGCGCAGCGGTGCATGACATGGCGATGTCCAGCGGAGCGGTGCTTGAGACGGCGGGGCCCAGCGGAGCGGTGCTTGAGACGGCGGGGCCCAGCGGAGCGGTGCTTGACAGGAAGGGCCCAGCGGAGCGGTGCTTGAGACGGCGGGGCCCAGCAGAGCGGTGCTTGACAGGAAGGGCCCAGCGGAGCGGTGCTTGACAGGAAGGGCCCAGCGGAGCGGTGCTTGAGACGGCGGGGCCCAGCGGACCGGTGCTTGAGACGGCGGGGCCCTGTTCAGCGGTACCTGTCTTCACGGCGGGGCCCTGTTCAGCGGTACCTGTCTTCACGGCGGGGCCCTGTTCAGCGGTACCTGTTTTCACGGCGGGGCCCTGTTCAGCGGTGCTCTTCTGCACGGCGGGGCCCTGTTCAGCGGTACCTGTCTTCACGGCGGGGCCCTGTTCAGCGGTGCTCCTCTGCACGGCGGGGCCCTGTTCAGCGGTGCTCTTCTGCATGGCGGGGCCCTGTTCAGCGGTACCTGTCTTCACGGCGGGGCCCTGTTCAGCGGTGCTCTTGCAGTATGTCAAGGGAGTCATACCTGGCCTGGACACCCTGCTCACTCGCCCTCCGACCGTGCTGTGTCAGGCCCCTTCGGGGAGTGAGTCCTGGGCCCTTTGGTGTCGTCCCTTGCAGCCGGGATGGGGCTTGTGGGGCCCTCCTGCTCCGCGCTCCTGGTGGTTGTCCTCTCCGCCCTGCTGTCCTTCCGCTCCTTAGATGGGGCTCTCGGGCCCTTGCCTCCCCTGGCTGCTGTGGCCGGTGAAGTGGCCGGAGTCACCTCCTTGGGGGCAGCCGTCTCTGTCTGCTCACAGCGGCCCTTCAATTTCTGGGTCCTCTTGCCTGGGGGGGGGGCTGGCTGTCCCCTTGCTGCTCACCGAAGTGTTACTGCCGCCAAAGGGTGGACTCCACATGCTATGCACCACTTGCACTGTAGTAGTTGGGCTGGTGGTGGCTGAGGTGCCCTTGGGACTTTTCCCAGTTGGAGGGGGTGGGTCGGGGGAGGGAAAGAGGTAAAAACTGGAGAGGTAATTTTTCTTGGGACCAAGGTAAGGGGTAGGAGTAGTGGTGAGAGAAGTGGAGGAAGAGGATGTGGTTGTATGAGAGCCAGGTGTGCTGTCCTTGGGTGCAGGTGACTGGGACGTAGGCTGTGGTGAGCTGGTTGGCTGTTGTTTGGGTGTCTGCCTGCGTTTATGTGTCTTGGAAGAGGGGATGACAGACACAGTGGGAGAGGACACAGGGGACGTGTAAATGCCAGTGGGGGTGGTGACTGCAGGTGTGCGGACGGTAGTGGAGGGTTTGCTGGTGGTGGAAGAACTGGCTGATGTTGGGGTGCATGCAGGTGTGAGTGTAGACGTCACAGGGAGGGAGGAGGGAGACGAGGAGGACGGGGACACAGAGGTGGTAGTGACTGTTGATATGTCTGCATCTGTGTGTTGCTTGGGTGAATGCTTGTGTTTTCTGTGGTGCTTATGTTTGGATGAGCTGGCCTTGGGTGTTGAGGTGTGTGCAGGCTGGTCTGATGGTGTGGATGGGATAGGTTAAGGTACAGGAGACAGAGAAAGGGTGGAGGCAGATAGAAGAGGGAGACTGGAGACAGGGACAATGGCTGCCGCCAGTGCTGAGGCCAGAGCAGTGAACGCTCGTTGATGGGCAGCCTGACCCGAATGAATGCCCTCCAGGTAGGCATTGCTCCGATGCACCTCCCTTTTCACCCCCTGGATGGCATTCAGAAGGGTAGTCTGCCCAACAATGAGCGTCCTCACCAGGTCAATGAGCTCCGCACTGAGGGCAGCAGGGGTAACAGAGGCAGGGGCTGAGGTGCCTGGGGCGAAGGAGACGCGCGCCTTCCTGGCCGAGCGGCCACGGAGCGAAGACTGAGGGGCTGCTGGGAGGGCGGTGCTGGTGCGCTGGGTGGCGGCTGTACCTGTTGTTGCGGGGGGCACAGATGGTGCCGCCCCCGCTAGGGAGCTCCCAAACGAGGACGTGTCCGTGTCGCTGGTGTCTCCACCGGCCCCCGTTGTGGTGCTCCCCTCGCCCTCCGGATCACTGGTGCCCTCGGTGTCTGTGTCAGTGCCCACCGGGGCCTGGTGACCTGCAGCTCCCTCCTGCTCCGACGCCAAATCTCCTCCGCCTGATGATGCTAAAACACAAGAAGACAAAGATTTAGGGTGGGGGGAGAAATGAAACAAAGTTGAGTGCATGCCTTAGCAATACCCTTTGCGGAGAGGACAGACACAGGTGCCTCGTGCACTAAGTCGCGAACTTGGGGTACACTACTCAGTACTTCTGACTAGGCAAACAGGTCTAGGGACAACACACGCGCACATGTGTGATGCTGGAGCATGGGTAGCTGCACTTGGCACCCTACAGAGGTGGGGGGCGGGAGCACAGGGCCATGCCTAAGGGAGCGGACTACACTACAGAGAGCGCCTGGGCCTAATGTCACCCACAGCCCTCCTCCCCCACCCAGACGCCTCCAATGCGCATACAGATAGGAGAATGTGCGGATACTCACCCCCTTGTGTCTGCTGTGCTGTCCTCAAGCGCCCATCCAAATTAGGGTAGGCCACCGCCAGGATCCGGGACATCAGGGGGGTCATGGTGCGACTGGCACCCCTCCTAGGTCGGGAGGCCATCCCCAGCAGTGTTTCTGCAGTCTTCCTCGTTCCGCGGCGGATGTCCTCCCACCTCTTGCGGCAGTGGGTACCCCGTCTGTTGTGGACCCCCAAGTTCCGGACTTCCTCGGCGATGGCACGCCAAATATCGATTTTCTGGTGGGCGCTCACCTGTTTGACATGTACAGGGTGGGAAAGAGAAACCGTCACATATCTGCATGTTTGGAGTACATGCCCCCCCCTCCCCAACCTTGTCATGGTTCCCATTCTCTCATCTGTCGTGCGTTGCACTCCCCATTCCCTCCACACCCCACCAACTTACATCCCCCCCCTCCACACAGGCATAACCCATTCAATGTGCACTGAGTGTACTCACCTGTTGGTCTGGAGGACCGTAGAGTTGCGCATACTGGGGGAGGACCCCGTCCACGAGCTTCTCCAACTCTTCTGAACTGAAGGCGGGGGCCCTTTCACCAGTAGCAGCAGCCATTGTCACTTCCAGACCGAGTTCACAGCAGCACTTGCAGTATAGGTCCTCTCCTGTGGATGATCAGGTCTCGAATGATTGAGCAGATAGAAAATGGCGGTCACGCCCGCGGCGGTGCGTACCGCGGCGGTGCGTCCCGCGACCGCCAGCGCACATCGTCATTGGCTCCTGAAACCCATAGGCTTCAATGTTAACCAATGCGTCTTCGCACAGCGGTCTTCGACCGCCTACCGCCACGGTGCGCCCCGCCAGCGCAGTGACCTCACATCCCATTGTCCCACTTCACAGGTCAGGCATCGGCCATTTCAAGGGCCCACATGGCTTAATTTCTAATGCGTCACACAGGCCTAGGCCTTGCAATGGCACACATACAAACATATCAAACCATACATTTACCTGTACTGTGCAAGCTGTGTTGTACGTACCTGTGAGTGGATTGACTCTGTACTCCATATTCTCCTTCCTAGGCACCGTCCGCTGGGAGTAGCGATGAGAAGGAGGAATCCTCGCGTGTACCGGCCGCTGGTGGACCTGTCCACAATTGAAGAACGCAACATAATACCACGATACCGACTTGACCGAGCCTCCATCCATGAACTGTGTGCCCAGCTGGAGCCAGCCCTGATGTCCCCCATCCGCCAACCCACAGGAATTCCCCCTCTAGTGCAGGTTCTGTCTGTCCTCCATTTCTTTGCAACTGGCTCATTCCAGACAACAGTGGCCATGTCATCTGGGATGTCTCAGCCTATGTTTTCCAAGATCTTATCCAGAGTGTTGTCTGCCCTGATGAAACTCATGCGGAGCTACATCATTTTCCCAGAGGAGGGTGATTTGCCTACAGTGAAAGCTGATTTCTATGCCCTTGGACACATCCCCAACATCATTGGTGCAATTGATGGGACCCATGTGGCTTTAGTCCCCCCAAATGACGATGAACAGGTGTACAGGAACAGGAAGAATTACCATTCGATGAATATCCAGGTGGTCTGTTTGGCTGACCAGTACATCTCCCATGTAAATGCCAAGTTCCCAGGGTCAGTGCATGACGCGTATGTTATGCGAAATAGCAGCATTCCCTATGTGATGGAACAGCTACAGAGACAGCGTGTGTGGCTAATAGGTGACTCTGGTTACCCCAACCTGCCGTGGCTATTGACCCCAGTGAGGAATCCCAGGACCAGGGCAGAGGAACGGTACAATGAGGCCCATGGGCGTACTAGGAGGGTGATTGAGCGAACCTTTGGGCTCCTGAAGGCCAGGTTTAGGTGCCTGCATATGACCGGTGGATCCCTAATGTACACACCAAAGAAGGTGTGCCATATCATCGTGGCGTGCTGTATGCTCCACAACCTGGCTTTGCGACGCCAGGTGCCTTTCCTGCAGGAGGATGGTCCAGATGGTGGTGTTGTAGAAGCCGTGGAGCCTGTGGAGAGTGAAGAGGAGGAAGACTCTGAGGACGACACAGACAATAGGGACAGAGTGATACAATAGTATTTCCAGTAACACACAGGTAAGAATCACCCACGCCATTTCACAATTGCTTATAGCCTCCTGCATCTGTACTTTCTGTAGTTCCCCACAGATGTTTTTCATTAATTTTTGCCTTTCCCTTCCCTTCTCAGTGCTGTCTGACTCAGTACCTGACTTCTGCTTGGTTCGCCCATGAAATACAGCGTATTGACATTGGTATGTTGTCATGACTAATTGACAGAACAGAAATCGAACAGTAATATGTAATACATTTGTCAATAATACAGCATGACTCAAAACAGATTTGTGTGCAAAATGTGATTTATTTACAGTGCTAGATATCGGTACATGTGATTCTAAGGGTGATGGGTGGGGGTGGAGGAATATCCATGGCAGAGTCCAGTTCTCAGTCTCACAGGTGCATTGTTCTTTTGCCTGTGGAAGGATGGAGCATAGGCAGTTCATGGTTGGACAGGGTGGCAATGTGGGACAGTGGGAAGACTTGAGGGGGTATGTCCTGCTGGCGGGGGTCTTGACATCCTACTCTGTCTTTTTTTTTGGTCTCAGGCTCCTCTTACGGGGTGGTTGTTCTTCAGCAGGAGGTGGGGTTCTGGGGGGCTGTTGAGGTGTTGGGTCCTCCTGTCCACTAGCGCCGGCGGAGGTGGTAGGCTGTTCCTGGTCCGGGCTAGTGACAGGGGCCCTGTGTGGTGCACCATGGTCCCGCAACGCGTCCTCTATCCTGTGGAGGGCCAGGACGATGGTCCCCATTGCGGTCCCGATGATTCTCAGCTCCTCCCTGAACCCCATGTAGCGTTCCTCCTGCTGTGCCTGGATCTCAGTGAACCTGGCCAGTACCGTCGCCATCGTTTCTTGGGAGTGGTGGTATGCCCCCATGATGGTGGTGAGGGCCTCTTGGAGAGTGGGTTCCCTGGGCCTCTCCTCCCCCCCCTGTCGCACAGCAGCCCTCCGAGCTGCCCGGTTTCCCCCGGCCTCTGTCCCCTGGACGGTGTGCCCGCTACCACTGCCCCCAGGTCCCTGTTGTTGTTGGGGTGTTGGGTTAGCCTGGGTGCCCTGTAGTGGCAGACACACCGCTGATTGAGCTGTCCTAGAGACAGAGGCATGGGCCCGCTGGGTGGGAGCTGTGCTGGTGTTGGCAGAGGGGGTCGGGTCTGGTGTGGCCTGTGGCTGCCTGAGGGGAACCGACTGCCCAGAGGTCCCCGATGGTCCGGGCTGGTCATCAGGTTCACTGTCGACAGAGCTGCTATCCTCAGTGTGGGACTGTTCCGGTGGTGGGATGGACACTTCTGGACCCTCCTGGCTGGTGTGTTGTCGTTCGGGTCCTGCATGGGGAAAGAGAGTTTGGTTATTGTTTCTGTGTGTACAATAGCGTGCGTGTTATGGGTGCCCTTGTCCCCCAGTGCAGGCATTCCCTTGAGGGAGGTGTTGTGAGGGTAGTTAGTGGGGGGGGGGGGGTTAGTGCAGTGGTCATGCTTAGGTGATGGGTGCCCATGATTTGTGTTGGCATGCAGGAGTTGGTGTTGGGATGGGTGGGTTGTGCTGGTGAGACATTGTCAGGGAGGATGTGTGCTGGGGGGTTGGGGGTGAGGTTGGGGGTGAGGGTGGGGGTGTGGGTTGGCATGCTGGTGGGGTGGGGGGATCTAGTAGTTGAGATTGGACTTACCAGAGTCCATTCCTCCGGCTACTCCTGCGAGGCCCTGAGGATGCAGGATGTTCAAGACGTCTTGCTCCCACGATGTGAATTCGGGAGGGGTGGGTGGGGGTCCGCCACCAGTCTTCTGGACCGCGATGTTGTGCCTGGAGACCATCGATCGGACCTTCCCCCGTAGGTCGTTCCATCTTTTGCGTATGTCCTCCCTATTCCTGGGATGCTGTCCCACCGTGTTGACCCTGTCCACGATCCGCTGCCATAGCTCCGCCTTCCTAGCTATACTGGTGTGCTGCACCTGCGAGCCGAAGAGCTGGGGTTCCACTCTTAGGATTTCCTCCACCATGACCCGGAGTTCTTGGTCCGAAAAGCGTGGGTGCCTTTGGGGTGCCATGGGGTGGTGTGGGTGAGGTGTGGGGTGGTGTATGTGATGATGAGTATGTTGGTGAGTGGTGCTTTGTGCTACTATGTGGTGTGTGTGATGGTGTAGTGTGCCTCAGTGTGTCTTGCTTTGGATTGTCTGCTGTGTCTCTCTCTCCTTCTCTCAGTAATTATGGTCGCAGGGGTTTGTGGGTGATGTGGGTGTGTGTTTTATAGTTGGTTAATTGTGTGGGAGTGGTGTGTGTATGTGTATCAGGTGTGTGTATTTCAAATTGTCCAATGTGGCTGTGTTTTGGTGATGTGTGTGTATTCTGACCGCCGCGGTGTGTACCGCCAATGGAATACCGCGTTTGAATAACGGCCGTGTGGATTCGTGGGTCGTAATGGCATGGGCGTATTGCTGTTGGCGTGACGGTGGAGGTTTGGTCATCTCCAGTTTATCGCTGCCCGCTGATGTGGCGGGCTGCAGTGGAGTACGGAATTTTGGAGGTTTGGCCGTTGTGGGTCAGAATGACCGTGGCGGTTAACCGCGGCCGCGGCGGTGTTATGGCGGTCTTCTGACCGGCGGTAAGGGCCTTTTACCGCCGAGGTCAGAATGACCCCCGTAATGTCTAATGTCATGTCAAAGCCAATAGGCAGCTGAGCTGAATACAAAATGTAATGTCTAATATCATGTCAAAGCCAATAAGCAGCTGAGCTGAATACAGCATGTCAAAGCCAATAGGCAGAATACAGAACGTAATGGCTAACGCAATGTCAAAGCCAATAGGCGGCTAAACTGAATACAGAAAGTAATGGCTAATGCCATGTCAAAGCCAATAGGTGGCTAAACTGAACAAAACATATGGGTGGTCATTACAACCTCTGCGGTCTTTTAACAAGACCGTCGAGGGACCGCCGTGCGGAAGACCGCCAGTAGTGGCGGTTTGCCGCTCGGCATATTATGACCGTTGGCTGCCCTCTGTTGTTTTTCCGACGGAGAGCCGCCAACAGCCATACTTGCGGGTGGCGGGGAAGTGGAGGTTGCTCCACCTCCACCGCCACACCAACAGAACACCGCCCAGCTAATCACGTCCTGTGATTCTGCGCGGCGGTGTTCTGTTGGCGGTGTGGTGTCGGCGGAGCTGCCCCCATGGCTCCCGTCCCCTCCCGGCAGATCGACGGAACAGGTAAGTCGATCGTCCATTAGGGGAGGGGGGTGGGGGGGTTGTGTGTTGTGTGGGTGTATGGGGGTGTGTGTCTGTGTATGTAGGGGGGTGTGAGTGCGTGTATGCTTGCAGGGGTGTTGCATGTTTTGGGAATGAGTGCGTGTATGTCTGTAGGTATGTCTGTGTGGATGTGTGCGTGAATGTGGGTGTACCTGTCTGACTGTGTGTGTGGATGTTGGCATGTATGTCGGCGTGTGTGCATGTGAGTGTGTAGGTGGTGCCTGCGTGCATGTCGTGTGGGTATGGGTGATGTGATGTTGGGGGTCGGGTTGGGGAAAGGGGCCCTGCCACCTTTGGGGGGTGGCAGGGGTGGTGGGGGGTGTAGGGGAGGAAGTCAGGGTGGGGGTGGGGGGTGGGGGAGACCCCTATCAGTGCCAGGGAAGGAATTCCCTGGCACTGATAATGCTTACCGCCATGGATTTCATGGCGGTTCCTACCGCTGGAAATCCACGGCGGTAAGCCGGGTCAAAATACCGGTGGCGGTAATGTGACGGCCCAGCGGTCGTCTCCGCCCTGGTGGAAGGAACGGAGAAGCGGCGAATGACCATGGCGGTAACCGCCATGGTCATAATCCTCAAAAAAAGACCGCCAGCCTGTTGGCGGTCTTACCGACGCTTTAACACCGTCCGCCAGGGTTGTAATGACCCCCATAATGTGCTACTGGTGAACATTGAGCAACTAATATGCGCAGTGGTGAAACACAAAATCATTGATAAACACAGTTAATAGCATCACATTCCACCCCATGACCAATGAATTTTTGTTTCACATATCTCTTGTTTAAAAAAAAACAAAAAAACATCAACACAAAAAACATTATCAGCAATTCAGATTTGAATGATCAAAGCAATCACTGTAAAGCAATAGAAGTCGATTAACATATAGATCTCATAACCTTTCACCTCAGATACATATACACAGAAAAGACTAAGGGGGTCATTCTGACCTTGGCGGTCTTTTCGCAAGACCGCCGAGTTACCGCCGCGGTGAAGACCGCCGACCGCGGCGGTATGCCGCTGTGCGCATTCTGACCGCTGGGAGCGTTCTGCCGGAAAACCGCCAGCAGCCACACTGGCGGTCGGCGGGAAAGTGGAGACTGGTCAACCTCCACCGCCACGCCAGCAGAACACCGCCCACAGAATTACGACCCACATTTCTGTGTGGCGGTCTTCTGTTGGCGGTCTTCTGTTGGCGGTCACCTCCCCATGGCTCCTGTCACCTCCCGGAGGACCAACGCACAAGGTAAGTTGATCGTCCGTGAGGGGAGGGGGTGGGGGGGTGTTGTGTGATGTGTGCGTGCATGGGGGTGTGCGTGTGAGTGTGTAGAGGGGGTGTGTGAGTGCGTGCATGCGGGCGGGGAGTGCTGCTGTGCCTATGGGCAATGTGTGTAGTTCGGCGGGTGCGCATGTCGGCATGTATGTGTGTGGGTATGTGTCCCCGTTGTGTATGTGTGTGTGTAGGGGGTGTGTGCATGTCGGGGTGCGTGTATGTGCATGTCGGGGTGGGGGTGGGGAGGGGGTTCGTACCACCTCTGGGGGGTGGCAGGGGGGTGGAGGGTGTGGGGGGAGGACTCGGGGGGCAGTGGGGGGTGGGGGAGACCCCTATCAGTGCCAGGGAAGGAATTCCTTGGCCCCGATAGTGCCTACCGCCATGGTTCGCATGGCGGTTCCCGAACACCAGAAACCGCGGCGGTAAGCAGGGTCATGATACCGTTGGCGGTCTTGGGTCGACCGCCGGACCGGAGTGCGCAGACTCCAGCCCGTCGGTCATGACCGCCGTGGCTGTCGGAGTGGGGAAGTGGCGGTCGGTCGCGGCGGTTACCGCCGCGGTCAGAATGCCATTTTTAATACCGCCGGTCTGTTCGCGGTCCGACCGCCGCCTCTCCGCCGACCGCCAAGGTCAGAATGAGGGCCTAAAGCTTTTATACTCTGAATGAGATTACAGTGTCTCTAAAATAGCAATTTGATATAGCATGAGTTCTACTCATGTAAAGGTGCACGGTCCACCTAAAGGTTTGTAGGAATGTAAGTGAAAGTCAGAGCTCCATATGAAAAAACACAGACAGTTAGCTGTTAAGGTTGCTTAGTTCCAGTGGAAGAATGCAATCAAACAAGTTGAACTTGAACTGAAGGCGCCATTTGCGCAAAATGGATCCATGGTGCTTGCACTTTACTCAGTCAGGTTCAGGTTGGGGGTTTGGTCCCTTCCCCGACCCCACACGCACACACCCGAAGGGGGACCACACAGCACACTCAGGGACAGTGGCGAAATGTGGTAGGATCTGCAAAAGAAAAAAGTATGACTTGTCTTGCAAATAACATTTGTCATTTGAAATGTACCCTTCCTCCTTTCGCTGTTTTATAATCAGCAGGATGTTTTTAGGGCCCTTTGTCATAATTTCTGCAGGTTCTGGAGGGTCATTTGGGGATTCAACCCACACCTCAGCACTGAGGTTTTTATCTGCTGCACCACAACTTCCCTTTCTTTGCACTGTCAGAAGGGCTGGGGCAGACTTATTCTTTACCAAACCTCCATTCACTGCACTTTTAACAATTTGGGCCATTCTGTCTCCAATTTGTATGAATGAATCAGATTATTTTCTGGTTATCAGCATAATTTTGATTTCTCCTTGGTAATCAGCAGCAATCACTCCCCCTAAAACCTGATCAATTAGCCAAATCTGTCCTGGTAACTTTCCTCTCTCCAACTGCTCTGTGACTGCTTGTGGGACAGATTTCTTTTGTGCGTGCTGCACAGTTTTGATCAAATCTAGGGGAATGTGCATCTTTCTAATCTCTGCCCACCTGTAAGTGGCTTTTTCTCCCAGCTGTTCACATTTCTGGTGCACCCACTTATCCATCCCCACTAAGTCAGAATTCTGGTTTAACACTTCTCTCTCTGAATTTCTCTCTTTAACATCTGCAAGGGAATTGAACCAGTTAGGTACAAGCCATGTGGAAAACCAAACGGCTAAACCATTGGCACTGAACCAAGAATCAGTGTAAAAATGACTCATCTCACGCAGCTCTTGCTTTAAAATCTGACACACATTGTACAACACTGTTCCTTCTATTGTGCCACAAAACAACATTTCAGACAATGAATCGTTAGTAAAACAAACATGCTTTTTATCCTCAGTGGACACGAATTCAAATGGTGCACTCAATTTCACTGGTGACTCTTTTACCTGTGGTACTCTAGCCCTGTCTTGCATGTACCAGATCCAATGTATGATCCTAGCTAGGGGCACTCTTTTCTTCCCCTGTTCCTGATTTACATATAAATCAGTGTTTCCCTCTTGCACTACGCAGAAACCTAAAGTCTGAATTATTTCATTTGCCAAATCACAAGCGCGCAGCTGCTTATAATTTTTCCCAGTGACCATATACCAAAGTGTTAGGATTTCACTCAGATGAGGGCTATTCTGTTTCCAAAAATCAAACAAGCTAATGAAACTCGGTGTCTCTAAAATCTTTCGTTTTACTTGTGCCAGTAACTGCACGTTTTGCGATGGAGAGCTCTCTGTGTTATCAGTTAAGGAATGCACTTCGACTGCCAAAAAACCTGGCTCACACGGAGGCTCAGACTGTCTCACAGCTGTCTTAACCCCCTCATTACTGGAATGGGAAAAGACAGGTTCTTCGCAAACAGCATTTTTATACATTTCAGCATTATCTTGCATTAATGTATTCTGGCTAATTTGCTCAAGTAAATTCTTATTTTCATGTTCCAACTGCCTACATCTCTCCTGAATTTTTCTGTAAGCAGATAAAAGTATCCAAACCCTTCTGTCAAAAATATAAGGATCATCATTGCTTCCAAAAGGCACATTTTCTAAATATGCTTTATCACAGAAAGAAAACATGTTTCTCACAGCACCATCAGGCAGTTTAACTACACATGCATTTTCAAACATGGTCTGCCGTGCTTCTGTAATTCTCCAAACAACAAAAAACAATTACACTTTTAAATTGTGCACGTAGAAATCTATAATTCGACCCCACTTCTGGTACCAAACTGTTCTGCCTTCCTACTTATCTCGTATCAGAGCTTACAGAACCTCTCTGGAATGCACTTCTGAGTTCAAAGAAGACCTTTATTGTTGTTAATTCTTCCCCACCCACAAGTTCTTGAGAGACGAATTAATAGACTTCAAGCACACGTTCAAATGAGTAAAAGTAGTCTCAGCAATGAAAACAAAATATATCACAGTACTTCTCAGTTGCAATGTACACAGCAGATTATATATTCAATGCAAAGCATATAAATCAAAATGCATCACCGTTTGAGACCTATCTTCAGCTTCATCTTTCTGGGGTCTGCAAGTTGATGACTCCGGTCAACTGCGAGAAAGAGATTATCTACCCAAATGGGAGACTGGCAACTGGCGCCTAGTTCCAGCCTGAAGTCAAGCAGATTCGAATCTAACTCACTGTAGCCCCGAGTCATCCTTACAAAAGCGTGCCCCCTCCTCTCAGACTCTAGAAAACTATGCAAGCCTTTGGAGACTGGCCAGATCTCCTAGACTTCTCCTCTTCCCAAGCCTGAGCAGAAAGGAAAACACCAAATGTACTCTCTCTTTTCAGGTCTAGTCTGGTGTGAAGAAAACAGCTTGGTTCATCTTGTGGAAAAACACAGCTTGGAAGAATACAGCTTGGATTCTCAACTGCAATGTCTAACTCCACGTTAAAGCCAATAGGCAGCTAACCTAAATATCAAATGTAAGCCCATATTTATACTTTTTTAGCGCTGCATTTGCGTAGTTTTTTGACGCAAAATAGGCGCAAACTTACAAAATACCATTGTATTTTGTAAGTTGGCGCCGATTTTGCGTCAAAAAACGGCGCAAATGCGGCACTAAAAAAGTATAAATATGGGCCGTAATGTCTAATGTCATGTCAAAGCCAAAAGGCAGCTGAGCTGAATACAAAATGTAATGTCTAATATCATGTCAAAGCCAATAGGCAGCTGAGCTGAATACAAAATGTAATGTCTAATATCATGTCAAAGCCAATAAGCAGCTGAGCTGAATACAGCATGTCAAAGCCAATAGGCAGAATACAGAATGTAATGGCTAACGCAATGTCAAAGCCAATAGGCGGCTAAACTGAATACAGAAAGTAATGGCTAATGCCATGTCAAAGCCAATAGGCGGCTAAACTGAACAAAACATATAGGTGGTCATTCTGACCTCGGCGGTAAAAGGCGCTTACCGCCGGTCAGAAGCCCGCCATAACACCGCCGCTGCGGCGGGAAACCGCCACGGTCATTCTGACCCGCAACAGGCAAACCGCCAAAAACCCGACATCCACAAAAGTCCGCCACACCAACGGGTAGCGAAAAACTGGCGATGACCAAACCTCCACCGTCACGCCAACATAAATACGCCCATGCCATTCCGACCCATGAATCCACGCGGCGGTCTTTCAACCGCGGTATTCCATTGGCGGTACACACCGCTGCGGTCAAAATACACACACAGCTCCAAAACACTGCCACATTGGTCATTTTGAAACACACACACCTGATACACATACTAACACCACTCCCACACACCCAACACAATATAAACACACACCCACATCACCCACAAACCCCTACGACCCAAAATTATTGACGAAGGCTAGAGAGAGAGCACAGAATAGACAATCCCACAACACAGAGGCACACAACACCATCACCCACACAACATCCACGCACAAAACACCACACACCACCACACGCACCACACTCATCACCACAAACAACACCCCACACCTCATCCACACCACCCCATGGCACCCCAAAGACACCCCAGGTTTTCAGACGCTGAACTCAGGGTCATGGTGGAGGAAATAGTTCGGGTAGAGCCCCAGCTCTTCGGGGCCCAGGTGCAGCACTCCACCATTGCCAGGAAGATGGAGCTATGGCAAAGAATAGTGGACAGGGTCAACGCTGTGGGACAGCATCCACGAAATCGGGACGACATCAGGAAGTGGTGGAATGACCTACGGGGGAAGGTGTGTTCCATGGTATCAAGGCACAACATCGCGGTGCAGCGGACTGGCGGCGGACCCCCACCTCAACCCCCAGAATTTACAACATGGGAGGAACAGGTCTTGGCGATCCTGCATCCTGAGGGCCTCGCAGGAGTAGGCGGAGGAATGGACTCTGGTAAGTCGAATCTCAACTACTTCGTCCCCCCCACCCACCGGCATGCCAAATCATACCCCGCCCTCCCCCCCACCCCATCACACATCCTCCTTGCTAATGTCTCACCATCACAACCCACCCATCCCAACACCAAGGCCTGCATGCGACCACAAACCATGGACACCCATCACCTAAGCATGCCCACTGCACATACCCCTCCCCCCCAAACCACCGTCACAACAGCCCCCACAAGGGAATGCCAGCACTGGGGTACACGGGCACCCACCCATTGCACGCTATAGCACACACAGAAGCAATAACCGTACTCTTATACCCCTGCAGGACCCGAACGCCACGACACCGCCCAGGAGGGTCAAGAAATGTCCATTCCACCCCCAGAAGAAGCCCACAGTGATGACAGCAGCTCTGTCTCCCAGGACCCAGATGACCAGCCCGGCCCATCGGGGACCTCGGGACAGTCGGTTCCCCTCAGACAGCCACAGGCCACAGCAGACCTACCCCCCTCTGGGAACACCAGCAAAGCACCCACCCAGCGGGCCCATGCCTCTGTCTCCAGGACGCGTCAATCAGCGGAGTGTCCACCACTACAGGGGACCCAGGTTAACCCACCACCCCAACAACAACAGGGACCTGGGGACAGTGGTAGTGGGCACACGGTCCAGGGGACAGAGGCCCAGGGAAACAGGGGAACTGGGAGGGCTGCTGTGCGACAGGGGGGGGACAGGCCCAGGGAACCCACTCTCCACGAGGCCCTCTCCTCCATCATGGGAGCATACCACCGCTCCCAGGAGACGATGGCGACGGTCCTGGCCAGGTTCCAGGAGCTCCAGGAACTGCAGGAGGAACAGTTTATGGGGTTCAGGGAAGAACTCAGAAGCATCAGTTCCGCAATGGGCACCGTCGTTCTGGCTCTCAATCAGATTGTCAGCACATTGCGGGACCTTGTGGCACCACAAAGGGCCCCTGTCACTAGCATGGACCAAGAACAGGCTACCACCTCCGCCGGCGCTAGTGGACAGGAGGCCCCGACACAAGAACAGGCCACCAGAACCCCACCCCTTGCAGAAGGCGAACCACCCTGCAAGCGGTGCCTGAGATCTAGGAAGAAGACAGAGTAGGATGCCAAGACCCCCACCAGGAAGGGATACCCCCTGATTGTCATCCCACTGTCCCACATTGTCACCCTGTCCAACCTTAAACTGCCCCTGCTCCACCTTCCACAGGCATATGGACAATGCACCTGTGAGACTGAAAATCTGGACTCTCCCATGGACATTCCTCCACCATCACCGATTTGCAACCATTTCCCTAAATTTTACACTTTAATAAACACACTTATTGCACAAAAATAATCTGGAGTCTGCCTGCATTTTTGCTCAAATGTATTACACAGAACCGTGCCAAAATGTCCAGTTACATTGTGATGACAACATATCACTGTCACACAGCTGTAGTCCATGGGGAAACAAAGCAGAGGTCACGGAGTGGGGCCCACATCTCTGAAATTGGAAGGGAAAGACACAACTCAGTGAACATACACTGGGTGGAAACTCAGACAGTAGAGAGGCAGGAGACTTTAAGTAAATGTAAATTCCGGTGTTGATTCTTACCTGTATGTTATTGAAAATACTGCTGTATTACTCTGTCCCTGTTGTCTGTGTCGTCCTCTTCGTCTTCCTCCTCTTCACTCTCCGCAGGCTCCACAGCTGCCACAACACCACCATCTGGACCATCCTCCTTCAGGAAAGGCACCTGGCGGCGCAAAGCCAGGTTGTGAAGCATACAGCAGGCCACGATGATATGGCACACCTTCTTTGGTGAGTACATTAGGGATCCACCTGTCATATGGAGGCACCTAAACCTGGCCTTCAGGAGGCCGAAGGTCCGCTCGATCACCCTCCTAGTCAGCCCATGGGCCTCATTGTACCGTTCCTCTGCCCTTGTCCTGGGATTCCTCACTGGGGTCAGTAGCCATGACAGGTTAGGGTAACCAGAGTCACCAATTAGCCACACACGGTGTCTCTGAAGTAGTCCCATCACGTAAGGGATGCTGCTATTTCGCATGATGTACGCGTCATGCACTGACCCAGGGAACTTGGCATTTACATGGGAGATGTACTGGTCAGCCAAACAGACCACCTGGACATTCATGGAATGATAACTTTTTCTGTTCCTGTACACCTGTTCACTCGTGCTGGGGGGACCAAAGCAACATGTGTCCCATCAATTGCACCAATGATGTTGGGAATATGTCCAAGCGCATAGAAATCACCCTTCACCGTAGCCAAATCGCCCACCTCAGGGAAAACAATGTAGCTCCGCATGTATTTCAACAGGGCAGACAACACTCTGGACAACACCTTGGAAAACATAGGCTGTGACATCCCTGATGAAATGGCCACTGTAGTTTGGAATGACCCACTTGCCAAGAAATGGAGTACTGACAGAACCTGCACTAGAGGGGGAATCCCTGTGGGTTGGCGGATGGGTGACATCAGGTCTGGCTCCAGTTGGGCACACAGTTCCTGTATAGTGGCTCTGTCAAGCCTGTATGTCAGTATGACATGTCTTTCTTCCATTGTCGACAGGTCCACCAGCGGTCTGTACACGGGAAGATTCCTCCATCTCCTCGCAAGTCCCAGCGGACGGTGCCTAGGAAGGACAACATGGAGCACAGAGTCAATCTACCCACAGGTATGTTCCCACAGCTTGCACAGTACACGATTCTCAATGCATTAAATGGCTTGTATGAGTGTTGATGCAAGGCCTAGGTATGTGTGACGCAGTAGATTTTAAGCCATGTGGGCCCTTGAAATGGCGGCTGTCGAAGACCGCGGCGCTAAGCCGCATTGGTTAACATTGAACCCTATGGATCTCAGGAACCAATGACGATGTGCGCCGGCGGCCGCGGTACGCACCGCCGCGGTACGCACCGCCGCGGGCGTGACCGCCATTTTCTAACTGCTTAATCACTCGATACCTGATCATCCACAGGAGAGGACCTATACTGCAAGTGCTGCTGTGACCTCGGTCTGGAAGAGACAATGGCTGCTGCGACTGGGGAAAGGGCCCCTGCCTTCACTTCTGAAGAATTGGAGAAACTCGTGGATGGGGTCCTCCCCCAGTATGCGCTACTCTACGGTCCTCCAGACCAACAGGTAAGTACACTGGGAGCATGCTTTGTGGCCAATGGCTGGGTTGAGTGGGGTGAATGAACGATGGTGGGGAGGGGAGCGAATGAGGCATGCATTAAACGACAGATGAGAGCATGTGCCACATGGCAAGGGTGGGGATGGGGGGCCACTCACATCGAGCATGAAGAAAATGATTGTTTTTTTTTCTCCCACTGTACATGTCACATAGGTCAGCGCCCATCAGAAAATCGACATTTGGCGTGCCATTGCCAAGGACGTCCAGACCCTGGGGGTCCACAACAGATGGGGCACCCACTGCCGCAAGAGGTGGGAGGACATCCGCCACGGGAGCAGGAAGACCGCGGAGGCTCTGCTGGGGATGGCCTCCCAACGTAGGAGGGGTGGCACTTGTCAATTGACCCCCCTGATGTCCCGGATCCTCGCGGTGGCCTACCCCAATTTGGATGGGCGCGTGAGGACATCACAGCAGACACAAGGGGGTGAGTACAAATACATTCTGCTGACTTTGCGCGCAGTGGAGGTGTCTGGGTGGGGTAGGAGGGACTGTGGCTAACCCTAAGCCAGGGCGATTTCCGTAGGCTAGGCCCCTCCGTTAGGCATGGCCCTGTGTCCCCGCCCCCCACCTCTGTAGGTTGCCTAGTACAGCTAATCATAGCCCTGTATCACCTATGTGTGGATTTGTCGTCCATAGGCTTGTAGGCCATGTCCCACGGATTGCGTAGTGTACCCCAAGTGCGCGGCATAGTGCAGGGGGCTTCTGTGTCTGTCCTCTCCGCCAACTGTGTCGCCAATGCATGCACTCAACATGTCTTAATTTCTCCCCCCCCCCTTTTTTTTGGTGGTCTTCCTGTTCATGTGTGCATTAGCATCATCAGGCGGAGGAGAAGTGGCATCGGAGCACGAGGGAGCTGCATCTCACATGGCCATGGAGGGCCATGCAACCGACTCGGAGTTCACCAGTGAGACGGAGGGCGAAGGGAGCTCCACAGCGGGGACACGTGGTGACACCAGAGACACAGACACGTCCTCGGAAGGGAGCTCCCTTGTGGTGGCGGCAACATCCGTGCCCACCGCAACAACAGGTACAGCCGCTCCCAGCGCACCAGCTCCGCCCTCCCAGCAGCCCCTCTGCCTTCGCCCCGTGCCCGCTCACCCAGGAAGGTGGGCATCTCCTTCGCCCCAGGCACCTCAGGCCCTGCCCCAGTTACCCCTGCTGCCCTCAGTGAGGAGGTCATTGACCTCCTGCGGACGCTCATTGTTGGGCAGTCTACCCTTTTGAATGCCATCCAGGGTGTAGAAAGGGAGGTGCACCGGAGTAATGCATACCTGGAGGGAATTCATTTGGGTCAGGCTGCCCATCAGCGATCGTTCAACGCTGTGGCCTCAGCACTGACGGCAGCCATTGTCCCTGTCTCCTGCCTCCCTCCTCCAACTTCCTCAACCCAGTCCCACTCCCCTGTACCTCTGCCTATCCCAGACACACCTACAGACCAGCCTGCACACACCTCAACACCCAAGGAAAGCTCATCCAGACATAAGCACCACACATCACACAAGCATTCACCCAAGCAACAACCACATGCAGACATGCCAACAGCCACGGCCTCCTCTGTGTCCCCCTCCTCCTCGTCTCCCTCCTCCCTCCTTGTGACGTCTCCACTCACACTTGCATGCACAACATCATCAGCCACTACGTCCATCACCAGCACACCCACCAGAACACTCCGCACACGTGCAGTCACCACCCCCACTACCATTTACACGTCCCCTGTGTCCTCTCCCAGTGTGTCTGTCACCCCCTCTTCCAAACCACACAAACGCAGGCAGCCACCCACCCAACAGCCATCCACCTCACGACAGCCTCCAGCACAAGCACCTGCACCCAAAGTCACCAGACTTGACTCACCTACAACCACATCCTCTTCCTCCACTCCCATACCCAATACACCTACCCTTCCCACTGCTCCCAAAAAGTTTTTCCTGTCCAAAATTAACCTCTTTCCATCACCTGACCCACCCCCTCCATCTCATAAGACTCCAACCAGCACCTCAGCCAATACAAAACCTGGACCTACAAGGACAATAGTCCAAGGATTTTGGAGTCCAACACCTTAAAGGCCAGCTACTTCGCCTACCAGTAAAGATACAGCCAGCCCACCCCCTGGAAAGAAAACCAAAAAAGCCAGTGCCCGGCGCGAGAGGCCAGAGACAGCAGGCTCCAAGGGCACTACCCTGGCACCGTCAGGAAGTGGGGTGCCACCTGGCACACCGACAAAGGGAGGAAAGGGCCACAGAGGAGCAGGGAAGGGTGGCAAGGGCAGCACGCCCGACAAGTCTGGCAGCAGGCAAGCTGCTCAGGAGGGCCCCACCAGCCCCATTCCAGGGGTGAAGGAGGACACCCACGGGCCCGGGACGACAGCACAGGAGGGCCCCGCAAGCGAGAAGACGGATGTGCATGAAGGGCACGGCAGCCACATGTCGGGTGGCGAGTGAGATCCATGTCATGGCCGGATCTGGTGCCCTGGAGACACATGTCAGGCACCGCTGAACAGGGCACCGCCGTCTCAAGAACCGCTGAACAGGGCCCTTCAAGACAAGCACCGCTCAACAGGGAACCGCCGTCTTAAGAACCACTGAACAGGGCCCTTCAAGACAAGCACCGCTGAACAGGGCACCGCCGTCTCAAGAACCGCTGAACAGGGCCCTTCAAGACAAGCACCGCTGAACAGGGCCCTTCAAGACAAGCACCGCTGAATAGGGCCCTTCAAGACAAGCACCGCTGAACAGGGCACCGCCGTCTCAAGAACAGCTGAACAGGGCCCTTCAAGACAAGCACCGCTGAACAGGGCACCGCCGTCTCAAGAACCGCTGAACAGGGCCCTTCAAGACAAGCACCGCTGAACAGGGCACCGCCGTCTCAAGAACGGCTGAACAGGGCCCTTCAAGACAAGCACTGCTGAACAGGGCACCGCCGTCTCAAGAACGGCTGAACAGGGCCCTTCAAGACAAGCACCGCTGAACAGGGCCCTTCAAGTCAAGCACCGCTCCGCTGGGCCCTTCAAGTCAAGCACCGCTCCGCTGGGCCCTTCAAGTCAAGCACCGCTCCGCTGGGCACCGCCGTCTCTGCACCGCTCCGCTGGGCCCTTCAAGTCAAGCACCGCTCCGCTGGGCCCTTCAAGTCAAGCACCGCTCCGCTGGGCACCACCGTCTCTGCACCGCTCCGCTGGGCCCTTCAAGTCAAGCACCGCTCCGCTGGGCCCTTCAAGTCAAGCTCCGCTGGGCACCGCCGTCTCTGCACTGCTCCGCTGGGCCCTTCAAGTCAAGCACCGCTCCGCTGGGCCCTTCAAGTCAAGCACCGCTCCGCTGGGTCCTTCAAGTCAAGCACCACTCCGCTGGGCACCGCCGTCTCAAGAACCGCTGAACAGGACCCTTCAAGACATGTACCGCTGAACAGGGCCCTTCAAGACAAGCACCGCTGAACAGGGCACCGCCGTCTCAAGAACCGCTGAACAGGGCCCTTCAAGTCAAGCACCGCTGAACAGGGCCCCGCAGTCTCATGCACCGCTGGCCCATTGGCAGAAAGGGCAGGGCAGGATCTGTGTCGGCCAGGGCTGCACGAAGCACTCTGGGCACCATGCTTCCTCCAGAACCAGTGGAGTCTGTAATCCACTTGATTGACTGTGGCTTTGCACTCCCCAGGATGGCACAGTGGGCAATCCAACCACTGTAAAGACTTGTGAGACTGTGGCTTTGCACTCCCCTAGATGGCACAGTGGGCAATCCACCCACTGTAGAGACTTGTGAGACTGTGGCTTTGCACTTCCCAGGATTGAACAGTGGGCATGGAGGCCCCTCGTAGATCTGGGGTCGTGGACTCATCTGGCTGAGGTGTCCCCCCTTCCCTTCCCCCTGAGGTGCCTGTAGTTTTGCTATCTGATGCCCCTGCAGTGTTCTCTCCAATGGATTCGGGTATCGTGTGTGGGCTTTGCCCGTGTGTTTAGGCCCATTGGCCCATGAAAATGGCTGATACCCAATTTGCACAGGACAATTTACATTTGTATATATAGTTATGGATGTTGGATATATTTTTTAACTTAGCCGTTCAATATACTTCAAGATTCATGAACATTTTATTTTGTCTTTGCATTCTTCCGGGGGGTTTGGGGGTGTCACTCTGAGTTGGTGCTCTGCATTGATGTGTATGTAGTTGAGGGTGAGGGTGAGGGTGGGTGTGTCGCGTATGTGTGTGCCCGTAATTTTTTGCCTCCCCCCTCCCCTGTGTCGTAGGTGCAGTACTCACTGGTGTCTTCAGCGCCGGCGTTTGTGCTCCTGGTAGAGGAGCAGGAAGACAATAGGTGGTAGGATGTGTAGTTCGGGTTCCATGATGTCCAGATTCCTCGTGGAGTGTGTAGAGGTGAGCGTTTTCCGTTCGTAATGTCTGTTTCCGCCGTGTTTTTATCGGCGGGGCTACAGCCCCGGAAAAGGTGGCGGATTGGTGGGTTGTGATAAGGTGGGCGGTACATTGTCTCCCACCTGTCTGTTGGCGGTGACCGCCGCGCTGTTTGTTTGTCCCGCCGTGGCGGTCGGAGTGTTAAAGTGGCGGTCTCTGTTGGCCGTTTCCGCCTGGGTCAGAATTCAATTTTTTACACCGCCTGCCTGTTGGCGGGTTGGCCGCCACTTTAACACCGTCCGCCAGGGTTGGAATGACCCCCATAATGTGCTACTGGTGAACATTGAGCAACTAATATGCGCAGTGGTGAAACACAAAGTCATTGGTCAAACACAATTAATAGCATCACAAGATCTAGAAAGTGATTATTTTCTCTATTGGAAGCCAGTGTAGTGTGTGATGGTGTTGTGAGATGTGGCAGTGTCAAGGCAGGTCCAGGACCCGTCTGGCAGTGGCGTTCTGGATATTTTGTAGTTTGCAGGTGAGATTCTTGTTGATTCCAGTGTAGAGTGCATTGCCGTAGTCCAGTCCGCTGGTGATGAGGACATATGTGATGGTCTTTCTGTGTTCGAGGGGGATCCATTTGAAAGTCTTGCGTAGGAGGCACAGGGTGCCGAAGCAAGTGGAGGTGATTGAGTTGATTTGGTGGTTCATGTTGAGTTTGGAGTCCAGGATGATTCAGAGGTTGCAGGCTTGGTTTGTGGGGGTGAGTGGGTTTCCGAGGGTGGCTGGCCACCAGGAGTCATTCCACGCGTTAGGGGGTGAGGGCGCATGATGAGTACTTCTGTCTTGTTCACGCTGAATTGAAGGCAGCTGTTTCTCATCCAGTTGGCGCTTGTTAGATAGGGAGAGGATGAGTTGGGTGTTGTCGGCATAGGAGACAATGTTGATTCCGTAGCTTCTGACGATGGCAGCCAGCGGGGCCATGTAGACATTGAACAGCATGGGGCTGAGAGAGGATCCTTGGGGAACTCTGCAGGTCGTAGGTGTGGGGCTCACGAGGAAGGGGGTGAGTCTCACTCGTTAAGTTCTGCCGAAAGGGAAGAATTGGATCCAGTCGAGGGCTTTGTCTCTGATGCCGGGGTCGTGAAGTCTGCTTATCAGGGTGTGGTGGGAGACTGTGTTGAAGGCCGCCAAGAGGTCTAGCAGGATGAGTGCTGATGTCTCTCCCTTGTCCAGCAGGGACCGGATGTTGTCTGTTGGAACCAGGAGGGCCGTTTTGGTGCTGTGGTTTTTCCTCAATCCAGATTGGGAGATGTTGAGAATGTTGTGGTCTTCGATAAAAGTTGCGAGTTGGCTGTTGATGGCTTTTTCGATGACCTTCGCAGGAAATGGGAGTAGGGAGATGGGCCTGAAGTTTTTGAGGTCGGTGGGGTCTGCCAAGCGTTTCTTTAGGAGGGGGTTGATCTTGGCGTGTTTCCAGTCATCGGGGAAGGAGGCGGTGTAGGAGGCTGGACTGGCTTGTAGTGAGTACCAAGGGGTACTTACACCTTGCACCAGCAACAGGTATCCCTTATTAGTGTAGAGGGGTGTCTAGCAGCTTAGGCTGATAGAAAAGGTAGCTTAGCAGAGCAGATTAGGCTGAACTAGGAGACGAGTGAAGCTCCTACAGTACCACTAGTGTCATATGCACAATATCATAAGAAAACACAATACACAGATATACTAAAAATAAAGATACTTTATTTTTATGACAATATGCCAAAGTATCTCAGTGAGTACCCTCAGTATGAGGATAGCAAATATACACAAGATATATGTACACAATACCAAAATATGCAGTAATAGCAATAGAAAACAGTGGAAACAATGTATCGTCACAATAGAATGCAATGGGGGCACATAGGGATAGGGGCAACACAAACCATATACTCTAGAAGTGGAATGCGAACCACGAATGGACCCCAAACCTATGTGACCTTGTAGAGGGTTGCTGGGACTGTAAGAAAACAGTGAGGGTTAGAAAAGTAGCCCACCCCAAGAACCTGAAAAGTGGGTGCAAAGTGCACCTAAGTTCCCCAAAGAGCACAGAAGTCGTGATAGGGGAATTCTGCCAGAAACAACAACACCAGAAATGCAACAACGATGGATTTCCTGATGAGAGTACCTGTGGAACAAGGGGACCAAGTCCAAGAGTCACGATCAAGTCGGGAGTGGGCAGATGCCCAGGAAATGCCAGCTGTGGGTGCAAAGAAGCTGCCACTGGATGGTAGAAGCTGTGGATTCTGCAAGAACGACAAGGGCTAGAAACTTCCCCTTTGGGGGATGGATGTCCCACGTCGTGAAGAGTCGTGCAGAAGTATTTCCGTGCAGAAAGACCGCAAACAAGCCTTGCTAGCTGCAAGGGTCGCAGTTAGGGTTTTTGGATGCTGCTGTGGCCCAGGAGGGACCAGGATGTCGCCAATTGCGTGAGGAGACAGAGGGGGCACCCAGCAAGACAAGGAGCCCACCCAGAAGCAAGCAGTACCCGCAGAAGGGCCGGAAAAGGCACTATGAAGTGGAGTGAACCGGAGCTCACCCGAAGTCATGAAAGAGGGTCCCACGACGCCGGAGGAGAACTCAGGAGGTCGTGCACTGCAGGTTAGAGTGCCGGGGACCCAGGCTTGGCTGTGAACAAAGGAAATCCTGGAAGATTGCACAGGAGCCGGAGTAGCTGCAAAACACGCGGTTCCCAGCAATGCAGTCTGGCGTGGGGAGGCAAGGACTTACCTCCACCAAACTTGGACTGAAGAGTCACTGGACTGTGGGAGTCATTTGGACAGAGTTGCTGAGTTCAAGGGACCTCGCTCGTCGTGCTGAGAGGAGACCCAGAGGACCGGTGATGCAGTCTTTTGGTGCCTGCGGTTGCAGGGGGAAGATTCCGTCGACCCACGGGAGATTTCTTCGGAGCTTCTAGTGCAGAGAGGAGGCAGACTACCCCCACAGCATGCACCACCAGGAACACAGTCGAGAAGGCGGCAGGATCAGCGTTACAAGGTCGTAGTAGTCGTCTTTGCTACTTTGTTGCAGTTTTGCAGGCTTCCAGCGCGGTCAGCAGTCGATTCCTTTGCAGAAGGTGAAGAGAGAGATGCAGAGGAACTCTGATGAGCTCTTGCATTCGTTATCTAAGGAATTCCCCAAAGCAGAGACCCTAAATAGGCGGAAAAGGAGGTTTGGCTACTTAGGAGAGAGGATAGGCTAGCAACACCTGAAGGAGCCTATCAGAAGGAGACTCTGACGTCACCTGCTCTCACTGGCCACTCAGAGCAGTCCAGTGTGCCAGCAGCACCTCTGTTGCCAAGATGGCAGAGGTCTGGAGCACATTTGAGGAGCTCTGGGCACCTCCTAGGGGAGGTGCAGGTCAGGGGAGTGGTCACTCCCCTTTCCTTTGTCCAGTTTCGCGCCAGAGCAGGGCTGAGGAATCCCTGAACTGGGGCAGACTGGCTTATGCAGAGATGGGCACCATCTGTGCCCATCAAAGCATTTCCAGAGGCTGGGGGAGGCTACTCCTCCCCAGCCCTGACACCTTTTTCCAAAGGGAGAGGGTGTAACACCCTCTCTCTGAGGAAGTCCTTTGTTCTGCCTTCCTGGGCCAAGCCTGGCTGGACCCCAGGAGAGCAGAAACCTGTCTGAGGGGTTGGCAGCAGCAGCAGCTGCAGTGAAACCCCGGGAAAGGCAGTTTGGCAGTACCCGGGTCTGTGCTAGAGACCAGGGGGATCATGGGATTGTCCCACCAATGCTAGGATGGCATTGGGGGGGCAATTCCATGATCATAGACATGTTACATGGCCGTATTCGGAGTTACCATTGTGAAGCTATACATAGGTAGTGACCTATGTATAGTGCACGCGTGTAATGGTGTCCCCGCACTCACAAAGTCCGGGTAATTGGCCCTGAACAATGTGGGGGCACCTTGGCTAGTGCCAGGGTGCCCACACACTAAGTAACTTAGCACCCAACCTTTACCAGGTAAAGGTTAGACATGTAGGTGACTTAAAGTTACTTAAGTGCAGTGTAAAAGGGCTGTGAAATAACGTGGACGTTATTTCACTCAGGCTGCAGTGGCAGGCCTGTGTAAGAATTGTCAGAGCTCCCTATGGGTGGCAAAAGAAATGCTGCAGCCCATAGGGATCTCCTGGAACCCCAATACCCTGGGTACCTCAGTACCATATACTAGGGAATTATAAGGGTGTTCCAGTATGCCAATGTAAATTGGTAAAATTGGTCACTAGCCTGTTAGTGACAATTTGGAAAGAAATGAGAGAGCATAACCACTGAGGTTCTGTTTAGCAGAGCCTCAGTGAGACAGTTAGTCATAACACAGGTAACACATACAGGGCACACTTATGAGCACTGGGGCCCTGGCTGGCAGGGTCCCAGTGACACATACAACTAAAACAACATATATACAGTGAAATATGGGGGTAACATGCCAGTCAAGATGGTACTTTCCTACAAGCCCCCCCCCCAAACGAAGGACAATAAGACTAGCCATGACCTGATGAGTCTTCATTGTCTAAGTGGAAATATTTGGAGAGTCCATCTGCATTGGAGTGGGTACTCCCAGGTCTATGTTCCACTGTATAGTCCATTCCCTGTAGAGATATGGACCACCTCAACAATTTAGGGTTTTCACCTTTCATTTGTTTTAGCCAAAGTAGAGGTTTGTGGTCTGTCTGAACAATGAAGTGAGTACCAAACAGGTATGACCTCAACTTCTTCAGTGCCCAGACCACAGCAAAGGCCTCCCTCTCTATGGCAGACCAACGCTTTTCTCTAGGGGTCAACCTCCTGCTGATAAAAGCAACAGGTTGATCCTGGCCATCAGAATCAAGTTGTGATAGGACTGCCCCTACTCCTAATTCAGATGCATCAGTTTGGACAATTAATGTTTTTGAGTAACAGGGGCTTTTTAGGACAGGTGCAGAGCACATGGCCTGCTTCAGCTCCTCAAAAGCTTTCTGACAGCTAGCTGTCCACAATACCTTTTTAGGCATTTTCTTAGATGTGAGGTCATTAAGAGGGGCTGCAATGGAGCCATAGTTCTTTATGAACCTCCTGTAATACCCAGTGAGGCCTAAGAAGGCTCTCACTTGGGTCTGAGTTGTAGGGGGAACCCAATCTATAATAGTTTGGATTTTCCCCTGAAGTGGTGCTATCGGTTCTCCACCTACCAGGTGTCCCAGATAAACCACTTTCCCCTGCCCTATCAGGCACTTTGAAGCCTTGATAGTGAGGCCTGCCTTTTGCAGGGCCTCCAAAACTTTCCACAGGTGGACCAGGTGATCATCCCAGCTGGAGCTAAAGACAGCTATATCATCTAGATATGCTGCACTAAAAGCTTCCAGCCCTTGCAGGACTGTGTTCACCAACCTTTGAAAAGTGGCAGGTGCATTTTTCAATCCAAAAGGCATTACTGTGAATTGGTAATGGCCTCCAATGGTTGAAAATGCTGTTTTTGCTTTTGCATCCTCTGATAACTTGATCTGCCAGTACCCTGCAGTCAAATCAAAGGTGCTTATATACTTGGCAGATGCCAGTGTATCTATTAGCTCATCAGCCCTGGGTATAGGGTGAGCATCAGTTTTGGTTACTTGGTTGAGACCTCTATAGTCTACACAAAACCACATTTATTTGTTTTCCATCTTTGGAATGAGGTTTTGGTACAAGTACAACAGGAGAGGCCCATGGACTTTCAGAGTGCTCAACCACTCCCAGCTCAAGCATGTTCTGCACTTTTTGTTTTATGCAGTCTCTGACATGGTCAGGCTGCCTATAGATCTTACTTTTGACAGGCAAGCTGTCTCCATTATCTATAGTGTGCTCACACCAAGAAGTGGTGCCTGGCACAGTAGAAAACTGACCCAGGAGATTTATGCAGTGGTCTTTCTGCTCAGCAGTAAGACAATCTGTCAGTACTACACCTTCCACTAGAGCATCTTGTTCTGTGGAAGAGAAGAGATCAGGGAGAGGGTCACTCTCTTCTTCCTGTCCCTCATCTGTTGCCATGAGCAGGGTGAGATCAGCCCTGTCATAGTAGGGTTTCAGGCGATTGACATGGAGCACCCTAAGGGGACTCCTGGCAGTGCCTAAGTCAACTAAGTAAGTGATTTCACCCTTTTTCTCAACAATAATGTGGGGTCCACTCCATTTGTCTTGGAGTGCTCTTGGGGCCACAGGCTCCAAGACCCACACTTTCTGCCCTGGTTGGTACTGAACCAAAACAGCCTTCTGGTCATGCCATTGCTTTTGGAGCACTTGGCTGGCCTGAAGGTTTTTACTGGCCTTTTTCATGTACTCAGCCATTCTAGATCTTAGGCCAAGTACATAGTCCACTATGTCTTGCTTAGGAGCTTTTAAAGGTTGTTACCAACCCTCCTTCACAAGTGTTAGAGGACCTCTCACAGGGTGTCCAAATAGGAGTTCAAAGGGGCTGAAGCCCACTCCTTCTTGGGGTACCTCCCTGTAAGCAAAATGGAGGCAAGGTAACAGGATATCCCATCTCCTGCGGAGTTTTTCAGGGAGTCCCATTATCATTCCTTTGAGAGTTTTATTAAACCTCTCAACCAGTCCATTTGTTTGTGGATGATAGGGTGTAGTGAACTTGTATGTCACACCACATTCCTTCCACATGGCCTTTAAGTAAGCAGACATCAAATTGCTTCCCCTGTCTGATACCACCTCTTTTGGGAAGCCCACCCTGGAAAAGATTCCCAGGAGAGCCTTTGCCACTGCAGGAGGTGTAGTGGTCCTTAGAGGAATTGCTTCAGGGTATCTGGTGGCATGGTCTACTACCACCAAGATAAACCTATTGCCTGAAGCAGTAGGAGGGTCAAGGGGGCCAACTATGTCAACCCCTACCCTTTCAAAGGGAACCCCAACCACAGGCAGTGGAATAAGGGGTGCCTTTGGAGTGCCACCTGTTTTGCCACTGGCTTGACAGGTTTCACAGGACTTACAAAATTCCTTTGTGTCCTCTGACATTCTAGGCCAATGAAACAAGGGGACAAGCCTGTCCAAAGTTTTCATTTGCCCCAAATGTCCAGCTAAGGGAATGTCGTGGGCTAGAGTTAGGAGCAACTTTCTGTATTCCTGAGGAATCACCAATCTCCTGGCAGCTCCAGGTTTTGGATCCCTTGCTTCAGTATACAAAAGGTTGTCCTCCCAGTAAACTCTGTGAGAGTCACTGACATCCCCATTTGCTTGTTTGACAGCTTGCTGCCTTAGACCCTCTAGTCTGGGACAGGTATGCTGTGCCACACTCAGCTCCTCCCTGGCAGGCCCCCCTTCACCCAAAAGCTCAGCAGTGTCTGCTTCCAGCTCCTCTGGTGTAGGTTCTGCACAGGGTGGAAATTCTTCTTCCTCAGAAGTTGAATCCACTGTAGAGGGAGGGATAGTAGGTAGTGTTTTACCTTTACTAACCCTAGCTTTAGGGAGCACTTGGTCCATTCTTCCAGGACCCAAGTCACCCTGTCCTTTTTGCTTTTTGGCCTGAGCCCTGGTTAAAGCAAAAATATGCCCTGGAATGCCCAGCATTGCTGCATGAGCCTCCAACTCCACATCTGACCAAGCTGATGTTTCTAAATCATTCCCTAGTAGACAGTCTACAGGTAAATCTGAGGAAACCACAACTTTCTTTGGACCAGTAACCCCCCCCCCCCCCACAGTTGAGATTTACAACAGCCATGGGGTGGCTAAGTGTGTTGTTATGAGCATCAGTTACTTGGTACTGGTGACCAAGTAGGTGTTGTTCAGGGTGGACCAGTTTCTCTATTACCATGGTAACACTGGCACCTGTGTCCCTGTAGGCCTGAACCTCAACACCATTTATTAGGGGAAGTTGCTTGTACTTATCCATGTTAAGGGGACAAGCAACCAAGGTGGCCAAATCCATGGCCCCCTCAGAGACTAGCACAGCCTCTGTGGTCTCCCTAACAAGACCAACCCCAACTAAGTTACCAAAAGTGAGCCCAGCTACTCCCTTGGATTGGCTATTAGTAGGTTTGCTCCCTCCACCACTGCTATTACTAGGGGCACTAGGTGTAGCAGTAGGGGTTGTGGTAGTGGGAGGCTTGGTGCTTTTCTTTGGACAACTGGGATCTTTTGTCCAATGGCCTTTTATTTTACATAAATAGCACCATGGTTTCTTTTCTTTGTTTTGATTTGAAGAGGATTTTGGCCCACCACCCCCACCAGAGTGTTTTTGTGGGCCTGATGAAGACTAATTTTTAGATTTGTCCCCACCCTTGTCAGAAGACTTACCATCATTCTTCTTGCCATCCTTGCCACCCCCTGTATGAACTTTTCTGTTCACCCTTGTTCTGACCCATTTGTCTGCCTTCTTTCCCAATTCTTGGGGAGAGGTCAGATCAGAGTCTACCAGATACTGGTGCAACAAATCAGACACACAATTATTAAGTATATACTCTCAGGATTAAGTTATACAGGCTGTCATAGTCAGAAACTTTACTGCCATGTAACCACCCCTCCAAGGCCTTCACTGAATGGTCAACAAAGTCTACCCAGTCTTGTGAAGACTCCTTTTTGGTTTCTCTGAACTTGATCCTGTACTGTTCAGTGGTTAAGCCATAACCATCTAGGAGTGCATTCGTAAGAACTGAAAAATTATTGGCATCACTTTCTTTAACAGTAAGGAGCCTATCCCTACCCTTTCCACTGAAAGATAGCCATAGGATAGCAGCCCACTGCCTTTGAGGGACCTCCTGTACAACACAGGCCCTCTCAAGTGCAGCAAACCACTTGTAAATATCATCCCTCTCCTTGTAAGGGGGAACTATCTTGTGCAGATTCCTAGAATCATGCTCTTTTACAGGATGACTATTGGGAATACTGCTGCTGCCACCATGGGGTCCAAACCCCAACCTCTATCTTTCTTTTTCTAAATCAAATGCTTCCCTGTCTAGATCCAGCTGTTGCTTTTTAAGCTTCAGCCTGGACTCTTCCACTCTCAATCTATTGAGTTCCCTTTCTAACAATCTGTTTTCAGGGAGGATGGGTTGGGCATGCCTTGACACAGAAGAATGGTTTGAATGAACAGAGGGAGACCTGTCCCTAACAGATGGCACTCTAACATTCTGGCCTACAGAAGTAACACTCCTACTGTGATGGGAACTCACATAAGTACCAGCCATGCTAGGTGGCCTGCTAAGGGGCAGGTTGGGAAGGTTTCCTTCTAACCCTTTTCCTAGGGGTGCCCCAGAATCAGAGTGGGAACCATCAGCTAATTTCTCACCAGAAGTGCCAACTAAGGTCTTATCTTGTTCAAGGAGCATATTAACTAACAGTTGTCTTGAGGGATTCTTCCCTACCCCTAAACCTCTATCTATGCAGAGACTCCTTGCTTCCTTCCAGCTAAGGTTGTCATAAGCTATGCTGGCCAGATCAAGAGTTTGGCCTGTACCAGACATGATAGACAAGAGTTTAAGGGACAGAAAAAGAAAGAAAACGTTTCAGAACTTTTTAAAGAACAGAACAAACTTTTTAAACTTTTAAAGAACTTTTTGAAAGTTTTTAGAGGTACTTTTCAGCACTTAGAAAAAGAGTAAGAGAAGAAAAGCAAAACTTTTTGGTTAGGTGTACATACACTGAACTTGTTTTGTATATTTTTCTCTTATGAAAAGTACAATATGACAAAGTGGTAAGTAGTTGCAAGTACTTATCCCACCGCTGCACAACCAATGTAGGAGGCTGGACTGGCTTGTAGTGAGTACCAAGGGGTACTTACACCTTGCACCAGGCCCAGGTATCCCTTATTAGTGTAGAGGGGTGTCTAGCAGCTTAGGCTGATAGAAAAGGTAGCTTAGCAGAGCAGCTTAGGCTGAACTAGGAGACGAGTGAAGCTCCTACAGTACCACTAGTGTCATATGCACAATATAATAATAAAACACAATACACAGATATACTAAAAATAAAGGTACTTTATTTTTATGACAATATGCCAAAGTATCTCAGTGAGTACCCTCAGTATGAGGATAGCAAATATACACAAGATATATGTACACAATACCAAAATAGGCAGTAATAGCAATAGAAAACAGTGCAAACAATGTATAGTCACAATAGAATGCAATGGGGGCACATAGGGATAGGGGCAACAAAAACCATATACTCTAGAAGTGGAATGCGAACCACGAATGGACCCCAAACCTATGTGACCTTGTAGAGGGTCGCTGGGACTGTAAGAAAACAGTGAGGGTTAGAAAAATAGCCCACCCCAAGACTCTGAAAAGTGGGTGCAAAGTGCACCTAAGTTCCCCAAAGAGCACAGAAGTCGTGATAGGGGAATTCTGCCAGAAACAACAACACCAGCAATGCAACAATGATGGATTTCCTGACGAGAGTACCTGTGGAACAAGGGGACCAAGTCCAAGAGTCACGATCAAGTCAGGAGTGGGCAGATGCCCAGGAAATGCCAGCTGTGGGTGCAAAGAAGCTGCCACAGGATGGTAGAAGCTATGGATTCTGCAAGAACGACAAGGGCTAGAAACTTCCCCTTTGGAGGATAGATGTCCCACGTCGTGAAGAGTCATGCAGAAGTATTTCTGTGCAGAAAGACCGCAAACAAGCCTTGCTAGCTGCAAGGGTCATGGTTAGGGTTTTTGGATGCTGCTGTGGCCCAGGAGGGACCAGGATGTCGCCAATTGCGCGAGGAGACAGAGGGGGCGCCCAGCAAGACAAGGAGCCCACTCAGAAGCAAGCAGCACCCGCAGAAGTGCCAGAACAGGTACTACAAAGCAGAGTGAACCGGAGCTCACCCGAAGTCACGAAAGAGGGTCCCATGACACCGGAGGACAACTCAGGAGGTCGTGCACTGCAGGTTAGATTGCCGGGGACCCAGGCTTGGCTGTGCACAAAGGAAATCCTGGAAGAGTGCACAGGAGCCGGAGTAGCTGCAAAACACGTGGTTCCCAGCAATGCAGTCTGGCATGGGGAGGCAAGGACTTACCTCCACCAAACTTGGACTGAAGAGTCACTGGACTGTGGGAGTCACTTGGACAGAGTTGCTGAGTTCAAGGGACCTCGCTCGTCATGCTGAGAGGAGACCCAGAGGACCAGTGATGCAGTCTTTTGGTGCCTGCAGTTGCAGGGGGAAGATTCCCTCTACCCACTGGAGATTTCTTCAGTGCTTCTAGTGCAGAGAGGAGGCAGACTACCACCACAGCATGCACCACCAGGAAAACAGTCGAGAAGGCGGCAGGATCAGCGTTACAAGGTTGCAGTAGTCGTCTTTGCTACTTTGTTGCAGTTTTGCAGGCTTCCAGCGTGGTCAGCAGTCGATTCCTTGGCAGAAGGTGAAGAGAGAGATGCAGAGGAACTCTGATGAGCTCTTGCATTCGTTATCTAAGGAATTCCCCAAAGCAGAGACCCTAAATAGCCAGAAAAGGAGGTTTGGCTACTTAGGAGAGAGGATAGGCTAGCAACACCTGAAGGAGCCTATCAGAAGGAGTCTCTGACGTCACCTGCTGGCAGTGGCCACTCAGAGCAGTCCAGTGTGCCAGCATCACCTCTGTTTCCAAGCTGGCAGAGGTCTGGAGCACACTGGAGGAGCTCTGGGCACCTCCTAGGGGAGGTGCAGGTCAGGGGAGTGGTCACTCCCCTTTCCTTTGTCCAGTTTCGCGCCAGAGCAGGGCTGAGGAATCCCTGAACTGGGGCAGACTGGCTTATGCAGAGATGGGCACCATCTGTGCCCATCAAAGCATTTCCAGAGGCTGGGGGAGGCTACTCCTCCCCAGCCCTGACACCTTTTTCCAAAGGGAGAGGGTGTAACACCCTCTCTCTGAGGAAGTCCTTTGTTCTGCCTTCCTGGGCCACGCCTGGCTGGACCCCAGAAGGGCAGAAACCTGTCTGAGGGGTTGGCAGCAGCAGCAGCTGCAGTGAAACCCCGGGAAAGGCAGTTTGGCAGTACCCGGGTCTGTGCTAGAGACCAGGGGGATCATGGGATTGTCCCACCAATGCTAGGATGGCATTGGGGGGGCAATTCCATGATCATAGACATGTTTCATGGCCATATTCTGAGTTACCATTGTGAAGCTATACATAGGTAGTGACCTATGTATGTGCACACGTGAAATGGTGTCCCCGCACTCACAAAGTCCGTGGAATTGGCCCTGAACGATGTGGGGGCACCTTGGCTAGTGCCAAGGTGCCCACACACTAAGTAACTTAGCACCCAACCTTTACCAGGTAAAGGTTAGACATATAGGTGACTTATAAGTTACTTAAGTGCAGTGTAAAATGGCTGTGAAATAACGTGGACGTTATTTCACTCAGGCTGCAGTGGCAGGCCTGTGTAAGAATTGTCAGAGCTCCCTATGGGTGGCAAAAGAAATGCTGCAGCCCATAGGGATTTCCTGGAACCCCAATACCCTGGGTACCTCAGTACCATATACTAGGGAATTATAAGGGTGTTCCAGTATGCCAATGTAAATTGGTAAAATTGGTCACTAGACTGTTATTGACAATTTGGAAAGAAATGAGAGAGCATAACCACTGAGGTTCTGATTAGCAGAGCCTCAGTGAGACAGTTAGTCATAACACAGGTAACACATACAGGGCACACTTATGAGCACTGGGGCCCTGGCTGACAGGGTCCCAGTGACACATACAACTAAAACAACATATATACAGTGAAATATGGGGGTAACATGCCAGGCAAGATGGTACTTTCCTACAGGCGGCAGCTAGGGAGCGGTTAATGGTGAGGCGGAGCTCGGGGGAGATGGGGTCTGCGGCTCTGTTGAAGATGGGGTGGGGGCATGGGTCCGTGGGGGCCCCGGAGTGTATGGACTCCATTGTTTTCTGTGTGTCTTCAGTGGTGAGGGGGGTCAAGTTGGTGATTGTTGGTGTCGGGTTTGGTGGAAGGGGTTCTGCGCGTAGGTTGTCCTTGTTGAAGCTCTCGTAGATGGTCTTGATTTTGTGGTGGAAGTAGGTGCTGAGTCTATCGAAGAGGTCTTGAGAGGGAGGGATGTTCATTGTTTCGCTGTTGGGTTGGGCGAACTCCTTGATGATGCTGAAGAGTTCTTTGCTGTTGTGTGCCTGCAAGGAGATTCTCTCTTGTATAGCTTTCTTTCTGGTGCTCCTGATTAGGTAGTGGTGTGCGGTGGTGGCAGCTCTGAAGTTGCTTTGGACTTCTGTGGATTTGGTGTTTCTCCAGATTTTCTTTAGGTGACGACAGGTGCCTCTGGATTCTCTGAGTTCTGGGGTGAACCAGTTGGCTTTCTTGCCGTGGGTGCTGTTGTTCCTTTTGAGGGATGCCATGGTGTTGGCGCAGTTGGCAATCCATTTTTAAAGGTGCGTGCTGCGGTGTTTGGGTCATCTTATGTGTGATGGTGGGGGTGGAGTTGGCTAGGGCGACGGTGAGCTGGTCGTCAGTGATTTTTGTTCAGCTTCTATGTGGTGGTTGGTGCTGGGGGCTGATGGTGGTGGGTGTGGTGAAGGTGAAATGGATGCATCAATGGTCTGTCCATAGGAGTTTGGAGGTGTTACTGAAAGTGATGGAGCTTCCTGTTGTGAAGATAGGGTCGAGGGTGAGTCCTGCTGAGTTCGTTGGTTCCATCTGTCAAAGCCCTATGTTGAGGAGGTTGTCTAGGATCCAGTTAGTACCATATGGGTTTTTACACAGAGATTTTTCATAACGGCATAAATGAAATCGATTGATCAACTACATCTTGAAGGACATGAAAAAGAAGCTTAATAAAATGAGAAGCTTTTTGTCATCAAGAGAAGCCAGAAGATCAGATTTATAAGCATGATTATGAAAAACACCTACAACAACAGAAAAAACAGAACAAAGGATCTTTATCTTGAGAAACAACTACATGATATCTGAGAAGAAGCCTAAAAACGACTTAAATACATCATCACCATCCTTATATTCCAGTATGTTGAAACTCACTTTCTCTAAAAGGGGCCATTAATAGACCTTTACAATTAATGTAGACAATACATTAAAACCTTAATAAAACACAAATAATTGCACCCAAGCAGTGTTTAATTACAAATTATTGTCCAACTATGGAGAATAACTATGTGGTGGTGGATCAATCACGCCCATTTCCATGTGTCAATTCCCCATTTCAGGAACGTTTCCACTCAAATTTAGATTCATTAGGCTTCTGCTAATATCATGTGGTAAATGTGAGTGTTTGGACTGATACTAGGGTTGGCAGTGGTGTGAAGGCTGTCAGGTGGCAGCATAGCCTGTGCACTGACAAAGGAAATGTAATATTAGGGTGCCCATCTGGCATGGAAGCAAATTCAAAATAGGACTGTAAAAAATTCAGGACAAGAATTCAGAACAAAAGGTCAATTTTATGGACACATCCGTGGTGCGGCCATACCCCAATACTTCATCAATGCATTTATTTACTATCTTTTATATTGTACTTATTTACTACTTTTTTGTACTGTGCTATATAAAATTGCATGTTGGTATGCTACATTCAGATAGTGCATTATATTCTTGTTCAACAGTAAACTAATGCCTTTTATCATGGTGTCAAGGGTATCTCCCCCACCCAAATCTACCCAATCATTCTTGGTGAGAAAGCAACAGCAAATTTGAATATGTTTCTAAACATTTCAACACCCATGACAAACAGTTTGAGAAACATTAAGGTAAGGGAGTTTTTCACCTTCTTCTCACCTCACCTTCCACTAGGCATCAAATCTAAACAAATTAATGAGGCAGAGCAGAAGGTGTGGGTAACAATCATATCTAATGTCAGGATTGGAGGCACCCACAACTCATCTGTACTCTCACAGAACCAAGAAGACCCAACTGTTATGTTAAAGTGTGCTTCAGGGACTCCATACGTATTTCGGGACCGGGAGCCCGATCATCATACAGAAAATGAAAGAGCAGAAAGAAATCAAGACCAGATGGGAGATCAATATCAAAGGGTTATTGCTTAAAACTGGCCAAATAAGGGAAAGATGAAGAAGGGACAATTCCTAAACTCAGATGGGGCCTCCATGAGTATCAGAAGGTATTGCATACTGTTAGAAATGGGGTCTCTAGTTGGCAGTGGTGTGGACCCTCACTCTAGTCAGGGTAAAGGAATCACACAGCTAAGATAACCATGCTCACCCCATTGATAGCTTGGCAGAAGCAGTCAGGCTTATCTCAGAGGCAATGTGTAAAATATTTGTATACACACACCCACAGTAACACAGTAAAAACACTACAAAAAGACTCAACACCAGCTTAGGAAAATAACAAACATTATCTGAACACCAAAACAACAAAAATCTATATACACAAGTAAATATATCACGTTTTTTAAAAGTTGAAATGAGTCTTAATCCATAGGAATCAATGATTCTATCTTTTTGTGCAATGTACCTGGGATGCGTCAACATTAACAATTGAGACAATGCTTGCCACAAGGGTGGTCGAGGTGGCAAAAAGCAAAGTGATGGGTGGGTCTTTACAGTGCAGGGGCGGTGTTGCATTGATTCTATCCTTGCAGAACAGGCAATGAATCAGTTCCTTACTGGCAGGGGAGGTGATGCATCAATTCTTTCCTTCAGCAAAGGTGATGCATTGATTTCTGGACACGCAGCCTTGGATCCTTACTGCGGTGCGGGTTCAATGAGAAATTGATGCCCCAGGATAATGCTTGGAAAATCCAGATGTGCTCTGTTGATGGAGCCGCGATGAAAGAGGTGCTGAATTCATACTACAGCCGCGAGACAGGCACTGCATTGATTCTCCAGCCGGGGGACAGGCGCTGAGTTTCTTTTTCTGATGCAGCATGTTGGTATGTGGATTTTCTTCAGGCCACCAGCCTACACTTCCAAGGGCCTAGGGACTGGAATCAGCACCACTTGGCAAGCCAGAACTCTCAGCAGAAGAACCCAGGGACTGGCAGATGAAGTCTTTCATGTCCCTGAGCATTCTTAACAGGAAGCAAGCTCAGTTCATGCCCTTGGAGAACCTTAGAAAGGAGGATGTAGAAAGCAAGACACAGTCCTTTCACTCCCAGGACAGAAGCAGTAAGCAGCAGGCCAGCACAACAACGCACCAGGCAGAGTGGCAGTCCCTCCTACAGCATCGAGAACTTCTTCCTGGAAGCATGCCCTTAGTCCAGAAGTTTTCTAACTTTGTTGGGTCAGATGTCCAGTACTTATACCCATTTCTCTCTTTGAAGTAGGCACAATTCACAGAGAAGTCTTTGTAGTGCACAAGACGCTGCCTTTCCCTGCCCTGGCCCCAGACACTTTCCGGGGGGTTGGAGACTGTTTTGTATAAGGACAGGCACAGCGCTATTCAGGTGCAGTTGTCAGCTCCTCCTACCATGCTAGCTCAAGAAGACCCATCAGGAAATGCAATGCATACCTCAGGTCTCTTTATGTGACTGTCTGGAGTGAATTCACAAACAGTCCAACTGTTAAACTGATCCAGCCATGTATTCCACAGAAAGACAGAGGCACAGAATGGTTATATAAGAAAATGCCCACATTCTCAAATTGGAATTTTCAAGCTTATAATTAAAAAAAACAACTTCACCTGTAGTGTAGCCATTTTAAGTATAGACCCGTGCACGTTAGTTTAACTACTATATATATACCAATACTAGGCCGCTGTGCACTTTGCCCTAGATATATTTTAGTCAGCTTCGCACTGTTATTTTACAATAACCAGTTTTTACGGTCTTGTTTTAATTTCTTCTATCACACTGTTTAGCTTAGTTCAGCACTGTGTTCTCAAATAATGCATTCTTGATCGCCCTGTGCTTCAGTCAAGGCTACAGTCTGGTACATTGCTGGTAAATGTGGTAGAAGTTTAGGGGCATATTTATACTCCGTTTGCGCCGAATTTGCGTCGTTTTTTTCGACGCAAATTCGGCGCAAAACTAACGCCATATTTATACTTTGGCGTTAGACGCGCCTAGCGCCAAAGTATAAGGAATGAGCGTCATTTTTTTGCGTGAACGCCTTCCTTGCGTTAATGAGATGCAAGGTAGGCGTTCCCGTCTAGAAAAATGACTGCGACGCAAATGCGTCGTATTTATACTCCCGGGCAAAAATCACGCCCGGGAGTGGGCGGGGCAAAAAACCCCGCATTTGCGCCTCTTTTTAACGCCTGGGTCAGGGCAGGCGTTAAGGGACCTGTGGGCTCAAAATGAGCCCACAGCTGCCCTCCCATGCCCCTAGGGACCCCCCCTGCCACCCTTGCCCACCCCAGGAGGACACCCAAGGATGGAGGGACCCATCCCAGGGACATTCAGGTAAGTTCAGGTAAGTATAATTTTTTTTATTTTTTTTATTTCTTTGGCATAGGGGGGCCTGATTTGTGCCCCCCTACATGCCTCAATGCCCAATGACCATGCCCAGGGGACATAAGTCCCCTGGGCATGGCCATTGGGCAAGGGGGCATGACTCCTGTCTTTACTAAGACAGGAGTCATGTAAATGGCATCTGGGCGTCGTTAAAAATGGCGCAAATTGGGTGGAGGCGATTTTTTTGCCTCTACCTGACTTGCCCCATTTTAAGACGCCCTAACGCCATTTTCCCCAACGCCGGCGCTGCCTGGTGTATGTGGTTTTTTTCCACGCACACCAGGCAGCGCCGGTCTGCTAGCGCCGGCTAACGCCATTCAATAAATACGGCGCCCACATGGAGCTTCAGAATGGCGTTAGCCGGCGCTAATTTTTTTGACGCAAAACTGCGATAGCGCTGTTTTGCGTCAAAAAGTATAAATATGGCCCTTAGTCTCCAGCATTCATAGAAAATACACATCCTTACGTAGGGACATTTTCTTAGAACATCTGCGTGTTAGTTATAAAAACACTTTCTAGTCCTAGTACATGTCAAGAGGGAGATTCCAGCCAGGGACCCACAACTGTATGCTGAATGCCCCGTTGCAGATGCTGATGCAGATTACAGGCCTTTGCTCAGGTATGAGGGTCGATGTCCTCCCGGGGGAACCTCACAGATTGCGGCATGCAAAATGCCCATCGCGATGCACATTCACAATTTGTGAGTCGGTACTGACTCGCAAATTGTGAATGCGACTCGCCTCCCCTTCATATTTGCGAGTCGCATCGCTATGCTAAATTGCTTTGTGACCGCGAATTTGGTTGCAAAGCAATTCGCAGTTACCACCAGTGTCACACTGGTGATAACCCATTCGCAAAAGGAAAGGGGTCCCCATGGGACCCCTTCCCCTTTGTGTATGTTGCCCAAAATGTTTTTTCAGAGCAGGCAGTGGTCCAAATGGTTTCGGAATTTTTTTATTTTGCAACTCGTTTTTCTTTAAGGAAAACGGGCTGCAAAATAAAATAAAAAAACTGCTTTATTTAAAAAGCAGTCACAGACATGGAAGTCTGGTGTCTTCAGCAGGCCACCATCCCTGTGAGTGCAGGGACTCGCTAAATGCGACCCACCTCATTAATATTAATGAGGTGGGTCTTTGCGACCCCATAGCGAATCGCAGACAGTGTCTGAGACACCGTCTGCATCCGATTTTGCGAATCGGAAATTGCGAGTCGCACTGACTCGCAATTTCCGATTCGCAAAATCGGAACTACCTACATCTGGCCCCCAGTTCCCCCCAAATTCTGATCCAGAGCTACAGGGGGTCCAACTTGATCCTGTCCTCTATAGGAGGCAAAACAACCTCAGAATGACACATAATTGAAGAAGCCGAATGAGGGAATGCTAAGAGTTGGCATAAAAAAAAATTCTCAACCCCCTGCAAAGGACCCATACCCACGCACCCCCAAACTCAAGCTGCATAGGGTGCTACAGCACTACACTTGCTTTTGGTAAATGTTGATTGTTTCTGAACTGACGTGTGCCCTCGTCGACATGCAGAAGTCAAGACCGACTCTATGACTCTTTAGCATTGCATTGCCTTACTGTTGAAAAAAGTGTGCAAGCACAAATTTTTACCTGCAGGGATACCAAGATAGTTAAATGTTTTCACCCTACAAATTTCAGGCCGTCCCAATAAAAATAATCTGGTTTTAGTGTTTTTGGGCCGATGCACATGGTAAATGATTTTCTTCAATGAACTTTAAGGTTGAGCTCCCCCGGATTTTTTTTGAAGGAATCTAAAAGGCATGTAATCCATTAGCGGTTCTGGAGATTAAGACCCGGTCATCGGCGTACAGTAAAACAGGGAGGGCACATGATTTCACCTTAGGCATATTCTGCCCTGCTTTACTCCAGTGTAGCTCTAAACCATTGATATAGATTAAGAATAATATGGGGGCCATCATGCACCCCTGCTTAACACCCAGTGGATTTGATAGCAGGGGAAAGGTCACCCTCAGGACCATACCTCACCCTAATCAAACAGTCCCAATACATCCTCTGCAATAGATCATGTATAGCCTTATAAATACCCATTGCAGTCATAAGGCAAAGGAAAGGTCCATAAATGCTAGGTGAATGGACCCTTTCCTTGCTTTGTCATACTTGCTTATGACCAGCTGAAGGTTCAGGCATTGTTCTGCTGTGCCCACCCTTGGTCGAAACCCATACTGTTCTCTAGAAAGAGGCTGATTTTCCTCTAGCCAGTCCTCGAGCTGAGTAGCAATAATTCAGCCCAGACGTTTGAGAGAGCTGTCTAAGAGGAAATCGGGCCATAACAGCAAAGTGAATGACGGTCCCCTTTCTTAAAAATGGGGACAGTCGTTGCTTCTTTACAAGACTAATGGGAACCACTTTAATGAAAACTTTAAAAATGTTCGCTAAAATTGGGGCCCAATGTGCAGAATTGTCCATCTGGACCTTTGGCTTTTTCTGTAGGGTTTTGATTGTGTGTGACTAATACGTCCTTTGCCAAGATGTAATCACTGAGGTCAGGAGGGGACCCCAGGTTATCAAAATCTACCTTATCATGCTATGGGATAGACTCTGAATTACCAGATTAAAAAGGCTGTTCTAGTGGTCCACCCAAACCTGAACTGGGATAAACGTGTGCACTGAGGGCTTTTCAAACCCTGGGAAAACTGGCCAATTAACAGCCTTCCAGAATAGTACAGAATCCTTTGAGAATCTCTTTCCAAGTCCTGCTGTGCTTAAGCATCAGCAGTGAGTCCATATCCTAGTTGGCATAACACATCAAAGGTTGGGGACCAGCTGAAACATGCAAGCAAAAATTCTGTTGAAAAAGATCTACTAAGTATGTCAAATTGACACTGTCTTATCATCACCCTATACGTCTATCAATCTGTCCCTTATCTCCACTCTCGGACTTATCCCAAACCCATTCTACTACTATGTTCTCCAAAATAACCCTGCTTAGGCTGTTCCCTCCTATATCCCTCCAGGGCCACACCAAACCATAGTTTACTACTATGATCTCCCAAACAAACCTACTAAATTCTCCATCATGTATCACTCCTTTAACTCATCCCAAACCTCATTTTATTACTATGATCTCCTTATTCCCTTTCTACATACTCTTCCCTCCTACATCTCTCCTTTACTCATCCCAAAACTCATCTTACTGCCATGATCTTCCAATTAACACTTCTGTATTCTTCCCTCTTCTATTTCTCCTTTATTCTATTCAATCCAACTAACAAGCTCACATGTCCTCCACTCAAATCAACTCATACCCCCCTATACGTATAGTATTCTCATAATTCCCTATACTAAACCACTACTAATTCTTTTGGGTTCCAGAGTAGTGTGCTACTCACCAAAACTGTTTCAATGCCTCACCAGAGGTAGTAAGTGCTATATAAACACAATCACAAATTAAAAATTGCTTCTGCTCTTAGCTCTAACCTTCTAGCCTCCAGGGTACATTTATAACCTCTCCTAGATCTCAGCACATCCACTTTATAGTGTGGTTTAGAGGTGAGGGCTAGTAACTTTCTCCTATGGATTAAGCCATCCAATAGGTAGCCCTGTCCTAAGAGCTTTATTCTGCCTCAATCCCTTATCTACAGATATAGACAGGGTCTTAAAAGAATTAGAGATAATCTTGGCGGCCTCCTCTTAGGGTCAGTACTAATATTGCTTCCCTAGTCTCCATCAGTATCTTAAGCAAGAAGGCCTCCATATCCACCCTTACCAAATTTACTCACACACCCTTATTGCATGAGTGAAAGGGACACAGACTCTCCTGCTTCCATAATACCCTCTCCAAGTGACAGTCCAGCAGAAAGGATAGGGGGCTGTGATCGCTAATACAGGAAAAAGACACAGTGTAGTCTAATATCAAATTAGAAAGATCACAGGAAATCATAATAAAATCATTATTACTGCCCTTTTGAGCACCATTGTACATGGGGGGTAAGCGGGCTCCCATTGCCTTACAGTCTTTAGGAAATACCAAAAACCTGGTGGCCATCACTCTATTCATAGCATCTCCAAAGGGGGTGTGCTGGAAGTGTACAACTTCCTCACCATTAGTTGTCTCCATACCACAGGTAGAGAGATCCCTGTTCCCACACAACCTTGTGTTGAAATCCCCCACCCAGACTATGGCCCTTATTACGACCCTGGTGGATGGAGGTATTTTGGAGAACAGTACTGACAGACGGTACTCATCCCCAAAATATGACACTGGCGGTTTGTCTCAAGCCAAACCAACAATGTGCCTCTCCATCCGCCAGGGCAGTAACAGCCGCTGGGCTGAAGACTTCAGTCCTCAGCCAGGCAGCCGTCACTGTCCCACCCACGAGAGTATGACCCTGCCTATCGCCATGGTTTTCGTGGCTTCCTTACTGCCACGAAAACCATGGAGGTAGTCACTATTAATGAGAGGGAATTCTGTCCCTGTCACTGATAAGGGCCTCCCCTGCCCCCGTCCCCATCCCCAGAGCACTCCCCCCTCCCACTTCAGACCCCCCACATTCACACACCATCATACACACGCATACACACACTCATAACCACATTCACCCATACATGCATACATCCATTCACACACACATCCACACACACTTACATACATACAAGCACCCACACATTCACACAACACAACATACACTCACACTCACAACCATGCATGCACACACGCATTCCACCCGCCACACACGAGCATGCACTCACACACAAACATAGACCCACACACACACACACACACAACACCCTCCTCCCCTGTCGGAGCACCCGACTTACCTGATTGCAGGGGGTCCTCCGGCAGAAGACAGGGCGCTGCTGCCAACAGCAGCATCCGCCAGCAGAACACCACCAGGCTGTATCATGTGGCAGCATAATATGGTATGCGGGGATATACTGGCGTGGCGCTGCTGCTGGCAGCAGCACCACCTTATCGCCATCCGCCGCCATGGCCGCAGCGGGAATTCCTCCATCCTTCTGGTGGAATTCCGGCTACGGTCATAATATGGCGGATGGCAGGTAGCCGCGCCGACGGTATTTTGGTGGCCGTCACCACGGCGGTAGGTTGTTAATACCGCCTTTGTCATAATGAGGGCCTAGTTGTCTCCTTTTCATAGCTATCTTGATGGCTCGCTAAATTCTTCTCAAGCTCTTCAATTAAAGTGAACAGGTGAGAGTAAAAAAAAGTTGTTATACATATTAACCAAGATCACATCAAATTAAGAAGGATCTACAACAACTGATAATTGGGCCTGCAGACATTTACTTTAATACATAGTTGGTTAATGTAACTGCCTTGGCTCAATCTGCACAAGGAAGAGTTACAGCACTACACAGGGTAAACTACCCCTTAACACTGAAGTACTTAGTGGCCCAGGTCCCTTGCAAATATATGCAATATCTTCTTTATTACTTTCTGAGAGCAAATCAGGATTTGAATTTTTGGAGTTAACCCAAGCTATATTCTATGACATGACCCTCAACCCTCTCTGCCCACCCCTTTCCCCCTATGAGCTGGACTCGGAACCTGAGGATGACATTATGGAGCCCTCCTCTGAAGGGTCAGCCTCCCTGACCTACCCTGTTGTTACCAAACAAATGGGAGTGGGAAATGTCCTAAACAACTGCAGATGTTTACACGCAAGTGTAACAATGCTTGCTGGAACAACTACTTTTTTCTGTGCCATAACCATGCTTCTGCCAAACTACACTTATGTGTGGTTGAGGCAGAGAAAAAGGCAGAGAGCAGTCTAATGGATCGGAAGAGGATGCGGTGAGGTAAGTGGGGCTGGGGGAGGGTTGAAGGTAGTTTTTAGGGGTGGGCGGTGGATTAAGGGCTTGGGGATGGTGGTTGCTGTCGGGATATTTTTTTTAGCGGCAGGGTTGGAGGTTTGGGGACGTTTTGTTTTTAGGGCTTAGAACGGGTGGGGCACTGAGTAGTTTATTTTTTTAGGGGGATGGTGATTTTTTTTTTCATAGGGCTTAGGGTGGGGAGCGGGGTGGTTTATTTTTTATGGGCTGGCAAGGTTCTAAGGAACGGCAGGAGGAGTGGAGGAAGGATCGGAAGAGGATGAGGTGAGGTAAGTGGGGTTGGTTTTAGTGTTTAGGGTGGGTGGGGGGTTTGCTGTAGTTTATTTTTTAGAGGCGGGAGTGTGGGGGTTGTGGTAGTTTTTTTAGGGCTTAGGGTGGGTAGGGGGTTAGAAAGTTTATTTTTTGGGGGCAGGGGTGGAGAAGCAGGGTAATTTATTTTTGGGGTAGGGAAGGTATAAGGCAGGGCAGGCCAGAGGGTAGGAGAGAATAGGAGGAAGGATCAGGAGAGGATGTGGTGAGGTAAGTGGGGTTGGGGTTGGGGGCAGGGTTTAGGGGTAGTTTGTAGCGGTGGGGGTAGATTTAGGGCTTATTGGGGTAGTTTATTTGCTAGGGGCAGGAGTGGAGGGGGTTGGGATAAAAAAAAAAATAGGGTTTAGTTTGGGTGGGGGGGGGGGTAGATTGCCTATAAGTAGTGGGGAAAGTTATAGAGCTCAGGCCGGGTGGGGGTGCTGGGGTAGTTTAGTTTTTAGGAGCGGGGTGGGGGGATCAGGGTAGGTTTCTTTTTAAGGCTTCGGGGTAGTTTAGGTATTGGGGTAGGGGAAGGTTTTTGGGCTCAAGGAGGGTGGGGTTTGTCGGGTGGTTTTGTTTTTAGGGGCATGGGTAGGGGTCAGGGTAGATTTTTTTGGGTTGGGGAAGGTTTTAGGGATCAGGGTGGGTGCTGGGTGTCTGGGTAGTTTAATTATTAGGGGTGGGGTAGTGTTGGGCCTCAGGGTAAGTGGGGGGGGGGTTGGGATACTTTTTTTAGGCTAAGAGGGGGGTTTGTATGACAGACCCATGCATGCCATTTCCACATATGCCTTTACTAGTCATGCTTTTACAACAAAATTCTTTGTAAAGGCATGCATGGAAAAGACGCAGATGTGGTGCTGACCGTGTTGTTAAGGCAAGCGTGGTTCTGGCGTGGGTGATTCTGTCTTACATCAAACAGGAGTCTGTCCAGGTTGGCTCCTGCTAATGCATAGTCAATCCAAGTCTTCTAGTCAAACAAGAGCCTCCATTTAGTCATGTGGGTGAGCCGGGATTTGAACCCAGGTTTCCTGGTCACACCTAGTATATTTAAGCAACTGACTAGATTACTTTTTTTTATCTCAGTCCACTTTAGCACTAGAAAAAAGTGCCTTTGTACAAATCTGTGAGATGAATAGTAGACTGTGATAAGTCACAGGTTAATTTGACACAATATTAAAAAAGGTACATAGTGAAGGTAAGTTGCTATGAGAAACCATATGCTAACATCACTGACATCACTGACTTTATAAGACTTTACATAGCTAGTCAATGCAGGGGTCAAATTGCATTAAAAAGTATGGATACTGTGATCCTGAGTACAATTGGGACAGAGTCATTGAGCATAGAGGCAGAGCCCTAGGTGTGACTAAAAAGAACAAAATATTCTGTCACTATTTTGTTGATCTTCCACCATCTAGTATTTGCATATAAAATAATTCATATCTTAAATGAAAAATAATGAAAGTTAAACTAATCATTGGGAATACCCTACTACACACAGTATAGAATTGGCTGCCACAAAATATGGCAATAAATTTAGGTTAAGGACCAAAACGTGTTTTGAAAGTGTACATCTTAGTAATATACAGATTGAACCTAGGGCAAACAGTTTTACAACTGCTCATTAAATGCACAAACTTCTCAGGTCAGCTAAAAACACCCTGACAATTCCTGTAAACACAAGCATTTGCAATGTAATAGGTCTCGCATTTGCTTGAGTTAGAGGTATTGGCATTGTAAATTGATAGCTGGACTTTTCTTGCCACATAAAGTGGTCAACCCTGCCTTCCTAAGTTGGTCTTTCCTGCCACATAATTCCAGTAGCCCTGCACATAACTAAAGCACTTCCATTTACCTCCTTCCTCTATTTGCAGCAAAAAATTAGTGTTGCCATTTAGCATCTCACCAAAGATCTGATCACCGATTACAGAGTGTAAGGAAGGACTGATAAAAACTTGTAGGCAATTCACAAAAGCACTTATGAGTATGGGAAGAGGTACTATAGGAGTAAGCATTTACAAACTCTTACATTTATCTGCGAATGTGCACCGAAATGTCCAACTCTGTAGTACGAAAAGGGCACAATCCTTTCAATTTCTACTAGTTGTATATTTTTGTTAACGTATTAGGTCTTTTGAGGACAAATCACAAGGCATTTAAAATTATGTGGATGAGTATTGCATGACGCCTCGTCTAGATACTCGTACAAGTCTTTCTGAATTGACCCCAGTAGTGACCAGACTCCATCATTCTCCTACTGTCCAGGTGAACTCTTTATGTTGATTCAGACAGCTATGAGTTTCCAGAAAAAGATTGGTACTAATGGATTCAAGTAAACAGTATTCCTATTTATTTGTTACATTTGATAAGCATGCAAAAGTCATGTTGAGCATATGTGGCGCTGGGACTGGCAGAAAGTAGCCCATGGTAATGGGCATCATACAACCAGCCACAGTATATGCTCTTCGGAGTCTGTCCACTTGAGCCAATATGCTACCAGCCATGGTGCACTGAGGAGCCATCACGAAGTGTGTCAGGGGCAACAACTCATACTCATGGATATTATACATCAATGTGTTACTCTGAGACACATACATCCAGTCCCAGCTGTACGTTCTGAGGAGTCCAGACAGGAACATCAGAGAAGAAACTCTATAGAATAGGCTTTATACAACCAAACTAAAAGTTCTCAAAAGTTAATCTGAAATTTGCCAGACAGTTAGTAAAAAAAAAACAAATACAGGACTATGGGGCAAATTGGGTGCAGTTGTACACCGTACCCAAAAAACATTCATACCACGCAGGGGATACAGAAAGCAACTTATAAATACTAAAATGACAATACAATACCAGAGCTACTATGGAGTAATCCTGATGGAATTTTTTAGTACAAGTAAAGGGTGATCTTTGGAGAAAAATCTGAAAAATCTCAAGTGTGGCACAGGATAATATTCTGGCACAAAATGTGTGATTTTTGAGGTAGGTAATGTCTGGGCCACTAGGATTATGTGATTCTGTGTCTGCAGTGTTTTGTATAATTATGGATGTGCTGCATTTGCCACATAATACATCGTTTGTTGCATAATCTACAGATTTTAACAAAAAACTGTATCTGGCTCAAACAGATCAAAAGTTATGACAAACGAGATAACGCTTTCCCACGCAGTCGAATGGTCTTTGAAAAAAGTTGACTAGTCATCTTGCAGTTGTTCATTTCTGCATTTGATTGTTAAATAACTACTAATTAGGTGAACGCCTTGACCGGTTTTACCATGAGTAAAAATGACAAAATAATGAAGAAATACTACCACAAAGTGTACCAGGTTATACCGCATAATATTCATTTTTGCCACATAATTTAGTCAACCCTGATGCATAATTTGGCCCTTGCATGCCATATAATTCTCGTAGCTCTGGGTCAAGTGCAGCATAAATACGTGGCTTTTCGATTGAGCCCTCTCATAATAAACAATACCAGGGAACACAATGAAAAGAGTGTCATTTCTATAATATACTTTTTAATATGTAGAGTTTCTTTGGTAGTGTCTCGATTAACTATGGCACTATCTAACACTGTTTGGAACAAATGAAGGGTGGGTTTTAACAATAGATTTCAAAGGTAGAGTTTGGGTTTAAGGGGAAGAAGGCATGATTGGATTAGAATGAGAATTATTTATCACCTGTTAATAGTGTGTTAACAGGGACTAGTAACTTGAGAGAAACACATGGAAGCATTTTGCAACAAACAGAAAGTATTTTATTCGACCACTGGCACTTGTCAGGAGTCAAACACCATTTTTAGAGAGCAGTGATAATACCTGAAAAAATTAATTGTTGGATATAATTGGGAGGATCTCTCCTGGATAATAGGTTAAATATGTTCGGCCATGGATTAGCAAACGCAAAGCAGCGATTATGAGCAGTAAACAAATGTTGGCCAATAAATTGCACTGTGGCTATAGTTAAAATACACAGCTATATGCCCTTCCTTTACCCCTCTACCAGACATTACATGCTGCGGCTATCAATGGCTCTGCGTCTGACACCGAATACCCACCCCCAGCCACTCATCCCAGCGCTACACTAAGCAGCTTTCCACAGCAAGAAAGGCAAAGGGTAGAATCTGGAAGGTGGGAGTCTGCAGACGGAAGCCGGTAGGGGGGCTATACTACACTAATACAAAATGTTTGTGAAAGAGAAGACGAACTATTACAGCGACGAGGAAATTAAAAGGTAGACCGACGTAGGAAAAATAAGCAAACTACTACTTGGCCAACAGGTTCTTTTCAAGTGATGTGAGTGTCTTCTTTGACAGTACGACTCTAACTGTTTTAAAAAAATCTTTTGAAACAAATAAGGGTTATTACTTATGAGCACACCCAAAACCGTGTAAAATGTGCATCGTTTTATTCAAACGCGCAAACAACACAAAAAAGCTTACAATACTATTTTTTATTACAATTGTTTATATGATCTTTCATGGTCTTCCTTTCTTGTATGACCGTTCGTCATTCGAGTAGTATTGCATCGGAAAACCTCTACATGGCTGCCACGTTTAAACTTCAAGGGAATTAATTGTGCAAGTGTAAGTGAATGTACTTATTTGTTACCTGTCATTTTCATGTTTAATCATAATTGGGAATTGGGAATGCATACCACTTCTAAAAGAATTCTCCATCGCGTCATATTTTATATACACTACCGCACAAATTTGATAGCTCGTTTTGAATTTATTGTAATGTTCACATTTTATGTTTGATAACTACATCGTTCCATGTGTGATGTGCTGCGCCAGTCCAAGGTTTTCCTTTGAATTCAGGACTTGTAGTCTTGTCTTTTTATAAAAGAAGCCTACAAGTCCCAGATTTCAAAGGAAAACAAGCATTTGGAATGCAATAGTCTTGTGTTTGCTCGAGTTAGAGGTCTTAGAGTTGTAAATTACTGACTGGACTTTTCTTGCCACACAGACTAAAATTAACAAGAGGGTGACAGCGAGAGCGGGCTGGCACTGGAAAAAGCCCCCCACTGCTGTTGGGTTATGTTTATAGTGGGAGCTGGTGAGGAGGAGGGGCTGATTATACACCCATAGTGTAAGACAAACAGGCCAATACTGAAAGATAAAAGTCCCCTTCAGAAGAGATAAACAGGACATAACGTAATTATACAGTAGTTTGGGGTGCTCCCAAAGAGAAAAAGTCAGGACACAGAGGCAGAACTGACCACAAGCAAGCAGGGATTTTGGAATGACAGTGGAACCACCAAATGAAATCACTGGAACCCACAGTATAAGTATACTTAAAAAGTATACAACACGTCGACGCTACGCCCGACCTAAAAAGCAGTCCTTCACTTCAAGCAGCTTAAAGTGAACTCTTATCAATTGACACCTTTACTGGTATTCAAGCAGCCTTTACATGTGCAGATTAACCAGTTGTACACATCTCCATTTCTTTAAGGCAGCTGGCACCCTGGCAAGAAGGCTGGTTTCTAATTAAGCTGTCTGTCCCTCCTTCTGGATCACTGCACTGGAGACCTCCTTCCTTCTGCTTCAGCAGATCCATCTCAACCATCTGTCCTTTAGCACAAAGGCTAAAATAACAGACTAGGACAATGGGCAATAAAGTAAAATCACGGATAGTCTGTGAAAATTACGGATGGGTGGTCATCCTATCTGAGATCTGCAGGATCTCAATTGATCCGGTGTATTTCACACAGATAGTTCAGTTGCTGAAAGTGGAGGAATGATGATTAACTAGGGAATTCGGTGTGTCTTCCCAATCCCCCTGCAATTACTCATTTCTAAGGGAACGCTTGGAGTACCACCCATTATGCCTGGTAGCTTCACCCACAGTGTTGCAGATGCCTTCTATATCAATAATTCTGAAGGGCAGAGTAACGGGTTCAAACTCCAAGGTCCTCATAATGAGACTCGACATAAAAGCATTAGAATCTTAATTCATTTGAAATATTGCACAAGAGTGTGGTTCATATCCTAGGAGCTATATATGAAATGGTCCTAACACCATCCAAGGGAGGACGGTAAATTTATGGGTTACACAGTTAGCCAAAAACAGAGAGGACAACAGAAATTCCTGACCTGTTTGTGGAGTTGAACGTTTCCACAAATATTCAAAAGCAGGTCTATGATAAAGTTATAATCGTTAATCTAAAGTGCATTCTGAATTCCTCTATTGCAGATTGGAGAGAGTAAGTATCAATCAGGGTAGGTTTGTTTGCTGGTTCACTTGTGTTAGAAACAATCCAGTAAAGGAGACTGGGAAGATTGTCTTTCTGGCTTTCTGCAATCTCATTGCTCATACTAGTAGGAGAAGTGCAATCGAACAATGTACAGACCATGCAATGGTAGGCACCTTCAAACTCTCCACAAAATGTCATGTGCAGAGTGTCTGTGAAGCAGAGGAGAGATAGATGGTCATTTATCTCCATGCTACACTTGAGAACATTTGTCATCCTTAGTGTAACTGCAGCAGAACCCACCTTCCAGGTGCCATGCCTCATACTCTTAAAGGCTGCACCTGCAAGTGAAGAGTCCGGTGCTTAAAGAGTGGACAGGTAATGGTCATTGGCACTGAGTGTTATTTCTGGGCACTAAGACTTAAGGGATCCTGGGGATCCAGAAGTAAACGCTGCCTGTGGCCGACCACATTCTCACTTTAATAAAAGTCTGGGTAGAGTGGGCCATAAATGTGTAGTGTTAAGGGTCAACAGCATGGCCCTGCCAAGGCATGCAACATTTGCCCCTAACAGACTGGCCATTGCCACAGGTTGCTGCTACCCAGGCCCAGCCTGTCTGCTTAGACCCCTTAGTGTAACTGCAAACTTCAAAGTAATTCCTACAGGTTGGTGCTTGTTCATCAACAGTTGGTGTTGTTGGCACCTCCTCTATCTCAGTCCCAGTAGACTAGTGTCCATTTGCCCTGGTACTCATATATCACATGGTTTGCTCGGTTCTATTACCCGTTGCAAACATTGCCGAGATCCAACCACAACTCGAAGTAGAAGGTCTGGGACATGCCGAGTAAGGGACTGGCACTGCGAAAGACTGAGGCACAGAACCGCCACAGAGACTTTCTCCGCACAAGAAAACTTTTGTTCTCAAACCATCGCTTCAATCTACCTTATGCTTTGTTAGCACAAAAGTGTAGCTTGCGAGGACCATTATGTGCACGGATTAGTTCACACCTATATGTCTTCATTGTAATATATAAACGTACTCAAGTAAAGGAACATGGCTGGGTTAGGCTCATTGATCTGGAAAGCTGGAGCTGAACTACTGCAAGTGAATATCTTTATCATGTTACAGCACTGGAAAGATTGAAATACAATTTAATAAATGTAAAATCGAATGAGGAGAAAAGTTCTTGGGCTACGTCTATTTACAGGTGCTCTCCCTTTTCCAGCAAGCGCAGGAGTGCATGCCTTTCCTGACTAGTTTCCTTTGGTAACGCATCCTTTTATGATAATTTATTACACATCAGGACTCGTTTTAGGCCAATGAATCTTTTGACCCAGTTGAGAGACACCTTGGGACGAGATAGGTAGTCACCATAATAATCAATATGTCAACAATGTCATCTATATTTACTATAACAATGCAATTGACTTTAGTTGAAGACATTTAATTAAACTCAAGACACACCCATGACCTTACAGTCATGAATAACCACACCAGTTTAGTAGAATTTTATGATGTTTATTCCCTATTGGTTACAATTCTAATAGCAAATGTATTAATCTCAAAAGCAAAACGTTCATCAACATTGTCATAATTTGGCAACTCGAATAAGACTTCATCAAAGCAAGAAACGCAATTGTTAGAACATAACACAGCGTTGACATAGAAAAACTTCAACAGAGTGTCATAAATGCGTCAGTTCAACAAAGCATGGATTCAGTCATTTGTCTATTTGCGTCAGTCTATTGAATACCTGTCCTAACCTCAAATTAGCATCGGCATGTTGGGCTTCATGCAAAACAATTTAGAACACCAATTTGGAAAACATCTAACTAAGGTCTCTGTCAAAAGTAGCAGTTGGTACCTAGAAAGGAAAAGCAAACAGACAATCACAATTTCATTGTCATAGTTACCCTCCACTTGGGGTCAGCAGACAGGTTCAGTCTTCGTCTTCAGGACATAAGTCAATTTGCAATCAGTCAGGAACTCAGCTTCGGGCAAAAGGGCAATAGGGTACTCCCCTCATAAGGAGGTAAAGTGTAAAATGGGCGATCTAAGGAAAAGGATGGTTTAAGTAAAACCAGCAAGTCACCAAACAGAGTGACAAAGTTTCTGGATCAAATCAATAGCATTTCCCTAACCAATCTGGTCACTTCTGTGTGTCAAGGGGTTTTATCTCTTTTTCATTGTACATTCCACTAAAACCTAATTGGACAAGGGGTTGCACCCCACTATCTTTAACCAATTGAATTAAAATTATGTCATTAAATCTTTCACCCCGCATCAGTTCTCAGGCGTTTTATTGGTCCACATGATTGACGTCTTTAGAGGTAGAATGTCCGGTATGATTTCATTCTTTTGTAATTCTTTGCACATCTTCGGTCAGTAGCTCCATTGACTGTACCGGTTTGGGTGACCTTGTATTTAATATTAGTCTACACTGTTGCATTCAATTAATACATTTCTACAAGAGCGGTGAACTTCATGAGAACGGATCTACTATAGTTACATTCTGCTTCTAGTTTGAAGAAAACAAGAGTTCATGTCCTTTAGCAACTCAGCACACTGCACGTTAGGAAAAACACATTTAATATGAGAGTCAGGCAGGTAGGCCTCGACTCATGCTAACTAAGGCCTAAAGATATTCATTAGCAAAACTTTAATAACGAAATCATTAATGATTAGTATGAAACCATTTAAATTCAATAATTCATAAACATTAGTTATTTTCATTAGTCCCCGTATACATTGGTGGCCACTCCCCGTGGGCACATCTCAAGTGCACGTTTTAGCAAAACATATTAATATAATTTCTATGCGGCATTATTGTACATTAGTTCACAAACATCTCATGTTAATATAGATTATATAAGCTACGCTCTCTCAGTCCCTCCTCTGATGACGCTCGTCATCACATAAACCTTTCCCTTAACCTCTCACTTTACGCATGACTTTCATTTCAAAATCTTGACCTTTGTGTGTACTTTCCCAAATTTCATTGAACATTTTCTCTCTTTCATTTTCTTCATTTCTTTTACTTCGTTTTGTCAAATGTATTCTGACTCTTTCATTAATTTTGCATGCACCCCATAAACCCAATAGACAAATTAGAACAATTAATAGACCCCCTAATATTTTTGCAAGAACCCCATTCCAAATATTACTAAACCAATTCCCTACTCTAGCAATTCCTTTCCCCACTTTCTCCCAAACTCCAAGTTCCTTCAGATCCTTCAAATCTGCACTATCTCTAGTTAGGTTATTAAGCATATTTCTAATCTTTCCACTATGATCCGGGATGGAAGCACAACAATGGCGCTCGTTAAGCATCTTACAGACTCTGCCGCTATTCGCTAAAAGAATGTCTAAAGCAAGCCGGTTTTGAAGAGTCAGAGCTCTTTCCACAGCAAGTTCAATATCCATCAAGAGTATAGCTCCTGTAAAATTTGTCAGCATGTTCTCCACAATAGTAGACAACTTTTGAATCTTTATGGAGTTTAGGATAACCCCTGCTGAAGGAATTATGGCTCCAAATATGTCACCAACGACAGCAGCCGCTGTCTCTCTCTTTTGTCTAGTATGTTGTAATTCAGACATTTTAGGTTTTTGTTTTAAGTCATCAATCTGCTAAATCTTTGGGAAAACTATCCCCAAATAACATGTCCCATACAATCCTTTAGGGAGATGGTAATAAGCATTAAGTCCACATAAATAATCGATTCCAGGGATCGCTGGATCCTGTCCATTTAACATGAATGTCCATTTACTCTGAAACAAAAACACATGCCTGCATTCATTCGTTCCCACAAATAAAGTGTCATGATCAGATTTTGGCCTATAGATACAAAGCCTACCTACATGTAATGCATCTACGGCTAATTTGCCCTGTGTCTTTATTGCGGTGTAAGCATAATCATTTGCATATGTGCATTTTTCTAAGCCCTTTTCTAGTCTTTCTTTCAGTGCTTTGCGTCTATCATCAGTGTAATCTAAAAAGCTCTTCTCTACAGGTGTTAGTAAACAGGTCAGATTGTTGCGGTGCGCATAAGCTGTCCCAAATGTTAGTGTCGGCTCAGAGAAACCTCTAACTAATTTTATACTATGTTCCTTAACTAATTTGTTCAGAAACTCAATCAGAAGGCGCAAAGGAAAACACTACATCTAAATTAGAATAAAAATATTGCACATGTTCTTGATCATAGAATCTTGTTAGTAGCAAAGTACAGCTTATCCCGTATGTTAGAGGCAGGCTATGGTAGGTGACCCATTATTATACTGACGTAGGGATCTTTGTACACACATAACAATTCTTTGCATCCATTGTGTCAACATACTCATTCAGCAAGCGATAGAAGACATTAGTTGACAGTTCCCCCTTTGAGTTAGTTCCTGCATGTAAGTATTTTACATCCTGCTCAAACTTCTCCCAGGGTGTTAGTGTAGCAGTCTCAGGTTTTGAAGCATTGTTAGTCACTTTCTTGTCAATCCATGGCATTCCCACAATCACACCTATAATTATTATTGCACACACAATACCTAATATAGCACTCAACCAACCACACATCCTACTTTTCTTACTCTTAGTGTAAGCCATGGTCTGTAAAGAATCAGATAGCAGAATAATATAAACAAACAATCAACTTGAGGATGATATAAAAGCTCTTTTTTTTTCTTTCTAAATCGCAGTCTCTTTTTCTTTTGCGTGTATTTACAGCATTTCACTCACCCCAGGACCCCTTTTGTCAAATCAGGTTAGCAGCTTGTCATAATCGTTTTTTCAGAGTCAAATCAGGTTTCAAATGTCACATCCGGTAATTTATCAGTCTCTTTTCTCAGCTTTTCAGCTTTCAATTTCAATTTTCAATATTTAACACAGTCTTTTTCTGACTTCTGTTTAAATTCAGGTACCGTAGTATTGGCCTGGTACCTCTTGATCAAAACAGAATGCTAAGAATTCTTGTTGCCATTCAGATGTCGTTGCATATGCCCATTCAGGATATGCGTACCTTTTATTTGCAACTCTTTTTCTTTTCAGTCTGCGTTCACTTTGCAATTCTCCTTCACTTAAATCCTCTTTTCTAGTTGTATCAACTACTTCCTCTATTGTGTCTCCAGGGACCACCTTCTCTATGGCAGCTTGTGGCTTTGGTCAGTTATCTCCTTTATGTGTTTTCTTCCTGCTTGGCCTTTCAGGACGTTGAACAGCACCCTCCTCTTGTGCTATGGTGTTTTCTCTGGACAGACCTGCAAGTGGCTCAGGAGGATTTGGTGTGCTTTGACCTCCCTCTGCTCTTTCCCCCTCGTCTTCATGGTCTGTAACAGGTTCAAGTTCTAACCCGTATCCGTCTACTTCTGGGAGAACCTCTCCTTGTCTGAGTTCTCCTGTTACCTCTACTGAGATAGGCTCACCGTCACCTCTCCTGAACTCATTTACTGTTTGAGGGACTAAGCCATCCTCATTGGGCTCTCCTTCAGTCTCAGTTCCCCTTTGGATACTCTCCGTCCCTGAGACTTCTTTCTCTGGGGTTGTTGTTCTCGGACGCTTTGAGTTCCTCATCAGTTGGACATGTCACCTTCTTTGTGTGACTGGCATGTATCCAGTTGGGAACGTCTGCACATTTCACAGCAGTGGTTGTTGTCAGAATTACTTGATATGGCCCCTTCCAACACGGCTCCAAACACGACTTCCTCACGTGTTTCTTGACAACCACCCAGTCACCGGCCTTCAGGGTGTGACCTGGATCACTGATCGGTGGCAACGTGTTAGCCTCCACCTGGTGAGAAAAAGAGCGGACCACATGAGCCAGACCCTTGCAGTAGTCCAACACCATATCATCTGTGATATTCACAAGATCATTTGCAGGTACTGCGGGAAACCTCATAGCTCTGCCCATGAGTATCTCATGGGGAGATAGTCCCGTTTTCTTGTCAGGTGTGTTTCTCATTGACATCAGCACTAAGGGTAATGCATCTGGCCACTTCATATTGGTAGCTGCGCACATCTTTGCTATTCTCGATTTCAAAGTACCATTCATCTGTTTCACTAGTCCTGATGCTTCAGGGCGGTAGATACAGTGCAGCTTCTGCTCAATGTCTAATGCGGCACACAAGAGCTTAATCACCTCATTGTCGAAGTGTCTGCCCTTATCTGATTCTAAAGAGACCGGGAATCCGAACCGTGGTATCAACTCTCTAAGCAACAGCTTTGCGACTGTGAGACTGTCATTCCTACGGGTGGGGTAAGCTTCAATCCAGTGACTGAAAACACACACAATCACCAACATGTACCTCAAGCCACCACACACAGGCATTTCAATGAAATCCATTTGCATCTTGCTAAATGGACCTCCAGCTCTCCCTATGTGGTTCAAAGTCCCTTTTCCTGCATTTATCTGTTGACAGATGATTCACCTGTGACAGGTAACCTCTGCGGCTTGCCTGAATTTCGGATTGAACCAATCAATTTTGATAATCTGATCATTGCATCTCTTCCAAGGTGTGCCTGACCATGGTAAAGCGTCTCAAATTGTGACAATAGACTGTTTGGCAAAACCAACTTCCCCTCCTCTGAGACCCACAAGTCGTCAGCTCTTTGTACACATTGCATTCTTTGCCAGGAACGTTTTTCCTCTCTGCTAGCACGACCTTGCAGTGATTTTAACTTATCTAATGTATCAACTACTCTTAATGCAAATTTAAAAAATGTTTCATTTTCAGTTTCCGGTAACAGTTCCCACTGATCCTTAAACGATGTACAGTTCAATGCGCAAAACCTTGCGACTTGATCTGCATAGCCGTTTCCCATTGACACAAAGGGGGTCATTACAACATTGGCGGTAAAAGGCGCTTACCGCCGTGCAGAAGACCGCCAATACACTGCCGTGGTGGCGGCATTCCGCCACAGCTATTATGACCCACATCTTGGAATCCGCCGAAATTTAGACACCCACACAACACCGCCACACCAAAGGTCAGTGATAAACTGGCGGAAACAAATCCTCCACGCCAACAGAAACACGGCCATGCTATCACGACCCACGAATCCACGCAGTGGTCTTTCAACCGCGGTATTCCATTGGCGGTACACACCGCCGCGCTCAAAATACACACACATCTACAAAACACCGCCACATTGGACAATTATAAATACACACACCTGATACACATACAAACAACACTCCCACACACCCAATACAATATAAAACACACACCCACATCACCCACAAACCCCAACGACCAAAAATTAGACACGAAGGCGACAGAGAGAGAGCACAGAATAGACAACCCCACTACACAGAGGCACACAACACCATCACCCACACAACATCCACGCACAAAACACCACACACCACTACACTCACCACAACCATCACCACATACACCACCCCACACATCACACACACCACCCCATGTCACGCCAAAGACACCCCCACTTCTCCGAGGAGGAGCTCAGGGTCATGGTGGAGGAAATCGTCCGGGTAGAACCACAGCTATTTGGCTCACAGGTACAGCACACATCAATAGCCAGGAAGATGGAGTTATGGCGCAGAATAGTGGAGAGGGTCAACGCTGTGGGACAGCACCCAAGAAATAGGGAGGACATCAGGAAGAGGTGGAACGACCTACGGGGAAAGGTGCGTTCAACGGTCTCCAGGCACAACATCGCGGTACAGCGGACTGGCGGTGGACCCCCTCCTCCTCCCCCACAACTAATAACCATCTTGCATCCTGAGGGCCTCGCAGGAGTTGGTGGAGGATGGGACACTGGTAAGTCAATTCTGAACTATCATATCCCCCACCCTACCTGCATGCTATCACACACCCCCTCCCTCACCCCCTCCCCTATCACTACAACTCCTCACTAATGTGCCCATGACACAAACCACCCATCCCAACATCAAGCCCTGCATGACACAACTAAGCATGGACACCCCTCACTAAAGCATTCCCACTGCACATACCCAGTGCACCCCCCCAACCATCACCACACAAACCCACACACCGGAATGCTTGCACTGGGGTACACAAAAACCCACCCATTGCACACCATTACACACACACATGCAATAATCATGCTCTTATGCCCCTGCAGGAACCAGAAGGACCGTCACCACACCAGAGGGTCCAGACAACACCACTCCACCCCCAGAAGAGGCCCACAGTGACGAGAGAAGCTCTGCCCTACTGGATCCTGATGACCAGTCTTGACCATCGTGGGCCTCGGGACAGTCGGTTCCCCTTGCACAGGCACAGCCCAACACCGACCTTCCACCCTCTGGTAACACCAGCACAGCACCCACCCAGCGGGCCCAAACATCCCTACCCAGGACAGGTCAATCAGCGGTGTGTCCACCACTACAGACCTGGGGGCAGTGGTAGTGAGCACACGGTCTAGGGGACGGAGACACAGGAACACAGGGTAACTGGGAGGGCTGCTGTGCGACAGGGGGCGGACAGGCCAAGGGAACCCACTCTCCACGAGGCCCTATCCTCCATCATGGGAGCATACCACCACTCCCAGGAGACGATGGCGACGGTCCTGGACAAGTTGCAGGAGACCCAGCGCCTGCAGGACAAACTGTATTTGGGGTTCAGGGAGGAGCTCAGGACCATCAGCTCCGCCCTGGGCACCATCGTAGGGGTGCTGAAGGACATACAGATGACCTTGAGGGACACTGTGGCACTCTAAGGGGCCCCTGACACTAGCCAGGACGATGAAATGCCCACCACCTCCGCCGGCGCTAGTGGACAGGACGCCCCGCCACAGGACCAACACACCAGCACCCCACCCCCTGCAGACGGACAACCACCACGCAAGCAGTCCCTGAGATCCAGGAACAGGACAGAGCAAGATGGGAAGACCCCCGACAGGAAATGAGACCACCCTGATTGACCCCCACCGTCCCACTTTGTTACCCTGTCCATACTTTAACTGGCCTAGCTCCACTTCCAATGCCCAGATGGGCAGTGCACCTGTGAGACTAATAGACTGGACTCTGCCATGGACATTCCTCCACCATCACCCATCCTCATTTTACAACCCCCTCCCATTTCTGAGCACTTCAATAAACACCCTTGAAACACAAAACAATCTGGAGTCAGTCTGTGAAAATGTATTATCAATGACAGTGTCATAATGGGTGTACCATTCTAAAGCTAACATACCTATGTCACACATCACAAGCCCTTGAAGGATGCAAGCAGTTGACACGTAGGTAACCACACCTGTGAAACCGTAATGGAAGGGTACAACTCAGTTACCAAATGTTGACTCAAATCGAAAAACAGGATAGAGGTAGACGTATGAAAGTTAATGTAATGCTAAAAATGAAAATGTTCTCACCTGTGCCTCATTGGAAATATTGCTGTATGACTGACTCCCTGTTGTCGTTGTCTTCTTCATCAGCTTCATCCTCATCACTGTCCACAGGCTCCACAGGCTCCACAGCTGCTACAACACCGGCATCTGGATCATCCTCCTGCAGAAAAGGTACCTGGCGTTGCAAAGCCAAATTATGGAGCATGGAGCAGGCGATGATGATGTCGCACACCTTCTTCGGTGAGTAGAATAGGGATCCACCTGTCATATGGAGGCACCTGAACCTGGCCTTCAGGAGGCCGAAGGTGCGTTCGATCACCCTCCTTGTCCGCCCATGGGCCTCATTGTACCGTTCCTCTGCCCTGGTCCTGGGATTCCTCACTGGGGTCAATAGCCACGAAAGGTTGGGGTAAACAGAGTCCCTCAATAGCCATACACGGTGCCTCTGGAGTTGACCCATCATATCAGGGATGCTGCTATTCCGCAGGATGTAGGCGTCATGCACTGAGCCAGGGAACATCGCATTTACCTGGGAGATGTACTGGTCTGCCAAACAGACCATCTGGACATTCATGGAATGATAACTCTTCCTGTTCCTGTACACCTGTTCACTCCTGTGGGGGGGGACCAGAGCTACATGGGTACCATCAATAGCACCTATGACGTTGGGGATATGTCCAAGGGCATAGAAGTCACCTTTCACTGTAGGCAAATCCTCCACCTCAGGGAAAATGATGTATCTCCTTGCGTGTTTCAGCAAGGCAGACAACACTCTGGACAACACGTTGGAAAACATAGGCTGGGACATCCCTGATGCCATGGCCACAGTTGTCTGAAACGACCCACTTGCAAGGAAATGGAGCACTGACAGCACCTGCACGTCAGGGGGGATTCCAGTCGGATGGCGGATTGGTGACATCAGGTCTGGCTCCAACTGGGTACATAGTTCCTGGATTGTGGCACGGTCAAACCGGTAGGTTACGATGACATGTCGCTCTTCCATTGTCAACAGGTCCACCAGCGGTCGGTACACCGGAGGATTCCGCCATCTTCTCATATGTCCCAGCAGACGGTGCCTATGAAGGACAACAGCAAAGAACCAGTCATTATTCATCCAGGTATGTACCCACAGTCACACACAAGACTACACCACTCACAAAACCCTTCCTGTATGTGTGTTGAGTGTAGGCCTAGCTATGTGTGACGCAGTAGGAAATGAAGCCATGTGGGCCCCTGAAATGGCGGCTGCCTGACCTCTAAACTGGGACAATGGGATTGTGGGGTAACAGCGCTGGCGTCACACACCTTCGCGGTAGGCGGTCGTAGACCGCGGCGCAATGCTGCATTGGTTAACATTGGACCCTTTGGGTCCCAGGAGCCAATGAACAGGTGCGCTGGCGGTGATGATGCGCACCGCCGCGGACGTCACCGCCATTTTCTATCTGTTCAATCACTAGATACCTGACCTTCGACAGGAGAGGACCTACACTGCAAGTGCTGCTGTGACCTCAGTCTGGAAGCGACAATGGCTGCTGTGTCTGGGGAAAGGGCCCCTTCCTTCACTGCACAGGAGTTGGAGAAACTGGTAGACTGGGTCCTCCCTCAGTACACGCTACTCTACGGTCCTCAAGACCAACAGGTTAGTACCCAGGGAGCACGTTGGATGGGCTAGGCCTGGGTGGAGAGGGCTGGTTGGAAGAGGGAAGGGGACAGAGTCCATAGAACATTAATGCATGGGAATGAATGGGCCACATGGCCAGAGTAGGGAGGGGGCCACTCACAATGACGGTGCAGTTGGTAATGACAGTTCCTCTTCCCTTGTGCATGTCATGTAGGTCAGTGCCCACCAGAAGAGGGACATTTGGCGTGCCATCGCCAAGGAGGTCCGGACCGTGGAGGCCCACCAGAGACAGGGCACCTACTGCCGTAAGAGATGGGAGGGGTGCCCGTCGTACCATGACCCCCCTGATGTTCCGGATCCTGGCGGTGGCCTACCGGAGTTGGATGGGCGCTTGAGGGCATCACAGCAGACACAAGGGGGTGAGTACAACCTCATTCTGCTGACTTTGCGTGCAGTGGAGGTGTCTGGGTGGGGGAGTTGGGCTGGGGGTCTCCCTAGGCCAGGGCGAGTTAGGTAGGCAAGGCCCCTCCATAATGTAGGCCATGTGGCACTCTACCCCACCTCAGCAGAGTGCCAAATCGAGGTACAGTTGTCCCTGTGGCATACATGTGCGCAGATGTCCACCATTGCCATGTAGGCCATTTCCCAGAAATTGCATGTGCAGAGGGCAGGAGCACCGCGTAATGCAGGGGGCTGCTGCGTCTGTCTTGTCCGCCAACGGTAGCGGTAATCCATGCACTAAAACTCTCTTTCTTCCGTCTCCCCCCCTTTTTCTGCTCTCCCTGTCCTTTTGTACATCAGCATCAACAGGCGGAGGTACAGTGGCACCGGAGCACGAGGGAGCTGCATCCCACATGGCCATGGAGGGCCACACCATGGACTCTAAATGCACCAGTGGGACGGAGGGCGAGGGGAGCTTCACGTCGGCCACCGGATCACCAAGCAGCGACACGGACTCATTCGACGATGTGGGCTCCCTTGTGGTGGCGGCACCATCTGTGCCCCCCACCTCTACAGGTACAGCTGCCACCATTCCTACCAGCACTGCCCTCCCAGCAGCCCCTCAGCATTCGCCAAGTGCCCGCTCACCCAGGAGGGTGGGCATCACCTTCGCCCCAGGCACCTCAGGCCCCAGTCACCCCTGCTACCCTCAATGAGGAGGCCATTGACCTCCTCAGGTCACTCACTGTTGGGCAGTCTACCATTGTGAATGCCATCCAGGGTGTAGAACGAGAGTTGCAACACGGTAATGCATTCCTGGAGGGCATTCATTCTGGTCAGGCTGTCCTTCAGCGAACCCTGCAATCTTTGGCCTCAGCACTGATGGCAGCAATTGTCCCTGTGTCTAGCCTCCCCCCTCCAACTTCCTCCACCCAGACCCAATCTCCTGTACCCCAGCCCATCCCAAGCACACCTACAGACCAGCATGCACACAAGTCAACACACACAAGTAGCTCAAGCAAACATAGGCACCACAAATACCACAAGCACTCACGCAAGCCTCAGCCACATACAGACACAACAACATCCACTGCCTCCACTGTGTCCCCCTCCTCCTCTTCTCCCTCCTCCCTCCCAGTGTCGTCTACACACACACCTGCATGCACCACATCTACAGGCACCATGAATCGCACAAGGACACCCAGCACCCCAAGCCGCTCACCTGCACTCACCACCTCCACTGCCATTTACACGTCCCCTGTGTCCTCTCCCAGTGTGTCTGTGACGCCCCCTCCCAAAGTACACAAACGCCGCCAATCACTCACCCAACATCCATCCACCTCACGACAGCCTCCAGTACCTGCACCTGCACCCAAAACACCTAAAGTTACACCTCCGACAACCACCTCCTCTTCCTCCACTCCCAGACCCCCTCCAACTACCCATCCCAGTGTTCGTCAGAAACTGTCCCTCTGTAAAGTTGACATTTTTGCCCCCACCCTCCCTCCAATTCATCAGTCCCGTCGTAGCGCCTCAGCCAAAAAGCCTCCAATACCAGTGGTGCCTGTTCAAGGTTTTTGTAGTGCACCGGCCACCAGGGCAGGCAGTAGGACCCGGAGCCAAGGCACTGGCAGCCCACCCCCTGTGAAGGCTCCAAAATTGGAGAGTGGACGACGGGACCGTGTTAAGACTCCTAGTGGGAAAACAACTGACATGGGTTCCAAGGGGATTGGAGAGTCAGCTGTGACTCCACCAAAGGTGGGGAAGGGCCAGAGGAAGTCTGCCCAGCCTGTTGTGAGTGTCACGGCGGAGAAGTGCACCATCATTTCCAGCGGTCGTGACACAACCGCCAGCACCGTCGTTGCTGGTCCAGAGACCACCGCCATAGTCACAGCCCAGGAGGGCCCCACTATTGTCACAGGTCAGGAGACCACCGCCAGAGTCATTGCCCAGGAGGGCCCGAGTATTGTCACTGGTCAGGAGACCACCGCCAGAGTCACAGCCCAGGAGGGCCCGAGTATCGTCACTGGTCAGGAGACCACCGCCAGAGTCACAGCCCAGGAGGGCCCGAGTATCGTCACTGGTCAGGAGACCACCGCCAGAGTCACAGCCCAGGAGGGCCCCACTATCGTCACTGGTCAGGAGACCACCGCCAGAGTCACAGCCCAGGAGGGCCCGAGTATCGTCACTGGTCAGGAGACCACCGCCAGAGTCACAGCCCAGGAGGGCCCAAGTATCGTCACTGGTCAGGAGACCACCGCCAGAGTCACAGCCCAGGAGGGCCCCACTATCGTCACTGGTCAGGAGACCACCGCCAGAGTCACAGCCCAGGAGGGCCCCACTATAGTCACTGGTCAGGAGACCACCGCCGGAGTCACAGCCTAGAAGGGCCCGAGTATCGTCACTGGTCAGGAGACCACCGCCAGAGTCACAGCCCAGGAGGGCCCCACTATCGTCACTGGTCAGGAGACCACCGCCAGAGTCACAGCCCAGGAGGGCCCGAGTATCATCACTGGTCAGGAGACCACCGCCAGAGTCACAGCCCAGGAGGGCCCCACTATCGTCACTGGTCAGGAGACCACCGCCAGAGTCACAGCCCAGGAGGGCCCCACTATCGTCACTGGTCAGGAGACCACCGCCAGAGTCACAGCCCAGGTGGGCCCGAGTATCGTCACTGGTCAGGAGACCACCGCCAGAGTCACAGCCCAGGAGGGCCCCACTATCGTCACTGGTCAGGAGACCACCGCCAGAGTCACAGCCCAGGAGGGCCCCACTATTGTCACTGGTCAGGAGACCACTGCCAGAGTCACAGCCCAGGAGGGCCCCACTATAGTCACTGGTCATGAGACCACCGCCACCGCCAGAGTCACAGCCCAGGAGGGCCCCACTATCGTCACTGGTCTGGAGACCACCGCCACCGCCGGAGTCAGTGCCCAGGAGGGCCCAAGTATCGTCACTGGTCCCCGGCTGCCACAGCCCCGCTGGGCATGATGAAACATCATGCCACACACCAATGTCCAGTGTAGAAGACGTCATGCCACACACCAATGTCCAGTGTATAGAACGTCATGCCACACACCAATGTCCAGTGTACAGAACGTCATGCCACACACCAATGTCCTTATCAGAACCGCCATGTCAAAGCAGCGCTGAACAGTCTTGAACCGCAATGTCAAAGCACAGCTGAACAGGGCAAAGACCGCCATGTCAAAGCACCGCTGAACAGTCCTGAACCTCCATGTCAAAGCACCGCTGAACAGGGCAAAGACCGCCATGGCAAAGCACCGCTGAACAGGGCAAAGACCGCCATGTCAAAGCACCGCTGAACAGTCCTGAACCGCCATGTCAAAGCACCGCTGAACAGTCCTGAAGCGCCATGTCAAAGCACCGCTGAACAGGGCAATGCACCTGGTAGAAATGAATGGCCCGCCACATCAGGCATCCTTATCCCATGTGCAGCTGGGACAGTGACAGGACACGACCTTTCACGGGGAGACTCATCTAGTCTGGGCACCAGAGACCACCACCATAGTCACTGGTCATGAGACCACCGCCACCGCCAGAGTCACAGCCCAGGAGGGCCCCACTATCGTCACTGGTCTGGAGACCACCGCCACCGCCGGAGTCAGTGCCCAGGAGGGCCCAAGTATCGTCACTGGTCCCCGGCTGCCACAGCCCCGCTGGGCATGATGAAACGTCATGCCACACACCAATGTCCAGTGTAGAAGACGTCATGCCACACACCAATGTCCAGTGTATAGAACGTCATGCCACACACCAATGTCCAGTGTATAGAACGTCATGCCACACACCAATGTCCTTATCAGAACCGCCATGTCAAAGCACCGCTGAACAGTCTTGAACCGCAATGTCAAAGCACAGCTGAACAGTGCAAAGATCGCCATGTCAAAGCACCGCTGAACAGTCCTGAACCGCCATATCAAAGCACCGCTGAACAGGGCAAAGACCGCCATGGCAAAGCACCGCTGAACAGGGCAAAGACCGCCATGTCAAAGCACCGCTGAACAGTCCTGAACCACCATGTCAAAGCACCGCTGAACAGTCCTGAAGCGCCATGTCAAAGCACCGCTGAACAGGGCAATGCACCTGGTAGAAATGAATGGCCCGCCACATCAGGCATCCTTATCCCATGTGTAGCTGGGACAGTGACAGGACACGACCTTTCACGGGGAGACTCATCTAGTCTGGGCACCAGAGACCACCGCCATAGTCACTGGTCATGAGACCACCGCCACCGCCAGAGTCACAGCCCAGGAGGGCCCCACTATCGTCACTGGTCTGGAGACCACAGCCACCGCCGGAGTTAGTGCCCAGGAGGGCCCAAGTATCGTCACTGGTCCCCGGCTGCCACAGCCCCGCTGGGCATGATGAAACGTCATGCCACACACCAATGTCCAGTGTAGAAGACGTCATGCCACACACCAATGTCCAGTGTATAGAACGTCATGCCACACACCAATGTCCAGTGTGTAGAACGTCATGCCACACACCAATGTCCTTATCAGAACCGCCATGTCAAAGCACCGCTGAACAGTCCTGAACCGCAATGTCAAAGCACAGCTGAACAGGGCAAAGACCGCCATGTCAAAGCACCGCTGAACAGTCCTGAACCGCCATATCAAAGCACCGCTGAACAGGGCAAAGACCGCCATGGCAAAGCACCGCTGAACAGGGCAAAGACCGCCATGTCAAAGCACCGCTGAACAGTCCTGAACCACCATGTCAAAGCACCGCTGAACAGTCCTGAAGCGCCATGTCAAAGCACCGCTGAACAGGGCAATGCACCTGGTAGAAATGAATGGCCCGCCACATCAGGCATCCTTATCCCATGTGTAGCTGGGACAGTGACAGGACACGACCTTTCACGGGGAGACTCATCTAGTCTGGGCACCAGAGACCACCGCCATAGTCACTGGTCATGAGACCACCGCCACCGCCAGAGTCACAGCCCAGGAGGGCCCCACTATCGTCACTGGTCTGGAGACCACAGCCACCGCCGGAGTTAGTGCCCAGGAGGGCCCAAGTATCGTCACTGGTCCCCGGCTGCCACAGCCCCGCTGGGCATGATGAAACGTCATGCCACACACCAATGTCCAGTGTAGAAGACGTCATGCCACACACCAATGTCCAGTGTATAGAACGTCATGCCACACACCAATGTCCAGTGTGTAGAACGTCATGCCACACACCAATGTCCTTATCAGAACCGCCATGTCAAAGCACCGCTGAACAGTCCTGAACCGCAATGTCAAAGCACAGCTGAACAGGGCAAAGACCGCCATGTCAAAGCACTGCTGAACAGTCCTGAACCGCCATGTCAAAGCACCGCTGAACAGTCCTGAACCGCCATGTCAAAGCACCGCTGAACAGGGCAAAGACCGCCATGGCAAAGCACCGCTGAACAGAGCAAAGACCGCCATGTCAAAGCACCGCTGAACAGTCCTGAACCGCCATGTCAAAGCACCGCTGAACAGGGCAATGCACCTGGTAGAAATGAATGGCCCGCCACATCAGGCATCCTTATCCCATGTGCAGCTGGGACAGTGACAGGACACGACCTTTCACGGGGAGACTCATCTAGTCTGGGCACCAGTCCCCCCAGTACCAGTAGAGACCTGCATCAACTTGAGAGACTGTGGCTTTGCACTCCCCAGGATGGCACAGTGGGCAAACCACCCACTTGTGAGACTTGAGAGACTGTGGCTTTGCACTCCCCAGGATGGCACAGTGGGCAACCCACCCACTGTATAGACTTGAGATACTGTGGCTTTGCACTCCCCAGGATGGCACAGTGGGCAACCCACCCAGTGTAGAGACTTGAGAGACTGTGGCTTTGCACTCCCCAGGATGGAACAGTGGGCAACCCACCCACTGTATAGACTTGAGAGACTGTGGCTTTGCACTCCCCAGGATGGCACAGTGGGCAACCCACCCACTGTAGAGACTTGAGAGACTGTGGCTTTGCACTCCCCAGGATGGAACAGTGGGCAACCCACCCACTGTATAGACTTGAGAGACTGTGGCTTTGCACTCCCCAGGATGGCACAGTGGGAAATCCACCCAGTGTAGAGACTTAAGAGACTGTGGCTTTGCACTCTCCAGGATGGCACAGTGGGCAACCCACCCACTGTATAGACTTGAGAGACTGTGGCTTTGCACTCCCCAGGAGGGCATAAATGGGCATGGAGCCCCGTCGTGGATCTGGCTTTGCAGTCATCCGGCTGAGGTGCCCTCCCCTTCCCTTTCCCCTGAGGTGCCTGTAGTATTTCAATCTGATGCCCCCGGCAGTGTTCTCTCCGATTGTGGTCAGGTATCGTTTGTGGGCCTCGCCCATGTATTTTTGGACTGATGGTGCACGGACATTGTTATGTACATAAATGCACTACTTCTCATATTGTATATCATTATGACTGATTTTCAAATATATATCTGTATATTTTTGTATGACATGTATATTGGCACATTACATTGTTTGACCGATTGTCGCTTTGTGTATTCATTCTTCCGGAGGGATTGTGGGTTGTTACTGTGATTTTTGTGAATGCATTGGTGTGTATGTTGTAATATGCGAGGGTGGGGGTGTTTGGTGGGTGTCCCCCTAACTTTTGCCTCCCCCCTCCCCCATGTCGTAGGTGCAGTACTCACCGTTGTCTGCGGCACCTACGTAGCTGTTGGTCGTAGAAGAGCAGAAACACAAGGGCAGGGAGTATTTGGAGTTCCGGCTCCATGGATTCCTGGTTCCTCATGGGATATGTTCAGGTGAGCGTTTTCCCATAGCAAAAGCTGTTTCCGCCGTGTTTTTATCCACGGTGAATCTGCCCCCGGAAAAGGTGGCGGATTGGCGGGTTGTAATACTGTGGGCGGTACATTGTCTTCCGCCTGTCTGTTGGCGGTGACCGTCACGCTGCTTGTCTGTACCGCCGTGGCGGGCGGTGTGTTAAAATGGCTGTCTTTGTTGGCGGTTTCCGCCAGGGTCATAATTCCCTTTTTTTGTCCGCCGGCCTGTTTGCAGTATTTCTGCTGCTTTAACACCGTCCGCCAGGGTTGTAATGACCCCCAAAGTCTTGTGACTTAACATGAGCATTGCATTTCACCACAGCAATTTCAAGAGGTAACTGAATTGCATGCAACAAATCCTTAATTTTCTCGCCATTTTTCACTGGTGAACCAGAAGAGGTCAGGAAACCTCTCTGTGTCCACAATTGACAAAAATCATGTACAATTCCAAATCTGTATCTACTGTCAGTATAGATAGTGACCTTCAGGTTTTCAGCAGCGTGGCATGCCTTGGTAAGGGCAATTAATTCATCCACTTGTGCAGAGTACACTCTTTCGAGCCAGGAAGCTTCTAGAATACTGCTGATTGTACACACGGCATAACCAGCTCTCAGTATTCCAACTGAGTCTCTCAAGCATGATCCATCAACAAACATAATGTAATCATTTTCCTCTAACTGAGTATCTTTGATGTCAGGTCTGAGTTTGGTGCATAGTTATGTTACCTCAAGACAATTATGTTCCACTTCCTCTGTATTACTAATCTCAGCATTTTCAACAGGAAGTAGAGTAGCCAGGTTCAATACAGTACATCTCTTCAAAGAAACATTGGGAGACCCCAGTATAACAGTCTCATATCTAGTCAGCCTAGCGTTTGTCATATGCTGAGTCTTAGTTCGAGTTAACAGAATTTCAACTGAATGTGGAACCATTACTGTTAGGGGATGTCCCATCACTATGCCTTCACACTGTGTGAGGCTCTGACCAACTGCTGCAACTGCGCGCAAACAACCTGGTAAGGCTGCTGCGAGTGGGTCCAAAGTAGCTGAAAAATATGCTACTGGGTGGTTTGCACCTCCATGGACCTGTGTTAAGACAGACAAAGAACAAGCATCACGTTCACGACAAAACAGTAGAAAAGGCTTTGTGTAGTCAGGCATACCTAAGGCTGGTGCCCTACACATACATTCTTTTAACTCCTTGAATGCCTCAAGCTCTTCCTCAGACAAAATGATGGTATTCGGGTCATCCTTAGCTTCCTTGCCTGTCAGTTTCACTAATGGTTTAGAGATAATCGGGAAGCTGGGAATCCACTGACAACAGTAACCCATCATTCCCAAAAACATCCTGACATCTCTCTTTGTTGTCGGAGGATTCATCTGCAGTATGGCTGTCACCCTTTCTTTTGATATCCTTCTGGACCCCTTCTCAATCAAGTGCCCTAAGTACGTCACCTCTTTCTGACAGTACTGCAGCTTATTTGGGGACACTTTGGGGGTTATTCCAACTTTGGAGGAGGTGTTAATCCGTCCCAAAAGTGACGGAAAAGTGACGGATTTACCACCAGCCGTATTACGAGTCCATTATATCCTATGGAACTCGTAATACGGCTGGTGGTATATCCGTCACTTTACCGTCACTTTTGGGATGGATTAACACTCCTCCAAAGTTGGAATAACCCCCTTTATGTCCGTTCTTTCCCAAGTGGTTCAGTAAGGCAATTGTGTCATACCTACAGTCGTCTTTTGTTCTGGACGCAATCAGTAGATCATCAATGTACTGCACTAGAGTCAAACTGAAAGGCAGTTCCAGTGACTCCAAATCCTTCTTCAATATTTGATTGAAGATGGAAGGTGACTCAGAAAACCCTTGAGGAATTCTGCACCAACTGTACACTTTGTCCAGGAATTTGAAACTGAAAAGAAACTGGCTGTCCTCATGAAGAGGCACCGAAAAGAATGCTTGAGACAAATCCACAACTGTGAACCAGTCTGCATCACATGGAACTTGTAACATGATCACTGCTGGATTTGGCACTATGGGGCAATATTTTACCACAATCTCGTTTATTTTTCTCAAATCCTGAACAATTTGTACCTTCCCACAAGGCTTTTTCAGACCCATTATAGGTGAATTACATGGGCTGCTCAATACCTCCTTTAGAACTCCTTGTTTTACAAAGTCTACAATTATCTGTGATACCTGAATAAGAACATCTTGTGGCATGTGGTACTGCGGCACCTGAGGAAACACTGCGTTCAGCTTTACCTGTACTTTAACCGGTTCTACTCCTTTTATCAGTCCCACTTCTTTTCCTGTCAAATCCCATACTTTCTATGTCACAGTTCCCTGCAATTCGGCTGGCAAGTCAGTCACTGTAAGCATCGGGAATAAGGTTATCAAAGGGTATTCCTCATTTGTGGTCTACGTTTCTAACTCTATAAGCGGATCATCGCCCCCTTCATCATCACTGTTTGTCTGCACCTCAATCCCTTCATTGGAACAGGAACACCTCATTTTGCACAGTAAGGGGGTCATTCTGACCCTGGCGGTAATTACCGCCAGGGCGGAGGTTGGCGGTAGCACCGCCAACAGGCTGGCGGTGCTCCACCGGGCATTCTGACCGCGGCGGTACAGCCGCGGCCAGAAGCGGAAAGCCGGCGGTGTACCACCGACTTTCCGCTGCCCATGGGGATTCTGACACCCCATACCGCCATCCTGTTCCTGGCGGTTCGCCCGCCAGGAACAGGATGGCGGTATGGGGTGTCGAGGGGCCCCCGTAAGAGGGCCCCACAAAGATTTTCACTGTCTGCTGTGCAGACAGTGAAAATCGTGACGGGTGCCACTGCACCTGTCGCACCCCTTCAACTCCGCCGGCTCAATTCTGAGCCGGCTTCCTTGTTGACGGGGCTTTCCCGCTGGGCCGTCCGGCGGTCTTCTGGCGGTCGCCCGCCGGCCCCGCGGGAAAGCCAGAATGACCGCCGCGGTCTTTCGGCGGGAACCGCTTGGCGGGCGGCGACCGCCGACCGCCGCGGTCAGAATCACCCCCTAAGTCTCTTTCCAATAGGGATACAGGACTCGAATCATAGACTACAAATTTATGTAACCCCTGAAAGTTGCCAATCTCAACTTGAACTGGATATGTAATCGGGTTTGTCAGGTACTGGTTTGCTACCACACTTATGGTACTTCCCGAAAGTGGCAATTTCGGAACCTCTGCACTTCTAACTGTATAGTGTGTAGCTTCTGTATCGACCAAGAATGAAACCTTGTGACCCATCGCTTTACCCTCTACATAGGGACCCCTCTGATCTACGTCTGGGGACACTGGAAGCCTGCATTCCTCACTGTCTGAACTATCATCCGACCATTCATCGTTTATTCCATCCTCACCACGCAATGGGAACTGCTGTACTGTGTTATTTTGACTCATCATTTGGCCTGTGACCTGCTGAGGAAGCATCACCTGTTACTGTCCCATTGGAGCTAATGGTAATTGCATTTGCTGTCTAGGTACCATGGGAACCTGCAGTTCTACCTGCTGCATTTGTGCTGGTTGAACACGCAGCATTTGTATTTGCTGCATGGGTTGTAACCCCTGCATCTGAACCATGTTATTCTGGAAGTTTTGATTCGGGCCCCTCAATATTGGACCCTGCACATTTTGAAATGTACTGACATCTTTGCTTTGTTGAACAACACCATCCTGCACCACATTTGGGCATTCCCGCTTCCAATGCCCCACGCCCCGCACACGTGACATGGTAGCATCTTTTTCATCCCTTGCACATCATTTTGAACCACAACTGTATTCAAATCTGGACCGCGATTCACAAAACCCCGACCTCGACCTCTCAGTTGGGCCTGAAACATGCCATTCCCTTGCAGTTGCTGATGTACCATCTGCTGAATTCCATTTCCCTGCATTCCTGCCTGCGCTGCCTTAATCTGCATCACTGTCACTTTCTCCTTCAACTTTCTCTGTTTCAACTCAATCTCGTCACTACAGTATTTCGCATACTGCAACACCTCATCAATCGGCTTTGCCTGCCAACAGATCAAATGATTCTTAATCATCTGGCTAACCTCTGGTCTCAATCCTTCAGCAAATCTGAACACAAGATGATTCATGTCTTTCAGCTCAATAGTCTCAGTGCCACTGTAATGCTTCAACGCTTTCAACAGCCTCTCATAATAAGCATGGATCGACTCTTTGACCTCCTGTGAGGTCTGATCTATTTTCTGCCAATCACTTTCCACAACACTTTCTGCTTCACAAACTCAATCACTTTATGATAGTACTTCATCATCTCCTCAGATGGTGCTCCGGTTACCTTATCCCTTGCTGGTTCTTGTGTCGGCCAATCCACACCTCTCTTGCACTCAAGCCATAAGTCAGGTGGCACAATAATCTCAAACAGGGTATTCAAGTCTTTCCAGAGACACTTCGCAAGTTTCACAAACCTGTCTGCCTGCTGGTACCATTCTATCGGCTTTTCCCTCAACCTGGGATAGTCATTTGTGAAGGACAAAATGTCTCCTCTAGACCACGGTACATGGACTAATACCCCTCCAGCTGTTTCTCTCATTGGTAACATTTTTACTGTCCCTGTGTCCGGTGAAGCTTTAGCCTGACTTGATTCCGGACTATCACTTGTCTCCTTATCTCTCTTCTTGGCCCATCTGCCTTCCCACTTCTCTAAAGCTCCCCAGATTTGTGCGCTTTGCAGTATCTCTTTAAGATGTGCTTTTATTCCGGCCGACCTCATGTGATCAAAATACTTAGAGTCAAAGTCTAGCCTGTAGCTTCTTTTCAAATGTTTAGTATTCTCAATATCAATACTGTATTTGTCTGCCAGGTTCGCCAACCTCTGGTGCACCTTGCCCTCTTCTTTAGTGATTTTGGGGCACAGATACCTCAATTCTGCTTCTGTGTATGATTCTAATCTGTTCACCCCTATTGTTCCTTCCACTAGTTCAGCAGCTTCCACACCCAGTCTTACAAAGTTTAAGTAGTCATCTCTCTCTGATCTCTCTTTGGTCGCTGTAGCAGGTTGGGAAGCGTTGTTATTTCCCAACCACTCATTTAGTTGTTGCACGGAAAAACCTTGCAACAAGATGTTTCCAGACTGCATCAATGGTGTCTGTGACATATCTGCACTCATTGTCTGTGGGGCTAGCACATTTGACCCTACTTGTCTCATTACCTCTAAAGGAGCCCCAATCGGACTAAGATCTAACAGAGATCTGAGATTTCCGTCTGTTTGTGCTCTTGGTGACATTGATCGGGGGTTCCTGTGAACCCTCCTTTCATTATTTTCTGGGTCCCCAGCCCCTGATCACATGTGCCAGGTTTACCTTGTGCATACAGTGGTACAGGTGGACCAACAGTAATTGGTAATGATAAGGCAGCTGGTGTCTGACCTGGTCCCAAACCTCGCAAAGCAGTAACTCCCAAAGCTTGACTCACTGTAGCTGGTGCAGGTACTAACGGAGGTCCTGCTTCTGGACTATAACCTGGAATCAGCTGTTGCTGCAGCTGTGGCAGCATTTGCGGAGTTGGCTCAATCTGCACTAACTTTGATTTTGTATATATCGGATCGGGCAGCACCATCAGACTCGTAGTTGTCTCTAGTACTGGGACGTCTGGATAAATCCTCTGTATCTGTGGCGGAGGTTGCAACTGTGTCTGCATGTCTGGCGCAGTGGGTACACTGACACCATTCTGTATCAAACCTGTATCACTAGTCTGCACTGTACTTGCAACTTCCTTACTCTGTGTCTGGTTCCCAGGACCCGCACTAGTGCTCGGGACAGTGTCATTTATTGCATAAGGTGGCGGGCAATCATGCAACAACTGATTAAGAAACTCTTCATCTTCTGAATTATCTTCATCTATTCAGAACCTCTTAGTCTCTTTTGGCTTACTAGAGCCCTTATCTGTCTTACAGGTGGCTTTCTTTCCCTGTGTCTCGTCTTCTTGTGTTATTGCTGGGAACAATTTGAGTCAGTCGACTAGTCCCCTTCTCCACATTCTACTTTCATTGTCCAATCTAGCCTCGGCTTAAGTCTTCTCTGCCCTTTTCCTTTTCCTCTCAAATTTCTGCTGTCTTTGTCGTATGGCCATTAAGTCCCAGACTGCTAATGCCTCATACTGAGCTGGCCTTGGAGGTGGTTTCTGCACACTTAACATCCACCTCAAATTTTCAAAAATTCTCGTATTGAGCGTTGCGTGCTCCGAAAACGCTAAACATCCCTCTTTCTCAGTCAATTTTCACCACTGTTTCATCCAAAGACATGGTGCGACTCCCTTTTCCTCCATTACTATATAAACTGGAGTTCCCTCAGGCGGTGTCGGCTCCCCTTCACTCGCCATAATAAATGCGTCTCCTTTCAGAGCACTCTTTAAAGCTTTAAAGAAATTCACTTTTACGTCTTCTTTTGTTTAGGATCTAATCAGGAAATTTCTTTAATTCCCAGAACACTCTTCACCCACCTTTCTCAACCTATTGCCTCTCACGGACAGCTGCCAATCCATGCGCGACCCCTCTCGGCAACTGACCTATCCCAGCGCGGCACTACTGACGTCACACTCACACACACTGCAGCTGCCAAAGTCTTGTAGCTTATCCTCCTCACTCTGGATTCACACCAAACTAATGCAATATATTGCGAGCACCTTTAACAACAACAACAACCCAAATTTGCCGGTTTACTACAGGAAGGGTAACACATTCGCTTCAGAACTTTACAGAGATTTCACTTGAAGCCTCGGCCGCTACTCTCTCCTTCTCAGCTCCCGCATACGCAAGCAGAATTTGACCCGCAAACCCTACTCTCGACTTGTCAATGGTTCGTCCTAGTGCACTATAGAACTTGCCAAATCTCCATTGAAGGTTTCACTCACACAATTTTGACTCGAACTCGACTTGTCAACCACACCCGATTGACCTATTAAACCGCACATATTACAACATAAACCCAAGTGTCTCCTACACTTGTCAATATACTATGGAGTCTTAGACCACGACAGGTCAGTACATCACCAACCAACCACGTGGATAATTTTTTAGCACAAAGCGCCACAATGATATGAAGTACGCCGACTTCCCTACTCTCATACTGTGGAGTATACCTACTCCTACTAAAACAACATTACCTGGCCTAATCACACAACCCTCACAAAAACACCTGCAAAATGCATAAGCTGAGCAAGCGCAAATTCTACACCACACATGCTAAAACGCTGAGAACATTCCCATCTCACTTAGGCAGGCTCCGAGATTCCGGGAAAGTCATGAAGAATTTAGAAACACATCATACCCCTAATTTGCATTATCTCAGAAAACAAAATTAAACAATGATTCTCTGTCCTAGGGCCCCAAAGGGCCAAACCGTCGCTCTGCTACCAGAACTGGTAACACATCCTTTTATGATAATTTATTACACATCAGGACTCGTTTTAGGCCAATGAATCTTTTGACCAGTTGAGAGACACCTTGGGACGAGATAGCTAGTCAACATAATAATCAATATGTCAATAATGTCATCTATATTTACTATAACAAAGCAATTCACTTTAGTTGAAGGCATTTAATTAAACTCAAGACACACCCATGACCTTACAGTCATGAATAACCACACCAGTTTAGTAGAATTTTATGATGTTTATTCCCTATTGGTTACAATTCTAATAGCAAATGTATTAATCTCAAAAGCAAAACGCTCATCAACATTGTCATAATTTGGCAACTCGACTAAGACTTCATCAAAGCAAGAAACGCAATTGTTAGAACATAACACAGCGTCGACATAGAACAACTTCAACAGAGTGTCATAAATGCGTCAGTTCAGCAAAGCATGGATTCAGTCATTTGTCTCTTTGCGTCAGTCTATTGAATACCTGTCCTAACCTCAAATTAGCATCGGCATGTTTAGCTTCATGCAAAACAATGTAGAACATCAATTTGGAAAAAATCTAACTAAGGTCTCTGTCAAAAGTAGCAGTTGGTACCTAGAAAGGAAAACCAAACAGACAATCACAATTTCATTGTCATAGTTACCCTCCACTTGGGGTCAGCACACAGGTTTAGTCTTCGTCTTCAGGACATAAGTCAATTCGCCATCAGGCGGGAACTCAGCTTCGGGCAAAAAGGGCAATAGGGTACTTCCCTCATAAGGAGGTAAAGTGTAAAATAGGCCATCTAAGGAAAAGGATGGTTTAAGTAAAACCAGAAAGTCACCAAACAGAGTGACAAAGTTTCTGGATCAAATCAATAGCATTTCCCTAAACAATCTGGTCACTTCCGTGTGTCGAGAGGTTTTATCCCTTTTTCTTTGTACATTCCCCTAAAACCTAATTGGACAAGGGGTTGCACCCCACTATCTTTAGCCAATTAAATTCAAATTATGTCATTAAGGGGCATATTTATACTCTGGTTGCGCCGAATTTGCGTCGTTTTTTTCGACGCAAATTCGACGCAAAACTAACGCCATATTTATACTTTGGCGCTAGACGCGTCTAGCGCCAAAGTTCCCGGAATGTGCGTCATTTTTTAGCGTGAACCCCTTCCTTGCGTTAATGATATGCAAGGGAGGCGTTCCCGTCTTAAAAAATGACTCCCAGGCCTTTACGTGGTATTTATACTCCCGGGCAAAAATGACGCCCGGGAGTGGGCGTGGCCAAAAACGGCGCATTTGCGCCGCTTTTTAACGCCTGGGTCAGGGATGGCGTTAAGGGACAAGTGGGCTCAAAATGAGCCCAGAGTGCCCTCCCCTGCCCCCAGGGACCCCCCCTGCCACCCTTGCCCACCCCAGGAGGACACCCAAGGACGGAGGGACCCATCCCATGGACATTAAGGTAAGTTCAGGTAAGTATTTTTTTTTTTTTTTTGTGGCATAGGGGGGCCTGATTTGTGCCCCCCTACATGCCACTATGCCCAATGACCATGCCCAGGGGACAGAAGTCCCCTGGGCATGGCCATTGGGCAAGGGGGCATGACTCCTATCTTTACAATGATAGGAGTCATGTTGATGGGGGATGGGCGTCGAAAATAAATGGTGCAAGTCGGGTTACGATGATTTTTTCGACGCAACCTGACTTGCCCCATTTTAAGACGCCCATGCGCCATTTTCCCCCTACGCCGGCGCTGCCTGGTGTACGTGGTTTTTCTCGCGCACACCAGGCAGCGCCGGTCTGCTTGCGCCGGCTAACGCCATTCAATAAATACGGCGCCCGCATGGCGCTTCAGAATGGCGTTAGCCGGCGCTAATTTTTTTGACGCAAAACTGCGTTAGCGCAGTTTTGCGTCAAAAAGTATAAATACGGCCCTAAATCTTTCATCCCGCATCAGTTCTCAGGCGTTTTATTGGTCCATATGATTGACGTCTTTAGAGGTAGAATGTCTGGTATGATTTAATCCTTTAGTAATTCTTTGCACATCTTCAGTCAGTAGCTCCATTGTCTGTACCGGTTTGGGTGACCTTGTATTTAATATTAGTCTATACTGTTGTATTCAATTAATACATTTCTACAAGAACGGTGAACTTCATGAGAACGGATCTACTATAGTTACATTCAACTTCTAGTTTGAAGAAAACAAGAGTTCATGTCCTTTAGCAAGTCAGCACACTGCACATTAGGAAAAAAACATTTAATATGAGAGTCAGGCAGCTAGGCCTCGACCCATGCTAACTAAGGCCTAAAGAGATTCATTAGCAAAACTTTAATAACAAAATCATTAATGATTAGTATGAAACCATTAAAATTCAATAATTCATAAACATGAGTTATTTTCATTAGTCCCCGTATACATTGGTGGCCACTTCCCATGGGCACATCTCAAGTGCACGTTTTAGCAAAACATATTAATATAATTTCTATGAGGCATTATTGTACATTAGTTCATAAACATCTCATGTTAATATAGATTATATAAGCTACGCTCTCTTACCTTTAGGATTCATCAACAAAAATGTGCCCATGCTTGACAAGGATTTTCCTAGCTAATAGTCTCCGTGTACGGTGCCTAATGGACAGAGTTAACAATTTTTAGCAATACCACAGAAAAACATCCACTTGGTTCGAGGGACTACTTAAGCAGTTTTGCTCTGGTAATTCTATTTGAATTCAAGTTTCTGATAAGTGGCATTGGGGCACTATGGGAGATATTACAGAAACTACTCTTACAAAAAACATAACACATATTACATATCCATTTGGACCTTTTATGCTGCTTCTGTAATGAGGAATAGATATAACATATTTCATCGGGGAAAAACTGGGACAGAATTGACGCTATTTTTGTTGTTTATACAATTTTTACCAGACTGCAAAAACATTTGCGTAATATGGTATGATGTATTCTATAGGGAGTTGTGTGAGAAGGCAGTGCTCCAGGATTACTCACCCGCACCCAGATCCTGCCTGTTCCATACAAAACCTGTTTTGAGTGTGTGTACATTAATATGCCACAGAGCATTTGTACTTTTTGTACAGTATCTTACACAATTTCAAACCATGCAGTTTGGGGCCAGACGTACGACCTTCCAAGTTTGTTACTCCCAATTTGCAATTATTTGTGACTCCGAAATTGCGAGTAGCAAACACAGTTGTACAACAGTGTGGGAAACACTATTTGCGATTCCCAAATGGGTCTCAAGGGACCTGCCTTATTAATATTCATGAGGTAGGTCTCAATTTGCGACTTAATGGGAATGGCATCACTCAAAGGGGTTGTGGCCTGCTGGGGTCAGCAGACCACCATGTCTGTGACTGCTTTTTAAATAAAACTGTTTTTGGTTTTTTTAAGTGCAACCAGTTTTCCTTAAAGAAAAATGGAATGCATTTCAAAAATAAAAATGAAAAGTTTTCTGTTCATTTTTTAAGAGTGCGGAGTGGTCTGTGGGACCATAGCCTTCTCTGAAAAAATATTGGCGCCCCCATTCACAAAGGGGAGAGGGTCCTGTTTGCGAATGGATTACCATCTCCTTCAAGGTGTCAGCAAAGTATAAATGTTTTGCGACTGCATTCCCGTTTGAAAAACATTCATACATACCAGTGCGACTCGCTATTGGTAAGGGATGCCCTTTACACGCCTGATCGCAATAGCGACTCACAAGCCCTAATTTGCTAGGTGGCATTAGCTACTGAGTCACAAAATAGTGTTGTACATAGGGAAATGCATTTTACCGGTCTTTTGCGAACAGTAAAATGCATCCGACAGCTGGCCCTTGGTGAATAATTTGCACAATGCTTTAGATCTCCATACCTTCAGGGCCAGCACTGCTGAATAAGCCTGTAAACCTGTGCAATTCTACTGTACTGTCTGAGAGAATGGATGAAAAACTGAAAAAGAAATACATAAGATAGATGGTACGGTGAATTACAGGACATATGAAATAGCATTTTCCACTAGACTTTGGAAAAAATGGCTTCCTTTTTCAAAGTTACTAATAATATAATGCACTGTTCCTAAAGAGCAATAAGAAATAGACAGGGTGAGTACTAGGAAGTCCTATTCAATAGGGGGTCCTATTCAATAGGAGCAAGAGTCCTCACACACCCAGATGGGTGTCATGCTTCATCATCGGACCAGCTCCTCTTTAGACTGGCGCTGCAATGTCTGACGGGCCCCACCCTTTCGGGGGGCTCTTTGCCGGAGTTCTTTTTTGATGATGCCACACTATCCCGCAGGTGAGTAGGGAGAAAGGAAAAGAAAGGAGAGCGAAAAAATAAACAAAGGGCAAAATTGGCTCAGAAACCCTCTATAAGAACTATCTTTATTAGTGCGGGGTGCAGGCCAAGATTAAAACAATTACCAGGAGAGTAAGGTCGAAGTAATGTTCGACCACTCTCAAACTGTATCACACACAACCGGGTAGTCAAGAACTACAAGACCCACCTCAAAATCGGGTCGACATGTTTCACGTCTATCCGGTCCATAAAGGATCCAATGACGCTTCCTCAGGACCTAATTAAATAATGCTTCTCCAATTACAAACTCAAAATGCTCTTGCCTATAACAGATGACAATCAAAAACAGGGGGATTAGTATCGTCAGTCACTTACATAATTCCATTTTGACCCAGTATGTCAATCCTATTCGTCGCCCTGAAAATGTATAAAAATCATAACAATGAGTAATGCTCTGGTCAATGTAGAAATAATCCAATATAGTTAAGTGTGTATTAAGTAATGTGGCACAAGATGATCGTGAAAAAGGTAGCACGTCATGCCAGTGTAATAAACAGATTATGCGTACCCTCCCAATTTGAGACAGGGCTTCATGGGATCACGCGGACCATAGGCCTGGTCCACATAACACGCTGCATGTCATATAGAAAAACATGACAGATATGAGAGTCAAAGAGACACATACTTCAACCATCTAGAACGGGTAACAATAAGTTAGATACCCAACACTTAGAGGAAGATAATCAAGAAAAGGAAATAATCAAAGTAGAGAGAGTGGCCCCACTTAGTTGCGCACTCACTCATCAATTGTAATTGTGTCAGTTCTAACAAAAACAGTTTGATAGGCAAATATCTTAACCACGAACAATACAATTCTATTAAGGGTAACAGTATTCCTCACAAATACATTCAAAATCTGCCGAGTCGGTCAGTGAAGGGCTTATCTTGTGAACTATCTGATTCTTGTCAAAAGAATCAAGGTTATTATAAGACAGTCCAAGAAATGCTGATTCAGCCAAATAACATGTGAGTGAAAATGTGACCCCTCGAGACTGCCGGTATGCAGGGAACTATTCCTCAGTCACGTACCCCAGGACATATGTTATAGAGCACTTACATAGTTAGGGCTGGCTGTCGGAAGTTGCTCCTACCCCGGGTCGCGCTCCCGTATTGACGAGGGAGACGCGGTCGCGGGAAAAGAAATGGAGCCGAAACCGGAAATCGGCTGACTCGCGCGTTGCTAGGCAACGGGTGCGAGTCTCGAGGCCTGCAACATAATAGTTGCAAAATCAATGACGGGCTACAATCCGGCTACCGGTGACTAGCACGGTCGCCATGATGGAGCGTCTCACTTAGAGACAATCCATAATACAGGTGAATACATGGATGGGGAGGGTGCACCCAGTTAAAGTGACAACCAGTCCTCCACAAACAAACCAACACTGTATAATGAAGTAGAACCGACAAATAACATCATGAGTCATGAATATTCCTGCATTTAGGTCGATAGGTCATCACCATCAGTAGAAGTGGAATTGTGTACAATATTACTGTTATCAAGAGAAGAGGTCACGTCAGGGGTAACACTATATATCACAAGACTGTTAATAAGTATATAGTCTATTAATAGAGAGGGAGGACAAATGATTGCATCAATCCTCTCATGTGTGAAAACCTCCCATGGAGGTTAGCTCAATACTGTTGTTAATTCAAGGGGAAAAATTAATCCATGGGATGTCATCGTTTAAACCCTTTCGGTGGGTCCCAAGTTTAAATACCCAACGTTGTTCTAACTCAAAAAGAGACTCAGCACCTCTATGTGGGCATGTCTGTAGTGTAACCCACCACATGTCATCCGGACTATGTTGTGCTTCGATGTAATGAATACTTAATTTAGTCGAAGTTCGACCACACCGAATATTACTGCGGTGTTCATTGATTATTAATTTCACCGCTCTTGTGGCCATCCCCACATATTGTAAGCCACATGGGCACGTTATCAAATACACGCAGTTTCGGGTGTTGCAGTTAGTATGTTTGAGTAGTCGCCAGTGCCTGATCGGGTCTAACTCCAAAGAGTCCGTTCGTTTTGTCAGGGAGCACACGTTACAAATACCACATAGGAAATGACCCACGACTGGTGGTAACTCCCACAAGGTACCTTGTCTGTTCGACGTTACCCGGGGTCTGGGTCTTGTGTGGATCAGTATGTCTCTCAGATTAGTGGTCCTTCTAAAGGCAAAAAGAGGTTTTGGGATATTCTCACCCCCACTAAGGAGGATATCCCATCTTTTGTTGATGATTTTCTTGTCTGTATTAGACAGTGGTGTAAAAGTCGTGACACAAGTTAATTTATTATCTGCACGCTTAGGTACCGTCTGTAGTAATAGATCCCTATCACTATATTTAGCTCTTTTGTAGGCCATATCGACCACTCTAGTCGGATAGTGGCGGTCATATAATTTATGTTTCAGTTCTGTAGCTTGTGTGTCAAAAGAACGGATGTTACTACAATTACGGCGTAATCGTAAAAATTGGCCAAAAGGCAGGTTATCTCTAAGTGCTTTTGGGTAATAACTGTCATAGAGTAATAAACTGTTGCGGTCTGTGGTTTTTTGATGTGTGCAGGTCATAAGTACACCTCTATCAATGCTAATCACCAGATCCAAAAAAGTGATTGTAGTGGTAGAAACTAAGGAGGTGAAATTCAGAAAAGGATCAAGATTATTAACCCACGTCGTGAAGGATGTCACCTCCTCAATGGGACCCTTCCAGATGACCAAAATATCGTCAATATATCTGCGCCACAGTTTGATGTTCCCAAAATACGGGTTAGAGGTAGATAGTATGAATCGTTTCTCAAAATCATACATGTAAAGACATGCTAGGCTAGGCGCAAAAGTACTGCCCATTGATGTACCTCGAATCTGGTGGAACAACGAGTCTTCGAACTGAAAAAAGTTTTCTTTCATCGCTAAGCTCGCACAATGCATAATGAAATGCACCGGAGTAGTTAGATCAAGTGTAGTCGATAGAAGAGCTGATTCTACTACTGCCAAAGTCGCTTGTTGAGGAATGTTGGTATATAGCGCTTACACATCCATGGTAATCAATGCCTGGAGCTCCCCTTCAGAATTGATCAATTCTATGAGGTTAAGGACATCTTTAGTGTCCCGTAGATATTTGGAAGATTGCTGCACAAGTGGTTGCAAGAAATGGTCGCAGAATGTGGACAATGGTTCGAGGATAGATCCTATCCCTAACACGATTGGGCAGCCAGGAGGTGGGATCTTCCCTTTGTGGATTTTGGGCAGACAGTAAAAGTAAGGTATTCTGGGATTAGTAGTGTCTAGAAAATCAGCTTCTTTTTGCGAAATCCAGGAATTGCTGATAGCCTCGTGAATCATTCCTCTAATCTCTGTTTGTATTCTAGCGGTTGGATCGTGGTCAATTCGTGTGTAATAAGTAGAGTCACTCAAGAGGCGGAGACATTCCTGTCTATAATCTGATGAATTCAAAACAACTATGGCGCTGCCCTTGTCTGCTGGCTTGATGGTGATATTATTATCAGCTGCCAACCTCTTGAGAGCGGCACTCTCTACTCTGGGTATATTCACAAAGCTGTGTTTAGGTCGTAATTTATTAAGGTCAGTATTGACCGCTTTTCCAAATGCCAGAATCTCGCAGGGCGTAGCAGCTGCGGGGGGCATCAATTTAGACGGTTTCTTAAGACCTGAGTCCGTGGGTGCTATATTCAGCGGTCTGTCACAAAAGAAAGATTGTAATCGAATTTTCCTAAAGAACTGAGTTACTTCGCTTTGTAAGCGGAAAAAGTCTTCTCTGGGAGTAGGTACAAACCCTAGACCCTTGTTAAGAACAGATGATTCTTCAGGGGAGAGGGGTCTAGCAGACAGGTTAATAACTAAGTCCTTGGTGGTTGGTTCTTGCCCTGACTTCGTGTGACCATCTGGGGCTCCTCCTGTGCCCAGTGGACCCTTCTGCCTCTTCCTCGTCTTCTGCCTCTTACCCTGCCCCTGCCGTTGCCTAAAAAAGGCCCATATGGGAACATGGGACGGGGTTGGTAAAACGGGAAGGGTTGCTGCCACCCCATGGATTGGTTAGGATGGAATTGTGGAAAATTGAAATATGGTTGAGGTCTCTCATCATCTGTACTCCACCCATTGGATGAAGAGCTGTGGCTATATTTGCGAGGTTTCCTAGATGTCGTAGAGGAATCATCAGATGAAACAGATTGTGGATCAGTTGAATAGTCTTCCTTGATATAGGGGTAGATTTTTTCTCGACTAAATCTACTAATGTCTTTTTGCAATTTCGTTATTTTTTGTTGAGTTAAAAATTCTTTTGACTCATTTAAATCAGAATTAATCTCAGCTAATCAATTCTTAAATTTGTGTAATAAACAGATTATGCTTACCCTCCCAATTTGAGACAGGGCTTCATGGGATCACGCGGACCATAGGCCTGGTCCACATAACACGCTGCATGTCATATAGAAAAACATGACAGATGTGAGAGTCAAAGAGACACATACTTCAACCATCTAGAACGGGTAACAATAAGTTAGATACCCAACACTTAGAAGAAGATAATCAAGAAAAGGAAATAATCAAAGTAGAGAGAGTGGCCCCACTTAGTTGCGCACTCACTCATCAATTGTAATTGTCTCAGTTGTAACAAAAACAGTTTGATAGGCAAATATTTTAACCACGAACAATACAATTCTATTAAGGGTAACAGTATTCCTCACAAATACATTCAAAATCTGCTGAGTCGGTCAGTGAAGGGCTTATCTTGTGAACTATCTGATTCTTGTCAAAAGAATCAAGGTTATTATAAGACAGTCCAAGAAATGCTGATTCAGCCAAATAACATGCGAGTGAAAATGTGACCCCTGCCGGTATGCAGGGAACTATTCCTCAGTCACGCACCCCAGGACATATGTTATAGAGCACTTACATAGTTAGGGCTGGCCGTCGGAAGTTGCTCCTACCCCGGGTCGCGCTCCCGTATTGACGAGGGAGACGCGGTCGCGGGAAAAGAAATGGAGCCGAAACCGGAAATCGGCTGACTCGCGCGTTGCTAGGCATTCGGTGCGAGTCTCGAGGCATGCAAGATAATAGTTGCAAAATCAATGATGGGCTACAATCCGGCTACCGGTGACTAGCACGGTCGCCATGATGGAACGTCTCACTTAGAGACAATCCATAATACAGGTGAATACATGGATGGGGAGGGTACACCCAGTTAAAGTGACAACCAGTCCTCCACAAACAAACCAACACTGTATAATGAAGTAGAACCGACAAATAACGTCATGAGTCATGAATATTCCTGCATTTAGGTCAATAGGTCATCACCATCAGTAGAAGTGGAATTGTGTACAATATTACTGTTATCAAGAGAAGAGGTCACGTCAGGGGTAACACTATATATCACAAGACTGTTAATAAGTATATAGTCTATTAATAGAGAGGGAGGACAAATGATTGCATCAATCCTCTCATGTGTGAAAACCTCCCATGGAGGTTATCTCAATACTGTTGTTAATTCAAGGGGAAAAATTAATCCATGGGATGTCATCGTTTAAACCCTTTCGGTGGGTCCCAAGTTTAAATACCCAACGTTGTTCTAACTCAAAAAGAGACTCAGCACCTCTATGTGGGCATGTCTGTAGTATAACCCACCACATGTCATCCGGACTGGCATGACGTGCTACCTTTTTCACGATCATCTTGTGCCACATTACTTAATACACACTTAACTATATTGGATTCTTTCTACATTGACCAGAGCATTACTCATTGTTATGATTTTTATACATTTTCAGGGCGACAAATAGGATTGACATACTGGGTCAAAATGGACTTATGTAAGTGACTGACGATACTAATCCCCCTGTTTTTGATCGTCAGCTGTTATAGGCAAGAGCATTTTGAGTTTGTAATTGGAGAAGCATTATTTAATTAGGTCCTGAGGAAGCGTCATTGGATCCTTTATGGACTGGATAGAAGCGAAACATGTCGACCCGATTTTGAGGTGGGTCTTGTAGTTCTTGACTACCCGGTTGTGTGTGATACAGTTTGAGAGCGGTCGAACATTACTTCGACCTTACTCTCCTGGTAATTGTTTTAATCTTGGCCTGCACCCCGCACTAATAAAGATAGTTCTTATAGAGGGTTTCTGAGCCAATTTTACCCTTTGTTTATTTTTTCACTCTCCTTTCTTTTCCTTTCTCCCTACTCACCTGCGGGATAGTGTGGCATCATCAAAAAGAACTCCGGCAATGAGCCCCCCGAAAGGGTGGTGCTCGTCAGACATTGCAGCGCCAGTCTGACGAGGAGCTGGTTCGATGATGAAGCATGACACCCATCTGGGTGTGTGAGGACTCTTGCTCCTATTGAATAGGACCCCCTATTGAATAGGACTTCCTAGTACTCACCCTGTCTATTTCTTATTGCTCTTTAGGAACAGTGCATTATATTATTAGTAACTGTTATTGGAGGGTATGCACTGGACCTTTAATTCCTCCCAATCCCCTTATTTTTTGATGTATTCCTTTTTCAAAGCACATTTAAAGCTGATACTTGAGTGGTAAATCATGCAGCGTTTGACAGAATTATTATTAATATTATTAACTTGGTGCCAGGGGTATGATAGCTATTGCGATAATTTTTTACCCATATAGAGGGATTCCACATTGGAAAGCATTTTGAAGATTGCTGCTGGAAACATGCCTGATGCTCTGATGTGATCACAGCTGGTAATCTTACATGTGGTAGCCACTAATAATCTCGTCTGTTGTGGTCACTGTTCCACCTCTAATATTAGTACCACTGGATGACTTTCCTTGAACATAAGTAGTTCTTACTGAAAAGGTTGGAGACCCTTGATTAAAGGCATGACAATCTTAACCCTCTGGCTTCCAGGATCATCTGAAGACTTGCCTGAAGATGTTTGGATTATGAAAATCCCAGGGAAAATATGAGGCTTTAAGGTTTTTCGGAACATAACAAGTATTCTTGGAATCTGAGTTGTAATGATAGGTAAACCTACAAGAAGGTGCTCTGCGCAAGAACATTTTGATCACCACACCTTCTGCATTTTTATTGGGTGTGTAAGCAATAGATATCTGTTAAAAGTCCTGCTACTTCTAGTTCAAAGTAAATGGATGAACAGTTAAATAAAATAGGTTGATTTCTGCCAAGCAGTTCTTTGTGTATTCATAGAGTTTGCTCTTTCTTTTACTTTGTGTCAGTGGAGGGATTTCAGGGCAGCTGTGATATGCTTGTGATTTTTTTAACCTAGAAAACATATGAGCTGCTGGAAGTGTTTGGAAGTGTACATACTGGGGAGGCTAGAGTATACACTGTTGTAATACTCCAGGCAGGGCATGAGCACAGAAAGGATTAGAGACATTTTGTGTGAGCAAAAGTAGTCCCCCTTTTCAAAGAAATATATGATAGAATTATGTCTTGGTACGTTTGGGTACTGCATATATTTCAGACAGAAATGGACTACTATTAGAGAGGACAACCAGTTTGCTAGCTTTAATCAGAGGGATACCAGGGGAACCAAATTTGTCAGGTTGAGATAAATGGGATTGGGTGATGTTGACTTGGACCAGTATCAGGATTTCAGTTATGGCAGGCCCAGTTACTCTGCATTCAGAGTTGTGTTTGTAGGAGAACTTGTGGAGGTTGATGGGTTGATCACCAAGCTTGATGTAGAGCTGTGTATTCACATACATGTGATAACATTTCTTGAAAGCATATAAGTTAAAAACAAGGGGAACCTGTACAACTTGATCAGAGTTGGTGATAGGGTCCATCCCTGGGGATTCTAAATTGTAGTTATCTGCTATAAAGAGGAATGGACACAGTTTGACTTGGTGAGAGTGCTTTTCTTACGACTTTATTAAAGACATGAGGATATTATAAATGTCACTTTAGGCAATAAGTGTGGACACTTTCAGTGGGATTGTACAGTTGAAACAGAACACCAATGAACAGAGTCTATGGCCCTAAAGATACCAACGGTGATGTGAGTCCTTAGGGCTGCACATTTGTTGACAAAAAATGGCAGCTGTTTATCACAAAGAGGAGATGACAAGACCAGCATATTGCAGGATGATCTTGGAGAGCGCATCTCCTTATAGATCAAGTCGAACAATTATATCCTCGATTTGGAGAATCATCAATGCAAGATTACCAGTAAACTTTGTTTGTGCTGTAAAATGTACTTTTCACCCATTATTTTATAATTTTCTCTGGGTATTCTCCCCAAACCCATATCAGGAAGGCAAGCTCTCGTGCTTCGCCCACTCCCTCCATTCGAGGTCAGATATTACACTCCACCACTTTCACAGGTCAGCAGCATGCTGTATTTTGATCAGCTTAGGGCAGAAAAGCTTGTCTGACCCCTTGTTGTTCAGTATACAACATTCAAGACTACGACCACATCAAAAAAGTGGAAAGGATGAGCGTGAGGTATTTACTGGGCCAAGTAAAATATCATAGAAAGGGATTACTGGGTAGGGTAAGTACCTTCTGCTCCAATTTAAAACTCAGAAATGGGGCATACCTTTTGGAGTTCTTTGGCTACTGCATAAAGTTCTGAATATCATTATTACTATCAGATATTTTCTCTTAGCAAGCTTCAGCAGGCTTAAACTGTTGAAATTGACCTGAATAAAATTGCAGGGATGGGGAGTATAAAAATTACAGATAATTACCAGGGGCAGTCAAATCTATATTACTTGGAATTCCAAGCAATGCACAAACATGGATTTGTACAGGGAACCAAATTTTATGGCCTGCTTGTGTTTGAGGTCTACAAGCTGAAAGTGAAAGCACCATATCAAAGACACACAGGATTCCTCCGCCACCAAAGGAACAAGTTGCTTATAGTTAATGAGAGAAACAAATCCTGTGGGAGGTGTCCACATAAACAGTGGGCAGTGTCAGTGTTAGAAATAAGTGGCAAAAGTGGTAGGAATGGGAGACACCTTCCAAGCAAAAGCTTTCATCCAACAAATTTACATTTTTTCTCTCATTTTTGGTATAAATTTAATACTGGCTTGGCAATAAGGGAAGGCATTGTGATCTGGGAAGGACAGAGGGCACAACTATAATTTTATAATGTCCCTGCCCCTTCCCTCACCACTTCATGCCTCTGTCTGAAACTGCTGTTCCCTGCACCTATGGTTCATCAGTCCCTGGCTTTTCCTCTGCTCCTTCTACATTCTGGGACTCCTCAGGCTTCAGAAAGTGTAGTGAAGCTTCTAATTTCTTTCCATCTCCTGATCCCTTCTGAGACTGAGCATCCTGTTGCTGCTTGGCATCAAGACCCTCAGCTCACACCCTCTGTGACCCATTGCTACCTAAATTGTAAGATGGCTGAGCTGCGTGTGTGTGTGTGTTTTGGGTGTGTGTGTGTTTGCGTGTGTTTATGGTTGCGTGTGAGATGTCTTTGGAGGCTTGTGGTTCATATTTGATTCTGGCATGATAACATCTTGTTTTAATATGAGGATTCATGCCACTCTTTAACTATGTGCTTCTATAGACAATTGGCTCAGAAAGATGGAAGCGAAGAGTTTGTCTTGTCAACATTCAAAATAATGACCTCCAGAACACTCCAAATAATAACATAATGAATTATTTCACTTTGTGACATTGCTGGCTGGGCATGTTGTTGCCATGGTGTATATGGCCATTTGGCTAACCCTGGCATAATTATATGTACGTATTTATGTGGTATTTGTTTAGCGTGAACCTCACTAAATGACAGCAGAGCACTGTACAGTCAATCAATGAGTGATAGGAGAGGTACCTGGATTATGGACTGTTAATGTATGTTAATGTAGTGTTCTTTAAAGTGATAAAGAGGTGTGCCTAATGTCCTTTACTTGCTGTATTGGTACTTTTTTTGTCAATATTTGGCTGTTCTTGGTGTAGTATTGTTTTTTTTTTATGACATTCAGGGCCAGGTGTATCATGCTTTTTTACGATCGCAAAAATGCATTTTGGTATGTATTAATTCCAATTTGGGACTCAAGAGCCTGAGGTGGGAGGTTACCATTACATGTGGGCTTCTGATTTTGTTAGTGCTGTATCCAGGTTGGTCAGGCTTCGACTGAGAGAGACACACCAAAGGCCCTTAATACGTAGCTACAACCTAATAGGAGATTTCTAAACTTTACAAATGAACTCTCTCTCCTCTGTGGTACTGCACTATCATCTCTTTTTGCAGCAATCTGTGGTGTGGGAGAGGATTTATTTGTCACCTGACGAACCATTGGCCTCCTTCCTAAGGAAAGATGGCAAATGGTGGAAAGTTACAATACAAAAATCTGAAACCCACACCTGACTACCAAATTATTATAATTTGAACAGTGATCAAAATCCCACGTATGGGAATTTGCTTGCAAGTATTGGATTTCTTGATAAAAAAAACAACACGTTTTGATAATATTTCATCCATGCCCCTTAATCCTACTTTTGAAACCCTTTTCCAGCACACTGAGTCATCCAAAATATAAACTTAGTGCTACGTGTACACAGAGACTAACTAGAGATAGTGGTGGGTTCGTGAGCCTCTGCCTTCATGGAGGTGACATTGTTTCTCTCATCCACAATTTCTGAGCAGGCTGTAGAATCTTATCCAAACTGCTCAGCTAGCATTGATGTTTCCAGGGCTGTGGCCAGATCTCTGGGCTATGTGGATTGCCAGCCAGGGGGGGCAGGTGCAGATTGCAGAAGAGTGGCTATGAAAAAGGACCATAAACATGCTTTTTCCATGTATGAAAGATTCCATTCTCCAGAACATGAAGAGTGGTCGGCCTTTGATCTATGCCTTTCCAAAATGATCATATTCTACTGTTTATTGTCCTAAGTTCTCAATTAATAATGGTGCCAATCTTTTTTCCTGTGATGTCATGTGCTGCTTTAACCATATATATATATAGGTTTTGTCTTGAGATGGATGTATCACACTACATTTGATCCCTTATTTTGCATCAAATTAATTATGAATTTTAAAACCTCTTTGTCTCTAATTTTTGCTCTATTTTTCGGAAGCTGGGCTCAGTAGTTGGATTTTCTAGTTCTGAAGATCATATGCCAGGCGCCTTCTTCTCCCTGATTCAGGGTAGTTTTGATGTCTTGATTATCAACCTTTAAAATTTTCATCACCTTCAATCAAGAATCACCAAGATTGCTAATAAATTTTGTTTTATTCCATTTAATGCAAGGTGGCACCACGGCTGCTGGAAGGAGTGTTATTTTCTTCGGGCAATCAAGAAGGAAACTCAAGAGACCATCACAGCTTTAAGTCTTTGATACTGAGCTTGTGTGGAGGACCAGACTTTGCTCCAAATTGTATTGCATCCATATTATCGTGAGAAACAAGCAAAATCACCCGTGGCAGGCACACAAAATCTTTCAAATACATGGGATATGAGGAAATCCTTCCTGGAGATTCATGATCCAGCAACATATGGCCAGGTTGCTTCATTGTAATCTACCTCCCCTGATCCAATGCTATCTGTCAATGATTCTCATTCTGCATTGGAACAGAAAATTGGTAGTTTCATTTGAAATGGCCCTAATTAGAGTGGACCTCAGAAAAGATGCATAGAGAAGTAAGGATGCAGAGAATGTAGGGGAACAACAATAGACAAACCCAATTAGTGCTTAAGGCGAGGGCGGGTAACTCTCTAGAGAACGTTCAGTAGTACCTTTGGATCCTGGGTTTTCTCAAGAGAGTAGACACCATTACCTAAATCATAAAATGTCTACTGTGTAATAACAGCTTACTTTACGAACTTTTGAGAATGAATATTTATCCTTCGGAGCACTCACATGGACATTGAAACCCAGTATGAAGGGCTCGGTATTAGAATCTTTCAGAAATAGACTCATACTATGCAGTGCCAAAAGAAGTCATTTGAAGCTGTGAAACACAGACTCTGAGAGGCAGCCTCAAATATATATTATTTCTTATGGCAATACTATGGGTCATCAAAGATGGAAAATTAAAAGTTTAACCCTAAACAAAGGCTTCCTGGGAATGACAACTCCTAAGGAAAAAAAATTAAATGCATGGAAAATATCATTGACAGAACAACTGAGACCTACCAACAGAGGTCTCAGGGCCTGGAGAGTGACAGAGTCTTGCTAGGGCTTTCTTTGACTATAGGGTTACCCTGCTAGGGGATAGTACTGCAAACTACAATTGCATGAGGCAATCTCATTAAGCTGTAATCCTTCCTGCTATGCAGCAACTTAATTAAGACTTGGAGGAGGAGTCCCAAGAGACAACCTCTCTTGCTACTGCTGGATGATGCAAAAAAACTGATGATGTCAACTTTCTGGTCCTTTAAGCCCTACCCTTCCATGTCAGTGATGATGCCATCACTCTTGTGACCTTAGAGAACTTGATGGTTCCACAGGAACTGTATTAAGGGCATGCTCTGCTATCGCTTGTTTTTCTGTTTGTCTCTTTTCTTGAAGAAAAGTTTGATTTGGGGATATTGGAAGGAGGGTTAGACAAGGTCTATAATAATGCTGGAAGACTGAATTGGCTGCATTTCCTGGAACAATGTTCTATGTGCTGTAATTCACGTCCTGATTGCGTATTGTGTCACAATTTAATATGAGTTTTATTTTTGATAGGGCTTGCCTTCACGCCAGTGTTTTCTTTATCACATATCAATGATGTTCAGGGTGAATGAAGAATGCTTAGTTTGTTTAGCTCTAATCTTTGCCAAACATATAGTTATAACATGAGAGCAAGATACAAATTCTGATATGGAACATGCAATGGCTGAATATCCACTCAAAAAGTCCTCTCATCCCTCAGAAAGCAGAGAGTACCTTTATACAAAGGGGCCCTCGGAGGACAAGAGCTATGCCTTCCAAATGTATATGCTACAGAAACTATTGATATGTAATTTTGACAAGATTTCAAACAATTGTTTCCTCACCGCTGAATACCCTAATGACATGGGCTGAGAACTTAAAAATGTCACCTCATGTCTATTGTGCTTGACAGATCCACCCTGCAAACTGGGCCCTGTACACAGACTTACTAAACAACCAGTGGACCTGAATAGCCAGCTGGGTTTTATTTATACACAGCAGGAATTATATTTACATTAATTATTTATTCCTTTCCCTTGCCTCCACTTTGCTCATATAGCAGATTAGATAACATATTTGTGAGTTGAAATGTAGCCACTAAATACTCAAATGCATGATACATTGTTCAGATCTTTTCAGATCATTCAGCTCACTGTCTGCTGCATTCAGAGCATAGACACAGAAACAAGACATTTTATCTGAAACATATAGAGAAGAACCCCCAATGGACAGCACACTTTGACGTAATGTTAATGAGACACTTCACAATTATTTTGGACCTGAATGAAGCTCTGCATCTTCTAAGAATGTACTGAAAGTTGTTGTCAGGGGTGTTTGCAAGTAAAGAAAGGTACAGTTAGCAAATGAGGAAAAATAGATGTTGTGAAAGTTAAGAAAATGACTATTCATAAAGCACATTTTGTACTATTTGAGACAGTGCTACACTTGTACTCCTCATACATCAACATGCCATCCACATCCCCACAGCCAGTGGCCTCCATCTCTCCTATATTTGCAGTGCAGAGATCTCCACAGAGCAATTTATAGGTTTTTTTTTGTAAATGTGGGAGGAATAAGAGATGCGGAAAAATGGGTAATACTTAATATAAATGAGGAGGAATTTAGGGAAATTTAAGAAACAGTTTAGGGAAGGACAGCTGATAAAAGCACCCACATCCAAGGAGTGCGACAATTGGTATTCATCAACAAGCTACATTTCCAAAGGAACTACAGCCACACAGATGGAAAACTGGTGTAATTGTACTCAATGAAAGCATTTGCCTAAATCAAACACCACACATGGCCATTCACAAGTTCTGAAAGATAATCCCATAAGAAAAAATGGAGGCAGGGATATAATATATCACCCAAATGGAACTACTGTTAAAAAAATATATATTTTGACATTTAAGATATAGATAGATAGAGATAGATAGTTTCATGCAAGTGTATATTATTTTAATATTTTTTATTAATATTCATATAACTTTTATTTTTATTAATTTATTAACATATTAAACACAATTCAAATGTATTAACCATTTTCAGTTGACTACATATTAAATAACTCTATTGAATAATAAAAAAGTTACTGGTGGTTGCATGTTTTAAAATTATTGTTAAAAAATAAATATGCATACATTAAATTCATATATTAGAATTAATGCATTATTTAATACAAATTTAAGTTGATGAGTTAATGAACTATTATGCCAGTTCTAGGTTTAAAAAACATATTTAAACTAATTTGCAATATTATATTAAATGAAAGCATTGTTTATTTTTTTTATATTTCCGTATACTTTCCCCAAAGAATATCTGTGCTACAGTGGCGGAGAGTGACGCCTATTTGTGCAAAGGTACTAGTAGGAACTTTATACTTGTGATTCCTGTTGTAGAAGACTTGATTCCCAGATTTGAGGAGGTGGTGGTATTTAACTCAACACTCCAAGACAGTGAATAGCAAAAAAAGTGCAGGATTACATTTAGGTGCTGTAATAAATATACACATGACTGAATGCACATGTGTATATTTACGTTTGTGAATAGATACCTAAGACAGCACACAGCCTGAACTTTGAGTCAAAGTAGTCATGCTGCATTATTATAAATATACCTGGACAAATTATCTTGCACAATCTTCAAAATTACATATGGAAGGGGGTAGGTCTGGGAGAAAGTTAGCTTGGATTTCAGAGAGAGTCACAAACAAACCCCACTTTCCATCTTTTGATCAGAAAATAAGGTTACAGTTAACCCCATTGAAGCATAGACATAAAAGTGAAACCTCTGAAATAGATTAACTCTGAAGGAGTTTTGTTGCTCCTACTCTAGTATATAACTCAAGCTCTTGGAAGTGGATAGTTAGTCTCTTGTATGATGATGGCTCGCTCATTCTATGAGTTCATCCCAACCAGTTGGGATTTATTTCTCACTGAAACACCATTCATACTTTGCAAAGATTAACCCATGTAAAATGCTTTGTGGACCTGAGTAAGGGGCAATGTATAGTGCCCTCTCTAACTATAGAAAGTACTTTAAGAGGTTTAATTTTAGCTACCACCAGATGAGTTGGAATAGGCTCATTCATTCACACTCATGGGCAAGAAAGAGTAATGTAAAAACAATTTGTGAAAGTTGGACACTAGCACTTGTTCTCCACCAGCCTTTTCATTATAGTCAGACCGCCATCAAAAGGCTGGTGGAGAACAAGGTTGTAATCAGCACGGCGATGCTGACTAGAGCCCTGCCCTGGCTGATCACAACCAAGTCCGCCGTCATCCCATTGGGATCAGAGATTCTGGCAGAGATAGTGGTCAGACCAGCAGGGTCGTAGTGTGGTGGTCAGACCGCCATATCCACCGAGGGTCGACCGCAAACGCGGGTCTGGCAGTCTTGGGACTGCCAGACACATAATCAGGCCCTAAATTTGAAAACAGTGCATAAAAGTCACTTGCTGTCAAAAGGTTCACAATCCAGGACAACCATGATAGAGGGTATGCCGGCTACAGAACCCATGCAGGGTCCACTGAAACAGTACCTTGGGAGGAGCAAAGTGATGTTGATGAAGGCACGATGCATTGTTTTTCTCTCCACACTCGGGGCGATGCGTAATCAGTGGGCTCCAGGAAAGTGGATGCGTTGCATTGATTTCTTTGCCACACTCGGGCGATGCGTCGGCGGTAGGCAGTGCAGAGTGTGGTTATTGGGTGGTGCAGTTTGTGAATCAACAGACTTCAGGCAGCCGCTGCATCACCAGCAAAGATGTGATGCATCAATTGTGCTGCAACACTCAGGTGAAGCGTCACTTTGTGAAGGTTTCAGCTGCAAACCCCACTTCTGAAGCCCAGAACTGGAGACCGGCACCTCAGGCAAGCATAGGACTCACAGATGGCAGAGTTCCGCAACATCAGGAGAACTGCAAGCAGTCTTTGATGTCCCTGAGACTGCAAAAGAACAGGGGCAAGCCAGGAAGCCCTTGGAGATACTGTGGTCAGTAAGATGGGTCCAGTCCTCATCCTCAGCAGGGTGGAGATCAACAAGGCACCACAGCAATGCAGAGGAGCAGTTCCTTGGAACAGACAGACCAGGCTAAGCTGCAATCCTTACAGCACAGAGGCCTTTACTCCAGAAGAGTGCTTCCCAAGTCCAGTAGTGATCTGCTTTCAGGGGTCAGAGACTCAGTACTTAAACCCAAAGTGCTTTTGATGTGGATTATGACTTCAATGGATCAATCTGAAAATCACAGGTCTCCGTTTCATCCCAGCCCTCGCTAAAGACTGTCAGTGGGGGGTAATCAGCTCCTTTTGTCTGGGCCCAGGCTAAACCCCTTTAAAGTGTAAGTGTGAGTCCTTCCCAACCTCCTCCCCAGGAAGACCCATCAGTATGCAGATGAATGAAGATGCAGTTGAGCATCCTGTGGTGTGGGTGTCTGAAGGGAATGCACAAATATAGCTGTCACCCAGTCTAGGTCAGATGTGTATTGGAGACAGGCTGTAAGCACACAGGGCAGGGAGAGCCAAGAAATGCTCACTTCTAAATGTGATGTTTCTAAAATATTATTAATAAATCCGACTTTTACCAGTAAAGAGGATTTATCATTACTATTCCAATGATGTGAAACATGATGCTCCTTTCTGATCATGGAATTACAGCTTAAATGAATATTAAGGAATGCCCAATTCTGGCCTATGAAAGGAGCAGGCCTCAAAGTAATGAAAAACAACTTTGGGAGTTTTCCACTACCAGGACATGTAAAACTTAAAAGTACATGTCCTGCCTTTTAAATACATGGCACCCTGCCCTATGGGCAATGTAGGGCCTGCCTTAGGGAGACCTATATGTAAGAAAGGGGGAGTTTAAGGCTTGGCAAGAGGTTTTACATGGCAAGTTGAAGTGGAAGTTAAACTGCACACACAGACCTGTTTGCAGGGTGACGTAAGCGGGTGGCACAACCAGAGCTGCAGGCACACTAGTAGCATTTAATTTACAATCCCTGGTTATATGTAATACTGCTTTACAAGGGACTCCCAAGTTAATTAAGTATGCCAGTTGTGGATATACCAATGTTACCATGGTTTAGGGGAGAAGCACATGCATAGCAGTGGGAAAGTGATCAGAGTCCTAAGGGCAAAAAAAGATACAGCTAAAAACAGGAGGTGAAAAGCAACAAACATCTGGGGTAAGACCATTCTAAGGGTGCCAGCTCTAACACCTCTCATGCTAGAACTGGCAGCAGATAGGGCCCTGTCAGGGGATAACAATCGAATTTGAACTAAATTTCCTATACCCATTGGGTAGATGGATGCCCTGTGATGCATCTGAATTTCCAGACCTGGGCTTACAGTGGCTCACTCGGGACCTAAATATGGTGGAATTAGATTAGCGCATGACCTGGACTATATTTAAATATGAGGCTGTACTGATGGATATATGGGAGTCCTAAACACCTGTTTAAAACTAATGTTAGCTATTATAGGAAATGGTGAACTATTGAAGATATTGATGTTCACCCAATGACATTATGCCTTCCAGAACGTTTTGTGACTTTTAATAAGACATATTTTCTGAACTGAAAAACATATTATCTTCCTTCATAAGGGCTGTGTTAGACTTTCCATCCTTGGCGTGGTCTCCCTTAACTTTTTGCCTCTGTTCCCCAGGTTGTTGATGTGTACTGGACTCTGATTTTACTGTTTTTGTTACTCTGGGCACTTTACCACTGCTAACCAGTGCTAAAGTGCAAGTGCTCCTTTACAAAATGTGTATGTAATTGGCTTATCCATGATTGGCATATTTGATTTATTAGTAAGTCCCTAGTACAGTACACTAAAGGTGCCCAGGTCCTGTAAATCAAATGCTACTAGTGGGCCTGCAGCACTGGTTGTGCCACCCCATAAGTAGCTCTGTAATCATGTCTCAAACCTGCCACTGCAGTATCTGTGTGTGCAGTTTTAACTGTAAATTCGACTTGGCAAGTGTACCCACTTGCCAGGCCTAAACCTGCCCTTTTCTTACATATCAGACACCCCTAAGGTAGGCCCTAGGTAGCCCCAAGGGCAGGGTGCAGTGTATGGTCAAGGTAGGACATATAGGCCTTCATTACAACCCTGGCGGTTGGTGTTAAAGTGGCGGTAAAACCACCAACAGGCCGGCGGTAAAAAAAATGGAATCAAGACCATGGCAGAAACCGCCAACATAGACAGACACTTTAACACTCCGACCACCACGGCGGTACAAACAAACACCGCAGCGGTAATCATCAACAGACAGGCGGAAGACAATGTATCGCCCACAGTATTACAACAGGCCAATCCGCCACCTTTTCTGGGGCAGATTCACCGCGAACAAAAACACGGCGGAAACAGGACTTGGAAGGGAAAACGCTCACCTCTACACACCCCACGAGGAACCAGGACGCCATGGAGCCCGAACTCCATATTCTACCTGCCTTTGTCTTCCTGCTCCTCTACCAGGAGCACAAACGCCGGCGGCGAAGACCACGGTGAGTACTGCATCTACGACACAGGGGATGGGGAAGGGAAAAGAGAGTGACACACATATGCAACACGCAACACCCCCACCCCCACCCTCACCCACTACAACACACACACAAATACATGTTGTTACATTACAGTTACACCCCCCAAACCCACCGGAAGAATGCAAAGACAAAAGGAAATGATTGTAACGATTGTAATCAATTAAAATCCAGTACTCAAAAATATATATACACTATTAACAAATATATACACTAAGAATTCAAGTCCAGGTACTGCACCATTTTTAGTCCATGGACCACTGGGCCCAAAATGCATAGGCGAAGCCCACACAAGATACTTGATCAAAACGGAGAGAACACTGCAGGGGCATCAGGTAGAAATACAACAGGCACCTCAGGGGGAAAGGAAGGGGGCACCTCAGCTGGATGAGTGCACAACGCCAGATCCACGAGGAGGCTCCATGCCCACTGCTTTATCCTGGGGAGTGCAAAGCCACAGTCTCTCAAGTCTCTCCAGTGGGTGGTTTGCCCACTGCTTTATCCTGGGGAGTGCAACGCCACAGTCTCTCAAGTCTCTCCAGTGGGTGGTTTGCCCACTGCTTTATCCTGGGGGGTGAAAAGCCACAGTCTCTCAAGTCTCTCCAGTGGGTGGTTTGCCCACTGCTTCATCCTGGGGAGTGCAAAGCCACAGTCTCTCAAGTCTCTCCAATGGATGGTTTGCCCACTGCTTTATCCTGGGGAGTGCAAAGCCACAGTCTCTCAAGTCTCTTCAGTAGATGGTTTGCCCAGTGCTTTATCCTGGGGAGTGCAAAGCCATAGTCTCTCAAGTCTCTCCAGTGGGTGGTTTGCCCACTGCTTCATCCTGGGGAGTGCAAAGCCACAGTCTCTCAAGTGGTTCTGGAGGGGGCTTGTTGCCCAGAGTGCTTCATCCTGCCAAGGACAGAGGTAGTGGATGTGAATCTCCACTGGTTCTGGTGGGGGCTTGGTGCCCAGAGTGCTTCATCCTGCCAAGGACAGAGGTAGTGGATGTCATTCTCCACTGGTTCTGGAGGGGGCTTGGTGCCCAGAGTGCTTCATCCTGCCAAGGACAGAGGTAGTGGATGTAAATCTCCACTGGTTCTGGAGGGGGCTTGGTGCCCAGAGTGCTTCCTCCTGCCAAGGACAGAGGTAGTGGATGCCCAGAGTGCTTCATCCTGCCAAGGTCAGAGGTAGTGGATGTCATTCTCCACTGGTTCTGGAGGGGGCTTGGTGCCCAGAGTGCTTAATCCTGCTCGTGGCGGCCTCAGTAGTGGCGGTGCTTGCAGCGCTCATTGGCCTGCAGTGCTGGTGGGTGGCTCAGTGAGCATGCTGGTGGCGGCGGTGTCCTTGGCAGCACTGCTGGTGGTGGCGGTGTCCTTGGCAGCGGTGCTGGCGGCGGCGGTGTCCTGGGAAGCAGTGCTTCTGGCGGCGGTGTCCTGGGAAGCGGTGCTGATGGTGGCGGTGTCCTTGGCAGCGGTGCTGGTGGCGGCAGTGTCCTGGGAAGCGGTGCTGCTGGCTGCGGTGTCCTTGGCAGCGGTGCTGGTGGAAGCGGTGTCCTTGGCAGCGGTGCTGGTGGCGGCGGTGTCCTGGGAAGCGGTGCTGCTGGCGGCGGTGTCCTTGGCAGCGGTGCTGGTGGCGGTCTTGTCCGCCATGCAGGTTGACGGAGACTTCCCTTTATTTCTGTGCCCCTTCCCCACCTTGGATGGTGGCGCAGCTGTCTTCCCACTCCCAACTGTAGTTCTGGGAGAGCCGTTGGTGGCAGGTGTTTTGCCCTTCTCCCTCCGGGCAGAGGCCAACTTCTTATGCTTCTGAGGTGGGGGACTGTCCGTGGTCTGGCTCCTTGGCACACTGGCTGCCCTGCTGCTTGGCACACTCCAGAAGCCGGTTACTGCTGGCACCACTGTTCCCGCTGATGTGGTGGCTGAGGTGCTGGGTTGGGACCTGGAAAGGCGTGCCCTAGGGGACTGGAGGGGTGGGGGAGGTGAGGGGAAGAGGTCAAGGTTGGGCAGAAAATGTTTTTTAGACACACTGGGACGGGTAGATGGAGGGGGTTTGGGAGTGGAGGAAGAGGTAGTGGTTGTAGGAGGTGTACGTTTGCTGACTTTGGGTGAAGGTGCAGGGGCTGGAGGCTGTCGTGAGGTGGATGGCTGTTGGGTGGGTGTGTGACTGCATTGTGTACCTTGGGAGGTGGGCTCACAGACACACTGGGAGAGGACACAGGGGATGAGTGAATGGTAGTGGGGGTGGTGAGTGCACGTGAGCGGTGTGTGGTGATGGGTGTGCTGGTGATGGACATAGTGGCTGAAGATGTAGTGCATGCAGGTGTGAGTGGAGACGTGACAGGGAAGGAGGAGGGGGACCAGGAGGAGGGGGACACAGTGGAGGCAGTGGATGTTGGTATGTCTGCGTGGGTATGATGCTTGTGTGAGTGCCTGTGGGATGTGTGGTGCTTATGTTTGCCAGAGCTTCCCTTGTGTGTTGAGGTGTGTGCATGCTGGTCTGATGGTGTGCTTGGGATAGGCTGAGGTACAGGGGTTTGGGTCTGGGTGGAGGAAGTTGGAGGGGGGAGGCTGGGCACAGGTACAATGGCTGCTATCAGTGCTGAAGCCAGAGTCTGAAAAGCTCGCTGTTGGGCTGCCTGACCAGATTGAATGCCCTCCAGGTATGCATTTGTTTGTTGGAACTGCCTCTCTACACCCTGGATGGCATTCAGAATGGTAGACTGCCCAGCAGTGAGGGATCTGAGGAGGTCAATGGCCTCCTCACTGAGGGCAGCAGGGCTGACTGGGGCAGGGGCTGAGGTGCCTGGGGCGAAGGAGATGCCCACGCTCCTGGGTGAGCAGCCACGGGCACACGCTGAGGGGCTGCTGGGAGGGCGGTGCAGGTAGGGGGGGTGGCGGCTGTACCTGTAGAGGAAGGGGGCACAGAGAGGCCCACCACCGCAAGGGAGCTCCCATCAGAGGAGGAGTCCGTGTCGCTGGTCTCAGCTCCTGTCTCTGCTGTGGAGCTCCCCTCGCCCTCCGTCCCACTGGTGCCTTCAGACTCCGTTGTCTCACCCTCCAGGGCCATTTGGGATGAAGCTCCCTCCTGATCCGGTGCCACTGCCTGATGATGCTTTTGCACACAAGAACAGGGAGACCACATAAAGGGGGGGAAGACAGAAGAAAGACATGTTCAGTGCATTCAATACTGCTACCGTTGGTGGACACTACATACACAGAAGCCCTCTGCACTACGTCGTGCACTTAGAGTTCCCTAATTAATCACAGGGACATGGGGTACAAGCACTATGCCCGATTGCTGCACACATGGAAGTCACACAAGCCTGACTAGGTGTAGTTGGCTCTGAACACTGGTGGGGTGGGGTGCCACATGGCCTGCCTTACGAATGGACCTTGCCTACTAAACTCACCCTGGCCTAGGGGAACCCACAGCCCACCTCCCCCACCTAGACACCTCCAATGAGCGCTGATTCAGCTGAATGAGAGTGTACTCACCCCCTTGTGGCTGCTGTGATGCTCTCAAGCACCCATCCAACTCCGGATACGCCACCACCAGGATCCGGAACATCAGGGGGGTCATGGTGCGATGGGCACCCCTCCCACGTTGGTAGGCCATCCCCAGCTGGGCCTCCGCCGTCTTCTTGCTCCAACGGCGAATGTCCTCCCATCTTTTCCGGCAGTGGGTGCTCCTTTGGGTGGACCCCCAGGGTCCGGACTTCCTTGGCGATGGCACGCCAAATATCCTTCTTCTGGTGGGCGCTGACCTACAGGAATAGTACGGGGGAAAAGGAGAAGATATAACCGTCCGGACCGTCACAGTCATTGGCCCGCGTTCCTACCCTTCCCATGACGCACATGTACTCACCGTCGTTTCATGCACGCCTCATTCCCCCCCATCTTCCATCCACACCACTCCACACAGGCATTTCCATACAGCATGTTCTCAGTGTACTTACCTGTTTGTCTGGAGGGCCATAGAGTAGCGTGTACTGGGGGAGGACCCCATCCACTAGTTTCTCCAACTCCTCCGTGGTGAAGGCAGGGACCCTTTCCCCAGACACATGAGCCATTGTCTCTTCCAGACTGAGGTCACAACAGCACTTGCAGTGTAGGTCCTCTCCTGTCGAAAATTAGTTATTGAGTGAGTGAACAGATAGAAAATGGCAGTCACGTCCGCGGTGGTGCGTACCGTCACCACCGGCGTAAATCGCCATTGGCTCCTGGGACCCATAGGGTCCAATGTTAACCAATGCAGGATTGAGCCACGGTCTTCGACCGCCTACCGTGACGGTGTACAACGCCAGCGCAGTTACCTCAAATCCCCTTGTCCCACATTACAGGTCAGGCCATCGCCATTTCAGTGGGCCACATGGCATTATTTTTAAATGCGTCACACATATCTAGGCCTTGACTACACACTAAGACAGGCACATATAGGATTTACAAATGTGTGGAATAAAGTTGTGCTTTCGTACCTCAGTGTTGGTTGACCCTCTGCTCTCTGTTCTCCTCCATCGAGCACGTCCGCTGGGGCAGGTGAGGAGATGACGGCATCCTCCGGTGTACAGACCGCTGGTGGACCTGTTGACAATGGAAGAGCGACATGTAATTGTCACCTACAGACTGGACCGTGCCACAATCCATGAACTGTGTGCCCAGTTGGAGCTGGATCTGATGTCAGCTATCTGCCATCCCACAGGTATCCCCCCTCTAGTGCAGGTGCTGTCAGTACTCCATTTCCTGTCAAGTGGGTCTTTTCAGACGACAGTGGCCATAGCATCAGGGATGTCCCAGCCTATGTTCTCCAACGTGTTGTCCAGAGTGTTGTCTGCCCTACTGAAACACATGCGCAGCTACATCGTTTTCCCTCAGGTGGAGGATTTGCCTACAGTGAAAGGTGACTTCTATGCCCTGGGACATATCCCCAAGATCATTGGTGCCACTGATGGGACACATGTGGCATTGGTACCCCCCGCAGGAGTAAACAGGTGTACAGAAACAGGAAGAGTTACCATTCAATGAATGTGCAGATGGTGTGTTTGGCCGACCAGTACATCTCCCACATGAATGCCAAGTTTCCTGGCTCCGTGCATGACGCTTACATTCTGAGGAATAGCAGCATCCCTTATGTGATGGAGCAACTCCAGAGGCACTGTGTGTGGCTATTAGGTGAGGACATGGACCCTATACAGTGTGACTAGGTGTCTGGGTCTGGGGTTGTCCCTAAGGGTTAGTGTGTGTCTAACAGTTGTCCCTCGACATTTGCAGGTGACTCCCAACCTATCATGGCTACTGACCCCAGTGGGAAATCCCAGGACAAGGGCAGAGGAACACTACAATGAGGCCCATGGGTGAACTAGGAGGGTTATAGAGAGGACCTTCGGCCTCCTGAAGGCCAGGTTCAGGTGCCTCCATGTGACAGGTGGATCCCTATTCTACTCACCAAAGAAGGTGTGCCAGATCATCGTGGCCTGCTGTATGCTGCACAACTTGGCTTTGTGACAACAGGTGCCTTTTCTGCAGGAGAATGGTCCAGAAGGAGGTCTTGTGGCAGCTGTGGAGTCTGTGGACAGTGAAGACGAGGAAGCAGAAGAAGAGGATATCGACAACAGAAACACGGTGATTCATCAATGCTTCCAGTGAGACACAGGTAAGAAGACATCACTGCCTGCTACATCTGATACACTTGTTCTACCTCTCATCTGTCTGTCACTTTCGCCCAGTGTATGGACCCTGAGTTGTCACTTTGCCTTTACATTTCACAGATGTGGGTCCCACTGTGTGACCTCTGCTATATTACCTCATGGACTAGAGCTCTGTGACATAGGTATGTTGACAATACAATGGATATTGCATTTTTCCTTAGTTATTGCAAATACACATTTTCGAAAACACAGACTGACTCCAGATAGTTTTGTGATGTAAGGGTGTTTATTTAAGTGCTAAATAGTGGAGGGTGTTGTAAAATGGTCAGGGGTGATGGTGGAGGAATGTCCATGGCAGAGTCCAGTCTCTTAGTCTGACAGGTGCATTATCCAAAAGGGGCATAGGAAGTGGGGCTGGGGCAGTTGATGGATGGACAGGGTGACAAAGTGGGACAAAAGGATGACATTCAGGGTGGTCTCACTTCTTGGCGGGGGTTTTGGCATTGGTCTCTGTCTTTGTCCTGGATCTCAGGGACCACTTGCGGGGTGGTTCTCCATCTACAGGGGGTGGGGTGCTGGTGTCGTGGTCCTGTGGAGGTGCCTCCTGTCCACTAGCGCCGGCGGAGGTGGTGGCCAGTTCAACGTCCAGGCTAGTGTCAGGGGCCCCTTATTGTGCCAGAGTGAAATATTGCTAAATTCGTTTTTCACTGTTGCAAGACCTGTCCCACTCATAGGTTATCATGAGGGCTACCTCTAAATCTGATTAAAGTGTAGATTCCCTTTGGAAGTGGATGGACATGTGGAGTTTGGGGTCTCTGAGCTCACAATTTAAAAATACATCTTTTAGTAATGTTGATTTTAAGATTGTGTGTTTGAAAATGCCACTTTTGGAAAGTGGGTATTTTCTTGCTTATACCATTTCTGTGACTCTGCCTGTTTGTGGATTCCCTGTCTGGGTCAGTTTGACAGTTGGGCTGGCTGCACCGCACACTAGACAGTGACACAAAAGGGAGCTGGGATGCAGCCTGCATATCCTGATGAGCCATCTGTGCTAGGAGGGGGGAGAGGAGTGGTTACTCACACCTGAAAAGGCTGTGCCTGCCCTCACACAATGCAGTCTCCAACCCCCTGGTGAGTGTCTGGAGCCTGGCCTGGGCAAGGCAGGATTTCACATTCCAAAGAGACTTTACTTTGAAGTAGGCCTACTTCAAAGGAGAAATATGATATAAGAAGGGCATCCAAAACCACAGACTTTAGAAACACTTCTGGAACAAGAGGAACCTCTGCCTGGAGAAGAGCTGAAGAGCTGAGGAAGAAGAGCTGCCCTGCCTGTGACTGTGCTTTGTGGCACTATCCTGCTGCAGAGTAGGAGGGCAAAGACTGGATTTTGTGTTCCTTCCATCTTGAGAAGAAATCTCCAAGGGCTTGATTTAGAGCTTGCCTCCTGTTGTTTGAAGTCTCAGGGACAGCAAAGACTTCTCTCTGCCAGCACCTGGAGTCTCTGGAGAGACTCCTACTCTGCCCTGTGGTGCCATCTAGTTCCTGGTCCCCTGAAAGGAGAAGCTGGCAGCCTAAAGACAAGGAAATCCACGCACAGAGCACTGTGCAGGGAAAAGATCGACCCGACTCCGATCTGCGGCTGAGAAATGATGCTCGCAGGAAACGCGATCAGAGAATCGACACACTGAGCTGTCACGACATACTTGCAGTCTGTGTCTGTGACCCACAGGAAGAGTGGCGGGATTCTTGTTCTTGTAAGTTCTGCGTTGGCCCAAATAGGGGAGACCCTTTCTGGTAGCCACGGTGCTGCTGACGGAGGGAACGCCAAAGGCAGTCCGTGCCCTCCAAAAGGAGTCCATGAGGGAAAAAAAAACCCAAAGGGGAAAAAAAACTCAACAAAAGGGAACTCCTGAAACAAAAACAAAAAGAAAAGAAAATAAAAACAAAAAGGAAAAAATGACCAGGAAAAAGCTGGAACAAAATCTGAATATCAATATCTGACGCAGAGGAACAGGAGCGAAGACACCACCAAACAGGAAGTGTTGCAGCGCAAAGAGAAAAGAAACACATACCTTATATACCCCAGGAACAGGAAGTGATCGGCAGGAAGTAAAAGGTGCCATCTTGAATTGGGATCAAGTCTTAGAATGCTATAGAAAAAACACCATACTGAATAGGGAACCAGTACATGCAGGGAAAAAGGAAAGCATGTTGGGAAAAGAGAAAGAAACATGGGTAAAAATGTAAGTATAAAAGTATCAGAAACAAGAACGAGAGAAAAGAAGAGAAGAGTAAAAGAGGTGAGTGGGGGGAGCAGGATCTAATGGGGAAGCGCTGCACCAAAGGAAAAACGAGGCTCCATGCCAAATTTGGGGCCTCGACAAATGTAAGAAAGGCTCGTGGCGCAGCGCGTCCTGCTGCCACGCGCCCGCGTCTCGAGACGAACATTCGGCTTGTGGATCGGCATGCTGCACGACAGTAGGTCCCCCCCGGAGCCCCTGGTTTGTGCGGAAACAACTGGAAAAAATTATAAATTGGGAGAGGGGCGTGAACAGAAGAGGCATCTTTCCAATAACATTCACTAAGAGGATAGCCCTTCCAATGAATCAGATACTGAAGACGGTTCCGGAATATACGAGAGTCACATATGTCCTGTACTTCATATTCAGGTTCACCATCCACCAACAAAGGGGGAGGACAAGTATAATGTTGAGAAAAAGGATCAGGTACATAGGGTTTCAACTAGGAGACGTGAAAGACTGGATGGATTTTCCAAGTTCGAGGTAAACGGAGACGGAAAGTGACAGGATTGATTTTCTGTACAATACAAAAGGGTCCATAGTACCGAGGTTTGAACTTATTTTGGGAGAGACGTAGGGGCAAAAATGTTGAAGATAACCAGACTTTATCTTGGATGTGATACGCTGGAGCCTCACTGCGTTTCTTATCAGCCAGTCTTTTTATATATCTTTTAGTGCCTTATAAATTATCTCGAATCAGTCTTTGAATCCCTTGTAGTCGTTTGGAATGAGAGGTGATTGCGGGAAGAGTAGAGGACGTCTTAGGAGTAGTAGGAAAAGAGGTAGGATGGAATCAGTATGAACAGAAAAAAGGAGTGATCTTGGAGGCACTATGGACGGTATTATTGGTATGAAAATTCTGCAAGTGGAAGATAAGTGCTCCAGTTACTCTGAGTGGAGTTACAGAAACAACTCAGATATTGCTCAAGTCCCTGGTTGAGACGTTCTGTTTGCCCATTGGTTTGCGGATGAAATCCCGATGATAACGCTACATTGATATTCAAGATCTTACAGAAGTGTATCCAGAACCGTGAAATGTATTGAGGTTCTCTGTCTGACACAATACTTTGGGGAAGACCATGGAGGCGAAAAATGTGTTGAATGAATATCTGACTTAATTCTCGTGAGGTGGGTAATTTCTTTAAGGTGGCAAAATGGGCCATCTTGTTAAAGGAATCTACTGTTACCATTAGAACCCGGTTTCCAGCTGATGGAGGTAATGAACACATAAAGTCAGTTGATATTGTGTGCCAAGGAGTTGGTGGAACTGGTAATGGTTGAAGTAGTCCTGCCGGCCTTGTATGGGGTACCTTACTTTGAGCACAAATAGGGCAAGATTTCATATATCTTTCAGAGTCTTGTTTCAACGTAGTCCACCAGAAGGATCGAAGAAGTAATTCTTGCGTGGCTTTAATACCTCAATGGCCAGCTACTGGGGAATCATGGCACATCTGAAGTGCCTTTTCTTGCACTTTCTTAGAAGGGAGAAATAAGGTGTCATTGTGATAGTAGTACCCTCTATGTTTGCGTATCTTGGAACTCAGATCCTTCAGCTCTTGTTCTGGAAGGGTTGAATATTCAGATTGTACTTCCTCTAGGAATGACTGAACTACACCTATGATCTTGTCTGGTTCAAGTAGATATGGTGACTGGGTATGAACACTATCTGGATAACGGCAAGATAGGGCATCAGCCAGAATGTTTTGAGATCCTGGAATATAGGTAACATAAGAATCGTACTGACTAAAGAAAAAGGCCCAACAAGCCTGACGACTGTTTCGGCACTGAAAATTGGGAAGGCATTGCAGATTTCGATGATCTGTTCTTACTTCAAAAGGTTCCTTAGAACCCATGAGAAACTGTCTCCACTCTTGGCATGCATTTTTTAGAGCCAATAGTTCCCTTTCCAGTACTGAATAATGTTGTTTGGAATCAGAGAGTACATGGGATAGGTAAAAGATGGGATGTTCCAAACCATCATCATCTTATTGTTGTAGTAACACTGCCCCAATGGCTCTTTCATAAGCGTCCGTTACAACAATAAATTGTTTATTGTTGTCTGGATGTCTCAGTATGGGTGCTTGGGTGAAGGCCAGTTTTAGGTTTTGAAAAGCTGCCTCTGCAGTGCCTGTCCAGATGAACCCATTTCGCAGATTCTCTTTTTTTAAGAGTTTGTGAAATTTGACTGGTTTGTTTTGCAAAGTCCAGGATAAACTGATGGTAGAAATTGGCCAGCCCTAAGGAACATTGAGTTTCCTTGATTTATGAAGGGGATGGCCAATCTAGAGTGGATCCATAGTGATACCTATTGGACTGATATGGTAACCCAAATACTTTACTTCAGTTTTATCAAATTCACACTTCTCCGGTTTACAATAAAGTTGATGTTCCCTGAGTCTCTTTAAGACTTGCTTGATGTGTGTAGAATGAAGTTCAGGGTGTCTGGAATAAATAAGAATATCGTCCAAATAGATCACTACCATGTGGTTTAACAAATCGGAGAAGATGAAATCCATGAATCTTTGAAATACTGAGTGGGCGTTTGTTAAGCCGAAAGGCATGACCTTATATTCATAATGTCCAAAAGGAATCCAAAAGGCAGTCTTCCACTCATCACCCTCCTTAACACGCAAGAGATGATACGCTCTGCGAAGGTCTAACTTTGTAAACTTTGTGCCCCTCTGACAGCCTCCAGGATGTCTTTGATTAGAGGTAGAGAATAACGATCCTTTATGGTGATTTCATTCAATCCACAGACGACTATGCAGGGGCGAAGATCTTTAAATTTTTTAGGTACGAAGAAAAGGGGTGCTCCTGCAGGAGAATAAGATGGAGTTATAAGATCATTGTAAAGATTTTCTTGTAGATAATCCTTGAGAACCTTTCTTTCTGGTTCGGTGAGAGAGTACATTCTCCCAAAAGGAACAATTGTTCCGGGTTCCAGAGGGATGGCACAATCATAGTCTCTATGTGGAGGTAATATAGGCTTAGATGGTTTTTGAAATACGTCTTGGAATTCCAAATATTGGCTTGGTACCTCTTGGACTGCATTTATGAAAAGCCCTAAACTCGAGCAGTGTCTACCTGCATAGGTTCTGCTTCAGGCTCTCTGGATATGGGTCGAGGTTCTTCAGGACGATGTACAAAAACACGTGAGGTACTTGGCTCGGAAGGTCCTTGATTCTTTCTTTGCTCCAAACGAAATTCTTGGAGGTGATATTCAATAGAGAGCGCTAAATCCATCAGACCTTGAAGATCTTCTACTCTGGCAGAGTGTACTAATTCGTCCTTGATTTCTTCTTGCAACCCTCTACGAAACAGAGTTACTAGAGTACGCTCGACCCAAGTTGTCACAGCCGCTAATTGTCTGAAGCGTGTGATGTATTGTAGAACATCTTGAGTGCCTTGTTGAATATCACAAAGTGGTTCCTCGGCTGATGCTTCTAATCCCGGGTGTTCAAACATTTGCTTGAATCTGTTTACAAAGGCTGAATAATCAGACAACACTGGGTCATTGGAGGCTACTATCGGGGTCGCCCAGGCCAAGGCAGGGCCTGATAATGCACTGATGAGATAGGCCACCTTCGTCTTATCTTGGGAAAATTGTGTGGGTCTGAAAGCAAAGTAGACAGTCAGAGCATCCAGAAATTCCCACAGCTCATGTGGATCTCCTGAAAACCGAGGAGTAGTAGTAGAGACAGTAGGAACATCAGTACTTCGGGAGGCCAAGGCTTGTCGTAAAGCCACATTTTCATTTCTCAATTGTTGCAGTTCTTGGGCCTGTTGCTGAATAGTTACAATTATGGACTGGTCAGGATCTGCAGCCGCTGTTACTGTATCTTCCATTTTGCTTGACGAGGTCTGGTTTGTTAGGTGCTGCCATCTGTCACGACCTACTTGCAGTCTGTGTCTGTGACCCACAGGAAGAGTGGCTGGATTCTTGTTCTTGTAAGTTCTGCCTTGGCCCAAATAGGGGCAACCCTTTCTGGTAGCCACGGTGCTGCTGACAGAGGGAACACCAAAGGCAGTCCATGCCCTCCAGAAGGAGACCCCGAGGGAAAAAAATCCCAAAGGGGGAAAAACCTCAACAAAAAGGAACTGAAGAAACAAAAACAAAAATAAAAGAAAATCAAAACAAAAAGGAAAAAATGACCAGGAAAAAGCTGGAACAAAATCAGAATATCAATATCTGACGCAGAGGAACAGGAGCGAAGACCACCACCAAACAGGAAGTGTTGAAGCGCAAAGAGAAAAGAAACACATACCTTATATACCCCAGGAACAGGAAGTGATCGACAGGAAGTAAAAGGTATCATCTTGAATTGGGATCAAGTCTTAGAATGTTATAGAATAAACACCATAGTGAATAGGGAACCAGTACATGTAGGGAAAAAGGAATGCATGTTGGGAAAAGAGAAAGAAACACGAGTAAAAAAGTAAGTATAAAAGTAGCAGAAACAAGAATGACAGAAAAGAAGAGAAGAGTAAAAGAGGTGAGTGGGGGGAGCAGGATCTAATGGGGAAGCGCTGCACCAAAGGAAAAACGAGGCTCCATGCCAAATTTGGGGCCTCGACAAATGTAAGAAAGGCTCGGGGCGCGGCGCGTCCTGCTGCCGCGCGCCCGTGTCTCGAGACGAACATTCGGCTTGCGGAGCAGCACGCTGAGCGACAGGAGCAGGAGAAATGACGCGCAGCATCGCTGACAGAGGCTGGAGATCACAGCCTGCGCTGCGAGGTTTTCGGATCATCGTGCGGCTGGATTTCCGACTGAAGTACCGCCATGCGTGGAAAAACAATGCAAGGCCTGCCCAGACCCCAGAGTGCTGACCGGAGAGAAGAAACGACACGCCCGACCCAGTGAAAGGAGAAACGACGCACAGTCCCACTCGTGAGTGGAATCAACGCATCGTAAGCCCTTTTTGATGCGCATTCACTCATGCGGGGTTGTTTTTGACGCGCACCAGGTACACTGTCATGCTAGCAGCGCTAGTGTGTGTTTAAAACTACTTAAAGACTCTTTTTGCATTTTTATTGATAACTTGACTTGTGTATTGTGGATTTTTGTTGTTTTGTTTAGATAAATATTTCCTATTTTTCTAAACTGGTGTTGTGTCATTTTGTAGTGTTTTCATTAAGTTACTGTGTGTGTTGGTACAAATAATTTACACCTAGCACTCTGAAGTTAATCCTACTGCTCTGCCAAGCTACCAAGGGGGTAAGCAGGGGTTAGCTGATGGTGATTCTCTTTTACCCTGACTAGAGTGAGGGCCCTTGCTTGAACAGGGGGTAACCTGACTGTCAACCAAAGACCCCATTTCTAACAGGCTGGTACCCACCTAGGGTTATATTAGACACATTAAAACCACATGATTAAGGAGGATTTGATGTTCCTGGTATAAATGCTAATAGTTGTTTTCCCAGTTTCAACTTCACCCCTCCTGGTTGGCTTTATGAACTCCACATTAAAGGACATGCATGACTCGAAAGCTGCCATGGCAACATGGAACTGAAATTCTAATTTCTGACTTCTGTAGATATACACAGAATTTGTTTAGTGTCTTGAAAGTGTTAGGTTTGCTGCTGAGGTACAATTCTTGGGTCTAAACAAGTATTATAAAATGCCTTTTGTGGCTAAAGTGCCAAGGTGTGTTAATAACAATTGTATGCTAATGACAAAATATATCATTGTGATAGATTTGAACATTTGAGGAGGCTAGTACACAGAAGAGTTGTGGGCAAGAAAATGCTTTTATTATGCCTAATTGTTTGTATAAAAATGTGAACAATGGTCCCCTGGGAATACATGATGTTAAGGTCACCCTGTTAAAGATTTTGCATGACCACAGGTGGTTACATGTATGTTTAATACTGATAACACACTATGCCAGGCCTTATGGACAACCCTCCTTCGTTATTTAAATACAGAGAACACTTTCTTGAGATGAGCAAAATGGTATGCAGCTTTTAAGGCACGCTTACAAAATACAGTGTCAAAATGCTCCATAATTGCACCACCCCACCGCATTGCACGTTATTCAATGATCTACTATGCCTAAAAATGTTCAGTGAAGTTCTGTAAATAAACAGATACACCTCATAAATGTCCTTCTCACATAGAACTTGTGCATACCAAGGTATTACAGCTATTTAACATGGCCACATGCCCAGACACTCAATTGTAGGAAATGTAATGTCAGCAGAAGCTTTGGCTTTTCTCACAGATTTGTTTGTAACAGTCTTTGGATGTAAGCCACAACCTACTTTGAAACATGCCTTTTAAACCCATATCAGGTGCACTCAACATTTACCTTATACTGGTTTGTAAAGGGTGTATAACATAATTTTGAAAATGCACAATCATACTTGCCTCCAGGCCTTACACTATTTCCATTTTATGCACTCACATGGATGCACAGTTGATTTTGTGCTGTATATGACAATAGGCCTTTTGCAAACAATTTTTAATATGGTGTAATTGCTCATTGTGGGAAATTGTGGTACTGGTAGACTGGGGTGTGAGCACTGATCAAGAAGCAACCACCATTATTGTCATGGTAAGAAACAAGCAAACCCCAAATGAACCTGTGTTCACCTCTTGGTAGCTTGGCATAGAGCAGTCAGGCTTTACTTGAAGGTAATGTGTAAAGTAATTGTGCAACATTTCAACAGAAAAACAGTAAAAACACCAAACAAAAAGGATCCCAAGCCAGGTGAGAAAACAGAACTTAATTTAATTTAAAAAACAAGATCTAAACTACAACAATCCAATCAGTACAGCTTCAAAAATGAATTTTTAAAGAATACAATTTAGAGTGGCGCCTAAAGCATAAATTGCCAGCTGGGAATAAATGGTTATGACTGACTGGGACAAAGTCAAATTTTCAGGCCGACCCCGATGGAGTGCAGGCCGGACACATGGACCCAGTTAGGCCCACTGAACAGAAAGCACCTTAAATCTTGATTGCAGAGCATTGTGTGGATCCAATTCAAATATGCTAGATACAGCTGATGTGATGCACAGGTTATGAGATGCTGCAAGGCTGCAATCCAAGGTCCTTTCACCTCAACCCTGACTATCCCATGGATGCAGCTTGCAATGAGAAGGTCAGTGTCTGGGATGCTTTGGGAAGTTAAGGTGATGCGTCTGTTCTGATGAGCGGTAAAGCTGTGATGTGGAGCTTTGGTATCGTCGTTGAGGATGCCATTGTTGAGAGATGCAACAACCTGCTCCGGAGAGGCATCACACAGCTGTGGTTCTGAAGGCAATGCGTTGAACCCAAGATGAGAGATAAGGTGGAAGTTTGTGTCTTTTGCATGGGTGCAATCCACTGCATAGTGGCGATCCACTGGTTCTACTCGAGGATGCACCGCTCAGCTGAGGAGATGCATCAGTTCTGCTTGGGGATGCACAAATCCGTAGAGAAGATGTGTTGGTTCTGCTTAGGGATATGCCACTTAACAGGGGAGATGAGTCAATTCTGCTGTTAAGCACCTTAGGCCAATTTCAAAAGGTGCAAGACTGGGGTGGAATCACCTGGCAAGTAGGCTCACATCTGGCTGAGTCCAGGTGCATGTTCAAGGTTGTTGGAAGCCTGTTGTGACCCTGAGAATTCAGATCAGAAGGCCACCCAACTAACCCTTGGAGTAACTCTTGGTTCTGGCTTGCGGAGATGCAGGTCTAGTCCTTCTCGCTCGGGCAAGAGAGCAGCAAGCAGCAGGTCAGAAACAGCAGGACTGCAGTTCCTTTGGAGCAGCAGTCCAGCAGAGTGGCAGTCCCTTTAGCAGCACAGCAGCCCTTCTTCCTGGCAGAGTATTCACAGGTCTAGAAGTGTACTGAAGTGGTGGTGTGTGAAGTCCTTCTGTTATACACAGTTGTGCCTTTGAAGTGGGGAGCTTCTAGAGGCATACCTTGAAATGCACAGATGCCTAGGCCTGGGCAGAGTTCACAAAGTCATGCTACGTGGAACTCCTTGGAACTCAGTCAAGTAATTATAAAACTCTGCCAAGCTATGCAGAGTTTTGTAGGTGAGTGGAGTTTGCCTGTCATGCCAGTGGGTGGGTTTTATGTGAAACGCAACAAGGAGCATGTCCTTGCACTAACAATTGTGTGCAAACAGCACAACGTGGTTCGCATGGATGCGGCCATCTTGTTTTTTTACTCTGTTTATGGTGCTGGAACTGTTTTGCGGATTATTTTGAATATCTTTTTTTAGCTTTTCAATCCTTGGCCCTCCTAATTAACCTCATTTTTATTTATTAGTGTGTGTTTTTGTGTCAATGTATGTTTGCATTTGTTCAATTTTTTCATGCTTTTTGTGACTTTTTGTGTTTTGTTTACTTTTCCCTTTACTTCCTTATTTCTTCCTTCCTTCTCATGTTTCTTTTCTTCACCCCACTCAGCTCCATGGTAGAGCAGGGCAGCAGACAGGGGAGTGGCAGCGCCGGGCCTCCCCAAACAGCCAGCATCAGTTACCTACCAAGGGGTGCAGCCCCAGCCCATCCTTTGTGAGATGGATGTGGCAGCACTAGTTTTTTTACATGCAGCGCCATCTCCCCTCCATGCTGGCCACAGGCTTTGCAATGGGTAACCCTTGCAGGAGCATCAGCTGCTTTTGGGAGGGTGCGCCGGTGTGTATGGTGCACTAGCCAGGTAGAGCGCGTGACTCAGCAGCAGACGCACAGCTGGGCATATACCCTTGACTTGGAGTAGGACCTGATCAACCTGCTCGGTGTCAAGATTCCTGGGCTTGGTGAGTATTACCTATATTATTTGTTATGTTTGTGTTCTACAATGCTAATTTTTTTTCAGAAAAGCATGTTGCTTACACTCAGAGGTAAGTTGCATTTAGTTTTCATTAGGAATATTATTATGTGATCCAGTTGGAGCTAGGAAGGTGCTGGGCACTACCTCATCATACTTGTTGGCGCTTACATTGGCTGAATATTTAAGAAGCCTTTGCAATGCAGACTCTTCTGTCCTCCTGTCACTATAGTGAATTAGTGATATCAGTGAGTTAGCATTCTCTGTGACTTTCTTTATGTAACTCATACAGTCCCAAGCAATTTCACACTGTTTAGTAGTAGTATGCATCTATGCATTGCAAAAAAGGGAGACTGAGTAGGTGTGAGAAAGTAGCCTCTTTCTAGCCTTGTTACCCCCACTTTTGGCCTGTTTGTGAGTATATGTCAGGTGTTTTCACTGTCTCACTGGGATCCTGCTAGCCAGGGCCCAGTGCTCATAGTGAAAACCCTATGTTTTCAGTATGTTTGTTATGTGTCACTGGGACCCTGCTAGTCAGGACCCCAGTGCTCATAAGTTTGTGACCTATATGTATGTGTTCCCTGTGTGATGCCTAACTGTCTCACTGAGGCTCTGCTAACCAGAACCTCAGTGGTTATGCTCTCTCATTTCTTTCCAAATTGTCACTAACAGGCTAGTGACCAATTTTACCAATTTACATTGGCATACTGGAACACCCTTATAATTCCCTAGTATATGGTACTGAGGTACCCAGGGTATTGGGGTCCCAAGAGATCCCTATGGGCTGCAGCGTTTCTTTTGCCACCCATAGGGAGCTCTGACAATTCTTACACAGGCCTGCCACTGCAGCCTGAGTGAAATAACGTCAACGTTATTTCACAGCCATTTACCACTGCACTTAAGTAACCTATAAGTCACCTATATGTCTAACCTTTACCTGGTAAAGGTTGGGTGCTAAGTTACTTAGTGTGTGGGCACCCTGGCACTAGCCAAGGTGCCCCCACATTGTTCAGGGCAAATTCCCCGGACTTTGTGAGTGCGGGGACACCATTACAAGCGTGCACTATACATATGTCACTACATATGTATAGCGACACAATGGTAACTCCGAACATGGCCATGTAACATGTCTAAGATCATGGAATTGTTGGGGACACAATTCCATGATCCCCCGAGTCTCTAGCACAGACCCGGGTACTGCCAAACTACCTTTCCCGGGGTTTCACTGCAGCTGCTGCTGCTGCCAACCCCTCAGACAGGTTTCTGCCCTCCTGGGGTCCAGCTAGGCTTGGCCCAGGAAGGCAGAACAAAGAAGTTCCTCAGAGAGAGGGTGGTACACCCTCTCCCTTTGGAAAAAGGTGTCAGGGCTGGGGAGGAGTAGCCTCCCCCAGCCTCTGGAAATGCTTTGATGGGCACAGATGGTGCCCATCTCTGCATAAGCCAGTCTACACCGGTTCAGGGATCCCCCAGCCCTGCTCTGGTGCGAAACTAGACAAAGGAAAGGGGAGTGACCACTCCCCTGACCTGCACCTCCCCTGGGAGGTGCCCAGAGCTCCTCCAGTGTGCTCCAGACCTCTGCCATCTTGGAAACAGAGGTGCTGCTGGCACACTGGACTGCTCTGAGTGGCCAGTGCCAGCAGTTGACGTCGGAGACTCCTTCTGATAGGCTCTTACCTGTGTTGCTAGCCTATCTTCCTTCCTAAGTAGCCAAACCTCCCTTTCTGGCTATTTAGGGTCTCTGCTTTGGGGAATTGTTTAGATAACGAATGCAAGAGCTCATCAGAGTTCCTCTGCATCTCTCTCTTCACCTTCTGCCAAGGAATCGACCGCTGACTGCTCTGGACGCCTGCAAAACCGCAACAAAGTAGCAAAGACGACTACTGCAACCTTGTATCGCTGATCCAGCTGCCTTCTCATCTGCTTTCCTGGTGGTGCATGCTGTGGTGGTAGTCTGCCTCCTCTCTGCACTAGAAGCTCCGAAGAAATCTCCCGCGGGTCGACGGAATCTTCCCCCTGCAACCGCAGGAACCAAAAGACTGCATCACCGGTCCTCTGGGTCCCCTCCCAGCACAACGAGCGTGGTCCCTGGAACTCAGCAACTCTGTCCAAGTGACTCCCACAGTCCAGTGACTCTTCAGTCCAAGTTTAGTGGAGGTAAGTCCTTGCCTCCCCACGCTAGACTGCATTGCTGGGTACCGCGTGATTTGCAGCTGCCAGGATCCAGGACTCTTCCAGGATTTCCTTTGTGCACAGCCAAGCCTGGGTCCCCGACACTCTAACCTGCAGTGCACGACCTCCTGAGTTGTCATCCGGCGTCGTGGGACCTTCTTTTGTAACTTCGGGTGAGCTCTGGTTCACTCTTCTTTGTAGTGCCTGTTCCGGCACTTCTGTGGGTGCTGCTTGCTTCTGAGTGGGCTCCTTGTCTTGCTGGGCGCCCCCTCTGTCTCCTCACGCAATTGGCGACATCCTGGTCCCTCTTGGGCCACAGCAGCATCCAAAAACCCTAACCGCAATCCTTGCAGCTAGCAAGGCTTGTTTGTGGTCTTTCTGCACGGAAACACCTCTGCAAGCTTCTTCAAGACGTGGGACATCTATCCTCCAAAGGGGAAGTTCCTAGTCCTCTTCGTTGTTGCAGAATCCACAGCTTCTACCATCCGGTGGCAGCTTCTTTGCACCCTCAGCTGGCATTTCTTGGGCATCTGCCCACTCACGACTTGAGTGTGACTCTTGGACTTGGTCCCCTTGTTCCACAGGTACTCTCGTCTGGAAATCCATCATTGTTGCATTGCTTGTGTTGGTCTTCCTTGCAGAATTCCCCTATCACGACTTCTGTGCTCTCTGGGGAACTTAGGTGCACTTTGCACCCACTTTTCAGGGTCTTGGGGTGGGCTATTTTTCTAACCCTCACTGTTTTCTTACAGCCCCAGCGACCCTCTACAAGGTCACATAGGTTTGGGGTCCATTCGTGATTCGCATTCCACTTTTGGAGTATATGGTTTGTGTTGCCCCTATACCTATGTGCTCTCATTGCAATATATTGTGACTATACATTACTTGCATTGCTTTCTATTGCTATTACTGCATATTTTTGGTATTGTGTACATATATCTTGTGTATATTTGCTATCCTCATACTGAGGGTACTCACTGAGATACTTTTGGCATATTGTCATAAAAATAAAGTACCTTTATTTTTAGTATATCTGTGTATTGTGTTTTCTTATGATATTGTGCATATGACACCAGTGGTATAGTAGGAGCTTTACACGTCTCCTAGTTCAGCCTAAGCTGCTCTGCTAAGCTACCCTTTTCTATCAGCCTAAGCTGCTAGACACCTCTTCTACACTAATAAGGGATAACTGGACCTGGTGCAGAGTGTAAGTACCCCTTGGTACCACCACAAACCAGGCCAGCCTCCTACAGTAGGTCCATCCAGAGGGAAGTGAGAAATGAGAATAGAATCAAAGATCATTCATTACAATGTATTAGTTCCAAGTGTAGTTTCTGATGAATAATTTTGGAATAGGTATTTTAGGAATATAGCTAACTCAACGATAGTCAATACTAGTACCATAGGTGATCTGATTTAGATAAGTACACTTTCAATGCATTTGCCTGTTATAATAATTTTGCGGAGGATAAATGTACTACTGATCTATTTTTTAACTTCTTTATTTCGTACATCAGCATCCAAGGGCAAAAAGGGGACCGGCTCTAGCTGGGGAGGAGGCACTGACCACCTGTGCCAATGCTGAGGGCTCCGCTCATCCCAGTAAATCCTTTTATTTATTATTATTATTCTATTAACTTTTACCTCTTCCCGCTATTATACTCATTTTAAGTTTGCCTTGTTTGTTTCTTCTATGCTGTCTCCTTTTTTACCAAATCCCCTATCCAAATTGTGTTTAATTCCTGTTATCCTTGTATTATCTTTTGGTTGTTATTTCATGATTTGTTTTGGTAGCTGACTTTTTTTGGTCTGATCTACTCTGTAGATTTCTTCTCATTTTTTGGTAATCTTTCCTTCTCCCCTATATATCTTGTGGTACTGTAAGACTAAGAACATATGTTTGAAACTCTACTGTCTACTGTGAAGATTACAGGCCCAAGCAAGCTAGTATTATAAATAATATTCACCATGTATGTTTGTTGAGAAGGTCTTATTATTCTTCACCCCCCCATACGCCCAATGTTGTGCTATGTGATTCATGAATACAGTATACCAGCAGTTCCCATGACAGTGCAGCATGGCTGGAAAGTATGCGGTCCCATTGAATTTGCCAACCAACACCAAGGGGTCATTAGGAAGACCGCCAGGGTCATGGTGGTGGTCTAACCACCACCAAAGCAGTGGTCCAACCGCTTTGGTGGTGGTCTGACTGCCACATTACGATCGTGGCAGTTGCGCCACGGTCAGACCGCCAGCACCACCAGTTTTCCTCCACAGGAGGGACTGACGGTGTTGGCGGTCCCAATCCACAAGCTGTGCCACCCTGGGGACTACGACTCCCCTTTCTGCAAGCTTTTACATGGCGGTAGCACCGCCATGTAAAGGCTGGCGGAGACAGGATGCAAAATGCCCATGCACTTGTCAGGGTCAATGCAGGGGTCCCCATGGCCAGCCCTGTTGCACTGTTTACTGTCTGCTTTTTTAGACAGTGAACAGCGCAACAGGTGCTGGTGCACCCTAAGCACTGCAGCATTGCTGCCGGTTCAATTATGACCCGGCGTTAGTGTTGTAGGCTGTTTCCCGCTGGGCCAGACAGCTGCACTGGTGGCAACCTGACCGCAGGAGTTTGGAGGACGGCCTTTTCTGTCTGCCAAACCATAATGACCCCCATATGTCTTTCATTGACCATTATTATTCCACTATTCATTACACTTCAATGATTCAGTCTCATCATAATTGGCTGTAGCTCTGCCCCTCCATTATGAATAGTTGGCTTGACTACCTGGCTTTTCTAACATTGTGAAATGCCCAGAGTGATATTTTTGATTGAAGATACTGCAGTGGTAACCGAACTGTAGTGACGTAATGCAACTGTATTTTTTTTATTACAAACTTTAAGGGGAGGCATATCTGGCATCTAAAAAATGTATAATATTTTTTTCTAGCCACACTGACCACTAGTCCTGCCAGCTCAAGAGCGGCTGCAGGAGAATGTCAATTGGAAGGGCAAAAGAGGCAGTAGGGACAGGTGGTTGTAATTCACATTGCTTGCTGATTGACAATTACTGTTATACTCACTAGCTACAAGGGCGTCATTGTGACTCATGACTCATTGTGACTCATGATCATGAACCCCCTCACCTTAACAACTACAGCAGTGGTTGAGTTATGGCCTCTTCTTTCTGCAACTCAGCAAATGCTCATTTATTGTACACTAAAAATGATGGCTTAATGGAAACTGTAAACAGTGGAAGATTTAAAAAAAAGGATGGTTGAAATGAGTGAAAGGAAAGGATGCATGGGTGGGTGAAAGGATGCTTGGGTGATGATTGAAAAAAAGGGTGAATACTAAATGGATGGATAATGGATTGGATTTTGGTTAAACACTGGGTGAGAGAAATTAAAGCTTTAATTATGGTGCCAATGGGTCAATATAGGAAAAAAGAAAGAATGATTGATTGCTTGCTTGGATGAATAAAGAAGGGAGCTTTTCTGGAGAGGGGCATGCTGCTCATCTACTTCGCTTACTTTGATTTATAATTGTCAAAGCCATGGTTCATAGTGGGGGGTATTTTAATTTTTGTCCTAATCCCTTTACTCACTGTATTTGTTAAGCAAGACAGATGTGTATCTCTCTCATCATCATTTATCAACTCCATCCCTGCCTATAGCATTTCACCACTCATGACCGAAATACAATATGGTTCAATTTGTGACTGAAGCGTTGGCTGCGCAATGAGTGCCTGCTTCAGTTAATGCTGCATTTACAATGTTTTCAATGCATTGCAAACCAAACACAGAAGGTGTGTTTCCGTTCTCCCACTCAGTCACCTCTTGGTACCTTCACTCCTTTATACTGTCTGAAGTTCTTCCATCCCAGCCTCCAAAAAATTGAAAAATCCATCACTGGCATGTGCCACATTCCTATGGCCATGTGAAGTAATTCCAAAATATATTTGATGGTGTCCCATAACAGATTTATTTTTTGCCTGTTCTGATTTTTCCCTTTAGAGTTTTGTCTATTACAGTGAATGAATAAGCCAACATTTAGGCACATTAATCGATGAACTGTGACACCCTTCTACTCTATAGCAAAAGCTCTACCTACTAAGCCACCTAATCCCTCTACCTTACCCTGCAATAGAGTAAGTTAAGTTTCCTTTTCTTACTGCCCAGCAAATTAATTTGTTGGAAGTGGGACTAAGGGCCAGATGTAGCAAAGTTTTGCGAGTCGCAAATAGCCCGATTCGCTATTTGCAACCTCGCAAAACCCGAAATGGGATGCAAAAATCCCATTTCCGAAATGCAAATAGCGATGTGACACAGCACCGACTTGCAAAAATTGCGACCTGATTTTGCGACCCGCCAATAGGGAATCGCAAATTGCGAGTCTCAAACCATATGCAAAAGCCACTCGCAAATTGCAACCAGGCGCAAAAAGCCCATTTTGCACATCCAGATTACCACTGATTCAGAGGAGGTGGTAACCAGAACCAAAGTATAAAAGGAGACCCAGAAGACAAATGGGTAACTCAAAATGGCTGAACTGTACGTAATAGCATGGAGGAGGAGAGTCCAGGCCACCCAGCAGAGGAGGAGGAGGCAGAGACAGGAGAGGATTTACCGAACCAGGCAGACACTATTTCAACAAACTGAGGAGGAGATATATGACAAATATAGACTGATCAGTGCTGTAATCTTAGAATTAATTGAGCTACTGAATCCTCAGCTTGAACGACAGACAATGCGCGGCAGCGCCATCCCTACACGTGTGCAAGTGCTATGCTCACTGCACCTCTTGTCCTCGGGTAGCTATCAGGGGGTTATTGCTGTGGCAGGTGGGGTATCCCAAAGTGCACTCTCACGATTCTTCAGATGTTTCCTAGATGCCATACTCACACATATGTCCACATATATATACCTACCCAGGAATGAGGCAGAAATTAACAGCACCAAGTTGGACTTATACAGAATTGCCAACTTCCCCCATGTAATAGGGTGTGTGGACGGGGAACATATACAAATATGCCCTCCTGCAAATCTGGAATATGTGTTTCGCAATAGGAAATGTACCCACTCACTAAACATCCAGGTGGTATGTGACGCCCATAATGTCATTACTGACATTGTAGCTAAATATCCAGGAAGTACACATGACTCATACATATTCAGGCACAGTATGATACACCAACGCCTAGAACGTGGAGAGTTTGGAGACAGATATCTATTAGGTATTGCTGACTTCACCCTGAAGCCTTACATACAGGTCACTGTGTAACTCTGTGATGCCCTGCTAAATTTGCCTTTTTTGTCAAACAGGTGACAGTGCATATGCCCTGAGACCATGGATACTCACCCCCTACCTAACACCTGGCAATCAGAATGAGAGGCGATATAACAGTGCACATCGGCGGTCCAGAACTGTAGTGGAGAGGACCTTTGGCTTGTTAAAGGCAAGATTCAGATGCCTCCACAAAAGTGGAGGTGCACTCCAGTATGCCCCAGAAACAGCATGCAAGATAGTTGCCGCCTGTGCCATCCTACACAACATTGCCACCAGACGTGGGCTACATCTTACCCCTGAAGACACAGACACGGAGGATGAGGAGCAAGAGCTTCCGCACCGACAGGCTGGGGGTAGAAGCATCGCAAATGAGGGCAGACAGAGACGGAACCACATTGCAACCCAATACTTTGGCAGGTACGTGGCAACCGTGACCACACTCACTAATGTCAGACACACATAGCCCAGTTATGTAGTGAAACAAACAAAACCTTTTTATTTCTAAACTATGAAAAATATGGAATTGTGCTGTAGGCCACAGTCTTGAATTGTCAATTGTCATTTAAGACACATTAAATCCATGTGCCTTATTCAGAGTACAGTTTGGTGGCTCACACCCTCCTCCTACTGCAGCCACCATGGCTCATTCCTGGTGGGTCCCCTGACCCCTGCCGTGCACTGCTACTCCGCAGCACACGGGAATCGCTGGCAGACACACTGCTTATGGTCGACCCCTCCTTGCTGTCCTGTGGGGTATCCCCTGTGCCCTTTGCAGCCTGCCTGCTCTCCATTAGGTCTACTGCATGGCTGATGCGGCCACGTCCCCGTGCCACGTCCTCTGCGAAATGCCCAAGTTCAACCTGCAGGCTGACTGTACGCCTTAACAGGCATGTGGTATTAGTAGCAAGGTGCCCAATGGATGCTGCCAGTCTGTCAAACCAGGCGGCAGTGTTGCGCTCCCTGAAGATGACAAGGGCAACCGTAAGTACACATACTTACCTGTCACAGTTGTAAATTGCAAAGGTTTTATGCTCACAAAACATAACATCGGGAATGGGTGCGAGTGCGATACACACACGTAACCTGACACACACACTCACAGACAGCCAAATACACACCGCACAAACACAATACACACACTACGGGAAACGATCAATCAATCAATCAGAGTATTTGTAAAGCGCACTACTCACCTGTGAGGGTCTCAAGACGCTGAGGGGAGAGGGGGCTGCTACTGCTCGAACATCCATGTCTTGAGGTGTCTCCTGAAGGTAAGTAGGTCTTGTGTCTATCGCAGGTGGGTGTGAAGAGTGTTCCACGTCTTGGTGGCAAGGTGGGCATCACACAAGAACACGTCAAAAACACACACTGACTCCCGTAAACACAGCACCGGCCCAGTCACACACACTAACACACAACACCACAAAACATCACAACAACACTGACAACCGAAACACCATAAATGCATTGCCAAGCACCAACAACAAACACTACCCAGTGACAAATCACATATACAGCACAACATACCACCAGCAGGTAAGGAGCACACACAATCACACAACCATACAACGCAGCAATCGATATACATAGCAAACACACATTACAAGGTATCTGACATATCATACACCAAACATGCACACGCACACAGTCAAAGCACACAAAGCCACACAACACTGCAACAAACGCATGTCAACACAAACACCACTCAATACCATGAAAACAACATGTACCCAACATATACATGCCTATCACACAACACACACCCATCACGAGGGGAAGCGCTGCACACAACCTCACATGCTGCCCAGGCAAAACAGGTAGCACAAGCACCACTTACACACAAATACTCACACACAAACAATATCAGCCATTCCAAAATCTGCCATAAGAAAGAAATGCAGGACACTAGCCGCCAAGACCTGGAACTCCCTACCGCTCCACCTCCGCCTGATCCAAGACCTTCTATCATTCAGGAAACCCCTCAAGACTTGGCTTTTCGACCAGTATCTCCCCCCCCAGCGCCTTGAGACCCCACCGGGTGAGTAGTGCACTCTATAAATCCCTGATTGATTGATTGATTGATTGACAAAGATGTAACATCGAAACCAACAACTAGTTGGTCCAAAGATGTATTGATAATAATAAAAATAATTAAATGTCCAAGGCCAAAGGCCAGTCCAATTTGTAATCGTGCAACATGAACACAATGCACATCTGTGTGCCCCAAACTTGACTCCTGACTGCCATGCAACGTCCACAGTTAAGGGCATCAAGGGGGCAGGCAGGCATCTCAAGGACCAAATCCTAGACCCATCCAAATCCAAATTCAGTAGCAACCACAGCACCGAAACAGCACTCCTAGCAGCCACCGATGAAATACGCATCATACTATACCACGGAGGCACCGCCGCACTCATCCTCCTCTCCCACTCCACTCTCTGCACCAGACTACATGACGCCGGATTCTGAGATAAACCACTGAATTGGATCAGGTCCTTCTCACTGGAAGAACACAGAGCGTCAGACTACTGCCGTTAATTTTAGAACCCAAAGACACATGCTGCGGAGTGCCTCAAGGATCATCAATCGACCCAACACTTTTCAACATCTACATAGCCTCGCTAGCCAAGATCATCAACCAACACAGGTTAAACATAGTCTCCTATGCCGACGATACCCAACTGATCCTCTCCCTGCCCAATGACTCTGCAAAGGCTAAGAGAAATTTCCACAACAGGATGAGAGCAGTCACCACCTGAAAGGAAGCCAGCTGCCTCAAACTCAACTCAGACAGGACAGAGATCCTCGTAATCGGCTCCACCCTTCCACCTGGAACGACTCCTGGTGGCCCACCGCACTGGGAAACGCCCCCACTCCCACAGACCACACATGAAATCTGGGCATCATCCTGGACTCCTCTCTATCCATGACCCGCCAAGTCATTGCCATCTCATCATCATGCTTCCACACGCTCCAACTTGTGCAAAACATTTTCAAGTGGATGCCCTCCGACACTAAGAAGACCACCCATGCACTTGTCACTAGCAAACTGGACTACGGCAACACACTTTATGCCGGCAGTGCACTCTATGCTGGCATCACCAAGAAACTACAATCAAGACTACAAAGAATCCAGAATGCAGCAGCCAGACTCATCCTGGACATTCCCAGCCACATCTCCTCCCACCTCAGAGACCTACACTGGCTCCCAGTCAACTACTGTATCACATACAAACTCCTGATCCACACCTACAAGGCACTACACAACATAGGACCGGCATAATTTAACCACCACCTCATCTTCTATATACCCACAGGCATCTCCATTCTTCCCAGCTCACCCTTGCAGCTGTTCCCAAGCTCCAGGAAAGCACAGCAGGAGGAGGATCCTTCTCTTACTTCGCAGCCGGGACATGGAACACGCTACCTCTCAAGCTCAGGCAGACCACATCACTGAAGCAGTTCAAGATGGACCTCAAGACCTGGCTCTTCGATTGAGCAGCACACCAACAAACAATGCCTTGAGACCCTACGAGTGATTGACCGTGCCTTAAAAATCACTTATTGATTGATTGAGGGATTATAGGGGGTGGAGGGGAGTTTACGCCTAGGCTTTGGAGGGGGTCCTTTGGGATTGGGCTTGAGGGGGGTTTTAGGTCTAAGCTTAGGGGAGGGTTGGGTTTTATTGTAAGGGGTAGATCTCTTAGCAAGGAGAGGGGCATGAGTCCTTGTAGTGGGCTAGGGGAGGCCTTGGAGGTAGAAGGGACTGGCCTGAAGAGGGAAATGGAGCATTTAGGGGTCTCACTGGAGAAGAGGAGTAGGGAAAAGGTCAAAACATGAAAGGAACACATTTTTTGACACACGGGGACAGTCATCAGAAAGGGTTTTGGGTGTGGGGGTGAGGGAGTGGTTGTCTGATGTGTATGTGTTGGTGTCATGAGTGCGTGTTTGTGGGAGGTATGCTTGTGGGTGGTGAGTGTCTGTTGGGTGGCTGAGTGAGGGTGTTTATGTGTACAGGACTAAGGGGGTGGAGGTGCTGGGATGCTGTGGTAGGTATGAGACTGTCAGTTGGGGTGGTCACTGCAGCTATGGTGGATGTCCTGCATGTAGGGGTATCAGTGGTTGTGGTGTCTGCAGGTCTGGTGACTGGGGGGCATGTCTGAGGGTCTGCTATTATGCTGACTGTAGGTAGGATAGATGTAGTGGCTGGTTCTGTGAATGTCAGTTTGGTGTCTGCAGGTGTTTCAGGTGTAGTGTCAGTGATGCTGGAGGTGTTGGGGGTGTCAGGCAGGTAGTGACTGTCGCTGTGTCTGCATCTGTATGTTGCTTCAGTGCATGCCGGTGGTGTGTCTTGTGGTACCTATGTTTGTGTGATCTACTCTTGGATTTTGAGATAGATGCATGCCTGTCTGTCTGTGTGCTTTGGCTGGGTCGGGGAAGGGAGATTTAGGTCTAGGACGAGGAAGGTGCAGGAGGGACTGTAGTCTAAGGGTGACTGGTTGACATCAGTGTGGAGGCCAGAGCCTGAAAGGATATCTGTAGGCCTGCCAGTGCACCGTGAATACCCTCCAGGAATGCATTACTCTGTTGGACTTGAGTTGCCAGTCCCTGAATGGCATTCACAATGGTGGACAGACCCACAGAGATCAACTTTAGGAGGTCAATAGCCTCCTCACTGAGGGCAGCAGGGCTGACAGGGGCGGGGCGGGGCAGAGATGCCTCTGGCAAAGGAGACTGCCACCCTCTTGGGTGAATGGGCACAGCAAACTGGGTGGGAAGCTAAAGGGTAAGTAAGGGGGCAATCGGGGGCTGGCAGACTTAGAGGGTGCTGGGGTAGTCCCAGATGTGTCCACAACCACCTGGGAGTATTCACTGGAGGAGGGTTCGAAGATGAAGAACAGGATCCTGTCTTTCCCGTGACACCCCCTCGCCCTCCAGGACAAAGGGTCCATCTGTGTTGGTGGTATCATGACTTCGAACTGGGTGGCCAGCAGCTTCCCCACTCGGCTGTGCCCTGTCTCCTTCACCTGCCGATGCTGTGAAAGAGAGAGAGAGGTAGGGTCATCACATTCCTTACATACACATACATTACACCATACACAACACTAGCATCACATCTACGTATAAAACACCCCCAAGTAGTAACCGTTTTGAGCCAACATCATGTCACAACAACACACTTTACACAAACCTATATGATAAGAAAGTCACACACAACAGAAGCCAACTATCTAACCGCTACATCACCATCCTATCAGTACAGCCATTACACAAACTATACCTGAACAAGATGATTTGTCAACATTAAAAGTGTGTCCCTATACAGAGCATCACTGTGAAACAATATTCCATCAATGGAAATTAATGGTGACTTTGATATCACATTCATACATCCAAATCTACACTTTCTCAGTCCATTACCAGATGTCATGTCCTATGAAAGTTACCTCATTACATTCCAATTACAACACTGCATGTTACTTAGAAATCACAGTTATACCTTGTAACTGTGTTTATAACATTAGCCAAGGCGAAGACCATGAATGCACCTACTCCATTTGGAATATCCAAAGTTGGAGTCTAATAGATTTCAAGTCCATTTAAACAATAGTGTTTTGCAAAGGTTAATACATACTTTGTGGACCTACTCATCTTAGTCATTCTCACATAGTAAACAAAGTCATGTACAGCAATAGGGGCCTACTCAGCAAACAGGACTTACCTGCAGACAACCCCAGGGACCACACAAACACCTTCAGTACAATGGGCATCTGTCATGTGCATGAAGGCCACATACAGTTCTACTAATACTGATGATTATCAACCTCACATCAACAATATCAAAATCTCAACATCTCTATCAGCACTTCAGACATGAGTAACCTTACATCTATGGATTAAAGTTACACTGACATAAACAACCTCTTAAGTGACCATGATTGAGAGATACACCCAGAGTCCAGCAAATTGATTGATAACATATACCATTACACCAACATGTGAATGTCAACTACAAAACCAGCAACACAATGAAGCCAGTTTAAATTAAGCTTAGCCATACTAACATCCATCTAAACAGATTCAGAATAGCTAAAGTAAGTATGACAAACTTGGTTTGGAAATCTTGAAATTGGCAGGATTTACCAATGTACACATGATGCTGACAAAAAACAGACAGTGTATAATGTACCATTTATGAGATGTCATGCTCTGTGTAGCATGCCCACAATACTCTGGCTAAGGGAATAGCAGGCTAGCCACTTACCTTCACAAAACCATGTACATGGGACAAATAGTCTGAACTCCCATTTCAATTAGATGTCTTGCACTAGGAAAGTAGAAATGCCACCATGCTTTTCATCATGTAGGATGTCCACCCTGATTATACATCACATTTTCCAATGTACAGTCCACACTTAACAATGGGGACACCACCTCACACCTCTGAGTAAGTGTAGCAAGTGTGCCATGTAAAATTTCAGATTAAGATCACAACCTCACATTAACTTCACATCTAGTTCTCAACTCATGAATAATTGGTCTGTTTCTGTCCTGTCAGACCCTATGTTGCACTTAGAGCTAGATCCAGTGGAATAGCAGTGGACAGAGACCAAAGATCTGACCAACTTACCAACAGGATATATGGAGTATGGATCAGTAGGTGGAAAGGATGACCCAGCAGGTTACATATAGAACAGTATAGTGGTACACATATGACACTGTCACATGTGCATTACCACATGCTTCAATACAATATGGTTCACATTGCTGAGTTGTGTGTCCCTCTACACAAGAGAATCTCCACACCTGTATATCAATGTATATCAATGTTATAACCTGTACACCTAGGTGTACATAGGGGAAGTTTGGCTTTAGCCCTTACCACATTGTCACAGCGTACATACTTACGCATTATATACTGAACTGGCAGAGGGATGCACATGTGTTTAGTCAGTACTTACCCCCATGTGGCTGCTGTGCTGCCCTCAAACGCCCATCCAACTCAGGGTAGGCCACTTGCAAAATGCGGGCCATTGGGGGGGTCTAGTTCTGATGGGCACCTCTCCCTCGTTGGAAGGACATCCCCAGCTGGACGTCTGCAGTCTTCGAGCCCAGCATCTCAAGTCCTCCCACCACTTCCAACAGTGGGTGCTCTACCTTCTGTAGACCCCCAGTTTCCACACTTGCTTGGTGATGGCATGCCAGAGTCCCTTCTTTTGATGGGCATTGAATTGCATGGATGACACAGACAAAAGAAGAAAGTTATGTCTACATGCACCATCCTAACAGAAGTAGTCAGAACACTGCAGTCACAGTAAGTAGGCAAACATACCCTTCCTCTCAGTCTGTACTCATTCACAATTTACCATCTGCAGCCAGCCCATGTGTGAAGTGGAGTCTACCATACAACATTCATGAACACTACCTGGTATTGACTAGACACATGTGTCCAGGCCACATGAATATCCATAATATGGTATGTTTCTATGAACATTTCTTACACCATTATTGCTGTACATGCTGCAATCTATGTTAATAAAGGAAGTTAGACTACACGCTAGCTACAATATATAACTAATGTATGTCTGCCTATGCACATGTACACATTTCCTTACACTCAGACATGATTATCCAATCCCTCACTACCTCACTACCTCACATTTGATGTACACCATCATACACTCCACCTTTCACACATTGATATGACATTGGACTCACATGCTCCTCTGGTGTACCATATAGCTGCTCATATAGGGATAGAACCTCATCCACAAGCTTGTCCAGCTCTTCTGGAGTGAAGGCTGGGGCCCTATCACCTGCAGGATGTGGCATGATAGCTCCCAGAGGCAGTACAAAGCAGCTCAGGTAGTGGAGGTCAAGTGAACAATACTGCAGAAGATGGTGATCACGTCTGCCACGTGCTTGACTGCCAGCAGACATCGCCATTGGTTCAGGTCTGCCAAAGGCAGCAATGTGTTCCAATGGCAATGTGCACCACTGTTTTGACAGCCTACCTCCATAATGACATCCGCCGGTGGAGTAAGGTCACTTCCTCATGCCCAATACAATAGGTCAGGCAGCTTCTATTTTGAGGCAAATATATGTATGGGACAGTAATGGAAGGTGCGTCATTTACGATTACATGTATAGTGCAAAAAATATTTGAAGTGCTGCCTTCATGTTTAGTAATCTTATTGTGCATGTGAGTAGTAAAAGCTGTGTAACATTGGTGTGGGTGGTAATGGAAAAGATAGCCTATTCTCAACATCCTATGTGTGACGCCAATGGAGAATAGGTGCAACCAATATGTTTCTCATGTAAATCAGGTAGGGCTATCAAAAACTGGCAGTCACATGTATATATATGCATGTATAGTACATCAGAGTGTTTATGAAATCCGAATAAAGGGAACTGTCACATGATGCATTGCAATATGCTGCACATCAAATGTCATATGTTGCATCTGACATCATATGGAGATAGATGTGACTTATATATGAACAGATTCATTATGTCTTCATTGTACATTCAATTACATTCTATTTTGGTCCCACATAGTTACCCTGGCATGAGGAGAGGAAGATAATCTCTAGTGCACCGCCCACTGGTAGACCTGTACACCATAGAGGAGAGACACATTATACAGATCTATCACATGAATAGGCAGATTATCATGGATCTCTGTGATCATTTGGAGCCAGATCTGATGCCTGCCATTCGCAATCTCAATAGCATACTTTCCATTGTTCAAGTCATGTCAATGCTACAGTTCCTGGCCACTGGATCATTTCAGAATATGGTGGCCCTAACTGCAGGGATGTTTCAGACCATGTTGTTTTGAAGGCTGTGCTGACTGCATTTTTTAAACACCTGGACAGCTAAATAAGGTTTCCCCAATGTGCAGATTTGCCCTATTTGAAGGCAGAGTATTATGCTTTGGAGCACCTTCCACATGTGATTGGAGCCATAGATGCACCCATGTAGTCTTGGTTCCCCTCAGTGCCACTGAACAGTTATGTAGGAACCTGAAAACTTACCACTGTATCAACGTCCAAGTGGTGTGTTTGCACCAGTACATCTCACAAGTTTGTGCCAAGTATCCTGGATCAGTCCATGATTCCTTCATCATGCAGAATAGCAATATCACACTGCTGATGACACAACTCTACACAGAGAGGGCCTGGCGGGTTGGTAAGTCACATATGATGAGTGTGTCTGCAGAGGTTTTCTTCTGCTATCACAAATGTGGATGTCGAAGAAATATGTGTGTGCTGTTATACCTAATCCTAATAGGTGACTCTGGCTATCCAAAACATCCTTGGTTTTTGATACCAGTAAGGTACTCAACCACGCATGGGGAAGTCCACTTCAGTGAGGTCCATGGAAAAACAAGGCGTGTTTTAGAGTGGACTTTTGTGCTCCTGAAGGCAAGATTTTGCAGTCCAGACAGCTCTGTAGGAGCCTTCCTCTAATCCTAACAAGGTATGTCAAATTATTGTTGCCTGCTGCATGCTCCACACCCTTGCCCTAAGACGTTCGATACCATTCATACCAGATGAGAGGGAGCCAGCAGTACCTGTGGGTGGAAATGCAGATTTGCCAAGTGAGGATAAGCCAGATGAAGATGAAGGTGGAGACATCAGGACAGATCTCATCAATCAGTACTTTAACTGTCTAAAGGCATGTGATCTGTTGTCAATAGTGAGATTCATTTTGTTAACTACAAATGATCGCTGGCATGTCACCTCCTATTTACCATCATCTGTGAGGTCTTAGGTAGCTCAAATGCCAATGAGTCACATACGCATGCAGATTATTAGTTGGTATAGTGTACTGAACAGTGTTGTATACAGTGTCATGATTTGTTATGGCACAAGCAAAGTCACACTTGTAAAACATGACTTGTCAGAAATGATAATAGATATTTTGATAGTGCACCACTTGAAGTAGAACAATAAAGTCCAGTTAGTCCATAACGTCAAATGGTCATCTTCTTTTTATTTCATTTTCATTGCACCTTCCAGAAACGTCATTGTCCCGGCAACATGAGGCGCCCTTGCTTCACTACTTAATTGTCTGCTACTCTTTCATCACGCTTTGTTGGCATCAATGACTTCAATAATCAGCATAAGAGATGATCTCTATCACCATCTATACATAAGACCTGAAGAAGTCCTTTGTTAAGGACGAAACGCGTTGGCTGATGTGTTTTTACGTGCAATGAAACCTAAAGAAAAAGAAGATGACCATTTGACGTTATGGACTAACTGGACTTTATTGTTCTATTTCAAGTGGTGCACTATCAAAATATCTATTATCGTATCTCTCCTGAGTTAGTAACTTGGCGGCAGGTGCTGTGATTTGTGCACACATCGATTCATTAATACTTGCTTCTTGTTTCTTTACATGGCCTGTATTCAAGTAGGGGCTAGGGATAGGTGCATTTTCATTTTGAACCCGCTGCCAATCTTTTCAATAGTTTCCTTGTCAGAAATGATGTATATATGTTGACAATCGTGTCCTATCGCATATCTTTGATAATCAAAGATTTGCCGAATTTCAATTTGGCTGTTCCACATTGGCAAGTCGCAGGCAGATGGGATTTGCAGGCAGACATGAGAAGATGACATGGATGAAACCAGGTACTAATTAGTATGAGTATGTGGAGTGTCACTTATATGGCCAGACTGTCTGGACACTGGGGTGGAAGTGTGTAATCCTACCAAGACCTGTTTGGTACTAGAGGTGGTAAAATGGTGTGATGTATGTGTCCATTTGTGCCTGACACATTTGAAAATGTAGAACCAGAGCCTCTACTATCATAATAGTTTCAGTTGTAAGTGATGTACCTTGCACATAGCTGTCAGTGTGTTACTACTTTGCACACAGTGTGCATGTCTCTGAGGACTGACAGAGGTGAGTGGCAAACCTACAGGCACAGACCATGGTAAGTGAATAGTTCCAGGACTGGGGAAATCAGTACTGTTCTCTGTCTGTATCATGGGGTATGATTATTAGAAAGCTAGGGTATGGGTATGTGATAAGGCTTTACCTGGTGATACAAAAGGCCAATCTGTATGCCTCTTGTCTTGAGGGAAGACTGACATGTCCCTAACTTCATTATCCTGTGGTTTAGTAGTGCATGACACCTAAGCTGACATTCAGAATTCACCAGGAGTACTACTCTATCTGTTGATTGTAAACATAGAAATACATGAGTGGAGATGTACAATACAGCTGTTTTGACTTATGCCTATGTTACAATGCCAGTGTAATGGGTCGCCTGGTGATCCTGCTCATGTGATGTTCATTACAAAGGTTGTCCAATACAGAGGGACATATTGGTACAAGAGTTTCCATACATGACAGCTGTACATGGTTGATACAGGACCTGTGTGTAAGTGGAATTTATTGGGGAGTGCACAATAATTATGTGTGAATTGAAACAGAAATAACAGAAAGTAACCAGTGAATGGTTCAGTCATGGTGGATGAAATCATTGGGATAGCTCCTGCACCATTTGGGTGCATAAGTCCAGTTTCCTTGCATCATAGGAACATTTATTTAGGTTTTAGGGCATGGAACAGGGTGTATTTGTGGCACACAAGGGTAAACAATTGAGTGTGGTTCACTTCCTGGCAGTAGGTTTGGTCTTGGCATCTGCTTCTCCTGCATGTCTGGGTGGATGTCCACGTTTGTGGGGGGTGGTTTCTCTGCAACAGAGTGTGGGGTGTCTGAGGCATGTTCTTCCACTGGCAGAGCCTCCATTCCACTTACAGCCACAGATGTTGAAGGGCCTGAAGACTCATTACCAGTGGAAGAAGCTTGATGTGTGGCAGACCTACTCAGGGTAGTGCTGATTTCCCTCAGCACCCCAGCAATGGAATCCAGGATGGCATTTGCTTCCTGGTGGTCGTCCCTCTGCAACTGTTGTATTTCCCCTATCATGGTGAGTACCTGGCCCATCACACCTTGGAAATTTTGGTAGGCTCCCAGTGCTTGGGAGATGGTTTCCTGATCAGCATTGTCTCTTTGGGCCCCATCCTCTGGCTCACACCATCCCTCCCATGGACCCTATCCCCATGTGCCTATGCCCCTGGCACTGTGTGGCCACTCCCAGTGGTGGCAGGTCCATCATTGTCAGGGGTGAAAAGAGGAGACTCAGGTATCCGTACTGGGGGCACAGAATGGATGAAACAGTCCTTGCGACACAGGTCAGGGGGCGAATGGTTTACTGTGATAAAAATGCTACAGGGCTGGGAGGAGTGAATGTGGGCAGGGTGAGGCTGAGAGTTGTTGACTGACCAGGTCTCCCTGATGGGCCAGCTTCGTCGACAGTGTCCAAACACCCAGGGCTGTTGTCTTCACTGGGGCCTTCATCCAAAGGGGTTGTGGCAGTCTCTGGCATCCTCTCCATGGTGACAATGGCAACATTACCTGTAGGAGAAGTTGAACACACATTTGCTGTAAGAGATACAACAAGTTAGATTTAAGCTTTACAGTAATGATGTTCTGTGAGATGCACACACTGCCTTGGCATGATCCCCAGAAATGACAATGACAGCTGCTACCAATTCTTACTTCGTACAACATAAGACTCTGATATTTCAATACCATACACCATACTCAGAGATGTTGAGCTATCTTGGTAGTTATTTGACTGTTGATACCCTCTTATGTTGTCTGACTGTTGGCATAGGTCATAACCATTTATATGCTTAATGAGGTGTATGGCATGATCCATTGCACAAAAAGCTCCACAATGCACAATAATGTCAAAGTAGGGACAGAGTATGGAAGTAGGCAATTGGCATTAACCTCCATCTGGATGTACTGCATGTGCATCCACTTAGGCATCTAGATTCCCCCCAGGTGAGTCAATTTCCATTTTACGTCTTTTTTTTTTTTTTACTTGGGGCAGTTTGATTGGGCATTCTGCTGTAGTTGTGTTTTGCCTGTTATGGTAGTGGGAGTGGGCCATTGAATTGCTGTCAGTGCTATGAAATGTTTCACAGTGGAACATTCAAGATGGGTTACTTTGGTTGTTATTTTCACATGCATGACATCTCACATTTGGGGCTAGATGTCGCAATTTCCGATTCGCAAAATCGGATGCAGTATGGTGTCTCAGACACCGACTGCGAGTCGCTATGGGGTCGCAAAGACCCACCTCATTAATATTAATGAGATGGGTCACATTTTGCAACCCCATAGCGAGTCCTTGCACTCACAGGGATGGTGGCCTGCTGAAGTCAGCAGTGCTTTTTAAATAAAACAGTTTTTTATTTTTATTTTGCAGCCCGTTTTCCTTAAAGGAAAACGAGTTGCAAAATAAAAAAAATAACAAAACCTTTTGGTTTCGGTTTTTCACAGTAGGCAGTGGTCCATTGGACCACTGCCTGCTCTGAAAAACCCTTATTGGCAACATTCACAAAGAGGAAGGGGTCCCATGGGGTCCCCTTCCCTTTTGCGAATGGGTTACCACCAGTATGACACTGGTGGTAACTGCGAATTGCTTTGCGACAGCATTCGCGGTCACAAAGCAATTTAGCATAGCGATTCGAGTCGCAAATAGGAAGGGAACACCCCTTCCTATTTGCGAGTCGCATTCACAATTTGCGAGTCGGTACCGACTCACAATTTGTGATTTTGCATCGCAAAAGGCTTTTTTGCATGGCGTAAACTGCGATTTTTGCAGTTTGCACCATGCAAAAAGCTTTCTACATCTGGCCCAAAGTGCACTGTTCTGGTTTTCTTTATGGGGGAATATTGCCTTCTGTGAATTTTAATGCTATCAGTTCCTAGGACCTAACATCCCCTTCCCAAGGGCTGTGGACCTAGGTGAGTTTAGTGGACATGTGGCATGCCAGAGAGATATATGTGTACACTTGGCAGAGAGGGTTGGTGGGTGTTTTGGTAATTGAGGTGGGGTAAGGAGATGAGGCAGCATGCAAGACAAAACATTTTGTGACAGGTATGTTGTGGGGACTTACCAGAATCCATTCCCCCAGGTATTCCAGTCAGGCCCTAAGGATGCAGGATGTCCAAGACCTTCTCCTCCCAAGGTGTGAAAGTAGGGTTAGAAGGTGAGGGCCCACCACCAGTTTTTTGCATCATCCCCCTGTGGTCATTCCACCTCTTCCTGATGTCCTCCCTTCTGCATGGATAGCTGCCTACAGAATTGACTCTGTCAACAATTCTTTGTCACAACTCCATTTTCCTGGCTATTGATGTTTGCTGGACCTGTACTCTGAACAGGTGTGGCTCTACCGTGACAATTTCGTCCACCATGACCTTCAACTCATCATCTGTGTAACATGGGTGTTTTAATGGGGACATGGTAGTGGTGGTATAGATGGTGAGGTAGTGTTAATAAAGAATAGGTGCTGTGATGTGAGTGGGTGACGGTTGTTGTGTATTGTGTGTGATAGTAAATTGTGTGTTGTGTACATTGCGCAGGTGTGGGGTATGTGTGCCAAAAGTATTTATAGATAAATCTGTGATAGTTATCTCTCCTCTGTGGCTGTGAGTGGCTTTGAATTTGCAAAGGATTGTGGGTTGTGTAGGGGTGTGTTATATAGTGGGGTGTGTAGGTGTGTTGAGTGTGTGGATGTGTGTCAGGTACTGGACATTCAAACTTTCCAATGTTGTGTGGTGTTCAGTGTGATGTGATCTCAGACCTCCGCAGTTCAGATTGCCAGTGGGTTTTCGCCATAGAAGAACAGCTGTTGTAATTTGTGGATCATAATCTGATGGGAGGATTTTTTGTCTGGCTTGCATGTCTTTATTGGACAAGGAGAGTACCTGTGACTCCTCTGACCTCCTGGTCAGCGTCTGTTGCACTTCCCAGCTCCTCCTGCTGCTGCTTTCGGAGCAAACTGAGAGCCTGCCTGACTGGACAAAAAGTGACTGTTTCCGGTTCCGGGTCGTGGGTGAGAGTGCTGAGAGTGCTGAGGGTGCGAGCAGCTGCCGCTGCTGCTGCCTGGGTGCCGCTGACAGGTGCTGCCGCCGGGTGCCTGGGCGCCTGACTGCCTGACTGCCTTATGGGGAGGGCACAATCCTTGACCCCCCTCCCCGTTCCAGTTCCCGAGCCCTCCTACGAGCCAGGCTTCAAGGGGGGCCCAGGTGAGACCCGGTGAGCTGGGTGAGCTGGTCGGTGTGTTCGGAGCCCCGGGGGCCCAGAGTCAAGGAGTCCACGACAGGCCGTGAGTCGTGAGCTGTGCTCCGGCAAGCTACAGTGCTACAGTGCAAGCTGCAGAGGAAGAGGAGGAGCGGAGCTGGAGGAGGACTGAGGGGTGAAAGAAAGAAAGAGAAGGACGAGGACTAGAAGTTTTGGAGACGGAGGTGGTGGTGGAGGTGGTGGTGGAGACTGGAGAGACTGGAGAGCAGGACACGAGTGCAGGACTCTGAATCAAGATAAGGGGTGAGAGGGAGCTGTCTCACCCTCACCCCCATGGTTACTTGGCTGCCTGGTTGTAGGTTTTTCCAGCCCCAGCCCGCCCCATCTGCCAGGCTGCCTGCCTCACACCACCTCATTTTCACCTCTCACCGACCTCCATTGATTCTCACTGCCTCGTAAGAGACTTGTAGGAGGCTTAAAGGTACTCTTCTCCTTTCTATGACTTCCACTGATTTCCATTGACTTCCTTTGACTCCCAGGAGATATAAAACATATCATAGTTACAGCGATTGTTGCTTGGCTTGGCTGCTGCTACTGCCGCTACTGTTGCAGTTGCTGCCTTGAAGCCCTGAGCCGAAAGCCTACGGCAGGGGGTGTGGACCAGGAGTGTTGAGAGCTTGGAGGGTTGGGAGTTGAGTTGTGTTGGTCATTCCACTTCCACCCTCCTTGTTCCTGTCTCCCTATTTTTCCTTGATTTTTCCTTGATGCCATGGTGATTTGGTGGTATTCTCCTACTATCTTCGACACTGCTTATATGAGAGACTGTGGTGTGCCTAGGACCACTTTGCAGCAAGAGTCTTATCAAAAGAACAGGATCAACAGAATGACGTCTAAGAGTACAAGAAGGAGTAGGTCTTTCCTTAATCGAGCATGTAAAAAAACTAAATCAAACCCCCTGAGAAACAAGGGGATACAACAATTAAACATAAAAAGTCTGAATTCTATTCTACCATTCCTTTCGAAGGATCCTGGTGAGAAAATAATGGCTAAGGCAGGAAACACATTTGGTATTATTAACAAATCTTTTCAAGGTCCTGCTCAGAGCAATGATCTGAATGCTTTGATGGGTGAGGGCACTACCGTCATGGAGGGGTCTGCTGGTATTGCTGTCGCCCCTCCCACGAGTAGGTCAAATCAGGCCAAATTTACAGATTTCACACTCCCTGATATAGATCCGAATGAACTGCTTGGCTGCAGATTAGCTCCGTCGACTACACCAACGAGGCCCGTAGAACAACATTCTAATATCGAATCCCCCATGCTAAAACTATTCAGTAGTACCCCTTCGGATCACTTTCTCTCTGACTTAACTCCATCAGATACTCCAGATCTAGTGTGTCTACCTGCACAACATGTAGTCCTCTCCGATTCTCTCAAGTGCCTTGAAAGACTTTTAACTTCTATCCTGGAACTTTTGAAAAAAACAGTAAAAAATTCAGACCATACTCAAGACATTCTGGTTTCTATTTTAAAAGTCTTACTAGCAAATCAAAACATGAATCATTTCTCTACAGAGCGGACTATGGCAACTAAACAAGAAACATGCAAGAGCTTAGGCCTGAACTCAAATTGTATTAGCCTGCAGTTTCCAAGTGTTGAGGACTGGAAGATCGTAGGTGATAAACTCTCTCACTCTGATAGAGGAACTCAAGCTGGAAAACCGCAGGTGGTCAAGGGAGCCACTACTACAGTAATTCAGGCCTCTGAAGAGAATGAGATATACTCCTTGGACAATCTGTTCACTAATATGAACTAATTTCTTAATATGTCTCCACTGGCTCATGTTGCCCCGATGAAGGAAGCTGTCCCTATTCCCAGTGCAGCACCATTTCCAATTTTTCTTCCTAAAGATCACCCACCCATAAAGCAGGCGGAACAAACTGAAACCAATATGGGTCTGGTCAGCAGAATATCTAAAATGAGAAGGGAAAAGACTGGAAAGAAAAGAAACTGGAGAATCATAAAAAAAAGAAAGGAAAGTTAAGTTTGAAGAAAGAGAAAAGGGGGAATTTACGGACATCGTGGAACAGGTCCCCCCATCGAAGACCTCTCAGAATAGGACTGAGGGTACGTTTATAGTTGCACAATCACAAGTCCAGGTTCAGATGGACGAACCAGTGATACCAGCGATTCCATGTGCTAGATTGAACTCCACCATCATGCTCCCGCCTGATCTTGTCCACCCTGTGGCCGAGAAGATTCATCCTGGATTAAGTACCCTGAATGTGGGAGGAAAAATCAGAGGGGATAATGCCCTTAATGGACCGACAGACTTACCTGACTATCTGGAGTTCTTGGCTATATTTGACCCAAATATATGCTTAAATCGGTCGTTCCTATTATCATGTTTTTTGGAAATAGATGAGCTCAATTTAATTGAAAGTACCAATATTGTGAGGGACTTTCCTGACCACAGTATGGGCAGGAGTAAGGCAAAGGTTGTTTTTTTTTTTCAAAACTATTGTGAAACTAATCTTGGCTAATTGTGCCCAACTACAACGTAGGGGTATAGATGTCATCCCAGTTCAGGAGAAAACAATGTATTCTGGTGGGCCATCTAAGACTCACAGATCAGATTCTACTAACTCAGTCAGGAATTTGGGGGGGGGGTCTTCTCTTACCTCAGGAGAAAGTGTGGAAGTTTCTTTATACCAAGGTAATAGGGTAGTGAATGTTGTGGAAGGGCCTAAACTACAGGGCTATGGTACCAATCAAGATAAACTGGAATTGGTTAGCGGGGGCGCTGAATAGACCTAAGCCTAGGGATAAGTTTAAGCAGCCATGTTACTAGCACTGGCCCTTCCTTGGTCTCCTGGAATGTTGCAGGTCTAGGGAAGGATCAGTGTAAATTACGAGTCTTGTGTTCAATAATGATTGACTTGATTTGCATCCAAGAAACCTGGTGTTCAAAAGAGTTCATCTGTCCGGGTTACACGGTTTTAAACAAAAAGGCACTCCCTTCAAAAAAAGGGCATGCTAAAAGGTACATCGCTATGCTTTTAAGTGACAGATACAATTGAGAATATGTCAGTCTCCCTGAATGTACAAATTTTGGGAAAATACCCCTAACAGTTGTAAATGCATATATCCCTCCCGAAAAGGAATGGGATACTATATTACAACAACTCCTTATACAAATTCAAGCTATAAGTAATCCCATTAATCTAATTGTAATGGCGGATTTAAATTGTAAAGTTTCAAATACTATGCTTTATTCCTTTAGTAACTTAGATAGGGAAAAGTGCTGAATATCCCTTCTATCAGGTTTCCTTCTAGAATTAGGACAGATAAAAGAGGTATTTTATTTTTGAAAGGTCTAAGGGCTTGCAGCTGTATTATTCTTAATGGACATTTTAATATGGATTCACCTGCAGCCCCCACCCATAAGTCATTCAAGAATAACTCCATAATAGATTACAACTGTGCATCGTACAACTTAGCTAAAAAAATCGAGGACATGGCTGTATTAGACACTCCATACAGTGACCATAAAATCTTAAGGGTCTCTTTAAGCTTTACGTTAGGGGCTAAAGACTCGTAGTCTATAAAAGGCCTAAACATAAGAATTAATGGAAAAAACAGGAGAATGTCATGGACGACAGCAAAAGTGCTATCGATTAAGCCTCTATTGGAGAACATCACGGGAAATTTGGAAGTGTGGGGGAAAGATGTTTTAATACAATTTTCCAACTTCATAAAGCATATTACTTCATGTAAACAGCCCGAGAGTAATATGATAAGAGTGGAAAAAGTTCAGCTTCCTATTCTGAACCTGAATAGAGTAATAAATAAGCTAGTACAGCAACAATTGAAATACAAGTCTAAGGAATTGAATAGGGAAGTAACAAAACTAAAGAGAAGAAGATTGCGGTTGAAACTGACAATTCGGAAAAAAGAAGAGGACCATAATTGGGTGGTACTGAGGGAAGCGGCTGTAAAGAGAAACCCCAGATCATTCTGTGCTATTATTTCAAAGGGGGACGGAAACTGTAAATCCTTAGCCGCCGCCCCGATAGCAGAGGAAGACTGGAAATTGTATGTACAAGAGCTTTACGCTGAAAATCAGGGCGTTGATCCAGGGAGAAAGGAAACAGTAATAAACAGAGGTGGAGAAATGGGTAACACAGGGGCGCCAACAGTGGCAGAAATAGAAGGGATCAGAACATCAATGCAATCTTCAGGTGCTATGGGCCCGACGAGATTCCAATGACCCTAATTAAAAGAGAGCCTTTGCTCTGGGCAAAACTACTACAACCAGTTTTTGGCTCCTGTTATGCCCATGGTAAAATCCCAGAATCTTGGAAGGGTAGTATAATTCTTCCTTTACATAAAAATGGAGATAGATCAATACCGTCAAATTACAGGCAAATCGCCCTATTAGATGCAACAGGAAAGATATTTGTGAAAAACATCCTCCTGCAACTGAATGATTGGGTGGAGGAAAATTGTATCTTACCTATGGAACAGACAGGCTTTAGAAAGGCCCATAACACCTTAGACAATATCTTGATTATGCAAACTCTAATTGATAAGTATGTTCAGACTAGGGTAGGTATCTTGTATGCAGAATTTATCAACTATTCCACAGCATTTGACAGAGTGGATAGGGGTATACTGTGGAAGAAACTTCATGATCTAGGGGTTCCACCTGGTCTCCTACAATTGGTAATTGCCCTACATTCACAACCTGGTGTAAGATCTTAATGGGTGGAGAACAGGGACTGTCTTCAAAGGTATTAACAAAAAATGGCCAGAAACAAGGTCGCCTGCCTGCCCCACTGCTTTTCTCTCTTTATATTCATGACCTACCCATAAGTCTCAGGAATTCCTCCGACGATACCCCTGTAGTGGGGACCGGCCAATTGTGTGCTTAATGTACGCCTATGATATAGTAGTGTATAACCTTACCCCAAAAGGCCTGAATCATCGCTTGGCCTCCCTAAAAATCTACTCAGACAGGCACTACCTGAAAATTAATATAGCAAAGACTCAGGTGATTTGCTTCTCTGGGAAGATAATTAGAAGAAAAGTTTTGTACCCTTGGGTTATGGGTCAACACAAGCTGGAACAGCAAGTTTCTTACCAGTCGCTGGGTAAGATCTTTTCGGCTTCAACAAAAGATCATGATCACATTCTCCATAACACGAATAAGGCTCTTTCACTTGCCCAAGGCCTGTCTGCCTTCTATGAGGCAAATGGTAAACGTCATTTCTTACACTTACTATCGGCATATCAGGTCAAGATCCCAGCAACTCTTTTATACGCGATAGAGTGTATTGATATAACCAAGTGGGATTTTCTGGAAAAGACAGAAGGCCGCATTCTGAGACGCATAGTTTCTTGTAATCACGCAGTCTCAGGGGCTGCATTACGTCTTGAATTTGGCATAAGGAATATCTTTGTGCAAAGCCTTGTGGCAGTGATAAGAAGGGCGCACAACCTCATGCATAGTGAGGAAAGTACATTGAGAAACCTGGCCTACAGTGAGATCTTTAACAATCTGAGGGAAAAATCTTTTTTTTTTTAGAAATTACATCGAAGCTATTCGTCTCTTAAAGCTAGACTGGGACCTTTGTCCTTCAATTCCCTATGCATCCCTAAAAAAACTATGAAGGAAGTGTCATGGTCCAAAGGCTTTTTGTTGAACATGGATGTGTGTCGCCAAAAAAGAGGTATAGAGAAGCTAACTGACTCTGTAACTATGAAAATGGTGCAACCCTATTTCACCTGGAATTTAGATCATGGGGTGAGGCAATTTTGTATCCTGCTTGGATTTAATAGATTGCCACTGAGAGATCTTACCTCTAGGTGGGATGGCTCATCTAGCATTTGTGATCTGTGTCAAGATGGGGTACAATCTCTTTCACATGTTCTGTTTGTCTGTCCGGCTCTAGCCGTTCCAAGGAAACTTTGGTTGAAACCCCTCTTTTTGCGACGTTGGATTCATGTTACACACCCCACAATGAAAGATTTTGTTATAGGATTTTTACGTTTTTCCAATCTTTTTTACAGATATTTTGATGGCCGGAGTGTTGAAACTTTTCAACCACTCACCCCCAGTCACAGATCTGGGTTTACTCCATTGTTCTTTTGCTCACCATGCCACCCCAGGTTGGACCCATGATGAAGGGTGATACCCTGAAACCGGTCCCAGGATGCTTGTTTCTTGTCCAGCGAGGACCTGGCTTGGCAGTTCGGGCTGGACTGTTCTCTAGTGGAACAGGGTCAAGACTGATTTGCATATGGCTGGGTCCAACCTGGGATGGCATGGTGAACAAAAGAACAATGGATTAAACCCAGATCTGTGACTGGGGTGAGTGGTTGAAAAGTTTCAACACTCCGTCCATCATCCTTTTGTGTTGCTCCAGTTACAGACAGTAGAAAAGTTCGTGAAGAGCTGGCTAGCAAGTCTCCATTAATTTGACACAACTTGAACTCTATAGTGCATAATGCATTAATTGTAAATGAGAAGTAATTTATTTTTATTTTTCCAATCAAAGTGTCTGTTTAGTTACCACAAAAACCTTTAAAAGAAAAAAAAAATCAAATCACTGTTTTTTCAATCTGGTGTTTTCTGCCAGTCAGTGCTTTTTACTTGAGGCATGTGTGAGAAAAAACAAAAATTGGTCCTATGACTCTCCTAATTATAATCACAGATTCCAATGGCCCTACAGGACCGGCAATGTACTGCTGCTGTTTCACCCACTACTTAATTTGAAACAAGTGCTTGCACGGAGCATTGTTTACAATTTGTCTTTTTTCTTTTTGTTTTTCTCAAAATAGCTACACATGCTGATACACCAGCAACACTTACCAGGCAGAAGATAATAGCCCATCTCTGGCGGCAGAGGCTGTGGATCATGCAGCCTGAATACCAACAGCGGGTGGCCCTGGAGGATGAAGAGCCTGAAATGCAAGCTGCCTCTGATCCAGGTCCCAGTTCAGCAAGCCAGCCCCAGCCTCCAATCTCCCAGCTATTCCATTGCCGGCACCACCACCAGCTGTCAGGAACTGCTGCTGCACCCCCCCACCCCCAAGCTGACACGTAGAGGACATTGCTGTGGCCCATCCTGTAGCTGCCGGACCACATGGAGAGCCAGGTGGAGAGCCATCTGGAGAGGAACTTGGACCAATTCTGGACCGAAATCAACAGTGCACTCTTCTGAGCCCTTTTTAGATATTTTTTTTGGTGGGAGGGACTTGTGGGTGGAGAGAGAGGGAATGGAGTTGGGACCGTGTTTTGGACTTTAGACTTTCATTGTGGAGTTTTATTGTGGACTTTTGGGGATGGGGCAATTTATTTGGGGAGAGGGGTGGGCGTGTTGTGGGTGGAAAGGCTGGGTGTTCTATTTGTAGAAATAAAAGGAGATAAATTATTTTGCTTGATTTAGACCGCAAATGTTTGTTTTGGTGTTTTAGACCATTTCCACTGCTGTCTTTTAGTGTAGCCTGTTTTTCAAATCTGCTAAAAAACTGTACGCCATTTACTTATAACCTTGCTCTACTGCCCTCTGTAACTATATTGACCACTAGGTGATGATTGTCATTTCTTATTTTGCCCACTAATACCTATATGCACACACTAGCAACATCTTCTCCAATAGATGTTAATTACTAACTAAACAAGTTCACTTCAATCCATAGTTCTTCTCTTACCTGAATAGATGATGCGAGGTCTAGGTCTTATTACTGCAGGGTTTTTCCCAAGGTAGCATCTAAAAGGGGTGGTAGTAGTAGTAGCAGGCTAGCACGCTAACAGGTAAAGCACAAGGTTCCACTCTCACCTATGTGAACTCCAACTGCAGAATTAATCAAAGGGTTATCCATCACTGTCAACCAGATTGAAAGAAAAAAGAGAGTTAGTGGGTCATATATTATAACTTTAGGAAGACTGAGACCAAACTACCACAATGACAGTATTTGACACACAAAAAGGAAGACCTGATATGATAATAAAAGCTAGCAAAATCAACTTCTTCTGAGCAATGGGGAGCTAGCATTTAAAAACTAAACTTAGAAAATGAAATCCTTCGAGTGAGGAGAAGTGGGCTCAGAGTCAAGGGTGGTTGGACAAGGTTAAGCATTTACGCAACAAACAACAAAAGGCCTTAATGATGACGTTGATAGGGCTGTTGTGTAATATTGGCCAGGTAGGAGAAGTCCATGCAGTGAGTTGGTGTCGCTTTCACCACATCAGCCCCAGGAAGTGTGTGATCCATTTAAGGTGTAAAATTAAGTCACACCTCGATGAATCACGCAGCCCCTGCAGAAGAGGGTTAGGGCCTCGATGCACAGATGAGAAATGGGATTTGAGGAAAGATGTAAAGCAGCACACCATCATCAATCTGTTGTAGAAGGAGTTAATGAAGGGATAAGTACGACACAGTACAGTTAAATGCATTGCAAACAGTCCTTCTGCCTCAGAAAGACCCAAGATAGTATATCTCAAAATGTTATGTCTTCTAGATTTGAAACATTCAAATTATAGAGGATTGAAGTTAGCCTGCATAGTTCTAAAAATTATGATTGTTAAAAGGAAAATGATACAGTTTTGCCAAATTAGGCGTTGCACCTCCATTCTTCTTGGAATGTCCGTCACCCTTGGGTACCTGGCTGAACCTATCGGGTAGGTAAGCAGGAGTGTTGAGCTTTTACCAAGTTTTGTTCATGCAGGAGGGCTTAGAAAAGGCCTGCGCATTGAAAAACAGTAACTGTATTAGAGAGCAAAGGAGAAGGACAAACGGAAGAAAGGTTAGCTTCATGAGGAACCAGGAATGTACCAAGAAGACTCAGAGACAGAGCAAGAACATAAAGAGGATTTTCATGTTTGATTCAGCAATGCAGCAAAGCAGGAAACACACACTCAGCAGCATTTCCCAAACAAACACACCTCTCTCCAGTTCACAGAGCTGAGTGAGTGCTCAGAGTCTTCGCCATCATCATGGTTTTTCTTTGAAGTTCATAACTTTCTCCTTCTAGGTGTTGAGGTCCCGCCCTGAGTCCTTCCATCCTCCCCCTCCTTCTCTTGATTCTGAATAACTCTGTCACAGTCCCAAACCGAGTGAGGTAGACCAGGGTAGTTCACTTCTGTTGAAGAACAAATAGAGAAACAGAATTAGAATACTTTGTGTGGATTGGTGTTTGGTAACTAAATCGACTGGTCTGGTCTCTGAGGACTCCGAAAAAAATACCAGTCCTTACAGGTAAATTTTACTAAGTTTGAAAGGCGAATCACTTTCATAAAACAATTATCATCCATCACCCCCCCAAACATTGCAAATCATCAAAATCAAGTTTACAAATTTGTCAAATTCCCTCCCTCACTCTCAGCCACCACATACATCATCAATCATCACTCACAATCACTCAATAAATCACCATTCATTGGTGCAATAATTAGCAGTCACCCCTTTCAATCCAAGCATGATGGTGGATAAAAAATATTGGTGGTCATTACAACCCTGGCGGACGGTGTTAAAGCAGCGGTAAGACCGCCAACAGGCCGGCGGAAAATGTTTTGGAATTACGACCGTGGCGGAAACCGCCAACAAAGACAGCCACTTTAACACTCCAACCGCCACAGCGGTACAAACAAACAGCTCGGCGGTCACCGCCAACAGACAGGTGGAGGACAATGTACCGCCCACACTAAAATGACAGGCCAATCCGCCACCTTTTCCGGGGCGGATAGACCCCGGATAAAAACACGACGGAAACAGGAATTTCGAAGGGAAACGCTCACCTCTACACACTCCAAGAGGAAGGAGGACACCATGGACCCGGAACTCCAAATTCTCCCTGTGATAGTCTTCCTGCTCCTGTACCAGGAGCACCAACGCCGGAAGACCACGGTGAGTACTGCACCTACGACACAGGGGAGGGAGGAGGGAAAAAACAGGGACACACACACGCAGCACGCAACACCCCCACCCCCACCCTCACCCACTACAACACACACACTAATGCATATCTATTCATTATAGTTACACCCCCCAAGCCCCCAGGAAGAATGCAAAGACAAAAGTAAATGAGTGTAACCATTGTAATATATCAAAATTCAGTAAGCAAAAATATACATATATACGCTATTAACAAAATAAACACCAAGATTAGTAGTTCAGGTATTGCTCCATTCATAGTCCGTGGACCACTGGGCCCAAAATGCATGGGTGAGGCCCACACGATACCAGATCAAAACAGAGAGAACACTGCGGGGCATCAGATAGAAATACAACAGGCACCTAAGGGGGAAGGGAAGGGGGGGCACCTCAGCCGGATGAGTGCACGACGCCAGATCCACGAGGGGCCTCCATGCCCATTGATGTATCCTGGGAAGTGCAAAGCCACAGTCTCTCAAGTCTCTACAGTGGGTGGGTTGCCAACTGCTGCATCCTGGGGAGTGCAAAGCCACAGTCTCTCAAGTCTCTACAGTGGGTGGGATGCCCACTGCTGCATCCTGGGGAGTGCAAAGCCACAGTCTCCCAAGTCTCTACAGTGGGTGGGTTGCCCACTGCTGCATCCTGGGGAGTGCAAAGCCACAGTCTCTCAAGTCTCTACAGTGGGTGGGTTGCCCACTGCTGCATCCTGGGGAGTGCAAAGCCACAGTCTCTCAAGTGGATAACAGTCTCCACCGGTTTCTGGAGGGGGCTTTGTGCCCAGAGTGCTTCATCCTGCCAAGGACTGAGGTAGTGGATGCATGTCTCCACTGGTTCTGGAGGGGGACTGGTGCCCAGAGTGCTTCATCCTGGGAAGGACGGACATAGTGGATGCATGTTTCCACTGGGACTGGTGCCCAGAGTGCTTCATCCTGGGAAGGACAGACATAGTGGATGCATGTCTCCACTGATTCTGGCGGGGGACTGGTGCCCAGAGTGCTTCATCCTGCCAAGGACTGACGTAGTGGATGTCTTTCTCCACTGGTTCTGAAGGGGGACTGGTGCCCAGAGTGCTTCATCCTGGGAAGGACAGGCATAGTGGTTGCATGTCTCCAATGGTTCTGGAGGGGGACTGGTGCCTAGAGTGCTTCATCCTGCCAAAGACTGACGTAGTGGATGTCTTTCTCCACTGGTTCTGGAGGGGGACTAGTGACCAGAGTGCATCCCTCACCCCGTGACGGTCCCTGTTGCGTCAGTGCCCCTGCCACTCATGGGCTAGCGGTGCTTGAGTTGGCGATGCTTGCCCTGTTCAGCGGTGCTTGAGTTGGCGGTCCTTGCCCTGTTCAGCGGTGCTTGCCCTGTTCAGCAGTGCTTGAGTTGGCAGTCCTTGCCCTGTTCAGCGGTGCTTGCCCTGTTCAGCGGTGCTTGAGTTGGCGGTCCTTGCCCTGTTCAGCGGTGCTTGCCCTGTTCAGCGGTGCTTGAGTTGGCGGTCCTTCATTGGTCAGCTGGGCTGTGGCTGGCGGTCATTCATTGGTCATCTGGGCTGTGGCTCGCGGGCCCTCCTGGGCAGCGACGATGGGGCTGGCGGTGGCCTCCTGGGCAGTGTTGATGGGGCTGGCGGTGGCGTCCTGGGCATCGACGATGGGGCTGGAGGTGGCCTCCTGGGCAGCGACGATGGGGCTGGCGGTGGCCTCCTGGGCAGCAACGATGGGGCTGGCGGGGCCCTCCTGGCCAGCGGGGATGATGGCGTTCTTCTCCACTGTGCTGCTCCTCCCAGACTTGCCGGGTTTCTTCTGGCCCTTCCCCACCTTGGGAGGAGTCACAGCTGAGTCCACACTCCCACCGGGACCCCTGGGAGTGGCTTAGGTGGCTGGAGTGTTCCCCCTCTCCCGCCGGGCACTGGCCAACTTCTGGTGCTTCACAGGGGGGGGATTGGCTGTGCTGTGGCTCCGTGCCACACTGGGTGTCCTGGTGGTCGGTGCACTCCACATACCTGTGACTACATGCACCACTGGTCCCGGAGATGTTGTGGCTGAGGTGCTAGTTCTGGACCTATGTGTTGGACGGGGGGATCAATAGGTTAAGGGTGGACAGGAAAAGTTGTTTGGACACACTGGGATGGGTAGCTGGAGGGGGTTTGGGAGTGGAGGAAGAGGTGGTGGTTGTAGGAGGTGTACGTTTTGTGGCTTTGGGTGCAGGTGCATGCGCTGGAGGCTGTAGTGAGGTGGATGTATGTTGGGTGGGTGTGTGCCTGCGTTTGTGTATCTTCGGAGGGGGCATCACAGACACACTGGGAGAGGACACAGGGGACGTGTGAATGGTAGTGGGGGTGGTGACAGCATGTGAGCGGGGTGTGGTGGTGGGTGTGCTGGTGCGGGACGTAGTGGCTGTAGAGGTAGTGCATGCAGGTGTGAGTGTAGACGAGACTGGGAGGGAGGAGGGAGACGAGGAGGAGGGGGACACAGTGGAGGCAGTGGATGTTGGTGTGTCTGTATGTGTGTGATGCTTGCGTGAGTGCCTGTGGGATGTGTGGTGCTTATGTTTGCCTGAGCATCCCTTGTGTGGTGAGGTGTGTGCAGGAAGGTCTGATGGTGTGCTTGGGATAGGCAGAGGTACAGGGGATTGGGTCTGGGTGGAGGAAGTTGAAGGGGAGAGGCTAGACACAGGGACAATGGCTGCCATCAGTGCTGAGGCCAGAGTTTGAAAAGATCGGTGAAGGGCCGCCTGACCAGAATGAATGCCCTCCAGAAATGCATTGGTTTGTTGCAACTGCCTTTCTACACCCTGGATGGCATTCAAAATGGTAGACTACCCAACAGTGAGGGACCTCAGGAGGTCAATGGCCTCCTCACTGAGGGCAGCAGGGGTGACTGGGGCAGGGCCTGAGGTGCCTGGGGCGAAGGTGATGCCCACCCTCCTGGGTGAGCGGGCACGGGGCAAAGGCTGAGGGGCTGCTGGGAGGGTGGTGCTGGTTGGGGGGGTGGCGGCTGTACCTGTAGAAGTGTGGGGCACAGATGTTGCCGCCACCACAAGGGAGCTCCCATCGGAGGACGAGTCCGTGTTGCTGGTTTCAGCTCCTGTCCCCGCCGTGGTGCTTCCATCGCCCTCCGTCCCACTGGTGTATTCTGAGTCCATAGTGTGGCCCTCCATGGCCAAGTGGGATGCAGCTCCCTCGGGCTCCGGTGCCACTGCTCCTCCGCCTGATGATGCTAATGCACACAAGAACAGAGAGACCACAAAAAAGGAGGGGGGGAAACAGCAGAAAGACATGTTGTGTGCATGGATTACCGCTACCGTTGGTGGACAAGACAGACACAGAAGCCCCCTGCACTACGTCGCGCTGTTGGGCTCTACAGTGCAATTCCTGGGAAATGGCCTGCAAGGCTATGGACGACATCTGCACACATAGATGACACAGGTGCATGAATAGCTGGACTTGGCACTCTACAGAGGTGGGGTGGGGGGCCACAGGGCCATGCCTTACGGAGGGGCCTAGCCTATGGAACTCGCCCTGGCCTAGGGAAACCCACAGCCCTCCTCCCCCACCCAGACCCCTCCACTGCGCGCAAAGTCAGCTGAATGAGAGTGTACCCACCCCCTTATGTCTGCTGTGATGCCCTCAAGCGCTGATCCAACTTCAGGTAGGCCACCGTTCAACGGGCACCCCTCCCACGTTGGGAGGCCATCCCCAGCTGAGCCGCCACCGTCTTCTTGCTCCGGCGGCGAATGTCCTCCCATCTTTTCCGGCAGTGGGTGCTCCGTCTGTGGTGGACCACCAGGGTCCAGACGTCCTTGGCGAAGGCACGCCAAATATTCTTTTTCTGGTGGGCGCTGACCTACATGAAATGTACAGGGTAAGAAGAGAAGTCATTACCAACTGCGCAGTCAAAGTGAGTTGCCCCCATCCCTACCCTTGCCATGTGGCACATGCACCCACTGTCTTTCATGCACGCAGAACTCTTCCCCCTTCCTTCTTACAAACAGCCCTCTCCACACAGGCATAGCCCATACAACATGCTCCCTGTGTACTTACCTGTTGGTCTGGAGGACCGTAGAGTAGCGTGTACTGGGGGAGGACCCCATCGACGAGCTTCTCCAACTCCTCCGATGTGAAGGCAGGGGCCCTTTCCCCAGACGCACGAGCCATTGTCTCTTCCAGACCGAGGTCACAGCAGCACTTGCAGTGTAGGTCCTCTCCTGTCGAAGATCAGGTAACGAGTGATTCAACAGATAGAAAATGGCGGTCACGTCCGCGGTGGTCACATCCGCGGTGGTGCGTACCATCACCACCGGCGTACATCGTCATTGGCTCCTGGGACCCATAGGGTCCAATGTTAACCAATGCAGCATTGCGCCGCGGTCTTCGACCGCCCACCGTGACGGTGTACAACACCAGCGCAGTTACCTCACATCCCATTGTCCCACTTTACAGGTCAGGCAGCTGCCATTTCAGGGGCCCACATGGCCTAATTACCAACTGCGTCACACATACCTAGGCCTAGTCTCAACACACATACAGGCCAGATTTTGTGTATGAATGGTGTTCTGTGTAGACTGTGGGTACAGACCTCCGAGTTGTTTGACTCTGTGGTCGCTGTTGTCCTTCATAGGCACCGTCCGCTGGGACATGTGAGGAGATGGCGGAATCCTCCGGTGTACCGACCGCTGGTGGACCTGTCGACAATGGAGGAAAGAAATTTGATTATCACCTACAGCTTTGACCATGCCGCAATCCAGGAACTGTGTACACAGTTGGAGCCTGACCTGATGTCAGTAATCCGCAATCCCACATGAATCCCCCCTCAAGTGCAGGTGCTATCAGTGCTCCATTTCCTTGCTAGTGTTTTTTTTTAAACAACTGTGGCCATGGCATCAGGGATGTCCCAGCCTATGTTTTCAAACATATTGTACAGAGTGTTGTCTGCTCTGCTGAAACACATGCAGAGCTACATCGTTTTCCCTCAGGTGGAGGATTTGCCTACAGTGAAAGGTGACTTCTATGCCCTTGGACCTAGCCCCAACATCATAGGTGCCATTGATGGGACCCATGTGGCTTTGGTCCTCCCCCACAGGAGTGAACAGGTGTACAGGAACCGGAAGAGTTATCATTCAATGAATGTACAGATGGTATGTTTGGCAGACCAGTACATTTCCCATGTGAATGCCATGTTCCCTGGCTCAGTGCATGACGCCTACATCCTGCGGAATATCAGCATCCCTTATGTGATGGGTCGACTCCAGAGGCACCGTGTGTGGCTGTTAGGTGACTCTGGTTACCCCAACCAGTCATGGCTACTGACCCCAGTGAGGAATCCCAGGACAAGGGCAGAGGAACGCTACAATGAGGCCCATGGTCGAACTAGGAGGGTGATCGAGCGGACCTTCGGCCTCCTGAAGGCCAGGTTTAGGTGTCTGCATATGACAGGTGGATCCCTATTCTATTCACCAAAGAAGATGTGCCAGATCATCGTGGCCTGTTGTATGCTTCACAACTTGGCATTGCGACGACAGGTGCCTTTTCTGCAGGAGGATGGTCCAGATTGGCGGTGTTGTGGCAGCTGTGGAGCCTGTGGACAGTGATAAGGAGGAAGCAGAGGAAGAAGACATGCAGAACAGGGACTCAGTCATCCAGCAACATTTCCAGTGAAACACAGGTGAGAATACATTCCTGCCTACTACATGTACTTTTATACTTCTACCTATAGCCTGTCTGTCGATTTCACCCAATGTATGGTCACTGAGTTGTCACTTTCCCTTACGGTTTCACAGGTGTGGGTCCCAACGTGTGTCATCTGCTTAGATTCCTCATGGACTAGAGCTATGTGACATAGGTATGTTGACATTACTATTTCATGAACATTTTGTCACTGTAATTGCAAATACACTATTTCGAAATCACAGACAGACTCCAGAACTTTTGGTGCTTTATGTGTGTTTATTTAAATACAAAATATTGGAGGGGGAAGTTAAATGGTGAGGGGTGATGGCGGAGGAGTGTCCATGGCAGAGTCCAGTCTATTAGTCTCACAGGTGCATTGCCCATATGGGCATAGGAAGTGGTGCTGGGGCAGTTTCAATATGGACAGGGTGACAAAGTGGGACAGTGGGATGACAGTCAGGGTGGTCTCATTTCTTGGTGGGGGACTTGGCATCATGCTCTGTCTTGTTCCTGGATCTCAGGGACCATTTGTGGGGTGGTTCTCCGTCTGCAGGGGGTGGGGTGCTGGTGTGGTGGTCCTGTGGCAGTGCCTCCTGTCCACTAGCGCCGGCAGAGGTGGTGGGCAGTTCATTGTCCATGCTAGTGTCAGGGGCCCCTTGTAGTGCCACAGTGTCCCTCCTGGTGTTGAGTACTTCCTTCAGCATCCCTACGATGGTGCCCAGGGTGGAGCTGATTGTTCTGAGTTCCTCCCTGAACCCCAAATACTATTCCTCCTGCATGCGCTGGGTCTCCAGAAACTTGGCCAGTACCGTTGCCATCGTCTCCTGGGAGTGGTGGCAGGATCCCATGATGGAGGAAAGGGCCTCATGGAGAGTGGGTTCCCTTGGCCTGTCCGCCCCCTGTCGCACAGCAGCCCTCCCAGTTCCCCTGTGTTCCTGGGCCTCCGTCCCCTGGACCGTGTGCCCACTGCCCCAAGTCCCTGTTGTTGTTGGGGTGGTGGGTTATCCTGGGTTCCCTATAGTGGTGGACACACAGCTGATTGACGTGTCCTGGGGACGGAGGTATGGGCCCGCTGGGTGGGTGCTGTGCTGGTGTTTCCAGAGGGGGGAAGGTCTGTGGTGGCCTGTGCCTGTGTGAGGGGAACCGACAGTCCTGAGGCCCCCGATGGTCCGGGCTGGTCATCTAGATCCAGGTGGACAGAGGTGCTGTCATCACTGTGGGCCTCTTCTGTGGGTGGATTGGACATGTCTGGACCCTCCTGTCTGGTGACGTTGGGTAGTTGTCCTGCAGGGGTGGAAAGGCATGATTATTGCATCTGTGTGTGTCATGGTGTGCAATGGGTGGGTGACCGTGTACCCCAGGGCTGGCATTCCTGTGTGGGAGCTTGTGTGATGATGGTTTAGGGGGGTGTATGGGTATGTGCAGTGGGCATTCTTTAGTGATGGGTTTCCATGCGTTGTTGTTGCATGCAGGGCTTGGTGTTGGGATGTGTGGTTTGTAATATTGGTACATTTGTGAGGGGTTGGAGTGATAGGGGTGGGGGCATGTGCTGGCATGCAGGTAGGGTGGGGGTTGTAATAGTTAAGATTTGACTTACCAGAGTCCATTCCTCCACCGACTCCTGCGAGGCCCTCAGGATGCAGAATCGCCAAGACCTGCTCCTCCCATGTTGTTAGTTGTGGGGGAGGAGGTGGGGGTCCGCCGCCAGTCCGCTGAACCGCCTGGTGGTGTCTTGAGACCACGGAACGCACCTTCCCCCGTAGGTCGTTCCACCTCTTCCTGATGTCCTCCCGATTTCTTGGGTGGTGTCCCACTGCGTTGACCCTGTCGGCTATTCTTCGCCATAGCTCCATCTTCCTTGCAATTGAGGTGTGCTGCACCTGTGATCCAAATAGCTGTGGCTCCCCCCGGACAATTTCCTCCACCATGACCCTGAGCTCCTCCTCCGAGAACCTGGGGTGTCTTTGCTGTGCCATGGGGTGGTGTAGGTGATGTGTGGGGTGGTGTGTGTGGTGATAAGTGTGGTGATATGTAGTGGTGTGTGGTGTTTTGTGCGTGGAAGTTGTGTGGGTGATGGTGTTGTGTACCTGTGGATGCTAGTTTGTTGATGGTGGTGTCTCTCTCTGGCCTTCTCTCTGTAATTGTGGTCGTAGGGGTTTGTGGGTGATGTGGGTGTGTGTTTTATATTGTATTGGGTGTTTGGGAGTGGTGTGTGTATGTGTATCAGGTGTGTGTATTTCGAATTGTCCAATGTGGTGGTGTTTCGGAGATGTGTATGTATTTTGAGCGCAGCGGTGTGTATCGCCAATGGAATACCGCGGTTGAAAGACCGCTGCATGGATTCGTGTGTCGTGATAGTCTGGGCGTTTTTCTATTGGCGTGACAGTGGAGGTTTTTTTTTTGGCCAGTTTATCATTGACCTTTGGTGTGGCTGACTTGTGTGGGTGTCTGAATTTTGTCGGATTCAGAGATGTGGATCATAATAGCTGTGGCGGAATTCCACGGCCGCAGCGGTGTGTTGGCGGTCTTCTGCGCGGCGGTAAGCGGCTTTTACCGCCAATGTTGTAATGACCCCCATCATTTCCTCTTTGATGGTAGCAACACATTGGAATTTTACATTGATATTGACAGACTTTTAATCAATGATCTGGTGCATTCTGGCTAGGTCATGGAAAAATAAATAAAGGATAGGCAATGGTATGTGAGGGAGGCAGGCATTGTCTCGAATGTCCTGAAGAATATGTGCTGAAGAGAATGTGGGGGCTTCTTCACTGAACACGGGTTCAACTCCAATCTGGTCATATATGTGGTTATTTTAAATAGTGAGGTAGCACAATCCCACCACAAAAAATATCCCACTTGCTATTTATTTGCAAAGAAATAAAGAAAGAAGAAGTTCAACAACAAATAATTAAAAAGCTCTGTGGTGGCACTGGCATACTCAGTCAGGAAGTGGAGTTTATCCTCACACTCAGGTGGTTCACTCAGAAGTTGGTCAGCAAACACACTTGATTCTTACTAATCATCCTCTTCCACCTCCTATGGTGTTTCGGGAACAGTGCAATCAGGTGGCATAGAATGCTGGTTCATTTTGATCATGGTTAATCTCTTCACGTTTTGAGGTGAGAGACTGGTCCTTTACTGGTGCATCTTCCTATATCAATACATCAATAGGTTTTGATCCACATATACCTCTTTTGGGTCATCTAGAAACTCCTGGACCGGACCCCGGTCAACATAGAGGAACCGCCACCACCATGGCCTCCATCCACTCCGGATCACCATCAGACCCCTGACCACACCATATCTTCAATAAGGCAAACATCATCATCGCCCCCCACCTCTGCAAAACCATCAACAGCTCCTTCGAGTCAGCCACCTTCCCAGAAAGATGGAAGCACGCAGAAATCAACGCCCTGCTAAAGAAACCAAAGACAGACCAAGACGACCCCAAGAACTACCGGCTGATCTCCCTCCTCCCCTTCACAGCCAAGGTCATCGAAAAAATTGTAAATAGCCAACTATCTTGGTTCCTGGAAGACAGCAAGGTACTCAACACCTCCCAATCCGGATTCCGCAGTAACCACAGCACTGGGACTGCACTCATTGCTGCCACAGACGACATTAGGACCATGCTCGACGAAGGAGAAACAGCAGCACTCATCCTCCTGGACCTCTCCGCAGCTTTCGACACGGTATGTCATCACACTCTCCGCACACGCCTACACAGCGCCGGAATCCACGACAAGGCACTCCACTGGATCTCGTCATATCTCTCAGGCAGAATCCAGAGACTCCGCCTCCCACCGTTCCTGTCAGAAGCTTCCAGAATCATCTGTGGCATTCCCCAAGGATCTTCACTCAGCCCCACGCTCTTCAACGTTTACTTGGCCCCCCTCGCCAACATCGCACGAACCCACCAGATCAACATAGTTTCCTACGCAGACGACACTCATCTCATCCTCTCCCTCACAAAAGACCCTACAACTGCAAAGAACAACCTCCACAACGGACTTCACGCCATTGCCAGCTGGATGGAATCAAGCCACCTCAAGTTAAACACAGACAAGACAGAAATCCTCATTTTTGGCACCAACCCCTCAACTTGGAATGACTCCTGGTGGCCCACCTACCTAGGAACCGCGCCCTCACCCACCACCCACGCACGCAACCTAGGCTTAATCTTGGACTCCACACTCAGCATGACTCAGCAGGTCAATGCCATCTCCTCTTCCTGCTACAACACTCTCCGCATGCTGCGCAAAATCTTCAAGTGGATTCCCGTCGAAACCAGGAAAACTGTCACCCACACCCTGGTCACCAGCCGATTGGACTACGGAAACGCCGTATATGCAGGAATAAAAACCAAACTCCTAACAAAACTGCAAAGAATCCAGAACGCATCCGCCCGTCTCATTCTGGACATCCCACGCCGGGACCACATTTCCCCCCACCTCAGAGACCTTCACTGGCTACCAGTATCAAAGAGGATCACCTTCAAACTCCTCATCCACGCACACAAGGCCCTCCACAACACAGGCCCAGCCTACCTCAACGATAGACTCACCTTCCACACCCCCACCAGCAATCTTTGCTCTGCCACTCTCGCCCTCGCCTCCACTCCCCGCATCCGCCGCACCACCGCCGGAGGAAGATCCTTCTCTCACCTAGCCGCCAAGACCTGGAACTCCCAACCGCTCCACCTTCGCCAGACCCAAGACCTCTTGACATTCAGGAAACGCCTCAAGACATGGCTCCACGAACAGTAGCTCCCCCCCCAGCGCCTCGAGACCCTAACGGGTGATTAGTGCGCTCTATAAATCCTTGATTGATTGATTGATTGATCTTCTGAAGTGTCATTGGTGCTACCACTTGCACAACCTCTTTTGCCTTTGCCTCTGCACTGAACTTAAGACCTGCCACTTGAAACCAAGCCAATGCAGAGGTTGGGTTTGATTCTTCTGAGGCTGTTGTTGCCAGTGTTCTCATTGCTAGTGTTAGCTGCTGTGAGACAAGACTGCACTCTCTGGAAGTTAAAGGGAGCACCTCAGAACTGCCTAGGGGAACTCTGAGTTCCAGATGTTCTTCTTCCAGTTCTCCGGCTTGCTGAACAATTCAGCTCTTGTATTTTGAAACATCCCCTTCAGACAAAGGAATGAAAGTGCAAAGAATGTTTTGGTAGCGTGGATCAAGAAGGGTGGCACAGATGTACTCTTTGGACCTGATAACTTAGTTTTGCATCACTGCATTACAAGTCAAGCAATACCTTAGGCTCTCAAACAAGGCATGTGCTTCTGAGTTTCTATTCACATCTCAAAGTGCGAACTTTTCAGACACCTTCTTTAGCTGCTTCTGTAGCAGATGTAACAATGGGATAGCTTGGCCCATTGTACTGTCCTCCTTAATAACTTCCTTCATGAAAACCTCTAAAGGGCTCAGCATCTGTGTCAGGCATTTGACCAGGCCCCATTTGTCTGCATCTATGGTCATAGCTTTCCTAATTGCATCCTCTCCTCTTAGAATGACATAGTCATTGATCTGTCTGTACTGCTCAAACAGACGTTGCAACATATAATAGGTTGACTTCTAACGTGTTGGCACCTCCTGTATCAGGGCTTTATCTGGTACTGTGTCACTACACTGACTAATCCGCAACTGATTCAGGGTTTTAAAGAATGGCTGGAATGAGTGCAGATTCATCTGCAGGTGGTCAGTATGTTGCTGACTTGTCTTCTGTTTTTGAGAAAGTCTTGCACAAACAGGTTGATGCAGTGCGCCAAACACAGTACCCTGAAATACCCACCTTCTGCCATGGCCTTGACTATGTTACCGCCATTGTTAGCGGCAACAAATCCAATTCAGGTACCTCTGGGTCCCAGCAACTCAGACACCACGGTATTAACTTTGTCAAAGATGTTTGCCGCTGTATGTAATTTCTCCTTGGAGAACATGGCCACTATTGAATGCTGCTTAACACTCTTAAAAAAAATTCAGGGTCAAGACCCACAAAAGAGATCCAGTGTGCAGTGATGCACATGTAATCAGTAGCCTGACAACTGTTGTCAGGTAGATAGTATGGACAACACTTTGCATCAAAGCTTGGCCAATTAATGGCAGCATATCGTAATGCAGCACTGGAACAGCAACTCTGGCAATATTGGCCCGACTTGGAATCAGGCAGATGGCTGCCACAAACTCTAAGAATCCCACTCCTTCCACAATACAAAAAGGGTAGAGGTCCAGCTTGAACTTTTTTGCCAGCTACTCATTGTACAAATGTGCCATTGAGTGGTTGTGGTCATAGGGCCCCTCCTGTCTAAACATGCCTGAAATAGCAGCCTGGATTTTCTTCTATTGTGGGGCCACTGACAAAGGCAACATTTGAGATGTAGGTGGTGGTAGACTCAATGTGCTTCATGGTGCAGTCACCATATGCCATGGTGTCTTCCTGTGTCATTGCAATGTCACTGAGGCAGGTGATTCTGGTACACTGCTGATGATTGGGTTGCTTTGCATGAAGATGTCATGCTCTTCTTCCTCACCTTCCACCATGATGTGACCAGTTGTAGCTGATGTTTCCCGGCCCTCCTCACCTTCACCACTGCAACCATGTTCAGCAATTTTTTTAATGTTCATATGGGTCGTCTGGCCTCCATTATCATAATGTGAACCAGTCTTACCTTTATGAATACTTGTGTGGCAAATGGAGCATATCACAATGTTCTCCTAGTGTTTGATAATCGTAAAAAAGTCCCAAACTGAGGAAAAGTACTTTCTTACTGGGCCAATGCCTGAAGAAGAACTGGAGGTAGGTTGGTGTGTTGATCGCTGCTCTGCAGTACATACTTCTACTGAGGTACGGGTTTGTGCAGGTCTCTGCTGAGGCCTTACAAATATGGGAGCTAGTGGTGCAGTCTGTGCCACTTCCCTCAGAGCAGGTTGGATAGTAATGTCAGAGTCCTCTGTGGCAGCTTCCACAATGATTGTGTCATAATCATCATCACCTTTTTATGACTTTAAGGCTTTCTGGAACTTTTCTTTTACCTTGCCTCCCCAAGCATCTCCGGGGCTCTATCGGAGTCCACTCTGTTCACTATCATCATCATTAGAACTGGTGTTTGGAGAAGAGGGTGGAGTACTACCCTTCCTTTTTCTTGCTGTAGATCTGCGAGCCATTGATTCCAAAAGAGGAGGTTCTTGCTCGCCTGGAAGCTCGACCTCATGTTCTGCTCCAGCTTTGGGAAAATCTACTATTGCTGGCTATGGCTGCTGTCTACTCTGCTCTGTTTCCTGAAACAATTGGGTACCACTTTGTGAAAGGGATGGATCTAATTCAGTGTCACTGCTTGTCAGCATAGCCATGATTGCAGTAGCTGCCTCAGTGACAGAAATGGTCTTGGGCTTAGGTTGAGGTAGTCCTGTAGATGTGGGAGTGCTGCTCCCAGGCTCCTCCCCGGAAGCCCGGGGTGGCAGCAACATGTCATCCAAAAAAGGTTGCGGTCGACACACCACCGCTGGAAAGCTGCTTCTTCTCACTGACTACTTTCTTGTAGCAACTTTCTTTGGGGCCATCTCAACGCTCTCAGTTGGCAGTGGCACTAAGCTGCACAAGTGGAAGAGACTGAACAACTAACTGTATAGACTCTCTCTTTGGCAATACTGTAGGTAATGTGATATCTCTTCTCTTGTGCACCTAAAAGCAACCAAGCAAAAAGAACAAGTTGTTAGTGAAACATGGCATTGTTGTAGGTTGAAATAGTGTAGGCAAAGGCAATAATACAGCGGTTGGTTACTTACGTCATAAATACCATTTTAAATGCTTCATCAAACATTGGAAAGTCAAACCACTCCACCACACCATAAAATTTCATTTCAAATCAGGAAGCACAACATGCAACTATTCCTCTTCGCTTTATCTCCATCTGTTTTGAAGTAGACACATGTGGTAGTCAGAGAGAGTTGCATAGGAAAGTGGGATAACACTTTAAAAAACCATGACTGCAAGGTGGGTGAGGGGAAATGGAATAATCGTTTAAAAAATGAATTATGCTGCTGATTTGTCTGCAGTGCACCACAGTCAGGGTGTGCAGGAGAAAATGGAATCATCATACACTTAAAGAAACCGAATGCTGTTGCGCAGCTGTGCCTTCGGCGGGTGGACGGTTGGATGGAGGAATGGATGTGAATGGATGCATGGATCATGGAAAAATGCTGAATTAAACAAAATAGTTTTGAAAAAAATCAAAAACAATAAAAAAAAATTAAAAAAGTAAAATTAAAAATAAAATTAAAATAAAACAATAAAAACAGCATAAAAGGTTTAAATAAAGCAAACAATTTAAATACCAAATAAAAATAAAAAATAAAATATAAACTTTAAAAAAAAAAAATGATCAATAATTGCTGATGTTTGTATACAAGTCTATGATGAAGGCACACTGGCTGGATGCACAAAATGGCTGCCAGCCACATGGTCAAACAACAACAAGGAACAAGGAGGCATGGCATACAAAGAACACATGCAAGCCTATGGCAAAGGGACACTGGCTGGATTGACAAAATGGCTACCAGCCACATGGTCAAACAACCAGAATAAGGAAGTCTGGGGAACAAAGAAGAATGCATGCAAGCGTATTGCAAAGACACCCTGGCTGGATGTACAAAAAGTCCGCCAGCTACATGGTCAAATAACAAAGAGCAAGGCAGCATGGCAAACCAAGAATACATGCAAGCCTATGGCACAGGGACACTGGCTGGATGGACAAAATGGCCACCAGCCACATGGTCAAAAAAGCATAACAGGGAGCAAGGAGGTATGGAAAACAAAGAAGAACCCATGCAAGCCTACCATGGCAAAGACATACTGGCTGGGTGTACAAAATGGCCTCCAACCACATGTTCACAACACCTGCAAACAAGGAGGCATGGTGAACAAAGAACACATTAAAGCCTATGGACATAGTCTACACAAAATGGCCCCTTGCCACACGCAATGGAGAACAAAGACAAACAGTGGACAATGACACACACACACACATTGGCCATAAGGAGGCATGATGGTAAGACTGAAGTCTACATTAACATTAATTCAGCAATACATAACATAAACATTACCTGAGCTCTAAAAAATTCACAACAGTACACATCATCTTATGCCATCAAATATTACGTCACAATATATACACTTTTTGCAAAAAAACTGATATGCAAACAATTGCCAATATTTGTAATTCAATCAAATGCCATCCCTGCCCTAAATGAAGTTTTAAAAACATATACCACTTGAACACTGAAGACTATTAGTAATGGGCCTATTGACTAGATAGCCCTTTGGAACTCTAGGCCACATACCAACATAATATTATGAATTTTGCAAACATGTAGAATAGGTTCTGGGCTGTGTACAATTTTCCTTCACAAAAGATGAAAAATCAGTGAAATACAAAATAAATAATAACTAAAACTGTACTTAAACTCCAAGCCACCCACCACTATAGTATTTTCAAATCAGATTAAAGTGACAAGGAATACTGGTGCATACCCAATCAAGCAAACAACACCCTTGTTCAATAGCTTTGGAACTTGTGCGACTTCACAAAAACAAAGTCCTTAAATCCAAAGGTACATCCAGGAGACAAAGAGAGTGATCCCTCCGCCTTGAAATCCAAGTGAAATGTGACCAGGAGATGGGCAAGGCACTAGGAGGAGCCTGCTGGAGAGAAACAGGAAGTTGAAGACTCTGGGGGACTTCCTCTGTGTTTTATAAAAAAAAAAGGCTTATCACACTAAAGAACAACTTGAAGGGTCCATTGGAGACGAAAATCCACTCAAAAACCTATTTTTGACTGGATTTAAGTGTATCTTTCGTGACCAGAAGCAATGCAAGTAAATACAGAAGTCTCACGCATGGCCGTAACAGTGCAAGTGAATGCAAGTCTTGTGTGTGCTCACTATCAGCCAGAGAGTAATGTGGTGTTTGCAAGAGAGAGACAAAACTGAATCTCGTGTGCAAGAATGAACTCCGTCCTGCGCCGGATTACAGAATTCGGGAAGCACAAAGTGCCTGAATTCCTCAAAGTCTGCCAGCAGAGCAGTGTTCTATGCCTGGGCCTACTGAGGTGCCGTGCCTTCCTTGCCCTGGTTCTAGACGAACCCCAGGATGTATACAGCCCTTTTTGTGGAGACAGGACACAGTCTCTTCAAGTGTTAGTGAGGGTGTGTCTAGCTTCTCCCTGTCATCCTAGCCAGGATGGCCCATCCGTCACTCCTAAGCTCCCATTGTATGTGGCTGTCTAGGAGGAATATGCAAAGCCCAACTGCCAACTGCCAACTGCCAACTGCAACTAGTCATGTGACCAAAAACAGGATGCTGGAACTAAATGGCTATGGCAAAAAGATGCCAACCTCTGAAAGTGGGATTTTCGGAATTGTAATTTAAAATCCGATTTCACCATAAATTAGGATTTTAATTCGATATTTCAGAGACATCAAACTTGAAGTAATTATCTCTTCCCATTTGGAATTTGTGCTTATAAAATATAATTAGACACCTCCAGTATTATCCTATTGGAGAGATAGGCCTTGCAGTAGTAAAAAAATGAGTTTACGTTTTTTTCCACTACCAAGGCGTGTAAAAATTAAAAGTACATGTCCCATCTTTTAAATACATTGCATCCTGCCTGCTCCTCTTGCAGTTCAGGGCCTCCTCTAGGGGTGACTTGTATGTCTTAAAAGGGAAGGTTTTGGCCTTGCAAAATGTTTATTGTGCCAAGCTGGATTGGCACACACAGGTTCTGCAATGGCAGGCGTGAGACATGCTTAAAGGGCTACTTAAGTTGGTGACACAACCAGTGCTGCAGGCTCTCTAGTGGCATCTAATTTACAGGCCCTGGGTACAGGTACTCCAATTTACTATGGATGTATAAGTAAATTAAATATGCCAGTTGGGGATTAGCTAATATAACCATGTTTTAGGCAGAGAGCACACACACTTTAGCACTGGTTAGAAGTGGTAAAGTGTGCAGAATACTAGGGCCAGCAAAAATTCCTTGTCAGTGAACTGCTCTGCCACCTTGTAGCTCCACCAACAAGTGAAGCCCATCTGGCCTCTGTCCTCTGAACCCTGACCTCTGTCAGGAGTTCAAGGCCCTCCTTCACCTGCAGGCTTCTGCCTGTGCCTCATCCCCATTGCCCAGTGGGAGAGCTCTGCTCTTTTGCTAGACTGCCCACTGCCTCATTTTCTATTTTTTCCTCTTTTTGCCTCTTTTTTACTCTGTGTGCTGTTCCTTTCTGTTCTGTTTCCTTTGGTGTTCCTTTTGTATCCTTCTCTTTCTGTGCTTACTCTCTCTCCCTCGCTTTCTCCCCTCACTCCATTCTCTCTCTCTGCACTCTCGCTCTCCCCGCTGCTGCTGCCCCTGTTCCCGGCCCCCTTTTTTTACGCTGTTTTCCGATCCCGCTCTTACTCCCACCTCCCAGCTGTCCTCTCCTCCCCCTCCCTACTTACTGGCAGCCGCTGCGTGGTAGGACGAGCAAACTCACTGACCTTGTCAATGAACTGCTCTGCCACCTCGTAGCTCCACCGTCAAGTGAAGCCCTTCTGTCCTCTGAAACCTGACCTCTGTCAGGAGTTCGAGGCCCTCCTCCACCGCAGGCTTCTGCCTGCGCCTCATCCCTGGTGCCTAGTGGGAGAGCACCGCTCTTTTGCTATGCTGCCCTCTGCCTCTTTTTCTCTTTTTTCCTCTCTTTTCACTCTGTGTGCTGTTCCTTTCTGTTCTGTTTCTTTGGTGTGCCTTTTGTGTCCTTTGCTTTCCGTGCTTACTCTCTCTCCCTCACTTTCTTCTCTTACTCCACTCTCTCTCTCTGCTCTCTCGCTTTCCTCCACCACTGCAGCCCCTGCAGCCCGCCCCCCTCCTCTCTCTCGCGCTCCATCCCCACCGTTGCTGCCCCGTGAACCCACCCCCTTTTTTTGCACCATTTTCCGATCTCGCTCCCTCCTCCCAGCTGTCCTTTTCTACCCCTTCCCTACTTAATGGCGGCCGCTGCATGGCCCCACGCAGCAGGCATGCCGCTGGCGCTCCGAAGGCAAGCCCGTCAGCGCTCGTCTGCGACCTGAACGTGACCAGCGGCAGGACACCTGGTCCTCCCACCTGCCACCTCTACACAGCAACTGAACTCGTCGCACTCAACCCATGACACAACAACAACTGTAAGTAAGCAGCTCCACACGGTCCCTTTAGCTGCTTCTGCTGCACCACCAACAAGACCCGGGACCCAGCACAACCCAACCGTAACAACTCTCTGAACCCGAACTCCCTGAAGTGCATCCTCCTCAACGTCCGCTCCCTCCATAAACACGCCACTGAAATCTGGGACCTCCTCAACAGCACCACCTCGGACGTCGCATTCCTCACTGAGACGTGGAACAACAACACCTCAGACCCTGACATCGCCATCGCCATCCCCCAGGGATATAAGATCTCCTGGAAAGATCGCCCAAGCCACCCTAAGGGGGGAATCGCCATCGTCCACTGGTCCAACCTCTGCCTGAACATACACTCCGAAGACTCCAAAGAAGCCACAAAACTGATGCAACCCCTCCACTTCAAGCTACTCACCAGCTAAACATCCACCATCAGGGGAACCATCATCTACCGTCCCCCGGACCACGCACACCTTTCGCCCACTACATCATGGACTTCAGCTCCGCTCAGGCCATCGCAGCCACCAACTACACCCTGCTAGGAGACCTCAACTTTCACCTTGAGAATCTACAAGACCCCAACAGGACTCCAACAGATTGTGACAGAGCCAACACACTCTGCAGGACACACCCCTGATCCCATCTTCACTACAGGAACCTTCACTACCTCCAGCCACACCACGGAACTCCCATGGACAGATCACCGCTGCATACACTTCAGTTTCAATACACCCACCTTCACCAGACTCCAACTCCAGCCATCGTATAGAAACTGGACAAGAATAACCGACGATCAGCTCACCACCGCCCTCGCCACCCCCACCATCGCACACAATGAGGACCAAAACACTACAGTACACACCTTCAACAACTGGATCACTGACTGTGCCAACACCATAGCCCCCTGCAAAAACAACAACACCCACGCTAAGAGAGCCGGCTGGTTCACCCTCAAACTCCGGGAATCGAGACATACCTGTCGCTGCCTTGAGAAAATCTGTAGAAACACCAAATCACCAGAAGCCCACAGCAACTTCAGAGCCCACACCACCAACCCATCAGAAGCACCAGAAAGAAGGCTATCCAAGACAGGATCTTCTCACAAGCACACAACAGCAAGGAACTCTATAGCATCATCAAGGAGTTCGCCCAACCCAACAGCAAAACAATGGACATCCCACCTTCACAGGACCTATGCGACAGACTCAACACCTACTTCCACCACAAAATCAAGACCATCTATGACAGTTTCAACAAGAACAACCCATGCACAGAACCCCCGTTCAAAGCCCCGACACCAACAAACCTACAATCTCCACCTGAACACCCCTCTCTACTGAAGATATATTGAAAACCATGAAGTCCATACACTCCGAGGGCCCATCGGGCCCATGCATCCATCATGTCAACAGAGCCGCAGACACCATCGTCTTCAAGATCCACCTCATCATCAACTGCTCTCTAGCTGCTGCCACCTTCCCCGATGACTGGAAACACGCCAAGATCAACCCCCTCCTCAAGAAACCCTTGGCTGACCCCACCAACCTCAAAAACTTCAGGCCCATCTCCTTACTTCCATTTCCTGCAAAAGTCATTGAAAAAGCAGTCAACTGCCAACTCACCACATTTTTTTAAAACCACAACATCCTTGACATGTCCCAATCTGGATTTAGGTCAAACCACAGCACCAAAACAGCCCTCCTGTCCGCAACAGATGACATCCACTCTCTACTGAACAAGGGAGAGACGACAGCACTCGTCCAATTTGACGTCTCGGCAGCTTTCAACACTGTCTCCCATGACACCCTGATAAGAAGACTCCAGAAAGCCAGCATCAGAGACAAGGCTTTCGACTGGAACCAATCCTTCCTCTAAAGTAAAGTAATCATGGTGCTCCTGTATAACGGCACAGTGTGGGTGAATTATGTGTTAGTATAAGTGTTGAAGTGCTATTTACATGAAAACTAAAACCAAACTGTGGTTAAAAGCATGAGGTCTCAAATAAGCACCTATAACCTTAGGTCCTGTGAGCCTGCTGAATTTTTCAAAAGCCAATCCACATTTTCTAATACAATGTCGACGTTTCAACACCAATCAAAGAAATTAATTCAGGCGGGTCATCATCAGGACAGAAGCCCTCGTTACAACCGTGGCGGTCGGTGATAAACTGGCGGTAATACCGCCAACAGGCTGGCGGTAAATACCGCCAAATTATGACCATGGCGGAAAGAGCTCAGACAGACAGCCACTTTACCAAACCGACTGCCAGGGCAGAATCCACATGCACCACGGCGGTATCGCCTACAGCCAGGCGGAAGCCAATGTTCCACCCACTATATTATGACAGCCCAATCTGCCACATTTTCCAGGGCGGTACTGTAGGAGGCTGGCCTGGCTCATAGTGGGTACCTGGTGGTACTTACACCTTGTGCCAGGTCCAGTTATCCCTTATTAGTAGATTAGTAGTGTTCTAGCAGTCTAGGCTGATAGAGGTAGCTATAGCAGAGCAGCTTAAGCTGAACTTGGAGACATGCAAAGCTCCTACTATACCACTTATATCATAAAGCACTATATCATAAGAAACACAATACTCAGAGTTACTAAAAATAGAGGTACTTTATTTTAGTGACAATATGCCAAAAGTATCTCAGAGGATATACTCCCTCAGGAGGTAAGTAAAATACACAAAATATACACACAAATCAAAATCAGGTAAGTAAACAGTTAGAAAAGTAGTGCAAACACTGTAGAATACAATAGAATGCAATAGGACACAATAGGCCTAGGGGCAACACAAACCATATACTCCAAAAGTGGAACGCGAACCATGAAAGGACCCCAGGTCTAGTGTACTGTGTAGAGGGTCACTGGGAGTGTAAGAAAACAATAAGGGTGTCCAAGATACCCCACCCCAAGACCCTGAAGAGTAGGAGTAAAGATACCATACTACCCAAGAAAGACAGTAAAATCGAGATAGGGGATTCTGCAAAGGCAACAACTGACTGCAAAGCACTTAAGATGGATTCCTGGACCTGAGGACCTGCAAAGGAAGGGAACTAATTCCAAGAGTCACGCAAGTGTCCGGGGGGGCAGGAGCCCACCAAACCCCGGTTGAAGGTGCAAAAGGGCTGCCTCTGGGTGAAAGAAGCCAAAGATTCTGCAACAACGGAAGGAGCCAGGAACTTTTCCTCTGGTCAGAAGATGTCCCACGCTGTGCTGGAGGATGCAGAGCTATTTCCTCGCAGAAAGACTGCAAACAAGCCTTGCTAGCTGCAAGAGTGGCAGTTGAAGATAATGGGTGCTGCCCGGGCCCAGGAAGGGCCAGGAGGTCGCCCCTTGGAGGAGGAGACAGAAGGGGTGCTCAGCAACAGAAAGAGCCCATGCAGAAGCAGGCAGCACCCGCAGAAGCACTTGAACAGGTGTTCAAGAAATCTGAGCAAGGCGGTCATCTCAACACAACAAAAGAAGGTCCCATGAAGCTAGTGGTCAACTCAGTGAGTTGAGCAATGCAGGACGGAGTGCTGGGGACCGGGGCTGTGCTGTGCATGAAGGAATCCTTGCAAAAGTGCACAGAAGCCATAGCAGCTGCAGATCACGCAGTACACAAGATTACTGTCTGGCGTGGGGAGGCAAGGACTAACCTCCACTAAATTTGGACAGAAGGACCACTGGACTGTCGGGGTCACTTGGATCCAGCTCCTGTGTTCCAGGGACCACGCTCTTCAAGATGAGAGGGGACCCAGAGGACAGGTGATGTAGAAGTTTGGTGCCTTCGTTAGCAGGGGGAAGATTCCGTCGACCCATGGGAGATTTCTTCTTGGCTTCCAGTGCAGGATGAAGGCAGACAGCCCTTAGAGCATGCACCACCAGGAAACAGTCAAGAAAGCCGGCAGGATTAGATGCTACAATGTTGCTGGTAGTCGTCTTGCTACTTTGTTGCGGTTTTGCAGGTGTCCTGAAGCAGTCCGCGGTCGATCCTTGGCAGAAGTCGAAGAGGGAGATGCAGAGGAACTCTGGTGAGCTCATGCATTCGTTATGTGACGATAAACCCACAGGAGAGACCCTAAATCACCCTCAGAGGAGGATTGGCCATCCAACCAGGTAAGCACCTATCAGGAGGGATCTCCGATGTCACCTGCTGGCACTGGCCACTCAGAGGCCTCCATTGTGCCCTCACACCTCTGCATTCAAGATGGCAGAGGTCTGGGACACACTGGAGGAGCTCTGGGCACCACCCCTAGGGTGGTGATGGACAGGGGAGTGGTCACTCCCCTTTGTCCAGTTTGGCACCAGAGCAGGGGCTGGGGTGTCCCTGAACCGGTGTAGACTGGTTTATGCAAGAAGGGCATCATCTGTGCCTTTCAAAGCATTTTCAGAGGCTGGGGGAGGCTACTCCTGCCCAGCCCTTAACACCTATTTCCAAAGGGAGCGGGTGTAACACCCGCTCTCAGAGGAAATCCTTTGTTCTGCCTTCCTGGGACTGGGCTGCCCAGATCCCATGAGGGCAGAAGCCTGTCTGTGGGTTGGCAGCAGCGGTAGCTGCAGAGAAAACCCCAGAAAGCTAGTTTGGCAATACCTGGGGTCCATACTGGAGCCCCGCGGATGCATGGGATTGGCACCCTAATACCAGATTTGGCATGGGAGAACAATTCCATGATCTTAGACATGTTACATGGCCATGTTCGGAGTTATCATTGTGAAGCCACATATAGGTATTGACCTATATGTAGTTCACGGGTGTAATGGTGTCCCCGCACTCACAAAGTCTGGGGAAATTGCCCTGAACAATGTGGGGCACCTTGGCTACTGCCAGTGTGCACTCACACTTAGTAACTTTGTACCTAACCTTCACTAAGTGAGGGTTAGACATATAGGTGACTTAAAGTTACTGAAGTGCAGTAAAAAATGGCTGTGAAATAAAGTGGACATTATTTCACTGAGGCTGCAGTGGCAGTCCTGTGTAAGAATTTTCTGAGCTCCCTATGGGCGGCAAAAGAAATGCTGAAGCCCATAGGGATCTCCTGGCACCCCAATACCATGGGTACCTAGGTACCATATACTAGGGAATTATAAGGGTGTTCCAGTGTGCCAATCAGGATTGGTGAAAAATGGTCACTAGCCTGCAGTGACAATTTTAAAAGCAGAGACAGCATAAACACTGAGGTTCTGGTTAGCAGAGCCTCAGTGATACAGTTAGGCACCACACAGGGAACACATATAGGCCACAAACTATGAGCACTGGGGTCCTAGCTAGCAGGGTCCCAGACAGTACAAACACCCTGCCATATACTCACAAACAGTCCAAAAGTGGAGGTAACAAGGCTAGAAAGAGGCTACCTTCCTACAGGTAGCAATAACATTGAAAGCTTGGTGGAAACAATGCACAGGAGGGAAACGACTCACCTGTGAAGACTCAGGGAAGAACCACGCCACCAAGGAGCCTGAACTGCATATATTCCCAATGATTTTCTACGTCCTGCTACACCACTAACACCAACGACGGCAAAGACGACCACGGTGAGTACAGCCGCCTAGCATACAGGGGAAGGGGGGAGGAAAAAGAGAGTGACACATAGAGGGAACACGCAACACCCCTAACCCCAACACCATACACACAAACAGATACAGTAGCATAAGATATTTACCCCATACCCCACAGGAATAATGCAAGGACAACACAAATAGATGAAAGTGAGTGTAATACGATGAATATAGTAGAAATACGTACATCCAATCTAAAAGTATATACATATTTACAAATCAAGGGACACTGCCCAGTCCTCAGTGTCCGTGCTCCACAGGGCCACATTACAAAGTCCCAGGCCCCACTTGACTCCTGCAACAACACGGAGAGAACATTGCAGGGGCATAAGTTAGAAAATAGCAGGCACCGCAGGGGGGCGGGGAACGGGGGGCACCTCAGCGGGCAGATGGAACAACAGCACTGGTACTGTGTGGGGCAACATGCCCTGTGCTTGGTCCTGGAGAGTGCAAGCCCAGAGTCTCTTAAGTGGTTGATTTGCCCACTGCTTGGTCCTGGGGAGTGCAAGGCCACAGTCTCTCAAGTGGGTGATTTGCCCACATGGCCTGGAGGGGGCTAATTGTGCCCTGTGATCATCATTCTGGAGAGGATGGGGTGAGTGGGTGTGTTCCCCACTGGTTTGGAGGGGGCATCGTGCCCTGTGATCATCATCCTGGAGAGGATGGGGTGAGTGGGTGTGTTCTCCACTGGTTCTGGAGGGGGCATCGTGCCCTGTGATCTTCATCCTGGAGAGGATAGGGTGAGTGGGTGCCATACCCACTGGTTCTGGAGAGGGCATCGTGCCCTGTGATGCAGATGTTGGGGCGTGCAAGGTCACAGTCTCTCAGGTGGGTGTCATACCTACAGGATTTCCAGGGGGCAGGCCAAACAACAGCCCACGGATGCATTAAACACTGTCCGTCGGCAGTGACGGCTGCTCAGTGGTGATGATGCTGATGCTGCCACTGGTTGTGGTGGGAGGCTCCTGCCCATCCCCTGCAGCCTCAGAGGGCAGCCCACTGGTGCTGCTGCTGCTGGTGGTGGTGCTGCTGCTGGTGGTGGTGAGGGGAGGCTCCAGCCATCCCCTGCGGCCTCAGACGGCTGCCCACTGGTGCTGCTGCTGCTGGTGATGGTGCTGCTGGTGGTAGTGCTGCTGCTGGTGGTGGTGGGGGGAGGCTCCAGCCCATCCCCTGCAGCCTCGGACAGCTGTGCCACCATGGTTGGTGGTGTGGGCTCCGACTGAGTCCCAGCACCAGGTCCCTTGCCTTTCCTGTCAGCTGCTTGGGCTGGCTCCTTGCCCTTCCTGGCAGCAGCTGGGGCTGGCTCCTTGCCCTTCCTGGCAGCAGCTGGGGGTGGCACCTTGCCCTTCCTGGCAGCAGCTGGGGGTGGCCCCTTGACCTTCCTGGCAGCACTTAGGGCAGGCACCCTTTGCATGTGGCTGCCTTGTGCCCAGGATCCTTTCCCACCACAAGTTGCTGTGGACACTAATGTGCCTGTGGACTGCGTGGCTGAGGTGCTTGCCTGGGTTTGACACACCCTGGCCAGACGTGAAGGATGGGGGACGGTTAGGGAAGAGGTCAATGGTGGAGAGCAAAAGCTGTTTAGGGACATTGGGGCAGGAAGAGGGAGAAGGTCTGGGAGTGGAGGAAGAGGGAGTGGTTGTAGGAGGAGTCTGTCTGCTGTGTTTCTGTGCAGTAGCATGGGCTGGGTTCTGTTGTGAGGTGGATGGCTGTTGGGTGTCTGAGTGCATGCATTTGTGTACCTTGAGAGGGGGGACAGACACAGTGGGAGAGGACACAAGGGACGTGTGCATGGCTGTTGGGGTGGTGACTGCCAGTGAGGTGTGTGTTCTGATAGGTGTACTGGTGATTGAGGTAGTGGATGAGGATGTAGTGCATGCAGGTGTGAGTGTAGACACAAGTGGGAGGGAGGTGGAGGCCGAGGAGGAGGGGGCCACAGTGGAGGCACTGGACGTTGGCATGTCTGCTTCTCGATGGTGTTTGTGTGAGTGCCTGTGGGATGAAGTATGGTGCCTGTGTTTGTGTCACTCTTGTGTGTTGTTTTGTATGCATGCTCGTCTGCCTGTGTGCTTGGGATAGGTTGGGGTTGAGGGGAATGGGATTGGATAGAGGAAGTTGGAGGGTGGAAACGGGAACAATGGCTGCCATCAGAGAGGAGGCCAGAGCCTGGATTGATCTCTGTTGGGCCGCCAATCCAGTGTGAATGCCCTCCAGAAATGTACTGGTCTGTTGCACTTGGGCTGCCAGCCCCTGGTTGGCATTCACAATGGTTGACTGCTCAACAGAGATGGATCACAGGAGATCAATAGACTCCTTACTCAGGGCAGAAGGGCTAACTGGGGCAGGGCCTGAGGTGCCTGGGGCGAAGGAGATGCCCACCCTCCTGGGTGAGCGGGCATGAGCAACTCGCTGAGGGGCTGTTGGGAGGGCAGTGCTGGTACGGGGGTGGTGGTTGTACCTGTAGCTGGGGTGGGCACAAAGGTGACCGCTACCACCAGGGAGCTTCCATCAGAGGAGGTATCTATGTCAGAACTCCAGTCTCTGCCGTGGTGCTCTCCTCGCCCTCCGTCCCACTTGTGCCCTCACCGTCGGTGGACACTGCCTCCTGGGTCCTGTGGGATGCATCTCCCTCCGTCGCCAGTGCCTCTGCACCTCTGCCAGATGATGCCAAGGCACATAAGGAGAGGATGACAAAACAAAAAGATGGGGGAGACAAAGGATACACTTTGCCAGTGGCTGCAGCAACACCACCGTTGTGTACACAGCACCCTCACACACAGGGAACAGCCCTATGCACTATGCAATGCACTACCAGTAACAATGCTAGTCACCAGGGCATGGGGAGGGACACATACCACCAACTGCAGCATACCTGGGACCCACACACCCCTGTCCAGAAATGGATGCCTATTAGCTAGGTTGTAGCAATTTCACATCAGAACCCTGCCCAACATGGGACTTACTCTGCATTGTCAGGCCTGCCTCAGGGGTACCCACAGGCACACCCAGATACCACCCCACCAGGATAAAGTAGTAAAGGTGGGCACTGTACTCACCCCCTTGTGGCTGCTGTAATGCCCACAAGCTCCCATCCAGCTCCGGATAGGCCACCAACAGTATGCAGGCCATCGTTGGGAGGCCATCCCCAGCTAGGCCTCCACCGTCTTCCGTCCCATCGTTTCTGACAGTGGGTGCTCCGCCTGCTGTAGACCCTCAGGGTCCACACATCCTTGGCGATGGCACACTATTTACCCTTCTTTTGATGGGTGCTGACCTGTAGAGGAAATACTGCCTGTTACACTCAGGGTCCACCATAGCCCCTCCCATCCCCTTACGCACAGACATGGCCCAGCATATGTGCTGCACTCTGCTCAGGGCCCATCCACCAAACCCCCCCCACACATGAGGCCTTCACACACAGCACTCCATGCATTCATGCCCCATGCATCGTGCTCACAGTGTACTCACCTGTTGGTCTGGAGGCCCATACAGCAGTCCGTACTCGGGTAGGACCTCATACAATAGTCTCTTCAACTCCACCGAGATGAAGGCAGGGGCCCTTTCCCCAGTCAAACGGGCCATGGTAGGCCACGGACACAGGTCACAGCAGCACATGCAGTGTAGGTCCTCTCCTGTTGAAGGTCAGGTAGCTAGTGAGTGGACAGATAGAAAATGGTGGTGACATCCACAGGGGTGCATACCGTCACCGCCGGCGTACATCACCATTGGCCACTATACCCCATAGGGCCCAATAATAACCAATGAGGAGTTGCATGGCAGTTCCCTACCGCGTCCGGCAACGGCACACAAAGTCAGCGGAATTACCTCAATTCCATCTGTCCTTCCATGCAGGACAGGCGGACTCCATTTTTTTGGGGGGGCAGGCCATGGCATGGATCATAACTGTGTCACAGATCACAATTGTACATACAGTACATAGGCCACTAATACATAAAAAAATCACATCATGCATTGAACTGTAGTGGCTACAATGCACAGATTATGACCGGCTCCTCACTCTTTTGCCCCATAGATTGCAACCACTGTGGATGAATAGGAGATGGAGACATCCCCCTGTGTACAGATCCCTGGTGGACTTGGCAACAATGGAGGACAGGCACATTATCCTCACCTATAGACTTGACAGGGCCACAATCACGGAGCTGTGTGCCCAACTGGAGCCTGACCTGATATCCGTCACCCCAATGGGATCCCCCCTCTTGTGCAAGTGCTATCAGTGCTCCATTTCCTGGCAACTGGTTCTTTCCAAGTGACAGTGGTCTTGGCAGCAGGAATGTCAGAGCCAATGTTCTCCATAGTGCTGACCAGAGTGGTGGCTGATTAAACACATGTGCAGCTACATTGTTTTCCCCCAAGTGGAGGATTTGGCCACAGTGAAGGCTGACTTCTATGCAATTTGACATATCCCCAACATCATTGGGGTGATTGATGGAACACAAATTGCATTTGTCCAACCCCCCACAGCAAAATGAACAGGTCTTCAGAAATCAAAAAAGTTTTCACTAGATGAATGTGCAGATAGTGTGTTTGGCGGACCAGTACATCTCTCATGCCAATGCTAAGTATCCATGCTCGGTGAATGATGCCTTTATCCTGAGGAATAGCATCATCCCAAATGTCATGGCCCAACTACAGAGGCACAGGGTGTGGCTAATAGGTGAGCCCTAGTTCACACCCAGTGGATGTTGGTGTATGGGCATGGTGTGGGCCACAAGGGTTAGTGTGTGGCTAACAGTTGTCCCTCGATATTTGCAGGTGACTCTGGTTACCCCAACCTCTCATGGCTACTGACCCCTGTGAGGAATCCCAGGCCAAGGGCAGAGGAACGTTACAATGAGGCCTGTGGGCGAACCAGAAGGATCACTGAACGTACATTTGGCCTCCTGAAGGCCAGGTTTCGGTGCCTCAATCTAACAGGTGGATCCCTTTGCTACTCACCCAAGAAGGCCTGCCAGATAATCGTGGCATGCTACATATTGCATAACCTTGCCTTGAGAAGCCATGTGCCTTTTCTGCAGGCGGAGGAGGCTGGCGATGGCCGTGTGGCACCAGTGGACCCTGTGGACAGTGAAGATGAGGAGGCAGAGGCAGAGGATGAGGACAACAGAACTGCAGTGATTGGACAATACTTCCAATGACACTCAGGTAAGACAGTGCAACTTCACATTTCATTGTCATTTCTTTGTTTCACATTGTCACTGGCAGGCTGTGAATTCCCACTTCTATGCCCACTCACTGTTCCGTTTGGCAACTCTTTTTGCAGATATTGGTGCCCCACTATCGCTTCTGGTGTGTTCACTGCAGCCAACTACAGGTCCTTCCTATGTTGACATTACTGTACAGTTGATTTGCAATGTTTAAACCTTGTTAAACAAATACATCCTATTAGTTGACATACTCCATACTTGTTTTTTTTCCCAAGTGTGCTTATTGCACTGCTCTGAAGAAAAGGGAAAAGTGCAATGGGCTGGGGTGATGATGGAGGAAAGTCCAGGGTAAAGTCCAGTCTATTTGTAGCACAGGTGCATTGTCCAAGGGGGCATAGAAAGGGGGGCAATGGCAGTTCAAGGTGGAGAGGGTGACTGAGTGGGACACAAGGGTGACAATCAGGAGAATTTCATTTCCTGGCGGAGGTCTTGGCAATGGTCTCTGGCTTCTGCCTGGATCGCAGGGAATGTTTGCGGGGTGGTTCTCCTTCTGCAGGGGGAGGGGTGCTAGTAGTCTGTTGGTCCTGTGGCGGGGCCTCCTGTCTACTAGCGGCAGTGGAAGTGGAGGGCTGTTCAGTAGCCTGTCTAGTGGCAGGGGCCCACTGGTGTGACACTACCTCCCTCATAATGTTGGCCATGTCTGCCAGCACCCCTGCAAAGGAGACCAGTGTGGTGTTAATGGACTTCAGGTCCTCCCTGATCCCCTGGTTCTGTCCTTCCTGACGCATGTTCTCCAGCAACTTGTCCGGTATCTGGCTCAGCGTATCCTGGGAATGTTGATATGCTCTCAGGATCTTGGTGAGTGCCTCCTGGAGAGTCGGTTCCCTGGCCCTGTCCTCCCCCTGGTGCACAGCAGTCCTCCCAGCTTCCCTGTTGTCCTGTGCCTCTGTACTCTGAACCATGTGCCCACTGGCCCAAGGTCCTTGATTGTCTTGGGTTTGTATTGTGGAATGGGGTCCTGTAGTGGTGGCCACACTGCTGATTGACGTGTCCTGGGGACTGAGGTATGGGCACGCTAGGTCATTTCTGTGGTGATGTTTCCTGAAGCGGGAGGCTCTGTGGTGGTGTGGGACTGTGCCTGGGTAACCAACTGTCCGGAGGTCCCTGATGGGCCAGGATTAACATCCAGATCCAGGCGAGCAGAGTTGCTGTCATCCTTGTGGGCCTCTTCTGTGGGGGACTGGATGTTGCTGGCACCTCTTCTCCGGTGACATTGGCTGAGATACCTGTGGGGATGTAAATGCAGAGTTATTATTTCTGTGTGTGACATGATGTGCATGGGTGGGTTGCCCTGTATGGTTGTTATTGCCCTGGCAGCTTTACCTTGTGTGAGTTGTTATGTGGTGGGCTAGCTGATTCTCTCTAGTGTGCATGCTTTAGTGATAGGTGTCCATGCTGGTCTGTGAGTGGTGTCCATGCATTGGTGGTGCATGCTGGGCATGGCATTGGGATGAGTGGGTTGTGATGGTAGGGTGTTTGGGAGGTGGTGGAGTGATGGGAGTGAGGGTAAAGGTGGGGGTATGTGATGGCATGCAGGTAGGGGTGTGTTGGTAATATAGAGTTGACTTACCGGAGTCCAGTCATCCTGCTACTCCTGCCAGGCCCTCACGACGCATGATTGCCAAGACTTGCTCCTACCATGTTGTTAGTTGTGGGGGAGGAGGCGGGGGTCCACCGCCAGTCCTCTATACTGTGAGCTGGTGCAATGGAACGTACCTTCCCATGTAGGTCGTTCCACCTCTTCCTGATGTCATCCCTTGTTCTGGGGTGCTGTCCCAAGGCGTTGACCCTGTCCATGGTTCTCCACCACAGCTCCATCTTCCTAGCAAAGGATATCTGCTGCACCTGTGATCCAAATAGCTGTGGCTCTACCCAGATGTTTTCCTCCACCATGACCCTTGGCTCCTCCTCAGAGAGTCTTGGGTGTTGTAGTGGTGCCATGGGTGTTGTGTGAGTATTGTGGGTGAGGGTGTGTAGGGAGATGTGTTGGGGTGTGTGATGTAAGGTGCGTGGGTGGTGTATAGGTGATGATGTTATGTGGCTCTGGTTGTGTGAGTGCTCTTGTTGTCTCTCTCTGTTGGCAATTATTTGTATTCGTAAAGGGTTGTGGGTAATATGGGTGTGTGTTTTATAGTGGTGTGGGTGTGTGGGTGTGGTGTGTGTATGGGTGTCAGGTGTGTGTAGTTTGAATTGACCAATGTGGTGTTGTTTTGTATGTATGTGTGTATTTTGAGTGCGGCGGTATGTACCGCCAATGGTTTACCACCATTGAATGTCTGCAGTGGTGATTCATGGGTCATAATGTGGTGGGCATTGTTCTGTTGGCGTAATGGTGTGGGTTTTGATACCACCAGTTTATCACTGGCCTTTGGTGTGGCGGACTTGTGTGCCTGGCTGAATAGTGATGGATTGGTATGTGTGTGTATAATATGGTGAAAGGATATCCGCCACCCCGGCGGTATGTTGGCGGTAGTCAGCATGGTGGTAAGTGGGATTTACCGTCCATGTCATATTCAGGGCCAGCATATTGAAATAGGAAGCACCCCTATTTGATTGTACTCAGACACATCCTAGTCGTGTTAACAATAAAAATATACCAATTTGCTTTCCATTTCATGAAGCCCTGGTGTGTTGTTAATAATACCAATTCTTTTACTTTACCATCTAATGGCTTCAGGAAGGTCTTAATTCATTCCATGAAAATGAGCCAATTGTTTAAAGTTCATTTAAAAACCTTTTTGGCGTAGTCCTGTGTTAAAGTTAAGGATCTGTAGCCCTGATTTAATCAGGTTAGATGCTTTGGCTGGTAGTTCAGCAGCACAGTGGAATTCACCATGCTGCTGAACTACCAGCCAAAGTATTTAACCTGGTTTGTAAGTTGTAATCTGGTGGGCGGATTTGTGTCAGACTGGCGGTGCCGGTGGTAGAACTGCGCTTTCCCACCCACCAGTGTCCCGGAGGCTTTGGAAATTTGGCAGTTTTTTGACAGTTTACATGGTGTGGATCATGGTATGCGGTCGGATGACCGCCAACATGGTGGTCTTTTGGCAGCCACCACATCGGTGGTCTTGCCAAAAGACTGCAATGATCTAATAAGGCCCTAAATGGTTAAGGCAGAAAAATACCAGCTTTTTAAAAGTGACCATTTTAGAATTAAAATTTAAAATCCAACTTCACCATAAGTAAGAGTTTTAAATTGTGATTCCAGAGACACCAACATGAACTGGTTACCTATTCCCATTTGGATATTATACTTATAGAGTATAATAAGGTTACACCAATGTTATCCTATGGGAGAGGTAGGCCTTGCAGTAGTGGAAAAAGGGATTCACACTACCGGGACATGTACAACATAAAAGTACATGTTCAGTTTTTTAAATACGTTGCACCCTGCCTCCTGGTCTGCTCAGGGCCATGTTCAATATGTATTAAAAAGGAAGTTTGGGCTTGGCAACAAGGTTAAATTTGCACGGTCAAATTGGAACTTTAAAACTGCACACACAAGGCTGTAAGAGAAGCCTGAGACATGTTCAACGGGCTACCTAAGTGGGAGGTTCAATCAGTGCTGTAAATTCACTACTAACATTTAATTTACAGACCATGGGCACATATACTGTCACTTTACTAGGGACTTGTAAGTAAATTACATATGCCAATTGGGTATACGCCATTGTTAGCATGTTTAGAGGAGAGAGCACAGTCACTTTAGCACTGGTTAGCAGTGTGCCCAGAGTCTTAAAGGCAGCAAATACAAGGTCAGCGGAAAAGGAGAAGGAAGGCAAAAAGTTTGAAGGAAGGCCACATTTGAGTAACTTTATTACGTTTGGCTATTCATCATTTACAAGTGTAAAGTTACTCAAAAGTGCATCGTAAAATTACTCAAAAGTGCATCCTTACATGCCCCTACCACCAACCTAGAATAGGGTGGAATCATGTAAAATTGTAAATGTGCTACTAGCAGTGAATGGACAATTGTGTTTGACATGCTATGGAGAGCTCCTATGTATAGAGAAATTGTTAGTTAATGATTCAAAAATATATTTGTAAGTTGAATTTTAATGTAAAGTAATGTTATGTGTATATTTTAAACATAGATTAATTTGGAAAATACTGCAGTACTAATAATAACAATTTAAAATAAAGTCTGAATTGTTTTTTGTTTAATTTAAATTACATTTTTAAAGATTTCTTTAATAACCCAAAGTTAAATGTTTTTATTTATTTTGTATTTAAGATATACTAAAAGTTATGTGTATGGTTTTCGTCATAAAACGGTTTTGTTACATTATTTTTAACATTAAACTAAATGATTTGTAACATTATTTTTAATTTTAGAATACACGGTTATATATTTAAAATCTTTACATAAAATAATATATTTTACAGTTATTTCCTATGGGCCTTTATTTTAAGTCCCTACCTTCGTTATCTTCTATAAGAAGGTTATGTAGTACCTGTGAGTGGCCATTGGGGGTGCTGAGTTTTCTCTAGCTCTGAACTGAGTACAATTTCAACTTTTTCAATTCCTTATTGGCTGTGGTGACTTTTGCAGGGAAGGTTAGGAATAGCAATGATCTTACTCTTTTGTGGATGGGTGCAAGTCCCTCCCTAATTCACTTCCTAGTTCTCCCTTAACACTACGTTACTCCTTCCAAAACCCCTCCCTTTTAGTAATTAGAGTTCTCCATTTTCCAGTCCCTCACATTTTTACTACTAAAATGTATACCTATATGTGTGGAGAGCTACGCAGTTGGGGGAGGGGTTATTTCTGCACATAAAATATAGCACAGGCATACATTTAGAGCTCCATATGTATGTTTGTGAATAGCATTTTGTAATGTGTTATCAGAATTATTGGTTGCACTATTGTAGTGCTTCTAAACATACTTCAAAATTCAGTTTGTTAATAGGCCTGAATATGATTGCTGCCTTGAGTGCAATGGGGGCCTTCCTCATCATGCATTTGTAATGTGTGTCTCACCTGTGCCTGCAAAGCGGTAGTCCTGAATCATATATTAGTACAATGTGTAATGCATTGAATTTGTGGTGTTTCAAAAGTGCATGCACTTTAAATTATAAATTAGTCATATGTGGAAGTCCATAGTAGGCCTCTGCATCGAAGGGATACAATAGCTTTGAATGTTTCATATTAATTAAAATATATATTTGAAAAATATTGTTTATGCTTAATGCATATTGGCACAAAGATGTACTTTTCATTAAAAAATCGAATGGCAGTGAAATAGTCATGCTTGCTGTGATGCATGTGGATTATTTCCTTGCTTTATGGCAGTATGAAAGACGTAATGTGTAATATGCTTTAAAAGTATTGATACACATTTGTTATTGAACACCATAAAATTCTATAATAAAACATAACATAAAAAGTGCATAGCATAAGAAGGTGTAACATTAGTTAACCTAGCTCAGAATGGCAAAATAAATAGTTGCAAAACATAGCATAGCTTCATAGTAATGATCCATCCTTCTGTTTTTATTGAGCTATACCTGTATAGTGTTACCTATCATTAAAGCCACATACCCAATCAGAACTGGGGTGGAAACAAAATGTGCATTATTAAATAATTTCAAATCAGGTCTGAAAAAGCAGGAGGTCATGACTACAATGGGGTTAGGTGGGCATGGTGAGTAATTGCAGCTGATCTAAGTCTGAAATCAGTCTCTAGCCTGCAGCCTACCTTTTACATGCCAGAGAGGTAGATACCCTTACCTGCCCTGCTGCCAATCAACCACTTTCCTACACATTGTATGACTAGAGTTGGTGGAGTCATATTTATATTCATTGATATCTCCACTCCTGTTCCTTAGGGCAAGGCCTTAAGGCATCCGGTTGTATTTTGTGGTGATGTGTTTTACTGTTGCCATTGTCTTTGTGATCCTATATGGATCATCATATGGTTTAGAAAAAGTTAGTAGATGGGCAAAATGCAAGGTTTACATTTAAACTCTTGACTGCCTACTTGTCTGCTGTTGTGGTTAGGCCTCAAAACAATGTCTATTTACAGAAGTGATACATAAACCATCTTTATAATAATATAACCCCACGCATTAGACTCAGGAGTGTTTTGTAGGTGATATTTATCACACACAAATCTTCTAGTATATAACACAGAAATTTGCCATAAAAAGGGGAGTCATACAACGCTATCATAAGGCATATATTGTGTAATTTTAAATGTACATTGAGCATTCTAGCTTTTTGTACTTACGTATAGCATTATGTGCCTTTTTATATAGTAAATATTAGTTACTCTTAAATGATTCCCTTTTCAATGAGATCTCATAATTTTGCAATTAAGTCACTTGTCTTACAATCTAAGAATATAAAAACAAGGATGTAGTAACCAAGAATAGAAAAACTAAAATGTGTAAAAATAAAGATGTGAAAAACCAGGATGCAAAAAACCAAAGATGTAAAAATAAAGGATGTAAAACTTGTAGATTTTAGTTTTTAGTATACCTAGAGATGCGCAGTGCAAGCCAAGCAGGCGTCATAATCCCCAAAGGGGGAGTTTGATTAACACAAAAAACACATCAATGTGCCTGACAGGCAATAGTCCGTTCTAAAATTCTCTGCCCAGGTGTACCATGACTTGCATGGCAAACGAAGGCAAGGAAAACCAGTGAGAGTTGCCTTTCATCTGGTAATTGCTAAATATAAAACATCCTAAACAGCACATCCTAAACAATGCGGACGTTTCCCACTGAAGCGGAACTACGCTTGCCTAAACAGTGACTGCCTTTTTCTCTGCCTTCAGCACAAATGCGTGGTTAAGGCAGAGAAAAAGGCACATAATGGTCTAGTGGTTCAGGAGAGAAAACAGTGAGGTAAGTGTGCCTGGGGCATGGTTTGGGGGGGTATTTAGGGGTGAGGGGTGACTTTTAGGGCTTAGGGTGGGTGGGGGGTCGGGGTAGTTAATTTGTTAGGGGTGAGGGTTGGGGAAGTTTATTTTGTAGGGCTTAGGGTGAGTGGGGAGGTCGGGGTAGTTGAAATTGTAGGGGCAGAGGTGGGAACGGGGTGCAGCACCACATTTTTCAAATCTGCCACTTAGAGAAGGAGGAGAGAAAAGAGAGGGAGGAGAGAAAAGAGAGGGATAGATAAAACTAACTTGTTTGCCAGCCACATAGTTTCATTGCCTCTAGCTTAGAGCACTATCATTTTATTTTCTGGAAGCATCAAATTTATGTGCAAGTGTTATAAAGAGGTGCAGCTTTTTTAAATTATCAAGCATACAATTTTTATGGAGGAATCATTTGCATACAAATATTTCAGTGATATTAAATAGAATTAATGTTGTAATTAACCATAGAACAAATTCCATAAATCAATACATCTTCAATCTGAAACTAAGCCTATGTTAATAGTGTATCATAATGAAAGATGATGATTATTACATAACTATAAAATACTAAAAACAATCAGCTTACACTTACCTCTACATAGACCTAAAGGTCACTTTACTTAATCTATTTACAAAAATGTGGTAAAAGCTGAAACAAAAAAAGAAAATACAATTTTGATGGAGTATGTGCTACATACAAATGACAGTATTTTAACACCTAATTTAAGTTACACTGAAATGCATGAGTAAACCTCATGGCCACAAGCTTTCCTACTAAAAATGTTAGGGTTATGGTACCAATATTTTTTGTACATTAGAGCTGGATTTTACACATTTTCAGTAACTTTACACAAAATGTACATCTGCTATTTCATGATGTATCCTAGCACAAAATATGCCTCTTATCAATTTTGGTGCAAGGAGACATCTAAACAACACACCTCAAGCAACAGATGCTCATGTTCAGTTCTTTCCGTATGTTTGTGGTAAATCTTTACCATGATGGTGCCATTTGCAAATGAGGAATAATTACACAAAGTGGATTTCACATAAAAGGTGTAATGCAAATTCTCATAATTATGCAAATTACTCTGGTGTATTTTAAATTTCACCCAGGCCTAGTTAAATTATATTTAACTGATTGCTGTTGTTCCATGTGAATTTTTGAAAAGAGCATTCCTTTCATTGGATATTGAGTCAATAAGCCTGAAAATAGCTATATTGCTTAACCTCAAGCGGACTTTAACTCTGATATGAGTAGAGCTCCATTGCTATTTCTGACCCTCAGAGCTGATGTTCCATGTTGACTGTGTTACATACCACTTGATTAACCTTATTTCAACCTGCAGCAACTATAACTGGCAAGCAAACCTATACTAACAGTGAAGATAGTAGGTGTGAAGTGACATCATAAAAGAATACTGGACTATTATACAATACACTCTAAAATTAAATGTATGTTTACCCTGTGCCTTTTGTTAATCAGATTAGCTCTGGCACCTATTTATAGGTCACAGTGGTTTTCACTGTATCTGGGTATTTAATATTAAAGGTTGCCGCGCTGGAAAAATATATGTATTTTTGTGAGTATTCAAAAAAAAATGTTGAAATCAATACAATTAAGGAATTCAATTAGGTACTTTTTTTTATTGTGCATTTACAAGTAAGAAAGTATTTAAAAAGTGGTGCCCATTTTATATGTACTTTTCAATATTATAGGTTTGCTTTAATTGAGTTGTTGTTTAGAATGAGAATTGGGTGTAGTGTGTATGAGTTTTTTACAATCACACATACTTGGTAGCACTGTTATATTAACCCACCAGTAGTGTGGTAGTGATTATAGGCCTGATTAATATATTGGCGGTAACGCTCCCTTCACGGGTTTTGTGACTGAAAACCCACCCGCCACCATGACGGTCCACCTGACATATATAGATCTTAGCGGGTTCATAGATGAAAAAATTCTGACGGTCTGCAGCCACCACCAAGAATCACTACCTGCGTTGACAGCACCATAGGCAAAAGTGGCTGCTGGCAGGACTCCAGCTCCTTTTACCACTGAGTTAATCACGGTGTGCAGTCCAACCAACTCAACTGTAGCGGCTAAACGTCCACACCCAAGCTGGTGGATTGGAGGCTATGTAAACACAAAACTCCCCTTTTTTACACTTTTCCTCTTTCCTGCAACATGAACCCAAAAGTGGAGATGATACCCCTGCTGCTGGACCAAGACGAAAACCGATGCAGTTGCCGCCAGACCTGGAGGTAATCACTGTTTTATCTGTCATCCATGGACTTTGCGCAGTACAACAGCACCAGTCTCAACTTCCTTTATCGAACGGCCCTAGACATCAGTATAATGATGTGCAATGTATATGACTGCTGTGTCGCACTGACAATTGTTTTTAAAAACACACCGCAAGATGTCTTTAGTACCCACCAATCTGGCACTAACTGCCTACATGGCACTTGACACCTATACCATAAGGCACATCAATCCCAAATAAAATTGTGATCATACAGGTGAAATAATCTCTCCAAATAATAGGCCTAAATATAAATAGTAACCATTATAGAAATTACTCTACACCATGACACTGTAGCAATTGTTATACAAAATGCTACAAGGGAGTGTACACAGAATTTATAACCAATTTTACCTCTAAACTGCAAATGCATCAAAGAGCTTGGACGCTCACATCCCCTTGGTGTCTGCGTTTGATGTCAAACAGTAGATGATATTGAACCCCAAGTTCTCATGTAGCCTGGATAATGCATATGTGCATATTATTGATACAACATGTCAAAATAGGCACACACACATTCCCCAGTCACTATCAGAAGGACACATAAGTTCGGTGTATGTGTCCGGTAACATGATGAATGCGTGCACCAAAATAATCTTGTCCATCACTAATGTACAACACTTAAATATGCATTTAGAAAAAAAAGTCAAAGATACAACGTGTGTTTGTCACTCTCACAAGTGAGGAAAAGGACATGGCTCACACTTTAGCAGAAATAATATCATTAGCAAACAATCAATAATGATCATAAAGAAGGCCAGGTCAAAGGTAGGTTCAAAATGAAAAAAAGTTGTCATGTATAAATGACATACTTCTCTCAAAATAGATAAATAAAGTATGAATGTTCTACAAAGTAGGGGCCAGATTTAATAGAAAATGATGGTGCATGGCTCTATGGCAAATTTGACAGCGTCCTGCACCGTCATTTTCAAAACGCAAGGGTGTTTCCCCCTGCACCGGTGTTAAATTTGCTACCTTGCCCCAACGCAGCCACCCTTGCACCATAATGCAAGGATTGCTGCATTGAGGGGGAGATTGTTTTTGTGCAGGAAGAAACACCTTCCTGCACAAAAGCAATCTTAAATGGTGAATTGTTCTTTCTATGTGTGCTGCAAATTGCAGCACACATAGAAAGATCAACAAACGAGGAGAATTGAAAGCATTTCTCCTAATTGTGCACTCTAATGCCACCCCTGCAGTGGCGTTAGACTTTGGAGCTGCCTCATGTTTACAAAAACTCATAAATCTGAGGCAGCATCAAAATGCAATGGGTGTTGCTTTGGCACGCCAACAGCAACACCCATTGCACACACCATCCACGCGAAGTGCTGCGTGTGAAGGGGCCATATTTACAAGGGGCTTTAAGCCACAAAAAGTGGCTCAACACCACCTTGTAAATACAGTGTAGTGCATAGCTCCACCGGAGCCTCACTAAAAGTGATGCTTCGGTGGCACTAGGGGCTCTCATTACGCTCCTTTGTACCTATGTACAAAATATAAACAGTCCATGTGGGCCACAATGGCTGTCAGGCCACACTTGCCTGCTACAATCACTGCCAGAAATAGACGCCCTCTGGAAGAGGCAGAGAGAGAAGGTACCCCAATGACGTCACAGGGGGTCCTTGGGTTTGTGAGGGGTGGATTTGGGGTTGAAATACTTGGGTTTGGTTTTGGTAGGGGTGGGTTTGGATTTGGAAGGGGTAGTGTAGGATGTGGATGGAGTGGATTGCGATGTCATAGGGGTAGCTTAGGATTTGGAAGGGGTATGAAGATGTTGGGTGGGGTGATCTGATGTTTGGAAGAGGTGGTCGAGGAGGTGGTAGGGATCAGGACCAAGACAAACATGACCTCCTCCTCAGGGAAAGGGGCAGTGTGAACGGGAGGGATTTTGAGTTTTGGAGGTAGAGGGAGTGGCTGTGACTTACGCCTGTGTCTGTTGCTGTGGGTGTCTGAGGGTCTTGTGTATGTGCTGTTTGTTTTGATTTGTGTCTTTTACTGATTGTCTCTTGGGTGGATAAGTATGGGTGTTTGGGTTCAGTATGTGTGTGTGTGTGTGTGTATGTGTGTGCTGTGGTTGTGATATCTGTTGCTGTGTTGTGTATGTGTATGCTGGTGGATGCATGTGTGATGGTGGGTGCATTGATTGGGGGTGTGCCTGTGGTGTGTGTGGGTGTTTGTGTAATAGTTGAAGTGCTGATTGGGGTGTGCTGGTGGTGTCTGTGGGTATTGCTGAAGTAGTGGGTGTGCTAGCTGGGGGTGTGCTGGTGGTGTCTGTGGGTGTTGCTTTAGTGGTGGGAGTGGGTGTGCAGCCTGGGGGGTGCTGGTGGCGTGTGGAGTTGTAACTGTAGTGGTGGGTGTTGTGTCTATGTGCATGGAGGGTGGCGGTGGGATGTGTTGTGCCTGCATATGTGTTTGTGTTTTTTGCTGCGTTGGTGTGAGGATGTGCTGGTTGTGGCTGTTGTAGTGGGTGTGCCCATATGTTTGTATATGCTTTGGATAGGGCAGGATTGAGGGATTTGGGATAGGGAAGGGGGTGGGAGTGTAGATACAAGATTGGGCTGGGTTGAAGCCTGCACCCAATGAGGAGGCCACAGCCAGGAATGGCCTCTGTAGGTCAGATAGAGCACTGTGAATGCCATCCAAGTAAGCCAGCATCTGGGTATTCTGGCCTGCCAGACACAGGACGACATTCAGAAGTGTGGTCTGGCCTACAGCGATTGCCCATAAAAGGTCTACAGCCTACTGATAGAGCGCAGCCTGGGACACTGGGGCAGGGGCAGACTTGTCTGCATCAAGGGTGATTCCTCCCATTTTATGGGGCCGGCAACAGCCTACTGGGTGGGAGCGACATGGAGGATCAAGATTAGAATGGGGTGCAGATGAAGGTGCAGGTGTCACAGTCACCCCAGGGTCTACCCCCTACTAGGGACTGGTCTTCATTGGAGGCCTCCGAGGAAGATATTGAATCACTCATGGTCTCTTAGCCAGTACCCTCACCCTCCATGCCACTTGGTCCCTCAATGTCAGTGGTGTCCACACCCAATCCTCAGTTTGCCAGCTTCATCCCCGCCGATGTAGCCGCTGTCTCCTCCACATTACCCAGTTGATGCTGAAAGCACAGATAGAACAGTTCTAGGGTAGCTCAGAGAATACAGTTGGATATCAATGTACATCACACAACATTTGCACTAAGTTCAGTAACCCTCCATCCCAGCTCCCATTTCATGTATGCCTTTGTCACTTATACACTTGTAGTTCACTCACTTTTCCCTAAAGGTATTTTGTTGGGATGGAAATTGACTGCTCAAGATGAGACACTACAACATCTATGTGAATTGCCCTTCCATATTTGAATGTCCCTTTCAGTATCACATTGTTCTTCATCATCAATGTCTCCTCTAGGCAGAACTAAGGACACCCAAATGTTGTCTGTGGGATGTACATCTCTCTCACCAATGTGGACACATTGCCGTCTGTTGCAATCAATACAGTAAGGTAGAAAAATTCACTTTGATAATTAAAGACTGGCTTATATACACATTTAAAAGGACTAAGGATTCAGGTCAACCTGCTACTGTCCACATGAACTTACTGGAAGTTTGCTGGACAAACTGCTTTCAAAATATGTCAGATAAGGAATTATATTACTGTACATAAAATTCCAATACATTGGGCGTGGCTTCGGGCGTCAAGATGGCGGTCGCACTCTGAGAGTGCTCTGGACCCCTCCGTCATCCGCCCTTAACTACCGCGGTCCAAGGGAGCCAAAAACGCTATACATGGCTCCCCGGCGTCCCGGGGGCCCGTAGAGAGGTCTGCTGGGGCGATCTGGTGGGAAGCCGGCGTCCCGCCTTCACATAGCGGTCCGGCCGATCCCGTGAAGAAGTGTTCAAGATGGCGGCCGCGGCGAGATGCGCCCGGCGGAGCTGATACGGGCTTGAGAGCCCCGCCGGAGACGAGTGCTGCAGGTTGGAGAGCGGCGGGGGGCCCGGAGAGGGCTGGGGCGTGCTCCGGCAGTGGATCCCGGCCGCTGGAGTGCCGACGAGCCCCCGCCTCTCGTCGAGGCGGAAGACGCCGGGTGAGCGGCGCTGCGCCGACGCGCGTAGGCGCGGGTGCGGCCCGAGCAGCTTGCGGGACCGCACTGAGGCCGCGGCAGAGGCCCTTCCCCCCGGGGTCCTTCTCCTAGCTGGAATTAGGAGCTGGAGGCGTGCTGGGGATCAGGACACGACCGGAGATCCAGGTGGTGCCCCGGGGGGGCAAAGACGTAAATCGGAGATCGGAAGGGGGTGGAGGGGAGAAGACAAGCAGTGACATCCCCACCCCCCCATCCCTGCAGCGGCGGGAGAGGGCCTGAGGGCCTGGAGGCCTGGTTCCGACCTCCCTCGGGCCCGGATCCAGACGGAGCACGGGCTGGACTGCGGCAGAACCTAGACTGCGGGCTGAGCAGTAGAGAACAACACCTTGGGACATTCGGATACCCTGGTCAGAATCGACTCGAGAGATTGAGAGTCCGGTCGTGACGGAACGGGGCCTACGACGGGGGCAGAGAGGCCTTAAGGTGGAGAAGATTGGGTCTGGGTCTTGGACGGGTCCCCCCCACCCCGATGGAGAGAGCGAGAAAGGGACCTGAAAAGAAGGTGCCAACGGTGCCAACGCTAGCCGCCCTTGCGTGATCGGACACTGCGAACCCCCATACAGTCCAAGGCACCGGACAACACACCGAATTCTCAGGCTTGAAACCGCATTAAAGAAGGTGTGGCCCACCTGACACCCGCTTCAAGTGCCACGATGGGAAAAGACAAAACGAACAAACAACCTCCGGCATCCCAACAAAAAATCGACCAGTTCACGACTACGATGTGCCAACGGGGAGGGGGAGAAGTGGCTGGTGGGAGCCCGGCCCCAGATGGGGTGAGTGCCATTCTCCAAGCTATTCAATCATCGCAGATGGCTGTGGAAACGAAAATTGGAGAGGTGCGAGTGGACATGGGCCTCATTAGGCAGGACCTTAGGAATGCAGTAACTCGAATTACGGAGGTGGAAACCCGAGTTTCCCAAACCGAAAGTGATTTGTCTGACCTCAAAACCAAAGTGGCCCAACTACAATCCCGAACAGGCGAGCTTCACCGCCACGCAGAAGATGCGGAAAACCAAGCCAGACGCAACAACCTACGCTTCATAGGTTTCCCGGAGGGGAAGTTTAAGTTAGGTTTAAGAGGCGACAAGTTAGTTAGCCTGGTTTGTAAATTTAGAATTTCGCAGTCACGTTCGAAATGGTCATCCCAGGGCCTGCACCCACACATCCAAACATGCCCAACATCGGCACACCTCACGCTTGGTCCTCAGTAACCCAGGTCCTCTCCTGGAATGTAAATGGCCTATTAGACAAGATCAAAAGATCGGCAGTATTTAATACCCTCCGCAGGTATTCCCCCTCAGTGGTTCTCCTGCAGGAGACCCATCTTCTTGGGTCCAGATGCCCTATGCTTGCGAGGGGAGGATACGATAGGGTATACCATGCAGGATTTTCCAGAGGCTCTAGAGGAGTGGCTATTCTGCTCCATCGATCTCTGCCCATGGTGATCACTTCCACGCAATCTGACTCACAAGGTAGATTCATGGTAGTCACAGGGACTCTTCACGGACAGCCGCTAAACTTGGTATGCGTATATGCACCCCCGGCAAATCTTGACTCCTTCCTACTTTCGCTCCACCGAGTAACCTCAGGATTACCCCAAGGAACCACCCTACTGGGTGGCGACTTCAACGCGGTCCTTGACCCAAAGCTGGACATCTCTGGGGAAACTACCATAAATAGATCCAAGCGAGCCTCAGCCCTAAGTAATTGGGCGGAGAGCCTCGGCCTGTGTGAAGTGTGGCGCACCTGGCATCCCAGAGAACACCAATACACACATACTTCGGCAGCCCACCAGACGCAGTCCAGAATAGACCTGGTGTTCATGCCCGCCCTAGATTTCTTAAAAGTCGCAGGGGCAGAGATTCTTCCACGGGGGTCTCCGACCATGCACCAATAGGAATCCGACTGGGCAGAGCAGACCTTACCAGACGGCCTATGTGGCGCTTGAATGCGTGGCACTTACAAGATAAAGAGTATACCCATGATATCAGGTCGCACCTCGGCCAGTATTTCGAATTAAATGAGGGCTCGGTTCGGTCCCCGGGAATGCTATGGGCTGCCTGCAAGGCCACTATTAGAGGTCACGCCAGAAGCATTCTTCGGTCCCGTGAACGGGATCAAAACTCACAGATCACCGAGCTAGAGAACAAGGCCCGGAGACTCGAATGCCAACATGTAAACTTGGCATCTGCCTCGACTATGAGGAAACTGACCAGGGTAAGAGAGGATATCAAACATATAATGCTAGATTCGGCCAAGCACATGTGGAGAGCCTCAGCAGCCCGAATCTATGGATGGGGGGATAAGAACGGGAAGCTACTGCATTGGCTGGCCACCCGCCCCATGGCTAACAGAATTATACCGGAGATCTTAGATGACTCGGGCACCCTTGTCAAAACAGCAGTGGAAATCGCACATAGCTTTGCCTCCTACTATGCCCGTCTATACGCCGGACACCCACACCCTGCTGTTGAGAGAGAGTCCCCCCTACTAAATGAGATTACCCTTCCCGGGGTATCCCCAGAGGCGAGAGACAGACTGGACGAGGCCATTGGTCTTGTAGAGATCTGCAGCGCAATATCGGGCCTGGCATCAGGCAAAACACCAGGCCCCGACGGCTTTCCAGCGGAATTTTACAGTAAATGTAGTGATATTCTGGGCCCCCACCTGCTCAACATGTACGAAGAAGCGGAGAATCAAGGCCGCTTCCCAACAGAGATTGATCAAGCCACTATTGTGGTGATCCCCAAAACCCAACCCCCATCACGACACTGTTCGGCGTACCGGCCTATCTCGCTCCTAAATGTGGAAGTCAAGGTGCTTTCTTCGATCCTTGCCTCCAGACTGAAGGAGGTAATGCCCACGCTGGTGCATCCTGATCAGTGTGGTTTTATGCCCACCCGTAGCACAAGGCACTGCATCAGACGACTACACCTTGCTTTGGCACACCGCGAGGCGCTATCGCATACACAATTGGCACTGCTTTTACTCGACTTCGAAAAGGCATTTGATACGGTAGATTGGTCCTACCTCGAACAGGTCCTATATAAAAATGGGCTTGGACCTAAATTCCAGGGATTGGTGAAACTCCTATACTCTAACCCGACTGCCCGTATCAGGGTGAATGGAGTGGTCTCCGATCCAATCCCCATTGGCCGTGGGACTCGGCAGGGATGCCCGTTATCTCCCCTGCTCTTCGCACTAGTGGTAGAGCCACTGGCGATATTACTGAGAAGTGATCCACTGATCGAGGGCTGGCGCTGGCCCTCTGGTTCGGAGGACAGAGTGGCCTTGTACGTGGACGATGTGCTCCTGTACATCTCCAACCCATCCAAAAGCGGCCTACGCGTTCTAGAGATCCTTAGACTTTTCGCGGAAGCCTCAGGACTGACCCTGAACCCAGCCAAATCTTTGCTGATTCCCCTTCATTGCGCGCGCGACTGTATAGATTGGCAACGAAATATCCCTGTACGGAAAAACAGCTTCAAATACTTCGGGATACACATCTCACTTCTCCCCGAGCTAGCGTGGGAACTCAATGTCACGCCGCTTACAAAGAAAATCAAAACCTACCTTCTGCGCTGGAAGGCCCTCCCCCTGAATCTACTTGGTAGAATAGCGCTGTACAAGATGATGATCCTCCCCAGGCTCTTATACCTCCTACAGAATTTCCCACTCCCCATCCCCGTGAGATGGTTCAAGGAGATGGACTCTTTAGCACGCCAATTCATATGGAGTAGCTCACGTACAAGATTGTCGCTAAGAACCTGTCAGAGGGATGTATATGAGGGTGGACTGGGCATGTCGAAAATTCAATACTATTATCTAGCGATGCACACACTTGTAATCAATGACTGGATGGGAGGTGGATGGACAGACCCCGCATACCAACTAGAATTACAGACAATGGGCTACCCACGGATCCTTGACACACTCTACGGGAGCCCGATACCCCGAGGGACCCCAGATGTGACCAAAGTGGTACTTCTGGGATGGCGTACTGCCCAGAAAGTGACGGGGTGGTGGGGACGTCTAACCCAACAAACCCCGCTTTGGCATGGAAAGCAGCTGATACATGTGGCAGGTCTGGAGGGCTTTCAAAAATGGGACACCATAGGGATCTCCACACTGGGAGATATTTGGAGAGGGTCACACATACGATCTTTTCAAGACCTCCAGAAACAATATTCCTTAAACAAGACACAATTCCATCGATATCTCCAGTTACGCCACGCTCTACTAGTTCACCTACAGACAGGGGACACCATACCTGAACATAGCCCCATGGAAGCCAAGGCACTGATGGGAGACCTGGGAAGGGGAGGGGTTTCTCAGATTTATCGCACCTTAATCACCGCCACTGGGGGACCCCTGAAAGAGCTTCGCCAAAGGTGGGAGAGTTGGGTGGGACCCATGGAGGAAGCGGACTGGACAGAAGCACTAATGGTCCCACGCTTCCTAACAATGGCCACACGCTTCCGGTTAATACAATCCTATTTCCTACATGCTGCATACCTCACACCCGCCATGTTACATAAAGCAGGCCTCCGCCCCACAGCGGAATGCCCCCGCTGCAGGTATCATACAGCCGATTTCTACCACATGGTATGGGCATGTCCGACTATAACGGCCTATTGGGAAAAGGTGGTGCAGGAGATATCCCGGGTCCTACAGGAGGAGGTAAAGAGGTCACGACTGCCCCTCCTTCTGGGGGTCATGGGAGATACAGAGCTACGAAGAGCAGATCGGTCCTTCTTAGGGGTGGCATGTCTAGTGGCCAAAAGGGATATAATGGCAGATTGGAAGGCCAGGGTGGCTCCGACATTGGCTAAGTGGAGACGGGGTGTGGATTGGTGTGCGCAGCGAGAGAAACTAGTGTACGAGGCCAGAGGCTGTTTACACAAACACAAGAAGATATGGGGGAAGTGGGAGGACGTAGCAGGCCTTTAAGCGTTGATGGTGAGCAATATTTAGTAATAAAATGTGGCAGGGACCGAGGATTTGACCATTATTGTTTGATGCCCGTTGGCATCATGTTGTACTGTAAGCACAATTGTTTTATGGAAAATTAATAAATTCTCTTTATCAAAAAAAAAATTCCAATACATTTGGTGCAGATGCAAATTCTCATATTGTCATAGCGCCAACTTACCAATTTAAAGTCTGATATATCAGCTGCATTATAATTGGGCAGTTTACCATTATCCCAACTACAGCTACATTGGCTTCCTGCCTAATCTTCCAGGAGTCAGAACCATTGATCTGCATCACATACAGTAACTAAGGGCAAGATAGAAGGGCTGCTACTTGACAGTGAGAGCAAGGATTTGTGAGATGTATGAACAACTGTGTGTTGTAATGGGGCAGACTGGGATTGATGATTGTGAGCCACTGTCATCTGAACTTGCTGCACATAAACCCACTTGACAGTACAGCATCAGATAACTCCAGACCCTCTACATTTTTCCCTCAACATCACTATCATTTCATTCCGCTGTTGATATGTTGCCAGTCATACTACTGATACACTGTCTACTGGCCACTGGCAGTCAGTGGCCTGCGGTTTGTGTGGTCAAATAGGATTTGTGTTTCACATGGGCACATATTAAACAGTCTTTACTCTGAAGTTTTTAAAACGTGGTGCAATTACCATGCATTTTTTACAATGGAATAACTGTTACCATGCAAATATATATATATATATATAGAGAGAGAGAGAGAGAGAGAGAGAGAGAGAGAGAGAGAGAGAGATATACACAATACACACTATTAAGTCTTTAGGGGTTGGTAAGTGTATTAGGTTGAAAGCGATTTTTAGGGTTTAGGGGTGGGGAAGGGTATTGGGTGGTAAGGGTGATTTTAACATTTAGGGGTGGGTAGTTGTATTGAGTTGTAAAAGCATTTTTAGGGTTGATGGGAGGGTAAGGGAAATGGGTGGTAAGGGTGATTTTAATGTTTGGGTGGTTAAAGGAATTATGTAGAAGGGAATGTTTGGGGTATTAGGGGAGGGTAAGGGGATTGGGATTTAAGGGTGTTTTTAAGGTTTAGGGGTGGGAAAAGACTACAGGGTGCAACATTTATTTTTAAGCAATGAGTACGTTTGTTAATAGTTAGGTATTATTTTTAATACCTGAGTATCAATTCAATAGCAGTTTATATGTTGCATTAAAAAATATTCTCCAGGGGCCAGATGCAGGGAGTTTGGGGGCAAGGTTTGAAAGTATTTTGAAACTTCAAGGTCCACTATTTATTTGAGACATAATCATGTAAATGAGATAACTGCCATTTAAAAAAAAAAAAAAAAAAAAAAAAATAATTTTTTATATATATATATATATGTGTGTGTGTGTGCAAAACACAGGAGAGAACTCTGGGTAGTTCTCAAATTTAGGCGGAGAGCAGCGCTAATAAGGAGCACTCTGTGACACTCTAGATTTGCTCACCTCAAATGTCCGTTTATCTAGCAAAGTTTTTAAGCATAGGATCCGCACAGTGCTATTCATACCGAGCAAGACAGGGACAAAGGTGGTCATCCATGCGGTCACCGCCATTTGGCCACTCCGCGGTCAAAAGACCGCAGAGGCCATTCTGGCTTTCCCGCTCCTTTGGTGGGCGCCCGCCGGCCCAGCGGGAAAGGCCCTGCAACACAGAGGCCGGCTCCGAATGGAGCCGGCGGTGTTGCAGGGGTGCGACGGGTGCAGTTGCACCCGTCGCGATTTTCACTGTCTGCTATGCAGACAGTGAAAATCATGCTGGGGCCCTGTTAGCCAGTGGCATGGGCAGTGCAGGGGCCCCCAGGGGCCCCACGACACCCGTTCCCGCCATCCTGTTCCTGGCGGTAAAAACCGCCAGAAACAGGATGGCGGGAAGGGGGTCGGAATCCCCATGGCGGCGCTGCTTGCAGCGCCGCCATGGAGGTTCAGCCCTGCCAGGGGTATTCGGGAGGGAAAACGCCGGATCCCCTTTTCTGACCGCGGCTTTACCGCAGCGGTCAGAATGGGCACTGAAGCACCGCCAGCCTGTTGGTGGTGCTTCCGTTGCCCGCGGCCCTGGCGGTTTAGGACCGCCAGGGTCAGAATGAGGCCCAAAGTCTTTCGCCATTTCTACAGCAAAATCTTTAAGCATAGGAATGACACAGTGTCATCCTTGCCGAGCTGTAAAATTACAAAAGCCATTTCCATTCCAGGCACAGTATTACAGCTTTTGACTGGTCAAATACCATCCAAAAAAGGTGTACACTGTTCCAAATGGAAAGATATAATCACTAGGGGAACATTAAAGTTCAGGAGCAAGAGCCCTCACACATCCGAGAGGATGTCATGCTTCATCATAGGGTAGCTCCTCGTCAGACCGGCACTGCAATGTCTGACGGGCTCCCCGTAAGGGGGTTAATTGCCGGAGATCTTTTAAGTAGCTGGACCATCTAATCTCCCAGTCCCTCCTATTGATACAAATACCATCCAAGCCAACCCGGAATGAGTAAAGCAACCCCTGACACATGTTTCACTCTCATTAGAGCTCTTCAGAAGAGTTTTGCTTTGTCCAGACACAAGGGAGCACACAGTATAAGTCAAAACAAGGCCCTTTCAGGGTTAGAGTGACACATAAATTATGCAAAACACAAGAGAGAACTCTGGGTAATTCCCAAATTTAGATGAAGAGCAGCTCTAGTAAGGAGCACTCTACAACAACAGTGACACTCTAGATTTGCTCACCTCAAATGTCTGTTTATCTAGCAAAGTTTTTAAGCATCGGATCAGCACAGTGGTGTCCTGCCTCCCAGATGTCGAAAACTGCAGCAAAAGATGAGGACCGGTTGGCTGCAGTGTTGGGAGGCAAGTGACTCTTTTGGCAATACGCTGCATAAAGTACATGGCAAACACGATCTGTGATGGGGAAGGGTACAGTCATTGGCTTCCGTGCATAGCTGTCAAACACGCTAGCCTTATTTGCACATTATGAAAAACAGGAAGAAATGTAAATAATTTTTGAGGACCAAAAATTTGACGTTTACTTCTGTACATGTATTACCCAATGACATTCAAACTGCTTCCAAGAATTTGGATTTGTGTTGACATCAAAAGTATGGTGTGACCATTTCAGCTGATATTTTCTTTTCCATGCATGCAGACATCTCAACCCAGCCATGGATAGCAGGTGACAGCCTCAGGTGCTCCGCCCCTTTCCAAACCTTGCCACCATGGAGGAAAGGGACATCATCAAGAAATGTTGGCTAAATAGGCTAAATATCCCAGATTTGTGTCAGTAGTTGAAGCCTGATCTGTTGCCCCACAATATGAATCCAACAGATTTTTATGTTTTGGGTGGACTTTCACATGTGGTTGGAGCAATAGACGGCACGTATGTTACCTTGGTGCCACCATACGCAACGGGACAAGTCTACCACAATTGAAGAACTTCCATTCCATCAATGTGCAAGTTGTCTGCTCACCGTATTTATACATCTGAAGTGTGCATGCCCACTTCCCTGGGTCAACAGATGATTCATTTGTTCTATGGAACTGATTCATACCTGTTCTGTGCGAGCCACTCACCTGAATTCCAGGCATTCCAATGGGGCGATGACATCTCAACGAGGACTAACGTTACCGCCATGAAGAGTACATTGCCCTCTCACAAGTCCTCAAGTGGGTTTTGGGAAGAGAAAAGAAGAAAATATCAGCTTCTGCTTCGTGGACTGCAGAATCAGACTACTGGACCCTCGACTGAGTGTTGTGTTGGGTGTCAAGACTTCTGATTTCTCAAAATACTGGGTTCTTAGTTGTTAGGACTCTGCGCTGCAAAGGAATTACTTCAGTAATACATTGAACTTGCATGAACTATTGCAAAATTATACATTGTGGACACATTGTGCATACATTTTTATAAGGCTGAACAAGTCTCTTCATCTTTTTACAATACATTCATAGTCTCTGAAGCAATGTCCAAACTTAAAAACAATCAACTTGACTGAAGAGCTTCTTTGGATCCTGGTGTAATTTCTTGCCAATAATAATTTTTATAATCTTGCTCTATTCCAGTCTCCTAATTCTCAGGGGGAGTGCTTGTTGCAGGAAGTACGACTTTCCTTAATGTCTGTTTAGCAGTATCTTGGATTTCCCCCCAACTGATAATTCATGCTAGTTCTTATTGTCATAAATTATTTAAAAGACAGAGCTCTGTTTTGTTTCAATTAGGCAATTAATCTTTCTTTACCTTGAAATTAAGTTACATGCTTGAACATTTCAGAAGAAATCAAACTGGATTTTTTCACCTTTCTTATTTGCTCTCTATAAGACCTGACAGCCTTAGGGTGGTCATCCCCCAACATTTTTCCTGCCTCCCTCCACTTTTCTGACACTGTTTGTGCTGGTTTTAGGACTCTGCACATTTTACCACTGCTAACTAGTGTTAAAGTGTATATGCTCTCTCCCTTACACATTGTAACATTGGTTCATTCACAATTGGCATGTTCGATCTACTTGTAAGTCCCTAGAACAGTGCACTACCTGTGCCCAAGGCCTGTAAATTAAATGCTACTAGTGGGCCTGCAGCACTGATTGTGCCACCCACATAAGTAGCCCCTTAACCATCTCTGAGGCCTGCCAATGCAAGGCATGTGTGTGCAGTTTCACTGACACTTTGACTTGGCATTTAAAAGTACTTGCCAAGAATCAAACTCTCCTTTTTCTACATATATGTCACCCCTAAGGTAGGCCCTCGGTAACCATAGGGCAGGGTGCTATGAAGGTAAAAGGCAGGACATGTACATGTGTGTTTTATATGCCCTGGTAGTTGAAAACCCCTATATTCGCTACTGTGAGGCCTGCCCCTTTCATAGGCTAGCATTAGGACCACCCTCATATACTGTATGAGTGGTAGATTCTGACCAGAAAGGAGTAAACAGGTGACATCTAGTATGGCCAGAATGGTAAAAGAAAATCCTGCTTATTGGTGAGATTGGATTTTTTATTACTATTTTAGAGATGCCACTTGTAGAAAGTGAGCATTTCTCTGCACTTAAAAAACATCTGTGTCTTACATCCTGTCTCCAATCAACGCCTGGGCTGGGCTGGGTGACAGCTTCCTTGTGCATTTCACTCAGACAACCACAAAAAGGACACTCAGTCAGACCTGCACTCATCTGCATACTGAATGGGTCTTCCTAGACTGGAAGGATGGAGGGTCTGACACTTACAATTCAAAGGATAGTGGCCTGCCCTCACACAATGGACTGCCAAACCCCCTACTGGGACCCTGGAAGACAGACCTGTACTGAAAGGGGAACTTGTGCACTTCAAAACTTCTATTTGAAGTCCCCTCCACTTCAAAGACGTTTTTGGGTATATAAACTGGGTCTCTGACTCTACCAACTCAGACACTACTGGACCAGAACCTTCAACCTGTCAAGAGGAACTGCCTGGATACACAAAGAACTCATCTGGGCTACTTTGCAGAGAAGGACTGCTGCCCTGCTGTTGCCCTGCTGCCCTGCTGCCCTCTGACTTTGCTGAGAAGTGCTCCCCAAGGGCTTGGATTGAGCTTGCCTCCTGTTTTCTGAAGTCTCAGGGCCAAAAAGACTTCATCTCTTCAGGAAACACTGTGCCCCCGAAAATTGCAGCAGAGCCTGCCGGAATGATGCCTGCCTTGCGACGGGAACATTAACGCACAGCCAAACCGGAGTGACACAGCCCGACTTCCCAAGTGAAGATTCGACGCAGAGCCTTCCTTGCGACAGAAAATTTGACGCACAGCCCTACTGGATCACCGCAAACACTTGAACTGGATCGATGCAGCCGATCCCCCGAGTGAAACATTGATGCAGCTACTCCTGTGTTCCAATTTGGTACATGGATTCAGGGCTTATGTATTTGTCAGCTTGTAATTTCATTTGGGTTTTGTGTTTAGCTAGATTGTTTTTCACTTTTTATTGGATGTCCTGTAAAATATTTAATCGTTCAGTGACAGGGGGACCTGAAGGGGTTAAGTCTGGAAGGGTTACCAGGAGATTACGGGGATGGGTGCTGGTGGGAAAATAAAACAGTGAGCACCCTTTACCCTGAGTGGATCGAGTTATTATATGTGAATTCTGCCAATTGTAGGGCTTAGTCTTAAATCCTTGTTAGTGAGGACATGACACACATGAGTGTTTCTTCTAATGTCTGGTCAGCTTTCGCCATTTGACAATCCGTTTGAGTGTGGTCAGCAGTGAACAGGGCTATTTCTATGCCAAGTGAAGAACAAAAGGCCTTCCAGAAACTTGATGTGAATTGGCTTACACAATCGGAGATAATTATCACAGGCAAACCATGGAGTTTTGCCATGTAGTGTAGGAACAGAGTACTAAGCTCAGCAGCCAAAGGTACCATTTTTGACAAGAGGTCTATTACAACTAACACAGTAGTATGTTTGTTAGATTCTGGTAAGTCTGTAATAAAATTGATGCTGACTGTGTGCCATGGTTTATGGGGAATTGGCAAGGATTGGAGAAGACAAGCAAGAGCGATCCGATCACAGTTTTGGCACAAATTTACATAGTCATAAACATCTTGGTGCATGGTTATACACCAAAATATTTGTGAACAGTTTTCTAAAGTTTTTTGTGAATTGCTCAGACGTATACCTGGACCAGCCAGAGTGAAATCGTGACTCCAGACTAGTACTTGATCTTGCAATTCCTGCCTTGGAATGTACAATTTCCCTGCATGTAATAGTCCTTTTCAATCGTATTATATGGTTTTCTAAGCCACTGTTCAGAGGGGAAATCCTTAGATGCCGTCTTGACATTATCCATGAAGGTATCTATTGTGGTTAGAACAAGCACTTTGTCTGCAGGTATTATACTGGGAGAGTTACAAGAACTAGAATCCTCTGGGTGCCCTGTACATGACATCTGACTGAAGTTGTTTGGTCCCTGGGCTGTATGTGATAATAAAATCAAAATCACTGAAGAAGTGAAGCCAACGCATTTGTCTAGGGGTCAAAGCCTTAACTGAACTAAAGAATTTTAAATTCTTATGGTCGGTGTAGATGGTGACAGTGTTTTTGGCTTTCAACAAGTGATGTTGCCACTCAGTAAATGCTGTTTTAACAGCTAATAGTTCTCTTTCAGGAATGGTATAATTTTGTTCAGCTGAAAGGAGTGTTTTAGAATAAAAGGCTACAGGATGGAGATGTCCTGTTTATGGATTTTTTTGTGATAACACGCCTCCCAGAGCGAATTGAAAAACATCAGCTGCAACATAGAATGGCTGCTCAGGATCTGGGTGGTGTAAAATAGGAGCAGAGGTGAAACTTCTTTTCAGAGTTGTGAAGGCCTGTTCCACTGCTTGAGACCAGATAAATGGTTGTCCCTTCTTTAATAAGGTGGATATAGGGACCACTATTTGTGAGAATTGTAGAATGAAGAGCCTATAAAAATTGGCAAAACCAAGAATCTTTTGGACATCCATACCAAATTTAGGGGGTCGCCATGAAAGAATATTGTCTACCTCTTTGGGGTACATGGTAATGCCACTGGGTGATAAGTGATTTCCAAAGAACTCTACTGAGTCAGTATTAAAGGTACATTTTTCTAATTTGGCATACAGGGAGTGTTCACACAGATGTTGCAGAATGGCCCTAACGTTTTGAGTGTGTTCCTTCTTACTTTTAGGGAATATCAAGATGCTATCTATATAGACGACAGCGCAGACATCTAGAAACTCATGTAAAACATCATTGATAAAGTATTGGAATGCTGCTGGGGCACTGCAAAGCCCACTGGACATCACAGTGTATTCGAACAAACTAAACTTTGTCTGAAAGGCAGTCTTCCATTTGTCTTCTTCCTTGATACCGATCAGGTGATATGCACCACGCAAGCCTAGCTTCGTGTAAATGGTAAACTCTCAAACTTGGTCCAACATGGACGGCATAAGAGGCAAGGGGTAAAGATTTTTGATGGTTGCTTTCTAACCATTCTGTAATCAATACAAGCCCGCAACTCTCCTATTTTTTTGCCACAAAGAAAAGAGGTGACAAAATGGGAGAAGCAGAATGTCTTATGAACCCCAAATCCAACAAATCATCCAAATACTTGCGCAGATATTGATTCTCGGGTTCTGTTAATGCTTATATTCTACTGCAAGGAAGGACTGCTTCGGGAACTAGGTTTATCCGACAATCATAAATCCTAAGGGGTGTCAACTAAGTTGCTTTGATTGGGTCAAAGAAGTCTTAGAAATCCCAATATTCTTCTGTTAGAAAAGTGGGAGAAGGGTCATTGTTTGCAGCACAAAGTAGGGGTGTCACAGGACAGTGGGCTTCTTGAAAGCATGTGGTCATACAGAAGGGGGAGTCCAAGGTGACTGTTTGAGAAACCCAATCAATTTTAGGATTATGGTGTTTCAGCCAGGGAATACCAAAAATAATGCAGACTTATCCATTAAGTCAAATGTTGTTGTTTCTTCTTTATGACCATTGTCACATACTATGGTTATTGGATTAATATGAAATCGAATAAGGTCAGAGAGCAAGGCTGAGCCATCAACTGCCCTGACTGGTTTGGGGACTGCCTTTGAAACACATGAAACTCCCAGCTTGGCCACTAGGGCCAGATAAAGGAAGTTACCTGTTGCATCTGAGTCTATGAGCACTGACAGACTTTGTCTATCCTGAGGGGACAGAACTAGGGTTACTCTAATGGTTATGTGTCTAGGTACATGGTTTAGGACATTCTTCAAGTATTGGGAGATCTGTTAAAGGGACCCTCTTGGAGAGGCGATCTCAGTTCTCTCTGAGAGCATTAGTTCTTATGCTGCAGGTCGGGAACACTCAAACTAGCGACTGCTTTTTTCTTTATAGGTTCAACTGTGCAGTCTTGTGCGAAGTGAGCAGATATACCACAATGTATGCACAGATTGGCCTTTTGGCACTATGCCTTCCCTTCAATAGATTAAGGACCTCAAACTCACCCAATTTGCATGGGTTCTGGTTCTTGTGCTTTTTCTTCAATTTCTTGTAGATCTATTTTTAAAACAACTGCCCTGGGTTCACTCTGGAGACATTTCAGATTTCCTTTCTCCTAACTGATGATCTAGTCTCACTACTAAATCAATAAATTCAGCACAATCTTCTACACAATTCAACAATATGGGATAAACTATCTTTTAAGTCATCCCTCAAGCCTCTGTAAAAAAAGTTAGGAATGTTTTTCTTCAGGCCATCTAGTCTCAGTAATTAACCAGTTGAAAGTAGTAATGTAAGTGAGGAGGTCCTTCGACCCTTGTGGTAAATTTAATAATTTGTTATCACAAGACTGGATAAAAACATGTTTCACAAACAATCGAGTTAGGGCTGCCTTACAGGAGCCAAAATTATATGAGATGGGATCATTGGTTTCAATAAGTGGAATAGATCAATTGGTGGCAACAACACAAAGATAGGGAACTAAAAAAGCTACCTTAACAGCATCAGATTAAAATATTTGAGGTTTACACAAAAAATGCAATTGGCATTGGTTAATGAAAGCAACAAAGCAAGAACTGTCCCTGGTGAATTTTTCAGGGTTGGCCAACCACACAAATATCAGAGTGGTCACTGTTACATGTAGATTCTGGTCAGAGGGATTAGCATGAGTGAAAATGGAGGGTTGAGTACCTCATAATTCGTGGGGATTAATAATGGACCTTGGACCTGGGAGATCCCTTCATTGCATGAAGGATGTGGAACATGTGAGAGTCTCCTTGAGCGCTTGATTCTTGGTTCATAATTTCATGACTTGTTCCTGTAAATTTTGTACTAGAACTGCCAACTCCTCAGTAGGGGTTAAATGATCTGAATCAATTATAGACTCTTGATCCATGATGACTTTGCCCCAAGGAACTTCACTGTTGTGGCTTGGCTTTCCGTTCTGTGAGAGCCACTCACCTGAATTTCAGGCGTTCCGATTGGGCAATGACAGTTCCCCAATCTCAGTGAGTACTAGTCCTCAAGGGGAAGGGGGATTTGGGAAGAAAAAAGGGAAAATACCAGCTTCTGCTTCGTGGACTGCCGAATCAGACTGCTGGACCCTGGACTGCGTGTCACATTAGGTGTCAGGACTTCGTATTTCTCTAAATATTGGGTTCTTGGTTTTTAGGATTATGGGCTGCAAAAGAATTACTTCATTAATACATTGAACTTGCATAAACTATTGCAAAGTTATACATTGCTGATATGTTGTGCATGCGTTTCTATAAGGCTGAACAAGTCTCTTCCTCTTTTTACAATACTTTCCGAGTCTCTAAAGCAATGTCTAAACTCAAAAACAATCAACGTGACCAAAGGGGCTCTTTGTGTTCTGATGTAATTTCTTGCCAATAATAGTTTTGGTAAACTTGCTCTATTTCCAATCTCCTAATTCTCAGGGGCGGGCTTGTTACAGGAAAACGTCTTTCTTTAATGTCTGTTTAGCAGTATCTTGGATTCCCACCCAAATGATAAATCATACTACTTCTTATTGTCATAAATTACTTAAAAGGCAGAGCTCTGTTTTGTTTCATTTAAGCAATTAATCTTTCTTTACCTTAAAATTAAGTTACTTGCTTGAAAATTTCAGAAGCAGCCAAACTGAGTTTTTTCCATGTTTCTTATTTTCTCTCTTTTACAGGAAATACAGGATCGTCGGCAGAAGACAGAAGAGGAGAACCAGAACTCCGCAGGAAGCCGACCGAGGGGCGAGGAGCACCAGAACTCGACTGGAGGCTGTTCAGATGATGAGAAATGCTGGAACACTGCTGGGAGCTTGCCGGAGAATGAGGAAAACTGGAACTCGACTAGAGGCAGGGTGGAGGACAAGGAACTTGACATGCACTGGAACTTGACTGGAGGAAGACTGGAGGACAAGGAACTTGACTTGACTGAAAACAGGTGAGCAGAACAATAGGTATAAAGCCACGCAAGGCCTCAGATTCACAAACATCCTTAAATTATAAAATGTACACATGTGCCTTTTGGCAGTTGATTGCTTGTTAAGGAAATTAGCAATTATCCTCCTGAATGTGGCACATGTTCAATGCAAATCACATTGTGAAGAGCACATGTTTTGGCAGTTACAGTTGGAGCAGGAAGAAAGTCAATTGGTTGCTTGTTAAGGAAATTAGCAATTATCCTCCTAATTGTGGCACATGTTCAGTACAGATCACATTGTGAACAGCACATGTTTTGGCAGTTACAGTTAGAGCTGGTGGAATACAATGCGCATAATCAACAAGCATTGGTTATAATATATGAGACTGTGATAGGGGATACCATAATGAAGACTAGTAGCCAGTGGTATATTTTGCACACAATGTCTTTATTAAGTGGAATGACGCTCGTAGTTTATGTTTTTCTTTTTTTTCCGTAGTTCTGCCTCTGGGTTCACAGGTCATCTTCTTCTTCTTTCTTCCAGATGGGCTCTCAGGAGGCACATGTGGGAAAGAAGCAGATACAGACAAAGATGAGTGGTCTGGTAAGTTTTCTTATTGTTATTTTTCTCGAATCTGTTTTCCCTGTTCTATATCTTCTTTATTTTTCCTTCTCTGCTCTTCGGCTTCTCTCTCTATCTCTCTCTCTCTCTCTCTCTCTCTCTCTCTCTCTCTCTCTCTCTCTCTCTCTCTGCAGGTCTGTTCTCTCCTGCTTTCATCTGTTCTCTTTTCTATTTGTCAGAGGCCACCTGCTTCCCCTTTCCTTTCCCTCTTTTATTTATCTCTTTGGATTAGGCTAGTGCTATATACTACAACTGTGAACTTTCTTTGTCTGCAACCCTCGTACTTCCTGGCCCGGCGATGGTTGCTGTGGTGGAGACACTACCATGGTTGGACACCACATCCTGGTGTCGGCATCTGCTGCATGTGACCAAACCCAGACAGTTCGCCCACCTTCTTCAGCCGCTCCTCCTGGGGTAGCTGTTGGTCCCGCGTCTGGTGCTGGCTCTGCCTCCTCGGATGCCGCTGGTGGTCCTGGAGCTGCTGCTGCCTCCCTGAGTGCCAGCGACGCCCCTCGGAGTGGCGCCGCCACGTCTACTGATACTGCCACCGTCCTTTTCAGCACCACTTTCTCTCTTGTCTTGTCCACTGCTTCTCTCTCTCCCATCCTCTCTCGGGCTATGGTGAGAAGGGCTTTACGAAGCCCCACGTCACCCGGATGTGGATTGGTTCCTGACCGGTCTGCATCCGGGTCAGGAACAACGACTGCACTGGTGCCCCAGGGGTATGGCGGGATCGACCGAGACGGGGTCAACTCGTCACAGAGACATTTAACAAGCATTGGTTATTGCAAACTTGATATTCAAGAATGTAATGAATATACCCAAATAAGTCTGACTGTTGCAAGCAACCGCATCTTAATCTACTCGAGCTCTTGGATGTGTTAGTGTACCCACAGCAATACCCATGCAGCTGTCACAACTTCGACCGAAGAGGGCCTGGCTTGATGTTAAGTACAACATGTCTTGATGATCTTTTGCCTGAATCTTAGTTTAGGAAGTGACAATGGCTTGATATGTAAGTAATCTGTTGATGTGTTGCTTCCATGTAAGTGACTCAGCATATCCTAACCAACCATGGTTATTGGCACCACTGAGGAATCCAACGACACCAGGGGAAGTTTGCTTCAATGAGGTCCATGGAAGAACACAGAGGCCAGTCGAACAGGCTTTTGGGCTCCTGAAGGCCAGGTTTAGGTGCCTGGACAAGACCAGTGGAGCCTTCCTCTACTCACTTGGTAAGGTGTGCCAAATCTTGGTTGCCTGGTGTATTCTCCATAAAATAATTCTGCGAAGAAACACCCCTGTAATTTCAGAGGAGGGCAACAGTGATGAGCTCCTGTGTGATGATTTTGAGTGCCCAATAAAGATTTCTATGGTAAGGAAGAAGAATTTGACTTACGCCAAGATGTAATTGTCCACTTCTTCATCTGAGTGTAACTTTGTCTCTACAAATTGTAACCTCCAATGTGAGAACAACTTGTGTCATTGGGAACATTTCAGTCTACAACAGTAATTTGGTAGGAATGGTCAGTGCAGGAAAGTCCAAGGCATAGATGTTAGTGAATCTGAGTTTTCCTACATTGAGTCCTGTGGTCATTGGCAGAGATGAACTTTGTTTGTGCTAAGTATGTGTGTCCTCATAGTTTGTCATTTGTGTCAGGATGAATATGTGAAACCATTAATTGTCACTTTTTATTCAGTTTCAGGGTCCTTCACCATCTTCATTTGGACATTTCAACATTGTGACGTTTACATTGATATGTTGCTGTTGTGAAGTACAACGTGAGCCTGTGTTGATCCACTTGAGATGGACAAATCTTGTATAGAGACAACTTGCACTCTGATAGTATAGAAGTTCAGACAATTGTATCAGACCTGTTTTCTGTGTGATGGTGCCATCAAGGCAATATGTGCCACTTCACTTGCTCAAGCCACATGTGTAGGTATAGCCCTAGCATACTGTTCTTCCTTCACATTAGCTAAATCATCAATTTGTGGACATTGGAGGTAGCTGTTGATGAGTCTTCTCATAGTTGATAGGACATTTTGTTTGCACAACACTGAATGGTGAATGTGTAATTTCACCTGAAACTGCCACAGTGTCCTGTACTGGTCATTTGGCCTCAGTTGTTGTTAGTACCACAATGTAGATTATTGATGTTATTGTTTTAGGATTCCTATTGTGAGAGCAGGATGTATGGCTCCAACTCAGGTCATGTGTCAGTGATAGTTTGCCTTTTTAATTCGACCGTTTTGAATATTTCCTTTCCTCCATTGTGTCAAGGTCGTGGAGTGTATAACACTGAATGGCACTAACTATTGGTGTTAGGTCTGGTTAGTGAAACCCAGATATCGTTTTTTCAAGGACTTGTTGGCAACATGTGTATGTTCCAAATACATAATGATTTCTTGTTTTTTTCCTTTGAATAAAATGGATTACACTTTACCTCTTTATTATTAGAAATATCCTTTGGCAAATAAATGTTCAGAAGAAATGATTACATGATGGTGGAAGACAAACATGACAAATGAAAGGCCACAAAAATACAACAATAATCTTGCAGTTGATGTCCAAACCATGTATTAACATGATACAAAAAAACAGAAATGTCAATCAATAAATGTGGAAATGAAACAAATAAATCTATAATGGAGGATGAAAGTATGGTAGTAAAGCAAAAAACATTCAGAAAAGGTCAATGTTTCCTTGAAATAGTGCGCAAAGTGAATGCTAGACACACCCTGGAGGAAATCGGGATTTGTGTCTCGTAGAGGTAGTGTCGGTCTTGCTATCCTCTCCTGGTGGTCCAGATAACCGTCCCCTCCAAGGAGGAGGGGAGGACATGTGCAGGGATTGGGTTGGGAGGAGCAGGCTCCTCGTGTGGCATGGGCTCCCTGTGTGTGGTTGGCAGAGGTATAATAGTGCCAACTATAGAGGGTACACAGACGGGGGCAGATGGAAAAGGAAAAGCTCTGCTCACATGGTGGTATATGTCATAAAGCACCCCAGACAGGGAGCTCATATTTTCATTATGATCATGTATTTCTGATATGAGCTCCCTCTGCACCTCCTTGATTTCCCTGAGCTCAGTTACTACAGGTCCATCATGTCTTGAGACTGTTGTATTGCTCCCAAGACTCGGTCAATGGTGGTTTGGCTGACAGAGACCCCAATGGCCTCACATCGCTGACCCACTGATTCTCTCACATGACCCCATGACACTCTGCCCCTGAAGTGGTGTGCCCCATCCCACTGGTTCCTTGCAGGACTGGAAGTGGTATTGGTGTGCCCTCAAAAGCAGCCAGGACTGAGGGGTACAGGACTGATGTGATGTTGCTTTGGTCACAGGAAGTGGGGGTATCCATTGGCTGAGGTGTTGTTATAGCTGGACTGGGAGGTGTAGGTGTGGGTCGGGTGTGACTCACTGGAGCTGTCTGGCGAGACTGACCAGATGGACCAGGTTGCTCTTGATCATACGGACTTGCATGAGTGGTATCCTCACTGAAGGCTTTCTCCTGGTCTGGAATGGAGATATTCTGGGTGGCAGTTGCTGTTCCACTGGTCCAGGGTGTTGGACCTGTGAAGGATGCAGAGAATATGTTATTAATATTTAGTTAGTGTGTTTGATATGTCTTTGGGGCAACCTAAAAAAGTAAAATCAGACTGATAGATTGATTAGGCCTTTATGTGATTTCAATGTTTTACCCATGCAGGCTGATTTACACAGGTGCAAACTCCAGTGATGACATTGTAGAGATGTCCTGAAATGCAAAAGTATTATTTCAGCCTTGTAAATTACATGTAGTAGACTTTCAACACAACACACTAGTGAGTAGATAACAGTACTGGGCCATTCCAAGGCCTAGCAGGCTAAAAGACATTAGAAGCAATGTAGGTCAACTTCAAAATGTAACTGTCATTGGTGATCATATGGACAGTGCACTGTAAATTGTGTGTAAATACTACTTTTATACAGCATGCCACATCACAATGTAGGAAATCTTGAACGCAGAGGACTATGACCCATGTGAGCATTTCCGCCACTTCAATGTAGCTATGAGAAGGTGTCAACATGCTTGAGATACACAGCAACTAACAGTTTAAACCATGGCTTGACATTGTGACCATGTAATGCACAACTGTTTGAGATGTGTGCACTTATGGAAGTTAAGAAAGGCGGAGCAGCATTACACAGCACTATCGTTTTGCATCTACAAAAACAGGGCATCATGGAGTTGTAGTCTTTTGTTCACGCCATAGACAATACTTGTTTGAAAATGAGTTGCACATATCTCTTTCAATGACTATAGTGGAGATGAACACAAATTTACAACATATACACACATATGGGTATGTTGTGAATAGGTGAGAATACCACATACTTACATTATTCCTTCCTGTGAAAATGGATGGAGGTTTCGACCTGCTTTTGGGAGAACAACATATATTGATAGGAAGCAAGCTACTAAGCAAATGCAAGGGATGACCCATAGAGAACAATACAATCTGGCTTAACATATTGCACATTGTTACAAAAGATTCAATCATGATGCTAGTAATTGGTATGACACAAGATATTTTTTGGGGTCAAGTTTAGTTTAAACTGTTTTGATAAGGGTGTTGCACCATTCTACACGTCTAACTTAAGGACCGAACTCCATTTGGGATTGTGGAGGCATTGCTAAGTGCAACTTACAAGACTCCACTCCACCAGGGACTCCAGTCAAGCAGAAAGGATGTTGGATGTGCTAGACTGTCTCCTCCAAGGGAAATAGTTGTAAAGGGGGGCTGAGAGAACCACCATCAATCCTCAAGCTCTCCAGGTGACACTTGGAGGTCAGGGAACAGACGTTCACCCGCAATGCAGTGTAGTCAAGCACAGGCAGTCACTCCCTATGCTACACGGTGGCACAGATATCAGGAAAGGCTAATATAACATGCACTCACTCACACTCGCTCCAAGCACCCTAATGAGATGCACTGATATCTGGCAGGTTAGTAGTCGCTACACTTGCAGACTCCCCCTTGTGTCCAAACCTTCCTCTGCCCTCAAACCAGTTACTACTATCCCATCCTCTCACGAGCTGGAGATGAAGGCACCCTTTCCCTGGGGGACTAGGCCACTCAAGGCCGTAATCACACTTATTCAGGGGCAAAGGTGGGAGGAGAAAAGAGGGAGCAGCTCATATGGCAAGGATATGTTATTTAGGATTGTTATTTCCTAAAATGGATCATGTATAGACTGAACTAGAAACACTAACAATCACACCAGCACACAGAAGGTATACACAAAGTGTGAGTGAGGGAACAAAAATGGTGGCAGATATATTTGGATTTATTATATGAGAAGTGGGAGTGACCTTGAATGATGAGAAAATCCTATGACTATCAGAATTGGTAGATAAGCTAGCAACAAATACATCTGGAGCTGCATTATTAGAAAGCATAGGGTTTGTAGCTATTAGGTCTATGTTTTTTACAAAATCGTTATGCATTAGACATTCTTTTAGCTAAAAAGGGCGGAGTTTACAAGGGGTTGAGGTTTTGCAACAGTTGCAATCTGAATGAGAGGATTAGGTAGAGGAATACCTAAAACCATATTATTACCTGTCATAGTAGTGATATATTGTCTTCTAACCACGCAAGGCACAGTTAGAAATATTAATATGCTTTTGATAAAGAAAAAAGAGAGAGACCACAATAAAAGAATGAAAAGAGATTTGGAATTGAGCAACAGATTGAATGAAAAATCTGAGAAAATAAAAGAAAGGGACAATTTGAACAGACAAAGACAAGAGCCTGATAATAATGATGATTAAGGGTGTTTTGCAACAACTGAATTTGTTGAAGTGGGATTGTGGGATTGTGATGGTTCAAGCCATCAAATGGGAGAAACTTCAAAGGTGCCCAATAGAAATAGAAATTATACTATAATAACTAATTCAAGAGAATGAAGCTGGGCTTAGCTGAAGCTGTTTTTTCCTGTAGTCATAAAATGCATTGTGAACTCTGCATAACCTATGTTTCCTGACTTGCAAATTTTCTGGCATTAACACATTCCTTTAAGATAGAACATGAAGTTAGTTTGAACATGAATGAATTAATTTATTGCCTAGTTAATAAAAACCATTACAAATATACATTATATATTATCATAATAAAATCATCAATTTACCCAAACATGAAATACACAAATATTACATTCCCTTACAAAAAAGGAATACATATAAAATAGACAATTTCAATGAAATCCAACAGTGAAATCAACATTTTTGGAGATCTCCTACAGCGATTGCTTCAGTCAGGATATCTCTTTTGTCCACCATCCTACTACAGCAGGCAGTGTGTCCTCCAATTTCATAAAATTTTCTTCTCTGCCTCTTTTAAAAATGTCACCATATGGGAATTCATTATTGGATCATCTGGTGTAAGACGTGTGTTAGAGGACGGTTCTGACCATCAGGTCTGCCCTGATTTTTCGATTTTTGACCACCTGGTTTTTGACTGTTTACTGTGAGGAAGCCTCCTATGAGGTGACTCCCACACATTAAACACATGGTAAAATGGACTGCATGTGTTTACCGCTGGTGTCGCCGTGCTAAGGAAAGGCTGCTGTGGCGCAGCAAGGGCAGGAGGCCCCGTGCAGGTTATATGTGATCATGTGTGCGCATGGATGTGCACCCATGTGAGGGCTGTGGGAGGAGGATTCCTAGTGTGCGCAGCCCAAGAACTGCGCTTAGGTAGTCCTGGTGCAGGAGGAACTATGCAGAGTGGGTGGTGACCTGGAGTAGGTCTCATGAGATGGGTGTATACATGTGAGGGAGAGTCAGTGTGCTTACTGTCTTTTCACTGTAGGGACACCCAGTTCAATGCCAATTTCAGGGTGCTTAAGATATTTGCATTGGGGGGATACTCCATTGAATGTCAATGGGAAAGGAGGGCCTAGGGTGCAACTCCAGTTCTCTGGGGTCCACCGAGACCAGAGTCACACCAAAGTACACTGTAACCTGTAAGAAAAGAATGATGCAGTAGGTTACAAGAGCATAGTTGTACAACTTATGGGTCATCCAGGGATGTCATCTTTCTCTGCCTCAGCTCAGGATTATGGCCAATTACTGCTCTGTCCAGTTGCTGGAGCAGGGCCTAGCATGAATCAGCCAGCTGTCATTCCGTGCCAGGAGCAGGCTGGAGAAGCCCTGCGAGGAATGTCAGGAAGGAGGGGCTGAGACTTTCAGAGCACATGTGGCAACTAACTCCTGGAGGATGCCATCTTGAGCTATCCCAGAAGACTTTGCAAGAAGGAGGGGACGGGGGCAAGGAAGTGATGTGGCACATCTGGATAGGCCAGAGGTGCAGACCTGCTGGACACTTCCGCCCCTACTTAAAAGGTCCTGCACAGGGGGAGAGCTCTCTCTCTTGGCTGTGCTTCACTGCTGGGCACTGGGACTGCAGACGGGCGTCATGGACAACTGGAAGGAAGAACCTCCTGATTGTTCTTGGGGCAGGGACTCTGCCCCTGAAGGATTCCAGGCCAGCGAGGCGAATGCCAGGGCCAGGCAAGCTGGCCCCCTTACCCCCCCCAGAGGACTAGTTGGGGGAAGGACTGGGCTAGCGCAAGGAGAGCATGCTGCCCAGAAGGAAAAGAGGGAACCCAGAGGAAAGATTGGCACAGGAGTCAGTGGGACTGGCTCCCTGATGATCTGGGACCCTTCCAAGCCAGGAGGCCTAAGGAGAGTGCTCCTGGTGGCAAGGGCTTGTCACCAGGAGCGGAACAACACAAGAATGATGAAAATCGGTCGTTGGGGGCCCGAGATATCACAGGACAAAGGATGGCGACCTTTGACCTTTGGGACAGCAGCTACGAAGCGCGTGGAGCTCCGCAGCAGCTCGAGACTGTGCCCCCAGGGTGGGCCAGGGCCTGGGGGCTGCCCAGGAGAAAGAGGAGCAAGGGGGGTGCCGTCGCACTCCCCCTTGCAGAAGAGGAAGGGGCCCCGTGAAGCCTGGTCCAGTGTTGGACATCAAATGGGAGTGGTGCCGTCGCGCACCCCCTGCCGCTGTGGAAAGGGGCCCCCGGATCCCATCCCGGGGCCCCCGGCGGCGAAGACAAGCCGGGGAGCGCCATCGCGCTCCTCATGAAGGAAGGAGGAATGGGGGGGCTCCGTCGCGCACCCCCCAGCAGAAGGAAAGTCGGGGAGCGCCGTCGCGCTCCCCGTGAACATGGCCAAATGGGGCCCCGGACCCCATCCCGGGTCCCCGAGCAGAAGAGGGCCTGGGGGAGCGCCGTCGCGCTCCCCCCAAGGAGAGGAGGGGCCCCGAGAAGACGACGACCTCGGGGAGCGCCGTCACACACCCCGCCAGGAGGAGAAGGGGACCCGGACCCCATCCCAGGGCCCTGAAGATGCAAGGAGGAAGGGGGGGAGTGCCGCTGCACTCCCCCCGCGCAGCCGGGCCGGCCACAAGCATCCCTGTGTCTGCCCGCTGGAGCGGGCGGACTCCAAATCAGCAGGCCGGCTCCCGCGGCAGCACCCGGAGGTGCTGGCCGTGCGGGGAGCCGGCGGGGTGGCCAGGGGTGGGCTCCCTGGGCCGCCCTCCCACGAGGGATCCTTGTTGTGGTGTGGGGGTGTCCGGTTGGGACCGGCACCCCCAAAGAAAGAAAGGCAGGAGAAAGAGGCACAGCGGCTCTCCCCAGCGCGGGAGAGCCGCTCATCAGGTATGCAGCCGCCCCAGCATGCTTTGCGGGCAGGGGGTTGCTGTTTCAGTCCCCAAAACGCCTGTGGTGGTCCCAGGGAGATGGGGCCACCACCAACGGAGTACTAGGAGACAGGGGGAGCTGCAGGAGCAGCGCAGCCTCCCCCCAACATCTATTGGTGTCCCCACCCTAGGTAGGGTGGGACACATGAGAGATAACCCCTCAAGGGTTGGATGGATATTTGAAGCACAAGCTTCAGTGAACTTTTGTTCCTGGGTGTTCAAGGGTGCCTACCATAGGTGTAGGTTGGTATGACCCCATGTATTCTACTGTTATTTTATGGTTAAGTAGCAGTAATCCAAAAGTAATCTAAAAGTAATTCTGATGGTTATAATGCTAGAATTTGGTCTCTTATGTTCTCTGATTATGCTAATTTGAATAATGATACTGACAGTCATTTCTTGGCAAGATTAAAGTATTTAATCACAAATGTAGATGTCATAATTGCACTGTACTGTTGAATACTGTCAAAATGTTCAAATGTCACAAGGGGGGCACTGGGATTGTTTTGCCATGTGGATTGTTGGATTATATTCTTCCTTGAGGAGACCTGAGAGTTTACATACTGTTTGCCCAGAGTGATTCTATCACTTTGTATATGTTTGTAGATTATTGCATAGTATTGAGTAGTGTGTGTGTGAATAATAAATGTACTTTTACTTTATCAAAAGAAAAAGCACAGACTGGACATTCATTTATTGAGAGTCATGCTTGTGTGCTTGTGAATGGGGATTACTAGCCCACACCACCTCCCTTGAGTAAGCCTTGGACTGCTCTGCAACGCTACCCTTTGAGAGTCAAGCGCTACAATGGGGTGTTTGGTTCCCAGTGGCGGTCATGTGCGGACTCGTTACTTGTGCAGGCCACACAACTAATGACCCACCTTCCAACAACGTGCTATTACTTCTTGTCTGCATGATCTTATATCCTTCTGATTAAAAATAGATTTTAACAAACATCTTTTTTCTTGCACTAAGGATGGGCAAATACGTAAGAAATGTGTAAGATTCCTCTACCGAGTCTTACATAACCTGCAACTCTCCATCAAGCTCACCCTTTCTCTTAAGGACTCACTCCTGTCACCCGACAGCTTCCCCAATCGAGAATGCAAGAATCCTAATTTTAGAACAAAGGACCAGCCGGTTTCAAAATACAGCTGATATCTACGGAGTTTATAATCATTCAACATCCCCCATGCATGTGATCTTTTTAATAATAATTATTGATCTTTCGGTAAAGACAGCATCTTCATTTTACTGTTTACTTCTCTCTTAAAACATGCTACTAATAGATCACTTTTGCTAGATTTCATGCAAACCCAAATCATTTATTGCCAGATCCAAGTAAAGGGACGCAGGAGTCCCACTATTTTCTTGTAGTTCTTGCCACAACACCTGACACAGATCATTCCTCCTATTCATTTTTAGTCTGTACCAAATCTTTGCATAGACCCCTTTCCTGGCTATCATTTGGTCAACCATCCCAAACTTCAAACATATTTGTACAGGAGATGCGTTTGATGGTAGGTAAAAAAGCTGCCTGTGCACTTTTATTATTATTGTATTTAAACATAGTGCATCGTGTCCACAAAGTGCTTCACTACCATAAGTTGAACTAGGTACCAACTAGCTGATATCACTTTCATTAATGGTGAAATACTAGGGCCATTCAAGGATCTTTTTAAGGATGAAAATGCTAAACCCAGTGGCATGCCTTTTCTTCTAAGTTCTTTCTTATGTTGGATAAAACATCTTCGCTCATCAAACAATACTCCCAAATCTCAATAAGATTGAACTTGCTCCACCTATTCCCCATTTAAATACCATCTAAAATTCGTATTTATCCTACGACTACATTCCATTACCTTCGTCTTTTTTAAATTCACACTAATTTTGGCTAATAAGAACAACATCATCTGCATAAAACAAATTGGAAATACACATAGGGCCTAGCCTAGGTGCATATGAATTTCCTATGTGAAGTTTGTTTGGCAAATTTTCTATAAACAAATTAAATAAGTAAGGTGCCAGTACGCAGCCTTGTTTTAATGCCTGATAAGTGTATATTTTCCTTGACAAAACAGATCCATCCCCAGTTCGTATTCTCACCCAAGTATTAGTGTAAAGGAGCTGAATAGTTTCAAGAAGACCAGTTGGAATACCTATGCTCTAGGTTTTTTCCAAAGCAAATTCTGATTCACAGAATTGAAAGCCGATTTAAAATTGACAAAGCAAAGATACATTGGTTGCGTCTTAAAATTTGTGCTTATCCATTAACAAGGACAAAGTCCATATATTAATCTTCATTCCAACTCCTTGTGTAAACCCTGTTTGATTTAATGGAACAATTTTCCTTTCTGCTGCCAAATCATGCAATTCACACAGTAATAAGCTGGCAAAATGCTTTGCTTATACATTTTGAAGGGTAATCATCTGAAAGATTTCTAGTAAGTCCCTACTACCTTTCTTAAATATGGTGTTTATTATTGACCCCTGCCATGAATCCGGCACTATCTGCTGCTGAAGCACACAGTTATAGACTGAAGTTAATACTAGTGCCCATAATTCTATATTGGATGAGAACAAGGCTTGGGGCATCCCGTTTGGACCTATGGTGCCTGGAACTTAACAATATATTTTTTTATCTAATTCTTCGAAAAGCTGTCTAAGACAGTACCTTCAGTTTCTAGCACCCCCTCCCTGGTATATTTGAATATAAGATCTTGTTTTTGAATCCCAATTAACGATCATTTCAATAGCTCTTTCATAACATTAACCCATGTCTGTCTGCTATATTGGAGCTAAGTATTGGTCTTGGAGGACGATTTATCCTATTTACAACTTTCTAAAACTGCCTTGAATTCTTTTGTTTTGAAAGATATAGCACCTTAGGTCAAAAAATATAATTTAGTTTTCTTTTCTCTTCCCATACCAATCCTTGAAAGCACAGTGTAGATCTCTATTAGATAGATCTTATCTAATTCTCTTTTGCAGTTGCTTGCGTTCCTTCCTTAACACATGAGAAGAGATGGACAATTTTGTTCTTAGTTACTAACCTTCCTTGAGGGAACTTTTTGGAACTCTTTTCTACTACTTTTTCTGTTATTCTATTCAGAAAATGTGCCCACTGCTTAACTTTATTGCCATATCTGACAATTAAAATGTATTTGACTAAACTTCCGGCTAGATCCTTACTTTGGATGTCCAGATTACTAGACCATGTAAGTCTTTGATCATTTATCATGGTGTTTTCCCCATACAACTATGGTGCTAGTTGATGATGCTGTACTTGCGCTCAAAGCACGATCCTCTGCTGCCCATGGTCACTACACTGGTTTTTTTTATACTAAAAGATTTTACCCTACCTAAGAGTGTAAGATTAACTGCTGTGTAATCTATAATGGAACATGTAGTTGAGTAATAAGTCCAATTGGGTGGGCTATCTGATTGAAATCTACCATTTAACACTTGCATACCTAAAGACTCCAAGTCTTTTACTAAAATGCTTGCTCTTTTATCATATGTTCTTCTAATAGGGTTAATTTTTACTTGCGGGGATACAGACCATATGTAATCATGCAGGCTTATCCGATCTTCCTGCTCAAAATGATACATCAAATCCATATTAAAATCCCCCGTTATTAGCGTATCAGGTAGATATGGCTCCTGTAGTGATGCCATAATCACATCAAAAAGATGAGAGACTATTGAGCACTTTATTTTTGCATTTGGAGGTATATAAATATTTATTATATGTAATAGTGTGTTAGTATCTTTTATCCAATTCCTCAACTGAAGCACAAGGATGTTATTATTTTCTGAAGCTAACTGGCTCATTTCAATTGCCAGAGCAATTTCAACAAAAAAATTCTAAACCTCCTTTTGGCTGCCCCTGATTTTTTGTTTTAACTGCTGTTCTGAAATAACCCACATACCCTACTAAATCAAAATGTTCGAGCACCCATGTTCCCTGGTAGCATATTTTCTGACTTCCTTCTAGCAACTAAGCTATTTCTTTCTACTGTGACTTTGTTTGTACTACATTATTATTCCATGAACTAATAGATAGCAAGTCATGCTGTATGTTTGTAGCCTTGCTCCCTTTAGGTCATGTCCTGCATTTACCATGCAATGCCTCGGTTAGCCAATCTACATTTACTTGTGTACTCCTTTCATTCTCCTGTAAACATAGCAGATGGTGAAACTCCTCAGATTTCTCCATCCTTCCACTTGCAGATCTGAGAATTGGGTGTATTTGACCCCCGCTATCATATGGGGTCACATTTGTTTTAACTTTTGCCAGTAAAAAAGGTACTGGATACACATCCTTTGGGGGAAAGGATAGCTCTATTCCCCAAGCTGCCCAAAAAAATATTTTTCTTGCTTTACTAATGGTGCCAATAACTCATTTTGTAAGGAAACCATAGTGGCTTCCTGCACCCTCCCCTCAACATGGCCCAGAAACTCAATTGACAATATATCACTCAAGGTCAGTTTTTACAGCGATGAAATTGCATGCAGTAAGTTCAATGTATTCCCCCAGTTCAGGGTGTCATTCCTTTAACAAATGTCTCACTTATAATCTCTGCATGACCTACATGTATTTAAAAATGTTATTATCTTAAACAATGAAAGCACTATTACTTCTATCCTTCTGTATGTTAACCTGCTTTGGAATGCGCTGACATGCATACAATAGAAGCCAAATTTGCTTTTCTTATGAATGGATTCCACAGTATGAAAGTGACGAGAAGGGGAAAGGACAATTGCATTCATGCATGTTCCTTATTCTTTCAAGAAGTAAAGTGTGCATGGGAAACTGGAGTCTTGTATCCATCAGTCTCTGAGAAATTAATAATCTATTGCTTTGGGAGTTTCAAAATGCAAAGATGAAGAAAATATTATGACTTATGATAGTTTATAAACGGTGTCCTAGGGAAAGAGAGCAGAGCAACATTGGGCAGCGTTGTTGGTATTGGTGGCAGTGTGGGCTCCTAATGCATTATAGGGTAGATGCGAGTAAGTGCTGCTTAGGTTTTCTGTTTACTCTGCTGCAGAATAGTTTCATTGACTTTTGCTAGAGAGAAAGAGAGCTGGATAGACTGATGCAGCGTAGCTTGATAGCTGAAGCATATTGTACCGATAGCTGTGGGAAACTGTTAGACATAGAGATCTGAATACTTTCTGAATGTTTTAACTAAATGTTCTCAAACCACTATAATACAACACGACTAAATTGTTAATGTATTACTTCTGTGAGGAAATTGGGAGACTTACAGTGAGTTTTTAAAAACAATCTGGGGGATGTTGAATCTCCTGTAGCACCCCAAACACTCTTTAATAATATTTGGTGGTGCCCATGCCTTTCTGTGTGTCATCACAAGATAAAGTATGCAAGTTAGAAGATTCATGTAGGGGATAATAGGGCACTCCTCACCCAAGGCCTTGCATAAATAATGAGCAGCTTTGACTCTTGTAGCTTCTGATTCATGGCAGCCTTGTGCCAAACCTTCACCTCTTTTTTTTAGATCTCCCTCCCAGGACACCCACAAACTTCTGGATCTCATTGGAAGCCCCAAAGTCCCTATACGGTTCCTGGAACACCTTTCATGATCACTGCAGGAGCTAGCACCAGTCCACTCTGCTCCCGCATTGAACAGAAGCCAACTATGCTCTTGCAGCTCCCACCTACAGGTGACAGCCACTCTGCTCTCTCCTGCCCAGAAAATATGCCAGCATGCCATGCCCCAAGGCATGGGCACAGTGTTCACAAAAGATTCTTACTTCTCCTTTGTTCTTTCCTCTTTTGGAACCAGGCTGTATCTTGCACGCTGTAGGCCCAATTTGAATTAATGTGGACTTGGTTTGATCCCGGTGGTGACTCCCAGCAACCAGGAGCATTTTCTTTTTGCTTCCTGGCCTTTAAAGGCTATTTTAAGAATAATTTTCAGGCTCCCTGTGCCAAACCTGTCCTCTGTCTGTGCTCCTGAAGCTTTCTTCTGCTTAGGGTGGCATCATCCACAGTCTTTCCACAGCCAAGAAGCAGAACACCCTTCCTACCAAACTCATCATCATCATGGACTTCTGGCTGTCTTTAATGGCACTTTTGTGTCAACAGTGGAGTCAAGAGCATGCTCACAGAAGCTCAAAGGAAACCACCCAGGTCCCCCAGGAGGTTTATTGCCACAACTGTTCCTCACCACTGGCCCTGGAGACACTCTTCTTAGTCCTGGAAGCCAACTGAATCCAACATCCAACTGGCTCTCAAGTCCCAAAGTTCATCTTTGGTGGCCTTCCTGCTGACCATGCTTTCTGTGTCATCACTCCTAAGTGCAGTGTCGTCCTTGTCTCTCCCAGGTGCAGGCATTTTTAGTGAGAGTAGAAAGTTCTAGAAAGCAGGCACCCTGCCTACCTAGCTTGCCACATCATAACTGTCATGGTCCCATCTGTGAGCAGGGCTAGCCATTCCTTTGTCGTGCCTTATCCCCCACCCCCCCCCTTAGGAGTGATATCAGAGATGTTGTTAATCCAGGAAGCACATGTCAACTGTCGACAATTGATAATTCTTTAATTAAGCCTCCTAATGGAAAAAAGACAGTTGAGAAACTGACCTCCTGCTCAGTGTATGCTCACTCCCCTCTGAGCAGCTCCACCTGTTGCTGCTGCCTCTGCTGCAAATTGAAATGAGAGCCTGTCTGACTCTCAGTTCCACCTCCACCCAAAGGCACACGCCTGCATCTCATCCTTAGTGGCCTAATGGCCATCTGTCTGTGTGGTTGTCTTTTGCTTTCTGTCATCTATATTTCTTCCTGTCTCTTTTTCTTTTTCTTATCCTGCCTTGTTTTTCTCTTTTTTCACCTTTTTTACTTTTGCACCTTTAGCTCTCCCGGTGCTCCGTCCCTGCCGCTGCTGTCCCTGCGGACCTGCTCCACTCCTTGTGAAGCATTTTCCTGCCCTTTTGCCTCCCAACTGACTGGATCCTCCCTCCCCTTCTTAATACAGCCAAAGGCAAGCCCGTCTGTAACTGGACCATGCCTAGCACCACAAACCCTGGTCCTTCAACTTTTCATCATTACAACACGGAGACCCTCCACGTGCTGAACACAGGATGCTCCACTGCCTGCCAGCTTGCATCACCAAGAGACACCCATGGACCTTTCTCCTGCTTCTACTGCCACCATACACTCACCTGCCACCAAACACCAGACCCGCCTGCTATTGGACCATCGAACACCCACCCGGAGTGCCTCAACATCATATTCCTCAACTTATGCTCCCTCCACAAACACTCTGTTGAACCCTGGAACCTGCTAGACTCCACCCATCCGAGCATTGCCTTTCTCACCGAAACATGGATGAGCCCAGAGTCAGCACTGGACGTCACCATTGCCATCACCATCCCCAGCGAGTACAACTGCTTTGTGTAGGAGGCTGGCCTGGCTTATAGTGGGTACCTTGTGATACTTACACCTTGTGCCAGGTCCAGTTATCCCTTATTAGTAGATTAGTAGTGATCTAGCAGCTTAGGCTGATAGAGGTAGCTATAGCAGAGCAGCTTAGGCTGAACTAGGAGACGTGCAAAGCTCCTACTATACCACTTATATCACATAGCACTATATCATAAGAAACACAATTCTCAGAGTTACTAAAAATAAAGGTACTTTATTTTAGTGACAATATGCCAAAAGTATCTCAGAGCATATACTCCCTTAGGAGGTAAGTAATATACACAAAATATACACACAAACCAAAATCAGGTAAGTAAACAGTTAGAAAAGTAGTGCAAACACTGTAGAATACAATAGAATGCAATAGGACACCATAGGCCTAGGGGCAACACAAACCATATACTACAAAAGTGGAATGCGAACCACGAATGGACCCCAGGCCTAGTGTATTGTGTAGAGGGTCACTGGGAGTGTAAGAAACCACTAAGGGTGTCCAAGATACCCCACCCCAGGACCCTGAAAAGTAGGAGTAAAGTTACCCTACTACCCCAGAAAGACAGTAAAGTCAAGATAGGGGATTCTGCAGAGGCAACAACTGACTGCAAAGCACTGAAGATGGATTCCTGGACCTGAGGACCTGCAAAGGAAGGGGACCAAGTCCAAGAGTCAAGCAAGTCCAGGGGGGCAGGAGCCCACTAAACTTCGGATGAAGGTGCAAAAAGGCTACCTCCAGGTGGAAGAAGCCAAAGATTCTGCAATAACGGAAGGTGCCAGGCACTTCTCCTTTGGTCAGAAGATGTCATACGGTGTGCTGGAGGACGCAGAGTTGTTTCCACACAGAAAGACTGCAAACAGGTCTTGCTAGCTGCAAAAGTCGCAGTTGAGGATTTTGGGTGCTGCCAGGGCCCAGAAAGGACCAGGAGGTCGCCCCTTGGAGGAGGAGACATAGGGGGCGCTCAGCAATAGAGAGAGCCCATGGAGAAGCAGGCAGAACCCACAGAAGCACCTGAACAGGTGCTCAGAAGATCTGGGCATGGCAGTCCTCTCAGCACAACAAAAGAGGGTCCCACGAAGTCGGAGGTCAACTCAGCGAGTTGAGCAATGCAGGACAGAGTGCTGGGGACCTGGGCTGTGCTGTGCATGAAGGAAGTCTTGCAAAAGTTCACAGAAACCCTAGCAGCTGCAGTTCACGCAGTACACAGGATTACTGTCTGCGTGGGGAGGCAAGGACTTACCTCCACAAAATTTGGACAGAAGGACCACTGGACTGTCGGGGTCACTTGGATCCAGCTCCTGTGTTCCAGGAACCACGCTCGTCAAGATGAGAGGGGACCCAGAGGACAGGTGATGCAGATATTTGGTGCCTGCGTTGGCAGGGGGAAGATTCTGTCGCCCATGGGAGATTTCTTCTTGGCTTCCAGTGCAGGGTGAAGGCAGACAGCCCTCAGAGCATGCACCACCAGGAAACAGTCGAGAAAGCCAGCAATATGAGGCACTACAATGTTGCTGGTAGTCTTCTTGCTACTTTGTTTCAGTTTTGCAGGCGTCCTGGAGCAGTCAGCGGTCGATCCTTGGCAGATGTCGAAGAGAGAAGTGAGGAGGAACTCTGCTGAGCTCTTGCTTTCATTATCTGACGAGAAACCCACAGGAGAGACCCTAAATAGCCCTCAGAGGAGGATTGGCTACCTATCAAGGTAAGAGCCTATCACGAGGGGTCTCTGACGTCACCTGCTGGCACTGGCCACTCAGAGGTCTCCATTGTTCCCTCACACCTCTGCATTCAAGATGGCAGAGGTCTAGGACACACTGGAGGAGCTCTGGGCACCACCCCTTGGGTGGTGATGGACAGGGGAGTGGTCACTCAACTTTCCTTTGTCCAGTTTCGTGCCAGAGCATGGGCTGGGGGATCCCTGAACCGGTGTAGACTGGTTTATGCAAGGAGGGCACCATCTGCGCCCTTCAAAGCATTTCCAGAGGCCAGGAGAGGCTACTCCTCTCAGGCCTGAACACCTATTTCCAAAGGGAGAGAGTGTAACACCCTCTCTCAGAGGAAATCCTTTGTTTTGCCTTCCCGGGACTGGGCTGCCCAGGCTCCAGGGGGGAAGAAACCTGTCTGAGGGTTGGCAGCAGCGGTAGCTGCAGAGAAAACCCCAGAGAGCTAGTTTGGCAGTAGCCGGGGTCCATGTTGGAGCCCCGGGGATGCCTGGAATTGTCCACCCAATACCAGAATGGTATTGGGGGGACAATTCCATGATCCTCGACATGTTACATGGCCATGTTCGGAGTTACCACTGTGAAGCTACACATAGGTATTGACCTATATGTAGTTCACGTGTGTAATGGTGTCCCCGCACTCACAAAGTTCGGGGAATTTGCCTTCAACAATGTGGGGGCACCTTGGCTAGTGCCAGGGTGCCCTCACGCTAAGTAACTTTGCACCTAACCTTCACTAAGTTAGGGTTAGACATATAGGTAACTTAGAAGTTACTTAAGTTCAGTGTAAAATGGCTGTGAAATAACGTGGACGTTATTTCACTCAGGCTGCAGTGGCAGTCCACTGTAAGAATTGTCTGAGCTCCTCCTGGGTGGCAAAATAAATGCTGCAGCCCATAGGGATCTCCTGGAACCCCAATACCCTGGGTACCTAGGTACCATATACTAGGGAATTATAAGGGTGTTCCAGTGTGCCAATCAGAATTAGTAAAACTAGTCACTAGCCTGCAGTGATAATTTTAAAAGCAGAGAGAGCAGAAACACTGATGTTCTGGTTAGCAGAGCCTTAGTGATACAGTTAGGCACCACACAGGGAACACATTCAGGCCACAACCGATGAGCACTGGGGCCCTGGCTAGCAGGGTCCGAGTGAGACATATAAAACACACTGAAAAAAAGGGTTTCCTCTATGAGCACTGGGGTCCTGGCAAGCAGGATCCCAGTGAGACAGTAAAAACATCCTGACATATATTCACAAACAGGCCAAAAGTGGGGGTAACAAGGCTAAAAAGAGGCTACCTTCCTACACTTTGCAATACCAGTCCTCTCGGCCAGGCAGCGGACTGGCCAGTATACACAAATCCACCCTCCGTCTGACAAAAAAAGCAGAAGAACACTCCCCCCTCATGGAGCACTTCCATTTCCAGATCCACATCACCCTTAAGTCCACCTTCTGCTGCTCCCTCATCTATCGGCCACCCAGTCTCCGCCCAGCCTTCAGCAACTCCTTTGTCGACATCATATCTTCCGACACACTTCCTCCTCGATCTACTTTCTCCTCAGTGACCTCAATTACCACATCGACAACTGCAACAACCACAACAACACTTCCCTGCTCGAGAACCTCCTCACAATAGGCCCCAAGTGGTCACCTTGACAACACACAGCACTGAACGCACACTTAACCCCATTTTCTCTGCCAGCAACAACATTACCGTCAACAACACCTCCACGCTACACTGGACCGACCACCACTGAATTAATTTCTCCCTCACCAGACCTATCCCCCACCTCTGCACCCTCCGCTCCCCACATAGAAAATGGAACCAGATCACTGAGGAACAGCTCACCAACACCCTCAGCAAGTCATCTCCTCCCTTCACAACGGATACAAACATCTCAGCACTGAACTTCCCCCTATGGATCTCCGAATGCAGCAACACCCTAGCTCCGCTCCAAATGACTTCAGCCAAACACAACCGGAAAAAAGCCAGCTGGTTCTCCTCTGCACTCCAGGACTGCAGGCGCACCTGCAGATGGCTAGAAAGAAGATGGAGAAATAGCAAGTCCCTGGAAGACCTTGCGTCCTTCAAATCTGATGTCAAATACCATCACCACCTCATCAAATCCACTAGGAAAGCCCCCCTGCAGGACCGTATCAGTGCCACCGCACACAACACCAAAGAGTTTTTCGCTGTGGTGAAAGGGTTTGCCAAACCCCAGTTGAAAACGACAAACATCTCTAGTCTCAGGACCTCTGATACAGACTAGCCACCATCTTCCATTGTAAAATCAAGGACATGTATAATAGCTTTGGACCCCAAGGCCCTCTGAGCCCACAAACAACCCTTCAGCTCGGATCCTCTGAATCTTCACAGATTCTGCACTGTTGGATCACCCTCACCAAGAGCCGCTCCATCATGAGCAGCACCCACTCTGGAGCCTCTACTAATCCACGTCCTCACCACTTTTTCAACAAAACACCTCGACCGCACCCGAGCTCCGCCACACTCTTAACTGCTCCATGGAGATAGCTACCTTCCCCGAGGACTGGAAGCACACGAGATCTGCCCGCTGATGAAGAAACTCACAGCCGACCCCCTGGACCTCAAGAACTACTCCCCTCTCTCTGCTGTCTTTCCCAGCCAAGGTAATCGAAAAGGCTAGCAACGCACAGCTCTGCAAACACATTGCAGATAATAACACCCTGGACATCTCCCAATCAGGTTTCAGGAGCAGCCACAGCACAAAGACCACCCTGCTCACCGCTACAGATGACATCACTCACTCCTCGACTGCTGCCAAACAACAGCCCTCATCCTACTGGAACTAATGGTCTCCTTCGACACAGTCTCCCATCACACCACCTGCTCCAGTTTCCATGCAGCTGGCATCTGCGGAAAGGTTTTTAAGTGGTTACGCTCCTTCCTGACTGGCAGAACACAGAGAATCAGACTTCCGCCATACCTGTCAGAACCTACAGAGATCAGCTGCGGAGTACCCCAGGGTTCCTCCCTGAGCCCCACACTCTTCAACATTTACATGGCCCTACTTGCGTCCATCATCAGGAACCACAGATTAGATATTGTATCCTATGCCGCTGACACCCAGCTGACCATTTCACTGACTAAAAACCCTACAACTGCCATGAAGAATTTCCACAACGGGAAGGAAGCTGTCGCTGCCTGGATGAAGGCGAGCTGCCTCAAGCTCAACTCTAACAAGACCAAGGTCCTCATCCTGGGACCCTCCACATCAGCCTGGGATGACTTCTGGTGGCCTGCTTCTCACAGCACAGCCTCACCCCAAAACACCATACACTCAACCTCGACTTCATTCTGGGTTCATTGCTCACCATGACCCGCCAAGTCAACTTTGTTGCATCCTCCTGTTTCCACACACTCCGACTTCTCTGGGAGATCTTTGAATGGATCCCAAATGACTGTCGCAAGATGGTAACCCATGCCCTCATCACCAGCAGACTTGACCATAGCACTACAGCACATCCAAATCGCCTCTGCCAGACTCATCCTGGGTGTCCCCTGCTGCAATCACCTCCACTGGGCCCCCGTTGAGGAAAGAACCAACTTCAATCTCCTCGTCCACGCATACAAGGCTCTCCATGACCTAGGACAATCCTACCTCAACCACCACACATCTCCGCTCAACTCAACAGGCATTAGCCACCATACCTTGCATACGGAAGACCTTGGCTGGATGAAGATCCTTCGCCTACCTTGTGGCAAAGAGGTGGAAAACCTTGCCTCTTCACCTAAGGCAGTCACCATTGTTACCTAAATACAGGAAGGATCTTAAAACCTGGCTTTTCGGCTGAAGCACAGAGGACCGCCCCCACCCCTAGTGCCTTGAGACCCTTATGGGTGAGTAGTGCGCTCTACAAATTCTGATTGAATGATTGTACAATTACTATAATGACTAACGAGTTTCTCTCTTTTCCCCATGTGTTTCCTTAAATCTAGTTCGGGCTGGCTATAAAAGCCAGTGTTTCAGACTAAGGGGGTCATTCCTACCCTGGCGGTCTATGACCGCCAGGGTAGGTGACGGAGGAAGCACCGCCAACAGGCTGGCGGTGCTTCCGGGGGCATTCTGACCGCGGCGGTAAAGCCGCGGTCAGAAAAGGGAAGCCAGTGGTTTCCCGCCGGCTTCCCGCTGCCCCAGGGAATCCTCCACGGCGGCGCTGCAAGCAGTGCCGCCATGGGGATTCCGACCCCCTTCCCGCCAGCCTGGTTCTGGCGGTTTTCACCGCCAGAACCTGGCTGGCGGGAACGGGTGTCGTGGGGACCCTGGGGGCCCCTGCAGTGCCCATGCCACTGGCATGGGCACTGCAGGGGCCCCCTAACAGGGCCCCACATAGATTTTCAGTGTCTGCGTGGCAGACACTGAAAATCGCGACGGGTGCAACTGCACCCGTCGCACCCCTTCGACTCCGCCGGCTCCATTCGGAGCCGGCATCCTCGTGGAATGGGGTTTCCCGCTGGGCGGGCGGGCGGCCTTCTGGCGGTCGCCCGCCAGCCCAGCGGGAAACTCAGAATGACCGCCGCGGTCTTTTGACCGCGGTACGGTCTTCTGGCGGTTCCATCTAGGAATGACCCCCTTAATCCTGCTTAGCCTCATTTCACTTGGAAGCAATGCTTACCTGTCTGCAGTCTTCAGAAGCCTTCCCTTCGCAGTGGCAGTCCTCTCTTTGCAGTGGCATCTATGCCTTCACAGCATCAGGCTTCTCCTCACAGTGGTGCTCTTCCTGCGTTCGGACCTAGTATTTCTGATCTCCACAGTTACCACATTACCTGTAAAAAGCGAGCAGCTCGCAATTCATATCTCGCATTCTTGTGATGGCAAATAGACATGAGTCGTCCCAAATAAGGCAACACAAGTTTTTCTGTTTAATTTGGGATCTTTTTTTGTGTTGTAATTTTATACTGAGGAAGTAAAAAGTACATTGAATCCAGCATACATTTCAACACAGACAAGAAATAGAACAATAAACAGAGTTCATTGGTTAGGGAGAAGCGTGATGGAGTGGGCAGTAGGTACGATGGTCAGGGGTAACAATTGGAGAGGAAAAGTAGGAGGGGGAAGATAAGGGAAAGGAAAGGCACTTGTCTTATATTGTCCTGGGGGGTCTCAGTTGAACATAAACTGGATGACAGAAAGTGTGCTATGTGCCTTATCGGGAGTGTATGGCCAGAGGGGACTGTTGGGGAAGGACAGGGATGAGGAGTGGGAGATAGGCAGCGGTGTCCCGGGACATTGGTTGCGAGGTGTATGACGGAATAAGAAAATGATGGTGCATGAAAGCATGAGGGTCCTGCAGCAGCAGTGGGGACACAGCTGAGATGGGCTGAGTGAGGGCCGAGCCTCCGAGTGGGTCCAGTGGGGGGGAGGGAAAGACAGAGGGGATGGGGGCAAGGTAGATGGGTAGGAGCGGGAGGGAAGAGATGGGGGAGGGGGAAGGCAAGATGTGAGGGGAAGCGGGAAGGGGCGGGTTGGTGCAGTGAGAAGGGGATAGGGAGTAGGGGAGAAAGGCTGGAAAGGGGAGATTGGGCGGCTAGTTAGGTTGCTGAAGTGCCAGCAGTGGTGCTTGCTTATGGGTGGCCAGAGGCTGTCAGGTGTGCTTGAGGTCATCCCAGAAAAAAGGCACCCAAGTCTGTTGGAATTTTGGCAATTGAGCCTGCAGTTGGTAAATGATGCGTTTGTGGGCTGCCGTCTGAACCATCACTACTGTCCATTTTTGCAGAGAAGGTGGTGTGGGGGAGCGCCAGTGGCAGAGAACGTAATTCTTGGTAGTTGTGAGGGCCATATGCAGGAGGCAGCATTGGGGACGGGTCAGATCCGGGTTGTCAATTGTGTTGTGTAAGAGGATTAGTGAGAAGGAATAGGGCTCCTTGAGTGCCATTAAAGTACCCAGGGTGGTGCTAATCACAAAGGGTGCGGGAGATGTTGTAGCTTTTAGCCGGATATCACCAGCAACTTGCATGAGGCAGCATGCCCTCCCTGTGGAGTTTCACTGGTGTCCAGTGCTGCTCATGTAGTGTTTTAACTAGGCAGAACATCAAAGAAGCTTCCCGGGTGTCCCTGTCTAGAGCTTCCACAATGTCAGACCAGTCCTCCTCAATTTCTAACCACAGGTGGGATTGACATTTAATGTGGAGAGTGTCAATGAGGAGTTGCGAGAAGAGGTGGCGCATGAGGACATCGCACAGGCCTGACATCATCCTTTTGAAGCGGCCCCAAAATCTGAGATGTGATACCACGAGTGAGGGAGTGAGGGTTCATGGGCGGGCTCCCATGTTGTGTCATAGGTAGTGCTACAATTGAAGATATCGCCATGCCTGCTGGGGAGGAAGGCCAAATTCCTCTCGTAAGCATCAAAACTGCTTCAGGTCACCATCAGCTACAATCTGATCCAGGCTATGGATACCCTTTGCATGCCATTGAGCCCAATTAGGAGTTTTACCGTCAATACCCAGGTGTCGTTATCCGAGATGGGGGCCTGCATATGTAGGTGAGATTGCCATGATTTGTGCATGCCCTGGAACTGCGGGTTGGTGTGGCGTGGTTGTGGTTGTTAACCTTGTATAGGGGGTCAGGGCCACCATGGCTAGAGAGTAACATTCGTTCAGTGGAGACCTATTGTGGTGGGTCTGGCGTCTCGGGCAGCAGATATGCTAATTGAAAAAGGTGTCAGGCCAGGGCATATTGTTCTATCAAAGGGACTCCCAGGCCCCCATATGAGTGGTGCGCCAGGAGTTTGGCAGACTCCAAACGGGGGCGTGAGGATCCTCGCAGAAAGGCATGGATTTCCGCATCTAAAAGGTGGAGGGTCATCGAGGGAACTGATAAGGGGAGCATGCCCAACACATAAGTGAATTGTGGTAGTATGACCGTCCTCACTGCCTGCACCTTGCCACGTAGATAGCCCCAAGTGTGACCACTTCTCAAAATCTAGCTTCATGCGGTTGATAGGGGGGGTCTAAGTTATCCACCACCATATGACTCAGCACTCTTCTGATGAGGATACCCAAGCACTTAAGGTGGGAATGTGTCCAGCAGATGGGATAACCATGGATAGCCACCGCTGTGGTAGCGGTTGAGAGGGGCAGGCTTTGCTTTTGTCCCAGTTCACCCGGTAACCGGACAGGGTCGCAAAGGCTTCTATGGTCCTCAAGAGGGCCCGGAGGGAGCATTGTAAGTCTCTCAGAGTTAGTAGGGTATCACCCACATACAGATAATGTTTAGACGTTGCTCCCTGGTGGGGCATGCCGGTGAGAAGAGGTGATTGACAAATGGTTACCGCCAAGGGTTCCATGGCTACCAAAAACAAAGGCAGCGAGAGTGGACAGCCTTGCTGCATCCCCCCCATATTGGGAAAGGGTCAGACAGGAAGCAACCGCAGTTGACCTGGGCTGTGGGATCATCATATAGTAAAATAATTTTAGCTGTGAATTGATCTCCTAATCCAAATCTCTGTAAGGTAGCAAATGATTATCCCCAATCATTGGGGTCAAACACCTTTTCTGCATTAAGGGACAATGCCTGAGCTCCTTCTGGGAGGGTATGTGAGAGGGTACAGAGATGATTTTTAGATGTTCGGACAGTACGAAATCCATTTGGGTGTGATGTACCAAGGACAGGATGACCTTGCAGAGGCGAGCAGCTGTGACGCTGGTGAGGATTTTGATATCCTCATTCAGGAAAGAGAAGGGCTGGTAGCTGGAAAGGGAGCCTTGCCCAGTTTGGAGAGGACCGCTATGACTGCCCTGTTGGAGATAGGGCCTAAGGAGCCCTCAAGGACTGCCTCCTGGAAAGCATCGTAGAGGGAGTTGATGACCTCCTCACAGGCCCTCTTATAGAATTCTGCAGTGAACCCATCATTTCCTGGTGCCTTGTGGTATGGGAGCTTGGATATGGCTTGAGCTATCTCTATTTTACTGATCTCACCCTCCAGTAGGGCCCGACCTTCATCTGGAAGACAGGGTATCTTTGCACTCTCCAGGAAGGTTTCTACCCGGTCAATATCGGCTAACTTCTCCGGGGTGTATAGTATGTGGTGAAAGGACGCCAACTCATTGACGATGTCCTGTGGGTGGGTGAGAATTGAGCCGTATGAAGAGTGGATGGCAGGGATAGCCTGTGCCACTTCTCATTGATGCAGTTGGGCTGCCAGCAGGCATCCAGGCTTTTCCCCTTGCTAATAATGACAGCCTTTAAGGAGCAGTTGCACATATTCCAATTTTGAAGTGAATAGTTCATTAAGAGCCACTCTGGCTTGTTCTAAATGATGGCGGATGGGCAGAGTGGGGCGGGTTGTGTATTGGCGGTTGAGAGATGCAATGTAATTTTCAAATTCTTTGTGGTGAGCCACCTTTTGTTTCTTAGCCATCACTGCATCTTACATCATTTGCCCCCAGATGGTTGCCTTTACAGACTCCTACAGCACCCTGTGGAAAGTAACCAAGCCCCATTTTTTTCCTCTAGGTATGTGGAGATGTGCATCCTCAACTGGGATTTGTCTTGGGGTGGTATGATATTGTTGCACTGGTAGGCGACAGGGTGATAAGACCCAAGTCTATGGACAGTAACAGAGATGCATGGCCATAAAGTGCAGCTTCTAGGCTCTGAGAGCCCCGGACCTGGGCCACCAGTCTTTGTGAAATGAGGAGATAATCAAACCATGAATGGGTATTGTGTATCGATGAAAGAAAGGTGCACTTCTTGTCTGCCGGGTGGACGAGTCTCCAATGGTCCACCAGGCCGTGGTCTGAGATCAGGACCCACATTAGGGCTCTTCCAGGATTGTTGCCCACATCTAGAAGGCCTGTTCTATTGAGTACTGCATACTGGGCAAGATTCCAGTCACCCCGATTAAGAACTCAGAGACTCTGATCTCAATGAGGAGGCGATTGAGTTGGAGGAGAAAGTAGCGTTTAGTGCCCGTGGGTGCATATACAGAGCTAATGCAAAGTGAGCTGTTTCCATATATCAGTTTTGCAAAGGCATATCTGCCATCTGGATCAGAACATGATTTGATGATAGTGACTGGCAGGGTATTCCGAATCAATATCACAACGCCGTATTTCCTGATCGATCCACTTCCTGACGCCAACGGTACCTGACAACTGCCATGGATAACCTTTCCTAGCCAATCCAGATATAGTTTAGCAGATATGAGGTTGTCAAGCTGTATCTCCTGCAATAGGGCCACATCTGCCCGCTTCGATGGAAGGTAGGAGAGCACCTTCTTGCGTTTCGTGTAGAGTGTCAGCCCATTGACATCCAGGACAGCACACACAGAGAGAATGAGGTGGATGAGAGGCTGGGCTGACCATGTCTATGATGTGGAAATGCACCTGGGGGGGAAAGGTCAAAGGAGGCGGTACGAAAGGGGGTATTTAGACAGGGAAAAGGTTTTGAGAACTGGTGGGGATGTCTGGGTATCGAGTAGAGCAGGGGAGTTTCCACGAGCCCGGTCTGGGGGGCGTGATGAGTAGATAGAGGGGACCGAGTATGAGGTATGCTAGGATAGAATGAAGTGGGTGGAGAGGAGGGGGAGAGGGAAGGTATAGAAAAGTTAGGAAAGGTGTGTGGGAAAGGTGGTTGAAGAAACAGAGCAAGAAGAAAATGATCGGCTGTAAACATGATACCCTGTTCAGGGCTTGGGCAAGACACCAAGGGCCATATTTATACTTTTCGACGCACAACTGCGCCAACGCAGTTGTGCGTCGAAAAAGTTAACGCCGGCTAACGCCATTCTGAAGCGCCATGTGGGCGCCGTATTTATGCAATGACGTTAGCCTGCGGCGCTGCCTGGTGTGCGTGACGTACACCAGGCAGCGCCGGCGTAGGGGAATATGGAGCTTGGGCGCCGAAAAATGGGGCAAGTCAGGCTGAGGCAAAATTATCGCCTCAACACGATTTGCGCCATTTTGTTCGACTCCCAACCCCCATTGAAATGACTCCTGTCTTAGCAAAGACAGGAGTCATGCCCCCTTGCCCAATGGCCATGCCCAGGGGACTTATGTCCCCTGGGCATGGTCATTGGGCATAGTGGCATGTAGGGGGGCACAAATCAGGCCTCCCTATGCCACAAAAAAATACAAATAAAATACTTACCTGAACTTACCTTAATGTCCCTGGGATGGGTCCCTCCATCCTTGGGTGTCCTCCTGGGGTGGGCAAGGGTGGCAGGGGGTGTCCCAGGGGGCATGGGAGGGCACCTCTGGGCTCCTTCCGAGCCCACAGGTCCCTTAACGCCTGCCCTGACCAGGCACTAAAAAACGGCGCAAAAGCGGCTGGACGTAATTTTTTTGGTCCCGCCCACTCCCGGGCGTGAATTTTGCCCGGGAGTGTAAATACGGCGCACATGCCTCGGAGTCAATTTTTTAGACCGGAACGCCTACCTTGCATATCATTAACGCAAAGTAGGTGTCCACGCTAAAAAGTGAGGCAAACTCCATGGACTTTGGCGCTAGACGCGTCTAACGCCAGAGTATAAATATGGGGTTAGTTTTGCGTCGAATTTGCGTAAAAAGAAAACGACGCAAATCCGGCGCAAACGGAGTATAAATATGCCCCCAAGGGTCTGGGTCTGTAGACCACGGGTCTGCGCTTGTGGAGCCAGCATGCCAGGTGGGATCCCTTTAGAATGCCAGGCGTGTGAAATGGGTGGGGTACAATTAAGGGAATGAGTGGGAGGAGGGCCCACTGGGGCCAAGGAGCTGGCCAGGGAAGCATACGGGGGCCCCAGGGTCTCACTGGGGTGGAACAACAGGGTCAGATCCCCACTCTGCATGTAGTGAGGAAGCACTTGTGAAGCTGTGCTACTAGGGGTAGCAGAGGGTGGGGGTTGTGGGTCTTGAAGCAGACAAAGGAGATGCAGGCCGACCAAGGTCGAGTGCTGGGGCAGACAAGGTTACACAGACTTCAACATGAAGCAAGTCTTGATTTCGGTAGTGCTCTCAGTTTGGGAAGAATAAAGGATTGGTGCAGTGAAGCTAATAGTAGTACCCAGAGATCCAATAAATGTATGTTACAATATAAACCATTAAACAGTAAAACTTTTGACGCATTTGAAATAGCCAAGTGACATTTATCAGATCGGGAATCTGCAGTACAAAGAAGGGCATTAAACATTAACAACCAACAAACTGGCCTACCTTGAGGTAGACGTGGAGAGGTGGAGAGGGAAGAGGGGTCCTGCAGGGTCATGTCAGGTTAGGAGCAAAGTGGCATAGTAGTGAAGAAAGCACAACGCCGCTCCAAAGCAGGGTGCGCCCAAGGCAAGATGCAGCCTAGGACGGTCATATCATATGTGGTCATGAAGCAGAATACTCAGCTGTCCAGCAGGTATAGGGTGCAGGTCCCATCGGTCTGAACTGAGGTAGGAGAATGGATAAAGTACAGTGGATCACAAGCACCTCAATCTGGTTTGGGGGTAGGCTTTAGCAGGGACTGTGTCCTGGTTTTGAGTGAGGTGTGCCCTTGCCTTCAAAGCCACGTCCCTGTCGTTGTGGAGTCTTGCAGCTCTCTTGGTGTCCCTGCCTCTGTGGTGAGTTCTACTGTTGATGTATCGCCGCCCATTTGGCAGGGCAGGGTAAAGCTGGGGTGCCACGAGGCCATCATGCTGTGAGGAGGATGAGCCCAAGGGTGTTGTGTCCATTACTTGGGTTTAGAGGCCATCTAGGAAGAGGCACAGATCGTCCAGATTGTAGAAGTAACTTGACTTGCCTTCCTTGATGATCCACATTCAGGATGGTTCTAATAAGCTGTATTTTATGTCCAGTTGATGAAGTAAAAGTCAAAGAGACAGGAAGGCTTTGCGGCGTTCATTTGTCTCTCCTGAAAAGTCTGCAGCAATGAGTACCTTGTGCCCTTTGTAGCTGTATGGGCCTTGAGAGTGGGCCGCGGTGAGGACTTGTCTAACCTGCTCATGATGCAGGAAGCAGATAATGATGGGGTGAGGGCATGATGAGCTATCCTGCCGCATCGGGCCAATGAGATGTGTTCTCTGGAACTGCAGGGGTGGATCAAAGGTGAGGCCAATGAGTTTGGGGAGGGTAGTCTTGAGGGATCCTGCGGTATCTGATCCCTCCACATGTTCTGGGAGGCCGAAGAAGAGGGAATTGTCCCTCTGACTCCAACCTTCTAGGTCGATTAATTTTCTCCGGAGGATGAGGAGTTCCTGATCTCTTTCTGGTAGGTTATTGAGTTGGTCCTCCACCACCGTGACACGATGTTCCAGATCTGTCATGTGGTTCTGGAATCCCACAATGTCCATGCAAATGGATTTGGTCTTGGCCGTGAATGTAGAGATGCTGGAGTTCATTCCTTCTAGCCGATTTCCTATAGCTGTGATTCCCTGGAGAATACAGTCCATGGTGGTGTCCAGCACTGGGCCAGTGGGGATGCAGACAAGCCAGCCATTTACGGTCTCATCACGGTACCCATGGAGCGGGGTTGGAGGAGAGCTTCTGAGAAGAGTAGTTGCCATGCGAGCTTGCTAGTGGATTTGACAGTGGATTTGCCAGGGGGCATCTCCAGTGTGGTCCAGTGTGCACCGGCTGGGGGGAGAGCAGGACACGAGGGCCGCGCAGCACTGATGTCAAGGATGCAACCCTCAGGGCAGCTCTCAAGCAGTCTGTGTTCTGTCCTCGAAGGGCAGGGAGATTCAAGGACTCTGCGAGGCACCACTGTTACCAGGCAGTTGGCTCTCACCCTGGAGGCGTGAAGAGGATGGGAGGGCCAAGATTGCCTGAGTCCTCCACTGACCAGGATTACACCTTTGGGGAGTGGAACAATCTTGTTTGAATCAAGTGTGAGTGAGGTCAGGTCCACTGGCAGAATCCACAGGCCCCAAGTGTCTCCAGCTACAGGACTAGGTGGGGGCACTTGTCAAGAGATTGGGTGGCTAGTGGATGGGCCTTGCGAGAAAACCCTTGGCCATCCTTGAGGCCATGGCAAACAGGATGGTAGCTGTGGGTGTGGATGTACACCTGCACCCTGGCATAGTGGGTGAGAGGGGTGCTTGGCGGCTTCAGAGTGCTGCCCCCCCATCCAAGTTGGGAACACAGGGGCTCAGAGTCTGTGCGAGTTGAGCTGAGACCCCACAGGGTGGGCACTGCCTCACGAGTGTGGAATGATGCTGGGAAAAAGCAGGGGTGGTCCAGTTGGTCAACAATGGGCCCTGTTGATGATGTCTGGAGGACCCCACATGGGAGTTGCAGGGTGTCTGCTGGGAGGGGAGCCTCTCACATGCTTAGTGCCATCCCTCACCTTCTTGGATGGTACGGCTGATGTGCATTCAAAGCACTTTGCTCTGGTGCCCCATGGAGTGTCGGGCCTGGCTCCCACCCCAGAGGTTGGTGCCCCTGGCTCTCGCCACCCCAGGAGTACTCCGGTCAGGGTGGGGGGCAAAAGCGTGTATGGGGGAAGGCCACAACAATGACATTGTACCATCTCCAGTGGTGTCCGATCAGCTGGGATGGCGCTCCAACCCACCATCGCTTGAGGATAGTCTCAGGAGTGGATGGAGTACAGCGGGGGTCCGAGGTGAGGGGACAGTGTCCCCGAGGTGATCTGCCGGGTCTCCTCTGGTCACTCCACACATTGTAGTGTGTGGCCAGGTCTGCAGGTAAGCCGCGATCATGGCTCGAGGGATCGGCAGGCAGCGTAGACTCTGGCCACTGCTCCGCCCCTCTGTTTAGGCCCAAATCCATCTTTCCTCGTGGGAGCTGTGTGGGCTCACCATAACAGGGGGAGCTGTCTCCAGGTTGCCAAGCCAGTGGCTCCAGTTAACAGCAATGTCGAGCAGGGCACCATTGCTGGTCCTCGCTAGCAGTGGGACGGCTACTGCTTTGGTTGTAGGTGCACTGGCGTGCAGAGCTCGCGAGTCCATCCGTATTTGTAACCAGACCATGCCCCCTATTAGTTTGGGATCTTGATCAGCGCCAAATAATCAATCTCATCTAAAGCCAGCAATAATATCCGGATCTATCTTGTGATTCCAAAGACATTAGAGAAAAGTTGTATTTCTTGCAAGAGCTGTGCCTTCATGGATCTTGTGCTCATAGTTGGTTTTCAATCCATGTTTTCTTGATCAGAATCTATCTGATGTTGGTGTTCTAAAGACCTTTGGGACAATTGAGAACTATAATCTGATTGCCTTTGCATATCTGCATATGATCCTTGAACTTTTGAGACTCTTGAACCATTGATGAATTTAAAATAGTTTTGTTGTGATTTTTCCGGTTATTTTCTATTAGTGGAAATTCGTGTACATGATAATTCCAGTTCATGATAATTCCTGGATAATTCTTGAATCACACTGGGGAATGTTTCTAGTGTGAATTATTGGTATGTTGATTTGATGCTAGTTAATGCCAAAGATCTGTTTAGTTATTCCTGTTTTAAAGTGTGTTTTCAATACAGGGAAATCCGAGTCCAGAACCTTGGATCTGAATAATCCTGATTGTCAGTATCCTGAATCCAGAACCACAGTCCAGATATCCTTGAGCCCTGCAGTGACCAGAGTAGAGAAATCTGAATATGCAGAAGTCCTGTAATTTCTCTCTTTCTCTTTCATCCCAATCCCATTCCCCTTGAAAACTCCTAGGGCTGCAATGTGTCCTTAGTTGCTGCACAGTCAATTTTCACTGGATTCGGGGATTATCGATGCCCCATCAGAACCACCTGGAGTTCAGGGAAGTGGCTCACAACAATCACTCAACCCTCTGTCCCTACCCTCTTGTGCAGCATTCTAGGACAATAAAATATAGCAACTTCAAGAAGTGTATGGAAAGACCTCTCATGTGAGCTTCAGTTCTGTCCCTCACAACTTTAAAGACAAGTCCCTCCTTTGTTGGCTCGAGGGCTGGCCCACCTCCTATGTTTCTGTGGGTTTGGACTGTCCCAGCCCAGGTGGACAGTGACAAACTCATTATTAGATGCAGATTTCCCTTCCATTCCCAAGAACTGGATCAAGCAATGTTAATGGTTGTAGTATATGTGGAGGCATTTGATTCTGGGGAGCAGAGTAATTAACTTGACCCAGTGAGAGGGGAGCCAAAATCCTGGAATCTAATTATGAGCTGAGCAAGGAAAATTTGACAATTCTTAAAATACCTGGAGTGTAGAAGTGTTAGGAATGGTAAATCTATACTCAGTGTGCATGTTTGCCCCTAGATGGCTATCTCACTGGACGGTGTAAGAAAAGTACTGTAAAAGTGTACTTTAGGGCAGGATTCGCCCCCAACCTAATACCCATCAGTATCAATCTCAGAAGAGTCCCTTCTGCAACAGTCTATCTGGGCACCGATATTAGGCTGCATAAGCTAGTAGTCTAACATATGCTGCCTAAACATGTGCTCACACATGTGTGCTCACATGTTCTCTTGTAATCAGCTCAGAGCCTCCTACCTAACTGTGCAGCAGTGTCCTTATCTTAAAAGGTGGACTCTGACAGCTTTCACTTTGAGTCCATTTACTAAGAATTTACCATGAGTACAACTCACTTATAGAGACTCACTCACAGTGAAAGCCCAAAAATGTGTTGTATGGTGTAGCTGTTGAGCCATGTTACTTGTCAGTTTCTGTCTTCTATAGTTATACTGCTGACATGTTCCTATTCTCAATGGATTCATTTTGGAGCCAGGCAAGTACTGAAATTAGATATGTTTATTTCACGTAATTGCTCCATTGAGATATATCAACAGCCTTAAAGTAGTTCAGCTGGTCTTCTCGCCTTCATGCGCTTATGAACCAGTTCATTGCATGGGGCCCTTCATATGTGCAGAGAAGTGTAGTCAAATGAAAAAACATAAGCCAAGGTAAGCAAGAGAAAGAGAAACTGTGTAGCAGATTTACTTTTTCCATTTACAACTTTTGCAAAATGATTGAATTTGAAGCAGGTAAACGAGTAAGTGTCAATATTATAAACATCAAAGGTATATTTTGTGTAGAAAATTAAACCTTTTAAAGTCAATGCATACATAATGCTGTATAATTAGGGCTATCATGTATCTCCATGTACATCAATCACCATGGGATTACAAGAAAAAAAAATCAATGCACTATTTGATTTCTTAAATTGAGCCAATTCGATTAATATCACTGATGTCAATATTTTCTAAAAGTAAACCAGAACAGGGTACAGTTTTAAGCATAGATGTAACAATCTTGCAACATTAAGGGAGTCATTATGAGTTTGATGGTCCCAGGACCGCCATGTTGGTGGTGGTGGTCATACAACCAACAGCCCAGCGGTGAAGACAGCCAAATTATGAGCATTGCGGTTTTCCCAACAGAACACATCCAAACAACCACCAGTACCGCCAGTGTAGACATGTTGCCATGGATGGCCGTAGGCACCTTCAGGCCTGCGGGGACCATGTTGCCGCCAGACATATACAAGGCTTCACACCACCAGGGTTTCCGCTGTGGTCACACCACCACAAAAACACTGGCGGAAACCAACTCTATAAAAGGAAACACTCACCTACAGGAATACATACCTGACTGGAGCCGCCATGGAACCTGAACAGGAAGTCGTCCCACTGTTCCTGCTTGTCCAACGACTCCAGAACCAGTGACAGCGATTAAGACAATAATCGTGAGTACACATACCTACTGGACTGGAGGGTAAACCCAAACTACACACGCACACACAACATACACATTTGGGATGGCAGGCAATGGTGACACACACACATAATAATACACCCATACACACACGCACACACACCAACATACATAGACGCACACCAATACTACACACATGCACACCCACACTGCACATACCACAGCCAACACACACGTGCCATACACACACCAACCTGCACACACAGTCCCACCACTGTCTCATACAACTATCCACACAGTACTGATACACACAATGACAACACAACCACAACTACACACATGCTACGCCAAGCAATGCATTGCACACCTCCACATGACTACACATACTGACAACACGTAAAAACACCAGACAACCAAGTAAGACATTCACACTGGCAGACAACAAAGCAGACGTACAACACGCTAACACCACACACAACTCATATGACATAGCCATCACCATACACAAGGACGCATACAAAACAACTACACAAGGGTACACAACACCACCATTGCACATCTCTACACAAACAATACACAATTCAGCTACTCACATGCACGTGACAACACAATATCTTACACACATTACACAGCAATGACAGCGGGAAAAATGCCATGGCCACACCCACACATGCAGCCCAGGCACAACAGATGGCACAACCAACAAACACACACACAAACCAAAGTCCACAAACACTAAACTGCCATGTAGAAAGAAATGCAGGACAAGTATGTAAACATCATATCCAACAACATGTTGGCCCAGATGTATTAATAAATAATAAAATATCTAAGAAAACTATGTACAAATAAAAGGCCAATGGCCAGTCTGAAGTGCCAAAGACATCAATGGCACATAATACAACCCCAGCTTGACTCCTGACTGCAAAATGACCTCCACATGGTAGGGGCATCAAAGGGGCACAGAGGTACCTCAGGAATAAGGGGGAAAGTGGAGAGGTGGTGTGGGCTTGGGTTTGGCAGGGGGCTTCTTGGGCCTGGGTTTGGGTCTGGGAGGGTGGTCCTTGGGCTTGGGTTTGGGAGAGGGATCCTTGGGCCTGGGCTTGGGAAGGGTAGACATCTTGGCAGGGGAAGGGGGCATGGGCACTAGCAGGGCAGGGGAGGACTTGGAGGTGGAAGGATTGGACCTGTGGAGGAAGAAAGAACACTTGGGTGTATCACGGGGTGGGAGAGGAGTAGGGAACAAGGAAAACTCTGCAAGGAAATGCTTTTTTGACACACAGGGTAGTCCTGGCAAAAGGGTTTGGGAGTGGAGGGAGAGTTAGTGGTAGTAAGATGTGTTGGTTTGGATGTTTTGGGTGCAAGTGCATGCATGGAATGCTTGTGGGTGCTGGGTGTCTGTAGGGTGGGTGAGTGTGGATATTGAAGTGTCTTGGGAGGAGGTGAGGACAAGGTGCAGGGAGGTGCCATGCTGGATGGGCGACTGTCTGTTGGGGTGGTGTCTGCAGGTATGGCACATGTGCTGCATGTGGGGGTGTCAGTGGTTGTGGTGGGTGTGAATGTGGTGACTGGAGGGGATGTCTGAGGGTCTGATATTGTGGTGACTGTGGGTAAGACAAGTGTGGCTGGATCCACAAATGATGGTGTGGTGGCTACAGGTGTGTCAGGTGTAGTGTCTGTGGCGAAGGGGATAGTGTGGGAGTCAGTGTATGTAGTGGATGTTGTTGTGTCTGCAGGTGGGTGTTGTTTGTATGCATGCCAGTGGTGGTTCTTGTGGTGCTGGTGTTTGTCAGTGGTAACCTTGTCTGTTGAGGTGGATGCATGCCTGTGTGTATGTGTGCTTTGGATGGGGTTAGGGATAGGGGTTTGGGATTGGGAAGAGGTTGGTGGAGGGGGATGGTAGACAAAGGGACACTGTCTGCAGTCAGTGAGGAGGCCAGAGCCTGAAAGGATCTCTGGAGACCAGCTAGGGCACCGTGAATGCCTTCCAGGAACGCATTGCTCTGTTGGACTTGAGCTGCCAGTCCCTGGTTAGCACTGATGATGGTGGACTTACCCACAGAAATGGACCTCAGGAAGTAAATAGCCTCCTCACCGAGGGCAGAAGGGCTGACTGGGGCAGGGGAAGAGGTCCCTGCGACAAAGGAGATTACCACTCTCCTGGGTGAGCCGGACACGGGCAACTGGGTGGGGAGCTACAGGGATGGTGGTGCTAGTAAGGGTGGTGGTGACAATGATGGTGCTGGGGTGTCCAAGATGGGTCCGCAACCACCAGGGAGTGTTCACTGGAGAAGGAATCTGAAGAAGAAGTGGCAGCTCCAGTCTGCCCCGTGGCACTCTCCTCGCCCTCGGCCTCGCTGGTTCCAGTTTCCAGGGTCCTGTGGGCTGCTGCCTCCCAACTCGCCTGTGCCCCTTCTTCTTTGACTGATGATGCTGATGCTCACAAATAGAGAGAGAGGGAGGGAGGGGCATGGAGAGAAATAGGGTGAAAATGGGTTAACATATACCTCTCATGCACACATGTTAACAAGCACTTCTGTGACAATACTTATCCTGGCTAGGCCTTCGCAGGTGCCATTATAGATTACCTACATCATGTCACAACATGTCTCTACTACTCACACCTCTATTGCAACCCTCACTCCTACATCAATACCTGAGTAGAACATCACAACTGAAGTCATCCACATGATGACCACCAAAGCCATTTCTGCTGTCACAGCATGCCCTGGATGCACTATCAATAGAATGGCTGAATACACTTCATACCTCTCCATGACCATTGGATGTCCAGCTGACTGAACAATACACTACTGGCCAGTACTGTAACTACACATGGTCAGACCATGCCCTCCATCATATATCCATAACATTGAAGACAACTCCACTCGCAGACCACACTGAACCTGCCTATCACATTACATGCCAGATCAAACACTCTGTACAGTGATGCCTATGTGGAAATCAATATTGATTTGGCCATTGCAAGTCAGACACCCAAACAGTTGACATCTGATGTGTAAAATGAAAGTTGGTGGTAGAGCCATTTGAATAGTCTGACCCAATCATACAGCCAGAACAGCAGACACTAAATACATATATATCACAACGGATCATACTGCTAAGTGCATCGAAAAAGTCCCATATAGCACATATGACACATCCATACTCAATCACTGAGTGCAGTGTCACACCAGATGTTCTTCAGGAACATACATTGTACATCATTGTTCACTCACAATGCAACCGCACATGCAGTCACACCTGTCAGACTGCACAACATGACAACTTCACCCTCAAACACCATTCCAGAAATGACAATATCTGTCACAGAGGACAGACAACACACATCTCAGATGGTCAATGTCAAGATGCATTAGGCACAAATGGGCCAACACCACTGCCTGTACACCACTTACACATCCTACTGCTACATGAGCAGGCCAGGGGAGACTAAATGCAATATTAGAATCACATCTACATGACATGTGACATTCAATAGACCAGCCTCTCCTAATCTACCACTTCAGCTTGACCAAGGCAAGCAAAAAAGTCAGAGCCCATTAGATGTGCCCCCAACTTACTATTAGGACATGATGTAGGCATTGTCATCCATCCCATATACATACCATGCTGACATATTCAAGGCCTGTCAAGGCACCTACCACCTCTGGTACCATGCCATTGGTGTAACTGTAACTACCCCACAAGAATTGCACCTTTTTATTTTTTGCCATCTAATCACACAACATCTCCTTTTCCTTCCCAGCCTTGAGAAAGCCCTGGCCTACGGGCCTGTGGGGCGAAACACGTGTTGGCTGTCCTAACTCACATTTTCCTTGGACCGAAGAGTGTCTACATCTCTACCTTGTACTGTTTTTGTTCTTCTCAAATAATGAACTGGATTTGGAGCAACACTGATACTGACTTCAGTCTTGTCTGATGAAAACCACATGTCCTTAGACAAAACGGACTCAGAGAAACTCATTTGCATTTATTCAGTGGGGACTTCACCACCTTTTGACTCACGTTGTTCTTAGGAGGATTAGGGTCCAATGTCCTCTAGTGAAGTTCCTACACCTTACAAATATCAGTAGGCATTTATACACAGGGAGTTTTTGTGGTCTTTTGGACCCCCTTTCCTTTGGCTTCTGAGCCCAGTACATGACGTATTCAGTCCCTGTGAGAAATCTAGAGTCACACAGTAGCATACACAGGTATGCTACACAGATGGGAGTAGACGGACACCTCAGAGCCACTAATGCAGATGGATGGAGGTGGTGATACTCAATGCTTAGGGTAATAGTAATACAGACATCCTTCGCATAAGTAGGATGGTCTCACACAGGTTGCAATGTCATAGCAGCATCTCCAAATTCCAGACATGGTGAGGTATTTTGATGGGAGATGTACATCCACTTACAGTAAAGCATGCCAACACATCTACTATCAATACTCTGCCAGAGTGCATAATACCCATTTCCAATAGACAATACACAGGATGTCATTACAACAATCTCATTTTGCCTGCATTGAGGCACAATATCACTATTAAGCCCAGCCAAGTGCCAGGATCCAGTCTGCACTCACCCCCTTGTGGCTGCTGTGCTGCCCTCAAATGCCCATCCACCTCAGGTTAGGCCACTGCCAAAATGTGGGCCATTAGGGGGGGTCAGGGCCCGATGAGCACCCTCCCTCGTTGGGAGGACATCCCCAGCTGGGCCTCTGCAGTCTTCCGGGCACAGCATCTCAGGTCTTCTCACCACTTTCTGCAGTAGGTGCTCTGCCGGCTGTGGACCCCCAGGGTCCACACTTGCTTGCCGATGGCACACCAGATCCCTTTTTTCTGATGGGCGTTCACCTGTATGGATGGCACAGACAGAAGCGGAACGTCCGGTACACATTCCCCATAGGAACAGCAGTGGACAATACACATCTAACTCACCAAGTACCCACACATACCCTTCCTCTTGGCTCACACGCCTCTACTCTGTGCATGCACTCCCTCCCCAGTACACTTACCCCTTACACCATCACACAAAACCCTATCACTCATGAAAATGTCATTGGGTTAACCTGTTCCTCTGGTGCCCCATACAGCATCCATACAGGGGTAGGACTCTGGCCACAAGCTTCCCAGCTCTTCTGGGCTGAAGGCTGGGGCCCTATCGCCTGCAGGGTGTGGCATTATGGCTCCCAGAAATAGGACACAGCAGCTCAGCTCATGGAGGTCATGCTTGCAGGAGTGTCAGGAGTCAAGTGAGCAAGTCTGCAGAAAATGGTGGTCACGGCCGCCAAGTATAGGACTGTCACCGCCGGCGTTGATCGCCATTGACCCTGCCTCATAGGCAGGTTATCTAATGAGAAGTTGCACAGCAGTTGGGGCGCCTTCTGCCACAATGACATATGCCGGCGGACTTAGGTCACTCCCAACTGTCCTGTACAACAGGCCAGGCGGATACCATTTTGTGCACATATCATGCCTTGCAGTTTCTAAATAAGTGTGACATACATATTTATGTGCAAAGTGTGGAGTGGGCCTGTGTTGTGCCATCATAGTTTAGCCAATGCATGTGACATGGATGTCACTGTGACACTTCAGCTTGCCCATAATGGTATGTGTCAGCAGTGTGAGGAATGTCTACATTGTTTGGTGTGTGTAATGATGACATGTAATGCTTACATGTGTGAAATACCCATCACTGAGTACACTGTCTACTCTCTATCCTAAATACCCTGCCATGAGGAGAGTGAGACATGCAGCTGTGTACCAACCACTAGTTGACCTTGCAACCACGGAGGACAGGAATGTCATTCAGATTTATCTTCTGAATCATCAAACCATCATGGATCTATGTGCCAGTTGGAGACTGATCTCTTACCTGTCATAAGTAATCCCTATGCCATCCCTCCCACAGTACAAGTCCTGTCAGTGCTACACTTTCCGGCCACTGGGCCCTTTCAGAATACAGTGGGCTTGACAGCAGGGATGTCACAGCCCATGTTCAGTCTTCTGTTGAAGGATGTATTGTGTGCTTTATTGAAACACCTGGACAGCTACATCAGGTTCCCCCAACGTGGAGATATGGCCTATGTGAAGGCAGACTTCTATGATGTGGGACACATCCCTCATGTGATAGGGGCCATAGGTGGCACCCGTATAACCTGGGTCTATCCCAGTGCAAATAAAAAGATGTACAGGAACAGGAAAAACAATCAATTGATCAATGTACAGGTGGTGTGTCTAGCAGACCAGTACATCACACAGGTGACAGCCAAGTTTCACGAATCTGTGCATAACTCTTACATTCTGAGGAACAGCATTGTCCCCACATGATGGCACGACTACACAGAGAGACAGCTTGGCTCATTGGTATGTATGCATTTGGATGTCTGTCTCTGTTATGGCGCCTGTCATCAGATTCTTCCCTATGCCTCTACCTCCATATTCACTGGTCCTACCTTTATACACACAGGTGACTCTGGCTATCCTAACTTTCCCTGTCTGTTGACACCAGTGAGGTACCCTGCCACGGAAGGGAAACTCTGTTTCAATGAGGCCCACAGCAGGATGAGGCGTATAATTGAAAAGACATTTGGCTTTCTGAAAGCCAGGTTCAGGGCCTGGACGTCTCTGGAGGTGCCCTCCTCTACACCCCCCAAAAGGTGTGCCAGATCATAGTTGCCTGCTGCATGCTCCACAATCTTGCCCTGAAACTTCAGATACCATTGCTAGCTGATGATGAGGAGGCAGCTAGACCAGTGGCTGGTGATGCAGACATGGATAGTGATGAAGAGGCAGATGAGGATGGTGCAGCTGACTCTAGGACTGAGCTCATCAATCAGTACTTCCAGTGACATATGGATGTGCTGACTGTGTTTATTCGCAAGTGATGTGTATCCACATTGATTGCTGACAATGGTCCTCCTGATTAGTTTCATCAGTGGTGTTATAATATGTTCCTATCTCTATGTGTGTGCTGGTGTAGGTGAGTGTTTAAATGTGAGGTGCTGAGTTGACATGTATCTTATCTAACATGTGTACTCATTGCAGGCTGCTAATTTCACGTCTCCTATGGACAGACCTGTGTTGAGCTATGTGTCCTGCATCCTCCATTCCTCATGTTATTCCACCCACTGACTGTGTTCTGTAAATCAATGTTTCTGCTACCTGTGCCTTGAGGCATTCATGCTCATTAGCAGTTGGTAACTGTATACAGAATGAAGTTTTGTACATGACGGATGGCAGTTACAGTGTATTGTCATGTCTTTCCTGTGACTGGGGATATATCAATGTCATCTGTTCTGCCCTGCTTTGGTGGCTATCTGCAATGGGCGGGATAACTGAGTACTGCGTATGTGCTTCGTGTGGCACAAAGCCTTCTATCCTGATGTAACTCTGTGTCATGGTCTCTTTTGCAGATTGGATGAATGATTTCACTGTAGCATGTGCCTGAACTAGTCTCTTCCTTACATTTGCCATGGGACATATCTGCTGTACTGTGTATCCTGCAGAGGATGCCTCCTTCTGCTGTCCATTACACTGCCTGTTGGTTTAGGAGGGCATACCCACATCACACTTTGCTGACAAAACAATTGTACATGTTCAAATAAAGACACATTTGCAGTTGCAGTGATCAATAGCGTTTAATAGGCAAACAGGGATATATGAACAAAAAATCAGGTGATGAGTGGGGTCATGATAGTTGTAATTATAAGAGAAGGTGGCACATCTGTAAGTAGCACTGGTCCAGTGTCAAAGGGCTATGGGAAAATGGAGTAATGTCATTAAACAGTCAACAGGGTGTCTAAGTGGCACACAAGAAATCACGAGAGTTTCTCTTTCTGGCAGTGGGTTTTGTCTTGGCATCTGCTCCAGCCAGATATCTGGATGGACGTCCTCATTTGCGGGGGGTTCATCAGCTACAGGGGCCTGTGGTTCCCCTGGCAGGGCCTCCATTCCACTATCGGCGGCTGATGTGAATGATTCAGTTGTTATGGGGCTAGGGTAAGGGGCCTTCTGTTGGGTGGAGGAAGCACGCAGAGTGGTGTTGAGGTCCCTGACTACCCCTGCAATGGAGGCCAAGGTGGCATTGTGGGCCTGCCACTGTTGCATGACCTCCTGGTGGTATTCCCTATGTGACCTTTGGTTTTCCCCCAACAAGGTGATAATCTGGCCCATCCTGGGATTGTTGGTATGGTCCCAGGCCTTGGGAGATGTTTTTTTGGTCAGTTGAGCCCCTTGGGGGCCCCATCCTCTGGCCCACAGGTTCCCTCCCACTCCCCCTGCCCCCCTGTGCCTGTACCCCAGGCACAGTGTGCCCACTCCCAGTGTCACCAGGACTTTCATTGTCTTGAATGTGAGGGGTCGACTCAGGTCCCGGTATTGTGGGGCACACTATTGATTGAACTGTTCTTGGGACACAGATTTTGCGACGAAGGGTTGGCTGTGCTGTTGATGCCAAAGGGTAGGGGGGTTTATGTGGGCAGTGTGAGGCAGGGATTGGTGGAATTACCAGATGTCCCAGATGGGCCAGGTAGGCTGTCAATGTCCAGACATCCAGAAGCATTGTCCTCACTGGGGCCTTCATTCTGAGGAGGGATGGCTGTCTCTGGCACCCTCTTCAAGGTAGCAGTGGCAGGGGTACCTGTGGATGGAGTGAGAGAGAGTTACATGGTGGAGGTGTGATTGGCTGTCTCTTTGTCTGATGCATACAGTGTCTTGACATGATTCCCAGCAATGACAATGACAGATGCTGCACTGCACTGCATGCATTGTTTGTGGATAGTGGATTGTGACATGTGTACCATGCTCCATTAAGGATTGGTGTTAATCTGGGTAGGTAACTTTTAGTGGGTGGGTGGGTTCAGGTCCTGTGTTATGGTTCACATGGCAGGTATGCCCTGTTTGCTCGTGGCAAATCAGGCTTGTTAGACGTGGGGGGGAATGCTGTAGATTGCAGCATGGGATCCAAGTTGGAAGAGGGATGTGTTGGTAACTTGTCCTGTGTGTTCATGTGGTACCTGGTGTTAACATTCTTACTTTCTAGCCCATGTTCAGTCCATTTCAGGATTGTAGAACTGGATAAGTAGCCATTTAGTTTGGTACAATGCTGTGGCTGTGTTTGGCCTTATTTGCCATTGTGTAGTGCCATTGCATTGCTGTCATTGCCATGTAGTGGTCCTCAGTCAAAACATCCAGTTGGAGTAGCTAGTGCAATAGTCATACATGCAAAAGTTGTGCTGTGAAGTGGACATAGCAGGTTTGGCTGTAGATGGGCTACTGCATTGTGGGAGTCATAGTGTTTGTTATTGGCACTGCTATCCGTGCATTTTCCAGGGACTATGTGGACATTGTGGCTGGGTGGTGGTATGTCATGCAGGAGAGGGGCATTAGGTGATTAGGTAGAAGGTGTAGTGGAAGATAGAGTGAATAGGGGAGTGTTTGGGTGGTGCGGAAGCATGCTGGATGGGAGTAAGTTGTGCCAGGGAAGTAGTAGTTACTTACCAGAGTCCAGTCCTCCGGGTATTCAAGTCAGGCCCTCTGGATCCAGGATGTCCAAGATCTTCTCCTCCCATGATGTGAACTTTGAGGGAGGATGTGGGGGCCTACCGCCAGCCTTCTATATAGCAATTTGGTGTCTCAATGTCATGGAACTAACCTTCCCCATAGGTCGTTCAACCTCTTCCTGATGTCCTCCCTTGTGCATGGATGGTTGCCTACTGAGTTCACCCTGTCGACAATTCTCTGCCATAACTCCATTCTCCTGGCAATGGAGGTTTGCTGGACCTGTGCTCCAAACAGTTGTGGCTCTACCCTGACAATTTCATCAACCATGACCCTCAACTCATTGTCTGTGAAGTGTGGGTGCTTTTGATGGGACATAGTGGTGGTTGTGTTGTGGGTGGGGGTGGGTGTTGTGTGTGTAAGGGTGCAGTGTAGGGTGCTTGGTAGGGTGGAATTGTTTGCGATGGTTGGTTGTGGTGTTTGTGTGTAGTCATGCTGTGTGTACTATGTTGTTTGAGCAGGCGTTAAAAGAGGCACACTATTGCAATGAGCCTCAATGGGCTTTGCAGGATTAGCATCAACATTGTTTACGCTATTCCTTCAAAGCTCCTGACTAGCGTAAAAATTATGAAGCTAGTCCCCTAACTACCATCATCGTGTGCCATATTTTAAAGACTGCGCACACATATTGCCATTAGGGGGCACTAAGGAGCGCAAGAAAATCGGTGCTTCAATGTGTGCAGCTCCACTTTTCTTAAATATGTCCCCTTGTTTTTACGTGTCCTCACTACACTGAGAGGCAAGTGTAGAAAGGATTATACTTAGCCCAGTTTGCAGAGCTGTAATTTGACACATACCATGACATCATTGGAAAGCAACCTGAACCCTCACAGTAATGGCCCAGCTGCCCCTGCCTGCTCCATGGCTCCCCAAATGCTGTCTAAGATGGGGGCTTGCCTTCCACTATCAAATAGCGATGATTTTTGCTTGGTGCCAAGTTAGCCAGGGAAAGGTGCATAGTGTGCAGGTTCACTTTTCAGATATCAGTAGTGTTGACGGGAACCAGTCTCAGATTCAGCACCAATGGGTAGATGTGTTGGCACAAGAAGGGTCCTCGCTCCACCACTTTGGAATCGAGGTTGCTGGAGAAGTTTGTGAGTACATTCAACTTGAGATGTTAGCCTGCTGGATATGAATTTTGTGTTCCTATGCTTTGATTTTCTGATTTTACCAGTGTACACGTAGTGTAGACCTGCCTCTTTTTGCATTTTCTTCCCAGACCTTTCATCTGCTTACCTTTTAGTTGTTTTTTATGTGTCACACTTAAAACCAGGGGCAAAATGTTCATGTAGTCTGTATCATTTATAAGATGTTTTAAACCTCTGAATTTTAGTTGTTATTTGTAATTTTATTGATGATGTAATTAGCAGAATTTGTAATTTTTTTTTTTCATTCACAGGGGGATATACAATGCTCACCATGTTAGACTACATTTTTGCCTTCCATTGCCTACTTGTCCCTTACCCCCACCTATCTTGTCAGTCACCCCATCCAGAGGTCCATGCATACACGTAACAACTTCCCAGAGCAGATCATAAACATGTGCCTTAAACCCCATGGAACTGGAAGTGCCATGTGGTTTTGTCACTGAAAAAATCTGACCTACATAGTAATTTACCATCCCACAGGATTTAACCTGTAATTGCAAGGTATGCGAGTGGATTTCCCAGAAAGTAATGGTAGAATTGCATGCGATTTCATCATGGTTAGGTACAGTACAAATCAGAATGTGGGGCTTGGTGTCGCAGATTCATCTGTATAGGATTGTGGTGGCAACATATTTTTTAAAATGATGTGTTGGCCATACTTCTATAAGCTAGCGTCCCTCAGCATCAAAGATGGAATTTGAAAGTCATTTAACACTAGTATGTTAGATTTCCAATGTTTTTTTTTAAGAAGGATTATGCAGTTTGGAAAATAATGCAGCCATCCAACCTTTTTTTCATCAAGGATGGACAACTCTTCAGCATGAATGATGGTCTTCATTTTGGGTAGAGAATGATTTTGTATTTAGTTTTTGTATGAATAACAATGTTCATTTTTATCTGTAAGGTGGTTGTATGTCAGAACATCAATAACATAACTATTAGCTGACTTATATATTATGGCCGGAGTTTTGCTTATAAAATATTGCGCAATTAGGTGTAGATTTCTTTAAACACATTATATGTGGCAGATTATATTAATGCTGCAGTAAACACAGAACATGCCAGTACTATATCATCAACATAAAGTAACATGAAACTTATGAAATATACATTATAGTCTTTTGACCTTAATCCTAGTGAGGCAATTGATCCTTATCAATTTGGACAAAAACATTTGTTCTCACTTTTCATGATATATAATTATCATTATTTTAAAAAAATTAGGTTTCCATGTTTTGATAAAATCATTTGGCAAAACTGGGTACTTTAAGGAGCATTTCTAAATTTTGTAATATATCATGTATGTGAATACTACAGCTTTTACTTATAGAAATATGTATGTATCTGAAAGCAGGTAACCACAGCTTAAAAGTAAAGCTCATTTGTTGCGCTCAAAACATAATTTACTAAACATACTATTTAGTAAAAATATTATTTTTACTTTCTTCACCTGCTAGTTATACTGAACCTCTCAATATATGTACAGTGTTTGATGTACATCTTTTCCTAGTCATTCATCATGTGCATGAGGTAATGTTACAGTAAAATGCATTGCATTGTGAGACTGTGCACTCATATTATGTCATCCTTAGTGTTTGTGAGGTTGTGCCTGTGCCACATGCAAATTGTGCTTGAAGATACATGACATACATGTTGGAGAGCGAATAGGGGGATGTCCAACAGTGTCTGTTATTGAATATACATGACGTAAATAATTGATTAACCTAACCCTCCCTTCCCATTCCTTGGGGGTAATGCACCACTTCTGAAAGGTAAAGTGGCACCCTTTGCATCAGATGCCATTGTTGTAAGATTGAGTAATAGACGTTTTTGAGACTGAAGGATTAACCTTTCTTACATAACAAAGCAAGGGCTCAAGTACAGTGTATATGATAGTTATTTCTCCACTCACCATCAAATACCCCAACTTTCCATTGTTGGAAGATCTACATTTTGGGCACCGTATTTCTACAAAACATTGTATCAGCGTCATTCTTCTCCCTTCCCTACCACTTCCTCTAGTGAAGACAAATTGTGTTGGGATACATTTAAGCCTTAGATTCAATTGTTTTTATCAAATTGTTCAGTCAATTAGAATGCCTAAACCTTTAATAGCCTGGTGAAACGTTACTAAAATGTCACTTACATATTCTTTCCATCTTTATAAGCAACTTCCATTCTGTGTGTCTCTAACAATGAAATTCACTAAGGACAAATAATGACTGGAAAATGTCATGCAATCAATAATACTGCTACTCAGAAATGTTTTAGCTGAATAGACTGTCTCCGTCAACACTCTAGTCAACATAAGAGCTTGAGAATGATAAACATTGTTGTCAATATAATAAAGTGGTGTACAGCAGACTATAGTCCATCTTCGACATTTACCTGTTTACCTAAAGTGAAAGAGTATAAAAGATTACTTAGACAAGCTCCCCCTCTACCTTTGTTCATGATATAATTGGAGTACATTTTTTAAAGATCATTTTAATACTGTGAAGAATCTCTTCTTACACTCTGCACATTGGACCACTGTTATGCCCATTCAAGATAAGTATGATCCTCTTTCTTCATATTTTGAAGGAGTACACTTAGGGCCAGATGCACATAGCTTTTTTCTTGTTGCAAATGGCATTCGCAGAATTGGGACGTTTACAACAAGAAAAAAGCATTTTGCTATGTACAAACCCTATTTTTCAATCTGGTGATCTAGTTACTGAAACACAAAATAGATTTGCGAGTCACTATTTGGAAAGGTCATGCCAAGAGCATCCATTCCAAATAGCGAGTCACAGTGGGGTGTATGATTTTTTTTGTGACCACAATTTTAGACTCAAAACAATCGCAGTTACCACCAATTTCAAACTGGTGGTAACCCATTTGTAAATGGGAAGGGGTCCCCGCGGGACCCCTTCCACTGTGTGAATGGATGTGGAAATATTTTTTCAGAGACCACTGCCTACTCTGAAAAAATGAAACGGAAACGTTTCATTTTACTTTTTAAAATGCATCCCGTTTTCCTTTGAGGAAAACAGGCTGCATTAAAAAAAAACTGCTTTATCTAAAAAGGAGTCACAGATATGGTGGTCTGCTATCCCCCTAGCATGCCACCATTACTGTGAGTGCAGCCATTTCCAATGGGGTCGCAAATTGCTACCTACCTCATGAATATTGATAAGGTAGGTCATTTGCAACTCCGTTGGGAATCTCAAACAGTGTCAGTTACACTGTTGTACAGTTGGTTTTGCAACTTGCAATATGCGACTCCTACATCTGGCCCAAGTGACTTGTGCTTCTCCTGAGACATAAATTTATGTTCACATTACTTTTCTTACTGGAATTTCTTGCAAAAATGTAAAAGAAAAAATTAAATATAAAGATTGTGCTGAGTGTGTTCAAGCAGGCTTTTCGTCTTAGTGACTTGAATGTATTCCTTTTGGCCTTTAGAAATGATTGCCAAATTATCTTGGATTTTGTCAACATTGTGGACATACTTCTGTAGAGCCACCTTGCATGTCCAGTTCTTCTGAATTGCCATATCAAAACCTTCTGTTATGTCAATCCTCCATAGACATTAGGCGACAGGTCTGCCACCTCGTTAATCTCCTTTCTGACTATCATACTAAGCTTTATTCATTACCTTGCTCCACATAAAGACTTAGGCCCATATTTATACTTTTTTGCTTTGCATTTGTGTCATTTTTTGATGCAAAATCGGCACAAAGTTACGAAATACAATTGTATTTTGTAGGTTTGCGCGGCTTTTGCGTCAAAAAGTGGCGCAAATGCAGTGCTAAAAAAGTGTAAATATGGGCCTTAATTTTTGAAGTACTATAGGAATCATTCATCACTAACAACATTTAATACTTTTCTTACAACAAAATCAATTTCAATAGACGAGATAATTTCTCAACCCTGTCTAACATTGATGGTATGCATTTTCTAATCTCATTAAATAAAAGGCCAGGACCTTTGAGCGACAGTTTTTAGAACTGACATTCAGTAGATGCCAACAGAATGAAGAATAATTCAATTAAGGGCAGATTTAAGAAAAGTGGAGCTGCACCTAGTGCAGTGCCACTTTCCTTGCGCCACTTAGCGCCCCCCTACCGCCACCATGCGTGCCCAGTATTTTAAATACGGCGCACCATGGCGCAGGGTAGGGGGCAATAGCATAATTTTTTTTTTACGCTGTTGATGTACTCTTAAGAAGTAGTGCCAACATTTTGGCGCTACCCCTGCAGGGTACATGGGGCCCACTACAGATAATGATATGCCTCCTTTTAAAGCCTGTTCTGAGCAGCCGTTAAAAATGCCTAAAAAAATGGCGCAAGGAAATCTCCTGGATTTCCTTGCTCCATTTTTTTGAGTCCCCCTCAATGAGTGAACGCCCCCCTGAATACATTATACATTATGCCTGGCGCAAGCATGAGATAGCATGGCCATGCATTGAGGCACTTTGTAACTATGGCGCAAGGAAAACGTGACTTTAGCACTGTCTCAGGGTAAAAAATCACACCATGGCAGCGCTGAGGTGTCGCTAGGGGCTCTTAAATATGCCCCTCAATATAAAATTCAACAAGAAGTGCTTATCTTTGGGGGCCCTCACACTCTATGATGTTTCATAGCTCTCTAAGGTAGGCCGAACCTCTAATCTATCAAAATCTGCAAGACATTCTGGTGGTCATTCTGACCCTGGCGGTCTTTGACCGCCAGGGCGGAGGACCGCGGGAGCACCGCCGACAGGCCGGCGGTGCTCCAATGGGGATTCCGACCGCGGCGGTAAAGCCGCGGTCGGACCGGCACCACTGGCGGGGTCCCGCCAGTGTACCGCCGCCCCATTGAATCCTCTGCGGCGGCGCAGCTTGCTGCACCGCCGCGGGGATTCCGACCCCCCCTACCGCCATCCAGATCCCGGCGGTCGGACCGCCGGGATCCGGATGGCGGTAGGGGGGGGTCGCGGGGCCCCTGGGGGCCCCTGCAGTGCCCATGCCACTGGCATGGGCATTGCAGGGGCCCCCGTAAGAGGGCCCCTACATGTATTTGACTGTCTGCTGCGCAGACAGTGAAATACGCGACGGGTGCAACTGCACCCGTCGCACAGCTTCCACTCCGCCGGCTCGATTCCGAGCCGGCTTCATCGTGGAAGCCTCTTTCCCGCTGGGCTGGTGGGCGGTCTGAAGGCGACTGCCCGCCAGCCCAGCGGGAAAGTCAGAATTACCGCCGCGGTCTTTCGACCGCGGAACGGTAATCTGACGGCGGGACTTTGGCGGGCGGCCTCCGCCGCCCGCAAAGGTCAGAATGAGGGCCTCTGTGTTAATTTTGAATTATTTACTGTTTTCCATGATTATATCAATTAATTGTTAAACTTCTCTCTATGTAGTCCTACCCAATTACCTCATATAACTCCACACCCCTGATCCAATACTGGGCTGACTTTGATTTTTTCCCAGGGCTGTTCTTGTTACCGAGTCTGCCCCGATAAACACAAAAGATGACTATACCTGACAGAATAATATGCCACTTAGAATAATATGCGAAATGAACCCTTGCCCTTCATGCATCAAAGTAAGACCGGTATGGTATGGACCAGAGATTATTCCCTTAATTTTCTTCTGTGACCAAAATGTTGAGCAAGTATATTCAAATCATAAAAAATAAACATAACAAACTGCAACAGAAGCGTAGGTACACGAGAACATAAAAATGCAATCTGCATCGTACACAAAAACCCAAGGTTTCAAGGAACACCTGGAGGAATGGGGCATATTGATGCAGGCCCACAATTGTAGAAAGGGCTGATGGACGGAAACAGATTCAAAATAATGGTTAAAAATAAATTTAGTGTCAAACTTTTCTGCTGCCTTTTAGCCCAACCCGTTGGAAAGACGTTTTGAAGCAGCTACTGTTTTGGCTTCTCAGCTTCATCCTTGTTTCAGTTTCATCGCGTCAACTCGATTATGCCGTAGTGGACTTTGGACAGGACTGGTGACAATGAAATCAATGAAGCTCAAAAGAGGTAGCTCAGGTTCAACAATTCCACAGGCTCATGAAAAAAGGTGTAGGGCTCGCAGTGGAGATGTGGGCTCATTGGCGGAAATGCTTCAAAGCCAGTAATCAGAAGCAGCTGACGCAAGGAAACGAAAAGGGTAGGATTTTCAAAAAGCTGTAAAAAAGGATTCTGAGGATGATTGAGAGCCAGTGGTCAGCTCAAGCTGAGAACAGACAGAAAATGAACATGGGAGCCAGAAAGGGCATAGATGAATATAATTATGGACATGGGGATGATTCAAGGCTAGAAGTTGAAGGTGAGAAATGAACACAAAATTAGGGGTACAACAAATGAACCAGGGGATAGCTCTCAGTCAGCAAGCTTCAAAAATAAAGCGAAAGGCACAATTCCATATCAGCAGAAAACAGCTTCACATCCTGGTCAGTTCAAGCATGTGTGACTGATATCCGCAGATTTTGGTGACACATTTATAAACTTTTTCTCAATGAAAACAAATCGAGGAAAGAACACATGATAAAACAAAACTTCAGATAGGCACTAACTAGAAGATGTCGGACTCTTCTGGTGGGAAACGATGCAAGATGTCCTAGAATATTTGTCAAAGTAAGCTAGGATAAAATGGATGAATTACTCTATTCTGGGTTCCTGCTTTGTAGTGCCAGCTTTGGAACGAGGCTACCTTACTAGAATAGGGAGGCTCAATTGTGCAATGCACTGCATGGAATAATACAATGTCTTTGCATTAAAAAAAATCATGTAATTAATACTAAGGCTGAAGTGTGCTTTATGCAGCCATAACAATGGAATCACAATTGTTAATATGTGGTACATGAAGATTTGCATTCTCAGGCCTCGCCCTTTTCCACCGTGAAATGAAAATTTACAAAAATCTGATAGCATAAACCTGATTATTTTATTTTTAAGTTCTTCATTGTTACCACATTATCATCCTCATCATTAGTATTAGGGAGTTAAGCATGGACAAGGCCTTTATTTTTGTAAGCACATTTGAGTATACACAAAATTAGGTTAGTCAGAATATACTGGGTTATTTTGATAAGAATACGTTATTACTGATAATACTATTTTAAAAAAACGTCAATACCAATTCCCAAATATTCCAATTGACCAAGACCAGATGCCACTCACTCTGAAGTCTAAGACATTTTCAATCTCATGTAATTTCCTTACGATACACTAGATATGATTAATCTGTTCCTGGATACAGATGGGAGTGCTGAGAAGATGAGTGCATCTATGAGTGACCCTATTATGACACAAACACCCTCTTAGCTGCAAGGACACAGTTGAGAGCTAATCTGTTCTACAGCATTTTTGTTTTCTTGGCATAAAGTTTATTGGATAGCAGACTTAAAAAACGTCAGTGGCATGAGATTCTTCTTCCACCGTTTGACCAATGAGTCTCACCTCTCTGTTCGTCTACCCTACACCATAATTGATTAACAAAATATAAAGGACTACAGGCCTAATTTAGATTTCGGCGAATGGGCTACTCGGCCACAGAGTGACGGATATCCAGTCTGCCGAAATATAAATCCAATTTTCCCTATTGGATTTATATTTCGACGACAGGATATCCACCACCGTTGTGATGGAGTAACCCGTCAGCCAAAATCTAAATCAGCACTTAATCTTGGTGGAGGGAAATACTCCGTCACAAACGTGATGGATATCCTGTCCACTGTATTACAATCCTGTTACATCCTACGAGATTGTAAAATGGCGGATGAGATATCAGTTACGTTTGCGACAAAGGATTCCACCTGTTGTTATCTAAATCAAGCCCCAAGTTAATTTCAGAGACTTCAGGGTGTCCCCATCATCACTTGAGAGGTTGAATTTCAGAATATCTCATGGAAAAGACTACAGAACCTGCCCAGTAGACCTGAGTCCAGTTTTGTGGCAGCCAGGGATAGGGTTTGCTAGTGCAGATGAAATGTGAATTGTCCTTTTGATATTGACATTAGACAAACAGCATGCCAGTGGGAAGTTGGTATTCATAGGGGGGTACTTTGTGATCTATAGCCTCTAAATCAGTGTGACATTCACTTTGGCCCTCACAGACACTCAAGTCAGTGGTTTCTTAATGTTTACAAAACTGTTCCTGTCCTTAAATAGCAAGGTGGGTGACGTCAGACTGATAATAATTATAATGATTGTTAACATCTTTGAAGTTATACTGAGACTCGGGTGTGGTGCAAGCACATTCCAGCAGCCACGTCCTGTGGTAAAACAGATAAAGGCAAGTTATGTTTTTTTCTGAGGGGCACCATGATCAAAGGCACACCCTCCAAACCCTAAGCAAGAAAGTACATGCAAATCCAGCATGAAGAAAGATTAATCATTTGGTGATATTTCTCAAGCAACAAGTAGGTGTTCTCATATACAGGAGCAGCTCTGCTCAAGGACAGGTGTGGTATAGTTTTTCTTTCCAACAAGTCCCTTTTAAACAACAGTGAAGAATCACACCAGAAGCCAGAGGTTGATGCAGCAGCAAAGAAAGCCGACCAGATCCTCAGTGGGATCTAGTATCCAGGAGATTGCAGTTTACCTCTGACAGAGGTGGCATCTATGAGAGCTGATGGACACATCACTGTGCAGCTGTGAAGAGGCAAAATAGGTTTGAACTTGGAGATCAGGCCTACTTGCTGGAGGCAATGAAAATAACCTCAGCAGTTCAGGCAGAGGGCCCTAGTATGTGGCTTGGTGCAGGTCCTAAGATTGGCACCATTGGTGTCTCCGGGAGGTGCAGCAAGCTGGTGTTGAACCGTGCCAGCAGTCTATAATGTTAATATTGATGTTAATGTTGAAGAGATTTAAAGAGTGCGTGTTTACCCGGAGGTGTCTTGGCTCTAGCTTGACTCAGAAACAAGTAGAAAGTGACCCTTAGTTATAGCTTTTAGCGCCTTCCTAAAGGACGTCAGAGAGGGCAAGGCCCTGATATGTGGAGGAAAATGATTCCAGAAATTGGTTTCCCCTGTAATGAAAGTTATTTCTCCCCAGTTCATCCTTTGGAATCTGGGGATTACCATTTTGTTTGGCCCTGGGGGAGCGCAGGTTTCAGCATGGTTCATAACACTCAAAAACCTGCCTCATAAACTCCGGACCAGTGTATTGCAAGGCCCTATGGGCAATACAGAGAGCCTTGAATTTGATACAACTTCTGACTGGCAACTAGTGTAGCTTATAGATTGCATGGGAAAATGACTGAAATTTGGGAAAACCCAATAGAAGCCTAGCTGCCGCCTTTTGCAGAGACTGCAATCTATTCAGATGTTGCAAATTTATAAATATATTGGGTGTTACCATATTCAGGATTAGAGAAGACTGAAGCAATGATGACAGTTTCTTTTGGTATTAGCTGGAATATATGGGATAATTTGTTTTAACATCCTCAGGGTGAAGAATGAGGAGGAAACTATTGCATTGACCTGGTTGCCAAAGTTTAGTTCATTATCAATGTCAATTCCTAAATTCTTTGCCTTAGTCCTGGGGATGGGAAGAGGTCCCAGTTCCTCCTGCCACCAGGATTGGTTCCCAAATAGCAGTGAGGTTTCTGAATAACACAACCTCAGTCTTTCCTGAGTGTAGCTTTAGGCAATGTTTGTTTATCCATAGACTAATTGCATGCATACAGTCATGGAATTTGGTGCAGATGATATCATTGTTAAAAACCTGACACCACAATTTGATTGTCATCAACGTAGTAGGTTAGGGAGAAGCCAAAGGTTTTCAACAGAGTAGCAAGCCTTTTAAGTATGCGTTGAATTGCATCAGACTGAGCGAGGATCCCTGTAGGACCCACGAGGAAGAGAGAAAGGAGTGAAGACATACTGATTAAGAGCCATAGTTTGCCAGTTAGAAATTAAGACACCAAGGCAATAGCCTTATCTTTAATCCCTAGCTCATAATTAGATCATAACACATTGTGGGTGTGCTGGTAATGAGCTAGATCAGATAAGGACCATGCCAGAATGGCTGCAGGGCAGACTTCATATGATGGATTTGGATATACCAAGTACCTGAGCTGGAGGGTGTGGCAAACTTCAGATGAACAGTCAAGAAAAGCAGCTTGAACCTAAGAATAGAAACCAGAGAGACAGCAAATACGTTTTCTGAAGTGTTGGAGGACAACATCATTATATTTTCTTTTATCTTGGCACTTGTAAAGTGTATAGCTACCTGATGGGCCTCCCAACACTAGCATTACCATACCTGACTCAGAATCTTCAGCTCTTAACCAAATAACACTGTCTAAAGCTGTTTCCTAAAACTTAATTCATCCTTGTTCTTTCCTAGTGTTACAGGTACAGCATTCCACAATTTAGGAGCTAAATAGCAATATAGTCCTCTGCATCTTGATGTATTGATCTTAGGAACTTTTAATAGCCCTAGAGCGGTGGAATGTAATGATCTACTCAAACTGTAAGGGCTGATCAAATGCTATAGTATCTGATGTAATAACTTATGCAGCACCCAACGGGGTATGCATAGAGCCTTAATCTCAATCCTTTTGCAAACAGTCAGATAATGTAAGGATGCCAATCCACTAGAAACACCATAGCGTTTAGGTAGCTTCAGTAGTATCTGTGCAACTGCATTTTCTATCACTTGTAGTCTTTTGAACACAAATGAGGACTGCCCATGTTACCATAACCCAATCTTGATTTCACTATTCCTTGCACCACCACTCTAGGCGTTGAGCTAGGTAACATGTTCAACACTTTTCTAAGTTTCCGTAATAGCCCAAAGCAGCTTGCAGCTAATTTCTTGGACTGAAACTCTAATGAGAGCTAGCTATTGATCCAGATGACCAGACATTTTTCCCCTGATTTAGGCATAGGATGATCCCCTAAAGAGTCTTTCCAGCTTAGTTCAGACCAGATAGTGGATTTATTGGATTTATTTCCTACTACTAGCACTTCAGTTTTGTCACCATTTAATTTTAAGCAGGTAGCAGATAACCATGATGCTACTTCTTTAAGGCACGCATTTAGTAGTTGCTCAGCATTTTGCATCAAGATACAGACGGTGAGATCCCCAAGTGCTTCATAGCAAATTTCATAGGAGAATGAACTATTTAAATAGTTATTTTGCATTGTCAATCTTCGTGCCAAGATGGATGGCTCGAGACTCTCTTACAGCAGTTGTATTTTTTCACTGATTTCTTGTAGTTTCGTTTTGTAAAGCTGCATAACATTTTTTCCACTTCCAGGAGCTGTCATATTGGATCAAAGGGCCCGCCTGTGCAGCCTGCCAGTTTTGTGCATTCTCAAAGGAATGAGTTTATCGAGGGAGTCTTTTGTCCAGTCCCCAAACTTTAAGATCATGTCTGATATTTCACAGTTTGCTTTGGGGATAGAGTTTAGGAGGGTGGTGTATGAACCAGCTGCTGTCAATTTTGCTGAACATCACCCTAATCTTGGCTGTTGACAGGTATACTTTTCATTTCTTCTCTATCAAGGAAGAACGGATTGATCTAATTATCTGACCAGCATACTGGAAAAATGGCTTCTGACCTCATATTAAGAATGTTAGTAAAAATAGGGTCAGGGAGGTGCTCTTTTTTGTGTGTGGGATCCATTGTCAATTATGTGAGCTAACTAGCAGAAAGATACTGTATTAAGTTACACTTTTGCATCCACTGTCCTCAAAGTGTAGGTTTAGCTCACCCAATGAGAACACAGGGCTGATTGCAGAGGCCCCCTAACTTTTTGCCCCCATTTTCCCCTTTTTGCTGGTATTTTCCTGACTCTGATGGTGCCCTGGGTACTGCTAACCAGTCCCAGGGCCTGTGCTTTGTGTAAAATCAGTATGCAAATTAGGCTAATTATAATTGGCTAAGTCAACCTACCTATAAGGCCCTAGTATAAGGTAGGGCATGTAGGTTTAGGGACCCCAGCATAGGTAGTGCACCCATAGGTGCACTGCTGAAGTGCCCAGTGTCATTTTAAAGGCAGGCCTGCCTTGCTGGCTGCTTTTAAATTAAAGTTATATGCAAATTCGACTTTGGAATTAAAAGTAGTTCCAAAGTCTTAAACTACCTTATTTTTACATATAAGTCAGCCCTAAGGTGTGCCCTCTGTGCCCCTAGGGCTGGGTGCCATGTAACTATAAGCAGGGACCTTATAAAAATAGTTTTATAAGCCCTGGTGAGGTAAAAACAGCCAAATTTGTTTTTCCCTCACTGTAGTGAATGGCCTTCGTAGGCTAGAATGGGGAGACTTTATTTTAATTTCAAAAGTCCCCTTAAGTGACAGATACAAAGAGTTTGGTATCAAATTAATTGCTATTATAAATCCCACAACTTCCAGTTGTGGGATTTAATATAACTTGTTCAGGTAAAGAGTTTTAAACTGTACCTGAAAAGTTGCCAACTTCAGCCCTGCATTGTTTTTGCTGCTGTGGTCTGATTGGCCAGCCTCTGGCAGCCTGGCCAGGCTGCCTTGATGAGGTGTGAAGTGGCCTGGCTTCACACAAAGAGATGTGCCTGTGGGAGGGGATTTCCCCTCAACAGATGGTGAGGCAGGAAGGGGGAAGGCTGCCAAACTGGTCTTCAAAGACAGAGAAGGACATTTGGAGCAACCCAGCAACACCCCCACATCCTGCAACCCCAGACAACTAGGTGCCCCCTTGATTAGATTAGGAGAGGGCAGGAGAGGGGTGTGCTTATGATTTTTAGCCACACCAGTGGGTGGGCTCAGCCAGATGTAACCTCCAAAAATCACTTTCAGCCATGATGGATTTTTGAGGAATGTTGCCTCCTGGGATTGATTTGTGCCACACTTCCTAGGAAGTGGTCATCAAAGGGGGAAGGACCCTGCACCTGATTGAAGAATCAGGCCCCCCCTGTTTTTCACCCAGGAGCAAGGATGAAACTGGCAGACCTGCACCCACACCTCAGTTCCCTACCACATCCAACAAGGAAGAACTACAGAAGAAGAAGGATTGCCCTGCTGGACCCCTGACCTGCACCTGGAACCTGCACTCAGAAGGACTGCACCAGCTGCACACTTGCGCTTCACGCCAAGAAGGACTTTGCCTGGCTTCAACTGGTTCAAGGAGGGACTCCCTGTTTGCTACAGGTAAAAAATTGCTAACCAGAGTCCCCTGCACCAACTCCTGAAGAAACTGACCAGCTGACCACTGTCCAGTGGCCAAAAAGGAGTTTGCACCAGATGCATTCTGGGAGTTCTAGTCCGCACCCCCAAGGATCATCTCAGAGCTTCTGGACCCTTGGGGTGAGCTGTGGACCTCAAAGGAACCTTAAAAGAACACCTGGGAGAAGCCCCAGAAGTTTGGAGAAGTTTGGAGTACTTTTGAAAAAAAGCTCCATAGAGGGACCTACCCGCCGCGACAACTCTAGCCGGCTTGCCTCAACCGCGACCCGGCCTGATTTGCAGGTTCGTCCAGGTGAAGAAAATCTCCCAAAAAGAGACTAAGGCGGTCATTCTGACCGCGGAGGGCAGCGGTAGCCGCCCGCCATGCGGTCACCACAAAAGACCGCGGAGGCCATTCTGGCTTTCCCGCTGGGCCGGCGGGCGCCCGCCGAAGGAGCGCCCGCCGGCCCAGCGGGAAAGGCCCTGCAACCCAGAAGCCGGCTCCGAATGGAGCCGGCGGTGTTGCAGGGGTGAGACGGGTGCAGTTGCACCCGTCGCGATTTTCACTGTCTGCTAAGCAGACATTGAAAATCATGCTGGGGCCCTGTTAGGAGGCCCCTGCACTGCCCATGCCAGTGGCATGGGCAGTGCAGGGGTCCCCAGGGGCCCCACGACACCCGTTCCCGCCATCCTGTTCCTGGCGGTAAAAACCGCCAGAAACAGGGTGGCGGGAAGGGGGTCGGAATCTCCATGGTGGCGCTGATTCAGCCCAGACAGGGGAAATCCGGCGGGAAACCGCCGGATCCCCTTTTCTGACCGCGGCTTTACCGCCGCGGTCAGAATGGGCAGGGAAGCACCGCCAGCCTGTTGGCGGTGCTTCCGTGGTCATCCACCCTGGCGGTCGATGACCGCCAGGGTTGGAATGACCCCCTAAGTCCGAAGGTAAAATGTTGACTGGGACCTCCCAGCCAGTGTATTTGAGGAGGGCTCCAAGGACGTCGGATCAAGATCCAGGTTTACCCCGGTAGAAGGATATTCACCTCAAAAAAACGATGAAGTCCGAAGGTAAAAATCTCCACCGAGGGCTCCCGCGACGCATATCAGGAGAAGAGTTCCAGGAGGTCGGATTGGACTGGCAGGTTTGTACCGCTGAAGAAAATCTTCAGAAAAAAGACTAAGTCCGAAGGTAAACTTTTGACCGAGGCCTCCCGCGAGCTGTAGCCGTGCAGGGCTCCATTGCGGTCAGCCTTAAACTTTGACTTTTCCCCGGTTGAGGTACAACCAGATGACCCGATTGGCGCTTTTTGTTTCTAGGCGCTAAAAAAACAATAATTCTTTAAAAATTCATATCTCCGGTTCCCCTTATGCGATTTTATTCATTTTTGTGTCATTTTAAAGATACAAATATAATCTATGTTTATGAATTGGTTTTGGATTTTTAAACTGTTCCCTGTGTTTTATTTAATTACTGTTTTGTGATATTTGAATGCTTTACACTCTGTCTCCTAAGTTAAGTCTTGTCGCTCGTTGCCAAGCTACCAAGGTTTGAGCTGGGTTTAATTTACTGAAACCTAACTGGACCTAAGTGAAGGTTAGTGGCCTATTGCTAAGTATAGGTACCTACCTGGCCTTACCAATAACCCATTTTCCAAAAATACTGTATTAAGTTCTTTACACTTTCGCATCCACTGTCCTCAAAGTGTAGGTTTAGCTCACCCAACTGGGTCGAGTTTGCCTTTTGCAGGCTCTGTTCAGCCAGGATATCTGGCAGGGCCTGTATAACGCGGGTAGTTGTTCAAGGTGGACGGTATGCCAGCACTGAAAAAGTAAAGGTCAGGGATAACTCTATAGAAAAGAAGAGGCTTTCATATCCAGAAATGTTAATGAGGTAACTTTGGCACTCATGTCTCCTCTATAAACTATGGCAACCCCACCACCCATTTTCATTTTCTTGATTACATCTGGCTATAGAGTAGCACTGTGGGATAGTCACTATTACCTCAGGCAGAGACTCTTCTCTAAGCCACGTTTCTGTTAAGAATAAAGGGCCAGATGTAGGAAGCCTTTTGCGCCTCGCAAACGGCGAAAAACGCAGTTTGCGAGGCGCAAAATGCCAAACGCGATGCAGAATCACATTTTGCGAGTCGGTACCGACTCTCAAAATGTGATTCTGACTCACAAATAGGAAGGGGTGTTCCCTTCCTATTTGCAACCGCATCGCGATGTGTTACCATCGCTTGAAGTTACCATCCACTTGAAGTGGATGGTAACTCATTCGCAAAAGGGAAGGGGTCCCCATGGGACCCCTTCCCCTTTGTGAATGCAAAAAAAAATTTTTTTCAGAGCAGGCAGTGGTCCTATGGACCACTGCCTTCTCTGAAAAAAACGAAACTAAATGGTTTCGGTATTTTTTCTTTTTGCAGCTCGTTTTCCTTTAAGGAAAACTGGCTGCAAAAAGAGAAAAAAAACTGCTTTATTTAAAAGCAGTCACAGACATGGTGCAGGCCATCATCCCTGTGAGTGCCTAGACTCGCTATGGGGTCGCAAACTGCAACCGACCCCATAGCGAGTCGAAGAAGGTGTCTGAGACACATTTCTGCATCTCGGATTGCGAGTTGCAATTTGCGAGTCGCTATTACTCTCAAATTGCAAGTCGCAATTTCTTACTTACCTACATCTGGCCCAAAATCTCTGGCTTATTTTCCCCAAGAAGTGTAAATAGCTGTGAATTACATCTAGGGAGCGATCTACAGTTAATCTGGTACATTTGCCACTTAATGCTCTTAACGTTTGAGTGCTCTCACACCTCAATTTGCCCAGCTCTAGCTTGTTACCCAAAATTGTATTTACAATTATCACACATAAGAGATGAACTTCTGGGGTATATAGAATGTAAACAATCATCTTTCAATTGCAGTTCTAACTTAGAATTTGAGGTAGATGGAATTGAAGATAACATCATAGGATGCACATAACTATCCCATAGGGACTTAGGGGGTCATTCTGACATTCCCGCTGGGCCGGCGGGCGACCGCCAGAAGGCCGCCCGCCGGCCCAGCGGGAAAGCCCCTTCAATAATGAAGCCGGTTCCGAATAGAGCCGGCGGAGTTGAAGGGGTGCGACGGGTGCAGTGGCACCCGTCGCGATTTTCAGTGTCTGCACAGCAGACACTGAAAATCTTTATGGGGCCCTGTTAGGGGGCCCCTGCACTGCCCATGCCTGTGGCATGGGCAGTGCAGGGGCCCCCAGGGGCCCCACGACACCCGTTCCCGCCATCCTGTTCCTGGCGGTATTTACCGCCAGGAACAGGATGGCGGGAAGGGGGTCGGAATCCCCATGGCGGTGCTGCAAGCAGCGCCGCCATGGCGGATTCCTTGGACCAGGGGTAAACCGGCGGGAAACCGCCAGTTGCCCTTTTCTGACCGCGGCTTTACCGCCGCGGTCAGAATGGCCCTGGAAGCACCGCCAGCCTGTTGGCGGTGCTTCCGCGGTCCCCGGCCCTGGCGGTCATGGACCGCCAGGGTCGGAATGACCCCCTTAATCTGGTTCTTTTCACAAGCATGGCCCTGAAGGACACTAGAGCTAGAGGAAGAGCGTAAGGCCACTTCAGTTGGGTTCAAAACAGATCTTTGTTATCTTACTCTTAATAATATCATTTTTTCTTTGAACTTTCCCTGCTGCCTCTGGGTGATAGGCACAATGGAAGTGTTGATTGAGCCCTAAACCTTTGCTTTTAGCCTGCACTAGTGATTAAATGAAGTGAGTTCTTCAATCACTCAAAATGCAGATTAAAATCCCTAAGTATGTTCTTTGCTAAAGAGATGGCATCTGCTGTTATACACTGATTTTTTCAAACCTACTCAAAAAACATACAAATAGTGAAGAGCACATAAGAATAGGATGGACTTTTGGGCATTTAGTTGAGGTCCATTTGGAGGTGCACAAAGGGACTCAAGGAGCAGGATGAGCAGCGGAGTGTTGTTGATTCTTTTCCCAACATTATGGGACTGGCAGGCGACACAGGAGTAGCAATATTTCTGGACATCTAAAGTTTTTTAAAAATGGGTCCCTACTGAAATGGGCAGCTCAATAATACAATTGTTCAAGTTTGGGAAGAATACGTTTCCAGGTGACCACATGCTCAGTGATGTCACTCTGTACTCCTTACGGATTGCCAGTATAGTTCTTGGTCAAATACTGTTTCTCATTTTTGGAGGCTTTCTTCTGCAGCAAAGACAGCTCTTTTAGGGAAAGTACAAGAAACAAATCAGTTTGCACAACAGACAAACCAGCATCATTGGTTTGCTACAAAGTAGCATGTCTATCAGCTGAATCGGCAAGGGCATTCTCTTTGGACACTTCATCATGTGAATGCTGGTGGGCTGCACATTCAACTATCCAAAGTCATGAGTGATTCCGTACAAATGCTTTAAGTCTGTGATTACATTCACAATATTTTGCTCAGGTAAGCTACAGGCTTGTGTAAGTGCAACAAGTTCAGCAACCTGTGTAGATTGCACATTGAGAAAGCATGGACTTTAGAAGATTTGATGTACAGGACATGCAGCATAGCTAGGAACCAGTTCACACTCATCATTTGTAGGGCATGACCCATCTACAAAACACATTAGTTCACAATTAGATATTATTGGTGCAGAAGTACCAATAATATTGTGTGGGGGTTTTGCTACATGCTCAGTTACCATAAGAAAAACATGGTTTTCCCTCTCCTCCTTTGTGTGCCTCAGGAATGTAGGGTTTAGAGTGGGGCCACAGATAAGGGTAATATGGGAGGCAGATGACAACTTAATAATATTTTGGGTCACCTAGCAGTGAAAAGATGTTTTGTTTTGATGGTGAGGAGAAGAGCAACAGCAGCATGTGTGAGAAAAAGAATTAGGGAAGATTTCGACACAATGTTTTCAGATGAGTGGGATTCAGGAAGAGAAATCTTCTTACTTCACAGGCAAAACTACATTCTCCATAATTCAGCTAGAACTCTCTTTCAGATGATTAACCCTCTAGCCAGCCTCAATAATACTAATCTGGTGGTCGGCAATCAAACCTTCTTTAACAAGCTATCAAAACTTTTCCAAAATAAAGTAGCAGAAGTCTACAATCAATTTGCCTTAAATGAGAAAGCTAGTAGAACTTCTATGATAATTGTACACCGCCTCTATTAAACAATATGCTAACCAAATTCTCCCCTTCTACAGTAGAACAGGTTAGCAGGTTACAGGGCCTGTCTAAATCCGGATCTCCATCTGATCCATACCCCCTAGTAACAATTCAGATGGCTTCAAAGACTGTAGCACCACACATTATGAAGATCTTTAATGAGATGTTCAAGGTGGGGAAGTTCCCAATAAAATGATAAACAGCATCTATTCTACCTCTTTTAAAAAAAATAAAAAAATCCACACTCAATACCATTGAAACCAGCAGCTATCACCCAATATCTCACCTCCTTTTTCCGGAGAAAGTGGTGTAGAAGCAAAAAACATGGAACTGGCTTCTTTTTTGGATTATAACGTTTTTCTGAGCCATAGTCAATTTGATTTCAGAAGTGGGCATAGTATGGAGTCAGCCCTGATTGTTGCCACAGAACAAATTAGAGTTTCTTTTGAGCAGGGAGGAAAAGCAACCCTGATCCTTCGCGATCAATCAGCGGCCTTTGGTACGGTTAATCACAAGGTATTACTAAGCTGTTTAAAAAGTGTAGTAATAGAGGGAACTTCATTGACCACATACAGATTATTTCTCTCAGGCAATCTGTATCTTCAAATGGATTTGTTTCTACCTCATTCTCTTTGCCTTGTGGTTTCCTGCAGGCATCACCATTAAGCCCAACGATCTTTATTGACTATGTGAAACCCAATGCCAGCCTAATTTGATCATTTGGCTTGTTTTTGGTGTCATATGAAGATGGCACACTAATAATTTCTTGTGTTTTTATCAAAATTGATATTAGATTCAATGACTGCATCGAAGAAGAAGGAAATGAATGATGCTAAACTGTTTGAAACTAAATTCAAGCAAGACTGAGGTTCTCCTGTTTGCTAACAACCATTCTTTCTGGTCCCCATTTGGTGGCCACAGAACCTTGGGACACTTCCCACCCCTGTCAAGAAGGAACCAGGGTGTCCTGTTTGTCAACAAACATAAGTTCAGAGACGAGGTAAATGTGCTCATCTCCTCTTTTAACACCTTAAGGATAATCAAAAAATGGTTCCTTTTATTCCCAACGAACTCCAGAAGACAATGATCATGACTCTGGTCCTGCCAAAAATTGATGTCTGCAAGGTCCTCTATCTTACCATGCAACTGCTGCTGAAGAAGCTTCAAACCTGCAAAATGCAGCAGCTCATATGTTACTCGTGATCCCAAAATTTCAGTCAGCCTTCCAGGCCTTATACAAAATTCACTGGCTGCCCACCAGGAAACACATTATTTTCGAATCCCTCTGCATAGCCCATAAGGCCCTATAAGCCAAGGGTCCTAAATACTTCATAAAGAGCCTTCACTGGTATACCCTTGATAGAACTGTTTGGTTCACTGAGACCAAGAATGTAAGGATTTCCTGGTTTAAACAAGCCAACTTTGGAGGCAGGTGTTTCATTGACTACATCACCAAGCTATGGAACAGCCTTCCACTGTATTTAAAATCATAGTCCACTCTGCTAAAGTTCATAAACAAACTAAAAACCTGGCTTTTTACAAACTAAGGCCCATATTTATACTTTTTGACGCAAATCAGCGCTTGGGCAGATTTGCGTCAAAACGTTTACAGCCGGCTAACGCCATTCCAATGCGCCAGCCAGGCGCCTCATTTATGGAATGATGTTAGCTGGCACTGCGGCCTGGTTAGCGTCAAAATAAATGACTCTAACCGGGCAGCGGAGGCGTAGGGAAGAATGGAGGTCGTGCGTCAAAAAATGGTGCAAGTCAGGTGAGAGTCAAAAAATTGCCTCTAACCTGACTTGCGACATTTTTTGATGCACAACACCCATGGAAATGACTCCTGTCTTAGCAAAGAAATGAGTCATGCCCCCATGCCCAATGGTCATGCCCAGGAGACTTCTGTCCCCTGGGCATGGCCATTGGGCACTGTGGCATGAAGGGGGGCTTCAGTTAGCCCCCCCTATGCCACTTAAAATAAATAAAAATTATACCTACCTGCACTCACCATGGATGGGTCCCCCCATCCATGGGAGTCCTCCAGGGGTGGGCTTGGCTGGCAGGGGGTGTCCCTGGGTGCAGCTGTGGACTGCTTCCATGGTCTCCCACCATGGAAAAGAGCCCACAGGTCCCTTAACGCCTGCCCTGACCCAGGTGTTAATTTTTGACACAAATCGGGATTTACGTCATTTTCCGTCTCTGCCTCCCACCCATGTGCCATTTTTGCCCGGTTGGATAAATATGACGCACGGGTGTTTAAGTCATTATTTGAATGCAAACTCCTACCTTGCATGTCATTAATGCAAGGCGGTATCACGCATCCAGAAAATGATGCACACTGAGATATTTTTACGTTAGTGGGGTCTAGCGTCAAAGTATAAATATAGTCTTCGTTTTGCGCCAAATTTGCGTAAAAGAAATTAAGCAAATCCGGCGCAAGCAGAGTGTAAATATGGTCCTAATTTCTTAGCAGTGACTTCCATATAGTCGTTTTCACAGCACTGTAAGACTTATGCATGCTGCAGCACCAAGAAGCCTTATGGCATTCACTTGCTTTATAAAGAAAAAAGATACTTCAACGACATGGGCAGCAGAGGCTACAGAGTGGAAATATGGGTCCAAAGCAGAAGTATAATGTGCTACAGGCTTTTTCTGGTGTCTTTTCTTCTGACTTTATCTTTAATGGCAAATCCATTATGTCCATGATAATACGAAGTGAACAGTTTAGAAAAAACAGGGAGTCCCAATGTGGATGAAGAGGTAAGGTCTTGCTTTATTATATAAATGCATGCTTTGCTTAGCTACACCGTTGGAATGTCTTTTTTCTCAAATAATTCTGCAGGGGCTTTGCTATAGCAACATACCCATATCTTATTCCCCTTCCTATCCAATTCGTTGTTGATCTGAAGTAGCAGGGCAACAACAAATCATTAAGATACTGCACTAGAGTATAGCTTCCAGGACAAAGTTAGAGTAAGCCAGAGAAAAACGGTTAACTTTACTAATTTCGGTAGCTCTTGCTTCGTAGTACTAGCTTCAGAATAGAGCTATGTTTACTAGACTGGTGAGGCTGATCTGTGCAATGTACAACACGGGATAACAAAATGGAGGTGTTTTCGAAATAAGCATACCTGTCTAGATATAATAAGGTTTTAGCATGTTACGAGAAGGTATACAAGTGAAATTACAATTGTTAATACAAACAATCTGGTTTATGATTTTTTTTTCTGGAATGTGAAACATTTGCATAATTTGCATTTGCATAATTATGTTTAATTTCAATAAAATTATGTTATGCCAAACAAGCAGTTGGTGCTCTATTTTAGCGTTAAATGCATCCGTGTGTGCAAAGGAGAATTTTGTGCTAAAAAGGTGCATAATACAAAAACACTGTTTATCATATTCTGGTTTGTTCATGATTAAACCATTTAATGGAAATTTCCCCCGGAATGGTCATTGGGCTTAAATGAGGAATAAAACAAAACAAAATATTGCCAGGAATATCAGAGGATCCTGAATCAACAGAGCTGCAGATAACATGCAAATTAAGTACAAGGATACAGGAATCTACCACTGCAAACATCAGTAACATTCTGAAATGAAAATTTAATTGTAAAGTTAAGGATTTAAGACCAGGAGACTTTTCAAATTAAGCTTCACATAGTATTTATCCAGCTAGGCTTCAGGAGCCGTTCTTGGCTTACCAACGTGCCTGTTTGATGATTAAAGGGTTTGAGGTAGAGAGACCGAAGGACACTACTTGGCTGGATTGACCCTTGCCAGGAATCCATCAAGATGATTCTCACCACTGGGAATAAGAAGCTCAACTTCCATTCCAAACTTATCTTTCCTGTAGACAACAGGATGATTTTGCTGCTAAACATATACGCAATGGCTACTGAACTGCCTAGTGCCTTAATGGAATGAGGGAGCTCCTCACATCAATCTACAACCCTATCTTGGGCCCAGTAGAGTAAGATGGGATCTTCAGAGGCAATCCTCAGTCTCAGGGCACCATTGTCCTTTGCCCTTTCCTTTACCCTTCATAATAACCATTGGACATCCCTCCAAATGCTTGATGTAATGGATGGGCCAAGAGAGGCACCAAATGAAACTATCCAGACTAGTTCTCTTCTCCTATTCCCACAATTCACAACTTTTCTATAAGTCTTCCATAATAACCTCCATCCCTGGTGAGCCGTCTTCTTTGAGAGCACCATAGTACTGGAAATTCTGGTTGGTGTTTTTGCAGTAGGAGATTGAAAAACGAAGCTAAAGTTGTAGTTAAGGATGTCATAGTACTCCCTGCAAAGGAGATACGCTGGAAGAATATGAAAATGAGGATGACAGTTGAACAGATGATCAATGCAAACAATTTGCATACAATTTGCAGTCCTGCTTGCTGCAGGTGTGTGCAAATGGTTGTGTCTGAAGCATTGCTGCTTTCATGGTGCATTTGATTATATACATTTTCAAATGTCCGGTGAATTTAAGTACCGTCAGAATATATTTGGGTTTAGAGTCAGTATTCTATTAAATCAGTGGTTGCAATACATACATAAAACATTGAGAATAGCAAGTAATGTTGAGCTTTTCTCTTGTGATGCCTTTTATTAAGGACAGATTTTATGGTCCTAATCTATTTGCTATAGTCAGACAAGACTGGGCAAAGCCCATATACGATCACATCTGAATCCACAAACTATTTCAAATGACAATCTAAGAAGATCCTTTCATCTTCTAACTTGTAGGCAGTGGAGAGTGGAAAGATCAATGATGATCAACACTGCTAAGCAACCTTAATTGAGTCCATGGTGCAAGCATACTCTGATAGAAGCCAAATTGTTGCAGGTCCTGGGTCTCTCTATGCCTAATTGCTGGCCAAAACAGTGTTGGAATGGCTGACAATAACTTTGTGATTGGTTCATGATGTTGTATTCTAAATCTTTCTGGGATGATGGGGGGCAAAAATAGGTGAACACTGTCTAGCTATTTCACTCTCAGACTCTGTGGACCTCGGTTTCTTCATATAGTTTTGATATCTCTGTCTTGACATAGTTGGTTAGGTCTCGCCACAATCTTTGAAATTATTTTTTAATAAAGGCCTTGGAGATCATTTTTGGCAATTCTGGTCCAATAATCTCAAGGTGACTTTGGACAATTTCCCTTGTTTTGGGTTGGATTCATACTGATTTGGGTGGTAAAGTATGATTCTTTGCTTTATGCATGGCTCTATGGCAAACTCACGCAAAACAAAATTTGACTTCACCTGCCTCGAACCTTATCGACTGGTGACCGAACAATCGACCTACTTTATTCAGCTTAATGTCTCAGGATTCAACCATTTCTTGACTGACATAATTTTGGGCTTTGAAGTTATCATTCAGATTGGGGCACCACAATAAATGCATTGTTGGAAATTGAACACAGTTTTAAAATAAGAATCTAATGGAGAACTGCAGTGCCTTTGTTGTCCGCTTGAATGTACTGAATGTTTTTTTCTGCAATCTGACTGGCATTTCAAGAGTTGGTTCACTCCCAGTGGATGCAGTTGAGCTCCTATATTAAACTGAGGGAGCTGAGAGAAGGGTTGGACCTCACCAGTAGTAGGATACCTTGTGCAAATTTTGGCACACTGTGCATAAAAGATAACATCAAGACTGTGTCCCACTTTTTAAGACATGTAATGAACCCATTGATTAAGGCCTGGAAGCATCCATAATATTTAGAAATTTTGTGTCATACTCGTTACTTCGTCCCCTCATTGTTCGATATTGCTGAGAAAGCTGAAACTGTGTCCAGGAATGAAAAGTTATAGCATGTTGCAGTATGTTGTGGGAATGATGTGTTAAGATCCCATTTTAAAAGCTTAGCCTTCAAGTGTTGGCAATGTGTTATGATATGATTTAATTTCATTACATTTTTGCATAGGGCCATATACTTAACTTATGTTGGAATTGCATAAATACGTTACATCAAAGTGGGTATTCCTTTACTCCTCCAGTTTTGTGGTTAATTTTTACTCTTCCAGTTACTGGCAGGGAAGCTGGGTGCCCCTCCACTCTCACTCTAATACCTCCCACATTCTTATACAGGACCTAAAATATTACACACAATGCATTATCTACACTTACACCAACAATGACACCTAAGTGTTATGAGAGGCTTGTCTTGTGGGTGGGAACGATATTCATAGGGAAACATCCAACTTCTGTATTTCCATGGCCTGTGTGCTAAAACTTGGCACAGTGGTATCTCAGACAAGATACACCATCCTGTGTGCCTGATGGGAATGTACATTTTCCTACTGAGATAAGGTGCTATCATTGAATCCTTAATCTGCGTGTTCTCCAAAATTATCCAACTTACCTGTTATTAATCTTCACTGGAAGTCATTGCTCTTCAATGTCACTCTGGTCTGGAGAAACAGATTCTCCACACTGAGAGCACCTACTCCGCACACATGTGGGCATTTAAAACGTACAGTGACCTAAAATGTTACTTCACAGTGCTGACTTCTCATGAAAAGTGTGGGTGGTGCACAAGTCACAACACTAGGGGTTCCACAGGCCACGTGGATGCAGATGCGAGGAATGAACATTGGTGATGAATAAAAAGGCCAATGTTCAGGTTATTTTCCTATTTTCCTAACCTTCATGAGGAATGTTCTCAGGATCAGAACTGAAACACTGATTTCAGTTCAGCAAAGGCCAATACCCTACAAACCTTCATCTTGTACGTAGAACCTTTCTTTCACACCATCACAATGTATCATTAGCTATGAGAATAGAAGGTACCTACTATTTATGGGAAACTGAAATCACATCAAGTGAGGTAATTCTCTATTTCCACAAACACATATCACCTGATTAAACTTGGCTCAGTATTCCACAACAAACGGCCCAGAATCCCAGAATTTCCAGTGGAAATCAGTGTGGAAACTCTGATTTCCACAGTAGCTCCCCCATCTACCGAGGTGAAAACTTCGAAGATTGTTACTTCATTTGCCAGAAGAAACAAACAACTCCACCATACCCCCGTTGATATTCCAACAGGAAAACCCTGATGAAATATGAATAGGGAAAAGATAGTGGTGGTTTCTTCTCGAGGGCATCGGAGGGTTGCTGCCCGCTGCGAGCCGCACAGGCAAAAATAAAATGGCAATGAAAACATTTCATTGCCATTTTATTTTTACCGGTTTGCGCAGCGCACACTGCAGCAGCCTGAGCCCAGAGACATGCTGAACGTGTCCTATGCTGGCAATTGGCAGTATGGAGGACTGAAGCAGGGCTGACCAGATGCTCCAAAATGTGCATGATGCTTTGGCTGACTGTTTTGCGCCGGCCAAAGTGACATGCACACTTTGAAGCTGTCCACCCAGCTGTTTTAAGACAGCTGGGTGGAGAGCAAGCACAGGCCTCCAGGGCCTGAAGGAGCATCCAGCCGGCATGCTCCATCCAATCCTGGTACCTCTCTCATTCTAGTTAGCAGCATGAGAGCAGTGTCTGGATTGGTTAGGGGAGCTATTCCTGCTTCGGACAGCAGAAAGAGCAGAAGAACAGCAAGGAGGATGCGCAGCCCATGAGTAAGTGCTGTTTTATTTTATTTTATTTGAAATGTGTAATGCAGGTAAGTGTAATGGTTGTGTTTTATTTTGTAGTTAGTATTATGCATTTATTTGGGCTTTTGGTGGGTGGGTGTGTTTTATATGGGGCTTTTGGAGGGAGGGGTGGTTTACTTTTGGGCTTCAAAGGGAAGGGGTGTTTTTTTTTTTTTTTTTTTGGGAGGTGGTGGAGCACTTCACTCGCCTCACCACTTTCAAAGGGTACCAACCGCCCCTAAGAAAAGAGCAACGTATTTGGGAAGTACCACGAAAATCGTTGTGGAAACACCAAGGCCCATATTTATACTTTTTTAGCGCCGGATTTGCATAATTTTTTGACGCAAAAGCGGTGCAAACTTACAAAATACCATTATATTTTGTAATTTTGCGCTGCTTTTACGTCAAACAATGACACAAATGAGGCACTAAAAAAGTATAGATATGGGCCCAAGTTCTATGTTCCGTGCTGCAGACTGGTTCACAAGGACAACAGTCCAATACATTGAGGAGATATTTCATGTACATTTTGTACCCAAGGTAATATCTCGAGTACAGTTGTGATGCAGATGTGTGCCTGATAAACTGAGCATGTATTGTGTATGCCTTTAGCAGTGGCGGCTGGCAGTTTTAGGAGGGAGGGGGCGGGTGGGAAGCACACTCACACTCATTTTTTCACACACACACACACCTGCACATCCATTAACAATACTCATCAACATTCAAACATGCACGCACGCACCAAATATTCATTTAAAAAGAACACACACACTTACCTTCAGCCTTGGAGGTCCCAGGATGGTTCGGACTGCTGCCTTTCCTCACTGGCTGACCTTAGGTCAGCCAATGAGGGAAGGCAGCAGTCCCAACTTCGACACATAGTGGGATGGGGTCAATGAGACTGCTGACCCCACCCCACTCTGTGACGAGGTGTCACTGATTGACACTCACCCTGGGTGCTTCAGGGCTTAAACCTGAAGCACCCAGGTCGAAGTCAATGGGTGACGCTTCCTTCGTCACCCGGGGGAGGGTCTCGAGGCACCTTTGCTGAGCCGAGGAGGTCACGCCCACAGGAGCTGTGACCTCTTCAGCCCAGCAAAGTTCAGCTCAGGCAGCTAGGAGTCTGTGCAAATCGTGAATGTCTGCTCCTGGCTGCCTGACCTGAACATGAAGAGTGTCTGTCAGGCTGACCTTTGTTCAGCCTGACTGGCACTCTTCATGAGGGGCAAAAGTTGGGGTGGGGGTTGGCCACTTTGGGGCATATTTATACTCTGTTTGTGCCAAACTTACATCAATATATTTTACGCAAATCCGACGCAAACCTAACTCCATATTTATACTTTGGCGCTAGACCCGTCTAGTGTCAAATTTATGGAGTTTGAGGCATGTTTTTACCGTGGAAACCTACCTTGCGTTAATGAGATGGAAGGTAGGCATTCCTGGGCAAAAAGTGACTCTAAGGCCTTTGCGCATTATTTATACTCCCGTGCAAAAATGACACACGGGAGGGCCTTAAAAAATGACTCCAAACTGGTTTAGAGTCATTTTTTAACACCTGGGTCAGGGCAGGTGTTAAGGGACCTGTGGGCACATTTCCATGGTCTCTGACCATGGAAGCAATCCACAGGTGCCCTTCCCTGCCCCCAGGGACACCCCCTGCCACCCTCGCCCACCCCTGGAGGACACCCATGGATGGGGGAGTACCATGTACGGTAAGTAGGGGTAAGTAGAGATAAGTATTATTTTATTTACATAGAAGTGGCATGGGGGGCCTAACTTGGGCCCCCTACATGCCACTGTGCCCAATGGCCATGCCCAGGCATGGCCATTGGTCAGGGGGGCATGACTCCTGTCTTTGCTAAGACAGGAGTCATTTCCATGGGGGGTTGTGCATCAGAAAATTACGCTAGTCAGGTTAGAGCCAATATTTTTTACTCTAACCTGACTTGCACCATTCTTTGGCACACAACCCCCAGTCTTCCCTTTGCCTCCGCTGCCCGGTTATCGTCATTTATTTTGACGTTATTTTGACGCTAACCAGGCCGCAGCACCAGCTACCGTCAGTCCATAATAAGGTGCCCGGCTGGTGTGTTGGAATGGCAGTAGCCCGCGTTAAACTTTTTGATGCAAATTTGCTCTAGCTTAGGTTTGCACCAAAAAGTATAAATATGGGCCTTGGAGTACAATTTTCACGCAAACAGCTGTCCAGGCATAATTCATGTAAAATGCCTGTCACAAAACTTACACTTGCTAGATGTGGAAATAAATTACACAATACCAACCACCTGTTATTGGGCACTGTAACCCAAAGAGATATTGCCACCCCTATCATACTGTTTAGCCAGGTATAACATTAATTCATAGAACTTAACAAAGAAAATAAAATGTGAAATTGTTTCTCGTCGCTGTGTCTTGAAGCAAGAACTGACCTAATTAATTTCTGGGAACATCGTTCATACTATGACACAAACCTGCGAGGGTTGATGGATGCAAAATACGCTGTAAGACTTGACACCATCTCTGAATAAAACATCAGCTTTTCAATTTCTGAAACAGAATAGTCGCAGAGTTCTTTCGGTCAATGAATGTTAAGAAAACTGCTTCCAGCCTTCCTCCCACACAAGCTTCAGAGAAGAGTTCTATTTTTAGCACATTTTAACTGCACAACCTTTAGTTTCTCCGATGTTCTTAGATGCCTCGAAGTTTAAAGTACTTTAATTATTCTTTTGTTGTAAACCCTGAAAGAAAGGAGGCGACACAGTTTAACAAATCAGAAAAAAACTGTCAGTTCTTCTAGCGAAAACCGTCTTACTCAGACGAAGGAAACGGCTATTTCTTTTCAAGCTTAATCATTTTATGGTAGATGATGAAAAGGATTGTGGGAAGAGATCTCAGCCAGAGGGCCAGGCCAGCTTTCTCCATTTGTAACCACATAAAGGGCGGGAATTACGACAGTCCTGTGAAATGTTGGCGTCGAGCCTTTCAATAGGAATAAAGAAAACAATGAATTGAATGCGCTAGTAAAAAGGATTTCTGTTGGGACATGCTTGTTCAGATAAGTCACGACATGTGTCTTTGGTGATAGATGGTGAGCAAATGACTTAACATTGTGAAAATTGATAAAACAGGAGTAAAAGATTGTGCACTTTAAGTCATTAACATAAAAGTCAAACGTTATGAATGTGAACGTTAAGCGATATATTTGCCTCTAACCAAACTCGGGAAAAAGTGTTCTAGCAATCTGCAACCACAGATGACCTTTTTCCCTAGTTTGCAGCAGTAAGCTATCATTAAAGAGCATTGCATATTGATTGGACTGGTGTTGCAGCTGCAAAAAAGGTGGAATCTCACTGCAGATGATTTGTAAGTCTACAGCCTGGTGGGTGAAACTCAACATCCGGGAAAACGATACAGCTTTTTTCGCCCAGTATTAGCACAAAAGGTGCAACAAGTATGCCTCGAAAGACACAAAATGCAAGTGTAATCGCGGAAACTAAGGTCCAAATTTATACTTTTTTAACGCCGCATGTGTGCCGCTTTTTGACGCAAAAGTGGCGCAAACTTACAAAAGACAATTGTATTTTGTAAGTTTGCGCCGCTTTTGTGTCAAAAAGGTGACACAAATGCGGCGCTAAAAAAGTATAAATATGGGCCTGAGGGGCATAATCATCATGGTTTTGGGTCACCCTTGCGCCATAAAAGGGATGCAGTGTGGCGCAAAACCTAAGTCAGATTTATGAAGCCATGCAAGGCTTTTGTGAAGGAAGGTGCCCTTCCTGCACAAATACGATCCTGCCTGCAACGGAGGCATGGTGCAAGGGTGCCTGCCTTGGTGCAAGGCAGCACATTCTGTGCTAGCACAAGGAAAGGACAGGAATGTGGCGTATAATGTTAAATACGATGCATTCCTGCCCTCTCCCGTTCATGCAGCACAGCTTGGCAAGGTGGCTTGCTACGCTGAATTAAATAATGATAAATATGCCCTTCAATGTCCAAGGAAGCAGAATAGTAAGGGGTTATCATGAAACACAGCCTTTGCACAAACCCAATGTCATTCAAAATAAATGACATCATTTATGACCAGAAAATAACAATTCCACCTATCTTAACAGCGTCCTTGAGGCATGTTTATATATGGTTGCAGAGTGAAAATAACATTACCAGGGCCTGATTCTCTGTCTTGATCTGGCCTATCGTAGCACAGCCGACAAACATACGCAGGTCTGGCACGTCTCGGTCAGTCTGGCATCACAGATGTGGGAATCAATTCGGAAGAAATATTATGTGTTTTTCTGAAAGAGGTGTGCTCTGCGAAACCCACATCAATTAACCTGTTTTTGAAAGCACTGCCAACTAAGGATGTCATTACAAGGGCAGTGGTATTAGGAATTCCTGCATCTGGGAACCCCCCACGGAAAGTTAATATTGCAGTGCAGGATTACATACCAATTATTACATTGTTGACAGATAATGAGGAATGTTCTTGTCACTCATTAGCACCTCTAGGACTCTGTTTTAATAATAGGGTTGTAAAAGGAGTTGGAAGCAACACTTCTTTAACTCTCCACTAAGGACATTAAATAGAGCCAGTCATACATTTTTTATAATCCGGCCCACTGTGTCTTAACTTCTTCCCAATGCACTCTTTACGTTACATGGACTATAGTGTTAATATAAGGTAACATTGAAGTGGCATTTTAGCATATATGTCTTCCAGCAGTGTATTTTCAATTACTTTTTGTATTCACTGTTCATAGTCTTAAAAAGTGCTTAGACGTTTCATAATTGATTTGCAATTTTTCTGATTCTTTGAATTTTCTGGTGTTAATCTACCATTTGAAAAATATCACGCTTGACATCCTCAGTTACCTTCTCTCCATCATTGTGGTGTACTTCTCACTAATCGAACACAAATTGTTTGTCAAACAGCACTTCTGCGTTGCATGTGCTTTGCACTTGTGAAATGGTGATCAGATAAGGCAGCGCCCAGATTACTGGAAAGACCAAGCAACAAAAAGCATTCATAGCCTTCGTCTGTGCTTGTGCTGATGATAATGCTGCAGCGACAGGGGTGCACTCCATCATGCACAAATGATCAGTATTATGGGATGAGCAGAGTTATGCCAGTAGTGGCCCCCTTTCTGTCATTGACACCCTCCATATGCCACAAATTACCACCATAATGCCAGGGCCAACTTTTTACGCAGGATGGGAAGTATCATGCACTAGATTTTCACAATTTGTAGAGGATAACTATGAGTATGGCAGTACTAGCATTGAATCAAATTTGGGCACATCATTTCATCTAACACCTAGGCATATACACACACAGCCACAGAAACGCACTAACATGCATGCACAAAAACACTCATAGCAGCAATCAAAACATTTTAAAATCTTTTTTGTGTATATTGTGCTCTGGCTCTGGCTCTGCCTCCTTGTACACTGAATGGTTCACACTCCTTTGCTGACCTCTTCTTTCTAGTATTGTTCCTGGTTCTCATGTCTTGCTTCCTGACAGGCTAACAGAGTGATGAAAAGTGCAGATCTTTTATAATTCCATTCTCCATGCAGCATGATCTACATGGTTATGCACTGCACTGTCAATTACTTGTGGGACATAACTTTTGGAGGTCATTAAGGTACTGGCCCACAGCAGTACGATTGAGCAAGGGACATAAATTGAAGCACCAGGGCCCAGATTTATGAAGCCTTTGTGTTGTCCTTGCATTGTGCAAGGCAACACAAGGACAGCATAAATGCTTCAGCAATATTTACAAAGTAATGCAATGGACTATTTGTGCTGCCTTGCAGGGCTTTGTAAACAAATGTAATGCAACACAGCCTTGTTAGCTTGGCACAAGCAGGCAGACTTAACTGAAGAATCTAGGTGTAAAGTATTTGTACCAACACACACAGTAACTCAGTGAAAACACTACAAAATGACACAACACAGGTTTAGTAAAATAGGAAATATTTATCTAAACAAAACAAGACCAAAACTACAAAAATCTAACATACACAAGTCAAGTTATTAATTTTAAAAGCTAAAGAGTCTTAAATCCTTGAGAAAACAGTAAAAATAATGTTAGTGTTGAAAAGTACCTGGGTACCATCAAAATAACACACATAGGCGAGTGTGCGTCAGAAAAGGCTAGCGATGCATTGATTTCTCACCTGCGAGCGAGACCGTGCGTCATTCTCCTCCTCCGGTCGGGTCGGCGTATGTCGTTTTTCCTCTCTGCAGGAGAGCGATGCGTCGATCCAGGCAAGCCCTCGGGTCCGGGAAGAGTTTGCGTCATTTTTCCATGCCCAGCAAGGCTTGCGTTGAAAATTCTGCTGCATGATATTTAAAAAAAACGTGCTATGTGGGTTGGGACGTTATCAGCCTCCGTCAGCAGGTGTTGTGCATCGTTTCTCCAGCTGCGTGCGTCGATCTTCCTGCCGCGATGCAAGTGGAGCATCGATTTCTGCTGCGAAGCAGGCGGCGTGTCGTTTTTCAGCCGAATCTCAGAAGGTGCGTCGATATTTTCCCCGCCCAGTGGTCTGTGCGTGGATTTTCAGTCTTGGTGTGCCAGCTTCACCTTCCAAGGCCCCACGAACTGGATAGGGCACCACTTGGCAGGGCAGGAGTCTCAGCAGAGAGTCCAGGTGCTGGCAGCCCTTCTGTAGTATCCATAGGTCTTTGATGGCCCTGACACTTCAACAGCAGGAGGCAAGCTCAGGATAAGCCCTTGGAGATTTCTTCACAAGCAGGAATGCACAACAAAGTCCATTCTTTTTCCCCTTGCACAGTCAGAAACTGCAGGATAGCTCCACAAAGCACAGGCACAGGCAGGGCAGCACTTCTCAGCTCTTCTCCAGGCAGAGGTTCCTCTTGATGTCCAGAAGTGATCTAATTTTGCAGGGGTTGGGTGCTCTTCTTATACCTATTTTGACCTTTGAAGTAGGCCTACTTCAAAGGAAAGTCTCTCTTGTTGGTGAAATCCTGCTTTGCCCAGGCCAGGCCCCAGACTCACACCAGGGGGTTGGAAACTGCATTGTGTTAGGCCAGGCACAGCCCTTTCAGGTGTAAGGGACCACTCCTCTCCTCCCTCCTAGCACAGATGGCTCATCAGGATGTGCAGGCTACATCCCAGCTCCCTTTGTGTCACTGTCTAGAGAGAGGTGCAAACAGCCCAACTGTCAAACTGACCCAGCCAGGGAATCCACAAACAGGCAGAGTTACAGAATGGTTTAAGCAACAAAAAGCCTACTTTCTAAAAGTGCTATTTTCAACCACACAATCTCAAAACCAACTTTACTAAAATATGTATTTTGAAATTGTGAGCTCAGAGACCCCGAACTCCACATGTCTATCTGCTCCCAAAGGGAATCTACGATTGAACCATTTTTAAAGGTAGCCCCCATGTTAACCTATGAGAGAGATAGGCCTTGCAACAGTGAAAACCGAATCTGGCAGTATTTCACTGTCAGGAGATATAAAAAACATTAGTATATGTCCTACCTTAATCACACACTGCACCCTGACCTTGGGGCTACCTAGGGTCTACCTTAGGGGTATCTTACATGTAAGAAAAGGGAAGGTTTAGGCCTCGCAAGGGGGTACGCTTGCCAAGTCGAATTGGCAGTTTAAAACTACACACAAAGACACTGCACTGGCAGGTCTGAGCCATATTTACGGGCTACTAATGTGGGTGGCACAACCAGTGCCGCAGGCCACTAGTAGCATTTGGTTTACAGGCCCTGGGCACCTCTAGTGCACTGTACTAGGGACTTACCAGTAAATCAAACAGGCATATCATGGAAATCCAATGACACATACATTTTACATAGGAACACTTGCACTTTAGCACTGGATAGCAGTGGTAAAGTGGCCAGAGTAATAAAAACAGCGAAAACAGAGTCCAGCACACTTCAACAACCTGGGAAACAGAGGCAAAAAGTTAGGGGAGGCCACGCCAAGGATGCCAAGTCTAACACACCCCAAACATATGCAATCTCTCATACCTTGGAAACCACCAACACAGTGTGTTAAAACTGCCCCAATTTGCAACTGTGGGCCTTTTTTTATCTACCTAATTTGCTAGCGGAAGCCACTGCTATTTTGCCGCGTGAGACTTGGGAAAGACTGTACCTTCCAGATTCAACGAACCACTGTTCGGGTCACCTGGCATCGCAAAGCAAGTTACTTGTGCAGCGAACAAAGATGTAAAGTTTATTTAAGGTTCACAGTATGTTGGGAGAAGCATAGGAGACTTTTCAAGGCATGGGCAAAGAGTGCAATTGCCCAGGACCCCACCTTTCAAGGGGCCCCCTGGGAAAGTAACCCTTCTCTCTTGACCCCTGTCTATTCCATTTTTCTATCTGAACGTCTCACCCACTCTGCCTACACTACCCCTGACTCTGCCTTCTGTGCAGTGTTATCTTGAAAAATGTTGAGGTCCTGGGAAAGACATGTTTGAACTGTTTGGTTGTGACCCTGCCATAGAGTAATATGGTATTTAGTAATGGATCTGGATGGCACAGACTTCTCCATTGTCGTAAGCTCCAAGCAGGTGTCCCGGTACAGTGGGGAGCTCAGCTGAGGACACTTACTGTTTGCGCCACTTTCCTTGCGCCCCTTAGCGCCCCCTCTACTGCAGTATCTAAGATACGGTGCACCATGGCTCAGGGAAAGGGGCAATAGCATCACATTTTTTTATGTACTTTTTTATGTAAATCTTTATTGATGTACTGTTCAGGGTTAGCAACAAAATATTGGTGCTAACCCTGAACAGTGCACAGCGGCCCATTGTAAGCAATGGTGTGCCCCTTTTTAATACCTGCTCTGAGTAGGCGATAAAAGTGGCAAATAAAATGATGCAAAGATTTGTTTGCGCCATTTTTTGGCCCTCCTAATACGGGTACTCTCCCTTTGCATACATTATGCCTGGCTCAGGCATAATGTAGTGCAAAGTGCTACAAAGTGGCGAAATGCATACATTGCGCAACTTTGTAAATATGGCGAGGGAAAAGGCCGTCTTAGCGCTAAAAAAAATGATGCTAAGGTGGCACTAAAATGGCTCTAGGTCCTCTTAAATCAGGGCCTAAAGCTTTTAAGTCTGTCTTTCCCTTAGAATGAAACCCTTTACGTTCTATGTCACCATACTGCATCAATTATTTGTTTTTTCAAGAAGGGCACAAACACGTTTGATCTTAGAAATCATAAAGCTACTCCTTTAAAAATCCACGGTCATTTGTTAGAAAAAGCAGTAGGTTAGTAACCATTTATAAGCACAGTGGCGCAACGCAACTGGCAATTTCTAAAAACAAGATATTGCACAAATTGGATGAATCTCTGTAATTTATCTATTTATTTGGTCATAAATGTTTTGTTCTGCTTGCGGGAAGGATTCACTCTGTGTGTCACACATATAGCACTGAAATGTCAAACACAAAGAGACTAAAAGTATGTAAATGTTACACAGGTGATTGGAAAACGTGGCAGCAAATGTGCATAGTTCTCAAAACTTTCTGCTTTTATTTTTTTAGGTTACAATCATAGCTTACGCAACACATAAGGTATTTCAAGAAAAATATGGACAGCTTTCATCCATTTTTAAAGTTGTGAAGATAACTGTTGGAAATGGCCCTTTCTGCATGGTTTGGCTTCTGACCTCCTGTTTTTTAAACCTGTGCTGAATTTTGTTTTTTGATGGCTTTAGGGCTCTGGGAACTTTACCACTGCTGACCAGTACTAAAGTGCAAGTGCTCTCTGTCTCAATAATATTGATTGGTTTATCCATAGTTGGCTTATTTGATTTACTAGTAAGTCCCTAGCATAGTGCACCATGTGTGCCCAGGGCCTGTAGATAAAATACTACTAGTAGGCCTGCAGCACTGATTGTGCCACCAACATCAGTAGCCCTGTAAACATGTCTCAGACATGCCAGTGCAGTGTGTCTGTGTGTGCAGTTCTAAACTGCCATTTCAACCTGGCAAGTACACTCACTTACCAGGTCCAAATGTTCCCTTTTACTACATGTAAGTCATCCCTAAAGTAGGCCCAAGGCAGCCCCATGGGCAGGGTGCAGTATATTTAAAAGGTAGGACATGTACTGGTGTGTTTTACATGTCCTGATAGTGAAATACTGCTAAATTTGTTTTTCACAATTGCAAGTCCTATCTCTCCCATAGGCTAACGCAGGGATTTCCTCGAAATATCTTTTAAGTGCTGTTGGACCTGGCCCTTTTTACAGGGTCATCCCCAAACTTTTTGCCTTCCTCCTCTTATTTTCTCTGACCTCTTCTCGTTGCCTTTAGGACCCTGAGCACTTCATCACTGATGATCAGTGCAAAAGTGTATGGTCTCTCCCCTTTAAATTTGGTATGATTGGCTTACACCTAATTGGCACATTCAATTTACCTGTAAGTCACTTGTACAGTGGTATCCCTATACCCAGGGCCTGTACATTAAATGCTACTAGTGGGCCTGCAGCGCAGCTTACGCCACCCACAGAAGTAGCCTTTCAAACCTGTCTCAGGCCTGCTACGACAGGGCCTGCGTGTGCGTTTACTGCCACAGGGACTGGCATCTAAATTTACTTACTAGGCCTGGAGCTCCTCTTTTACTACATGTAAGTCACCCCTAAGGTAGGCCCTAGCTAGCCCTATAGATAGGGTGCTGTGTGGGTAAACGTCAGGACATGTGCCTGGTTGTGTGGCCTGTCCTGATAGTGACAAACATCCTAGTTGGTTTCTCACTACTGTGAGTGCTGCGTTACTCATAGGATTGTATTGGAAATGCCCTATTTTATGTCTAGGTGGTATTGTCTAATCTATGAGGGGTAGCATAGGCATGTTTGGTATGGCTGTAATGGTAGTGAGAGATGCCGCTTACTGGTGTAGGTGGACATTTTATTACCATTATAGAAATGCCACTCTTAGAAAGTGGGCATTTATCTGTGCTTATGACTCTGGTATTTTGCAGCTTACCTCCAATCCACGTCTGGGCAGAGTGACAGCTTGGCTTTGTGCATACCTTTTGGACAGCCTGTACACAGGGAGGGTTGATGTGTCACAAGAGTGCATCTGCATATTGAATGGTCTTCCTGGACTGGGAGAGGTGGGGCACAACGGCATTTGTAAAGGCTGTACCATGGCCTCACACAAAGGGTTTGTTTACCCCCACTGATGTCTGGAGCCAATGCTGGAGAAGAAAGGAGACACTCCTAGAACTGGTCAGTACTGGTTGGAACCCCTTCTCCTGCTTTTGTGGTGACTGCACAAAATGAGTATATGTACAGGGGGTCTTCCCCCACATTTTTAGATGGTAGTGGACTATGGAACTGGACACTGGATGCTGCTGGAAGAACTCCCCAAGAACCACCTGGGGACAGCTGCTGTTGTGCTGACCTGTGATCTGCTAGGCCTCTGAGAGGGACTGCCACCCCCTGTGAACCCTTGTGCTGGCCTATTTGCAGGTGAACCCCTCTTTCCACTGCAGTGTCCCGTTTTCAAGTGCATGACGAGCACTTTAGTACTTTTTCTTTGAGAAGCATGAGGAGTGTTTCCCTCTTGTTCCCTACAGCGTGAGAAGAGCCCTCCACTTTAATGTCTTTGAGTTTTCCACCCCCACCACGGTGCCATTGCGAGGGTGCCTCCCCTTTCTGGCATGTAAGAGGCTGCTGGGGGCTCCTGTCGGCAACATGGATAAGTGCGCTCCTCGTGGTGCCCACAGGTGACAAGTGGGCCCTTCCTTTGGAGAGATCACGGCCCGGCTAAAGAAAGAGGAGGGGAGTCTGCTAGCTCCTAAGTCCCAGGTGGGCTCCCCCAGGCTGGGTGGCCTCAAGGAAAAGGAGGGAAGCAGCCTGAGGCCTCGGGGAGGCTCTGGACATGTGCCATGTGCAGGGCGCAGTGTGCGAGAGGCAGCAGCCGCGCCTTATGGACACAGGCGTCTGCCGGACAAATTCTTTTCTTTTCTTGGTGTTAGTGCACCAGAGTCGGCAGGAGCTGCCCGACTACCTCCCATGTTCACAGTGCCACATTTCTGATGGTAGCGACCCACATGAGGAGACGGGGGTCATTACCATGTATACCACAAAAATACCACATTTTCTATAGTAGGAGTGAAGGAGCTCCAGGATCGAGACAGGTGTGTCCCTGTCTACCTCGAATATATTAGGTGCACTGGAGGCTCCGCGACTTGCCTGGTAGGTCTGTGCCTACCATAGACCTTGTAAAAGAAGTGCAGACGAGCTACAACCTTCGTGTAAGGTGTTTTTGGTGGTTTACATGCTGCATTAGTGTGCTTCATTTCCAAGTACATTCAGGATGATGTCTTGGTGTTCTTGATAATGTTGTTAAGTATTAAATCATTTTTATTAGGTGTTATAGTGATAAACAACAGCACCACCTACAACCACTGGCCGGTGGAGGTAAAATATAGAACAGTAGAAAATAGAGAAACCTGCAAAACAGGACGAACACAACCGCACCTATAGTTATCTACTACCCCATAATCAGCTCATCACCACCCCTTATGGGCAAACCCTTTACATCTCTATGCAGTGGGTCTTGCTACAGTCAAGCTTGTGTTCGAACTAGTCAGATGTAGGACACATAAATAACGTGGGCACGTCAGTTCCCTAAATTCTTCAGAGAGGTAGGAAACACAGGGACCCCAGGTTTTTATCAAAAGTGGGCAGGGATCCAGTAGCCACAGATGTTAGTTTCTCCATTCCCAGTATATCCCATAATTTGTGTAGCCAATCGTTTTGAGTGGGGATCACCTCGGTACCCCAGTGGGCTAAAGGAAGCTGTTTAGCTGCTCTGATTGCTAATGTGATAGCTTTGCCTGTTGGAGCTTTATGCGGGGATTTATGCAGGTTTTGAAGCCCTATTAGAATGTAACTAGGAAGGGTGGTATTGTGGTGTCATAGACTTCTTCGATAATGTTTAGAATGTTGTTCCAGAAGGAGGCTATTTGGGGACAATGCCACAGAAGATGTGTCAGCGTGCCCAGTTGCTCACAATTTTGCCAACAGCAATCCGTGGCACCCCTCTGGCGTGAAGTACCAGTAGTGCACTATTTTCATAAATAATTCTTTAGTGTTCATATTGCAGGCTGTCACTCGCACATAATGTAGCACATCTGCCATTCCTTATCTATAAAGGAACACCCACATTCCGTTTCCCACCTGCGCCTCGCGGGCGTCTGAGTTAAAAGCGGCAGGGAGGTCAAAAAGCCATAAATGTCAGATCTGAGCCTCTTATCATTTGTGCGTGTTAATAACCACTTCTCAAAGGGAAGGAGGGGCATGCTTGCGTGTTATCTAATCCCTGGAGAGGACACCCAGTGTTGTATTGCTAGGTATTGCCAATAGACTGTTCGTGGGAGATCATAAGCTGACCGCAGTTGGTTAAAATCCATAATGCCTTAGGTGTCACAAAGATCTCAAATTCTCTTACAATTGGAGTCCTGCCAGCTCTTGAATGAGGACCCCGTGAGAGCTGGGGGGAAGTCAGGATTGTCAATAATCGGTGTTTGCGGAGATATGGGAGAGGACAGGCCCTTACATGTCTGTACCCTATCCCAGACATCCACTGTGCTCGCAGGACGGGGGAGATGTAGACTCCCGGAGGGCGATGTACCCGAGGTAGCCATGTGATCTTCCAAATATGTTGTCCTGCCACTGCTTGGTCAATGAAGCACCAGTGTTTCTCAGTGCGTTCCCAGGACCATTCCAATAATTAGCGTAACTGGGCGGCCTGGTAATAACTAACCTAATGAGGAACCCCCAGACCCCCCCCTCTGAATGCGAGATATAAGCCTGAGCCCACTCCATTCTTGACTTTTTCCCAGCCCAGATGAGTTACCAGATCAGCCTCTGCATAGTGTCAAGCACCCCGGCTGGGGGTGGTAGTGGCAGGTTTTGCATAATAAACAACACTTTAGGCAGAGGTGTCATCTTTATGGCTCCCACTCAGCCCAGTCAAGAGAGCCCATAGCCCTTCCACTTGGCCAGGGCTCCCCGTGCCTCATTCAACAGGAAGGTGTAGTTACTTTGAGCTGTAGTGGTTGGGGTAGTGTGAATCTGGAGGCCGAGAAAGTGCACTGCTTGCTTGGCCCAGGAAAAGGGCAGGGCAGGGCGGGCTTCAATGCTTCCACCCTTGTCTCTGGCACTGTTAAATTGAGAATAGAACATTTAGACAAGTTAGCCTTGAATCCAGTCACACCTCCATAGGTGCTCAGTTCTTCCGGCACCACCAGGAGTGATACGTTTGGTTGTGACATATAGATCAGGATGTCATCAGCATATAGTGCTATTTTGTGGGTTCTGCCTCCCACCTGGATGCCATTAGTATTCTTGTTTAGATGTATGTGCTCTGCAGATGGTTCCATGTAGAGGTTAAACAGCAAGGGTGACAGTGGGGTTTCTCTGAGAGGTCATTGGGCAGGTGCTTACTACAACGGACACAGATATTCTTAAAGGAGGCAACTTTAGTGTTGTCCCCGATACCTTCATGGACAGATCAGCACAATGATATGGGCAAACAGGAGCATATTCCACAGGCTTTCAACACTGGCTGCAGGGGGGGTTAACAGATGTGTGGCATACCCAGAACCCAACACTTAGAGAGCATACATTTTTCTCAGTTGCACATCAGATATATGCGAAACTAGACCTCTTCTTGGTCTCCTACACACGATTACGCTGACAAAGATTGGAGTCAATAGACATGCATGCGGGGTGACTTAGCACGGGAATGCCCTTGAGTGCCTAGCTTGCAGTTAGATGAAGTAATTATCAGCGGTTTTCGTACTGGTAGCCAAAGGTAAGGTGTGGCATGAATAGTCAACATAACAACAAATAGTACAAACAGAGAAAGAAAAACTGAACCAGTAGGAACTACACCAAATCCAATGGGGGGTACATCCTAATGTACCAGATCGTTCTCTGTCTCACCGTCTTCCATGTTGGGGGCTCGGCCGTCGTTTCCTTCTGCCTTCCTACCTCCAGTGGCAGGTAGTGGCATATGTCCATCTAGGAATCCTGGTCTTCCGTTTTGTGGGGTCTGAGTGGGAAGAAAAGGGGGGGTTGAATTCCCCCTCAGCATCTACCGCCCTCCCACACATGTCTGTTCTACTGTGTGTCAAAGGTCTGCTTCTGTTTCGGATACACTCTCTTGGTTTCGCAAGCTGCACAGCAGATCTGCTCTCTCCTTCCTGCTTTCCTTGTCGGATGGTTTATGGGTTCTTCCTTTACGTTGTCGAGTTGTGCACCCACAACCTCCAGCGTCTGCCCGTGATGTCCAGTCTGGGTCATCAGAAGAGGGGCAACACGCTCCACATTCATGTCTGGGAGAGATTCCGCGTCCTCCAGAGTTCAGACTGTTGTGTAGCCATTTTAGTTATAGCTCCATGCACGTTGTTTTAAACACACAAGGCCGCTGTGCACTTTAACCTAGATATATTTTATTCAGCTTGCTTTATTATTAATACAATAACCATTTTTACGGTATTGTTTTATTTTCATTTATCTAACTGTTTTTGCTTAAGCCAGCACTCTGTTCTCAAACAAGACATCCTTGATCACTCTGCTTTATTCAAGACTGCAGTTTGGTACATTGCCGGTGAACGTGTGTAGGAAAGTACCATCTTGCCTGGAATGTTACCCCCCATTTTCACTGTATGTATGTTTGTTTTTGCCCATGTGTCACTGGGATCCTGCCAGGCAGGACCCCAGTGCTAATAATGTATGCCCTGTATATGTTCCTTGTGTGTTGCCTAACTGTATCACTATGGCTCTGCTAACCAGAACCTCAGTGTTTATGCTCTCTCTGCTTTTTAAAATTGTCACTGCAGGCTAGTCACTAATTTGACCAATTCTCATTGGCACACTGGAACACCCTTATAATTTCCTTGTATATGGTACCTAGGTACCCAGGGTATTGGGGTTCCAGGAGATCCCTATGGGCTGCAGCATTTCTTTTGCCACCCATAGGGAGCTCAGACAATTCTTACACAGGACTGCCACTGCAGCCTGAGTGAAAAACCTCCACAACGGACTCCACGCCATAGCCAGCTGGATGGAAGCTAGCCTCCTAAGGCTAAACACAGACAAGACAGAATTACTCATCTTCGGCACCAACCCCTCAGCCTGGAACGACTCCTGGTGGCCCACCTCCCTAGGATCCGCACCCTCACCCACCACCCACGCTCGCAACCTGGGTGTCATCTTGGATTCCACACTCAGCATGACTCAGCAGGTCAATTCCATCTCCTCTTCCTGTTACTACACCCTCCGCCTGCTCCGCAGAATCTTCAAGTGGATTCCCATCAAAACCAGGAAGCCCGTCCCCCATGCCTTGGTCAGTAGCCGATTGGATTACGGAAATGCCCTATATGCAGGAATGACAAACAAACTTCAGACAAAACTGCAAAGAATCCAGAACGCTTCCGCTCACCTCATTCTGGACATTCCACGCTGCGACCACATCTCACCTCCTCTCAGGGACCTACATTGGCTACCAGTATCGAAGAGGATCACTTTCAAAATCCTCATCCACGCACACAAGGCCCTCCACAACACGGGTCCGACCTACCTTAACGACAGGCTCACCTTTCACACCCCACCCGCAACCTTCGCTCTGCCAACCACGCCCTCGTTGACGTTCCTCGCATCCGCCGCACGACCACCGGAGGAAGATCATTCTCCTACCTTGCCACAAAGATCTGGAACTCCCTACCACTCCACCTCTGCCTGACCGATGACCCTCTATCTTTCAGGAAACACCTTAAGACCTGGCTTTTCGACCAGTAGCTCCCTACCCTCCCCCCACCGCCTTGAGCCCTTTTGGGTGAGTAGTGCGCTTTACAAATCCATGATTGATTGATTGATTGATTGAAATAACGTCCACGTTATTTCACAGCCATTTTCACTGCACATAAGTAACTTATAAGTCACCTATATGTCTAACCCTCACTTAGTGAAGGTTGGGTGCCAAGTTACTTAGTGTGTGGGCAACCTGGCACTAGCCAAGGTGCCCCCACATTGTTCAGGGCAAATTCCCCGGACTTTGTGAGTGCAGGGACACCATTACACGCGTGCACTACATATAGGTCACTACCTATATGTAGCGTCACAATGGTAACTCCAAACATGGCCATGTAACATGTCTAGGATCATGGAATTGTCACCCCAATTCCATGCATCCCTGGGTCTCTAGCACAGAACCTGGGTACTGCCAAACTGCCTTTCTGGGGTTTCCACTGCACCTGCTGCCAAACCCTCAGACAGGTTTCTGCCCCCCTGGGGCCTGGACAGCCTGGTCCCAGGAAGGCAGAACAAAGGATTTCCTCTACGAGAGGGAGTTACACCCTCTGCCTTTGGAAATAGGTGTGAAGGGCAGGGGAGGAGTAGCCTCCCCCAGCCTCTGGAAATGCTTTGCTGGGCACAGATGGTGCCCATCTCTGCATAAGCCAGTCTACACCGGTTCAGGGATCCCCCAGCCCTGCTCTGGCATGAAACTGGACAAAGGAAAGGGGAGTGACTACTCTCCTGACCAGCACCACCCAGGGGAGGTGCCCAGAGCTCCTCCAGTGTGTCCCAGACCTCTGCCATCTTGGATTCAGAGGTGTTGGGGCACAATGGACAGCTCTGAGTGGCCAGTGCCAGCAGGTGACATCAGAGACCCCCTCTGACAGGTGCTTACCTCTCTCAGTAGCCAAGCCTCCTTTCTCAGTAGCCAAACCTCCTTTTTGGGCTATTTAGAGTCTCTCCTCTGGGCTATCCTCAGATAACAAATGCAAGAGCTCACCAGAGTGCCTCTGCACTTCCCTCATCGACTTCTGCCAAGGATGGACTGCTAAAAGCTCCAGGATGCCTGCAAAACCGCAACAAAGTAGTAAGACGACTACCAGCAACATTGTAGCTCCTCATCCTGCAGGCTTTCTCGACTGTTTCCTGGTGGTGCATGCTATGAGGGTTGTCTGCCTTCACCCTGCACTAGAAGCCAAGAAGAAATCTCCTGTGGGTCAACGGAATCTTCCCCCTGCCAATGCAGGCACCAAACGTCTGCATCACTGGTCCTCTGGGTCCCCTCTCATCCTGATGAGCATGGTCCCTGGAACACAGAGGCTGGGTCCAAGTGTCTCCCACAGTCCAGTGGCCCTTTTGTCCAAATTTGGTGGAGGTAAGTCCTTGCCTCCCCACGCCAGACAGTAATCCTGTGTACTGCATGACCTGAAGCTGCTCCGGCTTCTGTGCACTTTTCCAAGGATTCCTTTGTGCACAGCCTAGCCTGGGTCCCCAGCACTCTATCCTGCATTGCCCGACTCGCTGAGTTGGACTCCGATGTCGTGGGACCCTCCTTTGTGACTCTGAGTCGACCGCTGTCCTCAGATCTTCTAAGTGCCTGTTCCGGTACTTCTGCAGGTGATGCCTGCTTCTGAACGCTCAGTCTTCTGAAGGCTCACATGTGAATGAAGAGTGCACTGGAATTGATTGGTGACCTGGTATATGAGGAGGAATGATATTTTAAAAGTAGATATGATCTCCTCATAAGTAGACAAGTAAAAGAAGTGAAGAAGAGGATATATTTAAGGGACTCCCATCGTACTAGTCCAAGGTATCGAGGGGTCGAAACGTCGACGGATATATCTTAGTCAGGATTGGTTTCTGCAGAGGATCTTTGGAGGATTAAAGGAATTGATTTAGACTCTCTGAGAATTTGGAATGGAGTTAATGCAGCAAACTGAAAAGAACCAACCAACTGTTTTTAATGTTTTTTGTATAGGTTTTTGATTCATTGGAATATGTATTCTTCTTTCTATCTATCACAAGCACTTTTTCTCACACTATCTGTTCTTTGGTGTGTTGTTTTACTAGATGGGTTGTCCATATAGGATGAATATATTAAATTGATATTTATGTATAAGGAAATAAATGAATATATATATTTACATGAATAAATAGTGTTTTTGTTTTCACCTATGTTGTTTTATGATATATAATTAATATGTCGATCTTTCCCCGTTAGGGCATTGTTGTATTTAATGATTGCTTCTGCGGGGGCTCTCTGAGTTGTTGAGTGCCCCCTTTGTCTCCTCCTCCAAGGGGCGACATCCTGGTCCTTCCTGGTCCCCAGCAGCACCCAAAATCCTCAACTGTGACTCTTGCAGCTATCAAGGCTTGATTGCAGTATTTCTGCGTGGAAACACTTCTGCAACCTCTAGCACGCCGTGGGGAATCTGACCAAAGGAGAAATTCCTGGCACCTTCTGTTGTTGCACTTCGGATTTTTCCACCCGGAGGCAGCCCTTTTGCACCTTCATCCGGGGTTTAGTGGACTCCTGCCCCCCCGGACACTTGTGTGACTCTTGGACTTGATCCCCTTCCTTTACAGGTCCTCAGGTCCAGGAATCCATCTTCAGAGTTTTGCTGGTGGTTGTGGTTCTTGCAGAATCCCCTATCTCGACTATTCTGTCTTTCTGGGGTAGAAGGGTAACTTTACTTGTACTTTTCAGGGTCTTGGGGTGGGGTATTTTGGACACCCTTACTGTTTTCTTACAGTCCCAGCGACCCTCTACAACCTCCCATAGGTCTGGGGTCCATCCGTGGTTTGCATTCCACTTTTGGAGTAAATGGTTTGTGTTGCCCCTAGACCTATGTCTACCTTTTGCATCCTATTGTGATTCTACATTGTTTGAACTACTTTTCTTACTGTTACTTACTGTTTTGGGTTTGCGTACATATAATTTGTGTATAAATATATATTTTTTTTAAATATTTTTTATAAATTTTTCCATTACAGATCCACATGTCATACTTTTATAATGACATCAACAGGAATTATTTATCTGATGGAGTTTTACATTCAAACAACTAAACAACGAAAGGTGTACACAATTAGGTCCGGTTATAACATCCAATATATTTTCCTGCAGTGGTGACTGGCTAATAAAGCTTAATTTTTAACGTTTTCCCGTTGGGGAGCCCCTCATGTAGTTACTTGAGTGTTCTAATCCCTGCTGAGACCTGCTTATTGTAGTGTCTAGAGCGCCGTTTCATGAACTTATTTATAGAGTATGTTGGGGATGCATTGAGAGTGTGTGCTGTGTTTTGCCCCTCACACATGAGCTGTCGGAAGCACGGTCTGGTATCGAGGAGTGGGGATTCTTGTCATTAGGTAATGTATTGCGCCACATGCTATTACATAGTTGTACTATATATAAGCAAAGATCGTCTAGTGCGTTGTGATTACCAACTTCCCTTGTTCATGGTGGCTTCTCGTTGTTTTTGGCCTCTAATCTAGCTACAAGCATTTCCCAGGCTTCGCATCCTGTGTGTTGTTGACCGTCTCGTGCTAGTTTCCTTAATACTTGGTGTTCTGTGCGGGCCCAGCGCAATGTGAGAGTATGCCAGGTTTTCAGATCGGGTGCATTGGGTGCTTTCCAGTGCATAGCTATCAATCTTTTATACCTCACGTAGGCTAGATCTGCGAACTTATGTAAGTGTCTATGTTTTTTTGCTCTTGTCCTCAACCCTAACAGGCAAGATTTGGGATCAACTGCTAATTCGAGCCCCGTCAGATCCATGATTTCTTTTACCACCCCGGACCATTACCTTTGTACCTGAGGGCACTCCCAGACCATGTGATAAAAGTGAGCCAGTGGCGCTTTACATCTAGGGCATGTCGGCTCCGTCTCAGGGAATATTCGGTTTATCCTGGCTGGTGATAAGTATGTTTGGTGTGTGAAGTTAAACTGTGTGTAGCGAAATCTAGGGTTTCTTGACACCCTCGGGCATGGTATAAAACTTTCGACCAGTCTTCTTGGGGGATCGGGTCAGGTAGAACAGTGTTCCACCTGTCTCTAGCCCTCTCCAAATCAAGCTCGGGGGGCTTACTCAGGAGTTTGGGTAGGCTTGACACAACTTTTACTTGGGCATCAAATTGTAGCACCCCGGCTGGGGGTGGTAGTGGCAGGTTTTGCATAATAAACAACACTTTAGGCAGAGGTGTCATCTTTATGGCTCCCACTCAGCCCAGTCAAGAGAGCCCATAGCCCTTCCACTTGGCCAGGGCTCCCCGTGCCTCATTCAACAGGAAGGTGTAGTTACTTTGAGCTGTAGTGGTTGGGGTAGTGTGAATCTGGAGGCCGAGAAAGTGCACTGCTTGCTTGGCCCAGGAAAAGGGCAGGGCAGGGCGGGCTTCAATGCTTCCACCCTTGTCTCTGGCACTGTTAAATTGAGAATAGAACATTTAGACAAGTTAGCCTTGAATCCAGTCACACCTCCATAGGTGCTCAGTTCTTCCGGCACCACCAGGAGTGATACGTTTGGTTGTGACATATAGATCAGGATGTCATCAGCATATAGTGCTATTTTGTGGGTTCTGCCTCCCACCTGGATGCCATTAGTATTCTGGTTTAGATGTATGTGCTCTGCAGATGGTTCCATGTAGAGGTTAAACAGCAAGGGTGACAGTGGGGTTTCTCTGAGAGGTCATTGGGCAGGTGCTTACTACAACGGACACAGATATTCTTAAAGGAGGCAACTTTAGTGTTGTCCCCGATACCTTCATGGACAGATCAGCACAATGATATGGGCAAACAGGAGCATATTCCACAGGCTTTCAACACTGGCTGCAGGGGGGGTTAACAGATGTGTGGCATACCCAGAACCCAACACTTAGAGAGCATACATTTTTCTCAGTTGCACATCAGATATATGCAAAACTAGACCTCTTCTTGGTCTCCTACACACGATTACGCTGACAAAGATTGGAGTCAATAGACATGCATGCGGGGTGACTTAGCACGGGAATGCCCTTGAGTGCCTAGCTTGCAGTTAGATGAAGTAATTATCAGCGGTTTTCGTACTGGTAGCCAAAGGTAAGGTGTGGCATGAATAGTCAACATAACAACAAATAGTACAAACAGAGAAAGAAAAACTGAACCAGTAGGAACTACACCAAATCCAATGGGGGGTACATCCTAATGTACCAGATCGTTCTCTGTCTCACCGTCTTCCATGTTGGGGGCTCGGCCGTCGTTTCCTTCTGCCTTCCTACCTCCAGTGGCAGGTAGTGGCATATGTCCATCTAGGAATCCTGGTCTTCCGTTTTGTGGGGTCTGAGTGGGAAGAAAAGGGGGGGTTGAATTCCCCCTCAGCATCTACCGCCCTCCCACACATGTCTGTTCTACTGTGTGTCAAAGGTCTGCTTCTGTTTCGGATACACTCTCTTGGTTTCGCAAGCTGCACAGCAGATCTGCTCTCTCCTTCCTGCTTTCCTTGTCGGATGGTTTATGGGTTCTTCCTTTACGTTGTCGAGTTGTGCACCCACAACCTCCAGCGTCTGCCCGTGATGTCCAGTCTGGGTCATCAGAAGAGGGGCAACACGCTCCACATTCATGTCTGGGAGAGATTCCGCGTCCTCCAGAGTTCAGACTGTTGTGTAGCCATTTTAGTTATAGCTCCATGCACGTTGTTTTAAACACACAAGGCCGCTGTGCACTTTAACCTAGATATATTTTATTCAGCTTGCTTTATTATTAATACAATAACCATTTTTACGGTATTGTTTTATTTTCATTTATCTAACTGTTTTTGCTTAAGCCAGCACTCTGTTCTCAAACAAGACATCCTTGATCACTCTGCTTTATTCAAGACTGCAGTTTGGTACATTGCCGGTGAACGTGTGTAGGAAAGTACCATCTTGCCTGGAATGTTACCCCCCATTTTCACTGTATGTATGTTTGTTTTTGCCCATGTGTCACTGGGATCCTGCCAGGCAGGACCCCAGTGCTAATAATGTATGCCCTGTATATGTTCCTTGTGTGTTGCCTAACTGTATCACTATGGCTCTGCTAACCAGAACCTCAGTGTTTATGCTCTCTCTGCTTTTTAAAATTGTCACTGCAGGCTAGTCACTAATTTGACCAATTCTCATTGGCACACTGGAACACCCTTATAATTTCCTTGTATATGGTACCTAGGTACCCAGGGTATTGGGGTTCCAGGAGATCCCTATGGGCTGCAGCATTTCTTTTGCCACCCATAGGGAGCTCAGACAATTCTTACACAGGACTGCCACTGCAGCCTGAGTGAAAAACCTCCACAACGGACTCCACGCCATAGCCAGCTGGATGGAAGCTAGCCTCCTAAGGCTAAACACAGACAAGACAGAATTACTCATCTTCGGCACCAACCCCTCAGCCTGGAACGACTCCTGGTGGCCCACCTCCCTAGGATCCGCACCCTCACCCACCACCCACGCTCGCAACCTGGGTGTCATCTTGGATTCCACACTCAGCATGACTCAGCAGGTCAATTCCATCTCCTCTTCCTGTTACTACACCCTCCGCCTGCTCCGCAGAATCTTCAAGTGGATTCCCATCAAAACCAGGAAGCCCGTCCCCCATGCCTTGGTCAGTAGCCGATTGGATTACGGAAACGCCCTATATGCAGGAATGACAAACAAACTTCAGACAAAACTGCAAAGAATCCAGAACGCTTCCGCTCACCTCATTCTGGACATTCCACGCTGCGACCACATCTCACCTCCTCTCAGGGACCTACATTGGCTACCAGTATCGAAGAGGATCACTTTCAAAATCCTCATCCACGCACACAAGGCCCTCCACAACACGGGTCCGACCTACCTTAACGACAGGCTCACCTTTCACACCCCACCCGCAACCTTCGCTCCGCCAACCACGCCCTCGTTGACGTTCCTCGCATCCGCCGCACGACCACCGGAGGAAGATCATTCTCCTACCTTGCCACAAAGATCTGGAACTCCCTACCACTCCACCTCTGCCTGACCGATGACCCTCTATCTTTCAGGAAACACCTTAAGACCTGGCTTTTCGACCAGTAGCTCCCTACCCTCCCCCCACCGCCTTGAGCCCTTTTGGGTGAGTAGTGCGCTTTACAAATCCATGATTGATTGATTGATTGATTGAAATAACGTCCACGTTATTTCACAGCCATTTTCACTGCACATAAGTAACTTATAAGTCACCTATATGTCTAACCCTCACTTAGTGAAGGTTGGGTGCCAAGTTACTTAGTGTGTGGGCAACCTGGCACTAGCCAAGGTGCCCCCACATTGTTCAGGGCAAATTCCCCGGACTTTGTGAGTGCAGGGACACCATTACACGCGTGCACTACATATAGGTCACTACCTATATGTAGCGTCACAATGGTAACTCCAAACATGGCCATGTAACATGTCTAGGATCATGGAATTGTCACCCCAATTCCATGCATCCCTGGGTCTCTAGCACAGAACCTGGGTACTGCCAAACTGCCTTTCTGGGGTTTCCACTGCACCTGCTGCCAAACCCTCAGACAGGTTTCTGCCCCCCTGGGGCCTGGACAGCCTGGTCCCAGGAAGGCAGAACAAAGGATTTCCTCTACGAGAGGGAGTTACACCCTCTGCCTTTGGAAATAGGTGTGAAGGGCAGGGGAGGAGTAGCCTCCCCCAGCCTCTGGAAATGCTTTGCTGGGCACAGATGGTGCCCATCTCTGCATAAGCCAGTCTACACCGGTTCAGGGATCCCCCAGCCCTGCTCTGGCATGAAACTGGACAAAGGAAAGGGGAGTGACTACTCTCCTGACCAGCACCACCCAGGGGAGGTGCCCAGAGCTCCTCCAGTGTGTCCCAGACCTCTGCCATCTTGGATTCAGAGGTGTTGGGGCACAATGGACAGCTCTGAGTGGCCAGTGCCAGCAGGTGACATCAGAGACCCCCTCTGACAGGTGCTTACCTCTCTCAGTAGCCAAGCCTCCTTTCTCAGTAGCCAAACCTCCTTTTTGGGCTATTTAGAGTCTCTCCTCTGGGCTATCCTCAGATAACAAATGCAAGAGCTCACCAGAGTGCCTCTGCACTTCCCTCATCGACTTCTGCCAAGGATGGACTGCTAAAAGCTCCAGGATGCCTGCAAAACCGCAACAAAGTAGTAAGACGACTACCAGCAACATTGTAGCTCCTCATCCTGCAGGCTTTCTCGACTGTTTCCTGGTGGTGCATGCTATGAGGGTTGTCTGCCTTCACCCTGCACTAGAAGCCAAGAAGAAATCTCCTGTGGGTCAACGGAATCTTCCCCCTGCCAATGCAGGCACCAAACGTCTGCATCACTGGTCCTCTGGGTCCCCTCTCATCCTGATGAGCATGGTCCCTGGAACACAGAGGCTGGGTCCAAGTGTCTCCCACAGTCCAGTGGCCCTTTTGTCCAAATTTGGTGGAGGTAAGTCCTTGCCTCCCCACGCCAGACAGTAATCCTGTGTACTGCATGACCTGAAGCTGCTCCGGCTTCTGTGCACTTTTCCAAGGATTCCTTTGTGCACAGCCTAGCCTGGGTCCCCAGCACTCTATCCTGCATTGCCCGACTCGCTGAGTTGGACTCCGATGTCGTGGGACCCTCCTTTGTGACTCTGAGTCGACCGCTGTCCTCAGATCTTCTAAGTGCCTGTTCCAGTACTTCTGCAGGTGATGCCTGCTTCTGAACGCTCAGTCTTCTGAAGGCTCACATGTGAATGAAGAGTGCACTGGAATTGATTGGTGACCTGGTATATGAGGAGGAATGATATTTTAAAAGTAGATATGATCTCCTCATAAGTAGACAAGTAAAAGAAGTGAAGAAGAGGATATATTTAAGGGACTCCCATCGTACTAGTCCAAGGTATCGAGGGGTCGAAACGTCGACGGATATATCTTAGTCAGGATTGGTTTCTGCAGAGGATCTTTGGAGGATTAAAGGAATTGATTTAGACTCTCTGAGAATTTGGAATGGAGTTAATGCAGCAAACTGAAAAGAACCAACCAACTGTTTTTAATGTTTTTTGTATAGGTTTTTGATTCATTGGAATATGTATTCTTCTTTCTATCTATCACAAGCACTTTTTCTCACACTATCTGTTCTTTGGTGTGTTGTTTTACTAGATGGGTTGTCCATATAGGATGAATATATTAAATTGATATTTATGTATAAGGAAATAAATGAATATATATATTTACATGAATAAATAGTGTTTTTGTTTTCACCTATGTTGTTTTATGATATATAATTAATATGTCGATCTTTCCCCGTTAGGGCATTGTTGTATTTAATGATTGCTTCTGCGGGGGCTCTCTGAGTTGTTGAGTGCCCCCTTTGTCTCCTCCTCCAAGGGGCGACATCCTGGTCCTTCCTGGTCCCCAGCAGCACCCAAAATCCTCAACTGTGACTCTTGCAGCTATCAAGGCTTGATTGCAGTATTTCTGCGTGGAAACACTTCTGCAACCTCTAGCACGCCGTGGGGAATCTGACCAAAGGAGAAATTCCTGGCACCTTCTGTTGTTGCACTTCGGATTTTTCCACCCGGAGGCAGCCCTTTTGCACCTTCATCCGGGGTTTAGTGGACTCCTGCCCCCCCGGACACTTGTGTGACTCTTGGACTTGATCCCCTTCCTTTACAGGTCCTCAGGTCCAGGAATCCATCTTCAGAGTTTTGCTGGTGGTTGTGGTTCTTGCAGAATCCCCTATCTCGACTATTCTGTCTTTCTGGGGTAGAAGGGTAACTTTACTTGTACTTTTCAGGGTCTTGGGGTGGGGTATTTTGGACACCCTTACTGTTTTCTTACAGTCCCAGCGACCCTCTACAACCTCCCATAGGTCTGGGGTCCATCCGTGGTTTGCATTCCACTTTTGGAGTAAATGGTTTGTGTTGCCCCTAGACCTATGTCTACCTTTTGCATCCTATTGTGATTCTACATTGTTTGAACTACTTTTCTTACTGTTACTTACTGTTTTGGGTTTGCGTACATATAATTTGTGTATAAATATATATTTTTTTTAAATATTTTTTATAAATTTTTCCATTACAGATCCACATGTCATACTTTTATAATGACATCAACAGGAATTATTTATCTGATGGAGTTTTACATTCAAACAACTAAACAACGAAAGGTGTACACAATTAGGTCCGGTTATAACATCCAATATATTTTCCTGCAGTGGTGACTGGCTAATAAAGCTTAATTTTTAACGTTTTCCCGTTGGGGAGCCCCTCATGTAGTTACTTGAGTGTTCTAATCCCTGCTGAGACCTGCTTATTGTAGTGTCTAGAGCGCCGTTTCATGAACTTATTTATAGAGTATGTTGGGGATGCATTGAGAGTGTGTGCTGTGTTTTGCCCCTCACACATGAGCTGTCGGAAGCACGGTCTGGTATCGAGGAGTGGGGATTCTTGTCATTAGGTAATGTATTGCGCCACATGCTATTACATAGTTGTACTATATATAAGCAAAGATCGTCTAGTGCGTTGTGATTACCAACTTCCCTTGTTCATGGTGGCTTCTCGTTGTTTTTGGCCTCTAATCTAGCTACAAGCATTTCCCAGGCTTCGCATCCTGTGTGTTGTTGACCGTCTCGTGCTAGTTTCCTTAATACTTGGTGTTCTGTGCGGGCCCAGCGCAATGTGAGAGTATGCCAGGTTTTCAGATCGGGTGCATTGGGTGCTTTCCAGTGCATAGCTATCAATCTTTTATACCTCACGTAGGCTAGATCTGCGAACTTATGTAAGTGTCTATGTTTTTTTGCTCTTGTCCTCAACCCTAACAGGCAAGATTTGGGATCAACTGCTAATTCGCGCCCCGTCAGATCCATGATTTCTTTTACCACCCCGGACCATTACCTTTGTACCTGAGGGCACTCCCAGACCATGTGATAAAAGTGAGCCAGTGGCGCTTTACATCTAGGGCATGTCGGCTCCGTCTCAGGGAATATTCGGTTTATCCTGGCTGGTGATAAGTATGTTTGGTGTGTGAAGTTAAACTGTGTGTAGCGAAATCTAGGGTTTCTTGACACCCTCGGGCATGGTATAAAACTTTCGACCAGTCTTCTTGGGGGATCGGGTCAGGTAGAACAGTGTTCCACCTGTCTCTAGCCCTCTCCAAATCAAGCTCGGGGGGCTTACTCAGGAGTTTGGGTAGGCTTGACACAACTTTTACTTGGGCATCAAATTGTAGCACATGATGTATTAAAGGGGAAGTCTCTGGTTCTAGATCTCTTGCCCCCCACGTTTTTTTAATTGAGTGGCATATGGCATAATAAGCCAGAAATTGTCCTGGGTTCACTGCTGTGATGGCCTGTATGGCTTCGAATGTCATTAGTTTACCGTCTTCAAAACAGTCGCCCACCAGTTGTATGCCCGCTTCCAACCACACCGTGCGTGGGTGTGTCGCAGCCTCGGTCCACCCTGGGAGGCAATCCAAGGGGATGAGCGGTGTATAGGGGAGCGCCTGGGTCCCCCTTGCCACATACTTCCCCCAGCATGCATGCGCCGCGGCCATCAGTGGGTTATCAGGCACACTTTTGGGATTTTTGTTAGATAGCCAGGTAGTCAGGGGGATCCCCTGCAGCTGGGCCGCCAGCCATGCAGATTCAGCTGTAATAGGCCTGTGGAGCCAATTCAATATCCACTGTAGCTGTGCAGCAGCATAATAAAGTTCAAAATTGGTGGCTCCCAATCCGCCAGCACCTAATGGGCGCTGCAGCGTGGAGAGTGCTACACGCGGCCTGCCCCCACCCCATATAAGCTGCAACAGCATTGCATTCAGGTTATGAAAGATACTTTTGGGGACATTGAGTGGCAGTGCCGCAAAGTAATATAGCAGCCTGGGTAGTATCAACATATTTGCCACTGCCACCCTGCCCAGTGGTGACAGTGGCAGTTTATTCCAGAAGCGCAACGACCCCTTCATTGAAGCCAGCGCTCTTCCCAGATTACCGTCTCTGAGGTCCTCAGTTTTATGATATATGTATACCCCTAGATATTTAAACGTTTCGAAGCACCATTTCAAACATCCCACTGGGGCATTATCTTGTCTTACCGACGACCAACAAGTTAATAGATACACACACGATTTTTCCCAGTTTACCACCAGGCCAGATATCCCTCCATACTCGGACAGTAGTGATATTATAGAGGGTATCATCTTGCTTCCTTTCCGTGTGTATATTAATGCATCATCGGCGTATAATGATATGGCGTGGTGTGTCCCGTTCCTAATTATTCCCCAGCTTTCTGCCCTGGCACGTATTTGTGCTGCTAATGGTTCCATTGCTATGGCGAACAGCAGAGGGGAGAGGGGGCAGCCCTGCCTTGTGCCCCTAGTGATCGGGAAGCTATCAGATATAACTCCTCCCGTTTTCACTCTGGCTTGTGACCTAGTGAATAATGTCTGCACCCAGCGTGTGTAATTAGGACCAATTCCCATATGCTGCATAGTAGCGAGTAGGAAGTCCTACTCTAGAGTGTCAAATGCCTTCTCGATGTCTAGTGAGAGTACCATTTCATCTTGTGCATCCGGGGGAGTATCTCCTATTACGCTCAACAGTCTACGAATATTTAAAAAGGTGCTACGTTTTGGGATGAATCCATTTTGGTCCTCATGTAACAGGGTGTGCATAATGGGGGCTATCCTGTTAGCCAATCTTTTACCCAATATTTTACAATCTAAATTTAGGAGCGAGAGTGGTCTGTAAGATTTTACATCTGTAGTGTCACGTCCTTGTTTAGGGAGGACCACTATCATTGCTTCTCTCTTAGTTGGGGCAGTATTCCGTTGGCCCATGCTTCTTCAAATACTTTCAACAGATGAGGCCTTAAGCATGGCGAGTAAGTGGTGTAATATTCTATCGGGAGGCCATCTATGCCTGGCGCTTTATTCCTAGGCATCTGCGCTGAGGCTAAATCTATTTCCCCCAGGGTCAGAGGAGCCTCAAGTGTCTCCCTGTCTGCCTGTGAGAGCTGCAGCAGGGGTGAGCCTGCCAAAAAGGACTCCAGTTGTTGAAACGTGCATGAAGTGCGTTTGGTATACAAGATCGCGTAATATTCTCTAAACGTCTCATTTATCTTATCTTGCGTGGTGACCATTGTGGTTGCACCTACCCGAATTGCCCTAATGGGGGATTGCTGCCGGTCCTCCCGCAGGAGCCACGACAGCAACCTTCCCACCCTATCTCCCTCTGTTTGTAGTCGCATTAAGTGATAATTAAAGTCATGTCGGCGGAGTCTGACATCTATCTCGTTGTATTTTGTGCGCGCTTCTTTTAGTACTGCATAGGGTGTTTCCTTGCGTGCCACTGCAATTTCTGCTGCCCTGAGTTGCTTTTCTAATTTACTGATCTCTGCATGTAGGGTGCGCCTTACTCCCCATGTAGTTGAAATACATTGTCCTCTGGCCACTCCCTTGTGTGCATCCCATTCTACAGCTCTTGAATCTGTGGATAGATCATTTGTTTCCCAGTACTGTCTCAATGTTGTGCTCAATGCTTCTGCGTATGCCTGATCTTGAAGAGCATCCACCTGTAATCTCCACGTGGGGATCCCCTGGTGTTTCCTGCCCCAATTCAGTGTTATTCTCAACGGTGAGTGATCCGATAGTGTCTTAGCTAAATATTCTGTCTTATTAACCAATGCACCTATTTCCTGGGTTCCCCAAATTATGTCAATTCTGGTGTGTATTTCGTGTGGAATGGAATAGAATGAATATTCCCTCTGTTGTGGGTGCCTCAAGCGCCATACGTCATAAAGTCTCATGTCGCCTGCCCACATCTGCAGTGGGCATTTGGCATTTCTGTCTGCTGTCGTTCCCACTTTGGTGCTTGACCTGTCTAATATTGCGTTTGGTGTGCTATTAAAATCACCCCCCCAAATGGCCGGGGTCGCTGGGTTTGTCAATAATGCCGGCGTGAGCGTGCCCAGAAATGCCGTTATTCCACTGTTAGGGGCATATATGCCAATTAAAGATCGCTGCCTACCATCCATCTGGCCTTCCACCACCACATATCTGCCCCCTTGGTCTATTCTGTGTGACGTTTGGACAAATGGGACGCCTCCTGCTATCCATATCAATACTCCTATTGCAAAAGCTGATTATGATGTGCCTATAACCTGTCCTCCCCACTTCGCACGCATCTCCTGTAGATCCGGTTGCAGCAAATGTGTCTCATGTAAGATGGCAATATGTGTGCCCAGGCGCCTGAGGCGTGTGTATACTTGGGATCTTTTACTTAGTGCCCCCAAGCCCCTCACATTCCATGTCACTATATCATATTGGTGTGTGTTGTGTGTCATGTTTTAAACCATATGGCATTAGAAGTAGTGTCTACTTGTGGCGCACTCTTATTTACCAATCCCTTCCAGTCTCCTCCCCACCCTGTAAGGAGTTTTGTTGAGCTTACCAGTCCCAGCAGTGTTTCCTGTGTTGTAAGTAGACACCTAGTGTACACCTTAACTGTTTCCCCCCCTCCCCAACTAGTTCCCTAACCCAACTGTTAACTTGTGCTAAACTACTCATCCCTTGAGTATGTAGAGAGGCCTGTATCCATATGGATAACTGTGGTGGAGCTATCATGTCAACCAGATGTGGCTCTTTTACGGGGCTCACATCCTTCCGCAGACTTAGTCTGCCGATGCAGTTGGGCACCCCCGGGGTGTCCGCCCCCACCCCCCCCCACCGCCAACCCCCGTGCCGTGCCCAAGTGTCACACTCATCAAAAAGAAAAATGGAGGTTTATACAAAAGATACTCGTTGGGGACTGCAGCCACAGCACCTTGTCCCTTCCTCTGGGGTCTGCGGTCAGTTCGATAGGGGAAACGGTGCGGCTGCATACAGTCAAAGTTCATCCGCAGATCTGGGGTTAAGTTTCGGAGCTTTCAGCACGTCTGTCATTGTAGGATCTGAGCTAGCCGCATCAGAGTCCAAACTGTCCACGGGGGTCGCCTAGAGTGCCTCAAAAGAGTTCTGTGTAAGCAGGGGAGTTTCCCTCAGTACTTTTGCCCTTTCTGCCGCTGCCTGTTTTTCAGTGGGTTGCCCCTTAGATTGCCTCCTAGAGCGCCTCCGTGAGGTAGAGGTTAGCCATTCCTCGCCTTCGTCTGCGCGCTCTTGGGGGCGTGCAAGCCCCTTGGCGTGTAGCCATGTCCAGGCATCCTCAGGAGAGGAGTACACGTGGATGCATTCCTCTGTTACCACTCTTAGTTTAGCAGGGAACAATAGGGCATATTTGATATTGTGCTCGCGTTATCGTTGTTTGATTTTAACATAGGAGTTGCGTTGTCTTTGTACCTCTTGTGTGAAGTCTGGATAGGCATTAATAACTGAGTCCTCATAACTGAATGGGCCTTTGTTGCGGAACTGCTGTAATATTGCATAACGGTCTCTATAATTTAGGAATCTGGCTATCAGTGGTCTAGGTGGTTGACCCGGGACCGGCGGTCTCCCCGGAACTCTGTGCGCCCTTTCCACAGAGAAGAACTTTGATGGAACACCGTTAAGCACTTCTTTGATTAACCATTCTTCTAGGAATATTTCCGTGCTCAATTCCTGTAATTTTTTGGGGAACCACAGAAAGCGAACGTTATTGCAGCGCGATCTACCTTCTGCCTCCTCTGCCCGCCTCCAGAGTATCTACATCTCTGCGTCCAGGCGTTGGATTTGTTTTTGATTATCCGTAGTCATGGGAGTTAGTTCAGTCAATGCCTCTTCTGCTGATTTCACTCTCTCCGTCAATTTTCTGTGGTCCACTCTGAGTAAATTCAAATCTTGTGATACTGTATCTATTCTATTTTCCCAGGAGGATTTAGTGTACATTATTGCCTGTAGCACTTTTTCAAATTGTGTGGAGTGGGCTTGGAGCGTATTTTCTAGTGATTGTAAGGTTGGGATTATCTGTTGATCACTAGGAGCTGGTCCATGTGTGTTTTTGTCCTGGTTTTTTGCTGATTTAGTTCTACCAGCCATGTTGCTTAACTATATGGTACCTTTTGGGGTGTAGCGGGATGTGCCCAAGTGCTGCCCACTCTGCGGATTTCACTTTTGGTGTATCTTTGGTTTAGTGCTGATGTCTCTGCACTGTGAGGCTGCCGGAGGCACTCGAGTTCCCTTGAGCAGGCAAGGCAGAGGTGAGGTCCGTTGTAAGCGTGGCTGATGGGCCTTCACTCCTGCTTTTTAACGATCTTGAGCGGAAGCTTCCCTCTGGCCGGTCGTCCCCGACTATACAGGGCCTCTAGTGGGCTGAGGTGCCCCCTATTGTATAGATTTTATGTAGTGCCTGCTTGTCTGTGTGCCCCCCCCGCGAGGGCAACGGTGGGGGCGGGCGGCAGAAATGCCCCGGGAGGAGCGGCGAAAGGGAGAAAATAAAGGAAAAAGGAAAGATGGGGGGGAGAGAAGGTGGGGAGAATGGAGGTCCGTCCACTGCCCCCCTCTCCAACCCCCTCCTAGATTGCCTGGCTAGATTCTAGAGCCACAGGGCAGGGGAGAGATCCGCCAGCGGCGGCAGCCAGCAGGCCGGGAGCCCAGCTTGGGCCTGGCCAAGTCCCTAGTCAGTAGGCCTCCATAGTTGGTGGACGTGAGGTTCCAGCACACAGCACTGAGGGCCCGCTTCTGATGACTGCCAGCGGCGCCCGGTGCCCCAAAGTGTCTCTGCTCCAGCGGCAGGAGGGAGGGAGGAAGTCCCAGCTGTGCACCGTCTCCCGCAGCCAAGGCTCCCCCCCCTTCGTTCACTCACCGCTCCTTATTGTCTTGCGGCCGGTGCCGCGGAGCGTGCCCCGCGCCGCTCCAGGCAGGAAGCCGCAATCCCTGCCCCCGGCCGACAGCACCACACCCGGGCAGTCGAGTGCCGGGGCAACGTGGCGAGCAGACGTCCTCGTTCCGGCCGGTCCTGATTCCGCTCGCCTGTCTTGGTGACAGGCTGCCTCCCACGTTGTGGCCCTCGGCTTCCAACACCCCGGGGCCGGCGCCGATCCAACATCAAAATGGCGCACCACTCCGTGTGAGCGCCGAAGTTCTTGTTGCTCTCTCCACGTGGCGCAAGTGGAGACAAAGACAATGAGTGGGGAGAGTCCTGACCGGGTCTAGGGCCGGGAGTTGCTGCTCCGTTCCTCCCGGCTGCCGGCTCCCGCACACAGGGGCCTCCTCGGCTCGCTCCAGCAACCCGCGATCGGGCCGCAGAGCTCGCCCTGCGCCGTCCCAGGTGTCGCGGTCCTTCTCTCCCCGCGGGCCGCCACACGGCCACCGCTCAATCTCGGCAGCCGCAGCTCTGATCCTGGCGCCAAGCTGCTCCTCCAGCACACGTCAGTCTCCCAAGCTCAGGTTCCGCCCCCCCCCAGGCGTCGACACCAAACCGGGGGGCGCCCTTCAGGATGTGTCCGGCGAGCCCAAGTCGGAGCTCACAAATTAGGCGTCCTTCTCGGCCGCCATTTTGGCTCCTCCCCCCATAATTTGTGTATATTACTTACCTCCTAAGTGAGGGTATGCTCTGAGATACTTTTGGCATATTGGCACTAAAATAAAGTACCCTTATTTTTAGTAACTCTGAGTATTGTGTTTTCTTATGATATTGTGCTATATGATATAAGTGGTATAGTAGGAGCTTTGCATGTCTCCTAGTTCAGCCTAAGCTGCTATAAACACCTCTATTCTACTAATAAGGGATATCTGGGCCTGGCACAAGGTGTAAGTACCACAGGGTACCCACTATAAGCCAGGCCCGCCTCCTACAACGTGGTAGAAGTTTAGTCTCCAACATTTGTAGAAAATACACATCTTTAGGTAGGGACATTTTCTTAGAACATCAGCTGTGTTATTATATAAACACTTCCTTGTCTCTTACACGTTAGAGGGAGTTTTAGTATCTCTGAGTATTGTGTTTTCTTATGATATTGTGCTATATGATATAAGTGGTATAGTAGGAGCTTTGCATGTCTCCTAGTTCAGCTGCTTTGCCATAGTTACCTCTATCAGCCTAAGCTGCTATAAACACCTCTATTCTACTAAGAAGGGATACCTGGACCTGTCACAAGGTGTAAGTACCACAGGGGACCCACTATAAGCCAGGCCAGCCTCCTACATTGGTGGTGCAGCGGGGGGATAAGTACTTGTAACTGCTTTACCACTTTGTCATTTGGTGCTTTTCATAAGAAAAACATATACCAAATATTTCAATATATGTACATTGAACTAAAACAGTTTACTTTTCTACTCTAAAACTTTTATCTAAGGGGGTGATTCTAACCCTGGCGGTCGGTGATAAAGCGGCGGCCAACCCGCCACCAGGCCGGCGGTCGAAAAATGGAATTCTGACCCTGGCGGGAACCGCCAACACAGCCCGCCACATTAACACTCCGACCGCCGCGGCGGTGCAGACAAACAGCGTGGCGGTCACCGCCAACAGGCAGGCGGCAGACAATGTACCGCCCACAGTATTACAACTCACCAATCCGCCACCTTTTCTGGGGCGGGAGCCCCGCCGATAAAAACACGGCGGAAACAGACTACGACGGGAAAACGCTCACCAAAAAACACTCCACGAGTACGGAGGACAGCATGGAACCCGAATTAAACATCCTACCTGCACTCGTCTACCTGCTCATCTACCACGAGTACGAACTCCGGCGCAGACGACAATGGTGAGTACTGCACCTACGACACACAGGAGGGAGGAGGAGGAGGAAAGGTTACGGGCACACACATATGCGACCCCCACCCCCCCAAACTATGTACACACCAATGCAGAGCAACAATGCACAGTGACACCACCCAAACCCCCCTGAAAAATGCAAAGACATAATTAAATTGTGAACCAAAATGTTATATAAAAAATAGACTCTGATATGTATCGGCAACTATGCAAAATATCCATAACAAAATAATACTATACACACTGCCATGGAGAACCGAGGCAATTAGTCCGCTACATCAAAGTCAAATGGAACAGTCCGTGGGCTACAGTGTAGCGACACAAGGGCAAAGCCCACACAGGAGACCTGAGTCCTTTGGAGAGAACACTGTAGGGGCATCTGATGAAAATACTACAGGCACCTCAGGGGGAAGGGAAGGGGGGGGGCACCACAGCCACATGAGTCCACGACGCCAGATCCACGAAGGGGCCACCATGCCCACTGTGCCATCCTGGGGAGTGCAAAGCCACAGTCTCTCAAGTCTCTACAGTGGGTGGGTTGCCCACTCTGCCATCCTGGGGAGTGCAAAGCCACAGTCTCTCAAGTCTCTACAGTGGGTGGGTTGCCCACTGTACCATCCTGGGGAGTGCAAAGCCACAGTCTCTCAAGTCTCTACAGTGGGTGGGTTGCCCACTCTGCCATCCTGGGGAGTGCAACGCCACAGTCTCTCAAGTCTCTACAGTGGGTGGGTTGCCCACTGTACCATCCTGGGGAGTGCAAAGCCACAGTCTCTCAAGTCTCTACAGTGGGTGGGTTGCCCACTGTGCCATCCTGGGAAGTGCAAAGCCACAGTCTCTCAAGTGGATAACAGTCTCCACTGGTCAAGGAGGAGGCATGGTGGGCACAGTGAACCATAAACAGTGCTTGAGATGAAGGGCCCAGCGGAGCGGTGCTTGAGACGGCGGGGCCCAGCGGAGCGGTGCTTGAGACGGCGGGGCCCAGCGGAGCGGTGCTTGAGACGGCGGGGCCCAGCGGAGTGGTGCTTGAGACGGCGGGGCCCAGCGGAGCGGTGCTTGAGACGGCGGGGCCCAGCGGAGCGGTGCTTGAGACGGCGGGGCCCAGCAGAGCAGTGCTTGAGACGGCGGGGCCCAGCGGAGCGGTGCTTGAGATGAAGGGCCCAGCGGAGCGGTGCTTGAGACGGCGGGGCCCAGCGGAGCGGTGCTTGAGACGGAGGGGCCCAGCGGAGCGGTGCCTGAGATGAAGGGCCCAGCGGAGCGGTGCTCTTCTGCACGGCGGGCCCTGTTCAGCGGTGCTCTTCTGCACGGCGGGCCCTGTTCAGCGGTGCTCTTCTGCACGGCGGGCCCTGTTCAGCGGTGCCTATCTTCACGGCGGGCCCTGTTCAGCGGTGCCTATCTTCACGGCGGGCCCTGTTCAGCGGTGCTCTTCTGCACGGCGGGCCCTGTTCAGCGGTGCTCTTCTGCACGGCGGGCCCTCTTCAGCGGTGCTCTTCGGCACGGCGGGCCCTGTTCAGCGGTGCTCTTCTGCACGGCGGGCCCTGTTCAGCGGTGCCTATCTTCACGGCGGGCCCTGTTCAGCGGTGCCTATCTTCACGGCGGGCCCTGTTCAGCGGTGCTCTTCTGCACGGCGGGCCCTGTTCAGCGGTGCTCTTCTGCACGGCGGGCCCTGTTCAGCGGTGCTCTTCTGCACGGCGGGCCCTGTTCAGCGGTGCTCTTCTGCACGCCGGGCCCTGTTCAGCGGTGCTCTTCTGCACGGCGGGCCCTGTTCAGCGGTGCCTATCTTCACGGCGGGCCCTGTTCAGCGGTGCCTATCTTCACGGCGGGCCCTGTTCAGCGGTGCTCTTCTGCACGGCGGGCCCTGTTCAGCGGTGCTCTTCTGCACGGCGGGCCCTGTTCAGCGGTGCACATCCAGTAGGTTCAAGGGAGCCAGACCTGGCCTGGACTCCGTGCTCAGACGCCCTCCGACCGTGATGTTCCTGGGCCCTTCGGTGACGGAGTCCTGGGCCCTTTGGTGTCCTCCTTTACAGCTGGGATGTGGCATGTGGGGCCCACCTGCTCCGCGCTCCTGCTGGCTGACGTCTCCGCCCTGCTGCCCTTACGCTCCTTAGATGGGGCTCTCGGGCCCTTGCCTCCCCTAGACGTTGTGGCTGGTGAAGTGGGCGAACTCTGCTCCTTGGGGGCAGCCGTGTCAGTCTTCGCAGCCGGGGGGGGGCTGGATGTGTCCTTGCTGCTGATGGAGGTGTCACTGCTGGCAAAGGGTGGACTCCAGAACCCATGCACAACAGTGACACCCGAAGTTGGGCTGGTGGTGGCTGTGGTGCTCTTGGGACTCTTTGCAGATGGAGGGGGTAGGTCATCGGAGGGGAAGAGGTTAAGATTAGCCAGGAAAACTTTTTTAGGGCCAAGGTAAAAGGTAGGAGAAGTGGAGATGGAAGTGGAGGAAGAGGATGTGGTTGTAGGAGAGTCAGGTGTGCTGTCATTGGGTGAAGGTGCAGGTGCTGTAGGCTGTTGTGAGGTGGATGTCTGTTGGATGGGTGTCTGCCTGCGTTTGTGTGTCTTGGAAGGGGTGGTGACAGACACAGTGGGAGAGGACACAGGGGACGTGTAAATGGCAGTGGGGGTGGTGACTGCACGCGTGCGGACTGTACAGGAGGGTGTGGTGGTGATGGAAGCACTGGCTGATGTTGGTGTGCATGCAGGTGTGAGTGTCGACGTCACAGGGAGGGAGGAGGGAGACGAGGAGGAGGGGGACACAGGGGTGGTAGTGACTGTTGGGATGTCTGCATCTGTGTGTTGCTTGGGTGAGTGTTTGTGGGATCTGTGGTGCTTGTGTCTGGATGAGCTGCCCTTGGGTGTTGAGGTGTGTTCAGGCTGGTCAGATGGTGTGGATGGGATAGGCTGAGGAACAGGAGACAGAGACAGGGTGGAGGCAGTCAGAAGAGGGAGGCTGGAAACAGGGACAATGGCTGCCGTCAGTGCTGAGGCCAGAGCATTGAACGATCGTTGATGGGCAGCCTGACCCGAATGAATGCCCTCCAGGTAGGCATTGCTCCGATGCACCTCCCTTTCTACCCCCTGGATGGCATTCAAAAGGGTAGTCTGCCCAACAATGAGTGTCCTGAGGAGATCAATGACCTCCTCACTGAGGGCAGCAGGGGTAACAGGGGCAGGGGCTGAGGTGCCTGGGGCGAAGGAGACGCCCGCCTTCCTGGGTGAGCGGGCACGGAGCGTAGGCTGAGGGGCTGCTGGGAGGGCGGGGCTGGTGCACTGGGTGGCGCTGTACCTGTAGAGGCGGGGGGCCCGGATGTTGCCGCCACCGCTAGGGAGCTCCCATCCGAGGACGTGTCGCTGTCGCTGCTCTCACCACTGGTCCCCGTCGTGGTGCTCCCCTCGCCCTCCGGCTCACTTGGGCCCTCGGTGTCTGTTCCTGTGCCCACCGGGGCCTTGTGGCTTGCAGCTCCCTCGTGCTCCGATGCCAAATCTCCTCCGCCTGATGATGCTAATGCACACATGCACAAGAAGATGAAGAAGAAGGGTGGGGGGAGAAAAAGAAGACCTGGTTGAGTGCATGCAATGTCAACACCGTTGGCGGAGAGGACAGACACAGGAGCCGCATGCACTAAGCCGCGCATTCGGGGCACACTACTCAGTACTTCTGACTCGGACAACAGGTCAGGAGACGACAAACGCGCACATGTGTGAGGCTGGACCATCAATAGCTGTACTTGTCACCCTACGGAGGTGGGGGCCGGGAGCACAGGGCCATGCCTAAGGGAGAGGACTACACTACAGAAAGCGCCCTGGCCTAATGTCACCCCCAACCCTCCTCCCCCACCCAGACGCCTCCACTGCGCAGAAAGATAGCTGAATGTGCTGATACTCACCCCCTTGTGTCTGCTGTGATGCTCTCAAGCGCCCATCCAAATCAGGGTAGGCCACCGCCAGGATCCGGGACATCAGGGGGGTCAGGGTACGACTGGCACCCCTCCTAGGTTGGGAGGCCATCCCCAGCAGTGACTCGGCGGTCTTCCTGGTTCCGCGGCGGATGTCCTCCCACCTCTTGCGGCAGTGGGTGCCCCGTCTGACGTGGACCCCCAGGGCCCGGACTTCCTTGGCGATGGCACGCCAAATCTCGACTTTCTGATGGGCGCTGACCTATGTGACATGTACAGGGTGGGAAGGAAACATTAATCAACTTACTGCATGTTAGATGTGATTGGCCCCCCCTCCCCAACCTTGCAATATAGCACATGCTCTCATCTGTCGTGCGTTGCACTCCTCATTCGCCCCCCACCCCACCAACTTACATCCACCCCACTCCACACAGGCATCGCCCATTCCATGTGCACCCGGTGTACTCACCTGTTGGTCTGGAGGACCGTAGAGTAACGCATACTGGGGGAGGACCCCATCCACGAGCTTCTCCAACTCTTCAGACGTGAAGGCAGGGGCCCTTTCCCCAGTCCCAGCAGCCATTGTCACTTCCATACCGAGTTCACAGCAGCACTTGCAGTATAGGTCCTCTCCTGTGGATGATCAGGTCTCGAGTGATTAAGCAGATAGATAATGGCGGTCACGCCCGCGGCGGTGCGTACCACGGTGGTGCATACCGCGACCGCCGGCGCACATCGTCATTGGCTCCTGAAACCCATAGGCTTCAATGTTATCCAATGCGGCTCCGTATAGCGGTCTTCGACCGCCTACCGCCACGGTGTGCTCCGCCAGCGCAGTGACCTCACATCCCATTGTCCCACTTCACAGGTCAGGCAGCCGCCATTTCAAGGGCCCACATGGCATAATTTCTACTGCGACACACAGGCCTAGGCCTGGCATTGCCATACATACACGCCTTTCAATACCTAGATAACCGTGTGACAAGCAAGCAGTGGTGAACGTACCAGTGATTATCTTGACTCTGTGCTCCATGTTGTCCTTCCTAGGCACCGTCCGCTGGGATTTGCGAGGAGAAGGATGAATCCTCGCGTGTACCGACCGCTGGTGGACCTGTCGACAATGGAAGAATGCCACATCATACTACGATAACGACTTGACCGTGCCACTATCCATGAACTGTGTGCCCAGCTGGAGCCAGCCCTGATGTCCCCCATCCGCCAACCCACAGGAATTCCCCCTCTGGTGCAGGTGCTGTCAGTCCTCCATTTTCTTGCAAGTGGCTCATTCCAGACAACAGTGGCCATGTCATCTGGAATGTCTCAGCCAATGTTTTCTAAGGTTTTGTCTAGAGTGTTGTCTGCCCTGACGAAACACATGCGGAGTTACATTATATTCCCTGAGGAGGTTGATTTGCCCACTGTGAAGGGTGATTTTTATGCCCTTGGACATATTCCCAACATAATTGGTGCCATTGATGGGACCCATGTAGCCTTAGTCCCCCCAAAAAACGATGAGCAGGTGTAGAGAAACAGGAAGAGTTACCATTCTATGAACGTCCAGGTGGTCTGTTTGGCTGACCCGTACATCTCCCATGTGAATGCAATGTTCCCTGGTTCAGTGCATGACGCGTATGTAATGCGTAATAGCAGCATCCCTTATGTGATGGAACAGCTACAGAGACAACGTGTGTGGCTAATAGGTGACTCTGGTTACCCCAACCTGCCTTGGCTATTGACCCCAGTGAGGAATCCCCGGACCAGGGCTGAGGAACGGTACAATGAGGCCCATGGCCGAACTAGGAGGATCATAGAAAGGACCTTTGGGGTTCTGAAGGCCAGGTTTAGGTGTCTGCATATGACAGGGGGATCCCTGATGTACTCACCAAAGAAGGTGTGCCAGATCATCGTGGCCTGCTGTATGCTTCACAATCTGGCATTGCGATGTCAGGTGCCTTTCCTGCAGGAGGATGGTCCAGATGGTGGTGTTGAAGCAGCTGTGGAGCCTGTGGAGAGTGAAGAGGAGGAAGACTCAGAGGACGACCCAGACAACAGGGACAGAGTTATCCAACAGTATTTTCAGTAGCACACAGGTAAGAATCACACACGCCATTTTAATTTTCCTGAATGCCTCGTGCTTCTCAACATTGTCTATGACCCCCCAGTTATTTGAAACTGATGTTTGATTTTCCCTTCCCTTTTCAGTGCTGTATGACCCACTGCGTGACTTCTGCTTGGTTAGCCCATGGACTAATGCTTATTGATCTCGGTATGTGTTCAGCACAAAGTTTACAGAACATAATTGATCGGTAATGTGTTTTACATTTGTAAATAATACAGCCTGACTCCAGCATGATTTCAGTGCATTGCGTGATTTATTTTTGGTGCTAGATGATGGTACATGATATTCACACGGTGATGGGTGGGGGTGGAGTAATGTCCATGGCAGAGTCCAGTTCTCAGTCTCACAGGTGCATTGTCCATATGCCTGTGGAAGGATGGAGCAGGGGCAGTTCAAGGTTGGACAGGGTGGCAATGTGGGACAGTGGGATGACTTCAGGGGGTATCTCATGCTGGCGGGGGTCTTGACATCCTACTCTGTCTTTTTTTTGGATCTCAGGCTCCTCTTGCGGGGTGGTTGTTCTTCAGCAGGAGGTGGGGTTCTGGTGGCCTGTCGTTGTGGTGGGGCCTCCTGTCCACTAGCGCCGGCGGAGGTGGTAGGCTGTTCCTGGTCCGGGCTAGTGACAGGGGCCCTGTGTGGTGCCACATGGTCCCGCAACGTGTCTTCTATCCGGTGGAGGGCCTGGACTATGCTCCCCATGGCGGTAGAGATGTTGGTGAGATGATTGTTGAACCCCATGTAGCGTTCCTCCTGCTGTGCTTGGATCTCCTGGAACCTGGCCAGTACCGTCGCCATCGTCTCTTGTGAGCGGTGGTAGGCTGCCATGATGGTGGTGAGGGCCTCTTGGAGAGTCGGTTCCCTGGGCCTCTCCTCCCCCCCCCTGTCGCACAGCAGCCCTCCGAGTTGCACTGTTTCCCCCGGACTCTGTCCCCTGGACGGTGTGCCCACTACCACTGCCCCCAGGTCCCTGTTGTTGTTGGGGTGGTGGGTTAGCCTGGGGGCCCTGTAGTGGCAGACCCACCGCTGATTGACCTGTCCTAGAGACAGAGCCATGGGCCCGCTGGGTGGGAGCTGTGCTGTTGTTCCCAGAGGGGGTTGGGTCTGCTGTGGCCTGTGTGTGGGGAAGCGACTGTCCAGAGGTCCCTGATGGTCCGGGCTGGTCATCAGGTTCCAGGTCGACAGAGCTGCTGTCATCACTGGGTGCCTCTTCCGGGGGGGGATGGACATTTCTGGACCCTCCTGGCCGGTGTGTTGGCGTTCGGGTCCTGCATGGGGTAAGAGAGTATGGTTATTGTTTCTGTGTGTGCTATTGTGTGCGATTTATGGGTGCCCTTGTCCCCCAGTGCTGTCATTCCCTTGGGGGTGGTGTTGTGGGGGTGTTTGGGGGTGGGGGGTATGTGCAGTGGTCATGCTTAGGTGATGGGTGTCCATAGTTTGTGGTGGCATGCAGGGGTTGGTGTTGGGTGGGTTGTGCTGGGGAGACATTCTCAGGGAGGATGTGTGATGGGGGGTTGGGGGTGAGGGTGGTGTTGGGGGTTAGCATGCTGGGGGGGGTGAAGTAGTTGAGATTGTACTTACCAGAGTCCATTCCTCCGTGTACTCCAGCGAGGCCATCAGGATGCAGGATGTTTAGTACCTCTTGCTCCCATGCTGTGAATTCGGGTGGTGTGGGTGGGGGTCCCCCGCCAGTCTTCTGCACTGCGATGTTGTGTCACGAGACCATCGAGCGCACCTTTCCCCGTAAGTCGTTCCAACGTTTGCGGATGTCCTCTCGATTTCTGGGATGCTGTCCCACCGCGTTTACCCTGTCCACGATCCGCTGCCATAGCTCCGCCTTCCTGGCTATAGTGGTGTGCTGCACCTGTGAGCCGAAGAGCTGGGGTTCAACTCTTATGATCTCCTCCACCATGACCCAGAGTTCTTGGTCCGAAAAGCGTGGGTGCCTTTGGGGTGCCATGGGGTGGTGTGGATGAGGTGTGGGGTGGTGTATATGGTGAAGAGTGTGTTGGTGTGTGGTGCTTTGTGATTCTATGTGGTGTGTGTGATGGTGTAGTGTGCCTCTGTGTGATGTAGCTCTCTATTCTGTGATGTGTCTCTCTCTCCTTCGTCTATGATCTTCGGTCGTAGGGGTTTGTGGGTGATGTGGGTGTGTGTTTTATAGTTGGTTGGATGTGTGGGAGTGTTGTTTGTATGTGTGTCAGGTGTGTGTATTTCAAATTGTCCAATGTGGCTGTGTTTTGGAGCTGTGTGCGTATTTTGACCGCAGCGGTGTGTACCGCCAATGGAATACCGCGGTTGAAAGACCGCCGTGTGGATTCGTGGGTCAGAATGGCATGGGCGTGTTTGTGTTGGCGTGACGGTGGAGGTTTGGTCATCTCCAGTTTTCCGCGGCCCGCTGATGAGGCGGCCTTCCTTGGATGTCGGGATTTTGGCGGTTTCACCGTTGTGGGTCAGAATGACCGTGGCGGTTTACCGCGGCCGTGGCGGTAGAATGGCGGACTTCTGACCGGCGGTAAGGGCCTTTTACCGCCGAGGTCAGAATGACCCCCTAAGTTTCTGAAAAGTTCTGAAAACTTTTAAAAGTTTTCCAAAAGTTTGAACAAGTTTTTTCTCTGTGCTTTCAAAAGTTCTAAAACTTTTTCTTTCTCTGTCTGAAACCTTTTCTATCATGTCGTCAGTAGAGCTCACTCCCAAAGTTGTCCAGGCAACCTATGAGAGTTTAAACTACAAAGGTTTGAGGGTTCTCTGCTTAGAAAGAGGTTTAAGCATTGCTAAAAACCCTACAAAAGAGTTTCTCTTTAACCTTCTCTTAGAGGATGACCAGAACCAGTCTGGCCCATCTCAGAAAGGGAGGTAGGAGGGGAAGCTGCCCAGTCTCAGACTCAGATGAGTTCCCTGAAGATGCTGGGGAGGGTTCTTACAAAGACCTGCCATCTAGCAGGCCACCTAGTGACACTGGTAGTGTTAGAGGGTCACACATTGGTAAGGCATCTTTCACTCCTAGTGGCCAGGTTACTAGGGTCCAGCCAGTTAGGGACAGGTCTCTCTCTGCCAATTCCCAAATCTCCTCTGTGTCCAAACATTCCCAAGCCTCCCACCCTGAGGATAAATTAATGGAAAGGGAACTCAGAAAGCTGAGGTTGAAAGAGACCAGACTGAAGCTTAAACAGCAGCAGCTGGCCTTAGACAGGGAATCCCTGGATATAGAGAGGCAAAGACAGAGATTGGGGTTAGTTCCCCATGGTGGCAGCAGCAGTGTTTCAGACAGTAATCCTGTTAGAGAGCAAGATTCCAGAAACCTGCATAAGATAGTCCCCCCATACAAGGAGGGGGATGACATTAATAAGTGGTTTGCTGCACTTGAGAGGGCCTGTATGGTACAGTTGGTCCATCAAAGGCAGTGGGCTGCTATCTTGTGGCTATCATTCACTGGAAAGGGTAGGGATAGGCTCCTTACTGTCAGAGAAAGGGATGCCAATAACTACAAAGTTTCAAAGGATGCACTCTTGGATGGATTTGGCTTAACCACTGAACAATACAGGATTAGGTTCAGAGACACCAGAAAAGAGTCCTCTCAAGATTGGACAGATTTTGTTGACTGTTCAGTGAAGGCCTTGGAGGGTTGGTTGCATGGCAGTAAAGTATCTGACTATGAAAGCCTGTATAATCTGATCCTGAGAGAGCATATTCTTAACGATTGTGTGTCTGATTTGTTGCACCAGTACTTGGTAGGCTCAGATCTGACATCTCCCCAAGAATTGGGAAAGAAGGCAGACAAATTGGTCAGGACAAGAGTGAACAGAACAGTTCATACAGGGGGTGACAAGGGTGGCAAAAAGAAGGATGGTAAGTCTTCAGACAAGGGTGGGGACAAAAGTAAACATTCTGAGTCTTCATCAGGCCCACAAAGATCCTTTGGGGGTGGTGGGTCCAAATCCTCTTCAAACAATCAGAAAAAAGCCTTGGTGTTATTTATGTAAAGTAAAAGGCCATTGGGCAAGTGATTCCACTTGTCCAAAGAAAAACACCAAACCTCGCACCACCACAACCCCAACTGCAACCTCTAGTGCTCCTAGTAGTAGCAGTGGTGGTGGGAAGTCTACTACTTATAGCCAATCCAAGGGTGTAGCTGGGCTCACTATTGGCAATGTAGTTGGGGTTGGTCTTGTTAGGGAGACCACAGAGGCTGTTTTAGTCTCTGATGGTGGCATTGACTTTGCCACCTTGGTTGCTTGTCCCCTTAATTTGGGTGTACAAGCAACTACCCCTAATCAACGGTGTTGAGGTTGAGGCCTAAATGGACACAGGAGCCAGTGTAACCATGGTGATAGAAAAACTGGTCCACCCTGATCAACATCTACTTGGTCAGCAGTACCAAGTGACTGATGCTCATAACAACACTCTTAGCCACCCCATGGCTGTTGTGAATCTCATCTGGAGGGAGGGGGGTTACTGGTCCAAAGATAGTTGTGGTAGCCTCTGAATTACCTGTAGATTGCTTACTGGGCAATGATTTGAAAAGCTTGGCAGAAGTGCAGTTGGAGGCTCAAGCAGCAATGCTGGGCATTCCTGGGCATAGTTTTGCTTTGACAAGGGCTCAGGCCAAGGGCTCAGGCCAAGAAGCAAAAAGGACAGGGAAACTTGGATCCTGGAACAATGGACCAAGCGCTCCCAAAAGCAAGGGGTAGAAAGGGTAAAGCCCTGCCCACTATCCTCCCTCTACAGAAGATTCCCCTTCTGAGGAAGAGGAATCCTCTCCCTGTGCAGAACCTACACCAGAGGAGCTGGCAGCAGACACTGCTGAGCTTTTGGGTGCAGGGGGGCCTGCCAGGGAAGAGCTGAGTGTGGCACAGCAAACCTGTCCGATATTAGAGGGTTTAAGACAGCAAGCTGTCAAACAGCAAAATGGGGTTATCAGTGATAGCCATAGGGTGTATTGGGAGGATACCCCCTTGTACACAGAGTCAAGGGACCCTAACCCTGGAGCTGCCAGGAGATTGGTCATTCCCCTGCAGTACAGAGAGTTTATTCTTACCCTGGCACATGACATTCCTTTGGCTGGGCATTTGGGCCAGACGAAAACTTGGGAGAGACTTGTCCCCCTGTTTCACTGGCCTCATATGTCAGAGGACACAAAATAGTTTTGTCACTCTTGTGTGACCTGCCAAGCCAGTGGCAAGACTTCCAGTGGTTGGGGTGCCCTTTGAAAGGGTAGGGGTTGACATAGTTGGCCCCCTTGACCCTCCAACAGCTTCAGGCAATAGATTCATCCTTGTGGTAGTGGACCATGCCACTAGGTATCCTGAAGCTATCCCATTAAGGACCACTACAGCTCCTGCAAAGGCCCTCCTGGGAATCTCTTCCAGAGTGGGTTTCCCTAATGAAGTGGTGTCAGACAGAGGTAGCAACTTCATGTCTGCATACCTAAAAGCAATGTGGAAGGAGTGTGGTATGACTTACAAGTTCACAACTCCTTACCATCCACAAACAAATGGTCTGATTGAGAGGTTTAATAAAACTCTCAAAGATATGATAATGGGACTGCCTGAAAAACTCAGAAGGAGATGGGATGTCCTGTCACCTTGCCTCCTTTTTGCTTACAGGGAGGTACCCCAAAAAGGAGTGGGCTTCAGCCTCTTTGAACTCCTCTTTGGGCACCCTGTAAGAGGTCCTCTTGCTCTTGTAAAGGAGGGTTGGGAACAACCTTTAAAGGCTCCTAAACAGGACATAGTGGATTATGTACTTGGCCTAAGATCCAGAATGGCTGAGTATATGAAAAAGGCCAGTAACAACCTTCAGGCCAGCCAGGAGCTGCAGAAGCAATGGCATGACCAGAAGGCTGTCCTGACTCAGTACCCCCCAGGACAGAAGGTGTGGGTATTGGAGCTTGCGGCCCAAAGAGCACTCCAGGACAAATGGAGTGGACCCCATCTAATTGTTGAAAGGAAGGGTGAGGTTACCTATTTGGTAGACCTAGGCACTGCCAGGAGTTCCCTTAGGGTGATTCATATCAGCCGCCTGAAACCCTACTATGACAGGGCTGATCTCTCCCTGCTCATGGCAACAGATGGGGGACAGGAAGGAGAGAGTGACCCTCTCCCTGATCTCTTCTCCACTACAGAAGCTGATGGCTTAGTGGAGGGAGTGGCCTTAGCAGATTGTCTTACTGCTGAACAGAAAGACAACTGTGTCAATCTCCTAAGTCAGTTTTCTGAACTCTTTTCACTTGTACCAGGTACAACTTCATGGTGTGAACATACAATTGATACTGGAGACAGCTTGCCTTTCAAAAGTAAGATTTATAGGCAGCCTGACCATGTCAGGGACTGCATTAAACAAGAGGTACAGAAAATGTTCGACTTAAGGGTGATTGAGCCTTCAGAAAGCCCCTGGGCTAGCCCAGTTGTGCTTGTCCCAAAACCTCATACCAAAGATGGGAAAAGAGAAATGAGGTTTTGTGTTGACTATAGAGGGCTCAACCACGTAACCAAGACTGATGCTCACCCTATACCCAGGGCAGATGAGCTCATAGATACACTGGATGCAGCCAAGTATCTAAGCACTTTTGATCTAACTGCAGGGTATTGGCAGATTAGGTTATCAGAAGATGCCAAACCCAAGACTGCATTTTCAACCATTGGAGGGCACTACCAATTCACAGTAATGCCCTTTGGTTTGAAAAATGCACCTGCCACTTTTCAGAGGTTGGTGAACACAGTCCTGCAAGGGTTGGAAGCTTTTAGTGCAGAATGTCTAGATGATATTGCTGTTTTTAGCTCAACCTGGGATGATCACCTGGTCCACCTATGGAAAGCTTTGGAGGCCCTGCAAAAGGCAGGCCTCACTATCAAGGCCTCAAAGTGCCAGATAGGGCAGGGGAAAGTGGTTTATCTGGGCCACCTGGTAGTTGGAGAACAGATTGCACCACTACAGGGAAAAATCCAAACTATTATGGATTGGGTTCCCCCTACAACTCAAACCCAGGTGAGAGCCTTTTTATGCCTCACAGGGTACTATAGGAGGTTCATAAAGAATTATGGCTCCATTGCAGCCCCTCTTAATGATCTCACTAGCAAGAAGATGCCAAAGAAGGTATTATGGACAGCTAGCTGTCAAAAAGCTTTTGAGGAGCTCAAACAGGCCATGTGCTCTGCACCTGTCCTAAAAAGCCCTTGTTACTCCAATGCAGATGGACTCTCCAGATATTTCCACTTAGACAATGAAGACTCATCTGGGCAAGGTTAGCCTTATTGTCCTTCGATTGTGTAGGAAAGTACCATCTTGCCTGGCATGTTACCCCCATTTACACTGTAGTATGTTTGTTTTTGCCCATGTGTCACTGGGATCCTGCCAGGCAGGACCCCAGTGCTCATAATGTATGCCCTGTATGTGTTCCCTGTGTGGTGCCTAACTGTATCACTGAGGCTCTGCTAACCAGAACCTCAGTGTTTATGCTCTCTCTGCAGGCTGCAGGCTAGTGACTAATTTTACCAATTCTCATTGGCACACTGGAACACCATTATAATTCCCTTGTATATGGTGCCTAGGTACCCAGGGTATTGGGGTTCCAGGAGATCCCTATGGGCTGCAGCATTTCTTTTGCCAACGATAGGGAGCTCAGACAATTCTTACACAGGACTGCCACTACAGCCTTAGTGAAATAACGTCCACGTTATTTCACAGCCATTTTCACTGCACATAAGTAACGTATAAGTCACCTATATGTCTAACCCTCACTTAGCGAAGGTTAGGTGCCAAGGTACTTAGGGGGTCATTACGACCCTGGCGGATTTCCTCCGCCAGGGCCGCGGGACGCGGTGGCACCGCCGACAGGCCGGCGGTGCCCCGCGGGGCATTCTGACCGCGGCGGCTTAGCCGCGGTCAGTAAAGGGAAACCGGCGGTCTCCCGCCAGTTTCCCGCTGCCCCCAGGAATCCTCCAAGCCGGCGCAGCTTGCTGCGCCGGCTTGGGGATTCCGACTCCCCCTCCCGCCATCCAGTTACTGGCGGTTCTCCCGCCGGGAACCGGATGGCGGGAGGGGGAGTCGCGGGGCCCCTGGGGGCCCCTGCAGTGCCCATGCCAATGGCATGGGCACTGCAGGGGCCCCCGTAAGAGGGCCCCTACAAGTATTTCACTGTCTGCTTGGCAGACAGTGAAATACGCGACGGGTGCAAATGCACCCGTCGCACCTTCCCACTCCGCCGGCTCGATTACGAGCCGGCATCCTCGTGGGAAGGTCGTTTTCCCCTGGGCTGGCGGGCGGCCTTTTGGCGGCCGCCCGCCAGCCCAGGGGAAAACTTGAAATACCCGCCGCGGTCTTTTGACCGCGGCGCGGTATTTTGGAGGGCGGAATTCTGGCGGGCGGCCTCCGCCGCCCGCCAGAATCAGAATCAGGCCCTTAGTGTGTGGGCACCCTGGCACTAGCCAAGGTGCCCCCACATTGTTCAGGGCAAATTCCCCAGACTTTGTGAGTGCGGGGGCACCATTACACGCGTGCACTACATATAGGTCACTACCTATATGTAGCGTCACAGTGGTAACTCTGAACATGGCCATGTAACATGTCTAGGATCATGGAATTGTATTGGGGTGACAATTCCATGCATCCCCGGGTCTCTAGCACAGAACCCGGGTACTGCCAAACTGCCTTTCCGGGGTTTCCACTGCAGCTGCTGCCAACCCCTCGGGCAGGCTTCTGCCCCCTTGGGCCTGGACAGCCTGGTCCCATGAAGGCAGAACAAAGGATTTCCTCTGAGAGAGGGTGTTACACCCTCTCCCTTTGGAAATAGGTATGAAGGGCTGGGGAGGAGTAGCCTCCCCCAGCCTTTGGAAATGCTTTGCTGGGCACAGATGGTGCCCATCTCTACATAAGCCAGTCTACACCGGTTCAGGGATCCCCCAGCCCTGCTCTGGCGCGAAACTGGACAAAGGAAAGGGGAGTGAACACTCCCAGGGGAGGTGCCCAGAGCTCCTCCAGTGTGTCCCAGACCTCTGCCATCTTGGATTCAGAGGTGTTGGGGCACAATGGACAGCTCTGAGTGGCCAGTGCCAGCAGGTGACGTCAGAGACCCCCTCTGATAGGTGCTTACCTCTCTCAGTAGCCAAGCCTCCTTTCTCAGTAGCCAAACCTCCTTTTTGGGCTATGTAGGGTCTCTCCTCTGGGCTATTCCTCAGATAACAAATGCAAGAGCTCACCAGAGTTCCTCTGCACTTCCCTCTTCGACTTCTGCCAAGGATCAACCACTGACTCCCCCAGGACGCCTGCAAAACCGCAACAAAGTAGCATGACGACTACCAGCAACATTGTAACACCTCATCCTGCCAGCTTTCTCAACTGTTTCCTGGTGGTGCATGCTCTGAGGGCTGTCTGCCTTCACCTTGCACTGGAAGACAAGAAGAAATCTCCTGTGGGTCGACGGAATCTTTCCCCTGCCAACGCAGGCACCAAACGTCTGCATCACCGGTCCTCTGGGTCCCCTCTCATCCTGACGAGCGTGGTCCCTGGAACACAGGAGCTGGGTCCAAGTGTCTCCCACAGTCCCATGGCCCTTCTTTCCAAATTTGGTGGAGGTAAGTCCTTGCCTCCCCACACCAGACAGTAATCCTGTGTACTGCGTGATCTGCAGCTGCTCTGGCTTCTCTGCATTTTTCCAAGGATTCCTTTGTGCACAGCCTAGCCTGGGTCTCCAGCACTCCGTCCTGCACTGCCCAATTCGCTGAGTTGGACTCTGACGTCGTGGGACCCTCCTTTGTGACTCTGAATCAACCGCTGTCCTCAGATCTTCTAAGTGCCTGTTCTGGTACTTCTGCGGGTGCTGCCTGCTTCTGTGGGGGCTCTCTGAGTTGCTGAGTGCCCCCTCTGTCTCCTCCTCCAAAGGGCAATATCCTGGTCCTTCTTGGTCCCCAGCAGCACCCAAAATCCTTAACCCCGACTCTTGCAGCTAGCAAGGCTTGCTTGCAGTATTTCGGCGTGGACATACTTCTGCAACCTCCAGTACACCGTGCGACATCTTCTGACCAAAGGAGAAGTTCCTGGCACCTTCCGTTGTTGCAAAATCTTCAGCTTCTTCCACCCAGAGGCAGCACTTTTGCACCTTCATCTGGGGTTTAGTGGGCTCCTGCCCCCCCAGGACACTTGCGTGACTCTTGGACGTGGTCCCCTTCCTTTACAGGTCCTCAGGTCCAGAATCCATCTTCAGTGTTTTGCTTGTGGTTATGGTTCTTGCAGAATCCCCTATCTCGACTATTCTGTCTTTCTGGGGAAGTAGGGTAACTTTACTTCTACTTTTCAGGGTCTTGGGGTGCAGTATCTTGGACACCCTTACTGTTTTCTCACAGTCCCAGTGACCCTCTACAACTTCCCATAGGTCTGGGGTCCATTCGTGGTTCGCATTCCACTTTTGGAGTATATGATTTGTGTTGCCCCTAGACCTATGTCTACCTATTGCATCCCATTGTGATTCTACATTGTTTGCACTACTTTTCTTACTGTTACTTACCTGTTTTGGGTTTGTGTACATATAATTTGTGTATATTACTTACCTCCTAAGTGAGGGTATCCTCTGAGATACTTTTGGCATATTGTCACTAAAATAAAGTACCCTTATTTTTAGTAACTCTGAGTATTGTGTTTTCTTATGATATTGTGCTATATGATATAAGTGGTATAGTAGGAGCTTTGCATGTCTCCTAGTTCAGCCTAAGCTGCTATAAACACCTCTATTCTACTAATAAGGGATATCTGGACCTGGCACAAGGTGTAAGTACCACAGGGTACCCACTATAAGCCAGGCCCGCCTCCTACAACGTGGTAGAAGTTTAGTCTCCAACATTCGTAGAAAATACACATCTTTAGGTAGGGACATTTTCTTAGAACATCAGCTGTGTTATTATATAAACACTTCCTTGTCTCTTGCACGTTAGAGGGAGATTGCCTGTATCCGAAGGTGGAGCTCCGCAGCGGCACTCCTATCTCGCCATCTTGGCTACTCTCCCATTATAAATTTTTTATGACATGTGCCAGATGAGAATGTTTATTTTATGTGCAGTCATAGGGATATCCTGGCATTTCTGATAATATGGTTATTGTGATATGAGCATTTACGGTAATAATGACAACCTGACTATTACTTGTGTTGCAGAATAACCAGTTACCTTTATGCTTACCTGACTACTGCTTATTGTTGCAGAGTACTAGAAGCCTGTATGATGTTCTGACAACTGCTTATATAGCAGGTTATTACGGACATGTTGTGTTTGGTCTAACGATGTTTTATGCAACAGCTTATTTTTTATATAACTTGTTGTTGTGTTTCGTTTGTGGTGTACTTATTGTGTTGCATGTGTTGTGTGTGTCGTGCAATCGCTTTACACATCATTTCTAGGATAAGCCTGACTTCTCCTGCCAAGCTACCAAGGGGGTATCTTGGGTGTGTAGCTCCCTCACCCATACTAGAGTACTGGGTACTGCCTGACTTAGGTGCCTACCCTAGCCAACCAGAAACTCCATTCCTAACAAGTTCAATATCCCATTGGGAGCAGATAGAGATTTGGAGTTTGGGGTCTCTGAACTCACAATTTAAAAATAAATCTGTGAGAAAACTGGGCTGATTGCAGAGGCTCCCTAAGTTTTTGACCCAATTGTTCCCTTTTTGCTGGTGTTTTCCTGACTCTAATGGTGCCGTGGGTACCGCTAACCAGTCCCAGGGCCTGTGCTCTGAGTAAAATGATTATGCAAATTAGGCAAATTATAAATGGCTATGTCAACCTACCTCTAAGTCCCTAGTATATGGTAGGGCATGTAGGTTTAGGGATCCCAGCATAGGTGGTGCACCCATAGGTGCACTGCTGAGGTGCCCAGTGTCATTTTAAAGGCAGGCCTGCCTTGCTGGCTGCTTTTAAATTAAAGTTACAGGCAAATTCAACTTTGGAATTAAAAGTACTTCAAAAGTATTAAGCTACCTTATTTATACATATAAGTCACCCTAGGTGCCCCCAAGGTTGGGTGCAGTGTAACTATAATTTGGACTTCATAAAATATGTTTTATAAGCCCTGGTGAGGAAAAATAGACACATTTGTTTCCCTTATTGTAGTGAACCGGCTCCATAGGCAAAAATGTAGGGACTTTATTTTAATTAATAAATTCTCCAAAGGGGCTTGATATGGCCAGTCCAGTGTGACCTTTTATTAAACCTTTCAGTGCTATTTGCTTCTATGTGCTAGAATTACTTTTAATCTTTAAAAATTCATGTGTCCGGTTCCCCTCATATGACTTCAATCATGTTGGTGTCATTTTAAAGATAACAATATAATCTATTGAATAAATTGGAATTTGATTCTTATTGTATTTTGTGTTATACTTATTTATGGTTTTGTGATTTTTAAAAGCGCTACGTACCTGTCTTCTAAGTTAAGCCTTGTTGCTCGCTGTCAAGCTACCAAGGGTTGAGATGGGTTTCATTTATTGAGACCTAACTGGACCTAGTGGGGGTTAGTGGCCTATTGCTAAGTGTAGGTACTTACCTGCCCTTGCAAATAGTCCACTTTCCAACATTTTTGGTGCACAGCGGTGAGATCCAGTACTTGTGTTTAATATCACAATACAGTTTTAAGTGAAGCAAGCTGCATATCCTCCAAATTGACCAGAGCAAACGTATTTTTGATTTTTCAAATTTGGACTCTTTTTTTAATTACTTCATTTTTTATTTTTCTAAATTGATTTGACTCAAAACGTAATGGAGATCATGGAGTTTGATCTGTCTATCCTACCTACACTTACTGCACCTGAGCTTAGGGTGTTGTGCAGAAAGAGGGGATTACCTGTTGCAAACAACCTTAGGAAGGCTGTGATTATCAAGTCCCTTGACGCCTGGGTAGTGGAGAGGGAGGTAGAGAAAACTTCAGAGGTAGGAAGTGAGAGGGAAGATGTCTTCTCCAACCTCCAGGACGGGGAGGATGATCACCTGTTGGTGACATCAGTAGTTCAGGCCCCATCCAGAGCTTGTGGCAGGGAAGGGTCTGTGACATCAGCCTAAGAAGAAGCAGCCCGGAGCTTCAGGGAAATGGAACTTGAGGCCCAGGTTGCCTTCATAGCTTCCAGGCAGAGACGCTGGACCTAGAGAAAAAGAAGAGGGCAAAGATTGAACAGGGAGATGGTGGCAGCGACAGAGAAATTGAGGTGCCCAAGGGTGGTGGCTTCTGCCCCAGGTTAACCAAGTCAGTTGTCCCTGCTTATGTAGAGGGGGATGACATAGACAAGTGGTTGGAGGCCTTTGAGTGGGCTCTCCAAATGAGAAGGGTTAAGCCCCAATATTGGGGTTCACTCCTATGGGAGTTGGTCCCAATATCTGTTAGGGATAGGCTCCTGACCCTGGGGGGGAGGAAGAATATTCTTATCCCAGTATCAAGAGTTGTTTAACCAAGAGGTTTGGTCTGACCCCAGAGCAGTGCAGAATGAAGTTTAGGGACACCCAGAAGGTTAATACCCTGTCTTGGGTTGACTTTGTAGACACCTCACTTAAGGCACTGGACCACTGGATACAAAGCAACAAAGTAAATACTTATGAGGGGTTAAACAATTTGATCACGAGGGAGCACATCTTGACCAATTAGATTCAAGAGATGTTACGCCAGCATCCAGCATCTAGTGGACTTTAAGATGACCATCCCCAGAGAGCTGGGGGAGGAAGCTGATGAGTGGTTGAGAACCAGGGTAGTTGTCAAGTCCCATGGGGGAGACTCCAAGAAAGGGGAGTCAGGTCCCCAAAAACCTGAGGGAGGTGGGAATCCCACCACATAGACTCCCTCTGTACCCCAGAACACTAAGAAGGAGGGGAGTAAATTCCTCTCCCCCTCTGACAAGCAGAAGCAGGGAGACCCAGGGTTAAAGAAGCTCTTGGACAATAAGGCCTGCTTTGACTGTCAGCAGACAGGTCACTTCAGAGGAGATGCACCCTGTCCCAAGAGGGTGCTTATCACTGGGATGTCCAGTGTAGCCATAGAGGAGAACTCCTCAGATGATGAGGTCCTGACAGTATTGGGCTGGGAGACAGGACAAGATGGTAAGCTGGTGATCCATGTAGGTGGGGGTAGGCACTTTTACCCCATTCAGGTGAACCATGGGCCAACAAGACACCTGTGACACTATATTGAGTGACCGGTTTGTGGACCAAGGCATGTATGTCCTAGGGGAGACCCAGAAAGGAAGGATGGCCACAGGTGAGGTCACCACCAAACCTGTAGCCATAGTTCCCCTAGAAAGGGAGGGTGGCATTGACTGGTTTAGGGTGGTGGTCAGTGCTGACCTCCCCCTAGATTGTGTCCTGGGCCATTACCTCCCACAGGTGAGTCTTGCCCCAGAGGGGGTGGTCGCCCAGGACACTCCCCCAACCCAAAGTCCTGGGGAACGAGTCCCTAAAGATTGGAGACAGGAGTCAGCAAAAAAAGGGAAAAAAGAAAAAGAAGGGTAGGCCACTCTTAAAGAAAGTTCCAATGAGCCCAAGGCCTTTTGTCCCCCGGGAGGCCACACCTGACCCCATGGAAGTCCTGAGTAGTCAGGCAGCTGTCTAGCTGCAGGGTATTGCCCCTGCACTGACAGAAAGTAGAGTTGAATCAGGGTGTCTGCCACAGGATGTGGTAGCACCCCACTCTAAACAACAAGAGGGGTGCCAAGGCCCCACAAAGCCCCTTAAGCAGTTCACCAACCAGTCAGTGAAGAGCTTAGTGTATGGTTCTGGGTTCTGGCAGCCGTCAGTAGCCTCTGCTGGGTGCAGGCCTTCATGGCAGCACTGCACTTGACCTGGGAGGGAGACCCTAGGGCCAAAATCAAAGTAGGCCCCCTGGCCCTGTTGGTCATGATGGGGTTGCTCAAGTATTAGGTGACCTCTTTGGGTGAGCTAGGTGTTGCCCAGGGAAAGTTAGGGATAGGGGAGGTGGGCACCTCACTACCCAAGTTATCAGAGAAAGAGGAGGAAGACCCCCAAGAAGGAAGTTTCAGTTTAAGATGGGTCCTTTTACTGTTGGGACGGGTTCAATACCCAGAGGGAGTGACCATGGCAGGAGGATGTAAGGCAGAGTAGGCCCTGCAAAGGGACAGCCAGTTTTCCTCACTGTCTTCTTCGCCTGCCAAGCCAGGAAGACTCTTCCAGGTATGGGCTGAGTCTCCTTGGTGTGTAGGCTGGGGGGGCTTGTGTGAGAAAACTGGGCTGATTGTGGAGGATCCCTACCTTTTGGCCCCCATTTTTCACTTTTTACTGGTGTTTTCCTGGTTCTGATGGTGCCCTGGGTACTGGTAACCAGTCCCACGGCCTGTGGTCTGTGTAAAAAGAGTATGCAAATTAGGTTAATTAGAATTGGCTATGTCAACCTACCTGTAATTCCCTAGTATATGTAAGGGCATGTAGGCTTAGGAAGCCCAGCATAGGTGGTGCACCCTTAGGTACACTGCTGAAGTGCCCAGTGTCATTTTAAAACAAAACACAAATGATGGACGGAATGCGGAACCAATCAAACATTCACCCCCAGTCACAGATCTGGGTTTAATCCATCGTTCTTTTGCTCACCATGCCACCCCAGTTTAGACCTAGCCATATGCAAATCAGTCTTGACCCTGTTCCTCATGGGAACAGTCCAGCCCGAGTTGCCAAGCCAGGTCCTCCCTGGACCAGAAACAAGCATCCTGGGACTGGTTTCAGGGTTTCACCCTTCATCAGCCAGGCTAGCTTGAATCCAGTGGCATAGTGAGCCCGGGACCCACGTCTGGGCATACCCGGCGCACTAATGGTGGCAAGAGCAAAGCAAAAGACAAATGATGGACGGAATGCGGAACCAATCAAACATTCACCCCCAGTAACAGATCTAGGTTTAATCCATCGTTCTTTTGCTCACCATGCCACCTCAGTTTAGAGTTTCTCACCCTCATTGGAACAGGGTCAAGATTGATTTGCATATGGCTGGGTCTAAACTGGAATGGCATGGCAAGCAAAAAAAACTGACGGATTAAACCTAGATCTGTGACTGGGGGTGAATGTTTGATTTGTTCTGCAGTCCGTCCATCATCTGTTGTTTTTGCATTTGTCGCCCCAAGTTGGAAGGGTATGCCCAGACTTGGGTCTCGTGCTTGGTATGCCACCAGATTCAAGCTAGCCTGGCTGATGAAGGGTGATCCTGGCAGTTTGGGCTGGATTGTTCCCATTGGGAACAGGGTCAACACTGATTTGCATATGGCTGGGTCTAAACTGGAATGGCATGGCAAGCAAAAAAACGGATGGATTAAACCCAGATCTGTGACTGGGGGAGAATGTTTGATTTGTTCTGCATTCCATCCATTATCTGTTGTTTTTGCATTTGTTGCCGCAAGTGGGAAGGGTATGCCCAGATGTGGGTCCCCTGCTTGGTATGCCACCAGATTCAAGCTAACCTGGCCGATGAAGGGTGATACCCTGAAACCGGTCCCAGGATGCTTGTTTCTGGTCTAGGGAAGACCTGGCCTGGCAGTTCGGGTGGACTGTTCCCATGGGGAACAGGGTCAAGACTGATTTGCATATGGCTGGGTCTAAACTGGAATGGCATGGCAAGCAAAAAAAATGATGGATTAAACCCAGATCTGTGACTGGGGGTGAATGTTTGATTTGTTCTGCATTCCGTCCATCATCTGTTGTTTTTGCAGTGTCATTTTAAAGTCAAGCCTGACTTGCTGGGTGCTTTTAAATTACAGTTACATGCAAATTCGACTTTGGAATTAAAAGTACTTCCAAAGTCTTAAACAATGTTATTTTTACATATAGTTCCCCTGTAAGGTGTGACCTAGGTCCCCCCAGCGTTGGGTGCAGTGTAACTATTACCAGGGGCTTTATAAATTATGTTTTATAAGCCCTGGTGAGGAAAAATAGCCAAATTTGTTTTCCCTCATTGTAGTGAATAGGCTCTATGGGCTAAAATGGGGAGACTTTATTTTAATTAATAACGTCTCTAAAGGAGCTTGATATGGCAAGTTTGGTCTCAAACTGATTGTTATAATAAATGAAACAACTTGCCATGGTTGGATTTAATATAACTAGTTCAGGGAAGGAGTTTTAGAACTCTTCATAAACGTTACCAGTTGCAGCTCTGCTGTGCCCTTCTCTGACTGATTGGCCAGCCTCTGGCAGCCTGTTTGAAGTGGCCTGGGCTAAACACAAATGAACTGCCTGGGGGAGGGGATCTTCCTCAGAAGATGGTGAAACAGAATGGGGGAGAGCAGCCAAACTAGTCTTCAAAGGAGGGAAAGACATTTGGAGCAGCTCAGTACCTCCCCCATTTCCTTCAAACCCAGACAACCAGGTGGCCTCTTGATTCGATTAGGAGAGGGCAGGAGAGGAGTGTGTTAAGGATTTTTAGACACACCAGTGGGTGAGCTCAGCCAGACCTAACCTCGAAAATTCAGGGGCATATTTATATTCTGTTTGCGCCGGATTTGCGTAATTTTTTTTCACGCCAATCCGGCGTAAACTTAACTCCATATTTATACTTTGGCACTAGACCTGTCTAGTGCCAAATTTATGGAGTTTGAGTCATTTTTCTACTGTGGAAACCTACCTTGCGTTAATGAGATACAAGGTAGGCGTTCCAGGGCAAAAAATGACTCTAATGCCTTTGCACCTTATTTATACTCCCCTGCAAAAATGACGCACGGGAGGGGGAGGGTCTTAAAAAATGACCCTAAACCAGTTTAGAGTCATTTCTTAACCCCTGGGTCAGGGCAGGCGTTAAGGGACCTGGGGGCCCATTTCCATGGTCTCTGACCATGGAAGCAGTCTACAGGTGCCCTTCTCTGCCCCCAGGGACAGCCCCTGCCACCCTGCCACCCTCACCCACCCCTGGAGGACACCCATGGATATTTTTTAAAGTGGCATAGGGAGGCCTGACTTGGGCCCCCCTACATGCCATTTGGCAGGGGGGCATTACTCCTGTCTTTGCTAAGACAGGAGTCATTTCCATGGGGGCTGTGCGTCAAAAAATGACGCTAGTCACGTTTGAGTCAATATTTTTGACTCAAACCTGACTTGCACCATTCTTTGACGCACAACCCCCATTCTCCCCTACGCCTCCGCTGCCCGGTTAGAATAATTTATTTTGACACTAACCAGGCCGCAGCGCTGGCTAACGTCATTCCATAAATAAGGTGCCCGGCTGGCGCGTTGGAATGGCGTTAGCTGGTGGTAAACTTTTTGACGCAAATCTGCGCTAGCACTGATTTGTGTCAAAAAGTATAAATATGGGCCTCAGTGTCTGCGATTTTGGATTTTAATGGAATGTTGCTCCCTGGGATTGATTTTTGCCACACTTCCCAGAAGTGGTCATCCAAAAGGGTAGTGGCCTGTCTGTGATTGGACAGTTGTAAACAGCTCTATAAGTTGAAGAGGTGCATTGTGGGAGTTGTAGTCCTAGACCCCAAGAGGAAAACCAGAGACTCTAAACCCTTGGCTGGTGCTCTGGACCACTTTCCTGTATCAAGAAACACTTCTGAAAGTAAGTGTAACAGTGTTACATCATGTGTGGCCTGAACTCTGTACTTTGTCCCTGTCCTGTGTGACCTTTTTTAACCCTTTGAGTGCTTTTTGCTACTAAGCGCTATGATTACTTTTAATTTGACAAAATTCATATCTCTGGTTCTCCTCAACCAATTTTAATCGATTTGGTGTCATTTTAAAGATAAAAATACAATCTATTTTTATAACTCATAGTTGGATTTTTATTGTGTTTTGTGATTTACTTATTTACTGTTTGTGATTCTTAAATTCTTTACACACTTGTCTCCTAAGTTAAGCCTTGTCACTCATTGCCACGCTACCCAGGGTTGAGCTTTCTTTAATTTATTGAGGCCTAACTGGACGAAGTGGGGGTTAGTGGTCTCTTGCTAAGTGTAGGTACTAACCTGCCCTTGCCGAAAGTCCACTTTCCAACAACATCTTTTGGTGAAATTTGATTTTAAATTGAAAGTTTGAAAAGGCCACTTTTTGAAAATGGTCATTTTATTTCTTAACCATTCTGTGCCTCTGCCTAGCTGTGGAATACACGTCTGGGTCAGAATGACAGTTAGGCTGTTGGTGAATTTACTCTAGACCGTCACACAAAGCGAGCTGAGGTGTGTCCTACATATCCTGATGGGTCTTCCTGGGCTAGAGTGATTGAAGAAGCTGACAGTTACACCTGAATAGGAGTGTGCCTGTCCTTACACAAAGCAGTCTCCAATCCCCTGGAGTGTGTCTGGGGCAAGGGCAGGCAAGGCAGGGTCCTGTGCACTACAAATACTTTCCTTTGAAGTTTCCCTACTTCAAAGGCAGAAGTGAGTATAAGTATTGGACCTCTGAGACCACATCTTTAGAATCCTTCTGGACTGAGGACATTCTGCCAGGAAGAGGAACTAAATGCTGTTGGAGGGACTGCCAATATGTCTCTTGCTTTGCTGTGCTGGCCTGCTGGTTCTGCCCTGTGAGTGAAAGTACTGGACTTTGCTTTCTACATCCTGCTTCCAAAGGTTCTCTAAGGGATTAGACTGAGCTTGTCTCCTGTTAGAAGTCTGAGGGACATCAAAGACTTCATCTGCCAGCACCTGTGCTCTCATGCTGAGAGTCCTGACTCACCAAGTGGTGCTAATTCCAGTTCCTGGGCCCGGGGGAGTGAGTTCTGGTGTATCCCAGAAGGAACCAAGTACATTGACTCCAGAGCGACTTCAGAACTGGCACCTCTATCTGACTCCATGCCACTGCCTACAACTGGAGCTGTGGTCCCATGTGAGTGAAACAACCTTGACCGACACCTCCGCAGTGCCTCTGAAGCTGTGCCACAACATGAGACCTGAGTTCTGTGTCTCTGACGTCCATGACACCTGACTCCAACTCCACCACAGCACCTGTGGCCCAGTGGTGTGATCACAAAACTATGAATTCAACTCATTGCATCTTGACCTGCTGAATTCATCCATCTCGCCGGATTGTAAGGTACTGACCACTCGCCACTGATGCTGTGTCACCTCCCCTACCTCCCAGTAATGAATCAATGCCTCACCTCCCCGGTAGCTGTAAGGATCCGATGCCGCACCAGCTCCAGCAATGCCATACCTCCCTGACTCCATGCAACGTCTTTGTTTCCTCCTCGTTTTCAAAGGTACTTCACCTGTGGGTCTATGCGACTCCATGAACGTCCCACACTCCCTCATCAAGTGGAGTTGGACTGTTGGAAATGACTCCATTAAGACGTTGTGATAGCCCCAGTTGGAGCTATTGTGTTTCTAAGCACTTCACTGAGATTTATGGTCTCATTAAGAGTGTTGCAGTCTAAGGATTGCCACACTCCCGTTGAGGGTCAGACTGCGCACTCAGGGGGTCCGACCGCCCAGTTACAACCCTGGTGAGTGGACCCACCAGGGGACCACCGTCCCTGCGGATAACATGTCTCCTGATGGTATGACGGCAGTCAGAGTTGTACTCAGCCAGGGCGACGCTGAACTCAGCATTGCCTGGCTGATTACAACTCCTCTCACCAACAACCTTTCCATGGCAGTCTGACTGGCATAGTAAGGCTGGTGGTGAGGGTGTGCTGGGGGCCATGGCGGGGCCCTGCACGGCCGATGGCATGGGCAGTGTTTTGGGGCCCCCTGCCCAGCACCTTTGGAATGCGCACTGTCTGCTTTGCTTTGCAGACAGTGCACATTCCGATAGTGCTGGTTGGCCCCCTCTCTGCTATCTCATAGCACCGCTCCTACCGGTCTGACCAGTGGGATGCTCTATTGCAATGTTCTCACCGGTCAGACTGGCTGGAACATTGTAATAGGGCAGTGGCGGATGCCACTGCTATGGCGGTGGTGTTCTCCCTGCGAGTTTGATGGTCCCACGGTAGAACCGCCAAACTCTTAATTAATCACGGAATATTTACAGATTTTTATGTTTGCTTGTGTATGTTGGATGTTTTTTGTTGTTGGTCTTGTTTAATTCAGATAAATATTGGCTATTTTTATACACTGGTGTAGAGCGCTTTTGTATTGTTTTCACTGTGTTACTGGTTGTGTAGAAATACTTTACACATTGTCTATGAGATAAGCCTGACTGGTCATGCCAAACTACTAAGGTGAGCATGATGTATCTTAGTTGTGTGACTCGCTTACACTGCCTAGAGTGAGGGTCCCTACTTGGATAGGGTGCAAACCGCTGCAACTAGAGACCCCATTTCTAACTATAACATTATTAAAGCTAAAGTGAGCAAAAACAGCACACCGTGTTTCAGTGACAACTAGGCTGTACAGGAAATACTGGCAATTTGGGATTACAAAACTTCACCAAGTGGGACAGATTTATTAAACTTTTGCATTTCCCTTGTGCCATTCGAAAATACACAAGGGAGACGCAAAACCTAAGTGAGATTTATCAAGCCATGCAAGGCCACCTTGTGTGTCCCTGTGTAGCTTGATAAATCTGGAGAAATGCAAGCCAGCAAAAATTGCTGCCTTGAATTATCCTGCAACAGGGAGTCATTACATGGGTAGATCATGAGTGTTCTCATGCGTTACTTTGGTGCTTTCCCAGATTTCCCTACTCTTTGCAGCACATATATATAGAGGAAAATGTCTCTCTGGATTGTTTTTGTGCAGAATGGGGTCCCTACAATGCAGGCACCCTTGCACCATGACGCAAGGGTGCCCGGATTGTGCTAGGCAGCCAGAAGTGCACCAGAGCTAGGAAAGAACAGAAGTGCATTGTATAATGTTAAATTTGGTGCATTCCTGCACTTTCCCTTTCACTCAGTGCATCGTAGCAAGGTGTCTTGCTGTGCTGTGTTGCATGAAAACACGATAAATATGGGCCAAGGTTTATACATCGAAAGCACATGAAGCTTTGTGAATTACTGGTATGCAAATAATCAAATCTATGAAGACTTTGCTGATGTAAGAAAAACACAGCACAGGCATAATGCAGAGGCGTAAATTCAATGGGTTCAGCAGCTGCAGTGGCACCGGGACCCTTCAATCCTGATGTAGTTGTATGTCACTACCCCAACAGTGGTCTAAGTCCCATTTTCCTTGCTTGTGCAGCCCACTGCATCCTTGCTATGCTACTGTACTAATGTTATTTTGGTTGTACTGGTGACATATGTGTGCCCTATAGGAGAAAAGCTGGACCGTTCCCAATATGCTGATCCCCTTTCCCAGTTAATTCGTACTTAAGAACATACAACAAGCACTTTGATGTACACTATCATGTGAATTTCGGGAATTTGACTTTGGCTTAGAAATGCATTTACGGCTAGGCACTTTGGCACTAACTTATACTTTTTGGTGCAAAACGGCACCAACTCAATTTTGCACCATAAAAATTAGCACCGGCTTGCACCATTTCTGTGCACCAGCCGGACACCATATTTATGGAATGGTGCAAGCCGATGCAAAGGGTAGGCTAGCTGCAAAAAAAAGACTTTAGTCGGGTTGGGCTAGCAGTATGGAAGAAGGGGTTTTTGCACCAAAAAATGACATTAGACAGTTTAGAGTAAAAAAAATGACTAGAGTCATTTTCTCACGCAAAATCATCCACACCACAAGTCATGCCCACCACCCCAGTGGCCAGCACAGGGGACCGGGGTCCCCTGGGCATGGCTAATGCACACAGTGCCATGTTGGGGGGCCCATTTCAGGGCCCCCAATGGCACTTTAAAAAATAAAATAAAATACTTACCTGTACTTACCTGGGATGGGGTCCCCTGTCCTCTGCTGTTCCTCTGGTGTAGGTGGTGGTGTCCCTGGGGCCTCAGCAGGGCACCTGTGGGCTTATTGCATGGTGTTCCACCATGGAAATAGGCCCACATGTCTCCTAGCGCCTGCCCTGACCCAGGTGTTAAAAAATGGGGCGAAGCAAGTTTTGCCCCATTTTTTGACTCCTCCTACCTCCCGTGTACCATTTTTGCACGGGAGTATAAATATGGTGTTAAGGTCATAGAGTCATTTTTTGCACGGGAACACCTACCTTGCATCTCATTAAGGCAAGGTAGGTTTCCACTTCCAAAAAATGACTTTAACTCCATAAATTTGGCATTAGATGGGTCTAGCACCAAAGTATAAATATGGAGTTAGTTTTGCACCGAATTAGAGTAAAAACAAATTACACAGAGTATAAATATGCCCCTTTGTTTAAGTCGATTCAGAATAACATGTGAGGCATGTTTATCATGGACATTTTATCGGATGAATTTTACTGCTTCATGCATTAACGCTCTATTTATTGTTACTGGCTACTTAAGTAATACATTTGCCCTGCTTGGTTGCTCTTCGAGAATCATAACCAAAGCTCTGGTATAATGCAAATAAGCTGTAAATATTCATAAAAAAAGTTCTAAATTTGAATAAAGAAAAAAATGCATCTGTTCCACTTTAAAGCACCTTCTGCAAGAGAGGAAAGTACATTGTGCATGATCGAACATTGGCCAAACGCCTGAAAAACATGTTTGTTTTGTACCAACTTAACCAAGGAGCTTGGAGGAAACAAGAAGAAATTTCTATACAGGGATCTATTGTTCACAGTTAAGAAGTTATTGTACGGTCCTCTGAAAGAACAAATAAGATGGAGAAGTGGGATGTGGGCTGCTGACAGTACTCAGCGCTACATCTTTTTAATTGGAGTTTGAGCTGAAGCTCTGCTGTTTATAATTATGTAAATTCTATATATGTTGCGCTGAATACCCCTGCAAATGCGTAGAAGTGTTTTGCAGCAAGCAGCACACTACTCAAGAACACAAGATTAGAGATAATTAGTTGGTTGATTAGTGCTATGAGGTTTACTTTTTTCCCTTGTGGATTAGTTGTGGTAATTTTGCTTTCTTTTGAGTTCTCATGCGTTTAGTAGTGTTTTGAGAAGGGACAGTAAAATGGAAATGGAGTAAAAACAGAAGTTGTGAGTTGTGATTGCGAGTAGTGCACGTGTGCCTGTTAGTTCGGTTAATTGGAAAATAAGGGGATGGAAGTTTAAGAAGGATGTTTGGGAGTTCATTGTAGAAGAAAGGGATTGGGATGAGTCAGAGGGAGTGGAAATGGGACAAAGGTTGAAGGAAATTGCTTTTTAACAACTGAAATTAACATAATTTATGGAGACATACCCACACATCCAAATTTGAGGTGCTATACATGCACACATATACTTATATACAAATGACACTTTGGCCCTCATTACAACCCTGGCAGGTGGTGATAAAGTGTCGGTAATACCCCCATCAGGCTGGCGGTAAATACTGCCAAATTCTGACCATGGTGGAAACAGCTCAGACAGACAGCCACTTTAACACACCGGCCGCCAGGGCGGAATCAACAGGCACCACGGTGGTAACCGCCTACAGCCAGGCGGAAGCCAATGTTTTGCCCACTGTATTAAGACAGTCCAATCCAACACCTTTTCTGGGGAGGTACCAACGACATCAAAAGCCTGGCAGAAACAGACCTCAGAAGTCAAAGGACTCACCATTGGAGACTCAGGGAACAACCACGCCGCCATGGAGCCCGAGCTGCATGTCTTCCCCATGCTCATCTACATGCTGCTCCACTACGAACACCAACGGCGGCAAAAACGACCACGGTGACTACAGCCCCTAGCACACAATGGAGGGGGGGGAGAGAGTGACACACACATGCACAACGCACACACCCACCCTCAACACCATACACACAATCAGTAAGAAAACATATTTACCCCATACCCCTCAGGAATAATGCAAGGACAACTACAATAGATTAAAAAGAGTGTAATAACATAAAATAGTAGCAATACATGCATCCAATTAAAAAAGTATATACATATTTACAAATGTAGGGACACTGCCCAGTCCTCAATGTTCGTGGGCCACAGGGCCACATTACAAAGTCCAAGGCCCCACTTCACTCCTGCCACAACACAGAGAGAACACTGTAGAGGCATCAGTTCAAAAATAGGCAGGCACCTCAGGGGGACGGGGAACGGGGGAGCACCTCAGCCGGCAGATGGAAAAACACCACTGGTCCTGGAGGGGGCGACATGCCCATTACTCTGTCCTGGGGAGTGCAAGGCCACAGTCTCTCAAGTGGGTGACTTGCCCACAGACACTGGAGGGGGCATTGTGCCCTGTGATATTCATCCTGGGGAGGTAGGGGTGTGTGGATGGCATCTCCACTGGTTCTGGAGAGGGCATTGTGCCCAGTGAGCTTCATCCTGAGGCGGATGGGATGAGTGGATGGCATCTCCACTGGTTCTGGAGGGGGCATTGTGCCCAGTGAGCTTCATCCTGAGGAGGATGGGGTGAGTGGATGGCATCTCCTCTGGTTCTGGAGGGGGCATCGTGCCCAGTGAGCTTCATCCTGGGGAGGATGGGGTGAGTGGATGGCATTTCCACTGGTTCTGGAGGGGGTATCATGCCCAGTGATGCAGATCTTGGGGAGTGCAAGGTCACAGTCTCTCAGCTGGGTGTCATACCCACTAGATTTGCAGGGGGCAGGCAGCACAACAGCCCATGGATGCAGGTCTACAGAATGTCCACCAGCGGTGACGGCTGTTCAGTGGTGGCAGTGGCGCTGCTGCTGGTCGGGAGGTCAGGCTCCAGCCCATCCCCTGCAACCTCCGATGGCTGCCCACTGGTGCTGCTGCTGGTGGTGGTGGTGGGTGGGGGAGGCTCCAGCCCATCCCCTGCAGCCTTGGATGGCTGCCCACTGGTGCTGCTGCTGCTGGTGGTGGGGGGAAGCTCCCAGCCCATCCCCTGCAGCCTCGGACGGCTGCCCACTGCTGCTAGTGGTGGTGCTGGTGGTGGTGCTGGTGGTGGTGGTGGGGGAGGCTCCAGCCCATCCCCTGCAGCCTCGGACGACTGCATCACCATGGTTGGTGGTAGGTTCTCTGACTGAGTCCCAGCATAAGGCCCCTTGTCCTTACTGCCTGCTGGTGCATGCCCCTTGCCCTTCCTTCCTGTGGCACTTGGGGCTGGCTCCTTGCTCTTCCTTCCTGGAGTAGTTGGGGCTGGCTCCTTGCCCTTCCTTCCTGCAGCACTTGGGGCAGGCACCCTTTCCATTGGGCTGGCTGGTGGCCGGGATTCTTTCCCAACTGAAGTTGCTGGGGACACTACTGTGCCGTGGACTGGGTGGTTGAGGTGCTTGCCTGGGTTTTGACCACCCTGGCCTGACATGAAGGACGGGGTGGGAGAGGTGGGGAAGAGGTCAACAGTGGTGAGGAAAAGCTTCTTAGGGACATAGGGGTGGGAAGAGGGAGAAGGTTTGGGAGTGGAGGGAGAGGGACTGGTTTTAGGAGGTGTCAGTCTGCTGTGTTTGGGTGCAGGTGCATGGGCTGCATGCTGTTGTGAGGTGGATGGCTATTGAATGTCTGAGTGCTTGTGTTTGTGTACTTTGGGAGGAAGGGGGTACAGACACAGTGGGAGTGGACACAGGGGATGTGTTCATGGATGTGGGGATGGTGACTGCCAGTGAGGTGTGTGCTCTGATAGGTGTGTTGGTGATGGGGGTAGTGGATGAGGATGTAGTGCATGCACATGTGAGTGTAGATGCAACTGGGAGGGAGGTGGACGACAAGGAGGAGGGGGCCACAGTGGAGGCAGTGGATGTTTGTATGTCTGAATCTGGGTGGTGTGTGTGAGTGCCTGTGGGATGATGTGTGGGGCTTGTGTTTGCTATGTCCACTCGTGTGTGTTGTCCTGTGTGCGTGCTCGTCTGCCTGTGTGTTTGGGATAGTTTAGGGTTGAGGGGAATGGGATTGGGTAGAGGAAGTTGGAGGGCGGAGGGTGGAAACAGGGACAATGGCTGCCATCATAGAGGAGGCCAGAGCCTGGATTGATCTCTGTTGGGCCGCCAAGCCAGTGTGAATGCCCTCCAGAAATGCATTCTGGATGGCATTCGCAATGGTTGACTGTTCAACAGAGATGGATCGCAGGAGATCAATAGCCTCTTCACTCAGGGCAGCAGGGCTAACTGGGGCAGAGCCTGAGGTGCGTGGGACAAAGGAGATGCCCACCCTCCTGGGTGAGCGGACACGGGAAACTCGCTGAGGGGCTGCTGGGAGGGCAGTGCTGATACAGGGGTGGTGGCTGTACCTGTAGCTCGGGTGGGCACAAAGGTGTCCACCACCACCAGGGAGCTTCGATCGGAGGAGGTATCCATGTCTGAACTCTCCCCTCCTGTCCCAGGCATTGTGCTCCCCTAGCCCTCCGTCCCACTGGTGCCCTCAGTGGACTCGGCCTCCCTTGTCCTGTGGGATGCAGCTCCCTCCGTCGCCAGTGCCTCTGCTCCTCCACTAAATGATGCTAATGCACATAAGGACAGGGTGACAAAACAAAAAGGAGGGTAATAGACAAAGGATACACTTGGTCAATGGCGGCACCAACACCACCGTTAGCGCACACAACACACTCACACACAGGGAACAGCCCTACGCACTAGGCAATGCACTACCAGTTACAATGCTAGTCACCAGGCCATGGGTAGGGACACATACCGCCAACTGCAGCATACTTGAGACCCACGTAGCCCTGCCCAGTAGTGGGTGTCTTCTAGCTAGGTTGGAGGATTTTCGCATCAGAACCCTGGCCAACATGGGACCTACTCTGCGATGTCAGGCCTGGTCTAGGGGCACCACAGTCCCACATCCCCCGCCTGGATACCACCCCACCAGGCATAAGTAGCAATGAAGGGCACTGTGCTCACCCCGTTGTTGCTGCTGTGATGCCTCCAAGCGCCCGTCCAGCTCCGGATAGGCCACTGCCAGTATACTGGCCATCAGGGGGGTCAGGTTTTGACAGGCACCCCTTCCTCGTTGGGATGCCATCCCCAGCTGGGCCTACGCCACCTTCCATGCCCAGCGTCTCAGGTCCTCCCACAGTTTCTGACAGTGGGTGCTCTGCCTGCCATAGACCCCCAGGGTCCTCACGTCCTTGGGGATGGCACGCCATATACCCTTCTTTTGATGGGTGCTGACCTGCAGAGGAAATACACACAGGGAAAGGTATTAGTCAGACAGTCCAGCCTGTTACACTCATGGCCCACCATGCCCCTTCCCATCCTCTTATGCGCATACATGGCCCAGAATACATGCTGCACGCTGCAAAGGGCCCATTCACCAACCCCCCCACACAAAGCCTTCACACACAGCACTCCATGCATTCATGCCCCATGCATCGTACTCACAGCGTACTCACCTGTTGGTCTGGAGGCCCATAGAGCAGTCAGTAATGGGGTACGACCCCATCCACTAATCGCTCCAACTTCACCAAGGTGAAGGCAGGGGCCCTTTCCCCAGTCACACGCGCCATGTTGGGTTCCAGACACTGGTCACAGCAGCACATGCAGTGTAGGTCCTCTCCTGTTGAAGGTCAGGTAGCAAGTGATTGAACAGATACAAAATGGCAGTCACGTCCGCAGCGGTGCTTACCGTCACCACCGCCGTACATCACCATTGGCCACTGTACCCCATAGGGCCCAATGATAAGCAATGAGGAATTGCATGGCGGTTCCCGACTGCCTCCTGCAACAGCGCACAACATCAGCAGAATTACCTCACTTCCATCTGTCCCTCCATACTGGACAGGCAGACGCCATTTCAGTGGGGGAGGCCATGGAACCTAACTGCGTAACATTTCACAATTTCACATTCTGGACATATGTCACCAAAATATTGTAACATGCACAATATGCTTTGAACTGAAGTGGTTACAATGTACAGATAATACCCAGCTGCTCACTATTTTACCCCATAAAGTTCAACTGCTGCGGATGAATAGGAGATGGAGACGTCCCCCCACGTACAGACCCCTGGTGGACTTGGCAACAATGGAGGACAGGCACATAATCCTCACCTATAGACTTGACAGAGCCACAGTCACAGAGCTGTGTGCCCAATTGGAGCCTGACCTGATATCTGCTATCCGTCACCCCACTGGAATCCCCCCTCTTGTGGTATCAGTGCTCCATTTCTTGGCAACTGTTTCTTTTCAAGTGACAGTGGACTTGGCATCAGGAATGTCACAGCCAATGTTCTCAATAGTGCTGACCAGAGTGTTGGGTGCCCTGATTAAACACATGTGCAGCTACATTGTTTTCCCTCAAGTGGAGGATTTGGCCACAGTGAAAGCTGACTTCTATGCAATGCGATATATCCCCAACATCATTGGTGCGACTGATGGGACACATATTGCATTTGTCCCCCCCCCGACTAAATGAACAGGTCTTCAGAAATCGAAAAAGTTATCACTCGATGGATGTGCAGATGGTGTGTTTGGGGGACCAGTATATCTCCCATGTCAATGCTAAGTATCCAGGCTCGGTGCAAGATGCTTCCATCCTGAGGAATAGCAGCATCCCAAATGTGATGGCCCAACTCCAGAGGCACAGGGTGTGGCTAATAGGTGAGCCCTGGTTCCCACCCAGTGGATGTTGGTCTATGGGTATGGTGTGGGCATATGGCATAGTGTGTGGCTAACAGTTGTCCCTCGATATTTGCAGGTGGCTCTGGTTACCCAAACCTATCATGGCTACTGACCCCTGTGAGGAATCCCAGGACAAGGGCAGAGGAGCATTACAATGAAGCACATGGGCAAACAAGAAGGGTTATTGAACGTACATTCAGCCTCCTGAAGGCCAGGTTTCGGTGACTCCATCTAACAGGTAGATCCCTGTGATACTCACCCAAGAAGGTCTGCCAGATTATCATGGCATGCTGTATCTTGCACAACCTTGCCTTGCGACACCATGTGCCTTTTCTGCAGGAGTAGGAGGCTGGAGATGGACATGTGGCAGCAGTAGACCCTGTGGACAGTGAAGATGAGGAGGCAGAGGATGAGGATGAGGACAACAGAAGTTCAGTCATTCGTCAATACTTCCAATGACACATAAGTAAGACAGTGTTATTTCACATTTCATTGACAGTCTGATGTGTGACATTGTCACTGGCAGGCTGTGAATTCCTACTTCTATGCCCACTCACTGTACCCACTGGCATCTCTTTTTGCATATGTTGGTGCCCCACTTTTGCTCCAGGTGTGTTCACTGCAGCCAACTACAGGTCCATCCTATGTTGACATTACTGTACTTGCAGTTAAATTGCAATGTTTAAAGCTTGTTAAACGAATATACACTTAAATCATTTGACATACTCCATACTTGTATTTTTTCAAAGTGTGTTTATTGCAGTGCTCTGAGGAAAAGGGGGAGGTGCTATGGGCTGGGGTGATGATGGAGGAAAGTCCAGTCTTTTTGTAGCATAGATACAACGCCCAAGGGGGCATAGAAAGAGGAGCAATGGCAATTCAAGGTGGACAGGGTGACTGAGTGGGACACAAGGGTGACAATCAGGAGAGTCTCATTTCATGGCGGGGGTCTTGGCAGTAGTCTCTGGCTTCTGCCTGGATCGCAGTGAATGTTTGTGGGGTGGTTCTCCTTCTGCAGGGGGAGGGGTGCTGGTGGCCTGCTGGTCCTGTGGCGGGGCCTCCTGTCCACTAGAGGCAGCGGGGGTGGAGGGCTGTTCATTAGTCTGGCCAGTGTCAGGGGCCCACTGGTGTGCCACTGCCTCCCTCATACTGTTGGTCATGTCTGCCAGCACCGCTGCAAAGGAGACAAGGGTGGTGCTAATGGACTTCAAGTCCTCCCTGATCCCCAGGTACTGTCCCTCCTGCAACCACATGTTCTCCTGCATCTTGTCCAGGGTGTGGTCCAGAGTATCCTGGGAATGTTGGTATGCTCCCAGGATCATGGTGAGTGCCTCCTGGAGAGTTGGTTCCCTGGGCCTGTCCTCCCCCTGGAGCACAGCAGTCCTCGCAGCTTCCCTGATGTCCTGTGCCTATGTCCCCTGAACTGTGTGCCCACTGCCACTGACCCTAGGTCCCTGATTGTCCTGTGTTTGTGGGGTGGCCTGGGGTCCCTGTAGTGGTGGACACACTGCTGATTGAGGTGTCCTGGAGACAGAGGTATGGGCCTGCTAGGTGGGTGCTGTGGTGGTGTTTCCTGAGGGGGGATGCTCTGTGGTAGTGTGTGGCTGTGCCTGGGTAACCGACTGTCCGGAGGTCCCTGATGAGCCAGTTTGGTCATCCAGATCCAGGTGACTAGAGCTGCTGTCATCACTGTGGGCCTCTTCTGTGGGAGGACTGGTTGTTGCTGGCACCTCTTCTCCTGTGAAATTGGGTGGGGTACCTGTGGGGATGTAAATGCAGTGTTATTGTTTCTGTGTGTGACATATTGTGCATGGGTGGTATGCCCTCTCTGGTTGTTATTGCCCTGGCAGTATTGCCTTGTGTGAGTTTTTATTTGGTGGACTAGCTGATTGTCTCTCGTGTGCATGCTGTAGTAATAGGTGTTCATGCAGGTCTGTGAGTGGTGTCTATGCATTGGTGGTGCACGCTGGGCTTAGCATTGGGATGAGTGGGCTGTGATGGTGGGGTATGTGGGAGATGGTTGAGTGATGGGAGAGAGGGTGGGGTGGGGGTATGTGATGGCATGCAGGTAGGGGGGTGATAGTAATAGAAAGTTGACTTACTAGAGTCCAGTCCTTCTGCTACTCCTGCCAGGCTCTCAGGATGCATGATTGCCAAGACTTGCCCCTCCCATGTTGTTAGTTGTGGGGGAGGAGGTGGGGGTCCACCGCCAGTCCTCTGAACAGCGAGCTGGTGTCTTGCTGCAATGGAACATACCTTCCCTCATAAGTTGTTCCACCTCTTCCTGATGTCATCCCTTGTTCTTGGGTGCTGTCCCACGGCGTTGACCCTGTCCACTATCCTCCTCCATAGCTCCATCTTCCTAGCAATGAATATCTGCTGCATCTCTGATCCAAATAGCTGTGGCTCTACCCGGATGATTTCCTCCGCCATGACCCTTAACTCCTCCTCAGAGAATCTGGGGTGTCATTGTGGTGCCATGAGTGTAGTGTGAGTGGTGTGGGTGAGGGTGTGTAGGGTGATGTGTTGGCGTGTGTGATGTAAGGTGTGTGGGTGGTGTATAGGTGATGGTGGTATGTTGCTCTGGTGGTGTGAGTGCTCTTGCTGTCTCACTCTGCTGGCAATTATTGGTATTTGTAAAGGGTTGTGGTTAATGTGGGTGTGTGTTTTATAGTGGTGTGGGTGTGTGGGTGGTGTGTGTATGGGTGTCAGGTGTGTGTAGTTTGAATTGTCCAATATGGTGTTGTTTTGTATGTGTGTGTGTATTTTGAGCGCAGCAGTATGTACCGCCAATGGTTTACCACCATTGAATGTCCACTGTGGTGATTCGTGGGTCATATTGTGGTGGGTGTTGTTCTCATGGCGTAATGGTGTGGGTTTTGATACCGCTACTTTATCACTGACCTTTGGGCTGGCGGATTTGTGTGTGCGCCTGAATAGTGTCGGATTGGTGTGTGTGTGTCATAATATGGTTAGCGGATATCCGCTGCGGCGGTGGTATGTTGGCGGCAGTCAGCATGGCGATAAGTGGGAATTTCCGCCAATGTCATAATGAGGGTCTTAGTAAAGTTGATGTACCAAACATAAGCCCCTCTATATATACAATCCCATAGGTACATAAAAGCATTAATATTTACATGGTCTGATATATAAATGTATGTTGTGGCTAAGTACATCTCCTTGCTACTGTATTAATGTATGTGCTTGTAAATGGAATGACAGTTACATATACAGGGACACATCTATAACTATACCCTCATCTCCATATCATGACATGCATATTTTGTCATCTTTAACTACACACACATGCATATATACACACACACACACACATGCATATATATCACATAAAAAAGCAAAGGTTACACATATAGATATATATATATATATATATATAAATATATATATATATATATATATATATATATATATATGTATATATACAAAGGTTACAGGGACGTTATAGTTATGAAATAGAATTAAAAAAGCATAGAAATAAATTTAGAAAACCAAAGGTTACAGGGACGTTATAGTTAGGCTCACATTTTAAATGTACAAAACCATAGAAATTCACCTGATGTAGTTAGAGTTACCTCAAGTAACTATAATTTGTGCAATAAGGTAACTATAACTCACGCCGTTGCCATGCAGAATTTCTCATCAATAATTTTACTGCAGATTTCACAGATATTTTATCAATGATGTCATAGATGTCTTGAGTGATGTAATATGTGGGGTAATAAGCAGTGCATGGCTAGGGCGCAAGTTATATACCTTGAAATAACTCGAACTATAAGCACTATTTCCACTCCAGTTTGCCAACAGTAGGGAATCTGTTAATTATTTATCACCTAATTAACTTCCCACCGTATACCCCTACAAACGTAGCAACCCACACCTAAAATATAAGTATAATAGATCAATATTACATAATATACTTAATGAATATCAATCATATACTTACTTGAAAACTATTAATTTTTAAAATAATTATTTACTTAATTAACTTTCCACCCTTTCCCTCTACTAATCCAACAACCCGCTACAACACTATAAATTATTTTTTAAAATAAATTAAACATTCTAAATCACGTAAAATTGCTAACTATATTTATAAAAGATTTAATAATTTGTCAAAAATACTAACACATAAAATTAATATATAAACGAAAACACATTCAATTATTTAAAAAATGATATTTATTCATCACTATATTATTGAAAAGGATACTTACAATTACAATATTCTGAACAACTATATTATTTACCTGGAAAAAATAATATTCTTGACAGAAATTATTCTGCATCACGCTATGTTTGCATCACAATATTTTTTCGATATTTCTTTCTCCCGACATTTACAACTCAATATTTTGACCAAAATCCTCTGTTGAAACCAGGACCCCAGAGTGACTCCGTGACCTCATGGGCAGAAATTTCCAACAACCTTGAACTCAGCTCTTGGACTCTGCCATCTGTGAGTCCTACCCTCCGAAGTGGTGCCAACCCAGTTCTGGACCCTTAGAAGTGGGCCTGAAGATGGTTGGTTAGTCCATCTGTATATCCATCAGAACGGATACACCTCCTCTGCTGCACAGCGCAACCCTAAGCAGAACTGATAATCGCCTCTGCTGTGAGGACCCTCTCACCACAAGGACTCTGCATCAACCTCCCAGCCCCCATCAGGATCACAGCTGTGTGAAGCTTCCCTGAGGTATGCTGTCACATTTCAAATATCTCATTGATGGCTGCCTTGACCACGATGTAGGATCTTGCATCTCAGCCTCACCTCTTTTCAGAACTGATGTATCACCTCATCTGTGTGATGCATCCTTTGTCAACGGGATCCTTGATGATGATGATGCAAGACGTCACATAGCAGCTTCACAGCTCCTCAGAACTGATGCATTGCCTCTGATGCACAATGCATCCTCGACACTGGACCTTGCAATGCTCCACAACTAGGTTTTGAGGGACTCTTGTTCAGCAGGCCTAAATGGGTCCCTGTATTCAGCTCGTGGCGCATCACGGTCAACCTAAACTTGTGACTTTGTCCTGGTCCAGTGTGATCAGATAGCCAGAGTTGGTGCGTTGTGCTTTTCAGTACTATATTTACTGAAATCTTAAAAATTGCATATCTCTGGTTCTACTAATTTGATTTTTGTTGTTTTGGTCTTGGTTTATTTATTAAAATGTACTCTATTTTTCTGTTGTTGATGTGGTGGCAGCAGTCGGATTTTAGCATGAGATAGCTACAGTTTTTTAAAGTATTAATTGCTGAAATGCTCAAACTACTAAACAGATTTTCACCAACTGTCAAAAAACACTCTTTGAACCAAGATCTAGCTTTCTGTCACAATTGGTGTCAATCCGTTCAGTGGTTTGGGCTTTAGCTATGTCTAATGTCCCAGTGGAAAAATGTATGGGAAAAATACAAATACACACACACTCACACATATACACATATATACCTATATATGTATATAATTATATACTTTAAGATGAAGGATCACAAGAAAGCAAGCCAGGGCAAAAATCTGAATCTAAAAGGATAGATATGTAAATAACATAATTATCAAGTACTATTACACACATATATATGTAATGTGAAATACATTAATTTAATGTTATATATAGATTACTTTTAAAAGCATTTGTGATTTTTGAAAATGTTCTTCCTTTTTTAATATAAAATAAATCACATACGTACATGTATGCAGACATACCCACAATCTAGTTATAACTATGTGTATACAAATCTATATCTAAATCTGCACATCTATACACTATAATTGGTAATATTGATAAACAAGAAATAAATCCCTAAATGTCTGCATCCATATTATCTATTACATATATATATATGTAATATTATTTACATGTTCAGACATTGCCATGCATGTTGTGCATACAGAGGCCCAAATTTATACTTTCTTTGCACCACTTTTGTGTCATTCTTTGATGCAAAAGCGGCACAAACTTACAAAATACAATTATATTTTATAAGTTTGTGCCGCTTTTGCATCACAAAATGACCCAAATGCGGCCTAAAGAAAGTGTAAGTATGGGCCAGAGTTTTTACATAGATTATATATTATTTTTTAAATCAAAGTATATTGTCATAAAGGTACTTTTCCCTCCAACTATATTTACCTCCTCTGAGGTATATGTTTTACCCTAGGGGGTGCAGAAACCTGTTTGCGGAAAGTCACCTGTGTATATATTTTCTATATCAAACGCTATACTGATAGAAGTAAAGCATAACTATAAACAAAGGGAGGGACTAGAAGCTAATCATCAGATCCAGCACCCATGCACCTTAAATGTAATGATCAACCCCTTAGCTGTTGGGCCTCCCCCACCCCTCCGTGCTGCGCCCTTTTTTGGCTATTTGGGGTAGTTCCCACTTAGGCCTTCATAACTTTTTGTCCACATATGCTATCCAAGCCAAATTAGCGTCCTTTTTTCCCAACATAATAGGGATTCTAGGGGTACCCAGAGTTTGTGGGTTCCCCTGAGGGAGACCAAGAAATTAGCCAAAATACAGCAAGTTTAAAAAAAAAAAAAATAGGAATAAGGCCTGGCAAAGAAGGCTTGTAGGTTTTTTCCCTGAAAATGTCACCAACAAAGGTTTGCGGTGCTAAAATCACCATATTCCCAGCTTTCAGAAACAGGCAGACTTGAATCAGAAAACCACATTTTTCAACACAATTTCGGCATTTTACTGGGACATACCCCATTTTTACTATTTTTTGTGCTTTCATGAGTGTAAAACCAATACTGGATCGCCGAAAGCTAAACATTTCAGAAAATTTGACAAAATTCTGAATTCAGCAAGGGGTCATTTATGTAGACAGCCATTTTTCTCCATGTTTTACTCTGTAACTTTTTCCTGCAATGTCAGATTTTTTAAAGCAATATACCGTTATGTCTGCTGGACTCTTCTGGTTGCGGGATATATAGGGCTTGTAGGTTCATCAAGATGCCTAGGTACTCAGAGACAATAAATGAGCTGCACCTTGCAATGGGTTTTCATTCTATACCCGGTATACACCAATTAATTTGCTGAAATATAAAGAGTGAAAAATAGGTATCAAGAAAACCTTTGTAGTTCTAAAATGGGCACAAGATAAGATATTGAGAAGCAGTCGTTATTTGCACATCTCTGAATTCCGGGGTGTCCATACTAGCATGTGAATTACAGGGCATTTCTCAAATAGACAGGTTTTTTTTTACACACTGGCTTACATTTGAAAGGAAAACATGTAGAGAAAGACAAGGGGAAATAACACTTGTTCTGCTATTCTGTGTTCCCCTAAGTCTCCTGATAAAAATGGTACCTCACTTGCGTGGGAGGCCTAATGCCCGCAACAGGAAACACAACATGGGCACATCACATTTTTACATTGAAAACTGACGTGTTTTTTGGAAAGTGCCTACCTGTGGATTTTGGCCTCTAGCTCAGCCGGCGCCTGAGGAAACCTACCAAACCTGTGCATTTTTTTAAACTAGACATCTAGGGGATTCCAAGATGGAGGGACATGTGGGGCTCTCAACATGTTCTGTTACCCAGAATCCTTTGCAAACCTCAAAATTTGGCCAAAAAAACACTTTTTCCTCACATTTCAGTGACAGAAAGTTTTGAATCTGAGGAGAGACACAAATTTCCTTCCACCCAGCGTTACCCCAAGTCTCCTGATAAAAATGGTACCTCACTTGTGTGGGTAGGCCTAGTGCCCACGACAGGAGATGCGCCAAAACACAACATGGACACATCACATTTTCCCAAAGAAAAACAGAGCTGTTTTTGCAAAGGGCCTAGCTGTGGATTTTGGTCTGTAGGTCAGCCGGCACCTAAGAAAACCTACCAAACCTGTGCATTTTTTAAAACTAGACCCTAGGGGAATTCAAGATGAGGTGATTCGTGGGCTTCTCACCAGGTTATGTTACCCAGAATCCTTTGCAAACCTCAATATTTGGCAAAAAAAAACACTTTTTCCTCATATTTTGGTGATAGAAAGTTCTGGAATCTGAGAGGACCCACAAATTTCCTTCCACCCAGCATTCCTCCAAGTCTCCCGATAAAAATAGTACCTCACTTGTGTGGGTAGGCCTAGTGCCCGCAACAGGAATAGATCACACAACAATCAATGTTGGCTCTTACATGAGGGCAACTGTTGACCCTGGGGTGATCCATTCCTGACGCAGGCACTAGGTACAGGCACTCAAGTGGGGTAGTGTTTATTATCAAGACAGGTGGGGAACCATTGGGTGGTAGGAATTTTGTGGATCCCAGCGTATTTCTGTAGTTTGTGTGACAGAAATGGAAGAAAAAATTGAGCTTTTATTCAACATTTCAGCTTTGCAGGGTATTCTGGGTAAGAAAACCTTTGGTAATCCACACAAGTCACACCTCTGTGAACTCCCCTCAATGTCTAGTTTCCAGAAATGTCTGGGTTTGGTATGTTTCCCTATATGGCTGCCGAGCCCAGGACCAAAAATGCAGGTGCCTGCCTTACAAAACCAGTTTGTTTTGTGATAGATAATTTTGATGTCTCCAAAATACGATTTGGGCAGTTAAATTTGGGGCTGAACTAAATTGGGGAGCTTCCAAGAGAGCACTCTCTCTGTGCTTGCTGCCACATGCACCTGCTCTCTGGGTTGGGCTAACCCGCTATTGTCCATTTGCACAGACTGCTTGCGAAGGGACAGCAGGAGTGTCCTCATCACCTCCCTCATGATCATTGCCCCCGACAACTGAAAAATCACTTTAAAAGTCTGTGCCATTGTCCTATCCCTCAGATGCTGTCTCGGTATCTGCTGCCTCAGTCTCTGATTCTACATCAGAGCTGTCCTCTATGACCCGAGTGAGGGCTTGAGCAGCAGTCATCCAATGAGATGCCATCTCTGCTACTGGCTAAACTGTTTGTAGGAAAGTCCTCCTTTTTTGCCCTGATCACCCCCACACTTTTTGGACAGGTACTGGTGGTTACTGACTCTTGGCTGTGCCCTGGGTACTGCTTACCAGTCCAAGGGCCAGTGCTCTGTGTAAAATGGATATGCAAATTAGGCTAATTATAATTGGCTAAGTTAACCTACCTATAAGTCCCTAGTGTATGGTAGGGCATGTAGGTTTAGGGCCCACAGCATAGGTGGTGCACACCTAGGTGCACTGCTGAGGTGCCCAGTGTCATTTTAAAGGCAGGCCTGCCTTGCTGGCTGCTTTTCAATTAAAGTTATATGCAAATTCGACTTTGGAATTAAAAGTAGTTCCAAAGTCTTAAACTACCTTATTTTTACATATAAGTCACCCCTAAGGTGTGCCCTATGTGCCCCTAGGGCTGGGTGCCATGTAACTATAAGCAGGGACTTTATAAAAATAGATTTATAAACCCTGGTGAGGTAAAAACAGCCAAATTCGTTTTTCCCTCATTGAAGTAAATGCCCTTCATAGGCTAGAATGGGGAGACTTTATTTTAAATTTTAAAGTCTCCTTAAATGTTGCATACCAAGAATTTGGTATCAAATTAATTGTTGTAATAAATCCCACAACTTCCAGTTGTTGGATTTAATATAACTTGTTCAGGTAAAAGGTTTTAGACTTTACCTAAAAAGTTGCCAATTTCAGCCCTGCATTGTTTTTGCTGCTGTGCTCTGATTGGCCAGGCTGCAGCAGCTTAGCCAAGCTGCCTTGATGAGGTGTGAAGTGGCCTGGCTTCACACAAAGGAGTGTGCTTGTGGGAGAGAATCTCCCCTCAGCAGATGGTGAGGCAGGAAGGGGGAGGGCTGCCAAACTGGTCTTCAAAGGCAGAGAAGGACATTTGGAGCACCCAGCAACACCCCCACATCCTGCAACCCCAGACAACTAGGTGCCCCCTTGATTAGAATAGGAGAGGGCAGGAGAGGGGTGTGTTTATGATTTTTAGTCACACCAGTGGGTGGGCTCAGCCAGATGTAACCTCCAAAAATCAGATTCAGCCATGTTGGATTTTTAGAGACTGTTGCCTTCTGGGATGGATTTTTGCCACACTTCCCAGGAAGTGGTCATCACAGGGGGGCGACCCTGTACCTGATTGGAGAACCAGGACCCCCCTGCTTTTCACCCAGGAGCAAGGATAAAACTGGCAGACCTGCACCCACACCTCAGATCCCCACCAGATTTCAAGAAGAAAAGAACTAAAGGAGAAGAAGGGCTGTCCTGCTGGACCCCTGGCCTGCACCTGGAACCTGCACTCAGAAGGACTGCACCAGCTGCACACTTGGGCTTCACCACAAGAAGGACTTTGCCTGGCTTCAACTGGTTCAAGGAGGGACTCCCTGTTTGCTACAGGTGAAAAATTGCTATCCAGAGTCCCCTGCACCAACTCCTGAGGAAAGTGACCAGCTGACCACTGTCCAGTGGCCAAAAAGGAGTTTGTGCCAGGTGCATTCTGGGAGTTGAAGTCCGCACTCCCCAAGGACCATCTCAGAACTTCTGGACCCTTGGGGTGAGCTGTGGACCCCAAAAGAACCTTAAAAGAACATCTGGGTGAAGCCCCAGAAGTTTGGAGAAGATTTGAGAATTTTTGTAAAAAAGCTCCAGAGAAGGACCGACCCACCACGGAAATTCTAGCCGGCTTGCCTCAACCGCGACCCGGCCTGACTTGGTGGTTCGTCCCGGTAAAGAAAAATCTCCGAAAAAGAGACTAAGTCCGAAGGTAAAAAGTTGACCGGGACCTCCCAGCCAGCGTATCCGAGGAGGGCTCCATGGACGTCGGATCAAGATCCAGGTTTACCCCGGTCGAAGGATTTTCACCTCGAAAAAACGACTAAGTCCGAAGGTAAAAATCTCCACCGAGGAATCCAGCATCACGTATCCGGACAAGGGCTCCAGGAGGTCGGATTCGACTGGCAGGTTCGTCCCGCTGAAGAAAATCTTCAAAATAAAGACTATGGGGGTCATTCTAACTCTGGCGGGCGGCGGAGGCCACCCGCCAGAGTTCCCCCCTCCAGAATACCGCACCGCGGTCAGAAGACCGCTGCGGTTATTCTGTGTTTCCCGCTGGGCTGGCGGGCGACCGCCAGAAGGCCGCCCGCCAGCCCAGCGGGAAACCCCCTTCCCACGAGGAAGCCGGCTCCGAATGGAGCCGGCGGAGTGGGAAGGTGCGACGGGTGCAGTTGCACCCGTCGCGAATTTCAGTGTCTGCAAAGCAGACACTGAAATTCTTTGTGGGGCCCTCTTACGGGGGCCCCTGCAGTGCCCATGCCATTGGCATGGGCACTGCAGGGGCCCCCAGGGGCCCCACGACACCCCATACCGCCATCCTGTTCCTGGCAGGCGAACCGCCAGGAACAGTATGGCGCTATGGGGTGTCTGAATCTCCATGGCGGCGCAGCAAGCTGCGCCGCCATGGAGGATTCATGAGGGCAGCGGAAAACCGGCGGGAGACCGCCGGTTTTCCTGTTCTGAGAGCGGCCAAACCGCCGCGGTCAGAATGCCCTGCGGGGCACCGCCAGCCTGTTGGCGGTGCTCCCGCCGACCCTGGCCCCGGCGGTCCTTGACCGCCAGGGTCAGAATCACCCCCTAAGTCAGAAGGTAACTTTTTAACCGAGGCCTCCCGCGACTTGTAGCCGAGCAGGGCTCCATCGCGGTCGGCCTGAAACTTTGACTTTGCCCCGGTCGAGGTGCAACCAGATGACCCGATTGGCGCTTTTTGTTTCTAAGCGCTAGAAAAATAATAATTCTTTAAAAATTCATAACTCCGGTTCCCCTTATCCGATTTTATTCGTTTTTGTGTCATTTTAAAGATAAAAATATAAACTATTTTTATAAATTGGTTTTGGATTTTTAAACTGTTTCCTGTGTTTTATTTAATTACTGTTTTGTGATATTTGAATGCTTTACACACTGTCTCCTAAGTTAAGCCTTTACGCTCGTTGCCAAGCTACCAAGGGTTGAGCTGGGGTTAATTTACTGAGACCTAACTGGACCTAAGTGGAGGTTAGTGGCTTGTTGCTAGGTGTAGGTACCTACCTGCCCTTACCAATAACCCATTTTCCAACATTTTTGGTGGCAGCGGTGGGATCCTGTACTTGTGTTCAGTATCACGTTACAGTTTTAAGTAAAACAAATTAAAAATCCTTTAAATTGTCCTAGTGCAATTTTTTTTTTATTTTTTATTATTTTTTATTAATTTGGATTAATTTCAATTATTGAATTTTTGTAATTTTTCTAAATTCTTGTTTCCAATTTTTGCAAAAAGTTTTTGTTGACACAAAACCAGGGAACCATGGAGCTTGATCTGGCTAGCCTACCCACACTGACAGTAGTCCAGCTTAGGGGGTTGTGTATTGAAAGAGGGTTGCCTGCAACCACTGACCTCAGGAAGCAAATCCTGATCAAATCCCTGACAGCATGGGCTGAGGCCCAAGAGGTAGGCTCAGAGGAAGCTCCAGAGGAGGGAGAAAAAGGGGAGGATGCTAGCTCTAAACACTCAGGGGAGGGAAGGCATCTGAGCCTAAGTGTGGATGAGGAAGAACGGTCCTCAGTAAATACAGTCACTAGGGGCAGACCCAAAGCTAGTGGTGGAAAGGGGGTCCTTTCAGTAGGAGAGAACCCATCCATCAGGGAAAGAGAGCTGGAGGCCCAGCTAGCATACATAGCTTTGGAAGCAGACAAGCTGGCCCTAGAAAAGAAAAAGTGGTCAAACAAGGAGAAAAGAGATGGTGGCAGCGATAAAGAAGCTGAGGTGTCCCTGGGTGGGGGTTTTTCCCCCAGATTACCCAAAGGGGTGGTTCCTGCCTATGTAGAGGGGGATGACATAGATAAGTGGCTGGGGGCCTTTGAGAGGGCCCTCCAGATGAGGAGAGTCAAGCCTCAGTACTGGGGTTCACTTCTTTGGGAGTTAGTTCCCAACTCTGGGAGGGATAGGCTCCTAACCATGAGTGGGGAGAATGCAGACTCATACCCCAGTATGAAGAGTTGCTTGACTAAAAAGTTTGGTCTGACCCCAGAGCAGTATAGGCTCAAGTTTAGGGACACCCAAAAGACAAGCACCAAGTCCTGGGTGGACTTTGTGGACATTTCAGTAAAGGCACTGGAGGGCTGGATACAGGGCAACAAGGTAAGTACCTTTGAGGGGCTGTACAATTTGATTATGAGGGAGCACCTTCTAACCAATTGTGTCCAAGAGAAGCTCCGCCAGTATCTAGTTGACTCTAAGTTGACCAACCCCAGAGAGCTGGGGGAGGCAGCAGATGACTGGTTAAGAACTAGGGTTAACCAGAAACCCCCAGGGGGTGATCAGAAAAAGGGAGGACATGGTTCTTCTCAGGGGAAGAACCAAGGGAAAGATGATAAAAAGCCCAAGGAGTCCTCACAAGAGTCCCCAAAAACTTCTCAGGGAGGGGGAGCCCCGAGCCATTTCACTTTTAAAGGGAAAGGGTATCAGGGAAAGAATTATGATCCTGCTAAAGCAGGAAGGTTTCAGGAGCTTGCTAAGGCCGGCAAGTGTTTTGACTGTCATCAACCTGGACATAAAAGAGGAGATGCTATCTGCTCCAAGAAGCCCCCCACTGGTGGGCAATCCCAGGGGATTGCTAGTGTAGGGTTGGGGGTGGAAGTTGGCCCAGGGCTGGAATCAGGGTACACAGAGGTCACCTTAGTATCCGTGGGTGGGGGGGACATTGCAAGTATGGCCACCTTGCCTCCCATCATGGAGCGGTATAGGCAGAGGCCTAAAGTCAATGGGACTGAGGTGGAAGCTCTGAGAGATACAGGAGCCAGTGTGACAATGGTCACAGAGAAGCTGGTTTCTCCAGAGCAGGTCTTACCTGGTGTCTTCCACCAGGTGACTTATGCAGATAGCAGAACCAAACTCCATCCCATGGCCATGGTGAGTCTGGAATGGGGAGGTGTGACTGGCCCTAAAAAGGTAGTGGTAGCTCCTGCCCTCCCAGTAGAGTGTCTGCTGGGAAATGATCTTGAAGCATCTGAATGGTCAGAAGTGTAGAGAAGAGTCCATGCACAGATGCTGGACCTCCCTGAATGGGTGTGTGCTGTGACCAGGTCACAGGCAGCACAACAGGGAAGTGCTGGACACTTGGACCCTGGAACAATGGGCCAAGCCTCCAAGAAAAAGAGAAAGGGCACTGGGTCTGGCTTGCCAGCCCCTACAAGTACAGAGGGTCAGGAAGAATCCAACCCTGGGGGGGAGGATTTGAACTCTGAGGGAGGGACACTTTCCCTGCAAACTCTGCCTGACTTGGCAGAACTGCAAGGGTCAGGTGGGCCCACCAGAGAAGATTTGTGCCAGGGACAAAGAGAGTGTCTCACTCTTGAGGGCCTGAGGCAGACTGCTGCCAGGCAAGAACAAGGGGATACCAGTGGGACCCACAAGGTTTACTGGGAGGATGGAGTTCTCTACACTGAGGCAAGGGCCCTCAAACCAGGGGCTACTAGGAGATTAGTGGTCCCCCAGAAGTATAGAGAATTCCTCCTTACTTTAAGCCATGATATCCCCTTAGCTGGACATTTGGGACAGACCAAGACCTGGAACAGGCTGGTCAACCATTTTTATTGGCCCCAAATGTCAGAAAAAGTCAAGGAGTTTTGCAGCTCCTGTGTCACCTGCCAAGCCAGTGGCAAGACAGGGGGCAAGCCAAAGGCTCCCTTGATACCACTGCCAGTGGTTGGGACTCCCTTTGAGCGGGTGGGGATTGACATTGTTGGTCCCCTAGACCCACCAACTGCCTCAGGTAACAGGTACATTGTGGTGGTTGTGGACCATGCCACCAGGTACCCTGAGGCAATACCCCTCCGGACAGTCACTGCTCCCACATTGGCTAGGGCCCTACTTGGTGTGTTCACCAGAGTGGGGTTCCCAAAGGAGGTGGTCTCAGATAGAGGCACAAACTTTATGTCAGCCTATCTGAAAGCCATGTGGGATGAGTGTGGTGTTACTTATAAGTTCACCACCCCCTATCATCCACAGACCAATGGTCTGGTGGAAAGATTTAATAAGACCCTGAAAGGCATGATCATGGGTTTGTCTGACAAACTCAGGAGGAGATGGGATGTCCTCCTCCCATGCCTGCTGTTTGCCTACAGAGAGGTGCCACAGAAGGGGGTTGGATTCAGCCCCTTTGAGTTACTGTTTGGGCACCCTGTAAGAGGCCCATTGTGCTTGGTGAGAGAGTCTTGGGAAAAGCCTCTCAAAGAGTCCAAGGAGAATGTGCTAGATTATGTGCTGGGCCTGCGGTCACGCATGGCTGAGTACATGAAGAAGGCAAGCAGAAACCTGGAGGCCAGCCAGGAGCTCATGAAGCTCTGGCATGATCAGAAGGCTACCAAGCCTGAGTATCACCCAGGACAGCTGGTGTGGGTTTTGGAGCCCATGGCTCCTAGGGCACTTCAGGCCAAATGGACTGGGCCCTATCCAATTCTGGAGAAAAAAGGTGAGGTCACCTACTTGGTGGACCTTGGCACCCCCAGGAATCCTCACAGGATCCTGCATGTTAACAGGATGAAACCCCACCAGGACAGGGCAGACATGACCATGCTCATGGTCACTGATGAAGGGAAGGAGGAGGAGGGTGAACCTCTGCCAGACCTCCTGTCCTCAAAGTTACAAGATGGGTCAGTGGAGGGAGTGGTACTCTCTCCCAAATTGACAGATCAGCAACAAAAAGACTGCAAACAAGTTTTGAAACAGTTTGCTAGTCTGTTCTCCCTGACCCCTGGACTCACCAATTGGTGTGTCCATGATGTTGACACTGGTGACAGCTTGCCTGTCAAGAACAAGCTGTACAGGCTGTCTGACCAGGTCAAGGCCAACATCAAAGCTGAAGTGGCTAAGATGTTGGAGCTCAAGGTAATTGAGCCCTCTGATAGTCCTTGGTCCAGTCCAGTGGTACTGGTGCCCAAACCTAATCCCCAAGGTGGGAAGAAAGAATTGAGATTTTGTGTGGACTACAGAGGTCTAAACGCAGTCACTAGGACTGATGCTCACCCCATACCTAGAGCTGATGAGCTCATTGACAGGTTGGGGGCTGCCAAATTCCTGAGCACATTTGATCTGACCTCAGGATATTGGCAGATTGCCTTAAGTCCAGGAGCTAAGGAGAGGTCAGCATTTTCCACACCAGAGGGCCACTTTCAGTTCAAGGTAATGCCCTTTGGCATGAAAAATGCTCCTGCCACCTTCCAACGGTTGGTGAATAGAGTCCTGTCTGGGTTGGAATCTTTCAGTGCAGCTTATCTGGATGATATAGCTGTATTTAGTTCCACCTGGAAGGACCACCTGGTCCACCTGAAGGAAGTGCTTCAGGCCCTGCTTCAAGCAGGCCTGACTATCAAGGCAAGCAAGTGCCAGATAGGGCAAAGCTCAGTTGTGTACCTGGGCCACCTTGTTGGTGGAGGCCATGTACAACCTCTCCAGCCCAAGATCCAGACTATCCTGGATTGGGAGGCTCCTAAAACCCAGACTCAGGTCAGGGCCTTTCTTGGCCTGACTGGGTACTACCGGAGGTTTGTTCAGAATTTTGGGACCATAGTGGCCCCTCTGACTGAGCTTACCTCCAAGAAACAGCCCAAGAAGGTCCTTTGGACCCCAGAGTGTCAGAAAGCTTTTGACACCCTAAAACAGGCTATGTGTTCAGCACCAGTGTTACTGGCCCCTGACTATAGCAAGGAGTTTATAGTGCAAACAGATGCTTCAGAGGAAGGGATTGGGGCAGTGTTAGCACAAGTTAATGAAGAGGGCCAAGATCACCCAGTTGCCTTCATCAGCAGGCGACTACTCCCCAGAGAGAAAAAATGGAGTGCCATTGAGAGGGAGGCCTTTGCTGTGGTCTGGTCCCTGAAGAAGTTGAGGCCTTACTTGTTTGGCACTGACCACAGACCTCTCAGATGGTTGATGCAGATGAGGGGGGAGAACCCAAAACTGTTAAGGTGGTCCATTTCCCTACAGGGGATGGACTTCACAGTGGAGCACAGACCTGGGACTGCCCATGCCAATGCAGATGGCCTTTCCAGGTTTTTCCACTTAGCTGATGAGGACTACCAGGGTGTAGGTTAGTACCCATCACCTTTCATCTGGGGGGGGGCAGTGTAGGAAAGTCCTCCTTTTTTGCCCTGATCACCCCCACACTTTTTGGACAGGTACTGGTGGTTACTGACTCTTGGCTGTGCCCTGGGTACTGCTTACCAGTCCCAGGGCCAGTGCTCTGTGTAAAATGGATATGCAAATTAGGCTAATTATAATTGGCTAAGTTAACCTACCTATAAGTCCCTAGTGTATGGTAGGGCATGTAGGTTTAGGGACCACAGCATAGGTGGTGCACACCTAGGTGCACTGCTGAGGTGCCCAGTGTCATTTTAAAGGCAGGCCTGCCTTGCTGGCTGCTTTTAAATTAAAGTTATATGCAAATTCGACTTTGGAATTAAAAGTAGTTCCAAAGTCTTAAACTACCTTATTTGTACATATAAGTCACCCCTAAGGTGTGCCCTATGTGCCCCTAGGGCTGGGTGCCATGTAACTATAAGCAGGGACTTTATAAAAATAGATTTATAAACCCTGGTGAGGTAAAAACAGCCAAATTTGTTTTTCCCTCATTGAAGTAAATGGCCTTCATAGGCTAGAATGGGGAGACTTTATTTAAAATTTTAAAGTCTCCTTAAATGTTGCATACCAAGAATTTGGTATCAAATTAATTGTTGTAATAAATCCCACAACTTCCAGTTGTTGGATTTAATATAACTTGTTCAGGTAAAAGGTTTTAGACTTTACCTAAAAAGTTGCCAATTTCAGCCCTGCATTGTTTTTGCTGCTGTGCTCTGATTGGCCAGCCTGCAGCAGCTTAGCCAAGCTGCCTTGATGAGGTGTGAAGTGGCCTGGCTTCACACAAAGGAATGTGCTTGTGGGAGAGAATCTCCCCTCAGCAGATGGTGAGGCAGGAAGGGGGAGGGCTGCCAAACTGGTCTTCAAAGGCAGAGAAGGACATTTGGAGCACCCAGCAACACCCCCACATCCTGCAACCCCAGACAACTAGGTGCCCCCTTGATTAGATTAGGAGAGGGCAGGCGAGGGGTGTGTTTATGATTTTTAGCCACACCAGTGGGTGGGCTCCGCCAGATGTAACCTCCAAAAATCAGATTCAGCCATGTTGGATTTTTAGAGACTGTTGCCTTCTGGGATGGATTTTTGCCACACTTCCCAGGAAGTGGTCATCACAGGGGGACGACCCTGTACCTGATTGGAGAACCAGGACCCCCCTGCTTTTCACCCAGGAGCAAGGATAAAACTGGCAGACCTGCACCCACACCTCAGATCCCCACCAGATTTCAAGAAGAAAAGAACTAAAGGAGAAGAAGGACTGTCCTGGTGGACCCCTGGCCTGCCCCTGGAACCTGCACTCAGAAGGACTGCACCAGCTGCACACTTGGGCTTCACCACAAGAAGGACTTTGCCTGGCTTCAACTGGTTCAAGGAGGGACTCCCTGTTTGCTACAGGTGAAAAATTGCTATCCAGAGTCCCCTGCACCAACTCCTGAGGAAAGTGACCAGCTGACCACTGTCCAGTGGCCAAAAAGGAGTTTGCGTCAGGTGTATTCTGGAAGTTGAAGTCCGCACTCCCCATGCACCATCTCAGAACTTCTGGACCCTTGGGGTGAGCTGTGGACCCCAAAAGAACCTTAAAAGAACATCTGGGTGAAGCCCCAGAAGTTTGGAGAAGATTTGAGAATTTTTGTAAAAAAGCTCCAGAGAGGGACCGACCCGCCGCGGAAATTCTAGCCGGCTTGCCTCAACCGTGACCCGGCCTGACTTGGTGGTTCGTCCCGGTAAAGAAAAATCTCCGAAAAAGAGACTAAGTCCGAAGGTAAAAAGTTGACCGGGACCTCCCAGCCAGCGTATCCGAGGAGGGCTCCATGGACGTCGGATCAAGATCCAGGTTTACCCCGGTCGAAGGATTTTCACCTCGAAAAAACGACTAAGTCCGAAGGTAAAAATCTCCACTGAGGAATCCAGCATCGCGTATCCGGACAAGGGCTCCAGGAGGTCAGAGTCGACTGGCAGGTTCGTCCCGCTGAAGAAAATCTTCAAAATAAAGACTAAGTCAGAAGGTAACTTTTTAACCGAGGCCTCCCGCGACTTGTAGCCGAGCAGGGCTCCATCGCGGTCGGCCTGAAACTTTGACTTTGCCCCGGTCGAGGTGCAACCAGAAGACCCGATTGGCGCTTTTTGTTTCTAAGCGCTAGAAAAATAATAATTCTTTAAAAATTCATATCTCCGGTTCCCCTTATCCGATGTTATTCGTTTTTGTGTCATTTTAAAGATAAAAATATGAACTATTTTTATAAATTGGTTTTGGATTTTTAAACTGTTTCCTGTGTTTTATTTAATTACTGTTTTGTGATATTTGAATGCTTTACACACTGTCTCCTAAGTTAAGCCTTGACGCTTGTTGCCAAGCTACCAAGGGTTGAGCTGGGGTTAATTTACTGAGACCTAACTGGACCTAAGTGGAGGTTAGTGGCTTGTTGCTAGGTGTAGGTACCTACCTGCCCTTACCAATAACCCATTTTCCAACACTGTTGCTCTAAAACACTAGCCTAAGTAGACAGTCACACAATTGCTAGTGGGTCGGTGTGTGTGTGATGCGTGCAACAGTATAGGTCACCTTACTTTCGCTTCTTCCCTCAATCAGACACTAAAAAAAAAGACACACTATTACTTCACCTTGTCACATATCAACCATCACAGTCTTTAGCACTTCTAGCACCCAGTCCAACAATCATTATTGGTGCTCCCACTCCCATGACCTCCTCCTCAGATTCCCTCACTACCACCCAGCAAAAGTGGCCTTTGTCTCTCCATAGCCCCCCGCACATACATTTCATTTGTATTATAGCGCAGGTAATGGCTGACTTTACTAACGTACTCAGCTATTTACATAAAATACAGATTTGATCTTTGCAGTAGGCATATAAACCTTCTGAACTACTTTATGGTATCAAAACTGCCACTAGACCAAAGTCCAAAAGTCTGATCCTTTTGTAGCAGAAACATAATCAGAAAACTTACTTGACTTTTTTATTGCTGCCTAAAAGCTACAGTTGAAAACCTTCAATTCAAGTATGTACATTGCTTTGAAGACGCAAGCTACAACTACAAGCCAACTGGTAGTGAATATGAATATCGCAGCCCCCAGGAAAACCACACACGCATTGCCAAAATGTATATGTATATTTATTTATTTATATATATATATATATATATATATATATATATATATATATATATATATATACATATAGATAGATAGATAGATAGATAGATAGATAGATAGATAGATAGATAGATAGATAGATAGATAGATAGATCAAAACAAGCCCCTTTCAGGGTTTAGAGTGATGTATAAATTATGCAAAAAAAAGTAGAGAACTCTGGGAAGTTCCCAAATTCAGATGGAGAGCAGCTCCAGTAAGGAGCATCCTACAACAACAGCGACACTCTAGATTTGCTCACCTCAATTATCTGCTTATCTAGCAAAGTTTTTAAGCATAGGATCAGCACAGTGCTATCCACGCAGAGCTAGATAGGGACAAAGGCCCATATTTATACTTTTTGATGCAAATCAGCGCTAGCGCAGATTTGCGTCAAAAAGTTTAACGCCGGCTAATGCTATTCCAATACACCAGCCCAGCACCCTATTTACGGAATGACGGTAGCCGGCGCTGCGGCCTGGTTAGCGTCAAAATAAATTATGGTAACCGTGCAGCGGAGGCGAAGGGAAGACTTGGGGTTGTGCGCCAAAGAATGGTGCAAGTCAGGTTAGAGTAAAATATATTGGCTCTAACCTGACTAGTGCAATTGTTTGACACACTACCACCATGGAAATGACTCTTGTCTTAGCAAAGACAGGAGTCATGCCCCCCTGCCTAATGGCCATGCCCAGGGGACTTTTGTCCCCTGGGCATGCCCATTGGGCACAGTGGCATGTAGGGGGCCCAAGTTAGGCATTTTTGTGCACGGTAACACCTATCTTGCATCTCATTAAGGCAAGGTAGGTCTCCACTTTCAAAAAATGAGTTTAACTCCATAAATTTTGCGCTAGAGGGGTCTACCACCAAAGTATAAATATGGAGTTAGTTTTGCACCGAATTAGAGTGAAAAAAAATGACACTAATTCGGTGCAAACAGAGTATAAATATGCCCCTGAATGTGCAAATGGTGTGCCTGGCGGACCAGTATATCTCCCACATCACTGCCAAGTATCCTGGGTCGGTGCATGACACCTTTGTCCTGAGAAATAGCAGCATCCCAAATGGGATGGCACAACTACAGAGGCACAGGGTCTGTCTAATAGGTGAGCCAGAGTCCCCACCCAATGTATGTTAGTGTATGCCTTCAGGAGTTATCCCCATAACATTATGCAAGGCTAATGTTTGTCTCTCAATACTTGCAGGTGACTCTGGCTACCCAAACCTATTGTGGCTCCTGACCCCTGTGAGGAACGCCAGGACAGGGGCTGAGAATTGGTATAATGATGCACATGGGTGAACTGGGTGAATCATAGAACGTACCTTTGGCCTCCTGAAGGGCAGGTTCAAATGCTTCCATCTGACAGGTGGATCCATGTGCTACTCCCCTGAGAAGGTATGCCAGATAGTGGGAGCATGCTGCATGTTGCAAAACCTGGCCCTCAGACAACATGTGCCTTATCTGCAGGAGGAAGAGATTGGAAATGCCCCTGGGGCAGCAGTGGACCCTGAGGACAGTGAGGATGAGGAGGATGAGGATGTGGACAGAACATCAGTTCCACGTCAATACTTCCAATGACACACAGGTGAGACAGTGGAACTGACCATTGCTCTGATTATTCATGTTATCAGTGTGGCTGTAGCAGGATGGCATTTACTTCCTTTGCATCTCAACTGACTTTCACCTATGCCTTCTCATTTTGCAGATGTTAGTGTTATAACAACTGTGTACTGATGTGATGAATACAGACAGATAAAGGTCATTATTTGTATGCTATCACAGTGTTCAGGTCTTTTGCACAAGATGTGACTGCTTCCGTAATTGCACATTTTCATTGCATAAAACACTATGGAGCACATTAAGACATTGGTGGTAAGTGCTGGCTACCACTGTGGCTACAGCCGCTAAAAGACCATTGCTGCGTGTAACAGCCGTCTGCCAAATTATGACCACGCAGCATTTCTGCCACAAGAAGGGCAGAAATCCAGCTGTGGCCATACTTGTGGATGGTGTTAACGAGGCGCTGCTACCACCAGTAGCGCCATGCAAGTAGACCACCGCCAGCCGTATTATGACAAATAATACGGCTGTCAGTATTCTGCTGACGGGCGCTGCTGGCGATAGCCGCGCCCCATCTTGTGCCCTGCCAGAAGACCCCCTTGATGCAGGTAAGTTGGGTTTCCGACAGGGGAGGGCTGTGGGGGGTGTGTGGATGTGTGTGCATGAATGTGGGAGTGTGTGTGTATATGCGAATGTGTGTGTAGTGTTGTTTGCGTGTGTGTGTGTGCATGTGTGAGAATGCGTGTATGAATGGAAATGTGAATGCATGTCTGCGTGTCAGTGTGAATGTGGTACGGATGTGTGCGAGAATGAATGGATCCATGCTTGTATGCCTGTGTGAGTGAGTGTGTGCATGCGTGATGCGTGCCTGAGAGTGTGCGAGTATGGGGGTTGAGATTGGAAGGGGGGAGCGTGGATGGAGGGGGTAGTCTGGGGAGTGTTAGGAGCGTTGGGCCTCCTACCAGTGACAGGGAAGGAATTCCCTGTCACTGGTAGGGCCTACCGCTATGGTTTAACGCAACAAAAACCATGGCGGTAGACAGGGTCCGAATGCTGCTGGTGGTAAAGTTAATGGCTACCGGGCTGGAGACTGTTATCTCCGGCCTGGCAGCTGATACCGCCATGGTGGTCGGTTTGGTATATTGGTGGGTTGGCTTCAGCCAACCCGCCAATGTCATAATGTAGCGGTATGTACCGCCAGCCTGTTGGCGGTACTACCGCCACATTATCACAGACCGCCGGAGTCATAATGACCCCTTCTCACTCAAGTTGCGTTCAAGGGTGTTTATTGAAGTTAAATTTATAGATGGAGAAGTGCAATGGAATGGGGTGATGGTAGTGGTAAGTCCAGGGTATCAGTCCAGTCTGTTTGTAGCACAGGCCCAGTGTTCAAGGGACCATAGGAACGGAAGCAAAGGCAGTTCAAAGTGGACAAGGTGACAGGGTGGGACACAAGGAGGACATTCAGGATGGTCTCATTTCCTGGAGGTGGTCTTGGTCTTGGCTAGTGTCTCTGGCTTCTGTCTGGGTCACAGGGAACATTTGTGGGTGGTTCACCTTGTGCAGGGGGAGGTGTGCTGGTGGCCTGTGGGACCTGTGACAGGGCCTCATGTCCACTAGCTGCAGCAGATGTGGTGGGCTGTTCAGTTGACTGGCTAGTGTAAGAGGCCCACTGGTGTGCTGCCCTTTCCCGCATGATGTTGGCATTATCAGCTAGCACCCCTGCTATGGAAACCATGGTGGTGTTGAAGGCCTGAAAATCTTCCCTGATCTCCTGATGGTGTACCTCCTGCAGTCGCTTGTTCTCCTGCATGTTGTTAAGGATTTGGCCCATCTTATCCTGGGATTATTGGTAAGCCCCAGGACATTAGTAAGTGCCTCCTGGAGAGTCGGTTCCCTGGGCCTGTCCTCCTCCTGGCACACAGCTGTTCTCCGTGTGTCCCTGTCCCCCTGTGCCTGTGTCCCCTAATCGGTGTGCCCACTGCTACTAACCCCAGGACCCTGATTGTCTTGGCTGTGAGGTGTGGACTGGGGTCCCTGTACAGGTGGGCACACTGCTCATTGAGGTGTCCGGGGACAGAGGTGTGGGGATGTTGGGTGGGTGCTGTGGTGTTGGATTCTGAGGGGGGATGCTCTGTGGTGGACTGGGAGTGGGCTGGGGTGGCCAACTAACCAGAGGTCCCTGATGGGCCAAGTAGTTCATCCAGATCCAGAAGTCCAGAGTTACTGTCATCACTGGGGGCATCTTCTGTTGGGGAACTGGATAGTCATGGCACCTCCTCGCCACTGGGATTGACTGAGGCACCTGTTGGGATGTAAGTGACATATTATGCTTCATGTCTGTGACATATTGTACATCCCTAGCTTCCCCTCTATCGTTCGGTTGCCCTGCCACCTTTGTTTGTGTATGGTGATGTATTGTGGGATTGTTAGTTCTCCATGCTGTGCATGCTTTGGTGATGGGTGTACATGCAGGGCTGGGATGGCTGTACATACATTGGTATGGCATGCAGGGCTTGGCATTGGGGTTAGTCACATGTGTAGGTGCACTATGTGGGATGGAGTAGAGTGATTGGAGTCAGGGTGTGGGGGTGAGATGGCATGCAGGTTGGGAGGTGATAAGTAGCAAATATTTACTCACTAGTGTCCAGTCATCTGGCTACTCCAGTGAGTCCCTCAGGATGCAGGATTGCCAAGACTTGCTCCTCCCATGCTGTCAGCTGCGGAGTAGGAGGTGGGGATCCACGACCAGTCCTCGAGATGGCGAGCTGGTACCTTGCTGCCATGGAACGGACCTTCCCCAGAAGGCCATTCCACCGCTTTCTGATGTCATGCCATGTTCTTGGATGCTGTTCACCCTGTCCACGACTGTCTGCCATAGCTCCCTCTTCCTGGCAATGGATATTTGCTGTACCCGTGCACCAAACAGCTGTGGCTCTACCCTGACTATTTCCTCCACCATGACCCACAACTCTTCATCAGTGAAACGGGGTGCCCTTGTGGGGACATGGGTGTTGTGTGTTGAGCAGAGGGTATCGAGTAATGTGGTGGAGTGTTGGATGCAGAGTATGTGACAGATGAATGGGTGTTTGTGGTGTGTGTGTGGAGTTGTCTCTGTGATTTGCTTGGCTAGCTATTTCAGTCTTCATTTGGCAAAGCGTTGTGTGTAATGCGGGTGTGTGTTTTACAGTGCTGTGGTGTGTCTATCAGTTTTAGGTGTGTGATTTTCGTTTTGTCCAATGTTGTGTTGTTTTGTATTTGGGTTGCCATTCTGACCGCACCGGTGTGTACCGCCAATGGTTTACCGCTGTTGAATGTCTTCCGTGGTGATTCATGGGTCATAATGTGGTGGGTGTAGTTTTGTTGGCGAAACAGTATGGGTGTTTTTACCAACACTATAACACTTACCTTTGGTCTGGTGGATATGTGTTTATGGCGGTATTCTGTCGGTTTAGTGTATGTGTATCATACTATGGCGAACGGATATTCACTTCCGCGACGGTATGTTGGCAGCCGTCATCACAGCAGTAAGGGGGATTTACCACCAATGTCATAATGAGGGCATATGTCTCTTTGTATGTTTAGATATTTTTAACACATTTTTAATTCACTTTTTAGCTATGTTTTAATATGATTTTAGCTTGCTTTAGTCCAGAGCATATTTAGCTTAGGTTCATTCACTTTCTCTGGTGTCTTCATTATGGCTTCTTATTTGTTCCGGCAATAGGTAGGTTGTAGTGGATCCTACTTAGTTTTAGTGGGAATGAGGAGTTTAGCTTAGCCTTTGGCTTGCAGGCCTCTGCCCCCATCACCCATTGACTTTTTACCTACTTAGCTTGCTCTGTTTTAGCACATTTATTTATTTCTTCCAATACGACTGCCATGTTTATACTTAGGAAGATGTTTTAGTTTCACGTTATCAGTTTCACTCTGTAAAGGCATCACTAGCAGCATTAAAGATAAATGAGATTTGTAGGTATTCACATTATGTACTTTTCTACTTTTGTGTGACAGCATCATACTGAACCTTTTCAGAGAATTGTTTATATAATTGCTGCCCCATGCATGTCTTCTTATCTATTGTTTGGGAACATACCTGAATCAGGGTTCCTACAAGATTTGTATAAAAACATCTCACACAGACAGGATAATTAGAGGGATTCCTACCAGATGCCATTGATGCTATCTATGCTGCATATCGCCTTGATGCTGACCAAGTCTTCGTGTCCCCACGGAGTCTGATCTAGAGACCTCATTCCAAGGTAACGTGGGTTGGGGGCTCTTCTCATGGACATGGTACTGGCAGATTAGGTTTAACACACTTAGCTCTCTTTAGGTTAGAGATTAGGTTCATCATGCTAGGGTATTAGGACCTATTTCACATCTATTTCCTATTTCATGTTATTGCAAGATGGTGGAGGTCTTTGTATTAGTGACTCTCGTTTTTACCATTCTGTTTCTTGCATTGTTCATTATCCTAATCATTGCAGCCCATGCAATTTACAGTAGATTGCAGTCCTGTTAACAAAACCTATTGAAACTTTACTGCAACTCTTTCATTGCCTGTGTATGACTGAGACATATTACTTATGTGAGAAAAGGGAAATCTCCATTTAACCACAACCTCCTTGAGATGTCGCATTCTTGAGTCCATGTGTAAAGGCTACCACAAATCACCTTTTACTGTTTGGGTTTTCGTGAGGTACTGCTTGTGAGCCGAGAGGGTTGGGCCGACAGTTGCGATTTGTTGTAGGATTGGCCTAGTCACCTACAAACAAAAGTGCTGTCATCTCTAAATCAGCAGTCTCATCTAGAGCAAGAGTCAAACTATGACAAAAGAGAGATTTTGAGAGTGAGAGAGGTTTTTTAGGCTTTGATGAAAGATATTTTCAGAGTGAGATATTATCAAACTAATAGAAAAGAAAAACACATTTGTCAAGTAAATAGAGTGAGATCACCTTCCAATATGTACCTTAAATATTTGAAGTTGAAAAGAAGTTAAAGCAGAAACATGACAACTGACACTCCTAAACGGGAACCCTCATCCTTCTGTGGGAGTGTCTGAGACCTTAACCACTAGGTCACAGATGACTCCTTGCTGTGCGTTGTCCAGACATACATATGACATTCAAACCAATGATGTTAATGGGAAAAAGATCTAAATGTTCCATCACTGGCAATGTTGAACATTCAAAACATGAGTAAATAAACAGAAACACTGCCATGGGATACCAGGATTTGAAACTTCATCTTTCTGAATGACAGTCCAAGAGCTTTAACAGTAGGCCAGGAGTGACTCTGCTCCACTGTTCATCAAAATGTATCTATATCATTTGAATCAAAAATCATGCTAGCCTGACGCATGAAAGTAATTGTATTGAGAGACCATTGCAATAACAATATCTCTCCTAGACAGAGAAAGAAAGTGACAAGACTGTGGGGGAAACCTGAAGGCGCCCTCATTCCTCTCTGCCTCCTGTGGGAGCTGGCATTGCTCAGCACACAGGGTTCAGCTGAAAATGCAGCTCGCTGTGTGTGGGAACGATACTTTAATCTGTTTCCCTGTCTGCATGACTGTGGGTAGGGAAACAAATCAAAACTGTGCTTCCAACAAGTGGGAGCATTTTGACAGCTCCCGCTTGCTGAAAACAGAGTTAGTGTTTGCTTTTGCTTTGGGGGGAGCTGTCACAACTCCCACCAAGCAAAAACAATCAGCTATATTCCGAGGGTGGGCACCTTGGAGATAGCAGGAGCCCGCCCTGGGGGGGGGGGGTGACTGTCCCTAGATCCATTAATGGCTCCAAAAGGAGGGCTGCACCTCCTTTCCTTTGCACAGCCCCAGGGAGGTGGTGGTCCCTGGGAATGTGAATGGCCTAGTAGGGGGTCTCCCGCTCTCTGTTTTAAAAATAGTAATTGGCCCAGGGGAGGTGGTGGTCCCCAGAGACGGGGGTTCACACGGACCCCCTCCTAAATGTTCAATTTATCTCTGGGGAGGTGATGGCCCCTAGGGCAAAGGAAAGCCCCAGGAGGGGAGTCCATGCAGCGCACCTCCTTTTTCAGAAAAAGCCCCTGTAAAGCGGTGGCCTTGTGGACCAGGGGAGTCAATGCAGCCCCCCCCATATATTCATTTTTATGTAGCCCCAGGGAGGTGGTCATCCCTAGTGGATAAGAAATCCCTTGGAGGAGGGCCCATGTCCCCTCTTTCCATTTTTATGAAATGTGCATGCACCCGAGTCTTGGCCCACCTGGGGGCTACATTAAGAACATGTGTGGGAGACTGTGCTTGCTTTTTTATGTTTTGGCAAATTCACAGATCCTCCATGTATATATTTTTTTTAAAAGGCTTTTTGCTTCAGCTGGGTCCCAGGGAGCACCCAGCACCAAGGCTGAGGGTTAAGGTATTTCTACATTGTCCCCTTTTCTTTTTTTTTGTTTTTTTGCTGTCAAATCTTCCTGGTTGAAGCATTGGCAGCCAATCAAATCTCAACACATAGGTGGTCATTACAACCCTGGCGGACGGTGTTAAAGGTGCGGTAATACCGCAAACAGGCCGGCGGACCAAAAAAGGGAATTATGACCCTGGCAGAAACAGCCAACAAAGACAGACACTTTAACACACCGCCCGCCACGGCGGTACAGACAAGCAGTGCGGCGGTCACCGCCAACAGACAGGCGGAAGACAATGTACCGCCCACAGTATCACAACCCGCCAATCCGCCACCTTTTCCGGGGCTGTTTTACAGTGGATAAAAACACGGCGAAAACAGTTTCTGCAATGGGAAAACACTCACCTGAACACATCCCACGAGGAAGGAGGACTCCATGGAGCGGGAATTGCAAATCCTACCGGCCCTTGTATTCCTACTCATCTACGAAGACCAACGCCGGCGCCGGTGAAGACAACGGTGAGTACTGCACCTACGACATAGGGGAGGGGGGAGGCAAAAGTTAGGGGGACACACACGAAACACCCCCACCCACGCATAGTACAACACACACACCAATGCATTCACAAAATCTCAGGAACAACACACAACCCCCCCGGAAGAATGCAAAGACCAAACGAAATCAGTTCTAACATTGTAATGTTGCAATATATATGTCTCAAAAATATACAGATATATAATTAAATCAGTCAAATGTATGTACATTACGAGAAGTAGTGCAGATATGCACATATCAATGTCCGTGCATCACTAGTCCAAACATGCATGGGTGAGGCCCACAAAAGATACCTGTCCACAGACAGAGAGAACACTGCCGGGGCATCAGATAGAAATACTACAGGCACCTCAGGGGGAAGGGAATGGGGGGCACCTCAGCTGGATGACTGCAAAGCCAAATCCATGACGGGGCTCCATGCCCATTGATGTACCCTGGGGAGTGCAAAGCCACAGTCTCTCAAGTCTCTACAGTGGGTGGTTTGCCCACTGTTCAATCCTGGGGAGTGCAAAGCCAAAGTCTCTCAAGTCTCTACAGTGGGTGGCTTGCCCACTGTTCAATCCTGGGAAGTGCAAAGCCACAGTCTCTCAAGTCTCTACAGTGGGTGGTTTGCCCACTGGACCATCCTGGGGAGTGCAAAGCCACAGTCTCTCAAGTCTCTACAATGGGTGGCTTGCCCACTGTTCAATCCTGGGGAGTGCAAAGCCACAGTCTCTCAAGTCTCTACAGTGGGTGGTTTGCCCACTGATCAATCCTGGGGAGTGCAAAGCCACAGTCTCTTAAGTCTCTACAGTGGGTGGTTTGCCCACTGGACCATCCTGGGAGTGCAAATCCACAGTCTCTCAAGTCTATACAGTGGGTGGTTTGCCCACTGGACCATCCTGGGGAGTGCAAAGCCACAGTTATCGCAAGTAGATAACAGCCTCCGCTGGTTCTGTTGGGGGGCTGGTGCCCAGACTGAATTAGTCTCCCTGTGACAGTTCCTGTCCCGCTACTGTCCTAGCTGCACATGGGATAACGATGCGTGATGTGGCGGCCTTGTCATCCTTCCCCGGTGCATGCCCTGTTCAGCAGTGCCTTGCCATGGCGGTCTCTGGACTGTTCAGCGGTGCTTTGCCATGGCGGTTCTCGACTGTTCAGCGGAGCTTTGCCATGGCGGTCTCTGGACTGTTCAGCTGTGCATTGCCATGGCGGTTATCGACTGTTCAGCTGTGCTTTGCCATGGCGGTCTCTGGACTCTTCAGCGGTGCTTTGCCATGGCGGTTCTCAACTGTTCAGCGGTGCTTTGCCATGGCAGTCTCTGGACTGTTCAGCGGTGCTTTGCCATGGCGGTTCTCGACTGTTCAGCGGTGCTTTGCCATGGCGCTTCTCGACTGTTCAGCTGTGCTTTGCCATGGCGGTCTCTGGACTGTTCAGCGGTGCTTTGCCATGGCGGTTCTCGACTGTTCAGCGGTGCTTTGCCATGGCGGTTCTTGACTGTTCAGCGGTGCTTTGCCATGGCGGTCTCTGGACTGTTCAGCAGTGCTTTGCCATGGCGGTTCTCGACTGTTCAGCGGTGCTTTGCCATGGCGGTTCTCGACTGTTCAGCGCTGCTTTGCCATGGCGGTCCTTGGACTGGACATTGGTGTGTGGCATGACGTTCCCTGGACTGGGCATTGGTGTGTGGCATGACGTTCCCTGGATTGGGCATTGGTGTGTGGCATGATGTTCCCTGGACTGGGCATTGGTGTGTGGCATGACGTTCCCTCATTGCCCAGGTGGGCTGTGGCAGCCAGGGCCCTCCTGGGCACTGACTCGGGCGGTGGCGGTGGTCTCCTGACCAGTGACGATACTTGGGCCCTCCTGGGCACTGACTCTGGCGGTGGTCTCCGGACCAGTGACGATACTTGGGCCCTCCTGGGCACTGACTCCGGCGGTGGCGGTGGTCTCCTGACCAGTGACGATACTTGGGCCCTCCTGGGCACTGACTCTGGCGGTGGTCTCCTGACCAGTGACGATACTTGGGCCATCCTGGGCACTGACTCCGGCGGTGGCGGTGGTCTCCTGAACAGTGACAATACTTGGACCCTCCTGGGCAATGGCTCTGGCGGTGGTCTCCTGACCAGTGACAATACTTGGGCCCTCCTGGGCACTGACTCCGGCGGTGGCGGTGGTCTCCTGACCAGTGACGATACTTGGGCCCTCCTGGGCACTGACTCTGGCGGTGGTCTCCTGACCAGTGACGATACTTGGGCCCTCCTGGGCACTGACTCCGGCAGTGGCGGTGGTCTCCTGACCAGTGACGATACTTGAGCCCTCCTGGGCACTGACTCTGGTGGTGGTCTCTTGACCAGTGATGATACTTGGGCCCTCCTGGGCACTGACTCCGGCGGTGGCGGTGGTCTCCTGACCAGTGACGATACTTGGGCCCTCCTGGGCACTGACACTGGTGGTGGTCTCCGGACCAGTAACGACGGTGCTGGCGGTGGCGTCCCGACCGCCGGGAAGGATGCTGCCCTTCTCCACAGTGATGCTCACAACAGGCTGTGCAGGCTTCGACTGTTCAGCGGTGCTTTGCCATGGCGGTTCTTGACTGTTCAGCGGTGCTTTGCCATGGCGGTCTCTGGACTGTTCAGCAGTGCTTTGCCATGGCGGTTCTCGACTGTTCAGCAGTGCTTTGCCATGGCGGTTCTCGACTGTTCAGCGGTGCTTTGCCATGGAGGTCCTTGGACTGGACATTGGTGTGTGGCATGACGTTCCCTGGACTGGGCATTGGTGTGTGGCATGACGTTCCCTGGATTGGGCATTGGTGTGTGGCATGATGTTCCCTGGACTGGGCATTGGTGTGTGGCATGACGTTCCCTCATTGCCCAGGTGGGCTGTGGCAGCCAGGGCCCTCCTGGGCACTGACTCTGGCGGTGGTCTCCTGACCAGTGACGATACTTGGGCCCTCCTGGGCACTGACTCTTGCGGTGGTCTCCTGACCAGTGACGATACTTGGGCCCTCCTGGGCACTGACTCCGGCGGTGGCGGTGGTCTCCTGACCAGTGACGATACTTGGGCCCTCCTGGGCACTGACTCTGGCGGTGGTCTCCTGACCAGTGACGATACTTGGGCCATCCTGGGCACTGACTCCGGCGGTGGCGGTGGTCTCCTGACCAGTGACGATACTTGGACCCTCCTGGGCAATGACTCTGGCAGTGGTCTCCTGACCAGTGACAATACTTGGGCCCTCCTGGGCACTGACTCCGGCGGTGGCGGTGGTCTCCTGACCAGTGACGATACTTGGGCCCTCCTGGGCACTGACTCTGGCGGTGGTCTCCTGACCAGTGACGATACTTGGGCCCTCCTGGGCACTGACTCCGGCGGTGGCGGTGGTCTCCTGACCAGTGACGATACTTTGGCCCTCCTGGGCACTGACTCTGGCGGTGGTCTCTTGACCAGTGATGATACTTGGGCCCTCCTGGGCACTGACTCCGGCGGTGGCGGTGGTCTCCTGACCTGTGACGATACTTGGGCCCTCCTGGGCACTGACGCTGGTGGTGGTCTCCGGACCAGTAACGACGGTGCTGGCGGTGGCGTCCCGACCGCCGGGAAGGATGCCGCCCTTCTCCACAGTGATGCTCACAACAGGTTGTGCAGGCTTCGACTGTTCAGCAGTGCTTTGCCATGGCGGTTCTTGACTGTTCAGCCGTTCTTTGCCATGGCGGTCTCTGGACTGTTCAGCAGTGCTTTGCCATGGCGGTTCTCGACTGTTCAGCGGTGCTTTGCCATGGCGGTTCTCGACTGTTCAGTGGTGCTTTGCCATGGCGGTCCTTGGACTGGGCATTGGTGTGTGGCATGACATTCCCTGGACTCGGCATTGGTGTGTGGCATGACGTTCCCTGGATTGGGCATTGGTGTGTGGCATGATGTTCCCTGGACTGGGCATTGGTGTGTGGCATGACGTTCCCTCATTGCCCAGCTGGGCTGTGGCAGCCGGGCCCTCCTGGGCACTGACTCCGGCGGTGGCGGCGGTCCCCTGACCAGTGACGATATTTGGGCCCTCCTGGGCACTGACTCTGGCAGTGGTCTCCTGACCAGTGACGATACTTGGGCCCTCCTGGGCACTGACTCCGGCGGTGGCGGTGGTCTCCTGACCAGTGACGATACTTGGGCCCTCCTGGGCACTGACTCTGGCGGTGGTCTCCTGACCAGTGACGATACTTGGGCCATCCTGGGCACTGACTCCGGCGGTGGCGGTGGTCTCCTGACCAGTGACGATACTTGGACCCTCCTGGGCAATGACTCTGGCGGTGGTCTCCTGACCAGTGACAATACTTGGGCCCTCCTGGGCACTGACTCCGGCGGTGGCGGTGGTCTCCTGACCAGTGACGATACTTGGGCCCTCCTGGGCACTGACTCTGGCGGTGGTCTCCTGACCAGTGACGATACTTGGGCCCTCCTGGGCACTGACTCCGGCAGTGGCGGTGGTCTCCTGACCAGTGACGATACTTGGGCCCTCCTGGGCACTGACTCTGGCGGTGGTCTCTTGACCAGTGATGATACTTGGGCCCTCCTGGGCACTGACTCGGCAGTGGCGGGGGTCTCCTGACCAGTGACGATACTTGGGCCCTCCTGGGCACTGACGCTGGTGGTGGTCTCCGGACCAGTAACAACAGTGCTAGCGGTGTCGTCCCGACCGCCGGGAAGGATGCCGCCCTTCTCCACAGTGATGCTCACAACAGGCTGTGCAGGCTTCGACTGTTCAGCGGTGCTTTGCCATGGCGGTTCTTGACTGTTCAGCGGTGCTTTGCCATGGCGGTCTCTGGACTGTTCAGCAGTGCTTTGCCATGGCGGTTCTCGACTGTTCAGCGGTGCTTTGCCATGGCGGTCCTTGGACTGGGCATTGGTGTGTGGCATGACGTTCCCTGGACTGGGCATTGGTGTGTGGCATGACGTTCCCTTGATTGGGCATTGGTGTGTGGCATGATGTTCCCTGGACTGGGCATTGGTGTGTGGCATGACGTTCCCTCATTGCCCAGCTGGGCTGTGGCAGCCGGGGCCCTCCTGGGCACTGACTCCGGCGGTGGCGGTGGTCTCCTGACCAGTGACGATACTTGGGCCCTCCTGGGCACTGACTCAGGCAGTGGTCTCCTGACCAGTGACGATAATTGGGCCCTCCTGGGCACTGACTCCGGCAGTGGCGGTGGTCTCCTGACCAGTGACGATACTTGGGCCCTCCTGGGCACTGACTCTGGCGGTGGTCTCCTGACCAGTGACGATACTTGGGCCATCCTGGGCACTGACTCTGGCGGTGGCGGTGGTCTCCTGACCAGTGACGATACTTGGGCCCTCCTGGGCAATGACTCTGGCGGTGGTCTCCTGACTAGTGACGATACTTGGGCCCTCCTGGCACTGACTCCGGCGGTGGCGGTGGTCTCCTGACCAGTGACGATACTTGGGCCCTCCTGAGCACTGACTCTGGCGGTGGTCTCCTGACCAGTGACAATACTTGGGCCCTCCTGGGCACTGACTCCGGCAGTGGAGGTGGTCTCCTGACCAGTGACGATACTTGGGCCCTCCTGGGCACTGACTCTGGCGGTGGTCTCTTGACCAGTGACGATACTTGGGCCCTCCTGGGCAATGACTGTGGCGGTGGTCTCCTGACCAGTGACAATACTTGGGCCCTCCTGGGCACTGACTCCGGCGGTGGCGGTGGTCTCCTGACCAGTGATGATACTTGGGCCATCCTGGGCACTGACGCTGGTGGTCTCCGGACCAGTAATGACGGTGCTGGCGGTGGAGTCCCGACCGCCGGGAAGGATGCCGCCCTTCTCCACAGTGATGCTCACAACAGGCTGTGCAGGCTTCCTCTGGCCCTTCCCCACCTTTGGAGGAGTCACAGCTGACTCTGCAATCCCCCTGGAACCCCTGTGAGTTGTTTTGCCTCCAGGAGTCTGCACACGGTCCCGTCGGCCACTTTCCAATTTCAGAGCCTTTACAGGGGGTGGGCTGCCAGTGCCTTGGCTCCGGGTCACACTGCCTGCCCTAGTGGCCGGTGCACTCCACACACCTTGAACAGGCACCACTGGTACTGGAGGTTTTTTGGCTGAGGCGCTACGACGGGACTGATGAATTGGAAGGGGGTGGGGGCAAAAAGGTCAATTTGACAGAGGGACAGTTTCTGACGAACACTGGGATGGGTATTTGGAAGGGGTCTGGGAGTGGAGGAAGAGGAGGTGTTTGTAGGAGGTGTCACTCTAGGTGTTTTGGGTGCAGGTGCAGGTACTGGAGGCTGTCGTGAGGTGGATGGATGTTGGGTGTGTGGGTGCCCGCGGTTGTGTACTTTGGGTGGGGGCGTCACAGACACACTGGGAGAGGACACAGGGGACGTGTAAATGTGAGTGGAGGTGGTGAGTGCAGGTGAGCGGCTTGTGGTGCTGGGTGTCCTGGTGCGATTCCTGGTGCCTGTAGATGTAGTGCATGCAGGTGAGAGTGTAGACGAGACTGGGAGGTAGGAGGCAGACGAGGAGGAGGGGGACACAGTGGAGGCAGTGGCTGTTGGTGTGTCTGCATGTGTGTGATGCTTGTTTGAGTGCCTGTGGGTTGTGTGGTGCCTATGTTTGCCAGAGCTTCCCTTGGGGGTTGACGTGTGTGCATGCTGGTCTGTAGGTGTGCTTGGGATTGGCTGGGCTACAGGGGATTGGGTCTGGGTGGAGCAGGTTGGAGGGGGGAGGCTAGACACAGGGACAATGGCTGCCATCAGTGCTGAGGCCAGAGACTGCAGGGTTCGCTGAAGGACAGCCTGACCAGAATGAATGCCCTCCAGGAATGCATTACCGTGTTGCAACTCTCTTTCTACACCCTGGATGGCATTCACAATGGTAGACTGCCCAACAGTGAGTGACCTGAGGAGGTCAATGGCCTCCTCACTGAGGGCAGCAGGGGTGACTGGGGCAGAGCCTGAGGTGCCTGGGGCGAAGGTGATGCCCACCCTCCTGGGTGAGCGGGCATGGAGCGAACACTGAGGGGCTGCTTGGAGGGCAGTGCTGGTAGGGGAGGTGGCTGCTGTACCTGTAGAAGTGGGGTGCACAGATGGTGCCGCCACCACAAGGGAGCTCCCATCGGCGGATGAGTCTGTGTCGCTGGTTGGTGATCCGGTGGCCAACGTGAAGCTCCCCTCGCCCTCCGTCCCACTGGTGCATTCTGAGTCCGTGGTGTGGCCCTCCATGGCCATGTGGGATGCAGCTCCCTCGTGCTCCGGTGCCACTGTACCTCCGCCTGATGATGCTGATGCACAAAAGAGCAGGATAAGCACAAAAAGGGGGGGGGGGAGACAGAAGAAGAACAGGTTGAGTGCATGGCATACCGCTACCGTTGGCGGACAATACAGACACAGCTGCCCCCTCCACTACGCCATGCTCCTGGCCTCTGCAGATGCAATTCCTGGGATCTGGCCTACATGGCTATGGTGGACATCTGCACACATGGATGTCACAGGGGCATCTATACCTGTACTTGGCACTATACTGCGGTGGGGTAGAGTGCCACATGGCCTGCATTACAGAGGGGCCTAGTCTACGTATATGCCTGGCCTAGCTACACCCACAGCCCTCCTCCCCCACCCAGACCCCTCCACTGTGCGCAATCTCCGCAGAATGAGGTTGTACTCACCCCCTTGTGTCTGCTGTGATGCCCTCAAGCGCCCATCCAACTCCGGGTAGGCCACCGCCAGGATCTGGAACATCAGGGGGGTCATGGTGTGACGGGCACCCCTCCCACATTGGGAGGCCATCCCCAGCTGAGCCTCTGCCGTCTTCTTGCTGCAGCGGCGAATGTTCTCCCATCTCTTCTGGCAGTGGGTGCCCCGTCTCTGGTGGGCCCCCAGGCTCCGGACGTCCTTGGCGATGGCACGCCAAATGTCCTTCTTCTGGTGGGCGCTGACCTACATGACATGCACAAGGGAAGAAGAGAAGCCATTACCAACTGCACCGTAGATGTAAGTGTCCCCCCTCCCTACCCTTGCCATTTGGCACATGCAATCATGTTCCCTGAACTCTGCCCCCTTCCCTCTTACAACCAGCCCTCTCCACCCAGGCCTAGCCCATACAACGTGCTCCCTGTGTACTTACCTGTTGGTCTGGAGGACCGTAGAGTAGCGTGTACTGGGGGAGGACCCTGTCTACTAGTTTCTCCAACTCCTGAGCAGTGAAGGCAGGGGCCCTTTCCCCAGACGCAGCAGCCATCGTCGCTTCCAGACCGAGGTCACAGCAGCACTTGCAGTGTAGGTCCTCTCCTGTCGAAGGTCAGGTATCTAGTGATTGAACAGATGGAAAATGGCGGTGACGTCTGCGGCGGTGACGTCCGCGGCGGTGCGTATCATCACCGCCGGCGCACATGTTCATTGTCTCCTGGGACCCATAGGGTCCGATGTTAACCAATGCAGCATTGCGCCGCGGTCTACGACCACCTACCGCGACGGTGTCCAAAGCCAGCGCAGTTACCCCACAATTCCATTGTCCCAGTTTAGAGGTCAGGCAGCCGCCATTTCAGGGGCCCACATGGCTTCATTTACTTCTGCGTCACACATAGCTAGGCCTACACTCAACACACATGCAGGAAGGGTTTTGTGTTTGGTGCCGTTTTCTGTGTAACTGTGGGTACATACCTTGCTACAATTTGACTCGGTCGTCGCTGTTGTCCTTCCTAGGCACCGTCATCTGGGACATTTGAGACGATGATGGAATCCTCCGGTGTACAGACCGCTGGTGGACCTGTTGACAATGGAGGAGCGACATGTCATCGTCACCTACCGGTTTGACCGTGCCACAATCCAGGAACTATGTACACAGTTGGAGCCAGACCTGATGTCACAAATCCGCCATCCTACTGGAATCCCCCCTGACGTGCAGGTGCTGTCAGTGCTCCATTTCCTTGCAATTTCCTTTCCTTTTCAGACAACAGTGGCCATGGCATCAGGGATGTCCCAGCCTATGTTTTCCAACGTCCTGTCCAGAGTTTTGTCTGCCCTGCTGAAACACGTAAGGAGATACATCATTTTCCCTGAGGTGGAAGATTTGGCTACAGTGAAAGGTGACTTCTATGCCCTTGGACATATCCCCAACATCATAGGTGCTATTGATGGGACCCATGTAGCTCTGGTCCCCCCCCCCCCACAGGAGTGAACAGGTGTACAGGAACAGGAAGAGTTATCATTCTATGAATGTACAGATGGTCTGTTTGGCAGAACAGTACATCTTTCAGGTTAATGCTATGTTCCCTGGCTCAGTGCATGACGCCTACATCCTGCGGAATAGCAGCATCCCTGATATGATGGGTCAACTCCAGAGGCACCGTGTGGGGCTATTAGGGGACTCTGGTTACCCCAAACTGTCCTGGCTATTGACCCCAGTGAGGAATCCCAGGGCAGAGGAACGGGTCAATGAGGCCCCTCCTGAAGGCCAGGTTCAGGTGCCTTCACATGACAGGTGGTTCCCTATTCTACTCACCGAAGAAGGTGTGCCAGATCATCATCGCCTGCTCCATGCTTCACAATCTAGCTTTGCGATGCCAGGTGCCTTTTCTGCAGGAGGATGGTCCAGATGACGGTGTTGTGGCAGCTGTGGAGCCTGTGGAGCCTGTAGACAGTGATGAGGAGGAAGCTGAGGAAGAAGACAACGACAACAGGGAGTCAGTCATACAGCAATATTTACAGTGACACACAGGTGATAACATTATCATTTTTTACATTACATTTACTGTCACACATCTTCCTCTATCCTGTGTGTAATTTCATAGCATTATTTGGTAACTGAGTTGTTCCTTTCCATTACGGTTTCACAGGTGTGGTTACCAACGTGTGTCATCTGTATGCATCCTTCAAGGACTTGTGATGTGTGACATAGGTCCAGATTGTTTTGTGGTTCAAGGGTGTTTATTGAAGTGCTCAAAAATGGAGGGGGGTTGTCAAATGGTGAGTGGGAATGGTGGAGGAATGTCCATGGCAGAGTCCAGTCTATTAGTCTCACAGGTGCACTGCCCATCTGGGCATAGGAAGTGGAGCTGGGGCAGTTTAAGTATGGACAGGGTAACAAAGTGGGACAGTGGGAGGACAATCAGGGTGGTCTCATTTCCTGGCAGGGGTCTTGCCATCTTGCTCTGTCCTGTTCCTGGATCTCAGGGACCGCTTGCGTGGTGGTTGTCCGTCTGCAGGGGGTCGGGTGCTGGTGTGGTGGTCCTGTGGCGGGGCGTCCTGTCCACTAGCGCCGGCGGAGGTGGTGGGCAATTTATCGTCCTGGCTAGTGTCATGGGCCCCTTGGAGTGCCACGGTGTCCCTCAAGGTCTGCTGTATGTCCTTCAGCACCCCTACGATGGTGCCCAAGGTGGAGCTGATGGTCCTGAGCTCCTCCCTGAACCCCAAATACTGGTCCTCCTGCAGGCGCTGGGTCTCCTGAAACATGTCCAGGACCGTCACCATCATCTCCTGGGAGTGGTGGTATGCTCCCATGATGGAGAATAGGGCCTCGTGGAGAGTTGGTTCCCTTGGCCTGTCCGCCCCTTGTCTCACAGCAGCCCTCCCAGTTCCCCTGTGTTCCTGTGCCTCCGTCCCCTGGACCGTGTGCCCACTACCACTGCCCCCAGGTCCCTGTTGTTGTTGGGGTGGTGGGTTACCCTGGGCTCCATGTAGTGGTGGACACACCGCTGATTGACCTGTCCTGGGTACGGAGGTTTGGGCCCGCTGGGTGGGTGCTGTACTGGTGTTACCAGAGGGTGGAAGGTCAGTGTTGGGCTGTGCCTGTGCAAGGGGAACGGACTGTCCCGAGGCCCACGATGGTCCGGGCTGGTCATCAGGATCCAGTAGGGCAGAGCTGCTATCGTCACTGTGGGCCTCTTCTGTGGGTAGAGTGGAGTTGTCTGGACCCTCGGGGTGGTGACGGTCCTTCGTGATCCTGCTGGGGCATAAGGACATGATTATTGCATGTGTGTGTGTCATGGTGTGCAATTGGTGGGTGACCGTCTCCCCCAGTGCAAGCATTCCTGTGTGGGGGTTGGGTGATGATGGTTGGGGGGGTGTTGTGAGTATGTACAGTAAGCATGCTATAGTGCTGGGTGTCCATGCTTAGTTGTGTCATGCAGGGCTTGGTGTTGGGATGTGTGGTTTGTGTTATGAGTACATTTGTGAGGATTTGGAGTGATAGGGGAGGGGGTGAGGGTGGGGGGGTGTGATAGCATGCAGGATGGGTGGGGGATATGAAGGTTATGAATTGACTTACCAGTGTCCATTCCTCCATCGACTCCTCCGAGGCCCTCTGGATGCATGATGGTCAAGACTTTCTCCTCCCATGTTGTTAGTTGTGGGGGAGGAGGTGGGGGTCCGCCGCCAGTCCGCTGAATGGCGATGTTGTGCCTGGAGACCACTGAACGCACCTTCCCCCGTAGGTCGTTCCACCTCTTCCTGATGTCCTCCCTATTTCTTGGGTGCTGTCCCACAGCGTTGACCCTGTCGACTATTCTGCGCCATAGCTCCATCTTCCTGGCTATGGATGTGTGCTGCACCTGTGAGCCAAATAGCTGTGGCTCTACCCGTAGGATTTCCTCCACCATGACCCTGAGCTCCTCCTCGGGAAAGCGGGGTTGTCTTTGGCGTGACATGGGGTGGTGCAGCCATCTTAGTCGAGTCCCAGAAAAAAAGTAAAAATAAAATAAAGGGGGCCAGTGTAGGTACACCCTGACCCCCTAGCAATGGTGGGGGGTCCCAGAGCAAAACAAAATGTTCATGACTTTTTTGTTGTGAGATTGCGATATTCGCAAATTTGCAGCAAAAAAATAAAAACAAGCGTGGGTACATGCGTTTGTTTTAGGTCCCTAAGACTTTACAGGTTTTGTGTGGGGAGGCCTCCTGGTCCCCTAACAGCTCTAGAGACCCCCACCTTCCTCAAGCTTTTATTTTTTTATCTGCAGGTGGCCCGTGCCTTCCCCTCTGCACTAGGACTTCCACCTCACCAGGGCTTTTGATGTAACTTATACCACCTCCCTGGGGCATCCATTTAAAAATATCGGGAGAGACCATAGTTCCCTGCACCCTGGGGACCACCACCCCCTGGGGCAAAGTGTTAAAAGAAGAAAAGGGGTCCCTATGGAACCCCGGCGCCCCAGGGCCCACCACCCCGGTTCTATGTCCTGTTGGAGGGGGGCTACGCGGCCCCCCTTGTAGAGTCACTGATGGGCTTGGGGACCGCCACTCCCCAGAGCCGGCTACTGCTATGCCGGGACATAGCTGTTTGCTGTGGCTTGGCTGCAGCACTGCAGCTAAGCCACAGCAAACACTTCGGATTTTGACAGCCGGACCTTTGAAACAGGTACTGCTGTCAAAATCCAAAGCTTCATCTCTGTCCCCTGCATGCATGCAGGGGACAGAAATTAAATGCTTCAGCAAGCACGGATATATATATAGGCACTGTGGGAGAGCCCTTAAGGCTTCACCTGCAGTTCCAGATAGCCCATAAAGGGCTTTTGTTATATATATATTTTTTATTTGAAGTAAATTATATGTCCATAAAGGGCTAGAAAAAAATGTTTGAAAAAAATAAACCCCCATAACTCAGTGTGAAGAGCTATGGGGGTTCGAGTCCAGCTGGAATCGTTCCCATTTTTTTTTTTTAATAAAAAAAATACATTGTTAGTTTTTTTAAACAAATACCTTTTTTATTTTAAAATGGAGACAAGTAACTCATTCTAAGTATATCAGACATCAAAGCCTAAAAAACTCTATCTTTTTCTCCCTCTCACTTTCTTTCTCTCTCTCTCTGTCCCCCTTTCAATCACACACCCACTCAGACACTTACTCGCCCACTCACAGCTCACAGGCCCATTCAGACACTCACGGAGCCACTCACAGTCCCACTCAGACACTCACGCACCCACTTACAGTCCCACTCAGACACTCACATAGCCACTCACAGACCCAATCAGACCCTCATGTACTCACTCACAATCCCAGTCAGAACCTCATGCACACACTCAGACCCACTCAGACAGTTTGGTCCATATTTATAATCTGTTTGCGCCAGTTGTGCATAATTTATCTTGGGCGCAAATTAGGTGCAAACTAAACTCCATATTTATACTTTGACGCTAGACCTGTCTAGCGCCAAAGTTATGGAGTGTGCGCTATTTTTGTACGTGAAAACCTACCTTGCGCTAATGACATGCAAGGTGGGCATACCCGTGCAAAAAATTACTCTAAGGCATGTGCGCCTTATTTATCCTCTGGCGTCAAAATGACGCACAGGAGGAGGTGGGCCTTAAAACATGGCACCAAGCCAGAATTGCACCATTTTTTAATGCCTGGGTCAGGTCAGGCGTTAGGGGACCTGAGGACTCATTTCCATGGTGGGAGACCATGGAAGTAGTCCACAGGTGCCCTTCCCTGCACCTAGGGACACCCCCTGCCACCCTTGCCCACCCCTGGAGGACACCCATGGATGGGGGACCCATCTATGGTGAGTGCAGGTAAGTATTTTTTTAATTTGTTTAAGTGGCATGGGGGGCCTAACTTGGGCCCCCCTGCATGCCACTGTGCCCAATGGCCATGTCTTTGTTAAGACAGGAGTCATTTCCATGGTGGTTTTGCGTCAAAAAATGGCGCTAGTCAGGTTAGAGCCAATATTTTTGACTCTAACCTGACTTGCACCATTCTTTGGCGCTCAACCCCCAGTCTTCCCTTCGCCTCCGCGGACCGTAACTTATTTTGACACTAACCAGGCTGCAGCGCCGGCTACCATCATTCCATTATTAAGGCGCCTGGCTGGCGCGTTCGAATGGCGCTAGCCGGCGTTAAACTCTTGGATGTAAATCTGCGCTAGCGCTGATTTGCGGAAAAAAGTATAAATATGGGCCTCAGTTTGTAACTCAGTTACACACTTACTCACACACCCACACAGACCGCCACACACCCTCTCACACATCCACTGAGACCCTGATGCACCCACTCACAGACTTGCACACATACTGACACACCCACTAAAACACTAATGTATGCACTCTCACACTGAGACAGACACTCAGACAGCCACTCGTACCCCCAGATACAGCCTCTCACACCTATTTTCACACCCACAGAGGCTGCGGCTAACTTTTGCTGTGCATGCGCAAAGGGCCGTACACAACATTGAGTTGGGTGGTTAGAGGGGTTCGCCACAGGGACTGGCTGCAAGCCAGTCTGGGTACGGGATAAGGCAGTGAATGGTGCACGGTTGGGAGTTTATAGGGGGTTGGCATCAAGGCGGTGGTTTGATTCACATATAGCAATTAAAATTACTATACATTAAAAAAATAGAAATTCACTTAAAAAACAAAGCTTAAAGGGACATTCTAGTTAGGTTCTGAATTCTCTCTAACAAAAACACACAAATTCAGCAGTTACAGTTAGAGTTCTTTGAAGTAACTAAAACTCGCCCCTAAGGTAACTATAACTCGTGCCTTCGCCATGCACATCTAATTACTCCACATATTATATCATTAATGACATATTCTATGCCATCTTTCGTACTCGCACTGCAACTTTTGCAATAAACGTATTGATGAGACAACTGGGCATGGCGAGAGCATGAGTTAAAGTTACCTTAGGGCGCGAGTTTTAGTTACTTGAAAGAACTTTAACTATATAACTTCTGAATTTCTATGGTTTTGTACGAGTAAATTCAGAAACTAACTATAATGTTGTGGTAACCTTTGTGTGTGTGTGTGTATATATATATATATATATATATATATATATATATATATATACAAACATATATATGTAAATATATGTATATGTATGTGTGAGATGTCTTCAGTGATGTCACTGACAATGTTATGAGTGATGTAGTTTGTGAGGTCATAAGTAGGGCATTATGGGAGCTCAAGTTATAGTTAGCTCAGGTACCTATAATTGCTGAATTTCTACGGTTTTGTACAAGTAAATTCAGAACCTACCTATAACGTCCATGTAACCTTTGTTTTTTCCAGTGACTTTCTAAAGATTTTTTAATACTGTTTACTAACTATAACGCCCCTGTAATGTTAGTTATTTTTGGTGAATTTCTAAGTTTTTTTAAATTCTTATTCCTATCTCTGGCACCCCCGTAATCTTCCGTAATCTTTGGTTTTCTATGTGAATTTCTAGAGTTTTTTAATTCTATTTCCTAACTTCAATGTCCCTTTAAACTTTTGTATTTTTAAAGAACTTCTATGGTTTGCTTAAGTGTATTTACTTCACTTGTGTATAATGTTTGGGATTTTTAGGTAATTATATATTTTTCTCATACATACTTAGATATTAACCCCAGATGTCTGGGAACAAGGTATTAGGAATCCTTTCATTAAGCTCTCTGCCACAATGAAATACACCAACACTGTACAGTGTTGCAAATTGATTTGAAGAATCCAATTATTCTCATAAAAGTGCTGCTGATACTCTTTTCTACTTTAATCAGTATTTACACAGTCCTGAAGTAGTATTCTCATATTATTGTTTTTTTACTTAATTTTAGCACCACAGCTCCTTCCGCAGCTCCAAAACAGCAGAGAGATGAACCTTCATGGTTTCTGTTCCGATCATGTGACTGGAATGACTCCACAGTTCGGATCCGCAGATTTGCAATCACTTTTTTCTTTTAAAAAAAAATTACAATATGCACACCATTCTTTCCCATATAAACAGAACACAAAACTTTTAATACAATTTTCTTGAAACCATGACTCCAGTTTGGAACCACAGAGCCACTAGCTGTGTGAAGAGCAATCTGGCATTTCAATGGTTACTTTTGAACCACTACTAGTTTTGGGTAGCACCACTCCCTAAAACATGCAGGTAAAAATCCCCATCAATGCCCAGCCCACCACAGGGGCTCTTATTGACCTCAGAGAGATGGCTTCTGGGTACTGGGTGGCATGGTCCATTAAGACCAGAATAAACTGGTTGCCCACAGCTGTCATGGGATCCAGAGGCCGCACAATGTCAGTGGCCACTCACTCAAGGGTGTGCTGACAACGCAGAAAGGTTGGAGGGGGGCCTTGCACTCCCCCCTACACTATTGTCACTTGCCTGACAAGTTTGGCAAGACCTGCAATGTGAGTCAGAGTGCCTGCGCATTTGGGGCCAGTAAAAGTTGGTGACAAGCCTCTTAAAAATCTTGCCCTGCCCCAAATGTCCTGCTAAAGGCACATCATGAGCCAGACCCAGAAGGAAGGCGCTGAAGCACTGGGGTACCACCAGCACATGTGCTGCACCAGGCTCAGCAACCTAAGGCTCACTATACAGGAGGTCATCCTCTCAATAGATCCAGTGTGATCCAGACTCCTTGCCAGATGCCTAGTCTGCAGCCTGCTGCCGCAGACACTCAAGAGCAGTGCATGACTTCTGTGCCTCATAGAATTCCTCCCTTGTGGGACCCTCTTCCTGGTGCCAATGGGTCAACTCAGGGATCTCCCCCAGTTCAGCAACCTGTTCCCCTGTAGGCTCCGGGGAGCCCCCCTCAGGTTCAGCCTCCTCCCGGAGCATGGGAACTTCTGGGAAGGGTTTCCCACAACCCTTGTTCTTCCTCTTCCAGGTAGGCACTTGGACCACTCTTTAAGGCTCCAGGGCCTCCTGATCATCCTGACAGGATGCCATAGACCAGGTGGTCACACATGCCCACCCAGGTTGATCCAATATCTCCAAGTGTCACCAGTGTTCCAACTCACTCCAAGGGGAATCCTCCAGGCCATTGCCTAGTAGACTATCAACAGACATGGTTGGACTCACAGCTACTCTCAAGGAACTTGAGACCCCTTCTCACTCAAAGGGAACCTGAACCACCTACACAGGTGCTCTGAGTTGTCTATCACAATTACTTGGTGAAGTACATAGGGAACTACCTGCTCTTCAAACACCAGGTGATACCTCACAGTAGTCACCCTGGCTACTGTGTCTCTCAGAACCTCCATCCTCTGTCCATTGATGGTCATCCACTGCCTGTACTTCTTAGTGTTCTCAGGTTCAAGGGTCCTCTGGACCATCTCACTGTCCCCTAGTGAGATAAGGCTGATCTCAGCTGACTCAACCCTTCTCCTGGAACCAACTCCTTCCCAAGCACTACACTGGCCAAACCCTGTGACTGAGCACCAGTGGGTGCCTGTGTCAACTTGGGACATTTGGGGTTCCCCCTCATGTGACCTACCTGATTTCATGCATAACATTTGCGGGGACTCATGGTTTCTTCTCACCTGGGGGCTGGGAATCCTTACCCTGGGAACTAGATTTGGGCACTTTACAGAACTCCCCATGCTTACCCCCAACTTCTTCTGATGGGGACCCTGCCTAACCTTGGCAGAGCCTCCGCCATACCTCTTTTGGACCCTGGTGCTCTCCCACTGGTCCGCTTCCTGGGTAGGCTTCCTGGGGTCAGACAGCATGCTGTCAATTAGGTGCTGGCACAACTCTGGAAAATAAAGACTATACAGGTGCTCCCACGTAATGACAATGTACAGCGCCTCATAAGTTGTTACCTTACTGTCCTACACCCAACCATCCAGTGACCTGCAGAAAGAATCTACACATTCCAACCAAGTTTGGGATTCCTTTTTCCTATAGAATCTCATCTTTTCCTTGTACTGGTCAGGGGTGAGACTATACCTAGTGAGTTGGACGTCCTTCATGATAGAATAGGTGGGTCCTTGGAGATCCCCTAAGGATGCCAGGGTGTCCCTCCCCTCTACCTCAAAGTGCTTTCACAGACCCACCCTCAGTGTACCTCAGGGACCATGTTCATGTGGAGAGCTGACTTATATCCCTTAAACCACAGGTATATGTCATCCTCCTTTTTGTAATTCTTCATTGAATCCTTTGGAATGTGTACTCTCCTTTCAGGCTGCACTGTGGTATTGCTATCACCATCTTTGCTGGACTGGCTTCTTTGGTCCAGCTCTCTTAAACTTAACTCATGAGCCAAAAACACATTTTTCTCTTCTATGGCTAATCTTTTCTCTTCCATCTCCATTTTAAGTTTCTCTAACTCAAATCAGTACATTCTCTTTGTCTGTCCTGCAACTACTCAGGGGTCAGATCTTTGGAAGGAACACTGCTGCCCACCCTGGAGGCCACTCCTCAGACAGGTCAGGGTTACCTAACACAACATCATTTACGCTTGGCACTTCCTCATCCACATTCTCTTCCTCTGTGTGCCCCCCCAGCCTCCTTAGCTGCCAACTAGGCCTTCAATGCATTTTGCAGCGCCTTCTTCCTAGCGGAGCTTTTAATTGGGCAGGAAAGTTATTTGAAAAATTGTTTAAGCTGAGCCACTGTATACTCCTCCAGTTTCTCCAACTCAAACACAACTTTTGTAGAAACAGCTGGTGCATCCCCAGTTTGGGAAGTGCTTGTGGGTGGGGCCCAATAAAGATGAAAGAATTCCAAAAAGGCAGAGGGAGCCCAAGGGAAAAAAACAAAAAGGGATCAGAAAAAATCCACAGAGAAAATCGAGTAGTATGTGGTCACATAATGGTCTGCAATGAAAACAGTAGAGTACACCAATCACTATATGTCAAGTATAAATGCTAGTTCTATACCACCGCTGCCACCAATGTTGGAAATTGGGTCTCTGGTTGGCAGTCAGTTTGCACTCTGTCAAAGAAGGGACCCTCACTCTAGACAGGGTAAGGGAGATACACACCTAGGAGAACCTCTGCTCACCTCCTTGGTAGCTTGGCACAAGCAGTCAGGCTTATCTCAGAGGCAATGTGTAAAGTATTTGTAGCAACGCACATAGTAATACAGTGAAAATACCACAAAAGTGACACAACACCAGTTTAGATAAATAGCGTATATTTATCTGACTCATACAAGGCCAAAACGACAAAGATCCAACGTACAGAAGCAAAGTTATGACTTTTTTAAATAAAAAGAGTCTTAATCCATCGAAATCAATGGATGTGTTGTTTTTACAGAAAGTACCTGGTTTGTGTCAATAATAAAGCCACATGGAAAAGTCAGTGATGCGTTGATTCCTTACTCGCAAGTGAGGCCATGTTCCATTTTCTTCTCCATTCGGATAGGCAAGGCGTTGTTATTCTCTACCACAGAAGAGCAAAGCTTCGATTTCTGGATGGGCAACCTTGTGTCCGTGCAGGTTCACAATGATTTTGAAACCCAGAGACGATGCGTGCGCATTTCCGGCATACAGAGGTGAACAGCCGTGCTATGTGGGCGATGCGTTAATTTTTTCAGCCACACAGGGGGGTTGCCTCGATTTCCCAGCCGTGATGCAGGTGGTGCATCGACCTTCCAGCAGGGAAGCAAGTGCTGCATCAAATTTTCTCCCACACAGCTCCTGTGCATGAATTTCAGTCTTGGTTCCACCGGCTTCTCCTTTCCAGGACTGGATTAGGCACCACCCGGCAGGGTAAGAGTCTCAGCAAGAGAGTCCAGGTGCTAACAGTGGAAGTCTTTGATTGCCCTGAGACTTCAGAAAAGGGGGCAAGCTCAGTCCAAGCCCTTGGAGACACTCCACAGGCAGGAAAACACAGCAAAGTCCATTTGCTGCATACCTAAGTGTCTCAATGTATATGTCAGTGTAACCCTGGATGTGTCAGTGTATGCATCACTGTCTCCTAGATATTATAGTGTACCCATTACAGTGCACCTGGGTGTCTCAGTCACTGCATCAGCATCCACCTGGTTGTGTCATTCCATGCAACAGTGCATGCCGGGGTGTGTCACTGTACTCATTAGTACGCATCTAGGGATGTTAGTCTATACATCACAGTGTGCATAGGTGTGTCAGTGTATAGATCAGTGTGTGCCTAGATGTGTCAGTGTAAGCATCAGTGCCTCCCTGATTGTTATTGAATCTATCAGTGTGATCACTGGTGTATGGCTTGGATATATTAATATCTGCATTAGTGAATACACAAGTGACTTTGGCCCTGATTCTCACCCTGGCGGTAATTACCGCCAGGGCGGAGGTCGGCGGTAGAACCGCCAACAGGCTGGCGGTGCTCCGCCGGGCATTCTGACGGCGGCGGTACAGCCGCGGCTAGAAGCGGAAAGCCGGCGGGGTACCGCCGACTTTCCGCTGCCCGTCTGAATCCTCCATGGCGGCGGAGCGCGCTCCGCCGCCATGGGGATTCAGACACCCCCTACCGCCATCCTGTTCATGGCGGCTCTCCCGCCATGAACAGGATGGCGGTAGGGGGTGCCGCGGGGCCCCTGGGGGCCCCTGCAGTGCCCATGCCAATGGCATGGGCACTGCAGGGGCCCCCGTAAGAGGGCCCGCGAAGTATTTCAGTGTCTGCTTTGCAGACACTGAAATACGCGACGGGTGCAGCTGCACCCGTCGCACCTTCCCACTCCGCCGGCTCAATTCTGAGCCGGCATCCTAGTGGGAAGGTTGATTTGCCCTGGGCGGGCGGCCTTTTGGCGGCCGCCCGCCAGCCCAGGGCAAATGTCAGAATCACCGCCGCGGTCTTTCGACCGCGGTGCGGTGTTCTGACGGCGGTACCTTGGCGGACGGCCTCCGCCGTCCGCCAAGGTCAGAATGACCGCCTTTATGATTATTTCCATTGATACAAGAGTGACTATGGGGATCATTACGACCTTGGCGGTATAAGGCGCTTACCGCCGTGCAGAAGACCGCCAATACACCGCCGCGGCCGCGGTAGACCACCACAGCTATTATGACACACATCTCGGAATCTGCCGAAATTCAGACACCCACACAACACCGCCACACCAAAGGTCAGCGATAAACACATGGAAACAAATCCTCCACGCCAACAGAAACACGCCCATGGTATTACGACCCACGAATCCACATGGCGGTCTTTCAACAGCGGCATTCCATTGGCGGTACACACCGCCGCGCTCAAAATACACACACAGCTCCAAAACACCGCCACATTGGACATTTCGAAATACACGCACCTGAGACACATACACACACCACTCCCAAACACCCAACACAATATAAAACACACACCCACATCACACACAAACCCCTACAACCACAATTTCTGAGAGAAGGCCAGAGAGAGACAGCACAGAATAGAGAACCCCATCACACAGAGGCACACTACACCATCACCCACACAACACCCACGCACAAAACACCACATACCACTACACATCACCACACTCATCAACACATACACCACCCCACACATCACACACACCACCCCATGGCACGCCAAAGACACCCCCGCTTCTCGGAGGAGGAGCTCAGAGTCATGGTGGAGGAAATCCTACGGATAGAGCCACAGCTATTTGGCTCACCGGTACAGCACACATCAATAGCCAGGAAGATGGAGCTATGGCAAAGAATAGTGGACAGGGTCAACGCTGTGGGACAGCATCCAAGAAATAGGGAGGACATCAGGAAGAGGTGGAACGACCTACGGGGGAAGGTGCGTTCCACGGTATCCAGGCACCACATCGCGGTACAGCGGACTGGCGGCGGACCCCCACCTCCTCCCCCACAACTAACAACATGGGAGGAGCAAGTCTTGTCCATCTTGCATCCTGAGGGCCTCGGAGGAGTCGTTGGAGGAACGGACACTGGTAAGTCAAATGTTAACTATGATATCCCCCACCCTACCTGCATGCTATCACACACACCCACCCTCACACCCACCCCTATCACTCCAAATCCTCACCTATCTACCCATGACACCAACCACCCATCCCAACCCCAAAACCTGCATGACCTAACTAAGCATGGATACCCATCACTAAAGCATGCCCACTGTACAGACCCACAACACCCCCCAACTATCACCACACAAGCCCCCACACAGGAATGCCTGCACTGGAGTACACGCACACCCAAACATTGCACATCATGAAACACACACATGCAATAATCATGTACTCATACCCCCGCAGGAACCCGAAGGAACGTCACCACACCAGAGGGTCCAGACAACACCACTCCACACCCAGAAGAGGCCCACAGTGACGACAGCAGCTCTGCCCCACTGGATCTTGATGACCAGCCCGGACCATCGTGGGCCTCAGGACAGTCGGTTCCCCTTGCCCAGCCACAGCCCAACACCGAACTTCCACCCTCTGGGAACACCAGCACAGCACCCACCCAGCGGGCCCAAACCTCCCTACCCAGGACAGGTCAATCAGCGGTGTGTCCACCACTACAGGGCACCCAGGCTAACCCAACACCACAACAACAACAGGGACCTGGGGGCAGTGGTAGTGGGCACACGGTCCAGGGGACAGAGGCACACGAACACAGGGGAACTGGGAGGGCTGCTGTGCGACAGAGGGAGGACAGGCCAAGGGAACCTACTCTCAACGAGGCCCTCTCCTCCATCATGTGAGCATACCACCACTCCCAGGAGACGATGGCAACGGTACTGGGCAAGTTGCAGGAGGAACAGTATTTGGGGTTCAGGGAGGAGCTCAGGACCATCGGCTCCGCCCTGGGCACCATTGTAGGGGTGCTGACGGACATTCAAAAGACCTTGAGGGACACCGTGGCACTCCAAGGGGCCCTTGACACTAGCCACGACGATGAAATGCCCACCACCTCCGCCGGCGCTAGTGGACAGGAGGCACCGCCACAGGACCACCACACCAGCACCCCATCCCCTGCAGACAGACAACCACCACGCAAGCGGGCCCTGAGATCCAGGAACAGGACAGAGCAAGATGGCAAGACCCCCGCCAGGAAATAAGACCAGCCTGATCGTCCTCCCACTTTGTTACCCTGTCCAAATCGGAACTGCCCCAGCTCCACTTCCAATGGCCAGATGTGCAATGTACCTGTGAGACTAATAGACTGGACTCTGCCATGGACATTCCTCCACCATCACCCATCCCCATTTCACAACCCCCATTCATTGTTATGCACTTAAAGAAACATCCTTGAAACACTAATAAAACTGGAGTCAGTCAATGATTGTGAACTTTGTATTGTCAATTACAGTGTTAAAAAAGGTTACCCATTGGAAGGCCAACATACCAATGTCACACATCACAAGCATTTCAAGGGTGCAAGCTGTTGACATGTAGGTTACCACATTAGTGAAACTGAAATGGAAGGGGACAACTCAGTTAACAAATAGGGAGTGAAATGTAGGTACAGGATAAAGGTAGACGTGTGAAAGTTAATATTATGTGAAACATGAAAATGTACTCACCTGTGTCTCACTGAAAATATTGCTGTATGACTGACTCCCTGTTGTCATTTTTCATCTTCATCAGCTTCATCCTCATCACTGTCCACAGGCTCCACAGGCTCCACAGCTGCTCCAACACCGTCATCTGGATCATCCTCCTGCAGAAAAGGCACCTGGCGTCGCAATGCCAAGTTATGGAGCATGGAGCAGGCGATGATGATGTCGCACACCTTCTTCGGTTAGTAGAATAGGGATCCACCAGTCATATGGAGGCACCTGAACCTGGCCTTCAGGGGGCCGAAGGTCCGCTTGATCACCCTCCTAGTCCGCCCATGAGCCTCATTGTACCGTTCCTCTGCCCTGGTCCTGGGATTCCTCACTGGGGTCAATAGCCAGGACAGGTTGGGGTAACCAGAGTCCCCCAATAGCCATACACAGTGCCTCTGGACTTCACCCATCATATCAGGGATGCTGCTATTCCGCAGGATGTAGGCGTCATGCACTGAGCCAGGGAACATAGCATTTACCTGCAAGATGTACTGGTCTGCCAAACAGACCATCTGGACATTCATAGAATGATAACTCTTCCTGTTCCTGTACACCTGCTCATTCCTGCGGGGGGGACCAGAGCTACATGGGTTCCATCAATAGCACCTATGACGTTGGGGATATTTCCAAGGGCATAGAAGTCACCTTTCACTGTAGGCAAATCCTCCACCTCAGGGAAAATGATGTATCTCCTTACGTGTTTCAGCAGGGCAGACAACACTCTGGACAACACGTTGGAAAACATAGGCTGGGACATCCCTGATGCCATGCCCACTGTTGTCTGAAAAGACCCACTTGCAAGGAAATGGAGCACTGACAGCACCTGCACGTCATGGGGGATTCCAGTTGGATGGCGGATTGGTGACATCAGGTCTGGCTCCAACTGGGTACATAGTTCCTGGATTGTGGCACGGTCAAACCGGTAGGTCACGATGATATGTCGCTCTTCCATTGTCAACAGGTCCACCAGCGGTCGGTACACCAGCGGATTCCGCCATCTTCCAATAAGTCCCAACTGACGGTGGCTAAGAAGGACAACAGCGAAGAAACTGTCAGCATTCCTCCAGGTATGTACCCACAGTCACACACAAGACTAGAATAGACAATTAACCCATCCAGGAAATGTTTTGAGTGTAGGCCTCGGTATGTGTGACGCAGAAGTAAATGAAGCCATGTGGGCCCCTGAAATGGCGGCTGCCTGACCTCTAAACTGGGACAATGGAATTGTGGGGTAACTGCGCTGGCGTTGGACACCGTCGCGGTAGGCGGTCGTAGAGCACGGCGAAATGCTGCATTGGTTAACATTGGACCCTATGGGTCCCAGGAGCCAATGAACAGGTGCGCTGGCGGTGATGATGCGCCCCGCTGCGGACGTCACCGCCGCGGACGTCACCACCATTTCCTCTCTCTTCAATCACTAGATACCTGACCTTTGACAGGAGAGGACCTACACTGCTAGTGCTGCTGTGACCTCGGTCTGGAAGCGACGATGGCTGCTGCGTCTGGGGAAATGGCCCCTGCCTTCACTGCACAGGAGTTGGAGAAACTTGTGGATGGGGTCCTCCCCCAGTACACGCTACTCTACGGTCCTCCAGACCAACAGGTTAGTTCACAGGGAGCACGTTGTATGGGCTAGGCTTGGGTGAAGAGGGCTGGGTGGATGAGGGAAGGGGGCAGAGTACATAGACCAGTTATGCATGGGGAAGAATGGGCCCCAGGGATAGAGTTGGGAGGGGGCCAATCACAACGACGGTGCAGTAGGTAATGACTGTCCTCTTTCCTTGTGCATGTCATGTAGGTCAGCGCCCACCAGAAGAGGGACATTTGGCGTGCCGTCGCCAAGGAAGTCCGGACCCTAGGGGCCCACCAGAGATGGGGCACCCACTGCCGGAAAAGATGGGAGGACATTCGCCGCTGCAGCAAGAAGACGGCGGAGGCTCAGCTGGGGATGGCCTCCCAACGTGGGAGGGGTGCCCGTCGCACCATGACCCCCCTGATGTTCCGGATCCTGGCGGTGGCCTGCCCGGAGTTGGATGGGCGCTTGAGGGCATCACAGCAGACACAAGGGGGTGAGTACTACCTCATCATATGGACTTTGCGTGCAGTGGAGGTGTCTGGGTGGGGGTGGTGGGCTGTGGGTGTCCCTAGGCCAGGGCGAGTTAGGTAGGCAAGGCCCCTCCGTTATGCAGGCCATGTGGCACTCTACCCCAGCTCAAAACAGAGGCAAGTTGATGTATAGTTTCCCCTTTGCCACCCATGTGTGCAGATTTCTACCATTGCCATGTAGGCCATATCCCAGAAATAGCATGTGCAGAGGGCAGGAGCACGGCGTAATGCATGGGGCTGCTGCGTCTGTCTTGTCCGCCAACGGTAGCGGTATGCCATACACTAAAACTCTCTTTCTTCTGTCTCCCCCCCTTTTCCTGCTCTCCCTGTCCTTTTGTACATCAGCATCAACAGGCGGAGGTACAGTGGCACCGGAGCACGAGGGAGCTGCATCCCACATGGCCATGGAGGGCCATACCACAGACTCTGAATTCACCAGTGGGACTGAGGGTGAGGGGAGCTTCACGTCGGCCACCAGATCACCAACCAACGACACGGACTCGTCCACCGATGGGAGCTCCCCTGTGGTGGCGGCACCATCTGTGCGCCCCACTTCTACAGGTACAGCCGCCACCTCCCCTACCAGCACCGCCCTCCCAGCAGCCCCTCAGAGTGTGTCCCGTGCCCGCTCACCCAGGAGGGTGGGCATCACCTTCGCCCCAGGCACCTCAGGCCCTGCCCCAGTCACCCCTGCTGCCCTCAGTGAGGAGGCCATTGACCTCCTCAGGTCACTCACTGTTGGGCAGTCTACCATTGTGAATGCCATCCAGGGTGTAGAACGAGAGTTGAAACACGGTAATGCATTCCTGGAAGGCATTCATTCTGGTCAGGCTGTCCTTCAGCGAACCCTGCAATCTCTGGCTTCAGCACTGATGGCAGCCATTGTCCCTGTGTCCAGCCTTCCCCCTCCAACCTCCTCCACCCAGACCCAATCCCTTGTACCCCAGCCCATCCCAAGCACACCTACAGACCAGCAGGCACACAAGTCAACACCCAAAAGTAGCTCAAGTAAACATAGGCACCACACATCCCACAGGCACTCACACAAGCATCAAACCCATACAGACACAGCAACATCCACTGTCTCCACTGTGTCCCCCTCCTCCTCTTCTCCCTCCTCCCTCCCAGTGTGGTCTACACACACACCTGCATGCACCACATCTACAGGCACTAGGACTCGCACCAGGACACCCAGCACCACAAGCCGCTCACCTGCACTCACCACCTCCACTCCCATTTACACGTCCCCTGTGTCCTCTCCCAGTGTGTCTGTGATGCCCCCTCCCAAAGTACACAAACGCCGGCAATCACTCACCCAACATCCATACAACTCCTACAACCACCTCCTCTACCTCCACTCCCAGACCCCCTCCAGCTACCCATCCCAGTGTTCGTCAGAAACTGTCCCTCTGCCAAATTGACCTGTTTGCCCCCACCCCCCCCTCCAGTTCATCAGTCCCATCATAGCGCCTCAGCCAAAAAGCCTCCAGTACAAGTGGTGCGTGTTCCAGGTTTTTGGAGTGCACCGTCCACAGGGCAGGCAGTAGGACCCGGAGCCAAGGCACTGTCAGCCCACCCCCTGTAAAGGCACCGAAATTGGAGAGTGGACGACGGGACCGTGTCAAGACTCCTGGTGGGACAACAAGTGAAATGGGATCGAAGGCGATTGGTGAGTCAGCTGTAACTCCAAAGAAGGTGGGGAAGGTTCAGAGGAAGTCTGCCCAGCATGTTGAGAGTGTCACAACGGAGAAGTGCGCCATCATTTCCGGCGGTACAAACACAACCGCCAGCACCGTCGTTACTGGTCAGGAGACCACCTGTAGGAGGCTGGACTGGCTTGTAGTGAGTACCTAGGGGTACTTGCACCTTGCACCAGGCCCAGTTATCCCTTATTAGTGTATAGTGTGTCTAGCAGCATAGGCTGATAGATAATGGTAGCTTAGCAGAGCAGCTTAGGCTGAACTAGGAGACGAGTGAAGCTCCTACAGTACCACTTAGTGTCATATGCACAATATCATAAGAAAACACAATACACAGTTATACTAAAAATAAAGGTACTTTATTTTTATGACAATATGCCAAAAGTATCTCAGTGAGTACCCTCAGTATGAGGATAGCAAATATACACAAGATATATGTACACAATACCAAAAATATGCAGTATAGTCTTAGAAAACAGTGCAAACAATGTATAGTTACAATAGGATGCAATGGGGACACATAGGGATAGGGGCAACACAAACCATATACTCCAAAAGTGGAATGCGAACCACGAATGGACCCCAAACCTATGTGACCTTGTAGAGGGTCGCTGGGACTATTAGAAAATAGTAAGGGTTAGAAAAATAGCCCACCCCAAGACCCTGAAAAGTGAGTGCAAAGTGCACTAAAGTTCCCCAAAGGACATAGAAGTCGTGATAGGGGAATTCTGCAGGAAAGACACAAACCAATAATGCAACAACGATGGATTTCCAGTTGAGGGTACCTGTGGAACAAGGGGACCAAGTCCAAAAGTCACAAGCAAGTCGGAGATGGGCAGATGCCCAGGAAATGCCAGCTGTGGGTGCAAAGAAGCTGCTACTGGACAGTAGAAGTTTAGGTTTCTGCAGGAACGACAAGGGCTAGAGACTTTCCCTTTGGAAGACCGATCCATCACACTGTGGAGAGTCGTGCAGAAGTGTTTTCCCGCCGAAAGACCGCCAACAAGCCTTGCTAGGTGCAAATCGTGCGGTAAGGGTTTTTGGACGCTGCTGTGGCCCAGGAGGGACCAGGATGTCGCAAATTGCGTCAGGAGACAGAGGGGACATCGAGCAAGACAAGAAGCCCTCTCAGCAGCAGGTAGCTCCTGGAGAAGTGCCAGAAACAGGCACTACGAGGATGCATGAAACGGTGCTCACCTGAAGTCACACAAAGAAGTCCCGCGTCGCCGGAGAACAACTTAGGAGGTCGTGCAATGCAGGTTAGAGTGCCGTGGACCCAGGCTGGACTGTGCACAAAGGATTTCCGCCGGAAGTGCACGGAGGCCGGAGTAGCTGCAAAAGTCGTGGTTCCCAGCAATGCAGTCTGGCATGGGGAGGCAAGGACTTACCTCCACCAAACTTGGACTGAAGAGTCACTGGACTGTGGGAGTCACTTGGACAGAGTTGCTGGGTTCAAGGGACCTCGCTCGTCGTGCTGAGAGGAGACCCAGGGTACTGGTGATGCAGTTCTTTGGTGCCTGCGGTTGCAGGGGGACGATTCCGTCGACCCACAGGAGATTTCTTCGGAGCTTCTAGTGCAGAGAGGAGGCAGCCTACCCCCACAGCATGCACCACCAGGAAAACAGTCGAGAAGGCGGCAGGATCAGCGTTACAGAGTTGCAGTAGTCGTCTTTGCTACTATGTTGCAGTTTTGCAGGCTTCCAGCGCGGTCAGCAGTAGATTCCTTGGCAGAAGGTGAAGAGAGAGATGCAGAGGAACTCGGATGAGCTCTTGCATTCGTTATCTAAGGAATCCCAAGAGACAGAGACCCTAAATAGCCAGAAAAGAGGGTTTGGCTACCTAGGAGAGAGGATAGGCTAGCAACACCTGAAGGAGCCTATCAGAAGGAGTCTCTGACGTCACCTGGTGGCACTGGCCACTCAGAGCAGTCCAGTGTGCCAGCAGCACCTCTGTTTCCAAGATGGCAGAGGTCTGGAGCACACTGGAGGAGCTCTGGGCACCTCCCAGGGGAGGTACAGGTCAGGGGAGTGGTCACTCCCCTTTCCTTTGTCCAGTTTCGCGCCAGAGCAGGGCTAAGGGGTCCCTGAACCGGTGTAGACTGGCTTATGCAGAAATGGGCACCAAATGTGCCCATGAAAGCATTTCCAGAGGCTGGGGGAGGCTACTCCTCCCCTGCCTTCACACCATTTTCCAAAGGGAGAGGGTGTAACACCCTCTCTCAGAGGAAGTCCTTTGTTCTGCCATCCTGGGCCAGGCCTGGCTGGACCCCAGGAGGGCAGAAGCCTGTCTGAGGGGTTGGCAGCAGCAGCAGCTGCAGTGAAACCCCGGGAAAGGCAGTTTGGCAGTACCGGGGTCTGTGCTACAGACCACTGGGATCATGGGATTGTGCCAACTATGCCAGGATGGTATAGAGGGGGCAATTCCATGATCATAGACATATTACATGGCTATATTCGGAGTTACCATTGTGAAGCTACATATAGGTAGTGACCTATATGTAGTGCACGCGTGTAATGGTGTCCCCGCACTCACAAAGTCCGGGGAATTGGCCCTGAACAATGTGGGGGTACCTTGGCTAGTGCCAGGGTGCCCTCACACTAAGTAACTTTGCACCTAACCTTTACCAGGTAAAGGTTAGACATATAGGTGACTTATAAGTTACATAAGTGCAGTGTAAAATGGCTGTGAAATAACGTGGACGTTATTTCACTCAGGCTGCAGTGGCAGGCCTGTGTAAGAATAGTCAGAGCTCCCTATGGGTGGCAAAAGAAATGCTGCAGCCCATAGGGATCTCCTGGAACCCCAATACCCTGGGTACCTCAGTACCATACACTAGGGAATTATAAGGGTGTTCCAGTAAGCCAATGTAAATTGGTAAAATTGGTCACTAGCCTGTTAGTGACAATTTGAAAGAAATGAGAGAGCATAACCACTGAGGTTCTGGTTAGCAGAGCCTCAGTGAGACAGTTAGGCACCACACAGGGAACACATACATATAGGCCACAAACTTATGAGCACTGGGGTCCTGACTAGCAGGGTCCCACTGACACATAACAAACATACTGAAAACATAGGGTTTTCACTATGAGCACTGGGCCCTGGCTAGCAGGATCCCAGTGAGACAGTGAAAACACCCTGACATACACTCACAAACAGGCCAAAAGTGGGGGTAACAAGGCTAGAAAGAGGCTACTTTCTCACACCACCGCCAGAGTCAGTGCCCAGGAGGGCCCAAGTATCGTTACTGGTCAGGAGACCACCGCCAGAGTCATTGCCCAGGAGGGCCCAAGTATCGTTACTGGTCAGGAGACCACCGCCAGAGTCATTGCCCAGGAGGGCCCGAGTATCGTTACTGGTCAGGAGACCACCGCCAGAGTCAGTGCCCAGGAAGGGCCCGAGAATCGTTACTGGTCAGAAGACCACTGCCAGAGTCATTGCCCAGGAGGGCCCGAGTATCGTTACTGGTCAGGAGACCACCGCCAGAGTCAGTGCCCAGGAGGGCCCGAGTATCGTTACTGGTCAGGAGACCACCGCCAGAGTCATTGCCCAGGAGGGCCCGAGTATCGTCACTGGTCAGGAGACCACCGCCGGAGTCAGTGCCCAGGAGGGACCAGGATTCCACAGCCCCTCTGGGCGATGATGGAACGTCAAGCCACACCCCAATGTCCAGTGTGGAGTTCGTCATGCCACACCCAATGTCCAGTGTGGAGTTCGTCATGCCACACCCCAATGTCCAGTGTGGAGTTCGTCATGCCACACCCCAATGTCCAGTGTGGAATTCGTCATGCCACACACCAATGTCCAGTGTGGAGTTCGTCATGCCACACACCAATGTCAGTATCTGAACCGCCATCAGAGGCTACGGCTGAACAGTCCATAGCCAGCCATGGCAAAGCTCCGCTGAACAAGGCCAAGACCGCCATGGTGAAGACCGCTGAACAGTCCATAGCCAGCCATGGCAAAGCACCGCTGAACAGTCCATAGCCAGCCATGGCAAAGCACCGCTGAACAAGGCCAAGACCGCCATGGCAAAGCACCGCTGAACAAGGCCAAGACCGCCATGGTGAAGACAGCTGAACAGTCCATGGCCAGCCATGGCAAAGCACCGCTGAACAGTCCATAGCCAGCCATGGCAAAGCACCGCTGAACAAGGCCAAGACCGCCATGGCAAAGCACCGCTGAACAAGGCCAAGACCGCCATGGTGAAGACCGCTGATCAGGGCAAACACCGTGTGGGTATGAATAGTCCGCCACATCAGGCATCCTTATGCCACGTGCAGCTGGAACAGTGACAGGACAGGAACTTTCACGGGGAGACTCATCCAGTCTGGCCACCAGTCCCACCCAGTACCAGTTGAGAACTGCATCTACTTGCGTCAATGTGGCTTTGCACTCCCCAGGATGGTCCAGTGGGCAACCCACCCACTGTAAAGACTTGAGAGACTGTGGCTTTGCACTCCCCAGGATGGTCCAGTGGGCAGCCCACCCACTGTAAAGACTTGAGAGACTGTGGCTTTGCACTCCCCAGGATACATCAATGGGCATGGAGCCCTGTAGTGGATCTGGCTTTGCAGTCATGTGGCTGAGGTGCCCCCCCTTCCCTTCCCCCTGAGGTGCCTGTAGTGTTTCAATCTGATGCCCCGGCAGTGTTCTCTCGGATTTTGGTCAGGTATCTATTGTGGGCCTCGCCCATGCATTTTTGGACTGTTGGTGCACGGACATTGTTGTGTACATATCTGCACTACTTCTTGTATTGTATATATAAATTTGACACATTTCGAGATATGATTCAGTATATTTTTATATGACATTTATATTGGCACATTACAATATTTGAACGGATCTCGCTTTGTCTTTGCATTCTTCCGGGGGGATTGTGGGTTGTTCATGTGATGTTTTTGACTGCATTGGTGTGTATGTTGTAATATGCGAGGGTGGGGCTGGGGGTGTTTGGTAGGTGTCCCCCTAACTTTTGCCTCCCCCCTCCCCCGTGTCGTAGATGCAGTACTCACCTGTATGTTCTGCGCCTATGTCGCTGTTGTTCGTACAGGAGCAGAAAGACAAGGGCAGGTAGTATTTGTAGTTCCGGCTCCATGGAGTCGTCGTTCCTCGTGGAGTGTGTTGAGGTGAGCGTTTTCCCATAGCAAAGGCTGTTTCCGCTGTGTTTTTATCCACGGTGAATCCGCCCCGGAAAAGGTGGCGGATTGGTGTGTTGTAATAGTGTGGGCGGTACTTTGTCTCCCACCTGTCTGTTGGCGGTGACCGCCACGCTGTTTGTCTGTACCGCTGTGGCGGGCGAAGTGTTAAAGTGTCTGTCTTTGTTGGCGGTTACCGCCAGGGTCGTAATTCCCTTTTTTTATTCGCCGGCCTGTTTGCGGTAATTCCGCAGCTTTAACAACGTCCGCCAGGGTCGTAATGACCACCTATATCTTTTCCTTATTAGCTATATAAGTACCATATGAGTCATCAAAACTCAGAACAACGTGTTTCATCTTTTTAAAAAAATACACTCTCTTCTATAGACTACGTGCATCTCACTTAAAGGGTGACTTTTCTTACAACACAGAGTATAAACCTACTTAAACACATTTTCTAATATCAAGTGTACGTAAAAATAAAACTGTGTACCTATGCTCACAATTAGTACCCTAAACCAGATTTAAACCACAATTCATATAAATAGGAATCTATATTATTAATACACAAAACTACATATTGAATTCAGCATTTTACATATTAAATACATATCGTACTGCCGCCTATATACTTAAATGTTCTATGTCTACATCAATATACAAGTGGTTGTTAATGTCTCCCTTTATATTTGTATTATTTTCTACCTCTTAACAGTATACTTTCAACAGTATACATATACCTTAATATAGCAAGTGCACTTTTAACACAATAAAAATTAAAAACACTTTTTTCTCTTCTATAGACACAGCAATCTCTTCTTCAGCCTACATACAGTATATCTGGCCCCTTTACCTTCTATAGCAAAAAACAATTCAACCTGCTCTCACCCAACCCTTTTTCTTACCTTTTCAAGTAATATATTCTACTTATATCAATGTCTAACTCATTGTGAAATAACCTCTATCATCTCTCAATAGATATGTGACTCTATGCATGAATTCAACATTGCTTTTATTCATACCCATTTCTGTATAGACAAACAAATTAAATTTTTAGAACTCAATGTAGCATTTTTAACCATTAAATTACTCATTAGTGCATTCTCCATACTAGCTTCAGCCTACATGAGGGATCACTTTAATATACTGATAGAAACTGGAAACATCCATTAAACCCCTTATCTAAGTTCAACTGAATATACCTTTCTTATATAATGAATTACTTGAATAATTCCTTTCTAAAAATCACAAACCTAGTATTTATATATTTTATAGCATTTTGTGAACACGCTGCTCACATTCTTCAACCTGATATTAATTTATTTATATACTAACACTTTCTAAAATAAAGTACATTTCACTACACATACCTGAAGATTCTCTTTCTTGTGCTCCACGTTTCACTTTCAGTATCAGTTAGAATTTCTTCTCACTGAACAAAGCTCATTAAACCAACTACAAGAATGGAAGTCCATTCTCATAGCAGGCAACCAGTAATGGCAATCTCTTCAACTCTCCTTTCAAGCTTACTGTGTCAGCAAACCAATCACAATTTCCCTTTCATGTTAATGCAATGTTCTACAACTTCTCATTGGTTTGTAAAGTTAACACTTTGCAGTGCTCCTGAAACGTTGGCCAATACGGCGTGAATTTTGACAGATCTGGGGATCCACTGCAGTGCTCATCGCGACCCTCCCCTGTGTAACTTTGTGGTTGAAACTCCAGATCCACGGGGAAGTTTGGAAATTATTTTTTGATCTTCTAAAAAAAAAAAAACATTGATTTCAACAATTTTTTAAACAACACAAAACCAAATCATTACATTGAATAACCATTAGGAATCATTACTGACTCTATGGTAAAACAAAGCTATATTTTAGTCTTTATTTCTATTTCCTTCCCCCTCATGCTCCTCTAGCTCTGTTACCATAGTTACACCGTCTGCAACAAGTCACATGTAGCAGGTTTGGTTGAGTCTTTCAGAGTAAACATATCACAGCTATTTTTACTGTTTTCCAGTCTTTCTAAACCCAATCCAACATATACTTAAAATTCACATAACCTCTCCACCTACCTTCACCCAAAAGCATCTCTACATCAGCCCATGGAATCACTTCTTCTAGACTGTACCTACTACCCTCCATTTGAACTGATTTTCATTTCATACCAGTCTCATTCAGCTGCTGACATCTCCTGTGTGCTGCTCCAGATTACCTCCAAGATGCTTAGAGTGTTGATTACGGGTCACAGAGTTGTGTTTTGGGCCAGAAAGACTGCAAGAAGCAGTAGTATTGACAGAGACCTAGGTTTGCTAATGTGGATATTACTTGGATTGGCCAGAGAGGGTTAAAGTGGCATTAATTACTTCCTTTGGTTGAAACTATTGAGGGTTGCCAACATCCAGACTTTATGATTTTAGACTGTGGTGGCAATGACCTAGGTGTAGTCACTGTAGTTGGTTTGGAAATCCTAATGAAAGAAACCTTTAGAAACCTAATGACACTCTTCCCACACACTGCCTTGGATTTTACAAACATTTGCCAAAGGAAGAAGTAGAATTGGTCAACTCAGTTTTGCCCACAAACAGAGAAATCCAGGAAACATGTCAATAAAACTGTTACTATATTCCACAGGGACCATACCATGATTTCTCTATACCACAACAAATTACGATTTGATAACGAGGGTATATACAGAAATGACGTAGTTCACCTAACAAAGTCAACCAACATTTCCTATATAATTTGAGAGACTGTATCCTCCATTATGTGTAGTAATCACCTACACATCATGAACACAAAGGCTCTTTTCAGAGCCAATCCATTACCCACATACATATATATTTCTATTCATGTACTTCTTTATTTTTCAAATCTCGCTAAGATCCGTGGCGCTCGTAAAAGAAAAAATCACTTTTTTAGATGCATCAACTCAATTACCCCCCACATTTCAGCCCTGGAGACCGAATACCGAGAAAAGAAAATGGCGGGTGCACCATTTCACTCAGGTTGCGGGCAGTCAATCAGATTCTTCCTGTGGCACGTGGATCCACGGATCGACTCGTGGTGGATCTGAGGAGGGTCCACGTCCATATATTACTATATTTTTTGGCCCTAAATTGCTCCAAAACTACTGTATGGATTCACACCAAATCACAAAAAGCGTGATCTGCAGAACAGAATCTAGCTTCGTGCCAAATTTGGTGTTATTCCATTCAGTGGTTCGGGCTGTGTGCATATCTAAAGGTCCTATGGAAAAAATAAATGGGGAAAATGCATTTTGGGGCCCCCCTTTTTCTCGGCTACCGCTTGACAAATCACCCCAAATCATTCAACACAGAAGCTAAACTTAGCAAAGTATATATTTTTTAAAATTTTGTGAATATTCATCGAGGGGCACCAAAGTTATAGGCAAAACAAAAAAAATTTATTTCTATAGAAACCAGGTCCTAAATATAACTACCTACTGGGGTGACTGTAAGTAGGTAATATATATATATATACATATATGTATATATATATATATATATATATACATATATATATATATACATATATATATATGTATATATATACAGATAGATAGAGAGATGGATAGATTGATTGATTGATTGATATTAATAAATTTTAAATAAATGATGAGTAGGATGTAAAATATATACATTTATTAATTTAGTTACACTATATGTGTGTATATATATATATATATATATATATATATATATATATATATATATATATATATATATACATATATATATATTATATAAACACGCATAGTTATGTGTGTGCTTATATAATTATACATTTTATATTTAATTTTCATTACTAATTGTATATATATCATAATATGCAGCACTTTCAACTTATAGATATGTTACACAATCAATATTTTGCATGTTTTGGGACGTTATTACTGTCCACAATATTTTAATTCTGATATTTTTGTACTTACCATTATAAGAATAGGAACACAATATTGTGATAGACTACATTTTAGACATGCTATTTCTGTCAACAATATACTTTAACACTATATTGTGTCATTGTTAGAAATGTGGTCTCTCGTTGGCAGTCAGTATGCACTCTGTCCAAGAAGGGATACTCAGTTTAGTCAGGGTAAGGGAGATACACACCTAGGATAACCCCTGCTCACCCCCTTGGTAGCTTGACACAAGCTGTCAGGCTTATCTCAGAGGCAATGTGTAAAGTATTTGTACCAAAACACACAGTAAAACAGCAAAAACACTACAAAATGGCACCACACCAGTTTAGAAAAATCGCCAATATTTATCTAAATCAAACAAGACCAAAATGACAAAAATCGAACATACACAAGTCAAATTATGAATTTTTAAAATAAAAAAAGAGTCTTACTCTATAGAAAACAATGGAAACGTTGTTGTTACACAAATTACCTGGTTTGTGTAAAAAATAAAGCCACATGGGTGAGCGTGCATCGGAAAAGTCAGTGATGCGTCGATTTCTTCTTCGCAAGTGAGGTGGTGTGTTGTTTCTTCTCCTGTTCTGTAGGCGATGCATTATTTTTCTCTCCCCCAAGAGAGCGATGTGTCGATTTCCGGATGGGGCACCTCGGATCCGCGCAGGTTCACAATGATTTTGACGCCCAGCAACGATACATGCAAAATCTGGCCGCACAGTGATGGAAAAAAAACACGCTGCAAGGGGTTGCATCATTTTTACAGCTGCGTTGCAGGTGGTGTGATGAAATTTTCCCCACATGGCTTCCTGTGTGTGGATTTCAGTCCTTTTTCTACCAGTTTCACAATTCAAGGGCACAGGGACTGGTTAGGACACCACTTGGCAGGGCAGGAGTCTCAGCAGAGAGTACAAGTGCTGGCAGAGGAAGCCTTTGATAGCCCTGAGACTTCAAAATAGGAGTCAAGCTCACTCCTAGCCCTTGGATACACTTCACAAGCAGGAATATACCATAAAGTCCAGTCCTTGTCCTCTTTTAGGCAGAAGCAGCAACTGCAGGCCAACCCAGCAACACACAGTCAGAGCAAAAGGGGCAGTAATTCTCCTCGAGGTCTTCAGCTCTTCTCCTTGGCAGAGGTTCCTCTTGAATCCAGAATTTAACTTAAAATCTGGGGTTTGGGGTCCACTACTTACACCCCTTTCTGTCTTTCAAGTAGGCAAACTTCAAAGGAAAGTCTCTGTTGTTCACATAATCCTGCCTTACCCAGGCCTTGCCTCAGACATTCATCATGGAGTTGGAGACTGCTTTGTGTGAGGACAGGCACAGCGCTTTCAGTGTCACCTCCTCACTCTGGCCCAGGAGACTCATCAGGATTCGTAGTCTACACCCCAGCTCCCCTTGTGTCACTGTCTAGAGGAAATTCATAAACAGCCTAACTGTCAGTCTGACCCAGATGTGAATTCCACAGGCAGGCAGAGGCACAAAATGGTTAACCAAGAAAATGCCAACTTTCTAAAAGTGGCATTTTCAAACTGACAATTTAAAAAACAACTTTACCAAAAGATGTATTTTTAAATTGTGAGTTCAGAGACCCCAAACTCCACATCTCTATCTGCTACCAAATGGAAATTGCACTTAAAAGATGTTTAAAGGCAGTCCCCATGTTAACCTATGAGAGAGACAGGCCTTGCAACAGTAAAAAACAAAATTGCCAGTATTTGACTGTTAGGACGTGTAAAACAAATCAGTACATGTCCCACACCCAGCCCGTATGGCTACCTTGGACCTCCTTAGGGGTACCTTACGTGTATAAAATGGGAAGGTTTGGGCAAGGCAAGGGGGTACACTTGCCAGGTCAAAGTGGCAGTGCAAGACTGCGCACACAGACACTGCAGTGGCAGATATGAGCCATGTTTACAGGGCTACTCATGTGGGTGGCACCATCAGTGCTGCAGGCCCACTAGTAGCATTTGATTTACATGCCCTGGGCACCTCTGGTGCACATTACTAGGGACTTGGTAGTAAATCAAATATGCCAATCATGAACACACCAATCACCAATACAAATTACACAGAGAGCATATGCACTTTAGCACTGGTTAGCAGTTGTAAAGTGCACAGAGTCCTAAAGCCAACAAAAACTAGTCAGAAAAAATAGGACGAAGGAGGCAAAAAGTTTGGTGATGACCCTGCGAAAAGGGCTAAGTCCAACAGTCATTGATCCATTTATTGGGTCTTTTGCTTCAAAAAGATTTGTAGTTGAACCCAACTAAACATCCTATGGTGGGCTGAAAAATAGAAGTTCAATTCCTGTACAATTTTGGGGCAGAGATCTCTGTCCCATTTGTTTATAGGTTCATTCACTGGCAATGCTTAGGGTGGTCTGTGGACTAAAGAACCAGCTTCTACAGTGGACCTGGAGCAGAAGTAGGGTATAGGATGGAAGTGTTTTGTTCTGTGCCATTTGTAGAGGGAGAATCTTAGCACAGGTTGAGGACTGCTTCCACACCCAGGTTTGCACTGAGGCCTGCAGCAACTTAGTCATTGGGGTTTCACTAGTGTAGCGAGCCATTTTACTTGCTTACATTTCGGCCAATAACAGTCTTGCTCTGTCAATGGCCCAGCCTTTCTAAACTTCGTATATTGTTTACATTCTTTATTACTTTCTGGCAATCCCTGGCAAAATACTGCATAATTGTTATTCAAACTTAGTCTATAGTGTGCATTCTTGCTGGCATTCTAATTAACCTTGGTATAATGGTGGCAAATGTTTTATATATGTTGGGCCTCCTTGTTGTCATTCTGGCTATGCCTGCCATATTTGAGGTTCGTCATTTTCCTATAGTGTTCATTATTGACGACCTTCTGGCTACTGTTATCATTACAGGAGATCATCTTTGACAGATTATAGGCATTTTTGGTAAAATTTTAGATGTCTCCAGCACATTCTTGACTTACAACGAGCGACATTGTTTCCACTTTGGCTATCACAAGTTTAATAGTGACCCATCCAAGAAATGATAAGCACCATCTTAACAACTTTTTATCTATCCTTCACATAATGCTGGCATGCTTTTGAGCATTCTTTATTTGTTCTTTCATAAAGGGCTAAGACAGAAATATGAGGAGAAGAAAGGAACTATACACCTTTTTAAATGGTAGACCAAATAACATTAAGCTACCCATAATACTGATAGCCAACTAGCAGGGAATTGTGCTAAAAAATGTACTGTTTTACCACTATTTTTCCAAAGTTTTCGTTGGGAGGATGAGTCCTAACACAAATTTGGAGGACAAAGCTTAATTTACCCACCACAAAAGTATTGAAATAATTAATTACTGCCTCTTCAGAGCCTCTGAATATCCCACGAATTTATGTAAACCTCGTGCTGTAAAATATGGCATGCCGGCCTTTTTTCATAAAGGAAGTTGGATTTCACCACATTTTTTGTTCACTCAGTCGGATTTAAAACAGATATTTAGGATAAAGATCAGCAGTCTACACTTCTAACTGTCCCATGTTACTAGAGATGTAATCCGCAGCATAGAAGGCAAACTTTCCTTTCCTACTTCCCTTTAGATGCTTTCCTCCATTCCACGCCCCTTGCCTCCTGCTTTCTCTCCCTTCATTTATTTGTAATATTTAACTCCGACCTTTGCTCACCTTGGTTTATACCCCTGTGTATTAGTAAAGTCGACCACGGAAGACAGTCAGCTGCTAATAACACTATTGGTGGGGGGACGCGACTGTGTACATACATATTATTTTTCTGTTGGCTTCTCAAGATTGGATGTGGGAAAGACGATTTCCTCTAATAGAGAAATCTAGGATCATTTTCCTGGATCCTCATGCTCAGAGAGGATCCTTATTTACTATTTTCTAGCCCTATATTACTATTTTTTTAGAACATTAAACATGCCAAGTGCCCCACAGCGCTTAATGTGTGCAGATGGTTGCATGTGGTGGGCACATGCACTCGTTTTTATGGACCGGGGATTATTTTACATCATCATATTTTTTGCCTAGAGGAAGAGTTGCAAGGAAAGTAGCAGACAAATAAAGATAGAAAAACATTGTCAAATTGAGAAAGCAGGGATGAAAAAGAACCTGCGAGAGTGAAAAACAGGCAGAAAGGATGGGCAAGTGGAAGAAAAAAGGATGAAGTAGAAACAAGAATAGACAGCTTTGGTACTCGGCAGCGCTGGCAGTGGATCCCTAATACAAATGTTGGTCCCCTGCAGTTTTTGTTAACAGATAACTCACTGGTGTCAAAAAATCTTTCGGTATTAATGAACAGTAACCAATCTCCGGGTGGCAGTAGTAGGCAAAGTTATCACAGGTGTCTTCCCCCAAACATACAAGGTAATGACAATCCTACTTCTTATTCTCGGAGCCTGCATGGCACATTTATCTAATCACTGGGTTATTCCAACTTGATGTACGTAGGGCTGCTGCAAAGGGTTGTCGCGTAGGCACTCATTATTCTAATGAGACTACTGGATTTTGAGCAGCAAGATCGTCCACGGTGTGGGAGACTGAGTCTAACCCACAGTGGGTGACACCTGTCACTCCAAATCCATGTTTTGCTCCGGCTAACTAGCAAGTGCCTCGTCTCTCCCAAAAGGTAGAGATGATTGGGCAGCCGAGCGCATGACATATCATACTTCTCAGGGAAGTCGTGGTCATTCAGGTCGCATCCGGTTCTCTCATTCGCAATTCAGTCTCATATATAAATGACAATAAAAAGCAGTATGAGTTTTAAAGACTGGTTTATAAAACGACTGCATTTTAGATAGCAAAGTGTGAGCTGCAATAACCAGAACAACACAACATGACAATATTAAAATGGTGACGATGAGAGTGAAGCATAAGAATAACGCTATCATATTGCCACTAGAATCAATGGACTATTTTCTATCTGAGTTATAATTTGAGCACAGCATGTTAAGCTCTAATTCTGCCTTTCAGGGTTCCCCGGGAGGACATCGACCCTCATACCTGAGCAAAGGCCTGCAGCCTGCGTTAGCATCTGCAGCAAAGCATTCAGGTGTAATGGGACTAGGAAGTGTTTTAATAATAACACAGCTGATGTTCTAAGAAAATGTCCCTATGTAAGGATGTGTATTTTCTACGAATGTTGGAGACTAAACTACCACGTTCACCGGCAATGTACCAAACTGTAGCCTTGACTGAAGCACAAAGTGATCAAGAATGTCTTGTTTGAGAACACAGTGCTGGGCTAAGCAAAACAGTTAGATAGATGAAATTAAAAAAAGACCGTAAAACTGGTTATTGTAAAAATAACAATGCGAAGCCAAATAAAATATATCTAGGTCAAAGTGCACAGCAGCCTAGTGTATTAAACTAACGTGCATGGAGCTATAGCTAAAATGGCTACACAACAGGGTGAAGGCACTTCTGCAAGCAGTGCAGAATGTGGATGGCCCAGTCCTTAAGACTACGAACAGAATTTGTGATCTTTGACTAGGCATTGAACAGGCCAATAAAAATCAGTCTGCTTCTGAAAATAACTGCCGGTAGCCATCCACACAGAAGCCATCCCAGAAAAAATGCCATATTTTTCTAGATTGCTTCACTATGTTGTTATGTGCTAAGTCAGTCAGAAGCTGGCATTCAACAGTACCTTAGCAAAATTTAGGCCCATATTTAAAAGAAAATGAGGGGGCGTGATGCTGCTCCAAAAATGGCAGTGCTGCACTCCGTCATTTTCACGATGGAGAAATGCGCTGTATTAAATTGAATTTGGGCACCCCTGTGTTGTCCCCTGTGCTGGCGCTAAATTGAACAGCCTAGCGCCAATGCAGGCATCCTTGCACAGTGCATAGCACCACCGAATTGTCACTAAATGTGATGCTCTGGTGGCGCTTGGGGCTCGTAAATATGACCCTGAATTATGTAAAGTTGTGCTATGGCTTCCTCAAGAAACACAAATCAATGTCAAGATCACCTGCACAATACACAAGATGGTACAATCATGGCTTCCATGCTACCACCAATAAAAACTCCTCACTACAAAAAGACAGACACTAACAAGAGGAAATATGAGACTGAGACAGGAGGTCCTGAAAGGTAAGAAACCCACGACTGCAAATCAGGCTTTTACCTGCCTGATAACCAAAACCTGGAACCGGAGCCCAGAATCAATAAGAACAATTCCAAACCTCATTTCATGTTTAAAAAAAATCACATTTTCAGGTTCTTTTTACCATAGTATTATCCTCCTTTGTAGCAAGGTTCAAGTTATGCGGATTCCCTCAGAATGCAGTTGAAAGTTCAAGTTATAAATATGTTATACTATAACTGAATAGTTATACATAACGCGCACTGCTGCACCGTGGCTACAGTTGTGTGCTGTAAATGCAATAAATAAAAGTGTTATACTTATTTACCCACTTGTAGGAATTTAATCGACTTGATTATTGAGTTAATTCGTTTGTTTTGATGTAGGTTGATTAAGGGACAACTCCCACTTTTGATGTTCAGCTTTCTGCCTTCTGACAGGACAATAAACGCACAATCCACATGTAAAGGCATACGTCCCTTAAATGTTACTAAAATAACCTCTTAAATAATAGTATAGAGGGACAATTAATTGTAATTTAAAGCATTACAGATTTTCGAGACAGTATGCGATTGTTCGATTTACAGATATACATATATGTGCAGTGCCAAACGTCACCAGACGAGGGCACCAGGCAGTTGTAGTTTCTATAATAAGCAGCCAGTGAACAAGAAGAACAGGTCAGCAATAAGCACCACTCAACAAACCAACGGAGGTTTGGTTATTCGCAGCTTATTAGTATGGTACCATATGTGTCAAAAGATGTGTTTCAACAGTGTAGCTCTGTGTGAGGGAGAGAAAGTAGCCTCTAGACAGATTTGTTGTTCTAAGTTTTGGATACTTCTGGAGCAGCCTTAGGGATATCGGGTAGTACACACAATATAAGATCCTCCGTTTCCTTGAGGAAATGAAAATTACTCCTCCATCCTAGTTCTATAGGGAAGGAAATTCCACCAGCGGAATCTGCCCAGAGCCAGCTTTCCCTCGCGAACTCGTAAGTTTTGCCAATGTCAAGCAACTCTGAGACCCTAATTTTCAAAACATTTTTTAGAAAAAGAGGCCCCGAAACTTGTAGGACACGACCTAAAACACAAACCAGAAACTCAACCTCCGTGAAGTGCAGGCAATTCCCATTGAGGCAGAGCAGAAGAGAATACACTGGACTGGTCGAGTTAACATAGCTGCAAAGTTTCCATCAAGAGACTTTCGTCGACTGTAAGAAAAGTAAACATTCTAATGTATTTCATCTCTATTTGCTCATTGGATGTTTTTAATGCTTATTTTATCGCATCGCCTGCTATAAATATTTCGTGATTTATAACGTCAACTTAACATACATTGTCAGTAATTATATTCATAATGTTTGTAGATACTTTTTGTATGATTGCTAGCTTTATTGTATAATAACACAATTTCAAGGGTTTATTATTATTAATATTATTATTATTCTTATTGTTAGAAATAGGGTCTTTGGTTGGCAGTCAGGTTACCCCCTGTCCAACAAGGACCCTCACTCTAGTCAGGGTAAAAGAGAATCACCCTCAGCTAACCCCCACTCACCCCCTGGGTAGCTTGGCACGAGCAGGCAGGCTTAACTCCAGAGTGCCAGGTGTAAAGTATTTGTACTAACAAACACAGTAACTCAATGAAAACACTACAAAATGACACAACACAGGTTTAGAAAAATAGAAAATATTTATCTAAACAAAACAAGAACAACAAAAATCCCCAATACACAAGTCATGTTATCAATTAAAAGCCAAAAAGAGTCTCCATGTAATTTTAAACACAACGCTAACGCTGTTATTGTGCAAATGTACCTGGGTGCTTCACAAATAACCCTGCACGGGTGAGTGTGCATCAAAAAGGGCTTGCGATGCGCCAATATCACTCACGAGCGAGACCTTGCGTTGTTTCTCCTTCAGTCGAGTCGGCGTGCATAATTTCTTCTCTTCGCAGGAGAGCGATGCGTCGATTCTGACAGCACACTCAGGTCCAGAAAGGCCTTGTGTCATTTTTACATTCCTAGCGATGTTTGCATCAGAAATCCTGCTGCACGATGATCCGAAAACCATGCAGTCCGGGTTGCGATCTCACCGGCCTCCGTCACCGATGCTGCACATCATTTCTCCAGCCACAGGAGTCGATCTTCTGGTCCCGTTGCAGACGAGCATCCATTTTCAGCCTCGAAGCTGGCGGCACGTTGATTTTTTTAACCGCAGAGCGGAGTTGCGTTGATCTTTTCCCCGCACGGCTGTCGGTGCGTGGATTTCTCACTCTTGGGCTGCCAGCTTCTCCTTTCATGATGTCAGGACCTGGATGGGCACCACTTGGTGTAGTAGGAGTCTCTCCAGAGACTCCAGGTGCTGGCAGAGAGAAGTCTTTGCTGTCACTGAGACTTCAAACATCAGGAGGCAAGCTCTAAATCAATCCCTTGGAGAATTCTTCACAAGAAGGAAGGCAGCACAAAGTCCAGTCTTTGTCCTCTAGCACAGACAGAATCAGCAACTGCAGGAGGGCTCCACAAGGCAAAGTCACAGGCAGGGCAGCTCTTATTCCTCAGCTCTTCAGCTCTTCTCCAGGCACAGGTTCCTCTTGGTTTCCAGAAGTGTTCTAAAGTCTGTGGTTTTGGGTGCCCTTCTTTTACCCATTTTGCCCTTTGAAGTAGGCCTACTTCAAAGAAAAGTCTCTTTTGTTTGTGAAATCCTGCCTTGCCCAGGCCAGGCCCCAGACACACACCAGGGGGTTGGAGACTGCATTGTGTGAGGGCAGGCACAGCCCTTTCAGGTGTGAGTGACCACTCCTCTCCTCCCTCCTAGCACAGGTGGCTCATGAGGAAATGTAGACTACACCCCAGCTCTGTTTGTGTCACTGTCTAGAGAGAGGTGCAAACAGCCCAACTGTCAAACTGACCCAGACAGGGAATCCACAAACAGGCAGAGTTACAGAAATGGTTTACGCAAGAAAAGCCCACTTTCCAAGGTGGCATTTTCAAACACACAATCTTAAAATCAACTTTAGAAAAAGATGTATTTTTAAATTGTGAGCTCAGAGACCACAAACTCCACATGTCTATCCACATGTCTATCCGCTCCCAAAAGGGAATCTACACTTAAATCAGATTTAAAGTAGCCCCCATGTTAACCTATGAGAGGGACAGGCCTTGCAGCAGTGAAAAACAAATTTAGCAATATTCCACTGTCAGGACATATAAAACACATTACTATGGGGGTTATTCTAACTTTGGAGGAGTGTTAATCCGTCCCAAAAGTGACGGTAAAGTGACGGATATACCACCAGCCGTATTACGAGTTCCATAGGATATAATGGACTCGTAATACGGCTGGTGGTAAATCCGTCACTTTTCCGTCACTTTTGGGACGGATTAACACCTCCTCCAAAGTTAGAATAACCCCCTATATGTCCTACTTTAACCATACACTGCACCCTGCCCTTGGGGCTACCTAGGGCCCACCTTAGGGGTGCCTCACATGTAAGAAAAGGGAAGGTTTAGGCCTGGCAAGTGGGTACACTTGCCAAGTCGAATTGGCAGTTTAAAACTGCACACACAGACACTGCAGTGGCAGGTCTGAGCCATGTTTACAGAGCTACTATTGTGGGTGGCACCACCAGTGCTGCAGGCCTACTAGTAGCATTTGGTTTACAGGCCCTGGGCACCTCTAGTGTACTTTACTAGAGACTTACTAGTAAATCAAATTTGCCAATCATGGAGGGACCAATCAACAATACAATTTACACAGATAGCATATGCACTTTAGCTCTGGTCAGCATTGGTAAAGTGCTCAGAGTTCAAAAGCCAACAGCAACAGGTCAGAAAAATCGGAGGCAGGAGGCAAAAAGATTGGGGATGACCCTGCATAAGGAAAAAAGTCCAACACGACCCCCTACCAGCCTTAAGCCACTGGAGAACAATCAATACCTTGATGTACTTCTCTGATTGGGAATAGAACAAGGACCCAGGCCCAGAACAGCAGGGGAATGTTTCAGTTCTATGCCTTCCTGACTCCAGTTGGATCACTCTGGCCATACTCTCAGGGCCCACTAAGCTAACCCAAGGAGAACCCTTCTCCTCACCCCTTCTCCTTATCTGCAGATACCATCTGTGCAGCACCTAACCTTACTTTGCTCACAGATGTATCCCAGTGGATAGCACCACCAGGGCCAACACAGTGGTGTTGCCCATTCCACCCCGGGTTGTGACTCTCGTCCCACCACCAGGGGCAACTCTGAGTACAGCTGTAGAAATGCATGCTAGAGGCCCCAGAAAAAGGGTTGAGGTAGTTGGTGGGCTCGAAAATTTATAAATCCGGATTGCTTATCACCAAATGTTAAGTCAGAAAGTCTAAGATAATAAATCAGATGAAGACAGGCACTGGAATTATTTGGAGACTTTGGGGGTCATTCTGACCCCGGCGGGGCCAGGGTCGGCGGGAGCACCACCGACAGGCCGGCGGTGCCCCGCAGGGCATTCTGACCGCAGCGGTTCGGCCGCGGTCAGATGCGGAAAACCGGCGGTCTCCCGCCGGTTTTCCGCTGCCCTTTAGAATCCTCCATGGCGGCGGAGCGCGCTCCGCCGCCATGGGGATTCTGACACCCCCTACCGCCATCCTGTTCCTGGCGGGTCTCCCGCCAGGAACAGGATGGCGGTAGGGGGTGCAGCGGGGCCCCTGGGGGCCCCTGCAGTGCCCATGCCAATGGCATGGGCACTGCAGGGCCCCCCGTAAGAGGGCCCCACTATGTATTTCAGTGTCTGCTATGCAGACACTGAAATGCGCGACGGGTGCCACTGCACCCGTCGCACATACCCACTCCGCCGGCTCCATTCGGAGCCGGCTTCCTCGTGGGGAGGGGTTTCCCGCTGGGCTGGCGGGCGGCCTTCTGGCGGTCGCCCGCCAGCCCAGCGGGAAAGCCTGAATGGCCTCCGCCATATGGCGGTTCCCGCGAGGCGGGCGGCGGCCTTTATTTGTTTGTCTCAGGTAAAGAGCCCACGACTGACCTCCTGCGCTGCCCGGCTACCAGCAGAAAATGACCAGCATTCTATTATTTGCCAAGAAGAACACAGAACATGGAATGCCCTTTGAACATGTACAATCTAGTCTATTATCATGCTGCACCATCAATATTTCCCTGCAGTCTACTCCCTGGCAGCACAAAAATGAGGTACACGCTGTGGTGGAACCTGCACTGTTACATGCACCGCAATAGCTTTTTAGGTCTGCTTTGAGAGCACAGCTTTCTGTAAGACTCATTGGGGCAGATTTAAGAGCAACTAGGGCCAGATGTATGAAACTTTTTTGCACTCGCAAACGGTGCGAATCGCAAAATTCGGCCTTTTGCGAGTGCAAAAATGTGGCCTGCGATGCATGAAAGGCATTCGCAGACCAAAAATAAGAAATCGCAAAAATAGCGATTTTTTGCGATGCAACCTGGTTTTGCGAGTCACATTTTGCGATTTGGTATTTCCAGTAGGAAATTGTGAGGCGCAAATTGCGAGTCGCAAAATCCAAGTCGCAAAGAGATGCATCAAAAAATCGCAAATTGCGATTTTTTGCAGAATGGCATTTTGCACATGCCAAATACCACTAAGTGAAACCAGGTGGTAACCAGGTGCAACCTATATAAAGAGGCCCAGAATGCCTCAGACTCTTTTCCACAATGGCTGCACTCTACGTCATGGCGAGGAGGATGAGGATCTTGGCAGGTTTGAGGAGAGGGAGGAGGAGACAGGAGCGCATTTTCAGAGTGCCCATTACACTTTTTAACCTGACAGAGGAGGAAATATATGAGAGGTATAGGTTAAACTCAGCCATGATACTTCTGCTACAACCCCTTAGAACACTAAGGACTCACAGCATACCCACCCATGTGCAGGTATTATGCTCCCTCCACCGACACGCCTCAGGGAGCTATCAAGAGGTCATAGCAGCAGCTGGAGGGGTCTCACAGAGTACCCTCTCCAGATTTTTCAATGCATTTATCAACACCATGCTGAGCAAACTATACCAGTACATCAGATTCCCCCACACCCCACAGGAAATACAGCAGAAAAATTGAATTTTACCAGATAGCAGAGTTCCCCCACGTCCTCGGTGCCATAGATGGGACACATGTGGCAATCTGTCCACCATCAGCCACAGAGTATGTGTACTGCAACCAGAAATACCAACATTCAACGAATATACAGGTGATATGCAATGCTTCCTACATCATAACTGATCTCATGGCCAGGTACCCAGGGAGCACACATGATTCGTACATCTTTTGCCATAGCGGCATACACACAAGACTGCTAGCTGGGGAGTTTGGAGAAGGATATCTACTAGGTATTGTCCCTCTATACAATGGCGCATTGATGTCGTGCTGATGTCAGATGGCTCACTTACTCATCATACCCTCTGTCCCTTCCAGGAGACAGTGCCTACGCAGTGCGCACCTACATGATGACGCCCTACCTCAATCCTGCAACACCTGCTGAACGGAGATGCAAGGCAGGGCGACCCGCAACATGGTGGAGCGCACATCTGGACTGCTGAAGAGTCGCTTCCGGTGCCTACACAAAAGTGGAGGGGCACTACAGTACAGTCCAGAGACCACATGTAGGATAGTGGCTACTTGTGCAATCTTGCACAATATAGCTACCACCAGGGGCATACTTGTAGAAATATGTGATACAGAATCTGATGAGGATGATGATCCCATACCACCCCTACAGCCAGCAGACAGGACCAGTGCAGCAGAGGGAAGGCAAAGGCGTGCTGACATCACACACAACCATTTCAGAAGTAAGTATGAATTACACAAATCCATTGACAACTATAACTGTAGTGAAATAAATTTATTACCTTAAGTCAGGTCATTTTCGTTCGACGAATTGCAAAAAAATATTACGTGAAAAACTAGAAACAATGACGGACCTTAGTAATGCACTATTACGTCATAGTGAAAACATAACTCCACTGGCTGCTACAATCATTTTTTGCGGCCACGCACACCACTCGGGTGCCCAGTTACATCACTGGCACCTCTATTGTCCGCCTCAGTGGCAGTGCTGTGCCTGGCACTGCGCCGTCTGGTGTCCAATGCTGGTACAGCTACACTGCTGAGGCTGCAACTGTCCTCTGTGTCCCCCAGTGCAAGCTCACTAGGTGTGGCTGACCTCTGTCCCATTATGTTATCGATCACATTGGTGATCTGTACCAGTCCGTTCGCAACATCCCTGCTGCTGTGTGCTGCCTCCACTTGTGCAGCCACTGCACGACGTGCAATCAGTGACGTTGCATTTGCCACCCTGTTCACAGCACGACAGAAGCCGCCAAACATGTTCATAAATCTGCGCTCCTGTCTGCGGTGGCTCACCCTCTCATGGCGCAGCTCCTGGCATAGTTCACGCACAGCACATGTGAGCTCTCTGGTGTCCTGTGATGCCTGCACTTGTCCCTCATGCAGCAGTTCTATGTTAGAATTGAGGGACTCAAGCTGGTGATGCAGGCCCCCCATGTTGGTGTTATGTTGCCACAAATTCTTTTGTAATCCAAGGATCCTTTTATTTTGTAGGCGCTGCTGCTGCAACATAGCAGCTTCCAGCCCACCAAAGAAGGAGGGACCCTCACCTGCCTCATGCTGCTATGCACCGGAATTTGTCGCCATCCTGTGGGTGCTGTGGTCTGCTGACAACTGGCCTCCTGCATCTGGCTGCGCCTGCCTGTTGGCGATGGGGAAATTGGCCCTTCCTGCTGCTCATCTGAGTCTTGGCTGAGCTCTGGCAGTGGCAGTGCCCTGGGCCTGCGTCGTACAGGCGCAATGGTGAGAGACCCACTTGTGTTGGAATCAGAGGCTGGATGGGTGTCAGTCTCGCCTACGCCTGCTGATGCTGTGGCTGCTGGGCCTGGCCCACCTGCAACGACAATATGCAGCATGTCAGTTATGTTTGTTACAATTACGGTCACACAATGGTAATAAAGGTAGAGGTACTTCTCTTCACTGTGTTGTGTTCCTCTGGGTGTCGCTCTACTTAAATACATTGTATGTGCTACTTTCAGCTATGGGTTGTGGACTGCCACTCCCATAATGCATTGTTTTGCTGCTTCTAAGATGTGGACTGGACTACTTCTCACAATGTTTAACATTACTTGGTAATTCCTAAGGGGCTTTTGTGCATGCACACATGGGGTTGCAATTCAATATTGCACTTACCTTCGCTGGTACTTGGTGTGCCGGAGGTGTCTATCTCTGTGACCCCTGTCACAGCTTCAGGGAGGAGTGTCGGCTCCACTAGGTCCTCTAATGGGGTGGATGGTACCTCTGTGGGTGGACCGCCTCCTGTGCCCCTGGCCTCCTGCAGTCTTCTTGCCACCCTCTCCTTCGCACGGGACCACAGGTCATACCACCTCTTTTTTATCTCGTCGACCGAGCGCTGTGCCACTCCAATTGCGCAGATTTTGGATTGGATATCTGCCCAGAGTCTTCTTTTTTCACTCTCTGGCACCTGGAGTGAGCTTTAGCCAAAAAGGCGGTCATGGCTCCTAACCATTTCCTCTGTCAGCACCTCAAGCTCCTGCTCGCTGAATTTGAGCTTCCTCTTTCTCTCTCCCTTCTCCTTACCTTCGGCTGATTTGTCCATCCTTGCTCAGGTGTGCTGCCTCCTTCAGAGTGCTGCTCTGTGTGGCTGGGCTGCTCCCTCTCTGGATGCTGGTTTGGGTGTGGCACCTGAAACTGCCTGGGATGACTCACTTCCTGCTTGTAATGTCATCAGGCTCCTCCAGGTGTGCTTTCTCGAAATTTCTCGCAATTTGCGTTTTTTTTACTGAATCAGTAAAAAATTGCAATTTGCGAAAATGCTAATTGCGATTTGGTAAATGGGCCTCGCAAACCACAAATAGCGATTTTTAAGAAATCGCTAATTCGGAATCGCAATTTTTTTACATGGCCAATTGCGACTCGGAAATAGCGATTTCTTAAAAATCGCTATTTGCGATTCACAAGGCCATTTTTTCATACATATGGCCCCTAGTGCCACCGGAATGTCTCTTTTCGTGACCCTCAGGTGGTGCTAAGCACTGCTCCATATTTGTAAGGAGGTGTAACATAACTTTTTGTGGTGTTACCCCTCCTTGTAAATATGGGCCCCTCCGATGCAGTTTTCTGCGTCAGAGGGGAGTACAATGGGGATTGCAGTGGGCTTTCCACCATAACACCAATTGCTTTTTATGCTGCCCCAGATTCATGAGTAATAATAAATCTCTGGCAGCACCAAAAACTAACTCCACCCAAGGGGTGGCGTTAGCATGGCAAAAAGAAGAGGAATGCTTTTATCCCTCGTTTTTTGCTTTATCTATTTGTGCTGCATTCTGCAGTACACATAGAAGAAGCAAAATGCCATAGATGAATGTTTATGTGCGGGAAGGTGTGCCTTCCTGCACAAAAACAATCATTCAAAGATGACACTTTAGGCCTTCTATGTGAGCTGCACTTTGCAAAATCGACATTATAAATTGTTTATGTGCAGGAAGGGGCACCTTCCTGCACATAAACAATCTATCCATCTATCCCCTCAACACAGACACCCCTGCACTATGGTGCAAGGATGCCTGCATTGGCGTAGGCAGCTTAATTCAGCACCGGCGCAGAAGAAAACCCATAGCTGCATCATATTCCTGTAAATACGCACATCCCCGCATTTCAAAAGTGGTGCAGCACAGCGCTGCTATTTTTGGCACAGCACTATACTGCTCCACTTTGGCATAAATCAGGGGCATTGTTTTTTAATTAAAAAAGAGTGGGGCTTGGGACAACTTCCTTCAGCCATTGTGTGATCCCCTTCATTCACTTGTTTGAGACATTGTCAATCACACTTGCCAAGTGGAGTTTCGTGTCATCATGATATTGATCAATGGATGTATCATTCTACATTTTAGCAAGTGGTCTCAACAGAATTCTTAAGGTACTATTTTCCATAAGAAAAGTACACCCATTTATTACTTGTGCAGTTCTTTCTCTCATATAGTCAATGCAGATAGAAAGAACAAAGCTTTTATTTTCATACAGTGTTCCAAACTTGATAAACATGCTTTTAATAAGATTCGAGTGTGGGCACAGATGGCTGTCTAACTGTTTTATTTGAATTTAGGTATCAACACAGTCTGACCTCAAGATGCCCGTCCTGAAGTCACATGGGATCCTGGTTCTTGCTCAGTCCCATTCTCATTTTTATGGGCAAGCTTGACAGCACAGCTGTCACCAGTCAATTATTTGAGTATCACCAGGAAAGAGGGGCTTTGGCTCTGTCCACAAGCTGAGAGCCAGGAGAATATGGTATGAGTGGGCATAAGTTGTGTGCTTTCACAAAACAGTGCCTGCCTCCTACACAGCTGTGTGTTTGAGAGTAAGTGCTGTGTGTGTGTGTGCATGTGTGTGTGCGTGTGTGGGTATGTGTGTGTGTGTAAATGAACGTATGATGCAGACAGGTGTGTGATAGAGATTTTCTTCATTAGTAACAAAACACACATTGGCAAAGCCAATAGGCCTGGCTTTGAAGCAGTAAATGTATGCAAACAGCATTCCTGTGTTTGCATGTGGTATCACATAAAAGCTATATCTAATAGTTTTGCCAATGCGTATTTCAATTATTGACAGCTAGCCACTAGGGTGAAGTTACCAAAATGCTGATAATAGGAATAACTAATGGTAATGAAAGCGACTCGCATAAAAGCATAATTTCTTGCTTAAAGAGTAAGTACAACCCGGCATAATAGTCTTATGCTCATATGGAAATCTTTAGAGGATGTTGGTACTAAAATAATGCACTGTCATTTACTTAGTGCCAAAATGTGATGGATGATTGACAGCAACATTACCACAGAGAATATCACACCATGGAAAAGTGTACGTTTGGGTTTTCTCTGCGGGTGTTTTTTATGACTGATGATAAAAGTTTGAAACGTTACACCAACTCTGTCCACTACTGTGTTGTTTTTCCCCAAGATTTCCTTTAAAAAACAAGAAGCTTGCTCCCTTCTGCGTCCGTGTGTCCTTGCCCTTATCCTAATGACATACCATATATAAAAGCATCATACATTTTAACATATTTTATGATAAGTACTTGATCGCCCATCATTCATAATAATAATTGTTGGACTTTTTTCCTTATGCAGGGTCATCACCAATCTTTTTGCCTCCTGCCTCCTATTTTTTCGGACTGTTGCTGTTGGCTTTTAAACTCTGAGCACTTTACCACTGCTGACCAGTGCTAAAGTGCATATGCTCTCTGTGTAAATTGTATTGTTGATTGATTTCTCCATGATTGGCATATTTTATTTACTAGTAAATCCCTGGAAAAGTGCACTGGAGGTGCCCAGCACCTTTAAACCAAATGCTACTAGTGGGCCTGCAGCACTGGTGATGCCACCCACATTAGTAGCACCCCTAAGGTATGCCCTAGGTAGCCCCAAGGGCAGGGTGTAGTGTATTGTTAAGGTAGGACATATAGGCCCTCATTACAACCCTGCCGGTCGGTGTTAAAGCGTAATACCGCCAACAGGCTGGCAGAAAAAAAAAATAATCACAACCATGGCGGAAACCGCCAACATAGACAGCCACTTTAACACTCCGACCGCCACGGCGGTAGAAACAAACACTGCAGCGGTAACCGCCAACAGACAGGCGGAAGACAAAGTGCCGTCCACTGTATTTCAAGATGCCTATCCGCCACCTTTTCTGGGGCGGAACCAACGTGATCAAAAGCACAGCGGAAACAGTACACAGAAGGGAAAAACACTCACCTCTCGACACCAAACAAGGAACCAGAACGCCATGGAGCCCGAACTACAGGTGTTACCAATGTTGGTGTATCTTCTCATCTACCAGGAGTACGAATGGGGGCGGCGACGACCACGGTGAGTACTGCACCTACAACACAGGGGCGGGGGGAAGAGAGTGACACCCACACGCAACACGCAATATCCCCACCCTCACCCACAACAACATACACAAAAATACATGCAGCAACATTACATTTACACCCTCGCCCCCGGAAGAACGCAAGGACAAAAGAAAATCATTGTAATGTTTGTAATCATGAAAAATCAGATAGTCAAAATTCCAAATTCAGTATATACAAATATGTACATCAACTACACAAGTCCGGACAGTGTACCAATCATTTTCCGTGGACCACTGGGCCCAAAATGCATGGGCGAAGCCCTGACTGGAAACGGAGAGATTACTGCTGGGGCATCAGACCGAAAATATACAGGCACCTCAGGGGGAGGGGAGGCACCTCATCCAGATGAACGCACGATGCCACTGCTGCACGAGGGGGCTCCATGCCCATTGCTGTATCCTATGGAGTGCAAAGCCACAGTCTCACAAGTCTCTCCAGTGGGTGGTTTGCCCACTGCTTTATCCTGGGGAGTGCAAAGCCACAGTCTCTCAAGTCTCTCCAGTGGGTGGGTTGCCCACTGCTTGGTCCTGGGGAGTGCAAAGCCACAGTCTCTCAAGTTTCTCCAGTGGTTGGTTTGCCCACTGCTTTATCCTGGGGAGTGCAAAGTCACAGTCTCTCAAGTCTCTCCAGTGGGTGGGTTGCCCACTGCTTTTTCCTGGGGAGTGCAAAGCCACAGTCTCTCAAGTGGATGTCATTCTCCACTGGTTCTGGAGGGGGCCTGGTGCCCAGAGTACTTCATCCTGCCAAGGTCTGAGGTAGTGGATGTATTTCTCCACTGGTTCTGGAGGGGGCCTGGTTCCCAGAGTGCTCCAAGTGCAGTGTGTCCGGTACAGTTCCCTCACATGGGTGTGTGTGCCACAGGATTGCCGAGGTACAGGTAGCATGATACGCCATGGAGGCAGCTACATACCCCACACTGCTGCGGTTTCGCCTTCCACCTGCAGGTGCAAACAGTGATGGAGGTCATGCCTTGTGGAAGCTGCCCAGGGTCCAGGAACTCTCCTCCAGCCTCGGATGACTGACCACTGGGAATGGTAGCCATGTCCGCGGTGGTGCCACTGTCCAAGTACGTCGCGGGGCCGATGGCGGTGTCTGTGGCGGCGGTGCTGGCGGCGGTGCATGGGTCAGCACCTGCTGAGGGACACAGTAGGATGTCTCCTGCAGCCTTGGATGGCTGCCCACTGGGGAAGAGGCTGGGGACTGTCGCTGAGGCTGTAGACATGCCGGAGGCGGTGCAGGTGGTAGTTGTGGTGGCGGGGCAGCTAGCGGTGTTCGCCGTATAGGTTGATGTGGTCGTGGACAGAAGGTGTGACACTGGTCCCTCAGTCGGTGCCACCATGCCCTCTCCTGACCTGCTCTTCTGCTTTTGGCCCTTCCCCACCTTTGATGATGCCACAGTTGTCTTGCCACTATCCCCTTTTGTTTTTGCTGAGCCCTTGGTGGCTGGTAGTTTCGGCTTCATCCCCCTGGGATGTGGGCACCTTTTTCACCTTGGCAGGTGGCGGAATGTCCTTGCCCTCGCAACGTGGCACACTGGCAGCCCTGATGGGTGGCGCACTCGATGAGCCCACAGTTGCTGGCACCATTGTGCCTGGGGATTTGGTGGCTGAGGGGCTGGGACCTGGAAAGCCTGGCCCTAGGGGAAGGATGGGGGGAGGTGAGGGGAAGAGGTCAAGGGTTGCCAGAAAAAGCTTTTTAGACACACTGGGACGGGAAGATGGAGGGGGTTTGGGAGTGGAGGAAGAGGTAGTGGTTGTAGGAGGTGTACGTCTGCTGAATTTGGGTGAAGGTGCATGGGCCAGAGGCTGTTGTGAGGTGGATGGCTGTTGGGTGGGTGTGTGCCGGCGTTTGTGTACTTTGGGAGGAGGGCTCACAGACACACTGGGAGAGGACACTGGGGACGTGTGCATGGTAGTGTGGGTGGTGATTGCATGTGAGCCGTGTGTGGTGATGGGCGTGCTGGTGATGGAGGTAGTTGCTGAGGATGTAGTGCATGCAGGTGTGAGTGGAGACGAGACAGGGAGGGAGGAGGAGGACGTGGAGGAGGGGGACACAGTGGAGGCTGTGGATGTTGTTGTGTCTCCATGGGGATGGTGCTTGTGTGAGTGCCTGTGGGATGTGTTGTGCTTATGTTTGCCTGAGCCACTCTTGTGTGTTGATGTGTGTGCATGCTGGTCTGATGGTGTGCTTGGGATAGGCTGAGGTACAGGGGATTGGGTCTGGGTGGAGCAAGTTAGAGGGAGGAGGCTGGACACAGGGACAATGGCTGCCATCAGTGCTGAGGCCAGAACATGAAATGCTCTCTGTTGGGCCGCCGGCCCAGAATGAATGCCCTCCAGGTATGGTTTGTTTGTTGCAAATGCCTCTCAACACCCTGGATGGCATTCAAAATGGTAGATTGCCCAACAGTGAGGGATCTCAGGAGGTCAATAGCATCCTAAATGAGGGCAGCAGGGCTGACTGGGGCAGGGCCTGGGGCAAAGGAGATGCCCACCCTCCTGGGTGAGCGGGCATGGGACACAGGCTGAGAGGCTTCTGGGAGGGCGGTGCTGGTAGGGAGGGGTGGCGGCTGTACCTGTTGATGCGGTAGGCACAGAGGTGCCTGCCACCGCAAGGGAGCTCCCATCAGAGGAGGAGTCACTGTCACTGGTGTTTGCTCCTGTCCCCGCCGTGGAGCTCCCCTCGCCCTCTGTCCCACTGGTGGCTTCAGACTCCGTTGCTTCACCCTCCATGGCCAAGTGGGTTGCAGCTCCCTCCTGCTCCGGTGACAATGCTCCTCCGCCTGATGATGCTATTGCACACAAGAACAGGGAGACCACAAAAAGGGGAGGGGAAAGACAGAAGAAAAACATGTTCAGTGCATGCAACACCACTATTGTTGGAGGACACAACACACAGGGAGCAGCCCTCTGCATTACGCCATGCACTAACAGTTCCTAGAAATTTCACCTGACCATGAGGTACGAGGCCTAAGCCCAATTGCTGTACACCTGGAAGTCACCGGAGTCTGACTAGGTGTAGATGGCTCTTACCACTAGTGGGGTTGGGGTGCCACTTAGCCTGCCTCACAAGGGACCTTGCCTATCAAGTTCACCCTGGCCTAATGGAACCCACTGCATACCTCCCCCCTCCAAGACACCTCATAATGCACGTAGAGTCAGCTGAATGAAAGTGTACTCACCGCCTTGTGGCTGCTGTGATGCCCTCAAGCACCCATCCAACTCCAGATATGCCACCGCCAGGATCTGGGACATCAGGGTGGACCTGTCGACAATGGAAGAGAGACACATCATAATCACATACAGACTTGATCGTGCAATAATCCAGGAACTGTGTGCCCAGTTGGAGCCAGACCTGATGTCAGCTATCCGCCATCCCACAGGGATACCCCCCTCGTGCATGTCCTGTCTGTACTCCATTTCCTGGCCAGTGGGTCTTTTCAAACAATAGTGGCCATGGCATCAGGGATGTCCCAGCCAATGTTCTCTAACTTGTTGTCCAGAGTGTTGTCTGCCCTGCTGAAACACATATGCGCAGCTACATTGTTTTCCTTCAAGTGGAGGATTTGCCTACAGTGAAAGGTGGCTTCTATGCCCTGGGACATATCCCCAACATCATTGGTGCCATTATTGGTACACATGTGGCATTTGTCCCCCCCGCAAGAATGAACAGGTGTACAGAAACCGGAAGAGCTACCATTCGATGAATGTACAGATGGTGTGTTTGGCAGACCAGTACATCTCCCATTTGAATGCCAAGTATCCTGGCTCTGTGCACGACGCTTACATTTTGAGAAATAGCAGTATCCCTTATGTGATGGGGTAACTCCTGAGGCACTGTGTGTGGCTAATAGGTGAGCCCAAGGTCCCAATACAGTTGACATAGGTATCTGGGTATGGGGTTGTCCCTAAGGGTTAGTGTGTGTCTAACAGTTGTCCTTCAACATTTGCAGGTGACTCTGGTGACCCCAACCTGTCATGGCTACTGACCCCAGTGAGGAATCCCAGGACAAGGGCAGAGGAACGCTACAATGAGACACATGGGTGAACTAGGAGGATAATTGAACGCACCTTCGGCCTCCTGAAGGCCAGATTCCGGTGCCTCCATCTGACAGGTGGTTCCCTCCACTACTCACCGAAGAAGGTGTGCCAGATAATCGTGGCCTACTGTATGCTGCACAACCTGGCTTTGCAATGCCAGGTGCCTTTTCTGCAGGATGATGGGCCAGATGGTGGTCTTGTGGCAGCTGTGGAGCCTGTGGACAGTGAAGAAGAGGAGGCAGAAGAAGAACATGTAGACAACCGAAACAAAATCATCATGCAATACTTCCAGTGAGACACAGGTAAGAAGATGTCACTGCTTCCCACATCTCATACTATTGTTGGAGCTAGCATAAGTCACTCACTGTTTGGACACTGACTTGTCACTTTGACTTTCCATTTCACAGATCTGGGTCCCACTTTGTGCCCTCTGCTATGTTTACTCCTGGCCTACAGTTGTGTTACATTGGTATGTGAACAAGTAAATTGACATTGCTATATTCCACAGATGTTGCAATTACACATTTGTGAAAGCACAGACTGACTCCAGATTGTTTTGTGATTGAAGTGTGTTTATTCCTGTGCAAATAAGTGGAGGGGGTTGTAAAATGGGCTGGGGTGATGGTGGAGGTATGTCCATGGCAATGTCCAGTCTATTTGTTTCACAGGTACATTGTCCAATGGGGTATAGGAAGTGGAGCAATGGCAGTTTAAGGATGGGCAGGGTAACATAGTGGGACAGAAGGGTGACATTCAGGGGGGTCTTATTTCCTGGCGGGGGTCTTGGCAATGTTCTATGTCTTATTTCTGGATCTCAGGGACCATTTGTGGGGTGGTTCTCCATCTGCAGGGGGTGGGGTGCAGGTGTCCTGTTGTTCCTGTGGTGGTGCCTCCTGTCCACAAGCGCCGGCGGAGGTGGAGGGCTGTTCATCATCTAGGCTAGTGTCAGGGGCCCGTTGGTGTGCCACAGTGTCCCTCCTGGTATGCCAGCACCCCTGCAATGGTGACCAGGGTGGTGTTGATGGACTTCAATTCCTCCCTGATCCCCAAGTAGTGTTCCTCCTGCAGCCGCTGGGTCTCCTGAAACTTGGCCAGTACTGTACCTATGGTCTCCTGGGAATGGTGGTAAGCTCCCATGATGTTGGAGAGTGCCTTGTGGAGAGTGGGGTCCTTGGGCCTGTCCTCCCCCTGTCGCACAGCAGTCCTCCCAGCTTCCCTGTTATCCTGTGCCTCTGTCTCCTGAACCGTGTGCACACTGCCACTGCCCCCAGGTCCCTGATCGTCCTGTGTTAGTGGGGTTGCCCGGGTTCCCTGTAGTGGGGGACACACTGCTGATTGACGTGTCTTGGGGACAGTGGCATGGGTCCGCTGGGTGGGTGCTGTGCTGGTGTTTGCTGAGGGGGGATGCTCTGTGGTGGTTTGTGACTGTGTCAGGGGAACCGACTGTCATGAGGTCCCTGATGGGCCGGGCTGGTCATCTTGATCCAGGCGTGCAGAGCTGCTGTCATCACTGTGGGTCTCTTCTGTGGGGGGACTGGATATGTCTGGCACCTCCTGTCCGGTTACGTTGGGTATGGGTCCTGTTGGGGTATAAATGCATAGTTATTGTATCTGTGTGTGCCATCTTGTGCAATGGGTGAGTGACCCTCTACTCCGGTGCTTGCATTATTGGCTTGGTCCTTGTGTGATTGGTGATTTTGCGGCATGAGTGAGTCTCTGTACTGGACATGCTCTGGTGATGGGTGTCCATGCATTGGTGTTACATGCAGGGCTTGGTTTTGGGATGTGTGGGTTGTGTTAGTGGGGTATCGCTGGGTTATTGGAGTAAGGGTGGGGGTATGTGATGGCATGCAGGTGGGGTGTTGGGATAAAGTAGTAAAGATATGTCTTACCAGAGTCCAGTCCCCCTGCTACTCCTGCAAGGCCCTCAGGATGCATAATTGCCAGGACTTGCTCCTCCCATGTAGTTTGTTGTGAGGGGGGAGGTGAGGGTCCATCGCCAGTCCTCTGTACAGCAATCTGGTGTCTGAATACCACGGAACGTACCTTCCCCCGTAGGTCGTTCCACCTCTTCTGGATGTCATCCCGTGTTCTTGGATGCTGTCCCACTGCTTAACCCTGTCGCAATTCTGCGCCATAGCTCCATCTTCCTTGCAATGGAGGTGTGCTGCACCTGTGATCCGAATAGCTGTGGCTCTACCCAGACGATTTCCTCCACATGACCCTGAGCTTCTCCTCAGAGAACCTGGGGTGTCTTCGAGGTGCCATGATGTGGTGTGGGTGATGTGTGAGGTGGTGTCTGTTGTGATGTGTGAGGGGATGTGTTGGTGTGTGTTGTCTGAGGTGCGTGGATATTGTATAAGTGATGGTGTTGTGTGTCTGTGAATGCTGGTGTTGTTTTAGGTAGTCTCTCTCTCTGGCCTTCTTTCAAAATTTTGGTATTAAGGGTTTGTGGGTGATGTTGGTGTGTGCTTTATATTGGATTGGGTGTGTGGGTGTAGTGTGTGTGCGTGTATCAGGTGTGTGTATTTCAAATTGTCCAATGTGGTTGTGTTTTGTAAGTGTGTGTGTATTTTGAGCGCAGCGGTGTGTACCGCCAATGTAATACCTCTGTTGAAAGACAGCCGCGTTGAGTGGTGGGTCGTGATAGTGTGGGCATATTCCTGTTGGCATGACAGTGTCGGTTTTGGTATCACCAGTTCATCACTTACCTTTGGTGTGGCGGACTTGTGTGGGTGTCTGTATTGTGGCGGATTCCGAGTTGTGGGTCATAATACCTGTAGTGGTATTCCACGGCCGCAGCTGTATGTTGGCGGTCTTCTGCATGGCGGAAACCGTGATTTACCGCCAGGGTTGTAATGAGGGCCCTATTAATGTGTTTTATAAGTCCTAACAGTGAAAAACTGTTAAATTCAGTTTTCACTGTTGCAAGGCCTATCCCTCTCATAGGTTAACATGGTGGCTACCTTTAAATATGATTAAAGTGTAGATTCACTTTGGGAGCAGATAAACATGTGGAGTTTGGGGTGTCTGAGCTCACAATTTAAAAATGCATCTTTTAGTAAAGTTGATTTTAAGATTGTGTGTTTGAAAATGCCACTTTTAGAAAGTGGGCATTTTCTAGCTTAAACCATTTCTGTGACTCTGCCTGTTTGTGGATTCCCTGTCTGGGTCATTTTGACAGTTGGGCTGTTTGCACCTTTCTATAGACAGTGACACAAACGTAGCTAGGGTGTAGTCTGCATTTCCTGATGAGCCATCTGTGCTAGGAGGGAGGGGAGGAGTGGTCACTCACACCTGAAAGGGCAGTGCCTGCCTTCACACTATGCGGTCTCCAACACCCTGGTGTGTGTCTGGGGCCTGGCCTGGGCAAGACAGGATTTCAAAAGCAAGAGAGACATTTCTTTGAAGGAGGCCTAATTCAAAGGGCAAAATGGGTATAAGAAGGGCACCCAAAACCACAGACTTTAGAATACTTCTGGAAACCAAGAGGAACCTCTGCCTAGAGAAGAGCTGAAGAGCTAAGGAAGAAGAGCTGCCCTGCCTATGACTGTGCTTTGTGGAGCCCTCCTGCAGTTGCTGCTTCTGCCTGTGCTAGAGGACAAAGATTGGACTTTGTGTTGCCTTCCTTCTTGTGAAGAACTCTCCAAGGGCTTGATTTAGAGCTTGCCTCCTGTTGTTTGAAGTCTCAGGGACAGCAAAGACTTCTCTCTGCCATCACCTAGAGTCTCTGGAGAGACTCCTACTCTGCCAAGTGGTGCCCATCCAGTTCCTGTGACCCTGAAAGTAGTAGCTGGCAGCCCAAGAGTGAGAAATCCACTCACTGACCGCCATGCGGGGTAAAGATCGATGCAACTGTGATCAGCGGCTGAAAAATCAAGGCGCTGCCAGCTTAGTGGCTGAAAATCGATGCTTGCCGGCAACGTCATCAGAAGTTCGATGCCCGCAGCTGGAGAAATGATACACAGCATCCGTGACGGAGGCTGGTGAGATCGTAACCCGCGATGTGCCATTTTCGATCATCGTGCGGCAGGATTTCTGACGCAAACATCGCTGGGCATGCAAAAACGAGGCAAGGCCTGCCCAGACCCGAGAGTGCAGTCTGAATCGATGCATCACTCTCCTGCGGAGAGAAGAAACGACGCACGCCGACTCGACTGAATGAGAAACGATGCAAGGACTTGCTCGTGAGTGATATCGACGCAATGCAAGCCCTTTTTGGCGCACACTCGCCCGTGCTGGGTTATTTTTGACACACTCAGGTACATTTCCATGATAACAGCGTTAGTGTTGTGTTTAAAATTACATGAAGACTCTTTTTGATTTTTAATTGATAACTTGACATGTGTATTGTAGATTTTTGTCATTTTGGTCTTGTTTTGTTTAGATAAATATTTTCTATTTTTCAAAACCTTTGTTGTGTCATTTTGTAGTGTTTTCATTGAGTTACTGAGTGTGTTGGTGCAAATACTTTACACCTAGTGCTCTGAAGTTAAGCCTGCCTGCTTGTGCCAAGCTACCAAAGGGAAGAGGGGGGTTAGCTGAGGGTGATTCTCTCTTACCCTCACTAGAGTGAGGGGCCTTGCTTGGACGGGGGTAACCTGACTGCCAACCAGAGACCCCATTTCTTACATTGATGATCAGCGGTTGGGATTGGACTTGTATTTGTACTTGACATACAGTGATTAAGTGTACACTACTGTTTTCTGTTTTGAGTTCAGAACACTACGTGACCACATACTACTTGTCTAGTGATTTTGCTTTCTTCTCTCTTTGGGGCTTCCTTTTTGTTCTACTTCCATGTTGTTGCGCATCTCTTCAGTGACTTTTCTTTGAACTTCATTGCGAACTGTTTTCTGCCTTTGGAACTTTGCACCTGTGACCCTAGCGCCTTGAGACTTGAGTAGTGTGCTTTACAAATCCCTTATTGATTGATTGATTGATTGATCATGTTTCAATCTGGAGCTGCAACAGACGAAGCTATGTTTGAAGCAGAGAAACTGAACGAGTATTCAGTTGCTCAATTGAAACAGTTCCTTAAAGATCTTCTCTACGTCATTAAAAGCTCCACCAGGAAGGGGGAGCTGCGGAAGGCAGAGAGGACCTGGATGACAGTCAAGGAGTCTGGGGGGCACACAGAGGAGAAGGATATGGACGGGGAAGTGCAGAGGATACACAGTGGTGTAGTGGAGGTACCTGTTACACTTTTGGGGGGGTCTCCAGGAGGGGTAGTAGGGTGTCATCCAAGGGTCTGACTCCTGAAGAGTTACAGGACAGACAGGCAGAGATGGCTCACTAGTTGGAGTTAGAAGAGTGGAGAAGGAAAATAGAAGATAAGAGGAGGGACTTAGAGACAAAAAAATGGTTTTGGCTTATAAGCTAAAACTGAAAGAGCTGGAAGTCATGAGGGGTGAGTCCAGCTGGTATGGTGGCAGCAACAATTCTATATCCAGTGCTGCTGAAGAAGTGCAGATGCCCAGAGACGTGGTGCCCTACTTGAAGGAGGGAGTTGATACACATCAGGAGGTTCAGGGGTATGAGGTAGCTCCAGGGATGCACAGGGTCCCTGAGGTGGATTGGGGAACTGGCATGGGGAGCCATATTCCTACTGGTGGGAGGGACACTCTACTGACTCTAGGTGAGAGTGACAGGGAGAGGGGTTCCCCCTGGGGTATAAGTCCTGGTTATGGAGTGTGAAGACATCCCAGTAGAGTGTGGGTTGAGTGTCAGGGACAGTCAGGTACTGTCTCACCAGTCTCAGGAGGGTGATGTGGCGAACTTTTTCAAGGCTGAGTCACTGGGTGGTTGGGTGAAGGGTACTTTGGTTAATTCATGTGATGGGCTGAGTGATGTAATTGCTGGAGAGCATATGTCTAGTCCTTATTTTCCAGAGCTACGCCAACACCACATGGAGTGTGAGTTCTCTGACCTCAGGGAACTTGCACTGGAGGCAGACCTCTGGGTGAGTCCCAGACAGTCTGAAGAGGCAATTGGGGGTGCTCCTGAGAGGAGTGGTCTAGGTATTTCCAAACCAGGTGAGGTAGGGAAGGATTGCAATGTCCCAGGTAGGTCCCAGTGTAGTGGGATTGGTGAGGGACCCCATGTCCAGTCTCAGAGGAGAGGGAATGGGGATGGGCTGAGGCCCAGGGTTCCAGAAATCCAATCCCAGGTCATGGAGGGTTCCATGAGGGAACACCAGGAGGGGAGCCTAGCCTGTACGGTAGGGCCATCTGTTGAGGGAGACCCCACAGTGTCAGGAGAACTTGGTGGGGTGGCCGTAGCCAGCGTCCCACCAGTTCTGGTATCTGGCAGTACCACTCCTAGGGAGGAGGTGCAGAAGTCCAGACAGAGGGTTGAGAGTGGGTTGCGGACCCCAGTGGAGCACCTGTAGGGTCAGGGGTCAGCTCTGAGAGCAGAGCCCCCAGGAATGACCTTGGTGAGACTATTTCTGGGTTGGGGGGAATCCAGACTCTGTCAGTTGGGCAGGGGTCAGGAGACCTGCTCCAGCAAGGCTTTTGTGTGGCCCCTATGGATTGTGTGTCCTGGTGAGCCAGGCAGTGGTTCAACTGCAGGGTGGTGACTCTGGATTGGATGACCAGGTTCAGAGGGTAAACTTTGACCTGGTGGGGGTTCGGTGTGCCCCCCAGGAAGTCCTGGGTTGCCAGGCAGTGGTCCATTCTGAAGGTACAGAACCTGGACTGGAGGATCAGGTGCAGGGGGTAAACCCTGACCTGAAGGGGGGGGTTGCCCAATCACTCCACCTGTTGTGATTTGTAGGGGTACTCTTCCTGAGGGGGGTGCAGAAACCTGAGAGTAGGGGCAGGGGAGGGAGAGACTCACCCCTTACCCCGTGTAATCTAAGGGTACAGACCCTAGATTGGAAGGCCAGGTTCCAAGTGTCCCCCCCTGACCTGGAGGAAGGGGCCACTGCTAACAGTGCCCCTACCATGTTGTCTTCTAGGTGGGCATTCCAAGTTGGGGGGTGCAGGACCCCAGAAGGGAGGGTGGGGGAGGGAACCCTCACCCCTGGCCCAACCTTAAGGTACAGACCCCAGGGTGGAGGACCAGTTGCAGGTTAACATCCCTGCACTGGTGGAAGAATTGTGTAGGACTGCTTCTACAAGCATCAAGACAATTTTTGACTCTGGGGGTACCGCTCCTGGAGGGAGGGTACGGAGCCTCAGAGGGGAGGACCAGGGTCAGGTTGTCATCCCTGACCTGGTGGGAGGGAGAGTGGTCAAAGCGTGCCAGGCACCCAGGACTACCGCCCCCCACTCTCCACAGTCACAGTGGTTGGAGAGGCCTGAGGTCGGGCTCTCATCCCTGACAGTTGTCAGGGGTCAGTGTGGCTTGCTGTCCTGGTGGACAGAGTTGCCCCTGGAGGGGGGACGAGAGTCACACCCCAAGGGTGGAATGGGCCACACTACTGTGTTGGCCCTGGTGGTGCTATCCACCAGGATACATCTATGAGCAAAGTAAGGTTATGTGGTGCACAGATGGTATCTACAGGTGAGTAGAAGGGTTCCCCTTTGGTTAGCTTAGTGGGCCCTGAGAGTACGGACAGAGGAATCCAACTGGAGTCAGGAAGGTGCAGAACCGGAACATGCCCCTGCTGTTCTGGGCCTGGGTCCTTGTTCTGTTGCCCCAATCAGGGACGTACATCAAGGTATTGATTGTTCTCCCCTGGCTTTAGACTGGTAGGGGGTCGTGTTGGACTTTCTTCCTTATGCTGGGTCATCCCCAATCTTTTTTCCCTCCTGCCTTTTATTTTTCTGACCTGTTGCTGTTGGCTTTTGAACTAGGAGCACTTTACCACTGCTGACCAGAGCTAAAGTGCATATGCTATCTGTGTAAATTGTATTGTTGATTGGTTCCTCCAAGATTGGAATATTTGATTTAATCTCTAGTAAAGTGCACTAGAGGTGCCCAGAGCCTGTAAACCAAATTCTACTAGTAGGTCTGCAGCACTGGTGGTGCCACCCACAATATTAGCACTGTAAACATGGCTCAAACCTGCCACTGCAGTGTCTGTGTGTCTAGTTTTAAACTGTCAATTCCACTTGACAAGTGTACCCACTTGCCATGCCTAAACCTTCCCTTTTCTTACATGTAAGGCACCCCCAAAGTAGGCCCTAGGTAGCCCCAAGGGCAGGGTGCAGTGTATGGTTAAGGTAGGACATATAGTAATGTGTTTTATCTGTCCTGACAGTGAAATATTGCTAAATTAGTTTTGCTGCAAAGCCTGTCCCTCTCATAGGTTAACATGGGGGCTACTTTAAATCTGATTAAAGTGTAGATTCCCTTTGGGAGCGGATAGACATTAAGCATCCTTATGCAGTTGTTCAGCATTCTGACACAAGTGCATTCATCTTGCATTTTTTCCATAGTCAACAGTACAGCAACTCAGTGACAGGCATAAAATTTTCAGTCTGCTTTAGTTAATTACATTCATCACCCAGTGACAGGTAAACCGTTTGAAAAGTCTGCACCACCTTTGTGGCCATTTTCTCCAGTGACAGGCACACCATTTCAAGATTCCAGACATCTATCATATTTGCACCACTACCATTTTCTTTCTGTGTGTGACTATGGCCCTCATTATGAACACAGCGGTCCGTACCCCGCCGCTGGCAGTGGCAGTAAAAACCGCCAACAGAGGAGCAGTCTGGACCGCCAAATAATGAACCAAACGAAACACAGGCATCTAGAAAATGACCCACCGCCGGTAGAGGAGTGCTGACGACGACGGCAGAATCCGCCCACAGGCCGACGGAAAGGCCCAACCCGCCCATCAAATAATGAACCACCAGTCCGCAGCCAGTTCCGGGTCGGGAACCACCACCACGTAAAGCCAGGAGGAAATGAACCAAATCCAATTAAACACTCACCGGAGGCCCTCACTACGTGCCGAAGCAGACATGGATAGAGAGCTGCAGATCATGCCAGCCCTGCTCCTTGCCATATACCTCCACGACCGAGACCGCCGACGAAGGCGATGAGGGTAAGTACCGCAACCTATGAAACAACGGAGGAAAGGGCACAGTTACATACCCACCCACTCCACCCACCCAGCAACGCCCCCCAACCCTTCACAGCAGCACAAGTCATACACCCCACAGCAAGAGGTACTTACCCGACACAATGCAAAACCAACTTGACCATAGTACATACAAATGCCCCACACCCATACACAGTGAAATGAAAGACCAGGGTTCAACAGTGTGCCGCCAAAACACAGGCCACACAGAAATATTTTATTAAAGCTCACAGAGCCAACTACTTCAAACAGGGCCAATGGCCAGTCCGTACTGCTACAGGTGCCATGGGCCACAACGGACCCAACCTGACTCCCAAAAGTGCACGGTACTACACCTAATGGGGCAACAAAGGGGCATCCAGGCACCTCACGGAACGGGGGCAGGGAGTGGTAGGGGTGGGGATTTGCGACGGGGTTGGGCCTTGGACTTTCATTTGGAAGGTGGAGGGGGTGTGGGCTTGTCCTTTGAAGGTGGGGGGTGTTTTGAACGGGTGGAGCCAGATGTACTAGGCTCTGCCCGGGCCTTTTTTTCTCTGGGGAAGGGGCACGGGAATGTGAAGGGCGGACAGAGGTGGGCTGTGAAGTGGAAGGAGTGGAAAGAGCAAGGAGGTAAGCACGCTTAGGGACAAGACGGGGTGGGCCAGTGGGTTGGAAGAGGTCCGCACGGGAGAGGAAAAGTTTTTCGGAGCAATTGGGGCGGTCCTGGATGAGAGCGTGGGAGTGGAAGCAGAGGCAGTGGATGTATGTGGTGTAGGGGTGCGTGTAGTGGGTGCAGGTGACTGGACAGTATGCTGTGGTGTGGTGGATGTGTGATGGGTGGGTGTCTTGGTATGTTTGTGTGTTTTTGGAGGAGGGGGGTGGAAACAGTGGGAGAAGCCAGACAGCTAGTTATGGATGGATGTTGTGTGGGTGTCTGCAAGTCTGGTGAGTGTGCTGCATGTGTCAACTACAGTAGTTGTGGTGAGTGCAGGTGTGGTGTGTGGAGTGCATGTATGGATGTCTGCTATTGTGGTGAGTGCAGTAAGAGGAGCAGCAACAGTGACTGAAGGTGCAGTGAATGAGGGTCTGGATGTAGAGGGGACAGTCAGGGAGGCGGAAGACGTGGGCACACTGGGGGAAGTGGATGTTGTTATGTGTGCATGTGTCTGTTGGCTGTATGAATGCTTGTGGTGGGAGGTGTGGTGCTTGTGTTTAGAAGTGTGCTTCTTGTGTGTTGATTTGCTTGACTGCGTGTCTGAATGTGTGCTTTGGACGGGTGAAGGCAGTGGGGTGCTGGAAGGGGTAGAGAAGGTTGGAGGGGGACGGAATGGCCAGGGAAACTGGCTGCCATCCAAGAGGAGGCCAGAGCCTGAAATGATCTCCTTAGGGCAGACACAGCACCATAAATGCCATCCAGATAGGCATTTGTCTGCTGCACCTCTGATGCTAGCCCCTGGATGGCATTGACAATGGTTGTCTGCCCTACTGAGATGGTTCTCAGGAGGTCAATAGCCTCCTCTGTGAGGGCAGCAGGGCTGACTCGGGCAGGGGAGGAGGTGCCTGGGGCGAAGGAGATGCCCACCTTGCTGGGTGAGCGGGCACGGGCAACTCAGTGGGGAGCAGAAGGGAGGGCGGTGATGGAATGGGGGTGGCGGAAGATGTCACTGTAGTGGTGTGGCCACTAGGGTCCGCTACCGCCAGGGAGCCCCCATCGGAGGAGGTCTCGGAGTCACTATCTCCAGTGGTAGTGCCTCCCCCGTGGAACTCCCCTTTCCCTCCACCCACTGGTCCCCTTGGCGTCGGATGTCTCTGCCTCCGAGGATCCATGGGCCGCTGCTTCCCCACTTGCCGGTGCCTCAGCTCCCTTGCCAGATGTTGCTGCTGTACCAAACCAACACAAGAGAACAGGGATGGGGAGACAAAATAGGAGAGACACTTGTAAATAGCTGAACGGAAGTACATAGTAGCCAGACATACACCCACCCAGAAGACACACCCAACAGGCAGCACCGTTCACTATGGCCATGGCCATGCCCCTGACTATTGACCAGAATACTGATCTACACCCATCCCCTGGACTACCTAAGGAGGCGACATGTGGAAGACCTGACAAAGACACTCCTACACCCTTTGGGGACCATAAGGTACATGGACACAAGTTAGCGTCCCTGCCGCTAAGCAGCATGAACCCAAATGCACACACAGACATCCTTCCAGACTGAAGTTTGTGACATGAGTACTCACTCCCCTGTGACTGCTGTGCAGCCTTGAAGTGCCCATCCAGGTCTGGGTACACCACTGCCAGGATACGTCGCATGAGGGGGGTCAGTGCCCGACAGGCACCCCTTCCACATTGGGAGGACTTCCCCAGCTAGGCTTCACAGATCTTACGCACCCAGCAGCACAGGTGCTTCCACCTCTTTCTGCAGTGGGTGCTCCGCCGGTTGTAGACCCCCCGGGTCTGCACCTCTTTGGTGATAGGATGTCAAAGTGCCCCCTTCTGGTGGGCGCTGACCTAAAAGGGTGACACAGATATGGAACACAGAGGTCAGGCACTTGCAAGATAGGTACAGCTGGCTATTTGTCCGTTATGGGACAGACAGTACTCTCAGACTTACAGGCCATAAGCACGCAGCATGCCATGCACCACGGCCCATGCAGGCTCAGAGGTGCACACTTATGTCCATTCAACACCATCCATTACACCCAAACAAGGCCCCCTAAAGCCAGACTCACCTGTACCCCTGGCCGTCCGTAGAGGTTTGCGTACAGGGGCTGGACCCCGTCCACTAGCCTCTCCAGTTCCTCCTGGGTGAAGGCAGGGGCCCTTTCCCCTGCAACACGAGCCACATCCATGACCAGAGGCAGGCCACAGCAGTACACACAGTGGAGTACCTGTCCGCACGACATCAGGGAGTCAAGTGAATAATAGATGACGAAATTGCGTACGCACTGTGGCGGTGTGCGCCGTCACCACCGGCGGCGATCATGATATGCCAGGATTCCCCATTGGCATCCATGTTAACTAATGACGGTGCAAACGGCGGTAAACAGCGCCTTACGCTGTGACGTCAACCGCTAGCGGTGTGAGGTTACTTCCACAACGAAAGGCCTGGATTACAGTGGACAGACCTTTTGGCAGTAACTACGCATCTCAAAATAAAAACGTGCACAATGCAGGCCCTACTAGCCACATGAAGCACCTATGCATGTGACCATTCTGTAATATACCACACATGAAAAACACTGTTCCCTCATTGAGGTGTAGATGTAGATCTGTCAAGAAGCAGTTAATGTTGAGTCACTACAATGAAAAATGCAGTGCACAATTGATGACAAAGTGTGCCTATGTATGTGTGTTCATCACACCTTTTTTATGGCCCTCGTAGGTACCGACCCTTGTGGCGAGGAAGAGCACCATTGGTGTACAGACCACTTGTGGATATGAGGACCATGATGGAGCGTCAGATCATAATCAATTAAGACTCACACGTGCAACAATTCAGGAACTTTGTGCTTTACTGGATCATGCACTAACTCTGGGAAATCGTAATCAGCATGCCATCCCTACTGAAGTGTAGGTGCTCTCCGCACTCCATTTCCTGGCCACGGGCTCATTTCTAGTGACAGTGGGCATGGGTGCGGGATTTTCAGAGCCAATGTTCAGCATGGTACTGACAAGATTTCTAAATGCATTTGTACAACACCTGCAGTCCTATGTGAGGTTTCCCCAAAGTACTGACCTCCCTGCCATCAAGTCAGAATTCTATGCCTTTGCCAACCTACCCCATGTGATAGGTGCCATCGATGGCACCCACATACCGATCATCCCCCCAAGAGTGAGTGAACAGGCGTACAGAAACAGGAAGAACTTTCACTCCATGAACATCCAATTGGTATGTACTGCGGACCAGTACATCTCACATGTGAATGCCATGTTCCCAGGTTCAGTCCATGATTCCTTTCTGTTGAGGAACAGTAGTGTGCCACAGAGGATGGAACAACTCCAAGAGGACAGAGGGTGGATCATAGGTAACTGTGTCTCTGGTGCATGGATGGTGTCCCACTGCATTGACCCTGTTCACAATGGTCTGCCATAGCTCCATCTTCCTTGCGATGGGTGTGTGCTGCACCTCGGCCCGAATATTTGTGGCTCCTCCTTCAGGATCTCATCCACTATGGTCCTTAACTCCCTTTCTGTGAAGCGTGGATGTTTGGGGGGTGACATGGTGAGTGTGGTGAATGGTGTTGGGACTGGGAATGTGGTGAGGGTGCTCTTCTGTGGGTCTGGGTGCATCTTGTGTATGGTGGCGTTTGGTGTCTGCCTCTGGTGCTCTCCGTCTTCTCAGCCTGGTTTTATTGCAAAGGATTGTGAGGTATGTCTAGGGGTGTTTTACGGGGTTATGGATGGGTGTCAGGTGTGTGGGTTGCACGCTTATCCAATGTGTGCACTTCTTGCTGTTCAGTCCACTTGCAGCCCGTGGCGGTCGGAACCGCCAATGGTCGTCCGGCCTCCACTCTACGCCAAGGTGATTTGTGCATCATTATTTGGAGGGCGGGATGTCGGTGTGCCCAGCAGGGTGGGGGGGTCCGGGAGTCCCGCCGACAGGGTCATGGTGGGGAATGGTGGTCTGGTGATTTTTGGCGGGGTTGGGATTTTTTTTCATTATATGGCGGGTTTCCATTCACCGCCAACGGCGGACTTCTGTTCACTGCCGGCACGGCGGTCGGCAGTGTTTCCCGCCGTGTTCATAATGACCGCCTATATCTCTAATATTATTGCTCTCCAATTCAAACATTTTTGTGGTAGCATTGGAGTTGAATTTTACAAACACTCTGACAATTATATTTATTCAACTTCTAAACAGTTATCATATGTACTTTACTGTACTTTTTATACAAGTATGGCTGTAAGCAATATTCCTCAATTTGCACAATGAATGTCATTTTTGCAGAACCTAGGCAGACCACCTATCATATGAATACACTGGTTTCACAGCTTTGAAAATTACTTGGTTGCAATGAATTCCACTAATTTGGAACCGCAAAGAAAAATGGAAATTTTGTTTAGTCGCCTTAGTCACCAATGGCAACAAAGTTTTGATAACTTACCTGAAACTAATGCCCCTTCAGGTTTTGAAAGCTCATAGAACATTTACACAGAGGCTGTGGCTGGACTTTCAAACAAATTTTCAGAAAAGCCTAGTGTACTTCTTGAAAGGTTCGATTTTTTTAGATGGAAACAGTCTAATGAAGAATCTGCAGAAGAGTACATCTCGGGGTTGAGAAATCTTGCTGCACTATGCAATTTTGTTAACTCTCTTGATACATACATACAAGATCAATTTGTTTTCAGGTGTGTGCCAAAGAAAATGTGAGAAAGTTTACTAAGAGACCCCACGTTGTCTGAAGTAAAAGAACTTGCAAATTGGATAGAGAGGTCTATTGTTTCGAGCAATGTCTAATATACATGTTGACATGTCTATTGATGGTAACACATTATCTTCTGTTTCAACAAAGCACAGCGCTACAGAATTTACACACAAAAGGTTCAAATGTGTGCTGTAGATGTGGCTCAAAGTCTCATCTGATCCATAATGCTAACTGTCCTACGGATAACAAAAAATGTAATAAGTGGAATAAGGTAGGGCATTTTCAAGTGTTTTGTAGGAGTGCTAAAACCAGTATTAATGTGATCATTGTACACAGGAGTGAATAAAGCACTGACACAAAAGCTAAGGGACCATGGTGCATTGCTAACATTGGTAAAGTATCCCTAAGTATGATGACAGAATCTGAGGCACCGTATACAATTATATTTGACACTATGTACCGTGACAAATGGACCGAAATTCCATTCTTTGCCACTGATGTTAACCCAAAAAGCCTTCGGCTAGCAAGATATAGATATGCTAGGATATTTTATTGATACCCTTACTTGTTTAGAAAGGATGTTCGTCACTAAAATTTAGGTAGCTATCAAGGGTCATAACAATATTGAGTGGCAAGAGCTCGCAAGACTGGGTATTATGTTAATTCCCTGTGTTAACTAACTATTATATCTCATTTGTGAAATATGATGAAGAGTCTGTGTTTGATGAAATTATATTTACATTTCCAGATATTTTCATGGAGAATATTGGAAATATCATGAAATTTGAACATCACATTAAACTCGAACAATTTTCCATACCTACATTACACAAGGTTACACCTGTCCTAATGAGTGTCAGAGCCAAGTTGAATACGTTTTGTGCTGAAGGTGTCATCCAACCTACTGGATCCTCTGAATGGGTTAGTCCAGTAGTAATTGACATACATTACCCAAGGTGCATAAATTATTGGCAAATCTCAGGGGGTCTAAGGTCTATTTCTGGATCTTACATCTGCATATATCAGAATCCACGTGCTGCAGCATGCCAAGACCTCACACTTTCAACACACCATTTGGTGTTATAGGCTTCTTAGGATTCCCTTTGGCTTGGCTTCTGCAGCAAGCATTGTTTCAGAAGTTCATGGACAGCATTTTGTTGAAGATCCCAGGAGTACCAGCCTTCTAGGACGATGTACCTGCCTAACAGGATGATGTTATTATTTTTGAAAGAACTATCAGGTGTTATGTAAATTTCAAGAAATTGGCATTATGTTGAGGAAGGACAAATGTAAATTCTTAGTCAGACAACTGGACTATTTAGGTCATTTAATTTCTGACCAAGGGATGAAGCATAAAGTGGCAGTAGTCAAGGCCAATGTGCTTCAGTGACACTAATGAAGCATTTTTGAAGATTAAGGCTCTCATCACTTCTACACCCATTCTTTCAGCGTTTACATCTAGTAAGCATTGTGTTTTACTGGTAGATGCCAGCCAGATGGGCTTAGGAGCAGTTTTATCCAAATGGGTTGACAATCAAGAACTAACAATTGCTTGTGCTTCCCATACTCTCACTGGTGCAGAAACAAATTATAGCACCCATAGAACGGGAAGCATTGGCTTGTTCATAGGCCATTGAGAAATTTAGAACATTTTCATGGGGCACAAGATTTGAAATACACATGGACCACAAGCCATTGATATACATGCTTAATGGAAATGGTGTTGGAAAAGCACCAGCTAGGTTAGTGAGAATAATGTGCAAACTGCAAGAGTACAATTTTTCTATAAAGTACCTACCAGTTGGTAAGAGTGTCAGAGCTAATTGTCTTTCTCACATGCCCTTAAGACTTGATATAGCAGATGCACTAGTCAATGATGTAGAGTGTGTTGTAGCACTGATTGATGATACGTGCGCCAATTCAAAAAGGCCAGTATCGAAAAAAATGGTTGGAAGCTTTACAAACAGATGTGGTGCTAATCTCTGCATGCAAATTTGTTATAGAAGGATGGCCCAAAGAAAGAAATTTGGAATCCAGTTTAAAGACTTTTGCTCAAGTTGCCAGTGGATTGTCTGTTGTAGAAGGATTCCTGCTAAGACCTGATCTTTTTGTTCCACGTGTGATGGGGAGAAGAATGTTATTTGACATTGCACACAAGGGTCGCATAGGAATGACAGCTACTCTCCTCAATTTAAAACCAAAATATTGTGGACGGGTATGGATGCTCATGTGAATATGTTTTTGTGCAACATGCTTAGTATCGGACAAGCATTGGAAAACATCAGAAACTAAGTTACACTTGGTGCCTGTGCTAGATGGTCCTTGCTAGGTATCTCTTGATTTTGCTGGACCATTTGAGCTGTTGCCTAATCCAAGAAAATATTTGATTGTTCTGGTTGACTACTTCTCTAAACAGTACTATTTTGATTCCATGGCAGAAACCATAAATCATCAACAAATCCAGTTATTTCATCCTTGAGTAAACGTTTTAAGATAGAAGGATGTCCCAGAGAATTAATAACAGACATTGGTACACATTTCAATTCGCAAAAGATGGGGAGGTTTGTTGACAATCATAATATTCAGCACAAAAAATTGCTTTATACTCGCCTAACTCTAATGGTTTGGTTGAGCGTGTTAACACATTTTTAAAGAAGGGAGTTCAGACAAACTTGTCTTCTGGGGTGCAAATTGAGAACTTTCTAAGGAAGAAAACATGGAACTATTTAATATCTCAACACAGTGTGATAGAAGTTTCTCCTTTTAAATTACTTTGCAACAGATCACTGAGATCTAATTTGAGCACTGACTGGTTCCAAGACTTGACAGGACTGAACAGTCATGGTGACTTAAAAATATGGCACAGAATGAACAAAGAGCAATAGAAAACTATTTTCATAGTAAACATCAAACTAAACTGGTTGACTTCAAAATAGGTGATTGGGTTATTATTAAGAAACCTAACACAGTTAAAAAAGAAGAATCTATGTTTTTCTTATCCTTTAGAATTTCCAAGGTTTCAAATGGTGCTGTATTGGTGGAAGCTAAAGGACGGTGTAGTAAAAGGAGTTTAGTAAGAACTTCACCTGAACAAGCCAACAAAAATTCAAGAGGTTAAAGGGAAAGGTGACACAACATTCTTTGAAAGTGAAAATTAAGCTGTATGGTTTCATGAGAACATGAATTCTTAGAGTACAGATTTAAAAAAGGAGCTCTCCTCAGTGTTCTATACCTGATTCAAGGGAGTCTTGTGAGAGTTTCCACATATTTGCTGATTCTAGTCCAGAGTCCATTTCAAATCCTGTCTCTGAATCTACCAGTGTAGAAGAAGTTGTAAATTCCGAGGCTTGTTCTTCACACAATGTAAACAGTAGAGAATCTTGAAATGTTTCTATTCCCACAAGATATGAAGATTATTATTTACAATAACTGTGCTTACATGTTGTGTTTATTGTATTTATTTTATATTTTTTGTTTGAATACAGGGAGGGTGATGCGGTATGTATTCATGTTTAAATGGTTGTGGTTGTTACACTGCGTCACGAGATACACAGACCAGGTTTATAAGACTAGATTGTATATGTTCAAAGGATGTTTCATGTTCTGGGTTCTTGTTGCTGCTTGTCAATCAACAGAATACTGGTAATTTTCTGCTGGCAGTGGAGCAGAGCCCCATCCATGGCTCTTAACCTGAGACAATTAAATAAAGTCTCCAACTAATTCCATTGCCTGTCTTTGTCTGATTTATTATCTTGAACTTTCTGGCTTAACATGCCTTTAGGGAGTGTGAGCTCATAACAATGTCTCAGCTTCTCATTTTTGTTGTCTGCAGCAAAACACTTTTGATGCAATATTTTTACATCAGTAAGGGGTGAATGTATGAAGTTTCGGTGCAGGGCATCGCAGCAAGTCATCTTGCTGTACTGCCCTGTGTCAAAAGCAATGGTCAGGAATGGACCGTATCTAAGCGATATGGCACATTCCTGTCCCTCCTAACTGTGCTAGCACTGTGTTTGGCTGCCTGCCACCAACGCAGGCACCCTTGCACAATGGTGCAAGGGTGTCTGCGTTGTCAACAGGATTGTTTTTATGCAGGAAGGGGCTCATTCTTGCACAAAAGCAGAATGCAGCACACATAGAAAGAGGAAAAAAAGAGGATGAAATTAATTTATTTCTACTTGTTGCGCCTCTTCTGGGGATGCATAAGATTTTGGCACATCTGCAGGTTGGCAGGCTTTCATAAATCTAGGGATGCATCAAAATCCATGGGTATTGCATGGGAAAACCCACAACAATGCCTATGGAATGCCTACCTGGTGCAGAGTAAGGTAATGCAGAGACTTGTGCTCCCCTTACTCCGCATCAATGAGGCCATTTAAAGCCACCCAGAGTAGCTTTGCATGGCCTCATAAATATGGTTGAGAGGTCTGCGCCATGGCTGCATAACTAAAAGTGACACAATGGTGTTAGAAGCCTCTCATAAATATGCCCCCAAGTTCCAAAGTAAGCCACCAAATATTGTTCTGAGTCACAGGCACAACAGAGTGGTTTGACATAACACCAGGGCACACGTTGGGGGTACACTCTGGTAGACGGCATCCAACCTCTATTTTCACAAGGTGGAAACTGTCTACCCTGCCAAGACGTTAGGCCCCACTGTAATGTGCTGAAATTGTCCCGGTGCAATTGTCAGACATAGGGACACATTCAGCAGGATCTGCATATAGTCTGCTTTCGTTCCAAGCAGCAATGTGCAGGCGGCAAGGGGGCTCCATTATTTAAAATTTCAGCTGGGCCCAAAATAAAGTCCAATTTGAAGGGACCATCAGTCCTTATTTTGTTAGAGTAACTTTGGCTGGGATCTATATGGAGCCTCACACCTAGATACACATGCAGTAGTGCGCAAACAAAGGATCACACTTATTATTACTTCACAAGTACTTATGAGGGGCATGGTTTTGACTGTGTTCAGTCCCTGTGTTGGTCTGTTCCAGCATTTACACAAATAACTTAAATACCACTATTTGTTTCATTTCTTTTATAGTGCTACTCATCGCAATGCAGGGTGTCAGAGCTCTTTACATCGCATGTCCACATTATACATTGACAATACATTGTATAAGTGTGTGAATCAATGTACAGGATATGTTACATATGACAGTGAGGGTTACAAAGTGTGGGGGTCATATGTCCTTCACAACTCACTCTATTAGCATTATTACAAGTGATGAACTACAAGTAAAAATCTCTCTTTTCTGTGTGAAAACCAGTAATCCATGTACCTATGCACATAAAACAAAAATCAGCCATCTGCCTCTTTAAAAGCATGTTGTGCTTTTCAGGAGGCACATTAACCCTGTAGGAAATTGAGTTGAATTGCGGGGGAGGAACCCTACTCAAATAGAAACTACTATTCCTGAAGTCACAGGCAAGCTCCAAAGTAACTTGTGCTTGACCTTCTGGTGGCTTGGCACAAAAGTAGTCAATCTTAACTTAGAGGCAATGTGTAAAGTATTTATGAAGCACCTAAAACAGTAATAAAGAAAATCAAAACACAATAAAAATCCCACACCAATTTAGAAACATAGAGTAAAATGTAACAAATTATTTGACAATAAAACAGCAAAAATCCAATCAGTAGAACCAAAGATATGCACTTTTAAAGATTTAACTGAAAATAGTGCCTAAAAGCATAAAACACCAGCTGTTGTTATCTGGTCACTCTTGACCAGGACAAAGTCAAAAGTTCAGGCCAACTGTTAAAGAGAGTGGACCGGATACAGGGACCCAGACGTACCCTAAATCTGGGGTGCAGAGTGTTGCGAGGTCCTTGTTGTGGATGTGTCATGCAGCAGCAGTTCCAATTGGCTGCGGGCTATGATGCAAGTCCTGCATTGAAGGTGCGCCCTGAAATGGCCATTCCGGTTAGATGCGGGGGTGTGATGTGAATGCGTCACGGAGCAGCAGTTCTCAAGAGCTGTGAGAATACCAAGCGTGATTCTGCATTGAAGAGGCATCATGCACTGGTGGTTACAAAGACCTGGAGATTCCAATCAGGGGCTGCAAGGTAATGCATTGTGCTACTTTGGTTCTGCATGGACAACAGGAGGGCTGACAGAGCACCTACAGATCTACTTCTAAAAGACCAGGATTGTGAAGGAACCTGCTGGGGGGCAGGACGCACAGCAGACAGAGTCCAGGTGCTGAGTTCATGGTGGTTGGAGGCTTTTCTGTCCCTGAGGCTCTGATCAGGAGGCCAGCCAACTAGTCTTTGTGGTAACTCTGGTGGTCCTGTGTTCAAGATGTAGGTCCAGTCCTTCCCACTCCTGCAGCATGACAAATGGGCAGCAGAGCAGCAGGTCAGCAGAGTAGCAGTAATTCTTGCAGCAGATCAGCACAGCAGACCTTCTGAGTCATCCACAGCACAGGTCGAGAGATGTACTGAAGAGTTGGGTCTGAGCATCTAATATTTACACTTTATGCCAGCTTTGCAGTAGGAGAAGGTTCTGGAGGTTTACATCCCCAGACATGTTTGGAACTCCCTGCTTCGCTGCCCTGGCACCAGCTTGTCTGGGGACCTATAAGACTAGTGTCAACCCCCTTGTATGCTGTGGCAGAGGCTTTGTGACACCTCCATCTCTCTATTAATCATAAAAGGCCCATCCTTACAGGACTGATTCCCCCTTTGTCCCACTGTCTGGGAGCAATACACAAAGACCATCTGCCAGCTACAGCAAATCATGTGACCCAAGATACAGGCTGCACGCACCAAGTGGTCGGCCCAATAAAATGCAAACTTTCTAAAAGTCAATTTTTCAGAACTGAATCCAACTTAACCATAAAAGAGGGTTTTAAATCCTAATTCTTTAGACATGAAACTCAACATTCCTACTTGCTCCATGTTGAAAATTACCACTTATTAAATGTAATAAGGTAACCCAAAGTTATCCTGTGGGAGAGGTAGGCCTTGCTGCAGTGAAAAACAAATGTAAGAGTTTTTCCCTACCAAAACATGCAAATCTTAAAAAGTACATGCCCAATGTTTTAAATACAATGCACCTTGCCGTTGGTGCTGTTAAGGACCTACCCAATAGTGGGATTTATCTGTAGTAAAAAAGGAAGGCTTTGGCCTGACAAAATATCAATTTTGCAGGTGTACACAGCAGTTTAATACTTCACACATAAGCTGCAAAGGCAGGCCTGAGACACATTTAAAGGACTACTTAAGTGGGTGGCAGAAAGAGTGCTGTAAGCTCATTAGTAGCATTTAACTTACAGGCCCTCGGTACATGTAGTACCACTTTGCTAAGAACGTCTAAGTAAATTAAACATGCCAATTAGGTGTAGGCCATTCTTACATTGTTTAAAGGAAAGAGCACAAGCACGTTAGCACTGTTTGGCAGAGCACAGAGTCCTAAAAGTCAATATAAAACGACCCTGCAGAAAGGGCTAGGTCCAACAAACCCTCTATGCTGCTTTGATTTAAAACTGGGATTAGACAAAGCTCAGATCTCTCCAGCAATATAGGTTACCCTCCAGAGTTATCTCTTCATTATTATTTTCCCTGAGATTTACTGGACACACAAAGATCTCAGGAGCAGGTGCCCTAATCCCATAACATAATATAAAATGCAGGCGTTGCAACCAACTAAGCAGTGCATATTTACAGCCGCATTTCTCTCTATTGCAAATATGCTTGTGACAGAGTTAAAAAAAAATAAGACACATATTTATTAAAGAGTTGTGTACCTCTTCCACAGCACAAATGGGTGCAATGGTGACGCAATTCTTAAGGCAGATTTATCAAGCCAAGCAAGGCCATCTTGCCTGGCCTTGGCTGGCTTGATAAATCTAGAGTAACGCAATGCAGCACAAATTGGTGCATTGTTTTACTCTACACAGGGGAGGCGGTCCATGGGTAGAGTGTGGGTGTTCCAATGCATCCACCCAAAGACTTGGGCACCTTCGCAGATTTACCATTACTTTATTTCACCTCCTTACTTCCTTTTTCTATGCATTTTGCAGCACACATAGAAAGAGGAATATGCTTCATGGAGTTGTTTATGTGCAGGAAGGTGCCCCTTCCTGCACAAAAACAATCCTTCTTACAACATAGACACCTTTGCACCATGGGTGCAAGGGTGTCTGCAGTGGCACCAGGCAGAACATTGTCCACCAGGACTGGGAAATAACAAGAATGCGTAGTACAAAGCTACGTAAAGAGCACTCCTGCCCTTTACCTATCATGCAATGCAGCAAGGTGACTCGCTGTGCTACTCAGCATAATATTTTGATAAACATGCCCCTAAATGTATAAGTTGGGGTCTAGGTTTTGTGTTGGGGTTGCCTCACTACTTTGCCACAATCTCTATGCAAAATCTACTTTCTTACATTTCGCAATGTGCTCAAATGTACTCATGATAGATAAATGTGTGCATGAGATCTTAAGATCTGATGTCTCTTCTTGTGGTGTCAATTCCTGTGAAGTCATGGGTTGTGATACCACTTCCTGCGATGTCACGTACCAGGAGGTCACTTACATACTGCCCAACACACACAGCTCATATTAATGTGATCCATGTTATAGCTTCTGATGTGCTTTCTTAATTAAGTAAATTCAGTGGATAACAAAAGGACAGAAGCAAAAACAGAACATTTACAAACACCAACTGAACGGTGATCAGCTCAGCTATTTAGAGGATGCCACAGCACCTGGAGGCAAGTGAGGTAAATGCATCCACAATATGTACCTTGTACATCCACTTACTATTAAATCGTTTTATGGGAGTTCAGATTAGCAGCATTACTTATTAAAGAAGGGGGTATACCCCTGATAGCCACTAGATGTCAGACCTAACATTGATGGCAAAGGTAATGGGGATTGGCATGGATAAGTGAACAGTGTTGGTTTGTATAGGTGATTATTTCAAGAGCGCACTCTACGTGTGCGCGTTGACAAGAAATAAACCCCGCTTAGAGTAGTACATTAAATTAATTCTCAAGTCACATGTGTTGAAGCAACGGAGGCGGGGTAGATAAATTAGTAAACCAATTTTCTTTTCAGTCCATTAATTCTATGTTTATGCAAAGGGATATTTGCTTTTCTTCTGAAGAATACATTTAATAATGATCATAACCGCAATCACTTATTCACATCAAACATTTCACAAATGAAAAAATGTAAAACACCGATATTCGATCTTTCATTCTGCATGTTAATTGTTTCGATTAGTCAGGTTCTAATCTTACATTAAACTAAAGGTACCTGTGTCTGCTAGTGGCGTTTATAAAAGATAGACACACATTAATCCTTGAAAAAAAGTAACAAGAACAGTGTGACAGAACCGAAAACAGTGCAAGCTTCTCTTCACAAAGTTCTGCATTGTCAATGATAGATATGGTCGAATTATTTCTGATAACAGAAGTGACGATGTTTCTAGTGGAAGTGATTTTAGAAATACACTACAAACAATATAACCTTCCTCGGTATTTAATTCCAACATGGAGTCACACTTCCCAATGAGTTTCAAGTTAAGAGCTTTGCATTTCTAAATCACCTTATCAAGAATTACACTCTGAATTATGAATGCAGGGGAAATGAATCCATGTGATACTGCGTTTTGTCAGCACAAATTAACATCAGATCACGCAGAACATTTGGCATCATCTGTTTCACACAATTAGTGTAGTTAATATCCTCATTTAAATTATTGCACTAAATCAGGTGCAGAAAGTCTCCAGGGCAAATCATATATGTACCATTGTCGGGCCAGGTTTTTTTTTTTACCAGATTCAGTTATGAGATGTGAGGGGGGATATGATGAACGCATCCGTGCAGGGCAGTGCAGGCCTTGACTTTTTGTCACTGAACTGTGATTGCACTGACTAAAGTGCATTTCACTTAGAATTTCTGAAGTTCGCATAGCTTGGAAACAGAGAGGAGCAACCTTTATTCACTCTTTCTACACTGCGCTGTATGCAGTTTATGAATTTATTCCTAGTCAAATGTATGCACTGCTTTAAATGGGGACAGTCGTTCAAGAGCCAGCCCAAAAATAGGATCTCCCTCAGAGATGGGCCAGAGCAAATGGGCCATATCTTGGTTCCTTGGCACAAGCACCAACCCCTCACCATCAGTATCCCCAGGCAGTGCTATAGAGTACCCCAAAGCAGTAGGAATGATTAATTCAGGCCCTATCTCTGTCCCAACACCAAACCTTTAGCACTTGATTGGGGTAAAATTTAAAGCCAGATCAATCTAGAATTCACCTGAGTTTTTGGTGTCCAGTGCCAAGGTATTTACTTGCTTCATGGTCAGCTACGAGTTCACCCCCTCCGCAGGCCACAATGGTTCACAGACCATCTGTGCCACCTCCACATGGTTGACTTGTTCTTTTGCCAAAAAATGTTGTACCACGAAAAAATAGCAAGGACTCAGAAACCAACTCATTGCCCTGCATGGATAAATGAACAACATCCGTATTAAAACAAGGCTCACCTCTGACACAACCGTGGGGAATTGCATTTGGGAGAGCTTTTTTAATTATTTAAATATTAAATATTGGGCCAGATTTAAGAGGTCCTAGCGCCATTTAACAACTCATTAGTGTCATTGTTTTACGCTAATGTGCGGTTAGATGGCCAAAAACACAGCACCATATTTACAAAGTGGCACAATGCATGCATTGCCCCATTTTGTAACCCCTTGCACTATATTATGCCTGGGCTAGGCATAATGTATGCAAGGGGGCGTTCCCCCGTTAGGAGGGGCCACAAAATGGTGCAACAAAATCTAGAAGATTTCTTTGCATAATTTTTTCCATCATTTTGGCGCTACCCCTAGACAGTACATCAATAGAGTCAGAAATTCTGACGGTATTGCCCCCTAACTTGCACCATGGTGCGTCGTATTTTAAATATGGCACACACATGGTGGCGGTAGGGGGCGCACAAGGAGTCACAATAAAAGTGGTGCTACATGCAATGTAAATTAAGGGGCATATTTATACTCCGTTTGCGCCGGAATTGCGTCGTTCTTTTTGACGCAATTTCGACGCAAAACTAACTCCATATTTATACTTTGGCGTTAGACGCGTCTAGCGCCAAAGTCCATGGAGTTAGCGTCATTTTTTAGCGTGGACACCTACTTTGCGTTAATTATATGCAAGGTAGGCGTTCCCGTCTAAAAAATCGACTCCGAGGCATGTGCGTCGGATTTATACTCCCGGGCAAAAATCACGCCCGGGAGTGGGCGGGTCAAAAAAAATGACGTACGGCCGCTTTTGCGTCGTTTTTTAGCGCCTGCAAAAGGCAGGCGTTAAGGGACCTGTGGGCTCTGAAGGAGCCCAGAGGTGCCCTCCCATGCCCCCAGGGACCCCCCTGTCACCCTTGCCCACCCCAGGAGGACACCCAAGGCTGGAGGGACCCATCCCAGGGACATTAAGGTAAGTTCAGGTAAGTTTTTTTTTTTTTTTTTTTGTGGCATAGGGGGTCTTGATTTGTGCCCCCCTACATGCCACTATGCCCAATGACCATGCCCAGGGGACAGAAGTCCCCTGGGCATGGCCATTGGGCAAGGGGGCATGACTCCTGTCTTTGTTAAGACAGGAGTCATTTCTATGGGGGTTGGGAGTGAAAAAAAAATGGCGCAAATCGGGTTGAGGCGAAAAAATTGCCTCAACCTGACTTGCCCCATTTCTTGACGCCCAAGCCCCATATCCCCCTACGCCGGCGCTGCCTGGTGTACGTTGTTTTTTTTAACGCACACCAGACGGCGCCGGCGGCTAACGCCGGCTAACGTCATTCAATAAATACGGCGCCCGCATGGTGCTTCAGAATGGCGTTAGCCGGCGCTAATTTTTTTGACGCAAAACTGCGTTAGCGCAGTTTTGCGTCAAAAAGTATAAATATGGGCCTAAATGTTTAAATGTATTAAACTATTGAGCACATACTTGAGTTGTTTGTCGTTTTTGACCCAGGTCAGCAATGTATTATGAATAATTGTTGATTCTGTGAGAAACACTGAACAATAGTCCTGTGTAGAAAAATATAATTTTTTTTAACCTGCACACACTCATTAGTTCATTAAATGAAAAAAATGTTTAGTTTGGATTCACAAAATCTGGTTCTTAATGAGTAAGTTGGATAGAAAAGGAATATGGAAAAGGCAATGTGATGTGGAAGTATGCACCAAACTAACCATGATATTTTTTCTCTTCCATTCTCTACATCTGTGTGAACCAGTATTCAGTAGATAGTTTAATTGCAATGTTAGAACATGATCAATAAAACGTTTTTTAACACATAGAGTAGTCGATGGAAGCTATCCTTTTCCCATGAAGACATTGAAACATGATTGGCTGAACTGCTGGTGGAGACGAAGAAAGAAGTTAAAAGTTATGTTGCTTGTTTGTTATAAAATGTGTGTTCCTAGAGTAGAGATTTCTTTTTAGCTGAGAGGTTCTTTTTAGCTCCTTTAAGGGTTTTCAGATTTCTAACTGGACATCTAGCAGATATTTCAGGCACTCACTTTAAGATCATTTAAACTTGACACTTAGATTAATTCTGAAATTCTTTGCCTAAAACTCATTTTGCTTTGCAAACTTTACTGAGTTGCTTAAGGCATTGGGTATGGTGCCTCCAGCACAACCAGCTACCTCTGATAATGTGCATGAAAAGTCCACACATGTTAGGACCCTGACATTTAACACGCTGAATCACATTGCTCACAACATATTGATGGGCTGGTCATGCTGAACAGCTGCAAGATTAAGCAACACAGGGGCTATGATGTTCCAAGATGCAGTGGGAACTTTACAGGCCAACCTTTGTACAAATGTTGTAATGACACCTGCCAGAACATGACTCCTGAGATATGATCTCACTCAGCACACCAAGGTTGCCCTGTTGACAGTATCATAACACGTCGGCAGTGACAGGGTGGGACCATCCCCATGTATGTTCTCATGTCCTCATCAACTTTACTCATATTCATCTCCAAAGGTTACTCAGTAGATACAGGAATAGCCGCCACTGACTCATGAGACCTGGACGTAACTGTGACAACATAGACCCCTAAAAATATACAGGATCAACATTGGACCACACACATGAACCAGACACCTCTGTGCAATTGAGCACTGGAAATATGTGGCCATGTGCTGCCTCGTCTGCTGGTCCACCACTGCCACTGGAGAGTTGTGGCTCAGTCATATGACCACAACTGTGGCGTGATATAACAGCTGGGGGTCACCTTTGGCTGTCTGTGCCAATAACATGGTAGCTACTTAGTCTGTACATTTGCCAGATTCACTGTGAGTTCACCAACAAGTGCCTAGGAAGCAGTTACCAAATTTCCAGGACATGGGATGGGCAACTTTTGGACCATTGACATGAACAAGCGTCTGCCATCTATCCAGTGCATGCTTTGTCATTTATGGTGTCTACGTTACCCAAAATCTTGGAAGTGCCCACAACAGATGTTGCTACATGTATGACTAGCACATGTCCTCTCTCATTTACACACTGACTTGCATCTAAGGTTTGGACACATTGACTTCACATTCATACAAACATATTTTCAAAAATGCATCTTGTGATGCACACACACTGGGTCGACAACTACATTAGTAGCCAATGCACACACATTGAGACATAGGCATTGAGGTATTGCACTTATGTGCGTCACCTGGCTTTCCTCTCCTGATGCCAAACATGCCCAATTTGTGCAATACATATATGTAGGCCACACATATGGCCTTCTAGTGCGTCAGCCAAGTGTGAGAATCCATTTAAGGAAGTAGCGGATCATTGTCCGCAGCAGTATGATGTCTCACATGTGACCATACACCGTCAACGCCAAAGTGGGTGCAATCAGCCTATCTCATTTGTGTCAAAAATGTTACATTACATTAAAATGGCAAAATTACCCAAACCCAGTTACTGCCCTGAAATTTTGATGCATACATGTCAAAAAATTACGCAAAAGCGTCGAAAAATGACACTCATGCCCGGAAAACGATGCACTATGCCCTTAAAATTGGTTAAGTGTTAGACTATGTCCAAATATATGGATGCCGCCTCATTTTTACTCCTGTGTGTAAAAAAAAAAGACGCACATACTGTATGCGTCAAAAATTATGACGCATAACGATAAGAAATGGCAGCCATTTTATGCAGGAAGTGATGTAATAGGATATCATGTTTACAGATTATGTACAGTGGGGGTACTTTTACTTTCACTTTGCAGTCTGTGATTCTTCTAGACTGTGTGGCTGTGTTCTGAGTTTTGTCCAGTGAAATTGTGCTTTTGTCTCCTGTGTGCTCCATTACTTGTTAGTTTGTTATCTAAAATTGTTGTTGTATACTGTCTGAGTGTTTATTGTGTACTATTGTCCAGTATTGTATTGTCTTTGTTGTTTGTGGGAGTCTGTTGTGGGTAGTGCTAGTTTGGGGTTAGTTGGGCTCTTTTAGTTGTTAAGTTTACTTTTTTCTTATTCTACTTTCCCCCTTTTCTCCTTTGCTCTTCTTTATCCCCTATTCCCTTTTTTTGGTGCTAAGATGTTGGGTAGGCCATGTCTTGGCAAGATGGGTGAGGAGGAGCTTGGGGGGTTTATATGGCTGGTGTGCCATATTATCCCACTTATGATTGAGGCAGGAGGGTGGGTGATACAGGGGTATCACACCGAGGCACATAGAATCCGGTGGGGAAAGGTCCTGCATCACTTGCAACGTGTGTATCGGAGCCAGAGGAATGACCACCAGCTGAAGCACCGCTGGGCTGACCTCATCTCCAGGGAGCAAGATCTGCTGGACCACCTGGGAATAGTGATTGGTGGCCCTGTTGGTGAGTACAAATCATGTAAATGTGCACGATTAATAGCTCTGTAGTGACATCAGATGATTTGTACAATATCTGCCGGCTATGTTGTTGAGTGTATGGAATGTTTTGGCAACATACAGGGTCATTGATGGACTATGTGAAGGACCACAATTGCTAGCTGTCAGGAAGCAAGTGCTCTGCAAACTTACTGAATACTTTTACTTAATGTAAGTTGGTGCCGCCTTTGTTTCAGACAGCAACACAAATTAGGAGCCAATCATGTCTATATAAGTCACATTTGCCAGTGAGGTATAGATTTTCCAAAATATTACCGACCTTTGTTGATGCAACAGCTAGACTGTGTTTAGAAACACTACATGATGCAGAAAATGAGTGCAGGCTTCACGTCAATGGATAATAGCAATGTGGCCCAAACATATGTCTCATGTGTGTCTGGTGAGTGTGTAAGGAAAGCGTTCACAGAAGTTCTATGAATGTTAGCGATTATTGTGGTCCTTCATCTTTTTGGATCCATGTCAGATCTGGATTTGGAAACCTAGGGAAAAAGTGCAAGGTGCCCTCAGCTAACATCTTACACTGGTATTTGGTGTTTGGTGTTTGGTGTTCATATCTCTATGGTTGGTGCAAATAATCATAGCTGGGCCACATCAAATGAAGAAACTGTAACAACATGAGGGCTTACAAATGTCCCTGCCCCTCTGTACATTGTACCTATGTGTCATACATTTGTCATGGCCACAATGGCTGTTTGACTGGTAATGCACTCCTCAAGGAAACAGGATTTGGATGTCTCTCTTGATGCACATGATGAGACAAATACACTCCATTGTTATGTCTGCTCACTAATGAAGGAGCATGTTTGCCACAACATGATAGTTAGGGCCACTGCATGTGTGCAGATATGTGTGTAAATGTCACAGTAGACCCATGATATGTACATGTTAGCCGTGCTATATCGGATGAAGTATCATCATGGCTGAGTGGCTTTACTTACTAATGTAATCTTACACATAGTTTTTGTCTTTGGAATTGTTGGTCAGTGCACAGATTTTGAGCACATTTCTTCCTTCCATGCCTTACAGGTCGACCTGCACCCTACACTGTGGGTGAGGTGGCTTCATTCGAGGACCCCAACAACTCCAGTAAGTGTTGATATGTCTGTTATGTGTTGTGTTTGCTGGTGATGTGTGATGGGCTCCTGTGTGTTGAACAAATAGCAAGGTGTGATGCGCTGGCCCATCATTTGTCTTGTTCCATGAGTGGGATTTCATTTTCTCAGCATTTTGGAGTTTGCCAATGCTTCTCCTATTGTCTAATCTAGGGATTCTAGGTCATTCCTGTAGGCCCCCAATGTGAATCGGGTTGAGTCATGTGGATAACACTTGTATCAACAAGGGTCGCAATGGACATAATCTCAGATTTAGTCAGCCTGTCAGACCCACATTCTCCCAGAATGGGGCTGCAAAATGCTTACCCAGAGACTTCTGCTTCCCTATTCACTAATGTACTTATGAAACTGTAAGTTGAACTTCCTAGCAGCATGTAGCTCCACATGTAGTGCTACAAGTATGTGGTGCTTGAGCGCAATGGCCTAGGAGTGCATGCAAATCATGGCCAGGGGTGTTCTTGCAACTCTGTGTTTGTTGTAAGTCATAGCTTACTGGAAGTATATGATGTGGTCTGCATTGCAAGACATGTGTGGCGCTGGGATTGGTCAGGGGTTTGCTGTCTCCGATTTGTAGATACACCTTACCTGTGGTGTGTGTGTTGAGCCAAACACATGTCCAGCTTTCATAAGCTTCCTGGGTGTTCATGTTGTTTGAAATTGTTAGCTGTTTCTCCACCCCCCCACCCTCAAACACAGGCATGGGTTTGTGAATAGTGTACCTAGGACTGATGATACAAGTATTTTACACAGACATGTAAATCAGTGAATCTTTGGTCGGAACCTAGTATACACACTCAGGTTTAGCACATGAGTACTATACTAGCAAGTCCATTTACAACTTGCAGATCATGTGGCCCTAGATTTCCATCCCGTACACTGATATTTGTAGCCCTGGCATTGGCGGAGGATGTGCAGCATGATTGTTAGCTGACAACTGGCAGAACTATGATGCCAAAATCATGCCAGTTGTTACCCATCTTGTAGGGTTTGGATGTGCTATGTGTGATACGACCTTTGGAGGCTGGCCTGCCATGTACTTCCTCAGGGACATTCAATAATCTGTATGATGATAGGAGCTGTTACAAGTACAGTAGATGTGCTGTCTGATTTACTTCTTGTGCCATTTCACACAATGCAGTTCCTAATGTAAGTTTTTTCCTTTGTCTTCACAGCTGCTAATATGACACCCATCCAGGTCCGTGAATTCCAGAGGCGGGCAATGCGTTCCCAGCATATCCTGCTGGTAGAGTCGGGGTACAGAAGGATGGCCCGAAGATACAGGACCGAACGTGCCTCCGGAGCCTGGAGGGCTTTCCCACAAGGTGGCTCTACTTTGCCCACCACAGCTGGGACCGTTGTCCCAACAACATCTGCAAGTGCACCAGGCCCTAGCAGTGGACTACCTTCAGGGCAGCCCACAGGCATTGACAATACACGGCCACACACGCCCTCAGCTGGTACCCAGATCACCCCAGCTGCAACAATTGACCCTGCTGCTTTTGTGGACATGCAGCGCAAAATGGACCGTGTCCTCAGGAAAATGAGTCACCTGCGGCGGGATGTTTGCTATATCAACAGGTGTGTGTGGTCCATTAAGCGGACTCTCCAGAGGGCCAACCTCTAGACTTTGTTGATGGACATGATTCCCTCCCCTCCCTCCTCTTTCCTTATTCTTATACTTAGTGGGCTTAGGGGGCTTAGTGTTAGGTTAGTATAGGCTGTTAGTTTAGTTAGTGTTAGTGGGTGGGGGGTCCTGATTATTTCAATTTTTCTTTTTGAGTGTGTGGGTGTGTGTGTGTTTGGCTATGTTGGGGTTCTTGTGTGTTCATAAAAAAAATAAAAAATAAAAAAATATATATATTTTTTCAAAAATACAAAAAAATATATAGTTGTTTAGGATAGGATAGTATGTGTTTAGGTTAGTATCTGTTGTCCTCCATGTGTCCCATCTCATAAGGGGGTTGATATTTAGAACGTTTTGTTACATGTGATAAGTACGTTTAACTTAGGTTAGTTAGGGACCGATGTGGGTAATGAGTAGTTAGGGTAGATTAGGGTAGGTAACACTTTTCCCCGAGTTTCCTCTTCTGTTATTACCGTTTAATAAATATGTAGTGAACCCTTTACAGTATGTGTAAAATGCTTGTTGATTAGGGCCTTGCCATAAGTGTACATGAATTCTGTTCTATTACATTTGTGTCCTATGCTATGAACAAATCCCAACTGAGCTGTAAGATTGGCAGCTACCCCAGAGCTACCTTGCAAAGATTCCACCATTCATTGCAACCACCAATCACAGTTACTATGGTTCCCAACGTGTTTCTTTCATTACGCATGTTTTCAAAGTCACAAACAGTGCTTCCAGATCTGGTATTGGGGACACTGTGTTATATCTGACTGCAGTGTGATGTTCAGGGAAACCCTTATTAGCTGAGTGGTCGTAAGCACTCTTTTAGTATCATGTTCATGACTCACAGAGATCATTTGTGACACTGTTCAGCATGATTACTTATTTGGATGTATACTCAGACACCTTCATTCATGCAGCTTGTTGACAGTTTGCTTAGATTTGTAGGCACTGTTATATGTGTTAGTATTGCATGGTGGCAACATTTTGCTGCCATTATTTGATGGCTTAGATATCCCTTGAGGAAGCATTATTCTGTACAACACAGCATTATGGTGTATGGTTTCTCTTTTCATCAGATATTACCCTCAGGAAGGGCAGAGTATGGTGCAATCCAAGCCACTGTGCATAGTTATCAGACTACATAATTTCAGGACAGTTGTAGTGACAAGCTATGTAATTTGACAGGAGGCAAAATTCAGTGATCTACTGCACGGTTGATGTGTCACATTACAATGAGACAAAGTGGTTGTGTAAGTACTATTTATTGAAAAGTGCTGTAGTGCTAAATGTACATTGTCCATGATTGTGAGTCCATTATAGTGACATCTTCCATTCTGATCCTACACAAGTGCTAAAGGAAAACGCATTTAACATGCTGGGGTGATGTGTCAGACAGTGCAGAGGGACAGGATTTGCCAATGAGTGAGAGACAAGCACTGGGCAGGCTGACAAGATATACAGTGGTTTTCAGAACAGTCATTGAGTACAGTTGTTGTAATACTGGCATGTTACAAAGCGCTGGACCTTGGTAATAGTTGGCCATGTGGCAGGTACTAGTGCTTCCGGGTACTTTTACGTGTGAAGGTGATCTGTTCCACGTCTTCTTCTTCTGATTTGTGTGTTGCCTCCTCTGTCCTTGGTGGTGGTGGTTGTGAAGGGGCAACACACACCTCAGTGTTAGAAGACGTGGAGTCAGACATCCTGGTCGCGTCTACCTGTGAAGATCTTAAGGGCAGGACTGCTGCAAGGAGGATCTGCTGGTTCTTAAGAATATCAGCCACATCACGATGGTAGGCAGCCAGGTCGGCCCTGAGGGGGTCATGATTGCATTTGTGCATGCAGTGGAAGGTTTGGGGTGCTAGGTGTTGTGGCAACTCCCTTACAGCAGTGGTGAATTCCTTTACAGTTTGTTGTAGTCCTTGCAGGATGGATGTTAGCGTCTGCATGGCTGCTGCTTGATCTGCAGATGACATCATGCACGAATGCACCCCCTCTAGGCTGGCTGCCATAGTTTGCATCCCCATCCGCACCTCCTTGGCCAGCTCCCGCTGTACTCTGAATACAGTTCTCTCAAAGCTGGTGCCTGTGTCATCTGAGTCCTCAGCTGTATTGGAGCTGGCAGGTCTTATAATTGGTGTTGTGGGTGGGTCCTCTGTGATGGCTGCTTGTTCTGAGCTCCTCCTTGTGACATAAGGTGGGGTCTGGTGGTTCCAAGGACATCTTGGAGGGTCTGGTGGCTGATGTTTGTCAGCTCGTCATCCATGTCATCAGGGTAGTCCTGGACAGGCATATCGGCAGGAGATCGATCATCCTCTGCAAAGAAATAGGGTACAATTAGTGTGTCTGTGTTGTGGCATTAGTGATGTGACATGCCTGCCTTGTGATGATTTCACATTGTGATCTTGTTTCCTGTTCATTGCTCCAGTCTTTCAGATGGGCATTCTCCCTGGCCTATGGCCCACCTGTACGTCACATGTATTGTAGCAAGTTATTTGACTTGTCGGCATCATCTCCTCTAGTGTTGTTTTAGGCCAAATAGTGATTTGCCACCTTCTTGTCCTACTCAATCCTCCGTCTACATCTATTCTAATGGTGAGGCTTTTCACTGGCTGTGGCTGCTCTGATGGCACTAGCAGCACACTTAACAATCTGGACCTGCCCCAGTCTCTGATCTTTCACATCCACTTATAAGTAGTTGAAATATAGCGTATCCTAGGCATAGCATTGTAATGCCACGATATGGATGTTAGCATTGGTAATGTGTACAGATGTTGCAGGGGAATGTGTGCAGATTGGATTGCCCTGATAGTCATAGCAGTGTCCTATTTCCTCCTCTGACTGTGCAGGTGTATATCAGTGACCAGTTACATGTGTCCTCCCCCTCAATGCTGTTGTCTGAGAAGTATGACATTTTGGATGTTGCATTGTGACCCAGGCACAGGATGGACCCTCGCGTATGCAGCATGGGTGTGACCTTAGTGCTGTGTAGCTCCTAATGTTGATGACATTGGCTAATGTTTGTGGCAACTATGGGCATTCACAATTGACAGGACTGGAACATTTGTCTTGTTTCAGGGGATTGTTAAAGTTGTCATCCTGAACCCAATAATTTAGGTGTGTATGATCCATGGGGACGTTACTGCCATTGGCTACTTGAGCTGCACACAGAGCGGAGGTGGTAGTGGCAACTGTTGTCACTGTTACATTCCTGTTGTCGGTATGGCTAGAGGTTGTTAATTGGGCCCTAGTTAATGTAGGGGGTATAGTGGCTGACATGTGACGGAATGTCAGTTTGACGTTGTGCCCTTCCCTCCTGGGGTGGCTTTACCTTTGCTACATCATTGGCATGGCAGCATACCCCCATGGGACTATTGCTGGTGTTGTGTAATGGTGTGCCCCAGCTTCTCTCTGTACAGGCCATGCCCCCATGCCATACCCCTTTACCCATGCCACTCTATGTATATCATGGCTTCCATCCATTTTGTGGTCGGTATCCCCCCCTGCTTACAGTTGACATTAGTGCATTTTAATTCCCCATGTGACTTACCCTGCATGTGTATTGTCTCCTGGTACTATGCGCAGTCCTGTCCTTGAATCCCTGTGACGATCTCCTCAAGGATGACGGCTGCGACCATCTCCTCCATGTGGTCCAGGGCCTCCTGGTGTGCTGGACTCCCACCTCCAGTCTGCAGTGCTGCCTTCCTGTTCCTGGCCATCTTTTCCTTGGTCCTGCGCTTGCCAGCGTTTCTTGCACTCGATGACTGTTCTGCTTACTTCTGCCACACTGTTAATCTTGTCAACAATTTGTTGCCATATTGCCTCTCTCCTACTGATTGGCAACTTTGAGGTGACAAACAGTTGGTGCTGGCTTTCCGTCACCTCTTTAACCAGAATTTCCTGTTCCTCTGCACTGAAGCAACACTTTCTTTTCTTCTTAAAACTGTCCTGGGTCTTGTGTGGGTCCTCCTGGCTGGTTCCTGGTCTGTTGTCATCTACATGGGGTCTGTACAGGCATCTGGGATCGATTTTGGCTCCCCTCTGCTGAAATGGCTGTGTTTGCAGGGAATTTTGACGCTATTGCGTCAAAAAACACTGCATATCCGGTTTGCGGTGTCGTAAATCGACCCACAGTCATTTCCGACTCATTAACTTAATTTTGCTTTACGACTTGACGCTGCGGTGTGCGTAAAAAAAAAATGACTTAAACCTGCGGTTTGCGCCGCCGTGCGTCAAAGTATAAATTTGACACCCGCACGGCGCACCGAAATGGCGTTAGCCGGCGGTAATTTTTTTTGTGTCAAAAAGTATAAATATGGGCCTAAGGGCCAGATGCAGCAAAGCGTTTGCGACTCGCAAACGGTGAAAAACGCCGTTTGCGAGTCGCAAAAGCCGCACCGACTCGCAAAATGCATTTCCGACTCGCAAATAGGAAGGGGTGTTCCCTCCCTATTTGCGACTCGCAATCCTATGCAATTCCATCGCAGTTACCATCCACTTGAAGTGGATGGTAACCCAGTTGCAAACGGGAAGGGGTCCCCATGGGACCCCTTCCCCTTTGTGACTGGACATAAAAATATTTTTTCAGAGCAGGCAGTGGTCCAAGGGACCACTACCTGCCCTGAAAAAATCAGAAACAAAAGGTTTCGTTTTTTTTTTTCTAAGTGCAGCTCGTTTTCCTTTAAGGAAAACGGGCTACACTTTGAAAAAGAAAACTGCTTTATTTAAAAGCAGTCACGGACATGGTGGTCTGCTGTCTCCAGCAGGCCACCATCCCCGTGAGTGCCCAGACTCGCTATGGGGTCGCAAATTGCGACCCACTTCATTAATATTCATGAGGTGGGTCTTTGTGACCCCATAGCGAGTTGCAGAAGGTGTCTGAGACACCTTTCTGCATTTGGTTTTGCGAGTTGCAATTTGCGAGTCGCTATGACTCTCAAATTGCAAGTCGCAAAACTATACTTACCTACATCTGGCCCATAGTGTTTAAAAAGTGTGCATGTAAGATTTTTTTAATGCTGTAGTTTTGCCAAGTCTGTAATTTAGTTTTTTCTTTGTCTATTGTACTGTTGCTGAAGTGAGAATAGAGTGTTTGTTAGCAGGCAATGTAGAAACAGATTGAGACCCTCTTTATGAATAGACTGGTATGTCGTTGCAGTAACTATCGTATGCATAAAATCGGACACCAGTGTGTTTGGATTTTATCTGATGTCCTAATTATCCCATATTAAGAGTTCTGGGGAATTACATATGCATGCTGGTGTTTATCGCAATAAAATCTATACCACACTTTGAAAACTGGGCCTTTTTCTTTGTTATATTCAGCAGATTTACCTACTGAAAGTTCTTGCACATTAAAATTACTGGGTGCAATAAACATCGTAGCCCTTGTAATTGTGAAACCAGCGCAAAAATGCATTTGTGATAGATTTCAATTTAATTGGCCACTTGTACTTTGGTGTCCAGATGCTACTCTGATTTTTCATGTGACAATTTTTTTACACAAGTACTGTCTGCATTTCAGAGTTGACCAGATAACTCCTTTAGAAACGTGGTTTATTAGTAGTTGGAGGTTTGCACCTTCAGCTAGTAACAATACCACAATCACTAATGAGGTCCAGTCCAGTCCTAATAAATTAATCCTTGCTCATCCCTTAGTAGCTTAGCAATGAACAGTCAGGCTTAATTTAGGAGGTAGATAAGTGTAAAGCATTTTAGCCCAGATTTAAAAAGCACTAGCGCCACATAAGTGTAATTTTTTAATGCTAATGTAGCGTTAAGCTTAAAAAATCGCTGCACAATATTCACAAAGTGGTGCAATGCATATATTGCTCCACTTTGTAAGCCTTTGCACCACATTATGCATACACCATCCATAATATATGCAAAGAGGACGTCCCCCTCTTAGGGGACCACAAAAATGGGGTAGTGGAATCTGAGAGATTCCACTGCGTCGTTTTTTGCGGCTACTTTTAATGCCTGCTCAGAGCAGACATTGAAAGGGGACATACCATTGGTTACAGTGGGCCCCTATGTACTGTTCAGGGTTAACACCAAAATGTTTGCACCTTCAGCTTGTAGCAATACCACAATCACTAATAAGGTCCAGTCAAGTTTCAATAAATTAATCCTTTCTCATCCCTTAGTAGCTTGGCAATGAGCAGTCAGGCTTAACCTAGGAGGTAGATAAGTGTAAAGCATTTTGGCCCAGATTTAAAAAGCACTAGCGCCACATTAGAGTCATTTTTTTAATGCTAATGAGACGTTAAGCTTAAAAAATTGCAGCATCATATTTACAAAGTGGCGCAATGCATGCATTGCTCCTCTTTTGTAACCCTTTGCACCACATTATGCATGCACCATGCATAATGTATGCAAAGGGGGCGTCCCCCTGTTTAGGGGACCACAAAGATGGGGTAGGGGAATCTGAGAGATTCCACTGTGTCATTTTTTGCTGCTGCATTTAATACCTGCTCAGAGCAAATGTTAAATGGGCCCCTATGTACTGTTCAGGGTTAGCGCCAAAATGTTGGCACTAACCCAGAACAGTACATCATAGAGTCAAAAGAATTTATACTATTGATGTACTGTTCATGGTTAGCGCCATAATTATGGTGCTAATCATGAGCAGTTCATAGGCACCCACTGTAACCAATGGTGTGCCCCCTTTAACTCCTGCTTTGAGCAGGTGTTAAAAGTTGCTGCAAAAAAAAGACGCATTCAATATAGTAAAAATGTAAAATACACATATAATAAAAATCCAACACCAATTGATAAACATAAAGAATATTTTTATCTTTATAATGACATCAAAAAGACCAAAATCCAATGCAGGGAATATATGACTTTTTAAATATTAAATAAAAAAAGTGCATTCTAGCGCCAAAAAGCATAAAGCGCCAATCACGACTATCTGGTCGTGCTGAACTGGTACAAAGTCAAAGTTTTAGGCTGATTGTGATGGAGGGCGGGTCGGCTAGCTTAAGCCTACTCAGTGAGCAGCTTGGTTCAGGCTGTAAACAGACTGATCAATCAGAAGAGGCTGCTACACGGGTGCTTTAGACAACTTCAGGATAGTACATTCTAAATCTACTTTGCTGTAATAGTTATAATAAATTCAACCTTGGCATCTTGTTTGATGTATTGGAACTATTATTTTAATACTTTGAATGACTTTTCTAAAAAAAATTTATTAAAGTTTAATTGACCCTTCCCATGTTAGCCTATGGGGCTAGCAGCACTACGATGGGGAAAAATTACCTTGGCTGTTTCCCCACCAGGGCATATAAAAATATTCATATTGCCTCTGCTTTTTATAACAAGGCCCCCTGATGTTGGGGCACTTAGTCCAGACCTTAAGGGTGGCTTGCATGTAATAAAAAGGTAGCTTTGGAGTTTGGCAGTACTTTTAATTCCAAAGTAGAATTTAGACATAGTGGTGGTCATTACAACCCTGGCGGACGGTGTTAAAGCTGCAGTAATACCGCAAAGAGGCCGGTGGACAAAAAAAGGGAATTATGACCATGGCGGAAACCGCCAACATAGACAGCCACTTTAACACTCCGACCGCCACGGCGGTACAGACAAGCAGCACGGCGGTCACCGCCAACAGACAGGCGGAACACAATGTACCGCCCCCAGTATCACAACCCGCCAATCCGCCACCTTTTCCAGGGCGGATTCACCGTGGATAAAAACACAGCGGAAACAGCTTTTGCAATGGGAAAACGCTCACCTTAACACACTCCACGAGGAAGGAGGCCACCATGGAGCCTGAACTACAAATACTCCCTGCGCTTGACTTTCTGCTCCTCTACGATCACCAGCAACGTAGGCGCAGAAGACAACAGTGAGTACTGCACCTACGACATAGGGGAGGGGGAGGCAAAAGTCAGGGGGACACACACGCAACACCCCCACCCCCAACCCAACCCTCACCCACTACAACACACACACCAATGCACCAAACAGCACAGTAACAACCCACAACCCCACGGAAGAATGCAAAGACAAAAGGAAATCAGTTCAAGCATATAATGTATCAAAATACAGTAACCAAATATATACAGATATATATAAACATTCGAAAATCATACATCACGAGTAGTACTGCAGGTATGCACATATCAATGTCCGTGGACCACTGGGCCCAAAATGCATGGCCGAGGCCCACACTAGATACCTGTCCACAAACGGAGAGAACACTGCAGGGGCATCAGATAGAAATACAACAGGCACCTCAGGGGGAAGGGAAGGGGGGGGGCACCTCAGCCGGATTACAGCACCATGCCAGATCCACGACGGGGCTCCATGCCCGTTGATGTATCCTGGGGAGTGCAAAGCCACAGTCTCTCAAGTCTCTCCAGTGGGTGGTTTGCCCGCTGCTGCATCCTGGGGAGTGCAAAGCCACAGTCTCTCAAGTCTCTGCAGTGGGTGGTTTGCCCACTGCTGCATCCTGGGGAGTGCAAAGCCACAGTCTCTCAAGTCTCTACAGTGGGTGGTTTGCCCACTGCTTTATCCTGGGGAGTGCAAAGCCACAGTCTCTCAAGTCTCTCCAGTGGGTGGTTTGCCCACTGCTGCATCCTGGGGAGTGCAAAGCCACAGTCTCTCAAGTCTCTCCAGTGGGTGGTTTGCCCACTGCTGCATCCTGGGGAGTGCAAAGCCACAGTCTCTCAAGTGGATGCAGGTCTCCACTGGTTCTGGAGGGGGACTGGTGCCCAGAGTGCATCATGCTCCCCGTGACGGTCCCAGTTCCGTCACTGTCCCAGCTGCACATGGGCTAACGATGCTTGATTTGGCGGTCTTTGCCCTGTTCAGCGGTCTTCACCATGGCTGTCTTTGCCCTGTTCAGCGGTGCTTGCCTTTGATGTCTCTGACCTATTCAGTGGTACTTTGCCATGGCGGTCTTTGTCCTGTTCAGCGGTGCTTTGCCCTGTTCAGCGGTCTTCACCATGGCGGTCTTTGTCCTGTTCAGCGATGCTTTGCCCTGTTCAGCGGTCTTCACCATGGCGGTCTTTGCCCTGTTCAGCAGTGCTTGCCTTTGCTGTCTCTGACCTGTGCAGCGGTGTACGGCATTACGGTCCCTCAGTGCCCAGCGGGGCTGTGGCTGCCGCGGCCCTCCAGGTCACTGACTCTGGCGGTGGTCTCCGGACCACTGACGATACTGGTGCCCTCCAGGGCACTGATTCTGGCGGTGGTCTCCTGACCAGTGACGATACTGCTGCCCTCCAGGGCACTGACTCTGGCGGTGGTCTCCGGACCAGTGACGATACTGCTGCCCTCCAGGGCACTGACTCTGGCGGTGGTCTCCTGACCAGTGACGATACTGCTGCCCTCCAGGGCACTGACTCTGGCGGTGGTCTCCGGACCAGTGACGATACTGCTGCCCTCCAGGGCACTGACTCTGGCGGTGGTCTCCTGACCAGTGACGACACTGCTGCCCTCCAGGGCACTGACTCTGGCCGTGGTCTCCGGACCAGTGACGATACTGCTGCCCTCCAGGGCACTGACTCTGGCGGTGGTCTCCGGACCAGTGACGATACTGGTGCCCTCCAGGGCTGCCCTCCAGGGCACTGACCCTGGCGGTGGTCTCCTGACCAGTGACGACAGTGCTGGCGGTGGCATCCCGGCCGGCGGGGAGGATGGCGCCCTTTTCCGCCGTGCTGCTCTTACCAGACTTTGGAGACTTCTTCTGCCCCTTCACCACCTTGGGAGGAGTCACAGCTGACTCGACACTCCCCCCGGGACCCTTGTGAGTTGTTTTGCCGGCAGGAGTCTTCACCCTCTCCCGTCGGCCACTTTCCAACTTAAGGTGCTTTATAGGGGGTGGACTGGCAGTGCTTTGGCTCAGTGTCACACTGGCTGCCCTGGTGGCCGGTGCACTCCACATACCTTTAACATGCACCACTGGTACCGGACATTTTTTGGCTGAGGTGCTACTACGGGACCTATGAATTGGAGAGGTGGGGGTGGTGGGAAAGAGGTCAACGTTGCTGAGGAAGAGTTTCTGACGAACACTGGGATGGGTAGCTGGAGGGGGTCTGGGAGTGGAGGAAGAGGAGGTGATTGTAGGAGGTGTAACTTTAGGTGATTTGGGTGCAGGTGCAGGTACTGGAGGCTGTCGTGAGGTGGATGAATGTTGGGTGTGTGGGTGCCCGCGTTTGTGTACTTTGGGAGGGGGCGTCACAGACACACTGGGAGTGGACACAGGGGACGTGTAAATGGTAGTGGGGGTGGTGAGTGCAGGTGAGCGGGTGTGGTGCTGGGTGTTGTGGAGCGAGTCCTAGTGTATGTAGATGTAGTGCATGCATTTGAGAGTGTAGACAACACTGGGAGGGAGGAGGGAGACGATGAGGAGGGGGACACAGTGGAGGCAGTGGATGTTGCTGTGTCTGTATGTGGGTGATGCTTGTGTGAGTGCCTGTGGGTTGTGTGGTGCTTATGTTTACCTGAGCTACTTTTGTGTGTTAAGGTGTGTGCATGCTTGTCTGATGGTGTGCTTGGGATAGTCTGAGGTACAGGGGACTGGGTCTGGGTGGAGGAAGTTGGAGGGGGGAGGCTAGACACAGGGACAATGACTGCCATCAGTGCTGAGGCCAGAGATTGCAGGGTTCGATGAAGGGCAGCCTGACCAGAATGAATGCCCTCCAGGAATGCATTACCGTGTTGCAACTCCCTTTATACACCCTGGATGGCATTCACAATGGTAGACTGCCCAACAGTGAGTGACCTGAGGAGGTCAATGGCCTCCTCACTGAGGGCAGCAGGGGTGACAGGGGCAGGGGCTGAGGTGCCTGGGGCGAAGGTGATGCTCACCCTCCTGGGTGAGCGGGCATGGAGCGAAGGCTGAGGGGCTGCTGGGCGGGCGGTGCTGGTGGGGGGGGTGGCGGCTGTACCTGTAGAAGTGGGGGGCACAGATGGTGCCGCCACCACAAGGGAGCTCCACTCGCCCTCCTTCCCACTGGTGTATTCAGAGTCTGTGGTGTGGCCCTCCATGGCCATGTGGGATGCAGCTCCCTCGTGCTCTGGTGCCACTGTACTTCCACCTGATGATGCTGATGCACAAAAGAACAGGGAGAGCACAAAAAGGGGGGGGACGACAGAAGAAAGACAGGTTGAGTGCATGGTTTACCGCTACCGTTGGCGGACAATACAGACACAGCAGCCCCCTACACTACGCCGTGCTCTGTGGCCTCGACAGATGCAATTCCTGGGATCTGGCCTACATGGCTATGGTGGACATCTGCACACATAGATGACACAGGGGCATGTCTACCTGTACTAGGCACTCTACAGAGGTGGTGTGGAGTGCCACATGGCCTGCATTCCGGAGGGCCTAGCCTACGTAACTCGCCCTGGCCTAGGGAAACCCACAGCCCTCCTCCCCCACCCAGACCCCTCCACTGCGCACAAAGTCCGCAGAATGATAGTGTACTCACCCCCTTGTGTCTGCTGTGATGCCCTCAAGCGCCCATCGAACTCCGGGTAGGCAACCGCCAGGATCCGGAACATCAGGGGGGTCATGGTGCGATGGGCACACCTCCCACGTTGGGAGGCCATCCCCAGCTGAGCCTCCGCCGTCTTCTTGCTCCAGCGGCGAATGTCCTCCCATCTTTTACAGCAGTGGGTGCCCCGTCTCTGGTGGGCCCCCAGGGTCGGGACGTCCTTGGCGATGGCACGCCAAATGTCCTTCTTCTTGTGGGCGCTGACCTACATGACATGTACAGGGGAAGAAGAGAAGTCATTACCAACTGCACCGTCGAAGTGAGAGGCCCCCATCCCAACCTCTGCCATGTGGCACATGCATTCACAGTCCTTCATGGTCGCTGAACTCTGCCCCCTTCCTACTGACATCCAGCCCTCTCCACCCAGCATAGCCCATACAACGTGCTCCCTGTGTACTTACCTGTTGGTCTGGAGGACCGTAGAGTAGCGTGTACTGGGGGAGGACCCCGTCGACTAGCTTCTCCAACTCCTGAGCAGTGAAGGCAGGGGCCCTTTCCTCAGACGCAGCAGCCATTGTCTCTTCCAGACCGAGGTCACAGCAGCACTTGCAGTGTAGGTCCTCTCCTGTCGAAGATCAGGTATCGAGTGATTGAACAGATAGAAAATGGCGGTCACGTCTGCGGCAGTGACGTCAGGGCCGGTGCGTATCATCACCGCCGGCGCACTTCATCATTGGCTCCTGGGACCCATAGGGTCCAATGTTAACCAATGCCGCATTGCGCCGCTGTCTACGACCGCCTACCACGACGGTGTACAACGCCAGCGCAGATACCTCACATCCCATTGTCCCACTTTAGAGGTCAGGCAGCCGCCATTTCAGAGGCCCACATGGCTTCATTTACTACTGCGTCACACATACCTAGGCCTACACTCAACACACATACAGGAAGAGTTTTGTATTTGGTGTCATGTTCTGTGTAGCTGTGGGTACATACCTGGGAATTTGTTGACTCTGTGGTCGCTGTTGTCCTTCTTAGGCACCGTCAGCTGGGACATTTGAGGAGATGGCTGAATCCTCCGGTGTACCGACCGCTGGTGGACCTGTTAACAATGGAGGAGCGACATTTGATCATCACCTACAGGTTTGACCGTGCCACAATCTAGGAACTGTGTACCCAGTTGGAGCCATCCCACAGGAATACCCCCTGAAGTGCAGGTGCTATCAGTGCTCCATTTCCTTGCAAGTGGCTCATTTCAAACAACTGTGGCCATGGCATCAGGGATGTCCCAGCCTATGTTTTCCAACGTGTTGTCCAGAGTGTTGTCTGCCCTGCTGAAACACGTAAGGAGCTACATCGTTTTTCCTCAGGTGGAGGATTTGGCTACAGTAAAAGGTGACTTCTATGCCCTGTGACATATCCCCAACATCATAGGTTCTATTGATAGCACCCATGTAGCTCTGGTCCCCCCACGCAGGAGTGAACAGGTGTACAGGAACCGGAAGAGTTATCATTCCATGAATGTGCAGATGGTATGTTTGGCAGACCAGTACATCTCCCAGGTAAATGCTATGTTCCCTGGCTCAGTGCATGACGCCTACATCCTGCGGAATAACAGTATCCCGTATGTGATGGGTCAACTCCAGAGGCACCGGGTGTGGCTATTAGGGGACTCTGGTTACCCCAACCTGTCATGGCTATTGACCCCAGTGAGGAATCCCAGGACCAGGGCAGAGGAACGCTACAATGAGGCCCATGGGCGGACTAGGAGGGTGATCGAACGCACCTTCGGCCTCCTGAAGGCCAGGTTCAGGTGCCTCCATATGACAGGTGGTTCCCTATTCTACTCACCAAGGAAGGTGTGCCAGATCATCATCGCCTGCTCGATGCTTCACAATCTTACTTTGCGACGCCACGTGCCTTTTCTGCAGGAGGATGGTCCAGATGACGGTGTTGTGGCAGCTGTGGAGCCTGTGGAGCCTGTGGACAGTGATGAGGAGGAAGCTGAGGAAGAAGACATAGACAACAGGGAGTCAGTCATACTGCAATATTTCAAGTGACACACAGGTGAGAACAATTTTTTTACTATTACATTCACTTTCACACTTCTACCTCTATCCTGTCTGTCGATTTCAACCAGTATATGGTAACTGAGTTGTACATTTCCATTACGGTTTCACAGGTGTGGTTACCAACGTGTGTCATCTGCTTGCATCCTTCATGGACTTGTAATGTGTGACATAGGTATGTTGGCATTACATTTGAAAACGCATTTTGTCACTGTCATTGCTAATACACATTTTCAAAATCACAGACTGACTCCAGATTGTTTTGTGGTTCAAGGGTGTTTATTGAAGTGCTAATTATTGGAGGGTGTGGCAAAATGGTGATGGGTGATGGTGGAGGAATGTCCATGGCAGAGTCCAGTCTATTAGTCACACAGGTGCACTGCCCATATGGGCATAGGAAGTGGAGCTGGGGCAGTTCCAATCTGGACAGGGTAACAAAGTGAGACAGTGGGAGGACAATCAGGGTGGTCTCATTTCCTGGCGGGGGTCTTGCCATCTTGCTCTGTCCTGTTCCTGGATCTCAGGGACCGCTTGCGGGGTGGTTGTCCATCTGCAGGGGGTGGGGTGCTGGTGTGGTGGTCCTGTGGCGGGGCGTCCTGTCCACTAGCGCCAGCAGAGGTGGTGGGCAGTTCATCGTCCATGCTAGTGTCAGGGGCCCCTTGGAGTGCCACGGTGTCCCTCATGGTCTTTTGTATGTCCTTCAGCACCCCTACGATGGTGCCCAGGGCGGAGCTGATGGTTCTGAGCTCCTCCCTGAACCCCAAATACCGTTCGTCCTGCAGGCGCTGGGTCTCCTGAAACTTGGCCAGGACCATAGCCATCGTCTCCTGGGAGTGGTGGTATGCTCCCATGATGGAGGAGAGGGCCTCGTGGAGGGTGGGTTCCCTTGGCCTGTCAGCCCCCTGTCGCACAGCAGCCCTCCCAGTTCCCCTGTGTTCCTGTGGCTCCGTCCCCTGGACCGTGTGCCCACTACCACTGCCCCCAGGTCCCTGTTGTTGTTGGGGTGGTGGGTTACCCTGGGTTCCCTGTAGTGGTGGACACACCGCTGATTGACGTGTCCTGGGTACGGAGGTATGGGCCCGCTGGGTGGATGCTGTGCTGGTGTTACCAGAGGGTGGAAGGTCAGTGTTGGGCTGTGCCTGTGCAAGGGGAACCGACTGTCCCGAGGCCCACGATGGTCCGGGCTGGTCATCTGGATCCAGTTGGCCAGAGCTGCTGTCGTCACTGTGGGCCTCTTCTGTGGGTGGAGTGGAGATGTCTGGACCCTCCTGTGTGGTGACGTTACGTAGTGGTCCTGCAGGGGTATAAGAGCATGATTATTGCATGTGTGTGTTTCATGGTGTGCAATGGGTGGGTGTGCGTGTACCCCAGTGCAAGCATTCCTGTGTGGGGGCTTGTATGATGATGGTTGGGGGGTTGTTATGGGTATGTGCAGTGAGCATGCTTTAGTGCTGGGTGTCCATGCTTAGTTGTGTCATGGAGGGCTTGGTGTTGGGATGTGTGGTTTGTGTTATTAGTACATTAGTGAGGAGTTGGAGTGATAGGGGAGGGGTTGAGGGTGGGGGGGTGTGATAGCATGCAGGTAGGGTGGGGGATCTGATAGTTAAGATTTGACTTACCAGTGTCCATTCCTCCACCGACTCCTCCGAGGCCCTCTGGATGCATGATGGTCAAGACCTGCTCCTCCCATGTTGTTTGTTGTGGGGGAGGAGGTGGGGGTCCGCCGCCAGTCCGCTGAATCGCAATGTTGTGCCTAGAGACCACTGAACGCACCTTCCCCCGTAGGTCGTTCCAACTCTTCCTGATGTCCTCCCGATTTCTTGGATGCTGTCCCACAGCGTTGACCCTGTCGACAATTCTTCGCCATAGCTCCATCTTCCTGGCTATGGAGATGTGCTGCACCTGTGCTCCAAATAGCTGTGGCTCTACCCGTAGGATTTCCTCCACCATGACCCTGAGATCCTCCTCTGAAAACCTGGGGTGTCTTTGGCGTGACATGGGGTGGTGTAGGTGATGTGTGGGGTGGTGTATGTGTTGATGAGTGTGGTGATGTGTGGTGGTGTGGGGTGTTTTGTGTGTGGATGTTGTATGGGTGATGGTGTTGTGTGCCTCTGTGTGGTGGGGTTGTCTATTGCTGTGCTATCTCTCTGTCGCCTTCGTCTCTAATTTTTGGTCGTAGGGGTTTGTGGGTGATGTGGTTGTGTGTTTTATATTGTATTGAGTGTGTGGGAGTGGTTTTTGTATGTGTCTCAGGTGTGTGAATTTGGAATTGTCCAATGTGGCGGTGTTTTGGAGATGTGTGTGTATTTTGAGCTCGGCGGTGTGTACCGCCAATGAAATACCGTGGTTGAAAGACCGCTGCGTGGATTCGTGGGTCATGATAGCATGGGCGTGTTTCTGTTGGTGTGACGGTGGAGGTTTTGTTTTCGTCAGTTTATCACTGACCTTTGGTGTGGCGGACTTGTGTGGGTGTCTGAATTTCGGCAGATTCCGAGATGTGGGTCATAATAGCTGTGGCGGAATTCTGCGGCCGCGGCGGTGTATTGGCGGTCTTCTGCACGGCGGTAAGCGCCTTTCACCGCCAATGTTGTAATGACCCCCAGTGTTTTTTTTAAAACCAGCCTGCAAGGCAGGTCTGGCTTTATAATGATGCTAGACACCACAGCAGTGCACATGTAAGTGCATTAAGTCCACTGGGGTCTCTAAACCTCCCTGTCCTATTATAAACTAGGTACTTACAGTAGGGTGTTTTGGACAGTCATGATTATTCCAAAAACCAAATACCTTTTAAGGCCAGAGGGCTGGATCTGGGCCTGATTAGCAGAGCCCAGGGCACTTTCAGAGTCAGCAACCACTAGTATCAGACAAAAACGGGGGCGATCAGGGTAAAAAAGGTGACTTTCCCACAGTTCCTGATTCTGACCTTAAATGAAATAAATATGGACAGGCAGCGTCCTTCCTCTCTTCCTAAAATAGATTGCCCCTCCATCTCACTCCATGGTGTCCTGTTGTTCCAACCCAATTCAACCCACCCCTTTGCTCATCTAAATCTCATTATCTGCACCCTATATTATCAGTCTACGGCTCATGCTCCCTGCGTCTTTTTCCCAGTCTCTCTCCTACTGCTTTTTATCCTCCCATCCATCTTCATTTCAAGCCAGGCAGATTGGCTTTGCCAAGGCTTGCTTACATTGCACATGATTTTCTTTTTTTAGCTAGATTCACACTCTATAACTCACCTAAAAATTTCACAAACCACATAAATTAGGTGAAACATCATTAGAATTTCTGTGGCTGTACCTCCAACATGGCCCATTCTAGCACTCAGGACCTTTAATGATGAACACAACATTAATTAGAGTTGAACAAGATCTGTCATGGGACAGTCCTATTACATGCTACGTGATACAGACAGTAGGTGAATAAAAGAACATTTAAACAGTAAATAAAATGATTTCAACTACTTTCTTCTCCCTTCTTGGCTGATCAGTTTGCCTAATTAGCAAAAAATAATCATTAAATAAAATGGTTTTAACTACTTCTTCCTCCCATCTGTGCTGATCCGTTTACCCTGTCAGCAATAAGTGTTGGTCCCATTTAAACAGATGGAATGTGAGCTAGTCATTTACCCCATGAACTGTATCTCCTCAGATGTTCAAGACGGATAAAATGTTGGCAAGCAAGAGGTAGGATTACACACACATGGACAATGTATTTCTTTCATAAGTCATAACTGACCAATGCAATATATTGTTCTGCACTATTTTAATACAAGTCCAGTCTTTGCACATTTTAGCCAGTGCAGATGCTGGTTGAAAACTGCACTGTTCTGGTACACAATAGGACAGTAGGACCCTGCAAACTGACCTCCAGTGCAATGATCAAAGCCTCAAGGAAATGGACAAAATTTGGAAGGGGAAGCAAGAGGAGATCTCAATTTGGGGAAGCAAGGATAAAGCCTGCATGGCATGGGGACATCTCTGGCAGTCATACATAATGGGCTGTAAAGAAGATACTAAATTATAAAGAAAACCCAATAGAACCTACTGGTGAGTGAAACTTTCTTGTAAAGCAAATGTCTGATGCTAGTCATGAGACTTGAACATTTGGACCCTAATTACTCTTACTTTTCAGAATGTACCAAGATTGCATGAATGCATTATGTGCTTTCTTGAAGTTTTCCAAATGGTATAAAATCATCATGGTTTATGAATTTAGGTAATAGGTCTTATACATTAAAAGAGACGTGAAGATGTAACCAAATATTTCAAGCATGCGCATCCAGTTCCTATGCTCCATCTTCCATCAGATCACTTCACCCCTACCAGCATATAGTATGAAGCTTAATCCCTGCTTCTCAATAGAATTTTAAAATATATCCTCTTGTTAGTGATGGCTTAATATCACAGGTTACTTACAGTCCCTCTGAGACTCAAACCAGAGCAATAACTGGCTAGGCAATAAAGTGGTGTCTTTATTTCCACTTACATACAATGGGCAAATCCGCCAGTGTACATCATTCACTCTGTCACTTCAAAGTGGATGCAATAGGGGTAGAAAGGGATCATTACATTTAAAATGGTATGCAAAAGTTTACAAATATGCACTTATGTTATGATTCTCTCTGCAGTTTGTCAATAAACATAGATTCAGGACTTGAAATCCATGCCAGCCCACACTAAATGTAGACTATTGACTAAAATGAGATATAACCCATGCCTACCTCCTTCATAAATCTTCACTCCTGCTGGAATGAAATGTAGATCAAAATCAGGTAGAAAGCTCTTCTAGAGACACCAGGTCACATACCTAGCTCAACAGTCTAATATGGCAGGTCACCTCATATTCCTTACCTCAATGTGTTGACAATAAGATAGTGATCAGGTTTGTCTTTGTCTACTGGGTTATTTTGAATACTTACCTTTCCAGAGTCACACTTTGTATCTACATGGAGAAGTCTAATGCCATTGCAGGCTGACTTAGCTACCTTTAAGGTGCTTTACATCATGAAGTCCTTTGGACGTCAGCCTGCCATATAGTTGTGCCACTAATGTCAACAACAAAAAGGTTCAGGACTATGGTGTTTTAGAAGTGATTACCCTGATGGCCCTCCATAACACGGACCAGATTTCTTGATTTGAACTCAGTTAGTTTGTCTGAGAAATTATAAAACTTATTTTATGCAATTCTGCACCATACAAACTTCTGTTAAAATACCTTTTCCTCTCTAGTTTTACCAGCATTAGAAATGTGCAGTGTGACACTGCTGAACAGTGTCACAGCATGTATTCTGCTCTCCCCTCATTTCATGGGCTTTGTGTTGGTACCACCTAATTGGCTTGCTTAACTTTCTATGTGGGCCATGGAAGGTGGTGCAAAAATATGTCATGATAGATACATCCACTATAAAAACAGTGGTATGTTTACATCACACTCAAATATGGCAAAGATATGTGGCCTCAGATAGCTCTGCTATGCACATGCAGTAACACATAACAAGGAAGGGCTTTTGTCATATAGAAAGCCAAAATTATATATATCATTAAGTCATCTCTAAAACACGCCTGTTTGTTAACAGGGCTTGACACTTAAAATAGAAAACAGGGGCTGCTGCATATTTGAAAAAGTAAATAAACAGCTACAAAAAGCCATTTGACACTGTATGGGTAAAGTTACATTTTCCGTGAACAGCCCAGGATATGAATAATATCACTTTTTTCTATCTTGGCTTGGAAAATCTTAGAACAGTCAATGAAAGATATTTCAAATTGTAAGCCAATGGTGAATTTAGATATTTTTAAATAGACAAAAATTAACCTTGGAAAGTGTCATTTGAGCTGGCTGAAATAATGTGGTTTAAAACTAGTTTGACCTCACAATCCTTCTCCAGAGACTAAATAGAAATACTACATCAGTCAATGACCCACCTGCTGGAAGACAATGTTTTAGTTTCTAGCAGCAGAAAGGCAGATGTGGTGTTAACAGATGATATTAGCAGGGATTAGCTCTCTTTGGGCGGGGGGGGGGGGGGCAGGCACAATTGTCAACACAAAAGGGCAGCTTTCACAGTTCTTCCTTTGATGTGGAAATCCCAATGGGACTGCCAGGAAGTGCAACAACTGATTCCCAAAGTCACCTCAGCATACTGTTTGTGTCCTTGGTGGTTGATAAAACCAGTTCAGGAATTGACGGAGGAGAGGGTACCTCAACTCCATAGGGGAGTGCCAAGAGGGAGGGTCTCGGTTTCTGCACTTAGAAGTGGGCTATGAGTGAGTGATTATGGGAAGTTTAAAAGTAAACGAAAACAGGAAGTGCTGAACAGGACAAGGGGATTGTGCAGGCAGTTTCCAAGATTGGGTGTGTGGAATTCTCCAATCACTGTCTTCTGCATAGGACAAAACTGGATTCTTACCAACACCTTTGCAGAAGATTCCTTGACTTTGAAAGAAACATCTTGAAAGAAGAAGATACATATTTGCTGGAAAAAGGAAGATCCAAGGACTCCTGATTCCCACTGACAGAGACAGGAATGTCAATCCAAGAGTAAAGTGGCTTGCCATCTGTTACCTCCTACAAGGACACAACAAATCAAAAAACTCCTGACTCCAACAAGCCTCTGCTGACCATTATGGACCATACCGTAAAGGAACCCTGTCTGAGGAGTGACCTGGTGTCTCAGGGCCTGCCCTGAGAACCTGAGTGGTGCAAGAATGACCAGGATGAACCTTCACCAGAATTGATGGCTACATTTGGGACTCAAGTGCTTGTTTCCTCATCCATAGGGCCTGGTCACACTGCTGAGGCTTTCCCAGAGAGGAAGTATCCTTGGCAAGCAAGAAATCTGGGTTTGTTTCACTCTGAGGTTTTTACGACAAATAAAAACACATGGTGAAAAAATTGAGCCTTGTGGAGTCATGCTTGGCAACAGCTTCTAGCCTTTCCCTGCTGTTAAAAAGTGATTATGTCTGATCATAAAGCACTGGACTGCAACAAAGCTATAAATCAACCCCAGTGGGTGTTTGACCTCAGCAAATAAAGAATCCTGCATTGTTCTGCTTGGAGCTCCTAGCACCAAAAAGAAAGATTTCATCTGGAGCCCATAGATGACATGTCTGATTTCTAGGGACACTTGTTGCTTCAGCTTCTTGCCAGACCCCCCTGGAGGACTTAAAGCTCCAAGAAGGTAAAAACTTTGAATGGTGTAACCCAGATAACCAACCAGTCCTCCACTTCTTTATGGTCAGCCTGAAATAGCACTTAGGTCCAGTTCAGTCATGAACCATAAAATGTAATTGGTGCTTTGTATTTTCAAGGTGCTTCTTGGCTTAACCCCTCAGGTGCCCTTGACGTAACGGTTACGTCCTGGGCAGCACCACTTGGGTGCCCAGGACGTAACCGTTACGTCCAGACAGGGGCCCACGGGGGAAGCGCCAGCACTCCCACCAGGGGCCTGGCACCTCCTTCCCCTGGGCAGGGATGGAATGGGAATTGCTTCTCCTTCCATCCCACCCCCCTCCTGAATCCCCGTGGCGTCTGATGACGACAGCGCGCGACCGCGTGCTGACCTCATCAGAGTCTGCCCCCAGTGTGCTGGAAGCTCAGCTTCCAGGGCGGATTGGAAGAGAAATGCAAAAGATCACATGAAGGAGGCGAGAGAGGCATGAAAGGAGAGGAAAGGACTTTCCTCTCCTTTCATGTCCCTCTCTGCATTATTGCGATCGGGCAGCAGAAATGCCACTAGACACCAGGGATTTTTTTTGTTTGTTTATGTGATAAAGGGAGCGGCCCCTTGGGCAAGGGCTGCTCCCCAGGGGGGCAAACTATTTTTAGGACTTTTCTGCCACCCCCCCGGGGGCAGATCGGCTATTATAATTAGGCTGATCTGCCCTCGGAGGCAGAAACCCCTAGATACCAGGGATATATATTTTGTTATGTTTACTTTTTTTATATATATGGTGAGCGACCCCTTAGGCAAGGGTCGCTCTCCTGGGGAGCAAATTGTATTTAGGCTATTTCTGCCCCCCTTGGGAGGCAGGTTGGCCTATTTTTATTAGGCCAGTCTGCCCCCAGATGGGGGGCAGAAACCACTAGGCACCAGGGATTTTTTTGTGCCAATTTCACGCAAGAGGAGCGACCCATTAGGCAAGGGTCGCTCCCCTGGGGGAGCAAATTAATTTTAGGCCATTTCTGCTCCCCTTGGGGGCAGATCGGCCTATTATTATTAGGCCAATCTGCCCCCGGATGGGGGGCAGAAACCACTTAGGCACCAGGGATTGGTGTGTGTGCATGTGTGTGTTTTGTTTGTGGGGGCCAGCCCTTGGGCAATTGTCACTCCCATGTGGGGGGCACATTACTGGTCTATTTGTGGAAGGTCAATCTGTCTCCAAGGGGGACAGAAAGCCCACCAGAGACCAGGGAAGATTTTTTTTCTAAAATAAGAGGGTGGGGGTATGGCCATACCCCACCCCAAATAAATGGGGCCAAAGTTGTTCTGACCACTGGTCAGCAAAGGGGGCAATTATCCCAGATACACTCCGTGGGGTGACAGAAAGCATACTAGATGTCAGGGAATTAAAAAAAAAAAAAGTGGCGTGTTGGCTACCAACCACTATCGGCATGGTTATGCCCCCACCCCAACTGAAGGGGGTAACAGTCTTTCAGCTCTCCCCCACACACTAAAACATCTTATCCCACGGCAAGCAAGAGGACATTTGATTATTTCGGGTTTTGGTTTTACGTTTGGGCCATGAGAGCTCGGCTAACTCTCAAAATCATCTAACTTGGAATGGTGAGGGCTGCACTTTTTGGACTTTGGCACGCTTCTATGAAGAAAAATCCACAAGACCTAGACACATCTAAAAACTAAACATCTGGGTGATTACAGGGTGGTGTGCTTCACATGCAGCCTGCACCATTTTCTTACCCACAATGCCCTGCAAACCTCCAACTGGAGATTTGGGGGAATGCTGAGTGAAAGGAATTTTGTGGCTCTTCTCAGATTACAGAACTGTCTGTCACCAAAATGTGAGAAAGAAGTGTTTTTTGGCCACATTTTGAGGTTTGCAAAGGATTCTGGGTACCAGAACCTGGTGAGAGCCCCACAAGTCACCCCATCTTGGATTCCCCTAGGTGTCTAGTTTAAAAAAATACACAGGTTTGGTAGGTTTCCTTAGGTGCCGGCTGAGCTAGAGGCCAAAATCCACAGCTAGGCACTTTGCAAAAAGCAGCTCTGTTTTCTTTGGGAAAATGTGATGTGTCCATGTTGTGTTTTGGGGTATTTCCTGTTGCGGGCGCTAGGCCTACCCACACAAGTGAGGTACCATTTTTATTGGGAGACTTGTGGGAATGTTGGGTGGAATGAAATGTGTGGCTCTTCTCAGATTCCAGAACTTTCTGTCACCAAAATGTGAGGAAAAAGTTTTTTTTTTTGCCAAATGTTGAGGTTTGCAAAGGATTCTGGGCAACAGAACCTGGTGAGAGCCCCACAAGTCACCCCATCGAGGATTCCCCTAGGTGTCTAGTTTTAACAAATGTGCAGGTTTGGTAGGTTTCCTTAGGTGCTGGCTGAGCTAGAGGCCAAAATCTACAGCAAGGCACTTTGCAAAAAACACATTAGATTTCAATGTAAAAATGTGATAGGTCCATGTTGTGTTTCCTTCTGCGAGCATTAGGCCTACCCATGCAAGTGAGGTACCATTTTTATTGGGAGACTTGGGGGAACACAGAATAGCAAAACAAGTGTTATTGCCCCTAGACTTGCTCTACATTTTTTCCTTCTAAATGTAAGACAGTGTATAAAAAAGACGTCTATTTCGAGAAATGCCCTGTAATTCACATGCTAGTATGCGCACCCCGTAATTCAGAGATGTGCAAATAACGACTGCTTCTCAAGACCTTATCTTGAGCCCATGTTGGAAGTACAAAGGTTTTCTTGATACCTATTTTTCGCTCTTTATATTTCAGCAAATGAATTGCTGCTTACCCAGTATAGAATGAAAACCCATTGCAAGGTGCAGCTCATTTATTGGCTCTGGGTACCTAGGGTTCTTGATGAACCTACAAGCCCTATATATCCCTCCAACTAGAAGAGTCCAGCAGACGTAACTGTATATTGCTTTAAAAAAATCTGACATTGCAGGAAACAGTTACAGGGTAAAGTGTTGAGAAAAATGGCTATTTTTTCACCTCAATTTCAATTATTTTATTTTCAGCTGTTATTTTCTGAAAGAAAACCTTCTAGGATCTACACATATAACCCCTTTCTGAATTCAGAATTTTGTCTACTTTTAAGAAATGTTTAGTTTTATGGGATCCAGCATTGGTTTCACACCATTTCAGTCACTAACTGGAAGGAGGCTGAAAGCACAAAAAATAGTAAAAATGGGGTATGCCCCAGTAAAATGCTAAACTCTTGTTGAAAATGGGGTTTTCTGATTCACGTCTGCCTGTTCCCAAAAGCTGGGATGCTGGTGATTGTAGCACTGCAAACCCTTTGTTGATGGCATTTTCAGGGAAAAGACCACAAGCCTTCTTCTGCAGTCCTTTTTTCCCATTTTGTTTTAATAAAACGAAATTTTCACTGTATTTTGGCTAATTTCTTGGTCTCCGTCAGGGGAACCCACAAAGTGTGGGTACCACTAGAATCCCTAGGATGTTGGAAAACATAATTTTGGCATGGGTGGCTTATGTGGACAAAATGTTATGAGGGCCTAAGCGTGAACTGCCCCAAATAGCCAAAAAAAAGGCCTGGCGCCTGAGGGGAAAAGGCCTGTCAGCGAAAGGGTTAAAACTGTAAAAATTCATAGTTTTATTCTAAAAAAAATAAATATTTTTCTGAGCTGTTTTACCAATTTGATCATGTTGTGTTCTTGACTTTAAAGTTGTTTTGTGCGACTTGAACATAACATTCATTTCTCAGAGGAGTTGCCTACTGCTGTATCATTGCTACCAAGGTTTTACCACAGAATTTCTTAGAACTCTATTGTGACCTAAGCAGAGTGTGATTATCCCTTTACTGACAATAACATAATGTAATGTAACATACCTTAACATTATGCTACATAACAACTTTTTTAAAGGTGACATTTGACATCGTGGCAGTCCAGGTTTGTGTTGTGTGAGTGATCAGAAAACATCTGCTCAGATGAAGGGAAGACTGTGTGAAAAAAGCACAAACTGGGTGATTAACTTGCAATGCCAAACTAAATCACAACACCATGATAACAAGGATTTGCCAGAGAATTACTCAAGGGCTGTACAATATGTTAGTAGCCTTTAAAACAGAGATACCTTTAAAAGTGAGGCAGGCTAAGGCTCTGCGATTGACAACTCTTTAGAGAAAACTTCAAACAGCAAATCCAAACTGAAGCAGCAAAAAGCATGCAATTTTCGAAATACATCTCTGCAAATCTAATCAAATTTGCTTATACCATCCGTTTATACATCATTTGTTACAGGTGTGTGAAAAGGTATTGCATCTGCTGTTGATATACTGATAATATCACTATCACTGCATTTTGAAAGTCATGCATGGTACTCTGCGAGTATAAACAAAAAGTATTACATCAACAGCAGCACTATTGCTAGTACAATGACCAGTGAAGTGCAGTTGGTGACACTACAATCATTGTCAGTGACACAATAGCTACTTCAGACACTATACAACTTCTAGTTCAAGGTTCATTAATTACAGTCATTATGCTTTAGAATACTTTCAAATGTACTGTAGCTGTCTGCACAAATGCTACCCAGCACAGTTTTCTTTTTGTAAAAATTTCATTTTATTTTCTCTGTTATAATGTAAAGGCTGGGTGACTTCTAATGTGTGGCATGTAATACCTTATTGAATCGGTAGCTGTCTCGTTGACATATAAGCAGAAACAGTTCCCTCAGAACAGCGTTGCCTTCAGGCAGTCAGTATGCCCTTGCCTGCGTCTTAGGTAAGAGCAGAAGCTCATGCACACTTCTGCTTGCTGCAGTGTCATAAGGTTGCCTCTGTCAATATTGTGTATGATGGAAATACAGAGGTACATTAACTATGTAAAAAGGGCCCATTATAAAAACAAAAAGGTATTGCAGACGATCCCCTCTGTGAGCCCAGATACTTTTCACATCTTTTTGTGCTGGTTTGAATTGCAATTGCCAAATGACTGAGTCATTTAGTATGATCAAGTTCTCTGGGTGGGATTGGTAAGAACCCCTGGCAAAGTCTAACCTGTGCATTTTTACTATCCACACTGATTCTTCTTTTAAATAATTGAAACAGAACATACGTGACTGTCTTATCACAGATTCCTGGCCTAAATCTCGTCCAAAAAGGACTGTGACACATAGTTAATCCCTAGAGACCATTGTTATATTCTGGTGACGCAATCCCACTTCTCAAACGTGAATCGCTAGTGGCCACTTCAGAATATCTCCTGAAAAGTCTGTGAGCCAAGGAAAGTCTCCAAATGCTTCCTACCCAAGTTAAGTTACCAAAAGACAACTGATGGCCACCAGAAATAAACAATTGTGATGCACTTCATTAGATGTTAAACATTGAAAAAACAGATATGTTTGATGCAGGCGCTCAAGTGTTGACGAAAGCAGTAACAAATATCTGCTGCAGTGCAAACAATTTAAAAAGAAGAGTTTCTGTTCTAAAAAAAGCATGGATTGGATAAAGAATGAAATATGCAGTAACAAAATGTACTTTTCAGATGTAAAATAGTCCCTCATTCATGTCGGTGGAGGTGGAAGGATACATCCTAACAGCCAATAGAAAGAGGTTGGGACTAAAATAATCCAGTGGTCTGATCCAATATGTGATTGACAAGGTCTCATGTCAATGGCTGGTGCTTCCCAGACCTACAAAGCCAATAGGAGGTTGAACCAAAGCCCTTTAGAATGTTAAATAATGCAATATGTTTATCATGAATGAGGCAAGAGCCATGACTTGTCACAAAAAAGTACCATCGCACGTTGCACCCACCGTGTGAAGGAAAGGAACACCTAAACACCTACAATGGTATATACATCCAAGCTGAGAAGACCAGAGAGGTTTGAGAGGAGATTGGGTGTTTTCTTCATTTGATCTGTCTTTTAACCCATCAAAGTGCCATGCTTCATCTTAGGGCCATTCTCCTCGCTGGACAGGCACTTCAATGCCCAGAGGGTCCCTTGAATGGGGCCTTTGCCAGAGATCTTTTGACTCAAACTGCTGATGGTTAAGTAGTACCACCTAGCCTTTGAATGGGATGTGGCTATAACACTAAAAAACACTGAAGAACACAATTAATTTTAGGTTCTCACCATATCAACATGTTTCTTGCAGACGCGCTCAAAATAATTGAATGGCAATTCTTTAGAACCATCGATTTGGAGGTCCATTGCCTTCTTTCTTGGTTCATTGCGTAGTATTTAACCTGGCATGAACTTCCTGCAAAAATAAAACTTTGGATATCTGGCAACCATAGCCAATTTTAACCTTTCTTCCCAACCTACCACATCCTCTTCAAAAGTTAGGTGCGGGGCATCACTTTACTGCTAAACCATCAGCAGTTTGAAGGGGCAGGTCACTCACACTGCACACTACACAAAACCACATGTTTGCACATCTTAGGCACAGGGGCAGTGAAGGGTACACAACATTGTGTCACACAGTACCCACAACAGAGCAACATCACATTTGGGAATACAACTGACACCCTCACATTGCACACATGCCAAGGACTGTCGTCAGATTCAACATACATATGTATGGTTGTGTCATGGAACACAAACATCCTTCCCATTAAACTTCACTGTAGTGGACCCACACATCACACATATTGCAACACAATGATTTGACAATGGAATGCCCAATAGTCAGAGAGACAAATATCTAAAGCTCACTAAGCAAACAATACCTGCACAATAGGGATGGGGTAATCAGAAGCACTCAGGGAAGGTTGATGCACTGGGACATATAGCACATGCCAAAAAAAAAACATTTGCACAGGAATTGGTCCTACAGGTATCCCAGGGACAAACAATACTAGAGTCAAGTGGCATGCCTATCTGCAGAATGTGCAAGACAAGAAAGCAAATGCAACTGCAACAGCATGGTACATACACCTAGATAAAATAGCTGCAAGATACACACAGCTAAATGGACACATGCACAGTGAAATTCAAAGGAAGAGAGCACAATTGCACACCCTACATGTCTACACAGAAAAAAACCTCAACAGATCTACAATCTATTTAAGGGGGACAAGTCGAACATCATACATGATTACATTGGACCATTCAAATTGAAATGCTTACCATACCAAACATGACACAATGCAATGACTCCACACTTATATTAAAAACACATATCCATACAGTCAATGTCTACCTTTGTCCTGGTTGACTCCAGCACTGCCAACAAAGTCAGTTATTGCACACAACATCAAATGGATCAGCAAGCAGGCTCAAACACACACAACAGTAGGCAGACAACACCAGTTACTCAGGAAAAACAACAAGGTACAAAATGAATGTTAGACTTTTGAGTTTATGCAGGTTCATCCCCAATCTTTTTGCCTCCTGCCTCCTATTTTTTCTGACCTGTTGTTGTTGGCTTTTGAACTCTGAGCACTTTACCACTGCTAACCAGTGCTAAAGTGCATATGCTCTCTGAGTAAAGTGTATTGTTGATTGTTTTATCCATGATCAGCATATTTGATTTACTAGTAAGTCCCTAGTAAAGTGCACTAGAGGTGCCAGCGCCTGTAAATTAAATGCTACTAGGGGGCCTGCAGCACTGGTTGTGCCACCCACATTAGTAACTCTGTAATCATTTCTCAGACCTGCCACTGCAGTATCTGTGTGTGCAGTTTTAACTGTAAATTCGAATTGGCAAGTGTACATACTTGCCAGGCCTAAACCTTCCCTTTTCTTGCATGTAAGGCACCCCTAAGGTAGGCCCTAGGTAGCACCAAAGGTGGGGTGCAGTGTATGGTTAAGGTAGGACATATAGGGGGTTATTCTAACTTTGGAGGAGTGTTAATCCGTCCCAAAAGTGACGGTAAAGTGACGGATATACCACCAGCCGTATTACGAGTTCCATAGGATATAATGGACTCGTAATACGGCTGGTGGTAAATCCGTCACTTTTCCGTCACTTTTGGGACGGATTAACACCTCCTCCAAAGTTAGAATAACCCCCATAGTAATGTATTTTATATGTCCTGACAGTGAAATATTGCTAAATTTGTTTTTCACTGCTGCAAGGCCTGTCCCTCTCATAGGTTAACATGGGGGCTACCTTTAAATCTGATTAAAGTGTAGATTCCCTTTGGGAGCGGATGGACATGTGGAGTTTGGGGTCTCTGAGCTCACAATTTAAAACTACATCTTTTAGTAAAGTTGATTTTAAGATTGTGTGTTTGAAAATGCCACTTTTAGAAAATGATTATTTTCTTGCTTAAACCATTTCTGTGACTATGCCCGTTTGTGGATTCACTGTCTGGATCAGTTTGACAGTTGGGCTGGTTGCACCTCACACTAGACAGTGACACAAAGAAAGCTGGGGTGTAGTCTACATTTCCTGATAAGCCATCTGTGCTAGGAAGGAGGGGGGGAGAAGTCACTCACACATGAAAGGGCTGTGCCTGCCCTCACACAATGCAGTCTCCAACCCCCTGGTGAGTGTCTGGGACCTCGCCTGGGCAAGGCGGGGTTTCACATTCAAGAGAGACTTTGGTTTGAAGTAGGCCTACTTCAAAGGAGAAATTGGGTATAGTAAGGGCACCCAAAAATACAGACTTCAGAACACTTCTGGAAACCAAGACTAACCTCTGCCTGGAGAAGAGCTGAAGAGCTGAGGAAGAAGAGCGGCCCTGCCTGTGACTGTGCTTTGTGGAGCTATCCTGCAGTTGCTGCTTCTGCCAGAGTAAAAGGGCAAAGACTGGACTTTGTGTGCCTTCGATCTTGTGAAGATCTCCCAGGGCTTGATTTAGAGCTTGCCTCCTGTTGTTTGAAGTCTCAGGGACAGCAAAGACTTCTCTCTGGCAGCACCTGGAGTCTCTGGAGAGACTCTTACTCTGCCAAGTGGTGCTCATCCAGTTCCCGGGACTCTAAAAGGAGAAGCTGGCAACCTAAGAGAAAGAAATCCACTCACCGAACGCTGTGCGGGGAAAAGATCGACGCAACTCCGATCTGTAGCAGGGAAATCGACACGCTGCTGGCTTCATGGTTGAAAATCGACGCTCGCCTGTAACACAACCAAAGAATCAACGCATGGAGCTGGAGAAACGACGCGCAGCATCGCTGACGGAGCCTGGGAGATCGCAACTGGTGCTGCGTGGTTTTCTGATCATCGTGCGGCTGCATTTCCGACACAAACAACGCTGGACGTGTAAATACAACACAAGGCCTGCCCGGACCTGAGAGTGCTGACCGGATCGATGCATTGCTCTCCTGCAAAGAGAAGAAACGATGCGCCCACCCCGACGAAAATAGAAATGACGCAAGGTCTCGCTTGTGAGTTAAATCAACATATTGCAAGCCCTTTTTGATACCTACTCGCCCGTGCAGGGTTATTTTTGACGCACCCAAGGTATATTTTCACGCTAACAGTGTTATTGTGTGTTTAAAACTACATGAAGACTCTTTTTGCTTTTGAATTGATAGCTTGACTTGTGTATTGTGGATTTTTCTGGTTTTGGTCTTGTTTTGATTAGATAATAATTCTCTGTTTTTCAAAACCTGTGTTGTGTCATTTTGTAGTGTTTTCAGTAAGTTACTGTGTGTTTGGGTACAAATACTTTACACCTAGCACTCTGAAGTTAAGCCTACTGCTCGTGCCAATCTACCAAGGAGGTACGCAGGGGTTAGCTGAGGGTGATTCTCTTTTACCCTGACTAGAGGGAGGATCCCTACTTGGAGAGTGGGTATCCTGACTGCCAACCAAAGACCCCATTTCTAACAATGAATTACAGGACAAATGTGTACCAAAAAAAACAACTATTTGGGTTTATTAATTGCAAAATCTCCAGAACAAAGGCCATTGCCCAGTCCAAACAATGTCCATGCACATGGTTGTGCCCACACTTGACTCCAGTCACTGTCAGGGAAACTCCACAGGAACAGGCATCAAGTGGAAGGCAGGCACTTCAGGGATCATCCTTGGCAGGGTCTGATTTGGGATGTGTGAGTTTAGGTTTGGGAGGGGTGGGCTTCTTCTTGGGTGGAGGGACATGGGTGATTGCAAAGGAGCAGGTGTGACAGAGGAGGACTTAGATTTGGAAGGACTGGGTTGAGATATTGGTAAGGGCTTCTTGCATTTGGAAGAGGTTACTAGATAACAGGGAAAGGGCAAGGTTGAAGAAGAAACTCTCCTTTGAAACACGGGGACAGTCATCAGCAGGGGTTGAGGATTTAGGAATTGAGGTAGGGGCTGTCTGGTATGTGGGTGTAGATGGCGTGTGTGCATATGTGAGGTATGCTTCTGTTTGGGTGGTGTCTTTTATGTCTGTGACTGTGGGCATTTGTACATCTGAGTGGGCTGGGACTTTGAGGTGCTGGGTGATGTGGGAGTGGTGGATGTTTGTATGTCTGTTCAGGTAGTGTATGTGGCTATGGTGTGTGTGGTGGTTGTCTGTGTGTCTGTGGGGGTGGTACCTGTGGGTATGGTGGATGTGGTGGATGTTTGTGTGTCTATTGAGGTGGTGGGTGTGATGGATGTGTCACTGGCTGTTTTGGTGGTGCCTGTGGGAACGCTGGATGTGGAGTGTGGGTGTCACATGGGCAGGCAAACAGCTACATAGATGGATAAAGGAAGTACTATACGCCTTGTTTAGTTACTAATGGGTCTCTTTATTTTCTCTATGTAAGGCTCATGCTTTGCTTCTCTGTGGCTTGGTTCGTAATGGTTGTCTCCGTTCTTCCTCTCCCTTCAAGTCTCAACCAGCCTGGAACACTGTGGTCGTCACACCCCTCGGACAGACCAGGAAAGAACCACAGGTATGTGTATACTCTTTCATTTTGTCTTATTTTTATGAGGGTGGGTGTTAGGAAGATAATCACCATTTTCCCTATCCCGTCACCGTGTTGTCATGCTTGTTTCTTTTACTTGAAAATGTAGTATGCAAGGCTCGTTCCTATATTCCAAATAAGAAGTCTGGTGTCCCCTCCTCACGACTACCTGTTTTCCACCCTCCCACTCATCCTGGCAGGCACCCACGTACCTGGGTTAGCCACGCACCCCACAAGGGGATGGTGGACTCCCAGCTTACCCCAACAACTCTCATCCGTTTCCCTGGAAATTTGCAACAGAGAGCTGGAGCCTCCGAGTCGTCCTCTACTGGTCGGTCTGGCCGTTTGCCGGTCTCCCACGGTGTCTCCGTGTGGTGCTCCTCTCTCCCGTCAGCACTCCTTCCTTCCAATTTCGTTGTCCTTCTGATTTCTGGCCACCATTCAGCAGGGGGCTGATCAGCGTCACACTCAAGGCCATATCCCTCCTCTGTAGTAGTCTTAAAGGGACTGACATCAAATGTAGTCTGTAAGAACAAGACAGGTGCATCTCGTGTTGTGGAAGGAGAAGGGAAGGGCCAGGGTAAAAGCTCATATAAGCTGACATTATCCCCGTCACAGTGGTGGGTCAGTAGGGGTGGTGGCGGTGTCTGGGGAAGTGGTGGCTAATGTGTTTGTGGGTGTATGTTGAGTTCCTGAATGCCAGTGTGTCTTGTGATGTTTGTGTTTATGTGTGCTGCTTGTGTGTGTTGAGTTGGGTGCATACAGATGTGTCTGTGTGCTTGGGATAGGTAGGGGAATTGGGATTTGGATTGGGATGAGGGAGGTGGAGGGGTGGAATGTGGGGGTTGGCTGGCTGCCATCAGTGAGGAGGCCAGAGCCTGAAAAGATCTCTGTAGGCGAGACATGGCACTATGAATGCCTGGATGGCATTCACAATGGCAGTCTGACCCACAGAGATGCTCCTCTGGAGGTCAATAACCTCTTCACTCGGGGAAGCTGGGGTAACAGTGGCTGGGGCGGAGGAGCCTGCAGCAAAGGAGATGCCCACCCTCTTGTGCTAATGCCCACGGCGAACTGGGTGGGGAACACCAGGGAGGGTGGCTATAGAACTGGGAGTGACAGACAAAGATGGTACTGGAGTAGGTCCTGATGGGTCTGCCACTACTAGGGAGTGGCCACTGGAGGTAAGATCTGATGATGAGGATGTAGATCCAGTCTCCTTTGTGGCATTCCCCTAACCATCAAGACCACTGGGTCCTTCTGTGTTTGTGGTGTATTAACTGGAGGTACCGTTGCCAGTTGCTTCACCACTTGGTTTTGCCCTGTCTCCTTTGCTTGCCTGGGCTGATGCTGCAAAACAGAGGAAATGGTTGCCACATGTTTCTGATCACACTTGAATAACAGCTCTGATTAGGAAACATTGCCATGATGTCAAGTAGGCCCCAGCAACAAACTACACCAAAGTGGCTCCTCCATGTACCATACAATATGTATGCATGCCATATGAACTGTCAATAGTTGCCCACAGGAAAATCGGGATCTCAGACAACTACAATTACGTGGCTGAAGTTGTGTAACAACAGTAATAATTGAACAAGTAGGAGACCACATCACTTTCAATGCTTTGCATCATGGAGCACACCTCAGTTACCTGTTGTCATACAATAGTAGGCCAATGCCAACCCCATTCCCACAGATCCCACACAAGGCCATGCAGACATTTATCTGTGTCTCATACACAATAACACAACAACGAGAAATGATGCTCCCAGAACATGTCATGTTGCTGTCCAGTGGCCTGGAGAAGGTGACGTGGAATTACTCATGCCACACTGGAAACATATCAGCAGTGCTCACTTCACCAAGTTATATTTGTCCCAATGGAGTCATGGAGGTAGTATAAATGTTGCTCAAATATGCCACACATGTGTCATGGAAATGTACACTATAGACATAGGCCCTCATTCTGACCTCGGCGGTAAAAGGCGCTTACCGCCGGTCAGAAGACTGCCATAACACCGCCGCGGTCGCGGTAAACCGCCAAGGTCATTCTGACCCGCAACTGGCAAACCGCCAAAAACCCGACATCAACAAAAGTCCGCCACACCAACGGCCAGCGAAAAAGTGCCGATGACCAAACCTCCACCGTCACGCCAACAGAAATACGCCCACGCCATTCCGACCCACAAATCCCCGCAGCGGTCTTTCAACCGCGGTATTGCATTGGCGGTACACACCGCCACGCTCAAAATACACACACCTTTACAAAACACAGCCACATTGGACAATTCAAAATACACACACCTGAGACACATACACACAACACTCCCACACACCCAATACAATATAAAAAACACACCCACATCACCCACAAACCCTTACGACCACAATTGCGACTGAAGGCCAGAGAGAGACAGCACAGAATAGAGTACACCATCACACAGAGGCAAATCACAACATCACCCACACAATATCCACGCACAAAACACCACACACCACCACCCTCACCACACTCTACAACACATACACCACCCCACACCTCATCCACACCACCCCATGGCACCCCAAAGACACCCCAGGTTTTCTGACGCAGAACTCAGGGTCATGGTGGAGGAAATAGTTCGGGTAGAGCCCCAGCTCTTCGGGACACAGGTGCAGCACACCACCATTGCCAGGAAGATGGAGCTATGGCAAAGAATAGTGGACAGGGTCAACGCTGTGGGACAGCATCCTAGAAATCGGGACGATATCAGGAAGCGGTGGAACGATCTACGGGGGAAGGTGCGTTCCATGGTATCAAGGCACAACATTGCGGTGCAGAAGACTGGCGGCGGACCCCCACCTACTCCCCCAGAATTTACAGCATGGGAGGAGCAAGTCTTGCACATCCTGCATCCTGAGGGCCTCGCAGGAGTAGCTGGAGGAATGGACTCTGGTAAGTCAAATCTTCACTACTTCATTCCCCCCACCCCACCTACATGCCAAATCATACCCCCACCCTCACCCCCACCCCCATCATACCAACTCCTTGCAAATGGCTCACCATCACAACCCACCCATCCCAACACCTAGCCCTGCATGCGTCCACAAAGCATGGACACCCATCACCAAAGCATGCCCACTGCACATACCCATCTCCCCCACAAGCCACCGTCACAACAGCCCCCACAAGGGAATGCCAGCACTGGGGTACACGGCCACCCACCCATTGCACACTATGGCACACACAGAAGCAATAACCATACTCTTATACCCCTGCAGGACCCGAACGCCACCACACCGCCCAGGAGGGTCCAGAAATGTCCATCCCACCCCCAGAAGAGGCCCCCAGTGATGACAGCAGCTCTGTCTCCCTGGACCCAGATGACCAGCCCGGCCCATCGGGGACCTTGGGACAGTCGGTTCCCCTCACACAGCCACAGGCCACAGCAGACCTACCCCCCTCTGGGAACACCAGCACAGCTCCCACCCAGCGGGCCCATGCCTCTGTCTCCAGGACACGTCAATCAGCGGTGTGTCCACCACTACAGGGCACCCAGGTTGACCCACCACCCCAACAACAACAGGGACCTGGGGGCAGTGGCAGTGTGCACACGGTCCAGGGGACAGAGGCCCAGGGAAACAGGGGAACTGGGAGGGCTGCTGTGCGAAAGGGGGGGACAGGCCCAGGGAACCCACTCTACACGAGGCCCTCTCCTCCATAATGGGAGCATACCACCACTCCCAGGAGACGATGGCTACGGTACTGGCCAGGTTCCAGGAGATCCAGGTACTGCAGGAGGAACAGTACATGGGGTTCAGGGAAGAACTCCGAACCATTAGTTCCGCAATGGGGACCATCGTCGTGGCTCTTAACCAGATTGTCACCACATTGCGGGACCATGTGGCACCACAAAGGGCCCCTGTCACTAGCATGGACCAAGAACAGGCTACCACCTCTGCCGGCGCTAGTGGACAGGAGGCCCCCACACAACAACAGGCCACCAGAACCCCACCTCCTGCAGAAGAAGAACCACCCCGCAAGCGGGGCCTGAGATCTCGGAAGAAGAGAGAGTAGGATGCCAAGACCCCCGCCAGCAAAGGATACCCCCTGATGTCATACCACTGTCCCACATTGTCACCCTGTCCAACCTTAAACTGCCCCTGCTTCATCCTTCGACAGGCATATGGACAATGCACCTGTGAGACTGAAAATCTGGACTCTGCCATGGACATTACTCCACCATCACCCATCACCGATTTTCAACCATGTCCCTAAATTTAGCACTTAAATAAAATCACTTATTGCACTAAAATTATCTGGAGTCTGCTTGTATTTTGAACAAATGTATTAGACATGACAGTGCCAAAATGTTCAGTTACATTGTGATGACAACATACCACTGTCACACAGCTGTAGTCCATGGGCAAACAAAGCAGAGGTCACGCAGTGGGGCCCACATCTCTGGAAACGGAAGGGAAAGTCACAACTCAGTTAACATAAACTGGGGGGAAACTCAGACAGTAGAGAGGCAGGAGACTGTAAGTACATGTAAAATGGCGGTGTTGATTCGTACCTGTGTGTTATTGAAAATACTGTTGTATCACTGTATCCCTGTTGTCTGTGTCGTCCCCGTCGTCTTCCTCCTCTTCACTCTCCACAGGCTCCACAGCTGCCACAACACCACCCTCTGGACCATCCTCCTGCAGGAAAGGCACCTGGCGTCGCAAAGCCAGGTTGTGAAGCATACAGCAGGCCATGATGATCTGGCACACCTTCTTCGGTGAGTACATTAGGGATCCACCTGTCATATGCATGCACCTAAACCTGGCCTTCAGGAGGCCGAAGGTCCGCTCGATCACCCTCCTAGTCCGCCCATGGGCCTCATTGTACCGTTCCTCTGCCCAGGTCTGGGGATTCCTCACTGGGGTCAGTAGCCACGACAGGTTGGGGTAACCAGAGTCACCAATTAGCCACACACGGTGTCTCTGTAGCTGTTCCATCACATAAGTGATGCTGCTATTTCGCATGATGTACGCGTCATGCACTGACCCAGGGAACTTGGCATTTACATGGGAGATGTACTGGTCAGCCAAACAGACCACCTGGACATTCATCGAATGATAACCTTTTCTGTTCCTGTACACCTGTTCACTTTCACTGGGGGGAACCAAAGCCACCTGGGTTCCATCAATGGCACCAATGATGTTGGGAATATGTCCAAGGGCATAGAAATCACCCTTCACTGTAGCCAAATCGCCCACCTCAGGGAAAACAATGTAGCTCCGCATGTATTTCATCAGGGCAGACAACACTCTGGACAAAACCTTAGAAAACATAGGCTGAGACATCCCTGATGAAATGGCCACTGTTGTTTGGAATGATCCACTTGCCAAAAAATGGAATACTGACAGAACCTGCACCAGAGGGGGAATCCCTGTGGGTTGGCGAATGGGTGACATCAGGTCTGGCTCCAGCTGGGCACACAGTTCCTGTATAGTGCCTCGGTCAAGTCTGTATGTCAGTATGACATGTCTTTCTTCCATTGTCGACAGGTCCACCAGCGGTCTGTACACGGGAACATTCCTCCATCTCCTCGCAAGTCCCAGCCGACGGTGCCTAGGAAGGACAACATGGAGCACAGAGTCAAGCAAACCACAGGTACGTTCCCACAGCTTGCACAGTACACGATTCGCTATGCATTGAATGGCATATATGAGTGGCAATGCAAGGCCTAGGCCTGTGTGACGCAGTAGAAATTAAGCCATGTGGGCCCTTGAAATGGCGGCTGCCTGACCTGTGAAGTGTGACAATGGGATGTGAGGTCAATGCGCTGGCGTGGCACACCGTGGCGGTAGGCGGTCGAAGACCGCGGTGCAAAGCTGCATTGGTTAACATAGAACCCTATGGGTTTCAGGAGCCAATGACGAAGTGCGCTGGCGGTCGCGGTATGCACCGCCGCGGGCGTGACCGCTATTTTCTATCAGCTTAATCACTCGAGACCTGATCATCCACAGGAGAGGACCTATACTGCAAGTGCTGCTGTGACCTCGGTCTGGAAGAGACAATGGCTGCTGCGACTGGAGAAAGGGCCCCTGCCTTCACTTCTGAAGAATTGGAGAAACTCGTGGATGGGGTCCTCCCCCAGTATGCGCTACTCTACGGTCCTCCAGCCCAACAGGTTAGTACACTGGGATCATGCTTTGTGGGCAATGCTTGGGTTGAGTGGGGTGAATGAACGATGGTGCGGAGGGGAGTGTATGAGGCATGCATCAAACGACAGATGAGAGCATGTGCCACATGGCAAGGGTGGGGATGGGGGGACACTCACATCGAGCATGCAGAAAATTATGATATTTTATTTTCTCTCCCTGTACGTGTCACATAGGTCAGTGCCCATCAGAAAGTCGACATTTGGCGTGCCATCGCCAAGGACGTCCGGACCCTGGGGGTCCACAACAGAAGGGGCACCCACTGCCGCAAGAGGTGGGAGGAGATCTGCCGCGGGAGCAGAAAGACCGCGGAGGCTCTGCTGGGGATGGCCTCCCAACGTAGGAGGGGTGCCACTCGTCAATTGACCCCCCTGATGTCTCAGGTCCTGGCGGTGGCCTACCCAGATTTGGATGGGCGCGTGAGGACATCACAGCAGACACAAGGGGGTGAGTACAAGCACATTCTGCTATCTTAGCGTGCAGTGAGGTGTCTGGGTGGGGGAGGAGGGATGTGGGTATCCCTAGGCCAGGGCGATTTCTGTAGGCTAGTCCCCTCCGTAAGGCATGGCCCTGTGCCCCCGCCCTCCACCTCTGTACGGTGCCAAGTACAGCTATCCATGGCCTTGTGTCACCTATGTGTGCAGATGTCGTCCATTGGCTTGTAGGCCAAGTCTCACTGATTGAGTAGTGTACCCCAAGTGCGCGGCGTAGTGCAGGGGGCTTCTGTGTCTGTCCTCTCCGCCAACTGTGTTGCCAATGCATGCACTCAACATGTCTTTATTTCTCCCCCCCCCTTTTTTGGTCTGCTCTTCCTGTTCATGTGTGCATTAGTATCATCTGGCGGAGGAGAAGTGGCATTGGAGCACGAGGGAGCTGCATCTCACATGGCCCCGGAGGGCCATGCAACGGATTCTGATTTCACCAGTGAGACGGAGGGCGAGGGGGGCTCCTCAACGGGGACACGTGGAGACATCAGCGACACCGACACGTCCTCGGAAGGGAGCTCCCTTGTGGTGGCGGCAACATCCGTGCCCACCGCAACAACAGGTACAGTCGCCACCCAGCGCACCAGCTCCGCCCTCCAAGCAGCCCCTCAGCGTTTTCCCCGTGCCCGCTCGCACACCAAGGCGGGCATCTCCTTCGCCCCAGGCACCTCAGGCCCTGCCCCAGTTACCCCTGCTGCCCTCAGTGAGGAGGTCATTGACCTCCTCCGGACGCTCATTGTTGGGCAGTCTACCCTTTTGAATGCCATCCAGGGGGTGGAAAGGGAGGTGCATCGGAGCAATGCATACCTGGAGGGCATTCATTCGGGTCAGGCTGCCCATCAGCGATCGTTCAACGCTCTGGCCTCAGCACTGACGGCAGCCATTGTCCCTGTCTCCTGCCTCCCTCCTCCAACTCCCTCCACCCAGTCCCACTCCCCTGTTCCTCTGCCTATCCCAGACACACCTACAGACCAGCCTGCACACACCTCAACACCCAAGGTCAGCTCATCCAAACATAAGCACCACACATCCCACAAGCATTCACCCAAGCAACATCCACATGCAGACATGCCAACAGCCACTGCCTCCTCTGTGTCCCCCTCCTCCTCGTCTCCCTCCTCCCTCCCTGTGACGTCTCCACTTACACTTGCATGCACCACTTCATCAGCCACTACGTCCATCACCAGCACACCCACCAGAACACTCCGCACACGTCCAGTCACCACCCCCACTGCCATTTACACGTCCCCTGTGTCCTCTCCCAGTGTGTCTGTCACCCCCTCTTCCAAACCACACAAACGCAGGCAGCCACCCACCCAACAGCCATCCACCTCACGACAGCCTCCGTCACAAGCACCTGCACCCAAAGACAGCACACTTGACTCTCCTACAACCACATCCTCTTCCTCCACTCCCATACCCACTGCACCTACCCTTCCCATTGCTCCTAAAAAGTTTTTCCTCTCCAAAATTAACCTCTTTCCATCACCTGACCCACCCCCTCCATCTCGTAAAAGTCCAATCTGCACCTCAGCCACCACAACCCCTGGACCTACAAGGACCATAGTCCAGGGATATTGGAGTCCACCACCTTCGAGGGCAGCTACATCGGCCAGCAGCAAAGGGACAGCGAGCCCACCCCCTGGGAAAAAATCCAAAAAAGGCAAGGGCCGGCGCGAGAGGACAGAGACGGCAGCCTCCACAGGCACCACCCTGGCACCGTCAGGAAGTGGGGTGCCACCTGGCACATCTCCAAAGGGAGGCAAGGGCCACAGAGGATCAGGCAAGGATGGCAAGGGCAGCACGGCCGACAAGTCCGGCAGCAGGCGAGCTGCCCAGGAGGGCCCCACCAGCCCCATTCCGGGGGTGAAGGAGTACACCCACGGGCACCAGCACAGGAGGACCCCACAAGCGAGAAGTCGGATTGCGAGTGAACACCATATATTGGCCGGATCTGGTGCCCTGGAGACACATGTGAAGAACCGCTGAACAGGGCCCTTCAAGACAAGCACCGCTGAACAGGGCACCGCCGTCTCAAGCACCGCTGAACAGGGCCCTTCAAGACAAGCACCGCTGAACAGGGCCCTTCAAGACAAGCACCGCTGAACAGGGCACCGCCGTCTCAAGAACCGCTGAACAGGGCCCTTCAAGACAAGCACCGCTGAACAGGGCCCTTCAAGACAAGCACCGCTGAACAGGGCACCGCCGTCTCAAGCACCGCTGAACAGGGCCCTTCAAGACAAGCATCGCTGAACAGGGCCCTTCAAGACAAGCACCGCTGAACAGGGCACCGCCGTCTCAAGAACCGCTGAACAGGGCCCTTCAAGACAAGCACCGCTCAACAGGGCACCGCCGTCTCAAGAACCGCTCAACAGGGTCCTTCAAGACAAGCACCGCTCCGCTGGGCCCTTCCTCTCAAGCACCGCTCCGCTGGGCCCTTCAACTCAAGCACCGCTCCGCTGGGCACCGCCGTCTCAAGCACCGCTGCGCAGGGCCCTTCATCTCAAGCACCGCTCCGCTGGGCCCTTCCTCTCAAGCACCGCTCCGCTGGGCCCTTCAACTCAAGCACCGCTCTGCTGGGCCCTTCCTCTCAAGCACCGCTCCGCTCGGCCTTTCAACTCAAGCACCGCTCCGCTGGGCCCTTCCTCTCAAGCACCGCTCCTCTGGGCACCGCCGTCTCTGCACCGCTCCGCTTGGCCCTTCAACTCTAGCACCGCTCCGCTGGGCACTTCCTCTCAAGCACCGCTCCGCTGGGCACCGCCGTCTCTGCACCGCTCCGCTGGGCCCTTCAACTCTAGCACCGCTCCGCTGGGCAGTGGGGTGCCACCTGGCACATCTCCAAAGGGAGGCAAGGGCCACAGAGGATCAGGCAAGGATGGCAAGGGCAGCACGGCCGACAAGTCCGGCAGCAGGCGAGCTGCCCAGGAGGGCCCCACCAGCCCCATTCCGGGGGTGAAGGAGTACACCCACGGGCACCAGCACAGGAGGACCCCGCAAGCGAGAAGTCGGATTGCGAGTGAACACCATATATTGGCCGGATCTGGTGCCCTGGAGACACATGTGAAGAACCGCTGAACAGGGCCCTTCAAGACAAGCACCGCTGAACAGGGCACCGCCGTCTCAAGCACCGCTGAACAGGGCCCTTCAAGACAAGCACCGCTGAACAGGGCCCTTCAAGACAAGCACCGCTGAACAGGGCACCGCCGTCTCAAGAACCGCTGAACAGGGCCCTTCAAGACAAGCACCGCTGAACAGGGCCCTTCAAGACAAGCACCGCTGAACAGGGCACCGCCGTCTCAAGCACCGCTGAACAGGGCCCTTCAAGACAAGCATCGCTGAACAGGGCCCTTCAAGACAAGCACCGCTGAACAGGGCACCGCCGTCTCAAGAACCGCTGAACAGGGCCCTTCAAGACAAGCACCGCTCAACAGGGCACCGCCGTCTCAAGAACCGCTCAACAGGGTCCTTCAAGACAAGCACCGCTCCGCTGGGCCCTTCCTCTCAAGCACCGCTCCGCTGGGCCCTTCAACTCAAGCACCGCTCCGCTGGGCACCGCCGTCTCAAGCACCGCTGCGCAGGGCCCTTCATCTCAAGCACCGCTCCGCTGGGCCCTTCCTCTCAAGCACCGCTCCGCTGGGCCCTTCAACTCAAGCACCGCTCTGCTGGGCCCTTCCTCTCAAGCACCGCTCCGCTCGGCCTTTCAACTCAAGCACCGCTCCGCTGGGCCCTTCCTCTCAAGCACCGCTCCTCTGGGCACCGCCGTCTCTGCACCGCTCCGCTTGGCCCTTCAACTCTAGCACCGCTCCGCTGGGCACTTCCTCTCAAGCACCGCTCCGCTGGGCACCGCCGTCTCTGCACCGCTCCGCTGGGCCCTTCAACTCTAGCACCGCTCCGCTGGGCACTTCCTCTCAAGCACCGCTCCGCTGGGCACCGCTGTCTCTGCACCGCTCCGCTGGGCCCTTCCTCTCAAGCACCGCTCCGCTGGGCACCGCCGTCTCTGCACCGCTCCGCTGGGCCCTTCAACTCTAGCACCGCTCCGCTGGGCACTTCCTCTCAAGCACCGCTGACACATTGGCAGAAGGGGCAGGCCCAGATCAGTGTCGGACAGGGCTGCACGATACACTCTGGGCACCAAGACTCCTCCAGTACCGCTGGAGTCTGTCATCCACTTGAGAGACTGTGGCTTTGCACTCCCCAGGATGGCACAGTGGGCAAGCCACCCTCTGTAGAGACTTGAGAGACTGTGGCTTTGCACTCCCCAGGATGGCACAGTGGGCAAGCCACCCACTGTAGAGACTTGAGAGACTGTGGCTTTGCACTCCCCAGGATGGCACAGCGGGCAAGCCACCCACTGTAGGGACTTGTGAGACTGTGGCTTTGCACTCCTCAGGATTGCACAGTGGGCAAGCCACCCACTGTCTGGACTTGAGAGACTGTGGCTTTGCACTGCCCAGGATTGAACAGTGGCCATGGAGGCCCCTCGTGGATCTTGCTTTGTGGACTCATGTGGCTGAGGTGCCCCCCCTTCCCTTCCCCCTGAGGTGCCTGTAGTTTTCCTATCTGATGCCCCTGCAGTGTTCTCTCCAATGGATTCGGGTCTCATGTGTGGGCTTTGCCCATGTGTTGAGGACCATTGGCCCACGTACAATGACAGAAAGCCAATTTTGACGGGACAATTTACATATGTGTATATAGTTATGGGATGTTCGACTTACTTATTTACTTAGCCTTACAATATATTTGAATTCCAATAACATATTATTTTGTCTTTGCATTGTTCTGGGGGGTTTGGGGGGTGTCACTCTGAGTTGTTGCTCTGCATTGGTGTGTAGGTAGTTGGGGGGGGGGTCGCGTATGTGTGTGCCCGTATTCTTTTCTCCTCCCCCCTCCCCTGTGTCGTAGGTGCAGTACTCACCGTTGTCTTCTGCGCCGGCGTTCGTGCTCCTGGTAGAGGAGCAGGTAGACAATTGCTGGTAGGATGTGTAGTTCTGGTTCCATGCTGTCCAGATTCCTCGTGGAGTGTGTAGGGTGAGCGTTTTCCCGTTCGTAGTCTGTTTCCGCCGTGTTTTTATCGGCGGGGCTCCCGCCCCGGAAAAGGTGGCAGATTGGTGAGTTGTGATAGGGTGTACGGTACATTGTCTGCCACCTGTCTGTTGGCGGTGACCGCCGCGCTGTTTGTTTGTCCCGCCGTGGCGGTCGGAGTGTTAAAGTGGCGGTCTGTGTTGGCGGTTCCCGCCAGGGTCAGAATTCAATTTTTTTGGCCGCCTGCCTGTTTGCGGGTTGGCCGCCGCTTTAACACCGACCGCCAGGGTTGGAATGACCCCCATAATGTGCAAATTGACAGGGAGGCATGTCCCTAAAATCCGAATCAGCAAGCCCCACTAAAATCACCACTAATGTCTGGCACCCCTTACTATGATATATTCTGATTGCATCAGTAGGCACCATTAGTCCTTTGTATGTTGAAGAAGCCCAAAGATTTGCAAGTACGTGTAGAAAGCCCTCCACATGTTGTCTAATGGGTGGCTACATCACTGTCTCCATTTTGGTCCTGCAAACCAGGATGTATGTGGATGAATAGTTGCACCCAACCACATGTAATTCAAACATAACTGCAAGTCACTCCATGGTGCATGCCAACAGTCATGTTAGAAACCTTCCTCATTACACATGTGCAGTGTACTTTGCTACATGATGCCACATCAATGGCCTGCAAATGCACAATGTGGCTAAAAATCTAGTCATACACATCTTGTTTGTATTTGCTAATGCAGTTGTACATGTCAAATGACATGCAATAACTAACAGTTGAGGGTATATGTCGGCTAACTATCAATTGTGACATACTCTTCTCTATAATATCTCATGAAAGGTATACCCATTGCAAATGTCCTATTCCACACAAAGGTTGGCATGCACATATATGTGAAGGAATACAAGAATCATCCCATTAACACGAGTAGATCATGTATGAAAAAGCAGTGTACACATTTTGTCAAAAGAGAAAGAGACACATGCTAACATGTGGCACACATGGGCAACGGTGATGGCACACAAATCATGTCAGTGGACATTCCCTACTTACCAAGGGAAAAGTATTGATCTGTGTAGGAGGCTGGCCTGGCTTGTGGGTACCAAGGGGTACTTACACTCTGTACTAGGTCCAGTTATCCCTTATTAGTGTAGAAGAGGTGTTTCTAGCAGCTTAGGCTGATAGAAGGTAGCTATAGCAGAGCAGCTTAGGCTGAACTAGGAGACATGCAAAGCTCCTACTATACCACTGGTGTCATATGCACAATATCATAGGAAAACACAATACACAGATATACTAAAAATAAAGGTACTTTATTTTTATGACAATATGCCAAAAGTATCTCAGTGAGTACCCTCAGTATGAGGATGCCAAATATACGCAAGATATACGTACACAATACCAAAAATATGCAGTAATAGCAAAAGGAAGTAATGCAAGCAATGTAAAGCTACAGTAGATTGCAATAGGAGCACATAGGTATAGGGGCAACACAAACCATATACTCCAAAAGTGGAATGCGAACCACGAATGGACCCCAAACCTATGTGAGCTTGTAGAGGGTCGCTGGGACTGCAAGAAAACAGTGAGGGTTAGAAAAATAGCCCACCCCAAGACCCTGAAAAGTAGGTGTAAAGTGCACCTATATTCCCCAGAGAGCACAGAAGTCGTGATAGGGGAATTCTGCAAGGAAGACCAACACCAGCAATGCAACCAAAGTGGATTTCCGGACTAGAGTACCTGTGGAACAAGGGGACCAAGTCCAAGAGTTGCGACAAAGTCGAGAGTGGGCAGATGCCCAGGAAATGCCAGCTGAGGGTGCAAAGAAGCTGCCACCGGATGGTAGAAGCTGTGGATTCTGCAAGAACGAAGAGGGCTAGAAACTTCCCCTTTGGAGGATGGATGTCCCATGTCGTGAAGAAGCTTGCAGAGGTGTTCCCATGCAGAAAGACTGCAAACAAGCCTTGCTAGCTGCAAGGGTCACGGTTAGGGTTTTTGGATGCTGCTGTGGCCGAGGAGGGACCAGGATGTCGCCACTTGGATGAGGAGACAGAGGAGGCACCCAGCAAGTCAGGGAGCCCTCACAGGAGCAGGCAGCACCTGCAGAAGTACCAGAACAGGCACTTGGAAGAGGAGTGAACCAGAGCTCACCCGAAGACACAAAAGGGAGACCCACGACGTCTGACGACAACTCAGGAGGTTGTGCACTGCAGGTTAGAGTGTTGGGGACCCAGGCTTGGCTGTGCATGAAGGAAATCCTGGAAGAGTGCACAGGAGCCGGAGCAGCTGCAAATCACGCTGTACTCAGCAATGCAGTCTAGCGTGGGGAGGCAAGGGCTTACCTCCACCAAACTTGGACTGAAGAGTCACTGGACTGTGGGAGTCACTTGGACAGAGTTGCTGAGTTCCAGGGACCATGCTCGTCGTGCTGAGAGGGGACCCAGTGGACCGGTGATGCAGTCTTTTGTTGCCTGCGGTTGCAGGGGGAGGATTCCGTCATCCCATGGGAGATTTCTTTAGAGCTCCAGGTGCAAAAAGGAGGCAGGCTACCCCCAGAGCATGCACCACCAGGAAACAGGCGAGAAAGCGGCAGGTTCAGCGATACAAGGCTGCAGTAGTCGTCTTTGCTACTTTGTTGCGGTTTTGCAGGCGTCCTGAGCAGTCAGCGGTCAATCCTTTGGCAGAAGGTGAAGAGAGAGATGCAGAGGAACTCTGATGAGCTCTTGCATTCATTATCTAAAGAATTCCCCAAAGCAGAGACCCTAAATAGCCAGAAAAGGAGGTTTGGCTACCTAGGAAGGAGGATAGGCTAGCAACACAGGTAAGAGCCTATCAGAAGGAGTCTCTGACATCACCTGCTGGCACTGGCCACTCAGAGCAATCCAGTGTGCCAGCAGCACCTCTGTTTCCAAGATGGCAGAGGTCTGGAGCACACTGGAAGAGCTCTGGGCACCTCCCCTGAGAGGTGAAGGTCAACAGAGTGGTCACTCCCCTTTCCTTTGTCCAGTTTCGCGCCAAAGCAGAGCTGGGGGACTGGCTTATGCAGAGATGGGCACCATCTGTGCCCATCAAAGCATTTCCAGAGGCTGGGGGAGGCTACTCCTCCCCAGCCCTGACACCTTTTTCCAAAGGGAGAAGGTGTCCTTTGTTCTGCCTTCCTGGGCCAGGCCTGGCTGGACCCCAGGAGGGAAGAAACCTGTCTGAAGGGTTGGCAGCAGCAGCAGCTGCAGTGAAACCCCGGGAAAGGCAGTTTGGCAGTACCCGGGTCTGTGCTACAGACTCGGGGGATCATGGAATTGTCTCCCCAATGCCAGAATGGCATTGGGGTGACAATTCCATGATCTTAGACATGTTACATGGCCATGTTCGGAGTTACCATTGTGACGCTATACATAGGTAGTGACCTATGTATAGTGCACGCGTGTAATGGTGTCCCCGCACTCACAAAGTCCGGGGAATTTACCCTGAACGATGTGGGGGCACCTTGGCTAGTGCCAGGGTGCCCACACACTAAGTAACTTTGCACCCAACCTTCACCAGGTGAAGGTTAGACATATAGGTGACTTATAAGTTACTTAAGTGCAGTAGTAAATGGCTGTGAAATAACATGGACGTTATTTCACTCAGGCTGCACTGGCAGGCCTGTGTAAGAATTGTCAGATCTCCCTATGGGTGGCAAACGAAATGCTGCAGCCCATAGGGATCTCCTGGAACCCCAATACCCTGGGTACCTCAGTACCATATACTAGGGAATTATAAGGGTGTTCCAGTATGCCAATGTGAATTGGTGAACCTGGTCACTAGCCTGTTAGTGACAATTTGTAAAGAGAGAGAATAACCACTGAGGTTCTGGTTAGCAGAGCCTCAGTGAGACAGTTAGGCATCACACAGGGAACACATACATATAGGCCACAAACTTATGAGCACTGGGGTCCTGGCTAGCGGGGTCCCAGTGACACATAACAAACATACTGAAAACATAGGGTTTTCACTATGAGCACTGGGCCCTGGCTAGCAGGATCCCAGTGAGACATTGAAAACACCCTGACATATACTCACAAACAGGCCAAAAGTGGAGGTAACAAGGCTAGAAAGAGGCTACTTTCTCACAATCTGTAGCTGCACCAAAAGAACAATGTATGCTCTGTCACATAGTAATTTTCACATTACAAATAGTAGTGAGGCACTACCATCAGTCACACACTGAAGACAAGTAGCCTCTGGGTGGCAGATGCCAATATACACATTTGACCAGATACATGGCTGAGGACAGTGTTTCATGCCTTCCTTAACTTTGACTTGAAAAATAGTGGTCTGTTGCATAGACTTTACACCCACTACACCAATAAACATGACATGATTGATCAATGTACATAGCCATGTGTTGTCCCTAGAGAACAATGTTTTGTGGATTGTACACAGTTGTGTTCTAGATCCCTGAGCCAATAGGCAAGGCACATCAGTATGCACCGTATAACATATCTACACAAACAGTCACTCATCTCCAGTGTCACACATGGCTCATACCCAATCATCAGGGGGAGATGTCATGACCTAACACTTTCACTTGACAATGTGACAGGCAGGAATGTGCCCTGTGCTCACCCCCTTGTGGCTGCTATGCTCCCTTTCACCCCCCATCCAGGTCTGGGTAGGCCACCGCCAGGATGGGTGATATAAGGGGGTTATGGTCCGACGTATGACCCACCCACTTTGGAAGGACAGGCCCAACTGAACCTCTGCGACCTTTTGGGCCCAGTGCCTCAAGTCATCCCACCTCTTGTGACAATGGGCGCTCCGCCAGCTGTGGACCCCCAGGGTCCGCACATTCCGGGCGATGGTTATCCATGTCTCCTTCTTCTGATGGGCGTTTACCTGCATGGATGCAAGCGACAAATCAAGAGATTACAATCAGAAGTTTTGGCACAAATAGTTGAGTCACACACATGTCAGAAGAACCATGCTAGAAATCTTCAATTTGTCAACACACCACAAGTGTAAGGCACACAAGCCAATAAGTAGAGGGACATGACTACAGACATTTATATTCATCTGCAGACTAACCAACTACCTTGCTCAGGGCCTACAATGACTAAGCAAGCCTACTCACCTCAAGTAGCCCAAGCTTTAGCAAAATATAGGGGGTCATTCTGACCCCCGCGGGCGGCGGTCGCCGCCCGCCTGGAGGGAGCCGCCATATGGCCGCTCCGCGGTCGAAAGACCGCGGAGGCCATTCTGGCTTTCCCGCTGGGCTGGCGGGCGACCACCAGAAGGCCGCCCGCCAGCCCAGCGGGAAACCCCTCCCCACGAGGAAGCCGGCTCCGAATGGAGCCGGCGGAGTGGGTATGTGCGACGGGTGCAGTGGCACCCGTCGCGTATTTCAGTGTCTGCAAAGCAGACACTGAAATACAAAGTGGGGCCCTCTTACGGGGGTCCCTGCAGTGCCCATGCCATTGGCATGGGCACTGCAGGGGCCCCACGACACCCCTCACCGCCATCCTGTTCCTGGCGGCCGGAGCCGCCAGGAACAGGATGGCGGTGAGGGGGTCGGAATCCCCCATGGCGGCGCAGCAAGCTGCGCCGCCATGGGGGATTCCCAGGGCAGCGGAAAACCGGCGGGAGACCGCCGGTTTTCCTCTTCTGACCGCGGCCAAACCGCCGCAGTCAGAATGCCCTGCGGGGCACCGCCAGCCTGTTGGCGGTGCTCCCGCATCCCCGGCCCCGGCGGTCAAGGACCACCGGGGTCGGAATGACCCCCATAGTGTGATCTGAGACAAAATTAAACACTATACAGCAATGTGGCTTCTGAAGGGTATACTCCTTAGGGCTGAATGAACCAACACATTCACACTCTGTGAGACTGACTCTCTGCATAGAGCTCCTACAGGCAACTTCCACAGTACAGACTTCATACACTTGAGGGACAATGAAGGGGCTGGCATAGTGGGTATAGAAAGTGTATTCCTTGTGCATGTATTAACATGTGGCCTAACAAATGCAGATGCATGCCACTTCAGGGGGTGGATTTTGTGGTATGTACCTGTACCACAGAACACTCTTTTGGACATATGTGTCTATCCTACAGAGATAGCATCCAACAAACAAAGGTATGCATTGTACAATTTCTGCTATGTGACCAAGCTACTGACTCTCATATCATGGTTCTCTAGGAATCAACACACTGTCTGCACTGTGGGACTGTCATTAGTGCAATAAGCCTGTACAGACCAAACATTACTCACTGAAAGTGACAACAGAGCTGTGGGAGTAAGGAACCTGTCATGAGTCACAAACACACATTGGCAATGATGGAAAATGTATATATGAACTACTTCTGGGATGTACCTCAGCTCTCATTCCTAATATGGTCAATGGACTGAGGAATTCAGGGCACGTTTTGCCACTAGAGCATTATATTAGCCACATGACAGGATCTGCTGGTGTACAGGGAGTGAGCACAATGCGACAGTTGCATAGCCACAGTGACTATTCCCGCAGCCTGGAGTAGGTCCCATGCTGGGAGATACAACTGACACGCCCTGGACTCTGCAGGCTGAGCATAGTGAACCTACATGTCACTCTCATTTACATCACTTCCATGCATGACAGTACTTCATGAGACCATCAGTAATTTGGCATGGGGTTTGTGTTGCAACCTGAAGAGCAGAGCGAGTCAGGATATGGATTCCAGACAACAGTTTTGAAAGGCCAAATATGGGTTGAAAGATCTGTGGTATTATACACATTGCTCACAAGATCCTCAAATGACTCATACAAGATGCTTACACAGCTCATGCTGTCAGGCACATACATGTTGTCCAACAGAAGCAACAATCATGAAAGAGATGTCGTTGGATGGCAGTAACGTCTCCTTCCCTAGTTATGTGCACCCAAAACAAGGAGGATCTAGGACCAAAAACCTCACAAACACACAATGTGACTGAACTTAACATCTAGGCCCTCATTAAAACATTGGTGGTAAAAGCCGCTTACCGCCGTGCAGAAGATCCCCAGCACACCTCTGTAGCAGCGGAATTCCGCCACGGTCATTATGACCCACATCTCGGAATCTGCCAAAATTGAGACACCCACACAAGTCCACCACACCAAACGTCAGTGATAAACTGGCGATACCAAAACCTCCACCGTCACGCCAACAGAAATATGCCCACACTATCATGACCCATTAATGCACGCGGCGGTCTTTCAACCGTGGTATTCCATTGGCGGTACACACCGCTGCGCTCAAAATACACACATATTTACAAAACACTACCACATTGGACAATTCAAAATACACACACCTGATAGACATACACACACCACTCCCACACACCCAATACAATATAAAACACACACCTACATCACCCACACACCCCTACAACCACAATTGCGACAGAAGGCCAGAGAGAGACACTACAATCTACAACCAAGCATCCACAGGCACACAATACCATCACCCACATAACATCCACGCACCTCACACAACACACCACTAAATATCACCCCACATATCACAACACACACCACCCCACACATCACCCACACCACCCTCTGGCACGGCAAAGACACCCCAGGTTCTCTGAGGAGGAGCTCAGGGTCATGGTGGAGGAAATCATCCGGGTAGAGCCACAGCTATTCGGATCACAGGTGCAGCACACCTCCATAGCTAGGAAGATGGAGCTATGGCGAAGAATAGTGAACAGGGTCAATGCAGTGGGACAGCACCCAAGAAATAGGGATGACATCAGGAAGAGGTGGAACAACCTATGGGGGAAGGTGCGTTCTGTGGTCTCAAGACATCACCGTGCGGTTCAGATGACTGGCGGCAGACCCCCACCTCCTCCCCCACAACTAACAACATGGGAGGAGCAAGTCTTGGCTATTCTGCATCCTGAGGGCCTCCAAGGAGTAGCTGGAGGAATGGACTCTGGTAAGTCAAACCTTAACTACTATATCCCCCACCCTACCTGCATGCCATCACATACCCCCACCCTCGCCCTAACCTCCATCACTTCTACTCCTCACAAATGTCCCAATATCACAAACCACACATCCCAACACCAAGCCCTGCATGCAACAACAAAGCATGAACACCCATCACCAATGCATGGCCACTGCACATACCCATACACCCCTCCTAAACCATCATCACATAAGGTCCCACAAAGGAATGCAAGCACTCGAGTACACGGTCACCCACCCATTGCACACCATGCCACACACAGATGTGATAAACATCCTTTTAAACCCCTGCAGGACCCCTACCCAATGTCACCAGACAGGAGGGTCCACACATGTCCACACCACCAACAGAAGAGGCCCACAGTGATGACAGAACCTCTGTCCAACTGGATCTAGATGACCAGCCCGGCCCATCGGGGACCACGGGACAGTCGGTTCCCCTCACCCAGTCACAGGCCACCACAGAGCTTCCCCCCTCTGGAAACACCAGCACAGCGCCCACTCAGCGGGCCCATACCTCTGTCCCCAGGACCATCAATCAGCAGTGTGTCCACCACTACAGGGAACCCAGGCTAACCCACCACCCCAACAACAACAGGGACTTTGGGGCAGTGGCAGTGGGCACACCGTTCAGGGGACAGAGGCCCCGAGAAACAGGGGAACTGGGAGGGCTGCTGTGCGACAAGGGGGAGGACAGGCCCAGGGAACCCACTCTCCACGAGGCCCTCTCCAACATCATGGGAGCGTACCATCATTCCCAGGAGACAATGGCAACGGTACTGGCCAAGTTTCAGGAGACCCAGCGCCTGCAGGAGGAACAGTATTTGGGCTTCAGGGAGGAATTCAGATCCATCAATTCCAACCTGGGCACCATCATAGGGGTGCTGAAGGAAGTCCTCAACACCAGGAGGGACACTGTGGCACTTCAAGGGGCCCCTGACACTAGCCTGGACGATGAACTGCCCACCACCTCCGCCGGCGCTAGTGGACAGGAGGTACCGCCACAGGACCACCACACCAGCACCCCACCCGCTGCAGAGAGAGAAACACCCCGCCAACAGTCCCTGAGATCCAGGACAAAGACAGAGAACAATGCCAAGACCCCCGCCAAGAAATGAGACTGCCCTGAATGTCATCCTTTTGTCCCACCTTGTCACCCTGTCCATCCTCAAACTGCCCCAGCTCCACTTCCTATGGCCCTTTGGACAATGCACCTGTGAGACTAATAGACTGGACTCTGCCATGGACATTCCTCCACCATCACCCCTCACCATTTTACAATCCCCTCCAATATTGAGCACTTAAATAAACACCCTTAGAGCACAAAACAATCTGGAGTCTTTCTGTGATTTCGAAATAGTGTATTAGCAATTACAGTGACAAAATGCTCTTTCAATTGTAATGTCAACATACCTATGTCACACAGCTCTAGTCCATGAGGAAACAAAGCAGATGTCACACAGTGGGACCCACATCTGTGAAATCGTAAGGGAAAGTGACAACTCAGTGACCATACACTGGGTGAAAAGGACAGATAGTAGAGAGGTAGTAGTGTTAAAGTACATGTAGTAGGCAGGTTTGTCTTCTTTCCTGTGTCTCACTGGAAGTAATACAGGATCTCAGAGTTCCTGTTGTCGATGTCCTCTTCTGATTCCTCGTCTTCGCTGTCTACAGGCTCCAAAGCTGCCCAAACACCTCCATCTGGACCATCCTCCTGCAGAAAAGGCACCTGTCGTCGCAAAGCTAAGTTGTGAAGCATACAGCAGGCCACGATGATCTGACACACCTTCTTTGGTGAGTAGAATAGGGAACCACCTGTCATATGGAGGCACCGGAACCTGGCCTTCAGGAGGCCGAAGGTCCGCTCTATAATCCTCCTAGTTCGCCCATGTGCCTCATTATAGCGTTCCTCTGCCGTTGTCCTGGGATTCCTCACTGGGGTCAGTAGCCATGAGAGGTTGGGTAGCCAGAGTCACCTGCAAATGGCGACGGACAACTGTTATACACACACTAACCTGTAGGGATATCCCCAGACCCAGACAACTATTCCCACTGATTTGGTTCCAGGTGCTCACCTAATTGCCACACACAGTGCCTCTGGAGTTGCCCCATCACAAAAGGGATGCTGCTATTTCGCAGGATGTAGGCGTCATGCACTGAGCCAGGGAATTTGGCATTAACATGGGAGATGTACTGGTCTGCCAAACACGCCATCTGCACATTCATCAAATGGTAACTCTTCCGGTTTCTGTACACCTGTTCACTCCTGCGGGGGGGACCAAGGCCACATGTGTCCCATCAATGAGACCTATAATGTTGGGGATATGTCCCAGGGCAAAGAAGTCACCTTTCACTGTAAGCAAATCCTCCACCCGAGGGAAAACGATGTAGCTCCGCATGTGTTTCAGCAGGGCAGACAATACTCTGGACAACACGTTGGAAAACATAGGCTGGGACATCCTTGATGCTATGGCCACTGTAGTTTGAAAAGACCCACTTGCAAGGAAATGGAGAACTGACAGCACCTGCACTTGAGGGGGGATTCCTGTCGGATGGCGGATAGCTGACATCAGGTCTGGCTCCAACTGGGCACACAGTTCCAGGATTGTGGCACGATCAAGCCTGTAGGTGATGATTACATGTCCTTCCTCTATTGTCGACAGGTCCACCAGCGGTCTGTACACCGGAGGATGACAGCATCTCCTCACATGTCCCAGGGGACGGTGCCTATGAAGGACAACAGCGAGCACAGAGTCAACCAACTCAGAGGTACGTAAACACAGCTTACTCAGAAAACCATTCATAACCCGATTTTGCCTGTGTGAGTGTTGAGGCAAGGCCTAGGTATGTGTGATGCAGTTAAAAATAATGGCATGTGGGCCCCTGAAATGGCGGCTGCCTGACCTGTAAAGTGGGACAATGGGATGTGAGGTAACTGCTCTGGCGTTGTACACCGTCGCGGTAGGCGGTCGAAGACCGCTGCGCAATTCTGCATTGGTTAACATTGGACCCTATGGGTTCCAGGAGCCAATGACGATGTACGCCTGCGGTGACGGTACGCACCGCCGCAGACGTGACTGCCATTTTCTATCTGTTCAATCACTCGATACCTGATTTTCAACAGGAGAGGACCTACACAGCAAGTGCTGCTGTGACCTCGGTCTGGAAGAGACAATGGCTCGTACATCTGGGGAAAGGGCCCCTGCCTTCACATCGGAGGAGTTGGATAAATTCGTGGATGGGGTCCTCCCCCAGTACACGCTACTCTACGGTCCGCCAGACAAACAGGTAAGTACACTGTGAGCATGCTGTGTGGGCAATGCCTGTGTGGAGTGGTGTGGATGAAAGATAGGGGGGGAGAATGATGAGTGCATGAAACGACGGTGAGTGCATGTGCCACATGGCAAGGATATGAATGCGGGCCAATGACTGTTATGGTGCAGTTGGTAATAACTTCTCTTTTTCCCCTGTACAATGCATGTAGGTCAGCGCACACCAGAAGAAGGATATTTGGCGTGCCATTGCCAAGGACGTCCGGACCCTGGGGGTCTATCACAGACGGAGCACCCACTGCCGGAAAAGATGGGAGGGCATTCGTCGCTGGAGCAAGAAGACAGCGGAGGCCCAGCTGGGGATGGCCTCCCAACATGGGAGGGGTGCCCGTCGCACCATGGCCCCCCTGATGTTCAGGATCCTGGCGGTGGTGTTCCCGGAGTTGGATGGGCGCTTGAGGGCATCACAGCAGCAACAAGAGGGTGAGTACACTCTCATTCTGCTGATTCAGCGCACAGTGGAGGTGTCTGGGTGGGGGAGGTGGGCTGTGGGCTTCCCTAGGCCAGGGCGAGTGTGCTAGTTAAGTCCCCTTTTTCAGGCAGACCCTGTGGCACCCTACCCCACCTGGGTAAAGTGCCAACTACACCTAGTCAGGCTCCTGTGACATCCATGTGTGCAGATATCGGCCATAGCCTTGAAGGCCATGTCCCAGGGATTGAAGAGTGGACCCCAAGTGCGCGGCGTAGTGCAGGGGGCTTCTGTGTCTGTCGTGTCCGCCAACGGTAGCAGTAATGCATGCACTCAACATGTCTTTATTCTGTCTTCCCCCTCCTTTTTGTGGTCTCCCTGTACATGTGTGCATTAGCATCATCAGACGGAGGAATAGTGGCACCGGAGCAGGAGGGAGCTGCATCCCACATGGCCCTGGAGGGTGACACTACCCCACTCACGTGCAGTCACCGCCCCCACTACCATTCACACATCCCCTGTGTCCTCTCCCAGTGTGTCTGTGATGCCACCTCCCAAGGTACACAAACGCAGGCACACACCCACCCAACAGCCATCCACCTCACGACAGCCTCCAGCGCATGCACCTTCACCTAAAGTCACCAAACGTACACCTCCTACAACCACAACCTCTTCCTCCACTCCCAAACCCCCTCCAGCTACCCGTCCCAGTGTTCCTAAGAAACTTTTCCTGTCCACCCTTGACCTCTTTCCCTCACCTCCCCCACCCCATCAGTCTCCTAGGGCCCGACTCTCCACGTCCCAACCTAGCACCTCAGCAACAACATCGGCGGGACCAGTGGTGCCTGTAGTCACCGGATTTTGGAGTGCACCAGGCAGCAGGGCAGCCAGTGTGGCAAGGAGCCACAGCATGGACAGTCCCCCACCTGTCAAGCATCAAAAGTTGTCCAGTGCCCGGCGGGAGAGGGGGAAGACAACAGCCACCAAAGCCGCTCCCAGAGGTACAGGTGGGAGCGTGGAGTCAGCTGCGACACCTTCCAAGGTGGGGAAGGGGCACAAGAAACCCGGCAAGTCTGGGAAGATCAGCACAGCGGAGAATACCACCATCAGCCCCGCTGCCCAGGAGCCGGCCAGCAGCAGCCCCGCTGCCCCAGACAGGACTGCCAGCATCAGCCCCGCTGCCCAGGAGGCGACCGCCAGCAGCCCCGCTGGCCCAGACAGGATCGCCAGCAGCAGCCCCGCTGCCCAGGAGGCAGCCGCCAGCAGCCCCACTGCCCCAGACAGGACTGCCAGCAGCAGCCCCGCTGCCCAGGAGGCGACCGCCAGCAGCCCCACTGCCCCAGACAGGACCGCAAGCAGCTGAAGCACGTCCAAGGATACCACCAACACAATCAACGCTGCCAAGGACACCGCCACCACAATCACCGCTGCCAAGGACACCGCCACAACAAGTATCCGCTGACAAGGACACCGCCGTCACAAGCACCGCTGCCAAAGACACTGCCGCCACAAGCACCGCTGCCAAGGACACAACCGCCACAAGCACCGTTGCCAAAGACACTGGCGCCACAAGCACCGCTGCCAAGGACACCGCCGCCACAAGCACCGCTGCCAAAGACACCGCCGCCACAAGCACCGCTGCCATGGACACCGCTGCCACAAGCACCGCTGCCAAAGACACCTCTGCCACATGAGCGCCAAAAGCACTGACGCTACTGAGGCCGCCATGAGCAGGATGAAGCACTCTGGGCACCAAGCCCCCTCCAGAACCAGTGGAGATTTACATCCACTACCTCTGTCCTTGGCAGGATGAAGCACTCTGCGCACCAAGCCCCCCCCAGAACCAGTGGAGATTTACATCCACTACCTCTGTCCCTGGCAGGATGAAGCACTCTGGGCACCAAGCCCCCTCCAGAACCAGTGGAGACTGTTATCCACTTGAGAGACTGTGGCTTTGCACTCCCTAGGATATAGCAGTGGGCAACCCACCCACTGTAGAGACTTGTAAGACTGTGGCTATGCACTCCCCAGGATTGAACAGTGGGCAAACCACACACTGGAGAGACTTGTGAGACTGTGGCTTTGCACTCCCCAGGATTGAACAGTGGGCAAACCACCCACTGTAGAGACTTGAGAGACTGTGGCTTTGCACTCCCCAGGATTGAACAGTGGGCAAACCACCCACTGTAGAGACTTGAGAGACTGTGGCTTTGCACTCCCCAGGATATAGCAGTGGGCAACCCACCCACTGTAGAGACTTGTGAGACTGTGGCTTTGCACTCCCCAGGATTGAACAGTGGGCATGGGGCCCCCTTGTTGATTTGGTGAGGTGCACTCAACCGGCTGAGGTGCCCACCCTTGCCCTTCCCCCTGAGGTGCCTGTTTTATTTCTATCTGATGCCCCTGCAGTGTTCTCTCCGTCATGTTCAGGTATCTTGTGTGGGCCTCGCCCATGCAGTGTGGGCCCAGTGGCCCACAGACTTTAAGGGTGGAATACCTTGGACTAATATTCTTGGTGTATATATTTGTAAATAGTGTATGTATATTATTTGACTACTGAATTTTAATATATTACAATCATTCACCTCATTTCCTTTTGTCTTTGCATTCTTCCAGGGGGGTTGGGGGGCATAACTGTAATATATCATGCTGTATTAGTGTGTGTGTTGTCGTGGGTGAGGGTGGGGGTGGGGGTGTTGCTTGTTGCGTGCGTGTGTCACTGTTTTTTCCCTCCTCCCTCCCCTGTGTCGTAGGTGCAGTACTCACCGTGGTCTTCGCCACTGGCGTTCGTGCTCCTGGTAGAGGAGCAAGAAGATAAAGGCTGGTAAAATGTGGAGCTCTGGTTCCATGGCGTCCTGGTTCCTCGTGGGGTGTGCAGAGTTGAGCGTTTTCCCCTTGAAGTCCTGTTTCCTCCGTGTTTTTTTTTTGTTCGTGGTGAATCCACCCCGGAAAAGGTGGCGGATTGGTAGGTTGTGATACTGTGGGCGGTACATTGTCTCCCGCCTGTCTGTTGGCGGTGACCGCCGCGCTGTTTGTTTGTACCGCAATGGCGGTCGGAGTGTTAAAGTGGCTGTCTTTGTTGGCAGTTTCCGCCATGGTCGTAATTCAATTTTTTTCCCGCCGGCCTGTTTGCGGTCTTACCGCTGCTTTAACACCGACTGCCAGGGTTGTAATGACCACCATAGTATTGGTCACCAACACCTACACAATGTACATCCCATTGACGCCACACAGAATGCAACAACAGGCACACAAGAAGTCTAACTGGCACACGGGGGCACATTGCAGCCAATGAGGAGGGACAGGATGGTGTCGAGCAGAGTCACTTGTGCCAATGAGGTACTTACCTGCTCCTCTGGTGTGTCGTAGAGCTGTCCATACATGGGAAGGACCTCATTAACAAGCATCTCCAGGTCCTTTGGACAGAAGACAGGGGCCCATCACCTGCTGGATGTGGCACACACAGCTCAGATAATGGAGGTGTTCCTGACACCAGTGTCTGGAGTCAGGCGAGTGAATATGCACAACATAACCGTCATGTCTGCCACATACGTGGTCATCACCACCGGCTGACTCAGCCATTGGACCACGACTGCCAAAGGCAACAACGTTAGCCCATGGCTATGTCCAACGCAGTTGGAATCACCTACCACCCAGATGATTTCCACCAGCGATCACGGGTGGTTCGTAATGTCCAGTGAGTAGGTCAGGCATCTGCAGTTTTGGAGGCCTGAAATAATGCATTTGGCCTTATAAACTATGTCACACCTACAATATGGCCCTCATTACAACCATGGCGGATGGCGGTAATTTGGGGAAAGGTACTGCCAACAGGCTGGCGGTACCTTTTCCCAAATTATGACATTAGTGGTTTGGCTCAAGCCAAACCGCCACCGCTCCATCTGCCAGGGTGGTAACGGCCACTGGGCTGGGGACTTCAGTCTCCAAGCAGGCGGCTATCACAATCCCACCCTCAGGATTATGACCCCGCCTACAGCCATGGTTTTCGTGGCAAGCGTACCACCACGAAAACCGTGGTGGTAGGCACTATCAGTCCCAGGGAATTCCTTCCCTGACACTGATGGGGCTCTCCCCTGCCCCCTCCCCAGAGTACTCCCCCAACTTCCCCCTCCCAGCGACATCAACACACCCACATGTGCACACATCCACACTCATACACACACGCACACCCACATCCACACACGCATGCTCACATACATACCCAGACACCACAACATACACACACACTTACATTCAGTCATTCTTGCACGCATTCCATGTGACTCACACCTGCATGCACGCATACAAAAACAGACACACAACCCCCCACACAACACCACCACACACACAACCCCCATACCCCCACTCCCCTCTCCTGTCAGAGAACCCGACTTACCTGCTTGTAGGGGGTACTCCGGCAGGAGAACGGGGCACGGCACTGCTGCCAGCAACAGCGTCCGCCAGCAAAACACTGCCAGGCCGTATCATGGAACATGATACATACGGTAGGCGGTGTTTTACAAGAGTGGCGCTGCTTCTGGCAGCAGCGCCACTTTACTGCTGCCATGACCATCAACGGTATTCCGTTAGCCTTCTGGCGGAATTCCGTCTACGGTCATAATGCGGGTGGGCGGCTGGTAGCCACGGCGACAGTATGTTGGCGGCCGTCGCCGTGGTGGTAGGTGGCATTTACCACCAATGTCATAATGAGAGCCTATATGTTTTGTAGCATCACAAACATCCTTATTCTGTCTTGTCATGTAGGTCCTTCTGCACTACCACCAGTGTAATGTGTTGCAGAGCACAGATGGCATTTGACTGCAGCACACAGTCCACCACTGCCAATGGTCTTTTTGGCCGTCTAAAAATACAGTCACATTTCGAGGGTCAATTGTGTAGCACATCTTTGAGTTGTGTCCAAATCCGTGTCCTGGACACATGTGTTGACCACAATAGGGTTCACGTGTGACCCTTCTGTAGTTTCCAGCTGTGATGTGTACTGGTGTCATGTCTATCCAGTCACAAATGCTTTGTTACATGACATTATTGGCATTGCAACATGCATGCTGCTGTGAACACACTGACTAATGTTACAAATTGTTAGAAATGGGGTCTTTGGTTGGCAGTCAGGTTACCCTCTGTCCAAGCAAGGACCCTCACTCTAGTCAGGGTGAGGGAGAATCACCCTCAGTTAACCACCGCTCACCCCCTTGGTAGCTTGGCACAAGCAGGCAGGCTTAACTTCAGAAGCAAGGTGTAAATTATTTGTACTAACACACACAGTAACTCAGTGAAAACACTACAAAATGATACAACAGAGGTTTAGAAAAATAGGTAATATTTTTCTAAACAAAACAAGACAAAAATGGCAAAAATCCAACATACACAAGTCAAGTTATGAATTTTTAAAGAGTCTTAGGGGGTCATTCTGACCCCGGCGGGCGGCGGTTGCCGCCCGCCTGGCGGGAACCGCCATTTGGCTGCACCGTGGTCAAAAGACCGCTGGTGCCATTCCGACCTTCCCGCTGGGCCGGCGGGCGCTAACATTGTTAGCGCCCGCCGGCCCAGCAGGAAGGGGGCCTGCAACACTGAAGCCGGCTCCGAATGGAGACGGCGGTGTTGCAGGTGTGCGACGGGTGCAGTTGCACCCGTCGCACTTTTCACTGTCTGCTTGGCAGACAGTGAAAAGCAGGCTGGGACCCTGTTAGGGGGCCCCTGCACTGCCCATGCCAGAAACAGGCTGGCGGTAAGGGGGTCGGAATCCCCATGGCGGCGCTGCTTGCAGCGCCGCCGTGGCGGATTCGCCCAGCCGGGGGAAATCCGGCGGGAAACCGGCGGACCCGGTTTTCTGACTGCGGCTTTACCGCCGCGGTCAGAATGGGCAGGGAAGCACGGCCAGCCTGTTGGCGGTGCTTCCTCCATTCGCGGCCCTGGCGGTCTTTGACCGCCAGGGTCGGAATGACCCCCTTAATTCCTTTAGAAAACAGTGAGAACACTGTTAGTGTGAAAAAGTGCCTGGGTTGTGTCAAAATAATACTGCACGGGCGAGTGTTTGTCGGAAAGGCCAGTAATGCGTTGATTTCTCATTTGCAAGTGAGACCGTGTGTCGTTTCTCCTCCGGTCGGGTCGACGTATGTAGTTTTTCCTCTCCGCAAGAAAGCGATGCATCGATCTGGACAGGCACTTCGGGTCTGGGCAGGTTTTTTATTGATTTTCTGTGCCCAGCGATGTTGCCTCAAAATCCGGTCGAACGGTGGCAAGAAACTGCGCTGTGTGGGGCTTGCATCATTAACAGCAGCCGCTGCAGGTGTTGCGTGTCATTTTCCCAGCCATGGTGCATCGATCTCCCAGCCACGATGCAAGTGGAGCGTCAATTTTAGGGCGTTTTCCGTGGATTTCTGTCCTTTTCTACAAGCTGCACCATTCAAGGGCCCAGAACCAGGTTAGGGCACCCCTTGGCAAGCAGGACTCTCAGCAGAAAGCCCAAGTGTTGACAGAGAGAAGTCTTTGTTGTCCCTGAGACTTCAACAACAGGAGGCAAGCTCAATTCAAGCCCTTGGAGATTCTTCACCAGTGGGAAGTCACACAAAAGTAATTTTTTGTCCTCTCTCAGGTAGAAGCAGCTACTGCAGGCCAACACATCACAGCACAGTCACAGGCAAAGTGGCAGTACTCCTCCTCCAGCTTCTCCAGCTCTTCTCCTTGGCAGAGGTTCTCTTGGTTTCAGAAGTAATCTAATCTCCAGGGGTTTGGGTGCTCTTCTTATACCTATTTGTTTACTTCAAAGGAAAGTATCTCTTGTTTTTGAGATCCTGCCTTGCCCAGGCCAGGCCCCATGCACACACCAGGCAGTTAGAGACTGCATTGTGTGAGGGCAGGCACAGCCCTTTCAGGTGTAAGTGACCACTCCTCCCCTCAGCCCAGACGGCCCATCGGGATATGCAGGCTACACCCCACAGATGTATTTTTAAATTGTGAGTTCAGAGACCCCAAATCCACATGTGTATCTGCTCCCAAAGGGAATCTAAATTTTAAGAATATTTAAAGGCAACCCCATGTTAACCTATGAGAGAGATGGGCCTTGCAACAGTGAAACCCACATTTGGCAGTATTTCACTGTCAGGACATGTAAAACACCTAAGTACATGTCCTACCTTTAACATACACTGCACCCAGCCCACGGGGTTACCTAGGGCCTTCCTTAGGGGCGCCTTAAATGTATAGAAAAGGAAGGTTTAGGCCTGGCAAGTGGGTACACTTGCCAAGTCGAATTGGCAGCTTAAAACTGCACTCACATACACTGCAGTGGCAGGTCTGAGCCGTGTTTACAGGGCTACTAATGTGGGTGGCACAACCAGTGCTGCAGGCCCACTAGTAGCATTTGATTTACAGGCCCTGAGCACCTCTAGTGCACTCCACTAGGGACTTACTAGTAAATCAAATATGCCAATCATGGATAAGCCAATGTACACATATAATTTATTCAGGAAACACTTACACTTTAGCACTGATCAGCAGTGGTAAAGTGTCCAAAGCAAACAAAAGAGCAAAAACAGAGTCCAGCACACAGAAACAACCTGGGAAGTAGAGGCAAAAGGTTAGCGGAGACCATGCCAATGATGCCAAGTCTAACACAAATCATGTCTTGTCACACATAGGTATCCCGGAAGAAGGAGGATGCGACAACCTCCTGTCTACCGGTCACTGCCAGAACTTTAGACCATGGAGCAATGGCATGTAATTATGTTATACCACCTTTTTAGGCAAACAGAAGTGGACTTATGCTGTCAGTTGGAACCAGATCTGATTCCTGCTATTAGTTATCGAACCTAGATACTGCCCATTGAACAAGTCATGTCAGTATTGCACTTTCTAGACATAGGGTCCTTCCAACATTCAATGGCCCTGTCTGCTGGTATGATTATGTTATATCACCTGGATATGCAAACAATAATGGACTTATGTTGTCAGTTGGAGCTGATACCAGCTATTAGTTATCCAACCTGCATACCGGCCATTTTACAAGTCATGTCAGTATTGCACTTCCTAGCCAAATGTCTTTCCAAAATACAGTGACCCTATCTTCTGGTATGTCCCAACCTATGTCCAGTCTGGTATTGAAGGATTTCCTCTCAGTAATGTTGAAACAGATTGACAGCTATATCAGGTTCCCCTGACATGAGGATTTAGCCAATGTGAAGGCTGACTTTTATGGTTTTGCCTGCCTCCCATATGTGGTGGGGCCATTGATGGCACACATGTTGGCTTGGTGCCTCCGCAGACCACTGAACATGTCTATTTCAACTGAAAGAACTTCCACTCCATCAACATGCAGGTTGTCTGTTTGACAGATCTCCTTATCTCACATGTGTGAGCCCATTATTTAGGATCAGCCCATGAATCCTTTAAAATGCGGAACAGAACTGTATCCCAGCTGATGTCACAAATGCACCAAGAGAGGGACTGGCTGGTTGGTAAGTTATGTCTGTCCTTATTGTGTGTGTGCAGTGTCAACTGCAACAATCATGAAGTGAGTGACTCATTGTGACACTTATGTCCCATTCCTTGATAGGATACTCCATATAGCCAAACAGTCCTTGGTTGTTGAGGCAGATGAGGAATCCAACTAAGCTAGGGGAAGTCCACTTCAATGAGGCCCATGGATGAACACGGCAACCAGGAAAGTATATTAACTCACTGTAGCATTCTGCATTCTCCACAACGTCGCCCTGTGGAGGAATATCCCTTACATCCCAGAGGAAGGGGAGCCTTCAGTGCCACTAGGTTAGACTACTGAAATGCCAAGTGAGGATGACAGTGGTGAAGAGAAAGGAGCTGACTTGTGAGAAGATCTCATCAACAGCTGCTGCTCAGGAGTGTAGGTATGTCATGTGACGTAATGACTGTGACTGCACAATGAACTGTAGTTGTGAGAATGTGTGGAGTTGAGTATTTTAGAAGCAGCTTGGGAGCTGATACTCTGCATATTCAGCCAAAGACAGCTTGATTAGATAGCTTTTGATACATCCCTACCTTGATGATGTTGCTTTGTTTGTGTAGTTTCCTTGCAATGTACTTTGTTTCCTGCATGTTATGTGACTTGTGTCATAGGTATGGCTTCAAGTCTATACTTCTCGGTTTATTCTTTGTACAGGTACCTTCAACATGACATCTTCATGTGGGCATTTCAGAGTTGTGACATTGGCAGGTGTGTGATGCTGTTCTGACATACAAAGTAGACATGGATTGGTCCAGGTAATGTAGGTAGCAGAATTTGGATGTATGAGACCTTTACCAGTTTGGGGGAGGTACATAAGTGCCCACTGCACTTGTTTTGTGTCTTGTGGTGAGCCTGGTGCATCACTTGTGTCATCATGTGGCCAGAAAATATGTAGCTTTTGACCAAATCATTTTTCCTTCACATTGGCTAAACCCTCTTTTTGTAGCACCTGCATATAGCTGTAGATGTGTTTCATCATTGCTGGCCACAGTGTCTATGCCACAAAACTGACAGATGAATGAGAATTGGATTGTGATGTCCCTCTGATCACGGACTGTTGTACTGCCATCTGTCTGTATCTTGTATTATGTGTTGTTGTGGTATATGATAAGGGTCAAGCTGCTGACATCAACCACTTAAATGTTTGCCTATTCTACAGGACAATATCTGCGAAATCCCTTACTTCCGTCGGCTGGGGGCTGTATGTGTAAGTATGTTCATTTACTCATTATGAGTCACCCATTCTTTATTTCCAATAGTTGAGACATATTGACATTCTATGTGCTGAACACTGTAATGCAATTTTTGGTTTGACAAGACACTTGTATGTATGAGTTGGTGTGTAGTGGTTATAATCCTGAGCGTGACACTGTGTACCTGTAACAAATCCCTGCCTGCACAAGTAGATTGTATTTCCTTGTATGGTTCACATGTTCCCACATCTCTACATAGCAGAATGTGAAATGTAAGCAAGCAGACAATGAGTTTGTGATGGGTGAATTTATTACAATGCTAATACAGAAAATAAATATGGGACAAGAAGAAACAAAAATATAATGTGAAGGTGTCAGTCATTGTGAATGAAATCATTGGAGTAGATGCCACACCATTGGTAGTCTTACGCACTGAGGCCCGTATTTATACTTTTTTTGCGCCGCATTTGCATCGTTTTTTGATGCAAAAACGGCGCAAACTTGCAAAATACCATCGTATTTTGTAGGTTTGCACCGTTTTGCGTCAAAAAGCGGCGCAAATGCGGCGCTAAAAAAAGTATAAATACGGGCCTGAGTACTCCACTCCTCCCATTGGAACTGATATGTGGTTCAGGATCAGTCAATAGAGTGAATGTGTGGCACACAAAGAATGCCATTTAGGAGAGGTCACTTGCTGGCAGTGGTGGGTGTCTTACCATATGCACATCCTGGATTCTTTGCTGGACATCTCCGCTAGCATGGGGGATCTGCTGCTACAGAGGCAGGGGTGTCTAGGGCTGGTTCTTCCCCTGGCAGAGCCTCCCTTCCAGTGGCTGGCACCGATGCTTATGTGCCTGGTATTGGTGATCCAAAGAAAGGGGCAGACAGTTGTTGAAAATCTCTGCTCAGGGTGGTATTTATATCCCTTAGCACCCCTGTTAGGGACGCCATGTTTCACTGTGGGCCTCCATCTAGTCCCACATGTCTCTGTGCAGTAGCTGCTTAATTTCCCAAGTTCCAGTTAACACCTGGCCCATCATGCCTTGGGACTCCTGATAGACCCCCAAGATGTACCTGATGGTGTCCTGGCCAAGATCAGCCTCAGTCGCCTCACCCTGCTGGACCACAGCATCCCTCACACGCACTCTACCCCCACAGTCCTGTGCCCTTGCCACAGGGTGCCCTCTCTAACTTTGTCCTGGACCGTCATTGTCTTAAGTGTTGCACTGCAACTCAGGATCCAGGAACGGGGGGGCATGAGTTGGTAGACACTGTGCTAGGTGCACAGGTTGGGGGCAAATGGTTGCCTGTGATGTTGAGGCAACAGTGTTGGGAGGTGAAGTTGTGTGCACAGTGATACTCACTATTGCCATCTGACAAGGTTGCTCAGATGGGCCAGAACTGTCCTCCACATCCATACATCCTGGAGTGTCTTCTTTACTGAGGGCGTCATCCAGGGGGCTAGTGGCAGTCTGTTCTGTGGCCTCTGTGTGCCCAGTAGAAGCTCAACTTGTTGATGTAAAACGTCCAATGTCACTGGCTATATTTTGACATCTACCTCCAATGGTTTAGAGTTACTGTAAGCAGAGACCTTGTAAAAAGTTAAAATACAGTTAATCCTAATGTGGCAAGTTACCATGGTATTGGGTGCATTGACATGACATGTGTGAAGCATACCAATTCATTTTGAATCAAACAGCTGCTGAAATGTGCAGATCATTTGCACTTGGGAGGATGGCCTGAAAATGACATCTTGCTACAAGTGCAGGCAAAACAGTGACTAGGCAAGATATGGTTTTGACCATTTGGAGGCCAAGCTGAGTGGGGTGCAGGCAGACCGAGGACTTGGCTGTATCTGTGACCGGAGTTATGTTGTGTGCAGTGCAGTGTGAATGTATCTGCTGCCAGTACCAATCTGGCGATGCATCTTAAGGTCTTAGGAATACTCGTTATACAAACTGGGTAAGGTGTCATTCCTGTCCTCCAATATTTCATCTGGGCTTAGCATGTCAAGATGGAGCTATGTTGACAGATACGTCTCTGATTTGGGTATGATCTGTGCTTGACCTCTCCCAGGTGAGTATACTTCATTTGAGAGTTGACAAACAAGGGTATTTGGAAAATAAAACACTGGGCTAGTGGTTGGACTAACATTAACAGAGTCTCTTGGCCTCAGCAGTCATGCCACTCCCTCTACTACACACACTGTACAAAAGTTATCCCCCCACATGTGTACACTTCATTTGGGAGTTACCAAACAAGGGTATTTGGACAAGAGAACAGTGGACTTGTGGTTGGAGTAACAGTAAAAGAGCCTCCTGCCCTCCACAGTCATGTTACTCCATCTACTACACATATTATACAAATGTTATTCCCCTTCACCCCCAAGTGGCTACACTTCATTTGAGAGTTACCAAACAACGGTATTTGGACAAGAGAACACTGGGCTGGTGTTTGGAGTTAGCGAAACAGTACATCCTGGGAGTTGCAGTCAGGTCTCACCCTGTGTAACACACACTATACAAATGAAATCATCCCAGGTGAGAACACTTCAATTGAGAGATTACAAAAAGGGTCTTTAGACAGGAGAACACTGTGCTTTTGTTTGGAGTTACCGAGTACCTCCTGGGAGTTTCAGTCATGTCACTCCCTCTACTGCACACACTACACCAATAGTTTTCCTCCCAGGTGAGAACACTTCATTTGTGAGTTCACTTACAAATGTATTTGAGCAAGTGAACACTGGTCTGGTGTTTGGGATTAGACAAACAGTGCCTCCTGGGAGTTGCAATCATTTCAATCCCTGTACTACACACACTATACAAATGGCATCCTTCCAGATGAGAACACTAGAAGTGAGAGATTACAAAACGGGTCTTTGGACAAGAGAACAATGTGCTGGTGTTTAGAGTTACAGCAACAGTGCCTCATGGGAGTTGCAGTCATGTCATTCCCTCTACTATACACTCATTACCAATTGCATCCTTCCAGGTGAGAACACGTCATTTGTGAATTTGCTTACAGATGTATTTGGGCAAGTGAACACTGATTTGGTGTTTGGAGTTAGAGAAACAGTGACTTCTGGGAGTTGCAGTCAGGTAACTCTCTGTAATCTCTGTACTACACACATTATACAAATGTTGGATATTAGATATCTGTGTGCTGACTCCATTTACGCTTCGGCATACATTTACCTGTTGAGACATACCATGAGTCCAGGGATTATTATTGTATAGTGAAAGACTTACAGGCCCCATATGGACATATGGCATGTGATGGACCTTGATAGCTGTGCTGTTGGGTCCAACAACACAGAGTGACAGTGTCAATACCTAGATACCCAGAGTATTGAATGTTAGTGGGGTACATGAACAAGACAGTGGCAAAAGGTGAGCTGTGAGCATGCATGACATAGCATTTTTGTGACAGTTTTTGTTTTGTGACTTACCAGACTCCACTCCCCAAGGAATTCCTGTCAAGCCCTCAGGATGCAGGATGGATAGCAACTTCTCCTCCCAGAGAAATAGGTGTAATGGGGCAATGGGAGGTTCACTGCCAGTCTTCCTGGCCTGCAGCTGGTGCGTGGAGACCAGGGAATGAACCTTTCCCCTGAGGCCATTCCACTTCTTCCTGATGTCCTCCTTTGTGCGTAGGGTGGTGCCTACAGCATTCACTCTGTCAACGATACTGTTCTACATTTCAATTTTCCTACTAAGAGGAGTATGCTAGACTTGTGCTCCAAAAACCTGTGGCTGTACTCTTATGATTTCATTCACCATGACCCTTATCTCATCTTCTGAAAAACGGGGATTTTTAGAATGTGACATGGTGGAAAATAATAAACGAGTGACAATGACTTACTAAACAGGGGAAGTGTAAAAGGGTGTGAATGGCAAAAGTGTGTGCAGGCTGTTCTGTGGGATGGTAAAAAAAAGTGCTGCCTAATCTATGAAGTGAAGGTGCTCGGGCTTCTGTGTTTTCTGTTGGAAATGCAAAGGATTTTGATCTGCGAAGGGGTGCGTCTTAAAGTGTCCTTTGCAGGTGTGTTCACTTGGCCAATGTGTGTAAGGTATGTTGTTTTCAAATTCATCCAATGTTCACTAGTCTGTTATTTTGCTGACCGCAAACCACTGTGGTTCGTACCACCACTGGCTGACTGCAATGAATACACCACCACGGGGACTGTGTGCTTGGAATCTGTTCAGTAGTTAGTTGCGGTGCTGACAGCCTAATTTCCAGAGCGCAGTGCCTCTGGCAGGCTGCCATTTTTGCTTGGTGGTCAGCGATCCTGCATGTGTAACTCATAATATGGCAGTCCAAGAGACCGCCACTGTGGCACTCTTTTCAGGACCACCAAGATGGCAGGGTGGCAGACCGACCGCTGAACTCCATCCACGTAGATATCTCATATGTTCGAGTCTGAGATGCTGAATGATGCTCAGCTGGGAGAAGAGAGGCTGTGAACAACTGTTTGAAAACTGGAAATGGATTAAGCAAAGGCAACATCTCTTAAATAGGGTTGAAAATGTGGCAGTGGAGGTGGTTAGGATGTTGATGGCGGAGCACAAAAGGGGGCACATTTTTGTTGCAAGTTAATCATATAAATAGCCTATACATTTCTTCATTGGGCTTCATATTTTGTGCTAATCATTTGGCTTAAATACAGGCCTGATTTTTTAAGGAAGCCTCTTTGTTTTTGTGAATTTCTGGGAAGATCACACAGGGCAAATGCACTGGTTACATGAGAGAACATAAATACAACAGTTATGACCACTGCTGACCTCTAAATGAAACCCACAAGTAAATCCCTTGAATCGGTAATATATTTTTAAGGACACAGTAGCCAGACTATCAGCTTGAGGTTGTTTGTATTCACTCCATCTGCAAAAGAATTCCTCCAGCTATATTATCTCACTCTTTTCCATATTTTGATTCAAGTGACATACTTATCAGCCTAGCTATCAAAATAAACAGAGCAGGTAAAATGTTTTCCTTGCAGAAGCAAACAGATCAAATATTGACACATTAAGGGCCCGATTACGAGTTTGACGGACAGGAAAGCCTGTCCATCAAACTCCCAACCGGGTGGCCGCAGCCTTCTTGTGGCCACCCCACCCAACCTGTTAGGTGATTCCTTCTCGGCCAGCAGGTAGAAACCTCGGTTTCGGCCCGCCAGCCTAGAGGGAAGTAAGCAGCAGCATTGCCTCCGGCTCATAATTGAGCCAGCGGCAATGCTGCCACCGCAAGATGCGCTAGTACCCTCGCAATGTTCACTGTCTGCGACAGTGCTGGGCAGGGGGACCCCTGCACTGTCCATGCCAAGTGTTTGGGCAGTACAGGGGCCCCCCTGTGGCCCCACTGCACCTGTTCTCCACCAGCCTTAAAGGCTGGCAGAGAACGAGATCACAATGCGAAGGGCAGCACTGCATGCTGCGCTGCCTTGGCGGATTACGATCTCTGCCTGCCGTCAACCCGTTGGGATCAGAGATGGTGGAACCCCGGAAGTTGAGCCACCAGGGTCTTAATGTGGCGGTTGGACCTCCACAGCAGCAGCGGTCCTGACTGCCACCGCGAGGCTGGTGGTCTTAAGACTGCCAGCCTCGTAACGAGGCTCTAACTCTGAAGCATGTTCAGAACTGCCAACTCTAAAAGTATTTTTACCATGTGAGGGGGCAGGGCTTTGTGCCCATCACCACCTGGCCAACCATGCAGCTAGTATCCTGGCACTCACCAGCCTTATGCTCATGACACATGGTTGGCACAGTGCGAGTTGGCATGTCTGCTTGTAACCCATTAACACATTCAATTAAGTAAGCTGTGCAAAATAAATAGTGCTACAGCAAATAAGAGGTTGAATTTTGTGTGAAGGGAGTGAATAATCGCATAATCTCTTCACAGTTTGAGCATAATACTACAACATTATGGGCCATATTTATGAAATTATGGCAGAGTGCAGCAAGTCACCTTGTTGCGCTGCATCAGAAGGAAAGGGCAGTACTGTGCCATCTTTAAAGAAATACAGCACATTCCTCCCATTTCCCCTTGCACTGGTGCACAATGGTCTGCCTAGTGCCAATGCAGGCACCCTTTGAACGTGCTTGTGTTCCATGCAGTAATTCTTTCGTGCAGGAAGGGGTATCTTCCTGCATCATAACAATCCTGAGAGTCTTTTTCCTCTTTCTATGTGTGCTGCACAATGCGTCACACTTTGAAAGAAGAAAAAAAGAGGACAAATTAAGAGATTTCTCCTTGTTACATCTCAGAGGTGTTTGGACAAAATATTGGATAAAAAATATTGTGCTGCAGAACTATTGTGCCAACAAAATCGGGATTTCACATATATCCTGGTAAGGAATGTCAAAGTTAAAAATATTGTTTTTAATGTTGTTTATAATATTGATGTAAATCATATTAATGTAGTAATTATGAATGTATGTCGGAACAACGCATGCCTGAACAATGACGTCGGAACAACAACCGCGTTGTTACCACTAATGCCTTTAACACGAATGCCTTAACAATGATTTTTTTTGTTGTTGTAAAGGTATTCCTGGTAAAGGCATTAGTGATAGGCATGCATGGTTCCAGCATGGGTCCTCCCTGGCCCCCCACCCCAAAAAATTACCGTGACTCCCTCCCCTAAAACCACGCCAACCCCTCACCCTTGCCCCTAAAACTACCCCAACCCCCAACTCGTCCCTAAAATTACCGCAACCCCCACCCTGCCCCTAAAACCTAAAACCACCCCAACCCCCCGACCCTAAACAACCCCAACCCCACCCCATCCCTGAAACCAAAAGTACCCTAACCTACACCCCTAAAACCTAAAACCACCCTGCCCCTAAAACTACCCCGAGCCCCCCACCCTTCCCCTAAAACCTAAACCCCCCTAACCCTCCCACCCCCCCTAAAATTACCGGACCCCCAACCCACCCCTATAACCTAAAACCACCCCAACCCCACCCCTAAAACAACCCCAACCCCCACCCCATCCCTAAAACCTAAACTAACCCAACCCCCACCCCTAAAACCTAAAACCACCCCAACACCCCGCCCCTAAACTACCCTGAGCCCCACACCTCGCCCCTAAAACCTAAACCCTCCAAACCCCCACCCCACCCCTAAAATTACCCGACCCCCCAACTCACCCCTAAAACCTAAAACCACCCCAACCCCCACCCCTAAAACAACCCCAACCCCCACCTCATTCCTAAAACCTAAACTATCCCAAGCCCCACCCCTAAAACCACCCCAACTCCCCGCCCCTAAAACTACCCTGAGCCCCACCCCGCCCCTAAAACCTAAAGCCCCCCAACCCCCCCACCCTGCCCCTAAAATTACCCGACCCCCCAACCCACCCCTAAAACCTCCCCAACCCCCACCCCTAAAATTACCACAACCCCTCACCCATCCCCTAAAACCTAAAACCACCCCAAAACCCCACCCCTAAAACCTAAACCACCCCAATCCCCCGCCCTACCCCTAAAAACCTAAACCCCCCCGACCCCCACCCCAAATACTAAAAATACCCAACACCCCGCCCCTAAAACTAAAAATACCCCAACCCCCAAACCTAAACTGCCCGACCCCCCACCCCTATAACTAAAAATAGCACGACCCCCCCACCCTCGCCCCTAAAACTAAAAATACCCCTCAAACCTAAACCGCCTGACCCCCCACCCCGCCCCTAAAACTAAAAATCCCCCTCCACTTCCTTCCACCCTAAACCTAAACCGCCTCGACGCCCCCTCCCCTAAAACTAAAAATCCCCCTACCCTCCCTCCCCGCCCCTAACCATAAGCCGCCCGACGCCCCCTCTCCTAAAACTAAAAATACCTCGACCCCCCACCCCTGCCCCTAAAACTAAAAATACCCCAACCCCCTTTCCCCCGCCCCTAAACCTAAACCGCACCTAAAACAAAAAATAACCCGACCCCCCTCCCCTAAACCACCCTGACCTCGAAAACTAAAAATACCACCAACCCACACCCCAACTGTAAAACTAAAAATACCCCAACTCCCAAGCCCCTAAAACAGCCCCACTTATCTGACTGATCGCGTCGTCCTCCTCAGCCGACTCCCTTCTTCTGTGCCTTCAAAAGACCGCCATGTTGGCAGTCTTTTAGACTGCCCTATTATGAGTTATACAGGAAGGACTGCTGACCACCAGCCAAAAAAGGCAGACTGGCAGCGGCGTAGAGGCCCGGAAATAGGCTGTCTTACCTCCAGCCCTGACAGCACTGCGACCGACCAGTGGTGGGCACCCATGGCGGTCAGCGAATGATGGTCTGAACCACAGTGGTTCGCGGTCACCAAAGTAATATACAACAGCACATTGGATGGATTTGAAAACAACACAGCTGACAGACACTGCCACACTGGACACACCTGCAAAGGGCACTATAAAACACACCCCTTCACACACCACAATACTCTTCATTTACACAGCAAGACCCACAAGACAGTGTGACTTTTTTCCATACAGCACACATAATAGGTGCCGCTTTTTCACCATCCCATACAACACCCTGCACACACTTTAATCCAGTCACACCCTTTTGCACTTCCCCCATTTAGTAAGTCACTGTCCCATTTATATATATTTCTTTTCAAAATCCACCATATAACGTTCTAAAAATATACCTTTTTCTGCAGATGAGTTGTGAGTCCTGGTGGATGAAATCATAAGGTCAGAGTCACATTTGTTTGGAGCACAAGTCCAGCACACTCCTCTCAGTAGGAAAATGGAAATGTGGGATAGAATATTTAACAGAGTCAATGTTGTAGACACTGCCCTATGCATAAAGGAGGACATTAGGAAGAGGTGAAATAACCATAGGGGCAAGGTCTGTTCCCTGGTCTCCAGGTATCAGCTGCAGGCCAAGAAGACTGGCAGTGGCCCTCCCAGTGCCCCTCTGCATCTCCTCCCTGGGAGGAAAAGGTCTTGGCCATCCTGCATCCTGAGGGCGTCACAGGAATTCCAGGAGTCTGATAAGTCACAGCAATATTAATGCCACTAAAATGCCATGTAATGCATTCTCACTGCTCACCTTTTGCCATCTTTACTGTCACTCCACTTACCAGCTTACTGTCCACCAGTCCAAAGAGTTCTGTTTGGCATCTCACAATTAACGTGTTCTCACCTGGGGGGAGAACAATTGTGTATAGTGTGCATGTATTACAGGGAGTCACATGACTACAAATCCCAGCAGGCACTGTTCTACAACTCCAAACACCAAACAAGTGTTTCCTTCTCTAAACACTCCTATTTTAAACTTCCAATTGAAGTGTATCCATCTGGGAGGATAACATTTGTCAAGTGTGTGCAGTACAGTACAGTGACATGAGTACAACTCCCAGCAGGCACTGCTATGGTCACCAGCACAGAAATTCCTTCTCCAAATACCCATGTTTGTTAACTCCCAATTGTACTGTACTCATCTTGGAGAACAACATATGAATAGTGTGTGTAGTAGAGGGCCTGACATGACTGCTAAGGCCAGGAGACACGGTCAGTAGTACTCCACTGAGCCAGCCCTGTGTCTTCTTCTCCAAAGACCCATGTTTGTGAACTCACACATGAAGTGTACGCACCTCGGAGGATAACCTTTGTATAGTGTGTATACTAGAGTGAGTGACATGACTGCAACTTCCAGCAGGCACTGTTACTGTTACTCAAACCACCAGCACAGTATTTCCTTCTCCAAATACCCTTGTTTGTAAACTGCCAAAAGTAGTGTCCTCACCTGGGAGGATAACATATGAATAGTGTGTGTAGAACAGGGACTGACATGGCTGCTAAGGCCAGTTGGCAGTGTTACTGTTACTCTAGTCAGTCCGCCCAGTGTCCTCTTCTCCAAAGACCCATGTTTGCGAACTCACACATGGTGTACTCACCTGGGAGAATAATATTTGTATAGTGTGTGTAGTGTGTGTACTGGAGTAAGTGACCTGACTTCAACTCTCAGGGGGTACTGTTTCCCTAACTCCAAACAGCAGATCAGTGTTCTCTTCTACAAAGACCACTGTTTGTTGATTTCCAAATGAAGTTTACTCATCTGGGGGATAGCATTTGTCAAGTATTGGACAGTAGTGAGAGTGACCTGACTGCAACTCCCAGGAGGCACTGTTCCACTAATTCCAAATACCAGTGCAGTGTTCTCTTCTCCTAAGACTGCTATTTGTCAATTTCTAAAAAAAGTTAACTCTCCTGGGGACATAACATTTGCCAGGAGTAGTGAGAGTAGTGAGAGTGACCTGACTGCAACTCCAAGGATGCACTGTTTCTTGAAATCCAAACACTAGACCAGCGTCCAAATACCCTTGTTTGGTAACTCTCAATTGAAGTTTACTCATCTGGGAGGATACCATTCATATAGTGTGTGTAGTAGAGGGAGAGGGAGTGATCTGACTGCAACTCCCAGGAGGCCCCAGAACATTTGGTCACTTGCCCTACAACCCTCGTCTGCTAACTCTCAATTGAAGCTTACTTATCTGGGAGGGACCATGATACAGATCATGTTCAACTCTGAGATGTGTCCTGCGACCTAGATCCATCTTGACCTGCTGACCGAAGATGAAACTATTGAGGACAGGAAGGACAGGAAGGACACCTGATCCAGAATGCAAAACAATTATCCCAAATGCCTCAAGATGCATAACCAGAATGACTTTGGCAATAGACACATTCACAAAGCACTAACCACATGATGAATCCAATCATATATACAACAAATAGTATGGGTACCTGTCACAAGACCAACATATCCTCCCTCACAGAGGGACATTAACATTACCCTGATCAGGGTTCATCAGCAACATTCTACCCCTTTCTTTGGCACATCTACACCAGGCCTTTCATCTGTGCCATGCACTGAAAGGAGGTCCTGTCAGGGGAAGCACCCATCTCAGACACCCCTGCCTCAGTAGCTTCAGATCCCCCTACATGCAAGAGGGTGTCCATCAAACACTCCAGGAGGTGTGGATGGCAAGACACCCACCACTGCCAGCAAGTGACCTCTTCCAAAATGACCTCCTTTGTGTGCCACATATCCACTCTGTTGACTGTAATTCAACCATCTTCTAATGAAAGGAGTACATTGGGCTTTAGACTTCCAATGGTGTGGCATCTACTCCAATGATTTCATCCACCATGACTGAACCCTTCACTGTTCTTTTCAAGCCATGCCCCAATATTATTTTAGACACACATTTTCAATAAATCTGTCTATCATAAAGTTGGTGTCGGCTTCCTTCTTTTCCACATTTTGCTATGTACATATGTAAGACCATCTGAAGCAAATGAGAAAGACACAAGCTACTAATGCAAGGAGGGATATGTTACATGTACAGTGCCCTGCTAAGGATTACCACCAACACACACAAACACATTGATACAAGTATCTGGCGACACCAAACATGTTATTCCAGTGTACAGCACATAGGCTGTTGAAATGTCTAGACTGTCAAAGCCAAGATTAGTTGACTCATGTTGTGTCAAGGTACACATACCAAGGTACAGCCCCCCAGATTAAGGAAGGAAGTGCCTTGTCAGAAATTGTCCTGTAGAACGGACAAACATAAAAGTGGATGTTGTCACCAGCTTGAATCTTATCACATATCAAACCGAAGCAATCCAACATAATATAAACCAAGTTACAGACAGAGGGCAGTACAACAGTCCCTGATCAAAGGTCCATCATAATCCAGTGACCATGCATCTGGTGGTATGACACAAACATATGTCAGTGCTGTGGCACAGGCACTGTGACCTGCAATGATGAAACACATCTACAGCTCCATATAGGTCATACAGTAAGAGTGTTTAGCCTATGTGAAGGGTGAATGCCTTGCTTGCACTTAATGACTATATATTTCAGGCCAACATGATGATGCACATGATGCAATTGGCCTAACACAGCGCAATAAACAAGTACGATGTGCACTTCAGACCTTCCACCCAAACACTGTTCAAGTTGCCTTAGCACAGGTCTCATACACCCCAAATCTTTGACATACATTACCTGGAATAATCCATGTCCATTTCATATGTCGGAACTGCATTAGGTTCCTGCCAATGTCACACCTACCCACATGAGGATGCCATGGTGAAGGTACCTGTGCAAAGGCAAAACAAGAAGTATAGGCTTGCGAACACAGCTATTACACCAATCATATAGCAAGCATTTGGAAAGGAAATTACACATTGCAGACTGACACAAACAAAACAGCTACATCAAGGCAGAGATTTGTCAAAGGCTAACTCTTCAAGCACCCTTTGGCTGAAAATTGCAGAGTATCAGCTCCCTCGTTGTTGCCAAAACACTCTACTACACACATTCTAACAACTACAGTTCTTCATACAGCCATAGTCATTACATCACATGACAAACTTACACTCATTAAAAGTAGCTACTGATGAGATCTTTCTGCAAGTCAGCTCCCTGCTCTTTACCACTGTCATCCTCACTTAGCATTTCATGAGTATCAACCGGTGGCACTGCAGGCTCCCCCCTCCTCTGAGATGTAAGGGCTATTTCTCCACAGGGTGATGTTGTGGAGCATGTAGCATGCCACAGTGATCTGACACACTTTACCAGGTGAGTAGAGGAGGGCTCTACCTGTCCGATCCAGATTCCTAAATCTGGCCTTCAGAAGTCCAAAAGTCTACTTCACTGCCTGGTGTGTTCTTCTATGGGCATCATTGTAGTGGACTTCCCCTGGCGTAGTTGGATTCCTTATTGGTGTCAACAACCAAGGATGGTTTGGACATGCAGAGTCTCCTGTTAAGTAATGGGGCATATGTGCACCAATGAATGCCTCTTTTCAGGATTGTAGCACCTGACATTGCACACACACAAACAGGACAGATATGACTTACTAGCCAGCCAGTCTCTCTCTGGGAACAGTTGTGACATCAGCTGGGGTATGCTGCTATTTGGCATTATGAAGGAATCATGGGCTGAACCGGGAAAACGGCACAGACCTGTGAAATGTAGAGATCCGTCAAATAGACAACTTGCACATTGATGGAATGGAAGTTCCTTCTGTTGCTGTATACTTGTTCATTGACATGCAGTGGGACCAAGCCAACATGTGTGTCATCAATAGCCCCCACCACATGTGTTAGGCGTTCACAATCATAAAAGTCAGCCTGCAGGATAAATTTTGATGTCAGGGAAACTAAATGTAGCTGTCCAGGTGTTTCAACATTTCTGAGAGGACATCATTCAACATCAGACTGAACATAGGTTCAGGACCACTGTATGTTGGAAGGACCATGTGGCTAGGAAGTGCAATACTGACATGAATTGTACAATGGGTGGTATGCTATTTTGATAACAAATAGCTGGCATCAGATCTGGCTGCAACTGGTGACATAAATCCACTATTATTTGCCTGTTCAGATTATACAGAAGGATTATGTGTCATTCTTCCATGGTCTGAAGGTCTGGCAGTGGACAGCAGACATTGGTTGTTGCATTCGCCCTCTACTTGGGTACCTATGTATGACAAGACATGAGTTCTAACATTACTGGCTGCAACTGGTGACATAAATCCACTATTATTTGCCTGTTCAGATTATACAGAAGGATTATGTGTCATTCTTCCATGGTCTGAAGGTCTGGCAGTGGACAGCAGACATTGGTTGTTGCATTCGCCCTCTACTTGGGTACCTATGTATGACAAGACATGAGTTCTAACATTACTCATTGGGTCCACAGTAACATACATCATGCATGTCAATGATATCATGTGAAAAGGCATTTCAGAAGGGATGGACATGTCAACCAGGACCCATCACATTTGCACATAACACAAGGGTCACATATGATCCCCCTGATTTTCCACACATGTGTCCACAACATGCATCTGGACCAAACTCAAAGACGTGCATCACAATTGCCCCTCAAAATGTGACTGGATATATCCTGACCACCAAAATGACAGTCTGCTGGGGTAGACTGTGCCCCACTGTTAAATGTCATCTGTGCCCTGCAACATACTACAATAGTGTTTGAGTAGTTATATCTACATGACACGACATGATAAGCATGTTTGTGAGCTCAAAACAACATTTTCAGAGGTGTGACAGTTTGTGAAGCCCAATACTGCATTTCAGGCTTCTAAAATGGTGGCTGCCTAACCTACTCCACTGGACATTAAGAACCGCCCGTGACCACCAGAAGACGTCGCCATGACTGTAGGCAGTTGCAACCACAGTGGACATAGCCATAGGCTAACACTGCTGCCAGTGGCGGTCATGGGCCAATGGCGGTGTCCGCCGGCAGTGACGACCATGTACGTGGTGGACGTGATTGACATTTTCTGCAGATTCACTCACTTGACTCCTGACATTGCTGCAAGTAAGACCTCCATGATCTGAGCTGCTGTGTACCACTTTTGGGAGCAATCATGCCATGTCCAGCAAGTGATGGGGCCCTGCCTTATTTCCAGAGGGGTTGGAAGGCTAGTAGATGAGGCCCTACCCCTGTATCTCCATCTTCATTAATGTTGTAAGTATCAGACAACATATGTGCATGACAGCATGAGCTGAGTATTCATGTTGTATGAGTTAGTTGAGAGTAATGTGAGCAATGTGTATGGTGCCACAGAGATTTTTAAACACATTTGCCCTTTCTAAACTATTGATTGGAAGGCATATCATGACTCATTGTGCCTTCAGGTTACCACACACACACCACATGCCAAATTGCTCTTGGCTACATGATGTACTGTCATGCATGGAAGTGATGTGAATGGATTGTCATGTAGGTTCTGCATATGCAGCCTGCAGAGATCAAGGCCTGTCAAATGTATCTCCCAGTATGGGTCTTGGTCTAGGATGGGGTGTAGTCACTGTGGCTATGCAACTGTGGTACTGTGCTCACTCTCTGTACCCCAGCAGATCCTGTCATGTGGGCAATACGAGGCTCTGCTGTAAAATCCTGCCCAGAATGCCTCATTCTTTTGATTAGATTAGGAATGGGTGCAGAGGTAAATTATTAATCTAGTCCATATATGCACTTAGCATCATTGTCAATGTGTGTCTTTGACTCGTGACAGGTCCCTTACTCCCACTGCCCTGTTGTCACTTTCACACAGGTCATATTTGTCCTGTACAGGCTTATTGCTTAAATGACAGCTCCACAGTGCAGTCTGTTGATTCTTGGGAGGCCAATATATGTGACTCAGTAGCTTGGTCGCATAGCAGAAACTGTACAATGCATGCCTTTGTTTGTTGGATGCCATCTCTGTAGGATAGACACATATGTCAATAGCACAGAACCCCACCCCCTGAAGTGGCATGAGTTTACATTTGTTAGTCCACATGTCCATACATGGACAGGGAAGACACTTTCTGTACCCACCATGCCAGTCCATTCATTGTTACCCATGTGTAATGTTGGAGTTTGTACCCGGCAGCTTCCTGTAGGGACTTTAAGCAGAGAGTTATTCTCACAGACTGGGAATGTGCTGTTCCATTCATGCCTAATGAGTTTACCCTTCAGAAGCCACAGAGGTGTGATGTGTCTCATAGTGACTCACATCTCAGTCAGGTTGCTAGTGCATGGCCTTCATGGTATCAGTAAGTTTGGTTAGTTATTGTAGGGCCTGAGCAGAGTAGTGGGTTAGTCTCCAGATGGAGAAATTTATGGCTGTAGTCATGTCCCTCTACTTATTGGCTTGTATGTGTCACACGTGAGGAGTATTGACAAATAGGAAAGTTCTAGCTTGATGTTGCTGACATGTATGTGACTCAACCATTTGTGATGATCTCTTGATTTGTCTTTTGAATCCATGCAGGTCAACGCCCATCAAAAGAAGGAATTATGGAGAGCCATCGCCAAGAATGTATGGACCCTGGGGGTCCACAGCCAGTGGAGCACCCACTGCAAAAAAGCGCGGAAGGACCTGAGACACTGGGCCCTGAAGATCGCAGATGTCCAGCTGGGAATGTCCTCCCAATGCTGGAAGGGTGCCATCAGACCATGATCCCCCTAGTGACACGCATTCTGGTGGTGGCCTATCCAAACTTTGATGTACATTTGAGGACAGCACAGTAGCCTCAAGGGGGTGAGTACAAGGCATACTCCTGCCTGTCCCATTGCCAGGTGACAACTCCCCCTGACAATTAGAGATGAGCCATGTGTCACACAGTAGATGAGTGTTTGTGTAGACGTCATGTGGTGCATACTAATATGCCCCGCATAATGGCCCACTGACCTAGGACACAACTGGATGGAATCCACAAACCACTTGTTCTGCGGGGACAACATATGGTTATGTACGTTGATCAATCAGGTACTGTTTGTTGTAGTGTGTGTAATTTCTATGCAACAGACCACTACTCAAAAATGTTCCAGGCCAAAGGTGAGTAGGTGATGGATCACTGTCCTCTGCCATGTGTCTGGGTAAATGTGCATATAGGCATCTACCACCCAGATACTAGTTGTCTTCAGCATATGATGGATGCTGGTGCCACAATACAGTCTGTAATGTGAAGATGTCCAACATAAATGTGACAGTGTTTACATTTTTCTTTTGATGCAGCTTGGTAAGTGGTGAATGCCTATTGGCATGATTCATTTACAATCACTGTTACCAACATTCCTTGTACTTACATGCCAGCATGTGTCCCTTTCTCTTTTGAAAAGAAAATTCTGAGCTGCAGTTTCATGCATGGTCTACCTATGTTGATGGGATGATGTGTGTACTTCCTCAAATATGTGCGCATGGAAAACTGTTTGTGGAATAGTACATTTACAATGGGGATACTTTTCATGTTATACCACATCCAGGAGTGTGCCACTGTTGTTTATTGGCTGACACATACCCTTACCTGTCGTAGCATGTCATTTGGCAGGTACAACTACAATAGCAATGAGGGACATGACAGGTAGGCCTAGACCTTACAGCCACAATGTGAATATCTATGCCCTTAATGTGGCATTGGGTGGAAAAGTGCAATACATATGGGCAATGGGTAATGTTTCTGCCCTGACTGTTGGCCAGCATGATGGAGTGACTTGCAGTTATGTTGAAATCACATAGGTGCGGGTACAAGCATTCATCCACAGACAGACATCTGGGTTTGTGTGACCAAAATGGGGACAGTGATGTAGCTTACCATGGGGCAACATGTTGAGGGCCTTCTACAAGTACTTGGAAATCTCAGTGTCTCTCCAACATATAAAGGACTAATGGCATCTACTGATGAGTATGTCATTGTAAGGGGTGCCAGATATTAGTGGTGATTACCCTGAGGCTTGCTGATTCATTGTGTTGTGTATTTTGGGGGCCTATCACCCTGACATATTGCACATGATGTCTACAGTATCCATTTCCATTCCACATATATAGCCTATCTGGGCAACATTAATACTACTTACAAGACTCTATTGGGGTAAATATCACTTTGTGAAGTGTGAATTGCTGATATGTTTCCAGTGAGACAGGTGTATTTCCATGTCACCTTCTCCAGGTTATTGTACTTTTGTCATCATTTCTTATTGTTGGGTCATCATATATGTGACAAATAGATGTGTGCATGACCTTGTGTGTGTGGAAAAGCATTTGGCATTGACCTACTATTGGTTGCTAACAGGTGACTGAGGTCTGTTCCATGGGACAAAGATTTGAGGGTGATGGTGTTTCCTACTTGTTGAATGGGTATTGTGATTGCAAAACTTGAGCCATGCAATTGTAGTTGTCTATCCTGATTTTCCTATGGGTAACTGTTTGACAGCTCATATGGCATTCATGTATAAGGTATGGCACATGTATGGGCCACAAAGGTGACGTTTTCTGCATCCATCACAAGCACCATACCCACAGACACGACAACTATAGACAAACAGACATCCACCAACATCCAGCATAACCACAATCACCACCCCAACAGACACACACATCCACCACTCTATCACCCAGCACCTCCACCTCCCAGATTCCCAAGAGACACAAACACACTCACTCACTCACCTAACAGACAACCATCAAACACAAGCATACCTCCCAGAAGCACACACCCATAACACCCTCACCAATACAGCATACAACCACTCCCTCGACCTCCAAATCTCAACCCCCTTCAGATGATTTCCCCCATGCCCCTAAGAAATGTTCTATGTTTGACCTTGCCCTTTCCCCGTTCCCTCCACCTCATCGCAAATCCAAGAGGTCCTCACCCAGCTCCCAGTCCCTCCAAGGCCTCCCCTGCAAGCACTCAGACCTCTCCCCCAAGAAACATTTTACCTTTACCTAAGAGCAGACCACCCTCCCAAGCCTAAATTCAACCCCCTGCCAAATATGTCCCACCAAGGACGATCCCTGAGGTGCCTGCCTGTCCACTTGATGGCCCTTCCTGTGGAGGTTCCATGTCAGTTAGGAGTCAAGTGAGGGCACCACAAGGTGCCTGTGCATCACACTATGGACTAGCCAATGGCCTTAGACTTTGAAAATGTAAGGCTAATAAAGCCAAATAGTTGTTTTTTTGGGTACACATTTATCCTGTAATTCCTTTTCTACCTTAATGTTCCTGACTGACTTCTGTTGTCTGCCTACAGTTGAGTGTGTTTCAGCCTGCTTGCTGTTCCATTTGCTGTTGTTTGCAGTATCTGAATTTGTAGGCAGTGCTGGTGTCCTCCAAGACAAGGGTATATATTGAGTGTATGGAGATGGAGGTATAAATACAATGGTGATGTCATGGTATTGTGTACTGTTTGTCATGGTGAATATTTCATCTTGTGTTGTCTAATGTGAGCATGTATGGTGTTAGACTTGTCCCACTGATATAGATTATGGGCCTGATTATGACCCTGGCGGATGGCGGAGGCCGTCCGCCAAGGTACCGCCGCTGAATGACCGCACCGCGGTCAAAAGACCGCGGTGGCCATTTAGACATTTCCTCTGGGCCGGCGGGCGCTCTCCAAAAGAGCGCCCGCCGGCCTAGAGGAAATGCCCCTGCAACGAGGACGCCGGCTCAGAATTGAGCCGGCGGAGTTGTAGGGGTGCAACGGGTGCAGTTGCACCCGTCGCGTATTTCAGTGTCTGCTTAGCAGACACTGAAATACTTTGCGGGGCCCTCTTAAGGGGGCCCCTGCCGTGCCCATGCCATTGGCATGGGCACGGCAGGGGCCCCCAGGGGCCCCGCGGCACCCCCTACCGCCATCCTGTTCCTGGCGGGCGAACCGCCAGGAACAGGATGGCGGTAGGGGGTGTCAGAATCCCCCATGGCGGCGCAGCAAGCTGCGCCGCCATGGGGGATTCTAAGGGCAGCGGTAAACCGGCGGGAGACCGCCGGTTTGCCTCTTCTGACCGCGGCCGAACCGCCGCCGTCAGAGTGCCCTGCGGGGCACCGCCGGCCTGTCGGCGGTGCTCCCGCCGACCCTGGCCCCGGCGGTCTTAGACCGCCGGGGTCAGAATGACCCCCTATATATTTGTCTGATGTGTGTCAGCTTAAGTTTTGTTTGTGCAGACATGGAGTGTATTCACTTGTGCTAATTCTGTTTTGATTGACTGTGCATGTGTCTGTTTAGCTGTGTGTATCTTGCAGCTAGTTCATGTAGAGGTATGTCCCATACAGTTGGAGTTGGATGTGCTTTGTTGACTTGCACTTCTACACTGTGCAATTAGGCATGTCATTTGGGTCCAGTATTTTTTGTCCCCGAGACACATTTAGAGCAATTACGTGTGTAAATGTTGTTTAAAGGGCATGTGCAAAGTGATATGTGTCCCAATGCAGCCTCCTTCCCCGAGTGCTCCTGATGCCCCCATCCCTATTGTGCAGTATTGTTAGCATAGTGAGGTTTGCATATCCCATCTATGTCTATTATGCATCCCATTGTCATTCCATTGTGCTGTAATGTGGGTGATGTATATATACATTGCAGGGCTGCTTCATGAAAGTAGTGTTTGTGTTCTATGACACATCCATATATATGTGTTTTGTATGTGACAACAGTCAATGGCCTGTGAGAAATGTGCGTGTGTGAGTTGTATTTGTGTATATGATGTTGGCGTGTTGTTGGTGTTGTGTGAGACAGTGTTGTGTAGCCTTCACTATCCCTGTGCCTGAGATGAGTAGACGTGTGTTTTTGTGTAGTGTTGCAGTGCAGTGTGAGTGACCTGCCCAATGGTGGCACATTGTGATTGTGAATGTGTCCATATATATGATTCCGACTGTGTACACAATGGGACGTGTACTTGGTGCACCTAGCTTGACCCCCATATCATGTAGATGACACAACAATGATCTATTGTTGAGCGGAATAACACAGGTAGGTGTGTGTTGTTTTTGTGCTCCATCAATAATCAACGACAGTGGCAAGACATGTGTGATGGGCTTCATGGATGCACTGGATGTGTGAGACTGCCTGCAGGTGAGTGTCTCCCTTTATATTGTCCAGTTCCACCTTCTGAGATGTGGTGGTTGGATTGCCTTGATCACATTGGCGGTGTGCAACCTCATAATGTGTTGTGGCGGCCTGTGCTGCATGGTGGTGCCAGCGGGATCGAAGCGGTCTTTGCTCCATAGGCCCACATGACTCGTAATCTGACTGTCAGACTGCCATCCTGATGGTGGTTGGACCGAAGTGCAAATTACTATTCATCTGAGGTATAAAACAGAACAGAAAATAACTCCAATCTCAACTTTTTCCACTACCTCAATCGCTTTGTCAACCCCCACCCAAGCATCTATACATATGCAATACTACCTAGAGTGGATAGCCACAGACTCTCAATGATGGGAAGGCGGTAGAATACAGGTAGTGGAGAAAGTTCCAAGAGATGGTAAAAAGTGAAGCCTTTGTAACAGTTGCTAAACAAAAAAGGCCCCTAGTTCAGACTATCTAGCCATCTAGTGATCGCAGACCAAATCTGGGCCACCCACCTCTGAGCCCTCTGCCCCTTACATCCATACAAATTAATCTCCACATAGTAAAGTGATAGCAATCTAGACCTCCATTCCGCAAATGTGGGGGGCACTGATTTTAGTCAATCAAAATCTCGGTGCTAGTAAATCCTTATCTACCCCTAGTAACATCACTGCAACAGTAATTTGCACCCGTACACCCCTTGGCAAATAAAAGAGCTGTTATTTCGTAAAAAGAGAACCAGAGTCAAGCATGCAAAGTATTTATGCACTGTCACCTTGATCAGCTCCACATCAATGACATCTACTATCTGACCTCCTTCCCCATTTATACATTTTAGCCGGGGTACAACAAATGTAAAATATTGTTTTGTAATGCTGGATCTTTCCCCTGGCTGTGATCACTACTCTTCTGCTAAGATCTAATGACTCCTGGAGAAGTATCCCTTTGGTCCTGAGTCTCCTTTCTCATTTGCAATTTTGAGACTGCACATCATGAGACAATCCTTCTAGTAACAAGGAATAAAGGGCCTCAATTCTTGCTCTTTTATCAACAGCATCTACAAGAGGGACCTGGCTAGGTGAAAATTAGGTCTGATCCAATTTATTAAGAAAATCATGAATCCGGAGAAATTTAAAGCAGTTTGCCCAAATCATATGTTTTTTTAAGATCAATAAAGGAGAGCATTTGCCCCTCCTCAAAGGGATCCCCCAACACCATAACACCCTTCCGTGCCCACCGTCTTCTTACTGCATTGTGAAACAACTCAGGTAGAGTCGGAACCCCCCAGAGAGGTGTATAGTAATTAAATTCCCAGAGCACAATTGTTCTTTTGACCTATCACCAGACTTTGTATGCCCCATGTAGAACCTTAAACTTTGTTTCTTGTTATAGCTAGGTTCAATATTGTTCAGGAGCCAGCCCTTGGCATTTATACCCAGTATTAGCTCACAAATTAATGGGGATACCACCCGGGTTAAGTTCCCTGTTTTACCCGTGACCAATATACCCAGGTAAGGCATACAGGACCAATAATACAATGTAAAAATTGGGACAGCCCAGCCCCCACGGTCTTTAGGCAATACAATGAATTTAGAAGCCCTTCTTGGTTTATTAAACTCCCAGATAAAACTCTGGTGTACACTCTTGAATTTATAAGTAAAGAAAATACACTGTTCCAGTTGAAGAAGGAGAGGATACTCAAGGGGGATCCTAATCTTTAGGAGCAGAAACCTCACACACCCACAAGGGTGTCATGCTTCATCATCGGAATTGCTCCTCGTCAGACTGGCGCTGCAATGTCTGACGGGCACCACCCCAATGGGGGGGCTCTTTGCTGGAGATCTTAATTGATGATGATGCCACAACCCTGCATAAGAGTGTGGAGAAAGGAGATCAGATGAAAAAGGGTTAAGATTGACTCTCTAAACCCGAAAAGAATAATCTATTTATTAGTCAGCACGGGAATCAGAGGCCAAGATTAAAAAATAATCACAAGAGTGAAACAGAGGCAATGCTCAATCACTCTATCATAGAAAAGAAAAAGAACCGAGGGTGGGGAATTTCTAAGCCAACCCTCGTCAGGGTCGACATGTTTCGCGTTGCTAGTGGCCCATGAGGGTCCGGTGACGCTTCTTCAGGACCAGTTAACTATATGTATCTCCTATTCAAAAATCACGTGGATAAATACACACTAGAGTAGTCAGTACAAGCGTAACCAATCACTTACACTAGTATTGAGAGGAACAATTATTCCTATCTGTCGCCCTGTAAAAAAAGGTAAAACAGGTAAAGGTTCAATGAGTGTACTCATAGTGACATCCTCATCAACATGAGAAAGGGGAAGGGGGTGTCAGATCAAAAGTGGAGCACAGTGACAGTGAGACACGTGACTGTGCAGGTGCATGCACACAAATGAGGGCAAGCTTACCATCCCCATTTTAGGAACGTGCTAGATGGGATAACATGGACCAGTCGTCAGGAGTGAAACTCATCTGAAGTGAGAGAGCAAAAAACGACAAACAGTAATACAACAATTAGTTGATAGAGACGGTGACAAATATTATATCACACACACAAGGTAATTAACATCCATATATTCAGGGTTGCAATTACTGGTAATGTCACAGTAAACACCTAGTCAGGGTACTCAGCTAAAGCAACAAGCGAGCAGAGATTGCCCATTGGTAAAATCAAGCCACAACAGTCTTCTACAGGGCATAGCGCTTAAAATGGCCCTGCTGGAGACAGCTTGTCATCTGTCAAAGGTATCCATAGCAACAAATTTGTACAAAAAGTCAACGACCCTAATCCTAAAACGGGGATCTCTAGAAACCAATGCAGTGCCAGCTCGTATTGCGGTAGCGGCGCGTTTCAATGGCAACAAAAAAACGAAGGACAGAGAAAGTTGGAAGATGCACTTACTGGAAATCGGTGCTCCTGACTGCGAGCAACCTACCCGGGTCCGCGTTTCCCGTAAGAATGCGGAGACGTGGGAAAGCCCAAACAAAAACGGTTGAAGCCAGAAGTCAGCCTCCGTGACTCAGGAAGGTAGTCGAGTCACGTGGTGCTCTGGAGGTCATAGTGGAAAGTGAAAAAGGACTCGAAAATCGGAGTCCTAAACAGATAGACACAAAAAACGGACTCCTAAAATAATAAGGAATCGGAACTCGTAGTCGATGGTAGGATTGTGTGAAAATAGACAAGGTCCAGTCAACCTGTTCCCAATTGAGTTGAAATAAAAAAATAAGAGGAATCAGCAACAATTGTCAAAACCATACCAATGAAACACAGGTGGGTGATACAGGTTCAATGGTAGATATATGGGACCAGAGAGAAGCACTACAAGTTAATGGACAAAACTAGTCCAGGGAATATCATCATTAAGACCAAGGATGTGAGTGCGCAGTTTAAACACCCAGCGTTGCTCCAACTCAAAAAGAGAGTTGGTATTAGGGTGTGTGGTAGTTTGTAGAACAACCCACCACATATCATCTGGTCTGTGTTTAGCCTCCAGAAAATGAATACTCAGTTTGGTGGAAGAGCGGCCGCACCTAATGTTGCTGCGATGCTCGTTGATGCGGAGTTTAACCGCTCGTGTGGTCATTCCCACATATTGTAACCCGCAAGGACAGGTGATCAAATATATGCAGTTACGAGTATTACAGTTTGTATGTTCAAAGAGATTTCAGGTACCTATTGGTTCAAGTACAATGGACTTGAGTCTTTTGGTCAGACTGCATACATTACAGTTACCGCATGGGAAATGACCGACGACTGGGGGAATGTCCCATATGGATGTCTGTCTGGGCGGTCGGGGGGCAGAGGGAGGTCTAGTGTGGGCCAATAAATCTCTAATATTGGTAGTGTGTTTAAAGGCAAAAAGGGGTTTAGGAATCTGCAACCCTCCACTACATAGAATGGGCCATCTTTTATTAACCACTTTCTTGATAGAATTAGATAAAGGGGTAAAAGTGGACACACAAGTAAGTTTAGTATCTGCAGTGCGTGGAGTATTAGAGAGTAACGAGTCTCGATTGCAAAATTTTGCGCGTTTGTAAGCGCCCTCACCACCGGATTGGGGTAATGGCGATTCTCAAGTTTTCCAGACAGGTCTTTGGCTTGGGAAATAAACGTATGCATGTTGCTACAGTTACGCCGTAGCCTGAGAAATTGCCCGTACGGTAGATTGTCTCTTAATGCTCTTGGATGGTGACTATCGTATAATAAGAGACTGTTACGGTCAGTAATTTTATGGTAAGTACTCGTATGCAACTGGCCGTCCACTATCTTGATCAATAGGTCCAGAAAAGGTGTCTCAGTGCTGGATACTGAGGAAGTGAAATTCAAAAAAGGGTCCAAGGTGTTGACCCAGGCTGTAAATAGGTTGACCTCAGTGAGAGTCCCTTGCCATACTATCAAGATGTCACCGATGTATCTACGCCATAATTTGATATTATCATGGAATGGATTACTGTGTGGCAGAATGAAACATGACTCAAAATCAAACATATACAGACAGGCGAGGCTCGGAGCGAAAGTACTACCCATCGAGGTTCCACGAGTCTGGTGAAAAAGGAGGTCCTCAAACTGTAGGAGGCTGGACTGGCTTGTAGTGAGTACCAAGGGGTACTTGCACCTTGCACCAGGCCCAGTTATCCCTTATTAGTGTATAGGGTGTCTAGCAGCTTAGGCTGATAGATAATGGTAGCTTAGCAGAGCAGCTTAGGCTGAACTAGGAGACGTGTGAAGCTACTACAGTACCACTTAGTGTCATATGCACAATATCATAAGAAAACACAATACACAGTTATACTAAAAATAAAGGTACTTTATTTTTATGACAATATGCCAAAGTATCTTAGAGTGTACCCTCAGTGAGAGGATAGGAAATATACACAAGATATATATACACAATAGCAAAAATATGCAGTATAGTCTTAGAAAACAGTGCAAACAATGTATAGTTACAATAGGATGCAATGGGGACACAAAGGGATAGGGGCAACACAAACCATATACTCCAGAAGTGGAATGCGAACCACGAATGGACCCCAAACCTATGTGACCTTGTAGAGGGTCGCTGGGACTATTAGAAAATAGTGAGAGTTAGAAAAATAACCCTCCCCAAGACCCTGAAAAGTGAGTGCAAAGTGCACTAAAGTTCCCCTAAGGACAAAATAGTCGTGTTAGAGGGAAAATGCAAGGAAAACACAAATCAGCAATGCAACAACGATGGATTCCTGACTGAGGGTACCTGTGGAACAAGGGGACCAAGTCCAAAAGTCACAAGCAGCTCGGAGATGGGCAGATGCCCAAGAAATGCCAGCGGTTGGTGCAAAGAAGCTCTTACTAGGCTGAAGAACTGTGAATACTGCAGGAACGACAAGGGCTAGAGACTTCCCCTTTGGAGGATGGATTCCGCACGCCTTGGAGAGTCGTGCAGAAGTGTTTTCCCGCCGGATGGACGCCAACAAGCCTTGCTACACGCAAATCGTGCGTTTGGCGTTTTTGGACGCTGCTGGGGCCAAGGAGGGACCAGGAGGTCGCAAATTGGACCTGCAGAGAGAGGGGACGTCGAGCAAGACAAAGAGCCCTCACTGAAGCAGGTAGCACCCGGAGAAGTACCAGAAACAGGCACTACGGGGATGCGTGAAACGGTGCTCGCCGAAGTTGCACAAAGGAGTCCCACGTCGCCGGAGACCAACTTAGAAAGTCGTGCAATGCAGGTTAGAGTGCCGTGGACCCAGGCTTGGCTGTGCACGAAGGATTTCCGCCGGAAGTGCACAGGGGCCGGAGTAGCTTGCAAAGTCGCGGTTCCCAGCAATGCAGCCCAGCGAGGTGAGGCAAGGACTTACCTCCACCAAACTTGGGCTGAAGAGTCACTGGACTGTGGGGGTCACTTGGACGGTGTCGCTGGATTCGAGGGACCTCGCTCGTCGTGCTGAGAGGAGACCCAAGGGACCGGAGATGCAGCTTTTTGGTGCCTGCGGTTGCAGGGGGAAGATTCCGTCGACCCACGGGAGATTTCTTCGGAGCTTCTGGTGCAGAGAGGAGGCAGACTACCCCCACAGCATGCACAAGCAGGAAAACAGTCGAGAAGGCGGCAGGATCAGCGTTACAGAGTTGCAGTAGTCGTCTTTGCTACTATGTTGCAGGTTTGCAGGCTTCCAGCGCGGTCAGCGGTCGATTCCTTATCAGAAGGTGAAGAGGGAGATGCAGAGGAACTCGGCTGAGCTCATGCATTCGTTATCTAAAGTTTCCCCAGAGACAGAGACCCTAAATAGCCAGAAAAGAGGGTTTGGCTACCTAGGAGAGAGGAAAGGCTACTAACACCTGAAGGAGCCTATCAGCAGGAGTCTCTGACGTCACCTGGTGGCACTGGCCACTCAGAGCAGTCCAGTGTGCCAGCAGCACCTCTGTTTCCAAGATGGCAGAGGTCTGGAGCACACTGGAGGAGCTCTGGACACCTCCCAGGGGAGGTGCAGGTCAGGGGAGTGGTCACTCCCCTGTCCTTTGTCCAGTTTCGCGCCAGAGCAGGGGCTAAGGGGTCCCTGAACCGGTGTAGACTGGCTTATGCAGAATTGGGCACATCTGTGCCCAACAAAGCATTTCCAGAGGCTGGGGGAGGCTACTCCTCCCCTGCCTTCACACCATTTTCCAAAGGGAGAGGGTGTCATACCCTCTCTCAGAGGAAGTTCTTTGTTCTGCCATCCTGGGCCAGGCCTGGCTGGACCCCAGGAGGGCAGCTGCCTGTCTGAGGGGTTGGCAGCAGCAGCAGCTGCAGTGAAACCCCAGGAAGGGCAGTCTGGCAGTACCAGGGTCTGTGCTACAGACCACTGGGATCATGGAATTGTACCAACAATGCCAGGATGGCATAGAGGGGGCAATTCCATGATCATAGACATGTTACATGGCCATATTCGGAGTTACCATGGTGAAGCTACATATAGGTAGTGACCTATATGTAGTGCACGCGTGTAATGGTGTCCCCGCACTCACAAAGTTCAGTGAATTGGCTCTGAACAATGTGGGGGCACCTTGGCGAGTGCCAGGGTGCCCTCACACTAAGTAACTTTGCACCTAACCTTTACCAGGTAAAGGTTAGACATATAGGTGACTTATAAGTTACTTAAGTGCAGTGTAAAATGGCTGTGAAATAACGTGGACGTTATTTCACTCAGGCTGCAGTGGCAGGCCTGTGTAAGAATTGTCAGAGCTCCCTATGGGTGGCAAAAGAAATGCTGCAGCCCATAGGGATCTCCTGGAACCCCAATACCCTGGGTACCTCAGTACCATATACTAGGGAATTATAAGGGTGTTCCAGTAAGCCAATGTAAATTGGTAAAATTGGTCACTAGCCTGTTAGTGACAATTTGAAAGTAATGAGAGAGCATAACCACTGAGGTTCTGGTTAGCAGAGCCTCAGTGAGACAGTTAGGCACCACACAGGGAACATATACATGCACACCTATGAGCACTGGGGCCCTGTGTGACAGGGTCCCAGTGACACATACATATAGGCCACAAACCTATGAGCACTGGGGTCCTGACCAGCAGGATCCCAGTGACACATAACAACCATACTGAAAACATAGTGTTTTCACTATGAGCACTGAGGCCTGGCTATCAGGATCCCAGTGAGACAGTGAAAACAGTGACAAACACCCTGACATACACTCACAAACAGGCCAAAAGTGGGGGTAACTAAGGCTAGAAAGAGGCTACCTTCTCACACAACCCCCCCCCCCAAACGAAGGACAATAAGGCTAACCTTGGCCAGTTGAGACTTTATTGTCTAAGTGGTGATAAGTAGAGAGTAGCTCTGCAATAGACTGGTTACTCCCTTTATCATCCACTATATGGTTACTTCCCTGTGGGGATGTAAACCACCCTGTTTGAAGTTTTTTAGCTAAGCAGCAATGTGAAGATGTATTTTCAGAGTTTCTATCAGTAAGTTTTAGTTTAGAGCAGTGGGAATTGTCCACTGAACCTATTTGTAGTGATGGAAATGCCAGACAGGGATGCTGTCTCAGAAAAGCCATAGTTGGGCAAAAACTTTGTCCATATGGCTGGAAGAGAGAACAGGGATGCTGTTTCTCTTGGGTTGGAGCAGGGCAGGGATGCTGTCCTATCAGCTCCACACTAGGGCAGGGATGCTGTCCTAAGTGTTGCGAGGCAGTGCAGAGTTTCTGCACTAAAGTTTCTCTGGGAGAGTTGGAGGGATGCTCCATGTTAACTAAAATGGTGCTCTTTTTCTCACCAATGTTAGTTATCCCACAGAGAGGTACTTCCACCTCAGGGAGTCCAGCTTTGCCAGCTGATGATTCCCTTGGAACAGGTGCCACCCCAGGAGAGGTTTCTCCCACCACAGGAATAGTATCCTGAATGGTAGGGTGGTTAGGGGATACTGTGATACCCTTTTTACCTGTTGATGGAGAGGGATCCTGAGTTTTCAGGCCTTCTCTCCTTTGCTTTTTCATTTCACTTGAAATGAGAGGGAACAATTCCTCAGGGATGCCCAGCATGGCTGCATGGGCATAAAACTCTACATCAGCCCAACCTGAGGCCTCTAGGTCATTACCTAATAGACAGTCTACAGGTAAGCTAGGTGATACCACCACCTGCTTAGGGCCAGTAACTCCACCCCAACTAAACTGAATTATAGCTAAGGGAAGAAACTTAGTGGAGTTATGGACATCAATAATCTTATACTGTTGTCCAATGATGTGTTGTTCAGGAGGCACTAGGTTTTCAGTCACCAAAGTGAAACTGGCACCTGTGTCCCTGTAGGCCAAGGCCTCAACACCATTTATTGAAACTGTCTGCCTGTACTTATCCATTGTAAGGGGACAAGCAGCCAGTGTGGCAAGGCCAATGCCACTAGGTGTGACAGAAACTGTCTTGGGACTGATTACATCAGTTTCCACTATGGACCCATAAGTGAACCCAACTACACCCTTTGCTTGACTGTTGCCAGCAGTCCCACCACTAGTACCACTACTGCTAGGGGCACTAGAGCTTGATGTATTAGTGGTGGTAGGCTCAGGGGGTTTACCTGGACAGGACTTATCCCCTGGCCTATGGCCTCTGTTTTTACACACAAAGCACCAAGGCTTTTTAATGTGTGCAGGTTGAGAAGAAGAGGAAGAATTTGTTTTATCCCCACCCTCTGAAGAGTGTTTAAGATTTGAAGTGGGATCTTTGGTTTTACCCTTATCCCCATGCTTATCTTGAGATTTTTCACCATCTTTCTTCTTATTGCCATCTTTGTCACCCCCTGTATGAACTTTTCTGTTCACCCTTGTTCTGACCCATTTGTCTGCCTTCTTTCCCAATTCTTGGGGAGAGGTCAGATCAGAGTCTACCAGGTACTGGTGCAACAAATCAGACACACAATTATTAAGTATATGCTCTCTCAGGATTGTGTTATACAGGCTTTCATAATTAGTAACTTTACTGCCATGTAACCACCCCTCCAAGGCCTTCACTGCCTGGTCAATGAAATCAACCCAGTCTTGTGAAGACTCCTTTTTGGTATCTCTGAACTTTATCCTGTACTGTTCAGTGGTTAAGCCATAACCATCCAGGAGTGCATTCTTAAGAACTTGGAAATTGTTAGCATCATTTTCTTTTACAGTAAGGAGCCTATCCCTACCTTTTCCAGTAAATGATAGCCATAGGATAGCAGCCCACTGCTTTTGAGGGACATCCTGTACAGCACAGGCCCTCTCAAGTGCAGCAAACCACTTGTTAATGTCATCCCCCTCCTTATAAGGGGGAACTATCTTGTGCAGATTCCTGGAATCATGCTCTTTTGCAGGATGACTATGGGGAATACTGCTGCTGCCACCATGGGTATCTAAACCCATCTTCTGTCTTTCCCTCTCTATTTCTAAAGACTGTCTATCCAAATCCAGCTGTTGCTTCTTGAGCTTCAGTCTGGTTTGCTCCACTCTCAATCTATTGAGCTCCCTTTCTAACAATCTGTCATCAGGGTGGGTGGGAGGGACATTTCTAGATACAGAGGTATGATGGGAATGAACAGAAGGAGACCTGTCCCTTACCAAGGGCACCCTAACAGCTTGGCTACCAGCATAATGTGAGAGCACATCATCAGTATGATGTGATTCAACCTCTGTACCAACTATGCTAGACTGTCTAGTAATGGGCAGGCTGAGAAGTTTCTTTCCTGAACCTTTTCCTGGGGGAGTCCCTGGATCAGATTGAGAACCATTAGCTACTTTTTCTACAGATTGGGCACTTATGGCCTTATCCTGTACTCTAAGCATATTAATTAACAGTTCTAAGGAAGGATTCTTCCCTACACTCAAACCTCTCTCTATGCAGAGACTCCTTGCTCCTTTCCAGCTAAGGTGATCATATGCAAGTTTGGACAGTTCAACTTTTTGGCCTGTGCCAGACATTTTTTAGAGAGAGTTAAAGTGATAGACAAAGAGAAAAAAGTTTTCAGAACTTTTTGGAAAGACAGAAAAAACTTTTTAAACTTTTAAGAACTTTTTGAAAGTTTAGAAGTACTTTTCAGCACTTAGAAAAGAGTGAAAAGAGGAAATGCAAAACTTTTTGGCTATGTGTATATACACTGACCTTGTTTTGTATATTTTTCTCTTATGAAAAGTACAATGACAAGAGTGGTAAGTAGTCTCAAAGCACTTATCCCACCGCTGCACAACCAATGTAGGAGGCTGGACTGGCTTGTAGTGAGTACCAAGGCCCAGTTATCCCTTATTAGTGTATAGGGTGTCTAGCAGCTTAGGCTGATAGATAATGGTAGCTTAGCAGAGCAGCTTAGGCTGAACTAGGAGACGTGTGAAGCTACTACAGTACCACTTAGTGTCATATGCACAATATCATAAGAAAACACAATACACAGTTATACTAAAAATAAAGGTACTTTATTTTTATGACAATATGCCAAAGTATCTTAGAGTGTACCCTCAGTGAGAGGATAGGAAATATACACAAGATATATATACACAATAGCAAAAATATGCAGTATAGTCTTAGAAAACAGTGCAAACAATGTATAGTTACAATAGGATGCAATGGGGACACAAAGGGATAGGGGCAACACAAACCATATACTCCAGAAGTGGAATGCGAACCACGAATGGACCCCAAACCTATGTGACCTTGTAGAGGGTCGCTGGGACTATTAGAAAATAGTGAGAGTTAGAAAAATAACCCTCCCCAAGACCCTGAAAAGTGAGTGCAAAGTGCACTAAAGTTCCCCTAAGGACAAAATAGTCGTGTTAGAGGGAAAATGCAAGGAAAACACAAATCAGCAATGCAACAACGATGGATTCCTGACTGAGGGTACCTGTGGAACAAGGGGACCAAGTCCAAAAGTCACAAGCAGCTCGGAGATGGGCAGATGCCCAAGAAATGCCAGCGGTTGGTGCAAAGAAGCTCTTACTAGGCTGAAGAACTGTGAATACTGCAGGAACGACAAGGGCTAGAGACTTCCCCTTTGGAGGATGGATTCCCCACGCCTTGGAGAGTCGTGCAGAAGTGTTTTCCCGCCGGATGGACGCCAACAAGCCTTGCTACACGCAAATCGTGCGTTTGGCGTTTTTGGACGCTGCTGGGGCCCAGGAGGGACCAGGAGGTCGCAAATTGGACCTGCAGAGAGAAGGGACGTCGAGCAAGACAAAGAGCCCTCACTGAAGCAGGTAGCACCCGGAGAAGTGCCAGAAACAGGCACTACGGGGATGCGTGAAACGGTGCTTGCCGAAGTTGCACAAAGGAGTCCCACGTCGCCGGAGACCAACTTAGAAAGTCGTGCAATGCAGGTTAGAGTGCCGTGGACCCAGGCTTGGCTGTGCACGAACGATTTCCGCCGGAAGTGCACAGGGGACGGAGTAGCTTGCAAAGTCGCGGTTCCCAGCAATGCAGCCCAGCGAGGTGAGGCAAGGACTTACCTCCACCAAACTTGGGCTGAAGAGTCACTGGACTGTGGGGGTCACTTGGACGGTGTCGCTGGATTCGAGGGACCTCGCTCGTCGTGCTGAGAGGAGACCCAAGGGACCGGAGATGCAGCTTTTTGGTGCCTGCGGTTGCAGGGGGAAGATTCCGTCGACCCACGGGAGATTTCTTCGGAGCTTCTGGTGCAGAGAGGAGGCAGACTACCCCCACAGCATGCACAAGCAGGAAAACAGTCGAGAAGGCGCAGGATCAGCGTTACAGAGTTGCAGTAGTCGTCTTTGCTACTATGTTGCAGGTTTGTAGGCTTCCAGCGCGGTCAGCGGTCGATTCCTTATCAGAAGGTGAAGAGGGAGATGCAGAGGAACTCGGCTGAGCTCATGCATTCGTTATCTAAAGTTTCCCCAGAGACAGAGACCCTAAATAGCCAGAAAAGAGGGTTTGGCTACCTAGGAGAGAGGAAAGGCTACTAACACCTGAAGGAGCCTATCAGCAGGAGTGTCTGACGTCACCTGGTGGCACTGGCCACTCAGAGCAGTCCAGTGTGCCAGCAGCACCTCTGTTTCCAAGATGGCAGAGGTCTGGAGCACACTGGAGGAACTCTGGACACCTCCCAGGGGAGGTGCAGGTCAGGGAAGTGGTCACTCCCCTTTCCTTTGTCCAGTTTCACGCCAGAGCAGGGGCTAAGGGGTCCCTGAACCGGTGTAGACTGGCTTATGCAGAATTGGGCACATCTGTGCCCAACAAAGCATTTCCAGAGGCTGGGGGAGGCTACTCCTCCCCTGCCTTCACACCATTTTCCAAAGGGAGAGGGTGTCATACCCTCTCTCAGAGGAAGTTCTTTGTTCTGCCATCCTGGGCCAGGCCTGGCTGGACCCCAGGAGGGCAGCTGCCTGTCTGAGGGGTTGGCAGCAGCAGCAGCTGCAGTGAAACCCCAGGAAGGGCAGTCTGGCAGTACCAGGGTCTGTGCTACAGACCACTGGGATCATGGAATTGTACCAACAATGCCAGGATGGCATAGAGGGGGCAATTCCATGATCATAGACATGTTACATGGCCATATTCGGAGTTACCATGGTGAAGCTACATATAGGTAGTGACCTATATGTAGTGCACGCGTGTAATGGTGTCCCCGCACTCACAAAGTTCAGTGAATTGGCTCTGAACAATGTGGGGGCACCTTGGCTAGTGCCAGGGTGCCCTCACACTAAGTAACTTTGCACCTAACCTTTACCAGGTAAAGGTTAGACATATAGGTGACTTATAAGTTACTTAAGTGCAGTGTAAAATGGCTGTGAAATAACGTGGACGTTATTTCACTCAGGCTGCAGTGGCAGGCCTGTGTAAGAATTGTCAGAGCTCCCTATGGGTGGCAAAAGAAATGCTGCAGCCCATAGGGATCTCCTGGAACCCCAATACCCTGGGTACCTCAGTACCATATACTAGGGAATTATAAGGGTGTTCCAGTAAGCCAATGTAAATTGGTAAAATTGGTCACTAGCCTGTTAGTGACAATTTGAAAGTAATGAGAGAGCATAACCACTGAGGTTCTGGTTAGCAGAGCCTCAGTGAGACAGTTAGGCACCACACAGGGAACATATACATGCACACCTATGAGCACTGGGGCCCTGTGTGACAGGGTCCCAGTGACACATACATATAGGCCACAAACCTATGAGCACCGGGGTCCTGACCAGCAGGATCCCAGTGACACATAACAACCATACTGAAAACATAGTGTTTTCACTATGAGCACTGAGGCCTGGCTATCAGGATCCCAGTGAGACAGTGAAAACAGTGACAAACACCCTGACATACACTCACAAACAGGCCAAAAGTGGGGGTAACAAGGCTAGAAAGAGGCTACCTTCTCACACAAACTGAAAGAAATTTTCTTTCATAGCTAAGGAGGCGCAGTGCATAATGAAATGCGAAGGTGTAGTGAGTGGTAAGTCAGTGGACAAAAGAGCACTCTTGAATTTAACCAACCAACTATCAATTGTGTATTGCACATATTGAAAATATAATATAATAACTTAAAAGTTTTATTTTGAACTGTATTAGAAAAAAACTATTTTTTGTTTTTTATAGATTCCTCAATTTGGTTTAGATTGGATTGAGAAGAGTAAATGTCACCTCTTTATAGCCCACCATCTTCAGCAAGTTGGTGTAGGTTGGATGGGAATAGTACATTTCACCTCATTCGTGTCCAACACCTTCCCCTTTGCGGTTAGACTGGAGTGTGAATAGTAAATGTTACCGCTTTAGTGTCCAACACCTTCCCCAATATGGTTAGGCTGGAGTGGGAATAGTAAATGATACCCTTTTAGTACCCAACACCTCCCCTAGGTTGGTTTAGATTGGAGTGGGAATAATAAATGTCACCCCTTTGTCTGTACAATGTGGAAGTGCAAGTCAACAAAGCACATACAACTCCAACGGTATTGGACACACCTCTACATAAAGTAGGTGCAAGGCACATTCAGCTAAATGGACACATGCACAGTCAACTGCAAACAAAGGCAGCATTACTGAACACACTCCATGTCTTCAAAAACAAAACGCAAACTGCCACACATTAGATTAATCCTTAATCCATATGAGGTGGACAAGTCTAACACCATACATGAGGCCATTGGACAACTCAAGATGAAATACTTATCATACCAAACAGAACACATTGCAATGCCACCACAATTGCATTAACAAACACATTTCCATACAGTCAACATCTACCTTTGTCCTGGGTGACACTAGCACTGCCCACAAAGTCAAGCTTTGCAATCAGCAGCAAACAGATCTGCAGTCAGGGTGAAACACATACAAATGTAGGCATACAACACAAGTTACTCAGAAACACCATAACAATAGAAAAGGAATTGCAGGACAAGTATGTGCCCACAAAAACAAATGTTTGGGTTCATTAAATGGAAACTCTTCAGAATGAAGGTCACTAGCCAGTCCAATTAATGTCCATGTACATGGTTATACCCACACCTGACTCAAGTTACTGCCAGGGAGCCTCCACAGGAAGGGGCATCAAGTGGGCAGGCAGGTACCTCAGGAATCATCCTTAGGTGGGGTCAGATTTTGGATGGGTGGGTTTGGGTTTGAAAAGGGTGGACTGTTTCTTTGGAGGGGTGCGATCTTTCTTTGGGGCAGGGGTATGGATGCTTGCAGTGGGACAGGTGTAACAGGGAGACATCGAAGGGGTGGGTTGGGATGTGGGTGGGATCTCCTGGGTTTGGGAGGGGGTTTGCAGGTAAATGTGGAAGGACAAGGTTGAAAGGGAAACTTTCGGTTGGAACATGGAGACAGTCATCAGAAGTGGTTGGGGATTAGGAGGTTGAGGGAGTGGTTGTCTGGTATGTTGGTATAGGAGTCTTGGGTGTGTGTGTGTGAGGTATGCTTCTGTTTGGGTGGTGTCTGTTGTAAGTGTGAGTGTGGGTGTTTGTGTGTCTTGGGGACTGGGAAGTGGAGGTGCAGGGTAATGGGATGGTGGATGTGTGTGTGTTGGAGTGGTGTCTGTGGGTATGCCGAATGTTGTGGATGTTTGTGTGTCTGTTGGGGGGTGGTGTCTGTGGGTATGCTGGATGTGGTGGATGTTATGTTTCTGTTGGGATGGTGTCTGCAGTAATGCTTTATGTGGTGGATGTGGTGGATGTTCTGTGTGTTGGGCTGGTGTCTGCAGCTATGGGAAGTGTAGTGAATGTGTCTCCAGCTGTGCTTGTGGGTATGCTGGATGTGGACTGGAGGCCGGTGGAGGTGGTGGGGATATCTGGTGAAGTGGTGGCTGATGTTGTGTTTGTGGATGTTTGTTGAGTACATGCATGATGGTGTGTCTTGTGGTGTTTGTGTTTATGTGTGTTATTTGTGTGTGTTGAGGTGGGTGCGTGTAGGGTGTCTGTGTGCTTTGGATAGGTAGGGGAATGGGGATATGGATTGGGAAGACAGAGGTGTAGGGTGGGTGAAATGTGGGGGGTGACTGGCTGCCACGTGTGAGGAGGCCAGAGCCTGAAACGATCTCCGTAGGCCAGATATGGCACTATGAATGCCTCCAGTAAAGCATTGGTCTGCTGAAATTGGCTGGCCAACCTCTGGATGGCATTCACAATAGCATTCTGACCCACAGAGATGCTCTTCAAGAGGTCAATAGCCTCCTCACTCAGGGCAGCAGGGGTAACAGGGGCTGGAGTAAAGGCGCCTGCGGCAAAGAAGATGACACCCTCTTGAGAGAGTGGGCACGGTCAACTGGGTGTGGAGCAAGAGGGAGGGTGGCGATAGAGCTGGGGGTGGCAGACAAAGATGGTACTGGAGTAGGTCCTGGTGGGCCCGTCCCCACTATGGAGTGGCCACTGGAGGTAGAATCCGATGAAGAGGATGTAGATCCGGTCACCTCCGTGGCTCTCTTTTCACCCTCCGGGACACTGGGTCCGTCTGTGTCGGTGGTCCCAGGACCAGATGCTTCCTCACTTGGTTGTGCCCTGTCTTCTTGACATACCTGAGATGATGCTCCAAATACAAGGAGAAAAAGGGTCACCACATGTTCCTGAACACACTTGAAAAACAGCTGTGGTTAGAGAACATTACCATCACGTCAAGCAGCCCCCAGCAATAAAATACATCTAAGTGACTCCTACATGTACCCTACCATATGCATGCATGCCATCTGAACTGTCAACAGTTGTCCACAGGACAATCAGGATCTCAGACATATACAAGTGCATGGCTGAAGTTGTGTAATCACAGTAATCATTGAACAATTAGGAGACCACATCACCTTCAATGTTTTGACTCATAGAGCGTACCTCAGTTACCTGTTGTCATGCAATAGTAGGCCAATGCCAACTTCATTCCCACAAATCCCACACAGAGTCATGCGGACATCTATTTGTCACATACACAATAACACAACAATAAGAAATGATGCTCCTAAAACCTGCCATGTTTCTGATAACAGTACAGTAGTCTGGAAAAGGTGACATGGAAATACTCATGTCACACTAGAAACATATCAACAAGGCACACTTCACCATGTGCAATTTGTCCTAATGGAGTCATGGAGGTAGTACTAAGGTTGCTCAGACATGTGACACATTTGGCATGGAAATGTACACTGTAGACAAAGGCCCATATTTATGCTTTATTAGCACCACATGTGCGCCGCTTTTTGACGCAAAAATGGCGTAAACTTACAAAATACAATTGTATTTTGCAAGTTTGTGCTGCTTTTGCGTCAAAAAAATGACACAAATGAGGCGCTAAAAAAGTATAAATATGGGCCTAAATGTGCAAAATGACAGGGAGATATGTCTCTAATATTCACAACACAATGAATCAGCAAGCCCCAAGGGAATCAGCACTGATGTCTAGCACCCCTTACAATGACATACTCTGATTGCGTCAGTAGACGTCATTAGTCCTTTGTATGTTGGAGAGGCCCAGCGATTTGTGAGTAGAAGGCCCTCAACATGTTTTGCTAATGGGAAGCTACATCACTGTCTCCATTTTGTTCCTGCAAACCCAGATGTCTGTGCATGAATGGTTGCACGCAGCCACATAAAATTCCAACATAACTGCAAGTCACTCCATGATGCATGCCAACAGTTAGGTAACAAACATTTCCCATTACATATGTGTAGTGCACTTTTGCACAGGATGCCACGTCAATGGCATGTGAATGCAAATTGTGTGTTCAAGCTCTAGTCCTTCCCATCATGTCCTTCATTGGTACTGCAGTTGTACATGCCAAATTACATGTTATGATGGGTGAGGGTATGTGTGAGACAACAATCTATGGTGACACACTCATGTCGGTGGCACCACATAAAATGTAGCCCCATTTCAAATGTACTATTCCAAACACAGGTTGGCACATACATATATGAGAGGGAATGCAGACAATATCCCATGAATACAGAGTATGCATGAAATAACAGTGCACACATTTTTTCTCAAAAGAGTAATGGACACATGCTAACATGTAGGCACAAGGGATGTTGTCAAAAGTGATGGCATATAAATCATGTCAATGGACATTCTCATTTACCAAGGGAAAGTTCTGATCTGTAGCTGACCCAAAGAACAATGTATACTCTGTCACATGTCTGATGACCATCTCCACATTACAGACAGTAGTGAGGCACCAGCAATCATCACACACTGAAGACAAATGGCCTCTGGTGGGGGGGGGGGGGGGCAGATGCCAATTTACTCATTTGACCAGACACATGGCTGAGGACAGAGATCCATCACTTCTTTTTCTTTGACTTGTAAAACTGACGAGTAGTGTTCGGTAGCATAGAATTTAAAACCACATCAACAAACATTACTTGATTGATCAATGTACACAGCCATGTGTTGACCCTGGAGAGCAAAGTGTTTGTGAAGTACACACAGTTGTGTCCTAGGTCGCTGGACCAATAGGCAACGCACATCAGTGTGCACCAAATTACCTGTCTACACAAACAGTTACTAATCTACTGTGTCACACATTGCCCATCCATAATTGTCAGGGTGAGATCAGAACCTAACATAATAACTTGGCTGTGTGACAGGGCCGAATATTCCCTATACTCACCCCCTTGTGGCTGCTGTGTTCCCATCAAACACACTTCAAGGTCCAGGTACACCACTGCCAAAATGCGGACCTTTAGGGGGTCATGGTCTGACATGCGCCCGCCCACATTGGGAGGACAGCCCCAGCTGGACCTCTGCGATCTTCTGGGCCCAACATCTCAGGTCCTCCCACCTCTTGTGACAGTGGGCATTCCACCGGGCTGTGAACAACAAGGGTTCTCACCTTCTGGGCAATGGTTCTCGATATCGCCTTCTGCTGATGGGTTTTTATCCGTATGGATGCAAGAGACAAATCAAGTGATTACAAACACAAGTTTTAACAAAAATGGTTGTGTCACACACATTTCAGAAACACCAAGCAAACAATTTTCAATTTGTTAACACACCACAAGCACAAAGCACACATGCCATTAGGTATATGACTACACACTTTTGTATCCATCTGCACTACCCTGCTCATGGCCCACAATGAATAAGGTAACCTACTCCCATCAGGTAGCCCATGCTCCAATAACATTTACTGTGATGTTAGCCACAATAAAAAAATACACACATATGTGGCTTCTGAAGTGCAAATTCCTTAGACCTGACTGGACCAACACATTCACAGTCTGCAAGATTGACTCACTGCATACAGTTTCTATAAGCAACTTACATAGTACAGACTTCACCCTTACACTTGAGTGACAATGAAGGGGCTGGCATAGTGGGTACAAAGAGTGTCTTCCCTGTGCATGTGTGGACATGTGGCCTACCAAATGCAGATTCATGCCACTTCAAAGGGGGGAGGGGGGGTCTGTGGTATGTACCAGTACCACAGAACACTCCTTTTGACATATGTGTCTAAAATACAAAGATGGCATCCAACATACAAAGTTTGCATTGTAGAGTTTCTGCTATTTGACCACGCTATTGAGTTACATGTCATGGCCTTGCACCCTGTCTGCACTGTAGTTCTGTAATTTGTCCAATATGGCTGTATAGGACAATTCTGACTTATGTCAATGTGGCAATAGAGCCGTGGGAGTAAAGGGTCTGTCATGATTCTCAAAGACACATTGACAAGGATGGAAAATTCACATATGGACTAGCTCAGAGATGTATCTCTCTACCCAATCCTAATCTAGACAATGGTCTGGGGCACCCTTGGCAAGTTGTGCCACTGGAGCATCATATTATCCACATGACAGGATCTACTGGTTTACAGGGAGTGGGCACAGGGCCACATTTGCATAGCCACAGTGACTCTCCCATATCCTAAACTATGTCCCATACTGGGAGATACAATTGGCAGCCCCTGGTCTGTGCAAGCTGAGCATACATAACCTACATGACACTCACATTTCCTTCACTTCCATGCATGACAGTACATCATGTGCCCATTATCAATGTGGCTTGTGCTTTGTGTGGCAATCTGAAGGGCATAGTAAGGCATGATATGCCTTCCAGACAAAGGTATTGCAAGGGTAGATGTGGGTTGAAAGTTATGTGGCACTATCCACATTACTTGCAAGATCCTCAAATGAACCAGACAAGATACATACACAGCTCATGCGGTCATGCACATACAAGTTGTCTAACATTTACAGCCATCAGAAAGAAAGAAATGTCATTGGATGGCAGTGAAGTCTCCTTGCCTAGGAATGTGCATCCAACACTAGGAGGATCTAGGACCCAAAAAACACATTACACAACACAATGTTAATGAACACAACATATAGGTGGTCATTCCAACCCTGGCGGTCGGTGTTAAAGCGGTGGTAAGACCGCCAACAGGCCGGCGGTAAAAAATTAACAATTACGACCGTGGCAGAAACCGCCAACAAAGACAGCCACTTTAACACTCCGACCGCCACCGCGGTACAAACAAACAGCTTGGCGGTCACTACCAACAGACAGGCGGAAGACAAAGTACCGCCCACAGTATCACAACAGGCCAATCTGCCACCTTTTCCGGGGCGGATTCACCTCGGATAAAAACACGGCAGAAACAGGATACCGAAGGGAAAACGCTCACCTCTACACACCCCACGAGGAACTAGGACACCATGGAGCCGGAACTCCAAATTCTGCCTGCGATAGTCTTCCTGCTCCTCTACCAGGAGCACGAACGCCGGCGGCAAAGACCACGGTGAGTACTGCACCTATGACACAGGGGAGGGAAAAAACAGGGACACACATATGCAACACCCCACCTCCACCCTCACCCACTACAACACACACACTAATACATATTTATACATGATAGTTACACCCTCCCCCCCCGGAAGAATGCAAAGACAAAAGAAAATGAGTGTAACCATTGTAATATATTAAAATCAAGTAGGCAAAAATATAAATATATATACACCATAAACAAAATATACACCAAGCATAGTAGTCCAGGAAGTGCTCCAATTAAGTCCGTGGAACACTGGGCCCACACGGTATGGGCGAGGCACACACAAGATCCCCGACCATGACGGAGAGAACACTGCAGGGGCATCAGAGAGTAAGAAAACCTTCCCCTCAGGGGGAGGGAAAGGGGGGGCACCTCAGCCGGTTGAGTGAACAATGCCAAATCCACAAGAGGGCCACATGCCCACTGTTCCATCCTGGGGAGTGCAAAGCCACAGTCTCTCAAGTCTCTTCAGTGGGTGGGTTGCCCACTGTTCAATCCTGGGGAGTGCAAAGCCACAGTCTCTCAAGTGGATAACAGTCTCCACTGGTTCTGGAGGAGGCATTGTGCCCAGAGTGCTACATCCTGCTAAGGACAGAGGTAGTGGATGTATCTCTCCAATGGTTCTGGTGGGGGCTTTGTGCCCAGAGTGCTTCATCCTGCTAAGGATAGAGGTAGTGAATGTATCTCTCCACTGGTTCTGGAGGGGGCTTTGTGCCCAGAGTGTTTCATCCTGCTAAGGACAGAGGTAGTGGATGAATCTCTCCACTGGTTCTGGAGGGGGCTTTGTGCCCAGAGTGCTTCATCCTGCTAAGGACAGAGGTAGTGGATGTATCTCTCCACTGGTTCTGGAGGGGGCTTTTTGCCCAGAGTGCTACATCCTGCCCCTGAAGGACTCAGTAGCGTCAGTGCCCTTGGCGCTCATGGACCAGCGGTGCTTGAGGCGGCGGTGCCCTGTTCAGCGGTTCTTGAAGCGGCGGTGCCCTGTTCAGCGGTGCTTGAGGCGGTGGTGCCCTGTTCAGCAGTGCCTGGAGCGGCGGTGCCCTGTTCATCGGTGCTTGAGGCGGCGGTGCCCTCTTCAGCGGTGCTTGGAGCGGCGGTGCCCTGTTCAGTGTTGCTTTAGGCGGCGGTGCCCTGTTCAGCGGTGCTTGGAGCGGCGGTGCCCTGTTCAGCAGTGCTTGGAGCGGCGGGCTCCTTTGCAGTGACTCAGCTGCTGGCTGTCCTCCCTGTCCCAGCGGGGCCTGTGCTTGCGGTCCTCTCTAGCCCAGCGGGGCTTGTGCTAGTTGTCCTCTGTGGCCCAGTGGGGCTTCTGCTGGCGGTCCTCTCTGTCCCAGCGGGGCTTGTGCTGGCGGTCCTCTCTGTCCCAGCGGGGCTTGTGCTGGCAGTCCTCTCCCCCACTTCCCAGTGGGGCTTGTGCTGGCGGTCCTCTGGCCCAGCGGGGCTTGTGCTGGCGGTCCTCTCTGGCCCAGCGGGGCTTATGCCGGTGGTCCTCTCTAGCCCAGCGGGGCTTGTGCTGGTGGTCCTCTCTGGCCCAGCGGGGATGATGGCGGTGGCCTCCTGGGCAGCGGAGATGATGGCTGTGGCCTCCTGGGCAGCAGGGATGATGGCTGTGGCCTCCTGGCCAGCAGGGATGACGGCTGTGGCCTCCTGGGCAGCAGGGATGATGGCGGTCTCCTCCGCCGTGCTGCTCTTCCCAGACTTTCCTGGTTTCTTGTCTCCCTTCCCTACCTTGGGAGGTGTCGCAGCTGACTCCACACTCCCACCGGGACCCCTGGGAGCGGCTTTGGTTGCTGGAGTCTTCCCCCTCTCCCGCCGGGCACTGGCCAACCTTTGATGCTTCACAGGTGGGGGTCTGTCTGTGCTGTGGCTCCGTGCCACACTGGCTGCCCTGGTTGCCGGTGCACTCCAGATTCCGGTGACTACAGGCACCACTGGTCCCGGAGATGTTGTGGCTGAGGTGCTAGTTCGGGACCTAGGAGACGGACGGGGTGGGAGAGGTGTGGGAAAGAGGTCAAGGTTGGACAGGAAAAGTTTTTGGGAGACACTGGGATGGGTAGCTGGAGGAGGTTTGGGAGTAGAGGAAGAGGTTGTGGTTGTAGGAGGTGTTCGTTTGCTGACTTTGGGTGAAGGTGCATGCGCTGGAGGCTGTCGTGAGGTGGATGGCTGTTGGGTGGGTGTGTGCCTGCGTTTGTGTATCTTGGGAGGTAGCATTACAGACACACTGGGAGAGGACACAGGGGATGTGTGAATGGTAGTGGGGGTGGTGACTGCACGTGAGTGGGGGTAGTGTCGCCCTCCAGGGCCATGTGGGATGCAGCTCCCTCGTGCTCCGGTGCCACTGCTCCTCCGCCTGATGATGCTAATGCACACAAGAACAGGGAGACCACAAAAGGGGGGGACGACAGAAGAAAGACATGTCGAGTGCATGCATTACCGCTAAACAGGAGAAGGACCACATTTAGAAGCATCTACAGCTCTTCTGGAGAGAAGGCATGGGCCCTATCACCTGCAGGACATGGCATGATTGCTCTCAGAGGTGGTACACAGCAGCTAAAGTAGTGGAGATGTTGCTGGCAGCAGTGTCAGGAGTCAAGTGAGTGAATTTGCACAACATGGCGGTCACATCTGCCATGTAGGCTGTCATCACCTCCAACAGACACAGCTATTGGGCCAGGACTGGCACAGGCAACGTTAGCCCATGGCTGTGTACTCTGCAGTTGGAACAGCTGACCATGCGGGTGACTTCCACCGGTGGTCGTTGGCAGTTCCTAATGTCCAGTGGACTAGGTCAGGCATCCGCCAGTATGGCAGTGGACAATTCTGTATATGGCTGTGTAAACTACATCACACATGGAATATATATGTAGGAGCATCTTAAATATCCTCATGCTGTCTTATGTAAGTCCTACTAAACAACCACCAGTGTAGTGCGTTGCAGGGCACAGAAGGGATATGACAGCAGTGCATGGGCCACAACCGCCGTCTGTAGTTTTTGGTAGTTGGAAAATGCAGTCATATTTCAATGGCCAATATTGTAGTATATATTTGGGTATCTTGCAAATCCATGTTGTGGACACATATGTGGACAACCATGGAGGTCACATGTGACCCTTGTGTAGTTGCCTGTGGGATATGCACTGTATCATGTCTATCCAGTCAGAAATGCTTAGTCACATGACATTGTTGACATGCATTATGTATGTCTCTGTGAACACACTAACTAATGTTAGAAATCATGCCTTATCACGCATAGATACCCTTGGAGTAGGGAGGATGTAACAGTCTCCTGTCTGCCATCCACTGCCAGACCTTCAGATCATGGAAGAACACCACATCATACAGTTGTACCATCTGAATAGGCAAACAATTGTAGACTTATCCCATCACTTGGAGCCAGATCTCATGCTAGCTAACAGTAATCCAACCTGCATACCACCCATTGTACAAGTCATGTCAGCATTGCACTTCCTGGCCACATGGTCCTTTCAACATACAGTGGACCTATATGCTGGTATGTTCCAATCTATGTACAGTCTGGTGTTGACGGATTTCCTCTCTACAATGTTGAAATACATTGACAGCTACATCATGTCCCCCTGATGTGAGGATTTAGCCAATGTGAAGGCTGACTTCTATTGTTTATTCCGCCTCCGATATGTGGTGGTGACAATTGGTGGCACACGTGTTGGCTTGGTGTCACCACAGGCCACTGAACAAGTCTATCACAACAGAAAGAACTTCCACTCCATCAATGTGCAAGTTGTTTGTTAGGCGGATCTCTACTTCTCAAACATCTGTGCCCATTATCCTGAATCTGCTCATGATTCCTTCATAATGCAAAACAGAACCACACTGCAGCTTATGTCACAACTGCACCCAGAGAGAGCCTGGCTTGTTGGTGAGTCACATCTGTCCTGATTCTATGTGAGCAATGCATGTGTTACCATCATGTAGTGAGTGACTCATTGTTACACTTATGTCTCATTCCTTAACAGGAGACTCAGCATATCCAAACTCTCCTTGGTTATTGATGCCACTGAGTAGTCACACTACGCCAGGGGACATCTGCTTCAATGAGGCCCATAGAAGAACACTGCAGCCAGTGGAGCGGGCTTTTGGGCTCCTGAAGGCCAGATTTAGGTGTCTGGACACGGCTGGTGGAGTCCTCCTCTATTCACTTAGGAAAGTGTGTCAGATCACTGTAGCATGCTGTATGCTCCACAACATCACCCTGCAAAGGAATATCCTGAACATCCCAGAGGAGGGGGAGCATGCAGTGCCACTGTGTGAGAATCCTGAAATGCCAACTGAGGATGACAGTGGTGAAGAGGAAGGAGATGACTTGTTATAAGATCTCATCCACAGCTACTTCCTATGACTATAAGTATTTCATTTGATGTCCTAATGGTGACTGTACGATAAACTGTAGTTGTGAAAATGTGTGGAGTTGCATGCTTTGGAAACAGCGAGGGAGCTGATACTCTCATAAGGCTGCTTGATGAGATAGCTTTTGACACATCTCCACCTTAATGATGTTGTTTAGTTTGTGTCAGTTTCCTTGCAATGTAAATTGTTTTCCAGATGATTGCTAGGTGACGTGTCATATGTATGGTTTCAATCCTATACTCCTTGTTTGTTCTTTGCACAGGTACCATCACCATGACATGTTCATGTGGGCATGTCAGATTTTTGACAATGGCAGGCATGTGATGCTGTTCTGACATACAAAGTGGACATGGATTGTTCCAGGTAATATAGGTCGCAGAGTTTGCGTGTATGCGATCTGTACCAAGACAGTTGCACAGTGTTTGGGTGGAGATTCAGAAGTGCCCATTGCACATGTTTTCTGTCATATGGTGGGCATGAAACATCCTGTATGTCATTGCATGTGTATTCCTAGCTTACGATGACCTGTAAGTAGCTGTAGATGTGTTCTGGAGGGGGCTTTGTGCCCAGAGTGCTTCATCCTGCTAAGGACAGAGGTAGTGGATGTATCTCTCCACTGGTTCTGGAGGGGGCTTTTTTCCCAGAGTGCTACATCCTGCCCCTGAAGGACTCAGTAGCGTCAGTGCCCTTGGTGCTCATGGACCAGCAGTGCTTGAAGCGGCGGTGCCCTGTTCAGCGGTTCTTGGAGTGGCGGTGCCCTGTTCAGCGGTTCTTGAGATGGCGGTGCCCTGTCCAGCGATGCTTGAGGCGGCGGTGCCCTGTTCAGCGGTTCTTGAAGCGGCGGTGCCCTGTTCAGCGGTGCTTGAGGCGGTGGTGCCCTGTTCAGCAGTGCTTGGAGCGGCGGTGCCCTGTTCATCGGTGCTTGAGGCGGCGGTGCCCTCTTCAGCGGTGCTTGTAGCGACGGTGCCCTGTTCAGCGTTGCTTTAGGCGGCGGTGCCCTGTTCAGCGGTGCTTGGAGCGGCGGTGCCCTGTTCAGCAGTGCTTGGAGCGGCGGGCTCCTTTGCAGTGACTCAGCTGCTGGCGGTCCTCCCTGTCCCAGTGGGGCCTGTGCTTGCGGTCCTCTCTAGCCCAGCGGGGCTTGTGCTAGCTGTCCTCTGTGGCCCAGCGGGGCTTGGTCTGGTGGTCCTCTCTGTCCCAGCGGGGCTTGTGCTAGCGGTCCTCTCTGTCCCAGCGGGGCTTGGGCTGGCAGTCCTCTCCTCTCTGTCCCAGCGGGGCTTGTGCTGGCGGTCCTCTGGCCCAGCGGGGCTTGTGCTGGCGGTCCTCTCTGGCCCAGCGGGGCTTATGCCGGTGGTCCTCTCTAGCCCAGCGGGGCTTGTGCTGGCGGTCCTCTCTGGCCCAGCGGGGATGATGGCGTTGGCCTCCTGGGCAGCGGGGATGATGGCTGTGGCCTCCTGGCCAGCAGGGATGACGGCTGTGGCCTCCTGGGCAGCAGGGATGATGGTGGTCTCCTCCGCCGTGCTTCTCTTCCCAGACTTTCCTGGTTTCTTGTCTCCCTTCCCCACCTTGGGAGGTGTCGCAGCTGACTCCACACTCCCACCGGGACCCCTGGGAGCGGTTTTGGTGGCTGGAGTCTTCCCCCTCTCCCGCCGGTCACTGGCCAACCTTTGATGCTTCACAGGTGGGGGTCTGTCTGTGCTGTGGCTCCGTGCCACACTGGCTGCCCTGGTGGCCGGTGCACTCCAGATTCCGGTGACTGCAGGCACCACTGGTCCCGGAGATGTTGTGGCTGAGGTGCTAGTTCGGGACCTAGGAGACGGACGGGGTGGGGGAGGTGAGGGAAAGAGGTCAAGGTTGGACAGGAAAAGTTTTTGGGAGACACTGGGACGGGTAGCTGCAGGAGGTTTGGGAGTGGAGAAAGAGGTTGTGGTTGTAGAAGGGGTTCGTTTGCTGACTTTGGGTGAAGGTGCATGCGCTGGAGGCTGTCGTGAGGTGGATGGCTGTTGGGTGGGTGTGTGCCTGCGTTTGTGTATCTTGGGAGGTGGCATCACAGACACACTGGGAGAGGACACAGGGGATGTGTGAATGGTAGTGGGGGTGGTGACTGCACGTGAGTGGGGGTAGTGTCGCCCTCCAGGGCCATGTGGGATGCAGCTCCCTCGTGCTCCGGTGCCACTGCTCCTCCGCCTGATGATGCTAATGCACACAAGAACAGGGAGACCACAAAAGGGGGGGACGACAGAAGAAAGACATGTCGAGTGCATGCATTACCGCTAAACAGGAGAAGGACCACATTTAGAAGCATCTACAGCTCTTCTGGAGAGAAGGCATGGGCCCTATCACCTGCAGGACATGGCATGATTGCTCTCAGAGGTGGTACACAGCAGCTAAAGTAGTGGAGATGTTTGCTGGCAGCAGTGTCAGGAGTCAAGTGAGTGAATTTGCACAACATGGCGGTCACATCTGCCATGTAGGCTGTCATCACCTCCAACAGACACAGCTATTGGGCCAGGACTGGCACAGGCAACGTTAGCCCATGGCTGTGTACTCTGCAGTTGGAACAGCTGACCATGCGGGTGACTTCCACCGGTGGTCGTTGGCAGTTCCTAATGTCCAGTGGACTAGGTCAGGCATCCGCCAGTATGGCAGTGGACCATTCTGTATATGGCTGTGTAAACTACATCACACATGGAATATATATGTAGGAGCATCTTAAATATCCTCATGCTGTCTTATGTAAGTCCTACTAAACAACCACCAGTGTAGTGCGTTGCAGGGCACAGAAGGGATATGACAGCAGTGCATGGGCCACAACCGCCGTCGGTAGTTTTTGGTAGTTGGAAAATGCAGTCACATTTCAATGGCCAATATTGTAGTATATATTTGGGTATCTTGCAAATCCATGTTGTGGACACATATGTGGACAACCATGGAGGTCACATGGGACCCTTGTGTAGTTGCCTGTGGGATATGCACTGTATCATGTCTATCCAGTCAGAAATGCTTAGTCACATGACATTGTTGACATGCATTATGTATGTCTCTGTGAACACACTAACTAATGTTAGAAATCATGCCTTATCACGCATAGATACCCTTGGAGTAGGGAGGATGTAACAGTCTCCTGTCTGCCATCCACTGCCAGACCTTCAGATCATGGAAGAACACCACATCATACAGTTGTACCATCTGAATAGGCAAACAATTGTAGACTTATCCCATCAGTTGGAGCCAGATCTCATGCTAGCTAACAGTAATCCAACCTGCATACCACCCATTGTACAAGTCATGTCAGCATTGCACTTCCTGGCCACATGGTCCTTTCAACATACAGTGGACCTATCTGCTGGTATGTTCCAATCTATGTACAGTCTGGTGTTGACGGATTTCCTCTCTACAATGTTGAAATACATTGACAGCTACATCATGTCCCCCTGATGTGAGGATTTAGCCAATGTGAAGGCTGACTTCTATTGTTTATTCCGCCTCCGATATGTGGTGGTGACAATTGGTGGCACACGTGTTGGCTTGGTGTCACCACAGGCCACTGAACAAGTCTATCACAACAGAAAGAACTTCCACTCCATCAATGTGCAAGTTGTTTGTTAGGCGGATCTCTACTTCTCAAACATCTGTGCCCATTATCCTGAATCTGCTCATGATTCCTTCATAATGCAAAACAGAACCACACTGCAGCTTATGTCACAACTGCACCCAGAGAGAGCCTGGCTTGTTGGTGAGTCACATCTGTCCTGATTCTATGTGAGCAATGCATGTGTTACCATCATGTAGTGAGTGACTCATTGTTACACTTATGTCTCATTCCTTAACAGGAGACTCAGCATATCCAAACTCTCCTTGGTTATTGATGCCACTGAGTAGTCACACTACGCCAGGGGACATCTGCTTCAATGAGGCCCATAGAAGAACACTGCAGCCAGTGGAGCGGGCTTTTGGGCTCCTGAAGGCCAGATTTAGGTGTCTGGACACGGCTGGTGGAGTCCTCCTCTATTCACTTAGGAAAGTGTGTCAGATCACTGTAGCATGCTGTATGCTCCACAACATCACCCTGCAAAGGAATATCCTGAACATCCCAGAGGAGGGGGAGCATGCAGTGCCACTGGGTGAGAATCCTGAAATGCCAACTGAGGATGACAGTGGTGAAGAGGAAGGAGATGACTTGTTATAAGATCTCATCCACAGCTACTTCCTATGACTATAAGTATTTCATTTGATGTCCTAATGGTGACTGCACGATAAACTGTAGTTGTGAAAATGTGTGGAGTTGCATGCTTTGGAAACAGCGAGGGAGCTGATACTCTCATAAGGCTGCTTGATGAGATAGCTTTTGACACATCTCCACCTTAATGATGTTGTTTAGTTTGTGTCAGTTTCCTTGCAATGTAAATTGTTTTCCAGATGATTGCTAGGTGACGTGTCATATGTATGGTTTCAATCCTATACTCCTTGTTTGTTCTTTGCACAGGTACCATCACCATGACATGTTCATGTGGGCATGTCAGATTTTTGACAATGGCAGGCATGTGATGCTGTTCTGACATACAAAGTGGATATGGATTGTTCCAGGTAATATAGGTCGCAGAGTTTGCGTGTATGCGATCTGTACCAAGACAGTTGCACAGTGTTTGGGTGGAGATTCAGAAGTGCCCATTGCACATGTTTTCTGTCATATGGTGGGCATGAAACATCCTGTATGTCATTGCATGTGTATTCCTAGCTTACGATGACCTGTAAGTAGCTGTAGATGTGTTCTGGAGGGGGCTTTGTGCCCAGAGTGCTTCATCCTGCTAAGGACAGAGGTAGTGGATGTATCTCTCCACTGGTTCTGGAGGGGGCTTTTTTCCCAGAGTGCTACATCCTGCCCCTGAAGGACTCAGTAGCGTCAGTGCCCTTGGTGCTCATGGACCAGCAGTGCTTGAAGCGGCGGTGCCCTGTTCAGCGGTTCTTGGAGTGGCGGTGCCCTGTTCAGCGGTTCTTGAGATGGCGGTGCCCTGTCCAGCGATGCTTGAGGCGGCGGTGCCCTGTTCAGCGGTTCTTGAAGCGGCGGTGCCCTGTTCAGCGGTGCTTGAGGCGGTGGTGCCCTGTTCAGCAGTGCTTGGAGCGGCGGTGCCCTGTTCATCGGTGCTTAGGCGGCGGTGTCCTCTTCAGCGGTGCTTGTAGCGACGGTGCCCTGTTCAGCGTTGCTTTAGGCGGCGGTGCCCTGTTCAGCGGTGCTTGGAGCGGCGGTGCCCTGTTCAGCAGTGCTTGGAGCGGCGGGCTCCTTTGCAGTGACTCAGCTGCTGGCGGTCCTCCCTGTCCCAGTGGGGCCTGTGCTTGCGGTCCTCTCTAGCCCAGCGGGGCTTGTGCTAGCTGTCCTCTGTGGCCCAGCGGGGCTTGGTCTGGCGGTCCTCTCTGTCCCAGCGGGGCTTGTGCTAGCGGTCCTCTCTGTCCCAGCGGGGCTTGGGTTGGCAGTCCTCTCCTCTCTGTCCCAGCGGGGCTTGTGCTGGCGGTCCTCTGGCCCAGCGGGGCTTGTGCTGGCGGTCCTCTCTGGCCCAGCGGGGCTTATGCCGGTGGTCCTCTCTAGCCCAGCGGGGCTTGTGCTGGCGGTCCTCTCTGGCCCAGGGGGGATGATGGCGTTGGCCTCCTGGGCAGCGGGGATGATGGCTGTGGCCTCCTGGCCAGCAGGGATGACGGCTGTGGCCTCCTGGGCAGCAGGGATGATGGTGGTCTCCTCCGCCGTGCTGCTCTTCCCCGACTTTCCTGGTTTCTTGTCTCCCTTCCCCACCTTGGGAGGTGTCGCAGCTGACTCCACACTCCCACCGGGACCCCTGGGAGCGGTTTTGGTGGCTGGAGTCTTCCCCCTCTCCCGCCGGTCACTGGCCAACCTTTGATGCTTCACAGGTGGGGGTCTGTCTGTGCTGTGGCTCCGTGCCACACTGGCTGCCCTGGTGGCCGGTGCACTCCAGATTCCGGTGACTGCAGGCACCACTGGTCCCGGAGATGTTGTGGCTGAGGTGCTAGTTCGGGACCTAGGAGACGGACGGGGTGGGGGAGGTGAGGGAAAGAGGTCAAGGTTGGACAGGAAAAGTTTTTGGGAGACACTGGGACGGGTAGCTGCAGGAGGTTTGGGAGTGGAGAAAGAGGTTGTGGTTGTAGAAGGGGTTCGTTTGCTGACTTTGGGTGAAGGTGCATGCGCTGGAGGCTGTCGTGAGGTGGATGGCTGTTGGGTGGGTGTGTGCCTGCGTTTGTGTATCTTGGGAGGTGGCATCACAGACACACTGGGAGAGGACACAGGGGATGTGTGAATGGTAGTGGGGGTGGTGACTGCACGTGAGTGGGGGTAGTGTCGCCCTCCAGGGCCATGTGGGATGCAGCTCCCTCGTGCTCCGGTGCCACTGCTCCTCCGCCTGATGATGCTAATGCACACAAGAACAGGGAGACCACAAAAGGGGGGGACGACAGAAGAAAGACATGTCGAGTGCATGCATTACCGCTAAACTGGAGAAGGACCACATTTAGAAGCATCTACAGCTCTTCTGGAGAGAAGGCATGGGCCCTATCACCTGCAGGACATGGCATGATTGCTCTCAGAGGTGGTACACAGCAGCTAAAGTAGTGGAGATGTTTGCTGGCAGCAGTGTCAGGAGTCAAGTGAGTGAATTTGCACAACATGGCGGTCACATCTGCCATGTAGGCTGTCATCACCTCCAACAGACACAGCTATTGGGCCAGGACTGGCACAGGCAACGTTAGCCCATGGCTGTGTACTCTGCAGTTGGAACAGCTGACCATGCGGGTGACTTCCACCGGTGGTCGTTGGCAGTTCCTAATGTCCAGTGGACTAGGTCAGGCATCCGCCAGTATGGCAGTGGACCATTCTGTATATGGCTGTGTAAACTACATCACACATGGAATATATATGTAGGAGCATCTTAAATATCCTCATGCTGTCTTATGTAAGTCCTACTAAACAACCACCAGTGTAGTGCGTTGCAGGGCACAGAAGGGATATGACAGCAGTGCATGGGCCACAACCGCCGTCGGTAGTTTTTGGTAGTTGGAAAATGCAGTCACATTTCAATGGCCAATATTGTAGTATATATTTGGGTATCTTGCAAATCCATGTTGTGGACACATATGTGGACAACCATGGAGGTCACATGTGACCCTTGTGTAGTTGCCTGTGGGATATGCACTGTATCATGTCTATCCAGTCAGAAATGCTTAGTCACATGACATTGTTGACATGCATTATGTATGTCTCTGTGAACACACTAACTAATGTTAGAAATCATGCCTTATCACGCATAGATACCCTTGGAGTAGGGAGGATGTAACAGTCTCCTGTCTGCCATCCACTGCCAGACCTTCAGATCATGGAAGAACACCACATCATACAGTTGTACCATCTGAATAGGCAAACAATTGTAGACTTATCCCATCACTTGGAGCCAGATCTCATGCTAGCTAACAGTAATCCAACCTGCATACCACCCATTGTACAAGTCATGTCAGCATTGCACTTCCTGGCCACATGGTCCTTTCAACATACACTGGACCTATCTGCTGGTATGTTCCAATCTATGTACAGTCTGGTGTTGACGGATTTCCTCTCTACAATGTTGAAATACATTGACAGCTACATCATGTCCCCCTGATGTGAGGATTTAGCCAATGTGAAGGCTGACTTCTATTGTTTATTCCGCCTCCGATATGTGGTGGTGACAATTGGTGGCACACGTGTTGGCTTGGTGTCACCACAGGCCACTGAACAAGTCTATCACAACAGAAAGAACTTCCACTCCATCAATGTGCAAGTTGTTTGTTAGGCGGATCTCTACTTCTCAAACATCTGTGCCCATTATCCTGAATCTGCTCATGATTCCTTCATAATGCAAAACAGAACCACACTGCAGCTTATGTCACAACTGCACCCAGAGAGAGCCTGGCTTGTTGGTGAGTCACATCTGTCCTGATTCTATGTGAGCAATGCATGTGTTACCATCATGTAGTGAGTGACTCATTGTTACACTTATGTCTCATTCCTTAACAGGAGACTCAGCATATCCAAACTCTCCTTGGTTATTGATGCCACTGAGTAGTCACACTACGCCAGGGGACATCTGCTTCAATGAGGCCCATAGAAGAACACTGCAGCCAGTGGAGCGGGCTTTTGGGCTCCTGAAGGCCAGATTTAGGTGTCTGGACACGGCTGGTGGAGTCCTCCTCTATTCACTTAGGAAAGTGTGTCAGATCACTGTAGCATGCTGTATGCTCCACAACATCACCCTGCAAAGGAATATCCTGAACATCCCAGAGGAGGGGGAGCATGCAGTGCCACTGGGTGAGAATCCTGAAATGCCAACTGAGGATGACAGTGGTGAAGAGGAAGGAGATGACTTGTTATAAGATCTCATCCACAGCTACTTCCTATGACTATAAGTATTTCATTTGATGTCCTAATGGTGACTGTACGATAAACTGTAGTTGTGAAAATGTGTGGAGTTGCATGCTTTGGAAACAGCGAGGGAGCTGATACTCTCATAAGGCTGCTTGATGAGATAGCTTTTGACACATCTCCACCTTAATGATGTTGTTTAGTTTGTGTCAGTTTCCTTGCAATGTAAATTGTTTTCCAGATGATTGCTAGGTGACGTGTCATATGTATGGTTTCAATCCTATACTCCTTGTTTGTTCTTTGCACAGGTACCATCACCATGACATGTTCATGTGGGCATGTCAGATTTTTGACAATGGCAGGCATGTGATGCTGTTCTGACATACAAAGTGGACATGGATTGTTCCAGGTAATATAGGTCGCAGAGTTTGCGTGTATGCGATCTGTACCAAGACAGTTGCACAGTGTTTGGGTGGAGATTCAGAAGTGCCCATTGCACATGTTTTCTGTCATATGGTGGGCATGAAACATCCTGTATGTCATTGCATGTGTATTCCTAGCTTACGATGACCTGTAAGTAGCTGTAGATGTGTTCTGGAGGGGGCTTTGTGCCCAGAGTGCTTCATCCTGCTAAGGACAGAGGTAGTGGATGTATCTCTCCACTGGTTCTGGAGGGGGCTTTTTTCCCAGAGTGCTACATCCTGCCCCTGAAGGACTCAGTAGCGTCAGTGCCCTTGGTGCTCATGGACCAGCAGTGCTTGAAGCGGCGGTGCCCTGTTCAGCGGTTCTTGGAGTGGCGGTGCCCTGTTCAGCGGTTCTTGAGATGGCGGTGCCCTGTCCAGCGATGCTTGAGGCGGCGGTGCCCTGTTCAGCGGTTCTTGAAGCGGCGGTGCCCTGTTCAGCGGTGCTTGAGGCGGTGGTGCCCTGTTCAGCAGTGCTTGGAGCGGCGGTGCCCTGTTCATCGGTGCTTGAGGCGGCGGTGTCCTCTTCAGCGGTGCTTGTAGCGACGGTGCCCTGTTCAGCGTTGCTTTAGGCGGCGGTGCCCTGTTCAGCGGTGCTTGGAGCGGCGGTGCCCTGTTCAGCAGTGCTTGGAGCGGCGGGCTCCTTTGCAGTGACTCAGCTGCTGGCGGTCCTCCCTGTCCCAGTGGGGCCTGTGCTTGCGGTCCTCTCTAGCCCAGCGGGGCTTGTGCTAGCTGTCCTCTGTGGCCCAGCGGGGCTTGGTCTGGCGGTCCTCTCTGTCCCAGCGGGGCTTGTGCTAGCGGTCCTCTCTGTCCCAGCGGGGCTTGGGTTGGCAGTCCTCTCCTCTCTGTCCCAGCGGGGCTTGTGCTGGCGGTCCTCTGGCCCAGCGGGGCTTGTGCTGGCGGTCCTCTCTGGCCCAGCGGGGCTTATGCCGGTGGTCCTCTCTAGCCCAGCGGGGCTTGTGCTGGCGGTCCTCTCTGGCCCAGGGGGGATGATGGCGTTGGCCTCCTGGGCAGCGGGGATGATGGCTGTGGCCTCCTGGCCAGCAGGGATGACGGCTGTGGCCTCCTGGGCAGCAGGGATGATGGTGGTCTCCTCCGCCGTGCTGCTCTTCCCCGACTTTCCTGGTTTCTTGTCTCCCTTCCCCACCTTGGGAGGTGTCGCAGCTGACTCCACACTCCCACCGGGACCCCTGGGAGCGGTTTTGGTGGCTGGAGTCTTCCCCCTCTCCCGCCGGTCACTGGCCAACCTTTGATGCTTCACAGGTGGGGGTCTGTCTGTGCTGTGGCTCCGTGCCACACTGGCTGCCCTGGTGGCCGGTGCACTCCAGATTCCGGTGACTGCAGGCACCACTGGTCCCGGAGATGTTGTGGCTGAGGTGCTAGTTCGGGACCTAGGAGACGGACGGGGTGGGGGAGGTGAGGGAAAGAGGTCAAGGTTGGACAGGAAAAGTTTTTGGGAGACACTGGGACGGGTAGCTGCAGGAGGTTTGGGAGTGGAGAAAGAGGTTGTGGTTGTAGAAGGGGTTCGTTTGCTGACTTTGGGTGAAGGTGCATGCGCTGGAGGCTGTCGTGAGGTGGATGGCTGTTGGGTGGGTGTGTGCCTGCGTTTGTGTATCTTGGGAGGTGGCATCACAGACACACTGGGAGAGGACACAGGGGATGTGTGAATGGTAGTGGGGGTGGTGACTGCACGTGAGTGGGGGTAGTGTCGCCCTCCAGGGCCATGTGGGATGCAGCTCCCTCGTGCTCCGGTGCCACTGCTCCTCCGCCTGATGATGCTAATGCACACAAGAACAGGGAGACCACAAAAGGGGGGGACGACAGAAGAAAGACATGTCGAGTGCATGCATTACCGCTAAACAGGAGAAGGACCACATTTAGAAGCATCTACAGCTCTTCTGGAGAGAAGGCATGGGCCCTATCACCTGCAGGACATGGCATGATTGCTCTCAGAGGTGGTACACAGCAGCTAAAGTAGTGGAGATGTTTGCTGGCAGCAGTGTCAGGAGTCAAGTGAGTGAATTTGCACAACATGGCGGTCACATCTGCCATGTAGGCTGTCATCACCTCCAACAGACACAGCTATTGGGCCAGGACTGGCACAGGCAACGTTAGCCCATGGCTGTGTACTCTGCAGTTGGAACAGCTGACCATGCGGGTGACTTCCACCGGTGGTCGTTGGCAGTTCCTAATGTCCAGTGGACTAGGTCAGGCATCCGCCAGTATGGCAGTGGACAATTCTGTATATGGCTGTGTAAACTACATCACACATGGAATATATATGTAGGAGCATCTTAAATATCCTCATGCTGTCTTATGTAAGTCCTACTAAACAACCACCAGTGTAGTGCGTTGCAGGGCACAGAAGGGATATGACAGCAGTGCATGGGCCACAACCGCCGTCGGTAGTTTTTGGTAGTTGGAAAATGCAGTCACATTTCAATGGCCAATATTGTAGTATATATTTGGGTATCTTGCAAATCCATGTTGTGGACACATATGTGGACAACCATGGAGGTCACATGTGACCCTTGTGTAGTTGCCTGTGGGATATGCACTGTATCATGTCTATCCAGTCAGAAATGCTTAGTCACATGACATTGTTGACATGCATTATGTATGTCTCTGTGAACACACTAACTAATGTTAGAAATCATGCCTTATCACGCATAGATACCCTTGGAGTAGGGAGGATGTAACAGTCTCCTGTCTGCCATCCACTGCCAGACCTTCAGATCATGGAAGAACACCACATCATACAGTTGTACCATCTGAATAGGCAAACAATTGTAGACTTATCCCATCACTTGGAGCCAGATCTCATGCTAGCTAACAGTAATCCAACCTGCATACCACCCATTGTACAAGTCATGTCAGCATTGCACTTCCTGGCCACATGGTCCTTTCAACATACAGTGGACCTATCTGCTGGTATGTTCCAATCTATGTACAGTCTGGTGTTGACGGATTTCCTCTCTACAATGTTGAAATACATTGACAGCTACATCATGTCCCCCTGATGTGAGGATTTAGCCAATGTGAAGGCTGACTTCTATTGTTTATTCCGCCTCCGATATGTGGTGGTGACAATTGGTGGCACACGTGTTGGCTTGGTGTCACCACAGGCCACTGAACAAGTCTATCACAACAGAAAGAACTTCCACTCCATCAATGTGCAAGTTGTTTGTTAGGCGGATCTCTACTTCTCAAACATCTGTGCCCATTATCCTGAATCTGCTCATGATTCCTTCATAATGCAAAACAGAACCACACTGCAGCTTATGTCACAACTGCACCCAGAGAGAGCCTGGCTTGTTGGTGAGTCACATCTGTCCTGATTCTATGTGAGCAATGCATGTGTTACCATCATGTAGTGAGTGACTCATTGTTACACTTATGTCTCATTCCTTAACAGGAGACTCAGCATATCCAAACTCTCCTTGGTTATTGATGCCACTGAGTAGTCACACTACGCCAGGGGACATCTGCTTCAATGAGGCCCATAGAAGAACACTGCAGCCAGTGGAGCGGGCTTTTGGGCTCCTGAAGGCCAGATTTAGGTGTCTGGACACGGCTGGTGGAGTCCTCCTCTATTCACTTAGGAAAGTGTGTCAGATCACTGTAGCATGCTGTATGCTCCACAACATCACCCTGCAAAGGAATATCCTGAACATCCCAGAGGAGGGGGAGCATGCAGTGCCACTGGGTGAGAATCCTGAAATGCCAACTGAGGATGACAGTGGTGAAGAGGAAGGAGATGACTTGTTATAAGATCTCATCCACAGCTACTTCCTATGACTATAAGTATTTCATTTGATGTCCTAATGGTGACTGCACGATAAACTGTAGTTGTGAAAATGTGTGGAGTTGCATGCTTTGGAAACAGCGAGGGAGCTGATACTCTCATAAGGCTGCTTGATGAGATAGCTTTTGACACATCTCCACCTTAATGATGTTGTTTAGTTTGTGTCAGTTTCCTTGCAATGTAAATTGTTTTCCAGATGATTGCTAGGTGACGTGTCATATGTATGGTTTCAATCCTATACTCCTTGTTTGTTCTTTGCACAGGTACCATCACCATGACATGTTCATGTGGGCATGTCAGATTTTTGACAATGGCAGGCATGTGATGCTGTTCTGACATACAAAGTGGACATGGATTGTTCCAGGTAATATAGGTCGCAGAGTTTGCGTGTATGCGATCTGTACCAAGGCAGTTGCACAGTGTTTGGGTGGAGATTCAGAAGTGCCCATTGCACATGTTTTCTGTCATATGGTGGGCATGAAACATCCTGTATGTCATTGCATGTGTATTCCTAGCTTACGATGACCTGTAAGTAGCTGTAGATGTGTTCTGGAGGGGGCTTTGTGCCCAGAGTGCTTCATCCTGCTAAGGACAGAGGTAGTGGATGTATCTCTCCACTGGTTCTGGAGGGGGCTTTTTTCCCAGAGTGCTACATCCTGCCCCTGAAGGACTCAGTAGCGTCAGTGCCCTTGGTGCTCATGGACCAGCAGTGCTTGAAGCGGCGGTGCCCTGTTCAGCGGTTCTTGGAGTGGCGGTGCCCTGTTCAGCGGTTCTTGAGATGGCGGTGCCCTGTCCAGCGATGCTTGAGGCGGCGGTGCCCTGTTCAGCGGTTCTTGAAGCGGCGGTGCCCTGTTCAGCGGTGCTTGAGGCGGTGGTGCCCTGTTCAGCAGTGCTTGGAGCGGCGGTGCCCTGTTCATCGGTGCTTGAGGCGGCGGTGTCCTCTTCAGCGGTGCTTGTAGCGACGGTGCCCTGTTCAGCGTTGCTTTAGGCGGCGGTGCCCTGTTCAGCGGTGCTTGGAGCGGCGGTGCCCTGTTCAGCAGTGCTTGGAGCGGCGGGCTCCTTTGCAGTGACTCAGCTGCTGGCGGTCCTCCCTGTCCCAGTGGGGCCTGTGCTTGCGGTCCTCTCTAGCCCAGCGGGGCTTGTGCTAGCTGTCCTCTGTGGCCCAGCGGGGCTTGGTCTGGCGGTCTTCTCTGTCCCAGCGGGGCTTGTGCTAGCAGTCCTCTCTGTCCCAGCGGGGCTTGGGTTGGCAGTCCTCTCCTCTCTGTCCCAGCGGGGCTTGTGCTGGCGGTCCTCTGGCCCAGCGGGGCTTGTGCTGGCGGTCCTCTCTGGCCCAGCGGGGCTTATGCCGGTGGTCCTCTCTAGCCCAGCGGGGCTTGTGCTGGCGGTCCTCTCTGGCCCAGCGGGGATGATGGCGTTGGCCTCCTGGGCAGCGGGGATGATGGCTGTGGCCTCCTGGCCAGCAGGGATGACGGCTGTGGCCTCCTGGGCAGCAGGGATGATGGTGGTCTCCTCCGCCGTGCTGCTCTTCCCCGACTTTCCTGGTTTCTTGTCTCCCTTCCCCACCTTGGGAGGTGTCGCAGCTGAATCCACACTCCCACCGGGACCCCTGGGAGCGGTTTTGGTGGCTGGAGTCTTCCCCCTCTCCCGCCGGGCACTGGCCAACCTTTGATGCTTCACAGGTGGGGGTCTGTCTGTGCTGTGGCTCCGTGCCACACTGGCTGCCCTGGTGGCCGGTGCACTCCAGATTCCGGTGACTGCAGGCACCACTGGTCCCGGAGATGTTGTGGCTGAGGTGCTAGTTCGGGACCTAGGAGACGGACGGGGTGGGGGAGGTGAGGGAAAGAGGTCAAGGTTGGACAGGAAAAGTTTTTGGGAGACACTGGGACGGGTAGCTGGAGGAGGTTTGGGAGTGGAGAAAGAGGTTGTGGTTGTAGAAGGTGTTCGTTTGCTGACTTTGGGTGAAGGTGCATGCGCTGGAGGCTGTCGTGAGGTGGATGGCTGTTGGGTGGGTGTGTGCCTGCGTTTGTGTATCTTGGGAGGTGGCATCACAGACACACTGGGAGAGGACACAGGGGATGTGTGAATGGTAGTGGGGGTGGTGACTGCACGTGAGTGGGGGTAGTGTCGCCCTCCAGGGCCATGTGGGATGCAGCTCCCTCGTGCTCCGGTGCCACTGCTCCTCCGCCTGATGATGCTAATGCACACAAGAACAGGGAGACCACAAAAGGGGGGGACGACAGAAGAAAGACATGTCGAGTGCATGCATTACCGCTAAACAGGAGAAGGACCACATTTAGAAGCATCTACAGCTCTTCTGGAGAGAAGGCATGGGCCCTATCACCTGCAGGACATGGCATGATTGCTCTCAGAGGTGGTACACAGCAGCTAAAGTAGTGGAGATGTTTGCTGGCAGCAGTGTCAGGAGTCAAGTGAGTGAATTTGCACAACATGGCGGTCACATCTGCCATGTAGGCTGTCATCACCTCCAACAGACACAGCTATTGGGCCAGGACTGGCACAGGCAACGTTAGCCCATGGCTGTGTACTCTGCAGTTGGAACAGCTGACCATGCGGGTGACTTCCACCGGTGGTCGTTGGCAGTTCCTAATGTCCAGTGGACTAGGTCAGGCATCCGCCAGTATGGCAGTGGACAATTCTGTATATGGCTGTGTAAACTACATCACACATGGAATATATATGTAGGAGCATCTTAAATATCCTCATGCTGTCTTATGTAAGTCCTACTAAACAACCACCAGTGTAGTGCGTTGCAGGGCACAGAAGGGATATGACAGCAGTGCATGGGCCACAACCGCCGTCGGTAGTTTTTGGTAGTTGGAAAATGCAGTCACATTTCAATGGCCAATATTGTAGTATATATTTGGGTATCTTGCAAATCCATGTTGTGGACACATATGTGGACAACCATGGAGGTCACATGTGACCCTTGTGTAGTTGCCTGTGGGATATGCACTGTATCATGTCTATCCAGTCAGAAATGCTTAGTCACATGACATTGTTGACATGCATTATGTATGTCTCTGTGAACACACTAACTAATGTTAGAAATCATGCCTTATCACGCATAGATACCCTTGGAGTAGGGAGGATGTAACAGTCTCCTGTCTGCCATCCACTGCCAGACCTTCAGATCATGGAAGAACACCACATCATACAGTTGTACCATCTGAATAGGCAAACAATTGTAGACTTATCCCATCAGTTGGAGCCAGATCTCATGCTAGCTAACAGTAATCCAACCTGCATACCACCCATTGTACAAGTCATGTCAGCATTGCACTTCCTGGCCACATGGTCCTTTCAACATACAGTGGACCTATCTGCTGGTATGTTCCAATCTATGTACAGTCTGGTGTTGACGGATTTCCTCTCTACAATGTTGAAATACATTGACAGCTACATCATGTCCCCCTGATGTGAGGATTTAGCCAATGTGAAGGCTGACTTCTATTGTTTATTCCGCCTCCGATATGTGGTGGTGACAATTGGTGGCACACGTGTTGGCTTGGTGTCACCACAGGCCACTGAACAAGTCTATCACAACAGAAAGAACTTCCACTCCATCAATGTGCAAGTTGTTTGTTAGGCGGATCTCTACTTCTCAAACATCTGTGCCCATTATCCTGAATCTGCTCATGATTCCTTCCTAATGCAAAACAGCACCACACTGCAGCTTATGTCACAACTGCACCCAGAGAGAGCCTGGCTTGTTGGTGAGTCACATCTGTCCTGATTCTATGTGAGCAATGCATGTGTTACCATCATGTAGTGAGTGACTCATTGTTACACTTATGTCTCATTCCTTAACAGGAGACTCAGCATATCCAAACTCTCCTTGGTTATTGATGCCACTGAGTAGTCACACTACGCCAGGGGACATCTGCTTCAATGAGGCCCATAGAAGAACACTGCAGCCAGTGTAGTTTCCTGCTTATCTACAGTAAGTATCTGTTAAATCAGCTGAATCACCAGAATGATCTAATTACTGGTTCAGTACAAACATTCAGTCGTGATCAAGCTGGAGTAAAAGTCGGAGGAAAAACAAACCCGATATGAACATATTAGTAGCAGTGAGAAATGATCAATACAGTAAAAATCCTCAAAGCGATGTGCCCAACAGACTTACTTTTAAATAGGCGTCCTCGATTCGGGAAACCTACCCTCGGCGTGCTCTCCCCGGAGACACTGTGCCGAGGTTGGGTCAGGGTATTTAAAGCCCAGTGCGGGAGCTAATTGCTTCTGCGTTGCCTGGAGACTGATTTCATTGAAAGGGAAAACGGACTCGCGAGACTCCAGATGGTGAGCTCGCATCGGCTTTCACTCTACTAGAATGGCGGCCAAAAATGCTCAAAAATTAGACTTCTACGTGCTTTCAGTTTTGTTTGTATTTCTATTTTCTATTTTCTCTAGGGCGACCCGTTTTTTGTTTGAGACTTTTGACGGGACAGTTTACTCAAAATGTAAGTGACTGATACCTAATTTTTCTCACATACATAATAGGTTAGTGAGTTCATCTATATATAGCCAGGAGAAGTCTAATTTGATATAGGTCCTGATGAAGTGTTAGAGGATCTTTAATGACCACATTTACGCGAAACATGTTGACCAGATCCTAGGGGTCAGGTGACAATTTCCCAGTACTCCAGGCTTTTTTAAGTGGTTGAGCATTATTCTCATTGTCCACTTAACTATGTTTTTAATCTTGATCGTGACCCCTTTATATTGCCAGTAAACAGACCAGTTGAGGGGTCCCTAATCAATCTTAATATTTTCTCTACTCTCCTGCCATATTGAGTGCCTGACCTTCTTGATTCAACGGCAGCCACCATACATAAAAAGATCTCCGGCAAAGAGCCCCCGAAAGGGGAGCCCGTCAGACATTGCACCTGCCGGTCTGACGAGGAGCTTCCCGATGATGAAGCATGACACCCTTTGGGTGTGTGAGGGCTCTAGCTTCTAAACTTTAATTGTTCACCCTAGAGTTAGGAACAGTGTACTTTTTGTATTGATTTATCATATTGGGAGTACGTACACTGGACCTATAATTCTCCCGATCCCTCCTTTTTGTTGATACTTCTGCACAGTTTTTTACTGTGGGATTAGCCATTAATACTCACCCAGTGTCTCCGACACAATGGACACTTTCCAGGGTTTGAGTTTTGACGATGAAATGGTTGCAGCAATCTTGCAAACACCGTCAATTTTAAACAATGATGGGTCAGCTTCTATGGGCAGTCTTAAAGAAGATTGGGACAAATTGTCTACCTTGAAGCGCGACCTTATTAAAACTGTTATGCACGGGACTATAATGACCGAATACCTGAGAGCTAATATCGCCCCCAATGGCCTTTTAGTGTCCAATATACCCAGGATCTTCCTGCAAGATCTTGCATTTAGGAAAGACTGGGCTCAGATAGCGTGGAAATGCACCAGAGACTGGTTAGTACTTATCATCAATACTTCCAGACGGTTGGCAGACTCCATTACCATCCAGATTAATTCTTTAGAAGGCACATTAAGAACCACCGTGACTCTGGCGGCATTTAAGACTCGGCTAGCCGAGATCAATACAGAACTAAATGAGACAAAAGTCTTTTTGACGAACCAAAAGATTACAAAACTTCAAAAAGACATCACCAGGTTTAGTCGAGAAAAAATCTATCCCTACACTCTTGAGGATTTTGAGACAGACGGACAGTCGCACTCATCAGATGACTCTCAATCTTCTTTCAAAAAACCACGCAAAATCAGTAATAGTTCATCCTCCGATGGATGGAGCACGGATGAGAATTTACCCATTCCACCATTCTATAACTACTCTCCTTACCCTGTAAATCAACATGTACCATGGCAGCCACCCTATCCCTTCTACCAACCTCGCCCTTTTATGCCATACATGCCTTTTTTAGGCAGAGGCCGGGGCAGAGGCAGAGGCAGAAGAAGAGGCAGAGGCAGACGTGTTCAATGGGCCATGGAAGAACCCCAGATGATCACCAGAAGCCAGGGGAAGAACCAACCCCCGAGAACCTAGTAGTGAATCTTTCTACCAGACAACTCTCTGTGATAGAAACCAGGGTTCTTAATCGAAGTCTGGGCTTTGTGCCCACACCGACTGAAGATCTTTTCAGGTTAAATTGCGAACTTTCACAATTTTTCCGCAAAATTAGATTACAATTCTACTTTTCGGATACACCATCTGACAGTGTCCAGACCGACTCGGGACTCAGGCCAAAATCTACGTTTACTCCGCCACCTCCAACTATTCCATGCGAGGTGTTAGCCTTCGAGAAAGCGGTCTTAACCGACGTAGCGACAATACATCCTAAACGCCCTTTTATCAATATTTCCACTACTGAAAGGCAGGCCCTTAAGACACTGAATGAAGATACTACTATCGTCATTAAACAGGCTGATAAAGGAGGAGCGATAGTGATAATGAACTCCGGAGATTACCGGGATGAGTGCCTACGGTTACTCAGTGATGATACTTACTATGCTAAAATCAACAGGGATCCTACCCCTAGATTACAATCCAAGATTAAGTCAATGATACTTGAAGCAACTAATAACACTTGGATTTCTCCAAAAGAAGCTGCCTTCTTAGACACACTTCACCCTAAAATTCCATACTTTTACTGCCTTCCCAAGATTCACAAAGGCATTTCACCACCACCGGGACGGCCTATTGTGTCAGGTATTGGTTCCCTCTTGGAACCTTTGTCCATATTTTGCGACCATTTTTTACAACCACTGGTCAAAAAATCGTCCACCTATTTACAAGACACCAAGGATGTACTAAATTTGATCGATCTAATTAATGAGACGGTCGATGTACACGGTCTAATCACTTTGGATGTTGAAGCGCTGTATACAAACATCCCACAGGATGCAACCCTACAGGTAGTTGAAACAACTCTTTTAGAAAATAGTGAGGATCTCACGTCACCGGTTCCTTCATCATGCAATGTGCGCACCTAGCAATGACTGAAAACTTTTTTCAGTTTGAGGATGATTTCTATCACCAGATAAGGGGGACATGTATGGGCAGCACTTTTGCTCCCAGCCTGGCATGCTTGTACATGTACAATTTTGAGAAACAATTCATTCTACCACCCACAAATCCATATTTTGCCAACATCAAATTATGGCGTCGTTACATCGACGACATTTTGATAGTGTGGCATGGTCCTTTGGATATTGCTTCTACCTTTACCGAATGGATCAATACACTCAACCCCTTTTTGAGATTTACATCAACAATGACTACCAATGAGATTAGTTTTTTGGATCTACTGATTACCATTCAGAATGGTAAATTAATCACCAGCACATATCACAAACCAACAGACCGCAATAGCCTTCTCACATACGACAGCCATCATCCCAAATCCTTACGCGATAACTTACCATTTGGCCAATTTTTGGGACTAAGACGCAACTGCAGCTCAACATACACTTACAATACCCAGGCTGATGACCTCCAAACCAAGTTGTTAGCACGCAACTATCCCAGGGAGATTGTCAATCGAGCCCGTAAAAGAGCGAGGAATAATAATCGCGAAGCATTACTCGCACCGAACACTAGGAATAACAGCAAGTCATTGACATGTGTTACCACCTTTACCCCTCTGTCTAATAAGATCAAGAGATTCATCCTGAAAAGATGGTCAATACTTAGCAGCAGCGGCTGTACTATTCCTAGACCTCTATTTGCTTTTAAACGGTCACAGAACATCAAGGACTTGATAATTCATACCCGTCCCAGAAATACTATCCAGACCCAGTCGACACTTTGGAATCTCCCTCCAGTGTCAGGACATTATCCATGTGGACAATGTAACATTTGTTTCTTGACACAACAGACTAAAACACTCGATTTGGCACCCATCGGCCGATGGAACTTGACCAAACATACCAATTGTAACACAAAGAATTGTGTTTACATGATAATATGTCCATGCGGTCTACGATACATCGGAATGACCTCTAGACCTGTCAAGACACGGATTAATGAACACAGGAGCAACATCAGATGTGGCCGCATAACCACCAAACTATGTGCTCACTTCCTTGAGAAACCCCATAATCCAGATGACTTACGCTGGGTTGTTTTGGAAGCTCCCAAGTTTATTAATGACTCATCTCAATCACTGTTCAGGCTTGAACAACGCTGGGTATTTAAATTACACACTAACACCATTGGGCTGAACGACGATATCCCTTGGGTGGCCTTGTCTCGCTAATAGCCTTATGAGACCAATGACCTATTCACATTAAAGTTAGGACTATCGTCTTACAACCGTCCTAATGCCCTAAACGATGGACTTAGCTGCGAACTTTCTGGTTCTTGGACCTGATATCTATCTCTCTCCATTACGACTCGTAGCCTCATTTGACCACGAGATACTATCTGCAATCATAAGCTTTGATCCTGACAGTGGATCACTTCGTTATGTTTTAATCACGACCTAGTACAATAAAATATATCTAGTGTTTAAGTGTTCCCTCTTTACCTCCTTAAGTTATTTGAGTTGAGCCTTTTTACCCTCTTAAGATGGCCGCCATACTAAGCAGAGAACTACTCGATGCCACTTATTACTTGGAGTCACCCGATTTAGGTTTGAGTTTTTCTCATTTATTACGTGTTATCACTATCCATAATGCTGACATTATATCTCCTTTTCAATACCCATGACGTAGAAGTCTAATTTTTGAGCATTTTTGGCCGCCATTCTAGTAGAGTGAAAGCCGATGCGAGCTCACCATCTGGAGTCTCGCGAGTCCGTTTTCCCTTTCAATGAAATCAGTCTCCAGGCAACGCAGAAGCAATTAGCTCCCGCACTGGGCTTTAAATACCCTGACCCAACCTCGGCACAGTGTCTCCGGGGAGAGCACGCCGAGGGTAGGTTTCCCGAATCGAGGACGCCTATTTAAAAGTAAGTCTGTTGGGCACATCGCTTTGAGGATTTTTACTGTATTGATCATTTCTCACTGCTACTAATATGTTCATATCGGGTTTGTTTTTCCTCCGACTTTTACTCCAGCTTGATCACGACTGAATGTTTGTACTGAACCAGTAATTAGATCATTCTGGTGATTCAGCTGATTTAACAGATACTTACTGTAGATAAGCAGGAAACTACACGTGGTTACCACTTCCTTTATCTAGTAATTATGTCAATATATTGTAAGTTAACACTGCATTGTATGTTGATGATTGTCAACACTAGTACCATCCGTGAGAGGGAATTTTCCACTGCATATAATAATTACATAGATATATTTTTCATTGTGCTGACAACGTTTAACCTCTGCTATAAGTAATAGGCTGGACCGTGCTACTTCCCAAGGGGCCCCCCACACGAAGAGGGCGGGTAAGCATAGTTTTCTTTTGTTTGACATCACTTTGTGCACAGATCCACATTGGGTGTGATTGGTCATTTAACCGTGCTTTCAGTTTTGTTTGTATTTCTATTTTCTATTTTCTCTAGGGCGACCCGTTTTTTGTTTGAGACTTTTGACGGGACAGTTTACTCAAAATGTAAGTGACTGATACCTAATTTTTCTCACATACATAATAGGTTAGTGAGTTCATCTATATATAGCCAGGAGAAGTCTAATTTGATATAGGTCCTGATGAAGCGTTAGAGGATCTTTAATGACCACATTTACGCGAAACATGTTGACCAGACCCTAGGGGTCAGGTGACAATTTCCCAGTACTCCAGGCTTTTTTAAGTGGTTGAGCATTATTCTCATTGTCCACTTAACTATGTTTTTAATCTTGATCGTGACCCCTTTATATTGCCAGTAAACAGACCAGTTGAGGGGTCCCTAATCAATCTTAATATTTTCTCTACTCTCCTGCCATATTGAGTGCCTGACCTTCTTGATTCAACGGCAGCCACCATACATAAAAAGATCTCCGGCAAAGAGCCCCCGAAAGAGGAGCCCGTCAGACATTGCACCTGCCGGTCTGACGAGGAGCTTCCCGATGATGAAGCATGACACCCTTTGGGTGTGTGAGGGCTCTAGCTTCTAAACTTTAATTGTTCACCCTAGAGTTAGGAACAGTGTACTTTTTGTATTGATTTATCATATTGGGAGTACGTACACTGGACCTATAATTCTCCCGATCCCTCCTTTTTGTTGATACCAATCTATGTTTAGTCTGGTGTTGACGGATTTCCTCTCTACAATGTTGAAATACATTGACAGCTACATCATGTCACCCCGATGTGAGGATTTAGCCAATGTGAAGGCTGACTTCTATTGTTTATTCCACCTCCGATATGTGGTGGGGACGATTGGTGGCACACGTGTTGGCTTGGTGTCACCACAGGCCACTGAACAAGTCTATCACAACAGAAAGAACTTCCACTCCATCAATGTGGAAGTTGTTTGTTAGGCGGATCTCTACTTCTCAAACATCTGTGCCCATTATCCTGAATCAGCCCATGATTCCTTCATAATGCAAAACAGCACCACACTGCAGCTTATGTCACAACTGCACCCAGAGAGAGCCTGGCTTGTTGGTGAGTCACATCTGTTTCTGATTCTATGTGAGCAATGCATGTGTTACCATCATGTAGTGAGTGGGGTGACTCATTGTTACACTTATGTCTCATTCCTTAACAGGAGACTCAGCATATCCAAACTCTCCTTGGTTATTGATGCCACTGAGTAGTCACACTACGCCAGGGGACATCTGCTTCAATGACGCCCATAGAAGGACACTGCAGCCAGTGGAGCGGGCTTTTGGGCTCCTGAAGGCCAGATTTAGGTGTCTGGACACGGCTGGTGGAGTCCTCCTCTATTCACCCAGGAAAGTGTGTCAGATCACTGTGGCATGCTGTATGCTCCACTACATCACCCTGCAAAGGAATATCCTGAACATCCCAGAGGAGGGGGAGCATGCAGTGCCACTGGGTGAGAATCCTGAAATGCCAACTGAGGATGACAGTGGTGAAGAGGAAGGAGATGACTTGTTATAAGATCTCATCCACAGCTACTTCCTATGACTATAAGTATTTCATTTGATGTCCTAATGGTGACTGTACGATAAACTGTAGTTGTGAAAATGTGTGGAGTTGCATGCTTTGGAAACAGCGAGGGAGCTGATACTCTCCAAAGGCTGCTTGATGAGATAGCGTTTGACACATCTCCACCTTAATGATGTTGTTTAGTTTGTGTCAGTTTCCTTGCAATGTAAATTGTTTTCCAGATGGTTGCTAGGTGACGTGTCATATGCATGGTTTCAATCCTATATTCCTTGTTTGTTCTTTGCACAGGTACCATCACCATGACATGTTCATGTGGGCATGTCAGATTTTTGACAATGGCAGGCATGTGATGCTGTTCTGACATACAAAGTGGACATGGATTGTTCCAGGTAATATAGGTTTGGGTGTATGCAACCTGTACCAAGACAGCTGCACAGTGTTTGGGTGGAGATTCAGAAGTGCCCATTGCACTTGTTTTCTGTCATATGGTGGGCATGAAACATCCTGTATGTCATCGCAAGTATATTCCTAGCTTACGATGACCTGTAAGTAGCTGTAGATGTGTTTCTTTATTGTAGGCCACAGTGCCTGTGCCACAACACTGACATATGTTTGTGTCATACCACCACGTGAATGGGAATTGGATTATGATGGCCTTGTGATCAGGGACAGTTGTACTGCCATCTGTCTGCACATTGGATTCTGTGATGTAGAATTACTTTGGTGTGGTATGTGATAAGGCTTAAGCTATAGACATCAACCACTTCAATGTTTGCCTAGTCTACAGGATAATGTCCGACAAATGCCTTCATTCCGTGGTCTGGGTGTCTATACCTGTCAATATGTTCATTTACTCAGTAAGAGTCAATCATTATTGATTTCAAATAGTTCAGACATATTGACAGCCTTTGTGCTAAGCACTGTAATAAACATTATGATTTGGCCAGACATTTGTATGTATGTGTTTGTGTGGGAGGGTTGAAACCCTGAGCTGGACACTGTGTACATGCAATATAGCCCATCTTGAACAAGTACCTTGGATCATCGTTGTATGGTTACCTGGTCTGACATATCTACATGGCAAAGCCTGAAATCAAAATAAGCAGACAATAAGTCAATGAAGGGTGATTTTATTGTGCAGCTATGACTAACATGAAATATATGTGACATGACTTAACAAATATTCAAATGTCAAGGGGTCAGTCATGGTGAATGAAATCAGTGGATTAGAAGCCACACCATTGAGAGTCCAATGTCCAGAGTACTCCTCCAATTGGAAGTGGTAGGTGGTTCAGGATCAGTCCAGAGTGAATAAGTAACACACAAAGGAGGTCCTTTAGGAAGAGGATTATTACAGGCAGTGATGGGTGTTTTGACATCCATAACTCCTGGATTCTTTGCTGGATGTCCCCCCTTGCTTACTGTGAAAAAACAGGGCTGATTGCAGGAGCCCCCTAACTTTGTGCCCCCATTCTTCACTTTTTGCTGGTGGTTTCCTGACTCTGATGGTGGCCTGGGTACTGCTAACCAGTCCCAGGGCATGTGCTCCATGTAAAATTAATATGTAAATTAGGCTAGTTATAACTGGCTATGTAAACCTACCTGTAAGTCCCTAGTATATGGTAGGGCATGTAGGTCTAGGGACCCCAGCATAGGTGGTACACCTGTAGGTGCACCGCTGAGGTGCCCAGTGTCATTTTTAAGGCAGGCCTGGCTTATGGCTGCTTTTAGACTAAAATTATATGCAAATTCGACTTTGGAATTTAAAGTACTTCCAAAGTCTTAAACTACCTTATTGTTATATATAAGTCACCCCCTAAGGTGTGCCTTATGTGCCCTTATGGTTGGGTGCCAAGTAATTATAAGCAGGGACCTTATAAAATAGTTTTGTAAGCCCTGGTGAGGTAAAAAAGCCAAATGTGTTTTCCCCTCACTGTAGTGAATGGCCTCCGTAGGCTAAAATGGGGAGACTTGTTTTTAATTAACAAAGTCCCCTTAAGTGTCTGATACCTCAAGTCTGGTATCAAATTAATTGTTATAATAAATCCCACAACTTACAATTGTTGGATTTACCTTAACTAGTTGAGGTAAAGAGTTTTAAACTCTACCTGAAAAGTTGCCAACTTCAGCTCTGTAGTGGTCTTCTCTGTTTGGCCACACCCTGGCAGCAAGGCCAGGCTGCCTTGATGAGGTATGAAGTGGCCTGGGTTGAACACAAAGGATGTGCCTGGGGAAGGATAACTACCTCAGCAGATGGGGAAGCAGCAAGGGGAGGGCTGTCAAACTTGTCTTCAAAGGCAGGGAAGGACATTTGGAGCAACCCAGCAACTCCCTCACATCCTGCAACCCCAGACAATTAGGTGTCCTCTTGATTAGATTAGGAGAGGAGTATGTTTAAGCTTTTTAGCCACACCATTGGGTAGTCTCAGCCAGATGCAACCCCCCAAAAATCAGTTTCAGCCACAATGGATTTTTGAAGAATGTTGCTCCCTAGGATTGATTTTTGCCACACTTTCCAGGAAGTGGTCATCACAGGGGGGATGACCCTGCATCTAATTGGAGAACTAGGACCCCCCCCCCCCTGTTTTTCACCCAGGAGCAAGGATAAATATGGCACAGCTGCACCCACACCTGAGATCCCTACCAGATCCCTACAAGGAAAAGCATCAGAAGAAGAAGGACTGCCACGCTGGACCCCTGACCTGCACCTGGACACTGCACTCTGAAGGAGTGCACCAGCTGCACACTTGGGCTACACCACAAGAAGGACTTTGTGTGGCTTCAACTGATTTAAAGAGGGACCCCCTGTTTGCTACAGGTGAAAAATTGCTAACTAGAATGCTGAAGAAACTGACCAGCTGACTAGTATCCAGTGGCAAAATTGGAGTTTGAGCGGGGTGCATTCTGGGAATTGTAGTCTGCACCCTCAAGGAGCAACTCAGAGCTTCTGGAACCTTGGGGTGAGCTGTGGACTCCTAAAAGACCTTAAAAGACCTTCTGGAGGAAGATCCAGAAGTTTGGGGAAGATTGGAGAACTTTTTGGAAAAAGCTCCATAGAGCTTTTGGTGTTTTGGTGTATTTATTGTTTGTTATTTAGGTATATGATTTTTGGGAAATGAATATATAATTTTTGGTTGGTGTAATATGTTTTAATTTAATAACAAGTGTAGGGTTTATTGGAAGTATATCGTTTATGGTTAAATTTGTATTTTTGTTTTTATTTGTGTATTATATTGTCATTTTAATGATCGTTTTGTAGTTAATATTTGGTAATCAATATTTGTGACATGTTATTTATATGTGATAATATTTGTCCCTCTCATATTTTTATGAAAGATATTTGTATAAATCTGGGTTTTTGACGATATTTGTTTGTTTGCTACTAGTGATAGTTATCTGTATGGAGGCAATATTTTTGTTCTCAATATTAAATTTCCGATATTTGTGTATCTCAATATTTGTTGGATTGATATTATATCATTTATCCGCCTCACCTAGGGAGGCATAGGTTTTTAGTGCATTCCTAGGTCTACTGTTTATGGCAAATCTTGGCATGCTTCAAAATCCATGGATGTTGCATGGGAACACCTATGCAACACCAAAGGAAATGCCTCCCTGACACAGAGTAATGCAACGCAGTGATTTGTGCAGCATTCCATTACTTGAGATTTATAAAGCTATTCAGGACCACGCAGGGTGGCCTTGTGTGGCTTGATAAATCTCACTTAAGGTTTTTGCGGCGTGCATGTACCATGTTGCTTGTTGCAAACATAACACAAAAAGGGCTATAAATATGTCCCCATGTTTCCAAGACTGAAAATTATTATCAGAGAAAATTGTTCAATAACTCATTCACAGTATTTAGAATTTACATAGGCAAAAGATGGCAGCACCCGTCTGACGTCTATGTGTGACATCTCTTCAAAATAAAATGAATCACTGACTTCGATGCCGTCTTATATGCTATTGAAATGACCCTCTGAGCAAATGTAAATGTCAAGGTTTCTCATTCGATTATCGCTCATTTCCTTTATCCCAAAAGCACAAGAATGCTTCGCAGTATGACGCAGGACCTCAAATGTCACAACAGTACTGGTACTGTCTACCTTGGACCTAAAATGGTAATACAACTATAAACTGCATCCTACATCATGCAATTCATTTACAGTACATTTCTGGAATTCGTCTAGATTTACAATGTGGTAAGTTGCAACAAGGTATGCTGCAATGTGTTACATATATAACGCAATGTATAGGGGTTTAAGGTAATGGGCTTATAGAATTTAGGGACTGGTAGTGTGATAAGATATCAAGGGGCTTCTGGAGTTCAGGGAATGGTAGCAGAAAGGGTAGTAAGAGGTTTTTAGATCTATCTATCTATCTATCTATCTATCTATCTATCTATCTATCTATCTATCTATCTATCAAGTAGGTTTTTATTGCAGAAGAACAGTAGAACACAGCATATACCTTAACTGAAGAATCACATTTGGAAGCAATCATTGGCAAAGTTTAACCAGTCTCACCTTTTAAAAGTAATGCAAACCAATTATCTTTCTTAATGTTGATTGCTGATGTTGTTGAGCATCAGCAAAAAGAAAAAACATGTATTTGCTGATGATGAATAGCTTCTGTACAAAAAGAAAAAAGCATGCAGATATGCATGCTCACATGTCATCACATATGCATGAAAAAGGGTCCAGCATGACAACATATGTATGCAAATGTATCACCATGCATACATATGCATGCTGCATGATCCAGCTGCCATTTTGAGCATTTTTAATTAAGTGTTTCAAGATGACAGACACCTACGTTGTAGTGTAAAACGAATAACATCTTCACCAAAGTGCCTGTTTTCAAAGAAGTGACCCAGCAGCAGATTGGAAGTCTAAGGCCCTACAGAAAAAAATATGTAAAACTAGAATGAAGCAGGAAATGGCAGGGAAGCAATGAAAGAACAGGTGGGAGATTGGGCGAGCAAAGTAACATAACGGAGCAGCAGCAGTAGTGAGACGACAAGAGAGCAATGGCAGGGACGCCTAAAGGGGTTATTAATTTTTTTCTCTCAAAAAGCCTGTGTGGGAAGTAATGCAACATCTGGGCAGAGAAGGAGCAACATGCAGACCAGGGGGGATTTTACACTGAATGCAGGATATGAAGGAGAGAGCACGTGCAGTGCTAGAAGAAAAAGAAAACAAGCATTTGAAATGCAATAGGTATCAAATTTTCTTGAGTTAGAGCTGTTGGCATTGTAAATTCATAACTGGACTTTCCTTGCCGCATAAATTGGTCAACCCTGCCTCATAATTTCATCTTTTCCTGCCATATAATTACAGTGGCTCAGCATTTAATTAAAGCACTTCCATTTACCTTCTTCCTCTATCTCAAAACAAATACAATAATCATATAAACCTTTTAGAGTGTTGTGCTCAAAACACCATAACAAAAATATGATTTGGGACGAGTTGAAGGGTGAAAGGACTGAGGCAGTCAGGAGTAAAGATGGAGAGGACAAGTGGTGTAGTAACAGAGTCATGGGCACTGGAGTAGGAAAGGAAAGTGGTTGACTGGAATTTTGGTAGGAAAACAGAGCAGTAATTAGAGATGAGTGAAGTCCGAAGGTCTCTGGGCCCCAGTGCCACTGCACCTGTTGCTCCACAGATAACTAGTCCTCAGGAAAGAAAGCGAATGGGACAGAAAAAGAGAAGCAAAAGGAATACAACAGACAAAAGGAAGAAAGAGAAGGGATCACAAAGAATAAAAGAAAGGAGGGAAAGAAAGAACGAGAAAATGAAAGCACAACTAAGAGAAGAAATAGAGCAAACGTGTGAGCCAAAAAAAAAGGGCAGGAAGTTAGCGAACGAACGATAAAGGTGAAAAAATAATGATAGACATGTGAAAAGAAAGAAAAAATGAACATTAGAGGAAAAAAAGAGAGCTTGTGAGAGAAACAATCAAGGAAAGAACCAGGGCATGTATGTACTGACACATTTCCCGCAGGCATAGAAAGGGAAAAACACTTTGACACTTCTGGTCCCGACAAGTACATTGTGGCTTCCACATACAGACGGGGAGAAAAGGGATTTACAGTAAAACGTGAATTGACAGAAATAAGAAAAACACCAGAGAGAGGAAGGAAGAAAGATCGAAAAAAAAGTGAAAGGATGCATACTGAGTCAAAGGAAAAAGATAATAAAAAGACAAAGAAAGAATAAGGAGAGAGAAAAAAGATAGTGAGAGAAGGATCACCTGCTGAATAAAAAGGAGAGAAAGGAATCAAAGAAAGTAATAACCATGTTTTTTTTTGCGAGTTTGAAAGAGGAGGTAGGAAGAGGGAAATAAAATGAAGGGAGAGGAGTAGAAATAAACAGTTGAAAGAAAGAGCCAAACTGTTGACATGTGGATTTTAAGAGCTGGAAAGAGAAAAGTTGGGGAGAAAGAAAACATTAAGAGTAAATAGAGCAAAGGAAAGAACGGAGTGAGATAGGTGAAACAGACCCTCCCAAATAAAGATGGCAGGTAAGAATAGATTTAATTAGCTGCCCCATGTCCTCAAACAGAAGTCAGAGTGTGGAACAGCAGGGGGCACTACAGAACAGTAGGAGGTGCATTAGCATATTTGTTTGCAAACACCAATACAGCAATATTGGGGCACTTTGGATCAGGATTGGGGTATAGACAGAGTTGTGACCCACGCTCAGTGCTGGAATAATAGAAAGGCAGCGGGTGAGGAATGAGAAATAGAGCACCGTGTAATTCCTGATATTGCAATAATGGGGCGCTGCATGTTAGGGTTGAGGTGCACTGACAGAGTTGTATGTGGGGTGCAGTACTGGAATAGTAACGGGTACACAAGGTTGGGAATTAGGTATCTTAATGGAGCTATGTGTGGAATCTAGTATTGACATGCCAGTGTTGCCGAGTGTGAGCCTGGAGGTGCCCTGGTGAAGCTGTGAGTCGGCCCCAGCATGGTAGTGGCATTGCCTCTAAACCACAGAAGCGAGGAGTCCTAAAGGACATCTGTGTTATCCTTAGTACTAAGAAGAAATGTGTAATAAATGTTAGAATTTATAGATTCTGGTGGAACTGTGGTGGTTCCATCAACAGTGATGATAGATGTTGGACTTGAGGTGCACTGCCTGAGCTGTGCTTTGCTCTTTTGGGTCCAGTATTGGCTTGGCAGTGGGACTAAATATTAGAATTGAGCTGCTGTAATAGAAATGTATGTGAGTGGGGTCCTAGTATTGGAAAGGAAGTGACCTTGGGGTAGAACTGAGGTGCACTGATGGAGCTGCGCCCAAAGTCCCAGTAGTGGAGCAGCAGAGTGTACTGACTGTAAGAACTGAGGTGCCCTGGCAGACAGTGTGTGTGGGGTTCCTGGCACTGGCATGGGTGAGGGCTTGGAGTGTGTGAACTGAGGTGCACTGATGGAGCTGTGCCCGAGGTCCCAGTAGGGGAGCAGCAGAGAATACTGACTGGAAGAAATTAGGTGCTCTGGCAGACAGTATGTGTGGGGTTCCTAGCACTGGCATGGCTGAGGGCTTGGGATATGTAAACTGAGGTACACTGATGGAGCTGCACCCGAGGTCCCAGTACTGGAGCAGCAGAGTTTATTGACTGCATGAACAGAGGTGCTCTGGCAAAAAGCTTGTGTCGGGTTCTGGCATTGTCACAGCTGAGGGCTTGGAGTGTGTGAACTGAGGTGTAATGATGGAGTTGTGTGTGGAATCCCAGTATGGAGCAGAAGTGGGCACTGTCTCTAAGGATTGCAGAGCTCTGGTAGAGTTAGTAAAGAAAATCCAAGCCAGGGAAGAGCGGGAGCCAGGCAGCTGAGAGAGGGTGCAGAGAGCACACAGAGACCAAATGTGACCAAGATTACATCCTCATTTATAGCCTTGCTTATAGCTAAGGTCAGAGCAAGAATGCTCTGAAAATGAAAAGGGAAGCTTCCCCAACAGGAGCAGGAAACAAAGTAAAAAAAAATCCCCTGCAGACTAGATAAACAGGAAATAGGGTAATTATACAGTAGTTGGTCCCTGCTCCCACACAGAAGAAGGTGGGACAAAGAGGCATGACAGAGCACTAGCAAGCAAGGATTTGTAAATAACGCTGAAACTAACAAATGCAATAATTTGAAGCCCACGGAAGAAGTACACTTAAAAGTATACAAGAGGTCATATGCTTATGCTCGATCTAAACAATTGTGTACTGGTGTGCAGCATTGGAAGGAAATATGTCTTCTGATCGAACAAAGTAAAGAATAAATGCTAGATAGGTTAGACAAACAAAACAAGCCTTGGCAAAGCAAACAGGTCTGGCATTGGCTACCAGCATTTTAGCTCTATTAATGATAATTTTTTTTGATAATAGTTTTTGAGAAACTTCATTTTTGAGGACCTATGATACTCTCACCAATATGAAAAATAAGCATTGTTGGAAAGCAAAAAAAAGGCTTGTGCCTCAAAAAGCACACTTTGCCATAGTAGTCCATGGTATTGAAGTGAACTACTTTGTGTAGATGTGTTCTCTGTGAAGGAGCAGAACGTGACTCACAGTAAAGTTAGTCAATGGCTGAAGTGGGATGACCCATTGTCCATTACTAATGACTGTCCCGGGTGGGAAAAAAATTAGAACAACAAACTAATCGATGAAGAGAGCTGGTTTAAAGTTTCTAAAATTTAGTATTCAATTTGTATACATTTTATCAAATCAAAAGGTCATGGCTAACGCCAGACCTGAAATAGGGTCTAAGCAATCTATTAATAAGGCGGTACTGAGTTAGACACGAAAACCTTCCAATCAAGAGCAAGTTGATGACCCAAAGCTCACTAAATGTATATATTTTAACCTATTAGAGACATCACTGACTATATTTAGGTATGGCTTCGTTTAGGCAAGACCTAAACAATCAAAAATTGGTGGAGTAGAAGTACAGGAATGGGCTATGATGTTCCTCTCTCTGATTGCTGAAACATGCAGTAGTGTAACATTAATCCCAAACTCCTCACATCAGTAACTGTTTTTTTCATCAGTTGATGTGGAAAAGGCTGTATGACAGAATATAAAGAACAACAATATTGTGATACTAGAATATAGGGTCAAAAATATTTTCTACAACAATAAAGAACTCCTTACAAAAACCACGACAAAATAAAACATGTGCAGTAATTCCAGTTGAGAACTTGTTTCAAGAGAAATAAGGTATATTGTACAAGAACAGAGTGATATTCTCTATAAACCTCAGTAATACTCAAGTATCAGATAATTATATCACCTATCCCTTATATAACTGTTCTTTACCTTGCAAGTGTCCTATAAAGTAAACAACATATATCCACTCCATGAGAACACACTCTAATAATTCAGACAAATCCATTACATACAATTCTTATGTAGCTCACATCCTTTGAGTATTTACCATATTATAATAATTATTGATATACCATTATATATAATTTATTTTAAAATATTAAAATTAAAAATAAATATTTACAATTAGTAATGCAATTAATGTATATAAATAAATATGTGTCAATAAATGTATGTACATATATATTTTCATACAAATATAAAAACAATCAAACAATTTAAAAAAACATTACATTAAATTGTTAACAATAGCCTATAAGTAAACATTGACACATTTGTATATAAAAGAAAAACACATATGAAACATTAAAACTAAAAAATTAACTTAACAAATAGTTTTCATTAATAATGTGAATTAAATATACAAATAACATACATACATAAACAAGTGTAAACACAATATTTATTAAAAACTTAAAATACACTAAAATATTAACGAAGACCTAAACATTAAGATTAGCAAACATGTATTCATACATGTGCATAACATCTTATTTAAAAAATAGAGCAAATAAAAACCTAAAAGTTTAAATAAAAAAAGTTCAATTTGTTTTTACATTAGTATGAACATGAACCCCTTTAGTGAGTGTGAGGATCAATGGCCATCACACGCACACCCTCCCTGGTGTGGGTCGCGACCATTGGCCATCATCAGGAAGAGCTTTTAAAAATCCTTTCATGATGTGCACCTGAGGATTTAAAAAACAAAAAAAAGCCCTTGGGAGACACGGAATTGCTTTCGTGCCTCCCCGCCAACCCTACACCCACCCATCTGTGACGTCAGTGAGCCGTGAGGTGTGCTGACATCACATTTGTTTTCCCCACTGGAGTAGAGACAACAGGTCAGACCGATCTCTAGTCCGCTGGGGGAAAAAAAGTCCCAAAAGGGCCTCCCAAGCCTTCAGACAGGCCTCGTTTGAAGGCTGAGATCTCCACTTTCAAACAAGGCCTTCATGAAAGGGTTTCCTAGCCATGGATCATGGCAGCGCTGTGATCCACAGCCAGGAAACCCCACTAGATGCCAGGGATTTCATCTGGGTGGTTGCCACGGGGGGCATTTATCAAATATATATATATTGATTTGACAGGGGGTCACCCGAGAGTAGAGCTGACCTCCTGTGGAGGCTAATTTTTTATAGATGTGTGGTTTCACTGGTAGCCACGATCAGCTCCCAGGAAAACCATGTATCTAAAAAAAGTTATCTATATATACATATAGATATATAGAGAGAAAGAGAGTTTCTCTCTATATATAGAGGGCCTCTCTTTATATATGGAGGGAGAGAAATCTCTCACTCTCTTATTTGTTTATATATATATAGATATATATCTTGAACTTTCCTCTCCTTGTCTTCCTCTTGTTCTTTTTCCTCTGTCTCTGGGGCTGTCCTCACTCTTCCTCGATCTTTTAACCAATTTTGCTGGTTCCTTTCCTTCCCCATCAACCTGAACTCCTCCTATAAATTTGATGGTTTATTAATTGCTCTGAATGTTGCTCCTGCCAAATCTTCCACTGAGACATCACTTTCACTGTGTTCACTGTTGCCACTCTCCTCTTAAATACTTGAGTTTTCCACTTCCTGTAAGTTACACAAGGTTTGGATCTCCTGCCTTATTCCATCATATCTGCGGCTGAAAGTCTGTATACTAGCATTAAGCATGAGGAGGGTATTAAGGCTGTTAAGCACTTCTTCTGAGCCCACATACTTTCATCATTCTTTCATACAGAAATTATTGTATATTGTATATATATCCAAGTTTTGCATGTCTATTTATGGGTTTGTGGGAAGAGCAGATATCAGAAAGATTACAGGAATTTGCAGCTAATGTGATGCTGTTGCTGAGATATGTTAATGACATTTTTGGGATCTGGAAAGGTACAACACAGGATGCTAGGAATTTTGTGCGAGTATTAAATGACAATGAATATAATATTCAGTCAACAGCTCACATAGACCCTTGTAAGGCTGAATTCTTGGAAATGTGTGTCAGAGTACAAAAAATGAGTTAATTATGGGTTTATATGGAAAACATACATCAGGCAGTACATTATTGCATGCAACTAGTGGTCATCCTAGGAAATTAATTGAGAGTATCCCATATGGGGAGTTCCTATGAGCTAAGAGAAATTGCAGCACAGACCTATCTTTCCAGGTGGAATGTGAAGTAATGGAAAAATATGTATATACAAAGTGGGGATTATCAGAACAGCTAGACAGAAAGCAGAATTGAAGGGAAGAACTTCTAAATCCCAAATGCCAAAATAAAAGAGACGAAAATGTAGATTCATTACTACCTTCTCTAATAAAGCTCAGGAGATTAGAAGGATCTTAATGCACACTGGCCTATCTTAAGAGCAAATTAGTTCTGAGTGAGGTCCTTGGGGATTTCCCTAGGATCACCTTTAGGAGAGGTAAAACGTTGAAAGATAAATTGAGCAAAAGTGATATAAGCCAAGATAAGAGCAATGCATTTAAACATGGCTTCTTCCCATGTGGAAGCCGTAAAGCTTGTAGACACAATACAATCACCTTTCACTGTTAAGATGACAGATATCACGACACACCTCACATGTTCAAGTGATTTTACAGTTTATATCTTGGAATGCCCATGTAAATTGTGGTACACTGGCAGAACTAAACATGCCACTAGAAAACGTATACTGGAACATATGAGAGTGATAACCTGGGTTGATACACATTACCTAGTTGCGAGACACTTTAACCAGGATCACAATAGGGATATGTCTAAATTGAGTTTTTTCATAATTGACAGGATACCTCCCATGAAATGAGGAGGCAATATAGAATTACAATTGAGGAGAGGAGAGTCCCACTATATAATATCCTTGAGTACTAATACACCATACAGATTGAATAAAGATGAGGAATTAGAAGTATATCTTGGAGATTAGGATTTCCTGGGTCCAGTGATGTTATTATGATGTGTAGAGTTAGACAATATATTCCTTTTTAGAGTATATATCTCTTTGTAGAATTGTGTAATAATTTTTTGGAGTGAGTCTGATTCTCAGGAAAGTGTTCCTTTTAACCTTTTGCTTTGTGTCTGTATAAGCCCCATTAGGGCTCTAGAGAGGTTTACATTTTAATTTGAAATTTCTGGGGTTTTATATCACTGTTGGATATTATTGTGATATATGGGGCATGGCCATCATTTGAATGTGGTGATTATTAATATTAAGTTGTTTTTCTCTCTTTTTCCTTTGTGTTTCTTCACTTTGTGACATTTCTAATACATAGGGGGTGATTCTAAGTCTGGCGGGCGGCGGAGGCCGCCCGCCAGACTTCCCCCTCCAAAATACCGCTCCGCGGTCGAAAGACCGCTGAGGGTATTTTGGGTTTTGCACTGGGCTGGCGGGCGACCGCCAAAAGGCCGCCCGCCAGCCCAGTGCAAAACACCCTTCCCACGAGGACGCCGGCTCAGAATTGAGCTGGCGGAGTGGGAAGGTGCGACGGGTGCAGTTGCACCCGTCGCGAATTTCAGTGTCTGCAAAGCAGACACTGAAATTCTTTTTGGGGCCCTCTTACGGGGGCCCCGCGACACCCCATACCGCCATCCTGTTCCTGGCGGGAGAACCGCCAGGAACAGGATGGCGGTATGGGGTGTCAGAATCCTCCATGGCGGCGCAGCTTGCTGCGCCGCCATGGAGGATTCATTTGGGCAGCGGAAAACCGTCGGGAGACCGCCGGTTTTCCACTTCTGACCGCGGCCGAACCGCCGCGGTCAGAATGCCCAGCGGGGCACCGCCAGCCTGTTGGCGGTGCCCCCGTCATTTTAGCCCTGGCGGTCTTGGACCGCCAGGGTTAGAATGACCCCCATAATCTCTTCTCCTGTATTTCCCTTACATTTAAACATGTATGTCCTTTCCCTCTGTGGCTGTTTTGTTGCCCTTATACATGCTTATACAGATATACTGGAAGATTAGACAGGCTGCTGTGAATTGACTAGGGACCTATTCCTGGAATTCGGACTTCATCGCAAAATGGAGAATTCTACCTATAATAGTTATGTTCTTTACAGTATGTACAGTAGTATATGTAAATATGTTTATATGACAATTTAATATAGAATAGGAAATGCAAGTCTGTAGCAGTGTTTCAGTGGCAAGGCCTTGGGGTGATTTACCGCTTTCTCACTGGAAGAACCCAGAGAGTCAATCTCCCACCATTCATCGCAGAACCAACAGAAACCAGATGTTGAGTCCCCCAGGTCTCCTCCCTGAGCCGAACCCTTTTTAATATCTACAATGCCCTGCTCGCCAAGATCATAGACACCACAGCCTCAACATTGTCTCCTACACCGACGACATACAGCTAATTGTATCCCTTACTGATGAACCATCAACAGCCAAGAGCAACTTCCACAACGGAATGAGAGCAGTCACTGACTGGATAAAAGACAGCTGCCTCAAGCTCATCTCGGACAAGACAGAGATCCTCCTCCTGGGCTCCACACCCACCACCTGGGATGGCCCCTGGTGGCCAACAGCCCTTGGAACCGCCCCCATCGACCATGCACGCAACCTTGGGATCATTCTTGACTCATCGCTGTTCATGGCCCACCACGTCAACGATATCTCATTGTTGTGCTTCCTCACACTTCTCTTACTCCAGAAGATCTTCAAGTAGCTTCCCATCAAAACAAAAATGTTCGGCACCCACACACTCGTCAGTAGAAAACTCGACTATAGCAAGACAATGCCAGCATCAAAAAGAAACTTCAAACAAGACTCCTGAGAATATAGAACTCAGAGGCCAGACGCATCTTAGACATCCCCTGCCACAGCCAAATCTTCGTCCACCTGAGAAACCTGCACTGGCCAGTCACATCTTAGACATCCCCTGCCACAGCCACATCTCCACCCACCTGAGAAACCTGCACTGGCTCCCCATCAATAAACGCATCACCTTCAAACTCCTGAGACACGTTTACAAGGCCTTGCACAACATCGGATCAGCTAATCTCAACCACCGCCTATCTTTCTACGCCCCCTCCAGACAACTCCACTCTGCTCAACTGGCCCTTGCTGCCACCCCTAGAATCAAGAAGAATACAGCAAGAGGTGGATCCTTCTCATACCTTGCCGCACAGACCTGAAACATACTTCCTCTCTACCTCAGGCAGTCTCCCCACTGAATCAGTTCAAGAAGGACCTTAGGACCTGGCTCTTAGACTGATTAGCGCCTTGAGACCCCATGGTGACAAGTGACGCTATACAAATTACTAATTAATTGATTGTTTTGGAGAACTTGTTGATTTAGGGAAGAAAACAATGTAAAGTGAGCAACGTTATTTCCTCTTGTGCACATCACTCATGTACACACACACCCATCAAAAGTATGGGAACAATATATCTGCCTTCTATGTAGGATAGTGTTTTAGAAAGACGGTTTTAGCAGTAGCATATATGGTGTCCTGACAGATGACTGATGCTCAAGCCCTAAATCAGGCCATGGAGGACAGCTCTGACGCAGGATCAGAGACTGAGACAGCAGGTACTGAGACAGCATCTGTGAGAGAGGACAATGGAGCAGAATGTGGAAGTGATTTTTCAGACAGAGGAGCCCTATCTAAAGACTCCTCTTCCAGCAATTCTGAAGGAGATGATCATGACAGTTCTGCTGTCCCTTCACAAGCACAGTCTGTGCAGTGGGACAACAGTACCTGGTTATATCAACCCAGAAAGGAGGCACGTGCAGCAGCAAGCATAGACTGAGTGCTCTCTTGGGAGACCCCCAATTTAATTCAGCCTCAAATTCAGCGCTGGTTGCAGTCGATAGGGCCAACTTTTGCCAATTGACTAAGTCCATCATTTTTTGGATGTTGACTTCATTGAGCAAAGTGTGTAGCAAACAAACGTGTGTTCCGAACAATTTCTGAGTGTTAGAAATGGGGTCTTTGGTTGGCAGTCAGGTTACCCCCTGTCCTTGCAAGGACCCTCACTCTAGTCATTGTAAATCACACACAATCCAAATTATCCTTTGCCCTCCCTCTGGTAGCTTGGCACTGGGCAGTCAGGCTTAACTTAGAAGGCAATGTGTAAAGTATGTGTGCAATAAGTCATCTAATAACACAGTCTAAAACCACAAAAACACACCAGTGTTTAGAAAAATATAGAATATTTATCTGGATGAATGTAGGTCAAAACGATCAAGATTTGATAAACACACAATGAAATATCACTTCAGAGAATTATAAAAGGAGTCTTTATCTTTAAAACGCAACAAGGGTCTCTTGTAAGCACAAAATACCTGGTTTGCGTTCAAATTCTCTGCAAGGGACCGCAGAGGAGGAGATGCATGGAAAATGGGGAGGTGTGCGTCGGTTTCTCTGGGTGCACACATACGATGCATGGATAATTTTCCACGCAGGAAGGCTTTGCATCGATTTCCAGCGCGCTGACTTAGATCCTTTTTGGGTTACGGGGTTTTCGGACGCCCTGGGGACGATGTAGGGAAATACTGGGCGTGCAGGGCAAAGTCACAGGAGCTGCGTCCATCCGTTGGGTGATGCACAGAAATATCTGTTGCATGGCAGGCGCTGTGTTGATTCTTCTTGCAGGAAGTCAGGCTGCATAGCTCGAGTTCAGCTATGCATTGATCCAGTGTGCCGTGAGCCGAAGTTCTGGTCGCAGCACTGGCGCTACGTCGATCTCCTCTCGGGGAGCCAGGCTGTGTCATTCCAGTTCGGCGTGCGGTGATTTTGTGACCGCAGTGCAGGCTGTGCGTCGTTTTTGTCAGGCTGTGCTTCTAATTTTCACCATACAAGGAGTTCTTTGCAGGAGGAAGCCTTTTTGGTCCTGAGACTTCAAGGAACAGGAGGCAAGCTCTACCCAAGCCCTTGGAGAGCACTTCTCAGCAGAGCCAGAGGGCAGCAAGGCAGCAGGGGAACAGCAGGGCAGCAGTCCTTTGCAGAAATGCAATCAGGTGAGTCCTTTGGGCAGCCAGGCAGTTCCTCTTGGCAGGTTGCAGGGTCTGGTTCGGAGTTTCTTCACCAGTGCTATCTTGTCCAGAAGTGTCTGAGTTTGTAGGGTCAGAGACACTGTTTGAATACCCAAATATGACTTTGAAGTGGGGGAGACTTCAAAGACTGGCTTGGAAGTGAACAAGGCCCCCTTCAGTTCCATCCTGTCTGCCAGGTTCCCAGTAGGGGGCTTGGCAGTCCATTGTGTGAGGGTAGGCCATTGTCCTTTCAAATGTAAGTGTCAGGCCCTCCACCCTTTCTTAAATAGTGGACCACAGAATCTATAGGTAATAGCAACTATAGTATTAAAATATAGAGATAGTCGGTTTTTCACTTTTAAAGGATGATCATCTTACATCTTTTAATTCACAATCCTATTTATTGTCTTACTTTATAGTTAGATCGTCCTTCCTGTCCAATTGATGTTATCACGTCCATCTCAAGGATTGGACATACCATGAGCTTTGAACATTGCTCGATTTACCACTATATATTACTGCAGTAAGCAAATAAACAACTATCTATGGAATGGTACCACTTCTCTATTATGCACTGATGCATGTATTTATAAGCTTGGGATATAATATAATAATAATAATTTTAAGTACTATAGCACAAGTCACTATTTCATTAATCTTGACCTAATATATACATACTAATACATTTTAATGATTTTATTAATTAATATAATTATTTCACTATCTTTACTCTCTTACTTCTAATCTGTAAATAAACAATCTTTTCTATTATTAGACTTTAAACTTGAACACGTTTCAATTTATATTCTAAACTGATAATGGGCACGTCTACTATATAATTTTATATGAAGACACATATATCTGCACACGGTATTAAAATGAAATAAAATAATTGATTGAAAGTAAGCAAACAAATCTATAAAAATATACTATTCTTCATCTTTCTCTTTTCCTTACTAGATGACATGACTACAAGATTCCAGCGTACCAAGTATTTAATGAAAAAATAATTAGAACATTGGTTGCTGAAATGAACTTTGTTGTTTGTTATTAAGGGGATTGGCCCTGAAGAAGGTGACCTATAACCAATAGGAACACCGAAACGCGCGTAGGCCTTTGGTTCCCTAAGAGTATCCCTGTTTCAACACCACTCTAATTTAATTTTTTCTAAACATCAATCTCTATATATATATATATATTTATTTATCAGTATGATATCAATGTACATTTATGTATTGTTGGAAACAATCTTTACATGTTTGTATGTACTGTATTTTAGACACGTTAGTGTATTTATGTAGATTTATACGTTAATTGTTTTTTCATCTACCTCATATGTCTTTCTTATCCATTTTCTGTCGTCTAGTTTGATTGTGGTGTGCCTGATTTAGAAGTTTAACGTTATATATATTTCCATTCATGTTTTATATTTCTTGATTCCTTGTGTTTTGTTATATCGCTTCATTAAAATGTGTTCAGTTGAGATTTAGTTCCCTGTTATCTTTTGTCATTCCTTTAATTCTTTCAGCAGCCGCTTATTGTTTTCTTATACGACTTTGAATTATCAATGGATATTTATCAGTCCTTATAAGGCTTTTTCTCTGAAGTGTATCTGTTACTTCAGATATTATATCATTTAGGTAGCTCACGTTGTAGTTCCTCCACCCTCACAGCCCAGGAAGACCCATTAAGTATGCAGATGTGCAGGTGTGACTGAGAATCCTGTGTTTGGGGTTGTCTGAGTGAAATGCACAAGGGAGCTTGTCAACTAACCTGGCCAGTTGTGGATTGTAAGGCACAGAAGGATTTAAGTGCAAAGAAATGCTCACTTTCTAAAAGTAAAAACAACAGATTATAGACTGAATGCAGAACAAATCAAACATTCACCCCCAGTCACAGATCTGGGTTTAATCCATCAGTTTATTTGCTTGCCAATCCATTCCAGTTTAGACCCAGCCAGATGCAAATCAGTCTTGACCCTGTTCCCCATATAAACAGTCCAGCCCGAACTACTAGGCCATGTCTTCCCCTGTACCAAAACAAGCATCCTGGGATTGGTTTCAGGGTATCATCCTTCATCAGCCAGGCTAGCTTGAATCTGGGGGCATAGCAAGCACAGGACCCACGTATGGGCATACGCTTTCCACTTGGGGCGACAAATGGACAAAAAAAAGATGATGGACGGAATGCAGAACAAATCAAACATTCACCTCCAGTCACAGATCTGGGTTTAAACCATCAGTTTTTTTGCTTGCCATGCCATTCCAGTTTAGACCCAGCCATATGCAAATCAGTCCAGCCTGAACTGCCAGGCCAGGTCTTTCCTGGACCAAAAACAAGCATCCTGGGACCGGTTTCAGGGTATCACTCTTCATCAGCCAGACTATTTTGAATCTGGTGGCATAGCAAACACGGGACCCACGTCTGGGCATAACCTTCCAACTTGGGGCGACAAATGCAAAAACAACAGATGATGGACGGAATGCAGAACGAATCAAACACTCACCCCCAGTGAGCAAAAGAACGATGGATTAAACCCAGATCTGTGACTGGGGGTGAGTGTTTGAAAAGTTTCAACACTCCGTCCATCATCCTTTTGTGTTGCTAAAGTTGCCCTAAGTGGGAAGGGTATGCCCAGACATGGGTCCCTTGCTCACTGTGTCACTGGTTTCAAGCTAGCCTAGCTGATGAAGGTTGATACCCTGAAACTGGTCCTAGGTTGCTTGTTTCCGGTCCAGGGAGGATCTGGCTTGGTAGTTCAGGCTGGACTGTTCCCATGGGGAACAGGGTCAAGACTGATTTGCATATGGCTGGGTCCAAACGGGAGTAGCATGGTGAGCAAAAGAACAATGCATTAAACCTAGATCTGTGACTGGGGATGAGTGTTTGAAAAGTTTCAACTCTCCGTCCATCATCCTTTTGTGTTGATAAAGTTGCCCAGACATGGGCCCCTTGCTCACTGTGCCACTGGATTCAAGCTAGCCTAGGTGATGAAGAGTGATACCCTGGGATGCTTGTTTCCGGTCCAAGGAGAATCTGGCTTGGCAGTTCAGGCTGGACTGTTCCCATGGGGAACAGGGTCAAGACTGATTTTCATATGGCTGGGTCCAAACTGGTGTGGCATGGTGGCATGGTGAGCAAAAGAACGATGGATTAAACCCAGATCTGTGACTGGGGATGAGTGTTTGAAAAGTTTCAACACACCGTCCAGCATCCTTTTGTGTTGCTAAAGTTGCACTAAGTGGGAAGGGTATGCCCAAACGTGGGTCCCTTGCTCACTGTGATACTAGATTCGAGCTAGCCTAGCTGATGAAGGGTGATACCCTGAAACCAGTCCTAAGATGCTTGTTTCCAGTCCAGGGAGGATCTGGCTTGGCAGGTCGGGCTGAACTGTTCCCATGGGGAGCAGGGTCAAGACTGATTTGCATATGGCTGGCTCCACACTGGGGTGGCATGGTGAGCAAAAGAACGATGGATTAAACCCAGATCTGTGACTGGGGGTGAGTGTTTGAAAAGTTTCAACACTCCGTCCATCATACTTTTGTGTTGCTACATTTTCTAAAAGTGGCATTTCTAAAATAGTGAAAATAAATCCAACTTCACCAATCAGCAGGATTTTATATTACCATTCTGACCATTCTAAATATGACCTTGTTACACCTTTCAGATCAGAATCTACCACTCAAACAGTATATGAGGGTAGTCCTAATGTTAGCCTTTTAAAAGAGCAGGCCTCATAGTAGTCTAAAATGAATTTAGGAGTTCTACATTACCAGGACATATAAATTATATAGGTATATGTCCTGCCTTTTACCTACATAGCACCCTGCCCTATGGGTTACCTAGGGCCTACCGTAGGGGTGTCTTATATGTAGAGAAGGGAGAGTTTAAGTATTGGCAAGTATTTTTAAATGCCAAATCGAAGTGCCAGTGAAACCGCACACACAGGCCTTGCAAGGGCAGGCCTGAGGCATGGTTAAGAGACTAATTATGTAGGTGGCACAATCAGTACTGCAGGCCCACTAGTAGCATTTAATCTACAGGCCCTGGGCCCATGTAGTGCAATTTACTAGGGACTTACAAGTAGATTAAATAAGCCAATTGGGTATAAACCAATGTCACCATGTTTCAGGTGGGGGGGGGGGTCATATGCACTTTAGCACTGGTTAGCAGTGGTAAAGTGTGCAGAGTCCTAAAACCAGTAAAAACAGTGGATGGAGGCAGGCAAAAAGTTAGGGGTGACCACCCTAAGGCTGTTACATGTGTGTCCCCAACTGAAAGTGGGGAGAGCTACCCAAACTCCTTGGAGCTCTCATCGCTAAGGCAGAAGTTTCTGGAGAGACCACCAGCATTGGCGTGATCAATCCACGGGTGATGCTCCACTATAAAGTCCATCTCTTGTAGGGAAATGGACCACCTCAAGAGTTTAGGATTTTCACCCCTCATCTGCATGAGCCATCTGAGGGGCCTGTGGTCTGTCTGAAACCGGAAGTGAGTCCCAAACAGGCACAGTCTCAGCTTATTCAGTGCCCAGACGACAGCAAATGCTTCTCTCTCAATAGCACTCCACCTTTGTTCCTGTGGTAACAGTCTTCTGCGAATAAAGACTACTGGTTGGTCTAGGACCTCCTCATTTAGCTGTGCTAGAACCACCCCATGCCATGCTCTAAAGCGTCTGTCTGCACAATAAATTCCTGGGAGTAGTCAGGGGCCTTGAGCACAGGGGCCGTGCACATGGCTTCCTTCAGGGAGTTAAAGGCTTTCTGACAAGCCTCTGTCCAATTCACCAACCTAGGTTGTTTCTTGGATGTCAGGTCTGGTAAGGGGGTTAGGATGGTGCCATATCCCTTGACGAATCTGCAGTAATATCCTGTGAGGCCTAAGAAGGCCATCACCTCTGTTTGGGTTCTAGGTGGTGGCCAGGCCTTGATAGTTTCAATCTTGGCCTTGACAGGCTGCACCTTGCCACGACCTAATAGGTGTCCCAAGTACACCACGGAACCCTGCCCAATCTGGCACTCACTGGCCTTGATGGTCAGGCCTGCCTGTTGCAGGGTCTGAAGCACCTCTTTGAGGTGAAACTGGTGTTCCTCCCAGCTGGAACTATAGATGGCAATGTCGTCTAGGTAGGCTGCGCAAAAGGCATCCTTGCTAGCTAGGACCCCGTTAACCAACCGTTGGAAGGTAGTGGGGCGTTTTTCAATTCAAAGGGTATTACTCTGAACTGGTAATGGCCCTCAGGAGTAGAGAGAGCGGATCTCACTTGAGCCCCTTTAGTCGAGGCGATCTGCCAGTACCCTGACATCAGGTCAAAGGTCATAAGGAATTTGGCAGCCCTGAGCCTGTCTACGAGCTCATCAGCTCGGGGGATGGGGTGAGCATCTGTCTTTGTGACAGAGTTGAGACCACGGTAGTCCACGCAGAACCTAAGTTCTGGCTTCGCACCACGAGCAGCAGCCTTAATAACCAACACCACTGTGCTGGACCAGGGACTACTGAACTTCTCTTTCACCCCAAGAGCCAGCATCTTGGAAACTTCATCCTTGATGCTGGACCTCACTTTGTCTGACACCCTGTAAATTTTGTTCTTCACAGGTGGACTGTCTCCTGTGTCAATGTCAGGGACACACACGTATGTGAGTCCAGGAGTGAGGGAAAACAGGGAAGAGAACTGTTCCAATAACTCATAGCAGTCTCCGCTCTGATCTAGAGTCAGGGAGCCAGAGAGATTAACACCCTCCCCTGACCAATCACCTTCTTGGCAGAGAGGAGGTCGGGGAGAGGTTCACTCTCCTCTTCCATGCCCCCATCTGTCACAAGAAGCATACTGACATCAGTCCTCTAAAAATGAGGCTTCAGTATGTTGTGGTGGAGAACCCTTAGGGGATTTCTAGAGGTCTTGAGGTCCACTAGGTAAGTGGCCTCCCACTTTCGCTCCTTGACTTTGAATGGGCCAGTCCAGCGGTCCTGGAGAGCTCTAGGCCCTACTGGCTATATCACCCATACTTTGGCCCTCATTACAACCTTGGCAGTAAATGCCGTCTACCACCATGCTGACAGCCGCCAACATACTGTGACGCGGCGGTATTCTGCTACGGGTATTATGACCCACACTGAGAAATCTGGCACTATACAGACACGCACACAAGTCCGCCACACCAAAGGTGAGTGATAAACTGGCGATATCCAAACCCACACCGCTACGCAAACAGGAATACGCCCACAGTATCACGACCCATGAATCACCACAGCGGTCTTTCAACCGTGGTAAACCAATGGCAGTACACACCGCTGCGCTCAAAATACACACACCTTTACAAAACACCACCACATTGGACAATTCAAACTACACACACCTGGCACACATACACACACCACACCCACACACCCAATCCAATAAAAAACTCACACCCACATTACCCACAACCCCTTGCATGACAAAAGAAATATTGCTGGCTAAGAGAGACACAAGGCAGGAGCACCCACTCAATCAGAGGCACAGAACAACATCACCCCTATACCATCCACGCACCTCACACCACACACGCCAACACATCACCCCACATACTCTCACACATATACTCACAACACAACCATGGCACCCCAAAAACACCCCAGGGTTTCAGAGGAGGAGCTAAGGGTCATGGGTAGAGCCATAGCTATTCGGATCACAGGTGCAGCAGATGTCCATTGCGAGGAAGATGGAGCTATAGCGGAGAGTTGTGGACAGGGTCAATGCCGTGGGACAGCACCCAAGAAGAAGGGATGACATCAGGAGGAGGTGGAACGACCTACGGGGGAAGGTGCGTTCCGTGGATGCTAGACACCAGGTAGCTGTACAGAGGACTGGTGGTGGACCCCTTCCTTCTCCCTCACAACTAGCAACATGGGAGGAGCAAGTCTTGGCAATCATGCATCCTTAGGGCCTTGCAGGAGTAGCAGGAGGACTGGCCTCTGGTAAGTCAAATCTTAACTACTTTATCCCCCCACCCTTTCTGCATGCCATCACAAACTCCTACCCCTACCCTCACCCCCATCACCCCACCACCTCAAATATACCCCACTATCACAACCCACCCATCCCAAAGCCAATCCCTGCATGTTACACCAATACATGGACACCCATCACAGACCTGCATGGACACCCATCACCACAGAATGCCCATCACAGAGACTCACCCAGCCCACAAAATCACCACGAACACAAGGCCAAGCTGACAGGGAAATCACAACCATACAGGGAAACACACCCATGGCCAAGATGGCACAAGCAGATACATTAACAATGCATTTGCATCCCCACAGGACCCCTACTCAACGTCACCGGAGAGGAGGTGCGAGCTACATCCAGTCCCCTCCCTGAAGAGCCCCACAGTGATGACAGCAGCTCGGCATAACTGGAAAAGGATGACCAACCTGGCCCATCAGGGACCTCTGGACAGTCGGTTCCCCTGCCACAGTCCCAAACCACCACAGAGCCTCCTCCTCAGGATACACCAGCACAGCACCAACCAAGCGGGCCTATCCCTCTGTCCCCAGGACACGTCAATCAGCAGTGTGTCCACCACTACAGGGACCCCAGGAAAACCCACAAACACAGGACGATCAGAGACCAGGGGTCAGTGGCAGTGGGTACACGGCTCAGGGGAGAGAGGCACAGGACAACAGGGAAGCTGGGAGGACTGCTGTGCGACAAGGGGAGGACAGGCCCAGGGAACCTACTCTCCACAAGGCACTATCCAACATCCTGGGAGCATACCACCGTTCCCACGAGACCATGGGCCAGATACTGGCCAAGCTGCAGGAGACCCAGAGGCTGCAGAAGGGACAGTACCTGGGGATCAGGGATGACCTAACAAACATCTACAACATCCTGGTCACCATTGCAGGGGTGCTGGCTGACATGGCCAAGACCATGAGGAAGGTAGTGGCACAACAACGGGCCTCCTGACACTAGCCAAATACCCTTGGAACAAATAAAAATCCAAAATCTGTCAAATGATTCACAAATGTATTGGTACATAATCAAAGCACAGCAACTCAAATGTACAATGAAATATGCTTTTTAATGACCTTTGGATGAACAGCCAGAGTGGGGCACAGGGATCTGAAAATATAGATGGCAAAGGGTACAGTCAGTGGCCAGAGACATAGGGTAAGAGGCTGCGTTGTACCATGTCCAACAGATAATTTAAATGTAAATTGAACGTACAATGTCTTACCTGTGTGTCACTGGAAGGATTGCTGTGGCCAAATCCTCCACCTGGGGGAACACGATGTAGCTGTGCATGTGTTTCAACAGGGCTAACAACACTCTGGTCAACACGTTACAGAACATTGGCTGAGACATCCCTGATGCCATGGCCACTTTTGTTTGGAAGGAACCACTTGGCAGGAAATGGAGCACTGACAGGACTTGCACTAGAGGGGGGATACCAGTGGTCTGCCGGATAGCTGACATCAGGTCTGGCTCCAATTGGGCACACAGTTCCTGGATTGTGGCACGATCAAGTCTGTAGGTAATGATAATGTGTCTGTCCTCCATTGTTGCAAGGTCCACCAGGCGTCTGTTCACCGGAGGATGCCGCCATCTCATATTCTGCCACAGCGGGTGAAGCCTATGGAAAAGAACGGTGAGCAGAGGGTCTTATTCCCACATCTATTGCACTAATGCTGATTTATTTACTGTCCAGAAACAAAATGTGAATCTGAAAATCAGTTACTGTGCCAGTGTCTGCTTTGATGCAGTTAGGTGCCAGGCCCTTTGACCCCCTGAAATGGCGGATGCCTGACTTGTGAGGAGTGACAAGTGGAAAATAGATAATTGCACTGGCGTTGTGCGCCGTTGCGGTAGGCGGTCGATGACCGCGCGCAACTTCGCATTGGTTATCATGGGCCCTATGGGTTCCAGGAGCCAATGGCGATGCACGCTGGCAGTGACGGTATGCACCGCTGCGGACGTGACCGCCATTTTCTAACAACTCACTCACTTGCTACCTGGCCATCAACAGGAGAGGACCTACACTGCAAGTGCTGCTGTGACCTGTGTCTGGAAGCAACAATGGCTCATGCATCTGGGGAAAGGGCCCCTGCCTTCACTGCGGAGGAGTTGGAGAAGCTGGTGGATGGGGTCCTACCCCAGTACACGTTACTCTATGGTCCTCCTCCGGACAAACAGGTGAGTACACTGTGAGCATTATGCGTGGCCCATGAATGTCTGGAGTGCTGTATGTGTAAGCCACATGTAGGGGGGTGCATAGGCATCCTGGCCAGAGTGCTGCATGTAAGGTGATCAATGTATGTGCATCAGGTGATGGGAGGGATCTTGTGGGCCATGTTTGTGACCGTCCAAACGGGTGATTAATTCCCTTTTCTGCTGTCTTTTCCCTGCAGGTCAGCGCCCACCAGAAAAAGGATATGTTGCATGCCATCGCCAAGGAGGTGCAGACCCTGGGGGTCTTTGACAGGCAGAGCACCCACTGCCGCAAGAGGTGGGAGGACCTGCACCGCTGGGCAAAGAAGACGGAGGAGGCCCAGCTGGGGCTGGCCTCCCAACAAAGAAGGGGTGCCCATCGCACCATAACCCCCCTGATGTTCCGCATCCTGGTGGTGGCCTATTTGGAGTTGGATGGGTGCTTGAAGGCATCACAGCAGCCACAAGGGGGAGAGTACAGAATCTGACTCCTGCTGTGCACACGTTAAGAGTTACCTGGGTGGGGAGTGGGGGCTATGGGTGCCCCTAGGCCAGGGTGAAGATGGCAGGGTAGGTCACTTGTTCGGCAGGCTCTGAAGCACACCTACCCCAATAGTGTTAGTGGGCATCTACTACTGGGCAGGGTCCTTTGGGTTTCTGGGGTACAGCTGATGGCCGTGGGCATTGTACCCCATGGGCTGGTGACAAGCTCAGTAACTGGTTGGCCATGGCCTAGTGCATAGGGCTGCTCCCTGTGTGTTGTGTACGCCAACGGTAGTGGTGTTGCTGACATTTACCTAGTGTATCCTCTGTCTCTCTCCCCCCTCCTTTTTGTTTTGTCACCCTGTCCTTATATGCATTAGCATCATCTGGCGGAGGAGCAGAGGCACCGGCGACGGTGGGAGGTGCATCCCACATGGGCCTGGAGGCCAAATCCACCGAGAGTGAGGGCACCAGTGGGACGGAGGGCAAGGGAAGCACCACGACGAGGACAGGAGGGGAGACCACAGACAGCGACTCCTCCTCCGATGGAAGCTCCCTGGTTGTGGTGGACACCTCTGTGCCCACTCCATCAACAGGCATAGCCACCACCCCCCTACCAGCACCGCTCTCCCAGGGTTATATGACGGAACACCGAATCTTAAACTACTACTAACCTTAACAACGAGGTCGGAACACCGACCTCGTCTTTACTACTAATGATTTTACTACGAATGCCTTAACAACGATATTTCGTTGTAAAGGCATTCCTGATAAAATCATTAGCAATAGGCACCATTCACCCTACATCCCTCACCCCACCTCCCCAACCCCACCCCAAAACCTAAAACCCCCTGACCCCCCACCCACTCCCCAAAACCAAAAACGCCCCACCCCCCCAACCCCACCTTAAAACCTAAAACCCCCTGAACCCGCACCCACTCCGCAAAACCAAAAACGCCCCACCCCCCCAACCCCACCCCAAAACCTAAAACCCCCTGACCGCCCCAACCACTCCCCAAAACCAAAAACGCCCCACCCCCCCAACCCCACCCTAAAACCTAAAACCCCCGACCCCCCACCCCTCCCCAAAACCAAAAACGCCCCACCCCCCCAACCCCACCCCAAAACCTAAAACCCCCGACCCCCCACCCCCTCCCCAAAACCAAAAATGCCCCACCCCCCCAACCCCACCCCAAAACCTAAAACCCCCTGGCCCCCCACCCCCTCCCCAAAACCTAAAACCCATCACTTACCTGAGTCGTCACCTTGTCATCTGCGTCGTCCTCCTCAGCCGACTCCCTTGTTTGTACCTTAACCATGCATGTTCGTTGTTCAGGACATGCATGGTTAAGGCACAAAATAACGAAGTCGTGGTTAAAGAAAGCGTTGTTCCGGCATAAAGGATGTTTACCCTCTCCCAGCAGCCCCTCAGCGTGTTTACCGTGCCCACTCACCCAGGAGGGTGGGCATCTCCTTTGCCCCAGGCACCACAGGCCCTGCCCCAGTCAGCCCTGCTGCCCTCAGTGAGGAGGCTATTGACCTCCTGAGATCCCTCACTGTTGGGCAGTCAACCATTCTGAATGCCACCCAGGGTGTCGAGAGGCATTTGCAACAAACAAATGCATACCTGGAGGGCATTCACTCTGGCGTGGCAGCCCAACAGAGAGTATTTCAGGCTCTGGCTTCAGCACTGATGGCAGCCATTGTCCCTGTGTCTAACCTCCCCCCTCCAAATTCCTCTACACAGTCCCAATCCCTTCAACCCCAGCCTATCCCAAGCACACCTTCAGACCAGCAGTCACCCAAATCAACACACAAAAGTGGCTCAGGCAAACACAAGTACCACACTTCATCTCACAGGCACTCACACAAGCACCATCCCCATGCAGACACACCAACATCCACTGCCTCCACTGTGTCCCCTCCTCCTTTTCTTCCACCTCCCTCCCAGTAGTGTCTCCACTCACACCTGCATGCACTACATCCTCATCCACTACCTCCATCACCAGCACACCCATCACAACACACCCCTCACGAGCAGTTACCACCCCCACAACCATACACATATCCCCTGTATCCTCTCCCAGTGTGTCTGTGACCCCTCCTCCCAAAGTACACAAACAAAAGCACCCACCATTCCAACAGCCATCCACCTCACAACAGCATCCAGCCCATGCACCTTCACCCAAACTCGGCAAACAGACCTCCTACAACCACTCCCTCTTCCTCCACTCCCAAACCCTCTCCCTCTTCCCGTCCCAGTGTGTCTAAAAAACTTTTCCTGGCAAACTTTGACCTGTTCCCTACCCCTACCCCTCGTCCTTCCCCTCAGGCCAGGGTGTCCAAAACCCAGCCCAGCACCTCACCCACCAAGTCACCGTCCAATGTGGAACCTGCAGCTCCCAGAGGCTCAAAGCGGGCACCCGTCAGGAAAGCCACTGTACCACCAACCCCTGCAAAGGATCAAACCATTCCTCCACCTGCCAAGTGAAGAAGGGGCCAGCATGCAGCAAGGGCAAGGAGCACGACCTACCCAGAAAGGCCTCCTCCAAACCTCCAGCTGACAGAGCCAAGGGCACAACGGCATCTGCCAAGGTGAGGAAGGGGAAGAAATTTGCAGACAAGGCACTTCAGCAGACGGAGGATGCGGGTGAATCCCTGGTGCCCACCAGAAGAACCACCAGTCCCACCAACTGCACCGCCACCTGTCCCGCTGCTGCCACCACTGCTGTCAGCAGCAGCATCCCCAGTGGGCAGCCGTCTGAGGCTGAAGGAGAAGGGCTGGAGCCTCCCTCCATCACTGGCACCACCAGCACATGCACCACAGCCAGCACCGCCAGCAGCCCCGCCGCAAGCACCGCCACCTGCACCGCTGACAGTAGGACCACTACCAGAAGCAGCAGCCCCAGTGGGCGGCCATCTGAGGCTGCAGGAGACGGGCTGGAGCCTACCACCTCTACTGGCAGCACCCCCACCAGCACCAGCACTACCATCACTTAGCAGCCTTAGCCGCCGCAGGATGGAGTCTAGCCCTGCCTCCATGAACTATCATGCTACCTGTTCGCTACAAATCTCATGCCTCAAACACCCAGGTGAGGGAATGTGTACTGGTACACCCCAAGTTCTGCATCACTGAGCACCAAGCCCCCTCCAGAACCAGTGGATCAAGGCATCCACTCACCCTATCCTTGGCAGGATGCAGCTCTCTGGGAACCAATCCCCCTCCAGAACCAGTGGAGATATGCATCCACTCATCCTATCCTTGGCAGGATGAAGCACACTGGTCACAAAGCCCCCTCCAGAACCAGTGGATTAAGGCATCAACTCACCCTATCCTTGGCAGGATGAAGCACTCTGGGCACCAAGCCCCCTCCAGAACCAGTAGAGTAAGGCACCCACTCACCCTATCCTTGGCAGGATAAAGCACTCTGGGCACCAAGCCCCCTCCAGAACCAGTAGATTAAGGCACCCACTCACCCTATCCTTGGCAGGATAAAGCACTCTGGGCACCATGCCCCCTCCAGAACCAGTAGATTAAGGCACCCACTCACCCTATCCTTGGCAGGATGAAGCACTCTGGGCACCAAGCCCCATCCAGAACCACTGGATTAAGGCATCCACTCACCCTATCCTTGGCAGGATGAAGCACTCTGGGCACCAAGCCCGTTCCAGAACCAGTGGAGATATGCATCCACTCACCCTATCCTTGGAAGGATGAAGCACACTGGGCACTTGAGGGACTTGAAAGACTGTGGCTCTGCACTCCCCAGGACCAAGCAGTGGGCAAATCACCCACTTGCGAGACTGTGCCCTTGCACTTCCCAGGACATCGCTGTGGGCATGGAGCCCCCTCGAGGAGCAGTGGCGTTCTTCCATCTTCCGGCTGAGGTGCCCCCCATTCCCTGTTCCCTGAGGTGCCTGTGTGTTTTTGACCTGATGCCCCTGCAGTGTTCTCTCCATATTGAGGCAGGAGTCAAGTGTGGACTTGGCCCATGATTTTTGGCCCAGTGGCCCACGAACATTTGTGAAGGACAATGTACGGACTTCTGTACATATTGTATATTTGTGTAAATACTGTTTTTCACAAATCTATGGTGGTTTCCCTTCCAAACACTTTCTGCCGTGCTTTTGATGGCGGTGGTACCGACCCGGAAAAGCTGGCGGATACGGGGGTTGTAATGTGGTGGGCGGTACATTGTCTTCCACCTGTCTGTTGCCTAGTCGTTTTTTGCTATCGCCGTGGCGGTCGGAGTGTTAAAGTGGCTGTCTGTGTTGGCGGTTTCCGCCGTGGTCATGATTCCATTTTTTTTACCGCCGGCCTGTTGCCGGTGTTACGTCCGCTTTAACACCATCAGCCAGGGTTGTAATGAGGGCCTTTGTCTCCAGGTGAGAATTCTGCCAGAGTGGCCTTCTGGTCATACCACTCCTTCATCACTTCTTGACTGGCCTTGAGGTTGCTCTTGGCCTGATCCAGAAACACTGTGTCTGGTTGCGGAGGGCCAGCATGTAACTGACCACATCCTGTGGAGGTGTCTTGGGAGCTTTCTCCCAGCCCTCTTTCACTATTCTTTGTGGTCCCCTGACAGGGTAACCATAGAGAAGTTCAAAGGGGCTGAACCCCACCCCTTTCTGGGGCACCTCCCTATATGCAAAGAAAAGGGATGGCAAGACGACGTCCACTTACGCCTCAAGGCCTCATGGCCTCAGGCAGGCCAGTGATCATGCCTTTTAGGGTCTTGTTGAATCTCTCAACAAGCCCATTGGTTTGAGGATGGTAAGGGGTGGTAAACCAGTAGGTTACCCCACACTCATCCCACATGGACTTCATGTACGCTGACATGAAGTTTGTGCCTTTGTCAGACACAACCTCCTTTGGGAACCCCACACTGGTAAATATCACCATCAGAGCTCTGGTCACCACCGGTGCAGTCCCTGTCGTTAGTGGGATTGCCTCTGGATAGTGGGTGGAATGGTCAACCAAAACCAGGATAAACCTGTTGCCTAGGGTGGTTTTGGGGTCCAAGGGACCAATGATGTTGATGCCCACCCTTTCAAAGAGGATGCAAATGATGGGGAGTGGAATCAGGGGGGCCTTAAGCCTTTTCCCTGTCTTCCCACTAGCCTGGCAGGGTGGGCAGGCCCTACAGAAGTTATCTAAGGCTACCAACATTCTAGGCCAATGGAAGTGGGTGACAAGCCTGGGAAAGGTACTTTCTTGTCCCACATGTCCTGCCAAGGGGATGTTGTGAGCCAGGCCCAGTATAATGAACCGGTAACACTGGGGGAATGACCAGCACACCCGCTGCCCCAGTGGCCAGTACCTTAGGCTCACTGTAGAGGAGATTATTCTCCCAATATATGTGGTGATCGCCAGAGGCTTCACCTGCTACTTGGGCTGAGGCATGTTGCCTCAGACCCTCAAGAGTGCGGCACTCCTTCTGAGCTTTGCAGAAGTCCTCCCTGGTTGGCCCACCCTCCACTTGCCAGCCAGCAAGCTCAGGTAGAATACCCAGGTGGGCAATATATTTTCCAGTGGGCTCAGGGGCCTCCTCTTCTGGGTCCCTGTCAACCACCGTGGGAAGATCTGGGGCTGGTTTCCAGTGCCCCATGCCCTTCCTCTGTGCAGCTGTCTGGGCCATTGTTCCAGGTTCCAGATGCCCTTGACTCCCTTCCCGGGCAGCCATGGACCGTATGGTCATGCAGACCCATTCTGGCAAATCTAACATCTCCAGGTAGGATCTGAGCTCTACCTCCTTCCTGGCAGTGTGCTCAAGATCATTGCCTAACAGACAATCTACAGGCATGGCAGGACTCATAGCTACTTTTAGAGTACCAGAGGCCCCTCCCACTCAAAGGCAACCAGAGCTACTGGTAGGTGGTTCTCACATTTGTCAGGGACTATGGCCTTGTGAAATGTATTGGGGATGACCTGCTCCGCTGACACCAGCTGACCCCTGACAGTAGTCATACTGGCTCCTGTGTCACGCAGAGCCTCCACCCCTTGCCTATCAACGGTGACCCACTGCCTATAGCTGGAAGTATTGGCAGGCATGTGGTCTTTTGGCACCATTTCCTTATCTCCCAGGGATACTAGTGACACCTCTATCTGCTCCCCAAAGCTAACTGGGACCATCTCCCCCCGAGCGCTACACTAGTCAACCCAGGTGTCTGCCCTCCAGTGGTGGGCTGTGCCCTCTTGAGACAGTGGGAGTCGCCCTTAGAGTGTCCATACTGGTAGCACTCTAAGCATTTGGAGATAAATTTCCCTTATTTTTTGTCAAAGTACCCTGGCTTTCTGGTATTTTCAGGTGGGGACTGGTTACCACCCCCCCGGGAATTGTTTTGGGGGCCTTTTGAGAATTCCTTACTTTTTAGTTTTTCTTCCCCCTCTTTCTTCTGTTGGGAACCCTGACCACCTTTGTGGATGTCCCCCCCAGGTACCTTTTTGGACACTCTGATGCTAACCCAGAGGTCCGGCTCCTAAGCAAGCTTTCTAGGATCAGTCAGTCTTACTGTCAACTAGGTGCTGGTGCACCTCTATAGAGCAAACACTGAAAGATGCTCTGTCAGGATCAAATTAAATAAACCCACATAGTCATCTACTCTACTACTCCACACCCATCCACTCAGTGCCTAACAAGAGAAATCAAAAAAGTTTGGTGCTGTCCCTGAACCTCTGACGGTACTTCTCAGGTGTCAGCCCAATCTTGGGAAGCAAAGTATTTTTCATGGGTGTGTATCTGTTTTGATCTTTTGGATCCAATGCAAGGAGTGTGTCCCTCCCACTACTGGTATATCCCACCACAAGGCCGCCCCCCCCATTGCTCTTAGTGCAACTTCATAAGCAGTCAACCACTTATCAATGTTATCCCCCACCACAAAACTTGGCACTACATTTTTGTGTATTCCAACCTTCCTTTCCCCAGGAGATCCTGCATGTATGTTGCCACCATCACTGCCTGACTCAGACTGCCTCACCTTGATATCCAGCTTTTTGAGACTAAGTTCATGAGCCAACAAAAGATTATTTTCAACCAAGACTCTCTCAGCTTCTCTCTCTGCTTTCCTCTCCTCTGCTTCCATGTTTAACTTTGCCATTTGTCGTGGAAATTCTTTCTCCTCCCTCCTTTCCTCTGCGGTCAGGCCATAGCTAGAGACGCTGCTCCCTGGTTTACTACGGGCACCATTCCAGGGGTAACCTCCCCTACTACTGGCAAAAAATCCTCTGAGGGGCCCTCCTCTGGACCCTCCTCCTCAACATTCTCATCAGTGCCTTTTGGTATTCCTCCTTTTTAGAGGCACCCTTGGTAGGTACTCCCATCCCTGTGCAGAACCCTTTCAGCTGGTTAACAGTGTATGTCTCCAGCTTGGCTATGCCAAAATCTTCAGCTCCTGCTTGAGACCCAGCCAGAGACATGGTGAATGAGGATTTAGTTAAAATGTCAGGCAGAAAACGAAATTGCAGAAACAGAGAAAAAAATTAAGTTGACCTTCAACTGTGGGTAGGAAGTGTACATGTAGCTATTGTATGTCACTGCACAAATAGACGTCCTCTCCTCTCCACTGATCACCAGTTTTAGAAATGGGGTCTTTGGTTGGCAGTCACGTTACCCCCTGTCCAAGCAAGGACCCTCACTCCATTCAAGGTAAGTCACACACAATCCAAATTATCCTGTGCCCACCCTCTGGTGCTTGACAGTGAGCAGTCAGGCTTAACTTAGAAGGCAATGTGTAAAGTATTTGTGCAATAAATCATGCAACAACACAGTATAACACCACAAAAATACACCAGACAGTGTTTAGAAAAATATAGAATATTTATCTGGATGAATGTGTGTCAAAACGGTCAAGATTTAATAAGTGCACATTGAAATGTCACTTCAGAGAATGATAAAAGGAGTCTTTAGTCTTTAAAAAGCAACACTTGTCTCTTGCAAGCACAAAGTACCTGGTTTGAGTTCAAATTCTCTGCAAGGGACCGCAGAGGAGATGTGTGGAAAACAGAGAGGTGTGCATCGGTTTCTCCGGACGCACACAGACAATGTGTCGATAATTTTCCATGCACGGAAGGCTTTGCGTTGATTTTCGGCGTGTTGACTTGGATCCTCTTTGGGTTATGGGCTTTTCGGACACCCCAGGGATGATGCGGGGAAATCCTGGGCATGCAGGACAAAGTCACAGGAGCTGCGTTGATCCAGTGGGTGATGCAGGGAAATTTCTGTTGCAGGGCAGGCGCTGCATTGATTCTTTTTGCAGAAAATCTGGCTTCGTTGTTACGGCTCAGCTATGCATCGATCAGTGGGCCGTACGTCAACGTTCTAGTCCCAGCGCTGGTGCTGCTTCGATCTCCTCTCGGGGAGCCAGGCTGTGTTGTTCCAGTGATTTTCTCACCGGGATGCATGCTGTGTGTCGTTTCTGGCAGGCTGTGCATCGAATTTTTGCTGCACAAGGAGTTCTTTGCAGGAGGAAGTCTTTTTGGTCCTGACACTTCAAGGACCAGGAGGCAAGCTCTATCCAAGCCCTTGGAGAGCACTTCTCAGCACAGCCAGAGGACAGAAAGGCAGAAGGACAACAGTAGGGCAGCAGGCCTTTGCAGAAAAGCAATCAGGTGAGACCTTTGGGCAGCCAAGCAGCTCCTCTTGGCAGGTTGCAGGGTCTGGTTCAGTTTCTTCATCAGTGGTATCTTTTCCAGAAGTGACTGAGTTGGTAGGGTCAAAGGCCCTGTTGAAATACCCAAATGTGCCTTTGAAGTGGAAGAGGCTTCATAGAGTGGCTTAGAAGTGAACAAGGTCCCCTTTCAGTTCTATCCTGACTGCCAGGGTCTCAGGAGGGGGTTTGGAAATCCATTGTGTGAGTGTAGGCCACTGTTCTTTCAAATGTAAGTGTCAGGCCCTCCACCCTCCCAGCCCAGGAAGACCCATTCAGTATGCAGATGTGTGCAGGTGTGACTGAGCATCCTGTGTTTGGGGTTGACTGATTGAAATGCACAAGGGAGCTTGTCAACTAACCTAGCCAGACGTGGATTGTAAGGCACAGAAGGATTTAAGTGCAGAGAAATGCTCACTTTCTAAAAGTTCCATTTCTAAAATAGTAATATTGAATCCAACTTTACAGGTCAGCAGGATTTTACATTACCATTCTGCTCATACTAAATATGACCTTGTTACTTCTTTCCGATCAGATTCTACCATTCAAACAGTAGATGAGTGTAGCCCTAATGTTAGCCTTTGAAAGGAGCAGGCCTCACAGCAGTGAAAAACAAACTTAGGAGTTCTACACTACCAGGACATATAAACTACATAGGTATATGTTCTACCTTTTACCTACTAAGCACCCTGCCCTATGGGTTACCTATGGCCTACCTTAGGGGTGACATATGTAGAAAAAGGGGAGTTTAAGTCTTGGCAAGTACTTTTTAATGCCAAGTCAAAGTGGCAGTGAAATTTCACACAGAAGGCCTTGCAATGGCAGGCCTGAGGCATGGTTATGAGGCTACTTATGTGGGTGGCACAATCAGTGCTGCAGGCCCACTAGTAGCATTTAATTCACAGGCCCTAGGCACATGTAATGCACTTTACTGGGGACTTACAAGTAGATTAAATAAGCCAGTTGAATATGAACAAATGTTATCATGTTTTAAGAGAGAGAGCATATGCACTTTAGCACTGGTTAGCAGTGGTAAAGTGTGCAGAGTCCTAAAACCAACAAAAACAGTGTCCAAAAAGTGGAGGGAGGCAGGCACAAAGTTAGGAGTGACCACCCTAAGGCTGTCAGGTCTAACACTGAGAGAGCAGGGAGACACTCTAGGGCTCCATTTTAGGGCATGCCAGTGGATTTCTACTTTGCAGGAAGGGTTGCAAATATTTTTGGACCTTACACACAAAATGGGGTTCCGCCAAGTCTCCTGAGAAAAATGATGCCTCACTTGTGTGGGCATGCCAAGTGCCCACAACAAGGAAGGGCCCAAAATGTATTGTGGAACATTAAAAGTATCTATCACACAACATCCTGGTTTTGTAAGGGGGGCACATGCATTTTTGATCCCAGGCTTGGTGGCCATCTGTGGAAACCCACGAAACCCAGATATTTCTGAAAACTGGACACCCGGGGAAGTTCCAGTGAAGTGTGATTTGCGTAGATTCCCCAAAGTTCTCTTACCCAGAATACCCTGCAAAGGTGACACATTGAATAAATACACAATTGTTCCCAATCCCCAGCATTCCCCCACTAGTCTTGTTTAAAATTAGACCCCACTTGTTTGCCTGGGTCTAGTGTCCGCGTCAGGAATGGATCACATCAAGGTCACTCAGGAGTACCGTTGACCTTTGTGTGATCCTTTTTTGTTTCGAGCACTAGACCCAGGCACACCAGTGGAGTGGTGTTTTTATCAGGACAAGTTGAGGCACCCTGGGTGGTCGAAAGTTTGTTTATCCCCGCACATTCCTGTAGTTTACATCACAGAAATGAAAGGAAAAATTGTGATTTTATTCAATGTCTCACCTTTGAAGGCTTTTCTGGGTAAGAAAACTTTGGGGGATCCACACAAATAATACCTCCCTGGACGCCCCTAGATGTCTATTTTTCAGAAACTCCAGGGTTTGATAGGTATCCCTACGTGGTTGCCGCTCCCAGGTCTAATTAGTACACTCACCATTGTTATCATAATCGCCACAATAAGTTTAGGACCTCTCCATGACGTGGGCACTTGGCCAACCCACACAAGTGAGGTGCCAATCTTATCAGGAGGCCTTGGAAAATACTATGTGGTAGGAAATTTGTGATTGTCTACAGGTTCCAGAACTTTGCATCACAGAAATATGAGGTAAATTTGTTATTTTAGTCAAAATTTTAAGGTTGCAAGGAATTCGGGGTAAAAAAGTGCTGTGAGCCATGCAAGTCAGCCCACTTTGGATACCCCAAAGTGTCTAGTTTTAAAATATGTACAGGTTGGATAGGTTTCCTGTAGGAAGGTAGCCTCTTTCTAGCCTTTTTACCCCCACTTTTGGCCTGTTTGTGAGTATATGTCAGGGTGTTTTAACTGTCTCACTGGGATCCTGCTAGCCAGGGCCCAGTGCTCATAGTGAAAACCATATGTTGTCAGTGTGTTTGATATGTGTTACTGGGATCCTGCTAGCCAGGACCCCAGTGCTCATAAGTTTGTGGCCTATGTGTGTTCCCTGTGTCGTGCCCAACTGTTTCACTGAGGCTCTGCTAACCAGAACCTCAGTGCTTATGCTCTCTCTCTGCTTTAAAATTGTCACTGCAGGGCACACTGGAACACCCTTATAATTCCCTTGTATATAGTACCTAGGTACCCAGGGTATTGGGGTTCCAGGAGATCCCAATGGGCTGCAGCATTTCTTTTGCCACCCAATAGGGAGCTCAGACAATTCTTACACAGGACTGCCACTGCAGCCTGAGTGAAATAACGTCCACGTTATTTCACAGCCATTTTCACTGCACATAAGTAACTTATAAATCACCTATATGTCTAACCCTCACTTGGTGAAGGTTAGGTGCCAAGTTACTTAGTGTGTGGGCACCCTGGCACTAGCCAAGGTGCCCCCACATTGTTCAGGGCAAATTCCCCGGACTTTGTGAGTGCGGGGACACCATTACAAGCGTGCACTACATATAGGTCAATACCTATATTTAGTGTGACAATGGTAACTCCGAACATGGCCATGTAACATGTCTAGGATCATGGAATTGTCCCCCCGATACCATTCCGATATTGGGGGGACAATTCCATGCATCACCAGGTCTCTAGCACAGAACCTGGGTACTGCCAAACTGCCTTTCTGGGGTCTCCACTGCAGCTGCTGCTGCTGCCAACCCCTCAGACAGGTTTCTGTCCCCCTGGGGCCTGGGCAGCCTGGTCCCAGGAAGGCAGAACAAAGGATTTCCTCTGAGAGAGGGTGTTACACCCTCTCCCTTTGGAAATAGTTGTGAAGGGCTGGGGAGGAATAGCCTCCCCCAGCCGCTGGAAATGCTTTGATGGGCACAGATGGTGCCCATCTCTGTGTAAGCCAGTCTACACCAGTTCAGGGATCCCCCAGCCCTGCTCTGATGCGAAACTGGACAAAGGAAAGGGGAGTGACCACTCCCCTGACCAGCACCTCCCAGAGGAGGTGCCCAGAGCTCCTCCAGTGTGTTCCAGACCTCTGCCATCTTGCATTCAGAGGTGTTGGGGAACAATGGACAGCTCTGAGTGACCAGTGCCAGCAGGTGATGTCAGATACCCCTCCTAATAGGTTCTTACCTCTCTTAGTAGCCAAGCCTCCTTTCTCAGTAGCCAAACCTCCTTTTTGGGCTATTTAGGGTCTCTGCTCTGGGCTATCCCTCAGAAAATGAATGCAAGAGCTCACCAGAGTTCCTCTGCACTTCCCTCTTCGACTTCTGCCAAGGATCGACCGCTGACTGCTCCAGGATGCCTGCAAAACCACAACAAAGTAGCAAGATGACTACCAGCAACATTGTAGCACCTCATCCTGCCGGCTTTCTCAACTGATTCCTGGTGGTGCATGCTCTGAGGGCTGTCTGCCTTCACCCTGCACTGGAAGCCAAAAAGAAATCTCCCATGGGTCGACGGAATCTTCCCCCTGCCAACGCAGGCACCAAACTTTTGCATCACTGGTCCTCTGCGTCCCCTCTCTTTCTGACGAGCGTGGTCCCTAGAACACAGGATCTGGGTCCAAGTGTCTCCCACAGTCCAGTGGCCCTTCTGTCCAAATTTGGTGGAGGTTAGTCCTTGCCTCCCCACACCAGACAGTAATCCTGTGTACTGCGTGATCTGCAGCTGCTCCGGCTTCTGTGCACTTTTCCAAGAATTCCTTTGTGCACAGCCTAGCATGGGTCCCCAGCACTTCGTCCTGCATTGCCCAACTCGCTGAGTTGCACTCCGACGTCGTGGGACCCTCCTTTGTGACTCTGAGTCGACTGCTGTCCTCAGATCTTCTAAGTGCCTGTTCTGGTACTTCTGTGGGTACTGCCTGCTTCTGTGGGGGCTCTCTGAGTTGCTGAACACCCCCTCTGTCTCCTCCTCCAAGGGGCGACATCCTGGTCCTTCCTGGTCCCCAGCAACACCCAAAATCCTCAACCGTGACTCTTGCAGCTAGCAAGGCTGGTTTGCAGTATTTCTGTGAGGAAACACTTTTGCAACCTCCAGCACACCGTGGGACATCTTCTGACCAAATGTCTGTTGTTGCAGAATCTTCGGCTTCTTCCACCCGGAGGCAGCCCTTTTGTAACTTCATCCGGGGTTTGGTGGGCTCCTGCCCCCCCGGACACTTGCGTGACTCTTGGACTTGGACCCTTTCCTTTACAGGTCCTCAGGTCCAGGAATCCGTCTTCAGTGCTTTGCTGGTGTTTGTGATTCTTGCAGAATCCCCTATCACGACTATTCTGTCTTTCTGGCGTAGTAGGGTAACTTTACTCCTACTTTTAAGGGTCTTGGGGTGGGGTATCTTGGACACCCTTACTGTTTTCTTACAGTCCCAGTGACCCTCTACTACCTCCCATAGGCCTGGCATTGATTTGTGATTCGCATTCCACTTTTGGAGTATATGGTTTGTGTTGCCCCTAGGCCTATGTCTACCTATTGCATCCTATTGTGATTCTACATTGTTTGCACTACTTTTCTTACTGTTACTTACCTGTTTTGGGTTTGTGTATATATATTTTGTGTATATCACTTACCTCCTAAGTGAGGGTATCTTCTGAGATATTTTTGGCATATTGTCACTAAAATAAAGTACCTTTATTTTTAGTAACTCTGAGTATTGTGTTTTCTTATGATATTGTGCTATATGATATAAGTGGTATAGTAGGAGCTTTGCATGTCTCCTAGTTCAGCCTAAGCTGCTTTGCCATAGCTACCTCTATCAGCCTAAGCTGCTAGAAACACCTCTATTCTACTAATAAGGGATAACTGGACCTGGCACAAGGTGTAAATACCACAAGGTACCCACTTTAAGCCAGGTCAGCCTCCTACATTTCCCTAGGTGCTGGCTTAGCTACGGTCCAAAATCTTTAGCTACCCACATTGGAAAGAAATGACCAGTTTTGGGTGAAAAATGTGATGCATCCATGTTGTGTTTTGGGGTGATACCTGTTGCAGGCACTAGGTCTACTCACACAAGTGAGGTACCATTTTTATCGAGAGACTTGTGGGAGCATAGAATAGTAGAACACTTGTTATATCCATTTGGAGGTTGCTGCATTTGTGCCTTTCAAATTTAAGCCAGCGTATAACAAACATCACATTTTGAAACATACCCTCCAAATCATACACTAGAATGGTAACGTAAAAATGCCAGGATGTACAAATGACCACTGCTCCTAATCTCCACATCTTGTGCCCATTGCAGAAATACATAGGTTTCCTTGACACCTAATTTTCACTCTACCTATTTTGCTGTATGAATTGGTCTATATTAGATACTCAATGAAAAACCACTGTACAGTGCACCTCAGATGTTGGCTATGGATAACTTTGGTTCTTGGAGAATCTGCAAACCTTATAAATCCTTGCAATCAGAAGGGTCTAACTGCAGTAATGGTATATTGCCTTTGTCGATCAGCCATCGTGATAAAAAGTCACAGATAAAAATGTTGCCCCAAATGCCAATTTTTTCCTACTCATTTTAATATTTATTTATTTTAATAGTTATTTTCTCTGGCAAAACCTTGAGGGATCTATACATATGACCTCTTGCTGAAATCAGACTTTTGTCTAATTTTTAGAAATCTATAGCTTTTCTGGAACACACATAGGTTTTACACTGGTTTCCACCACAAACTAGAAGTAGGTTGAGACCCCAAAAAATAGGGAAAATAGGCCACCTCTTAGAAAAATACCAAAACTGTGGTACAACATTAGGTCTCTGAATTCAGCTATGCATGTTTCTGAACTCTGGAAAGATGGTGATTTTAGTAAAGTGAGCGATCTGTGGATGCCATATTTATGGAAAAAACAGCCACTTTTATCTGGAGCATATTTTTCCTATTTTTCTAAAAATAAAACTGAAAATGTTGCTAATTTATGCCTATATTCTCAGTCTCTTCCATGGGAATCCACAAACCCTGGGTACCTTTACAATCCCCAGGATGTTTAAACAAATGGATGCAAATTTTGGCGTGGATACCTTATGTGGAAAAAATGTTACAGAGCCTTAAGTGTGAACTACACTAAATAGTCAAAATAGGGCTCAGCACTGAGAGGAAAGGCCCAGCAGCTAAACAATGCTATAAAATGTGCTGGACTTTAAAGTAGTCTGATTTACTATTCTAACTTCAATTTAAGTAAAAGTAGACCAAGGTGTTGGACTTTGGAAGGGTTAGATTTACCATTCTCACTCCGTGCTAAGCAACAGTAGGCAGGAAGGGGTACATTTACTATTCCACTCTACCATAAACAAATCAGGGAACCCTTGTATTCTAGAGTAGTTAGACTCACAATTCCCATTTCAATGTAAGCAAAATAAGGGAGTGTTGGATTTTGGAGGGGTTAGATTTACAATTCCTACTCCACTGTAAGCAAAATCCCTTTTGAACTTTGGGTCTGATTACGAGTATGGCGGTCCGTAGACCGCCAGACCGCAGAGGCGGTCTGACCACCTCATTACAATGCTAGCACTTGGACCACCAGCACATCGCCACTGCCAGGATCAGAGATCCCAACTTGTTGGCGAGGGTGAAAGCCATGGTCAGCAACGATGGTGCAGAGTTGCCATTAGAAGGCTGTCAGAAAAGCAGAGTTGGGGCCACGGGGGCCCCTGCACTGCTCACGACCATGTCATGGGCAGTGCAGGGGCCCCCCTGTCAGCTCCGTTGAAATGCACAGTGTCTGCTAAGGCAGACAGTGCGCATTCCGAGGGAGCTGGGGAGACCGTCTGTGCAACAGCTTTGGCCTCATCTCCTTGTGGGAGCCGAGGTCAAAGCCACAGCACTGTTTTCGTTGGCCAGCCTGGGAGAAACATCATAATATGGCAGCGGAGAGGCCGTCGGATTAAAATAATAAATATAAAACGTATTTAAAAAATATTATTATTGAACACACTTAGCAGCTAAATAACAATTAATTAAATTACAATAAATACTTGACATAACAAATAATTAACAAAATAATTTACATAATTTCAAGTATATTTGTAATTAACCTAATACAATCTTACTATAAATAAAAAAAAACTATAATTAATATTTTTCAATACATTTCCACCCAAATTCCTTACAACCTCTACTAAAGTTCAAATTAGTAATTAAGCTGTGGAGGGGGGCGTGGCTTGCAGCCGATGCAGCAGCACACCTAGTGTGGCGCTGCGGGGCCACGAACTGGGCCCGACCAGCATATCAACAATAATTAGAACCCAATCGCCACTGAAAATAACCGGATCAGTGATCGGAAGACTAGCGACGTAAAGCAGAACCGCTGCTGACCCTAAGTGTCGGGGAAATCGAGAAAATCTGCCCTGCTCTCCCCGCTGCTGCCGGGGCACAAGATGGAGGCCACGCCCAAGTGACGCCTCGGCTGAGGCGGTGAGGAGCCGAGAGGGGACCAGCCCCCCACTTGAATGGAGGCCCACTACTGACCCCGAGAGGTGCCCCCCTGCGGACGTCGGACCCCCTGTCTGTCGCGGACGGCGGCGGCAGAATACGGTGAGGGCGCGAGCCAGGAGGCTCAAGGGGGCAGGTGGCGAACAGAGGGGGCCCGTTAACGGACCGCATCGGCAGAGGATGACCAAACCTCCAGTGAGAAACCTGAGGGTGGTTTGGATTGCGGACAAAGGGAATGATCCGCCCGGTAAAGCACGTAATAGCAGCGGTGCGGATGGTGCGTACCGAGGAACCAGCGCACTAGCACCCATACCGAATCAATCCACTCGGAGAGGAGCAGTTGGAAAAATCTTAGCACCCCTGGAGGGGGTAATTACACAAGCAGATTACCCTGCGCTGACGGGCCTGCTGATGATGTGAGGGTGCTGTAACTGCCAGCCACCCCTTCCGTATACCTGGACCCTTTGCTTGCTTTTTTTTTTTGCTTCCCCGCCGCCCACGGAGCAACAATAGGCCGGAAAAGATGATGAATCGGGACCAACACTTAAGGTAACTGGGAATCCACATCTTTTGTGGGAGGTGGTGATTACCAGAACTAGCTGTAGGAACTGTCGGACGATCCTTTCACGAAGCGACTCCATCGAAATTGTGTGAGCAAACTTGTTCTGTCTCTGACGTGCTTCCTTGCCCCAACAATGGGAAAACCCAAAAAGCGAGAAGAGCACCATCAAGATGGTACCTCAAACGCCAGACCACTTGGACAATCCCAATCCGCGGGTCCACAAGAGGGGTGGGAGCCACAGGTGATGACTTTAGACACTGTTCTCCTAGCCATTAAGGAATCCCGCAAAGCGCTTGAACGCAAGATAGACAACCTAACAACGGACCTCTCACTGTTGTGAGACGACCATAGGAAATTAGCGGAAAGAGTGCGAAAGAACGAAAAAAATATTACCCTTATGACCACAATGCAAAAAACTACATCTTCAGAGCTTACGGACTGCACATCAAGGGTTAAAACACTGGAAACCAGGGCAGAAGATGCTGAAAACCGGGCCCGCTGGAACAACCTCAGACTAGTTGGCATTCCAGAAGGAGCGGAGTCATCAGCAACCAAAATGGAATCTTTCCTGGAGCAGTGGCTCAGAAGCGAGGTGGCACCTGAGGGCCTCTCGGCGTTCTTTGCAGTGGAGAGAGCCCACAGAATACCCAACAGACCACCCCCTCGCCGGAGCCAGACCGAGAATAGTAGTGACAAAACTGTTACATTATAAAGACAGAGACCACATGCTAACTCAGTCTCGCTTACGTGGTGAGGTCCTATATGAGAACTGGAAAATCATGAAATTTCCTGACTTCACCAGGGGAACACAAGCGCAAAGGGCCTCTTTCAACGAACCTAAGCGGGTCTTGCGCAAGAATGGTATAAAATGCGCAATGCTCTTCCCAGCCAAGCTCAGAGTAGAATATGACAACACAACACACTTCTTTCTATCTCCGCAATCAGTAGAAGACTGGCTAGAATCCCGGCACTTAACCAAACCGGCCATCAGCCCTCGATCCTCCCTTGCACACGAAGGGAAGCACAGTAGATCTAGGAGACGGATCACTGAGATAGCCCCTCCAAGACATCAATCCTTACAGGAGATGAGAGAGCCCATAAACACTGCGGCGACACTGAGCGGGGGGATCCCTCCACTATCTCCAGCCTCTGGTAATGTTTCAGATATGGAGTCGTGGACTCGGGGTCTTCACGAGACACCCTCGTCAGTCTGCCTCCGGTGACACCGAGAACAGCGGATGAGATCATCTGATCTTTTCCTGAATGAACAGACAACTCCGTGAGCACCGACCTGAATTGCGAGATATTATCACATGAATCAGGTGAAGGAATATCCGAAGCAGATCCCAATGAAACCACTCAAACACACTTCATTGGGCAACAGAGGTAACACAGATGGGCCCGGGGAACTGCTCGGTCGGGAAATTTTTCGACAGGGTATCACGTGATATAGGCCCACTCATGACAGGCCCAAAGATAATCGGGGGTGACTTTAATTGCACAGCTAACATAGACCTGGATAGGTCACATCCACCTCTCTCGCAATCCCCGATATGTAAAACAGCCCAACTATTCAAAAAATGGCAACTACACTGGCACCTCAAAGACTGCTGGAGGCGACTCAACCCACACATTAGGGCTTACTCATACTACTCTGCTGTACATGCTCTGCATGTTAGGCTTGACACCATCTTGGTGTCGCCGGAAGTGCACAGTGCGGTGATGACAGCTGAGTATCTTAGCCGCACCATATCGGACCACAACCCACTGACGCTCTCATTAGCTTGGAGTGGGGAGAGACCTTCAATACCAACTTGGCGCTTGAGGGCGGATACCCTAGAAGACGAAACATTTAGACAACATTAATGACTTTTTAAACAAAACGCTGGGACTGCCACCTCTAGATCCATTGAGTGGGAAACGTTCAAAGTAGTCACCAGGGGCCAATGTCTTAGCGAAAGTATGGGAGTCCGGAAAGTACTGGAAAGGGAACTCAAACGATTCGAGGACTCCCTCAGAGAACTCAAGCGTAACCACACTACGCAACCAGATCTGTCCCCTTTACTGCTCGAAACTAGAAATAAGATAGCTGAGGCGAATATTAAGCTGTCCCGATTCGATTATAAACTCTATTTAAGTAGACAACATGCAGAGGGGGATAAATCAGGAGCCCTACTAGCTTGGCTTGCCAGGCCCCACTCGCAGCAAACGGTTATAGTGGAGATTCAAGACACTCCAGATCATAGTGTATATGGGCAGAAGGAGATAAATGCGAGCTTCTTTAACTACTACTCAGCATTATATGCACCCCCTGTTGATATAGTAACTGAGACCCAAGTGAGGGAGTTGGAGGCCCTCGCCCTCCCTAAGTTGAGGATCGAGGACTGTTTGAATCTGGCGACACCTATTTCGGTCGCAGAAGTCAAATCAGCAATTCAAAGCATGGCAAGAGGCAAAGTACCAGGGGCGGACGGACTCCAAATGGAGTTTTATCTCCGATTCCAAGACTTACTAGCTCCACAACTTTGAATTCTATATGCAGAAGCATGGAATAATAATAAGCTACCCCAATCAACCTCCGAAGCCATAATGATTCATTATTGAAACCCGATAAACCCCCCGACGATGTCCGATCGTACCGTCTGTTATCCATGCTAAACCTTGATTATAAAATACTTAGCAGAGTATTAGCGGACAGGCTGTTACCGCATATGACCTCACTGATCCATCAAGATCAGTCGGGTTTTATACCATCACGCAGCACTGCACAAAATATCAGACGCCTCACATCGGTCCTCCACAACAAACCGCCAACTACACCACAGGCAGCGATCATATCGGTGGACATCGAGAAAGCCTTTGATAGCTTGAGATGGGACTATCTGGAGCAGGTTATGCTGCAGATGGGGCTCGGAGAGGGCTTGGTCCGCTGGATGAGATTTCTATACACAAACCCCACTGCACGAGTGTGAACAGGTCGCACTGTGTCTGATCCTTTCCCCATAGGTAGAGGTACCAGGCAGGGCTGCCCATTATCACCACTTCTTTTGGCAGTGGCAGTAGAACCACTGGCCCAAATGGCCACAACCCGAGGATACCACGAGGGTATCTTGATAAATCGCTGGACACATCATATTGCTATCTAAGCGGATGACATGCTGCTTTTCCTTAAGAATCTAGAAGTAGATCTTCCGGGAGCAATGAACATGTTGGAGGCATACGGAGTAGCATCTGGCCTCCGCATTAACTGGAGAAAATCTTCTATTTTCCCGGCAACTAAGGGCACCACAGAACCTATAGACACCAAAGGTCTGCCCTGGTCTCCGAATACGTTTAAATATTTGGGGGTTAATATATACCACACCACAGATGACCTGTTAGATGGGAACATTCATAGCACACTTAGAGGGATCCGAGCAAGCATGCAGTTCTGGAAGACACTCCCCCTGACGGTTTCTGGAAGAGTCGCCCTGCTCAAAAAGATAGTGCTGCCCAGACTGCTCTATTACTTCTCCACTATTCCACTATTAATTCTGAAAGCGGCGTTCAAAAACATAGAATCTATGGTTATGAGTTTCATATGGGGTTCGAGTAGACACAGAATCGCATTACATACTCTCCAGAGACCTACTGCTGAGGGAGGCCTGGTGGTCCCAAACCTGGAGATTTACTACTGGGCAGGACAACTACTGCGGCTAGCAAAAATATTTATTGAGCCCTCAGTGCTTGGGGACTTACGGATCCCATTAAACTGCCCACTTACACAAATCCTGGGTATATTACTGAATCATAAAAAACAGAAGTGACCCCCTTCCTCTGGAATGAAAGTCGACCAGATATTGCTGGGAGCAATACCTAAAACGCACCCGCAGTATGGCACCATATGCACCTGAGGCCCCGATAACCTGCCTGACACACATTACTCGAGATCATATGATAACAGGCATTACTAAATTAATGACATATAACATTAGAAAACTGGGTGATCTGTATGACAACGGGAAGCTACGCACCTACGCGGAACTTCAAGAACAGTTTGCACTTCCATCTGGAATGTTCCTTATCCATAACGCCATAACTAGAGCCATTAATAAGAGATGGCGAGCGGGTGTACTTGAACCATCCACACATGAGAGCTGTAACCTAATCTGCTCAATTAGGGAACGGAAAGGAGTGATTTCTATCGAACAGCACATGCCTACCTCTAAACAAACTTAAAACCAAATTGCAGACAGAGTTGGAAACTACTATAGATGATGAACAATGGACCAGGATAACCTCCCACATTTATACAGTGTCAAGAAACGCAAGATTTAAGTTGATAAATTTGTATATATATCATAGAGCCTACCTAACTCCACAAATGATAACTAAAATTTATGGTGCGACCGACGCTGGCTGCCCTCGATGCACTGAGCCAGCAGCAGATCTACTACACATGATGTGGGTCTGTCCTTCACTTAGAGGCTATTGGGTAGAGATCTTTTGGAAAATGTCCTCCTGCACTGAGAGAACGTTATCCCCCTCCCCAATCATGGCAATATTGGGGGATTTTACTCATCCTTCAGCTCACAAAATATCCAACAGATTCATGGACCTTGCTTTGATTCTAGCCAGAAGAGAGTTAACCTCACATCAGAAGGACTCAGTGGGCTCACAAGTGACTAGATGGCAAAACGCATTGGAGAAATGGGCAGAGGCTGAGGGAACGGCGCTGGTGAAAGAAGCTGTACAAGGACAAAGACTCAGAGACAATGTTACACAATGGAATATGATCCTAGAGAATCGGAGAACTATAGACGCCCCCATATCTGAAGAAGAGAATACTACCTCGGAATCTGAAACTGAACAGTCCTCTACACCCATAACTTAAATGTTGCACGTCTTTGAATCAATGCTTGTCTATGAGAATTGCTAACCTAAGATCTTTTATGAACAAACCTTGTGCCGAATGGGGGGAGGAGGGGTTAAATATAAAGTTGGGGGTTTTCAAAACAATATATTATTATTAAGTGTATGTTATTGCATTATCATAAAATCAATAAAAGATACCTTATAGTAATTAAGCTGTGGAAAATGTATGTAACATATTGATATTCATAAAATTCACTTAAATAGCTAAAATAACATTTCACCAATTAAATAGTTACCATTTAATTATCAACTACATATTTAAGAACATAGAAATTAATGTAAAATAAAAAACAATTACGAATCATTTAAATAACTTCCCACCCTATTCCTTACAAACTTCAACAACCCACTACTAAATACTATACACTTAAATAGTTAAAATAACAATTAGTCAAGTCAACAATTTACATAATTTTTATATTAATACTAATAGCTAAATATAATAAAATAGCTAATATATTAAATGATAAAAAATATATTTAATTAAACTATATCATATGCAATCTAAAAAAGTATTTATACATAGAAATTGATAATCTTAACTTCCCTATTTTATCCCTTGATATATCTGTCATAATACTGCTGTACCATAAACATTTTGAAACAATATTTTAGACATTCAGCATTAAAGCATGCAGTGTAAAAATCATTACTATATCCATATTGGCCAAGGAGGCCATGGTTTCTCAGACTTTTACGAATGTCAGTCCAGAACCCTTTTTAATTCTGTCATTACATCCTGCTCCTCCTCTTCAGTTGCCAAACCAGAGGTGCTTTAGTCAGGTTTCCCTTGAAAGTGGGGCATCTAGGAAGCCCTGTGCTTTAGATTCACATAGCAAACATTAGTGATCTTTCCAATTATAATCTTTAGCCAAAGCTGCAGATCCAAGGACTATTGATCCTTTTCAGATTCTGGATTTTCTAAGAGACAGCTTCCTGCCCAGTGGGCAGAAATTAGGGCATTTAGGACTCTTTTGGATGATTTATCTGTAATCTTACCTTTAGCCAGTCTTCTTAAGAGTTTGAAGCCCAGGAAGACGTTGGTTCCTAACTCCGTTGCTACATGGGCTCCCTCCATAGTATTGAAAGGTCTTCAAAAATGCATTTTGAGTCTTTCAAGTCAGTTACGTTTTCTTGGCTGTCCCTAAAAGTTGCATTATTGATTGCTATTACTTTAGTAGGAAACTAGCCAAACTAAACTCTTTGGTAGTATCATATCCCTACATAAGAGTTTTTGCAGATAAGGTAGTCTTCTGACAAGATTCCAGGTTTGTGCCTAAGGTCAACTCAAAATTTCACATATCACATGAGAAAGACTTTTTGGTCTTCCACCCTAAGGTGCAAGATGTAGATCAATTGACTCTAGATATCCGGAGATGCCTCTTAATTTTCTTGATCGTACAAAGCCATTTGTAACTTCCAGCTCTCTGTTTATTGAATCAAAGTAAAATGGTGTCAAATCTTACACTTAGTAGATGGATTAAGTTGGCTATAGTGGAGTCATGTAGACCAGCACACATGGAGCCTCCGAACAATGTGCAGGAGTGATCAATTAGAGCTATTTTGGCCACGAGTGGATGCCTAGGGAGCATCCTTGGTTGAGACATGTAGGGCGTCCACTTAGTGGTCCCCACAAACCTTTCTGACCTGCCCCTTTCTTCAGAAAAATGTTTTGGTATAGTTGTTTTGACCGAGCAATGAGGTACTTCAAGAGGTTGTAAATAAACATGTTTGCTTTCAGCATCAAAATGGAGTTCGTGAAAATTATTTTTGCCAGGTAATTTCTCAGCACAATCAGGTCTAAGACGAGGAAGATAGGTGATGGATAATGAAACAATTATTTAATAGTAATCTTCATTACCCTGAATGATAGTCCTCCTCCCTGTCCAATTTTCCTCCCCTTCTCTATATTTGAAACTCCTGGTATGAACGTCTTGCTTGGTACAGATAGGTGGAAGGGAAGGAAAAGGGAAGATGATCTGTTCTAATGGTTGTAATAGCAAGAGGATTCGATTTGTTGCTATTTAATATAAGCCTGTAAGGAACACTGATCTACTCAACATAGTCCGGACTGGGAAGGGGGGGACTATGATTCAGGGTAATAAAGATTACTGGTGAGCAGTCTCATTACTGTGATATAAGCTGCTGACCTTTTGAGTAAGATAGATAGCATCTCTCTCTCTCTTTTAAAGAGTTGTAAGGAAGCCTTCTGATATGGTTATTCTTCTTCAAAATTAATGTGACATTGAAATAGATGACACTTGAGACATATTTTGCCACTCTTATGTAGTTAAGTGTGAATTCAATATTTCTTTATTAACAATGTTAGAGATGGAAGTACAGATAATTATATTGGAACATACATTTGACTAGAAATGTTTTAATGGGAGTTAAAGACTATACTAATGTAGGGGGGTTTCCTCAAAAACTGCTTCCGAAAAAGAGGTTCAAGTACAGAATTTTAAACTACATTAGCAGAACGTAACAGCATTTAAACTTAATGTTAAATGATGTCTAGTGGGTTCTTTCCTGCAAGGTTTATTATTTACCATTAAATATATAATTTGAAGGTTAAGGTCCTGATTACACGTTTGGCAATCTCACCAGCATTCCGCTGTGGTCCCAAGTACTCCGTAAATTTGGCTGCCGTATTTAGATGTTACTGCTGGCCTGGCAGTTGTGTTTCTGATGGCAGGAGACTGGCACGGGGGTGGTCAGCAATGCAAAAATTATTTTTCATATGTGTGGATGAAGGTGAGTACATTTTGACTAAATAAGTATAAAAAGTACATATATGCATTACATATGTGAAAAAATACTTTATACGTGTACCTTTCCATTGCTGGAGTCTGGAATATATGTGCCCAGTCCAGTCAGTGAAAAGTGCGAAACTTACTTAGTTGAATTTCGGCCCTGATGAAGTCATTTTCTTCTGAGTCAAGTTGCTGCTCTGAGGGGGACCCTGGACGAAGGAATCTACATTAGAGACGAAGGGAAAAGAAGGAAAAGGGTGAGGCTGCACCCCATTTCCTTTGATTCTGCCATTTCGAAGCAGGAGGTCTCCCCGCCACAGTCGCCTCAACAGAAAGACACTTCATAATCCAGACAGCAGGAACCTTGTCTGTACTGCCCTCTGACAGCTGCTTTTCCCCATGCCCTGTCAAGGTGGTCAGCGAATAGCTAGCAGAGTCTGCAGGACTCCAGTGGTCACCTGTTCAGCAACCCGTCTACATCATAATTCAGAGGGTTGACCGCCAAGTTGGTGACTGGGGAATCCAACGCTGTTTCGAGGGTGGTACCCTTTCTGCCAAACTCATAATCATGCCCTAAATTCCTAGTACATGTAAGTTATTGCTAGAGTTGGCATTCTTGGTGTGGTTTCCCTACCTTTTTGCCTTCAGATCTCCTGTTGTTTCTGACTTCATTTTTGCTGGCTTTAGGATTCTGCACACTTTACCACTGCTGACCAGTGCTAAAATGTTAATTCTCTTTCCCTAAAACATAGTCATATTGGCTTATCCCCAAATGGTTTATTTAATTTACCTACAGGTCCTTAAAAAGTGTACTACGTGTGCCCAGGGCCTGTAAATTAAATGCTATTAGTGTGCCTACAGCACTGATTGTGCTATCCACTTAAGTAACTCTCTAAAAATGTCTCAGGCCTGCCATTGCAGAGCCTGTGTGTGCAGTTTTAAATTGTTGTGCCAACCAGGCAAAGTAAACCTTTTGCCACATCCAAATCTTCCTTTTTAATATGTAAGCCCTAAGGTAGGCCCAAGACATCTCCAAAATCAGGGTGCAGTATATTTAAACGGTTTGACATGTACTTTTAAGTTTTACAAGTCCAGGTAGTGAAAACCTCAATTTTCTCTACTGGAAGCCCTATATCTCTGATAGGATAACTTTGGAGTTGCCTTGTAACCTTTTCTGAGTATAACTTCCAATTGGGAAACAATAGATTTTCCAAGTTTGATGTCTTTGAAATCACAATTTAACATCACAACTTATGGTGAAGTTAGATTTTTAATTGCAGTACTAAAAATGCCACTTTTAGAAAGTTAGCATTTGTTACCTTTAGCCATTTGGTGCCTGCTGCCCATCACTGTTTAAATGTCTTGGGTGGGGTGACAGCTGGGATTTGTGAATTCCTCCTAGACATAGTGGAAGCCTAGGTGTGACCTGATGGCCCTTGATGAACTATCCTGAGCAGGGTGAGAGGGAGAAGGTGGGCACAGCCTCACTTATATCTGAATAGGCTCTGTCCTGTCTACACACAAAGAGCTGAATATCCGTCTAAAGTGATTCTGGAGCCAGGGCACGAAGCGCAGAAACTCTGTGCACTTGAAAGGCATGTATTTGAAGCCTCTCCCACTTCAAAGACACAACTGGGTATAAGTACTGGACCGCTGACATCACCACTGTAGTACACTTGTGGACGTATGGATGCTCTCCCAAGACAAAGGACCGCTGTTCTTCTGAATGACTGTCACTCTGCTGGACTGCTACCCTGCTGGACTCCTGCTTTGCTGTGCTGTCCTGCTGCGTGTTGCTCTCTTGTTGGGAGTGAGACGTACTTGGCCTGCGTCTCTAGAACCCAGAATCCTGCTGGCCTCCTGATCTGAAGTCTCAGGGATATAAAAGACTTACAACCACTCTGAGCCTGCACCTAGACTCTACTATCTGTGATTCTGCCCTGTCAAATGGTGCCACCCCATTCCTGGCCCCTTGGAAGTGGGCCTAAGGTGATTTTTCCGGCAGAACAAACATAACCTCTGCTGCAGGAGGAGAACAAACATATCATCACTGCTGCATGGAGCAGAACTGATGCATCTCTGCTACTGTGTGGGTTGGAACCTATGCAGCAGACTCGCATCACCACTACTTCCCCCATCTTGAGACCAACACATTGCACTAGGAATCGCCACTGCGTGACGCCTTCCCCAGTGCAAGATCTTTACATACCTCATCAACAGCAACCTTGACAGCGGCACTACAGCTCACCATGGCAGCCACAGCGCTCATTGGAACTGATGCATCGCCTCAGCGGTGCAACACATCCCTGATACCGGCCTCCGCATCGCAAACCCCATTGATGGGATCCTTGATGACGATGCAAAAGAACCTTGCACTGCAGCCTCGCCACATCTCGGAACCGATGCATCACCTCAGCTGCACGATGCATTTTTTTTTCTGATCCCCGCAATGTTCTGCAATCAGGATCTAATGGAATTTGGTTTAGTGGGCCTGACTGCGACCTTGTAGCTGGCACACGCTCCAGCATGGTCGGCCTCAACTTTTGAACTTTTGATTTTGGCCCGGTCTGGTGTGACCAGATATCCCCAGTCGGCGCTTCTTTCATCTAAGCACTATTTTACAGTTTATTCTTTAAAAATCAAGTTCTATTGATTGGATTTGTGTTGTTTTGGTCTTGTTTTATTCATTAAATTAAGTTCCATATCTGTGACCCAGTATGGGATGATTTTTGTATGTTGTTTTCACTGTTGTACCATTTGAAGTGTTGCACAAATACTTTACACATTGCCTGCAAGTTAAGCCTGACTGCTTTGTGCCGAGCTACCAGAAGGTGAGCACAGGTAAATTTGGGATTTGCTTGTGCTTTCTCTGACAATATTTGTTGTTACTATTTGACCAGGCCTCACATGCCAGTGTAATATTAACCCAATTTCTCAACAGTTATATTTCAACTGATATGTTTCAGACTATGCATATATATTTAGAGGAAGCAGAAGCTATGTAAACAGCAACAGTATTCATATATATATCAAAAATGTGATACAAGAGACAAAATTAATCTGTCTTTCCAAATCCCTTCATTATCATTCATGAAGTGAATGTATTTTCTATTTCCATTTCCATGGATAAAGATTTGCAAGCTTTCCTTTGCATGCCGCCATTCCTATCACAGACTCAGAAACTGTACTGGTGAATATACACAAACTAGAAAATCACTTAGCTAGCTTATTCATATTCCATTAGCGATCAGCAGCTGAGTGCCTCTACTGTGCAGTTAGATCCCTCCTTCCATGCATTTTCATCACTATGTTGAGATATGCGCATTGAACAGAGTATATATATATATATATATATATATATATATATATATATATATAGGTTACAGTGACGTTACAGTTATGTTCTGAATCTACTCGTACAAAACCATAGGAATTCAGCAGTTATAGTTAGAGTTCTTTCAAGCAACTATAACTTGCTCCCTAAGGTAACTGTAACTCACGCCTTGACATGCACAGTTTTCTTATCAATAATTTTATTGCACCTCAGTGTAACCCTGTTTTTTCTCATGGTCTGTTTCTCGTACCCCCTCAGGCAGCATATCAGGATAGAATGTTGAATTGAAAGGTATGGGGTTCAAATCTTGGTCCAGTGTTTAGAAGCATTTGTGAACTTTATGCAATGGCATAGTAAGTTACTTAATGCTGCCATATAGTTATCAGGATTGAGCAACCTTGTATTACATTGTAGCATTGTACTGTAGTATTTTTACAGTGCTTCGTGAATCTGTCTATGCCCCATGGTGTTTTCTGTGTGCTTGATTAAGAGGATATTCCATAATTAGCACATGGTTGGATGGTGGATTATAATATGGCCTTTGTATGAAGCATTGTGTCAGTGGGGTATGCTCAAAACGTGTCATAGAAGGCATTTCACTGCACTTAGGCATGAAGTAATGCTCAAAGGTGTAAGGTAGGTAGTGTTCAATTAGATATTACATATTATCTTTTCCTTGTATGACGTCTACTTGAGTGGGACATGTATTTGAGGACTACCAGGCCCTTACAGTTTTCCAACACTGGTTGTGGAACATCCTTATTCTCAATTAGAGGGAGTTCAAAGCGTGGCTGTCTTTATAGAAAACAAGTACTGCTAATGTATGGCTTCTGAAGGAATGATGAGGAAAGGGACAATTTGTATTGAAGTATGTGTCGTTTTAAGTAAGTGTAAAGTTGGACTTGAAAGATGATTGGTCCAGTGCCCCAAATGGTCCTTTGCAGAGAGCGGAGGACCTTAGATGACACAATTCTTGCCAACTGGAGGTAGTGTAGAGCTTGAAGTGCCAAAGTGACATGGTTACACTTGGGTCAGTGTTCGTGTTTTCTGGAGTATCTTGGTTAGCATGATTTTGTGATGTTAGTAGAGAAAGGCCTCTGTGTAAACATCCATTGGAGTAATCCTGGTGAAAGTTGACCAGAACATTGGTGGCCTGCACAATATGACTGAAAGATACAGCATGGATATTACATTATGCAGAATGTACATTTGGTCAGAAGATTTAGCTGAGGTAAAAAAAGAGATTTGATTTCACTCCCAGGTTTCCCATGTCCATCAAAGGAGCTGGGCGAGGGACTATGGTATGTTGGGAGTGATGGTTAATTCAGATTGTCCTGGGAGAACCTCAGTTTATGAAAGGTTAAGCTTGAAGTGGTTGCATAGCACCCTATGGTCCATTGCTTGGAGGCATTGGCATAAGGGGCAGAAGTGCAGCTCTGGACAATGGTTGCATGTTTAGATGAACTCTTTGTTGTCAGTATAGCTCTAAAAGGTAAGGATGACTAATTTGCTAAATTCCAGCAGATGATAGAAACATGTATTAAAGATGGGAGATGCAAATTTGCTACCTTACTGATTGCTAGCAACAAATGCAGAAGAGTGAGCTAGAAAAGGTTTTTAGTGAGGTATGAAGATACATACTTTAGGACCATACCTAACTTTCGATTACACCTAGTCACTGAGGTGTAACTGTGCACCATTTCAAATGGAGATGGAGGACCTGTAACAGGGGGAGACTATTTGTATCAATAGTAGTCTTGAGCTCATTCCCAGATGTGATCAAGGCAGATTTTGTGCCTCTACCTGGGTGGAATTCTCATTGATGGCTCAAAAGAAGGCTTTCATATTTGGGAAATGCAGAGAACTGGGCAAATGCTGCTCTGTTCATGGCACTACACATTATTGATCTGTCCCCTAGGTCAAAACCTTGTTTCGTTAGATTGAGTTTGATGTGGGAGGCCTGCAGGTCAAGTGCACAATTTAAAGCCATAAAGGAGTGGTTGGCCATGCATCTGGCAAAGACAGCACCTAGGATGAAGAGGAGGATATTGATGAAAAGTTGCTAGGCTGTTGCTGTTTACCCCTACCTTGAGTACTCAACTGCTGGTGAAAACTGGTATCCTGAATATTGTTTGGCCCTGGTATTATGCTAAGCTATCATGTTTGCAGAAGCCCTTGGGCTGTTTCTGATAATGGGAGATCCAGAACATGTTTTGTGAGTAGGAGGGGTGCACTATTACATTTGGCTAGCTGTCTGGGAGAAAATTGTTAGGGAGGAAATATCTTGCATACAAAAGTGCACAAAATACCTGCCAGCGATTGGCTTAAAAAACAAATGTCTTCAGCTGTGGCACACCAGTTTCAGTTTCATAGTTCCCGCAAGTCATTTTCTGCCTTTCATCCTGTCTTTCATAATTCATAGACAAAAGCCAAAAATGCATACATCTCAGGAATTATGCTGGCGTCGTGATTTTAAAATGGATACAGTGTTGGTAATGCAGTCCCGAAGTATGTAAGGCTCGGTAGTGAGGGATTTGTATGGCTGCACCCGTAATTGAAGCATGGCTGGGGCTGCAGGATTAGCAAAAGCTGTATTTAGAACTATAGGTCTTTGGAACATCGTGCAGGCATCAAAGACCCACCAGATTGCTACTAGGATTAGATCATTGTGGGTAGGAAAAGTAATCACTCAAAGTCGCATTGTATGTGTCCTGTGCTTTCCACATTCAACACATTTTACTAGAAAAGGTGTCACACAGCCCCACCGTAAGAGGGAAAGCACCAATGGCAATAGCGCACTGATGATTTTTTTAGAGGATGTCAAGTATCTACATCCAGCCCTGGAAATAACTTTAGGAAACCTGAACTCAGTTATACTGTCCCCCTTGGCTGGTCACCTGAGTCCTTGGGTTCACTTGTCAATGAGCTGTAAGTGGTAGATATGTAGCTCTGACAGCTTTGAACAGAAACATGCTGGTACAATTCCGAAAATATGACTTACAGCTGCTTGATTAAAGAAATTCACACATGCTTCCTTTATGTTATATTTTAACAGAACAGCCATATAGACCCTTTAGAGCGGCATTTATTGAGGCCTCTCATGTCTGATGAGGTTTGTTTGAAAGTGCTCCTTTGGCATGCCGTTCGTGTGGGTCATGCAAATTCCGAACACATACTAAACATGGAGCCTGATTTAGATCTCGGCGGAGGTAATACTCCGTCACAAACATGATGGATATTGAGTCCACCGTATTACGATTCCCATAGGATATTATGGGATCGTAATACGGTGGATGGGATATCCATCACATTGGTAGCGGAGTACTCCCTCTGCTGAGATCTAAATCAGGCCCAATGTGTCCAAAAGCACAAGTCTCTCCGCAAAGTTCAGACCCAAAATGCCTTCAGACATGTGCATATAATGTTTCCATTAAGCCAATGTAAAGCATATCTTCAATGCTATGCACATCCCAGAATGTATTTCAAATGCAGCGAATCCGCCTATATGGTTCCTGCAAAATAACGTAGGTACCTTTTCCTTCCTTAATGGTATTGGAACGAGAATGGGAATACAAAGCCCAATAACCTCACATAACTTAGCCCTGCTGCTTTTCTGGTGCATAAAAAAAACACAAGGGGCATATTTATACTCTGTTTGCATCGAATGTGCGTCAAAAATTTTGACGCACAATCGGCGCAAACCCTGCCCCATATTTATACTTTGACGTCCGACCCCGCGAGCATCAAAATTCCACCATGTGCATCATTTTTTGGAAGAGGGAACCAGCCATGCGTTAATTATATTCAAGGTAGGCGTTCACTTCCCAAAAATTACTTTAAGGCCTGTGCCCCTTATTTATACTCTGACGTCATTTTGATGCACAGGAGGGGGCAGGCCTTAAAAAACGGCGCACAGCCTGATGGGCGCCGTTTTTTAACGCCTGGGTCAGGGCAGGCGTTAAGGGACCTGTGGGCTCAGAAGGAGCCCAGAGGTGCCCTCCCCTGCCCCCAGGGACACCCCCTGCCACCCTTGCCCACCCCAGGAGGACACCCAAGGATGGAGGGACCCATCCCAGGGAAGGAAAGGTAAGTTCAAGTAAGTATTTTTTTCCGATTTTTTTTGTGGCATAGGGGGGCCTGATTTGGGCCCCCCTACATGCCACTATGCCCAATGACCATGCCCAGGGGACAGAGGTCCCCTGGGCATGGCCATTGGGCAAGGGGGCATGACTCCTGTCTTTGCTAAGACAGGAGTCATGTCAATGGAGGTTGGGCGTAAAAAAAAATGGCTCAAATCCGGTTTGAGGCCTGAATTTTGCCTCAGACCTGACTTGCCCCATTTTTTGACGCACAACCCCCATTTTCCCATACACTGGCGCTGCCTGGTGTGAGTAATTTTTTTTTACGCACACCAGTCCGCAGCGCCGGCTAACGTCATTCCATGAATAAGGCGCCCGCATGGCGCATTGGAATGGCGTTGGCCGGCGGTAAAATTTTTGACGCACAAATGACGTAAAAATATGGTCCTAAAAGTTTTACTGCCCTCCTCATGGGAATCATGAAGAGGTAAATGTGTTGTGATTTGTTCACACTGGTCCATACAGTCTGCGGCTTGACCTCTATCCTCTGCTGGGGATCACCGTCAGAGGGGTCCTCCTCCTTTTCATCACTTTTTTTTACTGAACGTGTCTCATCAAAAGCTGCAAGGCTTTTCATTATTGAAATTTATTTTTGAACAAGCGTGAGAGCAAACCTGTGCCATTGGTTGTCTCGTAAAGAGCATGGTTTCAGCCAAGGGAAGGTTATTAAACCAATGTCATTTCTAAACAAAGAATAAGTTGTCGTATCAGTTGTCTAAACCATATCACTCGAACTGAGAAAAGGTTGACTGTTTTCCTGCAAAATTCTAAATCCAACTCGCCAGTGTGAAGGACTGACTGGCAAGTGAGTTGGAAGAGAAAGAATACAGGCTTAATATTTCTTTACTGAACTCTGCTATACTTAGAAACATTTGTTATTTATGGTGTCTTTTAAAAAATGTTTTATTTTTGTTGTTTGTTTGTTTTTAACAATTGTATACAATTAAAATTGTATCTCAGTAACATAGTGGCTGTCCATATCTGTATACTCCATTTTTTTGCCACCCCCCCAACAAGGGAACGCCCACCTTGCATACATTATGCCTGGTGCAGGTATATTGTGGCACAAGGGTTAAAAAGTGGCACAATACGCCACTTCGTAAATATGGTGCAGCATTTTTGGCCATCTAATGCCACATTAGTGTCAGAAACAATTATGCTAATGTGTCGTTAGGATGGCGCTAGGCCCTCTTAACTCTGGGCCTTAGACTTTTGGGCCATTTGCAAGTGTGCGGACCCCATTAAGAGATGCTTCTGTGGAGGTGGATACGCTTTCGTCATAGCTGCAAGCCAAGGCATTCTCCTTTAAGCCTCAAAGTGAGAAGGCTATTCAGAAACAAACTCCTAAAGCAAGGGTTTGTTTAGGAATAGCAAACTAAGAATGCATTTGATGAGCATGGAGTTTTGTCCTCTCATTTGCGAGGGACATTCAGAGGCATGTCTTTGTGAGGGATTGGCCCCAGAGCACATTTGCCTATTTTCCTGCCCAGGTCAAGGTAGACCTGGGCAGGAAAGATCAATGTCAGATTACCACCCTAAATAGGGAAGCTATCCACCAATGTGCCTCTGTGGAGGCCGCTTCACTAACTCAGAGGTTTCTGATAGTGATGACAGCTGAGACTTCTGCCTAAAAAATATGGCTGTTCTACCTCTAATTGAGGTGGGCGCCCAGGCGTTGTGCCAAACACCGGGGATCAGAGATGTTTTAGAGTGTGGGAAAAGTGGGTTCTGTCCCAGGGCCCCAACCTTTTATGGGACTCACAGAGAGATCTGCTTTGCAGAGAGACTTGCCCTCATGATCTTAGATAATTCTTAAACACATTGTTTTAAATACCATTTTTCTTTAACTTGTTTTTAATTTGGGTGATGTGTGAGAGCCTATTACATACATTTTGCAGAGAAATGTTGCATTGGTTTCATTCACCATCCATCAAAAAAAGTTTCTTTTAGATCAAAACAGAACCTCACATGTGAGAAATGGGAGCGTGTCAGAGAGAATATTTGTAGTAATATTAGTGAGTTGCTACTTTGTTACAATATTGAAGACACACTATCCCTGAATGTTAGATGTAAACACATTTAAAATCTGTACCAGTGTGCCTGTGCACTGTCAATGACCTGGCAAAAGAGAGCATGAAAGAGCTGAAATTGGATCATAAATTCAAATTGTTCCGAACAGGCCCCCCCAAAAAAAATATGTTTGGTCCAGGGACCCCCAAATTCTTAAGATTTCCCTGCTAGTGATTCTTGTTGCTTTTTGCCTTTGAAGCATATAATTTGTGGATCCTGTGTGTGAATATTAATCCTTTGAGGTGACTCATTAAGTTAAGAATGGTGAGAAGACAGGAAAGTCATTATGTGGAACTAAGTCTGTAACTGTATTAGTAATGTGTCACTTTCACAGCAGTCACTCAATTACAAATTCATTCATGAGATGTAGACAAGAATGATGAAGAATTAATTAAATCAGTTATTTATTGAGTAAATAGAGACAACCAAATAGAGCAAGCAACAAAACAGAGCTCTCAGCTCAAATGGCACAGAGCTTGAAACACTCCCACTGCGTGTTCAAAGTAGCAGAATAATTCCACGAGGAAGCATGCAGAGAGCATATTACACTTCTTCCCTGCTAGAATATGTTCACCATAAATAAATTTTAACTAAAAGCAAAAACAAAATAACAAATAACTATACAATCTCATTGTAAAGGAGAATTGATGTGTAATGTAGGAGTACAGAAGAGACAACAAATGAAGATCATGACTGATAGGAACAATCCCTAGGCTGTAGTTCAAACTGGATAAAAATATAATAATTGAAATGAACACTCCTAGCAGAAGAAGATTGTGTAACTTTTGGTTACTATAGATCAGAAAAGTATAAGTAATAAGAGTTGTATAACATTAAATCAATATGCAATACAAAACTATTATCCACAGGAGACACTGGTAAAAATTGGAAAAGGTTGTAAAAGAGCGAATACCAATCCACATATGATTAAAAATCATGCACAATATAGGAAGGATACATGTAACTGAATATAATACACAAATAGTGACTTCAAACATTTCATTTAAGATGCCTGCAATTTTAGATGGGGCAGGCTACTCTGCTCCAAGTTCATTGGGACAAGATTGTCGCCTGCATAGTATGCAGGTGTGTTCCCATTAGCTAAGCCCCTGACTGTGTGTGTGACTTTGGTATCCTGAATTGTGGTTTGGCCCTGGCGTCACACTAATCTAACATGTACATAGTAACCTAGGCCTGTCCCTGCCAATGAGAGGTCAAGGACGGATACTTTGACCTGGAAGGATGCACCAAGTGTGCCCTAATAGTGAACAGAGAAGAACTGTCCCTGTCTTGGGTGTAGGATAGAAAAGCGATAGTGGCAGCAAGCTTTGTTTTGTGAATTCATTGTATGACTGGACCTTTTTGTCTTTGAGAGTGTTGTTTACTGACCCCTCTTGTTTAAGTTCTGCTGTGTTGTGCACTCCAGAACCTTATGCTGACATTCCGTATATATAGTATGCCTGTATTGCATATGTGGTAGTAATGCTCTAGAAGAGTGTGAGCCTGAGTATCGAAGCCTGTGGAATCCATTTAGGATAGTCTCTGGTTTAGCATGGCACAAGGTGGAGGGTGAAGACAGCTTCCTCAGATAGTGGAAATGTGTTGCCTAAATTCCTGTAGCTGGATGGTGAAGATCCTGGCACCGACGTGTGGGGGATAAAGACAGGGCTACCTTAAGGGATTCCATGCATACTTGGCTAGCATCTGCTGGTCAGTTCTTTCTGAACACTGTTATTCAATAGATGGTAGAAGTAGGATGGGACTGCAGTTTCTTCTGTTCAAGGTGAGGAATTTTCTAAGCCAGACTGTCCTATTGTCTCTTCCGGCTTTTGAAAAGTTGATGACAACAACATGCAGATAACTCACACTACATTATGTCTTTGAAGTGGGTGTCCCAGGTTTAGACAGCCGAATGTGAAAAGCACCACTTTACACAAGAGGCTGTGTTTGGAAACCAGAATCAGAAGGGCACTTCAAAGGAGAACCAACTCAAACTGTTTCAGCGGTTTCAGGTAATAGATCCGCATGCCCAGTTTAAGAAATGGAGTGCACATAGAAATGGGATCCAACCCAACCCATTTTACTACAGTCCCAAGATCATCTTGACCAATAAAGGGAGTACTCTATAGAGTAATCAAAGAGCTGCTGTGCACCAAGGGCTAGTATATCCCCAACAGTCAGTCTTCCAGAGGTGAGGGGACATTCTCTGAAGTCTGTCTGGTGTCTATAAAGAAAGAAAGAGGAAATAAATAAATGTTAGAAAAGTACACTCATCAATTAAAATTAACTTCAAATATTACAAATCTTGAAAGTCTGTGTTTATACAATACTACTGTTTTTCTCATATTTTTATACCCATTATTGTATGCCTTGAACATATATTCCCTTACTATGTATTTACATATCTATTTATTTTTTACTCTAGTCCTACTGTACTAGAAAAAAAAGCAAACCTATAAATAAGTAACTTAAATTAAAAAAATTATAATAATGAATAAATACATTAAAGAAAAATAAAATGATAAAAAGTATACATATATACATATAAATAAAAATAATATAACTGTACTCTCTTGTAAGCTTTACTTTGTCTACCTCTCACCATATGTCATGTCTCTATCAATCTATCCTCCATCCCCACTCTGACTCATCCCAAACCCATTCTACTACTTTCATCTCCAAAATAACCTTGACTAAGCTCTTCCCTCTTCTTCCACATCTAGCTCACCCAAACCTCAGTTTACTACCATGATCTCCCAAACAACCCTACTAAATTCTCCCCCATTTATCTCACATGTGACTCATCCAAAACCCCTCCTGCTACTATGATCTCTCTAACCATTTCCACAGACTCTTCCCTCCTCCATCCCTCCTTTACTTATCCCAAGCTTCATCCTATTACTATAAACTCCCAATTAACACTTCTGGATTTAAATTAACTTATAATAATACTAAAACTGTACTAATATTTTTCTATACTAATCCACCACTAATTCCTCTTGGGTTCCGGAGTAGTGTGCTACTCGCTGAAAAGTGATTCAACGCCTCATCTGGGGTAGTAAGCTCTATATAAATACTATTATAATACAATACAATATAACCCTGCTTGCAACATAAGATCAGTGTGCCTGACCCAGCAGGAGAAGAAACTGTCAAGTAGGAGACGCCCAGGTGTACTCAGTGAATTGAACACCCAGAGAAATCAAATGGCATCAGAGAGCAAAGCTATGAGTGACTTGTATCGTTAGTGATATCCCTGGTCTTTCTGTGCAACTCTTACCTCAGAACTGACTGCCCCAAAGACAACAATAAATCAAGTGTGGCAATCAGCCACTGTGGGCAATCAACTTCTATTGCTACCACTCAATCCAGAACATCAAGAAGGCATCCCACTACTGTGAGCTCCATGGCGTTGGGGGCTACAACTGCACCTCCTCACTGTAAGCCTGATCAGCTTGGGAGGCTGAAACTGAACTTCAATGCTATAAGCCTGTTCAACCTGAAAGACTGCAAATGCTGGTGAATCCGTGTAGTGGCCCCAAACCAGCTATGATGCCTTCAACCAACAAGGTCAGTATCAAATAGAGGTTACCATGGAGATAGAAGGCATGTACTTGCCACCTCACCATCTGATCTGAGAGAACACGCAAGCATGCATTATACATCTTCACTGCAACTGAAGCAAAATGACTGAGATGAGCTCAAAATAAGTCAAGTGTGGAATTTGATACTTTCAGCCCAAAGTAAACCACGTATGCGAACAAGTTGCACTCAAGCCTTAAAGAGGTAACAGTAATAATCTACATCTTTACCTTAATTCATGCGTCCACTATCAGATATAGGGACTGCATTTCTGAAGGTCACCTGAGTGGGGGAGACTGTAGTGCCTTCAGTAGAATTCAATCTGAGATGCAACCCTCCATCAGTTTAGCATGCTTTGACTTGAAAAATATTTAGTTCTGTTGTGTAGTTAAAGTTCTTACTTTTTCTGTAAGACACATGGAAAATAGCATGCTAGATAGTCACAGGTGCAAATGTCACTCTGGAGTAGGGTGCAGACAGGCAAAATGTTTGTGGACCCGCGTTTCCATAATGTTTTGGTACTCTGTCACTGACAGTATTGGCTCAAAGATCAGCTCCATTGACAGAGGTATACAATCTTTTGTCTGGGGCAACATGAAATCTCACCTAAAAATCTCTATGCTTGTGTCGGGTAGATGCTTGGACAGGTTGGGGGTCATGGAAATGGAGTCTTATTATCAGGCTTTACCTCCATCTAAGATCACTTACCCGCTACCTCGTGCAAAGGACATTCTACTTTTGGTACCACTAAAGAAGTTGGTAGCTAACAGCCGAACAAACCTCTTTTTGCTGTATATCAATACCACTTCCTTTTTTCTGCTCAGTAACCCTATCACCTGAGGGATGCTCTGGGTATGGCAAGCAGCTACGTAAAAAAAAATAAAGATGGACTCTCATCTTCTCAGATGTACTGCTTTCTGGTGCATTTCAGTTACCTGGATTGAAGGCAGTGTCATTCACTAAAGAACCTGGGCCAGAGTGGGTAATTAAATGCTAGACCAAGTGACTTCAGATGGGGAGATCAGACCATTCTAGTTTCTACAGAATGGACACTGCATGAATAAGACCTAACACTGGAGTCATGTACAACTGGAGCATTGTCTAAAGGGAAAATATGACAACTCCATAAATGCATCTACCATAACCCATGTAGCATTTTGAGAGGTGATTCTTTTTCTAGACTGGTTAAGAAGGCCCTTTGCCTAAGTTATGTTACGTTAAACGTATTTATAGAGCGCATATACACCCTAAGGTTTCATGGCGTTATATAGCTAGAGGACACATCACAACAGTCTGCTGCCTAAAAAGAGAAATATACTAATTGCATGCCTGTCAGAAAAGCCGGGTCTTAAGTGCATGTTTAAACTTTATATAGTCTGGGGCCATTCATTAAGAGGAAAGGCATGCCAGTTTTGGGGACCAAGGAAAAAGAAGCCGGAATCAACCAGTCTTTTCTTTTTAAACATGGGGATTGTTAGAAATTTCTGAAAGAATGATCATAGGGCCATATGTATGAACACAGTTTCCCATAGACACAGAATGGCAAAAACCCTTTGATACATCTGGCCCATAGTGTCCTGTTTGGGGTGCATTTCGTGAGTCAAATTTATAAAGGTGGGCTGATTACCACAAGGGCTTTAAAAATAATGCACCCTATTTTAAAATCAATCCTTTGCTCGTTGAGGAGGCAATGGATATCTCTCAGAAGGAGATAATATGACAGCTTTTAGGCAGTTTATATATCAGGTGAGCTGCTTAATTCTGGACAAATTGAAGCCTAGAGAGAAGAGTCTTGGTGAGTCCGATGTAACGAGAGTTGGGATAATCAGGACAAGATATGACCAAGACTATGACAACCTGGATCAAGTTTTCAAAAGTTGGGAATTTAGAGATTTGTTTGGATCCTGTGAAGTGATAAGAAGAGGTATGAAAGGACTGCATCTAACTGGGGTTTTAGGGATACCTCATTATCTCTGATTGCTCCAAGGCTTTTGACTGATTTCTGTGGGAGTGGGGGATCCCCTATATTTTATCTGCAATAAGTTTGAGATGATTGCCATCATCCGATTGCGGATAAAGGGCATAGAGTTTTGGAAATGTTCCTAAGACAGTGGGGAGTTATCTAACCTAAAACATAACTGAAGACTATCTGCATAATTGTAGATAATACAATTCATGTGTTTGAGGGAGTGGGTGACGGGGGATGGATATATTTAAAAGCTGCAGTTAGAGGGAAAAACCTTGATGTACTCCACACTTCAAATGAGTGTTTGCTACCTCTAAAGTGGTAAACCATACTGACGGGGACTGTTCCTTAAGTAACAATTTAATGCAGTCTAATAACAAGCCGTGTCACCCTGCAGCCTCAGAGAGATCCACCGATATGTTAAGGTCAACCATGTTAAATGCCACTGGTAGGTCCAAGAGGACTAATGTCAATGTCAAATCACTGTTGCACTCTTGATGTTTGTCATCAACCCTTGAAAGTATTACTGATTCGGTGGAGTGTGCTGGGCACAAAATGGTTTTGCACTACTCTAAGAACTTAGGGGCAAATTTACAAACCCTCAGCGCCACTGGAGCATCACTTTTTGTGACACTCCGGTGGTGCTGTGTATAGGAAAGTACCATCTTGCCTGGCACGTTACCCCCATTTTTTACTTGTGTGTCAGTTTATTTTTGCCTGTCTCACTGGGATCCTGCTAGCCAGGATCATAGTGCTCATAGGTGTGGCCTGAATATGCTCCCTGTGTGGTGCCTAACTGTGTCACTGAGGCTCTGCTAATCAGAACCTCAGTGCTTATGCTCTCTCGGCCTTTAAAATTGTCACTGCAGGCTAGTGACCATTTTTTACCAATTCTGATTGGCACACTGGAACACCCTTTTAATTCCCTAGTACATGGTACCTAAGTACCCAGGGTATTGGGGTTCCAGAAGATCCCTATGGGCTGAAGCATTTCTTTTGCCACCCATAGGGAGCTCAGACAATTCTTACACAGGACTGCCACTGCAGCCTGAGTGAAATAACGTCCATGTTATTTCACAGCCATTTTACACTGCACTTAAGTAACTTATAAGTCACCTATATGTCTAACCCTCACTTTGTGAAGATTAGGTGCAAAGTTACTAAGTGTGAGGGCACCCTGGCACTAGCCAAGGTGCCCTCACATAGTTCAGGGCAATTTCCCCGGACTTTGTGAGTGCGGGGACACCATTACACGTGTGCACTACATGTAGGTCAATTCCTATATGTAGCTTCACAATGGTAACTCAGAATATGGCCATGTGACATGTCTAAGATCATGGAATTGTCCCCCCATGCCAAACCTGGCATTGGGGTGCCAAACCCATGCATCTGCATCCCCAGGGCTCCAGCATGGACCCCGGGTACTGCCAAACCAGCCCTCTGGGGTTTTCATTGCAGCTACCGCTGCTGCCAACCCACAGACAGGCTTCTGCCCTCCTGGTGTCTGGGCAGCCCAGTCCCTGGAACGCAGAACAAAGGATTTCCTCTGAGAGAGGATGTTATACCCTCTCCCTTTGGAAATAGGTGTAGCCTCCCCCAGCCTCTGGAAATGCTTTGAAGGGCACAGATGGTGCCCTTCTTGCATAAGCCAGTCTACACCAGTTCAGGGATCCCCCAGCCCCTGCTCTGGCATGAAAACGGACAAAGGAAAGGGGAGTGACCACTCCCCTGTCCATCACCACCTCAGGGGTGGTGCCCAGAGCTCCTCCAGTGTGTCCCAGACCTCTGCCATCTTGAATGCAGAGGTGTGAGGGCACAATGGAGGCTTCTGAGTGGCCAGTGGCAGCAGATGACGTCAGAGACCCCTCCTGATAGATGCTTACCTGACTAGGTGGCCAATCCTCCTCTGAGGGATATTTAGGGTCTCTCCTGTGGGCTTCTCTGCAGATAACGAATGCAAGAGCCCACCAGAGTTCCTCTGCATCTCCCTATCTGTCAAGGATCGACTGCTGACTGCTCCAGGACACCTGCAAAACTGCAACAAAGTAGCAAGAAGACCACCAGTGACATTGTAGCGCCTAATCCTGCCAGCTTTCTCAACTGTTCCCTGATGGTGCATACTCTGGGGGTTGTCTGCCTTCACCCTGCACTGGAAGCCAAGAAGAAATCTCTTGTGGGTCGGCGGAATCTTCCCCCTGCTAACGCAGGCACCAAACTTCTGCTCCACCGGTCCTCTGGGTCCCCTCTCATCGTGACGAGCGTGGTCCCTTGAATGCAGCAGCTGAATCCAAGTGATCCCGACAGTCCAGTAGTCCATCTGTCCAAATTTGGTGGAGGTAAGTCCTTGCCTCCCCACACCAGACAGTAATCCTGTGTACTGCATGAACTGCAGTTGCTAGGGCTTCTGTGCACTTTTGAAAGGAATCCTTCGTGCACAGCCCAGGTCCCCAGCACCCCGTCCTGCATTGCTCAAGTCACTGAGTTGACCACCTGCTTCGTGGGACCCTCCTTTGTAGAGTTGAGATGACCACTGTGCTCAGTTTTCTTGAACCCGTGTTCAAGTACTTCTGTGTGTGCTGCTTTCTTCCTCATGGGCTCTCTGTGTTGCTGAGCGTCCCCTCTGTCTCCTCTTCCAAGGGGCGACCCCCTGGTCCTTCCTGGGACCGGGCAGCACCCATTTTCTTCAACTGTGACCTTCGCAGCTAGCAAGGCTTGTTTGCGGTCTTTCTGCATGGATCAAAACACATATAGAGAGTCAGGGAGAGACCAAACTGAAGGAATCAACCCATACTTTCTCACTATAACTAGAACCAAAAACACAAAGAGTATGAGTTCACTTATATCGAGGAACTGCTGACAGGGGGAATTTCCCTGGGGCTCCTTAAGCTCACTTTATGAGTTAGTTGTGTTGGTGCTGTGGAGGCCTGGTTAATGATGGTGGGGGTGTTTCCTTTACGGACTAGGTGGTCTCACACACTATATAGTGTAATGCTTCATCATATGACCACCTAGCCCCACCCAGGTAGGACAGTGCCACCTGGGCGGACTCAACCTCACCATTAAAAGTGGAGTGTGGGGGGTGTTGTGTGCGTGCCTGAGAGTGTGGTGTCTGCATGTGTGTGCATGTGTGAATGCAAATGTGTGTGTTGTGGTGTATGTGTGTGAGTGAATGCGTGTATGAATGTTGAAGTGAGTGCGTGTCTGCATGTCAGTGTGTATGCATGTGAGGATGCGTGTTTGGATGTTTGTGAGTTTGCGTGTCTGAATGCGTGTGAGTATGTGTAAGTGAATGCGTGGATGGATGCGTGGGATTGAATAAGTGAATGGATGAGTATGAGTGGATGCTTGTCTGGAAGTGTAGGTGTGTGGGTGTATGTGTGGTGTGTGTGGGTGTCTGTGTGCATGTATGCAGGGAGGGGGTTGTGGGTGCTGTGACTGTAGGGGGGTAGGGATGCTGTGATTGTAGAGTGGGTGGGGTCAGATGCTTGCCCGGGGGAGCCATCTACTGGTGACAGGGAAGGAATTCACCAGTAGCCCTCCTGCCATGGTTTTCGTGGCGGAGCTACTGCCACGGAAACCATGGCAGTGGGCTGGCTCCTAATACCACCAGCGGTCCTCTGTGGACCACTGGGTTGGAGATGAACATCTACGGTCTGGCATTTCATACTGCCATGGCAGTATGGGTAGAAATGTGGTGGGTTGGCAGCACCCAACCCGCCACACTCGTTATGTGGTCCTCACCACCAGCCTGTTGGTGGTGGGACTGTCATATTTACCCTGGTGGTCAAAAGACTGACAGGATCATAGTGAGCACCTATGTCTGTCCCCTCACAATACAGTCTCCAACCACCTAGAGTGTGGCTGGGGTAGGGCAGGGAAGGGGCAGGGTCTTGTACACTACAAAGACTTTCCTTTAAAGTTTGCCCACTTCAAAGGCAGAAATGTGTATAAGTAGTGGACCCTAAACCCCAGACTTTTAGAACACTTCTGGATCAAGAGGAACCTCTGTCAAGGAGAAGAGCTGAAGAGCTGTGAGCAGGAGTACTGCCCCTTTGCTGTGCGTGCTTTGCTGGGTTGGCCTGCAGTTGTTGCTTCTGCCTTAGAGAGGACTAAGACTGGACTTTGCTGTGTATCCTGCTTGTGAAGATTCTCCAAGAGCTTCGACTGAGCTTGCCTCCTGTTAGGCAGTCTCAGGGACATCAAAGACTTCACCTACCAGCACCTGGGCTCTCTTGTTGAGACCCCTGACTTGCCAAGTGGTGCCACATTCAGTCCCTGGGCCCATGGAGGGAGAAGTTGGCAAAACCAGTGTGAAAATCCATGCACTGGAGCCGAGGTGCAGAAATATTGAGGCAGCGCCTGCACCAAGGTTGAAAAATTGACACCACTGGTAAAATTGATGCATCACCAGCTCAGTGCAGATTCATTGCTGCTGTGTGTTTGGATTTTTCATGCAGCATGCCTTGGAGTCACACTCTTTAACATCACCACACGGACCTGAGGCTGTTTGTTCCCTTCTAGGAAAGTATTGACGCATCGCTTACCCAGCAGAGAAAAAGTTGGCTCACAGCCACACTTGCAAGTATGGAACCGAGGTATTGTATGCTTTTCTGGTGCACGCTTGCCCGTGCAAATTTATTTTTGACGCATACCAGGTACGCTATGCTAAAACAGCACATTCATTGATTCTTATGTATTAAGGCTCTTTTTACTTTAAACATCAATATCTTTACTTGTGTATGTTGAACTTTTGGCATTTTGGTCTTGTTTGATTCAGATAAATATTGGCTATTTTTCTAAACTGGTCGGGAGTCCTTTTGTGATGTTTGTGCAAATACTTTACACATTTCCACTGAGATAGGACTGACTGCTTGTACCAAGCTGCCAAGGGGGTCAGCAGGGGTTATTTGAGCTGTGTATCTCCCTTATCCCCACTAGAGTGAGAGTTCCTACTTGGACAGGGTTTAAACTGAATGCCAACTTGAGACCCCCTTTGTAACAAATCTCATGATCTAATAATCTATGTAGAGGCTCGCCTTGCTGGAGGTGTAACTTGCCTGATGGTGACTTGAGACATGTTCTGTTGTCATGCCCAAAACCAACGCTATACTAGAAAGTTATATGGTAACCAATACGGAGATGGCTAACAAGCAAACTTGACACATATAATGGTATTAGTTTGCTGAAGAACCCAGTTGCATGAGACATGCCTAACTGAAATGTACAAAGCAATGTCTTATAAACAAACAGTTTATAGACTATGAGCCGCATATAGAGATTAGAGGGAGCCTACCGCCTGTTAAGAGGTTATAACTTCTCCTCCCCTACCAGACTACTCCCTGCCACCACTATGGCTCCTCTTAATGCATTGAATGTTTGCTGAATGGCTGCCAGTTTTCACACTGCTGCTCAGCAAGCCTTTTGGCTTTACAAAAAACAAACTCCCAAGAGTAAAAGTTTGTTCCTGTATGAGAGTGTGTTTCTGTCAAACAAAAGACAAATGACCCTGGCACTCTAGGAGATTTGTCCCAGGGTGTGGGGATCAATTTTCTTTCTCTTCAACACCACCAGACTTTGATTTTCAGTCCCAAAGAGGGAAAAAAGTTCATCAAGCAATCCGCTCTAAATAGTGCAGTCAGTGTAAGGTTTCTACCAGTGGAGTAAGCAGGGGCACCACAGGCAGAAAGATGATAGTCAACCGAACTCTAATTTGAGCACCCGGGCCATAGATTTGGTGCCCTGTGTACTGTGCTATGTTTGTCAAATCTAGCCCTATGCGACCAAATGCTCACCTTCCTTTTCCCAGGGTCAGACTTTTTAGAGCCTGTTGAAGAGACTAACTGGGTTTGTTGCTCAGGAGACTAATGCATCCACTCACAAATTCTGTGTTTAACCTTATAGTCACAGGTTCAAGTCAATGTGGGCCTGCTCACAATTTCATCTTTTGAGATTGATAAAATAAGTACCAATGTCATCTGTTATTTCAGAGACCCAAGGGTGAGCGTGTGGTTTACAAATACAATAACTAGTGCAGTTGACCTAGTTTGTTTGCTGTTCCCTCCCTGCTGAGCGGGGGCTGAAGACACATGCATGGATGTTAAAACACAATTTATGTCAACATCCTGTTTCTTTTTAGAGATAAATTTATGACCAAGTACGATTTTGACAAAGGTTTGTTTGTACATATCTATATGGCATGATTATTGTTTATGCTCACCTTGAACTTTTTCCTTCTCTGAAAAACCTAATAAAGAATAGTTTTAAAAATGCATTGAACTTTAGAGAGTGAGTCAAGTAGCTCGTATAAGAACCAGAGATTTATTACTTTGAAGGTATTTTCTGGAGTCCCACTGCTTTGAAAGATGCTGCTTCCTTTGTACAAATACCATTTCAGTCATCATTGGCTATGTTCTCTTTCCCACCTATCCTTAAAAGAGCCTAATGGACATTTCTACGTTCTAAATAACGAAAAAAACAAGTTTATAACGGTAAACTCTATCCTGCTCCCATTTTGCACACTTGGTGTTTTTTCCTCTTTTTTCCCCCCTTTGCTGCAATGTGAAACCTATTCGGAACAAGTATTTTTCAGCATGGGTCTGGAGCATGTGGATTTATATTTTTTAACCACTGCGTGGTTTTATGGGAGTGTTTGAAAATTATTGCTTTTCTGTCATTTTTCCTCAAGGAGAGCTTACAAATCTTGTATTTTTGAGTTTGTTCTATTTTTATATTTTACAGCCTTGAAGAAGTCACTAAAGGTGATGAAACACGTGCTGGCTGTGGATGTTGCTATATCAGAATATGTATTGGAATGATTATCGGAATTAAAGTTCTTAACTATTTAAGTTGTTCATGGACTTATTTCGAGTGACTTCCTAATGGACTTCCTTTTGAATGCTGCGGTACAATTGTATCTATACTTTACAGTGTGACCTATCTGTTGCACTAATTTGCCTGTGGGTAGTTGGGCACTGTTACCATTCAGCACCCATATTATGCTAACAATGTATATTGCTCTTCATGACTTGTCTTTGCTATCTACGTTTGGTTGCTTGTAGGATGTGCGCCCATGAACGCCACTAGTACCAGTTTAAGTTTCTCTTATCTTTTAAATATATTCTTGGTACATTTGCAATAAAAGGGCTTCTTTCAATTAATACACAAGGTGACTGTAGGGTGTAAGAGAAAAAGGGAGGTACTGAGATGGCCAAGTTAGGTGGATCAAGTTGCTAAGCCTTTGCTGCAAAACTTGCCATCACAGACGGTCCTTACCAATGGTGTTATTGGTGCTATTGGAGTATGTCATCCATTGTTGGTGACATTGACACTCTCAATCACTAGAATACATCAATAGGCAGAAAGAAGAAGAAAGACTTTGAGTGAACTGTTCTCCCAGGGCAGCCACGTTTGTTTAATACATTTTCTCGATTTTTCCAAGTCAGAGCATTATATCTCCAACATTCAAAACCCATAATCCCACCAGAGCAACTGGATAATTACCTGAAATCAGCTGAAAGTGTGGCAAAACCTATCTAGAATGGTGATGAGAAGTGAAAACTTATTGGAAATTGCCATCGTCAATTTTAATATAGAGGTGGCAGCCTACAGACAACATACAGCTGTTTAAACAGGGTAGTAAAAGTTCAGTATCAAGGTTGAAGGTGGCAGAGATGTGGTGTCAATGTGAACCAGGAGTTTTTGTTGGGTGGCAAAGAAGGCTGTGCATTTGGAACATGAGTTGAGAATGTGCCCTGAAAGGCATGCCTGGGAGGGGTGGCATGCAGCCGAACCTGATTTGAAAACGAGTGAATGCAGCAGCCATAAAGGGATAAACCAGATATTGTTAATGATGCACTTCAGATTCAGCTGGAGCAGACATGTACAACCAGTGTTTAATTTGTAAATAAAAAGGTGCCATCACCCAAAGCCCTCCTCTTAAACACGCAGCTGCTACAATTAAATTTGCAAACACGGAATACTGAGACAGTGTAATCCTGAAGCCATCTCGGGCTCTTTAATCCATTTACAACCACTCCCTTCAGCTCACTCTTGCAGCTTTCTGCTTTCTCCCTCTGTGACGCTTTCTTGTTTTTCTCTTCCTCCATCTTTCCCATATGTGTCTTTTGCTCGCAATAAATGCTTGAGGCAGAAAAATAAGTGCCACCCCTCGAAAATAAGTGCCAGGGCTCCACACCGGAAACAACAAAAACAAATTAAGCACTGGGAACCACTTTACAAGCTAAAGGAGGAGTGGAATCTACAGCACCAAAGCTACTGAAAACTTACACAGACAAGTCCATCACTTCCTCCGGTACCACAAGACAATTTAGTAGAACGACAACCACAGAAGGATTCCTCAGCTTGGCAGATGTTTGCTAATGATACATATAACATTGAAGCATACTCCCTTATTCTTACGTGCTTCAATTTCAATTTCAGCATGCTGTAGAGGTATACCCCCCTAATCCTGGATAGCAATTAATAATGTGTTCAAGCAAGATTCTGGGCTGGGACCGTGTTGCCTCCTAAAATACTTATATCGAAGTACTAATAGTCTCCACATTGTAACTGAATGTTCATATATGTGAGCTTAATTACTCCATTGAGCAAATTAACTCCTTCAAGATATTTTATGTTGTTGCATTTTAATCAGAGAGTGTGGAGATTAGACATGAATCCAACTCAGTGATGAGCATAAAAATCTCTTCCCCCAATACATTCTTTGTCAGGAATTAGTCCCTGTGAAACAGAAGAAAATCCAAACATTCGACTGCATCCACTGTATAACATAATACATAATTCAATTATTATTTTATGTGGAGTGTTAAATAGATTAAGCTGGGCCTTTAGAACGTTACCGAAATTCTATCCCCATATGAATCCGGTGCTCTTACTGCAAAAAGAAGCTTAAAGTGTTGCGGAAAATTAAACACAGAGCCATGCCAATTCTAAAACAAACACGAGAATAACAATGAATAGTTAAGCGTGTGATCAGGGGTGATTGTAATAGTTTCGTCGCCCTTTAAATTCCATGCCACTATTTTGTGAGAAACGCATAGTCATAGCAATAGTGAAACAGTCAGTGATGTTATAAAAAAAGTAAAACTCATGCGGTGAACATTGGTAACTTCAACCAACAGTTGCAGGTGTGAGTGAACCCGGGTAGGCATTGAAGGTGAATGTAAACATAGCTCTCTGCAACTGAAGGGCTAATGACTACCCGAGTTCAATCACACCTGGGTTAAGTTACCAATGCTAATCGTATATACTCTTCATAACATTACTTATATACTGCAGGTTCTCATCCACACTGTCTTGAGATGTGTACAGATACCTCTAGCCATGAGATACATCTGGCAATAAGGTAGCAAGAATGCTAAGAGTAAAGCTAGAAAAAATTGCTTTTGGACTGACTTCAATATGGGTATTAACATACAAGACTAATTAGGGGATTGTGGGCCTCTCGGGCCCCGGCCCCCCTGTGCCCCTACACCTTTGATGGCTAAATCGCTAAATTCTAGGCATACGTGAAGCATTGGAGAGTGAATGATTATCTGCCTTCCTGTATTTTACACCTTTTGCTGCTCGTTTCGACTCAAGTCAACAGCAGTTTAAAATGCAGTGAAAAATAGTTGGAAATGCTCTCTGAGTCTCATTTCCTTAGAGAAGCAAGGACACCTTTCAGCAGTGCCCACTGCTGAAAAAATATGCGTGTAGGAAATGTTGAGTCACTGCTCAGGAATAAATAGCAGGATGTTTAGCATAACAGTCAAATGTCAAATTACTCACCAGAAAAACCACAGACTGGAGGCGAACAAAGCCTCTGTCCCTCGAAGGAAGCACTAAATTGTGATAAACGTGCCGTCTAAAGCACATTTCTTTCCAAGTCCAGTGTTAGTGCCTAGCAGCTAGGATTTTTTTATGGCGTGCTTTTCTTTTTGTTTTGATAAGGAAGCAAATTCAAAACAAATGCATGTGAATCAGCAAAAGGAAGTGAAGAAAACATCACCGATACTACATTCATTAAGGATCCCTGCGCATCAGTGTGTGGAACCAGCTCTCATTGCAGGCGTGCATCGACAACGAAATGTATACAAACAAGCATTTGCAATGCTATAGGTCTTGCACTTTCTTGATTTGGAGGTATTGGCATTGTGAATTCATAACTGGACCTTTCTAGCCATTGGTCAACCCTGCCTCATAATTTTGTCTTTTCCTGCCATATAATTCAAGTGGCACAGCATTTAACTAAATCAATTCCATTTACCTTCTTCCCCTATCTTGAAACATATACAATTATCATATAAATCTTTAGAACACACAAACTTTTGGCATTAGAGTGTAAATGGTCAAAACACCATTACAAAAATGTTATTTGGGACGGATTGGAGGGTGAAAGGAAAGAGGGAGTCGGGAATAAAGACGGAGAGGACAAGTGGCATGGTAATGGTGTCATGGGCCCTGGAGTAAGACAGGTAAATGGTTGACTAGAATTTCGGCTGGAAAATACAGCAGTATTTAGAGTTGAGTGAGGTCTCAGGTCTTTGGGCTCCAGTGTCACTGCACCTTTTGCTCCATTGATAACTAGGCCTCAGGAAAGAAAGCGGGTGGGGTAAAAAAAGAGAAGTGAAAGGAATACAACAGACAAAAGGAAGGAGGAGAAGGGGTCGCAAAGAAATAAAAGAAAAGAAAATGAAAACTCAACTAAGAGAAGAAATAAAGCAAACGTGGATCAAAAGATAAAAGGGAAAATAATTAAAGAAGTGTGAAAAAGAGAAAAATGAGCATTAGAGAAAAAAAGAGAGATGGTGAGAGAAACAAGCAGCGAAAGCATGTATGTACTGACACATTTCCCACAGACACAGAATGGGTAAACCAATATGACACTTCGGGTCCCAACAAGTAAATTATGGTTTCCACACACAGACAGGAAAAAGAGCGATGTATAGTAAAATGTGAATTGACAGATAATGATAAGAAAGGAAGATCTAAAAAAAAAAGTGAAAGGACGTATACCAAGTCAAAGGAAAGAGCAAAAAAAAAAAAAAAAAGAAAGAAGGAAGGGAAGAGAAAAAATTGTGAAAGAATGAATGCCCGATGAAGAAAAAAAAAAGAGAGGAACAAAACAAGAAAATAAATAACCACGTTTTTGGGAGTCTGTAATAGGGAGTAGCAAGAGGAAGAGGGAAATAAAAAAAGGGAAAGGAGAAGAAATGAACAGTTGAAAGAAAGAGCAAAACTGTTAACGTGTGGATTTTAAGAGCTGGAAAGAGAAATGTGGGTGAGAAAGAAAACATTGAGGAAAAACATCAGGAAGTGCATTAGCAGAGTTGTATGTGAACCCCAATATAGCAATATTGGGGGGCTTCAGATCAGAATTGGGGTTATAGAAAGAACTGTGTCTCGGCCCAGTGATGGAATAACAGAAAGGCAGCAGGTGAATAATGAGAAATGGTGTGCCATGTAATTCCTGCTATTGGAATAATGGGGCACTGCAGGTTACAGTTGAGGTGCACTGACAGAGTTGTATGTGGACTGCAGTGCTGGAATAGTAACGGGCACACCAGGTCAGAAGTGAGAAATGTTAAAGGAACTATGTGTGGAACCTAGAATTGGCGTGTTGCCAAATGTTAGCCTGGAGGTGAGCTGGTGAAGCTGCAAGTGGGGCCCAGCATGGGAGTGTCATTGCCTCTGAACCACAGAAGCGAGGAGTCCTGAAGGGCATGTGTGTCAGCCTTAGTACTGAGAAGAAATGTGCACTGAATGTTAGAATAGATGGATTCTGGCGGAGCTGTGGTGATTCCCATCAACATTGGCTTTGGATGTTAGAGGTGTACTGGCTGAGCTGTGTTTTACTCTTTTGAGTCCAGTATTGCTTTGGCAGTGGGACTGAATATTAGGACTGAGATGCTGTAATGGAAGTGTATGTGAGGGGGTCCCAGTACAGGAAAGGAAGTGTAGTGACTGTAAGAACCGACGTGCTCTGGCAGACAGCATGTGTGGGTTTTTGGCACAACTGAGGGGCTTGGATTGTGTGAACTGAGGTGCACTGATGGAGCTGTGCCCAAGGTCCTAGTACTGAAGCAGCAGGGTGTAGTGACTGGAAGAACTGGGGTGCTCTGGCAGACAGCATGTGTGGGATTCCTGGCACTTGCACGGCTGAGGGCTTGGAGTGTGTGAATTGAGGTGTACTGATGGAGCTGCGTCCGAAGTCTCAGTATTTGAGCAGCAGAGTATACTGACTAGAAGAACTGAGGTGCACTAGCAGAGAGCGTATGTGGACTTCCTGGCACTGGCACGGCTGAGCGCTTGAAGTCTGTCAACTGAAATGCACAGATGGAGCTGCGAGTGGGATCCCAGTATGGAGCAGAAGTGGGCACTGTATCCAAGGATTATGGATCCCTGGTAGAGCCGGGTGCCTAGACTATAAGCGATTACAAGCGACCCCCCCCCCTGCTCTCAGCACAGGCACACTTGGTGAAGAAAATCCGAGGCCAAGGAAAGGCAGGAGCCAAGCAGCTGAGAGAGGGTGCAGAGAGCCCACAAAGACCAAATATGACCAAGAAAACAGCTTGATTTATAGCCTTGCTTACAGCTAAGCTCAGAGCAAGAATGCTCTGCAGATGGAAATGGAACCTTCCTTTCACAGGAGCAGGAAACAAAGTAAAACAAGCATTCGCAATGCAATGGGTCTCGCATTTGCTCGAGTTAGAGCTATTAGCGATGCAAACTCCTAACCTGACTTTTCTTGCCGCATAAATTGATGACTTCGCTGCAAGATTTTAGCAATTAGTGCGTAGGAGCATATTGTAGAAGTATTTCTACCACCTCAAGGGCCCAAGTAGAGGGGGCCACTCCAACAACTTATATTACACAAGTCTTGCAATGGACTGTAGCAGTAGAATCAGGTGTTGTGAGGTGGTCTTTGCTACTACAGTCTTCTCAGCTACCTTTCTGCACCCCTTATTTTTACAGCAACCCGAAGCTTGTGTGTGCCAACATGCCTTATGCATGCATCTCACTATAGCCCACCACTCATGCATAAGAGAAGGGAGCCTGAGACTGAATAATCACCAGAGAAGGGAACCTGAGACTAAATAATCACCATGACCTTCAACCTTCCTCAAGTTTCAAATAAAATCAAAGTAAATGGCAATTAAGACCTCTGTCCACCTATCTTTTAAGGGGCTCGAACTTATAGAGTTGGACTGAGATGTCTTTATCCCCACTGTAATCTTAAAATCTTTATTAGAAGAAGTAATTTTCATTATTGCTCCCTGGGCATCAAGTTAGCCTGGTCCTCCCAGATATCACACCTGGCAGCAATTAAAAACTAACTGAAACAGGTCCGTCGTGGGCCCCATATTCACGTCCTTACCTTTACACTAATTAATAACTTACAAATAACTGTAAAAACTCTTAAGGTTATCCATGTCACCTTTGCAATCCCTATGGATATTACACATGTTTTACATTACACATGTTGTCTTGCATTCCCTAGCAGTATTTGCTTTTTCCAGATGTTGCGTTCCATTACTTTATTATAACTCTTGTATAGTGCATACTATGATCTGAGCCACCTCTATATGTCTGGGTGAGTTCAAGTTGATGGACATCCCGTCCGTCATATTACGATATCCATAGGATAAAATGGAATCATAATACGACCGACAGGATATCAGACTCGTTTGTGACAGAGTAACCCAATCCGCCAAACTCTAAATCACACTCTATGTCTTTTATTATCGCTTTGTCCTGGGTCACTATGCTATACCAATGATATCAAGGTGGAAAATGTACCGTGGTGGTACTGGGACCACTGGACGTACGTCTCTGCAAAAACACCAGAGCCTAATACCAGTGCCTGCAAGCGGCTGGCAGCCATCTTTTATTGTGTTCAGGACTTAAGGAGCCGGGCTATGTTGGAATAAAGCAGGGGTGACAGAATACAAGAAATGTTGCCTTGAGCTGAGTAGAGGGAGAGAAAGAAAGAAAGGGAGAGGGAGAAAGAAAGGGAAAGGTACAGAGGCATTTTGGAATGAAGAGCGGTGGAGTTGCCGGTGGGGGCTTAAAGCAATCTGGTGGTGGGGAAGCAGGGGGGGTAGTGAGGGATCCATGGCTTGAAGGATGCAGAATAAAGAGCAATGGCAGGTAGCTGGGGCAGATGCAGCATAGTGACGGGGAAGTAAGATAGTGAGGGAGCAATGAGGAGTGAATAGATGGCAGAGGGTGAGAAGCTACACAACAACAGAATGGCAGCAGTGAGATTAAAATAGTTTCTCATTCCCTGCAATGCAAGAAGTCGATAGGAGGTGGAGGGACACATAAAAAGCCAGTAGTAAGGGTCGAGAGATCCCATTGCCTGTGATCTGATCTAAGATAGACAATATCCCAAGCCAGTGGCTGAAAAAAAGGGCGAATACAATGAGCCAATGCATGAACTGACCTCACCCAAAGTATAGTTAATGTATTGGAAACAATAGATCTGTGGACAACAGATTGCTAAAAGTGTCTGGAGAGAGATTGAAGAAAAGAGCTCTTTTTACATTCCATATCCCCCACACCTTGCTCTCAATAGAAGACTTGTGAGTGGCAAAGGGTGAGACACAAAGCCAGCCCGGAGACATTATAGAGACCTGGCAGGCCCCAAAATTATGGTAAACAGACATTTATAAATATTCAGAATGTGAGCTCCTCGTTGAAAAATGTGCATACTCACATGTTATGTATATATCTCTTTCTGGAAGGGGGGTGGGCTCTTAAGTCGGAAGGTGCAGGGAACATAAATGATCATATGGGATGGTCCGAGGGAGCTATGCATATGACAGAAAAGTAAGTTTGTGTTTACCAACGACAGACCTTCAAGAGACTACAAGCGGGTTCCGGTACTGAAGCAGACTCTTTAATAGTGGTCAATGCTAGGGAGATTACACAGACTGGTGTGGCCCGGTCAGATGCGGCCTTCTATGGCCCGGTCAGATGCAGTCATGTGTGCCCATGTCAGATATGGCAACGTGTGCCCGGCCATGTGGATATTGTGTGCCCCAGTCAGGTGTGGTATTGGGTGCTCCAGTCAGATGCGGTCTTATGTGCCCCAGTCAGTGTATTCTGTGCCCCAGTCAGATGTAGTATTGTGTACCCCGGTCATCTGGGTATTGTAAGATGTCACTCATCGGGTATTTTAAGATGTCACTCATCTTCAAGACAATGGCTGGTGGTATGGAAATAGAAACGTGGCGCCCTCGACTGTCAACTTCGCGGCGTCAGTCCCAACACCAAGGAGACAGCGTAAAAATACATCCATGCTGTACTTGTACATTTGCACATGGTGCGCAGACAGAGACAGACGATGAGAGGAGTCCAACACAAAGAAAAAAAAAGCGCTGGACTTCTGCCCAGCAAGATTGCGCTGCGAAAACAGAGACAAAGTAGTCCACAAACCCAGCGAGCCTCGCATGTTTTCTGTACTTTGTCGCTGCGCTCGAGGAGGGCTCACCACCAGAAAAGGCATGACGTATGCGTGTCTTCCACTAATCAAAAGAAGCGGATTCTAACAAGCATGCCAACTTGCCAATGAAACACACTGACATGAGGTCGACAGGGCTCCGAGCCCTTTTCTAATACCTAAAGCGTTTCGCTAGCGATACGCATGCACAAGCGCATGCGATGCAAACTCGACCCTAAAAAGGACCCATAAAGACCAGATAAACAACACAAAGCGTAATAATATAGTAGCTGGTCCCTGCTCCCACACAGAAGAAGAAGGGACAAAAAGGCATTACTGACCACTAGCAAACAAGGATTTTTAAATGGCACTGAAACTAACAAATGAAATAGCTGGAAGCCCACAGAAGAAGTATACTTAAAAGTGTACAAGAGGCCATATGCTTACACTCGACCTAAAAATGGTAAAAAACTGAGAGAGCGTTGCGCACAGAGGCGCATATTCACAAGATATGACGCATCACTGCATTCCATCAGCAATGCATCAAAATAACTTGCGCTTTCAAATAACAGAATACTACGACATGGATGAGCTGTATTTGCAATACAGTGCACCATGGAGTAAGGATCCTGGCTGCATTAAAAAAATGACACATCCATGTGCGCCATTGTAGGGAGATCTGACGCTGCTGCTACATACAAAAGTGATACAGGGCTGACTTGCGGCATTTAGAGACACAAATCGGCCCTGTAACACATTTGAGTGCAGAATGCATCAAAAAAGTGCAAAAAATTATACGTCATTTGAAAAAAATGGCACACTTCACAGAAGGCATCTGTGGAACAGGCAGGGGAAGCAAGGACAACACCCCAGCACTAGCCAGGATGTCCAGACAGACCCCCAGGGAAGAGGAAGAAAAAGTGTAATTTCAGTGAGTAGGAGAATGATATCTTGATCACTGATGTGACAGAGCACCAGCATCAGCTCTTTGTCACCTCTAAATTGCCACTAGGGAGGAAGGAGGCCATTTGACAGTCCATAGTAGAGAAGGTCAACCGTGTGGGACAAGCGAAAAGGACCGTCACCGACTGCAAGTAGCGCTGGCATGATTATAAGCACCGGACAAAGGAGAAACTGGCCAACAACCTAAAGGCATTAATGCAGACCAGAGGACTGAGCCCTGTACCCCAGGAGGCAGCTGTCATCCCAGACGAGTTGGTGGCTGAGGTCCCAGAACACAACAGTGCAGCACACGAGAATCCATGAGCACAGGGTAAAAATCAACAAAGGGCAATGTGGGCAAAAAAGTCATGTTGTGCAGTGCAGCTAGCTATGTCCCAGCGCACCACTGTGCAGTCTGAAGGGCAAAAGGCAGGAATCTGGATCATGTTAAGTTAAAAGGCATAGAAATGTCAGTCACACCACTTAATTACATTTTGCACAACTCAGTCATGCTCTGTCACATTTATCCATTACATTTGTAAACTGCAGCACCAGTCTAGGTTCTCTTTTGTGTACTGCTATGTGCAGTGGAATGTACAACATGAGTCGCCAGAACTACAAGTCCCACAATACAAAGTAAAAAACATGGGGGCTCAATCACAAGGTAAGTGGTGCAGCACAGCGCTGCAAGCCACCTTACTGCACTGTCCTGTGCCACATGGAAAGTGGAGGAATGGGCCCTACTTACAAAATAACGTGCATTACTGTCTTTTCCTTCTCCTCTGGTGCTCACTGGGCTGCCTAGCTCCATCTCAAGCACCCTTGCACCATGTTGCAAGGATGCCTGCTTCGCAGCCAGGATTGTCCCTGTGCAGGAAGGGATACCTTCCTGCACAAAAACAATCATGTCAGGCTTTGTCCTCATCCTATGTGTGCTGCAGAATACAGCACAAATAGAAAAAGGAGAGAACGAGGAGTAAAAAGCATTACTTCTTATTACACCTCCCCTGGTGAAGTGTAAGAATTCATCATATTGCCCTGTTCACAGATCCTTTTAAATCAGGAAATGCAACAAAACCCATGGGTTTGCATCTGAAAACTTGTGCACCCTCATGGTATTCCTCCCCTGAAGCAGAGTACGGCAACACAGTAGCTTATGCTGCCCTGCCTCTCTACATATCTACAAGGCTAGTAAAAGACATGCAAGCTGGCTTTATGTGGTCTTGTAGAAATGGGTCTGCAGCCTGCTCTGCTGGTGTGTCAAAAAAAGTGACGTACCAACGATGGAAGCTGCATGAAAATATGCCCCTTGGACTGGAGCAACACATCATGCATGGACACCTGAGCCCTATACCACCTGACGGTAAGAATGCATGCCACCTTGCATGATGATGCCATTGTGTCTTACTTGGGCCCATGAACACAAATATGACCGTAAAGGAAACCAAGGGCATGTGCTTGTCAGAGGAGAAACAGCTCACCTGAGAGTGGGGTCAGGTGTGGGGTATGTGACGTATCACCTACCCCATAAAAGCCACTTATATACTAACTGGCATGGCAGTATATAGCACACAGCTATCCTGATATGTGTGGTGAGATCACCCAGGTGCCAGTTGCCATAGTAGGGACCACCAGATCCCACGGCATGTACTAAATCTGACTGCATCAGGGTTAATGCAAGTGATGAGCATCAGAGGACCATGTGTGTTGAAACCAAAGTTGAGGTGTGGCCATGGGGGACCAATGGTTGTGCAGTGCATTGTAAGTGCTGGCTGAGTAGGTTGAACTGCCACTGTGTCTGAATTGTGAGACATTGCATAGCAAGTAGGACAGAATGGATATGTGAATTGCAAGGTAACCAGGCCAATACACATGCACTGCTGTCTCTGACAGAGTCACACTTGTGTTGCAGCTGGGAAGGGTTGACAGAGAAGAGCCCATTGTGGTACAACATCCTGCATGTGATGTGGTCCTAGCAGAAGATGTAGCATGTGGCAGGAGGGAGTCTGAAGGTGAATCGTCTGACCATGCCACAAATGCCTCAGTAGCGGGGTCTGAAATAGGGATCTATCAAGGTACAGGTAGAACTAGTCTGCCACCACAAAGGGCAGGAGTCAGCGATGTTTGGAGACTGAGGTGAATGTGCCCAGTCATGCTACAAACCTGGGTAGATACATGTCACCAATTCTAGCACTACTACCATGTGGGGTACAGGTGGCCCATAGCCCACAATAACAGCCAGACATGTCAGTATATTGGACATGGTCACACATAGTGTTGGTGTCGTAGGCACATGAGAGTCAATGTATGAACTGTGTCACATCACTGTGTGGCAGTAAGTTGAGTTACTGGCACAAAATGAGGAATGGCGGAGGAGGCACACACATGTACAAGTGAGTGGGCCTGAGTCAAAGTATGTTTAATATTATACAGATACCAAACACTGGCAATTATCAACTGGGTGAGTGTAAGTGCTAGCAGCCTACGAAATACAGGTTCAACTTAATATAATTATTTACATGTGCAACAATTTGTAGGATCAAACACACAGTTAATAGGGCAATAACACCAAAAGATGTGAAGGAAACACCCACAGCAGGGCCTGAAAATGTGGATCCCAGTCCACAGCAGCATTTCTCTGTGCCAATGAGTGAGGCAGCACTTCACTGAGAAGGACCTGCTCATTTGCCAGCACAACCACAAGGTCATGGAGGTAGGCACCCAAAGTAGTAATGTATGTGCCCTGCTTCCCCTCCATGGACTCCAGGATGTTGCGAATTGGCCTCAGATGTTTGGCAACCTCTCTGGTGCCACTGTGGCAAGGCAGTTGTTCAAGCCTCTGCCTCATGACACCAGCGATGTAAGCTAGGGATTGTTGGAGTCCACAGAGCAGAGGGTAGGTGCCTCTTATAGCAGCTGTGGTGTTGTTACTGGGACTGAGGCACCTACTGACTGCCTATGGGGTGCCTACATTGGTCTCCATTCCCACCCACACCACATATAGCATCTCCCACTGGACTTCCACCACACAACATTGGGGGCCCTCGGAGTCCAGGGCTGGGCTGGCAGATGGTGTCTGTTGGGTGATGGGTGGATCCTCTCAAGATCCCGCAATGCTGTTGGCCCCTCCCACAACCAGAAATGGTATGTCAGAGAAGGCCTGTGTTTGCCCAGATTGTCATCACGGACAGGCAGCTGCTCAGGAGGTATAGGTACATCCTCTGCAATGAGAGAGAGAAATGTTAATGGTGTCCTATATTACATGTTGACATAAGTGATCTGATTGACTTACTAATATTTGAATTTGAATACAACACTGATACATTGGATGTCAGCTACATAGAGGTATGGAGTCCAAGTTGCACTGTAATTGCTTTCATATGGCAGTATCTCTCCAATCTCATTGCAACCACTGTGTAACCAGGCAGACTTTTTGACTCATGGCACATATTGTAACACAGTTACACAGGTCACTGGGCTTACCATTCCTGGATGCTTGATAAGGGCCAGGACCACATCTGCCAAGGTGATTTGCATTGTTTTTCACGATGCTCATAGTAATTGTGTTCTATCATATTGACAGCATTACTGTTCAGATTGTACCTAATCCCCAGGGTGCCTGCATTTCCTGTGGCTAGATCCAGAACCACTGCTCCTATGCTGGTGATATGTGTTCGACCATATATTTGTGATGATCCTGCCATCTGGGTTCTGGACTGTCCACTATGGCACCCTGCCTTGATGTGTTGTCTTGCCTGCACATTGTGTATTCATGCAGAATGCAGCATGCGTAGCTATATGAAATGACAAGGTCACAAAAATATTTTCCGCAACACAAAAGTATGATGGATGGAGTGCTGAAACTTTTCACACACTCACTCCCAGTCACAGATCTGACTTAAATCCATTGTTTTTTTACTTACCATGCCACCCCAGTTTGGACCTAGCCAAATCAGTCTTAACACTGCTCCCCATGAGAAAACCCAACTCGAAACAAGCATCTTGGGACTGGTTTCAGGGTATCAGTACTCATCAGCCAGGCTACCTTGAATCCAGTGGCACAGTGAGCAAGGGACCATGTGGTAATGCACTCCTATACTTAGCCTTACGGGTTTTGTCACAGGTATTCCTCTAGTTTCTCTCTAGTAGCTTACTGTCTTTTTTCAAACTGAGTAAGTCTAAATTAAACCAGTGGGATATTTACATCATTAAGATTTCTTAACTTGCCTTACTGGAAGGACCCTATCTAGGGAGTTAGTGGTCCAATCATTAAGGCTTTTAAAAAAGGAGCTACTTGATTACACTGATTAGGCCTTGTAGCACCCAAAACCCTTGACCAGTCCTCCATATTCAATTTGACCAACATCGTTCTCTCTGGCCAGTTGTTATGGTGGGCGTCAGGGAAGAGGCATCTGACACAGTGAAAGGAAGCAAATGATGATCACTCCAGGTTAGAGGTAAATGACTGTGTGCCTCAATCTGAGTTAGATTGCTAAAAGCAAGTCAGTGGTATGACCTTTATCATGGATGAGGCCCTTCACTGGACCACATTAGACTACAAAATAGAAATAAGAGCTTCTCAATTGGCTTATTTTTCCACTAAAATTGAGGAGTCCACAAACTCTCCTAAGGAGATTTTTCAAATCATAAATCATATTAAAGAGCCTAAACCTTCTGATGTGGCCAAGGAAGGCTCCATTGAGTACAGAAACAATGTGGCCCTCTTCTTTCACAAGAAGATACTAGACATCTGCTTTATATTCCCGGGCAAAGTACTTTTAGAGGATCGCCCAAGTATTCCCTCAGCTCAGTCAGCTAAGACCTTACAGCTTTTCTGGACCTTACTGTGAATCTTCTCACAGATCTCCTCAGCATACTAAGATCAGGGTCCCCTCTTGAACCCCTCCCCCTTCACATCTTAAAACTGGAGTCAGATAGCATAGCCTTGGGATTGGCAGACCTGCTCAACCTTTCCCTCACTAGTGGGCAAGTTCCTTTCCACTGTAAGCATGAGGTGGTTAAGCCGCTCCTTAAGAAGTTGCTCTTGACCCTCTGTGCCTGAGCAACTAAAGGCCTATCTTCTTGTTGCTGGGAGTTTCAACGCTTCTAGAAAAACATGTCAATATATTATTTTTCGGCCTTTTTGGATTCCAACCAGACCCTCCACCCTACTCAAATGGGGTTTCAACCACAGCAAACTACTGGTACCAACAGAAGAGGCTAGATGGCTGTTGGACCACGGAGGATCAGCCTCAATCATCCTTTTAGATCTCAGCGCGGTCATCAACACAGTGGATCATAACACCCTTCTTCATCATATAGCGCAAGTTGGCATTCATATCCATGCTTCAAAATTGCCCTCCTCTTTTCTGGAGAACAAAACCTCTCAGGTCCTTGATCACGCCTTTTACTCTAACACATTACCTATGAGTTGAGGGGTGCCTCAGGGATCCTCCTTGTGCCCCACTCTCTGTAATATTGACATGCACCCATCAGCTGAGATGATTTGCTCTTATGGGCTTTCAATAGTGTCATACATTGATGATACTACGCTAGTGATTTTAATATCTCCTACCACCAGTTCCTCCCACCCCTTGCTTTCTCCCTGTCTCAAGAAAGGAGCCAGATGGATGGCCAATTGCAAACTCTAACTGAACGAAGACAAAACTGAGGTGATGTTACTGGGTAATATCCTTAGTAGGTGGTCCCCCTCCTCTGGCCCTGTCCAGCTGGAGGACTTACCTAGTTCCAAGCATGTGGTAAAGGGCCTTGGCATGTGGCTTGACACCCAGGCCCACCATGGAGCATCAGGCTGCTAAATGTTTTGGGATCCTGAGGTTACTAAGAGGTGTATTGAATCTTCTTCATTTTTTGGCAAAAAGACTTATCATCCAGGCCCTCATGAACTCCTGGATCAATTACAGAAATGCTTTGTATCTTGGTTTGACCTATTATGTCACTAAGAGATTACATGTCAATCAAAATGCCATGATTTGCCTCTTAATGAACCTCCCTATGGAATCATCACTAAATATTGACTTGCAAGAGCTTCATTAGCTTCCTGTGAAGCAGCAGGTGCAATTCAAAGGTTTGTGTATCTTACATAGAGCCCTTTATAAGAGAGGCCCCTCACTAGTAGCCCCATTAGCTACCCCCTACATCCCTCGGAGGCCACTAAGATCCTTCATAACTTTCCAGCTTCAGGTCCTCAAGTTTAAGAGATCCTCCTGGAGTGGCCACTCCTTCTCTCAACAGGCCCTGAAATTTTGGAACACTCTTCCATTGGAATTGCAGCATATAACCAACAAATGCCTCTTTTGTAGGGCATTGAACATCTGGTTCCCTGGCGCATGTTCCTCACCGTCCTCCTAACTGTTCAGCGCTGGGAGGTCTACGGGTAGCCATGCACTATAAAAGGAGAGTCACTTTTTTCAAAGTTGGGTGCCACAGGACTCTTACTGATACTGATGGTGCAATGCAAAGGCAGCATGCATGCCTTGGTGTGACCTCATAATTATTGAGTGAAGCAAGGCAGTGTAAAGCAATTCATTGTCTATGTTTCATGTTCCTTGCAACAGGTGTTTACACGTATCATCCATGGAGTTTGGCAGTGACCCAGGTACTCAGACTCACATAAATCTAGTGCAGCCCCAAAAACATACATATCCCCGAAAGAGGCGTTACAAGCAGGAATTTTACAAAAGTTGAAAAGAAATTAAAAATCTCCTTGGCTTTTTTGTTTACATATGTGCTGCATTCTGCAGGTACACATGAAATATACAAAAATAAATCCATGGATGGTTTAAGCGAAGGAAGTGCAGAATTATAATGCAACTTGATGTCAGATTGGGTGAATGTATATGGCACCAAGTTTACATCCATAAGTTGGCTTGAGTCATCCTGAACATCCATGGGCTTTGCCTTGCAAAAACCCCCACAAGGCCTATGCAACACACCCATGGAGCACAGTGAAACAAGGAAGCCTCTTGAGGTATGGAGTACCTTAATGTACTCCATAATTGTGAAGGTAGGATGAGCCATGCAGGGTGACTTACCATTGCTTCATGGATATGGTTGAGAGACTTGTGCTTCCAGAGGTCCAAGAGTAGTGGGACACCAGCAGCACCAGCCTGTTGTACATAGGCCCATATCTATATACATTGCTATCCTACGATGTCTTATGGATGCATTACCCACTCAGGGAGTGATATATGCTGGCTGGTTGAGACAGTCTACAGTGCATGTGTCATCCAAGGGACAGATTGACTGTCTACATATGCAATAGGCATATAAGACACATGTTGATATGTGCATACCAACAGTTACCAGAGAGTCATTACTAACAACCACAATATCATGTTGTGGTACACAAACATCTGCTGTATGGGCTTGGGTTTGGAAGGAAATGTGTGGCATGTGCACAGTGGCAATGCACATTAGTGTTTGCTTCAAATCTTTGTCCATATTTTGTCATCATGAGGCCAGCATGTGTAGCCAAAACAAGTATGATTTATTCCAAGGAGGTAAATGTTGCAATTGGCAAGCATCACAGAATTTTCTAAATTGAGGGGTTACTTGAACTTATGATGTGGGTTTGCATTCACTAAAGATGTTCACCTGGGCATTATTGACACAATCTACAAACTAAGATTTGGAGTGCTTCAGTGCATGGTACCTGGGCTGAATTCACCTTGCATTTAGTCATTCATTTATGGCAAATGTTTCATATACTGACTCTTTGTGTTGTGTTTTTACAGTCACATAGGGCCAACTCCTGCTGTGCACAGCCAAAATGTGTGGGCAGTGGTGGTTGTATTAACATATGGTAGTTATATATTACTTTTCAAAATAAGAAAACCATTGAAACTCACTTTAAAAAACAAAGGTTGCAGAGATGTTATGGTTAGGTTGATGTTCTACCCACACAAAACTATACAAATAAATTCAGCAGTTATAGTTATACTTAGGCCAGGACTGAAAGTTTCTTAGCATAAGTATAACAACACGTTTATATTATAATTAAAATAAGTATAACTATAAGTGTAAATATATAACTGCTGAATTTCTATGGTTTTGTGTGGGAACAATAATCTAACTATAATGTCCCTGTAACCTTTACTTTTTACAGTGAATAGGGAGTGATAACTACCTAGTGGTGACTGCCACTAGGTATATATATATATATATATATATACATATATATATATACAAGGCTCAAAAACTCCACTCGACCACTCACATTGGCCAATCTTATTTGATCAGGTCGAGCTATTTTTAATACTTACTAGTCCCTTCAAAATTGACACTGAACAGGTGTTCTGTTCAGTTGAAAAGTGGAGGGGCAATAAAAGATGCCTTTAAATCTTGTTCTTATGTCACATTTGCTCTGTGTTTACAGACAGAGGTCAAAAGTCAGTTTTTCTTACAATATTCCCCTTCTGACTGCAGAGTTCCAGGACTTTGTAAGGTGGACTGTGTGACCTGCTGCTTAGAATGTACAATAAAAGGATATAGGGTGTCAGTTTTTTCCTAAAACACAACATTTAAAAGACTAAGGCGGTCATTCCAACACTGGCGGTAAAAGCCGCTTACCGCCGTGCAGAAGACCGCCAACACAACGCCACGGAATTCCGCCACAGCTATTATGACCCACATCTCTGAATCTGCCAAAATTCAGACACCCACACAAGTCCGCCACACCAAAGGTCAGTGATAAACTGGCGAAAACAAATCCTCCACCATCACGCCAACAGAAATACACCCACACTATCACGACACACAAATCCACGCGGCGGTCTTTCATCTGCGGTATTCCATTGGTGGTACACACCTCCGCGCTTAAAATACACACACTCTTACAAAACATCCCCACATTGGACAATTCAAAATACACACACCTGAGACACATACACACACCACTCCCACACACCCATTACAATATAAAACACACACCCACATCACCCACAAACCCCCACAACAAGAAATTCAGAAAGAAGGCCAGAGAGACACACCAGCAAGAACAACAACATCCACAGGCACACAACACCATCACCCACACAACTTCCACGCACCTCACACAACACACCACTACATATCACCACACTTATCACCACACACTCCACCCCACACATCACCGACACCACCCCATGGCACCGCAAAGACACCCCAGTTTCTCGGAGGAGGAGCTCAGGGTCATGGTGGAGGAAATCGTCCGGGTAGAGCCACAGCTATTCTGAGCACAGGTGCAGCACACCTCCATAGCTAGGAAGATGGAGCTATGGAACAGAATAGTGGACAGGGTCAACGCAGTGGGACAACACCCAAGAAATCGGGAGGACATCAGGAAGAGGTGGAACGACCTACGGGGGAAGGTGCGTTCCGTGGTCTCAAGACACCACCTGGCAGTTCAGCGGACTGGCGGCGGACCCCCACCTCCTCCCCCACAACTAACAACATGGGAGGAGTAGGTCTTGGCGATTCTGCATCCTGAGGGCCTCGCAGGAGTAGGTGGAGGAATGGACTCTGGTAAGTCAAAGCTTTACTATTAAATCCCCCACCCTACCTGCATGCTATCACATACCCCACCCTCACCCTCACCCCCAGCACCCCAACTCCTCACAAATGTCCCAACATCACAAACCACACATCCGAACACCAAGCCCTGCATGCAACTACAAAGCATGGACACCCATCACCAAAGCATGGCCACTGCACATACCCATACACCCCCCTAAACCACCATCACACAAGCTCCCACACAGGAATGCTAGCACTGGGTTACACGGTCACCCACCCATTGCACACCATTACACACACAGATTTAACAAACATCCTTTTATACCCCTGCAGGACCCCTACCCAGCGTCACTGGACAGGAGGGTCCACACATGTCCACACCACCAACAGAAGAGGCCCACAGTGATGACAGCACCTCTGTCCAACTGGATCTAGATGACCAGCTCAGACCATCGGGGACCTCAGGACAGTCGGTTCCCCTCACACAGGCACAGGCCACCACAGACCTTCCCCCACCCAGCGGTCCCATACCTCCGTCCCCAGGACACGTCAATCAGCTGTGTGTCCACCACTACAGGGAACCCAGGATAACCCACCACCCCAACAACAACAGGGACCTGGGGGCAGTGGCAATGGGCACACAGTCCAGGGGATGGAGGCACTGGAACACAGGGGAACTGGAAGGGCTGCCGTGCGACAGGGGGCGGACAGGACAAGGGAACCCACTCTCCACGAGGCCCTCTCCTCCATCATGGGAGCATACCACCACTCCCAGGAGACGATGGCGATGGTATTGGCCAAGTTTCAGGAGACCCAGCACATGCAGGAGGAACAGTATATGGGCTTCAGGGAGGAACTCAGAACCATCAGCTCCACCCTGGGCGCCATCGTAGGGGTGCTGAAGGAAGTACTCAACACCAGGATGGACACTGTGGCACTACAAGGGGCCACTGACACTAGCATGGACGATGAACTGCCCACCACCTCCGCCGGCGCAAGTGGACAGGACGCCCGCCACAGGACCACCACACCAGCACCCCACCCCCTGCAGAGAGAGAACCACCCCGCAAACGGTCCCTGAGATTCAGGAACAAGACAGAGAATGATGCCAAGACCCCCGCCAAGAAATGAGACCACCCTGATTGTCATCCTACTGTCCCACTTTGTCACCCTGTCCATACTTAAACTACCCCAGCTCCACTTCCTATGCCCATATGGGCAATGCACCTGTGAGACTAATAGACTGGACTCTGCCATGGACACTCCTCCGCCATTACCCCTCAGCATTTCACTACCTCCTCCAATATTTTGCATTTAAATAAACACACCTAAAGCACAAAATGATCTGGAGTCTGTCTGTGATTTCGAAATAGTGTATTAGCAATTACAATGACAAAATGTATTTGAAATAGTAATGTCAATATACCTATGTCACACAGCTCTAGTCCATGAGGAATTTAAGCAGATGTCACACAGTGGGGCCCACATCTGTGAAACCGTAAGGGAAAGTGACAACTCAGTGACCATACACTGGTTGAAAACGACAGACAGGAGAGAGGTAGTAGTGTAAAAGTACATGTAGTAGGCAGGATTGTATTCTTACCTGTGTTTCACTGGAAATATTGCTGGATCACTGAGTCCCTGTTGTGCATGTCTTCTTCCTCTGCTTCCTCCTCATCACTGTCCACAGGCTCCACAGCTGCCACAACACCGTCATCTGGACCATCCTCCTGCAGAAAAGGCACCTGTCGTCGCAAAGCCAAGTTGTGAAGAATACAGCAGGCCACGATGATCTGGCACACCTTCTTTGGTGAGTAGAATAGGGACCACCTGTCATGTGGAGGCCGAAGGTCTGCTCGATCACCCTCCTAGTTCGCCCATGGGCCTCATTGTAGCGTTCCTCTGCCCTGGTCCTGGGATTCCTCACTGGGGTCAGTAGCCATGACAGGTTGGGGTGACCAGAGTCACCTGCAAATGGTGAGGGGCAACTGTTAGACACACACTAACCTGGAGGGATAACCCCAGACCCAGACAACCATTCCCACTGACTTGCTTCCAGGTGCTCACCTAATAGACACACACAGTGCCTCTGGAGTTGACCCATCACATAAGGGATGCTGCTATTCCGCAGGATGTAGGCGTCATGCACTGAGCCAGGGAACATGGCATTCACATGGGAGATGTACTGGTTTGCCAAACATACCATCTGTACATTCATAGAATGATAACTCTTCCGGTTTCTGTACACCTGTTCACTCCTGTGGGGGGGGTACCAAAGCTACATAGGTCCCATCAATGGCACCTATGATGTTGAAGATATGTCCCTGGGCATAGAAATCACCTTTCACTGTAGGCAAATCCTCCACCTGAGGGAAAACGATGTAGCTCCGCATGTGTTTCAGCAGGGCAGACAACACTCTGGACAATACGGCTGGGACATCCCTGATGCCATGGCCACAGTTGTTTGAAAAGAGCCACTTGCAAGGAAATGGAGCACTGACAGCACCTGCACTTGAGGGGGGATTCCTGTGGGATGGCGGATTGCTGACATCAGGTCTGGCTCCAACTGGGTACACAGTTCCTGGATTGTGGCACGGTCAACCCTGTAGGTGATTATCAAATGTCGCTCCTCCATTGTCGACAGGTCCACCAACGGTCGGTACACCGGAGGATGCCGCCATCTCCTCACATGTCCCAGCGGACAGTGCCTATGAAGGACAACAGCAAGCACAAAGTCAAACAACTCAGAGGTACGTACCCACAGTTTACACAGAACACCAATCATACACAAAAGGTGGCCTGTATGGGTGTTGAGACTAGGCCTAGGTATGTGTGACACAGTTGAAAATGAAGCCATGTGGGCCCCTGAAATGGCAGCTGCCTGACCTGTAAAGTGGAACAATGGGATGTGAGGTAACTGCGCTGGCGCTGTACACCATCGTGGTAGGCGGTCGGAGACCCAGGAGCCAATGACAATGTATGCCAGCGGTGACGGTGCGCACCGCCGTGGACGTGACCGCCATTTTCTATCTGTTCAATCACTCGATACCTGATCTTCGACAGGATAGGACCTACACTGCAAGTGCTGCTGTGACCTCGGTCTGGAAGAGACAATGGCTCGAGTGTCTGGGGAAAGGGCCCCTGCCTTCACATCGGAGGAGTTGGAGAAGCTCGTGATTTGGTGTCCTCCCACAGTACACGCTACTCTACGGTCCTCCAGACAAACAGGTAAGTACACAGGGAGCATGTTGTATGGGCTATGCCTGTGTGGAGAGGGCTGGATGTAAGAAGGAAGGGGGCAGAGTGCTGCGTCCATTAAAGACTGTGAATGCATGTGCCACATGGCAAGGGTAGGGATGGGGGCCAATCCCTTTGACAGTGCAGTTGGTAATGACTTCTCTTCTTCCCCTGTACATTTCATGTAGGTCAGCGCCCACCAGAAGAAAGATATTTGGCGTGCCATCGCCAAGGACGTCCGGACCCTGGGGGTCTACCACAGACGGAGTACCCACTGCCGGAAAAGATGGGAAGACATTCGCCGCTGGAGCAAGAAGACGGCGGAGGCTCAGCTGGGGATGGCCTCCCAATGTGGGAGGGGTGCCCGTCGCACCATGACCCCCTGATGTTCAGGATCCTGGCGGTGGCCTACCCGGAGTTGGATGGGCGCTTGAGGGCATCACAGCAGACACAAGGGGGTGAGTACACTCTCATTTCTTCTGACTTTGCGTGCAGTGGAGTTGTCTGGGTGGGGGAGGACGGCTGTGGGTTTCCCTAGGCCAGGGCGAGTTCCGTAGGCAAGGCCCCTCCGTAAGGCAGGTCATGTGGCACCCCACCCCACCTCTGTAGACTGCCAAGTACAGCTATTCATGCCCCTGTGTCATCTATGTGTGCAGATGTCGTCCATAGCCTTGTAGGCCATTTCCCAGGAATTGAACAGTGGAGCCCAAGAGCACGGCATAGTGCGGGGGGCTTCTGTGTCTGTCTTGTCCGCCAACAGTAGCGGTAATCCATGCACTCAACATATCTTTCTTCTGTTGTCCCCCCCTCTTCTTGTGGTCTCCCTGCATTAGCATCATCAGGCGGAGGAGCAGTGGCACCGGTGCACGAGGGAGCTGCATCCCACATGGCCCTGGAGGGCGAGACTACGGACTCGGAATTCACCAGTGGGATGGAGAGCGAGGGGAGCTTTATGGCGGGCACAGGAGCTGACACCAGCGACACAGACACGTCCTCTGATGGGAGCTCCCTTGTGGTGGCGGCAACAACTGTGCCCCCCGCATCTACAGGTACAGCCGCCACCGCCCCTACCAGCACCGCCCTCCCAGCAGCCCCTCTACCTTCGCCCCGTGCCCGCTCACCCAGGAGGGTGGGCATCACCTTCGCCCCAGGCACCTCAGGCCCTGCCCCAGTCACCCCTGCTGCCCTCAGTGAGGAGGCCATTGACCTCCTCAGGTCACTCGCTGTCTACCATTTTGAATGCCATCCAGGGTGTAGAAAGGCAGTTGCAACAAACTAATGCATTTCTGGAGGGCATTCATTCTGGTCAGGCGGCCCTTCACCGAGCTTTTCAAACTCTGGCCTCAGCATTGATGGCAGCCATTGTCCCCGTCTCTAGCCTCCCCCCTCCAACTTCCTCGACCCAGACCCAATCTCCTGTACCTCTGCCTATCCCAAACACACCATCAGACCAGCATGCACACACGTCAACACACAAGGGAAGCTCAGGCAAACATAAGCACCACACATCCCACAGGCACTCATGCAAGCAACACACACATGCAGACACACCAACATCCACTGCCTCCACTGTGTCCCCCTCCTCGTCGTCTCCCTCCTCCCTCCCAGTCTCGTCTACACTCACACCTGCATGCACTACCTCTACAGCCACTACGTCCCTCACCAGCACACCCCGCTCACGTGCAGTCACCACACCCACTACCATTCACATGTCCCCTGTGCCCTCTCCCAGTGTGTCTATGACGCCCCCTCCCAAGATACACAGGCACACACCCACCCACCAGCCATCCACCTCACGACAGCCTCCAGCGCATGCACCTGCACCCAAAGTCACCAAACGTACACCTCCTACTACCACCACCTCTTCCTCCACTCCCAAACCCCCTCCAGCTACCCGTCCCAGTGTGTCCAAGAAATATTTCATGTCCATCTTTGACCTTTTTCCCACACCTCCTCCACCCCGTCCATCTCATAGGTCCCAAAGTAGCACCTCAGCCACAACATCTCCGGCACCAGTGGTGCCTGTAGTCACTGGTATGTGGAGTGCACCGGTCACCAGGACAGCCAGTTTGGCACGGAGCCACAGCACAGCCAGTCCCCCACCTGTGAAGCATCAGAAGTTGGCCATGTCCGGCGGGAGAGGGGGAAGACTCCAGCCACCAAAGCCGCTCCCAGGAGTCCCGGTGGGAGTCAGCTGTGACACCTCCCAAGGTGGGGAAGGGCCACAAGAAACCCGGCAAGTCTGGGAAGAGCAGCACAGCGGAGAAGACCGCCATCATCCCCGCTGCCCAGGAGGCCACCACCAGCCCCAGCCCAGCCTCCCAGGGTGGAGGCCACCGCCAGCCCCAGCCCAGCTGCCCAGGAGGTCACCGCCAGCCCCAGCCCAGCTGCCCAGGAGGCCACCGCCAGCCCCAGCCCAGCTGCCCAGGAGGCCACCGCCAGCCCCAGCCCCGCTGATCCATGAAGGACCACCAGCACAAGCCCTGCTGGGCCATGAAGGGCCGCCAGCACAAGCCCCGCTGGGCCATGAAGGACCGCCAGCACAAGCACCGCTGGGCCATGAAGGACCGCCAGCACAAGCATTGCGGGGCCATGAAGGACCGCCAGCACAAGCACCGCTGAGCCATGAAGGACCGCCAGCACAAGCACCGCTGAACAGGGCACCGCCAACTCAAGCACGGCTGAACAGGGCACTGCCAACTCAGGCACCGCTGAACAGGGCACCGCCAACTCAAGCACCGCTGAACTGGGCACCGCCAACTCAAGGAACGCTGAACAGTGCACCGCCAACTCAAGCACCGCTGAACAGGGCACCGCCAACTCAAGCACTGCTGAACAGGGCACCGCCAACTCAAGCACCGCTAGCCCATGAGCGGCAGGGGCACTGACGCAACTGGGTCCGTCACGGGGTGAGTGATGCACTCTGGGCACCAGTCCCCCTCCAGAACCAGTGGAGAGATCCATCCACTACCTCTGTCGTTCACAGGATGAAGCACTCTGGGCACCAGTCCCCCTCCAGAACCAGTGGAGACTGTTATCCACTTGAGAGACTGTGGCTTTGCACTTCCCAGGATTGAACAGTGGGCAAACCACCCACTGTAGAGACTTGAGAGACTGTGGCTTTGCACTCCCTAGGATTGAACAGTGGGCAAACCACCCACTGTAGAGACTTGAGAGACTGTGGCTTTGCACTCCTCAGGATTGAACAGTGGGCAAACCACCCACTGTAGAGACTTGAGAGACTGTGGCTTTGCACTCCCCAGGATTGAACAGTGGGCAAACCACCCACTATAGAGACTTGAGAGACTGTGGCCTTGCACTCCCCAGGATACATAAGTGGGCATTGAGCCCCCTCGTGGATCTGGCGTCGTGCACTCATCCGGCTGATGTGCCCCCCTTCCTTCCCCCTGAGGTGCCTGTTGTATTTCTATCTGATGCCCCTGCAGTGTTCTCTCTGTTTTGATCGGGTATCGAGTGTGGGCCTCGCCCATGCATTTTGGGCCCAGTGGTCCATGGACTATAAATGGTACAATACCTGGGCTTGTATTATTGGTGTATATATTTGTTTATAGTGTATATATATTTTGGAGTACTGGAATTTAATAGATTACGATCGTTACAATCATTTCCTTTTGTCTTTGCATTCTTCCAGGGGGCTTGGGGGGTGTAACTGTTATGTATCAACAGGTATTAGTGTGTGTGTTGTAGTGGGTGAGGGTGAGGGTGGGGGTGTTGCGTGTGGCGTGTCCCTGTTTTTTCCCTCCCCCCTCCCCTGTGTCGTAGGTGCAGTACTCACCGTGGTCTTCGCCGCCGGCGTTCGTGCTCCTGGTAGAGGAGCAGGAAGACTATTGCAGGTAGAATTTGGAGTTCCGGTTCCATGGTGTCCTCGTTCCTCGTGGGGTGTGTAGAGGTGAGCGTTTTCCCTTCGAAATTCCTGTTTCCGCCGTGTTTTTACCCGCAGTGAATCCACCCCGGAAAAGGTGGCGGATTGGCCTGTCATAATAGTGTGGGTGGTACATTGTCTCCGCCTGTCTGTTGGCGGTGACCGCCGCGCTGTTTGTTTGTACCGCCGTGGCAGTCTGAGTCTTAAAGTGGCTGTCTTTGTTGGCGGTTTTCGCCACGGTCGTAATTGCAATTTGGTTACCACCGGCCTGTTGGCGGTCTTACCGCCGCTTTAACACCGTCCGCCAGGTTTGCAATGACCACCTAAGTCAACTGTGCAAACATTTCAAAATATATTTCAGTAGTTGTGAAAGCCTTTTTGTTATATTTCTATGTGATTAAAAAATATTTTAATAGGATGAAAACAAATCAGAATACTTTACATGTTGATGTGCAAAGGACATGTTTTCTAAAAACCCAATTTTCAAAGATTGTTAATACACATTATAGTTTTATCAGTAAAGCTGCAAGTTAGTCAAGAGGTTTTTGGACATTTCTTGGAAAGTTACTGTGTGTAAATGACAATATGTTACCACATCAGGGTTTAGTAATATATTTATTAAAATTGAGTGTTTAAACAAACAGAGAAACATTCCTGCCCTGATGGCAATGTTATTACTAAACTAAAAGAAGTCCTAGGTTATCTGGGCTAGACCTCATGGGTATTTAGGCTAGATTCTTGTGATGCATGCAGCAAACTTCAGTCTACTTAATCAAACAAAAGAGGTTTTTTTGTACTACAGAAATGCTGAGCTCACAAATTTGAAGAAGATTATTTGTTACTCGACCTGCAGGTCTAGTAACATTTTTATGATTTTTCGAGCCCTGATCCTCCTTTCCTGAGAATGCCTGCCCCAGTCAACAATCCATTCACCTGGGCAGTTGCAGGAGACAGCACAAATCGGTACAAGCATTTTATTTTTAAACAGGATTTATTTTCACATTTTCATTTCCAAAATGCAAAGTGTCAGGTTCTACAACAAACTGGCCTACCTGTTTCAGCAAAAAGCCTTTGACTGGGCCATCACGTGATGCAGTGTAAAATATCTAGGAACATGCTCCTTATGCCCACACATATTCTTTAAAAAGATATACACAGACACCACAGAAAATACCATTCATTAATTTAAGTACAATCATTGGAATCAAGCTGTGTTTCTAACATCAAAGAAAAATAATATATTTGTAATATATTTCGTCAAATACTTACCCAGTCATCACGTTTATATTCTCTAACTTATTGATGTATATTTAAAAATTCAACATAGTAAAGTACTTTTTGACTGTTTTCTACTTCCTAAATTACCAAAGACTCAAACAACAATTACTGTAAAATACTCATGTCTACTAAAGTCCAATGTCAAATATACGCACAAATTAAAGTGCTTCATGTGCAATAGTTTATATTTAAAGTGCTAAGTATTCTAAATACAGTACTAAATTACATTATATAGCTATAACTTACCAACCCTCCAAAGGTTGAAAACATCCCCCAATCCCCATCCTTTTCCAAGGTCCTCTATTGATCTCAAAATGATGATACACGACTTAAATAGTTTGTGTGGTCTAGAAAAATGCTTCTAACCCAGAAGGTCTTGATACAAAAGTTCAGCCTCAGCCCATTAGTCCAGTATTCATTTCATTATCCACACTGCAGATATCAAACCACAAAGTACCATATATCATTCCACATACCCCCTATGGTCATGGCCTGGGTTTGATGCTAATATTTTGGATTACAATCCCCTATTATCTATCTATGCAAGACCCCTAGAATCCTATATAGCACTCAAATGACATCCTTAATGACCAAAATAATATAATAGACATATTACCAGAAAAAAGGCAAAGAAGGAGGTGGGAGTAGGGGGGAAGAGAAAAGGAGGCAGGAGAGGACACAAGGAAAACAAAATATGGAAATTCATCTCATTGCATTCCAAATCCAAGTCTCAAAATATCAAGTCTCAAAACGTTAAAATATCAGCCTCCCACAAAGTGAAAGCTTATAGAACCAAAAAAGGGGGATACACTTAAGGATGTACATAACGTTCAGTGTCTGTATTCAAACCCCAAGTTATTTCTGTTCCAATTGCAATTATCCACCTTGACTCTGATCTTCTAAGGGGCAATTCACAATCTCCTCCCCTCACATTGGCCCTAACATGATGAATCCCATAATAACTCAAGTTGTTATAATCCCCAGCATGCTGTCCCCAAATGTGTTTTGCAATCACATAGGAATAATCTTTTTTTATTATTGCTCCTAGATGTTGAAATATACGTAGTTTAAATTTGTTTACAGTACTTCCTATGTACATTTTTCCACAGCCACATTCCAGCTAATATACTGTGAATGAGGTTTCACATGATATATATATCTATATATATATATATATTCACTATAGCAATGCTCACAGCTGGGCTCCTGGAGGCCCGAGAGAGGTGGTGCGTAGAGAACCGGCAGAGCACTCCGGTTAAAAATAGAAACAATGAAGAAGCTTCCAAGGAAGAACGCACACTCGGGAAATCCCAGAACTCAAAAAGAGTAATTTATTTCTTTCTATTTTTTTTTATTGTGAAATAAATTACTCTATTTGAGTTCTGGGATTTCCCGAGTGTACGTTCTTCCTTGGAAGCTTCTTCATTGTTTATATATATATATATATATAACCTAGTGGCGGTCGCCACTAGATAGTTACAGTTAGACCAAGTTTCTATAGAAAAAGTGTCTTTTGTTTTGCGAATAACTTTTGTGCTAGTTGACGAATCTTCATGATACTTTTCCCAAAAAAGATAACACTCACTTCAGCGTCTGTCTGGAAAGTTGTGGGGTAATCTGCAAAGTGGGGGGTGAGAAAAAGGAGGGGGCCCTAAGTGCTTTTTCCCTATGCATATTTCCTTAGACATTTTGAACAGGAATAGCGCCTGACGCAGGAATGCTGGGGGCCACCTGCCCCTCCCCGCAGTCCCTCGCACCGCCACCTCTCCAGGGCAGAATTTGTAAAAACATGTGGCAGGGACGCCCGGTGCCCCGTGCAGCCCCAGGGACTGGCACTTTTTTTCTGGGACTCGGCTGAAGCCAAGTCCCAAGATGGCTGCAAGCACTTCCTTTTTGAAATGTTGACAGGCAATCAGATATTAGCATGGGGACAGTTGAATCTGCATATTATTCGTGTGCCTAGATATTGCTATTTTTTAAATGTGAATTACTTCAAAACTACTGAACGGATTTACACCAAATCACAAAACACTTCTGGACCAAGAGCTAACTTTCTGCCAAATTTAGTGTAATTCCATTCAGCGGTCTGGGCAGTAGTCATTGATGTAGAATGGGAAAGAAGTGTTTTGGGACCCCCCCTTTTTCTTGACCCCCGCTTGACGGATCACTATAACTATAACTCACACCCTAAGATAATTGTAACTCGCGCCCTTGCCACACACAGTTTTCTTAACAATAATTTTATTGTAGATGTTACACTGATAATATCAAACATGCCATAGAAGATGTCATCAATTATAATATGTTGAGTAATTAGCTGTGCATGGCAGTTATAGTTATCTTAGGTCGCAAGTTATAGCTTCTTAAAATAACTCTAACTATAATTGCTGCATTTCAAAGGTTTTGTGCAACTAAATTCAGAACCTAACTATAACGTACCTGTAACCTTTGTTTTTTTCTGTCAATTTCTATGTTTGTTTTAGCATGCGCAGATCTCAAAATAAGCAGCAACTTGGCAGGGTTTGGCCACAGGCCGTGGATGGCCAGGCCGGGCAGCCTACCCTCCTGTATGCACCCAAACCCAAATTGTGCACGGCCTTTATCCTGGATCCAGTGGGTGTTTTATTTTTTTTATTTTTCTCCAGATGTGCAAATCCTCAAGTGGTTTCATGAATCCATGATCTGTGGATCCATCCGTGAATTTGCAGATCTGCGAATTGGACAAAAAAAATAATTGGGCAATTTTTGCCCATGGGTGGTCTCTGAGGGACCCCTCTATATGTCCTATGGGGTCAGGATACCTATATCCTGACCCCTTATGTGTTTTTACTCTCTTCTTTTCCCACACCCTAACCAATGAGACAAACAAAACCGTGGCTGCGACTTTTATGTCAGGTTGCAGCCAGACAATCAGATTGTTCTTGTGGTGCGTGGATCCATGGATCAAACCGAAGTGGACCCGCAGAAGATTCCCCCACCAAAAAAACATTTTTTTCAGTAGAAACTAGGTCCTGACTATAACTACCTGGTACATGATTTTTTTTCATACTTTAAAGTGCACAGCATCAGCCCCTGTGACACCACATTTACCAAACTGTAAACCTCTCAAACACATCCATTAGAAAAAATCTTTCTTGGATTCATGAAGGTCCACATTGGCCACTCACAGATTTCTGTCATCGTCATCACCAGCAGGAACAGAGCACCCCAGTACTGTGGTGAAGCTCATTAGGGCCCACGCTGAGTCACTATTTTAGATTTCATATATTAGCTTGACATCTTTTTTTAATGGTGACCTTCTACATGTTTTTACACACACAATAATGTACTGAGAAGGCATTGCACGTGTAGCTTGTTCCTAGCATGTGTTGCTGCCATGTAATCTCTACACTCTGTTCAAGCTAGGCACAAAGAACCTGATGCCAGCTGGAGACAGCTCTATGGCACCAGACAAATCATAAGATCACCTCTGCTCCTTTGACACAGTGTGACATGAACAGTGCTTTTTGTTATATAAACTGCCTCTGTGCTTCGTTCAACGAAGGAGCACTTCTGCAGGAATTTATCCTGGAACATGATGCAGTGTGACTGAGATGCAACTCTGGTAACTCTGACCTCCGGCCTGCAAAGGACGATAGCCTGCACTACATCAGACTGACTTCCAGGCACATCTTACCCAGGTTTGATGGTTAGTCTATTCCAAGGGATTTGGCAGAAACTACTCCTGCTATGCTCTCAATAGTGTAGGTAGTGGCAGATAGGAGTGTCACAACATAGTAACATTATCATGGTGGAATTGTTTATCTTTTTTACCATTCTCATAATACTGGTTACTATGCTTTGTTTCATCTGCATAATGATTGTATCTCATGCCTTCTATAAAATAATACAATTGTTTCAATTATTGTTCAAAAAGCCTTTTTCATATTTTTCTTGTGCCTTGCCTTGGGCATGCAAAGTAACAACGAAAGGGTATATCTGTTTCAATGATTTTCCCGGGCATCAGTGTAGTCATGTGTGAGGTTGCTGATGCCATCTGATCCCCCTGTAAGGTTAAGGGTTCAAATGGAGTACAGTGAGCTAGCTATGAACTGTGTCAACATTTTCTGATGGTATAGACAGACCAAGTCCCTATATTTTAAGATTATATTAACCTGATACACAGTCCTGCTTAATTGGTAAGAACCATAGAACAATACAACTCATAAAAGCTTATTTCAGACAGTGACAATGTAAAAAACACCTATGCTTTCTGTTTGTCTCTCACCATCTACTTTTGCTACACTTGCCAAAATCAACTCGATCTTTTTATGGAATCTCAAAAGATATAGAAATGCCTATAAAGCCTTATGACTGGACCTTATGCACCGGGGTGTAAACTCCCAAACTGGTTTCAGTACAGAGCAGCCTTCCTGGCATCACAAGGTGCACTTTGCCTATGACAAGACTCTGTTAACCACTGCCATGGGTTAAATATGGAACAATCTATTTGCTATCCCTGTAAGTTTTCCTCTGTTCTCACCATGGCCCATTGCCTTGCTGCACACTCTCTGTAAATTTTTATGCATGCAATAAAAGCACTGAAAACAATGGATAACTACATGTATACCCCATCACCAATTCATAGCTTATTTCTCGCTGGCATAACACTAAAATGTAAACTGAACTGGTTTCTAACTGGGGTCTGATGTGGGCCAGTAAATTATCATTTGTGGAACTTTCATTTGGCCAACATTGATTTTTTTAGTTTTCTGACAATCAAACGTTTACTTGCCAAATTGGCCCCTTGAATACCCAGAAATGATTTCTCAGTTGAAACTATAGTTTTTGCCAGGCTATGTTGCTTCAAAAGTATCCAAACTGATTACCACTTCCACACCAACTTCCTTATCCACCTTACAAACAGCCTAAATAATCTTCACCTCCGCATTTAGATACCCCATCACCAGAGATTTGGACCACTATTTGTAGGAAACATTACTCAATAAAATTGTTCTTTCTCTTGCACAGTCTAATTTCTTCATTATGGACTTACTACATTGGATACCAGACACACCATTCAAACTTAACCTAACCAACAAGAATTTGAATTGTAACTTGGCCCCTGGAACGGCAGAGCATATGCTCTTCAGCTGTACCTTAGCCAGGCCTTGCTGGGATGAAATTGCCGACCAACTCTCTAAAATATTTAAAACAAAAATCACACTAGATTTCCCAACATTCATTTTAGGCCCCTGGCTATCACTGATTACACACTCTTAAGGAAACCAATTTAGCACTTCTTGACCTTGTCCTTACTGCAGCCACGAAAATTATTCTCACAGATTGGAAATCGATTGCACATATTTTCTACCACACCTGGTGAGCATGGACCACTTACATATAGAGTGCACATAAGTAGTTTAAGGGGATACCTTCCATCAAACATTTTGACAGGTGCACGCCCCTTGATGACGTAGGCAATGACGTAGGCAATGATGTGAGTACCCCACCCTGTGATGATGTAGGTAATGACGTAGGTGTAGATGAGTCACGTGGGTTGTGACATGGTGTGATGCTGTGTTAGTCACGTGCCCTGATGCTGTTCACCAGTCTATGAAGACATGGGATTTTATGAGGACCCTGATCCAGAGGCAGTCATCGTACAGCCGGCAAGTATAAACTCCAAAGCCACTTATACACCAATGAACCTATGCGACTCGCAAGATTTCAGAGCAGCCGCTGAGTGTAGTGAAAATCCTGAGGTTAGTAAAAATAAAGTCTATAGACAATTATTGTGTATACACTAATATCATACTTTTAACTAATAGTTTGTCTTTTGCTTTCTGTTTGCACCGTAGAAAACAACTGCAAAAACAGATGCTCCAGAGGGGTCTGCGCCAAAGGATAACAACGTAAATTTTTTGTGCTTATGCTGTTCCAGACAGTCTAAAAGTATTACAAGCCAGAACAAAGAGCCACATAACAAATGTGTTTGTACCTACTATAGCACCGATTTTGAAAAGGAAACTCTGGACGTACCCTATGACACCAAATGGCCTGTTAAAAGCTTTGCTGCGACCGTTGTGAACACGTGTTAAACGTGACTATTATAACCTATGTTACAGACATAAAATAAACGAGCCACAGCAGGAGGCTCACAACTGTCTTTATACGAGTCGTACACTGCAAGAAGAATTCGACACATATGTGACCGGTTAGACCTTCACAAGGTATATAAGTTGTTAAGGGTGGTGCACGAGTTGTCAGCTGTGAAGCAATGTGTCCACACTGATATGATTAAGGTCTTGGTAGCAGCGGTCAATGAGATCTGATATTCGGTTGAGCCGTACTCAAAACTCTAACGTATGCAAGGGATGTGTACCTATTTTGACAAAAGATTGATTAAAAGGGTCATAGAAAGACAAATGTGTGATATTTATTATAAAAATAGAAGAATGGGGTCTTTAGCACCGCAAAAGTTGCTTTAAAAAATACAGAGGTTGCGGAAAGTAGACCATAACTGTGTTATTTAACGTTACATACTTACTCTTTTTTAGGATGAGAATCAGAGTGTCACGGTGCATGATGTCAGTGATTTACACCCAGGATACATCTGTTTTGAGAGATTGATATATGTGTTGGTTAAAGAAAGAATAGCTGAAATGCACCTTGTGACTCTGCGTTATCTGAACATTTCGGAACCTCCTGCTACGTTGCAGTGTGACAGCCCAGAGTGTATTGCCAACTGGTGTATCAACGCATGGCTACCCACAACAGATAAACACAGGAGCGCGTACAAAGACCATGCATATGAGTTAAGGCTTTCAGCATTGACTGGGCTACATCGTGCTTTGGAACTTATGACTGAAGATTATTTCACAAATAAAGGTTCTGTATTGGCTGACATAGAACTGTATAAGCTATTGAATGCTGTCAGTATCCTGAGCATCCAGAGTTATCGGCGGGGGGAGCGGAACGTCATGTCTAGAGTTATTGAGTGTATAGCTATAAAAATATCAAAGCTTGTGATGCTGAGACCTAGTAAAAGGAGAGGCTCTGAGTAATATGTGTAACATGTGTCTTACTATATATACGTAGTCAAAAGGTCTCACAGTGTCCAGCAGCGTTGACAGTGATAAGCTATGTACCATGAAATATCAAGTGCACTGTGCTTACACACTTTTTTTTTTTAAATAAAATGTTCTTCCACAAAACAAGCGGCTTTCACTTCATGGGTTGTAACGACAGCTGTCATGTCAAAGGACATGTTAAGGAAGCTTTATTATGATACACTCAGGATTGGAAGCTTTGGAAGCGACGAAGCTCTGTTTAGAAGGGCTTGAGTTTAAAATGAATCTGTAAACCGACCATGGGAAAAGACTTGGTTATCGGGGGAAGAGGCGTATTCACTCCACAAAATAGCCAGGAGACGTTTTAACAAGAGGGCTACAGTCGTTAGCGTGCAGCTAGATTATCAGTGGCAGGTGGACATAAATAGTCTTCAAGATCTAGCAAAGCATAACAACGGCTCAACTTATTTATTAAAAGTCATAGACATATTGTCCAAGTATGCCTATGCAGAAGCGTTAAACGATAAAAGTGGTACCAGTGTCACCGCCGCCTTTAAAGCCATCTTCGTGAGAGGTTGAGTACCTCAAAAACTACAAACAGATGCTGGAAAATAATTTTTAAACAAACCTTTTCAGAAATTATTAAAGCAGCACACTGTTCAGCATTTTGTAACTCACAACGAGGTAATGGCGGAGGTTGTAGAGCGTTTTAACAGAACTTTAAAATCAAAGCTGTGGCGATATTTCACAGCCAACAATACCTACAGATAGACAGACAGGATGTTCTTAAAGGTGTTTATAACACCAGTTACCATAGGACCATCAAAATGCCTCCCATGGAGGTAACGGCTGATAATTTGTTAATGGTGTGGAGAACTGTGTACAGGAGTCGTCTTGCAGCAGGGATCAAGAAACCTGTTTCAAAAGAAGGGGATCATGTCAGAGTTTCAAAGCTGAAGGGTGTCTTCACCAAAGGCTACCCACAGACATTTAGCGACGAGATATTTATAGAGGAAAGTACGGAGTTTAAAGAAGGGGTATATATTTACAAGTTGAAGGACTATGACGGGGAAAAGGTAACAGGTGTCTTTTACAACGAAGAGTAACAAAAGGTGCCCTACGATCCAAACAGGGTTGAAAAGGTTCTGAAAAGGAAAGGCAGCGGAACTAAGAGACAGGTGCTGGTCAAATGGTGAGGGTGGGTCGAGAAATGTAACATTTGGGTTTTGGACAGCTTGCTGCATGGGGTGTGAGGTCGCACTGTAAGCGCCGAGATGGAGACATCACCTTTTTATATTATACTGCCATCCAACGCCTCGAAGAACATGTTCCCCAACAATCACATTTCTAATTATATGGTGAAACTGGCTAAACCGGTGGACCTGAAAAGGTCCTGAGAGGTGGCCCTAGTGGGGATACAGTACCCTAGAACGTGGAGTACATTTACAAAGCATGAGGCTAAATTTATCATAAAAAGCTCTCAGGACTTCTTGATCCTCCCTTTGATTTTCCCGCACAGGTATTACTCTACCGTTGTGGCGGTGGTCATTGCATTCAACAGACACATAGCTGGCATTCAAGAGTATGTGAATATACATCTGGTGTCGGATAACGTTAGAAGAAAAGTGTTTCTTAAAGCCCCCAAGCTCGATATCAGATTTAGTTTACCAGTAACTTTCAAAGTGCTTTAGGGACCGTACAACATGTGAAAAGACAGGTGGATCCATACCCTACGTGTCCTGATATTAACTGCAGATTTTATACACTCTATGTGTATATAGACATGGGTCCCGGTGAAGGGAGAAAATAACCCAATGGTTAATATACAACATCACAAACTAGACTACGTGGCAATTTCTAAAAAACATTTTCATTCTATAACCATTATGGTCTACGATGATCAGTCAAAGCCGGTGGCCTTTAAATACGGAAAAGTTATTGTTAAGCTTCAAATAAGGCTGCAATGGTGACTATTAGGCAGTTGCGATGGTCATCGGGAAAACATATGGGGACCCCTTTATGTGCAGGGACTATTACAGAGTTCAGGACAGTTATGTTTCAAGGGGCCCCTGTTATCTACCGGCCGGATTGGGGGGGCTTCTTCTGGAGTTTGTTTAGAAGAGCCATGCCTTTCTTGAGAAGAGGGTGCAAAATTGCAAAACCTCACGTTAATGCGGCGGATACGAACATAGCCCATGACGTTGTGGACTCTATAACGTCCACTGTTGCCAAGAACATGAACAAACAGCCCCAAGAAGGAACTGGGTTGTTGTGCAAGGCGCATGCAGGTGTTAAAAGGAAGTGAAGGGCTTCGAGGCGCAGGGGCCCACCAATGCCCTATAAAGACAGAGGACGTCTTCAAAAGACCCACACAAAAAGAAGAGTCGTAAGACGGAAGAGACCGTCCAAGAAGAAGAAGAGAACAGTCTAGTGCAAACATTTTTTAAATCAGCTATAATGGCCTTTGTACACTGTGCCTCAGGTGAATGCACCAAATCTGAGCTAGATTTGTTTTCTCTAAAACCCATACAGACGAGTATCGAGAACAGTTTTTTATGGAAGTATCGCCTCTAGCCGCTCTGACACCTTGGCACCAATAGAGTTTTTTTGTGTCGGGGTCCACGGATATGTATTTGGATCTCACCAACACTCTGCTACAGCTCATCTACAAAATAACAAAAGCAAAAGGCACCAACATTGAGGCCGATGCTAAAGTGGCATCAATCACCTACCCCATCACAACCATGTTTAATCAGGTGGACATTAACCTGGGCGATCGACTCGTCAAGCAAAGTGACAACATGTACACGTCCAGCGCCTACATAGAGAGTATTCTAACTCACAGTCACAAAGTCCTGGGCACACAGCATTCAGTGGGGCTCTTCTACAAAGATACTCATGCACATTTTGAGGACACGGCGTTGGATGGGGGCAACAATGGTTTAAAAGAAAGAGCCAGCTGCGCCGCCGGCAGTAGACAGTTTGACCTCCTGGGACGCATACATTCAGACCTTTTCTTCCAAGATAAACTTCTTGTCAACAGTATTGATCTTAAGATCAAACTCAACCTCAACAAGGACGCGTTCTGTCTCATCAGCGGTGATGCAGAACAGTATAAACTGGTTATATTGTCTGAGAGCCTGTTTGTAAAGAGAGTGAAAATGTCACTGTGCGTCAGACTGGCCCACGCCAAAGCTTTACAACTATCGAACGCCAAGTGGCTCAGAAGATATTCAGCATCCCCACCAGTACTAGATTGAAGCACCAGAAAAATCTATTTGTGGGGCAACTCCCAAAACTCATCATCATAGGGTTTGTGGACAATACAGCTTTTAGTGGTCTCTATACCTCTAACCCTGTCAACTTCAAGAACTACGACATCAACTACGCCACTTTGGTCCCTGAGTTTGGGAACATCCAATTTTGTCAGGGAATATCTTCGTCTGGTCTTGATAACAGGGAAGCAACTGCATGACTCAGGAGTCGTTGTTTCAAGAGAGGAGAGTGGGACCGGTTACACGCTGTTTGTGTTCAACCTGACTTCTGTCATGGAAGACGGTGACCACTACAACTTGATCAAAAACTGAAATCTAAAAGCTGAAATACGCTTTACACAGGCGCTGGCTACCACCGTGAACATGGTTGTGGTCTCTGTATTCGATAGCGTCATCCAAGTCAATCACACCCGACAGATTTTGTTTGACTATCATTAAAAGACTGTAAAATGGACACTTTGCAGATACATGACTTCTTAAGCAGTCATAAATACACTAAGAAATACTTTTTAGGTGTGTTTCCTAGCGACGGGTTACCAGGGGAGATAGGCCCAGAAAGACCCCGCACACTCGTCTTTAACACCGACCCACATTACAAGTGTGGTACACATTGGGCAGGCCTGTTTCTGGATGTAGACAAGGTTATAGTGTTTAACAGTTTGGCGGAGGTCCTAGAGCATAACATTTATACAAAACTGATATTTAAATATGCAAAAAAAGCATTGTCCACATGTGAGTCTAACAAGCTGCGTGTACAGGATTCTCTAGCCATAACTTGCGGGGAACATTGTATATATTTTATTAGTAAAATGTCTGAGGGTATGACGTTTAGAATTTTTTTTTATCTGTATTCCGATGATCTAGTAAACAATGACGGTATTGTTATGAAATATGTGAATGAAAACTCAAGGACTATGTCGAGCGTTGCTAAAACAGAGTACGGTGTTTGTCAAAAGTGTAAGGCCTTGTAATGCCTCTATTTGTACTCATGACTGTCTAATATAAAAACATCTTAAACATGAGTTCAGACTATGCATTTTTTTATTCACATGCCCCACAATTTAAAACCATTTTAAAAAAGATGCCAGATTACTGTTGAAAAGTTAAAACTGTTTATTACAATCAGTTTTCAGCACAAACATTTACAAGGGTAAAAAATAAATGAAGCAAAAACCTTTCAAGACACAAACCTTTTAACAAAACTGTACAACTGTTCAAATATCATGATAACATTAGAACAGAAGCCAAGTATTATTTTTGAACAGTCTATTTTAGGTTCTATAGGTAGAGCGTCGCTGCTCCTAGACTGTGTTATCTGTGGAAAGAAAGGCGATGTTGAAACGATAAGACTCATGGTAAAAACACCAGGGGTCGGACCTTTCAAAGTTTCAAGCCTTCACCTGTGGTCAGCGTTATCAATGATTGTGGAAGGAATGTTGAGTTCCCCTGATACAGGGAGGAACTGCTCCCATCCTCTATGAGTGTTTTGGGTCGATAGTGTTTTGCTGTGCATGAGACCCCTGACCAGATCGTACATGTGTGATCCTGCAACCGGTTGTCCCTTGTAAACAAATTCACCCCGGTCATTCCAAGAGGTCAGATATTTAGTAGCAGTCCTTTTACTGAGCAGCATTTGCGCAGCCCCTCTATACCTCTGACTTATATTTTTGAAAAGGTCTTCGACAAAGGTATCCCTGGGGGTCCTGGGTCTTGAGGTGCTACCGGGTCTGCTGGCGGCTGTTCCGTGTTGGGTGTATACAGAGTTAGTTTTTTTTTTCAGCATTCCATTGTTTGTAATACTGTAAAAAGTTTTGAAGGGCTCCTGAGTAAAGCCCAGCTTTATTGTGTGGTTTTAAATTGGTTCGGTTCAAAATGGCTTTGATCTCAGCATTGAGACGCTGATTCTGGTTTCTGCGTATGTCCCAGACTTCGATGGTAGAAGGGCCCAACTGTTCCAGCTGTTGTCGAGGCACAATGTACATTTTTGGGGCGTGCTCCATCAGGTCCTCAACAGGAGACCTGTAATTTGTGGTATGGCTATATCCAGCAGCACTCCTATAAAACCTCCAGACTGTTTGACCAGTTTCTTTTTTTAAAGGAGTGACGCCCTTTTATTGCTGAGCTTCTTCATAATGTGGCTCTTCTTCAGCATGAGGAACTGGCTCGTTGATATCGGGACATTACCTTTTAGGGTGTTTAGGGCTATTTCTGAAATGACAGCCACTAAATCATCCAAAAAGCAACGCACAGGATAGCCTTTTTTTTCAGGGGGTCTGGCTGTGACCAGCATTTTTAGGAGGTCTAAATTATGCCGTAGCCGAGTGGTAGCGACCTTATATTAGAAGTTTTAGAGTGTAAATGTTATAAGTCTTTTTTATGGGTCTTTTTTAAGGCTTTGGGGGCTGTTTTAGGCGTGTAAGCAACTGGGAAGTCAGGTGGGAAAATACCGGAGCATAGTCTGTAGTCTTCTGGAGTATTGGGATTTAAATCGAGGAGTAAGTAGCCATGTGGTTTTGCGGTAGCGTTGTTAAACGCTTCCATAAAAAAACTGCGTGTTTCCAGGGTACATCTGTTTAGCTATAGTTGATATATGAAGCTTGTCGCAGGGTTTTTAAATAAGACCAGGTAATAAGACCAGGTATGAGGCGTTGAGAGTTATAGAACAACTGCTCTTACCCTTGTAAAACAAGTTCTGCACGATGTAGCATATGTTTAGATTACAATAATGTGAATATTGAGAAATACCCCTCTCGATCTTGGAGTGGTCCCCGCCTTTGCTCATGAGATCGTCCACAATGACAATGTTTACAAGGTGTTTAGGTAACAAGTTGTTATTCAGATTACTCAAGATGCCTTCTATGAATCTGAACTTTAGGGATAGTTCCATGTAACGAGCTTGCCAGCAGGAATAAAGTCATACGATGTTGTTATGGGTCTGAGATAAAACACTGGGAGCATTTTCTAACAGTTTCTTTATAAAATTACTTTTACCGCTATTTGAGGGAACTGCTAAAATGCAGGAGAATGGGTTTTGCAGCCTGGTGTCCATAGCGATTGTGGGTTAGCCCCTCTACTATTTTTTAATAACCGTATGGCAGTGTTTTGTAGTCCTTGGTCAGGACTCTTTTATCAAACACTACTCGCAGGGTTTTATACAACAGCTGTGTTGTTATTTCCTACCTTTTTTTGGACCTGCCTATGCTAGGGTGATTTACGACTATTGCTTTATTATTTTTGCGATAGCTCGATGCGTAGTACTCGTGCACCAGACTTTTCAGACTGTCAACATTTATTTTAACCGTATTGCTGACCCTTAAAGTGTACCTTTGACTTTCATGCAAACCTTGTTGTTAGAGGTTTTGTAACTATAGGTCATGGGTCTGGAGGAAGTGTACTCGAGTATGTAGTCATCCTTTTCGAGCTCGCTGGTCAAATCTCCTAGATAATCACCTAGCGCAGGATCTTCATCACCCTCTCTACTCACAAACATAACAGAGTCGATGTTGAGGTACAAACAACGATCCTGAAGCTTATCCAGCAACCTGTAAAGCTCTAGATGAGCGTGAGCAGTTATGAAGCACACTATGAAGATGTTTATATTGTTACATATTGTGGGGTACTCTTTGACATATTTCCAACACAGAACGGCCATCTCATCATTGATAAATTTGCAACTGGACACATAGTAAGACGGGGCAAATAGATACTTAAAAAGATAATCTGGTACAAGGGATGTGTTTGACAAATTGGCACGCTGTGCGAATTTTTGGAGACAGAGGCTTAGCTAACTGGCGTCTGGCGGGGTTAACCTTAATGAACTCTGGTCTCAGCATAATACCCCTGTGATCGTGGTAATCAGCGATGTACTTTTGCTTTGCGGGCTCATCGACACACCAGTTGGGATACCCCGATGCCTCCTGTATGTCTCTGAGAAACAAGTTGATGTACTCAGAAAAGAGTCGGGTTGTGGTGTATGGAAAGTAAAAAAATTCCGGTATTTTACCGAGGCGGTACCCTTTCTCGAGTGCCTTTTTGTACCTCATTGGTACACACTACAGTAGCCTTTGCTCATCACTATGTCTACACTCGCTAGTCTGTTTACTTTCAGCGCATGTTCAATATATGGGGAACATTAGATTGCCGTCGACTCTGTACGGAAGCACCCGGAAGTAAAGCTTCCGTGTAGGATGGATTTGACACTTAACAAGACCAAAGTACTCGTCTAGGGACTTAAAGTTCCTATGTATTATCCTAGGATGCCCCACTGGGTACAACTTCACCTTGTTCACAAACGGATACATACTGGTGAAGTCATAGTAGTGTATTTTCTCACCCTCACCAGCGACTCAGTACAGCTGTATGGCGTTTGTACGACCGTCGAATAAGGCATTGCAGGGTTTCAGCGGTGCTGGTAACTGCCGGCTCTGAATGAAAGCGATGAGTTCTGCATCTCTTGTTGGCTCATAAAACCACTCGTGTTCCCAGAGGGTTCTCAGAACAAAGCCACTGTTTAAATATACTACGCTGTCACCAGAGTACGACGATGCAGATGTTCAAACATGGTGCCCTGCAGTCTATTAAGCTTGTGGGGTTTGTAACAACGCAGACATCCATGGTAAAAGCAAACTCAAATGCGGTTGGTACCCCATTAATTAACGCATACCCAGCTAGGTAGTAGCAGCCCAAGCGGTATGCGCCACCCTGCAACGCATGTTGAATGAAGATGTTCTCTTTCTCCGAGACGTACATGAGCCACTGAATAGACGGGGTGGAGTAACGTTTCTGTTTACCGTTATAGAGGTCAAGCGGTACTAGAACTGTGGTTTCAAAACCATGTGCTGATAAATAGACATGCACATGGCAGCCAGAATAATGTTCTTAAATGGGTGTAGGTATTCCGCGATTTCTTTCCTGTTACGGGATTTGGTTTTGATAATCCTGACCCGTTTTGTCATCTCCACCACAACGTCTCAGAAAAGGTTGCACGCTTTTCGCAAGATCATTACATCCGCCTGACAGTAAGCTTTCAACTCTGTTTGAAAATGAAACCAATTTTCACGGTTTTCATCATAACACTGTAGAAAGCTCTCTTTTTCAGACAGGATCATGTACTCACTGCCACAACTGTCGGGAGGAGGCATAGGACCAGTGTAATTCTGATTAGCCCATGTGTTAAAAAAGTGAGGGAAATAACCTTTACAGCCTTCAAAACCAAAAGCTTTTGGCAACTAGCTCAACTTCATGGGCAAAAAATTCAAAGTGTCTATGAACCTAATTTCAAATGGCACAACCTTTAACAGCATCAGTCTGGAACCCTGGGTGATGAGCTCCACGTTCAGCTTTTCATGATTCAGGTCCCAGAGAATAAAGAATGAGTCGTACGCTTTCAAGTTGTGAGCCAGCATTGTATACTTGTAGTGTTTCGGCTGCATGAACGTGTTGAGGAAATCGTTCACACACGACTGACCTTCAAACTCCCAGTTTTCATCGGCTGTTAGATGATGAGAGTAAATGGAGTTAGGCTGGTGCACACCCGTCTCCTGCGTACACTATATATCGAATACAATATAGTCTTCTGTTTTTTTCTGGGAGAAGCCTTCGAGCATGTAACACTAGTGTGCTGTTTCTGCTATAAAATACGCTTTACACCTGGGACATTGCATGCCTTTACAATCATAGTTGGCGGCCTTGTAGCGCCCGCAAGCCTGACAGTCTGATTTATGGACGCACTGTGCGAGGCTGATGTGGATGTTCAAGCAGTCTTGCGACTGACAAAACATCTTTCACGTAGAGCAGTTCATCTTCTGAGTGTCGTCGTCGATGCACCCGTCCCTCTGACACATTTTACAGTGCATTTCACACTGGTCTGGTTGTTCTATATGTGGTGGCAATGCTCGCACATGTACTTGGCTCCTAGAAAACCTTTCAGGTTCAAGATACTGTAAAAGTGTTTTTTGTGATGTAGCACATAAGCGGTCTTGTTTTTCACATGCTCATTGGTAGTGAAATACTTCCAAGAACCAATGTGGTACAGAACTTTTACCGCAATGGCAAAATGGTTCTCAAAAAGGCCCAGGTCCCCAAAACCAAACAGTCTGTCAGGCGGTATTTGAAGAGCCTCATGGGCTGCCGCCGCCATAGACATAATGACGTTGTCTGGGGTAGCTCAGTCCAACAACAACGCCACGATGTTCGCCACCAGACACATAATCGTAGCTACGGTGTTAAAGTCGAGCAACCATTGATAATTCTTGCTGATGACTTTACTGTATATGACGCTCTTAAAGGTTCTGGAAGCACCGCCCTCACGACCCCTAACACGAAGGGTGATGATTCTGAAGGTCCTGTATGCCATTAATTCAGCCCTGCTCTGTAAAAGCTTACACAGGTTTTCTAGAAATGTCACAGTGTCAAACACATCTCGAGACGACCGTCTGGTGAACAGAGGACTGATTAGACCCTGCCCCTTAAAATGTAGCTGAAAGAAATCGTTCGGCCCCACATCGTTTAACAATCTGGTGTATAGCTATAACACCCTGATCAGAGGAGTTTATTATGGTCTAGGTTAACAATTCTAAACTCCTAAACCTAAAGTGCTCAGCTGTATGACCATACCGTCTGACACTTTCTAAAAAAACTGGTTCTGAATCCTCAGCTTGATGATCACCACTGGATGGAGGGTTCCCTAGGGTATCATGCGGTGGTAGTTGACTACAGCTAGTTGTTGGGGTATACTTTTCTTATTGAAAGCTTATGTTTTCTAGCGCCACTAGCCCACTTCTGTTTCTTACAAGCCCAGCTGTTTTTAGGCAACCGACCAAAGCCTATTTGAACAATAGTTAGTGTAATTCCAGGAGGTGCCCTTGCCATTTCACCTAATATGGGCAGGGGTCCTTCAGGATGTTTGTGGTTAAGCCGGCTCTGAACTTTACCCCTTGAGGCCCTGAAAATGCCTATATTCTCTCCTAACGTTATATTTTGAGGCCTTATGGGGAGTGTTTTAGGTGTTAAGGGTGCTGCTTTTAGGAGTTTTAAACAGTTGGGGGCTGGCTAACACAGCTTTTTGGTTTTGAGCGCTTGTAAAACATGTATAGCTTTACTGAGTACATCCTGGGTCTTCTTTTTATATTTAGACCTAAGGACAACCATATTAATAAATGTGGTTCTTACATTCCTTAAGACATCCTGCATGCATAGTCACGCAGGTATATTACTCATGTCTACAGCTGCTGAATCTCAAGATTGGACCATATCGCTTCTACGCTGTGCCAACCTCTGTATTAAAGCCCTCATGGTGGCTCTGGAAGATGCAGTATTGTATCTGGTCTCACCCAGTTTAAAGTCTTAAGGTTCAGTCTGAATTTTAGATTTCTAACAGACTGATGTATTTCTTTTATATACGTCTACAGGACCCTAGTGCCGTCTAAAACACTGTATTCTGGGTCATTACTTGTAACATGAGCTGTGATGCTTTTAATTTCCTGAGCCACCCCAGCTACAGGTCTGCCGTTAACATTATTACCCCCTTTCTGAGGGGCTAAACCAGCATGGGGCAAACAAACAGGACCCAATGCGAACACCCTTGTGCTTCGGAGGACTGTTCATGGCTAGATGGGGTTCCAAAACCCAGATCTTGTGACCCTCTATCCCCTGTACTATTATTAGGGTATGTTGAAGAGTGGGAGGCCCTAGGAGCATTTACACTGGAAGGGGGACCTGTGGGATCATACTTTCCCAGAGGAGTGACTGAGGACATCAGATATGTGGAATTTCAATGTTGATCGTAATAGCTTGGGGCCACGGATGCGTGTGATGCACTGGAGCTGGCAAAGGTTGATTGCTGTGTGTCTGGGTCTACACTAACAGGACCGCTGTGCTCGCTGGCTGCTATTCTTTCAGAATGTGCCCTACACCCGCCAGTGCCCTGAGTAGCCCTAAACAGTCGGCATAAGGGTCCTCTCTGGAGAGATCTTTTTCATACCTAGAGTCCAACATAGTTATAGGAGGTTTTGGTACCGGTTCTCAGGGAACTGCATCTACATTACACTTCTCACCCTTAAAACAGTCCGACCTTTGTGAATTACGTGGTTCTGCCTGAGGCATAACTGTGTTTTTAACCGAGAGAGCTAGAGGAACAGTTTGTATCCCAGGGACCGGCTGCTTCTTCTTTTTTCAAAATAGGTAATAAGTGTAGGTCGTTGTCACGATTCTCTAACGATAAAACTACTGATAGCTGTACCTTGCTGAAAGACATCCATTTCATCGCCATTGATGCTTGCTCTTGGGGATTCTACGTACAAAAAGAGTCCTACTTTATTTTAGACTGCCATTCATTTTTATGGTGTCGTCATAACACATTCATAAATATACTATAAGACTTTAAAAACGTTTACTTGAACAATTACAAACACTATTAAGTCAGCTCACTTGAATGTTTGCTAATAAGTACACTATCATCCACTTACATTGTTCTGAAGGTACAATACACAAAGCCTCTTGTTCACATTTCTCGAAAACCATATACTGTATAATTAAAAAAGTCCACAGGGTGGCGCTGATGCACAACATAATATCTAGGAATCTCTCAATCAGGCATCATTTATATAGTTCCAGGGGCTCCGTAGCTTCATTTTACTCATATTACAATACCACCTCTAGTCTTTATAACGTCATACATCTACACTAATTATAAAAATATATAACTCAACACAATTTAAAACATTACAGTTCATTGAATATATACATGTACAATAGAATGGAAGCCGGATCCTGGGATCCATTCCAGGTTTTCGTCCTAGCTTTCCAATGCTCTGAACCATGTGTGGGGGCAGAGCTCAATCTAAACTCTAGCCTAGAGGGTAGAGCCGATAGGCAGAGCCAGCTCCAACACCCTAGACACATCGTTTGGAAAAATTGCAGGCTGTGGAGGCAGCATTGGGGTCCCTGCGTCTTTCTCAACACCACCCCCAGGACAACAGGACCCCAACTTAAGGTGAGTGGATCGGGGTTTGTGGGGCTTGAGCCTGCCACTCAATGCCCCCACCATTGATAAGTTGTATGGTTGGGCTGGGGGGTTACAGGGCAGAGGACACAGAGCACACGTGGACACACACACAGTGTGCTCTATGTCTCTGCCCTGTAGCCCCCCAGTAATTGTTTTTTAAAATTTTTATTAGTGTTCATTTATTTTTAATTTTTTTCATTTATTTTATTATTATTATTTTTTTAATAAAAAAACAACACTGCCAGGTGGGCCCCTGGGGATCCCGAGCCTTGTGCTCCGGGTCCAAGGGCCCCAACCGTATTTTATACTGCAATGGCCTGTGGGTCCAAGCGTGCAAGGCTGGGGTCCTCGGACTTGTACCATGTGCCATCCGCATCGTCCTCCTGCACGATATGGTAGCAAGACGCCTCGCACCTCGCGCTAGACACCCTCTAACCCCATGGGGGCTGGAGGGTGTCTGAGTCGAGGTGCAAGGCCTCCTGCCACTAACTTAGCAGGCCTGCTTTCAGAGGCCACAGGGTACACTGTGCGGCTTCTGTGAGCAAGTCTGCTAGGTTAATAACAGAGATTGCCCAGCTGCAAAACCCTAGGGGATCTCTGTTGTTAACCTAGCAGACTTTCTCTCAGAAGCCGCGGGGTGTACCCTGCGGCCTCAGACAGAAGGCCTGCTAAGTTAATAACGAGGGTCCCATGCCATTAACATAACAGATCTGCTCTCAGAGGCTGCACAGCCTCTGAGAACAGATCTGTTATGTTGAAACTGAGGTCTCCAAGCTGCAAAGTGCTCGGGGACCCTCATTATTAACTTAACAGAGCGGCTCTCAGAGACCGTGTGGTCACTGAGAGCTGTGCTAAGTTAATAACTGGGGTCCCTGAGCCGCATATCGCTCTGGGACCCTTGTATTAACTTAACAGACACTCTCTCAGAGACCACATGGTCTAAGAAAGCAGGACTGTTAAGTTAATAACAGGGGTCGCCGAGCCGCACAGCACTCGGGGGGCCCTTGTTATTAACTTAACAGACCGTCTCTCAGAGACCACTTTGTGATTTTCAGGCGCTATGCGGCTCTGCGACACCCCACACACAGCCGCTGCACTTAAATGTGGGAACATAGAATACTGTGGCATCGTAATCCTGACACCATCTTGGGGCTCTTTACTACATTTAAAAGCACTCCTTGACCTTTCAGTTCACTCTGCAGTTTGCTGCTTTCTCCCATTGTGGCGCTTTTTTTCATTTTTCTCAACCACCATCTTTCCCAAATGTGTCTTTGCGTGCAGCATATGCTTGAGGCATAAGAACAAGTGCCATCCCTCAAAAAATAGGTGCAGAAGTTCAGCACCGGAACCAACAAGCACAAATTCAGCAATGCCTCCACCCTCCATCATGTAACTTAGCATGCGTTCTCTCAGGGGGCCCCGGGCTCTCAGTCTGCGGCTCCTTACAACAGTCTTTTTGGCAACCCTTACACCACCAATAAAAACATTGTACCCCCACATCTCGCCACAGTCCTCCTTGCACATACATTAATATCATTTTAAAAAGCGTTTTTAAAGGCCGGCTTTACCTATCTGCTCAGCTATCCACATATAGTTCTGTTCTTTGCAGCAAGCATCTTAACCCTCGGCGCTACTTTATGGAGAGTCAAAACTACAGCTCCCAGTAGGCACATTAATTATAAGAGTTATCTTGACAATTGTTATTATTTCCAGAAGGCTGCATGCACAAGGAACTTTTCAGCATGTGTTTTTAAATAGTAAGCTTTCTCAGTTAGCCCTTTGAACCGCCCCATAGGCTTCCCCCAGTCCTCTGGGGTGCTGGGGTCTGTGGTGACCCCCAAAGTGCTTAAAAACGCAGGACACACCTATACCCTACCTTTAAGCTAATGGTCAGTTGGGGTGACAGGGCCTGGTTCTGTGCACACACCCTCTGTGAGCCTATCCCCTGCGGCTGCTGAGGGTGCAAGGGCTCGTGATGGGCACCCCTAATCCATTTTATCATAATTAAAAAACATTTTCTGTACCACATAAATAGAATATAATAATAATAATAAATATATTTAATAGAAAACATGCCCTTAGATAATAGTATTGAAAGTACATGGCACATATGCTCTGTGTGTCCTCGGGAAAGGGGGCTAGAGACAACAGCAATTTGGAATTACATTACAAAAATACACAGACCATAGTTAACTACCTTCAGTAGAAGCTAGTTTGCACTACTAGCTTGCGCTCTGCCCTTCATATTTTTCTCTGTGCTGGTCTTGGTAGCCCTGCTCTCCACAAGCTTCAATTCGCCGCTCACAAAAAATCTTGTGCGATGCTTGTGTGTATGGTCCCTATGGGGGCTTTTTATACTTGCTGTGCCAAGCTGATTATGCATAGGTATTGTTGAAGGGTGGGCTCAGAAATATATTATGCTTTATGGTTACACTTTCATAACACTTCACCAGGGGGCTACCATTTTCCACTTTGACATCTGTTAGCATGTATGGGTCACTCTGACTTGCAAAAACAGGTTGAAAGTTCACTGTTTGACGTTAGCAGTAACAAGAAGGTCAGATAAGATACTATGGGTGGTGGGCAGCAACTCCTCTGGAAAACTACATATCTGTCTAAACACACCCATGGGTCATTCTGACTTGCAAAAGCCTAGGTTGAAAGTTTGCTGTTTGACGTAAGCAGTAACAACTGGGCCAGATAAGATACTAGGGGTGGTGGTCAGCAACTCCTCTACAAACTATGTATCAGTCTGAAGACCCCCATGTGGCCTGTTAGGCCTCACTTATCTCCCTTTTACACACAGCTAACCCCCTTAGATAACTGTGACTTGTGTTTTTAAAGATCATGCTCTAATTCCATATACACCCTGTTTGGCCCTTTCTGTGCCTGTGGGCTTCAAGATTATTATTTGTTTTAAAAAGGTCACCATCATACATTCCCTCTAGGTTATGCAAGGCTTTGGGGAGGGACAGGCTCTGTACTTCCACCACTCCTCCCACTGAGGAGGCACATTGCAGCCCAACCACCCTGCCGGCATTAACATGCCCAGATTTGTCCTCTTAGGCCATGAAGCATGCCGCACACCAGCAGGGCGCTCATTTTACACAGCCCATAGACCTACACACTAGGGACAGCATCAGGGCACGTGACTAACATGGCATCACACCATGTCACAACCCACGTGACTTACTTACACCTATGTCATTACGTATATCATCACGGGACGGGGTACCCACGTTATTGCCTACCTCATTGCCTACATCATCACGGAGCGGGGCACCTATCAAAAAGTTTGATGGAAGGTATCCCCTTATACTACTCATATAGCTCTCAAGACACAGCTGTAACAGAGGCCCCTGCAGCCCCTGCAGTGTGTGGGGGTGGTGGTTTGGGGGGCAGGCTTACCCATACTGAATGGGACACCCTCATCGTCTAAAACTTCTACTGAAATGAGTGCATGGGGCCTCTTCAGAATATCTTGCACGGGGACCCTCACATTTTTTTTTGTCATGACACTGCCTCAACCGGGAGCCATAGAATATCGCAAGCAATCTGGCAAACCTTAGATGATGTGCTTAGCTAAATCTCTTCTATATAATTCTACGTAATAGAAGTGATAGCATACCTAGAACTTGACTTTACACTCACTGCATATGTCATCACCTAGATCGCCCAAACCCCCTACATTGATTTTGGTCTCTCTTTTCATCCCTCCACTTACACTGTACTGCAGACCCCTAATGGTGTCCCCCAATTACTCTATATAGATATGATTATATACACTGCTATGTATTTGTGACTGATAATTAATTACAGAAGATTTTCCTCCTCCACTGATCTGTACAGTAACTGAGTACTTTTTATAGCCACAATCACATTGTCAATAGTATTTAGCTGATGAAGTATTCTCAGCTGTGACCTTTCTCTATCAAAGGAAGTTGTGCTCCACTCTTGCAAAATGTATTTGTTGGAAATATGTATGATATATGTCTACCTTCTGTTCAATTGCTTATTGTCTATGTCAAAGTACTCAATAAAAATCTATCGAAAAAAGAAGAACAGACATATCCAGAGGCAGCTAACCCCGGCAGTTGTTTAACTTGGACAGTGAATAATAGGTATGAACAACAAGTGACATAACTCACAGAGGCCACCAGGAGTAGGGTTTTTTGAAAATCACGTAATTTACTGTTAAGTAATGAAGTGAAATTTCAGAAAAAAATCAACAAAACTATGCATAATTATGCAAATGCAAATCCACTTGGTTGCCCTTCATTTAAGCATGGAATTCCTCCCTGTGCACATTTTGCCCTAAAAATGGATGCCAAGTGTTAAGAACGGGCACCACGTTCTAGTTGTTTGTGCTGTTTCAGCGCTGCTGTGCTATAATTATGGGCGGACCTGAACACAATTATGCGAGATGTCATGATAACGTAATTTCTGGAATTTTGCATAACAACTGTAATGCAAAGTTCCCGAAAATATGTAAATTACACCAAAGTAATTGGAATTTTGTGCAAGCCTAAGGAGGATCAAATAGGCAGCATTATTCAATATGCCTACCTTCATGAATTATAAAATGCTCATCTTAACCCGAGGAACATCTTACTGTTAAGATACTTTAGAATTCAGAACATTCTACAATGCAACATGGGCAAACATATGTGATTCGGTTGATAAATGCACTGCAGGGAAACTGGGGCACAGATTAATATAAATAAAAAAACGCCACATTATACTGCCGGGACTGTAACACCAACCACCACTAACATGGCAGGACCGGAAGATGTTCTTTCATCCCATTCTTTCTAGGAATAGGTCATATGAATAATCAGAGCTGGCCATATGAGAGATAAAATCATTTTCGGGCTATATCAGAGAATTAGATTAAAACAGAAGGTATAACAAGTCTCATATTTCACCAAGCAATAATAGAAAAGGCATCCGGTAGTGGAAGGTGTGTCTCTGATGCAAAAACAAATCAGGAGGTCTCTATGATGTAATAGTGGGTGGCCCAAATCATTGTTACAAGCGCAATGTTGCATTCCATTATCGTGCTTCTGGGGCTATCAGGGGAGAAATGTTGCAACGACTTAGAGGATGAAGATTCACCCCACCTCTACCACTGGTGATGGCAAAGTTACTACAAGTGAAAACATAGCGGGAGGTTGGGATAACCGCGAGGTTTAAAGAGCTAACAAACCTTTAGGATGAATGACTACACACAAAAATACTTGACGAATACACTTCATGGTCATATGGCCTCCATTTTCTTATTGCCAAACAGTGAGGAAACATGTCAGCAAACATATTATATCGCACGTTTGCATGGTGCTGTATTATAGTATTTATTTCATATTTGGCCAAAGAGCCATCATAGCATATCGATAGAGAAAGATTAAATGCATCCGACATCCTGTGTATAAGTGAACGAAATTTGTATTAAAACAACTGACATTACGCCCTAAATACAAAACAAATGTGAAATAATAATTTTAAAAAGAGAGAAGCGAGTGATGTTTCCGCAAGGCTGATTGTGTCAAAGGTCAATAAGTATGTCTTAATTCTAAGGCCTTCCAAAAATCATTGACTATTGATAAAATATTTGTTTTATTTCGTGGAATGGCTTGGTTAGTTGTTTGACATTTAGGTCTGGGAAATCTAAAAATCTATATCAGACGGAGGCAGCAAACTTGTGTGAAAGCATTTTAAAGACAAAGGCCCTCATTACAAACATGGGGGTGAAGCCCGCTGACTTCCGTGTTGATGGCTGCCAACATACCATGGCCGCGGCGGAAATCCGCTACAGGTATTATGACCTACACTTAGAAGTCCTCCACAATACAGACACCCACACAAGTCCGCCACACCAAAGGTCAGTGATAAACTGGCGATAGCAAAACCCACACCTTTACGCCAACAGGAATACGCCCACACTATCACGACCCACGAATCAACGCGGCGGTCTTTCAACCGCTGTAATCCATTGGCAGTACACACTGCTGCGCTCAAAATACACACACACTTACAAAACACAACCACATTGGACAATTCAAAATACATACACCTGATACACACACCACACTCACACCACTATAAAACACACACCCACGTTACCCACAACCCCTTACAATGACATTTTTGGAAGAAGCAGAGAGACAGAAAAGCTACGACAACCCCAGCATCCAGAGGCATACAACACCAACACTCATACACCATCCACGCTAATCAAAGAACACACCCCAACACAACACAGCACACATCATTTCAACAATCATCTCACACATCACCCACACTACATCATGGCACCTCAAAGACACTTCAGGTTTTCTGAGGAGGAGCTTAGGGTCATGGTGTAGGAAATCATCCAGGTAGAGCCACAGCTATTCGGATCACAGGTGCAGCAGACGTCCATTGCTAGGAAGATGGAGCTATGGTGGAGAATTGTCGTCAGGGTCAATGCAGTGGGACAGCATCCAAGAACACAGGATGACATCAGGAAGAGGTGGAACGACCTACGGGAGAAGGTACATTCTGTGGTATCCAGACACCAGGTAGCTGTACAGAGGACTGGCAGAGGACCCCTACCTCCTCCCCCACAACTAACAACATGGGAGGAGCAAGTCTTGGCGATCATGCATCCTGAGGGCCTCGCAGGAGTAGCAGGAGGACTGGACTCTGGTAAGTCAACTCTTTACTATTATATCCCCCAACCCTACCTGCATGCCATCACAAACTTCTACCCCTACCCTCACACCCGTCACCCTAACACCTCACAGATATCCCACTATCATAACCCACACATCCCAATACCAAGCCCTGCATGTGACAACAATGCATGGACACCCATCACAGACCTGCATGGACACCCATCACCAAAGCATGTCCAGTAGAGAGACTCAGCCAGGGCACACAATCACCACTCACACAAGGGCCAAGGCGATAATACAAGCACAGGAGTAGAGGGAAACTCACCCATTGCACAAGATGGCACACACAGATACAATAACTATGCATTTACATCCCAACAGGACCCCTACTCAACGTCACCGGACAGGAGGTGTCAGCCATATCCAGTCCCCGCACAGAAGACGCCCACATTGACGACAGCAGCTCTGCATGCCTGGATCAAGATGACCAGCCCGGGGACCTCTGGACAGTCGGTTCCCCTGCCACAGCCTCAAATCACCACTGAACCTCCCCCCTCAGGAAACGACACCACAGCACCCACCCAGTGGGCCCATGCCACTGTCCCCAGGACACGTCAATCAGCAGTGTGTCCACCACTAGAGGGACCCCAGGCAAACCCACTAACCCAGGACGATCAGGGATCTGGGGTCAGTGGCAGTGGGCACATGGTTCAGGGACAGAGGCACAGGACAACAGGGAAGCTGGAAGGACTGCTGTGCAACGGGGGAGGACAGGCCCAGGGATCCCACTCTCCACGAGGCACTCTCCAACATCATGAGATCATACCACCATTCCCAGGAGACCATGGGCACCGTACTGGCCAAGTTTCAGGAGACCCAGCGGCTGCAGGAGGAACAGTACTTGGGGGTCGGGGAGGACTTGAGGTCCATTAACACCACCCTGGTCACCATTGCAGGGGTGCTGGCAGACATGGCCAACACCATGAGGGAGACAGTGGCATACCACCGGGCCACTGACACCAGCCCGAACGATGAACAGCCCACAATGTCCGCCGGCGCTAGTGGACAGGAGGTCCCGCCACAGGACCAACAGGCCACCAGCACCCCACCCCCTGCAGAAGGAGAACCACCCCGCAAATGGTCCCTGCGATCCAGGCACAAGACAGAGAACATTGCCAAGACCCCTGACAGGAAATAAGACACTCCTGATTGTCACCCTTATGTCCCACTATGTCACCCTGATCACCTTGAAATGCCATTGCTCCACTTCCTATGCCCCATTGGACAATGCACCTGGGATCCAAAGAGACTGGACTCTACCATGGATATTCCTCCACCATCACCCCAGCCCATTGCACATCCCCCTCCATTTAATAGCACTTAAATAAACACCCTTGAATCACAAAACAATCTGGAGTCAGTCTGTACTTTCACAAACGTGTTATTACAACCTCTTTGTCAAATAACATAGTAAATGCTCATTTGCACATACCAAAGTATGACAGTTGTTAGGCAGCAGTGAACATAGCAGAAGGCATAATGTGATACCCAGATCTGTGAAAAGGAAAGACAAAGTGACCTGTCAGGGTCCATGCACAGAGGTAATAAGGCAGACTTATACAATGTCCTACAGTAGTCTGATATGAGATGAGCAGTGCCAGTCTTTACCTGTTTGTCACTGGAAATACTGCATGATGATGTTGTTTCTGTTGTCAATATCTTCTTCTTCTGCCTCATCTTCCTCATTGTCCACAGGCTCCACAGCTGCCACAAGACCAGCATCAGGCCCATCCTCCTTCATAAAAGGCACCTGGCATCGCAAAGCCAGGTTGTGCAACATACAGCATGCCACGATGAGCTGGCACACCTTCTTCAGTGAGTAGTATAGGGAGCCACCTGTTAGATGGAGGCACCGGAATCTTGCCTTCAGGAGGCCAAAAGTCAGCTCTATTATCCTCCTAGTTCACCCATGTGCCTCATGGTAGCATTCCTCTGCCCTTGTCCTGGCATTCCTCACTGGGGTCAGTAGCCATGAGAGGTTGGTGTAACCAGAGTCACCTGCAAATGTTGAGGGATATCTGTTAGACATACACCAAGCCTTAGGGACTTTCCCATACCCAGACACCTATTCATACTATGTGGGGACCTTGAGCTCACCTATTAGCCACACACAGTGCCTCTGGAGTTGCCCCATCACATAAGGGATGCTGCTATTCCTCAAAATGTAAGCGTCATGCACAGAGCCAGGATACTTGGCATTCACATGAGAGATGTACTGGTCTGCCAAACACACCATCTGCACATTCATTGAATGGTAGCTTTTATGATTTCTGTACACCTGTTCATTCCTGCGGGGGGTACAAATGCCACATGTGTACCATCAATGGCACCAATGATGTTGGGTATATGTCTCAGGGCATAGAAGTCAGCTTTCACTGTGGGAAAATCCTCCACCTGGGGGAAAACGATGTAGCTGCGCATGTGTTTCAGCAGGGCAGAGAACACTCTGGACAACACGTTAGAGAACATTGGCTGTGACGTCCCTGATGCCATGGCCACTGTTGTTTGAAAGGAACCACTGGCCAGGATATGGAGCACTGACTGGACCTGCACTAGAGGGGGGAAACCTGTGGGATGGCGGATAGCTGACATCAGGTATGGCTCCAATTAGGCACAAAGTTCTTGGATTGTGGCACGATCAAGTCTGTAGGTGATAATGATGTGTCTGTCTTTCATTGTCGACAGGTCCACTAGGGGTCTGTACACCAGAGGATGATGCCATCTAACCATCTGTCCCAGTGGATGTGCCCTATGGAGGAGAATGGTGAGCAGAGGGTCATGTACCACATAGTTTGCGCAAGGTTGTTTTGCACTCATCTGATTTAATCAGTGTGTGGCGCTGTCTGTTCGTATTCCTGCCCAAATGTGCTGTGAAGCAGTTAGGTGCCCTGCCATGTGCCCCCCTGAAATGGCGGCTGCCTGACCTGTAACAAAAGACAAGGGGAAATTATGAAACTGCGCTGGCGTTGTGCAGCGTTAAGGTGGGCGGTCAAAGACCGCCACGCAATTCAGCATAAGTTATCATTGGGCTGTGGGTTCCAGGTATGCAGCAAATGGGGTTAGGCATAGTCCCCCATGGGCAGGTGATTTTCCTAAGAACTGTCAGTGCATGGACTAGTACCTAGGGCTGCTCCCTGTGTGTTGTGTTTGCCAATGGTAGTAGTGTTGCTGGCATTGACCATGTGTTTCCTCTGTCTTCCCCCCCTTTTTGTTTTGTCACCCTGTCCTTGTGTGCATTAGCATCATCTGGCGGAGGAGCAGTGGCACCGGAGCAGGAGGGAGCTGCAACCCACATGGGCCAGGAGGGTGAATGTTCGGAGTCTGAAGGCACCAGTGGGACGGAGGGCAAGGGGAGCTCCACAACGGGGGCAGGAGGGGACACCAGCGACAGCGACTCCTCCTCTGATGGGAGCTCCCAGTGTGGTGGCGGGCACCTCTGTGCCCACCACAACAACAGGTACAGCCACCAACCCCCCACCAGCACCGCCCTCCTAGCAGCCCCTCAGCGTGTTTTCCGTGCCCTCTCACCCAGGAGAGTGGGCATCTCCTTTGCCCCAGGCACCTCAGGCCCTGCCCCAGTCAGCCCTGCTGCCCTCAGTGAGGAGGCTATTGACCTCCTGAGATCCCTCACTGTTGGGCGGTCAACCATTTTGAATGCCATCCAGGGTGTCGAGAGGCATTTGTAGCAAACAAATGCATACCTGGAGGGCATTCATTCTGGTGTGGTGGCCCAACAGAGAGCATTTCAGGCTCTGGCTTCAGCACTGATGGCAGCCATTGTCCCTGTGTCCAGCCTCCCCCTCCAACCTCCACTACTCCTACCCAATCCCCTCAACCTCAGCCTATCCCAAGCATATCATCAGACCAGCATGCACACACATCAACACACAAAAGTGGCTCAGGAAAACATAAGCACCACACATCCCACAGGCACTCACACAAGCACCATACCCATGCAGACACACAAACATCCACTGCCTCCACTGTGTCCCCCTCCTCCACGTCCTCCATCTCCCTCCCAGTCTCGTCTCCACTCACACCTGCATGCACTACATCATCAGCCACTACCTCTATCACCAGCACGCCCATCACCACACATCGCTCATGTGCAATCACCACCCCCACTACCATTCACAGGTCCTCTGTGTCCTCTCTCAGTGTGTCTGTAAGCCCTCCTCCCAAAGTACACAAACGCCGGCACACACCCACTCAACAGCCATCCACCTGACAACAGCCTCCAACCCAGGCACCTTCACCCAAACTCAGCAAACGTACACCTCCTACAACCACTACCTCTTCCTCCACTCCCAAACCCCCTCCATCTTCCCATCCCAGTATGTCTAAAAAACTTTTCCAGACTACCATTGACCTCTTCCCTACACCTCCCCCCGTCCTTTCCCTAGGGCCAGGTTGTCTACAGCCCTGACCAGCACCTCAGCCACCAAATCCTCGTCCAGTGTGGTCCCTGCAAGTCCGAGAGCATTGAAGGGGGCACCCAGCAGGGCTGCTAGTGTGCCACCTAGTGAAGCCAAGGACCACCCTATTCCGCGACGTGCCAAGGTAAAGAAGGGGCCAGCATGCAGAAGAGAAAAGCCGCACCACCCACCCAGCAAGGCCTCATCCAGAACCAAAGAAGACAGTGCCAAGGTCCCAGCAGTGACTTCCAAGGTGGGGAAGGGACACAAGAGCAAACGGAAGTCACCTCAGGGCACGAAGCCTCCGGGAGAGGGACTGGTGTCCCCCCTTTCGCAAGACAGGCCAGCAACATGTACCGCCATGAGCACCGCCGCAACAACCGCCATCTGCACCGCCACCTGCACGGCAGCTGCCTCAACTACAGTCGCCAGCATCATCCCCAGTGGGCAGCCTTCCAAGGCTGCAGGAGACGGCCTGGTGTCTCCCTCCACAAGTGCACCCCATGGGCAGCATCTCCGCCGCAGCCACCGCCGAATCCACTGCCCCCTGCCTCACGACGTGCCCAGCCAGTGCTACTACAGCGGACTTCAGCATCATCCACAGTGGGCAGCCATCCGAGGCTTCAGGAGACGGCCTGGTGTCTCCCTCCACAAGTGCAGACACCTGCACCACCGGCAGCATCTCCGCTGCAGACACCGCTGCAGCCACTGCCGCCCGCCCCGCAACGTGCCCATCCAGTGCCACTAAAGCGGACATCAGCAGCATCCCCAGTGGGCAGCCGTCCAAGGCTGCAGAAGATGTCCTGGACCTTGCACACACTACATGAGGCACCACCATCAGCACTGGCACTGGCACTGCCAGCAGTTTGCAGCCTCAGTCGTCGCAAGGAAGAGTATGGCTCTGCCTCCATGGAGTATCATGCCATCTGTTACCAGTAATTCTCGTGGCTCAGACACCCATGTGAGGAAATGGGAACTGCCACACCCCTGGTGCAGCATCACTGGGCACCAGGCCCCCTCCAGAACCAGTGGAGAACAGCATACACTCACCCAGTCCTTGGCAGAATGAAGCACTCTGGGCACCAGGCCCCCTCCAGAACCAGTGGAGAACAGCATCCACTCCCCCAGTCCTTGGCAGGATGAAGCACTCTGGACACCAGGTCCCATCCAGAACCAGTGGAGAACAGCATCCACTCACCCATTCTTTTGCAGGATGAAGCACTGTGGGCACCAGGCCCCCTCCAGAACCAGTGGAGAACAGCATCCACTACCCCAGTCCTTTACAGGATGAAGCACTCTGGGCACCAAGCCCCCTCCAAAACCAGTGGAGAACAGTATCCACTTGAGAGACTGTGGCTTTGCACTCCCCAGACCCAAGCAGTGGGCAGTGAACCCACTTGAGAGACTTGAGAGACTGTGGCTTTGCACTCCCCAGGACCAGGCAGTGGGCAACCCACCCACTTGAGAGACTGTGGCTTTGCATTCCCCAGGACTAGGCAGTGGGCATGGAGCCCCCTCGAGGAGCAGTGGCATCGTCCCATCATCCGGCTGAGGTGTCCCCCTCCCCTTCCCCCTGAGGTACCTGGTTTTTTTTTTTCGACCTGATGCCCCTGCAGTGTTCTCTCTGTTTTGAGGCAGGTGTCATGTGTGGGCTTCGCCCATGCTTTTTGGGACCACTGGACCACGGACATTTAATGGGACAGTGTAAGGACTTGTGTACTTACTGTAGATATTTGTGTATACTGATAATTTAAAGTTATCTTGGCCTATCTGATTGATTGATTATTACACTCATTAAGCTCATTTCATTTGGTCATTTCGTTCTTCCAGGGGGTGGCGGGGTGTATCTGTGATGTTATTGGATGTGTGTGTATGTTGTTGTGGGTGGGGGGTGGGGGTGTTGCGTGTTGCGTGTGTGTGTCACTCTCTTTTATCTCCCCCCCTCCTCTGTGTACTAGATGCAGTACTCACCATCGTCGTTGCTGCCGTCTTTGATGTTCCTGGTAGATTAGGAGGTAAACCAACATGGGCAGAACCTGTAACTCGGGCTCCATGGCGTCCTGGTTCCTCGTTGGGTATCGAGTGGTGAGTAGTTTCCCTTCTGTGTACTGTTTCCGCTGTGCTTTTGATGGGTTGGTACTGCCCCAGAAAAGCTGGTGGATTGGTGCCTTGTAATAGTGTGGGCGGTACATTGTCTTCCGCCTGTCTGTTGGTGTTTGTTTCTACCGCCGTGGCAGTCGGAGTGTTAAAGTGGCTGTCTGTGCTGCCGGTTTCCGCCATGGTGGTGATTCCATTTTTTTACTGCCGGCCTGTTGGCTTTATCACCGACCGCCAGGGTTGTAATGAGGGCCAAAATTACGATCCACTAAGGACCTGCTACATTCACTTTGCTTTATTTGTTTCGAGGCTGGTGTTGCATAGGTTCTCATTATCCTAATGAGACTACTGAATTTGGGCAACAGAATCACTTGTACTGTGGGGGACTGAGTCTGATCTCACACCATGTGACACCTGTCGGCCTAATCCGCGTTTGTTCTGGCTAACTAGCAGTGCCTCATCTCCACCCAAAAGCAGGGATGATTGGGGCAACCGGGAGCATGACATACATGACTCCTCAGGGGAATCATGGTCACTCAGATCTCATCCGTTTCTCTCAGGTACATTAGTCTCACATATGCAAGGACAATCAGAGGCAGAGTAAACTTCAATAAGAATTTATTGAAGTAACTGCATCTAGATAATGAAGCATGTATTGCAATAACTAGAACGATGAAGTACAAAAAGATTAAAATGGTGATAAGGGGAATAAAACACAAGAATAATGCTACCATACTGTCATTAAGGTTTGTAGGGATAGTTCCTACCTAAACTATGTTAGAGCACCGCATGTTAAGCTCTAATTCTGCCTTTCAGGTTCCCCTTGGGAAGACATCATCCCTCACACCTGATCAAGAGAGTAGTCTACATAAGCCGATGTAACGGAACAATCAGCAATCAGCATACAGTCGTGGTAATCTGGCTGGCATCTCCCTCTAGCTTGCATGGGTCAAAGTATTGTTTTTATAATATAACATCTGATGTTCCAAGAAAGGATCCCCACGTAAGAGTGTGTATGTTTCTGTGAACATTGGAGACAAAGCGCACCACTTTTGCAGGCAATCTCTCTTACTGTAGCCTTAAGAAAAGCACAGAGTGAAAGAAATGTCTTGTTTAAGAACACAGTGCTGACCTAGGCGAAAAACAGCTAGATAGAGAAAATAAAACAAGACCGCAAATGTGGCTAGTGTTAAAATATTAAAATTAAGCAGAATAAAATATATCTAGGTTACAGTGCACAGCAAGAGACCTGGGGCCAGATGTAGCAAACCATTTGCGACTCGCAAACGGCGAAAATCGCCGTTTGCGAGTCGCAAACGTGGGTTTGCTATGCAGAAATGCATATTGCGAGTCGTTACCGACTCGCAATATGCATTTCCGACTCGCAAATAGGAAGGGGTGTTCCCTTCCTATTTGCGAGTCGCAGTGGGATGCAATACCATTTGCGACCGCGTACGCGGTCGCAAATGGCATCGCAGTTACCATCCACTTCAAGTGGATGGTAACCCACTCGCAAATTGGAAGGGGTCCCCATGGGACCCCTTCCAGTTTGTGACTGGACCCAAAAATATTTTTTCAAGGCAGGGAGTGGTCCAAGGGACCACTCCCTGCCCTGAAAAAATACCGAAACTAAAGGTTTTTTTTTTTTTTTTTAAGTGCAGCTCGTTTTCCTGTAAGGAAAACGGGCTACACTTAAAAAATAAAAAACTGCTTTATTTAAAAGCAGGTCACGAACATGGAGGTCTGCTGACGTCAGCAGGCCTCCATGTTAGCGAGTGCCTATACTCGCTATGGGGCCGCAATTTGCGACCCACCTCATGAATATTCATGAGGTGGGTCATTGCGACCCCATAGCGAGTTGCAGTCGGTGTCTGAGACACCGTACTGCATACGAATTTGCGAGTTGCAAATTGCGAGTCGCATGGACTCGCACTTTGCAACTCGCAAATTCGTCAGTTGCTACATCTGGCCCCTAGTATGCTAAGATAACGTGTATGAAATGATAGCTAAAATGGCTAAACAACACTTTTCCCTTGCCGGTTCAAAGGTGGTTCAAAGCCTAATACAATATATAAAGCTACCATAATTCATCTTAAAGCACAAATATGGGAATGTCAATAATGAGAAGTTAAAAGACACTTGAGCATGTATTAAAAGGACAATTTAAAATGTTAATTGTGGCATCAAGAAAAGTCGAATTTCAAAAGTCAGAGTCATTTTTAAAGTCACCAATTGAATCCGGGATAATTGAAGATAGGAAATCTTCCACTTCTGCAGGTGGTAAAGTAGGAAGTTCATCGCCAAGGAAAACTAAGGAGCATTCATGTTCCAAAGCCTCAGCTCCAGCTGAGGCAGACGCATTTGGTAGTGTGCCTAACAGTGAGTTTAGAGCTGCATGATCCACAAAGGGCAACTCATAAACAGCTTCCCGTAGCAAACGCACACTCAACTCGCATGTCTGGTAATGAGCCCTCTGCGAGAAAATCGACAGATCAGCGTCCAATGAAAGCCAGCGCTGTGCAGAAAGTCAAACTTTCAGTGTACTTTCAAAAGGGCACCAGAGGCACCAAAACACGGGCTGCACCGAATGCAAAACTGGTCTGAATGACAGAGACCAGTCACACTCTAATCGCTACAGGAGTGGTGCTCCAAAGTACTGCATCATGCGTTCACAACATAGTTGCGCTGGTGGAAGTGCTTTCAGTCCTCCCTGTTGTAATGGGACATCCATTGCACAAAAAAGTAGCAATAGCTTAAGGCCACCTATTATAGCCAAGTTATCAGAAATCCCCCGAAAATACTGGAAAATATTGACTGGTTCGCTGAAGGTATTAAGCCAAATATAGACGAGAAGGTGTGAATGAAACCAGAACCAACAGCCTTAAAGAAATGTGAGATTCCAGTAGTACTGGATGCATTAAATAACCGTCCCACGAGTTCACCAAAGTGTCTGGGAAAGTTAGTACTTAAAAAGGACTGTATGTCTGCGGATGACCTCGGAACCTGAAGCGCATAGCTCTCACGTGCAGATGTAAGCGCCACATGTTTTTGAAACAATAAAGCCTTGAGTCTGCTCAACTTGTCAAAATTCACATTTGAAGTAGCGATATGGGGCCAAATCTCAGCCACCTCCCTCTGTCACGTAGGAGGAAAAAGTACATTCCAGCAGCATGTAACAATTTTGGAGACCGAAACAACATAAACTATTCTGGCTTGCATCCCACAACAGCACACAGCTGCCATGCGAAAGCACCTGGAACGTAGGTCTAATCAAGGGGACTGGGACTCCCTTCCGATAAGCCAAGTTCGCTGCTGAAGCATTGCACACCCCGTGCAAGGACAGCTGTTTGCAAACCATTGAATGGCTGACAGAAGTCTCACATTCACTACCACTAAGAAAGACCTCTTTCATGCCACTGAGACATTTGTACAAGGCCAGCTCCCACACCTCGTGTATGTAACAATCTCCTAGCCTTTCATATCTGCCCACTGGAATTTGTTTGAAACAGGATGTGAATTGAAGTGTTGAAATAGGCAGATTGATGACCCCATATATTAACCACTCAGCAGATGATATTTTAGCAACAGTAAAAGGCAACTTTTCTAATTTCTCAATATTTAACATGACATAAGTTGCTTCTTTTTTAGCCATTAGTTGTTGTTGTTGTCATGTTAAATTAACCCCTCGGGTGTCTAGGACATAACAGTTATGTCCCCATTTGCACTCATAGTGCTCCCCCTGATGGGCAAGCACCCCCCTCCCCTGGGCAGAGATGGAAGGGGAATCGCTTCCCCTTCCACCCTGCCCTACCCCCAGACCTCCCTGTGGCATCTGATAATGTCAGCGTGCCATCACAAGCTGACCCCATCAGAGGCTGAACCCTCGGATCGGAGGAGAAATGCAAAAGCATTTCCCCTCCGACCACGTGGAGGGGGTGAGAGAGGCATCAAAGTAAAGACCTTTTCTTTCTTTGATGTCTCTCTCTGCATTTCAGCTACCTGATCGTAATGAGATCGGGCAGCAGATATGCCCACTAGACCCAAGGGAGTTTTTGTTATTTTTTTATTTACACATAAGGGGAGAGGCCCCTTGGGAAGGGCCGATCCCCCGGGGGGCACATTATTTTTAAGCCTTTTCTGCCCCCTGTGGGGGCAGATCGGCCTGTTTTTCTTAGGCCAATCTGCCCCCAAGGGGGCAGAAACCACAAAACACCAGGGATCTTTTTGTGCGCCAATTTCATGCCAGGTGAGCAACCACTTAGGCAAGGGTTGCTCCCCTGCAGGGGCAAATTTACTTTAGGCCATTTCTGTCCCCTTTGGGGGCAGATCGGTCTATTTTAATTAGGCCAATCTGCCCTCAAGGTGGGCAGAAATCACTAGGCACCAAGGATTATTATTTTTTTTTTTTACACATGGAAAGCAACCTCTTAGGCAAGCGTAACTCCCCTGGGGGGCAATTTTATCTTAGGCCATTTCGATCAGCCTATTTTTATTAGGCCGATCTGCCCCCAAAGGAGGCAGAAACCACTAGACATCAAAGTTTTTTTTTTTTTTTGCATCACGCAAGGGGAGCGACTCCTTAGGGAAGGGTTGTTCCCTTGGGGGGCAAATTTATTTTAGGCCATTCTAGACACCAGGGATTTTTTTTTGCACCGAGTTCATGCAAGGGGAGCAACCCCTTAGACAAGGGTCGCTGCCCTGGGGGGGGGGAGAATTTATTTTAGGGATTTCTGCCTTATTGGAAGGCTCAACTGCCCCCAAGGGGGGGCACAAAGCACAACAGAGACCAGGGAAGATTTTTTTTTTTTTAAAGAGGGTGCGAGTATGCCCATACCCCCACCCTAAATAAATGGGGCCAAAGTTGTTCTACCCACCGGTGGGCAGATGGGGCAATTAACCCCGATTCACTCCCCGGGGGGGGCAGAAAACCTACTATATGCCAGGGAATTCTAAAAAAACAAAAAAATTATGGTGTGGTGGTTACCAACCAGTATGGGCATGATCATGCTCCCACCCCAACTGAAGGGGGTAACAGTCTTTCAGCTCACCCCACCCTCTAAAACACCTTATCCCACAGCAATCAAGAGGACATTGAGGGGCATATTTATGCTCTGTTTGCGCCGAATGTGCTTCAAACATTTTGACGCACATTAGGCGCAAACCGTGCACCATATTTAAACTTTGACAGACGAGCCTGCAGATGTCAAAATTCTTTCATGTGAGTCATTTTTTAGATGCGGGTAACTGCCTTGCGTTAATGACTTGCAAGGTAGGCGTTCTCACCCCAAAAATTACTTTAAGGCCTGATGTGTGCTGTTTTTTAACACCTGGGTCAGGGCAGGCTTTCAGGGACCTGTGGGCTCACTTCCATGGTCTCTGACCCTGGAAGGAGTCCAGAGGTGCCCTTCCCTGCCCCAGGGACCCCCCCAGTCACCCCCGCCCACCTGGGAGGACACCCATGATTGGGAGGACCCATCCCAGGTAAGTACAGGTAAGTTGAGGTAAGTATTTTTTGAATTTTTTAAAAGTGGAATGGGGGGCCTAATTTGGACCCCCCTACATGCCACTGTGCCCAATGACCATGCCCAGGGGACAGAAGACCCCTGGGCATGGCCATTGGGCAAGGGGGCATGACTCCTGTCTTTGCTAAGACAGGAATCATTTCAATGGGTTTGTGCATCAACAAATGACTTAAGTCCGGTTTGAGGCATGATTTTTGCCTCAAACCTGACTTGCACCATTTTTTTGACGCACAACCTCCATTTTCCCCTACGCCGGCGCTGCCTGGTTTGAGTCATTTTTTTTTTACACTGACCTGTCCGCAGCGTCGGCTAACATCATTCCTTAAATAAGGTGCCCGCATGACGTGTAGGGATGGCGTTAGCAGGCAGTAAAAAGTTTCACGCAAGCCAGCGCCGGCGCTGGTTTGCATCAAAAAGTATGAATATGGGCCTTAATTATTTTGTGTTTTGGTTTTACATTTGGGCCAAGAGACCTTGTCTAACTCTCAAAATCGTCCCACTTGGAATGGTGAGGGCTGCACTTTTTGGTCTTTGGGATGCTGCCATGTAGTAAAATCCTCAAGACCTCGACACATCTCAAAACTAAACATCAGAGTGAGTACAGGGTGGTGTGCTTCCATGCACCCGCACCATTTTCTCACCCACACTGCCCTGCAAACCTCCAACATTGCTGCAAATCATACATTTTTCCACATTTTTGTGATGGAACCTTCCGGAATTCTGCATCAATTGTCAGCCTAAAAATGTTTTTTTCAAACTGACCTTTTGAACCCGCTTCAGTTCCCTCTTACTTTCGACATGATTTTGGCTCTTCCCTGTCACAGGCACTGGACCCACCTACACAAGTGAGGCATCATTTTTACAAGGAGACTGAGGGGAAAGTTGGGTGGTAGGATATTTGTCCCAGTGCGGTGATCCCACACAGAAATGTGGGAAAAATTTAATTTTATAGCTAAATCTGAAGTTTGCTGATGATTCTGGGTAAGAAAACACTGGGGGATCCATGCAAGTCACACCTCCAGGGACTCCCTCAGGAGTCTAGTTTTCAGAAATGTTTGGGGTTGGTAGGTTTCCCTATATGGCTGCTGAGCCCAGGACCAAAAACGCAGGTGCCCCCGCAAAAACAGGTAGTTTTGTATTTGATAATTTTGATGTGTCCACATGGTGCTTTGGGACATTTCCTTTTGCGGGCACTAGGCCTACCCACACAAGTGAGCTACCATTTGTATCGGGAGACTTGGGAAAACGCTGGGTGGAAGGAAATTTGTGGCTAATATCAGATTCAAGAACTTTCTGTCACTGAAATATGAGGAAAAAGTATTTTTTTGGCCCAATTTTGAGGTTTGCACAGGATTATGGATAACCGAACCTGGTGAGAACCGCAAAACTCACCCCATTTTTCATTCCCCTAGGTGTCTAGTTTTAAAAATTGCACAGGTTTGGTAGGTTTCTCTTGGTGGCGGATGAGCTAGAGGCTAAAATCCAGAGCTAGGCACTTTAAAAAAAATAGCTCTGGTTTCTTTGGGAAAATGTGATGTGTCGATGTTGTGTTTTGGGGCATTTCCTTTCGTGGGAAATAGGCCTACCCACAAAAGTGAGGTACTATTCTTATCAGGAGACTTGGGGGAATGCTGGGTGGAAGGAAATTCATGGCTCCCTTCAGATTCCAGAACTTTCTGTCACCGAAATGTGAGGAAAAAGTGTTTTTGTCCAAATGTTGAGGTTTGCAAAGGATTATGGGTAACAGAAACTGGTGCGAGCTCCAAAAGTCACCCCATATTAGATTCCCCTAATTGTCTAGTTTCCAAAAATGCACAGGTTTGGTAGGTTTCTGTAGGTGCTGGCTAAACTAGAGAAAAAAATCCACAGCAAGGCACTTTCCAAAAAAAGTCAGATTTCACTGTAAAATTGTGATGTGTCCATGTTGCGTTTCCTGTCGTGGGCATTAGGCCTACGCACACAAGTGAGGTACCATTTTTATCTGGAGACTTGGGCAAACACAGCATAAAAGAACAAGTGTTATTGCCACTTGCCTTTCTCTACATTTTTTCATTCCAAATGTAAGACAGTGTGTAAAAAAGACGTCTATTTGAGAAATGCCCTGTAATTCACATGCTAGTATTGGGACCCTGGAATTCAGAGATGTCAAATAACCACTGTTTCTCCACACCTTTTCTTGTGCTCATTGTGAAAATACAAAGGTTTCTTAGATACCTATTTTTCAATCTTTATATTTCACCAAATGAATTGCTCTATACCCGGTATGCAACGAAAACCCATTGCAAGGTGCAGCTCCTTTATTGGCTCTTGGTACGTAGGCGTCTTGATGCACCTTCAAGCCCTATATATTTCCGTAACCAAAAGAGTCCAGCAGATGTAATGGTATATTGCTTTTGGAAATCTGACATGGCAAGAAAAAGTTACAGAGTAAAACGTTGAGAGAAACAGCTGATTTTTCAGCTCAATTTCAATAGGTTTTTATTTTAGCTGTTATTTTCCGTAGGAAAACCATGTAGAATCTACACAAGTGACGCCTTGATTAGTTGAGAATTTTGTATACTTCTCAGAAATGTTTAGCTTTCTGGGGTCCAGCATTGGTTTTACACCCATTTCTGTCACTACTGGAAGGAGGCTAAAAGCACAAAAAATAGTAAAAAAGGAGTATGTTCTAGTAAAATGCTAAAATTGTGTTGAAAAATGTGGTTTTCTGATTCAAGTCTGCCTGTTCCTGAAAGCTGGGAAGTTAATGATTTTAGCACCACAAACTCTTTGTTAATACCAGTTTCAGGGAAGAAACCACAAGCCTTCTATTGCAGCCCTTTTTTCCCATTTTGTCTAGAAAATGAAATGTTTGCTGTATTTTGGCTAATTTTTTGGTCTCCTCCAGGGGAACCCACAAACTCTGGGTACCTCTAGAATTCCTAGGATGTTGGAACAAAAGGATGCAAATTTGGTGTGGGTAGCTTATGTGGACAAAAAGTTAGGAGAGTCTAAGCGCAAACTGCCCCAAACAGCCCAAAAAATGCCTGCCACCTGAGGTGGAAAATGCCTAGCAGCGAAGGGGTTAAATGTGGAAAATATGTCCCTCACTCTGACGTGTTGCCAGGGAACGTGACCTGCTTTCAGTGTTTGTAGTGTCCAACCTAACTGCATAATGGATCTTAGTTGACTCTGGCCAAGGTGTACAGAGGACATGTCGCTCTCTACTATGTCTATTGCAGAGGAAACAATGTTGGTTATGGTGTATATCCGGTCGGACAAGGTATCAATCCCATTATCTACAACAACTAATGCCATCTGTAAATCTTTCCAAACTATTTGCCTTAATCGGGCAGCAGCTTCTTGTTGAGAAAGCTTCCAAATTTCATTATAGACTGCATGAAAGAAGCACTTTCTGTGTTGTTTTCTGGGACCTAACAGGAAATTCTGTAACTCAATATTATTAGACAGGAGACTGAGGTGTTCTTTAACAGCATCTAGTGAGGAACTCTTCCACCATTGCTTGCTAGCATAGATTCCCTATTACTGTATGTCGTCACTATACCCACATTTTCAGATGACACACAGTGAGGGTCAGGCCTACTTGTTCTAAAACCCCCGCAGAGTATACAAAACATATATGAAACCCATTGGTATCTGTTGGCCACAATACCCACCCACCAGGACGTGAAAATGAAGCATTAAATGTGCCTTTTTGGACCCATCCATCAAGCTGATCTTCTGTTACGTTGATAAACTTTTGCCATTTGTAGACTTTTGCAGGAATACTGGACCCATTCAAATCCTTAATTTTTGCTGAGCCTAAACAATTGGTCTGCTGCACAGTTTCATTTAAAATATCATTTGAACAGGTGTCAGGCATGCTCTAAATAAAGCTTCCTTTCCCCTTGTTTGCCAATTTTTTGTTTCCCACACACTTTTTAAATCAATCGACTTCAACCAATATTCACAGCCTTCTATAGCAAACCGGGAAAGAAAAGAATCCGAATAGATGGATTTTGTATCACATATGTAAAACTTCCATCAATGGCAATTTGAAATAATATGACTCAGCATTTTTAACATCATGCCCAGAATATGTTTTGAGAACTCCCTCTTTGGGGTACTTGCCCTCTGAGTGAAATGGTGTCCATAATAATTAGAACAGTACATATCTCCATACATTTTTTTGGATTGATAAACATCCTCACTTTCAAATACAGTAAAAAACTGCAACTCAGCCATCATAAAATCAACTGTTTTCACATCCCAGCCATCAGAAAAACTCCAGATATTATTACATAATTCAGAAAGTTTAAACACTTTTGGTATTTGAATGACCTCAGTCGGGCTGTATATATCAAATGTGACTTCATCCCACACAATCCCATCTTGGGACTTTTGTGAGAAGAAAAATTGGGTTTTAGGACTTCATCCACAAGTTTAACTGTTGATAGGTCAGGAATATAATGACCATGTATTAGTAGAAAGAAAGTAATAACAAAGCCAATCCAAAGAAGGAACGCTGATATAGTCAAGAAAAGCCACAGATAGTTCCATGGGAGAATAAAGTAATTTGTTTTGAGCCAAATTATCAGCTTACGTGTTTTTGGCAATTCAGATGCAGAAGTGGCAGATGAGTCTGGAAAGGTGTCATTGATGCTGGCAAAGTATCCAGAAGCAGTTTGTGCAAAACCTGGAGCCGTATTCTGAAGAGGAGAACTGACAGAAGTCTCCTGCGGTGGTTCGTAAAAGACAATGCCATCCGTTTGTGTAGAGTTTGAGAATGATCGGTCAGCATTTTCTGTGTTGCTTCTTGTAAAAGATGCTAGAGGAACTAATGAAAGATCATTTTTCACCCTCCCCATGCTCAGAAAGTTGTCAGCGTTGCTGCTCAAAACTTATAGAGGGACATCTTGACCAGTAGTGAGAGGGATTCGATACTACTGGTTGTTCCTCTTGGTCTGCTGTGTAGGATTAGCCACATGGTGTAACTTGACATTGTCAATGGAGACAAAGCAGTTTTCTTTAGAACTAGGCAGCAGTGGTAGTATAACAGTTCTGGTACCATGTATGCCCAGGACTGGAACCGCTGCACGATAGGAAGGACCGAACTCCTTTTTAACAGCAACTTTTTCATGTACTAGATCCCAACCTTTGGAATCCACCCAGATCGATGTTATTTGCTCAGAGTTGTCATCACAGAACTGTTGTAATTCCTGCAAGACAGTCACACGTTCTTTTATGTCAAAGGGTGTTTCTGCTGCCTCCATGCCAGAACCATCAAGATCTGGAACATACATTCAAGTTCCAAACAGGCACTCGTATGAAGTATGACCCGCCAGGGACCTTCTAGGGAGATTATGAAGTGCTCTCTGGACTCCATACAAGTGATTAAGCCAACTACGACCTGTACCTAGTACTCTGGCTGTTAAGGAATGCTTTAAATCTGTTTCGTCACTCCACAGCACTATTTCCCTTGCGATGAAATGGAGACGAATAATGGAGTTGGAATCCTAACGAAGACATGGCGTCCCTGAATGCCCTTGAGGTGAAAGCAGGGCCCTGGTCTGAGTGGAAAGCCGCAACTGCATATGTGCCGACAAAGACTTGCAAAACTTTAATAACAGTCCAAGCATCAGCCGAGCGTTGTGGCTACACTCATAGGAATCTGGAGCAAGAGTCAACAGCGACTAGGAAGTATTTATATGCCCTGTCATGAGTCAGAGGACCACAATGGTCCAGGTACACACATTGTAATGGTTTGTTAGAAATTGAAAGGGATGCTGCTTTGGTGTTTAACGGTGGACCCCTTTGGCAGATATCACAACAAAGGACATACTGCTTGGTCTGTTTGTGTGGACCTGGCCACCAATAACGAGCCTGCAACAATGATATTGTAACCGCCACACCTGCATGGGCAGAAGTAACTCCCTCATCTGCTGCTTTGATCAACTCTGGTCTTAGGTCTTTATTGGGAAATACTCAAACTCCCATGCCTGGTATTTTTACTTCTGCTTTCACGGCAGCCAGTATTTCATTGTCCGGTTTTGTTCCAGAACGAGTTACTGCAGCAACAGAAGCCATAGCTACTGCTGATTTGGCTGCTTCATCAGCCAGTGTATTCCCAGCAATGCGGGCGGTAAAGGGCTTCCCAGCATTTTGTGGACTAAGTTAAGTTCCACCCAGGGATGAGAGGCTTTTGTTTCTCTGCTCTATTATTATGATTGATTATTATGCTTGCACTGTGTTTATAATCTGAGAAATTCAGCTCGTTTATAGTTTTTTTCTCACTGAACATCGTAGTGAGAGTCTGCTACAGTATATGCATTTTAGTGTGCAATAAATCAAAGCTTATCTGAAGGATTCAACTCATTTATATTCTGCTCCCTGAACATCGTAGTGTATCACATTTTGGTATACAGTTACTTCAAGTTTATATCTGTCAATGAACTCTTTGTTCAGATGTATACATAGATGTTCTTTGTAGTGTACTTATATATAAATAGATGCTTTTTTTTATTGCTATTCTTATTCTGTCAATGAACTCTTTGCTCATATGTATACATAGATGCTCTTTGTAGTGTACTTATATATGAATAGATGCTTTTCATTACTATTCTTATTCCACTATTGTTGATGTGCTAAATGCCTGCATTTACCTGAAATTCTAGTAAAGCTAAATTGTATTCATAATTGCTGTGTGGTCCTTCATTGAGCGTCCTTATTGACTTATACCGAACAGGTGTCAACCAGCCACCTGGATAAGACATTTGGTACTAGAAGTGGGGTATAAGTCAATAATGTCTCTTTGGGGATGTAAGAAAAGTGAGGCAGAGAGCGGAAGACAGCATGGGGCAGAAGCCAGATCGATTCCCGGGTGGTTAGCAACTGACCCGTTCTCTGATGTGGCAGGGCTCCTGAACTGGTGGGCAGCGCGGGTGTTATGGGAGGCATTAGATGAGAAAGTGACTCCCCTTTTAGTGGAAGATGCGGTTGAGAGTGTGAAGCTAAGAGGGGCGAAGCTGGAGCTGTAAGCAGCAGGGCAAGTGGGATGGCTTTTCCTGTCTGCGCTCCGTACGGTATACAGGAAAACATTAACACAAGATACAGAGATAAGAAAACTGCGGGATGAGGTTGCAGCCTTGCAGGAAAGGCAGTTACTTATGAAAGAAACTATAGAAAGTGCAGTGACTAGGGGTGATCAAATGGAGGCAAGGTGCACCGCATTAGCAGTACGAGTAGCAAAACAGAAGAGTAGGCAGAAGCCTAAAATACCCTCAGCTGTGCAAGTGAGGGCATTGGTACACAAAGAAAACTGGGATCCTTATACTTGGGATGGAACAGTCTCGGATAATGATGATGACTGGAATTGGGAGGATGAGGTGGAAGTACGTGCAGCAGAACTAGGTGGAGTTGAAAGCGGAGAAGGATGTGTAGGTGACATTGAAGGTGAAAGGGAAAGTGTAATGGAGGTTCGCCCACTCATGCAGAATAAATCAAAGGGAGTGAATGGTGGGCAAAGACGGAATTCACGTTTGCTAAGAGATTATACACAGAGTGATTTGTTAGAGATAGCTCGTATGTTTAGGCAGATGCCTGCAGAGCCCTTGTTTAAATGGTTGGTGAGATTGTGGGACACTGGAGCAGATGGTACATATTTGTCGCCAACCGTACTTTTGAAAATGGGATCAGTAACTACACATGCTATGTTAGGGCAATGGTTACGAGGTGCACAGGGGCAACAAGCTTTCTCTCTAATGGGTAGGTTGATGGAAGGAGTGAAGCAATTTACCCAACTACTATAGATGTGGAGGAGAGTTAGAGTCCTTGGCATACGATTTTAGAGGCAAATGAACAACTGTGAGAAATGGGGATGCAGAACGCAGTGTACTCCCAACAGTTTTTAGGACCTGATGTTGAACCTGTGACAGCAGGGATCAGGGCAGGGTTAATCAGAAATGCCCCTCCGGTGCCTTGTTGGCCCTTCTAGGACCCGCTCAGGGAAGACCAGTGGGGGATGTGGTATTATTAATGGCACAATTAGAAGGGCTTGATAGAAAAAATCAGCAAGAGCAGTGAGGCACGACAATAAGTATAAGGGAGGAGAATCTACAATAAAAGTGACCAGACGACAAATGTGGATAGATTTGTTGAATGCTGGGGTGAAGAAAGTGGAGATAGATGGAAAGCCTACCCCTTATCTGCTTAATAAATGGAAATCATTGCATTGTAGACAGAAAGAGAAAGAGGCATTTAATGAGAAACAGCCCTCAGCACCACCCATGGAAGAGTCTGAGAAGGAAAAAACAGAATCAGGGAAAAATAGGCAGGTGCCTGTCTCAACTCTATATTCCGACTTGTCCAGCGATGGCTGGGAAGTCCCAGACCCCTTATTACGAAGGTCAGGCCAAACCCCGGGGGTCAGAGCAGTGCAAGAGGTAAGCCCCAGGGACAGGCGTCCATATGTACCTCTCATCATTTATTGGCACAAAGGAACACAACATGTTATGGCACTGCTCGATACAGGTGTGGAAGTAACTTTAATAAATGGAAACACTAAGAGGCTGCCAGGGAACTGTGTGATTATTAATGGTTACAGGGTTGCAGAGACAGAGGCCAAACCTGTTAAGCTTAAATTGTCAATCGGTAAAGGACCCCCGTTCATGGCAGAAGTTTTAATAGCTGAAGTACCAGAATACATTATTGGCATGGATTTGTTACTAGGCAAAACTATTGATACGCAATGGGGAACATTTACTTTTGGTGTGAGGAGCGTACACATAAAGAAATCTAGGACAGTTCTGGTTGGGTATGCAAAGTGGAGCCCATTACTTGTGCCTCCTCCAAGGGAGCCGGTGTGCATTAAACAGTACCGCATACCCAGAGGTCATAAAGAGATTTCAGAAACCATACAGGGTTTGCTAGATGCAGGTGTGTTAAGGCCGGCTGTGAGCCCATTTAACTCTCCTAAATGGCCCGTGAAGAAACCAGATGATAAATATCGAATGACTGTCGCCTATCGACAACTGAATAAAGAGGCTCCACCTTTGGCAGCCACAGTCCCAGACATCATCACACTGGTGGAACAGTTGAGTAAAGATGTGGGGGAATGGCATGCCATGATTGATCTAGCAAACGCCTTCTTTTCAATTGATATTGATGAGGCCAGTCAAGACCAATTTGCAATAAGCTGGCCGGACAGACAATTCACATTCAGGAAGTTGCCCCAGGGGTACGTGCATAGTCCCACATTGTGTCATGGGCTAATAGCCAGAGATTTAGCCAACTTCTCGGCTGGAAACACCCGACTTGCACATTACATTGACGACATCATGATCACTGGGGACACTAAAGAGCAAGTCTCAGACACGCTGGAAAGATTAATTGAATACTTACAGCAGAGGGGATGGGCTATTAACCCTTAAAAAAGGTCCAAGGCCCGGCACAAGAGGTGAAATTCCTGAGCGCTATTTGGTCAGGACCAGTAAAAAGAATACCACAGAAAGTGATTGATACGGTACAGCAGCTAAAGAGTCCTTCAACTAAGGCAGAAGCACAACAATTTATTGGTTTGATGGGATTCTGGAGACAACATATCCCTCACTTAGGATTAGTATTGAGACCATTATATCAAGTTACACGAAAAAAGCACCCTTTCCAATGGGGACAGAACAGCAAGAGGCCTTTGAGGGAGCAAAAGATGCATTACAGAAATATTTTGCATTAGGTCCCACCACAGAAGGAGACCCGTTTGAGCTAGAAATGATAGTACATGATGATGTAGTGATGTGGAGTTTATGGCAGAGGCAAGGAAAAAAGAGAGTGCCACAAGGATTTTGGTCAAAGAGATACCTCCATCCATGAGCAATTATACCCCATTAGAAAAAGAACTAGCAGGAGCATATTGGGCGTTAGTAGAAACAGAGCGCATAACTGGTGACCGGCTGGTTACCTTAAGAACACGGGTCCCCTTACTAGGCTGGATAAGAGAAGATGGGGTTGGCACTAAAGTAGGCAGGGCGCAGGAGTCTACCATCGTAAAGTGGAAATGGTATCTGCAGCAGAGGGCAAAACCGGGGCCAGGAGGAGTATCGAAGTTACAAGAAGATATGCTGGGGGCAGTGGACTTACAAGCAATGGTCCCCTCGCCAGAGACATCTGAGATGGAGTCCTCACCATTTAAAACAGCCCCACCTTTTGAACAGCGCACAGAAGAAGAACAACAAAATGCATGGTTCACAGATGGTACCGCCCGGTACCATCAAGGAAAACGACAATGGCAAACAGTCGCATTCCAGCCTTCTACAGATACGCTGTTGCTGCGAGGAGGAAATAATGGATCAAGTCAGCTTGCAGAACTGCAGGGGGTAGCAGCAGTAATCGAACAGGCCCCCATCGGAGAGAAAACGTTTGTGTACACTGACAGCTGGGCCACCTACCAAGGACTAGTAAGCTGGGCCCAACTTGGCGCAAGGATGGATGGAAAATCAAAGGCACCCCCATTTGGGGAGGCGAGCAGCTATGGGAAGAGATGTGGGAGAAAGGGCAAAAATGTCAAATCTATGTGGGACCTGTGGACGCCCGTTGCCCATCAGACACCTCACTTGCATCTCTATTCAACAACACAGCAGATCAGATGGCCAAAACACGAACAGTGATCATCAATGAGGAGGCTGAAGCTGCTCTAGGAAACTGGGCCCATGCAACATCGGGACATCTAAGAGAGAATGGCACTTGGGCACAGCAATGACAGATTCCACTTACTAAAGAACAGGTCCAAAAAGCAGTAAAAGAGTGCCCCACATGCAACCAGATAAGACAAATGCCCTTGCAAAAGAAGCCTAGTGGCCATATCAGAAGAGGAACCGCAGCCGCTACAGTGTGGCAATTGGACTATATCGGGCCGCTACCAAAGGAAGGAGGAAAAAGCTACGTATTGACCATGATGGACCCCTACTCTGGCCTTATGTTGGGTATGCCCTGTAAGTCTGCAGACCAAAAGTCCACTTTGCGAGGGCTAAACTACCTGATAAAACATTATGGGGTACCTGATGAAATCCAAACAGATAGGGCACACACTTTTCAGGGAAAACAGTGCAGGATTGGGTGCAGGAACAGGGAATTCGGTGGATTTTACACCTTAGTTATTATCCACAAGCTGCAGGCATGAGTGAGAGATGTAACGGATTGTTGAAAGAACAGCTAAAAAAGTTATCAGCACATCAGACTCTAAAAGGATGGAGTAGTAATTTAGACAAAGCCTTGTTCGAAATAAACAATAGACCAGTTGGGCAACAGACTCCTTTCATTCAGATGACAGGGCATGATAAAGAAATCACCCACACAATGATTGCCTGGAAAACAGACCCTCGAGCTCGATTACCTGTACAGGCTACTTCTGGCAGTATAGGACTGGACCTGTTTGCGCCAGAAGATGGAGAAATACCCGTAGGACAGGTGAAGACTGTTCCCCTAGAAATAGGAGTGAGAGTACCACCTGGAACATATGGGAGAATTGCCCCTCAATGCAGCCTAGCCATCAAGGGAGTGTCGGTGCTAGGGGGAGTCATAGACCCAGATTTTAGAGGAGAGGTTAAAGTAGTATTACTGAACCAAGGAGATGCTACTGTATCGTATCAAGCACATGACAGACTTGCCCAATTGATTTGTGAACAAGCGTACACCCCCACATTGAAGAAAGATCTGCCCCCCCGATAACACTCAGAGAGGTGAAGGAGGATTTGGAAGCACAGGAAGAAGAGTATGGGTGCATCATCCAGGGAAAAAGCCAGAGTCAGGAGAGATATTGAGTCAAGGGGTGGGGAGTACGTATATTGTACTTTTAAAGAATTCTAATGTACCTGTATTTATACCTGCAGTGAGACTTACCCCACGGTCGTAAATGATGACATCTGCATCGATGACGTGGTTCCTGTTTGCGGTCATGATTAGAACCGGAAAAAGTATATTAGTCCGACCAAATGTGGCAAAGAATGTCATCACGGACCTTCATGTCACTTGTGCACCTCAAGCCGCTAATGTAACTGATGACCAGGGAAATGTTTCACTTTGCAACGTGAAGGTACCTAGAGGCAAGTGGATGGCTGCCAAAGCTGTAACCTGGAAGGTAACTGGACAGCAAATCTGACATGCCAACGGACTGAACGAGTTGCAGGGAATGCCCGCAATGGTACAGGATTTGAATTATACGCTAAACATGATCTGTAAATATTGTGATACCATTGTACCTTTTACACCAGTACAGACATATCCGTGTAGATCTTATGATTGTTCTAACAAACAATATATTTTACCAGGACATATGGTGGTTGTTACAATGACTAATAGAACTAAAGGAGTTCGATACTCCAAACCGCCTGCCTTTATGTTTTATGTAGCCGAAAGACGCATGGTCAGCAATTTAGGCAACGTTTCCATAGTTCGATATAGAATAGGATGTAAGCAAGCTTTGCATGCAAGCATAATTAACCATATTGTGTTACAGATAACTATTGCCAAGGGGAATGTCTCTAAGTATGATCCATTATGCACACCATGGACACTACAGTTATGGCCCTTGCCGAAGTTACGCATCAGAAGAGATCTAGGATCCATGATATCCGGGGCCACCGGAATTGGGGTAGGGGCCCTGAATGCTTTTGATATTGAAGCCATCAGGAATAAGCTATCTTCTACAGGATATAGTACAGGGGAGGCCATAAAAGTAATTTCACAATGGGGGCCCTCTCACTCACAAGAAGTATGGAAGGTTCTGCGTGGGTTGTATCGTGATTGGCAATGGCATAATTTCACTTATGAACAATTTGGAAAAAGCTTTCAAAGCACCCAAACAATGTCCAAAGGAATTCAGTGCATACTATGGCAAAGCATTGTTAATCAACAGTATGTAGACTTCAAAGCGGAATGGGGACAGCTTCAAGGTGTATATTGGAGACAACAATTGCATTTGCCTGAGGAAATGTGGGTAAAGCCCATACAATTTCATTGTGAGGGAGAGATGTGTTATGCTCATTTTGATATAGCTATAAGTGATCTTCCTCCTGAAATATGGTGCCCCTTTATATTGCTCCCTGTAGTAATAGGTGAAGAATAGTGGATACCTCACACTGACCAAAAATGTATTGATCAAACAAATCACACCGTAGATCCCACTAGATGTGCAGATTGGTCTAAGAAGTGGGTATGTACCCGCACTGGACGGGCGCTAGATCCATGCCTTCACCCACTACCAGGAGAATGTGAATGGTTACCTTATCCTATTAATGGCATAGATTTATATCAGATAGGAACAGAGACTATGGGGGTCATTCTGACCCTGGCGGTAAATACCGCCAGGGCGGTGGTTGGCGGTAGCACCGCCAACAGGCTGGCGGTGCTCCGCCGGGCATTCTGACCGCGGCGGTACAGCCGCGGCCAGAAGCGGAAAGCCGGCGGTGTACCGCCGACTTTCCGCTGCCCATGGGAATCCGCCATGGCGGCGCAGCTTGCTGCGCCGCCATGGTGATTCTGACACCCCATACTGCCATCCTGTTCCTGGCGGGTCGCCCGCCAGGAACAGGATGGCGGTATGGGGTGTCGTGGGGCCCCTAGGGGCCCCTGCAGTGCCCATGCCAATGGCATGGGCACTGCAGGGGCCCCCGTAAGAGGGCCCCACAAAGAATTTCAGTGTCTGCTTTGCAGACACTGAAATTCGCGACGGGTGCAACTGCACCCGTCGCACCTTCCCACTCGGAGCCGGCTTCCTCGTGGGAAGGGTGTTTCCCACTGGGCTGGCGGGCGGACTTTTGGCGGTCGCCCGCCAGCCCAGTGGGAAACCCAGAATGACCGCTGCGGTCTTTTGACCGCGGAACGGTCTTCTGGCGGTTCCCGCTTGGCGGGCGGCTCCCGCCGCCCGCCAAGCTTAGAATCAGGCCCTATATGTTACGTTACTAATCATCCCTTACTTATTAACGGATTCGTACAAACCACCGGAGAGCAGGTAATGTGTATGTGCAATATTACGAGCATTATTGACATAAGTACTCACATCCTATACCGACCGACTAAGTTCACCACAACCACATTACAGACGCAAATGCAAGCACAGTTAGAATGGAATATCCTGCTTTTTGTGAAGCTACCTAGACTAGACTCAACCAGGCGCTACGCACAAATCACATTTGACAAATTCGAAATGGGAGCTAATATACCAAGGATACCGCCATACAGATGACCATAGACGCCAAACAGCTTCTGCACACTGCTTCACGCATCCAGCAAGTAACTGAGCACCATTAGTATGACATCTTCTTAGTTGGGCACCAGGAGCTACGAAGACGCTAAATATAGTGTTACATCCACTAATCTGGTTATCGCGATTATACTGTGTAGACTATATGTACGCACAAACCAGATTTATACTAAAATGCAGGCGCTTAGAAAAATGCTAACAAGTATTCGTAGCAATCTAGCTAGCGAAGTGTTACAATAAATACTTCTGGTTTCGCAAGCATCCCTCTCATCTAAGGGGTGGAGTGATCAGTATAGGGAAAGGTGCGGAAGACATTGTGACGCGAAGGGTTAATTAGCTTGAATAGTGTAGATGAGCGTGATGCTTGCCGAAGCCAGAGCAACGTGGAAGAAATTCACGATGTTCGCTTTCAAGCTTATTTTCTTTTGACATTCCGTAGATAAACTTATTCGCAGCTGCATGTGTGAGAAACAGGCTGTGAAGGAGATTCAGTCTCAACCTTGAGAACGAGACCACAGTAAAAGATGGAATGAAAACAATGGCCAGGGAATGGCAAGGCAACCAAGAGACATGTACTGATAACATAGCTAGAAAATACTGGAAGGGGATAGAATCCAAGCTTGAGGTTCTTTAAACACTGAAAGGTGGGTGAGGGAACTGCAGCTCGCAGATGGAATTGTGAAACTGTGATCTTCAGACCCCGAGCTGCCTCCCTGTTTTGCTGTTCGAAGACCGTGACGCTCGAGGGGGAGAGAGGTCCAAGCAGGCGGTAGAGGGCTTCCCAGCATTTCGTGGACTAAGTTAAGTTCCACCCCGGGATGAAAGGCTTTTGTTTCTCTGCTCTATTATTATAATTGATTATTATGCTTGCACTGTGTTTATAATCTGAGAAATTCATCTTGTTTATAGTTTTTTTCTTACTGAACATCGTAGTGTGAGTCTGCTACAGTAATTGAAATATGCATTTTAGTGTGCAGTAAATCAAAGCTTATCTGAAGGATTCAACTCGTTTATATTCTGCTCCCTGATCATCGTAGTGTATCACATTTTGGTATACAGTTATTCCAAGTTTATATCTGTCAATGAACTCTTTGTTCAGATGTATACATAGATGTTCTTTGTAGTGTACTTATATATAAATAAATGCTTTTTTTATTGCTATTCTTATTCTGTCAATGAACTCTTTGCTCATATGTATACATAGATGCTCTTTGTAGTGTACTTATATATGAATAGATGCTTTTCATTGCTATTCTTAATCCACTATTGTTGATGCGCTAAATGCCTGCATTTACCTGAAATTCTAGTAAAGCTAAATTGTATTCATAATTGGCGTGTGGTCCTTTATTGAGCTTCCTTATTGACTTATACCAAACAGGTGTCAACCAGCCACCTGGATAAGACACCCACAGTAGTCTGTGTTTGATGGTGTTACCTTTGGAATCTCTGAACCCATTCTGGCACTAGTAATGCAGACATTCATTGAAGGATTGGACACAATAGTACGAATCACAGACAATCAGTGTTAGCTGGACAAGATCCATATGTTCCAGTGTCAACACCAGAGCCTTTAGCTTTGCTAGTTGTGCAGTGCAATCCCCTAGGGTTTGAGTAAAGGAATGTTGTGGATAGAATTTAATACCCTCCATATAGCCATTTACGACTGGCGAGCAGTGGAGCATTGATGCTTTGTGCTTATAGCAGGTAGTGCTGAGCCATCGGTATACATGACTCTTCCATACTGATCAATCAGCAATGTATTTGACGGAACTGGGTATTCTAGTTCATATTGCAAAAATTTGTGAGTTTGTAACTTTGGGTTAAAAATATAGTTAACATCAGTGACTGTCAGAGACGTTGCCCATTGGATCCAACGTGGATGTAATGCTTTAGCATTTGGAACGCTGGCTTTTGTAACAGCCTCTAAGGCTGGGATTAAAGACACGACAATAATGCGTTTCCCCTAGGCTGATGGTCTTTCTTTAGTGACAGCTATCTGAACAGCAGTGAGAATTTACTCAGTGGGAGCAAAGCGTTGTTCTGCTGCTGAATACAAATGTGATTTGTATGCAATCGGGACTGTCTCATCCTCATTGAATGTTACATAGGTGAAACCAATGGGACCAGCAATTACTCTGATGACCAGATGTTTTTTATTGTCCCTTGTGCGTAGGTGTTGTGCTGTAAGCATGTTTTGCTGCAATGCTTGCAGAATGCGTGTGTGTTTGACTGTCCAGAATTTACTGGAAAAGTCTGGACATAACAAATAATATAAGGGTTTGATGAGTGACGCATAATCTGGAGTGTAAGTTCTGCCAAAATTTAGAAAACCCAAGAGTGGTAGGAGTTTTTTAATGGTATTTGGAGGTTGTAATTGTGCGCTTTTTTCCAAGAATTGTGGCGCTAGGCTAGTCCCTTCACTTGATAATTTGTTTACCAGAAACAGGACACTAAGGACGGCTATTTGTTTTTTTGAAGTTGAATTTATAGCCGAATTCAGCAACTCCTACAACAATGCAGGCTATCCGTCTTAGATGTTGCAGTAATTCATCGTCCATAAGGTAGATATCATCTACATAGGACAATGCTTCAGAGTTAATGTTGTGCAATTTGAAGATACACGAGCCGCAAACAGTCCTGGACTGTTCTTGTACCTCTGTGGTAAACAACAGAATTTTTCTGGGAGCCTAGTGAAGTGAAACTTCTTAGGTCCTTACTCTCAGGTGCTACATTTTGGCAGAAGAAGCCATTGGCAATATCCAATGTTGTATTGTATTTTTTGTGCACTGTATCAGTGGTTCCCAACCTGTGGTCCGGGGACCCCTGGGGGTCCGCAAAGCCTTATCAGGGGGTCTACCAGAGCCTAGAAAATTAAAAAATATTAACAAATATTGACAAATTAGGTCCCCAGCTTCCAGTAATGACTCAGGCGGGGGTCCCCGGATTCCCATGATGATTCCTTGGGGGTCCCTGAGTTCCATTAATGTTAAAGTGGGGGTCCACAGAAACCAAAAGGTTGGGAACCACTGCACTATATTGTTCATAAGTGCTGTGCTATGAGAACTCTGTACAGCATATGTTTGTGCATGACTATTTAACTGTCTGTAGTCTAAGACTATTCTGTATGAATGGTCCGCTTTAGCTACAGGGAATAAAGGATTATTCATTAGTGAGACACAGGGTTCGATCACACCATGGTACTCTAGTTGTGTGACGATTTCCCTCAGAGGTGCTTTAGTATCATGTTTTATTGGGTATTGGGGTTGAGGTTGGGGTTGATTTTTTATTGGAATTACATGATAGGGGGAATCTTTATCCCACCCTATGTGGTTGTGATATAACGCGGGTGCCTGAGGCAATGCCCAATCAATGGCGTAGGATTCTGCAAGCTCATCAGGAACAAGGGGTGAGAAAGAAGGTTTGATAACCTCTTCCCCATATGGTCAAGTATGGACAAAGTCAGGTGGCCCATTAATTTCGGCCAGTAAAATATCATAAATATTGGCAATGCGGTCCCAAAAGATTGCATCTATTGTGTGTTCAATGTCTCCTTCTAACTGTATTGTTACTTTGTACAAGCTGTCAGGTGTGGAGACATGCATGTCCGCAGTTTCAATTTGTAAGAAATCATCAGTTGCTTTCACCTCCAGATTCTCTTAAAGATTCTAGCAAACTATTGTGGCCTCTGCTGCACTGTCTAGCATAGGTAGTGCCCAAGTCTTGTTCTTCAGTAGAGCCCTCTTCTTGATTGGCATGCCGAATCGCAACTGCTGCCACATTTTTCTTATTAAATTTTGGTTCTTGTTGGGGAAGTTTCTCTTCTCTTTTTTTCACAGAAACTTCTGTAGAGCTTTGTGATTCCTGTCTCGGTTTCACATACTCAGTTCTTCCTCTGACTGCCCTGAAAGGAACCTGATTGGCGTGTGTAAGTATATTGGAAACTGTCAGGCGTTTTTATATTATCTCTATTTCTGAGATTATATCTATTCTGAGGGGTCTCCAAATGCTGAGATTCTTCCCTTTCTTTTTTAGGTGTTTGTTATTTTTTATCCCAGCGTTTTTTAGAACTCTCAGGTGCTTGCTTGGTAGGATCTTTATTAGATTTACCCTGAAACTGTTGTTTCATGGGTCTGGCCCCCAGACTATCTCGAACAATACTGGAATATGTCTCTGTGATAATCTTTGGCAGCTCACGTTCTTGATTCTGTGGAAGAAGGTCAAGGATCCTCATACACGCTGCTAGTGCAACTGCTTTCCTTTTAAGGTTACTTCGTATAATGGAAGATGCAGTGGCAAAATTGCCCATAATTTGCATCCCAAAGTCTATGGCCTTGTAGCACAGTATTCATATTGAATTTGTTTGAACACTTCCGGAAGTTTAGAAAGTGTCGGTGTACTGTGTGCACTAGTATAGATTGTAGAAATACCTTGTGCCAAGTATTGCAGTTATCTACTCTGGGAACCACCCCAAATGGCAAGCACATAGTTAATATTCCATGCTTATCCTGAGGCTCCGTATGGGAAAATACTGCTTCCATCGCATTTATTTTTTGAGCTAACCAAAACGGAATCTCTTCCCGTTTGGCAGGTATTTTACCAATAATCCAATGTAAAGTCACAGGATTAATGCCTGATGTTGCTGCATGTGGTTGCACTAAGGCAGCACATGCTGTGTTAGTATTCAATGTTTGCATTACAAACTGCACTAATAGTCTGTACATTGCCATAAGCTGCGTATATAAGCTGCGAACCTCAGCTACCGCCAAGATTGCTGCTTCAGGGTGCGGTGTATATGTGGCTAATAAAGGCCAGGTAAGACCATCATTACTTAGAGGACCTAGCCTAACATGTAGGACTGTGTGTGGTAGGGTGCCATCAAGCCAATTAGTATGGTCTTGGTAAGTTAGAGGTAGTTCTAAATATGCATATGCTCTATATTGTGCATGTATGTTTGCAGGTGTATAATGGTGAAATATATTTGTGCTCCTATCGACTGCTGGAAATGTGACCCAAGAATAGAAAAGTTCTATTCAGTATGCTGCATGAGCTTTGACCACAAATGTAACTGGACCCCCTTAGGTCGTAAGGCCATGTGCCAACATTTCTGCAGTAAGGGGCGGTCGCATATTGACTACAATTGCTGCCAGCTGTGGGTCTGCCATGATAAATGGTAAATTTTGTGCAAAGATAAGCAAACCAAATGGGGATTATCTTTTTAGGGTTCAAGCTAGTTAGTTAGGTACTCACTACTTAGCTGAGGAGGAAAAATCCTCACTAACACGGACGTCTCTGTAAATAGTACTGAGGTGTCTTTGCATGTAGTGAGACCTGAAAATTAGTGCCTGACCAAACGTTGGCGGCACCATGTCGCGTAGGTTCTCATTATAATATGTTATTATAACAACTTGAATAAACATGAATAATAACTACTTTGTTTTGGGCTATTTGATATTACAAAGTATTCCTTCGGATGTGTGAGTATGGGTGTCCAAACTTTTGATAAAAAATGTGGATCCACTGATTTTTAATCTTAGCTTAACAGAGGAGCAGCAACTGATAACTATAAATGTGTAAAATTGTGCTTTTCTTTATAGTTTGAGCCAAGGGCATTAAAGAACTACGGCACACATTGTTTTAGTCTTTTTAGGCACAGGGAGAGTAAGTGATTTGCTAAGAAGCACAGAATTTGGAGTCAAAGCCAGGGTTCAAATCTGAAACCTCATGTTTCAGTTGGTAGCTCCAGCCTTTAGGCCCCATCTCCCCCTTCATGCCCTTGCTACCATTGCAAGACATTGCCAATAACTGCATGACAACTATGTAAGTATCTGACACATTGTTCTTATTATCAATACAGATATGTATCCCATTTTGAAGAGTTGGTGTGTCCATAGTGAGCACATTTCTCCTCTAGGTCAGGATTCAAAAACGCTTGCACTGAAGTTGATGGGATCTTTGGACCCAGTGAAGAGTGTGGTAAAACCAAACACATTCAATCCAAACTCAAACAATACAACAACAAATTAAAACACCATAACCAATTTGGCCATGGAAATAAAACTCCAATCAATGAAAAGTTTCATAGCTTTATTACAACCACAAAGCCAATGTCATATAAATAGTGTGCAAAACTAAGTTGTAAAGATAAATAAAAAACATAGGCAGGCCAAATATGCGACTACTCGACATTGATACCAATAAACATTACAGCAGAATTACGCACACAAGCAATAATAATACTTGTGCAACAGAAAACAGCAATCAGATCAGATGTAGAGGCAAAATACATCCGATCCAGCAGAATACCTCAGTAACATCATCATGGGAAAATGCAGAACACAAGCTGCACATCTGGAACAGGCATGGGACAAGTTAAATATTAAATTCAAAGGGGCAATTTGGCAATACAAGCAAGACTTAAAAATATAAGCATCAAGTGGGAAGTGAGCATGAGGACTTAACAGCATGAAAAGCAAGAACATACTGACTAAAAGTTTCAAAAGTCTAAGCCTAAGTAGAAATATCCAATGCAATTTGATTGGTCCACTGTGTAGAACCATGTGTCGCAAAATGACGATGTCTAACAAAATTTAGAATGCCTACTAGGTTTGCAACATTTCCAGATTCTCTCAGGGTAGGTGCGAAGTCATCTTTCCTTCCAAGTGATACCGGCAGTAACTAACACCTCTGTACATTAGTTGATAACTTCCAAAATCTTCCCACGGCTCACAGTAGTTTCCTCTCTTCCCATGGCAATGAGCATTTAAACATGGTACTGCTTTACTTTCCACTCCTCATATTTTAGCATTGCAACATTCCAGGGCTATTGTAGAATTAACTTACACACAATACAATAGAACTCTTTACTAAACAAGTGAGATGACACAATGAAAAAAGTCAGGTTAAAGGGAAATACATTATTCAGCCTTTTCATTACTACTGCAAATATGAAACTTCAGGCCTAGTCATGCTGACACAAGAAATACAATGTAGTAATATGACCCCTAATAAAACACGCAAATAATGAAAACTCATGAATATCTCATTAATAATATATCGTAAATATATAAAGCTTTTCAATCATTAATTGCAATCTTGTTAACGAATTATATTAAATATGGCTGAGATGTGTATTTATTTTTCTGCACACGTGTAACATTAAACTAATAACTCACATAAATCAATATAACTCCTAAATATTATTCTAATCATAATAATTAATTCTAATGATTAATTATTCTCAAACATTGCTCTAAATCAGGTTAGCATTTTACTAAACTCAATTGGGCACAACATCCACCATGGTAAACATGATTTCCACCTATGGTAAACACAATGTCCATCATCAGACAAAACGTGTATACCTTAAAATACAAATTAATGCATCTTAATTAGGTGTTTAAATGCAAGTATAATGGCACATAATGCTGACTTCGGTGCTGTTAAAGCATTACCAAAATTCCACTCTAATAATTCCTCCTCTGACAGCAATTTTTGCCATCACAAAAAGGACACACTCATTTACAATTAGACAACTTAAAGCCTGCTTGTTTGATAATGTAATAGCCTTGGTCTAGTGAATTTCTCAAATCTCTTCAGGTTCTTCTAACAACTGCTCCTCATTTTCTCCATTTCAATTTCTTTCCTCATCTGTTTATTCTTAGTTCTTAATTTCTACCAAAAACTATATGCTTTGTAAAGTCCAAGTACATCAATAATACACACAGCACAATCAATAAAGGTTTCAGGAACATTTTCACAATCCTAGATCTCCAAATCATAATCCATCATTCGAAAATCCTTTAGCTATAGATTCCCAAACATTTGTCTCTTTCAGATCTTTCAGTTCATGTTTCAGCTTTGTCATGTTCAATATGAATCTCCTAATCTCCTTACTGTTACCATAGATCAGGGATATAGGTACAACAATGTTGGGCCTGTGAAACATGACGGTCAGCTAACGAGCTGCCGTGAACTCCCGTCGGACGGATGTGACGCCGAAACCGCGCGTCTTGCATTGTGAGCAGACCTTCCCTCGGTCTCTGCTCGGGAAAGCAGCAGAGGTTTCTTCCCGTCGGATCCGCGTTTGTTTGTCCCCCCTGACCCCCCCCCGGGCGACGGCCTGAAGGATAAAGGGGCGAGGGTGAGGAGTTTCCTCATCTCGCCTTCGCGCTCCGGTTTGGGAGTCTGGGCGCGTGAGACTCGGGAAAGCTGCGGTAGCTTTCACTGCCGGATCCGCGTGTGTTTTGTGCCCCTGGCCCCCACCCGGGCGACGGCTTGAACGACAGGGAGGCAAGGGTGAGGATTCTCTCCTCTCGCCTTCGTGCAACGGATTGGGAGCCCGGGAGCGTGAGCTTCGGATCTCCCGTTTCAGCGTTTCTTGAGGGAAGCCCCTGGAGCTGCGCCAACGGAGCAAGGAGCAGCAAAGACGGTGACAGGGTATTTCTGGTGGAGTGGGGGGGTGCCTGGGTGACTAGTCCTATGATTTTTGCTTGACTATAGCTTGTCTCCAGCAGGCAGAGACTGTTATCATTATCGTTGCTGCCCTCCCAGGAGTATTGGGGAGCTTAAAGAAAACATTTATATCTGTGAAAGTGCTGCCTATTGCAACAATAACCAGATGCAAGAACCTTCTACTAGAAGTTTGTATTAGAGGAACTCCAAGCCTAAATATTGAGTTTTACAGTTGCGTATTCGCTAGGGATTGCTACGTTTCAGCGCTTGTCATTTTATAATCACAAATTCTGTGCAAAACTTGTTGCTTTATACAGAAGGGTAGAGAGACTCAGAGGGACGCCAAAACTCAAAACGCTTTTGTATTTATGGTGCTTTGCCGTTTTCTGGAAGGACTGAGAGTGTAAATTGTTGTTTCAATTGAGAGCTCCTCAGGTTTAAGGGTCTTGAGAAGGGAGGTGGGACATCGCTTAGATAGGTTCCCTGTCGGGTGAGGGTACTTGGCCCTCCACTTCTTGTGCTGTTTTTCCCCTGAATTTCTAGGCGTTAAAAAGAGAAAAAAGGGGCAAGAAGAATACTTTTGGTTATTGCGCTTTGTTAATTTCATTCCTCCTCTCTACTGTGTTTTCCTTTTTCCGACTTTTGTCGGGAAAACTAGGGAGGAAAAACGGCGAACAAGAAGGGGGGGTCATTATCTACGGAGAGGGGTGGCGGGGTGCCTTGGAAGCGGGCCCTAAACTCCAGTATTTGGGCAGAAGCGGTAAAGGGTGTGCGACGTGGGAGATCTTATACCTCCCGCTGCTCTCTCCGTGGGAGCCTCCCGGAGTCCCCGGGGTGCTACACCAGATCCAACTTAAGTGGGACGGGGGCAAGAAAGGAGTGTGAGAGTGTTGGAACCCCGCAGTGCATGTCATTAATCAAGCGACGCCCCAGGGGTGCCCGGGCAGAAGTCAACGATGTGATTGTGGCCAGGAAAAGTAAGCCCGGTACCCGTGGTACAAATGCTAATCTTCGGACTCAGGTCTCTGGAACTATAACAACAGGTATAACGGACTTAGATCCTAAAATCTATGGTGAAGGGCCACCCCACACAACACTATTAGTGGATCATCCTTTACCCCTCCGGGAAGAGAGTCAAATTGAGATCCAGGGGAGGAGTGATTCGTTGATCACAAGGTACTTCCAGACCGCAATTCCTCCACCACAGGATATGGCAAATGTTAAACCGGCCTTAGACAAGCTAGAGGCTTCTAAGCTAGTTGAAGGTGGTTCAGTTGTCGGCCCAGCACAAGAATTGTTAGATATGGAACCAGCTACAGTGAGAGAGGGCCCTTTAAAGATACTACCCTTGCCGGAAGTTGATGGTAATTTTTCCAGTGGATCAATAACGCATGACTTGGATGTACAGGCTCTGCTAATTTCTCTCACCAAAGAAATTAGAGGGAAATTCGAAATTTCAGAAACTAATCAAACTAGGATTCGGGAAGCCTGTGAGGTCTTGGAAAGTAAAATCAACCTGTTATCAGACCGGCTGGGGAAACTAGAGGCTGTGGTGGAGGCCCACGAGGAACGAGTGTTAGCTCAAGCTAAGGACATTTCACAATTGAAACGGGGAGAAAAGATGTTGCAGGACAGATTGGAAATGTTGGAAAATAATATGAGGAGAAACAACATAAGGCTCTTGGGAGTTCCAGAGGGGTTGGAAGGGGAAAATATTAAGAGCTATGTGATTTCGCTGATTAGGGATGTCCTCCCCAGTATGTTAGGGGTCAATCTGGAGGATGACATTCAGAGAGTCCATCGTGATCCTTTCAAGAAAAATCCAGGAAGGAAAAACCCCAGGAGGATTTTGATAAATTTCAACACATACTGTATTAAGGAAAGAATCTTGTCCGAAGCTCTCAAGGTTGGGGCTTTTCCCAAAGGGGAATGGTCTCTTAGGATAAGATCTGATGTGTCTAAGGTAACGTTAGATAGGCAGTGGGAGCTGGGAAGTTTTATGCGTGAGCTCCGTGAGCTAGGGGCGACGGTCCAACTAAGGTTCCCGGCAGCTCTCCGTATAATGTGGAAGAATAAAATGTACAATATGAGAGATCCTGGGGAGGTCAGTATATTTATAGAGCAGATTAAGGCGTCTCAATAAGATCTAGTGGGAAGCCCCCGTCCGGCGTGGGGTTCGAATATAGGATAACAGGATGGTTATCCCAGTAGAAAAAGGGAGGGTTCCTCTGGGGGGGGAATGGGGTTTGGGGGGCACGTTGGTGGTGGTGGTGGGTGTAGGGGTGGGTGACACGGGGAGTCTGGGTTTGTTTTGGGTTTGGTGGGTTGAAAGGGATAAAATAAGAAAGTCCTCATATGTTGCTAATATAGGTCGGGGGGTTGCTGTTCTCCCTTTGTTTTCCTTCTCGCTATGAATGAGCATGCAGGGTATTGAAAAGTTGAGATTTATCTCATGGAATGTGAATGGGTTAAGGGTGTCTGGTAGGAGGAGGAAGATCTTTGAGTACTTACGTTTGGTTGAAGAGGAGATTATTATATTGCAGGAAACCCATCTTCACCAAACTGAATGGGAGACCTGGCTTAAACAGCTGAATTGGGTTGCGTTTAGCGTATGCTCTTCTCAAACTAGTACAATAAAAGGTGTGGCAGTTTTGATTAAGAAACCCATGAGGTTCAGGGTAGGAATAGTACATGCTGATCCTAGAGGGAGGTGGGTAGTGGTAGAGCTGTGTGTAGGTGGTCATTGGATTACAGTGTCGGGTTACTACGGGCCGAATATTGACGACCCATCGCCATTTCAAGACTTATTTAATATTCTACTCTCAGCTAGGTACCCAGTGGTGTTGGGTGGGGATTTTAATATACTGCTAGACCCTGTACAGGATAAGTCAACCCCTAGGGGTACGGTTAATTCACCCAAAACAAGGGCAGTAGTGAAGCAAGCAATGTAGGATTTAGGCTTGGTAGATGTCTGGCACTGGAGAAGGGGTGAAGGAGATAGATATACATTCCACAATAAAAAATATGGGCATAGATCTAGAATAGATTTTTTTTTAATTCATAAAAGTTTATGCCCGGAGGTAAGAAGGGTAGCTCACAACACAGCACACTTGTCAGACCATTCTGCAGTAATACTACATTTAGATATTAGGGTGAGTAACAGGACAATTAGGAGCACGATCAATCGTGCTCTATTTTTAGACGACGCATCAGTAGAAGTGTTAAAAAAAGATACTAGAGAATTTTTCCAGTTGAATCAAGGAACAGCAAGTTTGGGGTGTGTTTGGGATGCGTTCAAGGCTTTTATAAGAGGGAGGCTAGTTAACCTTGCAGCTTATAAGTATCGTGAAGAGAGGGAAAAGTTGGGAAACATGGAGTTGTCATTGAAAACCTTGCAGGTTGCAAGGTATAATGCGCAGTTAGAAGGGAAAACGGATTTAGTAATGGAGCTGTCTTCTCAAGAGGAAAAGGTCCGGTCTAATCTAGATGCTTTTTTGGAAAACCGCTGTAGGTTAAAATGGGAAAGTAGTCAATATGCTCATTTTGATTATGGAGAAGGCTGCAGTAAACTGTTAGCGTGGAAGGTTAAGTCAGACTTTTCCAAAAGGCACATTTTATCAGTCAAATTAGAGCCTGCGAATCAGGTCTGTACGGAGCAAGAGGAGATTGAGGGGGCATTCGTATCTTTCTTTCAGGAGATATATTCAGAAAGTTCGGTTAACTTAGAAGAGCCGGTAAGAGAATTTTTAGATAATGTAGATCTTCCAGTTTTAGAGGAGTCGAAGAGGCTCCTACTGAATGATAAGTTAAATGAGGCTGAGTTGGCGGAAGGTCTAAAGGCACTAAAAAAAGGTAAGGCAGCGGGGCCAGATAGTCTCCCTAACGAATTATATAGGGCTTTGGGGGAGGAACTTATCCCTTTTTTATTAGAGTTATTCAACTCTATGTTGATAGAAGGGACCCAAATTCCCAATTCCTGGAGAGAGGCGACAATTTGCTTATTGCTAAAGCCGGGTAAGGATTCCACGTCTTGTTCCTCCTATAGGCCCATCTCTTTGCTGAACGTAGACTATAAACTTTATTCAGGACTTTTAGCCAAGAGACTGGGGAGAGTTGCTGGCAATCTAATCCATTCGGACCAAAAGGGCTTTATGAAGGGGAGGCAGCTTCACGAGATAACTCACAAGTTATTTGCTGCAATTGATTTGGCGGTTCACGAGAAGGCGCCTCTGGCGATCTTGTCTTTTGATGCGGCCAAGGCCTTTGACCGTGTTAATTGGTTGTTTCTAAAGGTGGTTCTGGAAAAAGCGGGCTTGGGAATCCCTTTTATCAGGGCAATAGGAGAACTGTATAGATATCCTCTAGCGAGAATTCTGGTAAATGGCCATTTAACACAAGAATTTAGGATTTGGCGAGGTACGAGACAGGGATGCCCCCTATCTCCTTTGCTTTTTAATTTATACATTGAACCCTTGGCAACTTTACTCCGGTCTTCTAAAGAGATTATCCCATTTCGAACTGGGGGATGGGAAAAAAAACTGGCTTTATACGCAGATGATTTGATGATATATACGAGTGATGTTAGCTCTACTCTACCTAAGGTCACTGCTTTGATGGAACAATTTGGAAGACTTTCTGGGTACAGCATAAATGCAGAAAAGACAGAAATAATGTGTTGGAATTTGATGTATGCTTCCCCTTTAGTTAAACAAGAGATCAGATATTTGGGTATTCGGTTAACAGCTGCTTTTAACGAGGTAGCTAAATTGAACTTTGATATAGTATATAGGGAAACCAAAAAACTGTTAAAAGCGTGGGCTGCTCTTCCTCTTACGATAATTGGGAGATCTAATATTTTGAAGATGTGTATCCTTCCAAAATTTACTTTTTTGTTCAACACTATCCCATTAGAGTTTGAGAAGAGTTGGTTTAAAAAACTACAAGGGGAGTTATCCTCATTTGTATGGGCTTCCAAGGGAGTTAGGATTGCTTGGAAGAAGTTGAGTAGAAAAAGGGAATGGGGAGGTATTGCGGCTCCAGACCTTTTTAAGTACTATTTGGCTTTTCACCTAAAAAATATTAGAGTTTTATTGAATAAAAGGACTGAGCACGATTCAGTCTGGGGAGCATTAACGGCTCACCTTGAAGAAGGAGCAGATCACTTTTTATATAAATTTGGACACCCCAGTTACTTCAAGAAAGTTCGCTTGAAACTCCCCAGACATGCATGTAAAGTTTGGATGCATTTTCGGAGGGCGTTAGAGATACCTTATTTTTGTAGCTCAGCTCCCATTTGGGATTCGCCTGGCACTCCGGAATGCCTCATAGACAAACTATCAACTCCTTTGAGAACAAGTGGGGTGGAAAGATGGGGCCAATTGATGGAAGGAGATGAAGTGTTAAGCTGGGGCGCATTCCAGGAAGGTACTGGCAGGACAGTTTCTAGATTTAAGTATCTTCAAATATCTAGTTGGGTAAAGTCCCGTCGAATTGGGGAAATAGGGAGGAGTATATGGGAAGGGAAGCTAAATCAGGGAGCTATCAACAAAGAGGTTGCAATGTGGTACCACGCTCTGTTAGAATCATCAGATGATAGCGCTTCCCTCCCCTTGTCGAAGTGGGGAGCAATTTTCCCAACTTTAGATGTTAAAACATTGTGGCAAAAGTCTTGTTCAATACTGTGGCTTACTACTAGTCCTGCAGGGCTGAAGAAAAATCATTTGTTCACACTCCATAGGGTTTACTGGACTCCGGCCAAATTAACAGCTATTGGGAAATCTCAGAAAAATTGTCCAAGGTGCGGGGATGATAAGGCGGATGATATCCATATGTTTTGGCATTGCACTAAGTTGTTGAATTATTGGGGGGATATAGAGAGTATTTTTAAAGTAATTTTTAATGTAAACTTAGTTGTAAATCCAGCATTGGTGGTGTTTGGGGTGTGGGACCAGGATACAAATTATCAGAAATTGTCAGTTCAGCAAGAGCATTTGCTGTTCATATTAATTCTTCTAGCTAGGCGAGAAATTTGTCGTAAATGGATTGATCCTCTGCCTCCTCGGGTGTTGGATTGGCAGATAGCTGTAAATCGAATCTGTACTTTGGAACAATGGGGCCCCTTGTCTAGAAAAGAGAATTTTTGGTTATATTGGGAAAATGTGTATCAATAACATATTATTTTTTTTTTTTTTTTTTTTTTGTGTCATATAAACTTCGTATACTTTAAAAAAAAAAAAAAAATAATAATAATTTAAAGTCCAATGATTAAGATCTCCCCCTCGTTCTCTGGAGGTGCTGCTTTGGCTACGATTGAAAGTGATAACTTTGGATCAATGACTCCCGTACGAGAAAGTACAATCAGTAGATTAGAGGGGATGATCTACTGTGGTTTGGTGGCATGTTGTCGTTTGTTGTGTCATTGCCTTTTTTTACTTAACCAAAGCACGGGGGATGAATATGAGGACAAAAAAAAAAAAAACAATGTTGGGCCTGTAAAACTTTGCAAACTCTGCCTTCCTTTGCTAATAAGATGTCTAAGGCAAAACAATTTTGAAACCCCATTTATCTCATAGCAACCACGTCTGTATGCACTAAAACCATAGCACCTGCATAATCAGCTGACATCTTATCTACAATAGTTGACAACTTTCTTATCTTGATTTCATTCAAAATCACTCCAACAGATGGAATCACTGCACAAAAAATGTTGCTTGTAATCTCTGCTGCATTAGCTCATCTCTTTGTCCTGGAATTAGACTGTCCTTTCCAGATTGGACTGTCACATTTCTCCACATGATAGATTTTTGGAAAAACTACCCCTGAATTGCATGTACCATACCAGCGTTGTAGCAGTTTGTAATAGGCATTTCTTCCACATATGAAATAAAAACCTGGTATACCTGTGTCTTGTCAGTTTAACATAAAAGTCCAAGTACTCCTTAACAAAAACATGTCTACACTCACAAGTCCCTACAAATGTATTAACAGTCTTTGACTGTGGCCTGTATATACATAGCTTCCCTACATGCTGCAAATCTAAAGCTAAGTGCCCTTATGTATCAGCACCTGGAAGATGTGTAGAATCTTTCTGCCAATCCTGTAAAGCTATTCCCTTTCTCATTATGGTTTTCATCACCTTTTTCCTGTCATCTACTTCATGTATGACATTCTTTTCTGCTTGTCTGAGAATGATTGTCACATCATTTTTGTGGGCATAAGCAGTGCCAAAGATTAGTGTGTTCAAAGAAACATCCCACTATGTTAATGTTCTTTGCTTTAACAATTTTACTCAAATGCAGATTAATAGGCACAAAGGAAAGTACTAAATCATAATTACAGTAGAAATATTGACTATACAAACGTGTTAATGACAAGCTGCAGCTGATATCATAATTCAAAGGCAGAAAAGGTATGTAATTCCTTCCTGTACAGATTAAGGAATCTGCATACACACATAACAATAACACACACCCATTGTCTCAATGTATTTATACAGTAATCTGTAGTATACAATAGAAGACAAGTCTCATTTTGAGTTATCAAGATGAAACAATCTTTCATCCTCATACAATTGATCTTGCTTTGTATGTGTTTCTCTATGCACTAGTGTAACTGTACTCTCTAAATTGTCTTTCACTGATCACTCAATCTAGCAATTACTAATATATTCACAATGACACTCACTATTGCTAAACCAATACACTCATATTTACATGTACTCAATTTACCTTGATCTGGATCGATGGCTTATCTAAATGCAGACCAAAAATACAAAATTCATCATCAAAACAAAATGTAAAAATCCAAATCAAAACTAAAAAATGTGAAGCGGCTTTCAAAATGCATTTTTTCTCAATTGAAGCTAAGTCAAAAATGAAAAATGCTCCAAAAGCCTTTTTGCACTTATTTAGAACAGTTCTTGATCTTCTTCAAAGTTCATCCAGCTCTCAGTGACAAGAGTTCTCAAAGAGTTCAAAAGGTAATGCCTCTAATAAATTACAGTATGGTAATCAATGTTTAGCACTTCCAGCATATAGGCCCTCATTATGACCCTTGTAGTCTTTAGACCGCCAGGATCGCAGTTGCGGCCAGACCACCGCAAATGCGGCGGTCTGACTGCCACATTATGACCGCAGAGGTAGTACAGTGGTGAGTCCGCCAGCACCGCCACTTTTCATTGCATGATTGTGTGGTGGTGCTGGTCGTTCTAATTTGCCAGGGCGTTAGTGCAAGCAGCGCTACCCTAGAAATTATGACTCCCTTTTCCGCCAGCAGTCTCACGGTGGTAATACTGCCATGAAATGGCTGGTGGACACTGAGTGCAGCGGGCCTCAGGGGGGCCCTGCACTGCCCATGCACTTGGTATGTGCAGTGCAGGGCCACCCCTTGGCCAGCCCTGTCAGAAAGTTCACTGTCTGCCTTACAGACAGTGAACTTTGCAACAGGTGCTTGTGCACCCTACGCATTACACCATTGCCACCGGCTCTATTACAAGCCGGGTACAATGCTGTAGGACGTACACGTTCGGAGAATCTGCCTGCGGACCCAGCTGGAACTTCGTAATGGGGCTGATGGGGTGGTGGCTGTACTGGCGACCTACCGGTCTGGACTTTGGCAGACGGCCTTTTCCGGTCCATCAAAGTTGTAATCTGGCCCATAGTGTCTCTGTTCATCAATTGGCGAGGCTATTTCAAGATTCAGCTCTCATGCAATTTCAAGTTCCAGAATGTTCAGCTGAATATGCATTGTCAAAACAAAAAGCAACAAATTAGTTCTCCCATTCATTTGCCACAAAGTAAGTCCATTCAGGTGCGCATAATTTTTGGCTTGGCACCCTTTTTCTCATTGTTTTTACCGTCACTTTGATCCAAACCTTCAGCTACTTCAGCTATTGTTGAAAGCACATCTGCAACTGGTTCTGAACTTTTTGAGGGGCACTGGTCTCCGCTTACAGTTCATGTTTCATGCACTACTGGTACTGCAGCGTTTGCTGAGCTAACAGGAGCTCGCCTGCATCTACACCAGTCTTTGATGCACCAGTTTGTGCAGGATCCGCAGCAGCCACTTGTCCAGTCCTCACAGTTTGGCTAACCTTGACCCCTTCTTTAACCAATTCCGACCCCAGAGGAACAGACACTGTGGGGGTCATTACAACATTGGCGGTAAAAGGCGCTTACCGCCGTGCAGAAGACCGCCAATCCACCGCCGCGGCGGCGGAATTCCGCCATAGCTATTATGACACATATCTCGGAAACCACCGAAATTCAGACACCCACACAAGTCCGCCACACCAAAGGTCAGTGATAAACTGGCGATAACAAAACCTCCACCTCCACGCCAACAGAAACACGCCCATGCTATTACGACCCACGAATCCACGAGGCGGTCTTTCAACCGCGGTATTCCATTGGCGGTACACATCGCCGCGCTCAAAATACACACACATCTACAAAACACCGCCATATTGGACAATTCAAAATACACACACCTGATACACATACAAACAACACTCCCAGACACCCAACACAATATAAAACACACACCCACATCACCCACAAACCCCTACGACCAAAAATGTATCACGAAGGCCAGAGACACAGCACAGATCAGACAATCCCACCACGCAGAGGCACACAACACCATCACCAACACAACATCCATGCACAAAACACCACACACCACGACACATCACCACACACATCAACACTCACACCGCCCCACACATCACACACACCACCCCATGGCACGCCAAAGACACCCCCGCTTTTCCGAGGAGGAGCTCAGGGTCATGGTGGAGGAAATTGTCCGGGTAGAGCCACAGCTATTTGGCTCACAGGTACCGCACACATCAATAGCCAGGAAGATGGAGCTATGGCGAAGAATAGTGGACAGGGTCAACGCTGTGGGACAGCACCCAAGAAATAGGGAGGACATCATGAAGAGGTGGAACGACCTACGGGGGAAGGTGCGTTCAACGGTCTCCAGGCACAACATCGCGGTTCAGCGGACTGGCGGCGGACCCCCACCTCCTCCCCCACAACTAACAACATGGGAGGAGCAAGTCTTGACCATCATGCATCCAGAGGGCCTCGGAGGAGTCGTTGGAGGATGGGAGACTGGTAAGTCAAATCTTAACTAACATATCCCCCACCCTACCTGCATGCTATCACACACCCCCACCCTCACACCCTCCCCTATCACCCCAAATCCTCACTAATGTACTAATAACACAAACTACACATCCCAACACCAAGCCCTGCATGACACAACGAAGCATGGACACCTATCACCTAAGCATGCCCACTGCACATACCCAGAACAACCCCCTAACCATCATCACACAAACCCCCACACAGGAATGCTAGCACTGGGGTACACGGTCACCCACCCATTGCACACCATGACACACACACATGCAATAATCATGCTCTTATGCCCCTGCAGGAACACGAAGGACCGTCACCACACCAGAGCGTCCTGACAACACCACTCCACCCCCAGAAGAGGCCCACAGTGACAATAGCAGCTCTGCCCTACTGGAGCCTGATGACCAGCCCGGACCATCGTGGGCCTCAAGACAGTCGGTTCCCCTCGCACAGGCACAGCCCAACACTGACCTTCCACCCTCTGGTAACACCAGCACAGCACCCACCCAGCGGGCCCAAACCTCCCTACCCAGGACAGGTCAATCAGCTGTGTGTCCACCACTACAGGGAACCCAGGGTAACCCACCACCCCAACAACAACAGGGACCTGGGGGCAGTGGTAGTGGGCACATGGTCCAGGGGACGGAGGCACAGGAACACAGGGGAACTGGGAGGGCGGCTGTGCGACAGGGGGCGGACAGGCCAAGGGAACCTACTCTCCACAAGGCCCTCACCTCCATCATGGGAGCATACCACCACTCCCAGGAGACGATGGCCACGGTCCTGGTCAAGTTTCAGGAGACCCAGCGTCTGCAGGAGGACCAGTATTTGGGGTTCAGGGAGGAGCTCAGGACCATCAGCTCCGCCCTGGGCACCATTGTAGGGGTGCTGAAGGACATACAGCAGACCCTGAGGGACACCGTGGCACTCCAAGGGGCCCCTGACACTAGGCAGGACGATGAACTGCCCACCACCTCCGCCGGCGCTAGTGGACAGGACGCCCTGCCACAGGACCACCACACCAGCACCCCACCCCCTGCAGACGGACAACCACCCCGCAAGCGGTCCCTGAGATCCAGGAACAGGACATAGTAAGATGGCAAGACCCCCGCCAGGAAATGAGACCACCCTGATTGTCCCCCCACTGCCCCACTTTGTTACCCTGTCCATACTTGAACTGCCCCAGCTCCTCTTCCTATGCCCAGATGGGCAGTGCACCTGTGAGACTAATAGACTGGACTCTGCCATGGACATTCCTCCGCCATCACCCATCACCATTTAACAACCCCCTCCCAATACAGAGCACTGCAATAAACACCCTTGAAACACAAAACAATCTGGAGTCAGTCTATGATTTGTTAAAATGTAATATAAATGACAGTGTGAAAATGCGTTGTGAGATGTAAAAGCAACATACCAATGTCACACATCAAAAGTCCTTGAAGGATGCAAGTAGATGACACACGTTGGTAACCACACCTGTGAAACCGTAATGGAAAGAAACAACTCAATTACCAAATAATCCCAAGTAATTACACACAGGATAGAGGAAGACGTGTGACAGTGAATGTAATGTAAAATCTGAAAATGTTCTCACCTGTGTGTCACTGGAAATATTGCTGTATGACTGACTCCCTGTTGTCGTTGTCTTCTTCCTCAGCTTCCTCCTCATCACTGTCCACAGGCTCCACAGCTGCCGCAACACCATCATCTGGACCATCCTCCTGCAGAAAAGGCACCTGGCGTCGTAAAGCCAAATTATGAACCATCGAGCAGGCGATGATGATCTGGCACACCTTCTTCGGTGAGTAGAATAGGGAACCACCTGTCATATGGAGGCACCTGAACCTGGCCTTAAGGAGGCCGAAGGTGCGTTCGATCACCCCCCTAGTCCGCCCATGGGCCTCATTGTAGCGTTCCTCTGCCCTGGTCCTGGGATTCCTCACTGGGGTCAGTAGCCAGGAAAGGTTGGGGTAACCAGAGTCCCCTAATAGCCATACACGGTGCCTCTGGAGTTGAGCCATCATATCAGGGATGCTGCTATTCCGCAGGATGTAGGCGTCATGCACAGAGCCAGGGAACATAGCATTAACCTGGGAGATGTACTGGTCTGCCAAACATACCATCTGTACATTCATAGAATGATAACTCTTCCTGTTTCTGTACACCTGTTCACTCCTGTGGGGGGGGGACCAGAGCTACATGGGTCCCATCAATGGCACCTATGACGTTGGGGATATGTCCAAGGGAATAGAAGTCACCTTTCACTGTGGGCAAATCCTCCACCTCAGGGAAAATGATGTATCTCCTTACGTGTTTCAGCAGTGCAGACAACACTCTGGACAAGACGTTGGAAAACAGAACCACGGAACATAGCATTAACCTGGGAGATGTACTGGTCTGCCAAACATACCATCTGTACATTCATAGAATAATAACTCTTCCTGTTTCTGTACACCTGTTCACTCCTGTGGGGTGGGGACCAGAGCTACATGGGTCCCATCAATGGCACCTATGGCGTTGGGGATATGTCCAAGGGCATAGAAGTCACCTTTAACTGTAGGCAAATACTCCACCTGAGGGAAAACGATGTAGCTCCGCATGTGTTTCAGAAGGGCAGACAACACTCTGGACAACACGTTTGAAAACATAGGCTGGGACATCCCTGATGCCATGGCCACTGTTGTCTGAAAAGAGCCACTTGCAAGGAAATGGAGCACTGACAGCACCTGCACGTCAGGGGGGATTCCAGTGAGATGGCGGATTGGAGACATCAGGTCTGGCTCCAACTGGGTACATAGTTCCTGGATTGTGGCACGGTCAAACCTGTAGGTGACGATGACATGTCGCTCTTCCATTGTCAACAGGTCCACCAGCGGTCGGTACACCGGAGGATTCCGCCATCTTCTCACATGTCCCAGCTGACGGTGCCTACGAAGGACAAGAGCGACGATAAAGTACATTTTCATCCAGGTATGTACCCACAGTTACACAGAACACGACACCACACACAAAACCCTTCCTGTATGTGTGTTGAGTGTAGGCCTAGCTATGTGTGACGCAGAATCAAATGAAGCCATGTGGGCCCCTGAAATGGCGGCTGCCTGACCTCTACATTGGGACAATAGGATTGTGGGGTAACTGCGCTTGCGTTGCACACCGTCGCGGTAGGCGATCGTAGACCGCAGCGCAATGCTGCATTGGTTCACATAGGACCCTATGGGTCCCAGGAGCCAATGAACAGGTGCGCCAGCGGTGATGATATGCACCGCCGCGGACATCACCGCCATTTTCTATCTGTAAAATCACTAGATACCTGACCTTCGACAGGAGAGGACCTACACTGCAAGTGCTGCTGTGACCTCGGTCTGGAAGCGACGATGGCTGCTGCGTCTGGGGAAAGGGCCCCTGCCTTCACTGCTCAGGATTTGGAGAAACTGGTAGACGGGGTCCTCCCCCAGTACACGCTACTCTACGGTGCTCCAGACCAACAGGTTAGTACACAGGAGCACGTTGTATGGGCTAGGCCTGGGTGGAGAGGGCTGGTTGGAAGAGGGAAGGGGGCAGAGTTCAGGGAACATTAATGCATGTCAATGAATGGGCCACATCGCTAGAGTAGGGAGGGGGGCCACTCACATCGACGGTGCAGTTGGTAATGACTTCTCTTCTTCCCTTGTGCATGTCATGTAGGTCAGCGCCCACCAGAAGAGGGACATTTCGCGTGCCATCGCCAAGGACGTCTGGACCCTGGGGGCCCACCAGAGACCGGGCACCCACTGCCGTAAAAGATGGGAGGACATTCGCCGCTGCAGCAAGAAGACGGCGGAGGCTCAGCTGGGGATGGCGTCCCAACGTGGGAGGGGTGCCCGTCGCACTATGACCCCCCCTGATGTTTCGGATCCTGGCGGTGGCCTACCCGGAGTTGGATGGGGGCTTGAGGGCATCACAGCAGACACAAGGGGATGAGTACAACCTCATTCTGCGGACTTTGCGCGCAGTAGAGGGGTCTGGGTGGGGGAGGAGGCCTGTGGGTGTACCCAGGCCAGCCAGAAATGCGTAGACTAGGCCCCTCTGTAATGCAGCCCATGTGGCACTCTACCCCACCTCAGTACAGTGCCAAGTACAGGTATAGTTGCTCCTGTGGCATCCATGTGTGCAGATGTCCACCATAGCGATGTAGGCCATATCCCAGGTATTACATATGCAGAGGCCAGGAGCACAGCGTAATGCAGTGGGCTGCTGTGTCTGTCTTGTCCGCCAACGGTAGCGGTATGCCATGCACTCAACCTGTTCTTCTTCTGTCTTCCCCCCTTTTTTGTGCTCTCCCTGTTCTTTTGTGCATCAGCATCATCAGGCGGAGGTACAGTGGTACCGGAGCGCGAGGGAGCTGCATCCCACATGGCCATGGAGGGCCATACCACGGACTCAGAATGCACCAGTGGGACTGAGGGAGAGGGGAGCTTCACGTCAGCCACCGGATCACCAAGCAGCGACACGGACTCGTCCAGCACCGCCCTCCCAGCAGCCCCTCAGCGTTCGCCCTGTGCCCGCTCATCCAGGAGAGTGGGCATCGACTTCGCCCCAGGCACCTCAGGCCCTGCCCCAGTCACCCCTGCTGCCCTCAGTGAGGAGGCCATTGACCTCCTCAGGTCACTCACTGTTGGGCAGTCTACCATTGTGAATGCCATCCAGGGTGTAGAACGAGAGTTGCAACACGGTAATGCATTCCTGGAGGGCATTCATTCTGGTCAGGCTGTCCTTCAGCGAACCCTGCAATCTCTGGCCTCAGCACTGATGGCAGCCATTGTCCCTGTGTCTAGCCTCCCCCCTCCAACCTCCTCCACCCAGACCCAATCCCCTGTACCCCAGCCCATCCCAAGCACACCTACAGACCAGCATGCACACAAGTCAGCACACACAAGTAGCTCATGGCAGTGTTTACCGCCATGGACGGGCTGGCAGTTGGGGACTCATAATCCCCAGGGTAGCGCTGCTTGCAGCGCTGCCCTGGTGGATTACGACCAGCCGGCTGCGGCCTAGCAGTGCTCTGGTGGGACCGGCGGTATGAAAGTGGCGAATGCGCCACGGTCATAATACGCCAGCAGAACACCGCCAGCCTGTTGGAGGTACTACCGCCAGAGTTCAGTCGTCCGCCAGGGTCATAATGACCCCCATAATCACTTGACATTTGATCTGCTGTACATTTCACAACTGTAATCTTTACAGGTAACTGTAATGCTTTCAACAATTGATAAATTCTTCCACCATTTCGGATAGGTGATCCCGAAGAGGTCAAAAAATGTCCGAAGTCATGAATCACACTAAACTCATACTATCACTGAAAATGGTCACTTTGAGCTGTTCCGAGGCACAGCACGCTCTAGTAAGAGCCTCCAATTTGTCTACTTGAGCTGAGATGACTCCTTGATGCCATGAAGCTATTATCAGTCCTGAGACAATGCAGACTGTATAAGCAGCTCTCATATTTCCTACATTATCTCTGAATCAGGACCCACCAATAAACATGACATAGTCACTTTCTTCTAGAGGGGTATCTTGATTATCGGGTCTAGGTTTGCTGGATAGTTCAGTCATATTGAGACAGTCATGTTTCACTTCATTTTCTTAATTCATATTTTTACTGACCACTGGTAAAAGTGTTGCTCGGTTTACATTTGGAGAGCCTGTCAAACGTGCATTGGTCAAATACTGGGTTTTGGTTCTGATCAAAAAGACCTCTACCAAATTAGAAACAAAAACTGCCAAAGGATGACCCATGACAATGCCTTCACGAAGCTGACACTGATGGATGCAACATATTTCAAACAGCCAGACAAACCAGCAGCCATGGGATCAAGTGTTGTAGAAAAATAAGCCACTGGTCTGTTGACCCCTCCATTTAACTGCGCCAAACTTGAACGTGCACAACCATCACGTTCATGACAAAACAATGAAAAACATTTACTGCAAACTGGCATTCCCAGAGTTGGGGCTTAGCACAGGCTTTTTCTCAGCTCAGTGAAGGCTTTCAAGCAAGTGTTGTCAAATGGCATCAGATCAGTAACTTCTTTGTGTATCAGTTTTTGTTTGGGAATCATTGAAAAATTCCGAATCCATTGGTAGCAGTTGCTGACCACTCACAGAAACATTCTAACATCTCTCTGTGTCACTGGTGAATTAATTTGCATGACTGTTGCAACTCTTTCTTGGGATACCTTCTTGCTCCTTTCTCTGTATCATGGCCCAAATAGCTTCATTTCTTTCTGGCAATACTGTAATTTTGTGATGAAAACTGTATGCCCATTTTCACTTAAATGTTCCAATAAGGCAATGGTATCTCTCCTACAGGCTTCACGTGTTTGATGTGACCATCAATTCATCAATGTACTGAACTAAGACTGAATGAAATGGCATGTTCAGGTACTCTAAATACTTTTTCAAGATCTGGTTAAAAATGGTTTACGACTCAGTATACCCCTGAGATATGCGACACCAGGAATATACACGACTTCTGAGTTTAAATGAAAATAAGAATTGACTTTCCTCATGAAGCGAAACAGAAAAGAATGCCTGAAAAATGTAAATGACAGAAAATCATTCCATTTCACAAGGAATCTAAAAACAAAATCACAGCAGGATTCAGTACCACATAATAACTTGTTCACATTTCTCAAATCTTAGACTATGCAATATTTTGCATTGGGCTTCCTCAGTCTCATAATAGGAGAAATACATCGACTTCTGATGACTTCCTTCAAAACTCCCTGCTCAACAAAATTTTCTATTACAGGTGTCATTCCTGCAATTATTTCTGGGGCCATAAGATACTGTGGGATCTTGGGAAACACTACATTTGACGTTAATGTTATTTTAACAGGCTCAACACCTCTAATGAATCCAATATCCTTTCCTGAAAAATCCAAAACCTTCACCATCACTGTTCCCTGCAACTCTTTGGGCAAATCATTAGCTGTCATCACTGGAAATGATGAAATGAGAAGATACATCTCATCAATTTTGCTGGGCATCACAACATCACTATTTGTCTGCATTGCTATTCCTTTATGACTGCAGCTGATGGAACAATTTAATTTGCACAACAGGTCTCCTCCTAACAGACTCACAGGACTTGAATCACAAACCAAAAACTGGTGCAAATCTTCAAAGGACCCTATTTTAAATGGAATATGTTCTGGATTTGGGTTTGTCAAATGCTGGTTTGCTACTCCCATGGATTAAACCCAGATCTGTGACTGGGGGTGAATGTTTGACAATGTTCAGCATTCCGTCCATCACTTGTTGTTTTTGCATTTGTCGCCCTAAGTGGGAAGGGTATGCCCAGACGTGGGTCCCGTGCTTCCCATGCCACTGGATTCAAGCTAGCCTGGCTGATGAGGGGTGAAACCCCGAAACCGGTCCCAGGATGCTTGTTTCCAGTCCAGGGAAGACCTGGCCTAGCAGTTCGGGCTGGACTGTTCCCATGGGGAACAGGGTCAAGACTGATTTGCATATGGCTGGGTCCAAACTGGAATGGCATGGGCAGCAAAAAAACGATGGATTAAACCCAGATCTGTGACTGGGGGTGAATGTTTGACAATGTTCAGCATTCCGTCCATCACTTGTTGTTTTTGCATTTGTCGCCCTAAGTGGGAAGGGTATGCCCAGACGTGGGTCCCGTGCTTCCCATGCCACTGGATTCAAGCTAGCCTGGCTGATGAGGGGTGAAACCCCGAAACCGGTCCCAGGATGCTTGTTTCCAGTCCAGGGAAGACCTGGCCTAGCAGTTCGGGCTGGACTGTTCCCATGGGGAACAGGGTCAAGACTGATTTGCATATGGCTGGGTCCAAACTGGAATGGCATGGGCAGCAAAAAAACGATGGATTAAACCCAGATCTGTGACTGGGGGTGAATGTTTGACAATGTTCAGCATTCCGTCCATCACTTGTTGTTTTTGCATTTGTCGCCCTAAGTGGGAAGGGTATGCCCAGACGTGGGTCCCGTGCTTCCCATGCCACTGGATTCAAGCTAGCCTGGCTGATGAGGGGTGAAACCCCGAAACCGGTCCCAGGATGCTTGTTTCCAGTCCAGGGAAGACCTGGCCTAGCAGTTCGGGCTGGACTGTTCCCATGGGGAACAGGGTCAAGACTGATTTGCATATGGCTGGGTCCAAACTGGAATGGCATGGGCAGCAAAAAAACGATGGATTAAACCCAGATCTGTGACTGGGGGTGAATGTTTGACAATGTTCAGCATTCCGTCCATCACTTGTTGTTTTTGCATTTGTCGCCCTAAGTGGGAAGGGTATGCCCAGACGTGGGTCCCGTGCTTCCCATGCCACTGGATTCAAGCTAGCCTGGCTGATGAGGGGTGAAACCCCGAAACCGGTCCCAGGATGCTTGTTTCCAGTCCAGGGAAGACCTGGCCTAGCAGTTCGGGCTGGACTGTTCCCATGGGGAACAGGGTCAAGACTGATTTGCATATGGCTGGGTCCAAACTGGAATGGCATGGGCAGCAAAAAAACGATGGATTAAACCCAGATCTGTGACTGGGGGTGAATGTTTGACAATGTTCAGCATTCCGTCCATCACTTGTTGTTTTTGCATTTGTCGCCCTAAGTGGGAAGGGTATGCCCAGACGTGGGTCCCGTGCTTCCCATGCCACTGGATTCAAGCTAGCCTGGCTGATGAGGGGTGAAACCCCGAAACCGGTCCCAGGATGCTTGTTTCCAGTCCAGGGAAGACCTGGCCTAGCAGTTCGGGCTGGACTGTTCCCATGGGGAACAGGGTCAAGACTGATTTGCATATGGCTGGGTCCAAACTGGAATGGCATGGGCAGCAAAAAAACGATGGATTAAACCCAGATCTGTGACTGGGGGTGAATGTTTGACAATGTTCAGCATTCCGTCCATCACTTGTTGTTTTTGCATTTGTCGCCCTAAGTGGGAAGGGTATGCCCAGACGTGGGTCCCGTGCTTCCCATGCCACTGGATTCAAGCTAGCCTGGCTGATGAGGGGTGAAATCCCGAAACCGGTCCCAGGATGCTTGTTTCCAGTCCAGGGAAGACCTGGCCTAGCAGTTCGGGCTGGACTGTTCCCATGGGGAACAGGGTCAAGACTGATTTGCATATGGCTGGGTCCAAACTGGAATGGCATGGGCAGCAAAAAAACGATGGATTAAACCCAGATCTGTGACTGGGGGTGAATGTTTGACAATGTTCAGCATTCCGTCCATCACTTGTTGTTTTTGCATTTGTCGCCCTAAGTGGGAAGGGTATGCCCAGACGTGGGTCCCATGCTTCCCATGCCACTGGATTCAAGCTAGCCTGGCTGATGAGGGGTGAAACCCCGAAACCGGTCCCAGGATGCTTGTTTCCAGTCCAGGGAAGACCTGGCCTAGCAGTTCGGGCTGGACTGTTCCCATGGGGAACAGGGTCAAGACTGATTTGCATATGGCTGGGTCCAAACTGGAATGGCATGGGCAGCAAAAAAACGATGGATTAAACCCAGATCTGTGACTGGGGGTGAATGTTTGACAATGTTCAGCATTCCGTCCATCACTTGTTGTTTTTGCATTTGTTGCCCTAAGTGGGAAGGGTATGCCCAAACGTGGGTCCCGTGCTTCCCATGCCACTGGATTCAAGCTAGCCTGGCTGATGAGGGGTGAAACCCCGAAACCGGTCCCAGGATGCTTGTTTCCAGTCCAGGGAAGACCTGGCCTAGCAGTTCGGGCTGGACTGTTCCCATGGGGAACAGGGTCAAGACTGATTTGCATATGGCTGGGTCCAAACTGGAATGGCATGGGCAGCAAAAAAACGATGGATTAAACCCAGATCTGTGACTGGGGGTGAATGTTTGACAATGTTCAGCATTCCGTCCATCACTTGTTGTTTTTGCATTTGTCGCCCTAAGTGGGAAGGGTATGCCCAGATGTGGGTCCCGTGCTTCCCATGCCACTGGATTCAAGCTAGCCTGGCTGATGAGGGGTGAAACCCCGAAACCGGTCCCAGGATGCTTGTTTCCAGTCCAGGGAAGACCTGGCCTAGCAGTTCGGGCTGGACTGTTCCCATGGGGAACAGGGTCAAGACTGATTTGCATATGGCTGGGTCCAAACTGGAATGGCATGGGCAGCAAAAAAACGATGGATTAAACCCAGATCTGTGACTGGGGGTGAATGTTTGACAATGTTCAGCATTCCGTCCATCACTTGTTGTTTTTGCATTTGTCGCCCTAAGTGGGAAGGGTATGCCCAGACGTGGGTCCCGTGCTTCCCATGCCACTGGATTCAAGCTAGCCTGGCTGATGAGGGGTGAAACCCCGAAACCGGTCCCAGGATGCTTGTTTCCAGTCCAGGGAAGACCTGGCCTAGCAGTTCGGGCTGGACTGTTCCCATGGGGAACAGGGTCAAGACTGATTTGCATATGGCTGGGTCCAAACTGGAATGGCATGGGCAGCAAAAAAACGATGGATTAAACCCAGATCTGTGACTGGGGGTGAATGTTTGACAATGTTCAGCATTCCGTCCATCACTTGTTGTTTTTGCATTTGCTACTCCCATCACCTGTTCTTTTCTCACTGATAAAGGCACTTCTGGAACTTCTGCGGTTCTGACAGTGAAATGAGTTTCTCCAGTGTCAACCAAGAATGAAACATCATGCCCCATCACATTGGCATTTCCACTGGGACCACGCTGAGCCACCTCTAAGGATGCAGCCAGCACACATTCTTCTGCACCTGAGCTATCATTGTTATATATTTTATAAACTTCATTTCTGAAATCAATCAATGGATATTGTGTGATTAACTGATTCACATTTATATTTGCCTTCTGATATACATTTTGGTCAGAAAGCATCACCTGTTGCTGTTGCATCAGGGCTTGTGGAACCTGCATTTGCTGAGGGACTTGCATTTGTGGAGTGTTGGAAAATGGCCTTATGTGATGTCACCCCAAACTTTTTGCCTTCCTCTTCCATTTTTCCTGACCTCATTTGTTTTAGTTTTAAAACTCTAAGCACTTTACCACTGCTAACCAGTGCTAAAGTGCATGCGCTCTCTACCTAAAAATATGGTACTATTGGCTCATACCCAATAGGCCTATTTAATTTACCCATACATCCCTAGTAAAGTGCACTAGGGCCCATATCTATACTTTTTGACGCTAAACTGCGCTAACGCAGTTTAGCGTCAAAAAGTTTTGCGCCGTCTAATTAGACGGCGCAATCAGACCGGCGCTGCCTGGTTTGCGTGGGAAAAAACCACGTAGACCAGACAGCGCCGGCGTAGGGGGAAGATGGCGCATGGGCGTCTTAAAATGGGGCAAGTCAGGTTACGTCGAAAAAATCGTCTTAACCCGACTTGCGCCATTTATTTTCGACGCCCATCCCCCATCAACATGACTCCTATCATTGTAAAGATAGGAGTCATGCCCCCTTGCCCAATGGCCATGCCCAGGGGACTTCTGTCCCCTGGGCATGGTCATTGGGCATAGTGGCATGTAGGGGGGCACAAATAAGGCCCCCCTATGCCACCAAAACAAAATATAAAAAAAAAAAATCATACTTACCTGAACTTACCTGAATGTCCCTGGGGTGGGTCCCTCCATCCTTGGGGGTCCTCCTGGGGTGGGCAAGGGTGGCAGGGGGGGTCCCTGGGGGCATGGGAGGGCACCTGTGGGCTCATTTTGAGCCCACAGGCCCCTTAACGCCTGCCCTGAGCAGGCGTTAAAAAGTGGCGCAAATGCGCCGTTTTTTGTCACGCCAACTCCCGGGCGTCTCTTTTGCCCGGGAGTATAAATACCACGTAAAGGCCTGGGAGTCATTTTTTAGACGGGAACGCCTCCCTTGCATATCATTAACGCAAGGAAGGGGTTCACGCTAAAAAATGACGCACATTCCGGGAACTTTGGCGCTATTCGCCTCTAACGCCATAGTATAAATATGGCGTTAGTTGGCGTTAGTTTTGCGTCGAAATTGCGTCAAAAAAAAACGACGCAATTTCGGCGCAAACGGAGTATAAATATGGCCCTAGATGTGCCCAGGGCCTGTAAATTAAATGCTCCAATTGGACCTGCAGCACTGATTGTGACACCCACATAAGTAGCCCCCTAACCATGTCTCAGGTCTGCCATTGTCAGACCTGTGTGTGCGGTTTTACTGCAACTTCACCTGGGCATTTAAATCTACTTTCCAAGCCTTAAATTCCACTTTTCTTAGATATAAGTCACCCCTAACATGGGCCTTGGGTAGCCCATAGGGCAGGGTGCTACGTAAGTGAAAGGCAGGAAATGTACTTATAGGTTTTTAATGTCCTGGTAGTGGAAAATTCACACAGTAATTTTTCACTACTGTGAAGCCTGCTCATCTCAAATGCCAGTATTAGAGAATCCCCTATATGCTTCTAAGTGGTAATTTCTGATATGAGAGGAATAGACTTGTCATATTTGGTATGGTTGGAATGATAGTAAGAAATCCTACTTACTGAAAAAGTTGGATTTTACATTACTATTTTTAGGAATGCCTCCTTTACAAAGCAGGCATTTCTCTGCACTCACTGCCATCTATGCCTTACAACCTGTCTCCAATCCAAGTCTGGTCTCTGCTGCATTCATCTGCATAAAGATGGGTTTCCCTGGGCAGGAGAGGCTCACTGTTACACTTCAAAGGCCAGTGCCCTGCCCTCACACAAAGGAGTGATAGCCCTCTCTTCTCCCCCCACCCCAGGGCTCCTGACAGACAGGGCTGGGTTGAAAGGGGAACTTCTGTATTTCAAGACCACTCTTTGAAGTTTCCTCCACTTCAAAGGCACTTTTGGGTGTATATATATTGGGTCTGTGAACCCACCAAATCAGATACTTCTAGACCTGCAACTGGATTCTGTTGAAGGGACTGCCTGGCTGCCCAAATGACTCCTCTAGACTGCTTTGCTGAAAGGACTGCTCTCTTGCTTGTTGTCCTGTTGCGTGCTGTCCCCTGACCCAGCTGGAAGGACTCTGCCTTCCTCCACAATTGCTCTCCAAGGGCTTGGATTGAGCTTGACTCAGTGACAACAAATACTTCATCAAAGAGAAGAAAATCCCTGCGCATCCAAAAATCAATGCAGCACCTGCAGTAATAGACGCAGCACCTGCCTCGTGACTGAAAAATCACTGCATCGCCTATCCGATCGATGCAGCGCCTGCTCCTTCCTACTAGCGTGTTCTGGGTTTTCAACACATCTCCTCCTCTGAGGCCCCTTTGCGCCATTATTTTTTATGCACCTAAGGTACTGTGTGTTAAAAGGATACAGCCACTGATTCTTAAGCATTGAGACTCATTTCAACCTTTAAAAAGTAATATTTTGACTTATGCATATTGGATTTGTGTTGTTTGGGTCTTATTTTATTCAGATAAATATTATCTATATCCCTAAACTGGTGTGGAGTACTTTTTGTGTTTTTTTCACTTTTACAGTATGAGTTATTACACAAATACTTTACACATTGCCTTTTAAGTTAAGCCTGACAGCTGTGTGCCAAGCTACCAGAGGGTAAGAACAGGATAATTTAGGTTGTGTAGTGACTTACCCTGACTAGGATTGTGGTCCCTACTTGGACAAGGGTGTATACCACTGCCAAATCGAGGCCTAATTTTTATAACATAGAGGGACCTGTATCTGTTGCGGACCTGCATCTGTGGCAGTCTAGTAGAAGCAGCCACATTCTGAATGTGGGGCCTATGAACTCTTTGAAGTTGGACTTGACCACTGTCCACATCTGTGCAACACCACCATCCTGCACCAAATTATTCACATTACTGTATTCCTGTTTTCAATGTCCAAGATTTTCACAAGCAGGACATGGAAGCATTTTTTTCATTAACTGCATGTCAACCACATTACCACTCTGATCTATTTGAACACCGCATCCTCTACCTCTGATCTGAGATGCATTGTTACCCTGATGTTGCATGTCATGCACCCCACTAGTGTTCACCATTCATTGTGGACTCTTTATTCCTGCTTGGACAGATTTAATTTGCAACACCATTGCTTTCTCCTTTAACTTCTTCTGCTTCAATTCAATTTCATCACTACAGTACCTAGCATACTACTCCACTTCATCAACTGGTTTATTCTGCCAACAAATCAAATGACTCTGGATCATATTGCAAATTTCAGGTTTCAAACCCTGCACAAATCTGAACACAAAATGACTTTTGTCCTTTGGCTCAATAACTTCTGAGCCTCTGTGCTGTTTAAAGGCTTGCAATAATCTCCCACAGTAAGCATGAATCAACTCGTTTGTTTCCTGTGCTGGCCTGTCAATCATTTGCCAATCAACATCTTTAGGGGAAACTCTATTCTTCAGGAATTCAATCACTTTGTAATACCCTTTCATCACTTCTTCAGATGGCGCACCTTTTACTGGATCTCTCAGTGGTTCACAAGTCAGCCAACCAACACTCCGCTTATACCCACCCTACAAATTGACTGTAACCACAAAGTCAAACAAGGTGCTCAAATCTTCCCACAGGCATTTTGAAAGTTTCACAAACCTCTCTGTCTGCTTGTATCATTCTACTGGCACCTTCCTAAATCTCAGATAATTATTTGTGAATGACAGTATGTCATTTCAGCTCCAAGGTACATGGACATAAGCTTCACCTGGTATTTCCCTCATTGGTAGAATTTTATACTCTCCTTAACTTGATTTGCTGCAACTGGAGGCAACTTCTGCTTTGCTTTCTTCTGCTCTTTTTTCTTTGTCTATCTGACTTCCTATTTATCTAATGCTCCCCATGTTTGAATACTCGTGGTTCATTTTTTAATGTGCCTTCTCATGCCGGGTGGCCTAATGCTTGCAAAGTCCTTTCGACTGAATTCTAATCTGTAACTCTTCTTAAAAGGTTTGGACTTGTCCAATTCAGTTTCGTATTTCTCTGCAAACTCAGCTACTTTCTCATAAGTCCGTCCTGCACAGTGTGTAACATCTTTGCACATGAAGCGCAAATCATCATTAGTGTAAGTATCTAATCTTTCCAATTCAAGTGTTCCTTCAATTAATTCATTTAATTCTAATTTTTATTTGGGCACATTCACTCTATCTCTCTGGGGTCTATCCTGTTCTGACACTCATTTGTTATGCCTGTTGCTCCACTCAGACTGTCCAACCACTCAATCATTTGTTGTGCTGAAAATCCCTGCAAACTAATATTATTTCTTTGCATCAGATTCTGTGAGGTATTACATGGTACTCTCATAACCTGTTCTGTTGATGGTATGTGCGAAACTGGAGTACCTGCGGGACACCTCACATCTCTCATTGGACTCCTTCAATCTAACATCTGGTTGGGACCGGTAAATTGCTTGCGTGTAATAGCTGGAACACATGTAGCTAACCTTTCCATTTCCTAATTAGCTAATTATGGTGAAACTACTACAAACACAGGATTCAGAGTCTGTAGGCTACTCTCAGTATTTCCTGAAGCATACAGTGGGACAACAAGACCTATGGTTATGGGAATTTGTAATGCCCCTGGTCCTGTCAAATTTGTCTGATTTTGCGGAGTCATCAGCCCTGAACTTTGTCCTGTCAATACTATACCAAAAGTCTGTCCTGACTGATTTGGAGCCATATTCGGGGTTGTTGAAATCAGAGAATACATGGGCATGGTCTGGTCTGATTAAGATTCTGTGCAGACACTGCTACATTAGGTTGATTTCATTTGAATCATCCCTGTATTTGGCATTATCTGGTTCACAACTGGGACTATAATATGCTGTGCTAATAACTGGAACTGCTGGATAAATCGCAGGCACTTGTGTCATTGAACCTGCAGCTAAACTTGCAACTACCTGAACCGGACTTTGTGAAACTAGAGCTGTAGGCACACTCAAGACTACATTTTGTCCTATCCTTTCACCACATGATATGGTGAAGGACATTCATCAAAAAATGATTTATAAACTCATCTTCTGAGTCACTCTCTTGTGGAACTGTGTTTCCATTCTCATCTGCCTTTTGATCAGTTTTATTCATCTGCTTTTCTTTTGTTATAGATGTTGTGCTCCCATCATCTTCTTCTGTTATAGCTGGAAACATTTTCACTCCCTCTAGCATGTCTGATCTTCAAATTCTCTTTTCCTCATCCCATCTAGCTCTGCCAATGTATTTTCTGCTCTCCTCATTCTACTCTGAAATTTCTGTATTTCCTTTTGTCTTGCCACTGGCTACCAACTACCAAGAGCTTCAAATTGTGCAGTCTTGGAGGAAGCTTTAACTTGCACAATATTCTTCTCAAGTTTTCTAGAACCCTCAAATGAAAGGTTCCATTACATGGAAACGCTAATAAACCCTCTTTCTCTGCAATTTTAAACCATTGCTTGACCCAAATGCATGCCAAAGCTCCTCTGGCTTCTATCACCTCATATGCGGGAGGTCCCTTGGCGGTGTTGGCTCACCCTCTCTATCTGGAACAAACACATCTCAGCGCACTTCGTAAAGCTTTGAAAAATTTCATTTTTACACTCATTTTAGTTCACAATTATGAATTCTCAGAAACCAGGAAGCTCTCATAAACCAATAAGAATGATGTACTGTCCGCCAACACGTGCACAGCTTTCTCACTAACTGTTCTATCCCAGCGTGGACCAAATGGCATCACTCTCACTTCACTCAGCAGCTGCAGGTCGCTTCACAACTGTCTCTTACATTACTACCCATACACACTCTAAATGCTAAATATTGCCGGCACAAAAATAAAAAACATGTCAGCTCACTACAGGTAGGACTCAAATGCTTTGAAAGCTGTACCAGCTATACTTCCAACTGTAGCTTTTGCACTTACACAAGTGAAACTTGACCATCAAATCTCCCCCTGATTGATACGGATTCTCCATGTGCACTAAGGATTCACCTATTACCGATCAGCAGCTTACACTCAATCAAGGAAAACTACTGGGATTTTTCACTTAGCGGCTTGTAACTAATTTCCTCACTGCAGACAATAAATAAACAAGTATCTCCATACACTTGAGCGTTAGTCCGGCATCTTAGGCCAAGAAAGACCCATAAACAACAACAACCACATGGACAATTTTGAGCACAAAGCATCACAATCACTTTGAGTACGACGACTCCACAAATACCTCACAACATCACACTTCACCGCAATTTTAGCAAAAGCACCGCAAGCACAAACCAAACGTATACAAATACCGAACATTTGCAACACAACTCTGGAATTTCATCAACCCCTCAAACTAACCATAGAACAACTCTCTTTATGGTTCTCCCTTCTGCAGGGGACAAAACCATAACTGTGAGTACATTTTCTTCTTGAGGTCAGGACTCGAAAACGCTTGCAGCGAGATCGATGGGATCTTTGAACCCAGTGAAGAGTGTGGTAAAACCAAACACAATAAATCAATTCTCGATCAATACAACAACAAATTTAAACATCATGGCTCCTGCTATCTCCTAGGGTGCCCACCCCCATGGACATAGCTGTTTGTTGTATCCTGGCTGCAGCTTTGAAGCTGCAGCCAAGTCACAGCAAATGCTCTGCTTTTTGACAGCGGGACCCATCATACAGGTCCGGCTGTCAAAAAGCAGAGTTTTCATCTCTGTTCCCTGCACGGCAGTATGTGTGCAGGAAACATAGATAAAAAGTTTGCTTCAGCAATCATGGAGCTGCTGTTAAAAGCAGCTCCTTGGTTGTTGAAGCATTGGGACCGCGGGGGAGGTCTTGAGGCTTCCAGTGTGGTCCTATATGGCCTGTAAAGGGCAACTTATAACTTATAAAAAAAAAGATGTAGGGACCACAGGGTAGCCATAATTTGTGGGATCATTAGCAGTGCATGGCAAGGTCATGAGTTATAGTTACCTTAGGGCACGAGTTATAGTAACTTAAGGTAAATCTAATTGTAACTAGTGAATTTATATGATTTCGTACATTTAAAATGTGAGCATAACTATAATGTCCCTGAAACCTTTAGTTTTTCAAATAAATTTATATATTATTTTAATTCTATTTCCTAACTATAACCTCCCTCTAACCTTTGTTCTTTTCAGTAAATTTCCTAACGCAAAGTAATTTTCATTACTATACGTTAATCCAACCTCTGCTACGCAGGGCCTTTGGCCATGCCCTGAGACCAACCCCCTATAAGCACCCAACCTTGCACCATGCACGGCCTATGCCTGTGCACAGTAGGGGTTGCTCACAAGGGATGGCCTGCAGCCAGTTCCTGATGCCAACACCCCTATCTACCCATCCCCATGCTGTGCATGCTGGGGTTGAAAGTGGCTGTGAGATTGTCTGTCTGTGTGGATGAATGAGGATGTCAGTGGGTCTATGAGTGGGTGCGTGAATCTCTGACTGGGGCTGTGAGTGGGTGCACGAGGATTTGAGTGTGTCTGAGTGGGTGCGTGAGTGTCTGACTGAGTCTGTGAGTGTGTGTGTAAGTATCTCAGTGGGTGTGTGAGTGGAAGAAAGAGATTGAAAGAGAGAGAGAGGGAGAGAGATAGAGACATTTTTAAGCTTTGATCTACGACATACTTAGAATGAGAAATGTCTGTAAAATTTAAAAATAAAAATGTATTTCCTGTTTTAGAAAAATAATTAATCTTTTATTTTATAATTAAACATTTGTAGTTTAAAAGGGGCTAATGAGGGTCCGAAACTGACACCCTTTACATTTTTGAGTATGTGCCCTGAGGAGATGGTGAAGCCCGGGGCTGTGGGGGAGGGAATTGGGTCTCCCCCACATATGAAAAAAAAAATTGCCCTGGGGGGTAGTGGCCCTAGGGATGCAGGAGGGCACCCAGCATCCACACTCATAATTCATAATGCCTCAGGGAGGTGGTGGTCCCCAGGGCTGGTGGGGAGGCCATCAGGCCTCCCCCACTTATTAATAGCATTTTGGGCATGGGGAGGTGGTGGACCCCCCCAATAAAATGAAAAACGTGCCCCTGGGGCCTGACCCAGCAAAAAACAAGTGCAGAAGGATTGGCATCCCCCTTGCGAATTCACTGTACTTTTTTTTTTTTATGCATTTGTCCTCTGGAGGGGTCCCTTTGGGAACCCAGCACCAGAGCTAAGGGGTCAGGGTGTATTTTTCATTGTTTTTTTCTGGGACTTGGCTTTAGCCGATTCTCAAGATGGCTGACAACACTTCAATGGCTTCTTTGTTGAAGTGTTGTCAGCCAATCAGATGTCAGCACAAGATCAGGAGGGGTCGCGAATCCTTTGCGTCCTTATATATACAAATGTGGATTGTCTTTAATTTCCCTAAAAGTACTGAACAAATTTTCACAAAAACAAAAAAAGTCACTCTCTGGACCAGGACCTACCTTTCTGCCAAATTTGGTGTAATTCCGTCCAGTAGTTTTGGCGCTATTGCTGTTCGAAATCCTAATGGAAAAATTAATGGGGACCCATCCCTTTTTTTCGGCCTCCCCTGGACGGATCACCCCGAAACTTTCCAGACAGCAGCTGATATGACTGGCAAATGTTTTTGAAAGTTTTGTGAAGATTCGCCAAAGATATAGGCAAGTATAAACTAGGTCCTAATTATAACTACCTAGTGGCAACTGTCAAAAGATATATATATATATATATATATATATATATATATATATATATATATATATATATATATATATATATATATAGTGACCTGATGTCACAGATTTGCCCGGACAGTCTTTGAAGGTATGTCCCAGCATCCCAACACTTTACTCTAAAACAGTAAAATGTCCCTGTTTTTAAAAGAGGGTCGGTTGAACCTGCACATTCATCACTTTGTTGGGCAGGCTTACATTCCAACCGGCCCTCCTAGAAAACTGGGGACAGAAGTTTACTGGCTGAAACTCTATTGCTGTGCTGCCTTGCCTCATTCAAGCAGCACTGCAGGATTTAATGAGATGTGAGTAAGGGCTGTATAGCCCGTAGGTCAAGCCCAGACAGATGCAGCACGGGGAGGGAACATGGAAAAAAAATATATATATATATATATATAAATATATATATCCTGATACTTAAGAGGACATTTAGTCCTATTTCTATGTCGTTCCTGTCCCGGTTTTTTATTCTGAAAATCTGGTCACTCTATAGTGATATATATATATATATATATATATATACCAAGGTACGTAAATGCGGAGTTAAGTATAGTAAAACTTTATAAACCCATAGAACCTTGACTTAACAATATTCTTGACACAATCTTTTGTCCACACTTTATTTTGGATTCAATATTTTCTCCAAGCCCCAACACATACATAGAAATATTTTAGGTATTAAAATACATAAATTATACATAGAGGAAGATGTTATTTATTGTGTTGGTACCAAGTAATCATCAATGAGGTCTTCATCATCACAAATAGACTTAAAGAATGTATTGAAGAGTCTAAAGCTAGTCAAGACTGAACTAAATGTTAGTTTACCTATAATTTGAAGCAGTAGAAGAAAGGGCTTACAAAGTAACGCTGTATGCCACATACTCAACTCAACATCACTTGGTCACAAAAATAAAACATAAATCAACAGCTTAACAAGTGGCATCACTATTTTTAGTTCAAGTTGTACCTCAAATTACACCAAGCAATCACTTATTTTATGCTAAATGTCCAATGCAGCATCTTACAACTTGATCTTAATAGCCACAAGAGTAGAATAACCATTCGTAAACTTAGAGGGGTGTTCTGCCCTTAGTAATTGGTGCTCTTAGTTGAGTTAAGCTTTAGTGCATTATATATGGCTTGATGGTCAAGCTGTTCCAGTACCAGGGCATGGGAGGCATTACTTGGGATGCCCAAGCTTTGCAACAAATGTAAAGATGTCTATAATGTTAGCAGACCGACTATTGTGTTCCATCTAAGACATCCTCAGGCCTGCTCATATGACTATGCCATCATAGTTGCATGGGTAGCTGCCAAGCTCCAGAGACAAATATTAACTTGCCAAGACAGGGCATTTAGAGAATATTTCTCATGTCAACAAACATATTGAGATAGGGCAATTCTTCAGGACATAGTCAGACAACAGCTTCCCTTGAACACCAGCAGTAGCACGCCTTCCTTTTACAACTTCTCACTTTGGGCCATATTTATACTTTTTGACGCAAAACTGCGCTAACGCAGTTTTGCGTCAAAAAATTTTGCGCCGTCTAACGCCATTTGGATGCGCCGTGCGGGCGTCAAATTTATACTTTGACGTACGGCGGCGCAACCAACAGGTGGGCGTCAGGATATTGTGACGCACACAGCGGCGTCAAGTCGTAAGGAAAAACCACGTAAAGGCGACGCACATCACCGTGGGCCGATTTACGACAGCGCAATCGTGAAAGCGCTGGTTTTTCTCACGCAATTGCGTCAAATTCTAGCGCGAAAACTGCAGTGTTACCAGAGAGCCAACATGGATCCCAGTGGACACAACAGAGCCCAGGATGATGACAGCAGACCAGGAACCAGCCAAGAGGTCCCACAAACAAACCAGGATAACCAAAAAAAGAAAAGAAAGTGTCGCTTCAGTGAAGAGGAGCAGGAAATCCTGGTGAGAGAGGTGACGGAACACCAGCACCAACTTTTCATTACATCCAAATTGCCACTCAGTAGGAGAGAGGCCATATGGAAGCAAATAGTGGACAAGATCAACAGTGTGGCTGAAGAACGCCGCACAGTCACTGAGTGTAAGAAACGCTGGCATGACTGTAAACGCAGGACCAAAGAGAAAATGGCCAGGAACAGGAAGGCAGCAATGCAGACTGGAGGTGGGAGTCCAGCACAACAGGAGGCCCTGGACCACATGGAGGAGATGGTTGCAGCCGCCATCCCCGAGGAGATCGTCACAGGGATTCAAGGGCAGGACAGTGCAGACTACCAAGACACAATGCACATGCAGGGTAAGTCGCATGGGGAATTATAATGCACTAATGTTAACTGCAACCAGGGGGGGAATACCTACTACACAATGCATGTAAGTCAGCTTATACATAGAGTGGCATGGGTAAAGGAGCACAGTAGGGGGGCATGCCTAGCACACACTGAAGCTGGGGCACCACCAAACACAGCAACAAGTACAGCCCCATGGGGACATCCTGTAAGTACAACAATAGAGCCAAGGGAAAGCAGCGACAGGTAGGAAGGCCACTACAGCAAACTCACATCCAGGCACTTGTTTTGTAAAATCTATCCTACAGCAACTAGGTCCCTATCAGTAACCCAGTAGGCAAAGCAACAACTGCAATGTAACTGCCACAACACCTTACAATAACGCCCCTCATCTCTGTGCAGCTACAGTACCAAATGGCAGCAACCTCCCCATGGAATATACATACACAAATTAGGGGGTGACATTGACATCCGCAACAAGTCAGTGTAAAAATACAAACGCACCAGTACACTCAAATGCCCAATGTCCATACCTGACACATACATAAGCCAAAGTAAACAGCAATAGGACCCACACAGCACCAACCACACACACATGCTGCATACGTCAGGGTCCCTCACATGCCTGGATAACAAGGCTACATCACTAATGTCATACTGCTCAGACAACACCTGAGGAGGAGACATAGGCAACTGGTCACTCAAACACACCTGCAAAGTCTGACAAACAAATCGGACCTTCATACGATAAACAGGCTTATACAATCAAACACACATGACCCACCTTCATCTTCAAACATCAACAATGTTTACATCCACACCACATCCAAACATGAACATGCATAGGAAATGGCACGGAACATGTACACTGCATGCAATGTGAATCAAAAGTGAATGGGGCAGGTCCTGAGAGGCAAGTGTGTTGGCAGGGCACTCACAACACCCACAGTCAGTCAATGTGTATTCTGGCAAGTGTAATGTATACTTTGCGCATTAGCCTCAGGCTGTAGGCCTTTCTGCACCTTACCCTGAATGTACTCTTACGCATATGCTCACATCTAAGAGCCTCTGAGCACTTTGCACTACATGCTTCTCATTGGCCTTCCTATCAGGAAATATACCAAATAGCCAGTCCTAGGGTGTTGTTAATAAGTCCAATCACACTGTTTTGCCTACATCTGCACTGGAGTGTGCCAGAACAGATACACTCTGTGCCCCAGTCAAGGATACAGTCTGGTACTTTGCGGATAGATGGGGTAGGGGTTCTGATTTGGCATTCCTGCGTAGGGAAACTATCTCATCACCATGACTTATGACTTATAAAATCACTTCCTTGTCCCAAGACACACAAGAGGGAGTCTCCAAACAGAGAAACACCAGACGCTGCCTGCCTTGCTGCAGATGCAAAACCAGATCACAGGCCATTGCTCAGATATGACGGATGAAGTCTCCCCAGTGATTCAGACAGGCAGGCTAGAAGCTTAACATGCTGTGCTATAAATAGAACAAGCAGAGGGAGAGTACAAACTGTTAGGCACCATGATAGTTTTCGACCAATGTCTTACTCTCCTGCTGACTATTTCAAGTCTACCATGTTGAAGTATTTGGGTTATTGTGGCTCACACCTAAATATAGACAAGTCAGTTGTTCAAAGAGATCATCATATGAAACAAATACTGTCTTTGACTTTTGTGTATGAGTTCATACTGGAAAAGAGTGAAGATGTTGGGATCTGAGTGACCACAACTTCCCTGAAAAGTTCCAAAGATGTCATGCGCTCGGATGTATAATCATTCCTTTGCTGTGGGAGACATGAGCCAATGCTAGTTAGCTAGAGCAAAATGAAAGAATCAGGGTGACAGAGTCAATTAAAAGTGGGTCAGACTCAGTCCATCACACCATTAGCTATCCTGCTGCCTCGTAAGCAAGTCAGCTCAGGTCGGATAATGAGAACACACCCTCGAAAATGTCTCTACATAAGAATAGTTAATCACAGAGGGACTAGTAGGACACAAAGATGCCTATTCACAAAATGTTACAAAGCAACACCTAGCGGCAATTAGGCAGACAAGTCTGGTAGCTCCACATCACACATGTGACACACAGGTGGGCCATAGGCCTACAACAATGCCCATATGAAGGACAGCAGATACCCAGAAAAAAACAGAGACCAAAGATAAGGCATCCAAACGCCTGTAACTGTTTGCAAACTTGTTACAACACAGACACACTAATTGTACCCTGTTTCATTGCAGAGGAACATGGATCTCCTGCCGATATGCCTGACCCTGATTTCCCTGATGACATCGATGACGACCCCATCAACCTCTCCCCACAAACCCTCAACATGGTCTTTGGAAGCCTCCAAACCCCACCTTCAGTCCCAAGGAGGAGCCCAGAAGAAGCAGCCACCCCAGTAGACCCACCTGCCACCCCAAATGTAATACCTGCCAGCTCCAACACAGCTGAGGACTCCGACGACACTGGAACCAGCTTTGAAAGAACCGTCGTTGGGGTCCAGCGGGAGCTGGCCAAGGAGGTGCGGGTGGGGATGCAAACTATGGCAGCCAGCCTTGAGGGGGTGCGTTCGTGCATGATCCCTCCTGCTGATCAGACAGCTGTGATGCAAGCACTAACATCGCACATGCAGGAACTTGTAGAAACACAAAAGCAAATCGCCACAGCTGTCATCCAGTTGACGGAACAACTAAGAATGCAAGCCAGTCAACGGGTGCATGAATGCAACATCGAACCCCTCAGGGCTGACCTGGCTGCCTACCATCGGGATGTGGCTGCCATTCTGAGAAACCAGCAGGCCCTCCTTGCTGCAGTATTGCCCTTCCTAAGTCCACAGGGACTAGCCCCCGGGATGTCTGCCTCCATGTCTTCTAACACTGAGGTGTGTGTTGCCCCTTCACAACCAACAACAACAAGGACAGAGGAGGCAACACACACATCAGAAGAAGAAGACGTGGAACAGATAACCTTCACACGGAGGAGTACCCGGAAGCCCTAGTCCCTGCACCATGGCCTACTCTGACCAAGGTCCTGCGTTTAGTCAAAGCCCAGTTTCTGAACACCTACACTCAATGACTGTTTGGCAATCCACTGTTTGACTTGTCCACATTGCCAGTGAATGTCTCTCTCCTACAATTTGGTAATCCTGTCCCTCTGCACTGACACCTTCTATAGGCTCACCAAGAAATGATGCCCCAGAACGGACTCAGCAAAAATGTTGAATGGACAATTTGCACTACAACACCTGTAAATAAATCGCACTTGCTCACCTATTGTGTCTCTGTGTCATTTCACACTTCAACTGTGCAGTACCTAACTCCAAAGTGGCTGTGTGGCAACCCTGTTGAATCTCTATACTACTGTCCTGATGTCATATATTCAGATCCATCTGTGCATTGGCCAGGATTGCATCATAGCCCTACCATACTGAGGGAAATAACTGAGGAAGGAACTAAGCACACACAATCATGCTGTGTTGGTCAGAATGATGCACCATCTATCGCTATTCCAGAGAGCAAATGGTGGCTGGGAAATGTAGGCTCCATGCAAGACTTAAATAAGAATGGATGCCGCTTAATGTAATGAATCGTGTACAAATCACACTGCATTAACTTCCCTTACAGAGTAGGCTTCCATGAAGGAAATTCATGCTGCTTCAGTACACACATGATGTAGCTCAGCAATGAAAGCAGCAATACATGAGTGTGAACAACTCCTCATCTACAAAGATCTCCCTGAGCTTCACACTGCTGTCCGACCTAACAATTAACCCACATTGACATGTAATGAAGCACTCTTTGTGAAGTTGGACACATATCATAACAAAAGCTTGGTGTACAATGCACACTACCAATGGGGAGTCTCCCAATTTGAGGATACTTAACAAGTGAGCACACGGGTAGATGGGATGTTAAACATCCATTCCCAGGGGATGCTGAGCATAGGACACAAATGTCACACTAAATCATTCTGCAACATGGATGTCAAGGCCATGATAAAGTAGCACCTAACGCATCAAGTAAAGGGTTAACAAAATATTTATTTATATCTAGTACTACAAGAGGCAACTAAGGGAAAGGTACACCTACACTAATCTAACCTGACTACTAATAACCCACAACTGTCCCTATCTAACCTAAGCTAAACTTACTCTACACATGTAACGAAACGATCTAAACATCAACCCCCCACCCATCATTATGAGACAGGACACATGCAGGACAAAACATACTAACCTACACACATACTACACTATCCTAAACAAGCAGATATTTTTTTTTTTTTTATTATTTTTTTTTTTATTAAACATGAATCCCAACATTGCCCCCCACCCACCCACCCACACACAAATATTTGAGAAAAATAACAAGGACCCCCCACCCTCTTCCCTAACACTAACTAAGCTACATACCTATCCTAATCCTAATACTAATCCCCAAAGCCCAACTAACAGGATAAAAAAAGGAAAGAGGTGAGAGGGGAGGGATAAAAGTTTAAGAGGGCAAACGAACTAGAGGTTTGCCCTCCTTAGTGTGCGCCTGATGTCGCGGACCCGGGTCTTTACATAGTTCATGTCATCAGTCAGGTTGTCCACCTTCCTCAAAAGTTGGTCCACTTTCAGGGACAATGCCTGGAAGGCTGCAGGGTCCACGGGAGGGTCTGTGGGGAGGGTTTGTGTGCCAGCAGAGCTCGAGCTAGTGGCAGCTGTTGGTGGGACATGTGACTGTCCTGCTGCCAGCACACGGCTGGGTCCAGGTCGTGCTGCATGCGGCGGGTCCATGGCAGCCGAAGTAGATGGGACCACTGGGCCAGACCTGGTGGCTGTGTCGTTGGTGGCTGTAGGTGGCACACTTGTTGGAGGCTGTGGTGTGGCCCACCACGCCCCGGAGGCCCTTTCGGAGTGATACCTGCGGCCCATCCGCCGATACCCAGACTGCACCTGCAGGATGTGCCTGTAACGGATGGCACGCCGCTCAAAATGGATGCGATCGGCCGCCCTCATGTTAGCAGCTGTGAAGAGAAAAGGCAGATATTTACCTTTGGCTTTGCATTGGGTGGGATAGCACAATGGGTTATTTGTACATTACTAGAAATGTATAGGTTGCAGCAATTGTCACAACATAGTTCACAGAAGGGCTCAGAGGAAGTACATGTGAAGCATGCATACATAAGGGCATATCACACCTAGAATATCCAGGTCTCTACATGATGGATGACATCACCCTACACTACTCATCCTAATCATCCCTACGGTTTTGTACATCATGGCTGCACCTCTTCCGCATACTTACTTCACTACATATGTCACTATATGTGATAACTATCACACTCCTCACTCTAAGCCATCTGGAATTGGTTGTGTGCTAAGATTGAACCAATGGGCTATAACCCAATGTCTACACTAGGGACCAGATGTAGGAAGATGGGAAATGGGACGAACAATCTGCAATGCAGAATGGGGTATCTGACACCGTCTGTGAGTTGCTATGGGGTTGCTAAGAGCCACCTCATTTACATCAATGATGTGGGTTGCAAGTTGCTCCACCTTTGCAACTATGGGCACTCACGGGGATGGAGGCCTGCTGGGAACAGCAGACCTCCATGTCCGTGACCGCTTGGAAATAACGCAGAACATGTTCCCCAAGTGTAGGCCGTTTACCTCAACGGGAAATGAGCAGCACTTAGAAATAAATTACGACAATTTCAATATTGAATAATTTAAGGCACTTAGGCCCGTATTTATATTTGTTGTTGCGCCGCATTTGCGTCACTTGTTGACGCAAAAGCCGTGCAAACTTGCAAATTCCAATTGTAATTTGTAAGTTTGCGCCGTTTTGGCGTCAAAAAGCTGCGCAAATGTGGTGCAAAAAAATTATAAATACGGGCCGCAGTGGTCTGCCTGTTTTGTACAGGATTATTTTGGTACACTCGGAAAGGTGATGGGTTACAATCGGGAACCCCTTACAGCTAGCAAGTGGGTTACCATCCACTTCAAGTGGATGATAACTGCGACTCACTTAGCAACCACAAACTCCATTGCAAATGGACTTGCATACCACTGTCAGTTGCAAATAGGACTGGAAAAAGCCTTCATATTTAGGATTAGGAATAAAATCTCCCATATATTTTCATGATCACCTAATACATTTCGGAATAGGAAACAGATGTTTGCAACTCACACACAATAATTATGAGTTTATCAACTTGTACACAGTTTGGCACATCTGGCCCTAGGTTCTGACTCACGACACAAAAGGTGTCAAGTAAGTGTGAGATACTGGTTGCTACAGTCCAAGGTAGCCTGTTTCACATTAACATCCCAGTCGTTGAGGGTGGTGTGGGAAGAACAACCACCAATCCCATGTGAAATGCACACCCAGGAGTGTATTGAACGTTCACCAAGTATGTGCCTTCACACACAAGACCTATGAATGGCTAGCAACACGTTGGACTTAGGCAAACATTGTGACATCCATGGACCACACATGTCACAATGATATGACTTTTGCCAACATGACATACTATCAGTGAGGCATGTTTTACTACACACACAGAGGAGGTGGAACACCCATTCTCATGATTCAACAGAACACATAGGCCATTGCACTCAAGTCACACACACTCCTAGTTCAGCTTGTGTAAGTACATGCCCCGGAAGATCCAACCTACAGTGTGCACAGTCCATCCTCAACTAGGAAGATGCACTTTTCATCACAGCCATGTGCCTAAGCTATATGGGAGAATGTCAGTCTGATATGCAGACTCAGTTCATGTCAAGTCCCCGACCAAGTCTTACTTTGACCAGTGTATTCTAAGTAACTCATCCCATTCCCCATTGCGGCCCAACTGTAATGTCCTACAGCCCCTCAATCTCAGAGATGGCTAGGTGTTGCTTAACAGAAACATAAGTCCAATTTGATATCACACTAACACGACAATGGCAATGAACGGCCAGCGCATCACATCATGATTTCTCTTGAACACACAGTAGTCCATTTTGCGTCATTGGCAAATAAATATATCAAATAGCACTCAGGCAACACTCACTGTAGGTATCGGGGTCGTCGAAGTGTGCCACCTCTCCCACGGTGTAAGGCTCTGGTCCACCTGTAAAGCATGACAGGAAGAATGTACTCAGACTGGGTGGACTGACAAAATAATTCTGTTACAATGACACTGTGAGAATATGACATGGTAATGATACACTTTCACACATGCTCATACTGCATGGATGAGTTTGTATTCAACATTAACATTGGATGATTCTCCTGCTACAGTTACACACCCTACTACACACATGCAGTGGCCAGGACAGTCAGGTGTCGTCCAAGTTTACTCACAATAATTATGCCCCGACAATATTGTTATCCAAACATCTCAGCATGTGCATTCCAGAGAGACATCCAGACACTTGTTCCATGAGGACTGCATGACCACTCACAGTCAAACAGCCTATGTGGACATGTTCAACACACAGCAACCACACACACATGTGACATATCTGTGGAAAACATATCTGACTTCATGTGACGTGTATAAAACACACATGTATATCATCATCATGGGATTCAAATCAGATTTCGAGCGATGGGGTCTACATATGTAGGTATGTTGTTTCGACATGACTTACTCATTGCCCATTATGACATGTAGAGTACAAATAGAGCCATTAACGTGTTGCTTGTCTGACACAAATGCTACACTACATTACATACAGCTACAGCCATCTGGTATGTGTAGAACAACTGAGCCATCTGACTGCTAGCATAGGTCTTCATACACATTGTGCAACACGTACACATTAGGGCACATATGTAAACATTAGTAAGGCAGCATTTGCATCATTGCATCACGCAGAGATGGGCCACACCTGCCAAATACAGATATATGTATTAAGTTTCTGCTGTTTGAGGGAGAAAAAGTGTAGCCAATTTGGGGATATCAATATATATTGACAAGGGCCTAGGTTTCCCTAGCATTACACATAGGCAGCTCCTTATCTAGCAGATTGGGTAACATTCATCACATGTTCACACACAGATTACTATCATGTCCATGTAATTGATTGCTACTCACCAACATGGCCACCAATCCTGACTCCCAGGTGGTCCAGCAGGTCCTGTTCCCTCGTGATCAGATCGGCCCAGCGGTGTTTCAACTGATGGACATTCCGCATGCTCCCATGGACCTGGACCATGTGATGGCGCACCTTCTCCCAGCGAATTTTCCGGGCCTCCGTGTGATACCCCTGTATCACACGGCCCCCAGCCTCCAGCATCAGCGGGAGGAAATGGCACACTAGCCAGATAAATCCCCCCAATTCATCTTCGCCCATCCTGGACAGGCGAGGCCTCCCTGACATTATGACTGATGACAAACAGAAAAAATAAAGTAGGAAATGGGGAAAGGTAGAGGTGTGAAGTTAAGAAAAGGAGAAAATAGCCCAACTAACCCCAATAACTACCCTACCCACAACAGACTCCCACAGACAATACAAACAAATACAGGAATGGACAAAACTAGACTTAACAGACTGAGACAATGATACACAACAATATTAGACTGAACAAAGTACAAAAGACAAGCTACACAGGACAACAAAGCAGTAATTCACAGGACAACACTCTTCACTGAACCACACAGTCTAGAAAAATCTGAGACTGCAAAGTGAAAGTGAAAGTCAACTTCCAATACAGATTTGGCAAACAGGATATCCTATTACATCACTTCCTGCATAAAATGGCCGCCGTTTTTTAATCGCGGTTTGCGTCGTATTTTCACGCATACATAATTTCGCGTCATTTTTTATGACGCATAATATTGCACATGCTGCTGAGTGTAAAAATATGATATGAATATTAATATTTATTTACTGTACGAGATGTCCAAAAATATGTGCATGTTGCGTCATTTTTTCCGATGCATACATGATGGGCGTCATATTTTATCCACCTACAGGAGTGCTAATGCTGCTGAGTGAAAAAATATGATATGAATATTAAGATTCATTTACTGTACGAGATGTACGAAAATATGTGCATGTTGCGTCATTTTTTCCGACGCATACATGATGTGCGTCATATTTTTGAAACGTACAGGAATGCACATGCTGCTGAGTCAAATCTGAAATATGATGTAACTTATATTTTGCTGTCTAAATCTGTGAAATTTTTGTATACATTCAGATTTGACTCTGCATTCTGTGCACTCATGTACGTGACCAAAATATGACACCCATGCTGTATGCGTAGAATTATGATCAAATCTTTTTGTTACGTCTTCATGTTTTTAACTTGGGGAAGGTGATTTGTCAGGGTCAAACGGGGCAATGTGATACACATTTGTGTTTGGATATGCCACATGTCCATTGTTGTATGTATGGCAGGCATTCACACAGTAATGGTGTGGATACGTTACATAATGTCTTTTCCATATTTGTCAACATATTTGTGGCAATTGCTGATGGCTGTTTGGAAATGATGGATGGGATACCATGATGTATTCCTTCTCCAAATTTGGTCCACACTTATGATGGTGATGCTTTTATCTGGAGTCCTAACAGGGAGTGCAATGGTCACTTACAGTTATTATGGGGCTAACCATGTCCTAGCCTCATTTTGTGTTTGTGCTTTGTGTTCTACTCTTGACATGTAGGCCACACATGTACCTTATGCATGTGTTTGGCTCACAAGTACAGGATTTGTGTATGTTTGTGGGACCGTAGAAGTGGACTTAGGCCCCCAGCACCCTAGGATTTGACCATCCTGATTAGTTACAGTATCCATGGCTTGGCTTAATATTTTATGGGAAACCTGCAGCAGCAGGCTAATGTAAGGCCATATGGTATGTATGACTGTTGACCATTCATTCATCTCATTAGCCCATTAGAAGTTTGCAGTAATGATGATTTTGAGCTGACTTGCCTACCATTTCCCAATGACTATGTTTGGAAGACTCTGAGCGTTCCTGATGTTCTGGGGAATATTCTTTAGTGGGTGTCTGTGTCCCTTTCTGCATTAACTGGTTAAGTGGCATGTCACATTCTTCCTGCTAGGTTCAAACTGGGACCCGACTGTGATGGTCTACTTTCAATAATTTGGTTGATTGTATGACATATGTGTACATGTGTGTTGGTATGTGGATCCACTATCACCTGTCTGGGTGTATGTTGTCACTGTGACATCCAGGTCTCCTCCTGAGTTAGTGGCAGCTAATGTTGTCCCAATTGTGTTTTGCTCATATCACCCACTGGAGAGAAGCCATTGATGACATGGTGACGTACACATGGATGGTCCCACCCTGTCTCTGACCACATGTGATGTGACTTTCACATGATCTACTTTTTTTGTCTGGGTGCAAGACTGTCTCAGGTGTTTTGATGTAGCATGTGGATTTGCCACATTTGTACTCATGTGGGCCTCTGTGTATGGCAATGTATCATGTCACATCCTACCCTCTGTGCATACAATTGAAATGTTCTTTTTTGTTGTGATGATTGTTATGGCATTGTTGGTCAAGGAGACCACATTCTTCGTCAGCATTTTATAAGTAAAGGTGCTCAGTAATGCATGGACCAAAACATGATGTGGTGTTTGATATCTGTGTTTATTTACAATAGTGTAATACAGGTGATTATTATACATTAAGCAAAAAAATTATTTACAAGCTGCTGGCGCCTACGCTGTCCTGCTGCCGTGTTGGGTTGTCCCCCCTCCTGTTGCGGCCCAGCATCCTCCTCTTCGTCATCCTCAGGCATGCCTGGGTCCAGTTCAAGGAGGGGAATGTTCCTCTGGACACATATATTGTGCAATATGGCACAAGTGAGGATGATTTTGCACACCATCTCTGGGGAATAGAGTAGGCTCCCGCCAGTGATGTCAAGGCAGCGGAACCTAGACTTTAGGATCCCAAAGGTCCTCTCCACAATGCTGCGGGTCCTCTTGTGGGCGTCATTGTATGCCCGCTCTGCAGCAGTGATTGGGTTCCCGAATGGTGTCATCACCCAAGGCTGGATGCCATACCCCTGATCAGCTGAAAGAGAAAGAGAATGGATTGAATTAGATGTAGGAGGCAGTGTTGTACGGATCTTTGATGGCTGTAGTTGTCTTGTGTTGTCTGTGACTCTTTTGTGTACTAATGTTCCAACCTATGGTTGTTGTTGAAAAGTTTGCTTTGATATATTTTCCCTTGGCTGAGCAAGTGTTTGTTGGCTAACCGTTTGTCAGAAGGACTGTTTTTGTTGTTTCAGTAGAGTGTTCCCTCCCTAGCATTGTGACTAGTGATACAGTTGTCTGTGTGTCCTCACTGGGGGTGTGATGTTAGTTCCATGCCGAGTTAAAACGTGAAAGTGTATTTGACACCTTCATGTGTATGAGCCCAGGCCATCCCATACCTTTTGACTTATGCATTGTATTAGTGTACAGGTTATTTTGAGACTTCCAATCTGTAAAGTGACATTTGGCCAACCACACTCATTGATGTCTTCACATTAGGCTGTGGATTAAATTCCAATGTGTGACAGGTTAAATGTTGACTTCTGACACATGGCTAGTGATGTGAGTACCTCAGTGTGTTCCTGGCTAGGTGTTGCTATTGTGGTGTATGTGTTGTTTGTCCTAGAGGGTTTGTGTGCGGTGTGTGTATGGGTTTGTTTTTTGTCCTTACCAACAAGTAGTCCATTGCCATAGCGTCCATCCTGGAAGTGTTGGTTGATGGTGGAGTGACGGAAGATGAATGCGTCATGTACACTCCCAGGATATTTGGCCACGATGTTGGTGATCAGTCCTTGGTGATCGACTATGGCCTGGACGTTGATTGAATGTGTGTGCTTCCTGTTGCGGTAGAGGTGTTCTGAATCAGCAGGTGGCACAAGGCGTACGTGTGTGCAGTCGATTGCACCAAGGACGTGCGGGAAGCCACTGATGGCGTAGAACCCCTGTTTCATTTCCTGCTGCTTCTGCAGTGTGTTAGGGAAGCAGATGTGGCGGGGTGTCAGGCGAATGATGGCATCCAGGACTTTAGGCAGGAATGCAGAGAATGATGGTTGGGATATTCCACCAACCAGGGCACCAGTTGTCTGAAAGGAGCCACTTGCCAGCAGGTGTAGTACGGCAAGCAGCTTTGTTTCAGTTGGGATAGTGCGGGGTGTCACTAAAGTGGGGGCCAACTGTTGTTCGATATTTGCCAGCAGCTGCTGAATGGCCTGCCAGTTCAACCGGTACCTCTGGATGATGTCCCGTTCCCTGAGGCCATGCAGGGTTGTTCTTGGGCGGAATATCCTGTCCTGCCTTCTGCGCTGTCTTTGGGGTCCCTGCTGTTGTTGTTGTAGCTGCTGTTGTTGCTGCAGGGCTCTGCGTCTACGTGCACGTTGAAGAAAAAGCACCTCCATAGCTCCCTGTTGCTGCTCTGCTGCTCTGTTGTTTGTTCTGTGTGTTCTGCTTAAGTACAGGTGTGTTTGCCCCATTTTAACGCCTGCCCTGACCCAGGCGTTAAAATTTCACGCTATTCGTGCTTAGCGTCATTTTTTTGCGCCGCCTACGGCCCGGGAGTCATTTTTGCCCGGAAGCATAAATACGACGCACCGCTGTATGCGTGGGTTTTTGGACGGGAACGCCTACCCTGCATGTCATTAACGCAGGGCGGGGTGCCGCTTCCAAAAACTCACGCACATAGCGCCATTCCCCTTGTGCGCCGCATCGGGCGTCAGGGTATAAATATGGGGCATCGTTTGCGCTGAATGTGCGTCAAAATTTTTGACGCACATTCGGCGCAACCGGAGTATAAATATGGCCCTTTGTCTTGTCTTTATTTCACAAATATTAGACAAGGTTTTGAAGGGCATTTGTAGGATCATCAGCTACATCTTGCAAAATTTAGTAGCTTGTGTTTCATTTTTGTTCATTAACAACTTAAAATATGGATGTTTTTATTTGTGGTTGATATCGAACTAAACTGACATTTTGATGCTATTAAAAGTGCAGGTGGTGTGCTTAATTTATTATGTCAGTGAGTGTGTATGTTAATTTAGAATTTTTGTATTTGTTAAGTATAAGCTCACTCCTTGAAGCTGAATAAATGCAACACTGGAGCGGGCGCATTTGTACACTGAGCCAACAGATCCTTATATGCTCATTGGTAGTTAGCCAATTATATTAAAATGAAAATAGGTTATCTTTAATAGTAAGTAAGTAAGGATAAACTTTATTCGACTTTCAGCAAGTCATAAAAGTATCAAATATAACACATCTACATATATTGGCACAATAAATAGAGTCAAAATAGTAAAAAGAATAAATAACAAAGATAAAATACATATCATTAAATTTTCCATTGACAAATATTTAAATAAGCTAATTAAGATTGCACCACTACCCCCATAGACTTTCTTACAGTTAATACAGAGCATAAAAATTCAGCCAGAATTCCACACATCTCAATAGTAGATAAAACCTGAAGGCTAACATACGCGCTACGACACTGGCGCAAGTTAATTGATCTCAAAAGGGGCACTAATAAGCGCTTCCTCTGCTTGGCATAAAATTTGCAGAATAAGACCACATGAATCGTAGTTTGGAATGCCTTTGCGTCGCAGGGACATACCCTTAAAGTGGTACTCCAGTCATTCATGGTTGGAAAAGTTACTAAGCGATGAAAGGTATCTAACCTTAGACTTGTAAGAATAAAGCGGTGTCAGTGGTTCACCACATTTACCAGGTAGGGCTGCATGCCCTCTGCAGACAAAATTAATTGGATAGACATAACGCTGGACTTTTTTGATTCTACCTCCCATCGCAATTCTTCTAGATACTTTAATGTCATGGCCCTCAGTTCCTTCCTGGTGATTTTTTCCAATGAAACTGGGTTTGTATAATACTCTTTACTACCCATATTTTCAAAAAAGGTCATAATATATCTCAACCAGGGGACCCTTGATGAGTATGTTGATGCCATGCAATCAGATAAAATGGCCTTTATTTAATCCAGTGTGCTCAGAAGTCCAGACTTTATGCCATAACAGTAGTGGCTGGATCTTTATCAGATCAGCTCAAAAGGAGACCCCCAACTATGAGTGACTAATATACGATGATGTACCATTTGGTACCAATAACAGGTATCTAAAAAAGTCATTTTCCACCATCTGGACCAGGTTACAGTTAATATACCCCCAGATTCCTAACCAGTACATAGCAGCCGGAATACACTTGGCTCTGTAGATTTTTATCATGTTCGGCGGGGTAATCCCCCCTAGCCTTTTTGAAAAAATCCTCAGAGCCGCCGTTGTCTTGATGATCTGATCTTTTTTCGTTTTCATACAATGTGCCCAAGAACCCTGTTTGTCAAACATTATGCCCAAATATGAGAATGTTCGAGCTGTTTTGACCCTCCCCTCCTGGATAGTATAAGTCTTACAGTGTTTCTTGCCGCAATTCATTATAAAAGTTTTAGAATGATTAACGGTAAGTCCCAAGTCTGTCATAAAAGCAATACAAGTAGTTAAAAGTTTTTGAAGGGCTAGTGGTGTCCTGGCCATAAGTACTGCGTCATCTGCATAGATTAATGCCGGGACAGCACGGGTACCGAATTGGGGTAGGTCTTTGCATTTACTTGTCAGTTCACTTTCTAGATTGTTTCTATACATTGAAAACAGGAATGGAGCAAGAACACAGCCTTGGCGCACCCCTCTATGTATGCCGAAAGGCCTAGTGCATTCTCCTCTTAGCCCGCACCTTACTCTTGCTCTACACCCTGTATACAAGTCCCGTATAAATTGAATTATTGTTGGTTCTACCCCTGTGCTACTTAAGATGTCCCATAGCTTCTCATGTAGTACACAGTCAAATGCTGATGATAAGTCTATAAAAGCCAAATACAAATTACCTGATCTAATCCTTGTATACTTTCCAATAATGATGCTTAAATTCAGACCCTGCTCCACCGTACCTATACCTGTACGGAAGCCGTACTGTACTGGAGTTAAAACACCCTTTTCTCCCGCCCATGTTTGGACTCTGTTCAAAATAATTCTCCCTGCTAGTTTAGCTGATGTATCAAGTAAGGAGATTGCCCTGTAACAGGCTGGATTGAGGCGATCACCTTTTTTATATGCAGGGACAATGTTAGAGTCTCGCCATGATGATGGGGTCCTTGAATACAAATGGCCCTCAGTGTCTGCGTCAGTAAGAGTCCCCATAACTGCATATTGGCCTTGTATACATCTATCGGAACGCCATCAGGCCCCGGCGCTTTCCCTGCTTTGCTTGAGTTCATGGCTTCCACTACCTCCTCTAAGCTGAATTGAGGTGTTATGATCAGACGTGGACCTTCCTGGGGGCCTGGGCCCTTTACGGAATCTGGGCGGTTTATATCACTGGACTGGGAGTATATCTGGGAAAAATGTGCAATCCAATCCTCTTCCGAGATTGCAATTTCCATCCTAGAGGTATCTCTATCCCCTAGCACAGGGGAGTTTATTGTTTTCCAGAAGAGGATATTATCCTTCGTACAGCTTGCTTCATGTAAAGTTTCCCACAAGGTTCCTTTCAAGATGGATTTCCTTTTTTTCATAGCTATCTTATATTCCTGTCTGCACATGCGTATTTCAGTCAGGCATCTTTTTGGGGCACTTAAAGCCTTTTTTAGTCTCTTATGAGCTTTTGTACAATTATGGTCAAACCAACCCGTTTCCCTTTTCCGTCTCACTTTTCCTCTTCTGATTGTAAGAGCTTCTTTTACGGCTTGCGTAATCTGTGTAAAGGCACTTAAGCATTTTCCTGGGTCTATATTCTCACTGAGGCAATCTACAAAGGCTTGATTGTGATCAGATATTAAGGGGCATATTTATACTCCGTTTGCGCCGGAATTGCGTCGTTTTTTTTTACGCAATTCCGACGCAAAACTAACTCCATATTTATACTTTGGCGTTAGATGCGCCAAAATCCATGGAGTTAGCGTCATTTTGTAGCGTGGACACCTACTTTGCGTTAATTATATGCAAGGTAGGCGTTCCCGTCTAAAAAATCGACTCCGAGGCATGTGCGTCGGATTTATACTCCCGGGCAAAATTCACGCCCGGGAGTGGGCGGGTCAAAAAAAATTACGTACTGCCGGTTTTGCGCCGTTTTTTAGCGCCTGCAAAAGGCAGGCGTTAAGGGACCTGTGGGCTCTGAAGGAGCCCAGAGGTGCCCTCCCATGCCCCCAGGTACCCCCCCTGTCACCCTTGCCCACCCCAGGAGGACACCCAAGGCTGGAGGGACCCATCCCAGGGACATTAAGGTAAGTTCAGGTAAGTGTTTTTTTTTTTTTTTTTTTTGTGGCATAGGGGGGCCTGATTTGTGCCCCCCTACATGCCACTATGCCCAATGACCATGCCCAGGGGACAGAAGTCCCCTGGGCATGGCCATTGGGCAAGGGGGCATGACTCCTGTCTTTGCTAAGACAGGAGTCATTTCTATGGGGGTTGGGAGTGAAAAAAAATGGCGCAAATCGGGTTGAGGCGAAAAAATTGCCTCAACCTGACTTGCCCCATTTCTTGAGGCCCAAGACCCATATCCCCCTACGCCGGCGCTGCCTGGTGTACGTCATTTTTTTTAACGCATACCAGACGGCGCCGGCGGCTAACGCCGGCTAACGTCATTCAATAAAGACGGCGCCCGCATGGCGCTTCAGAATGGCGTTAGCCGGCGCTAATTGTTTTGACGCAAAACTGCATTAGCGCAGTTTTGCGTCAAAAAGTATAAATATGGGCCTAACTGCTTCAGTAGAGTCTTTGGATCTGTCTGGGACCATCGCAGTGTATATCCATTACGCAAAGCTAGTTCAATGTCATTTAACAGCGTGGCCCTATCAGCTTTGGCCGATGTGAAGGAGGTTAGTGAGAAATTCAGACTCTGAGGAAAGTGATCACTAATTGCAATGTCATAAAGAATATAGTTGGTGAGATAATGTGCAAAGTGGTTTGACAGTAAAACATAGTTGATCACAGTATTAGCACCCCTTCTGTTATAGGTTGGTTTAAACTGAGGTTCTTCAAAATATAATTTGTTTACAAAGGACAAGTTGTAATTTTGAGCCATTAAGTTCATTGCATCTCCTTGGGTATTATGTGAGAAGTGAAGTCTTGTACCAGTGACTTCAGCATCCCAACCACATACTTTTTCCACCCCAAATGATAAAGGTCTCACGTCTATTGTTTGCACAGATCTTTTTTAGATCCTCTCCCATCACCGTTAGAGTGTTAGGAAGTTCTCCTGATGGTACATTATTGTATAAGTTAATGATTACTAAATGAGTCTTCTGATCCAAGTTACTCTCTATCATTTGATAATGCAAACTCAAAGTTTGCTCCTTTAGATTCTGTAACCGTAACTTATTGGAGATGTATGGACATAGGCCTCCTTTTGGCCTGCCATATCTGGTCTGTACAGCTAGAGTGTGAAATGTTTTATAACCGTTTATATGGACAGGATTTAGTAACCAAGTCTCCTGGAAACATATACATGAGAAATCTACTATAAAGTTCACCCAAAGCTCATTACTGATCTTATTAGTTAAGCCTGCAATGTTCCAATAGAGTAAAGCTATTTCCGGTTTCTGTTGAGGTTCACAATACGCGTCATTTACAATTGGAGGGGATATGCCACCATCTATTAAATGAATTACATTTGAAGGGGGATTTCCCTGATTTAACTGTATTACTGTTGTATTTCTTGCAAGTGCCACTTTGTAGAGTATATCTTCCTTAGTCATATCAGGCCCTTCTGTATATACTTCCTGGACCATTTTGTGGGCAAAGTCTTTCTTCTTCATACTAAGTCAATCTAGATCTTCTAAAGTGGAAAGAGGATGGAATCTGTTGCGAGAAGGGATAGGATCTGATCTGGTTAGAGATGTTCTACCTACTGGTTGTGGAATCTTAGAATTATACCCCACAGGTCTTTGATAGAAAAATCCCAGAGGTAGTAACGAGATTCCTTGAGGTGTGGCTTGCCTTGCTCCTAATTCGCGGATGATTCTATCCACTAAGTCTGGAGATCTTTAATACCTTTCATTCACCATGCCCAGAAGCTTGTCAAAACCCAGCAGAGAAACCCAACCTTGACTTTAGGAGAGCAAGGAAGGAAAGACTGAAAAAGGCATATTGGTGAAGACTTGCATCCCACTCGCTGATGGCAAATTACGTTGGAGCCTGCATGTAAACACAACTTTGAAGCCTGTAAGAAGGAGGCTCAATGTGTGCTTTCATGATTACTTTACCTGGTTGGAACCAGTACTTAGGCCCATATTTTTACTTTTTTTTTGCTTTGCATTGCGTAATTTTTTTGATGCAAAAGTGGCGCAAATTTACAAAATACAATTCGATTTTATAAATTTGCACTGCTTTGCGTAAAAAAATTATGCAAATGCTGCACAAAAAAATAATAAATATGGGCCTTAATTTGTTCACAATAATACTAATAATAAGTATACTAGTACTACTTCTACTACTATGAATGATGATAATAATAATCATAATAACTTCAAGGACACAAGGCTGCTTGGTCTTGATTCCATCTCGTACCTCTTTCTCCCACAACCAAACACTTTCTGTTTATTTATGTCACTTTTGCGAGGTCCTCTGATGCCATCTTACTCCCATGTCAATGTTTCCTACCTTTCTGTTTCTCGCTCTTTATCCATTTTCTGTCCATCTTTGTTTTGCTCTGGGTCAAATTCTGCTAGAAAATAAATAAATGAGAGTTGGTGCACACTACCTGCAACCACTTGCACAAATTAACAAAAGGTTGAAACTAAAATGAATGTTGCATAAAAATAACTGTTAAAAATAAGTTCTGTGCATGGACAGTGGAAAAAATTAAGTATATCTAACGACCATCATTGAATCACAAATGTACGGTGCTGATGGTGTAGTCATATTTTCTGATTTGAGCGTGTAAATATGTTAAAATCTAATTAAATGGACTGCGAAGTTCTAAGTAAATGGTCCAAGAGAAATATTTGTTTAATCGTCTCTCTGCCATCTTGAAACTAATACTGCTGCCAAATGTTATATATAGAACCCTATCACATGGCCCTGCATGAGATGCAAAGAGCACTCTTGGATTTTTAGTTAGTGCATTGCTGGAGAGACTTCCGCGTTTGCATGTGTGAAATAGTCGCACAAATTAAGAAATGCTGATTGGCACCGGCCAAGTTCCCACTGCAAAAACATTCAACAGCATCCCGTCGTTTTATTACTGGCCACTTTGAGGACTACGAGGAGTAAATATCCCCTGTGCAGGTGCCCAAGATACTTCCTTTGGAGTTGCAAGCCATCTCGTAACACAGTCTAGTCTTACCTGCATCCTCAGCGGTGAAGTTCCTTTGCACACCGCACAATTGGGCTCCGTAGTAAAGAGCTGTACGCCCAAAATGTGCGCTGCACCTGGTGCTTTGTGAAAGGAAAAAGCATCAAATGTAATATAGTTCTCTGTATTTACCAGCAATTGTGTATCTGAATTGCAGCGTCACAGGCGCCAGCAGGAGTCGGTTCTGAAGGTCAGTGCAGGGATCCTCGGGCCCTTAAAGTAACATGCGTTGCAGATTGAACTCTGGACTGATGACAAAGACTCTGATGTTGATAGCGTAGGGGCTGAGGTGCGAAGTGGGACGATGCAACATGTACCCCCACAGGTCACGGTGCAAGCAGTGGCTCGGTGACAGCATTCTGTGTTGTTGGTGAGACCAGGGATACAGTATGAAGCCAGGCGGTGCAACATGCGGTGTCACCAGGTCACGGTGCAGGCAGTGTCATCATATTTGCTGAAGCACAGTCGTCGGTAGGCCCAAGGAGGCCCCAAACTCTACGTCTCTATCTGCTACCAATGGGAAACTTCAATTAAAAGATATTTAAAGGCTGTTCCCATGTTAACCTGTGGGAGAGGCAGGCCTTGCAATAGTGAAAACCGAATTTGGCATTATTTCACTATCAGGACGTGCGAAACACTCCAGTACATGCCCTACCTTTTAAATACACTGCACCCTGCCCATGGGGCCTACCATGGGAGTGACTTACATGTAGTAAAAGGGAAGGTTTGGAGCTGGCATTTAGGGTGGCCTTTTCAAATAGCAATCTCCAATATTATGTATCAAGCTTTTGAGTCCGACCTGTGCTTACAAACCCTTGATATTTTACCACCAACTCAAAGTTGGTGGTAAAGCATTTGCAAATTGGAATGGGTCCCCATGGGACCTAGTCCCCTTTGTGAATGTTGGGAGAAAAAAATTAAGAGCAGGCAGCGGTCCCTCGAACCACTGCCTGCTCTTAAAAAATTAAAACAAAATATTTCAGTTTTTCTTGTTGAAACACATCCCATTTTCTTTTAAGGACAACAGATTGTATTTCAACAAAAAAAAACTTTATTCAAAGGCACTTACAGACAAGCTGGTCTGCTGACAGGTCACAAACTATGAGCCCCCTCATTGATATTCATGGGGTAGTTCGATTTGCAACCTACAAGGAATCACAAGCATGAAATAAAAGGTTTCATATTTAAATAATACTGATTTCCAAATAGCGATTCAGATAAAATCACTATTTGGAAATCACTAGTCCTACTCTTTGTACATCTGCCCCTTAATGTCTCCATGCCTATAAACAATCAATATGATATTGTGTAATGTAACTGGTGCTCATGTAATGTGCTCCAGTACCTTCGGGTTGGGTTTGTGCTGTCTAACAACTGCAGGAAAAGTAAAAAAAAGGTTAAAAATAAAGCCATAACATAAACAAAAGATAAACAGGTACCTGTTTACTGGCTTGTTTGTACAAACCAGGTAAATGTTGGCTTCCCCACTTAAATTGTGTGATCTTGAGCAAATACTTTATTTCACTAAACATCCTTTTTCTTCAATATTGAATATGAAAGGACTTTCAAATATGTGAGTTCAGGATACCAGTTTTACAAAAACCTATTGTGCTTGATTTCATAGACTATAATGTTGTTGATAATAATCTGGGTCACGTACGGGGGTTTTCATTCCAACCATCTTGCCTTTTAGTTCACTAATAGCTCATGTTTAGCAACTATCACTTTGCTGTGCTTTAAGGTGACATATTAATTTAATAGCTTCCATATGTAAAAGAAAAATAAATATTTTATTTTTGAAGAGACTATCATATTTAAGGATGTTTGTTGTATGTTTTATATAGCAAACATTTTCAGAGCTCGGCTTGTGCATGGCCTCTTTGAGCATAGTCAGACCAGTGACTCGGCTCTGGCTCAGCTCTCCCTGTTAATGTGTTAGTTCACCACCTTCTAGTGAACTGTCATGGTTTGGTCACTTTTTTCAAGAAACAGCTTTGCAGGTCAGGACTGGAGAATATTCATTTAGCTATATGCGGGTGAAAGCAGAAGCAGCTCCTTCATTCGGATGGAGGAGCGTCACCTCTCTCTGTAAAATTCCCCCAGGGATGAAAAATAAATAGTAATAAAGTTAATTTCTTACCATTTTATTTTACATCCTCCCATCCTGAACTGAGAGTTAGGACATGGTGGGACCACAGCTGTTGACTGGCAACAGTGAGCTGTGTATAGTTTTAATTACAGTGTGCATGTCTTTTTGGCTGGTGTCTCGCAAAGCCCAGCCAGTTATATGCATTTTAAAGTTCACTAACCAAGCTGTCTTAAGACAATATTTTGAGACATTTCACATATTGGGTGTGTGCTGTATCGACTGTGTGGAGAAGTAAATATATTTCCCCAAATTTGTGCCTGCATCAAAATAGATTTGATGCAGAGCCCGGTCTGACTATTTAAGTAGCTTGAGCTTTGCAACAAAAATTTATATTTTGGAATGCTCAAGTACTACCCATGTAACGTTCTATTTATGCAAAGAGGTACAAAGCAGAGCAAGGCAACACTTTAGCTGGAAAAATGGCACTTGACTACCATAACAGTTTGTGCTGTAAAGTAAATACCATTCCAAGAAATTAAGTGCCAGATGTATCAAACCGTTTTGCCCATTTTGGGTCTATGGTAAAAATGTGTTCGTACATATTACCCTAAGGCCCATATTTATACTTTTATAGCGCAGTATTTGCGCAGCTTTCTAACAAAAAAGCGGCGCAAACTTACAAAATACAATTGTATTTTGTAGGTTTGCGCCGCTTTTGCGTAAAAAAATGACGCAAATGCAGCACTAAAAAGGTATAAATATGGGCCTGAGTCTCTTTGGATCGGTTTTTTTGTGAGCTTGTAGGCAGGCAACATCTTGATAAATGTCACCCTTAGTTTATAAACGTATTTGATTTATTTATGTCATTTTCTAAAAAAAAAGAAAATATTACATTGTCTTCGGATATCATTCATGAAGCACTCAAAGCGTTCAGTGACATGAGAAACAATATTTGAACTTTTGCTATGTAATATAGGTACGTCTAGGTGTGTAGTTTAAATATAAAACGATATCCTTATTATTTCCTGGTCCCTGAGAATACAGTTCATTCCCGATGTGTTTCTGTCAAAGCTTTCATTAAAGCGGACCTTTGATCACGGAAGCTTGTCTGCGTCTTTGCCTCTTAGCAAGGTGACTCAGTTGGGGAACACTGCCGCCCTCAGGCACAAAAGCAGCATTACTGGTGGCCTTGTCCCATGCCGTGACCTCACACCTCTGTTGTGCAATGAAGCAGCGCGTGATACATTTACAGTGCAAACGGCAGAAATGAGCCTACTGATACAATACTAGATAAATTACATTGCGGGTATTCTCAGCATAGTAGTAGCTTTTCGGAGGACTACATCCGATGTGAAGTAATAGGCTACCGGAGTGCCACTTACTGTATTTCTCTCCATGAAGAGGAATTTCAAACAAACGTGTGTTTCAAACCTATTCTGCATGAAGTGTTCTTTTTTAACTAATAGGATTATTGCACAGATTATTATGAAGTCATTTATGCTTCGTTCCATGCTTGATATATTAAAATGCATTATTCCAACAATAGAGTACACGTTTTATTATGCTTATCACTGTAGATTTTATTGCAAGAGAAGAACGCATATCTAACATAATAATAATGGGATATTCTATAACATACCTAGGCATGCAAAATATTTAATAATTAATAATTACGAAATAGACAGTTGGCTCTCTAGTAAAGCTCTCTTAAATGTTAACAAAAGCACATTTAAAAGCTAAACGCAGAGGTTGAAGCGGTAAATAGACAATTTCAGAAACAGTGTAGTTTCTACTGTGTCCACCTCAGTCCAGGTTATCAGTGCCTATTGTCCTGAACTTTTCAGAGAGAAATCATTTGTTTCAGGTGCGTTTGTCCAATTAGTTCAAAGGTCGCTAAACAAGACTCAGCACCGAGAACACTTTAGATTGTCACACACAAGACATGAACTGGAAACAGTATCTTTAATACCATGGAGAGAAGTGGTGAACCTTGTAGTGTTTGTGGCCTATCCCTCTTCCTCTCAGTGTTAACAAAGGTAATGATACCCATCCTGAGTGCCTTGAAAAAAGGTTCTCTGTCCCCAGAATCCTTCCTCTTATTAAAAAAATCGCTTTCATCGCAATCCTTAAAAAGCCCATTAGTGTCAACCCTAACATGAATTAGTCTCCCCTGCCTTGCCTACGAAACATCCTTGAGAAAGCGCTACTTAAATATAAGAGCATCTGCTCGGCTAGCTCCGAAAATTACTGCCAATTCTGCTTCCTGTCTCTTCAGGGCACCAAAATAGTTTTACCCCAGATTTGGATGAGCTGTTCACCATTAGCGACTCAGCAATGTAGCAGAAAGTATCTGTCAAGAACTTCCCACTGCATTGGAAACGATTGATGACAACCTCCTCTTGCAGATTCTGTAGGTTCATGTTGGCATAGGAAAAGGAATATCCTCAGTCTAAATATTTCTCTACCTGAACCCAGTTGTTAGCACCTGTCCCACCGAACTCCATACCCCTAACGTACAATATGTAACTTCAAGGATTCTATCAAGTAAAAACATTAATTGACTTCCTCAGGTTCATCCATATATGATTAAGAATGTCAATGAATTGGAAGTGTCTTAAAAACACTAACAGCATATTCCCTTGTCCCCTCTCTACCACGTCAACAGTTCTTTGCCACTTGCCACATTGCCCGCTTTGTCTTCCCTCCTGAAAATTGTGCCCTTGCTATTAAAATCCTTGGTACGTTTTTAAGTTTTGTCTGAGACAGAGCATGAATTGTCGCTCGGGGATCTATTATACAAAAACAGAGCGTGAAATATGCCTTTTCTTGGGTGAACATTTTGGTCAATCACAGAATCAAGGTGCACAAGCAGCCCACCAGGCGGTACCATATTGTGCATATTCCCCTAATCGCGAAGGTAGTCTCTCTGATGGTTCCTTGGTAAGGTTAGAACCTTAGTTTCAATGGCTGTAGCAGGACATTTGTTGTGTTTCTGGGTTGTAGGCTGATGTAAACAGTTCAAGGGATATTGTAGTGAAGGGAGAAAAGTGGTTGGGATGGGTAGATGGCTGATATGGGGCGGGCATATTTAGAGGCAATCTAATATGACTGGTAACCACTCTGAAGATAAAATTTAAAACAAACGTCCAGAGAGTCTATCCAGGCCTGCGGCTTACACGCAATTAGCTTGCCGGCCGGAGTTTTTGATATCAAACAAAGAGCACATTTCCCTGGACTTTGTCTCCAACATTGGCCCTCTACTTCTGTAAGGGGGTAGACAAGCATATAAAATAGAAAGGGAACACATTTACAAGGATGCCCTTCAGAGGTGAGTCAATGGAATCAAAAGCAGCTAAAAAATCACAACGTAAGATTATTTAAAAAAAGAAAAGAAAAAAAACACAGGAACTGCAGAAGATTTCCAGTGGGAATGGAAAAGAGGAGGCTGAGAAACACACATCTTTTAAATTAAGCTGTCCTCGTGTTAATCACCATTGGAGACTTCACATCAATACCAAAGCGGTGTGTTCTGTGAAACATAGGTTTTTGTACAGGAAGGGGAACCTTAGAGATGCAGTCAAAATTCCATAACTTTGTTTATCTCTTCTACATCCAAAGCTCCATTGTGTTTTATTCTGCCTGCATATTTTAATTTATTCTGGCCCACATTATTTGTCATATACCCACTTTATTCCATCAAGATTAGAAACTTTAAAATTATAAGTTGTAGGAATTTTGTCATTTTTGATTTGATGTCTAATTTACTTAGCAGCTTTTTTACCTTCAGCCAATCAATAGATTGGAATAAGTTATTTTAGTTCCAAAAACTAAAAACACAATAACTGACAAATTTTACTTAAACAACTAACATATCCCAAAGTAAGGCTCATCACATTTAGAATCTTAAAGCGTTTAATTAAAACAACACACTTTACTATCTTACCTTTTAGACTGAATATTTTCGATAAATAATCCTCAACTGATCTGAGGCTCACCAGCAAGGTGAGTATAATAAAATGCTTGAGCACCTAAATTCTTTAAATAATTACTTATTGCATGTTATCACTTGCTTCCAATTTTTGCTTTTTAACAATATGCACCACTTGTTATAACAAAGCCTAGGTTTGAGGTGTAAAGGTTCTTGTGGTAAACAGATTGTATTCTACATATACTCTTGGCTTCTTTTGCTTTGGTACTATCTGCTATTGGAATACAGCATTATAAATAATTTCTTGGTTGAAATCCCAAGAGCATATTGGTCTCACCATCTTTTTACTGGATATTTGAATGCATCCTTTCTTGTCCAAAGGAAGGCATGATTGATTATTTTACATCTGAAAAGTTATTTATTTCATCCATGTATTGTAATTGTAATTGTATTTATATAGCGCTTACTACCCCTGACGAGGCATCAAAACACTTTTCGGCGAGTAGCACGCTACTCCAGAACCCTAGAGGAATTAGTGGTGGGTTAGTATAAGGAAATATGAGTACAGTATTAATATTAGTATGAGTTAATTTGAGTGAGGATATGTGAATTTAATTTATTAGTTGGATTGACTAGAGTAATGGAGGGTTAGATGAGGGAAGAATCCAGAAGTGTTAAGTGAGAGTTTATAGTAACAGGATGAGGTTTGGGATGCATAAAGGCACGATAGAGGAGAGAAGAGCCTGTGGAAAGGGGTTAGAGAGATCATAGTAGCAGAAGGGGTTTTGGATGAGTCAAAGGTGATATAAATGAGGGAGAATTTAGTTGGGTTGTTTGGGAGATCATAGTAGTAAACTGAGGTTTGAGGTGAGCTAGATGCGACAGAGGAGCTAAGATCTTAGGCAGGGCTATTTTGGAGAACAAAGTAGTAGAATGGGTTTGGGATGAGTCAGAGTGGGGATAGAGGATAGATTGATAGAGACAGAGTGTGATGGGGAGACAGAATAAAGGTTACGAGAGAGTAAACATTATGTTATTTTTTATTATTTTTTTATTTATTTATTTTAAATATTTATTTTTGAATGTCATTTTATTTATTTATATTTATTTTATTTCTAGTACAGTAAGGCTAGAGTAATAAATAGATGTGTAAATACATAGAAATGGAATATATGTGCAAGGACTATAATAATGGCTAAACTAATATGAGAAGTAAAGTTGTATTGTATAAACACAGACTTTCAAGATTTGTAATATTTTATGTTAATTAATAAGTGTACTTTATAACATTCATTTATCTATCCTCAATTTTTCAATAGTGAAATGCTTGCTGTTAAATAGTTAAGACAGCATTTGTTCATTGTGATCTAAAAAAGAAAGAAGAGATTCATAAGAATATAATATAACAATTTATCTAGGAGCTATGCAATGACCTATGAACATAGTAATCATAGAATAAAAACACATATATGTATATATACACACATATAGATATACACACACACACACACACATATATATATTTAACAATGAGTGAGTATACATTTGTTAAAGAGGCTTAAAGAGTATGTGTATTATTTATTATTGTGAAATAGCAACTATACATATTTCTTAAAGAACTATACATAGCTAGAAAATCCACATAATCAGATTATAAACATTTATCAACACAGGTTTATGCAGTTCATTGCTGTTTGAATATGGTGGTTATGAAGTAAACAGCCAACTCTTGATTAGTCTTCTGAAGACAAGATAGTAATCCGTTGATCTTATATTTGGGGTAATAAATCCCATAGTTTGGCTCCTTGAATAGCGATGGGTTTACTACCTATTTTTTTTTTCCTGTATGGTGGTTTTAAGTCTGGGTGCCAATCTTGAGCGAAGGTTTCTTTGTTGAATGTATTTGGTTATTTTGTTTCCGATGAAAAGTGGTCCTCTTCCATGTATAGCTTTGTGGAAATAAAGAAATCCTTTTTAGGTTTGCCTTGATAAAGCAGTTGTTTTACAGTCTCTAAAGAATTGTTTTGGATATGTAAAACTAAGATAACTCAGAGGTATCATTTTTTGTTTATTAATTAGTCCAGACACACCATTGAGTCGCACTTATACAAAACTTAGTCATAAAAAATTTCAGCACCCACTCTACCTCCCAAGTCCTCCGGAAAGTAAACAGTTGTCAATGGCACACATTATCTTGTGGTTTAATTTGGGAGGTTACTCTTAGGCAAGCTACATCCAATAGTTGCATCTCCTCTTAACAGCACACACTAGACAATAAAAGACACTGAGCATTATGTAGATGTTCACACTACAGAGAGTGGATTTTACATCTACATTACTGCTGGAAACTGCCGCAGATCTAGTTGCACATATCATTTGCAGCTCTTAGGTAATACTGGATGGTAGGCCATCTCTAGGATATTGCAGAAAATTCTAAAACTTTCCCAGTTTTGAACATGAAGATGTCTGGTATCTAGTTGTCTCTACTCAAATTCTGTTTTGGCCTACTTCAGTAGATATCTAGACCATGTTAAAAACTATGGTACCATAACAGATATTAGGCAGGCAATTACACTCTTAGCAAGGACCAGACAAAATGATGCAAACCAGAGCAGTCAGATGATATGATTGAGGGGCATTGTTCCCCAGGCCTTTTCAGTGCTCTTTGCTGCAAAATGTATTTATAGATTTTGAAATAAGTCTGCTCATGTATTACTGATGAGATAGCTGCCATGGTGAATACCACTAGATGTCGCCAAATGCTGGAACTGTTTTTTTTTCTTTCCATGGAGGATCTATTTGTTTAAAGTTAGCAACAGGTGCTTATGCTACGAAGGGAGCATTTGAAATCTTTGATCCACACCTGTAAAAAGAGTTTGACATGTCTTATTTTAACATTGGGCCTTATTTAGATCTTGGCGGACAGGTTACTCCATCACAATAGAACAAATGGGATTTATATTTCCAATGATGGGATATCCGTTGCTACCGTGATAGAGTAACCCATCTGCCGAAATCTAAATCAGGCCCTTTGATTTTTAAACCTTTTTTAGCCAACCCTGGTAAGCATGTCTCCTGTGCCACTCCTGCACAGTGGGCTGCCACCTTCCCCAAACAATCCACAGACCTTACCCAAAATGGTATCAAGACTCGGTATGACCATGCCACATGCACAATTTGGTAGACATCAGTTCTTGCAGAAACATATTCTGCATATGCGAAATCTGATAGTTGTTTTTATAAGTGGGCATCAGGTTGCCTACTGTCAAGTAGAACCGTGTTGCAATGTTTTATACCTATGAAAGTGCTGCAGATAATAATGCATTTTAAATTGAATTGCAAATATATGAATTTATTGTGTTAATTTGAAAAAAAAAATGGTATTGCTACTCCTCCATTAACAAGGGTCAGCCCGAAATTGCAACAATAATGACTTAGAGGGGTGGAGTATAAGGAGTTTCAAATCCCAGTAATGATGAATTAAAAAAGGAGGCCCAGCAAATATTTTTTAATGAGGGTAAAAATATTAACAAAAAAATACATATCACCGTGAAACTCATTTACAATCATTTTAAATATTATAGCAGAAAAACCTTGCTACTGGTTAACTCTTGCAAAACATTCATAAATGAAGACGAAAATCATCTGTCTACAATCTTTGAAAAAAACTCCACTGAATCCAGTACCAACACATATGTGAAAAACGTGTTTTCAATGATTTGAAAGCTGCATCCACATTTAATGGTGAATCATTTTTATAAGCATACTTTAGGAAAATAATCAAAGAGTGATAGTTGAAACAAGTGATTCCCAAGTGAGAAAAGAGACACCACACCATAAAACAATACAAAAAATCCCTTATAAGCCTGTGATCTTTGGTATATCTCTCAAAGACAGCCTCTTATTAAGTTATGAAGTATGCTTGTCAATACATTGATTGATAATTCAAAACAAAATAAAAGCGGTCTTGTCTGATTAACGTGCCAATGGCGTTTCGACCCTCATGCTGGATTCTAGGACCTCATCAGGACAAAATAAATTACATGGGGAACTGTCAAGGAAAAGACCATCAGTAAGGAGTGTGCTATGATGTATAGAAACAAAAAAGGGTATATTTAAAATAATATACGTACTGGTGAAAGGTTGGAATTATTAAAGAAGGCTTCAGCTGGATGTCGAATATTAGTATCTGGAAAAATCTTGGTGATCACTTGTTTCAACTATCACTCTTTGTTTATTTTCTAAAGTATGCTTATAGAAATGATTTACCATTATATGTGGATGCAGCTTTAAAAGCATTAAAAACATGTTTTTCACATAACCTTGGCGAAATACAAAGATCAAAAGTTAGTCACCTTCTCTGACTCTTCAGCAGGCTCTGATAGCTCAGAGGATCCTGGGGAAGGAACCTGTAGCCTCAATTCCACTCCGACTCATTTTTTAGGGAATACTTTTAAGGCGCAGAGGGAACAGGACCAACAAAGGGAGAACTAGGAAAAAGTTTCCAGGAGAGACACAGACCCGCAGGTGGTACTACAAATGGGGTCCAGAGGGCAATTGAACAACCCCTTTTTGGCTCCGACTAACAACTTCTTCACTATTTTTGATCATTCCATCACTATTTTTAACTTGTCACAGCATGAACTAACTCAGAATGAACTCTCTTTACAGAGCAAAGGTGTGTTCTTTGTTATAACTGAACGCACTGATATTTTCATACTTAATTCAGAGCCAGACCTGAAGTGCAGTCCCTTCGGACTCTGAAATCCGACACCTCATCATAATTAAACCAGCCGACAAAGGAGGAGGCATAGTAATCCTAAACAGAGATTCATATGAGGTGGAAATGATGTGCCAGTTGAATAATACTAGACACTATAGAAGACTCACTACAAATCCTTTACCAGAAACAGATTATTCTATATGTTACATCATGTGGCCTACAACAAGGAATTCTTTCCCAACAGGAATTTGCATTCCTCAATAAAATATTTTCCAGGACCCCTGTCCTTTACATATTGCCCAAAATTCACAAAGACATTAGGAGCTCTCTACAGTGCCCCATCCTCTCTGGATATGAATCTTTACTGTAACCATTGGGTGAATATGTTAATAACTTCATTAGACTTTGTTCCTATTTTGTATACATGTGTAAGAGACAGTACATACATGATTAATGTAATTGAAGGAATTAGATCTGACCCTTCCAAAGAAATTCTGGTGACACTTGATATTGAGTCATTATACAACAACATTCCTCAAATAGACAGCATTGAGGTTATCAGACAGACTTTAATTACCTGCCCTGCCCCATATAGGGTTCCAACAGATTTTATAATTGCACTACTTGAGATTGCACTATCCAGAAATTATTTTCTTTTTGGAACAGATTTTTATGAACAATGTTCGGTACAGCTATGGGTGCTATTTTTGCTCCAAATCTGGCCAATCTGTATGTTGGTGATTTTGAATGCAAGTTTGTTAGTTTGGATATCAATCCTTTTTTTAGGAACATAAACTGTTGGAAAAGATACATTGACGATATCTTCATGATTTGATAAGGGAATGATGAAATGCTCAAATTATTTGTTCATTATTTAAACAACTGCCAATCCTACCTTAAGTTTAACCATAACCCAAATCAACACAGTATTCCTTTTCAGGACCTTCTGATCAAAACCAGCAATGATTAACTCATTGTTTCACTCTTCCGCAAACCAACAGAATGCAACACTCTACAACAGTACAATAGTTTTCACCCTATGGCATTGAAATATGGTTTGCCATTTGGCCAAGTCCTCCGACTTCGTAGGTTACTGCACCAAGACAAATGATTACTTCAGAGAAGGAGCTATACTTGGTCAGAAATTACTTGAGAGAGGCTACCCCAAGCGATTAGTTAAGAATTCCTTCAAAAGGGCATGGTACAATCCAAGGGAGACAATTCTACAAACTTTGGAAAGTCCCCCCCCATGAATAGAATTGTCTGTGTCACTACTTTCTGTCCCCAAACCAACAAGATTGTCCAAATCATCAAAAAACATTGGTCAATACTGAAAACCCTGGCCCCTTTTCAGGATACCCCCTCTTTTCTCTTTCAAGAAAGGTAAAAACCTTAGGGATCAATTAGTTCATGCCAATACAAGAATTCACAAAGGTTTGCTAATATTGCCTCTGCTTTTTGGTTTAGAAGCAATAAAAGGTCATTAGAAATGTGGCAACTGTGTCGCCTGTCAATATCCATCTAATACAAAACTTTTTGTACATGGTGACATTCAATACACTGTGAGACAGCACACTAACTGTGCCTCAACCAATGTTGTTTATTGTGTTTGCTTCCTCTGTGATTTGATTTACATTGGACAGGCAACCCATCAAGAGTGAACAAGGATCAGCCAGCACAGAAGCCACATCAGATGCTGCATTGAAACAGCACCTATGGTCCAACAAAATCAGGAGCAACAACATACCCTTGAAGACTTTAGATGGCAAGTCATTGAAAAGGTTATTCCTTCACCCAGAGGAGGAGACATTGCATTGAATTTACAGAGACTGGAATGTAAATGGATTGATAAATGTGATTCCATAAGAAAAGGACTGAACTCCATGGAAGAATGGAGGAAGTATATTACACTACTGAACTGATGTGTCATATTTTATGGTGTAATTGTATATTAAAGTAAGCATTTTTATGTACCAACTGTTAATTAATGTGACAGTCCATTTCAGGTTTCAATTGCCCCTCCCCACACCTTACTCTGATCTCCAAATAAGCAAGTTCCTTGCCCTTCTCCTCATACATATGTCTATAAGACACTCATAACCATGCATATTTGAGGTTACTATTTCCCTCATTCTTCATGCCCTTTTCCTCATTAATTCCTGTCTGAACCTTTTTAATTCCCTCATTGTTTATGCCTCTGTTACATTTATTTTGGTTCCGAGAACAAATTCCTATCCCAGAAATACAGATCATATTAGCTAAGTGAACAATATCCACTCCAATAATCAGTTTTAAAGCAACTCCTTAGCATTTATTCTGAGTTTTCACCATTATTGGGAAGTGTTTTCAATAGTCCCCTTGGTGGCTGAATGACACTTCTGTTACCTACCAAGCCCAAAAATACAGGTTCAATCCCTTTTATTACCTAGGACTTCCCTTTTTTATTTATTTTATATTTTTATATATTCTTTCTCAGACAAAGTATTTCAATTCAATATAATTCATTTGCAGTTCCTGGATTTCGACAATATCTTTAATGCTCCTGAATTAATAGTATTAATCACCCCTTCGTCCAAATGACATTTACACATTCTTTGGGGAAGCTTCTTTGATCACCTTCAGGATGGCATTGTGGCATTTCCATTACCTATTAAGGCTGAGGTACTAGGTGTGATTCTCCACTCAATCTTCCTTTTTCCCCCCTTTTTTATTTCTGCTCACTATTTATTTCTAATAGATTACATTCACCTCACTTATATGTCTGTTCAAATTCACATTCAATTATTGCTTATATTACCTAATCCAAACAAGCCCAAAGTATAATATCTTTCTCTTGAACTTGTCCACAGCTGTTTCTAATTTCCTTTTGCCCTGGGGCTAGGGCCAAAGTGAGGCTTGTCTCCGGGGGCTATTTATAGAAGGAAAGTCAGGTCTGACTTTTCCTTGTATCCAGACTTCAGAATTAAGAACATACAACATTCCTCTATGTGGGAAGATGCTCCCAGTCTACCCAGCTATACATTAAGGTTAAAAAGATTATTTTCTCCACTCAAGCTGTCATTCATTTAGTTTCCACAGGCTCATGAATGCTTTTAATTTTTTAGGTGTCAAAAGCACCATTCTGGGTCAGACAGGGGTGAGTTATGCCTTAATATAACTTGCTTCCACAAATACTAATTTTAATGTAAGCTTTTTCACTGAATTGAGACCCCTTTTTTCCAGATACCAATATTTGACATCCAGCTGAAGCTTTCTTTAATAATTCCAACCTTTCACCAGTACGTATATTGTGACACCGTCTTCTTTCTGAGAAGCATTATTTATGATATTATTTTAAATATACCCCTTTTTGTTCCTATACATCATAGCACACTCCTTACTGATGGTCTTTTCCTTGACAATCCCCCAAGTAATTTTTTGTCCTGATGAGATCCTAGAAATCAGCATGAGGGTTGAAATGCCGTTGACACGTTAATCGGACAAGACCTTATCAATCTATGTATTGACAAGTATACTTCAGAACTTAATAAGAGGATGTCTTTGTGAGATACACCAAAGATCACAGAACTATAAGCATTTTTTTTTTATTGCTTTATGGTGTGGTGTTTCTTTTATCACTTGGGAATCACTTGTTTCAACTATCACTCTTTGTTTATTTTCCTAAAGTATGCTTATAAAAATGATTCACCGTTATATGTGGATGCAGATGTCAAAGCATTAAAAACACGGTTTTCACATATGTGTTGGTACTGGATTCAGTGGAATTGTTTTGAAAAATTGTAGACAGATGATTTTCATCTTCATTTAAGAATTTTTTGCATGAGTTAACCAGTAGCAAGATTTTTCTGCTACAATATTTAAATTGATTGTAAATGAGATCTGTATTTTGTGATAATTACACCCAGGTTCACGTGGACATTCTGGGTCACTCTTGTATTTTTTTAGTGAAAAATATTAACACAGCAATCCTTTGAAATAGATTTGATGGACATACGGAACATGCTTGCCTTAGTAGGGTGAAGGACTCCCTTAGAAAAGTAACTTTGGCACATGCCCTTTGAAATTAATGAAAAAGTTAGCATGTTTAATGCCCATCTTCCTCCCAAGAGATTAATCAAAGATAAATACATGCAAAAAGAACTGCAAAAATATAAATACATGGCAAAATATTATAAACTATAAGTAGCATAATGCCAAGGGTGAAATGTATAAGAAATAAGCCATACCTGCCTGTCCATTCTGGGTGCACATTCACTAATAAAAATGACAAGAGAACTGATTCAATTGTGTTTTGCTACAATACCACATTTACGTCTGGCGCTATTCACGACCTTTTGATTTTAGCAAAACAATACCACTCCATTCAGTTATGTCTGGACAGGATTCCCACACCGAGATATATGACCAAGAAAAATTAGGTTCAGACTGTAAGTGCAGCTTGGCCATGCACTCAATCTGTGCCCAACTCTCACTTTTGGGACAGGGAAGCACATGCCACTCCCCCTTACTCACAAAACCCTCTCAATTCCTGATATTCAGAACCACTCTACACCTCTGTCCCCTCACACTGGCTTCACTTACCACTTGTGTAGAAGAGGTAGTAAATAGGAGCGGTAATCCCTAGGGATAAGGGAATATTGTGCAGAATTGTACTCAGAAAAAAAGGTGCAGAAGTAGAAAGAAATAAGAAGAAGAAAAAGCTGATTTAGGATGCTGAGATACAGGTTGAAATAATTATTTCCACCTACCCATTATCAGCACATCTAAATCAGCACACGTAATTAGGCCATGGGCAAATTTTCAATTATGCAGGGGTAATCATGTAATTTCAGGAATTAATTTTGATGTATGCTTCTGATGCAGAATTCCTGAAATTACACTATTTTGTTTAATTATGCAACATTTACAGTAAAAATCTGCGTGGAATGGTGACATTTGAGGTAAAAATTTACTGCAAATTCACAGGAACACAAACAACTACTGTTTGTAGTGCTTTTTTGAATTCACCCTACCACCAAAAATCGATGGGATGATGGTTTCTCAATAAAATAAAATGGATGATCAAAATAAATAAAAGAAATAAATACAGCAGAAAATGAAATGTAAATTTCACATACTTTTGCTAAAGTTTTCACTAATTATGTAACTGCACAAATGTGTCACACTCTTAAATTTTGGGTTGAATGTCTGTTATATTTTGATCTGCCATAGTAAACAGTCACTTATGGCCTAATGGTTAGGTCTTACACTATCTCACTGCATATTAAATATTTGATCCCTGGTGTCTCAATGGGCATGCATTTTCTCTGAGGTGTGCTTAGTTCCAATATTCAATGAATCTTGTGAATGATATTTTTGTCGTATTGATTGGCAAGTATGTTCTTTTTTCACTTTGTTTGAAAACACCTCATTTTAGAATATCATGCCACAAATATTTCAAATAGCTGTCGCTCTCCGCTCTCACTCTTCCCTAAGTCCTATTCTGTAAACGATGTGGCTGTCAGTGTAAACTTATGTTCAGCACCATAGTGGTTTGTGTTTTTGGGTCAAATGTCATAATTATGTTTTCGTCTAACAGGAAAAAGACTCACTCATAGCCTAATACAAAACTCCTATTTTGAAGCTTAATTGTTCGATTCTTGGGGTCTCAATGTTCATGTGACTGATCAACTACAAAGTGTGCAAATGCTCAATGTAAATTATGAAAGATGGTTTAATTATTTTGTTATTCACAAATAGTTTTATTTCTTTTCACTTTCTCTATAAACACCACTTTTTCTAAGTGGGTATGACCCACAGCTGAAAAAAAGCTTCCACCTCTCCCACTCCTTCCATCCCATTCTCTAAATGATGTAGCTGTCAGTATATACACACCCATGGCATCACATTGACTTGTATTTTGGGTCTCATGTCATATTTATCTTTTGATCCAGCACAATAAAAAGGTACTTGTGACCTAAAGGAAAATAGGTCTTATCTTCTAACTCTGAAGATTAAGAATTCCATTCTTGGTGACTTAATGGTCATTTGTCTGGTCAAATACAAAAAGGTTTAAAATTTCAATGTATGTAGAGAAAGGTAATGTCATCACTTTTAATTAGCAACTTGTTTTCTTTTCACTTGCATAAACATACTTATTTCTAAGTATACCATGCCCCAACAGTTACAAAAAACAAAAATATTTTTTCCCCTTCTTCCATCGCATTGTGTAAATGATGCTGCTGTCAGTATACACTTACCTATGGCATTACGTTAACTTGCATTTTTCTAATGAATGTCTTAGTTATGCTGTGATCCAACACAAGAGAGAGTCACTTGTGTCCTAATAGTTAAAATCTCAGGGTGTCATATTCAACAATACAAATCTGGGATCTAATGTCTCAATAGTAATGGGCCTGGTCAATTAAAAGGGGTGAAATGTACAATGTATGTAGTCAAAGATTACTGTTTTAGAAAGCAAGCATATTTTCTCTTTTCACTTTGTCTGCCCAAACACTGGACAACAAAAACCTTTTCTCTCTTTCTTTCCTCCCTCCTTTGATCCCATTCTGCATAGCCTGTTAGTGTGCACTCACTTATCTCACCACATTGACTGTCGTAATTAGGTTTTGATCCAGCACAGTAACAAGTGACTTGTGGTCTAATACATAAGGTCAATAGGGCAGTATTACAATTTTGGTGTTTGGATGAGCCCACCGCCAAACTTGCAGGGAAGACGCCACTGTCATACCGGTGGCATCCCTCCCCCCAAGCATATTATTATGTTCTGCCTGGCTGACTGGCGGAAACATTGCTTTAAGCTATTCCTGCTGGGCTGAGTGGCAGGAACAGTCCTACAATATTGGTCTTGGCTCCCTTAAATGAGCAGAGGCTAACACTGTAGCACACAAGCACCACTGTAATGTAAACTGTCTGCAAAGCAGACAGTGCTGGGCAGGGGGGCCGCCCATGCCCTTGCACTGGCCCCCCTTTGGCCCCTGGCACTGGCTTTCCACTAGCCTTCCACGGCAGGGTGACCGTCATGGAAAGCATGGTGGAAAGCTGAGTTGTAATCAGCAGGGCAGTGCTGAGTTTTGACTGGGACTGCCAAACTGAGCCATGTGACATATCAAATTCATCATAGTGTTAAATGCAACCTGATGCTTATATGCTTAACCTCAGAATAATCTGTTTAAATGTGATGTCAATAAAAGATGACTATCTCTCAAAGATGTACAATCATAGTTACACAGCTGTGTCTAGGGCTTACCAGTGTTATTTAGTTGATGGGGCAAAGATACAGGATTGGAAATGATGAAAACATATTTTCTGGGGTAGAGAATATAACAACTGGAACAGATCAAGGCCTTATGTACAAAGAATTCTGTTTGTGACTTCCTAATTGCGAATCTTTGTAATTCACAATTAGGAAGTCACAAACAGTGATGTACTTATGTGTCTCAGACACATTTAGCGATTCCCAGTGGGTCACAAATTGGCCTACCTCATCAATATTCGTGGAGTAGGTCACCATTTGTGACCCATTGTGAATGGTCTAAAGTCACAATGGGGACGGCAGACCACCTTGTCTGTGATTGATTTTTAAATAAAGCATTTTTTTTTTTTTATGCAGCAAGGAAAAAGGTAAGCTTTTCAAAAACAAAAATGAAAAGTTTTCTTTAAATTTTTTAAGAGTAGCTCTTAAAAATTTTTGCACTCACCATCGTTGGGGACCCTTTCCGATTTGCGAAGTTGGTGGTAAACTGAAAATGTTTTGTGATTGCACACCGGTCACATAACATGCATAGATCTGTCTATGAATCGCTGTTAGGGAGGGATGCCCTTAACACTCTCCTTCCTAATACCAAATTGCAGACCTATTTTGCGATTCAGTAACATTTGTGACTGCTTAAAACCTCTGCACATGTGGGCCTATGTGTTCATATGGAATAGAAATTATGCATTAAAATCCCATATGAACAGACTAAAGAACTGATATGAAATCTGTTATCATAAATCTGGCAGACATCCAGTATGTGTTATTAAATTGGTATTAAAATTAAATTCAAATGCGTTTGTTATAAGGCGGTTGGAATAGCGATCATGTGTATGATGGAGTACCCTTTTGCCTAATTCTAGATCCAACCCAAATATAGGATTCCAAAAGACTACTGTAGCATTGCACAATTTAACATAAGTATATCTAAAGATAATGCATTTCTTGATAGCTAGATTTTAGGGAGTTCCTTAAAAGGCTACCATTAGAATTCAGTTGAACATACAATATTGTTTTCACATACAGACCTGAGCATGTTTTTTTTTCCAAAACCAAAGATCGCAGCCTCGAGGGCATATATGTATATTTTTTTCAAGTTAGTTTACTGCTGGGTTTTAAAAAATAAACAAATATATATATAATGATTTTTTTAAAAATGACACTGACAGCGGGACGCCCATGAGCAGGGCTGACCCCCTGTGGGGCAATTTTTTTTTTTAAAGATATGTATGGTTTCCCTGGGGGACACAATCGCCCCCCACGGAAACCATACAACTATTAAAAAATATATATGTAGAGAGCTATATATTTAGAGATCTCTCAGTATAGATCTTTATGTATATATGTATATATATATATATATATATATATTTATATATATATAGATATACACACACAAACAGGGAGATCACTTTTGTCAGTGAGTATGTGGTTTCCCTGGGTGCTGCGATCACCCCCCAGGGAAACTGCACCCACATATAAAAGTGATCTCTTTCTTAATTATCTGATTTACTGGTAAGTCCCTAGTACAGTGCACTAAAGGTGCCCAGGGCCTGTAAATCAAATGCTACTAGTGGGCCTGCAGCACTGGTTGTGCCACCCACATAAGTAGCTCTGTAATCAGGTCTCAGACCTGCCACTGCAGTGTCTGTGTGTGCAGTTTTTAACTGTAAATTCGACTTGGCAAGTGTACCCACTTGCCAGGCCTAAACCTTCCCTTTTCTTACATGTAAGACACTCCTAAGGTAGGCCCTAGGTAGCCCCAAGGGCAGGGTGATGTGCATGGTTAAGGTAGGACATTTAGTTGGTCATTACAACCCTGGCGGACGGTGTTAAAGCGGCGGTAAGACCGCCAACAGGCCGGCGGTAAAAAGTTTGCAATTACGACTGTGGCGGAAACCGCCAACAAATACAGCCACTTTAACACTCTGACTGCCACGGCGGTACAAACAAACAGCGCAGCGGTCACCGCCAACAGAAGGGCAGGAGACAATGTACCCCCCACACTATTATGACAGGCCAATCCGCCACCTTTTCCGGGGCGGATTCACCGCGGATAAAAACACAGCGGAAACAGGAAGTTAAAAAGGAAAACGCTCACCTCTAAACACCCCACTAGGAACGGGGACACCATGGATCCGGAACTCCAAATTCGACCAGCGATAGTCTTCCTGCTCCTCTACCAGGAGCACGAACGCCGGCGGCGAAGACCACAGTGAGTACTGCACCTACGACACAGGGCAGGGGGGAGGGAAAAAACAGGGACACACACACGCAACACCCCCACCCTCACCCACTACAACACACACACTAATGCATATTGATACATCACAGTTACACCCCCCAACCCCCCCGGAAGAATGCAAAGACAATAGAAAATTAGTGTAACCACTGTAATATATTAAAATCAAGTAGGCAAATATATATATATATACACCATTTACAAAATATATACCAAGCATAGTAGTCCAGGTAGTGCTCCAATTAAGTCCATGGAACACTGGGCCCACACGGTATGGGTGAGGCCCATACAAGATCCCCTACCAAGACGGAGAGAACACTGCAGGGGCATCAGAGAGCAACTAAACAGGCACCTCAGGGGGAGGGAAAGGGGGGGCACCTCAGCCGCTTGAGTGCACGATGCCAAATCCACGAGGGGGCCACATGCCCGCTGTTCCATCCTGGGGAGTGCAAAGCCACAGCCTCTCAAGTCTCTACAGTGGGTGGGTTGCCCACTGTTCAATCCTGGGGAGTGCAAAGCCACAGTCTCTCAAGTCTCTACAGTGGGTGGGTTGCCCACTGTTCAATCCTGGGGAGTGCAAAGCCACAGTCTCTCAAGTCTCTACAGTGAGTGGTTTGCCCACTGTTCAATCCTGGGGAGTGCAAAGCCACAGTCTCTCAAGTCTCTACAGTGGGTGGGTTGCCCACTGTTCAATCCTGGGGAGTGCAAAGCCACAGTCTCTCAAGTGGATAACAGTCTCCACTGGTTCTGGAGGGGGCTTGTGCCCAGAGTGTTTCATCCTGCTAAGGATAGAGGTAGTGGATGGATCTCTCCACTGGTTCTGGAGGGGGGCTTGTGCCCAGAGTGCTTCATCCTACTAAGGACAGAGGTAGTGGATGGATCTCTCCACTGGTTCTGGAGGGGGCATGGTGCCCAGAGTGCTTCATCCTGCTAAGGACAGAGGTGGTGAATGGATCTCTCCACTGGTTCTGGAGGGGGCATGGTGCCCAGAGTGCTTCATCCTGCTAAGGACAGAAGTAGTTGTTGGATCTCACCACTGGTTCTGGAGGGGGCATGGTGCCCAGAGTGCTTCATTCTGCCTGTGACGGACTCAGTAGCGTCAGTGCCCTTGGTGCTCATGGGCCAGAGGTGCTTGAGACGGTGGTGCCCTGTTCAGCGGTGCTTGAGGCGGCGGTGCCCTGTTCAGCAGTGCCTGAGAAGTCTCCATTGCAGGGACTCAGCTGCTAGCGGTCCTTCATGGCCCAGCGGGGCTTGTGCTGGCGGTCATTCATGGCCCAGCGGGGCTTGTGCTGGCATTCCTTCATGGTCCAGCGGGGCTTTTGCTGGCGGTCCTTCATGGCCCAGCGGGGCTTTTGCTGGCGGTGGCCTCCTGGGCAGCTGGGCTTGTGCTGGCGGGGGCCTCCTGGGCAGCTGGGCTTGTGCTGGTGGTGGCCTCCTGGGCAGCTGGGCTTGTGCTGGCGGGGGCCTCCTGGGCAGCTGGGCTTGTGCTGGCGGGGGTCTCCTGGGCAGTTGGGCTTGTGCTGGCGGGGCCTCCTGGGCAGCGGGGATGATGGCGGTCTTCTCCGCTGTGCTGCTCTTCCCAGACTTGCCGTGTTTCTTGTGGCCCTTCCCCACCTTGAAAGGTGTCACAGCTGACTCCACACTCCCACCAGGACCCCTGGGAGCGCCTTTGGTGGCTGGAGTCTTCCACCTCTCCCGCCGGGCACTGGCCAACTTCTGATGCTTCACAGTTGGGGGACTGTCTGTGCTCTGGCTCCGTGCCACACTGGCTGCCCTGGTGGCCGGTGCACTCCAGATTCCGGTGACTACAGCCACCACTGGTCCCGGAGATGTTGTGGCTGAGGTGCTAGTTCGGGACCTAGGAGACGAATGGGGTGGGGCAGGTGTGGGAAAGAGGTCAAGGTTGGACAAGAAAAGTTTTTTTGACACACTGGGACGGGTAGCTGGAGGGGGTTTGGGAGTGGAGGAAGAGGTTGTGGTTGTAGGAGGTGTTCGTTTGCTGACTTTGGGTGAAGGTGCATGCGCTGGAGGCTGTCATTAGGTGGATGGCTGTTGGGTGGGTGTGTGCCTGCGTTTGTGTATCTTCGGAGGGGGCGTCACAGACACACTGGGAAAGGACACAGGGGACGTCTGAATGTTAGTGGGGGTGGTGACTGCACGTGAGCGGGGTGTTGTGGTGGGTGTACTGGAGACGGACGTAGTGGCTGTAGAGGTAGTGTATGCAGGTGTGAGTGTAGACGAGACAGGGAGGGAGGAGGGAGACGAGGAGGAGGGGGACACAGTAGAGGCAGTGGATGTTGGTGTGTCTGCATGTGTGTGATGCTTGCGTGAGTGCCTGTGGGATATGTGGTGCTTATGTTTGCCTGAGCTTCCCTTGTGTGTTGACGTGTGTGTATGCTGGTCTGTAGGTGTGCTTGGGATAGGCTGAGGTACAGGGGATTGGGTCGGGGTGGAGGAAGTTGGAGGGGGGAGGCTAGACACAGGGACAATGGCTGCCATCAGTGCTGAGGCCAGAGTCTGCAGAATGAATGCCCTCCAGGAATGCATTTGTATGTCGCAACTGCCTTTCTACACCCTGGATGGCATTCAAAATGGTAGACTGCCCAACAGTGAGGGACCTGAGGAGGTCAATGGCCTCCTCACTGAGGACAGCAGGGGTGACTGGGGCAGGGCCTGAGGTGCCTGGGGCGAAGGTGATGCCCACCCTCCCGGGTGAGCGGGCACGGGGCGAAGGCTGAGGGACTGCTGGGAGGGCGGTGCTGGAAGGCGGGTGGCAGCTGTACCTGTAGGTGGGGGTCACAGATGTTTCCGCCACCACAAGGGATCTCCCATCAGAGGATGAGTCCGTGTCACTGGTCTCAGCTCCTATCCCCGCCGTGGAGCTCCCCTTGCCCTCCGTCCCACTGGTGAACTCCGATTCCGTAGTGTGGCCCTCCATGGCCATGTGGGATGCAGCCCCCTCGTGCTCCGGTGCCACTGCTCCTCCTCCTGGTGATGCGAATGCACACAAGAACAGGGAGACCACAAAAAGGGGTGGGGACGACAGAATAAAAACATGTTGAGTGCATGCATTACCGCTACGGTTGGCGGACACGACAGACGCAGAAGCCCCCTACACTACGCCGCGCTCTTGGGCTCCACTGTTCAATTCCTGGGAAATGGCCTACAAGGCTATGGACGACATCTGCACTCATAGATGACACAGGGGCATGACTAGGTGTACTTGGCATTCTACAGAGGTGGGGTGGGGTGCCACATGGCCTGCCTTACGGAGGGACCTTGCCTACGGAACTCGCCCTGGCCTAGGGAAACCCACAGCCCACTCCCCCACCCAGACCCCTCCACTGCGCGCAAAGTCAGCAGAAAGTGAGTGTACTCACCCCCTTGTGGCTGCTGTGATGCCCTAAAGCACCCATCCAACTCCGGGTACACCACCGCCAGGATCCTGAACATCAGGGGGGTCATGGTGCAATGGGCACCCCTCCCACGTTGGGAGGCCATCCCCAGCTGAGCCTCCGCCGTCTTTTTGCTCCAGCGGCGAATGTCCTCCTATCTTTTCCGGCAGTGGGTGCTCTGTCTGTGGTAGACCCCCAGGGTCCGGACGTCCTTGGCGATGGCACACCAAATATCTTTTTTCTGGTGGGTGCTGACCTACGTGATTTGTACAGGGGGAAGAGAAACTTATTACCAACTGCACCGTCAAAGTGATTGGCCCCCATCCCTACCCTTGCCATATAGCATATACACTCACCGTTGTTTCATGCATACCTAAATCTACCCCCCCATCTTTCATCCACCCCACTCCACACAGGCATTGCCCATACAGCATGCTCCCACTGTACTTACCTGTTTGTCTGGAGGACCGTACAGTAGCGTGTACTGGGGGAGGACCCCATCCACAAGTTTCTCCAACTCCTCCGATGTGAAGGCAGGGGCCCTTTCCACAGACACTCGAGCCATTGTCTCTTCCAGACCGAGGTCACAGCAGCACTTGCAGTATAGGTCCTCTACTGTAGAAGATCAGTTATCGAGTGATTGAACAGATAGACAATGGCGGTCACGTCCGCGGCGGTGCGTACCGTCACCGCCAGCGTACATCGTCATTAGCTCCTGGGACCCATAGGGTCCAATGTTAACCAATGCAGCATTGCGCCGCGGTCTTCGACTGCCTACCGCAACGGTGTACAACGCCAGCGCAGTTACCTCACATCCCATTGTCCCACTTTAGAGGTCAGGCAGCCGCCATTTCAGGGGCCCACATGGCTTCATTTTCAACTGCGTCACACATACCTTGGCCTAGACTCAACACACATACAGGGCCCTTTTTAGATTATGAATGGTGTTCTGTGTAAGCTGTGGGTACGTACCTCTGAGTTGGTTGACTCTGTGCTCGCTGTTGTCCTTCATAGGCACCGTCCGCTGGGACATGTGAGGAGATGGCGGCATTCTCCGGTGTACCGACCGTTGGTGGACCTGTCGACAATGGAGGAAAGACACGTGATATTCACCTACAGGCTTGACCGTGCCACAATCCAGGAACTGTGTACCCAGCTGGAGCCAGACCTGATGTCATCCATCCACCATCCCACAGGAATCACCCCTCAAGTGCAGGTGCTGTCAGTGCTCCATTTCGTTGCAAGTGGGTCATTTCAAACAACAGTGGCCATAGCATCAGGGATGTCCCAGCCTATGTTTTCCAACGTGTTGTCCAGAGTGTTGTCTGCCCTGCTGAAACACATGCAGAGCTACATGGTTTTCCCTCATGTTGAGGATTTGCCTACAGTAAAAGGTGATTTCTATGTCCTTGGACATATCCCCAACATCATAGGTGCCATTGATGAGACACATGTCGCTTTGGTCCCCCCCCACAGGAGTGAACAGGTGTACAGAAACCGGAAGAGTTATCATTCGATGAATGTACAGATGGTATGTTTGGCAGACCAGTACATCTCCCATGTGAATGCCATGTTCCCTGGCTCAGTGCATGACGCTTACATCATGCGGAATAGCAGCATCCCTTATGTGATGGGTCAACTCCAGAGGCACCGTGTGTGGCTATTAGGTGAGCACCTGGAAGAAAGTCAGTGGGCATGGTTGTCTGGGAATATCCCTCCAGGTTAGTGTGTGTCTAACAGTTGTCCCTTGCCATTTGCAGGTGACTCTGGTTACCCCAACCTGTCATGGCTACTGACCCCAGTGAGGAATCCCAGGACAAGGGCAGAGGAACGCCACAATGAGGCCCATGGGCGAACTAGGAGGGTGATCGAACGCACCTTCGGCCTCCTGAAGGCAAGGTTCAGGTGCGTCCATATGACAGGTGGATCCCTATTCTACTCACCAAAGAAGGTTTGTCAGATCATCGTGGCCTGCTGTATGCTTCACAACTTGGCTTTGCGACGACAGGTGCCCTTTCTGCTGGAGGATGGTCCAGATGGCGGTGTTGTTGCAGCTGTGGAGCCTGTGGACAGTGAAGACGAGGAAGCGGAGGAAGAAGACATGGACAACAGGGACTCAGTGATCCAGCAATATTTCCAATGAGACACAGGTAAGAATACAAACCTGCCTACTACATGTACTACTACCTCTCTACTGTCTGTCATTTTCACCCAGTGTATGGTCACTGATATGTCACTTTCCCTTATGATTTCACAGATGTGAGTCCCACTGTGTGGCATCTGCTTTGTTTCCTCATGGACTAGAGCTGTGTGACATAGGTATGTTGACATTACAAATGAAGAAGCTTTTTGCCTCAGTTATTGCTAATACAGTATTCCAAAATCACAGGCAGACTCCAGATTGTTTTGTGCTTTAAGGGTGTTTATTTTAGTGCTCAAAATTGGAGGGGGTAGCAAAATGGTGTGGGTTGATGGCGGAGGAATGTCCATGGCAGAGTCCAGTCTATTAGTCTCACAGGTGCATTGCCCATATGGGCATAGGAAGTGGAGCTGGGGCAGTTTAATCATGGACAGGGTGACAAAGTGGGACAGTGGGATGACAATCGGGGTGATCTCATTTATTGGCAGGGGTCTTGGCATCGTTCTCTGTCTTGTTCCTGGATCTCAGGGACCATTTGCGAGGTGGTTCTCCCTCTGCAGGGGGTGGGGTGCTGGTGTGGTGGTCCTGTGGTGGTGCCTCCTGTCCACTAGCGCCGGCGGAGGTGGTGGGCAGTTCATCATCCAGGCTAGTGTCAGGGGCCCCTTGTAGTGCCACAGTGTCCCTCCTGGTGTTGAGTACTTCCTTCAGCACCCCTACGATGGTGCCCAGGGTGGAATTGATGGTTCTGAGTTCCTCCCTGAAGCCCATATACTGTTCCTCCTGCAGGCATTGGGTCTCCTGAAACTTGGCCAGTACCGTTACCATTGTCTCCTGGGAGTGGTGGTAGGCTCCCATGATGGAGGAGAGGGCCTCGTGGAGAGTGGGTTTCCTGGGCCTGTCTGCCCCCTGTCGCACAGCAGCCCTCCCAGTTCCCCTGTGTTCCTGGGCCTCCGTCCCCTGAACCGTGTGCCCACTACCACTGCCCCCAAGTCCCTGTTGTTGTTGGAGTGGTGGGTTATCCTGGGTTCCCTGTAGTGGTGGACACACTGCTGATTGACGTGTCCTGGGGACGGAGGTATGGGCCCACTGGGTGGGTGCTGTGCTGGTGTTTCCAGAGGGGGGAAGCTCTGTAGTGGCCTGTGACTGTGTGATGGGAACCGACTGTCCTGAGGTCCCCGATGGGCCGGGCTGGTCATCTAGATCCAGTTGGACAGAGGCCTCACTGTGGGCCTCTTCTGTTGGTGGTGTGGACATGTGTGGACCCTCCTGTCCGGTGACGTTGGATAGGGGTCCTTCAGGGGTAGAAAGGCATGATTATTGCCTGTGTGTGTGTCAAGGTGTGCAATGGGTGGGTGACCGTGTACCCCAGTGCTTGCATTCCTGAATGGGGACCATGTGTTATGGTGGTTTAGGGGGTGTATGGGTATGTGCAGTGGGCATGCTTTAGTGATGGGTGTCCATGCTTTGTTTTTGGATGCAGGGCCTGGTGTTGGGATGTGTGGTTTGTGATAGTGGGACATTTGTGAGGAGTCGGAGTGATGGGGGTGAGGGCGAGGGTGGGGGTAGGTGATAGCATGCAGGTGGGTGGGGGATGAAGTAGTTAAAGGTTTGCCTTACCAGAGTCCATTCCTCCAGCTACTCCTGCAAGGCCCTCAGGATGCAGAATCGCCAAGACCTGCTAATCCCATGTTGTTAGTTGTGGGGGAGGAGGTGGGGGTCCGCTGCCAATCCACTGAACCAACAGGTGGTGTCTGGAGACCACAGAATGCACCTTCCCCCGCAGGTGGTTCCACCTCTTCCTGATGTCCTCCCGATTTCTTGGGTGTTGTCCCACTGCATTGACCCTGTCCACTATTCTTCGCCATAGCTCCATCTTCCTTGCAATTGAGGTGTGCTGCACCTGTGATCCGAATAGCTGTGGCTCTACCCAGACGATTTCCTCCACCATGACTCTGAGCTCCTCCTGCGAGAACCTGGGGTGTCTTTGCCGTGCCATGGGGTGGTGTAGGTGATGTGTGGGGTGGTGTGTGTGGTGATAAGTGTGCTGATATGTAGTGGGGTGTTGTGTGAGGTGCGTGGAAGTTCTGTGGGTGATGGTGTTGTGTGCCTGTGGATGCTAGTGTTGTTGATGGTGGTGTCTCTCTCTGGCTTTCGTTCATGATTTGTTGTCGTAAGGGTTTGTGGGTGATTTGGGTGTGTGTTTTATAGTGTATTGAGTGTGCTGGAGTGGTGTGTGTATGTGTATCAGGTGTGTGTATTTTGAATTGTCCAATGTAGCTGGGTTTTGGAGATGTGTGTGTATTTTGAGCGCAGCGGTGTGTACCGCCAATAGAATACTGCGGTTGAAAGACCGCCACGTGGATTCGTGTGTCGTGATAGTGTGGGCGTATTTCTGTTGACGTGACGGTGGAGGTTTTGTTATCGCCAGTTTATCACTGACCTTTGGTGTGGCGGACTTGTGTGGGTGTCTGAATTTTGGCGGATTCCGAGCTGTGGGTCATAATAGCTGTGGCGGAATTCCGCTGCCGCAGCGGTGTGTTGGCGGTCTTCTGCACGGCGGTAAGCGGCTTTTACCGCCAATGTTGTAATGACCCCCTTAGTAATGTGTTTTATATGTCCTGACAGTGAAATATTGCTAAATTTGTTTTTCACTGTTGCAAGGCCTGTCCCTCTCATAGGTTAACATAGGGGTTACCTTTAAATATGTTTAAAGTGTAGATTCCATTTGGGAGCGGATAGACATGTGGAGTTTGGGGACTCTGAGCTCAAAATTTAAAAATACATCTTTTAGTAAAGTTTATTTTAAGAGTGTGTGTTTGAAAATGCCACTGTTAGAAAGTGGGCATTTTCTTGCTTTAACCATTTCTGTGACTCTGCCTGATTTGTGGATTCCCTGTTTGTGTCAGTTCGACAGTTGGATTGGTTGCACCTCTCACTAGACAGTGACATAAAGGGAGCTGGGGTGTAGTCTGAATTTCCTGATGAGCCATCTGTGCTAGGAGGGAGGGGAGGAGTGGTCACGCACACCTGAAAGGGCTGTGTCTACCCTCACACAATGCAGTCTCCAACCCCCTGGTGTGTGTCTGGGATCTGGCCTGGTCAAGGCAGGATTTCACAAACAAAAAGACTGCCCTTTGAAGTAAGCCTACTTCAAAGGGCATAATGGGTATAAGATGGGCACCCAAAACCACAGACATTAGAACACCTCTGGAAACCAGGAGGAACCTCTGCCTGGAGAAGAGCTGAAGAGCTCAGAAAGCAGAGCTGCCCTGCCTGTGAGTGTGCTTTGTGGAGCTACCCTGCAGTTGCTGCTTCTACCTGTGCTAGAGGACAAAAACTGGACTTTGTGTTGCCTTCCTTCTTGTGAAGAACTCTCCAAGGGCTTGATTTAGAGCTTGTCTCCTTTCGATTGAAGTCTCAGGGACAGCAAAGACTTTTCTCTGCCAGCACCTGGAGTCTCTGTTAAGACTCCTACTCTGCCAAGTGGTGCCCATCCAGTTCCTGGGACCTTGAAAGGAGAAGCTGGCAGCCCAAGTAGGTGAGAAATCCATGCACCGACTGCAGTGCATGGAAAAGATCGACGCAACTCCGATCTGCGGCTGAAAAATCGATGCACCGCTGGCTTCACGGCAGAAAATTTACGCTCACCTGCAACGTGACCCAAAGATCGATGCCCGGGGCTGGAGGAATGATGCACAGCATCGATGACGGAGGCTGGTGAGATTGCAACCTGCGCTGTGTGGTTTTTGGATCATCATGCGGCTGGATTTCTGATGCAAACACCGATGTGCATGTAAAAATGACACAAGGCCTGCCCGGACCCGAGAGTGCTGCCCAGATCAACGCATTGTTCTCCTGCGGAGAGAAGAAATGATGCCTGCCGACCCAACTAAGGAGAAACGATGCAAGCTCTCACTTGTGAGTCAAATCGACGCATCGCAAGCCGTTTTTGATGCACACTCGCCAGTGTGGGGTTATTTTTGACGCGCCCACATTTAGACACTAACAACTTTAGTGTGTTTAAAATTACATGAAGACTCTTTGCATTTTTTGTGATAACTTGACTTGTGGATTGTGGATTTTTGTAATTTTGGTCTTGTTTTGTTTAGATACATACTTTCTATTTTTCTAAACCGGTGTTGTGTCATTTTGTAGTGTTTTCATTAAGTTACTGTGTGTGTTGGTAAACATATTTTACACCTAGCACTCTGAAGTTAAGCCTACTGCTCGTGCCAAGCTACCAAAGGAGTAAGCAGGGGTTAGCTGAGGGTGCTTCTCTATTACCCTGACTAGAGTGAGGGTCCTTGCTTGGACAGGGGGTAACCTGACTGCCAACCAAAGACCCCATTTCTAACACCCTGTAATTCACATGCTAGTATGAGGACCCCCAAATTCAGAGATGTGCAAATAACCACTGTTTCTAAACTCCATATCTTGTGCCAATTTCAGAAATACTCCTTGATACCTATTTTTCACTCTATATTTTACCAAATAAATTGCTGTATACCCAATATACAATGAAAACCCATTACAAGGTGCAACTCGTTTATTGGCTCTGAGTACCTTGGGTTCTTGATGAACCTACAAGACCCATATATCCCCGCAGCCAGGAGAGTTTAGCAAACGTAACAGTATATTGCTTTCAAAAATCTATCATAGCTGGAAAAAGTTATGGAACAAAACATAATCAGAAAGGGCTGTTTTTTGCAACTCAATTTCAATATTTGTTTATTTCAACTGTTACTTTCTATAGGAAAATCCTGAAGGATATACACAAATGACTCCTTGCTGAATTCAGATTTTGTTTTTACTTTTCAAAAATGTTTAGCTGCCCCGGATCCACCATTGTTTTCACACCCATTTCTGTCATTGACTGGAAGCAGGCTGAAAGCACAAAAAATTGTAAAAATGGGGTATGTCCCTGTAAAATGCCAAACTGTATGGAAGATGTGGTTGTCTGATTCAAATCTACATGTTTCTGAAAGATGGGAAGTGTTCAACCTGACAGCCTTAGGGTGGCCACCCTCAACTTTTTGCCTTCCTCCTTCCACTTTTGGACACAGTTTTTGCTGGTTTTAGGACTCTGTATACTTTACCACTGCTAACCAGTGCTAAGGTGCATATGCTCTCTCCCTTAAAACATGGTGACATTGGATCATACCCAATTAGAGTATTTAATTTACTTATAAGTCCTTAGTAAAGTGCACTATATATGCCCAGGGCCTGTAGATTAAATGCTACTAGTGGGCCTGCAACACTGATTTTATGGCAAGACCGGAGGCTCTTATTATGCTTCTCGATCTTGCTTTATTTTAAATAGCAGCAGTCAAGAAACTACACTTCCCATGAGGCTGAAGTAACAGGCAGCCAATGGGAAAGAAAAACGTATCGGCGTTGGAACCAATAGCAACGCTTGAACATGGTATAAACATTACACTTGACTGCGACCAGCCCTCTTTCTTGCTGCTCGCAGTCAAGATAAGTGTTCAATTTTTTTTTCACATTTTCTTATCTGCGCGTTTATTCTTAATAATTAGCTATTCGCATGAACCTTTATTTTAATATTATTCCGCTGCAGCGCAACTGTACTGTTTTATTAGACAGACTCGCTCCGCGGTGTTCTTACATGCCCCCCCCCACCTCGCGCTGGCCTTTCAGGAACGCGAACGTTCCAACTGCCGTCTCTTCTCTTCACAAGAGCTCCGGCCTCTTCACACGATGCGCGCGTAGGCTGAAATACCTCCGTTTCTCACAGACGGCCCGAATCCAGCCTTTCTGCTCGACTTCAAGCTCTCGTCTGTGCCTTCTACACCGGTAACGCCCCATGGGCGTGTTCGCCCAGGCATTGCCCTCCACATTTTTTCTCATGAACCCTTTCATTCCCAGTTTCACAATATGACTGATAATTCCAATAATGAAGACAAGTCTTTTAACCAAGACCTTGATAATTTTATTAGTGATTCTGTGGCTAAAACCATTAAAAATTCAATGGGAAAAATAACAAAAAACCTTCAATCCTCTATACAGGATATGGTTTCCAAATCCTTACTGGCCCATTCTGCGGGGGAATGCAGAAAGAGAAAAATTTAGGATTTTTCTACACAAAAAACAGATGGCGCTAGCTTGACTGGTGAAACTTCTTCACCCCAGGTTGAGGACAAGTCTCCTCCAAGGCCTCCTTCCAAGGAGGGGAATCCTAGACTAAAATGCTCTGAAAAGACTAAACACATCTCTGCTACGCCACAAAAAATCACCATTTCCCATATTTCAGACACAGATGACGACATGGGTGATTTAGATGACCCAGATGACGACCCAGATATCTGGGGCTCTCAGTCTCAATCCTCCCCCCCCACCAAGAGAACAAAAATTGATTCAACCTCAAATACCTTCACAGTCAAACAAATTCTGGACCCAGACGGTAACCCCATGTTTAATCCTTCTTTCCTTCACCACCCCAACTCTACCGAATGGTTACCCTCCTCCCATGTGTCTGAATATATTTCCTCCAGACTGAGACTTCCCCTAGACAAACCCACTAGGTCCAAACTAAGATCAGAATGCCCTAGACCTTCACTTTCTTCCAACATTACCTCTACCCGTCTATTGACCAATCCCTCCTTACCTTCTTTTCTAAATTTGGCCAAGACCCCCGTAAAGGCGTCAATAAGGCCTGGTGCAACTGCCAAGACAAACTCTTGGACCTGGTCGGTCCTTTGGCCAGAATCTTTGACATGGCAGAATCAGCCAAATCAGAAAATACGGACATTGACCCGGCAGAATTATCCCTCTGGATCCAAAGAGCCTTCTGCCTCTTAGGCAACGCCAATTCGGCCATTATCCATGAAAGACGAAAAGGTCTCCTACTCAAATTGGACCCTAAATTAGCCAACCTAGCTTTCATCGACCCTGGTGTCAAGGCGGATGGTCTCCTCTTCGGGGATTCATTCATAAAAGACCTCGGAAAGTTTGTTTCCACTTTCGCCTCTATAGACAAGGCACAACAATCAATCAAAAAAGTATTCCACCAACAGGTTTTTGGCAAGGCCGGTACAGGCAGGAGCCGCTTTACCGGCCGTTCTGCCCGATCACAAGGGTCTAGAGGCTCCTTCAACGCCTACAACACCTACAATTCCATTTATGATTCACAATCATACAAACCCCAGTTCTATCCCCAACGCGGAAGAGGCTACCGAGGTCGTGGACATCGCGGCGCCAGATTCAATTACCAAAAAGGTAAGCCCCAATTATAGCCTTCCTCTTGTAGGAGGCCATCTTCGTCATTTCATAGAAAAATGGAAAGGTATCACCTCAGATCCATGGGTTCTCAACACAGTTCAAGGCTATACCATAGAACTCTATGCAGTTCCACACCAACAGTCCCTTCCTCCCCCTCTTTTCTTCTCTTCAGAAATGTCGTCCATAATCTCATCAGAAATACAATCACTTCTCCACAAACAAGCCATTCAGATTTCCAACCCGGATCCTTCCGGTTTCTTCAGTACCCTCTTCCTAGTCCAAAAGAAAAACAAAAAACCGAGACCAGTCATCAACTTAAGAAATTTGGTCCGTTTAGATCTTCAAGACGCATATTTATCCGTTCCTGTACACATATCTCACAGAAAATTTCTCCAATTCCAATTCCAATGGCAGGGACAAACTTATCATTTCTCCTCCCTCCCGATCGGCCTCTCTTCTGCACCTTGGTGCTTTACAAAAATAATGAAACCGATCACAACCCACCTCAGGTCCCTGGGAGTCAGATTGCTCATTTACCTCATCCTGTTAATGCATCAGGATCGTCTCTCCCTGCAACGTCACCTACAAATAACTTGCTCCCTCTTATCCCAATTGGGCTTCCTAGTCAACAAAGAAAAATCCATATCTATTCCTTCAAAAAGGATAGAGTTTCTGGGTTTCATAATCGATTCCTCCGCAGCCGTACTCCAACTTCCACAACAAAAGGTAAAATCCACAAAATCAGAAATTCTGAAACTCCTCCGGAGTTCCCAAATCTCCCTCAGATCCCTAGCCAGAGTAGTAGGCCTCCTCGCCTCCTCAATACAAGCCATCTTTCCCAGACCCCTTCACTACTGGGCACTCCAAAGACTAAAAATCCAACACCTCAGAAGAGGTCTCTTCTACTCAGAGTCCATCAATCTCGACCACGAGTCCTGTCTAGAGCTTCAATGGTGGATAGACCATTTAGACGCCTGGAACGGCAAGACTATATTTCCATCAGCCCCAGATCTTGTGTTAGAATCAGATGCAAGTCTGACGGGCTGGGGCGCACGATGTGGCGCAATCTCGACTGGAGGTTTCTGGTCTTCAGAGGAGTCCAAATTGCATATCAATTATTTAGAGATGCTTGCGGGCTCCTTTGCAATCAAAAGCCTCGCAAAAAACAGAGGGGGTCATTCCAACCCTGCAAAGCGGAGGCCAACCCGCCAACAGGCAGGCGGTAAAAAAAATGGAATTCTGGCCCTGGCGGGAACCGCCAACACAGACCGCCACTTTAACACTCCGACCGCCACGGCGGGACAAACAAACAGCGCGGCGGTCACCGCCAACAGACAGGCGGCAGACAATGTACCTCCCACCCTATCACAACTCACCAATCCGCCACCTTTTCCGGGGCGGGAGCCCCGCCGATAAAAACACGGCGGAAACAGACTACGAACGGGAAAACGCTCACCCTACACACTCCACGAGGAATCTGGACAGCATGGAACCAGAACTACACATCCCACCAGCAATTGTCTACCTGCTCCTCTACCAGGAGCACGAACGCTGGCGCAGAAGACAACGGTGAGTACTGCACCTACGACACAGGGGAGGGGGGAGGAGAAAAGAATACGGGCACACACATACGCGACCCCCCCCCCAACTACCTACACAACAATGCAGAGCAACAACTCAAAGTGACACCCCCCAAACCCCCTGGAAGAATGCAAAGATAAAATAATATGTTATTGGAATTCAAATATATTGTAAGGCTAAGTAAATAAGTAAGTCGAACATCCCGTAACTATATACACATATGTAAAATGTTCCGTCAAAATTGGCTTTCTGTCATTGTACGTGGGCCAATGGTCCTCAACACATGGGCAAAGCCCACACATGAGACCCGAATCCATTGGAGAGAACACTGCAGGGGCATCAGATAGGAAAACTACAGGCACCTCAGGGGGAAGGGGGGGCACCTCAGCCACATGAGTCCACGACGCCAGATCCACGAGGGGCCTCCATGGCCACTGTTCAATCCTGGGGAGTGCAAAGCCACAGTCTCTCAAGTCCCTACAGTGGGTGGCTTGCCCACTGTGCCATCCTGGGGAGTGCAAAGCCACAGTCTCTCAAGTCCCTACAGTGGGTGGCTTGCCCACTGTGCCATCCTGGGGAGTGCAAAGCCACAGTCTCACAAGTGGATGACAGACTCCAGCAGTACTGGAGGAGTCTTGGTGCCCAGAGTGTATCGTGCAGCCCTGTCCGACACTGATCCGGGCCTGCCCCTTCTGCCAATGTGTCAGCGGTGCTTGAGTTGAAGGGCCCAGCGGAGCGGTGCAGAGACGGCGGTGCCCAGCGGAGCGGTGCTTGGGAGGAAGGGCCCAGCGGAGCGGTGCTTGAGAGGAAGGGCCCAGTGGAGCGGTGCTTGAGAGGAAGTGCCCAGTGGAGCGCTGCTTGAGAGGAAGTGCCCAGCGGAGCGGTGCTTGAGTTGAAGGGCCCAGCGGAGCGGTGCTTGAGTTGATGGGCCCAGCGGAGCGGTGATTGAGAGGAAGGGCCCAGCGGAGCGGTGCTTGAGAGGAAGTGCCCAGCGGAGCGGTGCTTGAGTTGAAGGGCCCAGCGGAGCGGTGCAAAGACGGCGGTGCCCAGCGGAGCGGTGCTTGGGAGGAAGGGCCCAGCAGAGCGGTGCTTGAGAGGAAGGGCCCAGCGGAGCGGTGCAGAGACGGCGGTGCCCAGCGGAGCGGTGCTTGGGAGGAAGGGCCCAGCGGAGCGGTGCTTGAGAGGAAGGGCCCAGCGGAGCGGTGCTTGAGAGGAAGGTCCCAGCGGAGCGGTGCTTGAGAGGAAGTGCCCAGCGGAGCGGTGCTTGAGAGGAAGGGCACAGCGGAGCGGTGCTTGAGTTGAAGGGCCCAGCGGAGCGGTGCTTGAGTTGAAGGGCCCAGCGGAGCGGTGCTTGAGAGGAAGGGCCCAGCGGAGCGGTGCTTGAGAGGAAGTGCCCAGCGGAGCGGTGCTTGAGTTGAAGGGCCCAGCGGAGCGGTGCAGAGACGGCGGTGCCCAGCAGAGCGGTGCTTGGGAGGAAGGGCCCAGCGGAGCGGTGCAGAGACGGCGGTGCCCAGCGGAGCGGTTCTTGAGTTGAAGGGCCCAACGGAGCGGTGCTTGTCTTGAAGGGCCCTGTTCAGCGGTTCTTGAGACGGTGGGGCTGTGTTCAGCGGTGCTTGTCTTGAAGTGCCCTGTTCAGCGGTGCTTGTCTTGAAGGGTCCTGTTCAGCGGTTCTTGAGACGGCGGGGCCCTGTTCAGCGGTGCTTGTCTTGAAGGGCCCTGTTCAGCGGTTCTTGAGACGGCGGGGCCCTTTTCAGCGGTGCTTGTCTTGAAGGGCCCTGTTCAGCGGTTCTTGAGACGGCGGGGCCCTGTTCAGCGGTGCTTGTCTTGAAGGGCCCTGTTCAGCGGTTCTTGAGACGGCAGTGCCCTGTTCAGCGGTGCTTGTCTTGAAGGGCCCTGTTCAGCGGTTCTTGAGACGGCGGGGCCCTGTTCAGCGGTGCTTGTCTTGAAGTGCCCCGTTCAGCGGGTCTTGAGACGGCGGGGCCCTGTTCAGCGGTGCTTGTCTTGAAGGGCCCTGTTCAGCGGTGCTTGTCTTGAAGGGCCCTGTTCAGCGGTTCTTGAGACGGCGGTGCCCTGTTCAGCGGTGCTTGTCTTGAAGGGCCCTGTTCAGCGGTTCTTGAGACGGCGGTGCCCTGTTCAGCGGTTCTTCACATGTGTCTCCAGGGCACCAGATCTGGCCAATATCTGGTTTCACTCGCCATCCGACTTCTCGCTTGCGGGGCCCTCCTGTGCTGGTGTCCCATGCCCGTGGGTGTACTCCTTCACCCCCGGAATGGGTCTGGTGGGGCCCTCCTGGGCAGCTCGCCTGCTGCCGGACTTGTCGGCCGTGCTGCCCTTGCCATCCTTGCCTGATCCTCTGTGCCCCTTGCCTCGATTTGGAGATGTGCCAGGTGGCACCCCACTTCCTGACGGTGCCAGTGTGGTGCCTGTGGAGGCTGCCGTCTCTGTCCTCTCGCGCCGGCCCTTGCCTTTTTGGGGTTTTTTCCCAGGGGGTGGGCTGGCTGTCCCTTTGCTGCTGGCCGATGTAGCTGCCCTCGAAGGTGGTGGACTCCAATATCCCTGGACTATGGTCCTTGTAGGTCCAGGGCTTGTGGTGGCTGAGGTGCTGATTGGACTTTTACGAGATGGAGGGGGTGGTCAGGTGATGGAAAAAGGTTAAGTTTGGAGAGGAAAAACTTTTTAGGAGCAATGGGAAGGGTAGGTGCAGTGGGTATGGGAGTGGAGGAAGAGGATGTGGTTGTAGGAGAATCAAGTGTGCTGTCGTTGGGTGCAGGTGCTTGTGACGGAGGCTGTCGTGAGGTGGATGGCTGTTGGGTGGGTGGCTGCCTGCGTTTGTGTGGTTTGGAAGAGGGGGTGACAGACACACTGGGAGAGGACACAGGGGACGTGTAAATGGCAGTGGGGGTGGTGACTGCACGTGTGCGGAGTGTGCTGGTGATGGACGTAGTGGCTGATGAAGTGGTGCATGCAAGTGTGAGTGGAGACGTCACAGGGAGGGAGGAGGGAGACGAGGAGGAGGGGGACACAGAGGAGGCAGTGGTTGTTGGCATATCTGCATGTGGATGTTGCTTGTGTGAATGCTTGTGGGATGTGTGGTGCTTATGTTTGGATGAGCTGACCATGGGTTTTGAGGTGTGTGCAGGCTGGTCTGTAGGTGTGTCTGGGATAGGCAGAGGAACAGGGGAGTGGGACTGGGTGAAGGGAGTTGGAGGAGGGAGGCAGGAGACAGGGACAATGGCTGCCGTCAGTGCTGAGGCCAGAGCGTTGAACGATCGCTGATGGGCAGCCTGACCCGAATGAATGCCCTCCAGGTATGCATTGCTCCGATGCACCTCCCTTTCCACCCCCTGGATGGCATTCAAAAGGGTAGACTGCCCAACAATGAGCGTCCGGAGGAGGTCAATGACCTCCTCACTGAGGGCAGCAGGGGTAACTGGGGCAGGGCCTGAGGTGCCTGGGGCGAAGGAGATGCCCGCCTTGGTGTGCGAGCGGGCACGGGGCGAACGATGAGGGGCTGCTTGGAGGGCGGAGCTGGTGTGCTGGGTGGCGGCTGTACCTGTTGTTGCGGTGGGCACGGATGTTGCCGCCACCACAAGGGAGCTCCCTTCCGAGGACGTGTCGGTGTCGCTGATGTCTCCACGTGTCCCCGTTGTGGAGCCCCCCTCGCCCTCCGTCTCACTGATGAAATCAGAGTCCGTTGCATGGCCCTCTGGGGCCATGTGAGATGCAGCTCCCTCGTGCTCCAATGCCACTTCTCCTGCGCCAGATGATGCTAATGCACACATGAACAGGAAGAGCAGACAAAAAAAGGGGGGGGAGAGAAATAAAGACATGTTGAGTGCATGCATTGGCAACACAGTTGGCGGAGAAGCAGACACAGAAGCCCCCTGCACTACGCCGCGCACTTGGGGTACACTACTCAATCAGTGAGACTTGGCCTACAAGCCAATGGACGACATCTGCACACATAGGTGACACAAGGCCATGGATAGGTGTACTTGGCACCCTACAGAGATGGAGGGCGGGGGCACAGGACCATGCCTTACGGAGGGGACTAGCCTACAGAAATCGCCCTGGCCTAGGGATACCCACATCCCTCCTCCCCCACCCAGACACCTCCACTGCGCGCGAAGATAGCAGAATGTGCTTCTACTCACCCCCTTGTGTCTGCTGTGATGTCCTCACGCGCCCATCCAAATCTGGGTAGGCCACCGCCAGGATCCGAGACATCAGGGGGGTCAATTGACGGGTGGCACCCCTCCTACGTTGGGAGGCCTCCCCAGCAGAGCCTCCGCGGTCTTTCTGCTCCCGCGGCGGATGTCCTCCCACCTCTTGCCGCAGTGGGTGCCCCGTCTGTTGTGGACTCCCAGGGTCCGGACGTCCTTGGCGATGGCACGCCAAATGTCGACTTTCTGATGGGCGCTGACCTAGGTGACACGTACAGGGAGAGAAAAAAAAATATCAACATTTTCTGCATGCTCGATGTGAGTGTCCGCCCGATCTCCACCCTTGCCATGTGGCACATGCTCTCATCTGTCGTTTGATGCATGCCTCATACGCTCCCCTCCGCACCATCGTTCATTCACCCCACTCAACCCAGGCATTGCCCACAAAGCATGGTCCCAGTGTACTAACCTGTTGGTCTGTAGGACCGTAGAGTAGCGCATACTGGGGGAGGACCCCATCCACGAGTTTCTCCAATTCTTCAGAAGTGAAGGCAGGGGCCCTTTCCCCAGTCGCAGCAGCCATTGTCTCTTCCAGACCGAGGTCACAGCAGCACTTGCAGTATAGGTCCTCTCCTGTGGATGATCAGGTCTCGAGTGATTAAGCTGCTAGAAAATGGCGGTCACGCCCGCGGCGGTGCGTACCGCGGCGGTGTGTACCGCGCCCGCCGGCGCACTTCGTCATTGGCTCCTGAAACCCATAGGGTTCTATGTTAACCAATGCGGCTTTGCACCGCGGTCTTCGACCGCCTACCGCCACGGTGTGCCACGCCAGCGCATTGACCTCACATCCCATTGTCACACTTCACAGGTCAGGCAGCCGCCATTTCAAGGGCCCACATGGCTTAATTTCTACTGCGTCACACAGGCCTAGGCCTTGCATTGCCACTCATACAAGCCATTCAATGCATAGCGAATCGTGTACTGTGCAAGCTGTGGGAACGTACTTGGGGTTTGCTTGACTCTGTGCTCCATGTTGTCCTTCCTAGGCACCGTCCGCTGGGACTTGTGAGGAGATGGAGGAATGTTCCCGTGTACAGACCGCTAGTGGACCTGTCGACAATGGAAGAAAGACATGTCATACTGACATACAGACTTGACCGAGCCACTATACAGGAACTGTGTGCCCAGCTGGAGCCAGACCTGATGTCACCCATTCGCCAACCCACAGGGATTCCCCCTCTGGTGCAGGTTCTGTCAGTACTCCATTTTTTGGCAAGTGGGTCATTTCAAACAACAGTGGCCATTTCATCAGGGATGTCTCAGCCTATGTTTTCTAAGGTTTTGTCCAGAGTGTTGTCTGCCCTGATGAAATACATGCAGACCTACATTGTTTTCCCTGAGGTGGGCGATTTGGCTACAGTGAAGGGTGATTTCTATGCTCTTGGACATATTCCCAACATCATTGGTGCTATTGATGGGACCCATGTGGCTTTGGTTCCCCCCCAGTGAAAGTGAACAGGTGTACAGGAACAGAAAAAGTTATCATTCTATTAATGTCCAGGTGGTCTGTTTGGCTGACCAGTACATCTCCCATGTAAATGCCAAGTTCCCTGGGTCAGTGCATGACGCGTACATCATGCGAAATAGCAGCATCCCTTATGTGATGGAACAGCTACAGAGACACCGTGTGTGGCTAATTGGTGACTCTGGTTACCCCAACCTGTCGTGGCTACTGACCCCAGTGAGGAATCCCCGGACCAGGGCAGAGGAACGGTACAATGAGGCCCATGGGAGGACTAGGAGGGTGATCGAGCGGACCTTCGGCCTCCTGAAGGCCAGGTTTAGGTGCATGCATATGACAGGTGGATCCCTAATGTACTCACAGAAGAAGGTGTGCCAGATCATCGTGGCCTGCTGTATGCTTCACAACCTGGCTTTGCGACGCCAGGTGCCTTTCCTGCAGGAGGATGGTCCAGAGGGTGGTGTTGTGGCAGCTGTGGAGCCTGTGGAGAGTGAAGAGGAGGAAGACGACGGGGACGACACAGACAACAGGGACACAGTGATACAACAGTATTTTCAATAACACACAGGTACGAATCAACACCGCCATTTTACATGTACTTACAGTCTCCTGCCTCTCTGCTGTCTGAGTTTCCCCCCAGTTTATGTTAACTCAGTTTTTGACTTTCCCGTCCGTTTTCAGAGATGTGGGCCCCACTGCGTGACCTCTGCTTTGTTTGCCCATGGACTACAGCTGTGTGACAGTGGTATGTTGTCATCACAATGTAACTGAACATTTTGGCACCGTTATGTCTAATACATTTGTTCAAAAGACAAGCAGACTCCAGATAATTTTAGTGCAATAAGTGAATTTATTTAAGAGCTAAATTTAGTGACATGCTTGAAAATCGGTGATGGGTGATGGTGGAGTAATATCCATGGCAGAGTCCAGATTTTCAGTCTCACAGGTGCATTGTCCATATGCCTGTGGAAGGATGGAGCAGGGGCAGTTCAAGGTTGGACAGGGTGACAATGTGGGACAGTGGGATGACATCAGGGGGTATCCTTTGCTGGCGGGGGTCTTGGCATCCTACTCTGTCATCTTCCTAGATCTCAGGTACCGCTTGCGGGGTGGTTCTTCTTCTGCAGGAGGTTGGGTTCTGGTGGCCTGTTGTTGTGTGGGGGCCTCCTGTCCACTAGCGCCGGCGGAGGTGGCAGGCTGTTCCTGGTCCATGCTAGTGACAGGGGCCCTTTGTGGTGCCACATGGTCCCGCAATGTGGTGACAATCTGGGTAAGAGCCACGACGATGGTCCCCATTGTGGAACTAATGGCTCGGAGTTCTTCCCTGAACCCCATGTACTGTTCCTCCTGCAGTACCTGGATCTCCTGGAACTTGGCCAGTACCGTAGCCATCGTCTCCTGGGAGCGGTGGTATGCTCCCATAATGGAGGAGAGGGCCTTGTGGAGAGTCGGTTCCCTGGGCCTGTCCCCCCGTGTCGCACAGCAGCCCTCCCAGTTCCCCTGTTTCCCTGGGCCTCTGTCCCCTGGACCGTGTGCCCACTACCACTGCCCCCAGGTCTCTGCTGTTGTTGGGGTGGTGGGTCAACCTGGGTGCCCTGTAGTGGTGGACACACCGCTGATTGACGTGTCCTGGAGACAGAGGCATGGGCCCGCTGGGTGGGAGCTGTGCTGGTGTTCCCAGAGGGGGGTAGGTCTGCTGTGGCCTGTGGCTGTGTGAGGGGAACCGACTGTCCCGAGGTCCCCGATGGGCCGGGCTGGTCATCTGGGACCAGGGAGACAGAGCTGGGGGCCTCTTCTGGGGGTGGGATGGACATTTCTGGACCCTCCTGGGCGGTGTGGTGGCGTTCGGGTCCTGCTGGGGTATAAGAGTATAGTTATTGCTTCTGTGTGTGCCATACTGTGCAATGGGTGGGTGACTGTGTACCCCAATGCTGGCATTCCCTTGTGGGGGCTGTTGTGACGGTGGCTTGTGGGGGAGATGGGTATGTGCAGTGGGCATGCTTTGGTGATGGGTGTCAATGCTTTGTGGACGCATGCAGGGCTAGGTGTTGGGATGGGTGGGTTGTGATGGTGAGCCATTTGCAAGGAGTTGGTGTGATGGGGGTGGGGGTGAGGGTGGGGGTATGATTTGGCATGCAGGTGGGGTGGGGGGAATGAAGTAGTGAAGATTTGACTTACCAGAGTCCATTCCTCCAGCTATTCATGCGAGGCCCTCAGGATGCAGGATGTGCAAGACTTGCTCCTCCCATGCTGTAAATTCTAGGGGAGTAGGTGGGGGTCCGCCGCCAGTCTTCTGCACCGCAATGTTGTGCCTTGATACCATGGAACGCGCCTTCCCCCGTAGGTCGTTCCACCGCTTCCTGATATCGTCCCGATTTCGTGGATGCTGTCCCACAGCGTTGACCCTGTCCACTATTCTTTGCCATAGCTCCATCTTCCTGGCAATGGTGGAGTGCTGCACCTGTGTCCCGAAGAGCTGGGGCTCTACCCGAACTATTTCCTCCACCATGACCCTGAGTTCTGCGTCAGAAAACCTGGGGTGTCTTTGGGGTGCCATGGGGTGGTGTGGATGAGGTGTGGGGTGGTGTATGTGTTGTAGAGTGTGGTGAGTGTGGTGGTGTATGGTGTTTTGTGCGTGGATATTGTGTGGGTGATGTTGTGATTTGCCTCTGTGTGATGGTGCACTCTATTCTGTGCTGTCTCTCTCTGGCCTTCAGTCGCATTTGTGGTCATAAGGGTTTGTGGGTGATGTAGGTGTGTGTTTTATATTGTAATGGGTGTGTGTGAGTGGTGTGTGTATGTGTCTCAGGTGTGTGTATTTTTAATTGTCCAATGTGGCTGTGTTTTGTAAAGGTGTGTGTATTTTGAGCGGGGCGGTGTGTACCGCCAATGGAATACCGCGGTTGAAAGACCGCTGCGGGGATTTGTGGGTCGGAATAGCATGGGTGTATTTCTGTTGGCATGACGGTGGAGGTTTGGTCATCGTCAGTTTTTCACTGGCCGTTGGTGTGGCGGACTTTTGTTGTTGTCGGGTTTTTGGCGGTTTGCCAGTTGCGGGTCAGAATGACCGTGGCGGTTTACCGCAACCGCGGCGGTGTTATGGCGGTCTTCTTTTACCGCTGAGGTCAGAATGACCCCCAGAGTCCAGTGTACCATCCTCCTCCGCATGGACAATGTGTCAGCTGTCCGCTACATAAACCATTTAGGAGCCACCAGATCAAAAACCCTAGCAGATCTGGCAAAAAGTCTCCTGGAATATTGTCTTCACAACAAAATTTGCCTGTTAGCAGAATACCTCCCCGGTTCTCTCAACGATGTCGCAGACTGGCACTCCCGTTATCTCAGAAATGCCAGCGATTGGAAACTCAATCCCTCAGTCTTCCAATCTCTCCTTCACAAATGGGGTCCCTTCAAAATAGACCTATTTGCGTCCCGCCTAAATACACAACTCCCTCTGTTTTTCAGTTGGCGTCCGGATCCTTCAGCCCTCGCTTCCGATGCGTTCCTCCAGGACTGGTCATCCACGCTCAATTACGCCTTTCCCCCATTCCTAATGATTACCAGAGTGGTCGCCCAGGTCAGGCGCCAAAAAGCTTCCCTAATCTTAATAGCTCCATTTTGGCAATCACAAGTGTGGTTTCCCCCTCTCCTCGAATTAACTATCGATTTCCCAGTTCTCCTTCCAGTTTTTCCTTCCCTCCTCCGGAATCCCACCGGCTTCCCTCACCCTCTCATCCTCAACAATACCCTTTCCCTATCGGCCTGGAAGGTCTCAGGTATCCCCAACCTCCCATTCCAATTTCGACAGAAGCTTCAGACTTCATCAACAACGCATGGGCTCCCGGAACTAGAAAGGCATACAAATCCGCTTGGTCTCTTTGGTCAAGCTGGTGTCTGGGAAGGAATATCGATCCCCTTTCAGCCGATGTAAATTAAATCATAAACTTCCTTGCCGCACAAGCTGGCACAGGCAAATCTTACAGGACAATTAACCTTTATAGATCAGCTATTTCCCTTCAACACTCTCACATTGACGGAAAACCGATTGGAGAACATCCCTTGGTATGCCGCCTTCTTAAGGGAGTAAAATTTTATTTTCCTTTGTTATCTAAGTATTCCAAGTTATGGGATGTCAATGTTGTCTTAAAATTATTTATTTCCTGGCAAGACAATGCAGATCTTTCTCTGAAAATGCTTTCAGCTAAATTAACAATGTTACTTTGTTTAATCTCCATTAAACGTATTTCAGATGTTAAAGCACTAGGTATTTCATCCAGACAATTCTCCCCCACAGGCGTTTTAATTACTATTAACAAACGTACCAAAACTAATATACGTTCAGTGTTTTACCCTTATTTCCCCAATCAACCCAAATTATGTGTAGGACAGTGTCTCAAAGTATACGAAGATCGCACAGCCAACCTCAGAACGTCCTCTTCCCAACTCCTTATTTCTTTCCGCAAACCCCACAATCCCGTATCATCAGCTACTCTAGCCAGATGGGTACGTTGGGTCATGACCTTAGCAGGTATAGACACTTCGGTATTTGGCGCTCACTCCTCCAGGGGTGCCATGGCCTCCAAAGCTTTTTGGGTAGGTTCCAGACTCGAGGACATTCTGAGATCGGCTGACTGGTCCAATGATTATGTTTTCAGAACTTTTTATTGGAAACCCATTCATACAGCAACTTCTATAATAATAAACATGCTTTAAAAAAGCATCATAAGAGCCTCCGGTCTTGCCATAAAATGTAGATTTTTCCTAGTAATTTATAACGGAAAGTATTATCCCGCCTCAGATTCTCTAATTTTGTTGATTCTTCCCTCCCACAGCAACAACAAACCAGTCTCAGAACCCTTCCTGATTACCGGAACAAGCTCCCAACACCAACAAGCTGGACCAACCTTCTAACTCAGGATCACAACAAGCTCCGATCATCTCACCGCTTCTTTCCGCTACTCAAAACCTGGATGAACTTTTGCCAAGAACTTTGCTCTCTCATTTTGGCAGTTGCCATAATTGTTTCTATTATCCCGTTATTTTCTCACACAGACTAGCCTTCTCGCATCAAGAAAGAGGGCTGGTCGCAGTCAAGTGTAATGTTTATACCGTGTTCAAGCGTTGCTATTGGTTCCAACGCCAATACGTTTTTCTTTCCCATTGGCTGCCTGTTACTTCAGCCTCATGGGAAGTGTAGTTTCTTGACTGCTGCTATTTAAAATAAAGCAAGATCGAGAAGCATAATACTCACCTCCGTGTCTTTAATAAAATTAAGACTTTCCGTTATAAATTACTAGGAAAAATCTACATTGTGCCACCAACATAAGTAGCCCCTTAACCATGTCGCAGACCTGCCATTGCATGGCCAATGTGTGCAGTTTCACTGCCAATTCGACTTGGCATTTAAAAGTACTTGTCAAGCCTGAAACTCCCCTTTTCCTACATATAAGTTATCCCTAAGGTAGGCCCTAGGTGACCCATAGGGCAGGGTGCTGGGTAGACAAAATGCAGGACATGTACCTGTGTAGTTTATATGTCCTGGTAGTGTACAACTCCTAAATTCATTTAATTCCTTTCAGAGGTTAAGATCAGGGCTACCTTCATATACTGTTTGAGTGGTAGATTCTGATCTGAAAGGAGTAACAAGGTCATATTTAGTATGGCCAGAATGGTAATACAAAATCCTGCTGACTGGTGAGGTTGGATTTAATATTACTATTTTTAAGATGCCACTTTTAGAAAGTTGCCATTTCTCTGCACTTCAATCCTTCTGTGCCTTACAATCCATGTATGGCTGGGATACTTGACAGCTACCTTGTGCATTTCACTCAGACAACCCCAAACACAGGATGCTCAGTCACACCTGCACACATCTGCATAATGAATGGGTCTCCCTGGGCTGGGAGGGTGGAGGGCCTGACACTTACATGTCAAAGGACAGTGGCCTGCCCTCACACAATGGACTACCAAACCCCCTACTGGGACCCTGGAAGACAGGATGGAACTGAAAGGGGATCTTGTTCACTTCTAAGCCACTCTTTGAGGTCTCCCTCACTTCAAAGGCACATTTGGGTACTTAAACAGGGCCTCTGACCCTACCAAGACAGACACTTCCTGGGAAGGAAACGCTGCACCAGAACCCGCAACATGCCAAGAGAAACTGCCTGGCTGACTAAAGGACTCACCTGACTGCTTTACTGCAAAGGACTGCTGCCCTTTGTTGCCCTGCTGCCCTCTGACTCTGCTGAGAAGTGCTCTCCAAGGACTTAGATTGAGCTTGCCTCATGTTCCTTGAAGTCTCAGGACAAAAAAGGCTTCATCTCTGCAAAGAACTCCTTGTGCAGCGAAAATTTGCCGCACAGCCTGGCAGAAATGACGCACAGTCTGAACCGCAGTGAGAAAATCACTGCACGCCGAACCGGAACGATGCAGCCCGGCTCCCTGAGTAGAGATCGACACAGCGCTAGAGTTGCGACCAGAACTTCAGCTCACGGCCCACTGGATCGATGCATAGGGGAGCCGGGATGACGCAGCCCGACTTCCTGCCAGAAGTATTGACGCAGCATCTGATGTGCACCCCAAATTTCCCTGCATCCCCAACTGGATCGATGCAGCTCCTGTGACTTTGTCCTGCACGCTCAGGATTTCTCTGCATCGTCCCCGGGGCATCCAAATACCCTGAAACCCGAAGAGGATCCAAGTCAGAGCGCTGGAAATCGACATAAGGCCACGGCCGCGTGAAAAATATCGATGCATTGTCTGTGTGCATCCGGAGAATCCAACGCACACCTCCCTGTTTTCCATGCATCTCCTCCTTTGCAGCCCCTTGCGGATAACTTAGATGCAAACCAGGTACTTTGTGCTTGTAAGAGACACTTGTTGCTTTTAAGAACTTACAAATATTTTTATCATTTCCTAAAGTGACATTTCTACGGGTACTTATCGAATCTTGATCGTTTTGACCTGCCTTTAATCAGATAAATATTACATATTCTTCAAAACCTGTGTGGTGTATTTTTGTGGAGTTATACTGTGTTATTGCATGATTTATTGCACAAATACTTTACAAATTGCCTTCTAAGTTAAGCCTGACTGTTCAGTGCCAAGCTACCAGAGGGTGGGCACAGGATAATTTGGATTGTGTGTGACTTACCCTGACTAAAGAGATGGTCCTTGCTTAGACAGGGGGTAACCTAACTGCCAACCAAAGACCCAATTTCTAACAGGAAGATAGTGATTTTAGCACTGCAAACCCTTTGTTGATGCCATTTGCAGGGGGAAAAAGATGCTTTCTTCTGCAGCACTTTTTTCCCATTTCTTTAAAAAACAAACAAATGTCAGCTGTGTTTCAGCTAATTTCTTGGTCTCCTCCAGGGGAACCCACCAACTCTGGGTACCTTTACAATCCACAGAATGTTGGAAAAAAAGCTCATAAATTTGGCATAGACAGCTTATGTACACAAAAAGTTATGAGGGTCTAAGCACAAACTACCCCAAATAGCCAAAAAAGGGATCAGCACTGGGGGTGGGGTTGGGGGTGTGGCCCAGCAGCTAGGTGCTAACTACTATTAATTCCATACACTAATTATTAGCAGCTTCTACACCATTGGAAGGATGGTAGCGATCTCAAAATAGAGTGAATAAAAGTCCAGCTTAGGTGACAAATGTTTTTTCTCTGTCAGTTGTGACCGTCCAACCATGCTATAATCAAGCAATGTCTATGGAATAAGAATGATTAAAAGATAAAAAAGGAACTGCACAGTCTGAGTCAGATTAATACGCACTCTACTATTTCAAGCTTAGGGAACATATTTACTATAAAATGATTGGTTCCATGCAGTGCACTGCTAGATGTATTTGTGCATTGAGGCACTGCCATTTCTATTTCATTTTCTTGGACTTTTGTTGAGTAGCATAATCAAGCATAATCATTTACAGTGGGATGACAATATTTCCTCTACCATAGTTGGGGTGGATCTTTTATTTTGCTACCGTGTTTCAGCCCTAAAACAACTTGAAGATCCTTAAGAAACATAAGATTCCAATGGAGGGCTTACACCCAGGTGTTATGTTTGTTTGACTTTATTTGAGAGGGGCTATAAAACCATGGATTCTGCATGTGGGAGATAAGCACCACTTGCTGATAGCGTTTGCCAAGCAATCTGTTGTGCAGGTAATGTAGAAATGTTTGGACGCTGGTGTACTCTAAGTCTTCACTGTTGAAGGCATTGAGAATTGTTAGAGTTGTTGACATCAAACTTTGCTTCCTTCACCCTTTCGCTGCTAAGCCTTTTCCCCGCTCCCGTGCTAAGCATTTTTTGGGATATTTAAGGTAGTTCATGCTTAGGCCTCTATAACTTTTTGACCACATAAACTATGTGCATGTGAAATTTGCATCCTTTTTTCCAACATTCTGGAGATTCTAAAGGTACCCAGGGTTTGTGGATTCCCCAGAGGGGACCAATAAATTAGCCAAAAGAAGCTACATTTTGGGGGGTGATTTGGGGGAAAAATGTGAAAAAACAGAACAGATAAACTAGAATCAGAAAAACAACTTTTTTAACACAGTTTTAGCATTTTACTCGGACATACCCCATTTTCCTATTTTTATGCATTCAACCTCCACCCAGGTAGTGACAGAAACAGGTGTATACCCAATGTTGGATCCCAGATAGCTATACATTTGTGAAAAATAGACAAACTTCTAAATTCATCAAGGGGTCATTTGTGTAGATCCTTCAAGGTTTTCCTACAGAAAGTAACAGTAAAAGATATTGGAATTGAGCTGAAAAAAACAGCCATTTATGTCTACGTTTTCATCTGTAACGTTTTCACAGTATGGCGGAGTTTCAAAAGCCATATAACGTTACATCCGCTGGACCTTTCTGGCTGTGGGGATATATAGAACTTGTAGTTTCACCAAGAACCCAAGGTACCCAGAGCCAAATAATGAGCAGCACCTTGCAATGGATTTTCATTGTGTAAAGGGTATAAATCAATTCATTTAGTAACATATAAAGAATTAAAAATAGGTATCAAGGAAACCTATGTATTTCCAAAATGGACACAAGATATGGGGCTAGATGTATCAAGATTTCGGTTAACCATTTCCAAATTGAGATTCTTAAAATTCGCAAACGCAATTTGCGAGATGCAAATACAGAATGGCAAAAAAAATTGCGATTCGGTAAATGAAATTCGCAAATAGCGAAAACGGCAAACCGGAACAACCTGATGACATCACAAGCAGGAAGTGTGTCAGCCCATGCTATTTCCAGGAGCCACACTCAAAGGAGCAGTGAGAGAGACACAGCCCAGCACCATGGAGTCAGCATTGTGAGGAAGCCAGGAGCAAACTGCAACATGGCCAATGCTGGCAATGGGAAGGAGAAGGGAGACAGGAAGAGGAAGCTGAAATTTAGTGAGAAAGAATTGGAGGTGCTCATTGAGGAGGTTGTTGTGAACCATGACAGACTCTTTGGGAAGAGCTCACTCCAAGTACCTGAGAGTGAGGAGCAGAAACTCTGGTCTGACATACAGACAAAAATATGCGCAGTGTGTGTTGTGCAGCGCTCTGTGGAGGAGATACGCAAGCAATGGTACAACTTGCGAGCCCGTGCCAAGGAGAGAGTGGCCAGCAGGCTCAGGGAGGCAAGGAGCCCCAGAGGTGGACCATCCACCCACACACCCTCCACCCCTATGGAAGACCTGGTGGAGTCCACATTGCTGCCAGAAGCTGTCAGTGGTGTAATTGACATCGACACCTCAGGGACACCCAGCATCAGCAAAGGTAAGGCCAGTGATTATGTGTTTCCCCACATCTGCTTGTACACATGCCCCTTAGGAAATAGAACCTAGTTGATGCACAATGAAAAGTAGTCCATGTCACATCTTACATGCAACCCAACAGCGCCTTCTGGGAGTGGTAATACACAACCCAAAGGTGAAAACATCACATAAATAGCAAGATAGTGGGCAGCCACATAGAGAAACTCCACAAATTATTCAGGGTGACACAATTCATTTGTACATATAAAGCAACACTGGAAATCTGTGTCAAATGCTAGAACTGACATGCTGCATATTATCCTTGCAGATGTCTCGGTCCCTGCTGCTGCAGGAAGCAGAAACTCAGCCACAGTCAGACTCAAATACAAGTGAGTCCTACAGTATTGTTACAACTAGACGCAGGGCAAGGGTGTTACCACTGCCAGATTACAACCTGGACTCAGATGAGATGCCAGAACATGACCCCACACCACCACCAGAGCCGAGCCCCACAGGAAGACAGCAGTCCATTCACCAGCACCAGCACCAGTCTACTCCCCTCAGGAGGCATCACGATTCAGGCAGACAGGGCACAGAAGAAGGAGTGGGTCCATCAATCTTTTGGCAGCCTGGAAGCTTGCATGCTGAAGGTGCAGCGCCTGCAATGCAAACATTTGAAGTCACTGCACAGACAGTTTGTGTCTCACAATAACAATATGGGGTAACAAAACAAGCACTTGGAGACCCTGTTTGAGGCACAGCAAAGACTTGCTGAGAACACCATGGAGTTGACATAGGCTATTGGGGAACTATGCTCAGAGATATGGCAGGAACGCGTCAGCCAGCGCAGGCACCAGGACCAATATTTGGCTAAGTTTGACAGCTTCTGTAGATCAGTGAATTGGCTTGTTACGCTGCTAGCCGCTGCGGCACAACCTGGGGAAAACGCGGCAGCCCGCGGGCGGGCCGTGGGGGAAGCCGCAGCTCGGGTCAAGGGTCACAGCACCTGCGGCGGCCCTTTTCTCCAGCCGCGTGCTGTCTTTCGAGCACGGCAGGGCCGGAGACCCAGAATCGGGTTGCGGTCCTCGCCACGCTCAGCGTGCAAGGTTAATGCCATACTAGGGTGCCCGGGCCCCCCTCCATAATACCACTCACCTGTCACACGCATGAGCTCTGCCTGAATACACATGACTAGTTTATAAAGCATGCCTTTCTCCTTCCCAGCATGCTGTGCACTTCCTTCTTCCCTGCATGCATTGTTTCTCTTTACACAGGAGCTTTTTTTCTGTTTTTAGTTATGGCTTCTTCCCAAACCAAGATGGTGGTGTTACTTCTTCCTGTTTATCACTTCCTGTCTAGGGGTATATAAGGGGAATCTTTCTTTCTTCTCATTGCGTTGCACACTTCAACGGTGGTAGTCACGCTTCGGCTGGTTTTCTTTTGAGACACCAGTCGTTCATGTTCTGTCTTCAGTCTTCCAGACTTCCATGATCTTGAGTTCTAATTCCTTGTGTCCTCCATCTGTTTCCGGGAGTTCCTGTTGGAGGTTTTTTCCCCTTTGGGGTTTTTCCTCTGGAACTCCTTCTGGAGGGCACAGACTGTAGTGGCTTACTATTGTCAAACAGCACCGTGGCTACCGGAAGGGGTCGCCCCTACCTTGGCCAGAGCAGGACTTGCAGGAACCGGGGCCGCTCACCATCTCTCTCCAACATTGACGGTAAGCCCAGGGTGAATCGTGACAGATTGCAACGCCCAAAACTCCAGTCGCCGTCCGGAACCATGGAGAATCCCGTGATGAGTACAAAACCAACAAGCCAAACCTTGCTCCTGACGATCCAACAACAGGCTCAAGAACTCAAACAGCTACGTACCAAAAATACAGCCTTCCGACAAGCCTTCGCCTCTAGAGCCACCGATGTTCCTACTGTCTCCGCAACCACACCTCGCTTCTCCGGGGATCCTAACAAATTACGAGAGTTCCTGGATGCCTTGACGGTTTACTTCGCATTCGGTCCTTCACAGTTCATGCAAGACAAGACCAAGGTTGGGTATTTGATCAGTGCCCTATCTTGACCAGCCTTGGCATGGGCAACCCCTTTGGTGACAAGCAACGACCCTAGCCTGTCTAATTATTCAAGCTTTGTCACTGCCTTTAAACAGATGTTTGAGCTTCCTGGACTGGAGACTTCAGCAGAGGAAGCTCTCTGCGATATTCAACAAGGAAATCAGGACGTCTTACAATACATCACACGATTCAGACAGTTGCCAGCTGAGACTTTCTGGGTGGAGCGTACTTTGGTGACCCTGTTTCTCAGGGGTCTCAGGGAGGACATTAAGGACGAACTAGTGCACTCTGCCAGAGTGGAGAATCTTAAGGGTTTAATGGATCAGACGCTAGCAATAGAATATTGTTTAAATGAGCGAAGGGTGGAGAAAAAGAGGAGTAGTATACCATCACACTCGATGACGTCCCGCACCCCTCCTCATCATTCCGAGGAGATTCGTTCGGAACCTAAGGGTACTACTGATAAAGAGCCTATGCAAATCGACATGGCACAAGGGCCATTATCATCCAGTGAGCGGGAAAACAGACGAAGAAAAGGACTTTACCTTTATTGTGGTGCTGCTGGTCATCTAATTCGTACCTGTCCCGTCCGTCCAGCCAAGCCCTTGGGAAACGCCAATTCCCATCCTCAGTGAGAAGGGTGAGGACGGGATATTTCGAAATACCTTCCATCTGTTCCTCAAGGGAAGAAGGAACTGCTTTTTTCCTCTTACCTGTTATCCTCCACTTAACAGACGGCTGTGAAGAAAGAGCACTGGCCTTGCTGGACTGTGGAGCCAGTGGTATCTACCTAGACGAGACCTGGGCCAGGGAAAGACAGAGGCCTTCATTCCAACCCTGGCGGTCAGAGGGCAGCGGAAGCACCGCCAACAGGCTGGCGGTGCTTCCAGGGCTATTCTGACCGCGGCGGTAAAGCCGCAGTCAGAAAAGGGGAACCAGTGGTTTCCCGGCGGTTTTCCCCTGGCCCAGGGAATCCTCCATGGCGGCGCTGCTTGCATCCATGGGGATTCCGACCCCCTTCCCGCCAGCCTGTTTCTGGCGGTTTACACCGCCAGAACCAGGATGGCGGGAACGGGTGTCGTGGGGCCCCTGCACTGCCCATGCCACTGGCATGGGCAGTGCAGGGGCCTCCTAACAGGGCCCCATACAGATTTTCACTGTCTGCTTTGCAGACAGTGAAAATCGCGACGGGTGCCACTGCACCCGTCGCACCCCTGCAACACCGCCGGCTCCATTCGGAGCCGGCCTCTGTGTTGCAGGGCCTTTCCCGCTGGGCCGGCGGGCGCTCCTTTGGCGGGCGCCCGCCGGCCCGGCGGGAAAGCCAGAATGGCCGCCGCGGTCTTTTGACCGCGGAGCGGCCAAATGGCGGTAACCGCATGGCGGGCGGCTACCGCCGCCCACCGCGGTCAGAATGACCGCCAGGGTCTACAAATACCTAAGGAAGTACCAGAACAAGTCCACACGGTGGATGGTTCACTCTTGGCCTCAGGACCTGTACAGTATACCACTCCTACCCTATGTCTACAATTCAGGAAACATCAAGAAAACATTTCTTTTGATTTAATCTCCTCGCCACATCACGTTATGATCCTGGGGATTCCATGGCTAACTCGGCATAATCCTTACATTAATTGGGAGACAAGAACCATTTCTCTATCCTCTCACTTTTGCCAACACCACTGTTATTTAGCAGGAAACTATTGGTCCCCGAAGAGTCTCTTACTCACACCACCTAAGGTGGGATGTTCCATTAATGTTCTACAAGGAGTACCCAGACATTATCTAGAATTTGACGATGTATTCCAGAAACCAGAAAGACCTGAACTGCCACCCCACAGAGAATACGATTGTGCCATTCCTTTGGAACAAGATGCCGTGGTTCCTTTTGGGCAAATGTTCTAGCTAACAGAGCGTGAGAAGAAGATCCTCAAGGAATACCTAGAGGAAAACGTACAGAGTGGTTTGATTGCCCCTTCCTCCTCACCTGCAGGGGCTCCTCTCTTTTTCGTACCAAAAAAGACGAAAGACTTACGTCCCTGTATAGACTTTAGAGGATTAAATAAAATTACTACTAAGGATCGATACCCTCTACCTCTTATTAAGGACATCTTAGAAGCCGTCAGAGGGGCAAAGAAATTCACCAAGTTAGATCTGAGAGGAGCATACCATCTTTTAAGGATAAAGGAAGGTGATGAATGGAAGACCGCCTTCAGAACACCTTTCGGTCATTATGAATACCGGGTAATGCCTTTTGGACTAACCAATGCCCCCTCCATCTTTCAAAGATTCATGGATGCTATTTTTTCTGATCTTCTACACCAAACGGTGGTCGTTTATCTGGACAACATTTTAATATTTTCTGTCCACCCAGAACAACACACTAAACCTGTACTCCAAGTTTTAGATAGACTCAGACAACATCATCTATTCTGCAAGCCAGAAAAATGCGAATTTGACCAAACTGAGATAAAATACCTGGGATATTGCATTAACCAAGTAGGTGTTGCCATGGATTCAGATAAGATTCAAGGTATTCTGGATTGGCCATCCCCCTCTTCCATCAAAGAAACTCAGTGTTTTTTGGGATTGGCCAATTTCTATTGACAATTTATAGCGGACTTTGCCCAGAGAACCAGTTATATTACACAAACCCTTAAGAAAGACAATCTAAGGAAAGGTTTTTGTTGCACACAAGACGCTGAGTTTGCCTTTCAAGAATTAAAAAAGGCCTTAATTCAAGCTCCCATTCTACGGCAGCCAGACACCACCAAACAGTTCATCGTTGTTGCAGCCACCTCAGAAAGAGCCATAGGGGCTGCTTTGCTACAAAAACAAGATGATGATGGGTTAGAGCATCCTGTATTCTATCTTTCGCTCATATTATCTGATTCCGAAAGGAACTATTCGGTGTTAGAACGAGAATTACTCGCCTTGAAGACAGCGTGCAGGGAATGGAGGCACTTCCTTATGGGCTCAAAAGAACCCTTTGAGGCACGGACAGATCACCGAAATTTACAATGCTTGAGAAACTTTCAGTGTCAAAATAGCCGGCAGGCTCGATGGGCTTTCTTTTTTAGTCAATATGAGTTTTACATTACATATATCCGTGGTTCTCAGAATATCTTGGCAGATGCCCTGTCCCGGCGTTACCCTGAGTGTAGCGTTTCTCCTGTACAAAACCTATTTGAAAACAATAAGATCATTGGCTTAGTGCAGACATTCCTAGACAAGGTTAAATCCGAATATTCCAACCTTGAAACAACGGAGATGAACAATTTACGCCCGCAGCTTCATACAGATCAGGAATTCTATTACCACAACAAAGCCCTGTTCCTACCTACTAAGATAGTCCAGACAGAAGCCCTACGTATGTGCCACGACTCCCCCATCGCAGGTCATCGCGGAATGAAAGCTACCCGAGAGCTCCTGCTTCGCTCTTTCTGTTGGCCCACTATCAAGGCTGATACTGAGGACTATGGGGGTCATTCCGACCCTGGCGGTCAAAGACCGCCAGGGCCGCGAATGTCGGAAGTACCGCCAACCGGCTGGCGGTGCTTCCTTGCCCATTCTGACCGCGGCGGTAAAGCCGTGGTCAGAAAACCGGGGCCGGCGGTTTCCCGCCGGTTTACCCCCGGCTGGACGAATCCGCCATGGCGGCGCTGCAAGCAGCGCCACCATGGGGATTCTGACCCCCTTACCGCCAGCCTGTTTCTGGCGGTTTTCACCGCCAGGAAGAGGCTGGCGGTAACGGGTGTCTAGGGGCCCCTGGGGGCCCCTGCACTGCCCATGCCACTGGCATGGGCAGTGCAGGGGCCCCCTAACAGGGCCCCATTAAGCTTTTCACTGTCTGCTTAGCAGACAGTGAAAAGCACGACGGGTGCAACTGCACCCGTCGTACCCCCGCAACACCGCCGGCCCCATTCGGAGCCGGCTTCTGTGGTGCAGGGCTCCTTCCCACTGGGTACCCAAGGTAGCGCCCGCCGGCCCAGCGGGAAGGTCAGAATGGCACTAGCGGTCTTTTGACCGCGGTGCGGCCAAATGGCGTTTCCCGCCAGGCGGGCGGCAACTGCCGCCCGCCGGGGTCAGAATGACCCCCTATGTGTCTTCCTGTCCCATATGTGCACAAGCCAAGACACCCCGTACTAAACCAGTAGGATTACTCTGTCGATTATCTTTTCCCCCAGGTCCATGGCACACTATCTCCACTGATTTTATGTGCTCTTTGACCTCTTCATTTGGATATCGAGTGATAATGGTAACCATTGATTCCTTCACAAAGATGGCACATTTCACAGCATTAAGAAAACTACCTACGGCTAAGGAACTAAGCCAAATCTTTATTCAGGAGATCTTTCGGCTTCATGGACTACCACAGGTCATTATCTCAGTTCGGGGTCCTCAATATATCTCCCGGTTTTGGAGACAATTCTGTAAGACACTAGGAATAGAGGTGGCCTTATCATCAGGGTTCCATCCTCAAATGAATGGACAGACAGAACGGCTGAATCAAGGCCTCAAACAATATTTACGCAGCTTCTGCAATGCTACGCAGAGTAATTGGTCTACGTATTTACCACTTGCAGAATTCTCCTACAACAACTCAGTACACAGTGCCTCGAAAGTCTCCCCTTTCTATTGTTCTTATGGTTTCCATCCAAGGGCCTTTCTTATTCCTCTGAAAGAAACTTCTAATCTTCCTGCCATTACCTCATATGTCCGGCAACTACGGGGTATCCAACGTGTCATCCATTCAAATCTTGTAGCCACTAAGACACGCATGAAAAGGATGGCTGATAAGCGTTGTGAGGCCCCGCATTATCAGGTCCATGATAAGGTCTGGCTTTCCTCTAAATTCTTACCTCTCCGACTAACCCAGAATAAATTTAAACCTTGATATTATGGTCAATTCCTGATTCTCCAAAAGATCAACCCTGTGTCTGTTCATTTTCGCCTGCCTCAGACTTGGAAAATACATCCTGTATTCGGAGACCCACAACTCAAACCTTACATCCCTGATCCTTTTCGCAGACAATTCACCTGCCCTCCTCCTCTGTTGATTGATAACGTGCCCGAATACGAGGTACAGGAAATCTGTGACTCTCGGGTATTCCATGGTCGTCTCCAATACCTCATTCATTGGAAGGGCTACCCTATGAGTGAATGCCCCTGGGAAAATGCACTTTCGGTTCATGCCCCTGTTTTGGTCCGTCGTTTCTTCCGTCTTTTTCCTCACAAGCCTGGGGCCTCGGGGGGGACCTACTGTTGCGCTGCGAGCCGCTGCGGCTCAACCTGGGGAAACCGCGGTGGCCCGCGGGCGGTCCGTGGGGGAAGCCGCGGTTCGGGTCAAGGCTCATGGCACCCGCGGCGGCCCTTTTCTCCGGCCGCGCGCTGTCTTTCTAGCGCGGCAGGGCCGGAGACCCAGAATCGAGTCCCGGTCCTCGCCGCGCTCAGCGCGCAAGGTTAATGCCATTCTAGTGTGCCCGGGCCCCCCTCCATAATACCACTCACCTGTCACACGTACGTGCTCTGCCTGAATACACATGACTAGTTTATAAAGCATGCCTTTCTCCTTCCCAGCATGCTGTGCACTTCCTTCTTCCCTGCATGCATTGTTTCTCTTTACACAGGAGCATGTTTTCTATTTTTAGTTGTGGCTTCTTCCCAAACCAAGATGGTGGTGTTACTTCTTCCTGTTTATCACTTCCTGTCTAGGGGTATATAAGGGGAATCTTTCTTTCTTCTCACTAGTCATGCTCCGGCTAGTTTTCTTTTGAGACGCCAGTCGTTCATGTTCTGTCTTCAGTCTTCCAGACTTCCAGGATCTTGAGTTCTAATTCCTTGTGTCCTCCATCTGTTTCAGGGAGTTCCTGTTGGAGGTTTTTTCCCCTTTGGGGTTTTTCCTCTGGGACTCCTTCTGGAGGGCATGGACTGTAGTGGCTTACTATTGTCAAACAGCACCGTGGCTACCGGAAGGGGTTGTCCCTACCTCGGCCAGAGCAGGACTTGCAGGAAACGGGGCCGCTCATCATCTCTCTCCAATATCGACGGTAAGCCCAGGGTGAATCGGGACACAGCTTGCAAGTTCAACAGCCCTGATATCACGGCATGCTGTTGCCACACAGGTGGAGATGGTACATTGCAGTAGGGACATTGCACAGGGACTGGTGCAAATTACCAACGTAGTGGATGCCATCCAAACAGCACGCAGTGCCACAACTAGCGAACTGGGTGTTGGTGACAGTGAGGAGTCCTCTAGCCTCAGCAGTCTGACAGTCCCTGTGATTGATCCGAGGTGTCGCAGTGCCAGACACAGTAATGCAGGTGATACACAAACAAAACAATGGGGCACACCAAACAGAACAGTATCTCTACTTAAGAGATAATCAAATATTTTGAAGAGACCAAATCACATATCATGATCAATTTCCCTAAACATACTTGTTTGATTCTCTTTCTTCCTTAAATGAAATAAACGATCATAATTCAGACCAGAAAATACTGTATATAGATAAACAACTAACCAAAAAAAAAAAAAAAAAATTTATATGTCCATACAGATATAAATTTTAATACACAGAGAATAATTCTTCTTATATACATAAACATATACATATATATACAAAACATAAAAACAACAAATGAATAGCCATCAGCCGACACGTGTTTCGTCCTGACTGGACTTCTTCAAGGCTTTGCTCACTATGCCCATTATGTTCGTGTCACATCTACCACACTCTGTTTCTAAATCAAAGTCAATCACATCTTTTCCTTCTTCATCATCAATTTAAAGCAATGGACATTGCTAGTTTCATCTATTAGTAAATCGACTAGCCACCCCTCTTCCTAGGCTTTCGTTTTGCTTTCCAAACCCGTTTGTTGATATATCTAGGCAAAGCCCGTCGAGGGAAAACTATGCCTCCTGTGTGCCTTCCGTGAGCCCAGCTTTGCCTAGATATATCAACAAACGGGTTTGTAAAGCAAGCCTGCCTTCTGCTGCACTGGTCCTGTCTGCTGGTAGAAGGGGTGGTAAGGGATCATCATCCTCATCTGAGTCTGGCTCTGTGAGTTCCACTGGTATGCCCCTGGTGGTTGCTATGTTGTGCAGGATAGCACATGTGGCCACAATTTTGCATGTCGTCTCAGGGCTGTACTGTAGTGCACCTCCACTCCTATGGATGCACCTGAAACGGCTCTTCAGCAGCCCAAAAGTGTGCTCCACCTATGTGCAGCATTGTACCTCTTCTCTGCTGGGGTGGCAGGGCTCAGGTAGTGCATTAGCATATAGGTGCGCACTGCGTAGGCACTGTCTCCTGAATGCACAGAGAGTACAATGAGTACATTTGCTGTCTGACGTTGTGCTTACATCAATGCATTATTGTGAAGTATTAAATTACCTAGTAGATATCCTTCCCCAAACTCCCCAACTAGCAGTCTTGTGTGTATCCTGCTGTGGCGAAAGATGTAGGAGTCATGTGTGCTCCCTGGGTATCTGGCCACAAGATTGGTAATGATGCAGGAGGCATTGCATATCACCTGTCTGTTCATGGAATTATGGTTTTTACGGTTGTGATACACATACTCGCTGGCCGATGGTGGACAGATTGCTACATGTGTCCCATCAATGGCACCTAGCACATGTGGGAACTGGGCTATCTGGTAAAAATTCACTTTGGTTTGTTGTACTGCCTGTGGGGTGTTGGGGAATCTGATGTACAGTTGTATTCTGCTCAGCATGGCATTGGGAAATGCACTGAAAAATCTAGAGAGGGCACTCTGTGATACCCTCCAGCTGCTGCTATGACCACTTGATAGCTCCCTGAGGCTAGTAGGTGCAGGGAGCATAATACCTGTACATGGGTGGGTATGCTATTGGTCCTGTGTGTTGTGCGCTGCAGCATGGGTTGTTACTCAGCTATCAGGTCAAGTATCATGGCTGAGCTTAACCTGTACTTATCATAAATTTCCTCCTCAGTCTGGTCAAAAATGGTTATGTGCACTCTGAAAACGCACTCTTGTCTCCTCCTCTCTTTCCTCAGACCTGCCAAGATCCTCATTCTCCTTGCCATGACGTAGAGTGCAGCCATTGTGGAAGAGGGGCTGAGGCATTCTGGGCCTCTTTACATAGGTTGCACCTGGTTGCCACCTGGTTTCAGTTCGTGGTCATTTGCATGTGCCAATGGCCGTTCTGCGTATAATTGCAAATTGCGATTTTTTGCTACATCGCATTGCGAATCCATTTTTGTGTGTCGCAATCTGCATCTCGCAAATAGCGGCGTAATTTTGGAAATCGCGATCTGCGATTCGCATATCGGTATCGCAATTAGCGCTTCGCTAACAGTGATTCAGTAAATCATGTAGCTATTTGCGATACGCTGCTTGCGATGCACAAAATCGTCTCTCATTCGCAAAAATTTGCAGTTTTTGCGATTTCAAAAAATCACACTGCGAATGCATTTCATACATCGTGAAACACATTTTTGCATTCGCAAACGGACATTCGCACCGTTTGCAAATGCAAAACTCTTTGATACATCTAGCCCATGGAGTTTAAAAGCAATGGGTATTTGCACATATCTGAATTTGTGGTTACCTATATTAGCATGTAAATTAGAGGGCATTTCTCAAAATGACTTCTTTCCTACACACAGTTTTATATTTGGAAGGCACAAATCAGACAAAGACAATTGGTAATAACACTTGCTCTGCTATTCTGTGTTCCCCGAAGTCTCCTGATAAAAATGGGACCTCACTTGTTTGGGTAGGGCTAGTTCCCTCAACAGGAAACACCAGAAAAACACAATGTGGACACATCACATTTTACCACTGAAAGCTGACTCGTTTCTTGCAATGTGCCTAGCTGTGGATTTTGGGCTCTAGCTTAGCCAGCACCTAGGAAAACCCAGCAAACCTGTACATTTTTTAATACTAGACACCGAGGGAAATTCGGGATGGGGTGACATGTGTGGCTTTTATAAAAATGTTCTACCAAGAATCCCTTGTAAACCTAAAACTTTGATTAAAAAACACATTTGTCTTTCATTTCTGTGATGGAAAGTTCTGGAATCTGCACAGAGCCACAAACTTCCATCCACCCAGCATTCTCCTACATCTTCTAATGAAAATGGTACCTCATATGTGTGGGTATTTTTTGCGAAGTGGATAGCTGTGGTTTTGGGGCCCTACCTGAACTGGCATCTAGGGAAACGTGACAAACCTATACATTTTCAGAAACTAGATACAAAGGGGAATCCAGGGTGGGGTGACTTGTGTGGCTCTCACCAGGTTCTGTTACCCAGACTGCCTTGCAAACCTCAACATTTGTCTAAAAAAGCATTTTCCTCACATTTTTGTGATGGAAAGTTCTGGAATCTGAGGGGAGCCACAAATATTCCACCACCAAGCATTCCCCTCAGCCTCCCAATATAAATGATACCTCACTTGTGTAGGTGGGCCAAGTGCCTACGACAGGGAAGGGCCAAAACCTTGTGGAAATTGAGAGGTAAACAAAGCGCATCCAAAACGGCATTTTGTTTCATATATTTTAGGCTGACTCTGCTTTGGGCACTCACACAAGCGGGATAGAGCTTTTATCAATGCAGATGGGGCAAAGCTGGGTGGTAGGAATTTTGTGGAGTCCTGCAGATTACGGAAAGTTCCATCACAGAAATATAGAGAAATTGTCTGATTTCAGGCAAAGTTGGAGGATTGGAGGGGATAGTGGATTAGAAAATGGTGTGGGGTGCATGTGAAGCACGCCATCCTGGACTCCTCCTGATGTTTAATTTTCAGAAGTGTCTGGGTCTGGTAGGTTTTTCCAGGTGGCAGCGTACCCAAGTCCAAAAAGTGCAGTCACTCGCCATTGCAAGTGGGGCGATACTGGAAGTTAGCTAAGCCCTCTTGGCCCATGTGCAAAATCAAAACCCAAAGGAGATAAATGTCCTCTTGCTTGCCATTTGGATGAGGCGCTTTAGCCCGCAAGTTGGGACGGGCAGAAAGACTGTTGCCCCCTTCAGTTGAGGTGGGAGGTATAACCATGCCCATGCTGGAGGCCAGCCCCCACCCCTCTATTTAAAAAACAAAATGCTCCCCTGCTGTCTAGTGGGTGTTCTTAACCCTGGAGTTAATAATCTCCATCTGTCTCCGGGGGGGAGGGGGTGCATCAAGACTGTGGCCATATATTTGGGGGGCAGGGGGGCATTGCCATGCCCATTCTGGGCACCCCATACTCTTACACTACAAAAAAAAAACTAGTGCCTTGTGGGTTTTCTGCCCCTGGGTGGGTCAGATGGGTGCCTATTGCTCCTATCTGCCCCCTGGGGGCAGAAAGATTGCAGATTTTTTTTGGGGGGGGTGGGGGTCATTGCAATGGCCATTCTGGGCAGCCCCTAGATGAATAAAAAAAATCCCTGATGCCTAGTGGGCTTTCTATCCCCCCACGAGTGAAGATTGGGGACTATTGGCCCATCTGCTCCACAGGGGGCAGAAAGACTGTGCTGATATTTTTTGGGGGAGGGTTAGAGGTGTTGCAATGCCTGTTCTGTGCATCACCCACCCATAGATGAATAAAAAATCTCTGGTGCCTAGTGGCCTTTCTGCCCCCCTGTGGGGGCTGATTGGGGGCTATAGCCCCATTTGCCACCATCGGGGCAGAAAGACTGTGCTTCTTTTTTTAGGGGGTGGGACAGTGCAATGGCTATTCTGGGAAGCCCCCAACCCTACATTAATAATATAGAGAAATCCCTTGTGCCTAGTGGGCTTTCTGCCCCGCTTGGGAGGGCAGATTGGTGGCTATTGCCCCATCTGCCCTTGGAGGAGCAGAAATACTGTTCTGCTTTTTGGGAGGGGTGGGGGCTGCCCTGCCCATGTAGGGCAGCCGCCACCCCTAGGTGCATGTACAAAACAAACCCCTGATTTCTAGTGGGCTTTCTACCCTCCCATCTGCCACCCGGCGGGTGCAGGAAGACTGAAAATGCCCCCAATAAAAAGGGGCACCCCTCCCTGGTGCCCAGTGGATGGTTTCTCAGTCCAAGACAAGTTTCACCATCAATTTTTTGATACCAGGATGGAGCTTTGCTTTCTGAAAGCTTAAATATCAGGATTGAGGCAGCAGAGATCATTGTGCCTATGCATGCCTCTAGAATCAATGTTCTCCAATAAAATACTGGTACCAACACTCCTATTCGAAGGTGTAGATTCTGATGGTTTATAAAGCATGCCTGTACATGCTACAGCCCCTTGTTTAGAAGGATCAAGGACTATGTAATGAATATCTTCAGCACCCATGTGCAGGCCCAGAAGCATACACTGGTTTTGGTGAAACTCCACTGTTTTTCACATATACACTAACTCGATGTGTAACTGTTTGAGCTGTACACAGTACAGTTCACAAACATGAATAGGCAACCACTTCTCTCTGATTTCTCGTAAGTGCTGCAAACAGCACATTTTTAGCAAAACCAGCTGCTTAGATCTGTTCTAATGCTGCAAAACGGTGTAGGATGCATTCATGATACAGCCCAAGGTCACTTAGTTCACCATCCATTCCTGCTGTCTTAATGTCAAATCGAAGCTTGCATCTTATTGTGCCGAAACAAGCCTTTACACCGTACAAAACACTGTGACTGTGTTTAATGGCAACGTATTGAAATATATTCATTCTTTACCCCAGGATGGAATGTGCTCTAGAACAGTGCACATTACAAAGAAAAGAAAGGTAAAGTTGCTCATCCTGTAGGGAGACGGTCCCCATAAAGCTTTCAAATAAACAAAGGCCCACGCATATTCTTGGAATAAATAGATGCCTAGACATCTTTTTGCTGACTTTCAAATAATAACAAAATCCCAAAGACATGTCTCAATAATGTAAAATAAACTTCACTGTGTGAACTGCACAATAAAATGATCGAATGCATCCTTACAGGACATGAAGTTACTCTACTTCCTCAGCTCCTTCTTCAAGCAGCAGTACAGGTTTCTAACTCCAAAGGCACTATGGCTCACAGTATGTACTTCCTTACTAGACTTCTCCTCTGTCGCTACCTAGAACAGGAATATGCCCATATCAGACTGTAATAATACATTTATTGGTCCAGTTCTTTCTTGATGTGTCAAGGCAAAGAACAGGATAGTGTGACACTGGTTTATAGTAACTGAACACCGACCACCCCACAAAATATATCTCATGTCCTAGGTAGATCACCTTCATTCAGCAGACCTGCCATTTGTAGGCAGAACAGGAGAGAAGGTGTGTTAAATACTTATCATTAACCTTTTATCTGCTACAATAAAATCTTAATGAGGTGCAAACATATCGCTATCCATGCACATCTTGTCATGGGTAGGATTGAAATGTAGGGAAGAGGGATTTGATTAGTAGGAAATTAGACACGCAGGGAGGTGAGAGTTAGTTACTTGAAGGAGCAAGTTCTAGGAAAGTGTTCTAAGAATAGAAGAAGGAGCAGGGAAAAAAGAAGAAGTAATTGACAAAACGAATCAAACGGAGAAAGGAAATGAAAGCAAATTTCTTTATAAGCACTAGAAAAATAGGCCTGGGTGAAATTAAACAAACCCACAGTAATTCCTGTAATTTCAGGAATTTCCATTTTATGCTTGTAAAGTATATCTTTACGCCACTTTATGTAATTACGTGCCATTTGCTGTAAAGGTTGATCGCAAATGCACAGGAATGGCAGAATGCAAGAATCGTTAGCAGTGTTTAGTTTTTTTTGCATTTTGTTTTACCATGAAATGTATCCTCGCAAATGTATGCGAGGACGCACATCATGCTAAAATATAGCATGCAATGACAGATTTGTCTGTAACCTAATTATGCGTAATTTTGTGTCATTTTGCTAAACTTTCATATCATTACATGGAAGCAAATGACACAAAAATCCCCATACCTCTAAAAAACATTTCCGTAATTTAGCACACACTCCACAGAATAGAAATGTACAGGACCTCCACATTGATGTATGGGACCATGACATATTCTAACCATATGGGGAGAAACGGGTCGACTTCTTTGGAGCATTAGGATTCATTGGCACACCATGAAAATACTGGACGACTTTATTAATGACTTTTCTGAGCCTATGTGTTTTAAAATCAAATTCACATGAAAATGTGACTTTAAAATGAACCAGTGGAACTCTCTTTTGCAATTTTTCTCAGGGGCGAACCCTCCTTCTGCCAAAACCACCTCAAATATGTCGGTGTTGCTTACTTCATCCACTTAAAGTTGAGGGAAGTATTATGCTCCACCACTTTCAAAGACCACCAGTCACCACTGTAACAATGTCAGGGTTTACTTGTAACTGCTATTACTCATCTCTGCAAAACTTAAGGACAGTTTTCTAATGAGCACACCATTTAAAACAAGTATAGAGACTATCTTCACGTTTTTTTCTAATCCTGTTTTATTTCATACCCATTAATTAGACTTCTCAGCCTTTACGGTTTAATTGCGTGAAACTATTTATAAGAAAGCTACGGCGTGCAATAATGATCTAGAAGCCTTTACTTCCTGGATAGAGGAAGGTAAAATAGATGAGAAAGGCTGTTTCACATTTCTCAACAAAACCCTTCACACACTATTCTTTTACAGATTCGAGATGTAACTGTACCCACTGGAGGACAGAAGACTTGGCTCCCTGGCAATTATTTTAATGACCACATGAGGGGAATACATTTTCCCCGAATAGGACCCCTGTGTGAAGGCGATTTACTGTATATTGCTACAAAATCCGAGGCAAGTATCTTCCTTCAAACGTTCTGACTAAATGTCCTCACCCAGGAGCCTTTTTTATTAAGTAACCTCTTGAAATAGAAACATCTTCAGATGAATTGGCGGCCACGAAGGTCATTCTGGAGGGTGGATTGAGACACCGAGTTTGACTGTCAGTTTAATATCCAATGCTCCTCCACACAGCAGTCCTGGAAGATGAAACTGCAATTTCCGGAAATGTTTAACAAGTTTTAATCAAAGCCATGGTTCCATACCTCAAAGTGGAGGTCTTCTGATTTTCACATGATGAGAAAATTTACTTTCCGGAAAATACAAGCCCTCCTGTTAAATAATTGGTCGATTTATTGTATTTGGATGCATCTTTAAATGTCATCACTTATTTTTGTATGCCTCTCTGAAATGTCTTTACCTATTATAAAATATATTTGAACTAAAGTATCAACATTGGCGAGCTCTGTATAAGGTAAGCGTTTATTTTGGTGCCATATACATGTAGAACAGCTATAAAGCAAACATATGAAGATTATATATTTCACAGTGCAGTAAAAACGTGCAAATCTTCATTTTCTGTTTACATTCTTCTAATTCACCAACAAAATACAAAATATAGATGTATTTATGATATCCTTACAGCTATGAAATCTTCTACAGCCTCTTTGCAGGAAAAGCACATTGGTAATCCCAGAATTACTTAAACCGCGGATTACGGTAATTCTGAGGTTACTTGACCATTCTGAATATTTCACTTGGGAAGGGCAAGTGACAGCAATAACTGGTGTTTGTGCAGTGATTCCTACATTAATCCAGTCAGGCCCTCTTCCCAACGAACATTTCATTAGAATTTTCTTTGTATAAACTCTACATGGAAAAAAGAACTCTGAAGTTCAGTTTTCTCTAAATTTATATTTTATGGGCAAATCAGGATAACTATAAATCTTCTAATGTGGACCCAAGCATAAATTGGAAGTTAGCTGAAGTAAATCAGCAAATCTGTAACTGATTTCACATCATTACCCCTATTACTCTTCTACTGGGTGCGCCAGGTTTAGAAGGGGATGGTGCACACCATGAAGGTAAATGTTCTTTCCCCATTGCAGCCGCGAATCCTCAGGGTGCATTTGTGAAAAGTAGATCAACGTTTGAAACTACTACTCCTCCTTTCACTGGACAGGCATAATTCTGGCCTGCATTTGAAAGGGGGCAGAGATTCCCCTACAACTACAGAAGTGACTGACTGAATCCTCCTGCAGGAGGATGCCCCGTGGGTCCATGGGTCCACCTTTTCCTCCTTAGCAGGGGAGGCTTGTGGGGGCACTGACTGTGACTCACACCTTTGTGCACACAGTCATCCTGAAGGCCTGTTTGCCTATGTCAGTAATATGCCCCAGGTGGAGAGGCGAAGTCTATGATGTCTCACCCCTAAGCAAGGAGGGAACGGCATCTCAAGACCACACCAGTGCGTAATGTGTACCAGTGCAAGTGCTATTATATGTAGCATGAGTGACCTCTATAATGTGTGAATCATTCTGAATGACGAGCACCTCTTTCCATATAATCAATATTGCTGATCCACCACTTTTAACTTTTAATATAGAAAATTAGTTGCTTTCTTGATACTGAGTATTGTGTAATTCTGACAAATTTTGCTTTAATCAGTAAATGTCCAATATCCTGCTGAAGGTATCTCTGCAGCATACGACTATAAATTAAGTTGCAATGACATTTAGGGGCCTATTTATACTTTTTGATGCAAAACTGAACTAATTCCGTTTTGCATCAAAAAGTTTAGCACCGGCTTGCGCCATTCCTGAGCCCGGCCGGGGGCCATATTTATGGAATGCCGCAAGACGGTGCAAAGGGTGGGCTAGCGTAAAAAAAAAAATGACAGCTGTGCGGGGGTTGCATTATGGGAGAAGGGGGTTTTGCACCAAAAAAGTACTCTAGGCTGGTTAGAGGTAAAGAAAATGCCAGCCTAGCATCATTTTCTGACGCAAAACTATCCATACCACATGACTCCTGTCTTAGAAAGACAGGAGTCATGCCCACCACCCCAATGGCCAGCACAGGGGACCAGTGTCCCCTGGGCATAGCCAGTGCACCCTGTGCCATGCAGAGGGCCCAAAGCTAGGCCCCTGGTGGTACTTTAATTTTTTTTATAAATACTTACATATACTTATCCGACTTACTTGGGATGGGGTCACCCATCCTCCGGTGTCTCTCTGGTGTAGGTGGGGTGTCCTGGGGCTTGAGGAGGGCACCTGTGGACCCATTCCATGGTGTTCAAACATAGAAATGGGTCCACAGGACCCGTAATGCCTGGTCTGACCTAGGCGTTAAAGAATGGTGCAAAGCAAGCTTTGCGCCATTATTTAGCCCCTCCTCCCACCTGTGCGTCATTTTAGCACAGGGGAATAAATATGGGGCTATGGAGTTAACACCATTTTTAGATGGGAACGTCTACCTTGCATCTCATTGACGCAAGGTAGGTTCACGCATCTAAAAAATGGTGCAAACTCCAATATTTTGACATTAGACGGGTCTAACGTCAAAATATAAATATGGAGTTAGTTTTGCACCAAATTTGCATTAAAAAATGATGTAAATTCGGGGCAAATGGAGTATAAATATGCCCTTTAATGTCCACAAAATCATTTTCCATAAATGTGCACCACTGTCTAATTTCAAGTAAAGAGATGTTTCTCCAGGTGAATACACCATTTTATTCCCATGCAATAGGCTTCGTCACAAAGGCAGTTGGTGGCAGGAAATGTTATTCCATTGCCCACTGTCTGCATGTATTGGGTGCAATTGACTGCCCAGAAATGGCACTTCAGCTACAATGGCACAGGGAACAACATTTTCTAAACAGGCACTGCTGGCACTGCTTCATGAGCAAGCTGTCTATGATGTAAGGGGCTGTTTCACTGATGAATTTGCTGCCTTTTCTGGGTGCACACATGACAGCTGCATTCCCCAACAGAAACCTCATGCATGGCAGTTGATGAGTGGGAAAAGTATGTGAAATATATCTGTAAAAGATTTTCCCGAACTGGGTCGTGACTCAAAGTTGGTTCAGGAGCACATTTTTGGTGGGTCGTAAAAGTCCAAGCAATAAATAAAGATGTCTTTAAATTCTGTATTTATCTTGTCACATTTGTTCTGTTTCAAACACAGAGGTCAAATGTCAGGCCGTGTCTTCTGACAAATTGCCATTTATTTTTTAACATGGGGATTGGTGCTTATAAACTCTTCTCACTTTGCAGTCAGAGAAGGAAAAGTAAAGTGGATGACAGAAAGTGCGAAAGGAAAGGCTGTAAGATGAATTTTTGTAATACACCAAAAAATGTAAATACCTGCAAATGAACTGCATGCATTTGGCAGTTAGGAAAGCATTTTTTTGTAATTCAAGATGATGGAAACAAAAGGCCCTATTTATATGTTGGTGGGAGGGGAACAGTGTCACTGTGGCAATAGAGTTGCCTTCCACCAACGTAGTAGACAGTGCACCTAATATAATTGCAGGCAGACCTTGCCAAATTTCACCAAAGGCCATGGGAAATAAGGGCCATGGAAGAAATGGCTAAATGTCCGCCCATCCAATTAGGATCGGCAGACTTGTAGTCAGTCTTTTTTATAGTTCCCCACGGCTTGGTAAAAACTGGTGGCAAGGAACAGTAAAATCATACCAATGCTCCCCTCGCTATGGGAAAAGACTCCCATTGTGAGGAAAGCATTATATTTTTTCTTTAAAAAACAGAAAATCCTGCTTCAGATTTTCTTATTATAAAGAACCCTGTTGCACAGTGTAATATACATTGCCGGGAACTGTTGCTACAGCTATTCGGGCCAATGCTTTTATAAATGAACGCATGCTTGATGGTCATTTATGAAAGAAGTGGGAGGTCCCTCCCTCATGAGGATGGAGTAATTTATTCCCACATCGCCAGAATGGGTAAATTATTAAGAGGAAATGTTGATGTTTCCATATTGTGTTTTGGAGCCTTTCCTGGCTCATGTGATAGACTCCATCATATAACTGGGGTACTGTTTTCATTTGTAGAGTATGGGAACACCGACTTGCAGAAAGGTTGTAATCATTTTAATTTCTCTTTATTTTTTGCAGCATGTGTAAGCCACTGTGCAAGACACTACATAACAGAACACATTTTATCTGCCCTCGGTATCACATGATTTTATGGGTAACCCCAAACTAAGAGTTGTATAAATAATCACCTTTCCAAAACTCAGTATCTTGGGCACATTTCAAAAACTCATAGATTTCCTTCATACCCATTTGTTTATTCACCACATTTTCCCATATGAATTGATACATGTCGGGACACAATGAAAATATGATTATAAGCTGCAGCTCAGTTGTTAACTCTGACAATCACATGTTTTTAGACAACCACAAACGCTATATATCTCTGCAGCCAGAAAAGTCTGAAGGGCATAACAGTATATTACCTTTACAAATCTGCCAATAGGGTGGAAGATTAGAGATTATTTTAATTCATTTTTATTACAACAATTAGTTTCTTTGAGAAAACCATGAGCGATCAACACAAATGATCCCTTGCTGAATTTCAAATATTTTTTGATTTGTTGTTTAATTTTACAAAATGTGTAGCTTTCTGTTCACCCACGGGTTTCACACCTGTTTCCATTACAACGGCAAGTATGTAGACTCCATATAAATTGACTACCAATCACAAAAATAAAACAACTCTACTAAAAAATATTATGTGGTTGTTTCTCCTAACTGGGAAGTGGATAGTCCTAGCATAACAGACATTTTGATGGTGACATTTTTCAGAGAAAGTAAACAATATACATTTTTTTGCCCATCACTTTTTTCCCCAATTTTTTTAAAAACAGATTTGTGCCTTATTTTGGCTATTTTTTTGGTTTCCTCAGGGAAATAGAGAAACCCTGGGTACATTGAAATTTGCAGTGTACGGGGGGAAAAAGGCCATTAATTGGACCTGTATAACATTAGTTGAAAAAATCTAAGAAGGGTTAATTGCTTAGAGTTCCAAACATCAATACAGGGCTCAGCTCTGTTGAAGTGGAAGCCAGAGCTATAGCGGTGTTAATGTTGTTATGTTGAAATTTGTTTTGTGGTTAATATGATGTAGCAACAAATGCACTCATTTTCTTTTTCCCTTTCCTTTTCAGGGGCAGCTAAGGAGAAAATAGTAAACTGGCAAAGCAGAAATGCAGGAGGAAGAGAATCTTGTCACTTGGTGAGTGCAGGAGAAAAACCACAGTACGGCCACAGAAAAGGAGAGAGCATCCAAAAAAATGGAGGGTGCAAGTATCATCTCAAGTTACTCAATTGCAAACCAAGAGACTCTTGGCAGAGGATACATAGACTACTGAGTGGGTTCTTGAATTGGGCACCATATACCAGGAGGAAGCAGATAATGAGGCTCCCCCGGTCGAGAAAATTTAACCCGAAGTAGGCCCTTCCGTCATCAGGGGTGTCCAGCTGCACCTCCTGCGGTATCCCTTCCCTGTGCACGTGCCTGTTCAAAAGAATTCTACCTGAGGGAGAGATTTGCCTCCTGTATGACAATAAATCAATCTGAGTAAGGAATTTTCACAGAGGAAATAGTGTTTTCTGAGGAAAAGTGATTGAGAGGAAGACAAACAGTTAGGATAGGTTTTGGCTGCTGTCTACATCCATGGTAGAGTTGTCCGTTTACCCAGTTATGCAGTACTGGGCCTACAAGAGATTGATGTTGTGGAGTGAGAGCAGGTGTGTTTGTTGGTAGTACAAATATGTTGAAAAAGGATTTGTGTAACATGTGGGCCCTGCAGGTTTCTGTTGTACCCCAGTTGACTGGAGCATATTTATTGGCCATGAAGAATGACACAGGGACCCGTGTGTTATTACCTGTATCATATGAATTGTCAACACATATTCTCTTGTATATTCTTTCCTCATGCAAATTAATCATGTATTAGAAAAATTATTATGTGTGTTCCCAGTTACAGTTCTTCCTCGCCTTCAGCCCTAGTACCTTTTCCTAATGGAATTCAATTTTGTGGGGGTCTTTGCCATTTGATGAATGTCTCCCACACAAAGGATTGTTGCTGAAAAAAATATCATTCCACAAGACAGCATTTGACCAGGCAATCACCTCTGCACCTCCACATTCTCACATGGGTGTCCATCTAATCATGCCAACAGTTGACAAATGAGAGATCTGAGAGGAAGATTGTTAAATGAAGAAGGTTTTTTGCAGAACTGCCCCTCTGTTGGTGTCTGAAGCAAGGGAGTTAACTGAGAACCTGTCGGGTTCAGGAAAGTCCTCAGTACCTGATGTGAGCAAAGGTGGATTTTTAGCTATTGTCTGGGGACTTGCAATTTGTAGAAGTTGCCTTGGCTTATGACCGTCCTTGGAGTTTTTTAGGCTAGGTCTTCTTGTGTGTGACCAACAATCCCCTTGTCGTCAAATGATATAGCATAGAAAATTAATAGATTAATGTATGATACAGTGTTCTTTAATCTATGGCCAAAAAACTAATATAAAGTGAAGTGTTGTGGGGGTGTGGGCAGCAGCAGATGGAGTAGGAAGTGTAGAGAGGTAGCTCCTGGATGGCCACCATGATCCTGTGTTAATCCTTGCACTTCAAAGGATGACAACTCCGATGAATGAATCTCACTGTTCTGTGAGACTAGGCAACTAGTATGATTGTGCTTTATGGTAGTCCTACACTCTGCAAAGAGATAACAGAGCCAAAGCCGAGGCCCATTACTTTCTCTCAACATAGCACCAGTCCCATCTCTCAACATGGCACATGCTACCCGGCTACCTTGAAATGAAGCCTGGCAGTGGGCTGTAGATCGTGATGTGTGCCTGGGATTGCTATATATGATCCTGTGTAGCTGCCATCAAACTTTTGGAACAGCAGACCCTTAGATGCAAGGCCTTCTGATGGAGTTTATGAGCACAGAGTCTGTTGCCTGACTCCGAGCTACACAAAATCAGTGGTGCATCTCACCAGAGTGGGAGCGTGATAAGCCCTGCTAAGGTGATGGAGCTGACTGTAGCTGCTCCCGCTTCCTGACAGCAGATGCAGAGCAGCCACAGGGATCAGATACTGCCTACAGAGTGCTACCGGAGCCACAACTGTGGCCTAATTCTGCTCTGGAGTCCAGGAGTGGACCTGGCGGTGGGCCCTTGCATCATAGGAGAGACTGCATTTGGTAGGTGCAGACCCCATGCACTGGACATCTGCCAGCTGAAACAGCGGACTTACCTGAGAGTCTCTGGTCAGTAAAGTCTGCAGGCATGAGGGGCCTGTGTGTATGGCATTGCCTGAGCTCCCTTAAAGCAGATAACAAGCCCAACCATCAGAAATACTCTGGGATGGAGCACATCCAAGGACCCATCAAGGTCGAGTGCCGCAAGTTCAATTTTGTGGTACCTACATCCACTGAGGTGACTGGGTAGTTTGATCTTCATCCCTCCCAAGAACCCTTGGCCTTGCCAGTGACAGAGGAGCAATTCAGTCTAGCCATGTTGCTGCTAGTGCTGCGTCTATGAGTTGTGGGCCCCAATACCTTGATCTGAAGCACAGCATGGGGTGGTGCCCCTACTCCAGGGGGTACATTATACCTGCCTTTGAGTTGGCCTCATTGTGCAGTAGAGCTACATCTCCTGCCTGGCACTGAATATGAGTGCCTATAGCCATGGTAAGGCCAAGGGAGCCATGCATTCATGGTCACCTGCCACATCAGTCCATTTATTGGATAGCCTTGACCCTAAATTGGAAGTGAACCTGTAATTAGAGGAGAAAGTGACACTACACATTAAATTGAAAGCCATTATAGACACTAAAGTAATCTTGGAAGCCAAGATTGACTCTGTGGTGCTAAGCTTACACTGGTGCATGTAGATCAGGGTAAATTGATTGTCAGGGTGGCAACAGCAGAATTCACATAGCTGAGTTCTCACCTAAGGTAACTACTCTAAAAGCCCTGTCTGCAGAGCTTCTATAAAGGGTTTGTGTCTTGGTTGCAGGGCTGAGGATATGGAAGGCAGATCATGCCACAGCAATATATGTTTTGTGGGGTTTGTGGAGGGAAGTGAGAGAGATGACCCTGTGGCTTTCAGTAGGGACTGGATTAAAAGAGTGGGACGAAGGGCTCTTTTATGTTGGAAGAGTACACAGGATATCAAACCAGCTTTATGTACCAGGGTACCTCTCCCCGAGAACTTTCATAGCAAAATTGCATAACTTCAGGGGGCAAAACATTGTATTGTGTAAGTCAAGAGAAAAAGGCCCTATGCCTTTTAAAAAAAAACAATGTAATGGGTAATGGTCTTGCAAGATTATACTGCAGCGATCCAACAGCAGCGCAACTACTTCCAGACAATCAAGATCAAGCTTTGTGAAATGGCGATACAACACATGTTACTGTTCCTAGCTCGCTTGAAGCTGATGGAAGAGTGTTAGTCTTTGTTTTTCCCTGATACCAAGGAAGGTCGAGGTTGGGTGGGAATGAGAGAAGCTGCTATAGAGCCACATCAAAAGCAAAATGCAAAACAAAAATGCCCAGCTAGAAGGAACATAAATCGACTATGGAAAAGGGCTGGCCCCATTCTACCGTAGGCCGTGGAGAGCAAGCATAATGACTTGCCCACCATGGTGGTGATGGCTCAGGACACCTGAAGAAGGGGTACTGAGAAGGCAAGTGGCAGCTCCAGTGATGAAGAAGTGGCACCCAGTGGTAGACCCAGAATCTCAGATGAGGAGCTACCCCATACCATGCCACAGTCAGGTGATGACCTATGACACAAGGCTGCTGCAATTCTTATCGTCTGGCAGTATTGGTCGCCTCTCAAAATTACCATTCCGTCTGCAGTTTTCTGAAACTGCCAAAGTAAACACAAGGCCAACTTTACAGATAGAAATGTTTTTTGCTCCAATTTGTTTTTATGTAAAATACTTGTTGAGATCATCTTACACAGAACGATTTTGTGGGTGATCACTTAGGGCATATTTTTTGCAGGATTTTTCAACCACTGTTTTTTAAAAATTCATGTTGTAAAATGGCAAAGTTTATAGAAAATCTTCACAAAGTGGGTGAAATCTAACCTAATATTCCCAGCTCACAGACCCTTTATTGTCAAAAATCCAATACACCAAGCTGACATACAGATCTGATACAAGTTCCTTGAAATTCATCTTTCTCACACTCTTTTTGTGCATTTGCCTTTTTCACCCTTTATTTGGTTTCCTATAGTGCTCTATCAAAACTCTATAGGACTGATTTTGAGTTTGACGGACAGAGTCATGTCTTTTAGGAAGGCAGAAGATATTACCTCTGTTATTTTGAGGGCATTATATCTGCCAAATCTAGAGATGACAGTCGGCTCAGTGGTCATCTCTGTACAATAGAAGGAACATCCAACTCTACGGTGCCTTTCAATGTACTAAATGTTTTGTGGATAGCCGTTGTTGGTCAAAGGCGGTTGATGGCAAATTACTTTGGAGAGTTTAGAGGTGCAAAAATATACACATAATATTATTCACAGTAATGCACAGATTAATATAAATATAAAGATAAAAAATAACTTGCCTTACACTGCCACTCAATGTTCTGCAGCACCTCTGTGTTGTTCTACAGCACGTCATCCGAGCACAAGCCAACTCCCTCATCAACTCAAGACGCTGTTCTCATGCAGTTAAGCAACATGAGTAAAGCGTCTTGATTGGCTGGAGTGGGCCAGCTACAAGCTCCAAAAGGCACTGTAGGCCCGTGCCTGCTCTCAAACCTGGCTGTGCAAGACAGCCAGGTTAGAGAGGTTTAAAATGTGCATGTCAGTTTGGCCGTAGCAAGGGAGCTAGCCAAACCAACCTGTGCACTTCAAATGTAAGTAGCCACTACTTACTGCTGCCAATCATTGGCAGCAGTGACACACTGCCCCCCACCCTTGAACTCCTTTTACTGTAAAAAAGCGTTAAACATAAAATAGTAATAAAATATTTTTATTACTATTTTATTTTTTACATTTTTTATGCAAATCAGTGTCTGTGTTGGGGGGGGCAATGTAACTCCACTCCCAGGGAGGTACTGCTGCTGATGTTGATTTTGACAGGTGACCAGCACAGTTTTGCAAGGTTTTTGTTTTTTCAGAAAAAAATTCCCAAATTGATTGTTTGTTTCATTATAACAATAAGGTAATTACTACTATGTTCTAGCAGTACTCTTCTAGGATCTAGGGGTTATTATAGGTTTTTCCTGTCCCTCATTGCCAGGTCAGGAAAAAGAAGACGTTACACTGTTTACCCTAAGTAGGTTGTGTGATGTTATTTCCTTCCTTCAATGGTCCCTACTCTGTCGGGCCATTGTAGAAAGTATACTGCTGACAAAGCCAACCGGAGCTCCATCAATGGAATCCTTCAGATCCACCTACCTCTAAATGAGGTGGACAGTTTACCAGGAATAGCACTGTCTTCTTCTTCAATACTTTATTTGGTACAAATAGACCATAAAAGACATTTAATAAATACAACCATACAAATTTCATGAGCATTAAATTAATACAAACATCATTAACCTCTTAGCTGCTGGTCCGTTTCCCCCCCAAGTGCTGAGCCCTTTTTTGGCTATTCAGTGTAGTTCGCGCTTAGGCCTTCATAACTTTTTGTCCAAGTAAGCTATCCATGCCAAATTTGCGTCCTTTTTTTCCAATATCCTAGGGATCCTAAAGGTACCCAGCGTTTGTGGTTTCCCCTGGAGGAGACCAAGAAATTAGCCAAAATAGAGCAAAAAGTTTTTTTTGTTTTTTTTTAAATGGAAAAAAGGGCTGCCAAAGAAGGCTTGTGGTTTTTCCCCTGAAAATGACATCAACAAAGGGTTCACAGTGCTAAAATCACAAGCTTCCCAGCTTTCAGGAAAAGGCAGACTTGAATCAGAAAACCACATTTTTCAACACAATTTTTGAATTTTTCTGATACATACCCCATTTTTACTATTTTTTGTGCTTTCAGCCTCCTTCCAGTTAGTGACAGAAATGGGTGTGAAACCAATGCTGGATCCCGGAAAGCTAACTATTTTTGAAAAATAAACAAAATTCTGATTCAGCAAAGGTTCATTTTTGTAGATACTACAAGGTTTTCCTACAGAAAATAACAGCTGAAATAAAAAAATATTGAAATTGAGCTGAAAACAACAGCCATTTTTCTTTATGTTTTACTCTGTTACTTTTTCCTGAGATGTCAGATTTTTTAAAGCAATATACCGATATGTCTGCAGGACTCTTCTGGTTGCGGGGATATATAGGGCTTGTAGGTTCATCAAGAACCCTAGGTACCCAGAGCCAATAAATGAGCTTCATCCTGCAGTGGGTTTTCATTCTATACTGGGTATACAGCAATTCATTTGCTGAAATATGAAGAGTGAAAAATAGGTATCAAGAAAACCTTTGTATTTCCAAAATGGGCTCAAGATAAGGTGCTGAGGAGCAGTGGTTATTTGCACATCTCTGAATTCCGGGGTGCCCATACTAGCATGTGAATTACAGGGCATTTCTCAAATAGACGTCTTTTTTACACACTCTCTTATATTTGGAAGGAAAAAATGTAGAGAAAGACAAGGGGCAATAACACTTGTTTTGCTATTCTATGTTCCCCCAAGTCTCCCGATAAAAATTATACCTCACTTGTGTGGGTAGGCCTAGCGCCTGCGACAGGTAATGCCCCAAAACACAACGTGGACACATCCCATTTTTCTACAGAAAACAGAGGTGTTTTTCCAAAGTGCCTACCTGTAGATTTGGCCTCTAGCTCAGCCGGCACCTAGGGAAACCTACCAAACCTGTGCATTTTTGAAAACAAGAGACCTAGGGGAATCCAAGATGGGGTGACGTGTGGGGCTCTCACTAGGTTCTGTTACCCAGAATCCTTTGCAAACCTCAAAATGTGGCTAAAAAAACTAATTTTCCTCACATTTCGGTGACAGAAAGATCTGGAATCTGAGATGACCCACAAATTTCCTTCCACCCAGCGTTCCCCCAAGTCTCCCAATAAAAACAATACCTCACTTGTGTGGGTAGGCCTAGCGCCCGTGACAGGAAATGCCCCAAAACACGACGTGGACACATCCCATTTTTTGACAGAAAACAGAAGTGTTTTTTGCAAAGTGCCTACCTATAGATTTTGGCCTCTAGCTCAGCTGGCACCTAGGGAAACCTACCAAACCTGTGCATTTTTTTAAATTAAAGACCAAGGGGAATCCAAGATGGGGTATCTTGTGGGGCTCTGACCAGGTTCTGTTACACAGAATCCTTTGCAAACTTCAAAATTTGGCTAAAAAAACACGTTTCCTCACATTTCGGTGACAGAAAGATCTGGAATCTGAGATGACCCACAAATTTCCTTCCACCCAGCGTTCCCCCAAGTCTCCCAATAAAAACAATACCTCACTTGTGTGGGTAGGCCTAGCGCCCGTGACAGGAAATGCCCCAAAACACGACGTGGACACATCCCATTTTTTGACAGAAAACAGAAGTGTTTTTTGCAAAGTGCCTACCTATAGATTTTGGCCTCTAGCTCAGCTGGCACCTAGGGAAACCTACCAAACCTGTGCATTTTTTTAAATTAAAGACCAAGGGGAATCCAAGATGGGGTATCTTGTGGGGCTCTGACCAGGTTCTGTTACACAGAATCCTTTGCAAACTTCAAAATTTGGCTAAAAAAACACGTTTCCTCACATTTCGGTGACAGAAAGTTCTGGAATCTGAGAGGAGCCGCAAATTTCTTTCCACCCAGCGTTCCACCAAGTCTCCCGAAAAAAATGATAGCTCACTTGTGTGGGTAGGCCTAGCACCCGTGACAGGAAATGACCAAAAACACAACGTGGACACATCCCACTTTTTGTGACAGAAAACAGAGGTGTTTGTTTGCAAAGTGCCTATCTGTAGATTTTGGCCTCTAGCTCAGCCGGCACCTAGGGTATCCTACCAAATCTTTTTTGAAAACTAGAGACCTAGGGGAATCCAAGATGGGGTGACTTGTAGGGCTCTGACCAGGTTCTGGTACCCTGAATCCTTTGCAAACCTCAAAATTTGGCTAAAAAAACACATTTTCCTCACATTTCGGTGACAGAAAGTTCTGGAATCTGAGAGGAGCCGCAAATTTCCTTCCAGCAAGCGTTCCCCCACGTGTCCCGATAAAAATGGTACCTCACTTGTGTGGGTAGGCCTAGTGCACGCAACAGGAAATGCCCCAAAACACAACGTGGACATATCACATTTTCTCAAAGAAAACAGAGGTGTTTTTTGCAAAATGCCTACCTGTGGATTTGGCCTCTAGCTCAGCCAGCACCTAGGAAAGCCTACCAAACCTGTGCATTTTTCAAAACTAGAGACCTAGGGGAATCCAAGATGGGGTGACTTGTTGGGCTCTGACCAGGTTCTGTTACCCTGAATCCTTTGCAAACCTCAAAATGTGGCTAAAAAAACACGTTTTCCTCACATTTCGGTGACAGAATGTTCTGGAATCTGAGAGGAGCCACAAATTTCCTTCCAGCAAGCGTTCCACCACATATCCCAATAAAAATGGTACCTCACTTGTGTGGTTAGGCCTAGTGCCCGCAACAGGAAATGCCCCAAAACACAAAGTGGACATATCACATTTTCTCAAAGAAAACAGAGGTGTTTTTTGCAAAATGCCTACCTGTGGATTTTGGCCTCTAGCTCAGCCAGCACCTTGGAAAACCTGCCAAACCTGTGCATTTTTTAAAACTAGAAACCTAGGGGAATTCAAGATTGGGTGACTTGTGGGACTCTCACCAGGTTCTGTTACACAGAATCCTTTGCAAACCTCGAAATTTGGTTACAAAAATCACTTTTTCATCACATTTCGGTGACAGAGAGTTCTAGAATCTGAGAGGATCCACAAATTTCCTTCCACCCAGCGTTCCCCCAAGTCTCCAGATAAAAATGATAGCTCACTTGTGTGGGTAGGCCTAGCGCCTGTGACAGGAAATGACCAAAAACACAACGTGGACACATCCCATTTTTTGACAGAAAACAGAGGTGTTTTTTGCAAAGTGCCTTCCTGTAGATTTAGGCCTCTAGCTCAGCCGGCACCTAGGGAAACTTACCAAACCTTTTTTGAAAACTAGAGACCTAGGGGAATCCAAGATGGGGTGACTTGTGGGGCTCTGACCAGGTTCTGTTACCCTGAATCCTTTGAAACCTCAAAATTTGGCTAAAAATACACGTTTTCCTCACATTTCGGTGACAGAAAGTTCTGGAATCTGAGAGGAGCCACAAATTTCCTTCCAGCAAGCGTTCCCCCACGTGTCCCGATAAAAATGGTACCTCTCTTGTGTGGGTAGGCCTAGTGCCTGCGACTGGAAATGCCCCAAAACACAACGTGGACATATCACATTTTCTCAAAGAAAACAGAGGTGTTTTTTGCAAAATGCCTACCTGTGGATTTGGCCTCTAGCTCAGCCAGCACCTAGGAAAACCTGCCAAACCTGTGCATTTTTGAAAACTAGAGACGTAGGGGAATCCAAGATGGGGTGACTTGTGGGGCTCTCACTAGGTTCTGTTACTCAGAATCGTTTGCAAACCTTACAATTTGGCTAACAAAACACGTTTTCCTAACATTTCGGTGACAGAGAGTTCTGGAATCTGAGAGGAGCCACAAATTTCCTTCCACCCAGCGTTACCCCAAGTATCCCTATAAAAATGGTACCTCACTTGCGTGGGTAGGCCTAGCGCCCGCAACAGGATATGCCCCAAAACACAACGTGGACACATCCCATTTTTTGACAGAAAACAGAGGTGTTTTTTGCAAAGTGCATACCTATAGGTTTTGGCCTCTAGCTCAGCCGGCACCTAGGGAAACCTACCAAACCTGTGCATTTTTGAAAACTAGAGACCTAGGGGAATCCCAGACGGGGTGACTTGTGGGGCTCTGGCCAGGTTCTTTTACCCAGAATCCGTTGCAAACCTCAAAATTTGGCTAAAAAACACGTTTTCCTCACATTTCGGTGACAGAAAGTTCTGGAATCTGAGAGGAGCCACAAATTTCCTTCCAGCCAGCGTTCCCCCAAGTCTCCCGATAAAAATGATACCCCACTTGAGTGGGTAGGCCTAGCGCCTGCGACAGGTAATGTCCCAAAACACAAAGTGGACACATCCAATTTTTTGACAGAAAACAGAGGTGTTTTTTGCAAAGTGCCTACATGTAGATTTTGGCCTCTAGCTCAGCCGGCACCTAGGGAAACCTACCGGACCTGTGCATTTTTGAAAACTAAAGACCAATGGGAATCCAAGATGGGGTATCTTGTGGGGCTCTGACCAGGTTCTGTTACACAGAATCCTTTGCAAACCTCAAAATTTGACTAAAAAATCATGTTTTCCTCACATTTCGGTGACAGAAAGTTCTGCAATCTGAGAGGAGCCACAAATTCCCTTTCACCCAGCGTTCCCCCAATTCTCCAGATAAAAATGATACCTCACTTGTGTGGATAGGCCTAGCGCCCGAGCCAGGAAATGCCCCAAAACACAACGTGGACACATCCCATTTTTTGACAGAAAACAGAGGTGTTTTTTTGCAAAGTGCCTACCTGTAGATTTTGGCCTCTAGCTCAGCCGGCACCTAAGGAAACCTACCAAACCTGTGCATTTTTCAAAACTAGAGACCTAGGGGAATCCAAGATGGGGTGACTTGTTGGGCTCTGACCAGGTTCTGTTACCCTGAATCCTTTGCAAACCTCAAAATGTGGCTAAAAAAACACGTTTTCCTCACATTTCGGTGACAGAATGTTCTGGAATCTGAGAGGAGCCACAAATTTCCTTCCAGCAAGCGTTCCCCCACATATCCCAATAAAAATGGTACCTCACTTGTGTGGTTAGGCCTAGTGCCCGCAACAGGAAATGCCCCAAAACACAAAGTGGACATATCACATTTTCTCAAAGAAAACAGAGGTGTTTTTTGCAAAATGCCTACCTGTGGATTTTGGCCTCTAGCTCAGCCAGCACCTTGGAAAACCTGCCAAACCTGTGCATTTTTTAAAACTAGAAACCTAGGGGAATTCAAGATGGGGTGACTTGTGGGACTCTCACCAGGTTCTGTTACACAGAATCCTTTGCAAACCTCGAAATTTGGTTACAAAAAACACTTTTTCATCACATTTCGGTGACAGAGAGTTCTGGAATCTGAGAGGATCCACAAATTTCCTTCCACCCAGCGTTCCCCCAAGTCTCCAGATAAAAATGATAGCTCACTTGTGTGGGTAGGCCTAGCGCCTGTGACAGGAAATGACCAAAAACACAACGTGGACACATCCCATTTTTTGACAGAAAACAGAGGTGTTTTTTGCAAAGTGCCTTCCTGTAGATTTAGGCCTCTAGCTCAGCCGGCACCTAGGGAAACTTACCAAACCTTTTTTGAAAACTAGAGACCTAGGGGAATCCAAGATGGGGTGACTTGTGGGGCTCTGACCAGGTTCTGTTACCCTGAATCCTTTGAAACCTCAAAATTTGGCTAAAAAAACACGTTTTCCTCACATTTCGGTGACAGAATGTTCTGGAATCTGAGAGGAGCCACAAATTTCCTTCCAGCAAGCGTTCCCCCACGTGTCCCGATAAAAATGGTACCTCACTTGTGTGGGTAGGCCTAGTGCCTGCGACTGGAAATGCCCCAAAACACAACGTGGACATATCACATTTTCTCAAAGAAAACAGAGGTGTTTTTTGCAAAATGCCTACCTGTAGGTTTTGGCGTCTAGCTCAGCCGGCACCTAGGGAAACCTACCAAACCTGTGCATTTTTCAAAACTAGAGACCTAGGGGAATCCAAGATGGGGTGACTTGTGGTGCTCTGACCAGGTTCTGTTACCCAGAATCCTTTGCAAACCTCAACATTTGGCTAAAAAAAACGTTTCCCTCACATTTCAGTGATAGAAAGTTCTGGAATCTGAGAGGAGCCACACATTTCCTTCCACCCAACATTCCCCCAAGTCTCCCGATAAAAATGATACCTCACTTGTGTGGGTAGGCCTATCGCCCGCGACAGGAAATGCCCCAAAGCACAACGTGGACACATCCCATTTTTTGACAGAAAACAGAGGTGTTTTTTACAAAGTGCCTACCTGTAGATTTTGGCCTCTAGCTCAGCCGGCACCTAGGCAAACCTACCAAACCTGTGCATTTTTTAAAACTAAAGACCAAGGGGAATCCAAGATGGGGTATCTTGTGGGGCTCTGACCTGGTTCTGTTACACAGAATCCTTTGCAAACCTCAAACTTTGGCTAAAAAAACATGTTTTCCTCACATTTCGGTGACAGAAAGTTCTGGAATCTGAGAGGAGCCACAAATTTCCTTCCAGCAAGCGTTCCCCACATGTCCCGATAAAAATGATACCTCACTTGTGTGGGTAGGCCTAGCGCCTGCGACAGGTAATGTCCCAAAACACAACGTGGACACACCCCATTTTTCTACAGAAAACAAAGGTGTTTTTGACAAAGTGCCTACCTGTAGATTTGGCCTCTAGCTCAGCCGGAACCCAGGGAAACCTACCAAACCTGTGCATTTTTTAAAACTAGAAACCTAGGGGAATCCAAGATGGGGTGACGTGTGGGGCTCTCACCAGGTTCTGTTACCCAGAATCATTTGCAAACCTCAAAATTTGGCTAAAAAACACGTTTTCCTCATATTTCGGTGACAGAAAGTTCTGGAATCTGAGAGGACCCACAAATTTCCTTCCACCCAGCGTTCCCCCAAGTCTCCCAATAAAAATGATACCTCACTTGTGTGGGTAGGCCTAGCGCCCGCGACAGGAAATGCCCCAAAACACAACGTGGACACATCCCATTTTTTGACAAAAAACAGGTGTTTTTGGCAAAGTGCCTACCTGTAGATTTTGGCCTTTAGCTCAGCCGGCACCTAGGGAAACCTACCAAACCTGTGCATTTTTTAAAACTAAAGACCAAGGGGAATCCAAGACGGGGTATCTTGGGGGCTCTCACCAGGTTCTGTTACCCAGAATCCTTTGCAAAACTCAAAATTTGGCTAAAAAAACATGTTTTCCTCACATTTCGGTGACAGAAAGTTCTGGAATCTGAGAGGAGCCACAAATTTCCTTCCAGCAAGCGTTCTCCCACGTGTCCCGATGAAAATGGTACCTCACTTGTGTGGGTAGGCATAGTGCCCGCGACAGGAAATGCCCCAAAACACAACGTGGACATATCACATTTTCTCAAAGAAAACAGAGGTGTTTTTTGCAAAATGCCTACCTGTGGATTTGGCCTCTAGCTCAGCCAGCCCCTAGGAAAACCTGCCAAACCTGTACATTTTTTTAAACTAGAGACCTAGGGGAATCCAAGATGGGGTGACTTGTTGGGCTCTGACCAGGTTCTGATACCCTGAATCCTTTGCAAACCTCAAAATGTGGCTAAAAAAACACGTTTTCCTCACAGTTCGGTGACAGAAAGTTCTGGAATCTGAGAGGAGCCACAAATGTCCTTCCAGCAAGCGTTCCCCCACATGTCCCGATAAAAATGGTACCTCACTTGCGTGGGTAGGCCTAGCGCCCGCGACAGGAAATGCCCCAAAGCACAACGTGGACACATCCCATTTTTTGACAGAAAACAGAGGTGTTTTTTACAAAGTGCCTACCTGTAGATTTTGGCCTCTAGCTCAGCCGGCACCTAGGGAAACCTACCAAACCTGTGCATTTTTCAAAACTAGAGACCTAGGGGAATCCAAGATGGGATGACTTGTTGGGCTCTGACCAGGTTCTGTTACCCTGAATCCTTTGCAAACCTCAAAATGTGGCTAAAAAAACACGTTTTCCTCACATTTCGGTGACAGAATGTTCTGGAATCTGAGAGGAGCCACAAATTTCCTTCCAGCAAGCGTTCCCCCACATATCCCAATAAAAATGGTACCTCACTTGTGTGGTTAGGCCTAGTGCCCGCAACAGGAAATGCCCCAAAACACAAAGTGGACATATCACATTTTCTCAAAGAAAACAGAGGTGTTTTTTGCAAAATGCCTACCTGTGGATTTTGGCCTCTAGCTCAGCCAGCACCTTGGAAAACCTGCCAAACCTGTGCATTTTTTAAAACTAGAAACCTAGGGGAATTCAAGATGGGGTGACTTGTGGGACTCTCACCAGGTTCTGTTACACAGAATCCTTTGCAAACCTCGAAATTTGGTTACAAAAAACACTTTTTCATCACATTTCGGTGACAGAGAGTTCTGGAATCTGAGAGGATCCACAAATTTCCTTCCACCCAGCGTTCCCCCAAGTCTCCAGATAAAAATGATAGCTCACTTGTGTGGGTAGGCCTAGCGCCTGTGACAGGAAATGACCAAAAACACAACGTGGACACATCCCATTTTTTGACAGAAAACAGAGGTGTTTTTTGCAAAGTGCCTTCCGGTAGATTTAGGCCTCTAGCTCAGCCGGCACCTAGGGAAACTTACCAAACCTTTTTTGAAAACTAGAGACCTAGGGGAATCCAAGATGGGGTGACTTGTGGGGCTCTGACCAGGTTCTGTTACCCTGAATCCTTTGAAACCTCAAAATTTGGCTAAAAAAACACGTTTTCCTCACATTTCGGTGACAGAAAGTTCTGGAATCTGAGAGGAGCCACAAATTTCCTTCCAGCAAGCGTTCCCCCACGTGTCCCGATAAAAATGGTACCTCACTTGTGTGGGTAGGCCTAGTGCCTGCGACTGGAAATGCCCCAAAACACAACGTGGACATATCACATTTTCTCAAAGAAAACAGAGGTGTTTTTTGCAAAATGCCTACCTGTAGGTTTTGGCGTCTAGCTCAGCCGGCACCTAGGGAAACCTACCAAACCTGTGCATTTTTCAAAACTAGAGACCTAGGGGAATCCAAGATGGGGTGACTTGTGGTGCTCTGACCAGGTTCTGTTACCCAGAATCCTTTGCAAACCTCAACATTTGGCTAAAAAAAACGTTTCCCTCACATTTCAGTGATAGAAAGTTCTGGAATCTGAGAGGAGCCACACATTTCCTTCCACCCAACATTCCCCCAAGTCTCCCGATAAAAATGATACCTCACTTGTGTGGGTAGGCCTATCGCCCGCGACAGGAAATGCCCCAAAGCACAACGTGGACACATCCCATTTTTTGACAGAAAACAGAGGTGTTTTTTACAAAGTGCCTACCTGTAGATTTTGGCCTCTAGCTCAGCCGGCACCTAGGCAAACCTACCAAACCTGTGCATTTTTTAAAACTAAAGACCAAGGGGAATCCAAGATGGGGTATCTTGTGGGGCTCTGACCTGGTTCTGTTACACAGAATCCTTTGCAAACCTCAAACTTTGGCTAAAAAAACATGTTTTCCTCACATTTCGGTGACAGAAAGTTCTGGAATCTGAGAGGAGCCACAAATTTCCTTCCAGCAAGCGTTCCCCACATGTCCCGATAAAAATGATACCTCACTTGTGTGGGTAGGCCTAGCGCCTGCGACAGGTAATGTCCCAAAACACAACGTGGACACACCCCATTTTTCTACAGAAAACAAAGGTGTTTTTGACAAAGTGCCTACCTGTAGATTTGGCCTCTAGCTCAGCCGGAACCCAGGGAAACCTACCAAACCTGTGCATTTTTTAAAACTAGAAACCTAGGGGAATCCAAGATGGGGTGACGTGTGGGGCTCTCACCAGGTTCTGTTACCCAGAATCATTTGCAAACCTCAAAATTTGGCTAAAAAACACGTTTTCCTCATATTTCGGTGACAGAAAGTTCTGGAATCTGAGAGGACCCACAAATTTCCTTCCACCCAGCGTTCCCCCAAGTCTCCCAATAAAAATGATACCTCACTTGTGTGGGTAGGCCTAGCGCCCGCGACAGGAAATGCCCCAAAACACAACGTGGACACATCCCATTTTTTGACAAAAAACAGGTGTTTTTGGCAAAGTGCCTACCTGTAGATTTTGGCCTTTAGCTCAGCCGGCACCTAGGGAAACCTACCAAACCTGTGCATTTTTTAAAACTAAAGACCAAGGGGAATCCAAGACGGGGTATCTTGGGGGCTCTCACCAGGTTCTGTTACCCAGAATCCTTTGCAAAACTCAAAATTTGGCTAAAAAAACATGTTTTCCTCACATTTCGGTGACAGAAAGTTCTGGAATCTGAGAGGAGCCACAAATTTCCTTCCAGCAAGCGTTCTCCCACGTGTCCCGATGAAAATGGTACCTCACTTGTGTGGGTAGGCCTAGTGCCCGCGACAGGAAATGCCCCAAAACACAACGTGGACATATCACATTTTCTCAAAGAAAACAGAGGTGTTTTTTGCAAAATGCCTACCTGTGGATTTGGCCTCTAGCTCAGCCAGCCCCTAGGAAAACCTGCCAAACCTGTACATTTTTTTAAACTAGAGACCTAGGGGAATCCAAGATGGGGTGACTTGTTGGGCTCTGACCAGGTTCTGATACCCTGAATCCTTTGCAAACCTCAAAATGTGGCTAAAAAAACACGTTTTCCTCACAGTTCGGTGACAGAAAGTTCTGGAATCTGAGAGGAGCCACAAATGTCCTTCCAGCAAGCGTTCCCCCACATGTCCCGATAAAAATGGTACCTCACTTGCGTGGGTAGGCCTAGCGCCCGCGACAGGAAATGCCCCAAAGCACAACGTGGACACATCCCATTTTTTTACAGAAAACAGAGGTGTTTTTTACAAAGTGCCTACCTGTAGATTTTGGCCTCTAGCTCAGCCGGCACCTAGGGAAACCTACCAAACCTGTGCATTTTTCAAAACTAGAGACCTAGGGGAATCCAAGATGGGATGACTTGTTGGGCTCTGACCAGGTTCTGTTACCCTGAATCCTTTGCAAACCTCAAAATGTGGCTAAAAAAACACGTTTTCCTCACATTTCGGTGACAGAATGTTCTGGAATCTGAGAGGAGCCACAAATTTCCTTCCAGCAAGCGTTCCCCCACATATCCCAATAAAAATGGTACCTCACTTGTGTGGTTAGGCCTAGTGCCCGCAACAGGAAATGCCCCAAAACACAAAGTGGACATATCACATTTTCTCAAAGAAAACAGAGGTGTTTTTTGCAAAATGCCTACCTGTGGATTTTGGCCTCTAGCTCAGCCAGCACCTTGGAAAACCTGCCAAACCTGTGCATTTTTTAAAACTAGAAACCTAGGGGAATTCAAGATGGGGTGACTTGTGGGACTCTCACCAGGTTCTGTTACACAGAATCCTTTGCAAACCTCGAAATTTGGTTACAAAAAACACTTTTTCATCACATTTCGGTGACAGAGAGTTCTGGAATCTGAGAGGATCCACAAATTTCCTTCCACCCAGCGTTCCCCCAAGTCTCCAGATAAAAATGATAGCTCACTTGTTTGGGTAGGCCTAGCGCCTGTGACAGGAAATGACCAAAAACACAACGTGGACACATCCCATTTTTTGACAGAAAACAGAGGTGTTTTTTGCAAAGTGCCTTCCTGTAGATTTAGGCCTCTAGCTCAGCCGGCACCTAGGGAAACTTACCAAACCTTTTTTGAAAACTAGAGACCTAGGGGAATCCAAGATGGGGTGACTTGTGGGGCTCTGACCAGGTTCTGTTACCCTGAATCCTTTGAAACCTCAAAATTTGGCTAAAAAAACACGTTTTCCTCACATTTCGGTGACAGAAAGTTCTGGAATCTGAGAGGAGCCACAAATTTCCTTCCAGCAAGCGTTCCCCCACGTGTCCCGATAAAAATGGTACCTCACTTGTGTGGGTAGGCCTAGTGCCTGCGACTGGAAATGCCCCAAAACACAACGTGGACATATCACATTTTCTCAAAGAAAACAGAGGTGTTTTTTGCAAAATGCCTACCTGTAGGTTTTGGCGTCTAGCTCAGCCGGCACCTAGGGAAACCTACCAAACCTGTGCATTTTTCAAAACTAGAGACCTAGGGGAATCCAAGATGGGGTGACTTGTGGTGCTCTGACCAGGTTCTGTTACCCAGAATCCTTTGCAAACCTCAACATTTGGCTAAAAAAAACGTTTCCCTCACATTTCAGTGATAGAAAGTTCTGGAATCTGAGAGGAGCCACACATTTCCTTCCACCCAACATTCCCCCAAGTCTCCCGATAAAAATGATACCTCACTTGTGTGGGTAGGCCTATCGCCCGCGACAGGAAATGCCCCAAAGCACAACGTGGACACATCCCATTTTTCTACAGAAAACAAAGGTGTTTTTGACAAAGTGCCTACCTGTAGATTTGGCCTCTAGCTCAGCCGGAACCCAGGGAAACCTACCAAACCTGTGCATTTTTTAAAACTAGAAACCTAGGGGAATCCAAGATGGGGTGACGTGTGGGGCTCTCACCAGGTTCTGTTACCCAGAATCATTTGCAAACCTCAAAATTTGGCTAAAAAACACGTTTTCCTCATATTTCGGTGACAGAAAGTTCTGGAATCTGAGAGGACCCACAAATTTCCTTCCACCCAGCGTTCCCCCAAGTCTCCCAATAAAAATGATACCTCACTTGTGTGGGTAGGCCTAGCGCCCGCGACAGGAAATGCCCCAAAACACAACGTGGACACATCCCATTTTTTGACAAAAAACAGGTGTTTTTGGCAAAGTGCCTACCTGTAGATTTTGGCCTTTAGCTCAGCCGGCACCTAGGGAAACCTACCAAACCTGTGCATTTTTTAAAACTAAAGACCAAGGGGAATCCAAGACGGGGTATCTTGGGGGCTCTCACCAGGTTCTGTTACCCAGAATCCTTTGCAAAACTCAAAATTTGGCTAAAAAAACATGTTTTCCTCACATTTCGGTGACAGAAAGTTCTGGAATCTGAGAGGAGCCACAAATTTCCTTCCAGCAAGCGTTCTCCCACGTGTCCCGATGAAAATGGTACCTCACTTGTGTGGGTAGGCCTAGTGCCCGCGACAGGAAATGCCCCAAAACACAACGTGGACATATCACATTTTCTCAAAGAAAACAGAGGTGTTTTTTGCAAAATGCCTACCTGTGGATTTGGCCTCTAGCTCAGCCAGCCCCTAGGAAAACCTGCCAAACCTGTACATTTTTTTAAACTAGAGACCTAGGGGAATCCAAGATGGGGTGACTTGTTGGGCTCTGACCAGGTTCTGATACCCTGAATCCTTTGCAAACCTCAAAATGTGGCTAAAAAAACACGTTTTCCTCACAGTTCGGTGACAGAAAGTTCTGGAATCTGAGAGGAGCCACAAATGTCCTTCCAGCAAGCGTTCCCCCACATGTCCCGATAAAAATGGTACCTCACTTGCGTGGGTAGGCCTAGCGCCCGCGACAGGAAATGCCCCAAAGCACAACGTGGACACATCCCATTTTTTGACAGAAAACAGAGGTGTTTTTTACAAAGTGCCTACCTGTAGATTTTGGCCTCTAGCTCAGCCGGCACCTAGGGAAACCTACCAAACCTGTGCATTTTTCAAAACTAGAGACCTAGGGGAATCCAAGATGGGATGACTTGTTGGGCTCTGACCAGGTTCTGTTACCCTGAATCCTTTGCAAACCTCAAAATGTGGCTAAAAAAACACGTTTTCCTCACATTTCGGTGACAGAATGTTCTGGAATCTGAGAGGAGCCACAAATTTCCTTCCAGCAAGCGTTCCCCCACATATCCCAATAAAAATGGTACCTCACTTGTGTGGTTAGGCCTAGTGCCCGCAACAGGAAATGCCCCAAAACACAAAGTGGACATATCACATTTTCTCAAAGAAAACAGAGGTGTTTTTTGCAAAATGCCTACCTGTGGATTTTGGCCTCTAGCTCAGCCAGCACCTTGGAAAACCTGCCAAACCTGTGCATTTTTTAAAACTAGAAACCTAGGGGAATTCAAGATGGGGTGACTTGTGGGACTCTCACCAGGTTCTGTTACACAGAATCCTTTGCAAACCTCGAAATTTGGTTACAAAAAACACTTTTTCATCACATTTCGGTGACAGAGAGTTCTGGAATCTGAGAGGATCCACAAATTTCCTTCCACCCAGCGTTCCCCCAAGTCTCCAGATAAAAATGATAGCTCACTTGTTTGGGTAGGCCTAGCGCCTGTGACAGGAAATGACCAAAAACACAACGTGGACACATCCCATTTTTTGACAGAAAACAGAGGTGTTTTTTGCAAAGTGCCTTCCTGTAGATTTAGGCCTCTAGCTCAGCCGGCACCTAGGGAAACTTACCAAACCTTTTTTGAAAACTAGAGACCTAGGGGAATCCAAGATGGGGTGACTTGTGGGGCTCTGACCAGGTTCTGTTACCCTGAATCCTTTGAAACCTCAAAATTTGGCTAAAAAAACACGTTTTCCTCACATTTCGGTGACAGAAAGTTCTGGAATCTGAGAGGAGCCACAAATTTCCTTCCAGCAAGCGTTACCCCACGTGTCCCAATAAAAATGGTACCTCACTTGTGTGGGTAGGCCTAGTGCCTGCGACTGGAAATGCCCCAAAACACAACGTGGACATATCACATTTTCTCAAAGAAAACAGAGGTGTTTTTTGCAAAATGCCTACCTGTAGGTTTTGGCGTCTAGCTCAGCCGGCACCTAGGGAAACCTACCAAACCTGTGCATTTTTCAAAACTAGAGACCTAGGGGAATCCAAGATGGGGTGACTTGTGGTGCTCTGACCAGGTTCTGTTACCCAGAATCCTTTGCAAACCTCAACATTTGGCTAAAAAAAACGTTTCCCTCACATTTCAGTGATAGAAAGTTCTGGAATCTGAGAGGAGCCACACATTTCCTTCCACCCAACATTCCCCCAAGTCTCCCGATAAAAATTATACCTCACTTGTGTGGGTAGGCCTATCGCCCGCGACAGGAAATGCCCCAAAGCACAACGTGGACACATCCCATTTTTTGACAGAAAACAGAGGTGTTTTTTACAAAGTGCCTACCTGTAGATTTTGGCCTCTAGCTCAGCCGGCACCTAGGCAAACCTACCAAACCTGTGCATTTTTTAAAACTAAAGACCAAGGGGAATCCAAGATGGGGTATCTTGTGGGGCTCTGACCTGGTTCTGTTACACAGAATCCTTTGCAAACCTCAAACTTTGGCTAAAAAAACATGTTTTCCTCACATTTCGGTGACAGAAAGTTCTGGAATCTGAGAGGAGCCACAAATTTCCTTCCAGCAAGCGTTCCCCACATGTCCCGATAAAAATGATACCTCACTTGTGTGGGTAGGCCTAGCGCCTGCGACAGGTAATGTCCCAAAACACAACGTGGACACACCCCATTTTTCTACAGAAAACAAAGGTGTTTTTGACAAAGTGCCTACCTGTAGATTTGGCCTCTAGCTCAGCCGGAACCCAGGGAAACCTACCAAACCTGTGCATTTTTTAAAACTAGAAACCTAGGGGAATCCAAGATGGGGTGACGTGTGGGGCTCTCACCAGGTTCTGTTACCCAGAATCATTTGCAAACCTCAAAATTTGGCTAAAAAACACGTTTTCCTCATATTTCGGTGACAGAAAGTTCTGGAATCTGAGAGGACCCACAAATTTCCTTCCACCCAGCGTTCCCCCAAGTCTCCCAATAAAAATGATACCTCACTTGTGTGGGTAGGCCTAGCGCCTGCGACAGGTAATGTCCCAAAACACAACGTGGACACACCCCATTTTTCTACAGAAAACAGGTGTTTTTGGCAAAGTGCCTACCTGTAGATTTTGGCCTTTAGCTCAGCCGGCACCTAGGGAAACCTACCAAACCTGTGCATTTTTTAAAACTAAAGACCAAGGGGAATCCAAGACGGGGTATCTTGGGGGCTCTCACCAGGTTCTGTTACCCAGAATCCTTTGCAAAACTCAAAATTTGGCTAAAAAAACATGTTTTCCTCACATTTCGGTGACAGAAAGTTCTGGAATCTGAGAGGAGCCACAAATTTCCTTCCAGCAAGCGTTCTCCCACGTGTCCCGATGAAAATGGTACCTCACTTGTGTGGGTAGGCCTAGTGCCCGCGACAGGAAATGCCCCAAAACACAACGTGGACATATCACATTTTCTCAAAGAAAACAGAGGTGTTTTTTGCAAAATGCCTACCTGTGGATTTGGCCTCTAGCTCAGCCAGCCCCTAGGAAAACCTGCCAAACCTGTACATTTTTTTAAACTAGAGACCTAGGGGAATCCAAGATGGGGTGACTTGTTGGGCTCTGACCTGGTTCTGATACCCTGAATCCTTTGCAAACCTCAAAATGTGGCTAAAAAAACACGTTTTCCTCACAGTTCGGTGACAGAAAGTTCTGGAATCTGAGAGGAGCCACAAATGTCCTTCCAGCAAGCGTTCCCCCACATGTCCCGATAAAAATGGTACCTCACTTGCGTGGGTAGGCCTAGCGCCCGCAACAGGAAATGCCCCAAAACACAACGTGGACACATCCCATTTTCTCAAAGAAAACAGTGCTGTTTTTTGCAAAATGCCTACCTTTGGATTTTGGCCTCTAGCTCAGCCAGCACCTAGGAAAACCTGCCAAACCTGTGCATTTTTGAAAACTAGAAACCTAGGGGAATCCAAGATGGGGTGACTTGTGGGGCTCTCACCAGGTTCTGTTACCCAGAATCCTTAGCAAATCTCAAAATTTGGTTAAAAAAACATTTTTTTCATCACATTTCGGTGACAGAGAGTTCTGGAATCTGAGAGGAGCCACAAATTTCCTTCCACCCAGCGTTCCCCCAAGTCTCCCGATAAAAATGATAGCTCACTTGTGTGGGTAGGCCTAGCGCGTGCAACAGGAAATGCCCAAAAACACAAAGTGGACACATCCCATTTTTTGACAGAAAACAGAGGTGTTTTTTGCAAAGTGCCTACCTGTAGATTTTGGCCTCTAGCTCAGCCGGCACCTAGGGAAACCTACCAAACCTGTGCATTTTTGAAAACTAAAGAGCAAGGGGAATCCAAGATGGGGTATCTTGTGGGGCTCTGACCAGGTTCTGTTACACAGAATCCTTTGCAAACCTCAAAAGTTGGCTAAAAAAACATGTTTTCCTCACATTTCAGTGACAGAAAGTTCTGGAATCTGAGGGGAGCCACAAATTTCCTTCCACCCACCGTTCCCCCACGTGTCCCGATAAAAATGATACCTCACTTGTGTGGGTAGGCCTAGTGCCCGCGACAGGAAATGCCCCAAAACACAAAGTGGACATATCACATTTTCTCAAAGAAAACAGAGGTGTTTTTTGCAAAATGCCTACCTGTGGATTTTGGCCTCTAGCTCAGCCGGCACCTAGGGAAACCTACCTAACCTGTGCATTTGTTAAAACTAGAGACCTAGGGGAATCCAGTATTCGGGTGACTTGTGGGGCTCTCACCAGGTTCTGTTACCCAGAATCCTTTGCAAAGCTCAAAATTTGGCTAAGAAAACATGTTTTCCTCACATTTCGGTGACAGAGAGTTCTCGAATCTGAGAGGAGCCACAAATTTCCTTCCACCCAGCGTTCCCCCAAGTCTCCCGATAAAAATGATACCTCACTTGTGTGGGTAGGCCTAGCACTCGCGACAGGAATGGATGACACAAGGGTCAATGGTAGTCCTTGCATGAGGGCTACTGTTAACCCTGGAGTGATCCATTCCTGAAGCAGGCACTAGGTCGCAGGCATACAAGCGGGGTTGTGTTTTTATCAGGACAAGTGGGGGAACACTGGGTGGTAGGAATTTTGAGGATCCCTGACCATTCCTGTAGTTTCTGTGATAAAAAAGAAAGGAAAAATAGTGGTTTTAATCAACGTTTCACTTTTGCAGGGTATTCTGGGTAAGAAAACTTTGTTAAATCCAAACACGCTGCATTTACATGGTCTGCCTTGGGTGTCTAGTTTTCAGAAATGTCTGATTTCGTAGGTTTCCCTATATGGCTGCCGAGCCCAGGACCAAATACTTAGGTGACTGTCTTAAAAAACTAGGCTGTTTTGTGGTAGGTAATTTTAATGTCTCCACAATCCATTTTGGGTACTTCCCTGTTGTGGTCACTTGCCCACTCACTAAAGTAAGGCAGTTTTTCGCTGGAGACTTAGTGGAACTTGGGGCTCCCTGTAGATCCCTGGACTTCTGCTCTTTGGAATGCAAGGCAAATGTGTTTTTTAAGCACATTTTGTGATTTCAAGGGGATTCTGGGTGAAGGAAAACTGGTGAGAGCCACGCAAGTCCTGAAACCTGCCCACCACTCACACTGGTTGGTTTTAGCACCTCCAGAAATTATGGTTTCAAAGCATGAATACTTATCAAAGTATCTGAATATTGAAACTAAGCCTTCTGAAGGTGGGCCATAAAGCTGTGTCCAGGCACCACCCTCTTTATAGTCCATTCACACGCACAACAAACAACCCTTTCATATCGCCAGCCACGGGCCCAAGCCAACCAATCACTGCACTCACATTAACTTACCGCTGCCAGACAAGGGCCCATCACATTCACACGCCACAGAACGGAATAAGTTTGACTACATTTTACCATCTGTCAAGTAACTGCCTCCTTCTTCCTTAACATTACCAAATGCATGCGTAACGAACCTTTACTAATGACTCCTGTGACAGCCACCTGAGGCTCAGGATGAAATGTTTTTCATGCGCCTTTAACACACTCTCTGTGCTAAATCCAACTCCTTCCAGTTTGTAGGTGCAAGTTGGGGGTGTCCGAGTATGCCGTACAAAGCGATTCCTCGAACTGAGTGAGCATATCTACCTTTGAAAAGGGAGACATGCTGGGGATTTCTCATGATGTTCCCTAAAGAGAAGGTCATAGGCTATGAAAAAGAGTAGTGTTTGGTACACAGGGGAGTCCATGAGAACGTAGCATATGTCCCAGCCAACAGTATGTGCAGTGATGTGACTGTAATGCATTTATACAGCAAACTGAATATCTACTAAGTTCTGATGGAGGATGAACATGAAAAGCAGGTCAAACACTGACCTATACAAGCCATTCTCCGTCAGTGCTGGGATGGCACCAATGGGTTTGAATCCATAGGTGTAGATGATGTACATCTGTACTACCTTTACTATCTGCCTTCTACCTGTGCAATAACCCTGTGAAGGCACACCTACCATAAGCTCTTCTTACCCATTCATGTATCTGTTCTCATCAGAGTCCTGGCTAATCCTGTATAATTGCCAAGTGAACCTATACTAGTTTGTGGATGCAAGTTGGGGGTTTCCAAGTATGCCGTACAAAGTGATTCCTCGAACTGAGAGAGCATATCTACCGTTGAAAGTAAGGTAGACATGCTGGTGAAGAAAGGGTACTCCGTGACAATGTGGCATATGTTCTGTCCACTAGTATATGCAGTAGGGGGAATATAATGCATGTCAATTGAACAGAACACCCACCACGTTCTGACGGTGGATTTAGCTCTCAAGCAGTCCAAAAGGAAGTCCATGATGAAGTAGATGAAGTAAAATTCTGTGGCTCCTTGCATAACGCAGCAGTGGCCCATGGACGTTCGGTATCCATGCACTGCCACTGAAAGGATTACCCAACGGCAGCTCAACCTCAGTCGATTTCCCAGAACTTTGCTTTAGTATGATACAACGTAAAGCAAGTAGGGATACAGAGGCCTGGTTGTGATGGACACTGGGACAGTAATGCCGACTCTCCTGCCGCTTTCCATGCTTCAGGCACACTTTACAGCAACGACATGGACAATCCTTTTTGTGTGTTTTAGGAATGCGATCAGCAAAGTGTCGCTCCTGCAGCCTTGCCACATCCTCCAGAACATATGAGGTGGAGGCTGCTGCTGATTCTGTAACAGCAGTGAGGCTTTCAATTACAGACAACTGGATCAGGTGGGTAAACAGTTTCTTGTACCAAGTGCGAGTTTTACGACACACATTGTATGGATTAAGAACCTGGTCGTTCTTGTCCACTCCGCCCATGTACTTATTGTAATCAAGTATACAGATGGGCTTGTGGACTTCGGCCATCTGACCCCAAACCGTGATGGGAGAAGCGCTCTCATCATGAATTGTAGTGAGCACGTATACATCACGCCTATCTAAGAACTTGACTGCAAGCAGTTCGTTAGAACGCAATGCAATACTCTCTGATTTCTGGAGCTTCTTGCAAATAAGCTCTTGCGGGAATCCTTTGTGGTTAAAATTAACTGTACCGCAGGCCACAGTGCCAGCTTTGTAGAGCTCACTGAACAGCTCTACTCTTGTATAGAAATTGTCCACATAAAGGTTATAACCTTTGTAAAGAAGTGACTGGACAAGTTCCCATACAATCTTAACTGTGACCCCTAACGCGGGAGGGCAACCTACAGGGTTTAGGGTAGAATCCTTCCCTGTATACACTCTCAAGCTGTACACATAGCCAGAAGAGCTCTCACACAGCATGTACAGCTTTATGCCATAGCGAGCTCTTTTGCTCGCAATGTACTGTCTGAAAAGCAGCCATCCTTTGTACAGAATCAAGGTCTCATTGACTTCTATATTCTTTCCAGGAGTATAGATCTCTGGAAACCTGGCAGACAAATGTTCCACGACAGGCCGAATTTTGAACAACGTGTCATGGTCTGGATGGTCCCAGGGCAATGGAGCAGAATTTTCATTGAAATGCATCATGCGCTGCAGTAGCAAAAAATGATCTCTGCTCATGTAAGGTGCGAAGATGGGAGTTACCCAAACCGTGCGAGTCGTCCAGTAGGACTGCAAGGTGGGTTTCTGCACTAACCCCATTTTGAGCGTAAGGCCCAAAAATATCTTCCACTCCGCCAGCGAAGTGAGAGTCCACTGGCGTGCCCTAGAACGGGGCCCTAGAGTGCCTCCACGCTCCCTCAGAAATTGGTCTGCACGCAATTTTGTTTGCTGCACAATTTTCTGAAGGAAGTCAACATCCAAAAATAGATGGATGTAGTCGACTGGCAAAAAGCTAGCTGTATCGACTTTACAACCAGCATCACCAGTAAAAGGTGGAATTTGGGGCTGAACTAAACAGGGGGGCTGCCAAGACAGCACTCTCTCTGTGCTTGCAGCCGCAAGCACGTGCTCTCTGGGTTTGGCTGACCCAATGTGGTCCCGCTGCACAGAATGTGCTTGCGAAGGGACAGCACGGCTGTCGTCATTGTCTCCTTCAGACTCACTGGAAAAGGTGTCATCGGATGGGACTCTGCCGACTGAAAAATCACTCCCAGATTCTGCCCCATTGTCCTCTCCCTCAGATGCTGTCTCAGTATCTGCTGTCTCAGTCTCTGAGCCTACATCAGAACTGTCCTCCATAACCCAAGTTAGAGCTTGATCAGCAGTCATCCAACAAGACGCCATCTCTGCTATTGGCTAAACTGTCCCTCTAAATTACTAGCCTACGTAGAAGGCAGATAGTCACAAAATTGCTCGTGGGTATGTTTGTTGTGTACAATAGGAAATGCTGTCACCTTGCCTTCGCTTCTTCTCCAATTCTGCAGATTCTCTGACAACACTGAAAAAAACAAAAAATAATGTATTACTTCACCTTTCCACATACCCAGTGTCACAGCCTTCAGCGCTGGTGACACCCAGTGCGACAGTCATTTTTGGTGCTCTGCCTCCCATTACCTCCTCTTCTAATTCCCTCAGTACCACCCAGCAAAAGTGCCACTCACATCTCCATATTCCCCCTGGCATAACATTTGTTTTAAAGCGCAGGTAACGCTTGCCTTTACTAATCCACTCAGCTAAATACATATAAATGTATATCCTTTGCAGCAGGACAATAAACCATCTGCGCTACTTTATGGCAACTGCCACTACAGAAAAGACATACATGCATGCATATATATATATATTTTGTGAACAAGAATCTCACCGCACTCCACGAGGTTCAAATTGGCATGTTTTATTGCAAGCAACAGCCACCTACGCGTTTCGACTCTCAAGGAGTCTTGATCACGGTAAATGAGTCCCTCTTTTCTTTCATTTTTTATACTTGCAATAAAACATGTCAATTTGAACCTCGTGGAGTGCGGTGAGATTCTTGTTCACAAAATATTTTCAAGGTTGCTCTCCTCCATCACCGAGCACCGGCAATGGAGTGCGCTGGGCAACAATCTTTTAACCAATTTGTGTTGCATATATATATCTATCTATCTATATATATATATATATATATATATATATATATATATATATATATATATATATATATATATGTGTGTGTGTGTAGAAACAAAGTGGTCGAAGGGTTGCTGGGCGGCACACTCCACTGCCGGTGCCCAGACCAATCTCGAAATTATGTAATGCCGAAAAATTTCACTGCACTCCACGAGGTACAAATAAACGTGTATTTTATTGCAGTCAACAACCACCAATGCGTTTCGACTCACCAAGGAGTCTTGATCATGGTCCTCATGGAGTGTGGTGAAATTGTTCGGCATTATTTATAGATATATATATATATATATATATATATATATATATATATATATATAACTTTTATGTATGTGTGTGGTTTCCCTGGGGGGGGCAATTGTGGCTCCCAAAAAACAACACACAAAAGAAAAACAAGCATTTGCAATGCAATGGGTCTCGCATCTGCTCGAGTTAGAGCTATTAGCGTTATAAACTCCTAACCCGACTTTTCTTGCCACATAAATTGAAAATTGAAAGTTAAACACTTTCACATAAGGGAGCCGACTCACAGCGCCACGGCCGCCATGAGCATCAGGTGAAGAGATACACAAAAGGAAAAGAAGTTCGCTCGCAGTTAAACTTAACGGCAGAAGTACAATTAGCCATGTACCAGGGGCGATGGCCAAGGTGGTGACAAAGCCTCCCCAAGGAGGGACAAAGGTAAACCATTTACCAATGTAATCAAAGGATTTTTGAAGGGCAAGCCCACAAACGAGTGGTAGCGATGGGCGTGAGGTGGGCGTTGTTAAAAGCCCAGATACACACCAACACGTCAGAAAAGCAGCGCATGCGTGCTGCAATGCTCGACCTGAAAAAAAAAAAATATATATATATGTGTATATATATATATAGAGAGAGAGAGAGAGAGAGAGAGAGAGAAAGCAAGACACTAACTTTACATAACTTTTTTTTTCATACATGTGTGCTTTCCCTTGGCAAAGCACTCATGTATAAAAACAAAAAATTGCCCCATAGATGGTCACCCTAAGGGCTGACCACCAACAATTTCAATGTTTTTTTTCATTAAAAACTCCTATATGTTCTCTTGGGGCAGCCATCATGCTTCTGCTTCACAGAAGTCTCAGCACTCCTATATGTCCCCTCGGGGCAGCCATCATGCTTTTGTAAACTGCAGAGATCAGTCGCACTTGCACCTTCTTTCAGACCAACATATAGTAATCATCTACCACTTGGAAGGTGGGTAAGACAACATAGAATTTCTGGATAACATTTCGTGTGAGTGTAATGACGAAATGTATCTGAGTTATAATATTTTCACATATTTCTTCTCCGGTAATTTTTAATGTTTTTTCTTTTAGGTTGAAACATGTTTTTATTGTTTTATTTTTTTTATTACAATTAAGTTTTCCCTGGGGGGGGCGATCGGGCCCCCCAGGGAAAACTAGATTTTTGTTTTACCCCCAGGGGTCGGCCCGTGTTCGGAGGGCCAACCACGCCATTTTGTTTTATATATTTTTTTTTTATCTGGGGGCGCGATCACCCCCCAAAACAGTACTGTTAAAAAAATAATGGGTGCCGACCCCCCCAAAGAAGATCCCTGGTGTCTAGGGACGTTTCCTGGCCATGGATCGCAGCCGCGCTGTGATCCATGGCAAGGAAACGGTGCCAGGGAGGCATCGATGGAAAGGGCCAGTGGCCGACGCCCGCACTTATAGGGTTGATACATATTTCGAATTACAGAAGCAGCATACATATAATTTAACATAGCCTGAATTGTCTCTTCATCTCCCAATTTATGTAAGTAAGAGTAGGCGAGCTGGCTAGTTCCAATACTTTTAGATAAAAGAATAGGCCGTAAAACCCTTTTTCTTGGGGTGATATAAAAATTGCATAAGAGTATAAAGTGCAATGTGCTTTGAGATGTCTTTCCGTCACAACAACACAGTGGAAGATTCTTAAACCAAGTTCCACGAGAAGGAAATGCTACCAGGTAATGTAATGTATTCAAGCGTAACCTGGTAATTAAAAACCTTTGTCGCTCAGAGCTGGTGATGACCAAATATAACATTGGATGTGATTGCTGTGGCTGGCTCCTCTCCTGATTTCTCTCTGAACCTAAATTTAGCTTTGAGTCCCATATTTGCTGCCAATATATTTCCTTTACCCTTTTAATGTCCCACTTTATCATGAGGTCCGGCTTAAAAAAGAGCTCCCCTACTCCAAGGGAGAAAAGCAAGGAACAGACATTTCTGAGCAAAGGTATGTCCAATGATCTTGATAATGAAAGGCAGTCCTGTATCACCATCCTACATAAGTGGGCTTCCTGTTTCAACCACATTTTTAACCATAATAATACCGGTTGAAGCTTTATGTAATCGGATATACCTCTCAAGCCCACTTCATCATGGCAAAACTTTACAGAAGTTGATTGCGGGTCTGCTAATAACCTCCTTAAAAACTTGTTTTCTTCAACCTGGATGCTTGAGGAGTCCACATATCCCCAAACCCCTGCTCCAAATGTCGCAATAGAAAGACATTTGCTAGAAAATACAGTCATCATCTCTTTTATGGGTTTATGTCCCAACTTTTTTGAAAATCTAAAAACAGCATCTGTAGCTCTTTGAAATTTTGATAGGCAATGCAATGGGTCTCGCATCTGCTCAACATCAATGGGAACCCCCAGGTACGTAAAATGTGTAACCTTAAGTATTTCTTCCCCTTCCAGAATACATTTTTTAGTTTTTGCTAACTTTGGCCCACTATTCATCACAAATGACTTTGATCTATTAATTTTAAGACAAGATTTCCCATAAATACATTAAAAGCGTTCAATAAAATTTGGAGGCCAATTGCTGCCCTTGAAATAAGTATGGCATCATCCGCATATAGCAATACTGGAATTGGGAAATTATTAATAGTTGGCAAGTCCTTCCCCATTTCACAGAGACATTTCTCTAATCCATATATATAAAGAAGAAAAAGAAAGGGGGCCAGCACACAACCCTGCCTGACCCCCTTTAATGAAGAGAACTTCTCTGTTAGATCATCCTCCTGAGAGTAACGAACTCGTGCTGAGGTACATGCATGAAGTCTACTAAGTAGGACGATTATATCTTTGTCCATCCCCATTTTTAACATGACCATCCACAATTTCTCTCGGTTAACTGTATCAAAAGCACATGACAAATCCATAAATGCTAGATGTGCACACCCCTTTTTGGCTTTCGTATATTTCTGTACTATCAGAGTAAAATTGAATGTTTGTTCGACTGTACCCTGCCCTGGTCGAAACCCAAATTGCACTTCTGAGAGGCAATTAGTCTCTATTGCCCAGCTTGTTTAGGATCACTCGTCCTAGAATCTTGACTGAACTGTCCAAAAGGGAATTTGTTCGATAACATAAGGGATCTGACCTATCCCCGTTTTTAAAAATCGGGACAACGATCGCCTCTCTCCAGTTATCTACTCATGGACCTGTCATGGCAGATCTCAAAACATTAGTAAGCAATGGTCCCCAAAAATCTGGGAGTGCTTTATATAAATCAGCTGGGATTCTGTCTGGGCCAGGGGCTTTCTCCAAAGGACAATATTGAATGGCCTGTTTTACGTCAGCTACATTTATGGTGTTACTAAAAGCCACACTAATCAAAGCGTTGTTTGTTGTCATAAAACAACTCGTATCGTCCTGTGGGACATTGTTCTCTATTGTGAAAGTTTTTGAAAATCAATCCACCCAAGTTTGTGCTGGAATGACAGTGTCCATAATCATTTTGGCCTTATCATTCAACAATGGAGAATTAACCACTCGCCAAAAGGCAGCTGTATATTTTTGCTTGCCTCAATCAAATCCTCCCAAGCAGACTCCCTTAGTTCAGCCTTTCTAGTAGCAAGTGCATCCTTGTATCACTTTCTTGCAATTTTAATAGCATGTCGATCCTGAGGGAAAAAAATCATTATTTTCTTTAAATTTTTTAGAGAGGAGGTACATGCATGGTTAAACCATTGAGGGCCTCTTTCTTTATTGATACTAGGGCGCTGCAGTTTTTCGGCCATATACTTTGTCAGAGAAGAGAAGGCGTAAACAATTTCATGAGGAGGGGTATCTTCACCCAAAGCTGCCATAACGTCAGTCCACTTATTCAAAATTAAGTCTTTGAAAAAACTATTACTATCTAATTTTCCCCATTTAATGGTCAGGCCTTTTCGAGCTGAAAAATCATATCTGGGTGTTGCTTCTCTACTCTTGGATCATTATTCAGTCCCAGACTTGTTTCTATGATTAGAGGATTATGTTCACTGACACAGGTTAACATCACTCTGAATTGCCCAACATAAGGGGTAAGTTCTCTAGAATAAATGATAAAATCAATTTTAGTATGGACGTCACCTCTTATAAACGTTGGTACCCCCTCTACTAGTGAAGTTGGAAAGAGCAAAAAAATAGCTACTATCAAACGATTTAGGGCCTTCCCATAAGGAGAGTGTTTAAAATGTTGAATGGGACAATCATATTCATCATAAAGCCCACAACAGTCTAAAAGCTCTAGTTCGCACAAGTGGGCATTACAGTCACCAACCCAAATTATTCTTAAGTCCTTCTTACTTATATTCATGGCCTTCTGTATTATCATTTCAAGGTTATCAATCACACTAGTGTCCGAGTGATCAAAGATATTATTGTAATAATTAACTAGCAACACATCGAATGGCTCGGAAAGTTTTAAAATTGAAACCAAAAAACAAGGGGATGTGCCGATTACACGCACATCCACCCCCCTTGCCTTTACAGATACGAAGGTGGCCAGTCCTCCCTTAGCCCTACCCACGGAGGACTTGATTGTAGGGACACGATAAGTGGTATAGCCATTAATATGTGGCGGCTCTATAAGCCATGTCTCTTGGCAATAAATAAAAAAAAAAATTGTCAGTATTCCTAGCCAATCAAGGTTTCCCATTTTTTATTTCAATCCTGCCACATTCCAAGAAATAATCCCTGTGAATGTCATATCCGGTATATTGGAAGCTCCCTTGGATTGCAAATAGAGCTGTTGTAATATATTTGCCTCTAAATTCCCCGCTGGGTAAGACCCCATTACTAGTGGTAAATCTAATTGCTCTAAAGAGTTCAGGGGCTCAAACCTATTAGACAGCGTCAGGGCAGTATCATGCAGCTTAGGGACACCAAGATGGCTAGGTTTCTTTTCTCCAAGACAGTTTGGGTCAGAAAAATTGGAGTGAACTGGAGATAAAATGAACTCAGTTAAACGTTTAACTTTTATGGATCCTATGGATTGCATTGTAGTTTAAAAGTGATGGTGCAAGGTGTTAACTATCCAGGGGCTCCTAAAATTTATAACTATGCAGTCCTCCTGTGAAGATTTGGGCAATGTACCAACCCAGGGGACGCTTCTCACAGTTAAAATATCCTTAAAAAGGTCAGCCCTCTGCCCCAAATACTTTCCAACCCAATGTGTGACTTTATTTAACAAAGATGTGTGAGACTCAGGACATAAATTTCCTAATATGGGCACATTTTCCAAAATTAAAATATATGGAGCACATACCAGTGGGATCTTTGGGTACGGTGTTTGGCCTCTTATGGGCACCTGACCCTCACAGCCCTCCTGCTTGTCTATTCCCCACTGTAATGACCTATTTGTGAATTTTTCTATGGCCACAGAATTCAAAGGTTTTGTGACTGGATTCTGGGAAAAATTCTGCCTGCCTTTTTGATTTGACAGGGTAACCGGGATTGGTGGACATGGAGAATCAATGTGATTAGACTGAGATTCCACCCTCGGTTCCGCTCTTGGTTGTGGTGACTTCGTTATCGCTGATATAGAGTCAACCTTCTCCTCAAGAACAGCCACTTTCTCCAAAACCAGGGAGCATAACTTTCTAATATCACCAAGCTGGCTGTCGATCAGGCTAAAATAGTCATTGGGAAATTTTGAAGTTTTAATATCTCTTATCTGTTTCCCCGTACATCTCTTTGGTGGTTTAAATTGTAGCTTCCCCTTTCTATTCTCTATTTCTACTGAAACCTTTTCAGGTACGTTAGATTTTACAGGAGACAGAGCTGAATCTAAAAAAGAGTCTATAACATGGGGAGAAATCAATTGCCTACTCTTTTTAACGGGTGGACTCTCAGGGGTTATAGAGTTAATTTGGTCAGCTCGAGGATCCTTATCCCTTATAACACAGGGATTCCTTATCCTATTTGATAACAAGTTTACATGAGGAGTCTTTACTTCTATCACTTCTTTCCCTGTTTTTTCACGTGTTGGTTCTATGGTGGCTTCCACCTTTCCTATATCCGACTCGATGACACCCATCACAGAAGTGAGATAACTAGTTATCAACTTAGGGGCAGTAGCCTCCTGATAAGAACCCCCCTTTCCGTGGTCTCCTTTACGTTTCCCCATCAAGGCAAGCAGATTCTCAATTAAGAGATAAGTATCTTATATTTTTAAAAGACAATATCCTGGAGGTTATAGTTCTACGCTCCTTCCAACTTCTACTTCATACATAGATTACAAAGGCATTAAAAATATCTAAAAGGAAAAGGAAAGAAAAACACGTTAAAAACCTAAAAGGGCTCCACCTTCTCCTTCAGACTGTGCTGTTACGTTATTAGTCCAATCTCCAGGGCCTTTAGCGTAAATTAAAGAGGGTGGGCCCAGCCCAGCCTCTTCCAGTCGATGACGGACGAAGAACGGGCCCGCCCTTGTGCTCTGGCGAGGTCTCTCCCAAAGGGCTAGCTCCGCCCTCCTCCAAGCGTTGCCGGGGCTCTCCCCCGGGCGACAAAACAAACAGGGAAAAAGTTCCGCGCGTCCCGCAAAGCGGGAGCACAGGCAGCGCTTCATGCGCTCTGGCGAGGTCTCTCCCTGAGGGCGAGCTCCGCCCTCCTCCGAGTATTGCCGGGGCTCTCCCCCCGGTGACAAAACAAACAGGGAAAAAGTTCAGCGCGTCCCACGCAGCGGGAGTGCAGGCACCGCTTTAAGTGCTCCGGTGACAAAACAAACAGGGAACAAGTTCAGCACTGTCAAGTTCTAAATCGGACCCAAGATTTTCATATGCACTTGTATATATTTCAATGACTGGAATAATGAAAAAGGTGGAATGAAAAAAGGGTTAAAGTGTTTCAGCATGAAAAGTTCTCTCTGTGCATGAGAAAATCTGTGGATTCTGCACTTACCAAACCTCCTGGCACACCAGGAGTGCAATATTTGCATACGCCAGTCACTTTGGACACATGCATCCCATTTTGCCCAAGCACAATTTTTGGGGGAGAATCAGGGAATGTACAAAATACCCCTTTTTCAATCTGTAACAGGAAGATGGGGAAAAAGTTTAAGATTCTGAAACGTTTAACTTTTCCAGGGGCCATATCATGAAGGGCTCCGCTTGTTCAAACCCGTGACTTGTTTCCATGTGCCTGTAGTGTGTAAAGTGAATTTTGTGAACCTGACATTTTTTTAGAATTAAGGCTTGATTTTTGGACAGTACGGCTCGGAAACAGTGGGCAAGGTTTTGCCTCTTTCTGAGCTCTGCTGCCTAAAATAATATTCTAACTGGGAAAAATATTGGGTCACATAAATTTACTCCACACACTTCAGGTGCGTAAAAACAGGCGTTTGGCTCAGCACTGAGACAGTTCAGCCTACAGTTTGCAGTGGAGGCTTTTTGCAATGTTTGTCATCAATACTCCATCCGCTTCTCTTCCAGTGCCCTATCCTGTTCCTCACAGGCAGTTCAGGAAGCATTCCTGGCAGAAGGTAAATCATAAACTAATAAAGGATACAAATTCTAGGCGTGTCTTCCTTCCATTATGCTGCGGGCAGGCAATAACATCCTTGTCAGAGATTGAGGTGAGAGGTGAAGAACAAGAAGGTCTGGGGGACAAGGCAGCAGTTTCGTTGAGATCCTCTGCAGTGAGTTAATAGCTGTAAAGCCTTTTCATATCTTCGTGCCACGTTACACAACCTCGGGGAAAACATGATAGATATGCTAAGGAAAGGGTGTAAATGTTCCACGGCAGTGACATAGGGACGAGATAAGATGTGCCGTTTTCAGTGGGGCTGTTGGTAATGTATTGCCTGCCCGGCCGACTTCTGAAGCCAGACTTTGCATTTATTACTTGTGGAAACGCGTGTTTAAAATGCAGGCCTGTGATCGGAATGTGAATTAGCTCTTTAACGTTCTGGGGACCAAGACCCTCACATTCACATGGTGAATAGCTTCGCGCAACACACACCAGACAACGTCACACTCTACTACTTTTTACTGCGTCACTAACCGAGGCCTGACACTACCATTCAAATGATGTAAGAACACTGGGGCTCAAAAAGCATGCAGTATTGGGTTGCAATGTCTGTGCCTGGATGTAAATAGAATAATGCCACTCGCTGTGTAAAAATGTGTGTTTACACATTGCTAAAATAGCTGTACCCGAAATGCATTTACTAGGTACACCTTACTATCGATTTTTGTGTGTATAACTAGGTATTTCACTGTTCCAATGCTAATAGATTTAAGTAAATGCTTCAAAAACAATTTCGATAACTGATACCGCAGCCACTCAGCCTGCAAAATAGAGCAATTGGGAAGTTTACATTTCCTCCTCTGCTTGTAAGGGTCGAAATTAGGTTCCATTGCTGTTACCACCCATTACCACCTATATTACCCCACCGCATGCTTTCTACATCTAAGCATTAGGTATTCATGTGTAAGGGTTTTGCAAGTTATTTCAGAAACTGTTCTGCTTTCAGTGACACAAGTTCTAAATCAGTTGATTAAGAGTCGACAGCTAAATAGAAACAAATGCTTAGTTACATTAAAAAATACTGCTGGCTTTTAGCAGCTAGCCCAGATGAACGCTCCACAAGAAATAAAGAAATGCAACAATTATTCATAGGGTCACTGAAATTATCCGGCAGGAGAGAGCCAAATTATGCAGCAGAGTTGAGAAAATTATGAAGCAAAAAAAAACCTAAATAATAAGGCTTAATGCCACAAACTTAAGGATAGTTAAGTACGTAAGGATTTTTAAATTTGCTAACCTTGTTTGGGTGTAGGTTGCACCTAATTAATACCAGTTCAACACCCAAATATAGCAATAGCAAAAGAAATGTGAACAGTCAACCTTTGCAAAGGGCCTTCCACTGTCCAGCAACACATGTCACTGTTTTTTTAGTAGCTTTTGAACCGTTTGAGCTAGAAACAAAGGGCCAGATTTAAGGTGGCCCTAGCGCCACCTTATGCCACATTAGTATCATTTTATTTACGCTATTTGGCATTAGATTGGCAAAAACACAGCACCATATTTATAAAGTGGCGCAATGCACACATTGTGCCACTTTGTAAACCCTTGTGCCGCATTATGCCTGCACCAGGCATAATTTATGCAAGGGGGACGTTCTGGCGTTAGGCGGTCCAGAAAAATGACGCAGTGAAATCTCTGAAATTCCAATGCGTCATTTCTAGTGTCATTTTTAAGGCCTGCCTAAGGCAGGTGTTTAAATGAGGCCCCCATTGTTTTCAATGGGCCTCCTTTCAGTGTGCAGGATTAGTGTCAATATTTTTGGTGCTAATCCTGCAAAGTGCCAATCTAGTGTGGCTAGTTCCCCAACATGAGCAACGGTGCACCGTACCATAACTACGGCGCACACATGGTGGTATTAGAGGGGGGTCAATGGGGCTGAAGAAAAGTGTTGCATCATGACATGATGCGCCACTTTTCATAATTGTGCCCCACAATTTTCTAAATTAAAATCTGAGGATAATGCAGCAGAAGATGGATTATGTGGCAAATCCACAATTATGTGAAAAAGGCCCCTCACAATCGCAAAATTCCAGTGGCCCTGTTCATAACCAAAGTATACTCATACAAGCGCTACTGAAACGTTTTTTCTACTTTAAACCCTGTTCCTGTTTTGGCCGGTAAATTGCATCAGTTTATAACAGTATTTTTTGTGAAAGGGTTATCATCGACAGTAGTGCAAATACATTGCCTGTTGTGGATTTATTGCTTGTGGTATCCCGTATTGTAATATTTTAGCTAAGTCACTCCTAAAATGTGCCTTAAAAGCACACAGGACTAGGGGCCAGATGTATCAAGCAGTTTTGCCCATTCTGTGTCTATGGGAAAATGTGTTTATACATATGGCCCTAGATGTATAATATAGAAAAATGAATATAGCATACTACAGATGAAAGAGAGAAGTAATGTGCGCTCACAGTGAACACCTGTACAAATGCTGCTTTCACTGCTTAAGTAAAGCAGCATATTCTGGACAGAGGCTAACTGTTTTAAACTTCTGCCTGGAACCATACTAGAGAAAGTATTAAAAGTTAATTTTAACTCTGTTTTGAAATCTTATTCAATGGTCAAAGTATACTTTGGATAGATTTAGCGGGAAAGTATCTTCTAGAAAGTGTAATTTGTGAACCTGAGAGAATTCTGGTTTAGAACCAGTTTGCCTCTCAACCCTTCTTCAGAGGCTCAGTACAAATTCCTGGCGGGGAGTTAACAACTCTGCTTCCAACTTACAATGACTTGACCTGTAAAACGAGGAAGGCAGGGGTGTTATCACCAATGTCTTTTGACTTGTCAATGACAATTGGGGCTCTCAGGGACTGCCCCCATTCATTCCAAGGTCTATTCCAGAACTTCTTACTCAAACCCTATCAGTATAGCAGTAGTAAAAAGAATTTGGACTCTGACAGAGAAAAGGGCATCAAATATAAGAAGAGGAGTGGCTAGGAAATTACAAGTATCTCTCTGGATTGAAGGAAATAATACCCATCTTGGAGTTAAGGCTACTGGGAATTTGTGCAGTAAACCAAAGAGGGTGTGCTGTAAAGGAGATAGAACAAGTAAATAGTCAAGATTCAGTGTAGGACATCTTCCAATCAATGGGCAGTGCACAGACTAAGAATGAAACCTGATTACCACCTACTTTCCCATACCTGAGAAGGCAGCATCTGCAAAGAAGAAGACCTTACCTGTAGATTGAAAAAAAGACTTAAGGACTCTCAAAGTCTGATGACACTCAGAGACTGGATTTACACTCCAAGGTTCAAGTGGATTGCCTCCTGTTACCTCCTACAAAAGACATAAAAAGCAAAAAATCCCCTGACTACAACAAGGCCCCGCTGGCCACCATGGACTAGACCTTGCAGGAGCCCCAAGAGGGACAGACCTTGTGACTAGAACACTGCAGAGAGGACCTGCGGACTGCAGGGGTGACCACGAGGAACTTTCCCAGCAGTTGGAGTAGAGTGGGAGTTACTCATTATTTCAGTCTCCATATCACCTGACTGTTGAGGCTTTCCTGGGGAGCTTGTCTCATTGATGGGCTAGAAAATTAGGTTTGTCTAATTTGCAACTTTCCACTGTTTAAAAACTGGTTCACTGGAACCTTGTTATAAAGGTATCTGGCTTTGCGGAGCCCTTCCTGGCTGCAGCTTCCAGCTTTGCCCAAACTAGTGGATTATGAAGACCAAAAAAATGACTAAGATACATTTGCCTTAAATCTTTGAAAAAGCATATCTTCCTTTCCCCTTATCTTATTTTGATCATTTTATGTCTTTTGCTCATTAGAATTTTCTCCAAAGTTAAGCTCTAAATTGATTTGAGAATGTTATTGTTTTGTGCTGTTAAATTGTTGCTACTACTTGAATGTAGGAATAATTTTCCTGGGGATTTGATGCTGCTTGTGCCACAGCTGCCACTGGTTGAAGCGAGTTGTTCCTGTCATTTTTGTTTGGGACTAACGAGGGTGTGTTTACTAATTTTGTGATGGTACCCTGTTCCAAAAACCAATAACTCACTGTGACATTGCGTCTCTCTGTTTTCCAGGTAAGCACTAACTATGAGAAATTCTGGGATAAATGTATGCACTCTACACAGTGCAACTGCATAAAAAGATGTGGTTGGCTATGCCGTGAGCCACCACTCCTGTTCATGTTACAGCTCCTAGGTGTGCATTCAGATAGAGGCAGTATCAAGAACCATTCTGTAAAAATATAAAAGGCAATATTGTCAGGTTTATTCTAATCATGTCTGCAAGAGCCTCTGGAGGGGACCTCTTTTCCATCTCTCACTATCTCCAACAGTGTCCACTTACACCGGAATATGAAGGACAGTGGTAGAAACAGGGAAAAGAGAAAGGGACAAGAGAGAAAAAAAAGATCTGTCTTTGTTGTCTCTCTTGCCCCTTTTACAAGTGCCTAATCACTTCTGTTGGTCAAGAATGTCTTTAGAAGTAGTGGATCTCTACAAGATAACAAGATAGCCTAAGTAATTTGTCAAGTGTAAGTGGACATCCTTAGCAATTTCTCTGCTTAACCAACTCTGTATTTTTGAGATTATCTTCTTCAGTTGAAAGCCTCTTATGCCACCTACCTATATTGCCTCAGATGAATGTAAAAACCTGCACTCATCTACTTTATGCCACATTACTATTATCTGTGTCTTTTCTGTTCGATTTTCAGATAAGTGATGAGCTAAATGCACCACTAATTCTGTAAACTCATCACTCTAAAAAGGATCTGAAATTGAATAGTGTGGGAATCCATCACTCAGGATGGATGATGACATGGGCTAGGCAACCATCAGATTCGCACTGACATTGTGCATAGGATCCAGTGGAAGCAATATTCTTTACCAGCTCTCAGCAGAGATCATGTACATCAGAATAGGAAGGCTGGTGGTAGAAGTGGGGAAATGAGAAGCGATCAAGAGAGAGCACAAATACAATGGACTCTACCACTCTATCTCATCATTTCCGTTGGTCAAATATGCCTGCAGACTGTAGTGGATCTCTGCAAGATAAAAATATGTCTCAAATAACGTGCTATAAAGAATGCTAAGTGTAACTTTAATTGTAAAGGGATACACGTTAGCAATATCTCTATATAAACAACATTCCTGAAAAAGAAAACATATGAAGAATTAGCATCATAAAAGTACAAGTGCAGTAACACCTCTCTCTATGCTTTGAATAACTAACTACCTCAAGCCTTGTCACTAGTCACTGATGGACCATGAGGTGACCTCCTATTTGACTTCTATAAAAAATGCAAAGTGTAAAATACTGTTAACATTCTGCTGTTTGTTACTCTTTAGCAAGTGTGCATTTATTAGAAATATAGGTGGTCTTTATGACATTGGCGGTCAGGTGACCACCATGCTGCGATGGTGGTAATACCACCACCAGGCCAGCAGTAATGACCGCCAAATAATGACCATGGCAGTGATCCCTCCCATAGACAGCCAATGTACCATCCCAACCGCCACTGCACGACCACTGAACACGGTGGTAGCAATCTCCAGGCAGGCAGAAGACAAGGATCTGCCCACCATATTACAACATACCACACCGCCAGGATTTCCGGGGCATTAGCAATGCCACCAGAAGCCTGGCAGAAACACATCACATAAAAGGAGACACTCACCTCCAGGAACACAGAGGAGTCCGCGGCTGCCATGGAACCAGAACTGCAAGTCTTCCTGGTGCTGTACCACGCCATGGCCATCCTGGAGCACCAACACCGACAAAGGCGACGACAGTGAGCGCAACTGCCTAGCACATGAGTGAGGGAGGAAGGGAGGGAGGGGATAGTGACACGCACAATACACACCATACACACACACCACACACCCAGAAGCATCTGCAGAGTAAATCAACAGTAACAGGACCCAGGAGCAAAGAATGCCAGGACACATACCTCTGTTCCAACCACTGTAATTCAGTAGGATGAAGAGCCTAAATCCAAACAAATACAGAATTGCATAAATACATGCAGGGCCACTGACCAGTTCAAAGTCTGAAAATGCCCACAATGCAAAGTCCAAGCCCCAACTTGACTCCTGACAACATCGGGACTCCACTGTGCAGGGGCATCATGTTGGAAATAGGTAGGCACCTCAGGGGTAGGGAGGGTGGGGGGTCTTCCTTTTGGTGGCAGAGGAGTGGGTTTGGGGTGAGGGCCCAGAGTTCCACGCATGTGCCCCTTAGTGGCAGCTAAAGTCTTAGAGGGTGGAACAGGGCTAGACTTGATGCTGGAGATACTGGGAGGGGGGACCTTTGTCTTATGGGCAGGACGGGGGAGGGAGGAGAGGGGAGGGAAGAGGCAGGAAAGGAAAAGCTTCTTAGAACCAGTGGGGTGGGCTGTGGGAGGAGGTATGGGAGTGGAGGTAGAGGGAGTGGTTGTAGGAGGAGGAGTTGTGCTGGACTTGGGTGAAGGTGCATGGACAGTGTGTGAGTGTGAGATGGATGGCTTTTGGGGGTCTGAGTGTGAGTGTTTGTGTGTCTTTGGAGGGGGGCAGACAGTGTGCGGGGGGTCAAACAGGACGTGTGGATGGATGTTGTGGTGGTGTCTGCGAGTGTGGTGGGTGTGCTGCATGAGTTGGTGATAGTGGTGGTGGTGACTGCGCATGTGGTGTGTGGGGTGCATGTCTGCAGGTCTGCTGTTGTGGTGACTGTGGGCAAGGCTGTGCAGGTGGCAGGTTCTGGGACTGTTGGTGTAGTGCATGCAGTTGTGAGTGCTGATGTGATTGTGAGGGAGGAGGAGGAGGGGGAGATAGTGGAGGCAGTGGATGATGTTCTGTGTGGATCTGTGTGTTGGCTGTGTGAGTGCTTGTGGACTGAAATGTGTTGCCTGTGTTTGTCTGTGCGAGTCTTGTATGTTGTTTTGAATGTATGCTTGTCAGAATGTGTGTGTGGGATGGGTTTAGGGAGAAGAGACTGGGACTGGGAAGTGGTAGTTGGAGGTGGTGCAGAAGAAACAGGGATATTGGCTGCTGTCAGAGAGGAGATCAGAGCCTAAAACAATCTCTGTAGGGCCGCCAAGCCATCATGAATGCACTCCAGGAAGGCATTGCATTGCTGCATCTGGGATGCCAACCCATGGAGCAACCCTTGACCCTGCTTCAGGAAGGTCGCTTCCCTGCACCACGTGCCGGTGTTGCTGCTGCTCCAGGGTCCCTATCTTCTCTGCCCTGGTCTCCCTGTCGCTGCATCCCTGCGGCCCTGCCCCCCTCCCTCCACTTCAAATTCCTCTTTCCCGCCACTGTGTCCCTGCGTCCCCACCCCCCCCCTCCACTAAAAAATCATTTTTTCCCTGCCGCTGCGTCCCTGTGGCCCTGGTCTCCCTGTCGCTGCATCCCTGCGGCCCTGCTCCCCTCCCTCCACTTCAAATTCCTTTTTCCCGCTGCTGCATCCCTGCGGCCCCACCCCCCGCTCGCCCATTCGCTGACCCCTTCCTCCTCCCTGCTGCCCCTCCCTCCCACCTGGCGCACGTAAGGCAAGCCCGTCTGTGCCCGTCCGCGCCCAGACTGCACCCAGCGCTAGGACCCCTGGTCCCCAAGACCACCATGGCCAGCAACGCCATTACACCGCCAGCACCCTCGGCGCACTCAACACCGGACGAGCACACGCCTGCTTCCTGGCCTCCCCTAAGCACACCCAGGGACCCTTCACCTGCCGGAACTGCAGCCTCATCAGCCTCCAAATCGCCAAACCTCCTGCCGAGCCTGACCGTAACTACCTCCGATGCATCCTACTTAACACCCGCTGTGCACGCAAACACGCCGTCAAACTCTGGGACCTGCTCAACACCTCCACCCTCTCAGACTCCTTGTGCCCTATCTACAGGAGGAGGGGGTGACAATGCATCTGTGGCAGCAGTGGACAGCGAGGACAGTGAAGAGGAAGAAGAGGCGGAAGATGTGGACAACAAGCCAGTCACTACCTTTTCATCCCAACTTACTGTCACCTATGCCTTCCATTAGTGCAGATGTTGGTGTGGTTACAGCAGTGTAATGCTGTGATGTGTACAGACTGCTGAGACACATATGTAGGATGGATCAACATAGTACTGGACATTTGCACAGGATCATGCAGTTCAATACAGTTCAACACATTGTACATTTACTACAGATAAAGCACTATTACTCAAACTGTGTCCAAGGGTGTTTATTAATTATTCTGGTATACAATGCAAAGTGCAATAGAGTGGGCTCATTTTTGGAAAAAGTTCAGTGTAGTGGGCCAGTCTGTTTGTTGGACAGGTCCAGTGTCCAAGGGGCCATAGGAAGGGGAGCAATGGCAGTTCTAAGTGGGCAAGGTGACACAGTGGAACACAAGGGGGACCTTCAGGATGGGCTAATTTCCTGGTGATGGTCTTGGCCTTGACAACTGTCTCTGGTGACAGTCTGGGTTGCAGGGAATGTTTGCGGAGTGGTTCACATTCTGCAGGGGAGCTGTCCGATAGCTGCAGTAGATGTTGATGGCTTCTGGGTGAAGTGGCTAGAGGAAGTGGCTCACTGGTGTGCTCGGTCCTCCTGAATGGTGTTGGCCATGTCATCCAGCACCCCTACAATGGAGGCCGTGTTGGCATTTAGGCTCCACAACTGATGCATGACCTCCTGGTGGTGTACCACCTGCAGCCGCTGGTTCTCCTGCATGATGTTGATCACCTGACCTATCCTGTTCTAGGATTGTTGGTATGCCCCCAGGACATTTGTGAGTGCCTCGTGGGCAGCTGGTTCCCTGGGCCTGTTCTCCCCCTGGCACACAGCTACCCTCTGAGTGTCCCTGGCCCCCTGTGTCTGTGTCCCCTGAACGGTGTGCCCGCTCCCACTGGCACCAGGACCCTCATTGTCTTGCCTGTGTGGTGTCGACTCGCGTCCCTGTACAGGTGAGCCCACTACTGATAGACGTGTCCTGGGGACAGAGGTGTGGGGGTGTTCGCTGGCTGCTGTGGTGTTAGATTCTGAGGGGGGCTCTGTGCTGGACTGGCTATGGGATGGGGTAGCCGACTGACTAGTGGTCCCAGATGGGCCAGTGAGATCATTCAGATCCAGAGCTCCTGAGTTGCTGTCATCACTGGGGGCATCTTTTGGTGGGGGACTGGGTAGCCTTGACACCTCCTCGTCGCTGACATTGGCTGGGGCACCTGTGGGAATGTAAGTGATGTATTATGCTACATGTCTGTGACATATTATGCATTACTAGCTTTTCCAACATTATTGCTGTTGTCCTCCCACCTTTGGTTGTGTATGGAGATGGATTGTGGGATAGTTATTTCTCCATGCTGTGCATACATTGGTGGTGGGTGTGCAAGCAGAGCTGGAAGTGACGTACATGCAGAGGTTATGGCATGCAGGGCTTGCCATTTAGGTTTAGTAATTGGGGTGGTGCACCGTGTTGGATGGAGTGGGGTGATAGGAGTCAGGTTGAGGGGTCGTGGTGGCATGCAGGTATGGGGGGGTGATAGGTAGTAAATGTTCACTCACCACTGTCCAGTCCTCCGGCTACTCCAGTAAGTTCCTCAGGATGCAGTATTGCCAAAACTTGCTCCTTCCATGCTGTCAGCTGTGGGGGAAGAGGTGGGGGTCCACCACTGGTCCTCCTGATGGTGAGCTGGTGCCTTGCTGCAAAAGAACGCACCTTCCCCGTAAATCGTTCCACCTCTTGCTCATGTCGTCCCTTGTGCATGGATGTTCTCCCATGGCGTTCACCATGTCCACGATTCTCTGCCATAGCTCCATCTTCCTGACAATGGAGATCTGCTGTACCTGTGCTCCAAACAGCTGTGGCTCTACCCTACCTATTTCCTCCACCATGACCCCCAACTCCTCATCAGTGAACCTGGGGTGCCTTTGTGGGTACATGGGTGTTGTGTGGAGTGTGTTGTGCAGAGGGTGATGTGTGAAGTGGTGGGGTGTGTGGAGTGTGGATTGTGACAGATGAATGGGTAGTTGTGATATGTGTGTGCAGTTCTCTCTGGGATTGGTGTGGCAAAGTGTAGCGTTCTCATGTTTGCAAAAGATTGTGGGTGATGTAGGGGGGTGTTTTATAGTGCTGTTGGTGGGTGTGTCGATGTGTTGTGTGTGTGTATTTGTGTCAGGTGTGGGTTTTTGGTTCTGGCCAATGTTGTCTTGTTTTTGGGTGGCTATATCCGCTATGGCAGTGTGCACTGCCAATGGTTTACCGCCGTTGAATGTCCGCTGCCTTGATTTGTGAGTCATTATTTGGAGGGCATTGTTGTGGATGCTTAACGGTATGGGTGGTAATTCCGACAGTTTATCACATTCAGTGGGTCTGGTGTATTTGTGGTTGTGGCGGTTTTCTGTCAATTTTGGATGTACGTATGTGTCATAATCTGGCAGACGGATAGTCACCTCTGCAGCAGTATGTTGGTGGCAATCAGCACAGTGGTATTCGGTATTTACTGTTAATGTCATAATGAGGCCCATAATCCTTTGGGCATGACGTTCATATATTTATACATGTATAATATTGTTTTCTTGAGAATCCATCTTGTTAATTGATAGTAAATTTTGATTGGGACACACAAAAATCAATATTAAGAATTGAGTTAATTGTACCTAGTCTTAAGAGTTAAAATAAATGTTCAAGTATTTAGTTCAACATCCATTTTCATCAACACACAATTTTCAGAATACTTTTCTGCAATCCAAAGGTCCATAACAATACTCTTTAAAAGCAAGGGGTCTTGGCGAGGGAAATTTGAGATCCTAATTCTGGCTGTAGAAACCCTGTATCATGATTGGCTAGAAAAGGATACTGAGAACACTGAGGAACATTGTACGTGAAGATACATGATGGCCACTGCCTCTCTAGAGATGCAAATGTTTGTGGCCACTGGCAATCATAGTAAATTGTCAGTGTACTGCTATGCAGTACATCCTTCTCTCTTACCCAGCTTGAATCCAGCAGGACTAGCACTCTGGAATAACAGCTAGCCTTTCCTTAGCTGAGAATCACTCAGTTAAACTAAGTTGAAAGTCCTGCTTTGCTACATAAAAGCACAGTACGTGGGGGAAGAGGTGGGGGAGTAGTACTTCCAGACCGGATTCCAGACAAATACCTGCCTTTGTAAGGGACCTGAGACACCATTCAAAGGCAATGATTTGGTCTGTTTAGTGAAGAGAAACATATTGTACCCTTGCATCACGGCTTGGCTGTGCATTGGCATCACTAAGCTGCTTTGCAGAATGTTTGTTTTAGCGCTAGTCCAAAGGTTATCACCAGGAGCCTCCTCTCTTTATTGAGAGACTTGGAGATACATCAACAGACCGGAACTCCTCTCAGGGGTACAAAAAGGTACTGCAGAAAGGAATGTGGGAAAACATGGAGGAGGAGTATGGTGTAAGATCTTACATCTACACAGGCTAAATGCAAGCAATTTCCAAACACTTAGAGACTATACTACTTCACTACATAACTTATTATAAATGGTACCGCCTATCCGCAAGGGATGGAAAGGGATTTCTTCTCCCAATGAAGACTGGTGCATTCTCACCACATCATTTCCTTAAACAAAATAGTAAAACATTCACAATAAAACCTTTTCAAGGAAGGCATTTGGAAACAGGTTTAAATTTTATGTTAAAATCTGAGGCTCCTTCTATGTATCACAAGACCCTTCATATCTTAGCTTGATTGTTCTTTAAGTTGTCAGCTGAGGTTATCTACATTCTGACTCATTTACACTAAAACATCTACATATTATTCAGAGGTTACTTGATTTGGGGTATCTACCAAAAGTTTCACGATGTGCTTCTGCCCTATGTGGAGTTGCATTATTATCAGATTTCCTGATAGGAAGTCTTTTCTAGCATATTAAGTTAATTCATACTAGAATGACTTTCTCCCTATGTGCCTGATGGACCCATAATCATCCACCCCTTCAAATGAATGTCTAAATAGAAACCAACAAATTGTTCACAAATTGCCATAAACTTGCACTTACACTTATATGTGCTAGCGCAGGTGTTTTAATAAAAATTATTAATGAGTGTTGATGTATTCTGAGTAAATGATTTGTGTACAAAATAAAATACCATAGAAAAATAATTCATGCATTTGAAAATGTGATTACGATGCGTCGCCGCGAATGTTTACAAAGTGTACTTACTAATGAATTAATATTGTCAAATGTTGAATATAAGTTTGACTGATGTAGTAACATGTCATATTAAGGGTTATGCATTTTGCTCTAGCTTCATTAATTATAGGCCTTAAATTAGCAAATGTCTTGGCCTAGTTTGACAGGCCTCGTGTTAAAGCTGCATTTATAAACGTTAATAAAATGGCTTTTCTGGAGAGTTAAACTGTGATTTTCCATTTTGCATTATGTGCTTGTAGCTGAGAATTGCTTCTCATGAGAACCAACTGCTACAAGATGCTGTTCCTACTAATGTAACATTTTATGTGCAATGTGTGTGACACTGACTTTCTCAGGAGGAGAACAATGGAGATACTGACTGGAGTGGAAGCTGCAACCTGCAATCTGTTACCTGACAAGCCGGATGATGTAGACATTGCAAGACAAATCAATCAACGACATGTGAACAGAGTAATAGTAGAAGTCATAGATTTGGAGTTTTTTTTTTATTAGACAAAGTGTGAACATGCGATTAACTGACCAATAGGGATTTGGGAAGTAGTTTTAGTAGTTTTAATTTATTGACGCTGCACTGAGAGAAGACAGACCCATTGCCTATTTTCTTGCTGGCCGAAAGGTCAATATTTCTTGTGCGCCTTGACAAGAGATGTGCTTCACTTTAATGCTTAAAGACTTTGCGTTTTGTGAACTTTGATGCTGAATCCTGCTGATCGACTAATTTCCTGAGGACGAAGACTGACTCTGCCTGCCGATCTACACTGAGGATAGGTATAATGCAATACACTGTTGATTATTATGCATGTTTAATTTCTTTCTAGGTACCAACGGGATTGTTTTGAGAGCACCATAGTTAGATGTTTTTCAAAATTTATGTTACTACATCTTTTTGCATGAGCCCAACATGCTGATGCTAATCTGGTCTTAAGGAACCTCACTAATGAAATTGTGCCAACAGGGAATAATGCTTGATGAATTTCTCTGCTAAACTTAATGTATATAATTACATTGACACAGCTGACTTTGTTACTGATCTGCACCATAACCTTAGAATGTGTTGTAGTTCAAGCTTTTACGTTTCTTCCGCATTTTTGGACAGCCAGTATTATTTCTGTATGTGTTTCATTTGATTTTGAGAGTAATCTACACAACCTTGGCATTGTTAATTCAGGGAAATAAATATTCTAACTTTTACTAAAAGGTGTGGTTATTCATGCTTTAACGGTCATGGTGCATGACAATGAATGGCTCCATTGATTACTGCTGTTATTGATGGCTAATGATTATTGACTATTGTATATTGGTTATTGATTATGTACTGGAGGTATGGTAAAAACATCTTAATTGCGAGTCAAAATGTTCATCGACCTATTTGCGTCCCCTTGTAAGTTTACTTATGAAGGACAGACGTGCTAACAGAGATGGTACCAGACTGATGGTTTGTTTCCTTAAGAGCTTACCATAGATGTCTGGCATAGAATAATAGGCAAACAGAGACGATAAGGGAGGTGATGGTTTGTCTTCTTAAGAGCTTAGAACAGAGATAGTAGCAGGAATGAAGGTCCCAGAGATAGTAGCAGAATTCATTATTATTGGGATTTGGATTTTAGTTTGAAAATGGTGTTCCCTTAAGTTCAGAAATGACTTTCCCAGAATCCTGGATCCTGCTAATGGTGGTTTGAGGGTGTTCTCGGCGTTCTAGTGACAGTGTGAATGAAGTAGGTTGCGCTTGCACAACTTATGCAAATTGAAGGTGAATTGTGAGGTTTGTGAGGGTTTTAGGGAGTTTGCGTACTCCAAATGAAGTTGTAGAGGGAGTGTGCATACTCTGCAGTGTGAGAATAGGGAAGTAGTCAAACTTCACATGTGTGTGGCATCTTGTGCTCAAAAATTGTCCCCATGGTTGTTGATATACGGACCCTGCGTGGTCTAAGACTCCGGGGTATATTGCAAAGTGTATGAAACACTTTGTTTTAAGTTGTAGTCTGTCTGGTTTAGTAGGTTGATCGGGCGTGGTCAACAAGTCAGAGTGTGAGTTAAAGTGAGTTAAAGAAAAATTTAGACTGAGATTTGGTGAGCCCTATGTGCACCAGGACAGACCCATTCATCAGTTGAGAGTAAAATTTGAGGGTTGAATTTTGCTTGAGAATCTGGGAGACCGAGAAAGAAGGAGTAGCTGTAAGTGCGGGAAGAGCCGTCAGTGAAAAATCCGTAAGGTTTCTGAAGCGATTGTGTTACCTTTCCTGTAGTAAACCAGCAGATTTGTTTTTGTTTTTTAATTAGTGCTCACAATTTTTGTATTAGTTTGTGTGAATCAGAGTTGGGTGGACAAGCCACAAGACTTTGTCAGCCACAGTACGTATGAGTGTGACGTCATTGGTGCTGCGCTGGGATAGGTCGGTTAGTGAGAAGGGTCACGCACAGATTGGCAGCCGTCCATGAAAGGCAATTGGTTGAGAAAGTAGGTGAAAGGAATCTTGGGATTAAAAGTCACTTCCTGATTTGATTTTGAATAACAAAAAGGTCAAAAATATGAAAATTTTCAAAGCTTTAAAAAGTGCCCTAAGGGGAGAGAAGTACATTACAATGAGTATAGGCAAGGCTACACCACCAGAAGGTACACCGGCTTACATTGTAATGGAAGAGAAGGGTGCCGCGCCATGTCTTTGACTAAAGCAATGGTGCAAATTGACAGAAAAGGACGGGACCTTAGCCTTTCCTACAAATGGGATGTTCAATTTGAGGATTTTGGAGCATTTAAGGATGGTGCTATATGAATAGAAGCCCCTTCCGAGACCAGCACAGTTTGAGGCATTAGTGATTTGGGAGCTAGTAGCCAGACAGATACAGCAACAGAAACTTTAGAGGAGGATGAGAAAGCAGAAAAGACTCTAGCGGAGGCTAGATGGGACAGTGTTCAGAGAGTTTAGAGGATGGAGACTTTGCACGGAATGAAGTGGTTCCCGGCAATTATGCAGGAGAATGAGAAGGAAGGAAGGAAAGCTACTAGGAAGACTAACAGAAGTCTGTCCGAGAGTAAGAAGGCTAGAATGTCTTCAACATTGGAGGAGGAATCTGATGATGATGAGTTTATTACACAGTTATTGAGAGATTGCCCACCACCATATACAGTACATTAGAGAGGTCCAAGTACCAGTGCTGATCCGACAGCCCCGACACAGGTTAATGAGACTATGAGTCCGATGCACGTTAATACTAGCCTGACGCAGAATGCAATGCAGAGTGGTCTTAATGTGCCTACCACTACTGTAATGCAAAATCAGATGCATCCGCCACAGGTTCAGAGAATCTATCCTGATGTGCCCATTATGGAAAAGACTTTGAACTTAATGATGCCAACAGAACAGGTTTACCCGAGACCGATGTTAGTTCAGACAGAACCAACTCCACTTTTACTGCTCCAAGTGCAGCCGCAGGTTATGCCAAGATTTACTCCAGTAACAGTGACACAATCAGATATGACTCCGATGATTAATCAAAATATGGGAGTTACTCTCCCACATAGCGTAAGTGCCAGAACAGCCCCAGATGCTATATCGCTACCTTTAACTGTTCGTCCAGCAGTTCCATTATTTGCACACAAGTAACTTACTGAAGGTGAACAGGGAGCAATGTCCCAGAGTATAATGAGGGGAGGACATAATAAAAATGCTCAAGTAGTCTCTCCTGTGGGACAGACATTTGACGGATCAAGATCATTGTTAGACCTTAGTCCTTTTGTAACACTTCCAGGTACTATGGCAGGGCCAAATGTTAGCCAGAGTTTGAAATTATTGACACCTCATACCCTGAATGTAGTTTCCCAGCAGGTGCCACCAGTCCAAGCAAGTAACATCTTGTTGCAAGTATTGACAGCTCAGCAGTTGACTGAATGGTTAGACAAGCTGAATACCCCACAGAGTGCTCCTAAGGGAGAGGAGTATTGAATTACACTAAGCTAAGCATGGAAGCAGGCAAACTCTTTGAGGGAACTATGGGGGTTAATAGGTTAGAATCCTACACAGAGGCAGAGTTGAAATATTTGTGCCTAAAGATTATGAGAGAAGTAAGCAAGGTGCATCAGAATCTAGCAGACCCGGCAGAGAAGTACGACATAGAAATAGAGAAAACAAAGCATTTGAAAAGGAGTTACAGATTAGATTTTGAGGCTAAAGATTTTGAACACATGAGATCTGCTGAAATTAAGGAACACCTTAAGGAATTGCTCCAAAGTGCTCAGAGCATTAGACAAATGGGAAGGCAGATGGGTATAGAAAAGAGACAAGAGAAAAAAGGGTCCTTTGGAGCTGACTGGAAATGTGCAGCAGGATAAAGATCCAGTAAACATTTTGCCAATGAGAGAGATTCCAGGGGGGAATTTTGTTCATGTCCCGTGGAGCAGAAGTGACATTTTGTCATTCACAAATGATTATACAAAATTGAGAGAAAAGTCAGTAGAGTGATATCAACAGACAGACAGGTTTGTGAAACTTGCAAAGTGCCTATGGGAAGATTTGAACACATTAGTAGAGACAGTAGTTCCAGCTGATCTGTGGATCGAGTGTAAGAGGAGTGTAGATTTGCCAACAAGTGAACCAGAGAGAGACAAGTATACAGGTGCACCGTCTCCTGAGGAAATAAAATATTACTATAAGGTGATTGAACTTTTGAAAACGAGAATTTCGACCAAGAATATTGATTGGCAGAGGATTGACAGGACAGCTCAGAAGGCAAAGGAGTCGATACATGTGTATTTTGAGAGATTGTTGCAGGCTTTCAAGCATTACAGTGGTACAGAAACAATTGAGGTGAAAGACATCTTTCATTTTGTGTTCAGATTTTTGGAAGGATTGAGACCTGAAATTAGCCAGATGATTAAGAGTCATTTGATTTGCTGGCAAGCAAAGCCGATTGATGAGGTGTTGCAATATGCAAAATACTATAGTGACGAGATTGAGTTAAAGCAGAAAAAGTTGAAAGAGAAGGCGATGGTGATGCAGATTAAAGCAGCTCAAACAGAGGTGCAAAGGAATTTTCTACAGCAGTTACCGCAGCAGCAGCAGGGAAACGTGATGTTTCAGCCCCAGATGAGAGGTAGATGTCATGGAGGAAATATGAATCACGGTCCAGACTTAAGTAATGTAGTGGCTCAGAATGATGTGCAGGGAATTAAGAAGTTATTGCCATGTCACGTTTGCGGAGCTGTTGTACATTGGAAATGGGAGTGTCCAATGATGGTGCAGGAAGGTGTCGTTCAGAAGTGTAATGACATCAATTCATTCCAGAATGGGAGAGGATCAAGAGTGAGCGGTCCTAATCCAAATTTCCAGAATAGTGTGAATCAAATGCAGAACTTTCAGCCCATGCAGCAAGTGCAAATGCCACGTATACAGGTGTCACAGTTGCAGCCAATGCAACAGGTTTCCATGGAACCTAGATAGCAAATTCAAATACCTCAAGCACCGATGGAACAGCAACAAATGATGCTTTCTCAACAGGGCACAGGTCAGAGGCATAACCCAAGTAGTAACACAGTGCACCAATTCCTGTTACACAGTGAGAATGGAATAAGTGATGATTGACAGTTCAGATGAGGAGCCGTGTGTGCTTGCAACTTCCTTAGAAATAGACCAAAGAGGTCCCAATGTGAAGGGCAAGGTCATGGGACACAGAGTTTTATTCTTGCTTGTTTCGGGCGCAACACCCTCTACAGTGAGAAGTGCAGAAGTTCCAAATTAGCCCCTTACAGGTAGAACAGTTCAGGTTGTGGGAGTAGCAAACCAGTCTTTGACAAACCTGATTACAGATCCAGTTCAAGCTGAGATTGGCAACTTCCAAGTATTGTACAAATTTGTAGTCTGCTATTCAGGTCCGGTATCCCTACTGAGAAGAGACTTGCTGGGTAAAACAAAGTGTTTGATAACTTATTCAAATGAGGGAATTGAGATCCAGACGAATAGTGATGATGAAGATGACCAAGCCCAAGAGATAGAGTGTGAAACTACAAATGAGGAATACCCTCTGATTACATTTTTTCCGATGTTCACAGTGAATACGCTTCCTCCTGATTTGCAGGGAACAGTTAAAGAGAAAGTGTGGGATTTGACAAGAAAAGAAGTAGGTCTGATAAAGAGAATTGAGCCACTTAAGGTTACTGTGAAGCTGAATGCAGTTTTCCCTCAACTTCCACAGTACCACATGCCGCAAAATGTTCTTATGAAGGCCGTCCAAATAATTGCAGACTTTGTAAAGAAAGGTGATCTGAAAGAAGTATTGAGCAGTCCATTTAATTCACCAATAATGGGTTTGCAAAAGCCCTGTAGGAAAGTTCGAATTGTTCAGGACTTGCGAAAAATAAATTAGATTTTGGTCAAATTTTGTCCCGCAGTGCCAAATCCAGATGTGATGTGATAATGGTTCAGAGTCCATGTGATGCTGAGTGGTTCACCGTCATTGATTTGTCACAAGCCTTTTCTGTGCCTCTTCATGAGCATAGTCAATTTCTCTTTTGTTTCAAACTCCTGGATCGAGTTTATTGCTGGTGCAGAATTCCACAAGGGTTTTCAAAGTCACCTTCTATATTCAATCAGATCTTGAAGAAGAATTTGAAGTCATTGGAATTGCCTTTCCAATCAACCTTGGTGCAGTACATTGATGACTTGCTGATTGCGTCCAAAACAAAGGACGAGTGCAAGTATGATACGATTGCAATGTTGAACCATTTAGAAAAGAATGGTCACAAAGTGTCTCCGCTTAAATTAGAGTACTGTCAAAACGTAGTGAAGTACTTGGGTCATCAGATTGAGTAGGGTTCAAGAAAGATCTCCAGAGAAAGGATTAAAACTATATTGCAGATAAATCCCTCAACCAAACAGAGAGATGTCAGGATGTTTTTAGGGATGATAGGCTACTGTCGTCAATGAATTACAAATTTCTCAGTCATTTCGAGACCACTGCAGAAGTTGACTCATAAGGAAGTCACTAATCCCATAGTGTTAGACCAGACTGGAATGAAAGCATTTACTGAATTGAGAGAGAGTCTGTGCAGGGCTCCAGCGTTGGGTATGCCTGATTATACGAAACATTTCACATTGTTTTGTCATGAGCGTGATGCATGTTCTTTGTCTGTCTTGACACAGGTCCATGGAGGTGTAACCAGCCCACTAGCGTCTTTTCAGCTACTTTGGAACCATTTGCAGCAGCCTTACCGGGTTGTTTGCATGCAGTTGCAGCAGTTGGTCAGAGCCTTACGCAGTGTGAAGGCAATGTGACTGTAATGGTCTCGCCCTCTATTGCGATTCTACTTACAAGGACAAAAAAACAATATTTGACTGGTGCAAGTTTGACCAGATGAAACGAGTATTCTTGGGTCACCAAATGTGTCATTGAAAAGATGTACAGTGCTGAACCCGGCAACCTTACTTCCAAATGAAAATGTCTAAATTGAAAAGGTGGAAGATGTTGAGCATGATTATCTTGAAGTAACTGACTTGTGCACAAAACGGAGACCTGACATTAGAGACACCTAATGGGAAGAAAATGAACAAATTATCTTTGTTGATGGTTCTTGTCTGAGAGACAATGCAGGGAACTAAGAGCAGGATATGTTGTGTGCACAATTACTTGTACTTCGGAAGCTTCTTGGCTTCGAGGAGTGTATTCTGCCCAAGTAGCGGAACTGGTAACCCTTACTAGAGCGTGCCATGTTTCTGCTCAGTTGAGAGTTACCATCTATACAGATAGCCAGTATGGAATTTGAATAGTCCATGATTTTGGCCAGTTATGGTCACAGAGAGGTTTCATGACCTCTTCTGGTTCCCCAGTAAGAAATGGTGAGAGAATTAAAAAGTTGTTGCATGCTATTCAAATGCCTGAAAAGATTGCCGTGGTGAAATGCAGTGCATATCTGAAGTCGCAAGACTTTGTGTCATTGTGAAATGGATATGCGGTTGAAGTCACAAGGTTTTGCGCATTGAACTGTGTATCATTTAAAGACAAGTGGAAACTGCTACCTGAAGAAGATGAAACTTGTGCAAGCTAGGCATTGAAAATAATTGACACTTTGGAAGAATTAAAAATGTTGCAGAATAATATTGACAGGGAGGAAAAGTGTTCATGGAGCAAAATTAAATGTGTGCAAAGACAAGATGAATTGTGGGTTTCCGTGGAGGGTCAATTGGTTTGCCAAATAGTCTTTTGTCTCAAATGGTGAGGTACTATAATGGTCAAGCATATATTGGGAGGGATGCAATGATTCATCAAACATGATTGGTTCAACCCAAAGTTCAGACAAGTTGCTGAAGCAGTTTGCCATCGATGTGTCATTTGCCAACAGTTAAACGCAGGGAAAGTGACAGTGTTTAATTTGAGCCACATTGGAAGCGTGGGAGCTCCATTCAGCAGAATGCAGATGGATTTTATTGAGATGCCTGTGTGTGGAGGTTTGAGACATGTGTTGGTGATTGTTTGCATGAAGCTTACCCTACACGAAGAAATTATAGTCTCACAGTAGCAAAACTACTGCCTAGGGAACTGATACTGCATTTCGGGTTTACGATCTCTTTAGAATCAGATACCGAAAGTCACTTCAACAATGAAGGAATTAAATTACTGTGTGCAGCATTGAACATTTAGCAGAAGTTGCACTGCAGTTACTGCCCTGAAGCATCAGGACTAGTGGAACAGATGAATGGTACCTTGAAGTCAAAAGTTGCAAAGATGTGTGCATCCACAAATTTGAAATGGCCTGATGCATTGCCTTTAGTGTTGATGTCAATGAGAAATACACCTGACAGGAAGACAGGATTGTCGCCGAATGAGATCCTCATGGGCAGAGCAATGAGGTTACCAGCGGTGCCTGCAAATGCACTTGTCAACATTACAGATGATATGGTGTTGGACTACTGCAAAGGTCTGGCTGATGTGGTTCGCTCTTTCTCTCAGCAGGTGAAAGCCCCCACACTGCCACCGATCCATGACCTAGGGCACAATCTGAGAGCTGGATACTGGGTGTGGCCTGGAAACACATGAGAAAAACATGTTTGGGACCTTATCAGGTAGTTCTGAAAACTACTGCAGCTGTGAAGTGTGCTGGAATTCCGAACTGGATTCATGCAAGTCACATGAAGAAAGTGGCATGTCCACTGGATCATGAGGAAGAAGATTTGTTGAGAGTACCAACAACAGTGAAACAAGTCTCAGGGCCATAAAGAGAACAAAGGGGAACTGAGACCAGATCTGAGCCCATTGAGGACGGTTCAGTCACTCCTGTGAGAGATGAAGGAGAAGACCTCCAGGAGAGTCACGGAGATCCTGTCTCAATTGAGGCAGCAGGAGAGCCTAGTCAGAGGAGGGCATAGCAGTACTAATGCACAAGGAGAACTTTCTTCTAATGATTTCTATCGCTTATTGAGTGAGTATGTTGAGACGATGGATGCGAAGAATTGTTATGTGTGTACACAGATTCCTTTATCTGTTGAGGAAGGAGTTACTTACCATAGTTTGCCTCTAACTTATGGAATTAGTTGTAGTTTGCTACTAAGAAGATTTTATAACCAGGAATACATTCCGTAGTTTTACTTAAATTGTGATGTTATGTTTTTGTTTGTTCCTATAGTTAGATATAGGAGTAGAGTAGCTAAGGATAATGACATAGTAATAGTTAGAGGTTTCTTTGAACCTACAATGACGTTTGGCACAGCTTAGGCACACCGTAATAACCTCATATGCTTGCTCACACCTTTTAAGAAAAGCTTCTTAGATCACACGGAAGACAGGAGAAAGGCATTAAAGGAGAAATTAGAAAAAGGCTTAGAGAAAAGGACTTACAGGAATGATCATGCTTATAGTGCAATTAAAACGCAAGGGAAATTAGCTTAGATGCACAACATGTAGGGAAACTTTGTATATATAGACCTAAATCATGCACTGACACTTTATTTGTGGGAACGAATGGATATGGGCATGTGTTTTTGTTTCAGAGTAAATGGACGTTTATGTTGAATGGACAGGACCCATTTATTCCTTGGATTTATTACATCTGTGGTCTTAATGCTTATTACTGTCTTTCAAGAGGATGGTACGGTACATACTATTTGAGGATAGTTTTCCCCAAGATTTATCAAATGGATGACTTGAAGAAGTTTCCGAAAGTGACTGAGGGCCAGATGTATCATCACAGCCCTTTGCGATTCGGAAATAGCGATTTTTAAGAAATCGCTATTTCCGACTCACAAAGTGCCATGTATCACATTTGCGAATCGGTAGTAGCGATTTCTTAAAAATCGCAAATGCTATTACCGATCCTCAAATTGCAATACCGGCCCCATTCGCAGCTATGGGCCTGTTGGCCCATTTCTGCGAATTTTTTGCATTTCTAAAATTGCGATTTCTGAACCAGAAATCGCAATTTTGGAAATGCAAAACCCCAGGGTGCTGGGGGGCTAAGGCCCCCTCTGCTGCACCCCAAAAAGTTTTTGTTGGGACATGTAAGGTGCTCACATGCCAAAAGGGCATGTGTGCTTTACATGTACAATTTAAAAATGCATTTTTAAATTTTGCACATGGTTACCGCCAAGATCAACTTGGTGGTAATTAGTGATTCCTAAATGCCAAAATCGCATTTAGGAATGGCTTCATACATGTGCTAAGAAATCGCAAATAAGGAATCCTTACTTGCGATTTCTAATTTAGAGAGTCGCAATTTGCGACTCTCTAAACAAGGTTGCAATTTTAAGGAATCGCTACTTTAGCAATTCCTTAATTTTGCATTCAGAATGTATTTCATACATTCTGAAATGGCATTTTGCATTCGCAAACGGGCATTTGCCCCGTTTGCGAATGCAAAATGCTTTCATACATCTGGCCCTGAATTACATCATACGAGACAGAGGAGGGAGTCCTCTTCTGGTATAGTGGGGGATATAGTTGGACCAGTGATTCCTTCAGTGTGAGTCATTCTGAAGTTCATAAAGATTTAAAAGTTGACTACTATTGTGGATAACATGCTGACAAATTTTTCAGGGGCCATACACCTGATAGATACTGAGTTACCTGCTGATAGAGCTATGACTCTTCAAAATCGTCTTACTTTAGACCATCTTTTAGCGAAGGATGATGGAGTCTGTAGAATGATTAATTCTATGCATTGTTGTTCATATATTCCTGATAATAGTAAGGAAATTAGTGGCTTAATTACTAATCTGACTATGGAAAGTGTGGATTTGAAAGAGTTGGAAGAACCAAGTGTTTGGGAAAAGATTGGCAAAGGTTTTACTTCAGTGGGAAATTGGCTCAGCAACATTTGGAGTGAGATACTATTGAAAATCGTACAAGGGATATTAATTGTTGTAGTTTATCTAATTGTAATAAGGGAATTGTGTAAATTATCCAAAATAATTAAATTGAAATGGTCAAAGAATAATCATAGGAGGGAAGAAAAGAAAAGGGAAAAATTGTATAGAGAAAATTCAAAAGGGAAACAAAAGTATGAAGGGATCGAATTGACGGGATTTCAGCCGATGCAAAAATTAGCGGGTAATAGTTAGTGTGATGACACATTTAGTCATCAGAGGAGGGATTGCTAGCGCAGGTGTTTTAATAAAAATTATTAATGAGTGTTGATGTATTCTAAATAAGTGATTTGTGTAGAAAATAAAATAAAATAGAAAAATAAGCATGCATTGGAAAATGTGATTACGATGAGTGGCCGCCAATGTTCACAAAGTGTACTTATTAGTGAATTAATATTGTGAAATTTTGAATATATATTTGACTACTGTAGTAATATGTCATGTTAAGGGTTATGCATTTGCTCTAGCTTTATTAATTATTGGCCTTAGTGAATGTCTTGGCCTAGTTTGACAGGCCTCATGTTAAAACTGTATTTCCTAACATTAATAAAATGGCTGTCCTAGAGAGTTAAACTGTGATTTTCCATTTAGCATTATGTGCTCGTAGCTGAGAATTGCTTCTCATGAGAACCAACTTCTAGAAGATGCTGTTCCTACTATTGTAACATTTTATATGTAATGTGTGTGAGACTGACTTTCTCAGGAGGAGAACAATGGAGATACTGACAGGGAGTGGAAGCTGCAACAATATTGTTACCTGACAAGTCGGATGATGAGGACATTGCAAGACAAACCAATCAACGACATATGAACAGAGTAATAGTAGAATTAATAGATTTGGAGTTTTTGTTTTATTGTACAAAGTGTGAACAAGCAATAAACTGACTAATAGGGATTTGGGAAGTAGTTTTAGTTTTCTTACTTGTCGAAAGGTCAATATTTCTTGTTCATCTTGACAAGAGATGTGCTTAACTTTAATGCTTAAGGACTTTGGTGGTCATTACAACCCTGGCGGTCGGTGTTAAAGCGGCGGTAAAACTGCCAACAGGCCGGCGGTAAAAAAAATAGAATTACGACCGTGGCGGAAACCGCCAACATAGACAGACACTTTAATACTCTGACCGCCATGGCGGTACAAACAAACACTGCAGTGGTAACCGCCAACAAACAGGCGGAAGACAATGTACCGCCCACAGAATTACAAGCCACCAATCTGCCACCTTTTCCGGGGCGGATTCATTGCGAACAAAAACACGGCGGAAATAGGACTTCTAAGGGAAAACGCTCACCTCTATACACCCCACGAGGAACCAGGACGCCATGGAACCGGAACTTCAGATACTGCCAGCCTTTATCTTCCTGCTCCTCTACCAGGAGCACGAACGCCGGCTGGGAAGACCACAGTGAGTACTTCACCTACGACACAGGGGAGGGGGGAGGGAAAAAACAGTGACACACACACGCAACACGCAAAACCCCCACCCCCACCCTCACCCACGACAACACACACACCAATACATCATGATACATCACAGTTACACCCCCCAACCCCCCCAGAAGAATGCAAGGACAAAAGGAAATGAGTTGAATGATTGTAATATATTCAAATACATGAATCAAAAACATTTACATATATACACATTTACACTATGAACAATTAAATACACCAAGAACACAAGTCCAAGGGATTCCACCATCATAGTCCGTGGACCACTGGGCCCAAAAGCATGGGCGAGGTTCACACTCAATACCCGAACAAGACGGAGAGAACACTGCAGGGGCATCAGAAAGAAATAAAACAGGCACCTCAGGGGGAAGGGAGGGGGGGCACCTCAGCCGGATGAGTGCACAACGCAAGCTCCACGAGGGGGCTCCATGCCCATTGATGTATCCTGGGGAGTGCAAAGCCACAGTCTCTACAGTGGGTGGGTTGCCCACTGTTCAATCCTGGGGAGTGCAAAGCCACAGTGTCTCAAGTCTCTACAGTGGGTGGGTTGACCACTGTTCACGCCCGGGGAGTGCAAAGCCACAGTCTCTCAAGTCTCTACAGTGGGTGGGTTGCCCACTGTTCAATCCTGGGGAGTGCAAAGCCACAGTCTCTCAAGTCTCTACAGTGGGTGGGTTGCCCACTGCTTTATCCTGGGGAGTGCAAAGCCACAGTCTCTCAAGTGGATAACATTCTCCACTGGTTCTGGAGGGGGCTTGGTGCCCAGAGTGCTTCATCCTGCCAAGGACAGAGGTAGTGGATGTAACTCTCCACTGGTTCTGGAGGGGGCTTGGTGCCCAGAGTGCTTCATCCTGCCAAGGACAGAGGTAGTGGATGTCAATCTCCACTGGTTCTGGAGGGGGCTTGGTGCCCAGAGTGCTTCATCCTGCCAAGGACAGAGGTAGTGGATGTCAATCTCCACTAGTTCTGGAGGGGGCTTGGTGCCCAGAGTGCTTCATCATGCCCGTGGCGGCCTCAGTAGCGTAGTAATCATTGGCGCTCACTGTCCTGCATTGGTGCCGGCGGTCTTGTCCTGGGCAGCGGGGCTGCTGCTGGCGGTCCTGTCTTGGGCAGTGGGGCTGCTGGCGGTCTTGTCCTGGGCAGTGGGGCTGCTGCTGGCGGTCCTGTCTTGGGCAGCAGGGCTGGTGGTGGTCTTGTCCTGGGCAGCAGGGCTGCTGCTGGCGGTCTTGTCCACCGTGCTGATCTTCCCAGACTTGCCGGTTTTAATGTGCCCATTCTCCAGCTTGGATGGTGTCGCAGCTGTTTCCACACTCCCAACTGTACCCTTGGGACCGGCTTTGGTGGCTGATTTCTTTCCCCTCTCCCGCCGGGCACTGGACAACTTTTTATGCTTGACAGGTGGGGGACTGTCCGTACTCTGGCTCCTTGCCACACTGGCTACCCTGCTGCCTGGTGCACTCCATAATCCGGTGACTACTGGCACCACTGGTCTCGCCGATGTTGTGGCTGAGGTGCTAGGTTGGGACCTGGAGAGTCGGGCCCTAGGAGACTGAAGGGGTGGGGGAGGTGAGGGAAAGAGGTCAAGGTTGGCCAGGAAAAGTTTCTTCTGAACACTGGGACGGGGAGCTGGAGGGGGTTTGGGAGTGGAGGAAGAGGTAGTGGTCGTAGGAGGTGTACGTTTGCTGACTTTGGGTGAAGGTGCATGGGCTGGAGGCTGTCGTGAGGTGGATGGCTGTTGGGTGGGTGTGTGGCTGTGTTTGTGTACCTAGGGAGGTGGCCTCACAGACACACTGGGAGAGGACACGGGACGTGTGAATGGTAGTGGGGGTGGTGACTGCACGTGAGCGGGGTGTGGTGGTGGGTGTGCTAGTGATGGACTTGGTGGCTGAGGATGTAGTGCATGCAGGTGTGAGTGGAGACGACACAGGGAAGGAGGAGGGAGACAAGGAGGAGGGAGACACAGTGGAGGCTGTGGATGTTGGTGTGTCTGCATGTGTGTGATGGTTGTGTGAGTGCCCTTGCGATGTGTGGTGCTTATGTTTGCCTGAGCTTCCCTGGTGTGTTGAGGTGTGTGCATGCTGGTCTGATGGTGTGCTTGGGATAGGCTGAGGTACTGGGGTTTGGGTCTGGGTGGAGGAAGTTGGAGAGGGAGGCAAGAGACAGGGACAATGGCTGCCATCAGTGCTGAGGCCAGAGTCTGAAATGCTCGCTGAAGGGCTGCCTGACCAGAGTGCATCCCCTCCAGGTATGCATTGGTTTATTGCAACTGCCTCTCTACACCCTGGATGGCATTCAAAATGGTAGACTGCCCAACAGTGAGGGACCTGAGGAGGTCAATGGCCTCCTCACTGAGGGTAGCAGGGGTGACTGGGGCAGGGCCTGAGGTGCCTAGGGCGAAGGTGATGCCCACCCTCCTGGGTGAGCGGGCACGGGGCAAAAGCTGAAGGGCTGCTGGGACGGCGGTACTGGTAGGGGGGGTGGTGGCTGTACCTGTAGATGTGTGGGGCACAGATGGGCCCGCCACCGTAAGGGAGCTCCCATCAGAGGCGGCGTCCGTATCGCTGGTGTCAGCTCCTGTCCCCGCCGTGGAACTCCCCTAGCCCTCCGTCCCACTGGTGAATTCAGACTCTGTAGTTTCGCCCTCCAGGGCCATGTGGGAATCAGCTCCCTCCTGCTCCGGTGCCACTGCTCCTCCGCCTGATGATGCTAATGCACACAAGAACAGGGAGACCACAAAAAGGGGGGGGGGAGACAGAAGAAAGACATGTTGAGTGCATGCAATACCGCTACCGTTGGTGGACACGACAGACACAGAAGCCCCCTGCACCACGCCGCGCACTTGGAGTCCACTATTCAATCCCAGGGACATGGGTTACAAGGCTATGGCAGATTTCTGCACACATGGATGTCACAGGAGCCTGACTAGGTGTAGTTGGCACTGTACGCAGGTGGGGTGGGGTGACATGGGCCTGCCTGAAGAAGGGACCTTGCCTACTAAACTCACCCTGGCTTAGGGGAACCCACAGCCCACCTCCCCCACCCAGACACCTACAATGCGTGCTGAATCAGCAGAATGAGAGTGTACTCGCCCCCTTGTGGCTGCTGTGATGCCCTCAAGCGCCCATCCAACTCCGGGTACGCCACCGCCAGGATACTGAACATCAGGGGGGTCATGGTGCGACGGGCACCCCTCCCACGTTGGGAGGCCATCCCCAGCTGGGCCTCCGCCATCTTCTTGCTCCAGTGGCGAATGTCCTCTCATCTTTTCCGGCAGTGGGTTCTCAGTCTGTGGTAGACCCCCAGGGTCCAGACTTCCTTGGCGATGGCACGCCAAATGTCCTTCTTCTGGTGGGCGCTGACCTACAGGAATAGTACAGGGGAAAAGGAGAAGACATTACCGCCCGCACCATCACAATCATTGGCCCGCATCCCTAACCTTGCCATGACACACATGCACTCACCGTCTTTTCATGCAGGCCTCATTCTCACACACCCCTATCTTTCATCCACCCCACTCCACACAGACATTGCCCATACAGCATGCTCACAGTGTACTTACCTGTTTGTCTGGAGGACCGTAAAGTAGCGTGTACTGGGGGAGGACCCCATCCACGTGTTTCCCCAACTCCTCCGTGCTGAAGGCAGGGGCCCTTTCCCCAGACACACGAGCCGTTGTCTATTCCAGACTGAGGTCACAGCAGCACTTGCAGTGTATGTCCTCTCCTGTTGAAGATCAAGAATCAAGTGATTAAACAGAGAGAAAATGGCGGTCACATCCGCGGCGGGGCGTACCATCACCGCCGGCGTACATCGTCATTGGCTCCTGGGACCTATAGGGTCCAATGTTAACCAATGTAGGATTGTGCTGCGGTCTTCGACCGCCTACCGCGACGGTGTAGTTATCTCATATCCCCCTTGTCCCACTTTACAGGTCAGGCAGCTGCCATTTCATGGGCCCACATGGCATTATTTTTGACTGCGTCACACATATGTAGGCCTTGCCTAAACACTCATACAGGCTAATTTTGAATTGCTAATATTTTCAGAGTAAGTTGTGTTACGTACCTGAGAGTTGGTTGACTCTCTGCTCGCTGTTCTCCTCCATAGGCACCGTCCGCTGGGGCATGTGAGGAGATGGCTGCACCCCCCAGTGTACAGACCGCTGGTGGACCTGTCGACAATGGAGGAGCGATATGTGATCATTACCTACAGGCTTGATCGTGCTACAATCCAGGAACTGTGTGCCCAGTTGGAGCCAGACCTGATGTCAGCTATCCGCAATCCCACAGGAATCCCCCCTCAAGTGCAGGTGCTCTCAGTACTCCATTTCCTAGCAAGTGGGTCTTTTCAAACTACAGTGGCCATAGCATCAGGGATGTCCCAGCCTATGTTTTCCAACGTGTTGTCCAGAGTGTTGTCTGCCCTGCTGAAGCACATGCAGAGCTACATCGTTTTCCCTCAGGTGGAGGATTTGCCTACGGTGAAAGGTGACTTCTATGCCCTGGGACATATCCCCAACATCATAGGTGCCATTGATGGGACACATGTGGCCTTGGTACACCCCCACAGGAGTGAACAGGTGTACAGAAAACAGAAGAGTTATCATTCCATGAATGTGCAGATGGTGTGTTTGGCAGACCAGTACATCTCCCATGTTAATGCCAAATTCCCTGGCTCACTGCATGACGCTTACATCCTGCGGAATATCAGCATCCCTTATGTGATGGGGCAACTCCAGAGGCACCGGGTGTGGCTATTAGTTGAGCACATGGACCCAATATAGTGGGAATAGTTGTTTGGGTCTGTGGATGTCCCTATGAGTTTGTGTGTGTCTAACAGTTGTCCCTCGCCATTTGCAGGTGACTCTGGTTACCCCAACCTGTCATGGCTACTGACCCCAGTGAGGAATCCCAGGACAAGGGCAGAGGAACGCTACAATGAGGCACATGGGTGTACTAGGAGGATTATAGAGCGGACCCTCGGCCTCCTGAAGGCCAGGTTCCGGTGCCTCCATATGACTGGTGGTTCCCTATTCTACTCACCAAAGAAGGTATGCCAGATCATCGTGGCCTGCTGTATGCTTCACAACTAGGCTTTGTGATGACAGGTGCATTTTCTGCAGGAGGATGGTCCGGATGGAAGTCTTGTTGCAGCTGTGGACCCTGTGGACAGTGAAGATGAGGAAGCAGAAGAAGAGGACATCGACAACAGGAACACAGTGATCCTGCAATACTTCCAGTGAGACACAGGTAAGAAGAAAACGCTGCCTGCTACATCTGATTTAAATGTACTACCTCTCTACTGTCTGTCATTTTCACCCAGTGTATGGTCACTGAGTTGTCACTTTCCCTTACAATTTCTCAGATGTGGGTCCCACTGTGTGACATCTGCTTTGTTTCCTCATGGACTATAGCTGTGTGACATAGGTATGTTGAATTTACATTTGAATGAGCAGTTTGCCACTGTAATTGCTAATACACTATTTCGAAATCACAGACAGACTCCTGATTGTTTTGTGCTTTAAGGGTGTTTATTTAAGTGCTCAATATTGGACGGGGTTGTAAAATGGTGAGGGGTGATGGTGGAGGAATGTCCATGGCAGAGTCCACTCTATTAGTCTCACAGGTGCATTGTCCAAAGGGGCATAGGAAGTGGAGCTGGGGCAGTTTAAGAATGGACAGGGTGACAAGGTGGGACAAAAGGATGACAATCAGGGTGGTCTAATTTTGTGGCGGGGGTCTTGGCATCGTTCTCTGTCTTTGTCCTGGATCTCAGGGACCATTTGCGGGGTGGTTCTCCCTCTGCAGGGGTGGGGTGCTGGTGTGGTGGTCCTATGGCGGTGCCTCCTGTCCACTAGTGCCGGCGGAGGTGGTGGGCAGCTCATCTTCCAGGCTAGTGTCAGGGGCCCCTTGTTGTGCCACAGTGTCCCTCCTGGTGTTCACGAGTTCCTTCAGCGCCCCTACAATGGTGCCCAGGGTGGAATTGATGGATTTGAGGTCCTCCCTGAAGCCCAAATACTGTTCTTCCTGCAGCCGCTGGGTCTCCTGAAACTTGGCCAGTACCGTTGCCATCGTCTCCTGGGAATGGTGGTAGGCTCCCATGATGTTGGAGAGGGCCTCGTGGAGAGTGGGTTCCCTGGGCCTGTCCTCCCCCATCGCACAGCAGCCCTCCCAGTTCCCCTGTGTTCCTGTGCCTCTGTCCCCTGAACTGTGTGCCCACTGCCACTGCCCCCAGGTCCCTGGTGTTTTTGGGGTGGTGGGTTAGCCTGGGTCCCCTGTAGTGGTGGACACACTGCTGCTTGACATGTCCTGGGGACAGAGGTATGGGCCCGCTGGGTGGGTGCTGTGCTGGTGTTTCCAGAGGGGGGAAGGTCTGTAGTGGCTTGTGCCAGTGTGAGGGGAACCGAGGTCCCAGATGGGCTGGGCTGGTCATCTAGATTCAGTTGGACAGAGCTGCTGTCATCACTGTGGGCCTCTTCTGTGGGTGGAGTGGACATATCTGGACCCTCCTGTCCGGTGGCATTGGGTAGGGGTCCTGCAGGGGTGTAAAAGTATGATTATTGCATCTGTGTGTGCCATGGTGTGCAACAGGTGGGTGACCGTGTACCCCAGTGCTTGCATTCCTGTGTAGGACCTTGTGTGATAATGGTTTAGGGGGGTGTATGGGTATGTGCTGTGGCCATGCTTTGGTGATGGGTGTCCATGCTTTGGTGTTGCATGCAGGGCTTGGGTTTGGGATGTGTGGTTAGTGATATTGGGACATGTGTGAGGAGTTGGAGTGATGGGGGTGAGGCGAGGGTGGGATGCAGTTAGGGTGGGGGATGAAGTAGTAAAGATTTGTCTTACCAGAGTCCATACCTCCAGCTACTCCTGCGAGACCCTCAGGATGCAGTATAGCCAAGACCTGCTCCTCCCATTTTGTTAGTTGTGGGGGAGGAGGTGGGGGTCCGCCTCCAGTCCTCTGTACCGCGATGTGGTGTCTTAAGACCACGGAACGCATCTTCCTCTGTAGGTCGTTCCTTCTTTTCCTGATGTCATCCCTAGTTCTTGGGTGCTGTCCCACTGCGTTGACCCTGTCCATGATTCTTCGCCATAGCTCCATCTTCCTAGCTATGGAGGTGTGCTGCACCTGTGATCCGAATAGCTGTGGCTCTACCCGGATGATTTCCTCCACCATGACCCTGAGCTCCTCCTCAGAGAACCTGGGGTGTCTTTGCGGTGCCATGGGGTGGTGTGGGTGATGTGTGGGGTGGTGTGTGTTGTGATGTGTGGGGTGATATTTAGAGCTGTGTTGTGTGAGGTGCGTGGATGTTATGTGGGTGATGGTGTTGAGTGCCTGTGGATGCTAGTTTGTTGATGGTGGTGTCTCTCTCTGGCCTTCTGTCGCAATTGTGGTCATAGGGGATTGTGGGTGATGTGGGTGTGTGTTTTATATTGTATTGGATGTGTGGGAGTGATGTGTGTATGTGTATCAGGCGTGTGTATTTCGAATTGTCCAATGTGGTAGTGTTTTGTAAGTGTGTGTGTATTTTGAGCGTGGCAGTGTGTACTGCCAATGGATTACCGCGGTTGAAAGACCACTGCGTGGATTCTTGGGTCGTGATACTGTGGGCGTATTACTGTTGGCGTGACGGTGTCGGTTTTGTTATCGCCAGTTTATCACTGACCTTTGGTGTGGCGGACTTGTGTGGGTGTCTAGATTTTGGCAGATTCCGGGCTTTGGGTCCTAATGACCATGGCGGAATTCCGCAGCCGCGGTGGTGTGTTGGCGGTCTTCTTTACGGCGGTAAGCGGCTTTTACCGCCAATGTTGTAATGACCCCCTTTGTGTTTTCTGAACTTTGATGCTGAATCCTGATGTCTTGCTGATCGACTGATGTCCTGAGGATGAAGACTGACTCTGCTTGCTGATCCACACTGAGGATAGGTATAATGTAATTGATTATTATGCATATATGCGTTTCTTTCTAGGTTCCAACTGAATTGTTTTGATAGAGCCATAGTTAGACGTTTTTTCGCATTTGTGTTACTAAATCGTTTTGCATGAATCCCAACATGCTGATGCTAATATGGTGTTAGTTAAGGATCCTCACTAATAAACCTGTGCTAACAGGGAATAAAGCTTGATGAATTTCTCTGCTAAACGTAATGTATGTAATTGCTTTGATGCAGTTGACTTTGTTACTGATTTGCACCATAACCTTAGAATGTGTTGTAGTTCAAGCTTTGATTAGATTATGTTTCTTCTGCTGCTTTGGACAGCCAGTATTGTTTTTGTATGTGTTTCATTTGATTTTGAGATTAATCTACTGACCTTAGCATTGTTAATATAGGGAAATACATTTTCTAACTTTTACTAAAAAGTGTGGTTATTCATGACCGAAAGGTCATGGTGCGTGACAATTACTGACTCCATTGATTATTGCTGTTATTGATGGCTAATGATTATTGACTATTGTGTATTGGTTATTGATTATGTACTGGAGCTATGGTAAGAACATCTTAATTGCGATTCAAAAGGTTCATCAACCTATTCTTGTCCCCTTGTAAGTTTACTTATTAAGGACAGACGTGTATATGTGCATATAGCTGATTTTCTTTGTTCATTGTGGTGTAGTTGCTACAAAATAGATAGTGTGTGCCTTCCTCAAAAGTGCTTATGATAATATATATCTGATATAACAAGTAGCAAACGTAAGTTGGAACAACAATGTAGCTAGCTTTGTATGTTATACATTCTAAATTGTAATCCACAGTGACTCCTTCAGTAGACACTCTGATATGGTAAAGATTCAGTTTATGACAAATTATAAATGTGATGCTATTGAATGCCTTAGTTTGTCATATTTGTAGATTGAAAAATAATTATAATCTTGAGAAATATAACAAAAACGTTATGTGCCAAAAGAGAAGATTAGAGACCTTTTTCCACAATGCAGACCAGGCTGCAATTGTAGCACAATATTAAGCATAAAATCTATATTTTGTTAAACACATTGTGATGGTAGATTCAAATATTGAATGTATCTAGATGGTGAGGAATGCCAAAACTTTGAAAGAAGGGATTGTTCCAAAGCTGCCAGAAGGTGATGAGATTTATATAAACCTTAATGTATATTAACAGTGCTTTTGTGTGGCCCTTCATCAGATTTCAGGGGCATTATCTCATGTACTGTTGATCAATAGGATATTTTCTACACCACACTTTTCTACATTTTCTTCACAAATTAGCCTGAGGGGCAAGATCTCACATCATGTATAATATAACTCACTCTTCTAATACTCTCCATAATCTTTGAAAGCCAGGGTTCTGGCACAAAATAATAAAAGATCTAGAATTCAAAAGGGTTTTATGTAGTTAGCATAATTGAACAGGAATAGCTGAACCTCACAGCATCACTCCTCAAAAGAAACGTATTTGATGGTGGTACATCCTTCTATAAATTGTTTTTTCATTATGCTGCATATTTTGTCTATGTTGATTTCGGCAGTGACACTGTTTCAAATTGTGTTGTGTTGTATTGTAGAATTTATGTAGGGTTTCCCATCCAAATTGGGAATCTGATGCCCATTTTTAAAGAAGTAGCATGTTATCCCATGTGGAATGGCCGATTTGCACAGTATTACCAAAGTGTCATCAAATAGATGCTCGTATATTGTCTTGCTGCTTAGCATCAATCTGTGCATTGGTGGAGATGGTGTGAAACATAGGTCTTCAAAATGTAATTGCAATAAGCTGGTGGTCATAATTTACTGTGCAGTAGCTCTGTTAAGTGTATTTTTTTTTGCATTTTGATAGAGGGAGTGGAAAGAGAAAGGGATCTATCCTGAACAGAGACAGTGATCATAAATGTTTTACTGTCACCTGCCTCAATGAATAAGACAGTTTGGGATTTGATGTTACACTGGAGTAAATTAAAAATGGGTAATTAATGATCAAGGGCAATGCTGTCAAAGGGTACTTCAAAGGGGAGATTTTTTAGGGATTTGAAAGATTAACATTTCTATTGAAACTCCCTCACAACAAATACATCAGGAGCAATACAACACAAGTATATAGAAATTGCAGATTTTATTAAAAAGAAAATGTGACAAGAATGGTGTGCAATTTAAGAATAGAGATTTTAGAAATCTAAAAAAACAGAAAACAAATTGTTAAAAATCAAGAATGTCAGGTACTTCATATGTAGCAATGCATTGATTACCTCGGACAGGAAGAATTGAGGTATGCTATGAATATCCAGGGCAGGGAATATCTGCTTTCTTTAGGCAGCTTCCTTATGTCGCCAGGGCTCTTCTTCTTGTGTGCCTTGATGACGTGGCAGCAGAAGAGGTCATAGAGTCTGTGGAGTCTATGCAGGATTCCAAAATATCAAATTATTAAGCTGCAGTGTCTACAGAGCATGAGGAAAACAAAACTGTCAAAGGTGGAAAGCTTTATAATAATCTCAGAATTTATATGACTTGGGTCATAACCCAATCCATTACTGTTTGGTCCACTATGCCACCTTAAACAGGAATCATCCACTTCAAAATCATTTTTGATCCTGCTCCAATAAAACAGTTCAGCATGGAAAGCTGGGCCAGGTCCTCTCTGAATAAGAATACGAACACCCCAAACATGTTTCAGGTTAGTTAGTCCTGGTCACTGTGGTATAACTTTAGTCCTGTTGCACAGGGAGCATGGGATCCGCATCTGGGCAAAGAACGTGACTGAATGAGTAGCATATAATCTCAAGACAAGTGATTGTGCCATCTATTCTTTAGAAGCTCCCTTAGCTCCATGTGAAGAATGAAATATAGTTCAAAATTATTAATATAGGGCAAAGGTTCTGTGATACAACAGGCACTCAGCGCTTGATGAATTTTTTAGGCCCATACCATCCAAAAGCCTTTCTTAGAATATTGTAGCCTCCTACATTGTGTGGGTTTAAGGGCAGACATAGGCGGTCATTCAACCTCGGCGGTAAAAGGCGCTTACCGCCATAACACCGCCGCGGTCGCGGTAAACCGCCACGGTCATTCTGACCCACAACAGGCAAACCGCCAAAATACCGACATCCACAAAAGTCCGCAACACCAAAGGTCAGCGATAAACTGGCGATGACCAAACCTCCACCATCACGCCAACAGAAATACGCCCATGCCATTACGACCCACGAATCCACGCGGCGGTCTTTCAACCGCGGAATTCTATTGGCGGTACACACCGCCGCGGTCGAAATACACATACTCGTACAAAACACTACCACATTGGACAATTCAAAATACACACACCTGATACACATACACACACCACTCCCACACACCCAATACAATATAAAACACACACCCACATCACCCACAAACCCCTACGACCAGAAATTCAGAGAGAAGGCGCGAGAGAGACACCACAGTCAACTACCAAGCATCCACAGGCACACAATACCAATACCCACAGAACTTCCACGCACCTCACACAACACACCACTAAATAGCACCCCACCTATCACTACACACTCCACCCCACACATCATCCACACCACCCCATGGCACCTCAAAGACACCCCAGGTTCTCAGATGATGAACTCAGGGTCATGGTGGAGGAAATCATACGAGTAGAGCCCCAGCTGTTCGGGACACAGGTGCAGCACACCACCATTGCCAGGAAGATGGAGCTATGGAGCAGAATAGTCGACAGGGTCAACGCTGTGGGACAGCACCCAAGAAATAGGGACGACATCAGGAAGCGGTGGAACGACCTACGGGGGAAGGTGCGTTCCATGGTATCAAGGCACAACATTGCGGTACAGCGGACTGGCGGCGGACCCCCACCTCCTCCCCCAGAATTTACAACATGGGAGGAGCAAGTCTTGAACATCCTGCATCCTGAGGGCCGCGCAGGAGTCGGTGGAGGAATGGACTCTGGTAAGTCTCATCTTCACTACTTCATCCCCCCCACCCCACCTGCATGCCAACTCATACCCCCACCCTCACCCCCATCACAACTACCCCTTGCAAATGTCTCACCATCACAACCCACCCATCCCAAAACTTAGCCCTGCATGCGGCCCCAAAGCATGGACACCCATCACCAAAGCATGCCCAATGCACATACCCATCACCCCCCCCCCCCAAAACACCGTCACAACAGCCCCCACAAAGGAATGCCAGCACTGGGGTACACGGGCACCCACCCATTGCACGCCATTGGCACACACAGAAGCAATAACCATACTTTTATACCCCTGCAGGACCCAAACGCCAGGTCACCACGCAGGAGGGTCCACAAATGTCCACTCCACCCCCAGAAGAGGCCCACAGTGATGACAGCAGCTCTGTCTCCCTAGATCTAGATGACCAGCCCGGTCCATAGGGGACCTCGGGACAGTCGGTTCCCCTCAGACAGGCACAGGCCACAGCAGACCTTCCCCCCTCTGGGAACACCAGCACAGCACCCACCCAGCGGGCCCATACCTCTGTCCCCAGGACACGTCAATCAGCGGTGTGTCCACCACTACAGGGAACCCAGGTTAACCCACCACCCCAACAACAACAGGGACCTGGGGGCAGTGGTAGTGGGCACACGGTCCAGGGGACGGAGGCCCAGGGAAACGGGGAACTGGGAGGGCTGCTGTGCGACAGGGGGGGGGGACAGGCCAAGGGAACCCACTCTCCACGAGGCCCTCTCCTCCATCATGGGAGCATACCACCGCTCCCAGGAGACGATGGCGACGGTCCTGGCCAGGTTTCAGGAAATCCAGCTTCTGCAGGAGCAACAGTATATGGGGTTCAGGGAGGAACTAAGAAACATCAGTTCCGCCATGGGTACCATCGTAGTGGCCCTGAATGAGTTAATCACCACATTGCGGACCACTGTGGCACCTCAAAGGGCCCCTGACACTAGCATGGACCAAGAACTGGCTACCACCTCTGCCGGCGCTAGTGGACAGGAGGCCCCGACCCAAGACCAACAGGCCACGAGAACCCCACCCCCTGCAGAAGGAGAACCACCCCGCAAGCGGGCCCTGAGATCCAGGAAGAAGACAGAGTAACATGTCAAGACCCCCGCCAGCAAAGGATACCGCCCTGATTGTCATCCCACTGTCCCACATTGTCACCCTGTCCAACCTTAAACTGCCCCTGCTTCACTTCCTACAGGCATTTGGACAATGCACCTGTGAACCTGATAGTCTGGACTCTGATTTACAACCACCCATCCAAATTAGAGCACTTGAATAAACACACTTATTGCACATAAACAATCTGGAGTCTGTCTGTGATTTTAACAAATGTATTAGACATGACAGTGCCAAAATTGTTATTCACATTGTGATGCCAACAAACCGCTGTCACACAGCTGTAGTCCATGGGGAAACAAAGCAGATGTCACGCAGTGGGGCCCACAGCTCTGAAAACGGAAGGGAAAGTCACAACACAGTTACCATATACTGGGGGAAAAAGTCAGACAGTAGAGAGGTAGGAGTCTTTAAGTAAATGTAATATGCCAGTGTGTACTCTTACCTGCGTGTCACTGAAAATATTGCTCTATTACTGTGTTCCTGTTGTCTATGTCGTCCTCTCCGGCTTCCTCTTCTTCACTCTCCACAGGCTCCACAGCTGCTACAACACCACCATCTGGACCATCCTCCTGCAGAAAAGGCACCTGGCGGCGCAAAGCCAGTTTGTGAAGCATACAGCAGGCCACAATGATCTGGCACACCTTCTTTGGTGAGTACATTAGGGATCCACCTGTCATATGGAGGCACCTGAACCTGGCCTTCAGGAGGCCAAAGGTGCGTTCGATCACCCTTCTAGTCCGCCCATGGGCCTCATTGTAGCTTTCCTCTGCCCTGGTCCTGGGATTCCTCACTGGGGCAGTAGCCAGGACAGGTTGGGGTTACCAGAGTCCCCTAATAGCCACACCCGGTGCCTCTGGAGTTCACCCATCACATACGGGATGCTGCTATTCCTCAGGATGTAGGCGTCATGCACTGAGCCAGGGAACTTGGCATTAACATGGGAGATGTACTGGTCTGCCAAACAGACCATCTGTACATTCATCGAATGATAACTTTTCCTGTTCCTGTACACCTGTTCACTCCTGCTGGGGGGTACCAAAGCCACATGTGTCCCATCAATGGCACCTATGATGTTGGGGATATGTCCAAGGGCATAGAAATCACCCTTCACTGTAGGCAAATCCCCCACCTCAGGGAAAACGATGTCCGTATGTGTTTCAGCAGGGCAGACAACAGTCTGGACAACACCTTGGAAAACATAGGTTGAGACATCCCTGATGATATGGCCACTGTTGTTTGAAATGACCCACTTGCTAAGAAATGGAGTACTGACAGCACCTGCACTAGAGGGGGGATCCCTGTGGGTTGGCGGATGGGTGACATCAGGTCTGCCTCCAGCTGGGCACACAGTTCATGAACAGTGGTTCGGTCAAGCCTGTATGTCAGTATGACATGTCTTTCCTCCATTGTCGACAGGTCCACCAGCCGTCTGTACACGGGAAGATTCCTCCATCTCCTCGCATTGCCCAGCGGACGGTGCCTAGGAAGGACAACAGTGAGCACAGAGTCAATCAGTACGTTCCAACAGCTTGCACACAACACGATTCACTATGCATTGAATGGTTTGTATGAGTGTTGAGGAAAGGCCTAGGTATGTGTGACGCAGTAGTAATTAAGCCATGTGGGCCCTTGAAATGACGGCTGCTTGACCTGTGAAGTGTGACAATGGGATGTGAGGTCAATGCGCTGGCGTGGCACATGTGGCGGTAGGCGGTCGAAGACCGCGGCGCAAAGCCGCATTTGTTAACATAGAACCCTATGGGTTTCACGAGCCAATGACGATGTGCGCCGGCGGACGCGGTACGCACCGCCGCGGGCGTGACCGCCATTTTCTATCTAGTTAATCACTCGATACCTGACCTTCCACAGGAGAGGACCTACACTGCAAGTGCTGCTGTGACCTCAGTCTGGAAGAGACAATGGCTGCTGCGACTGGGGAAAGGGCCCCTGCCTTCACTTCTGAAGAATTGGAGAAACTCGTAGATGGGGTCCTCCCCCAGTATGCGCTACTCTACGGTCCTCCAGACCAGCAGGTAAGTACACTGGGACCATACTTTGTGGGCAATGCCTGGGTTGAGTCGGGTGGATGAAAGATGGTGGGGAGGGGAGCGATTGAGGCATGCATCAGACGACAGATGAGAGCATTGGCCACATGGCAAGGGTGGGGATGGGGGGCCACTCACATCAAGCATGCAGAAGGTGATGATTTTTTTTCTCCCCCTGTACATGTCACATAGGTCAGCGCCCACCAGAAAATCGCTATTTGGCGTGCCATCGCCAAGGACGTCCGGACCCTGGGGGTCCACAACAGACGGGGCACCCACTGCCGGAAGAGGTGGGAGGACATCCGACGTGGGAGCAGGAAGATGGCGGAGGCTCTGCTGGGGATGGCCTCTCAACGTAGGAGGGGTGCCAGTCGTCAATTGACCCCCCTGATGTCCCGGATCCTGGCGGTGGCCTACCCCGATTTAGATGGGCGCGTGAGGACATCACAGCAGACACAAGGGGGTGAGTACACTCTCATTCTGGTGACTTTGCGCACAGTGGAGGTGTCTGGGTGGGGAGGTGGGCTGTGGGTATCTCTAGGCCAGGGCGATTTCTGTTGGCTAGGCCCCTCCGTAAGGCATGGCCCTGTGCCCCCGCCCCCCACCTCTGTAGGGTGCCAAGTACAGCTATTCATGGCCCTGTGTCATCTATGTGTGCAGTTGTCGTCCATAGGCTTGTAGGCCATGTCCCACTGATTGAGTAGTGGACCCCAAGTGCGCAGCGTAGTGCAGGGGGCTTCTGTGTCTGTCCTCTCTGCCAACGGTAGCGGTAATCCATGCACTCAACATGTCTTTCTTTCTACCCCCCCCCCTTTTTTGTGGTCTTCCTGTTCATGTGTGCATTAGCATCATCAGGCAGAGGAGAAGTGGCATCGGAGCACGAGGGAGCTGCATCCCACATGGCCCTGGAGGGCCATGCAATGGACTCTGAGTACACCAGTGAGACGGAGGGCGAGGGGAGCTCCACAGCAGGGACTCGTGCTGATGTCAGTGGCAGCGACTCGTCCTCTGAAGGGAGCTCCCTTGTGGTGGCGGCAACATCCGTGCCCCCCGCAACAACAGGTACAGCCGCCACCCAGCGCACCAGCACCGCCCTCCCAGCAGCCCCTCAGCGTTTGCCCTGTGCCCGCTCACCCAGGAAGAGGGGCATCTCCTTCGCCCCAGGCACCTCAGGCCCTGCCCCTGTCACCCCTGCTGCCCTCAGTGAGGAGGTCATTGACCTCCTGAGGACCATCATTGTTTGGCAGTCTACCCTTTTGAATGCCATCCAGGGTGTAGAAAGGGAGGTGCACCGGAGTAATGCATACCTGGAGGGCATTCATTCGGGTCAGGCTGCCCATCAGCGATCGTTCAACGCTCTGGCCTCAGCACTGACGGCAGCAATTGTCCCTGTCTCTAGCCTCCCCCCTCCAACTTCCTCCACCCAGACCCAATCCCCTGTACCTCTGCCTATCCCAGACACACCTACAGACCAGCCTGCACACACCTCAACACCCAAGGGAAGCTCATCCAGACATAAGCACCACACATCACACAAGCATTCACACAAGCAACATCCACATGCAGATACACCAACACCCACTGCCTCCACTGTGTCCCCCTCCTCCTCGTCTCCCTCCTCCCTCCCTGTGACGTCTCCACTCACACTTGCATGCACAACATCTTCAGCCACTACATCCATCACCAGCACACCCACCAAAACACTCCGCACATGTGCAGTCACCACCCCCACTACCATTTACACGTCCCCTGTGTCCTCTCCCAGTGTGTCAGTCACCCCCTCTTCCAAACCACACAAACGCAGGCAGCCACCAACCCAACAGCCATCCACCTCACGACAGCCTCCAGCCCAAGCACCTGCACCCAAAGACACCAGACTTCACACTCCTACAACCACATCCTCTTACTCCACTCCCGTACCCACTACACCTAGCCATCCCTCTCTTTCCAAATTGATTTTCCTTTCCAAACTTGACCTCTTTCCAACAACTCCCCCACCCCGTCCATCTCATAAGACTGCAATCAGCACCTCAGCCACCACCAAACCAGGACCTATCAAGACTGTTGTCCAAGGACTGTGGAGTCCCCCACCCTCAAGGGCAACTAGTTCTGCTAGGAGCCAAGGCACGGCCAGCCCACCCCCGGAAAAACACACAAAGATTACAAGTGCCCGGCGCAAGAGGCCAAGGACACCTGGGACCAAAATCCCTACCCTGGCTCCGGCTGGAAGTGGGGTGCCACCTGGCACACCGCCAAAGGTGGGAAAGGGCCACAGACGACCAGGGAAGGGTGGGAAGGGCAGCACGCCCGACAAGTCCGGCAGCAGGCCAGCTGCCCAGGAGGGCCCCACCAGCCCCATCCCAGGTGTGCAGGAGGACACCCAGAGGCCCGGTACGGCAGCCCAGGAGGGCCCCGCCAGCCACAGCCCAGCTGGACAATGAAGGAGCGCCAACTCAAGCACTGCTGAACATGGCAAGGACCGCCAAGGCCAGCACCGCTGAACAGGGCAAGCACCGCTGAACAGGGCAAGGACCGCTGAACAGGGCAAGGACCGCCAAGGCAAGCACCTCTGAACAGGGCAAGGACCGCCAAGGCAAGCACCGCTGAACAGGGAAAGCACCGCTGAACAGGGCAAGGACCGCAAAGGCAAGCACCGCTGAACAGGGCAAGGACCGCCAAGGCAAGCACCGCTGAACATGGCAAGGACCGCCAAGGCAAGCACCGCTGAACAGGGCAAGCACCGCTGAACATGGCAAGGACTGCCAAGGCAAGCACCGCTGAACAGGGCAAGCACCGCTGAACAAGGCAAGGACTGCCAAGGCAAGCACCGCTGAACAGGGCAAGGACCGCCAAGGCAAGCACCGCTGAACAGGGCAAGCACTGCTGAACAGGGCAAGGACCGCCAAGGCAAGCACCGCTGAACAGGGCAAGAACCGCCAAGGCAAGCACCGCTGAACATGGCAAGGACCGCCAAGGCAAGCACCGCTGAACAGGGCAAGCACCGCTGAACATGGCAAGGACTGCCAAGGCAAGCACCGCTGAACAGGGCAAGGACCGCCAAGGCAAGCACCGCTGAACAGGGCAAGCACCGCTGAACAGGGCAAGGACCGCTGAACAGGGCAAGGACCGCCAAGGCAAGCACCGCTGAACAGGGCAAGCACCGCTGAACAGGGCAAGGACGGCTGAACAGGGCAAGGACCGCCAAGGCAAGCACCGCTGAACAGGGCAAGGACCGCCAAGGCAAGCACCGCTGAACAGGGCAAGCACCGCTGAACTGGGCCCTTCATCTCCAGCACCACTCCGCTGGGCACCGCCGTCTCATGCACCGCTGAACTGGGCCCTTCATCTCAAGCACCGCTGCACTGGGCCCTTCATCTCAAGCACCGCTGAACAGGGCCCTTCATCTCAAGCACCGCTCCACTGGGCCCTTCATCTCAAGCACCGCTGAACAGGGCCCTTCATCTCAAGCACCGCTCCGCTGGGCACCGCCGTCTCAAGCACCGCTGAACTGGGCCCTTCATCTCAAGCACCGCTGCACTGGGCTCTTCATCTCAAGCACCGCTGCACTGGGCCCTTCATCTCAAGCACCGCTCCGCTGGGCACCGCCGTCTCAAGCACTGCTGCACTGGGCCCTTCATCTCAAGCACCTCTCCGCTGGGCACCGCCGTCTCAAGCACTGCTGCACTGGGCCCTTCATCTCAAGCACCGCTCCGCTGGGCACCGCTGTCTCAAGCACCGCTGAACTGGGCCCTTCATCTCAAGCACCGCTGACCAGGGCCCTTCATCTCAAGCACCGCTCCGCTGGGCACCGCCGTCTCAAGCACCGCTGAACTGGGCCCTTCATCTCAAGCACCGCTGCACTGGGCCCTTCATCTCAAGCACCGCTGCACTGGGCCCTTCATCTCAAGCACCGCTCCGCTGGGCACCGCCGTCTCAAGCACCGCTGAACTGGGCCCTTCATCTCAAGCACCACTCCGCTGGGCACCGCCGTCTCAAGCACCACTGAACTGGGCCCTTCATCTCAAGCACCGCTGCACTGAGCCCTTCATCTCAAGCACCGCTCCGCTGGGCACCGCCGTCTCAAGCACCGCTGAACTGGGCCCTTCATCTCAAGCACCGCTCCGCTGGGCACCGCCGTCTCAAGCACCGCTGAACAGGGCACCGCCGTCTCAAGCACCGCTAAACTGGGCCCTTCATCTCAAGCACCGCTGAACAGGGCCCTTCATCTCAAGCACCGCTCCGCTGGGCACCGCCGTCTCAAGCACCGCTGAACTGGGCCCTTCATCTCAAGCACCGCTGAACTGGGCCCTTCATCTCAAGCACCGCTGCACTGGGCCCTTCATCTCAAGCACCGCTCCGCTGGGCACCGACGTCTCAAGCACCGCTGAACAGGGCACCGCCGTCTCAAGCACCGCTGAACTGGGCCCTTCATCTCAAGCACCGCTGAACAGGGCACCGCCGTCTCAAGCACCGCTGAACTGAGCCCTTCATCTCAAGCACCGCTGGCCCATTGGCGGAAGGGGCAGTGCCGCATCTGTGTCGGGCAGGGCTGCACGAAGCACTCTGGGCACCAGTCCCCCTCCAGAACCAGTGGACACTGTCATCCACTTGAGAGACTGTGGCTTTGCACTCCCCAGGATGTAACAGTGGGCAAACCACCCACTGTAGAGACTTGAGAGACTGTGGCTTTGCACTCCCCAGGATGGTACAGTGGGCAAGCCACCCACTGTATGGACTTGAGAGACTGTGGCTTTGCACTCCCCAGGATGGTACAGTGGGCAAACCACCCATTGTATGGACTTGAGAGACTGTGGCTTTGCACTCCCCAGGATGGTACAGTGGGCAAACCACCCACTGTATGGACTTGAGAGACTGTGGCTTTGCACTCCCCAGGATGGTACAGTGGGCAAACCACCCACTGTATGGCCTTGAGAGACTGTGGCTTTGCACTCCCCAGGATGGTACAGTGGGCAAACCACCCACTCTATGGGCTTGAGAGACTGTGGCTTTGCACTCCCCAGGATGGGACAGTGGCCATGGAGGCCCCTCGTGGATCTGGCGTCGTGTACTCATGTGGCTGAGGTGCCCCCCCTTCCCTTCCCCCTGAGGTGCCTGTAGTTTTCTATCTGATGCCCCTGCAGTGTTCTCTCCGTTGGTGTCAGGTATCCTGTGTGGGCCTTTTCCATGTGATTTGGGCCCAGTGGTCCACGGACAATGACTGCTGAGATTATCGGAATTTTAATATTTATGTATATATTAGTTTTAAATGTGTGATATTTTTATATGCCGATAATACAATATATTCGACTGTTTATGATCATTTCATTTTGTCTTTGCATTCTTCTGGGGGGTTTGGGGGTTGTAACAGTGATGTATTGCTATGCATTGATGTGTGTGTTGTAGTGGGTGAGGGTGGTGGTGGGTGTGTAGCATATGTGTGCCCGTAATATTTTCTCCTCCCCCCTGCCCTGTATCCTAGGTGCAGTACTCACCGTAGTCTTCTGCGCCGGCGTTCGTGCTCCTGGTAGAGGAGCAGGAATACAATAGCTGGTAGGATGTGTAGTTCGGGTTCCATGCTGTCCAGATTCCTCGTGGGGTGTATGGAGGTGAGCGTTTTCCGTTTTAAATGTCTGTTTCCGCCGTGTTTTTATCGGCGGGGCTACTGCCGCGGAAAAGGTGGCGGATTGGTGGGTTGTGATAGGGTGGGCGGTACATTGACTCCCGCCTGTCTGTTGGTGGTGACCGCCGCGCTGTTTGTTTGTCCCGCCGTGGCGGTCGGAGTGTTAATGTGGCGGTCTCTGTTGGCGGTTTCCGCCAGGGTCAGAATTCCATTTTTTAAACCGCCAGCCTGTTGGCGGGTTAGCCGCCGCTTTAACACCGACCGCCAGGGTTGGAATGACCCCCATAGTCTATAGCAGGTTGGGCTAATCAATACAACCCCACATGGCGGACAACAATGTACTGAGGGGTCTGCTAGTCATGGTTCTATGTGGCATATTTAGGTAAGTACCCTGTTTGGATGGTCACCCCCTCCCATGTTTCGCTATGGATGCTGTTGATTATGACTCTAAAAGTGCACCGCAGCCTGCCATGTGATTTGGGCCCAGTGGTCCACGGACAATGACTGCTAAGATTATCGGAATTTTAATATTTATGTATATATTAGTTTTAAATGTGTGATATTTTTATATGCCGATAATACAATATATTCGACTGTTTATGATCATTTCATTTTGTCTTTGCATTCTTCTGGGGGGTTTGGGGGTTGTAACAGTGATGTATTGCTATGCATTGTGTGTGTGTTGTAGTGGGTGAGGGTGGTGGTGGGTGTGTAGCATATGTGTGCCCGTAATATTTTCTCCTCCCCCTGCCCTGTATCCTAGGTGCAGTACTCACCGTAGTCTTCTGCGCCGGCGTTCGTGCTCCTGGTAGAGGAGCAGGAATACAATAGCTGGTAGGATGTGTAGTTCGGGTTCCATGCTGTCCAGATTCCTCGTGGGGTGTATGGAGGTGAGCGTTTTCCGTTTGAAATGTCTGTTTCCGCCGTGTTTTTATCGGCGGGGCTACTGCCGCGGAAAAGGTGGCGGATTGGTGGGTTGTGATAGGGTGGGCGGTACATTGACTCCCGCCTGTCTGTTGGTGGTGACCGCCGCGCTGTTTGTTTGTCCCGCCGTGGCGGTCGGAGTGTTAATGTGGCGGTCTCTGTTGGCGGTTTCCGCCAGGGTCAGAATTCCATTTTTTAAACCGCCAGCCTGTTGGCGGGTTAGCCGCCGCTTTAACACCGACCGCCAGGGTTGGAATGAGCCCAATAGTCTATAGCAGGTTGGGCTAATCAATACAACCCCACAGGGCGGACAACAATGTACTGAGGGGTCTGCTAGTCATGGTTCTATGTGGCATATTTAGGTAAGTACCCTGTTTGGATGGTCACCCCCTCCCATGTTTCGCTATGGATGCTGTTGATTATGACTCTAAAAGTGCACCGCAGCCTGCCAACCAGGCCCCAGTGCCAGTGCTCTCTTCCTGTGAATTGGTATCCCCAATTGGCAAACACTTTAACCCCATTATAAGTCCCTAGTATATGATAACAGTAGCACCCAGGGCATGGGTGTTAAAGGGGTCAACAGACCCTGAAGCACTTCTTGTGCCACCCTGAGTGACCCAAGTAAACTACTGAAAGCAGACCTGCTATTGCAGAATGTAGGAACAGTGCATACTGCTTGAACTCAACTGTGCTTATATGCCAGTCACACCTAAAGTAGGCCTCCTGAGCCCAGAAGGCAGGCTGCATTACATTAAAGGTGTGGACATATAAGTACAAGCTTATATGTCCCTAGAGTGGCCTTTTCCATTAAAGTGAACAACGGTCCATAGGTTAACATGGACTGGTACCTGGTCAAACATGAAGTCGCCAGCTCCTTTATGGTACCGCTGAAGTGATTCATGGTTAGTATCAAAGAACGTGCCTTCTCACTCCTGACACGAATCTCATATTGAGGGCAATATGGCATTGACCTAGAAAGCAACCTTAGCAGTTGCCCACCAAGTTACCCCATGTTTCCTGTGCTCTGTCAGTCAGCCTGCAGCTGCTGTTGCCAAGACAGATTACGACCCCTGGGGCAGAGGTGCAAACTCAGTAGTCAGGTCATTGGCCTCAATGGGAAGGAGATCACACCTCCATTCCTGCTCCCTCCCTCCCAGGAAGTCTAGAGTATTGGCACATCAAGGAATTGAGCTTTAAAGCGCATACTACTTCTGAAATGCAAGCATGCTGTCTCCCAGTAGAGGACAAAGTTGTCCTCCTGCCTCCTGGCACATTTGCACCCAGGCAAGTGGTAAACATAGTTAGTCATGAGGCGTACACCACATGAAGGCTAGCCACCCCTTTAGGGTGGGCCGCATTGTCAGTATGGCAGAGGAAAAATACTTTTGCCAGCTCGAAAAGCCTCAAAATAGAGGGTTCTGGGTAGAAAAGGTGCGACAACCCACCAGATGTGGACACCTAAGGGGTGGATTAACCAGCAGGAAAAGTAGATCGTTGATTACTTGCACCCACACCCCTAGCACACTTAAATCTAGGATTTATGGGCTCCCCTGGCACCAGAACCTCAGGTCTGCAACAACTTGTGACAAGAGGACAAGAAAAGACCCACATCGATGACAACAAGGCCCTGCACTAACAAAAGGCGCAATATCTTGATCCTGTGGACCAAAGACTGATTACCCTGGCAAGAGGGTACCCTGTGTGAGCCAAGGGCAAGACCAGACTCCCATGGCCAAGTGGCACTAGTCCCCTGCCCACCGCAGGTAAAAAGTGTGCTACCATTTTCCACTGGACCTCCAGAAGGGGTGATATCTTCTCCCCCGCCTTACGACTGCCAAGGCTTGTTGGTGGCCAGTCCAGTCATCACCACCTTTATTCGATGCTGCCCCAGAGGGCACACTGTAACACCTTCATCCAATGTCACATGTGGCTCAATTGTAGAGTTATTCCATCTGCTTCTTCTCCCGCCCCATGTCAGTGGTAAAACTAGCAACTGCAGCTCCCGTTCAGCACCAAGGTTAGCCATGCACACTTCTGCACCCGAGATGCCGAGACTAGGTGGAATTGTTCTGCTTGGTGAATCCTGGTCCAAGGACACACATACTTAACCTTAAATGGGCTCCCACAAACTCAAACTGCAAGTGACAGAGTGTTCCAAGTACCATTTATTGGCACTGCAGCTCCCATGTTCAGCACCAAGTACAGCCAGGACACCTCTGCACCCAGGCCCCATGAGCAAATTAAAATTGGTTTGGCTGTTGCAGTTTAGTCTTGGAACCCGCACAACCTTAACTAGTAATGGGTTCCTCTAAACTCACCGCGCAGAGTATCACTAGTGACTTTTTCCATTGACCGCAATGGTGAGATTTGACAGCTTGTAAATGCACTGATTTTATTTCTATAACTCTGGTTATACATAACTGATTTGCTTTGTTTTGCTGTTTTAATTTTATATAAAAATCTGCTATATTTTTATAAATTGGTGTTGGATTTATTTTGAGTCGTGACAATTGCTCATCGTCCATGTAGTTATCCTGAAATGCATCATACAAAGTTCTTCTAACAAAGCCTGACTGCTCCTTGCCACACCACCATGAAAGAACCAAAGATTTAGGGGCTGATTACGACTTTGGTGGTCTGACCGTCGGATTGCCAAAACCGTAGGATGAGGCTGCCGTCAAGCCGATAGCCTCATCCCTGTCATGTTACAATGTTCCCACTGGGCTGACCAGCTAAAACAGTGCGGCGGCTTTGGCCTTGGCTTCCTTAGTGACAAGGCCAATGTCATTGCACACTAGCAGAGCAGACATTGCTCATTCCAAGGGTGCTGGCAGGGGGGCACCTGCACTGCCCATGACATGGCAGTTCTGCCATGGAAAGGCTGGTGGAAAGTGAAGTAGTGATCAGCATGGTGGTGCCACCATGGGCACCACCATGGCTGACCATGACTCTGACTGCCGCCAACCCATGAGGATCCATGATTCTGCCAGTGTCCTCCTATCTGTCTGACCACCAGCATCGTAATCTGGCAGTTGGACCGGCCAGGAGTGAGGCGGTCCAACCACCACCAACGGTTTGGCAGTCCTCGGACCCTTAATGTTGGGGATGTGAGGGACCATATTTGGGGTATTTTGAGAGTATTACAAAGTGAAGCCTAACCAGCCTCAATGCATATTATTCCACTCTCCTACAGTATATGATAAAACACCAACGGTTATGGTGGAGTTATAATTAGGTATGGTATCACATGTTAACATATGTTTATAGAAACATTTGAAGTTTACTTAAAAATCACAGTTGATGTAGTTATGGGTATGATTTACAACAGAACTAATACTGAAATGGCACGTTATGGTCCTAAACAAAATTCAGAAGCAAAATTCACAGCCATGAAAAGCATAACTTGCAAACTAAATACAATGCTTATGGTTTCAAAATATTTATACAAAGAAATGAAAACACATAAAAGCAAAATGTAACTAAGCAACAAAACATACTCAAACCACTAACGGATATTGGGGGTCATTCTGACCCTGGCGGCCGGTGACCGCCAGGGTCACTGACCACGGGAGCACCGCCAACAGGCTGGCGGTGCTCCCAAGGGCATTCTGACCGCGGCGGTTCAGCCGCGGTCAGAAAGGGTAAACCGGCGGTCTCCCGCCGGTTTACCGCTGCCCCATTTAATCCTTCATGGCGGCGGAGCGCGCTCCGCCGCCATGGGGATTCAGACACCCCCTACCGCCATCCTGTTCATGGCAGGAAACCCGCCATGAACAGGATGGCGGTAGGGGGTGCTGCGGGGCCCCTGGGGGCCCCTGCAGTGCCCATGCCAATGGCATGGGCACTGCAGGGGCCCCCGTAAGAGGGCCCCACAAAGTATTTCAGTGTCTGCACCCGTCGCACCCCTGCAACTACGCCGGCTCAATTCTGAGCCGGCGTCCTCGTTGCAGGGGCATTTCCGCTGGGCCGGCGGGCGCTCTTTTGGAGAGCGCCCGCCGGCCCAGCGGAAATGTTTGAATGGCCGCCGCGGTCTTTTGACAGCGGTGCGGTCATTTGTCGGCGGTACCTTGGCGGACGGCCTCCGCCGTCCGCCAAGGTCTGAATGACCCCCATTATAAATATAGAGAAACAAAGGGAAGAAAGTTTATAAGATTAGGTGCTTACAGTGAAACACCAAGTTATTTTATGAATAAATCAATCAAAGGCAGGGTGCTCCTGGCCGGAGGGTCCTCCCCACTCCTCCAAAGTTTCTCTAAGAAAAACACAACATAATCAACAAATATCAAGGCACTTGTGAACTGATAAAGGGTCAAAAGTCCATGTTCGTGTGTGGTTAGGTCCTCTTCCAAACAGTCAAGCACAATGTAGACCGAGAAATGTTAGCATAAATCCAATTTATTGTTGAAGTGTGATAACAGAACAGTCAACACGTGTTTCGTCTTAAGAGAAGATAATCTCAATTACTTCCTCAGTGCTCAATAGATTGTTTAAGCAATAATAAAACCGATGCAGAAATGTTCAAAACCTAATCTTTGTTTCCCTTACGGTCCCAATTATTACGAATTCAGTATTGAGCACTGCAATCATAAATCCTCACTAATGAGTTAGGGGTGTGTGTATATACACCTCCTTATCTCAAAAGTAACAGGAGGACACGGAGTAACGTGTCCGGAAAGCCGAATCGCACTCTCCGATCACTTACACGTGCTGGCTGTTCTGTTATCACACTTCAACAATAAATTGGATTTATGCTAACATTTCTAGGTCTACATTTTACTTGACTGTTTGGAAGAGGACCTTACCGTACATGAACATGGACTTTTGACCCAGTAACGGATCTTACCTTCATGGCTGTGTCAGTCAAAGTTGATAGAGTAATGTGATATGTAATCCCAGCTGTAAGATGATTCAAAACATTTGCAAGTGCATTTGTTTCCTTAAGGGTGAGTGAGCACTCTTATGGCCTCGTTATGAGTTTAGTGGTGCATGGACCACCATGGCAGCATTGGCAGTCCGACCACCATTGGGTTAGTGGTCGGATCGCCATATTACGAGTCATGCTGGCTGGCGGAGCAAAGACCACCACTGTCCTGCCACCTTCACCTGGCAGCACAGACCGCCACTTTGACAAGATTTCACAAACAGACCGGCAGAGACAGTTTTTCCGCCGGACACATTATGAGGTTGTCACTGCCAATGTGACCGTGGCGGTCCAACCACCAAGCCTCAGCAGGCAGAAACGGACTATAAAGTGGGACACTCACCTGCAGGCAGCCTTACACATCTGTTGCTACCATTGAGCCAATTACACATGTCCTGCCACTGCTGCTGATCATCAATGAAGTACAACATGCACTCAACCGTAAGTACACACACCTATCTGTCTTATAAACTGTAACAACTGATCATAGTGCAGACAGCCACATCACATGGGGGTCACGCTACGGTCACCAACTACACTTGTCATTGTGTCTCGCATTGGAACCAGACAGAATGAAGGACAGAGTATACCCCCTTTAGGAAGATCACTCACACTGCAACACAAACAACATTCCGAATAACCAGCCCTGCAGTGGACACACACATTATCCACATTGCAACACAATGGAAAGGCAATGGATGCACAATAGACAGAGACAAATATTCCAAGCTCACTATGCAAACAATAGTTGCACAATAGGGTGTGGCTAGTAGGAACACTCAAACCCTTAAACAACTTTTGCACAGGAACTAGCCCTACATGTGTCTCAGGGACAAACAATACTAGACCCAAATGGCATGCCTATCTGCACAATAGAAGTGCAAATCAACAAAGCAAATACAACTCCAACTGCATTTGACATACATCTACATGAAGTTTCTGCAAGGTACACACAGCTAAATGGACACATGCACAGTCAATTGCAAACAAAGGTAGCACCATTGTACACCCTCCATGTCTGCACAAACAAAATTCAAGCTGCCACACATTAGATGAATCTATGATCCATATCATGGGAACAAGTCTAACACCATACATGCTCACATTGGAGAAGACAATAATTACCATGCCAAACAGTAGACAATTCAATGGCAGCACAATTGTATTTACACCCACATGTCCTTACAGTCAACATATAACCTTGTCTTGAGGGATACCAGCACTGCCCACAAAGTCAGATACTGCAAACAACAGCATATAGATCAGCAAGCAGGCTGTAACGCACAAAACTGATGGCAGACAACACGTGTTTCCCAGGAACAACATAAGGATAGAAAAGGAATTGCAGGACAAATGTACACCCCAAAGCAACAACTGTTTGGGTTTATTTTCAAACAACCTTCAATAGTCCAAGGCCATTGGCCAGCCCATAGGCTTTGGCATGGGAACATCATGGTGCTGTCACTTGACTCCTAATTGCCAGGAAACCTCCAAACAAATGGGCATCAAATGGGCAGGCAGGCACCTCTGGGATCATCTTTGGGCGGTGGGGGCAGATTTGAGATGGGTGGGTTTGGTCTTGAGTTTGGGAGGGGTGGACTGCTTTTTGGGAGCGGTGGGCTTCTCTATTCTTTGGGGGAGGAGTATGGGTTCTTGCAGGGGGGAGGGTAGGTCTGGAAGATGGAAGGGAGGGATTAGAAGGTGGGTCTGGGCCTCTTGGGTTTGGGATGGGGTGGAGGAAACAGCGAAAAGGTCAAGGTCTAACAAAAAAACTTTCCTAGGGACACGGGGACAGTCAGCAGAAGGGGGTGGGGATTTGGAGGGAGTGGTTGTCTGCTGTATTAGTGTGGATGTCATGGGAGCATGAGTGTGGGAGGTATGCTTGTGTTTGGGTGGTGTCTTTTACGTGGGTGCATGAGTGTGCTTGTGTGTCTTTGGAGCTGTGAGGTGCTGGGGAATGGAGTGGTGGATGTGTGTCTTGTTGAGCTGTTGTCTGCAAGTATGCTGGATGTGATAGATGTCTGTGTGTATGTTTGGGTGGTGTCTTTGGGTACGGTGCTTGTGGTAGATGTATGTATCTCTGTTGGGGTGGTGTCTGCAGATATGGTGGGTGTGGTGGGTATGCTTGATGTTAAGTGTGTTATGCTGGGGTTGACTGGGGAAGTTGTTTGTCTGTTGTTTGCGTGCATGCCGGTGTGTTTAGTGGTGCTTGTGTCTGTGTGTGCTGCTCTTATGTTTTGGGGTGGGTTCATTCCGATCATTATGTGTGCTTTCGGTAGGTAGGGGAAGGTGGGATTGGAATTTGGAAGAGGGATGTGGAGTGGGGTCAGAAGGTGGGGGGTGACTGGCTGCATCAGTGTGGAGGTCAGAGCCTGAATAGATCTCTTTAGGCTAGACATTGCACCATGAGTGCCTTCCAGGAATTCATTTGTTTGCTGGAGTTGGGTTGTCAATCCCTGGATGGTATTCACAATGGTTGTCTGATCCACAGAGATACACCTCCAGAGGTCAATAGCCTCCTCACTGAGACCAGCAGTGGTAAGAGAGTTTGGGGCGGAGGTGCCTGTGGCAAATGAGATGAACACCTTCTCGGGTTAGCAGGCATGGCCAACTAGCTTGGGAACAACAGGGAGGGCGGTTAAAGAATGGAGGCGGCGGACAAAGTTGGCACAGAGGTATGCACTGCAGGGTCAACCACCACTGGGGAGTGTCCACTGGAGGAAGAATCCAATGATGAATAGGATGTTCTGTTGCACTCCCCTCACCCTCTGGGACACTGGGTCCCTCTGTGTCTGTGTCATCTTGACAGGAGGACCCATGGCCAGATGATTCCCCACTCAGCTGTGCTCTGTCACCTTCACTTGCTGGTGCTGATGCTGAAAATACAAAGAGAAATAGGATTATCACATGTCCATGATCATACTTGAACAGCTTTGATTAGCAAACATTACTATGATGTCAAGTAAGCCCCAGCAACAAACTCTACCTAAGTGGCCCATACATGTGCTATGCCATACACATGCATGACATCTGACTTGTCAACAGTTCCACAAGAAATTCACGATCTCAGACAACTACAATGAATGGTGAAGGTGTGCAAGCACAGTAACCATTCAACACATAGGAAACCTCATCACCCTCAAAGCTTTGCCCCATGGAGCAGACCTTAGTTACCTGTTGTCATACAACTGTAGGCCAATGCCAAATGCATTCCCACAGATCTCACACAAAGCCATGCACACATCTATTTTCTGCATAATGACCCAACAATAAGAAATGGTGCTCCAAATCCTGCCATTTTGATGACAAAAATACAATAGCATGGAGAAGGTGACATGAAAATACTCAAGTTACACTGGAAACATATCAACAATGCACACTTCACAAAGTGATATTTGCCCCAGTAGAGTCATGGAGCTAGTACTAATGTTGCTCAGATAGACCACACATAGAAATGGACACTATAGACATCAATCAATCAACAATTTATATAGCGCGCTACTCACCCGCAAGGGTCTCAAGGCGCTGGGTAGGGGGGGTGGGGGTCCATTACTGCTGGAAAAGCCAGGTCTTGAGTTGCTTCCTGAAGGAGAGATGGTCCTGGGTCTGCCATAGGTGGATGGGGAGGGAGTTCCATGTCTTAGCCGCCAGGTAGGAGAAGGATCTTCCTCCGGCGGTGGTTCTGCGAATGCGTGGTACGGCGGCGAGGGCGAGGCTGGTCGATCGCAGCTGGTGGTGGGCGTGTAGAAGGTGAGGCGGTTGTTGAAGTACTTGGGGCCCAGGTCTTGGAGAGCCTTGTGTGCGTGGGTGAGGAGTCTGAACGTGATTCTCTTGTTGACGGGGAGCCAGTGCAGGTCTCTCAGGTGGGCGGAGATGTGGGCGTGGGGGGGATGTCCAAGACGAGTCGTGCGGAGGCGTTCTGTATGCGCTGGAGTTCTTTCTGAAGCTTGGCTGTGGTTCCTGCGTAGAGGGCGTTCCCGTAGTCCAGTCGGCTGGTGACGAGCGCCTGGGTGACCATTTTCCTGGTTTCGGTGGGGATCCAACGAAAGATCTTTCGGAGCATGCGCAGGGTGTTGGAACAGGATGATGAGACGGCGTTGACTTGTTTGGTCATCGAGAGGGAGGAGTCCAGGATGAAGCCCAGGTTTTGTGCGTGGTCCGTTGGCTTGGGGGTGGTGCCCAGGGCAGGGGGCCACCAGGAGTCGTCCCAGGCGGAGGGAGATGATCCCAGGATGAGGACTTCCGTCTTGTCTGAGTTCAGTTTCAGACGGCTGTTCTTCATCCACTCGGCGACGTCTTTCATTCCTTCGTGTAGGCTGGCTCTGGCGGTGGCGGGGTCGTTGGAGAGGGAGAGGATCAGCTGGGTGTCGTCGGCGTAGGAGATGAGGTTGAGGTTGTGTTGGCGTGCGATGGCCGCGAGGGGGCTCATGTAGACGTTGAAGAGGGTGGGGATGAGCGAGGATCAAGTGCAATATGTAATGGAGAGATGTTCCCAAAATCCACAACACAATGAATCATCAGGCCCCAGGGTAATCACCACTAATGTCTGTCACCTCACACAATGATATACTCTGGGTGCATCAGTAGACACTATTAGTCCCATGGATTTGCAAGTACTTGTTGAAGGCCATCAACATGTTGCCGAACTGGAAGCTACATCATTGTCTCCATTATGGTCATGCAGATCCAGAAGTCTGTCTGTGGATGAATGCTTGTACCCAAACACAGGTGATTTCAACGTAACTGCAAGTCACTCAATGAAGGATTCCAGCAGTCAGGTCACAAATCTTAACCATGGCATATGTCCAGTGCACTTTGAAACATGCTGCCACATCAATGGCATAGTAGTGCACATTGTGACTCAAAACTCTAGGCCTACCTGTCATGTTCCTTATTGCTACTGCAGTTGTACATGCCAAATGCATGTTACGGGCATGAGGGAATGTGTCTGCCAATAAACAAAGGTGACACACTCCTGTATGAGGCACAACATGAAATGTAACCCCATTGTAAATGTCTTATTTCACACACTGGTTGCCATGCACATATATGTGAGGTAATACAGGCATCATCCCATCAACATAGGTAGATCATAAATGAAATAGCAGCATACAAACGTTTTCCAAAGGTGAAAGGGACACATGCTGACATGTAGCCACAAGGGATATTGTCAACAGTGATGGCACATAAATCATGTCAATGGGCATTCCCCACTTTCCAATGGAAAGTATTGATCTATAGCTGTGCCCAAAGTACAACATAGGCTCTGTCACATGTATGATGGTCATCTTCATATTACAGACTGCAGTGAGGCACCAGCACCCATCATACCCAGAACTCAACTAGCCTCTGGGTAGCAGATGCCAACGTACTCATTTACCCAGACACATGGCTGAAGACGGTGATCCATCACTTATTTACCTTTGGCCTGTAACAGTGATGAGTAGTGGTCTGTTGCATAGAATGTACACTCACACTACAATAACAAACAGTAATTGATTGGTCAATGTACATAGCCATGTACTGTCCCTGGGGATCAAGTGGTTTGCGGATTGTACACAGTTGTGTCCTAGGTCCCTGGGCCAAGTGGCAAGGCACATCAGTATACAACACATGATATGTCCACACAAACACTCACTCATATACTGTGTGACACAGTGCTCATCACTAATTGTCGGGGGAGTTATCAGTACCTAACACATTCACTTGGCAACGTGAAAGGCAGGAATATGCCCTCTACTCACCCCCTTGTTACTGCTGTGCTGTCCATAAACGCCTATCATGTTCTGGGTAGGCCACCGCTAGAATGTGGGCCATTAGGGATGTCATCGTCTGATAGGCACCATCCCCACATTAGAAGGACATCCCCAGCTGGACCTCAGCAACTTTCCTGGCCCTTCGTCTTGAGTCCACCCACTTTTTCATTTAGTGGGTGCTACGCCAGCTGTGGATCCATAGAGTCTGCACTTTTTGGGTGATGGCTTTCCATTGTGCCTTCTTTTGATTGGCGTTGACCTGTATGGATGCAAAAGACAAGTCAAGAAGTTATAATCACAAATTTCATCACACATGGTTAAGCCACTATGAAACACTAGACACCTATGTGGATTCTGAAGGGTATACACCTTAGGCCTGAATGGACCAATATAATGACACTATGAGAATGCCTCACCTCATGCAGTCCCTACAGGCAACTGCCAGAGTACAAACTCCAACATTACACATGAGTAACAATCAAGGGGCTGGCACAGTGGGTACAGAAAGTGTCTTCCCTTTTCATGTGTGGACATGTGGACTAACAAATGCAGACTCATACCACTTCAGGGGGTGGGGATCTGTGCTATATACCTGTAACATAGAACACTCCTTTGGACATATGTGTCCATCCTACAGATATGGCATCCAACAAACAAAGGCATGCAGTGTACAGTTTCTTCTATGTGACCAAGCTACTGAGTCACGTATCATGGCCTCCCAGGAATCAACACACTGTCTGCACTGTGGAACTGTCAGTTATGCAATACACCTGTACAGGACAAATATGACCTGCGGGCAGGTTACAAAAGAGCTGTGGCAGTAAGGGACCTGTCATGAGTGTAAGACCCACATTGACAATGATGCTAAGTGCACATTTAATTTACCTCTGTACCCATTCCTAATCTAGTCAAAGCACTGACACATTCAGGGTAGGTTTTGGCACAGCGCCTCGTATTGGCCACATGAGAGGTTCTGCTGGGGTACAGGGAGTGGGCACACTGCCACAGTTGCTTAGCCACAGTGACTCTTCCACACCCTAAACTAGGTCCCATGCTGAGAGATATATTTGACAGGCCCTGGTCTCTGCAGGCTGAGCTGACAGAACCTAAATGACACTCCATCCCCATCACTTCCATGCATGACAGTACATCATGTAGCCAACAGAAATTTGGCATGTGGTTTGTGCAGCAATCTGAATGACAGAGTGAGTCATGATATGTCTTCCACACAACAGTTTAGAAAGGGCAGATGTGTTTTAAATAATCTGTGGCACTATACTCATTGCTCATGTGACTCTCAACTGACTCATACAACATGCATACTCAACTCATGCTGTCATGCATATAGATGTTGTATGACATTTACAACAATCATGAGGAAAGAGATGTCAGTGGATGGCATTAATGTTTCCTTACGCAGTTATGTGCATCCAAAACAAGGATGATCTAGGACTTAAAAAAACTCACACAAGACAATGTGACTGAACTTAACTTATGACACTTGCCACCAATACCTCTGCATTGTCCATCCCACTGATGCCACACAGACTGCAACAACAGGCACACCAGTAGTCAAACTGGCACACATGGGTTCATTCTAGCCTGTGAGGAAGGCAAGGATGGTGAAGTACAGAGAAAATTGTGGACTTGAGGAACTTAACTGCTCCTCTGGTGAGCAACACAGCTGTCCATACAGTGGTAGGCCCACATTCACTAGCCTCTCCAGCTCCTCTAAAGAGAAGAAAGGGACCCTATCACCTGCTGGACGTGGCATGATTGCTCCCAGAGGAGGCACACAGCTGCTCAGGTCATGGAGGTCTTGCTGGCAGCAGTGTCAGGAGTCAAGTGAGTAAATATGCAGAACATGGCGGTCATATTTGCCACATGTGATCATCACTGCCGGTGGACACAGCAATTAGCCTGCGACTGCCACTGGCAAGTACGTTAGCCTTTGCCTGTGTCTGCCGCGGTTGCAACTGCCTACTGCCATGATGCAGGCGGTTCCTAATGTCAAGTGGAGTATGTCACGCAGCGCCATTTTGGCGGCTTGATATGCTGTATTGGACTATATAAACTGCTTCACACCTCAGGAAATTGATTTTTGACCTCACAAACAGGCTTATCCTCTCTTGTCATTTAGGTCCTACTACACAAACACCACTGTAGTATGTTTCAGGGCACAGATGACACTTAACAATGAGGCACAGTCCACTACCGCCGACAGTCACTTTGGGGGTAGGGATATCCAGTCACATTTTGAGGGAAAATTGTATTGCACATCTTTGAGTTTGATCCATATATATTTTGTGACAACATGTGTGGAAAACCATGATGGCCACATATGACCCTTGTGATTTTTGCAGCTGTGATATGTGGTTGCCATGTCTATCCATTCACAAATGCCTTGTCACATGATATCATTGACATGCATCATGTGTTTTTGCTGTGGACAAACTGACTAATGTTAGAAATCATGTCTTGTCATACATAGGTACCCAGGAGGAGGGAAGATGTGACAACCTCCTGTCTACCATCCACTGCCAAACCTTCAGACCACAGAAGAACTGCACATCATCCAGCTGTACCGTCTGAATAGGCAAACAATAGTGGACTTATGTAGTCAGTTGGAGCCAGAACTGATGCCAGCTATTAGTTATCCAACCTTCATACCACCTATTGTACAAGTCATGATAGTATTGCACTTCCTAGCCACAGAGTCCTTCCAACATGCAGTGGCCCTAACTGCTGGCATGTCCCAACCTATGTTCAGTTTGGTGTTGAAAGATGTCCTCTCAGCAATGTTGAAACACCTGGACAGCTATATCCAGTTTCCCCAATGTGAAGATTTAGCCCATGTGAAGGCTGACTTTTATGGTTTTGCATGCATCCCACATGTGGTGAGGGCTATTCATAGCACACATTTTGGCTTGGTCCCACCGCAGGCCAATGAACAAGTATACCGCAACAGAAAGAACTTCCATTCTATCAGTGTGCAAATTGTCTGTTTGGCAGAGCTCTACATTTCACAGGTCTGTGTCCGTTGTACGTATTCAGCCCATGATTCCTTCATTGTGCAGAACAGCACCATTCCCCAGCTGATGTCACAAATGTGCCCAGAGAGGGCCTGGCTAGCTGGTAAGTCACATCTGTCCTGTTTGTATGTACTACCATCAGGAACTGAGTGACTCATTGTTGCACATATGCTGTCGAAGTTCGACTCACTCCTTAGGAAGTCTGCTGGTTTAGGGGTGACAGCACTTCTGTTTGTAGGCGACTAAGTCACTCCTACAACAAGTTGTTACTGTCGGCCTAACCCTCTCTGCTCACAAGCCGTACCTCACTAAAAATCAGACATTAAAGGTGATTTCTGGCAGACCTACGCATGGACTCTAGATGAGACCTCTCAGGGAAGTTGTGGTGGAACAGAGGTCACCCTTTTATCTCCTTAGCAATATGTTTCATACACACATAGGCAATAAAAGGAGATGCAGGAGAACTTTCAAAATATTTATTGAATGGACTGCAACAAAATGATTGTGCTGCAATGATTAGGGTAACGAACAGTAAAAGAATGCAGACCTGTGAAGATGAGAGTTGTGAATATAACCCCCCCACTATTTTACAATAACTTTAGATATGAAATTCTTAACTACGAACACCTAATCTCTACCCTAATGAGAGCTAGGTATGATAAACCTAATCTGCCAGAACCATGTCCAAGAGAACTGCCCCTAACCCTCTTTACTTTGGAATGAGGTCTCTAGATCACACTGCTTGAAGACACAAAGGCTGAGTTCTGCAGCAAGGAGACGTGCAGTGTAGATGGCATCTGGGAGGAACCCCTTTAATGACCTTGTCCGTGTGAGGTGTATTTATACTAATCATGTAGGATCCCTGACGCAGGTATGTTTCTAAACAATTGATAATGTGGCAGACTTGTGTCAGCAATTGCATAAACAATCCCTAACAAGTGCGCATGAAATTCCTGTCACACATAAGTGAGAAAGAAACATGCTAACAATACCTACGTGTATCGTTGATAGTGATGTCGATAATGATGCCTTCTCAGAATGGCACTGATAATGAAACTCAAAACATTTATTATAAAATGTGAACAATGGCAGTAAGCTGAAATAAATAATAAAAGAAATAGAATAAAACAGAGCTTACTAAATAGGTAAAAGGTCACAAGGTGACAGGGGCAACAGGCCTTGCAAGCCAAAGGCTAAGGTATCTCCTGTGCCCAAAAGGAAACCTGAAATGGATTCACCACAATTTCCCACTACTTCAGAAGACTCTGCATATACAAACCATCCTTGATTGTTGAAGCCAATAAGGAATCCTACTACTCCAGGGGAAGTCCGCTTCAATAAGGCCCATGGAAGAACACAGCGGGTAGTGGAGTAGGCTTTTTGGCTCCCGAAGGCCAGATTTAGGTGTCTTGACCGGACTACTCACCCGGAAAAGTGTGTCAGATCACTGTGGCATGCTACACGCTCCACAACATTGTCCTGCTGAGGAATATCCCGTACATCCCAGAGGAGGGGGAGCCTGCAGTGCCACCAAGTGAGCCCCCTGAAGTGCCCGGTGAGGATGACAGTGGAAGGAGCCGACTTGTAGGAGTATCTCATCAACAGCTACTTTTCTTGAGTGTAAGTGTGTGATGTAATGTAATGACTGTGACTGTACAAAGAACTGTAGTTGTGAGAATGTGTGGAGTTGAGTGTTTAAGAAACTAGGGAGCTTAAACTCTGCAATATTAAGCCAAAGGATGCTTGAAGAGCCAGCCTTTGAAATATCCCCACCTTGATGATGCTGCTTTGTTTGTGTCAGTCTCATTGCAATGTAATTTCATTTCTATATGCTTGCTTTGTGATTTGTGTAATGGGTATGTTTTTAAGCCTTTACTCCTTGTTTTGGCTTTGTACAGAGAGATTCACCATGACATCCTCATGTGGGCATTTCAGAGCTGTGACATTGGCAGGTATCTGATGCTGTTCTGATATACAGAGTGGACATGGAATTTTTCAGGTAATGTAGGTCACAGATTTGGGGTGTATGAGACCTGTGGTAAGGCAGCTTGAACAGTGTTTGGGTGGAAGGTCGAAGTGCATATGTGACGGGTTTACTGTGCTATGTTAAGCTGATTGCATCATGTGTGTCATAACGTGGGCATAAAATATGCAGTCATAAATTGCAAGCCAGGCATTTACCCTTCACCTTGGCTAGGCACTCTTCTTGTATGACCTGTATGTAGCTGTAGATGTGTTTCATCATTGGAGGCCACAGTTCCTGTACCACAACAGTGACATATGTTTGTGTCATACCACCAGATACATGGTCACTGCACAATGATGGACGTGTGATCAGGGACTGTTGTACTGCCATCTGTCTGTACCTTGGATTATGTGATGTTGGATTACTTTGGTGTGGTATTTGATAAGGTGCAAGCTGCTAACATCAACCACTTTAATGTTTGCCTTCTCTACAGGACAATGTCTGTCCAATCCTTCCTTCCATGGTCTGGGGGATGTACCCTAAAATATGTACTTTGACTCAGTATGAGTCACACATTCTTATGTCACAAAGGTCCAGACATATGGACAGCCTATGTGCTGTGCACTGGAATAAAAGTTTGTTGTGACCAGGCAATCATGTGCTCGTGTTTAATGGCTGTAATCCTGAGCAGGACACCGTATGTCTGTGACATGTCCCTCCTTGCCCACATAAGTCATGTCTTTATCATATGGTTCACATGGACTTACATCTCTACATAGCAAAATGTTGAAATTTAAGTAAGCAGACAATGAGTTTGTGATGGGTGAATTTATTACAGTGCAGATGCATTAAATCAAATTTGGACAATAAAAAAGAAAAATAATAAAGTGAAGGGTTCAGTCATGGTGAATACAATCATTGGAGTAATGCCACACCATGGGGAGTCTAAAGTCCAGAGTACTCCTCCCACTGGAATTGGTAGGTAGTTCAGGATCAGTCAACAGAGTTAATGTGTAGCAGACAAAGGAGTTCCTTTAGGAAGAGGTCATTGCTGGCAGTGATGGGTGTCCTCCTGGATTCTTTGCCAGACATCCCCACTTCCGTGTAGGGAGGATCTGATGCTACAGAGGCAGTGGTGTCTGGGTCTTGTTCCTATGGCAGGGCCTCTCTTCCAGTGGCTGATACCAATGAAGAAGGGCCTGGTATGTAATCATTGGCCAAAGGAAGGGGTAGAGTGATGTTGGAGAGATCTGCTGAGGGTGGTGTTAATGTCCCTCATCACCCCTGTTAGGGAGGCCATTTTGACCCTCTCACTGTTGTTATGTGTCCCTATGCATGTCCCTCTGTATCTGCTTGATTTTCCAGAGATCTTTCAAGACCTGGCCATCACGCCTCAGGACTCCTTATGGACCCCCAAGACATGGCTGATAGCGTCCTGGCCAGGAGCATCCCCTGTGGCCTCACCCCACTGGCCCACAGCATTCCACCCACGCACCCTACCCCAACGGCCCTGTGCACTTGCCACAGGGTGCCCACTCCCACTGGGTCCTAGACTCTCATTGTTGGAAGTGTTGCATTGCAATTTAGGATCCAGGACTAGGGGGCACAAGATGGTGGACAGAGTGCTTGGAACACAGGTTGGGGGTAGAATGGTTGTGGTAGAGGCAATAGGGCTGGGAGGTGTTGATGTAGCCACAGTGAGACTCACTGTTGGTGTCTGACCAGGTTGCCCAGATGCAGCAGAACCCTCCTTCACGTCCAGACGTCCAGGAGCATCTTCTTCACTGAGGGCTTCATCCATGGGGGGTAGTGGCAGTCTCTTCTGTGGCCTCTGTGTATCCAGTGGCTGCTTGGCCTGATGATTTGAAAGATACAATGTTACTGGTTGTATTGTGACATCTACTTTGAACAATTTAGTGTTACATTAAGCATGGACGTTATACAAAGTTATTTTGCAGTGCTATTGGTTGTATTGACATGCCATTTGTGGAGCATGCCATATTTTTTTACTAAAACAGCTGCTGAGATGTACAGATCATTAGCCTTTGGGATGATGGCCTGAGACTTTCATCTTGCCACTAGTGCAGGCAAAACAGTGGATAGGCAAGATATGTCTCTGGCCACTTTGAGCCCTAGTTTATTGTTATGCAGGGAGACTGAGGATTTTGTTGTATATGTGACTGGAGTCATCATGTGGTCAGTGCGTTGTGAATGTGTCTGCTGCCAATACCATTCTGTGGATGTGTCTTGAGGCCCTTGGGATAATTGTTTTGCACATTGGGTAAGGTTTCCTTCCTGTCCTCAATACTTTCATCTTGGGTTATCTGGTCAAGTTGGAGCTAGGTGGCCAGACACATCTGAGTTGAGCATGATCTGTATCTTGGTCCCTCTCAGGTGAGTAAACTTCAATTGAGAGTTCAGATACAGGGGTACTTGGGCATGTGAACACTGGACTTGTGTTTTGAGTTAGAGAGCAAGAGCCTCCTGGCCTTAGCAGTCCCTCTACTTCACACACTAGATAAATGTCATCCCCTCAGGTGAGTACAGTTCACTTGTGAGTTACCAAACAAGAGTATTTGGAGAAGAGAACTTTAGACTGGTTGTTGGAGTGACAGTAAGAGAACCTCCTGGGAGTTAAAGTCATGTAACTCCATGTACTACACCAGCTATACAAATGATTTGCTCCCAGGTGCGTACACTTCAATTGAGAGTTGAGACACAGGGGTCTTTGGACGAGAGAAGATCTTTGGAGTTACAGATACAGGGCCTGCTGGAAGTTGCAGTCATGTAACTCCCTGTACTATACACACATTATACACATATCATCCTCCCAGGTGAGTAGACTTCATTTGTGAGTTAACAAACAAGGATATTTGGAGAAGAGCACACTGGGCTGCTGTTTGTAGTTACAGAAACAATGCCTTCTGGGAGTTGCAGTCGGGTCACTCTCACTACTCCCCAATACCTGACAAATGGCATCCTCCCAGATGAGAACACTTAATTTGTGAGTTAACAAACAAGGATATTAGGAGAAGAGAAGACTGGGCTCCTGTTTGTAGTTACAGAAACAGTGGCTCCTTGGAGTTTCAGTCAGATCACTCTTACTACTCCCCAATGCTTGGCAAATGTTAGCCCCCCAAGTTAGTACACTTCATTTGTGAGTTAACAAAACAAAGGCATTTTGGAGATGAGAACACTAGGCTAGTTTTTGGAGTTACTGAATCAGTACCTCCTGGAAGTTGGAGCCATGTCAGTCCGTGTACTATGGACACCATACAAATATTATATCCCAGGTGAGTACACTTCAATTGGGAGTTAAGACACAGGGATCCATGGACAAAAGTCATCCATTTTGCAGTTGTGTTTTACTTTAGTGACCGCAGACCACCGTGGTTCAGACCACCATTGGCTGACTGCAATGGGGGTCCTCTATGGCTACTGTGTGCTTGTAATATAGTCGGTGAATGGTCACAGTGCTGTCGGCGCTGGAGGCTGGACCTCCTATTTCCAGCCCTCACACAGCTGCTTTTCTTCCTTTTTTGGTTGGCAGTCAGCGCCCTGCCTGTATAACTCATAACAGAGCAGTCTGAAAGACTGCCAACACTGAGGTCTTTTTAGGACCACCAACATGGCAGTCTAGCAGTCTAACCACCAAACTCGTAATGAGGCTCTTAGAAGGATTCAAGAAGTATTTCCTTGTTGTAAATTATTGTTTTAAATATTTAGCCTTTTTTTCCAAATTTACATAATGCTATTTCCATACTTTTTCATTAAAATGCAGGTCAGCATGAATCGCAGAGTGTGGTGTGCTGAAGTACATGATCGAATCAACTACAATCAATTAATGGAAATATCAGCAATATTAGTTCATCACCTCTTCTATTTGTGACAGGCAAAACATTTATTTGTCTTATTTTTTCGCATTCTTCATTTGTAGGTGTGCAAACCTGACTTGACCCTGGGCCCCTGGTTGCTTGTGAATAGAGCATGCCAGCAGATCGCCATTTTCACAGTTGAGCATGGATACTAAAGAACATTTATAATGGATACAGGATAGTTCATTGCTCTGCAATGCTCCTGAACAGACTATTTCCATCATCTTTAGAGGCTGACTCTATACAGTTTATGTCCTCATTGAGTCGCTCTGCTATCACTCATCAGTGGATCACATAGATTTCAGTAGCAAACAAGCATTTGATATCCAATAGGGATTGCACTTGCAAGCAAGAGTTAGAGATATTGGTGTAGTGAATGCCTAATTGGACAATTCTTGACACATAAATTGGTCAACCCTGCCTCATAATTTGGTCCTTTCCTGCCACATAATTCTAGTGGCACTGCATGTAACTAAAGCACTTCCATTTACCTTCTTCCTCTGTCTGCAGCAAAAAATGAAAATGTTGCCATCTTAATTTAAATCTGCCATGCCAATTACAATTTGAAAATGTCTGGTTGACATCTACATAATACAGTACCAACACTTCTTAGCAGTACTGACTGACTGCTAAAGGTGCAACCCCAGCACTTGTGATTAGGGAGGAAGTTCCAAGTCATATGCACATATAGCATATCGTTATTAATCCATAGCAATTGGTTTCAGATTAAAGATCCTTAAAGTACTTAAGTAAGTCTCTACGCTGCTTTAGCTCAGTGTCACTACAGTCTATGTTCAAGCAAAGAAGTTCCCAGGTCTGGCTAGTAGGGATAAGCAAAAGCGTACACTTTGCTTAACAATACGCGTGCACAAACAAATCGTTGTTTTCCACATTCCTTTACCACCTTTCATTTGGTTAATTAATCCCGAACTGAGGTCCTGGAGGAGTGATGTCATCCATAGATGAAGTGAGTTTAGCAGCAGTGAGGCTCAAAAGTAGTGTTGCTACATGCTGACATAAACACAGTCACTTCCAATACCAGAATTAATTAAAACATAGAAGAGGTACAGCTAGGTGTCAAATTGACTCCTGTTCTCCCGTATCAAGACACTTTAGTGAGCAATAACTTTTTTCACTTTATTCACTAAGAGAGGCGAAGGTGCTGCCATTTTTTTTTAAAGCGCCAACTGAGAATTTACATTTTCATTGATGGGTGCTCTTTACCGACCTTGGTTAATTGGGTTAGTGTCTCCTTGTCAGTGGACCCTAACCAGTATTGTTGCTCTGTCTATGAATCCTGCACTCAAACAGTGATGACAGACTCAAAATGGGGCCCCTTCTTTGCACTGGCTGGAAGCAGGGACAATGGCCACCAGAAAGAGGAAAGAACAAGCAGCGGTGCAGGAAGGGTGGCAGCAATGTCGGGAAGTATGGGGTCCGAGCGAGGAGGTATCAGATGGCCAGAATGTTTGAATAAGATAACAGGCTGATTTACAGCCCTGTTTCCTCAAACAACGTTGCAGCGCAGCTAAGCTGAAAGCAAAAATGCTCTGCAAATGAAAACGTAGCTTCGCCAAACATGCCCAGGAAAGAAAGAAAAAAGAAGTCCCCCAAAGAACATATAAACAGGACAAACAGTAATTATACTGTAGTTGGTCCCTGCTCCCAAAGAGAAAAAGGAGGGCCAGAGAGAAATGACTGACCACTAGCAAGCATGGATTTTTAAATGAAACTGAAACAAACAAATAAAATGGCTTTAAGCCCAGAGAAGAAGTATACTTAAAAGTATACAAGAGGTTTTACGCTTACATGCAACCTAAAAAGGAGGATGGGCCGTTTTGACAGATGCCAGAAGGTATATTTTCTTTGTGTCAATCCCCATCAGAGCTCCAAAATAGTGAATCTTGGGGGACATGGGGTAATGTAATAAGTGCAGATCTAATAAAGGCTTAGGTTCTGTGTGGACTACCAGGGACTCAATGCGGTCAGCAAGACTGACGCACAGCCCATCCCTGAGCTGATGAGCTTATTGACCGTTTGGGAGCTGCCAAGTACCTCAGTACGTTTGACTTAACATCTGGGTACTGGCAGATCACCTTAACTGAGGGGGCCAAGGAGAGGTCAGCATTCTCTACCACACATGGACACTTTCAATTTAAAGTCATGCCATTTGGGATGAAGAATGCTCCTGCCACCTTTCAGAGGTTAGTCAACCAGGTATTGGCTAGGCTGGATAAGTTCACTGCAGCCTACCTGGATGACATTGCTGTTTTTAGTTCTGCATGGCGGGAACGCCTGCAACACCTCTGGAGAGTGTTAGAGGCCCTGCAGAAGGCATGCCTCACTATTAAGGTGGGCAAGTGCCAAATAGGGCAGGGTTCTGTGGCGTAGTTAGGACCCAGGTAGGGAGTGGCCAGGTGGCACCCCTACAGCCAAAAATGTATACAATTCTGGCTTGGGAGCCCCAAAGACCCAGACTGAAGTGAGATCCTTCTTAGGTCTCACAGGAAACTACAGGAGGTTTGTCAAAGGTTATGGTACCATTGTTACCCCCTGGACTGAGTTGACTTCGAAGAAGCAACCCAGGAAGGTGATCTGGACAGCGGCTTGCCAGAACACTTTTGATGCCCTGAAGGCTGCCATGTGCACAGCACCTTTGCTGAAGGCACCTGACTACTCCAAGGAGTTTGTTGTGCAAACAGACACCTCAGAGCATGGTATTGGAACAGTGCTCTCACAGCTTAATGAAGAGGGCCTGGATCAACCCGTAGCCTTCATTAGCAGATGGTTACTTCCCAGGGAACGTAGGTGGAGTGCCATTGAAAGTGAAGCATTTGCTGTGGTCTGGGCACTGAAGAAGCTAAGACCCTACTTGTTTGGGGCTCACTTCCGAGTTCAGATGAACCACATGCCCCTCAGATGGTTAATGCAGATGAGGAGTGAGAATCCAAAACTGTTGAGGTGGTCCATTTCCCTACAGGGGATGGACTTTATGGTGGAACACCATCCTGGTACAGAACACGCCAATGCTGATGGTCTGTCCAGGTTCTTCCGCCTTAGTGATGAGAACTCCCATGAGGTTGGGTAGTTGCTCCCCACTTTCAGCAGGGAGGGGAACCGTGTTAGACTTTTCATCCTTGGTGTGGTCTCCCTTAACTTTTTGCCTCTGTTTACCAGGTTGTTGATGTGTGCTGGACTCAGATTTTGCTGTTTTTGTTACTCTGGGCACTTTACCACTGTTAACCAGTGCTAAAGTGCAAGTGCTCCTGTACAAAATGTGTATGTAATTGGCTTATCCATGATTGGCATACTTGATTTATTAGTAAGTCCCTAGTGCAGTGCCCTAGAGGTGCCCAGGGCCTGTAAATCAAATGCTACTAGTGGGCCTGCAGCACTGGTTGTGCCACCCACATACGCAGATTTGTAATCATGTCTCAGACCTGCCAGAGCAGTGTCTGTGTGTGCAGTTTTAACTGTATATTTGCCTTGGCAAGTGTACCCACTTGCCAGGCGTAATCCTTCCCTTTTCTTACGTGTCAGACACCTCTAAGGTAGGCCATAGGTAGCCCCAAGGGCAGGGTGCAGTTGTCATGGGGTCCTTTCCTTGGGCCCACCTCAAGGCATCACCAACTCAGAAAGCTATTATAGCACAGAGTTATGGTGAAGCCAGTCAGGGGGAAGGGAATTAGGGAAGGGAACAGCAGGGAGAGAGATCTGAAAAGGAAAGGTTAGAACAATATGCCTTTACTCATTCATAGAAAACGTAAATCATTTATAGACTCTTGACTAAATGTGTCTCCGAGATATCAGGTGGAGACCTCTTCAGAAATGCGGGCGAAGACCCTTGTAAAACACGACCTCAGATTCAAGAGATGGCAACATTGAACTATGATTTCTACACAGAATATTAATCCTGTAACATTTTTGTATTCACAAAATAAACCTTTGATCAGGACTTAGAAAATCTCAGAGACTTAAATAAGTTTTTTCATATCTTAAGTTATTCAAAGAACAATGAAAACTTTGATTGGTTTATCTCCAAAATACTTTCACATTCATAATAATAAATGTCAAAAAGGTTTTGCTCATTAAAACCTAAAGCGCCTTACTTAAATTACACCAGGAAGCGCTTTTACTCAAGTAGTCTGAATCACTTAGATGATTGTGCCAAGAACCTTTTCTTTCTGTGAATTGAAGCGCTTTATATCTGGTAGCTGAAGTGCCTGAATTATCATGCCCAGAGAGCTTTACGTCTGAGAACTGAAGCGCTTGGAATTACTGAGTTCAAAGAGCGCTTTACATCTGTGAACTGAAACACCATGAATTACATGTGCACAAAGCGCGTTATCTCTGTGAACTGAAACGCTTTGAATCACTGAGCCAAAAGAGCGCTTTACATCTGTGAACGGAAACACCTTGAATTACGTGTGCACAGAGCACGTTATCTCTGTGAACTAAAACGCTTTGAATCACTGAGCCAAAGGAGTGCTTTACATCTGTGAACGGAAACACCATGAATTACATGTGCACAAAGTGCGTTATCTCTGTGAACTGAAACACTTTGAATCACTGAGCCAAAAGAGCGTTTTACATCTGTGAACGGAAACACCATGAATTACATGTGCACAAAGCGTGTTACCTCTTGGAAGTAATAACTTCCTCCAAACTTGGATTCTGCAAGGCCTTACCGCTACGAGTACAACCTACTCGTTTTTGGATGCACCATGGACTTTGGTTAGACGATACTCTGCCATTCAGAAAATCTGGACGTTTCCAGAGAAACCTCCACGAGGTCTGGCTGCATCGAAGTCTTCAAAATAGTGAGCAATGTGCTTGGGTGTGGCTGGGCTTTATAGGCCTGCCACACCCCAAGATGGTTGCTGCCTCTAAAAACATGGGAAATGTAGTCCCTTCATAGGATAGCACTGATAAGTGCATCTTGTCCACCAATGCCCTGAACCAGCAGCTTTGTGAGCTTTACCACAGGGAAGATGACGCTGATGTCCATTCATGGAACAAGCAGGGATGACCAGTGGTGCGCATAAAGCGCCGCAGATTTGAGCAGCGGAATTTTGAGCGAGACCTGGACCGCGCCTGGCCTTATTCCTGACAGCAGTGTATGGTTAAGGTAGGACATATAGTAAAATGTTTTATATGTCCTAACAGTGAAATATTGCTAATTTAGTTTTTCACTGTTGCACAGCCTGTCCCTCTCACAGGAAAACCAGGGGGCTACCTTTACATCTGATGAAACTGTACATTTCCTTTGGAAGCGGATGGACATGTGGAGTTTGGGGTCTCTGAGCTCACAATTTAAAAATGCATCTTTTAGTAAAGTTGATTTTGAGATTGTGTGTTTGAAAGTGCCATTGTTAGAAAGTGAGCATTGTCTTGCTTATTCCATTTCTGTGACTCTGCTTGTTTGTGGATTCCCTGTCTGGATCAGTTTGACAGTTGGGCTGGTTGCGCCTCACACTAGACAGTGACACAAAGGGAGCTGGGGTGTAGCCTGCATTTCCTGATGAGCCATGTGTGCTAGGAGGGAAAGGAGGAGTGATCACTCACACCTGAAAGGGCTGTGCCTGCCCACACACAATGCAGTCTCCAACCCCCTGTAAGTGTCTGGGGCCTAGCCTGGGCAAGGCAGGATTTCACATTCAAGAGAGACTGTTCTTTGAAGTAGGCCTACTTCAAAGGAGAAATTGGGTATGAGAAGAGCACCCAAAACCACAGACTTTAGAATACTTCTGGAAACCAAGAGGAACATTTGCCTGTAGAAGAGCTGAAGAGCTGGGGAAGAAGAGCTGCCCTGCCTGTTACTGTGCTTTGTGGAGCTATCATGCAGTTGCTGCTTCAGCCAGAGTAAGAGGACAAAGACTGGACTTTGTGTGCCTTCCATCTTGTGAACCTCTCCAATGGCTTCATTTAGAGCTTGCCTGTTGTTTGAAGTCTCAGGGACAGCAAAGACTTCTCTCTGCCAGCACCTGGAGTCTCTGGAGAGACTCCTACTCTGCCCTGTGGTGCCCATCCAGTTTCTAGGACCCTGAAAGGAGAAGCTGGCAGCCTAAGAGGAAGAAATCCACGCACAGAACGCCGTGTGGAGAAAAGATCGACGTGACTCTGATCTGTGGCTGAAAAGTCAAAGTGCAGCTGGCTTTGTAGCTGAAAATCTACGCTTGCCTGCAACGAGACTGAAGAATCGAAGCACGGAGCTGGAGAAACGACGCGCAGCATCGCTGACAGAGGCTGGGAGATCATAACCTGCACTGCGTGGTTTTCAGATCATCGTGCGGCTGGATATCTGACGTAAACACCGCTGGACGTGTGAAAACAACGCAAGGCCTGCCCGGACCTGAGAGTGGTGATCGGATCGACGCATCGCTCTCCTGTGGAGAGAAGAAACGATGTGCCCCGACCCGACGAAAGGAGAAATGACGCAAGGTCTCACTCATAAGTGAAATTGACGCATCGCAAGCCCTTTTTGACGCACAATCGCCCATGCTGGGTTATTTGTGACGCACCCAAGATACAGTTTCACGCTAACAGTGTTAGTGTGTGTTTAAAATTACATTGCGATTCTTTTTGCTTTTTAATTGATAACTTGACTTGTGTATTGTGGATGTTTGTCATTTTGGTCTTGTTTTGTTCAGATAAATATTCACAAATTTTCTAAACCTGTGTTGTGTCATTTTATAGTGTTTTCATTAAGTTACTGTGTGTGTTGGTACAAATACTTTACACCTAACACTCTGAAGTTAAGCCTACTGCTCGTGCCAAGCTACAAAGGAGGTAAGCAGGGGTTAGCTGAGGGTGATTCTCTTTTACCCTCACTAGAGTGAGGGCCCCTGCTTGGACAGGGGGTAACCCAACTGCCAACCTAAGACCCCATTTCTAACATTTTCCATGTTGGATGGATGGAAAGGTTACCTGTAGGAAAAGTGGAACACACAGTTGGTGTAAGTGATGCAACAAGTGATGTATAAATTAGACAACTAAACATGATATGTGAGATACACACACTGCCTTTACAGGATCCCTGACATGTTAAATACAGCTGCTACTTCATCTGGGTGCAATGTGGACACAGAGATTTGCAATTGCATACAGCATGCTCCATGCTCTCGGAGTAGGCTGGTGTTTAAATGCCTGCAAATACCCTCATATCTTGTCTGAGTGAAGACATGACAATGTACATTTCACTCCTAGTAAGGTGTGTGGCATCAGTGAGCCAACTAGAAGCTGAACAATGCACAGTGATGTCAGAGCTGGCACACAAAATTGGTGTTACAATTTGCCCTGGCCCTCTGTCTGGATGTACTGCAAGTGCATCCAGTTTGCCATTTAGGTGTCCTCCCAGGCAAGTACATGATATTTTTAGGGATGTTTTCTCGGAGTCCAGTTCGGTATGGGACACAGCTGTAGCTGTGATTTGCTTCTATTGGAATAGTATTGCTGTCATTGTCATGAACTGTTACATAGTAGACCGTTCAGTCTGGTTAACTTTGATGGTTAGTTTCACATGCAAGACATTTCACATTTAGTGCATGGTTCTGATTTTGTTAATGTTGAAACAGTGCCTTCTGGGAGTTGTAGTGCTGTCAGTTCCCAGGACTTCACATGACCTTTTCGAACACTGTGGCCCAAGGTGAGGTTACTTGACATATGGCAGTGAGGGGTATTTAGTGCATTATGTAGGTGTGTCAGTGTGTGAACGTGTGTCAGTTGGTGGGTATTTGAACTATCCAATGTGGTGTGGTGTTCTGACTGTGAGTTCAGACTGCAGTGGTTCACACTGCCAATAGATTTCCACCATAGAAGAACCACTCTTGTGATTTGTGGATCCTAATTAGATCACTTGATTTTGGTCGGGCTGGAGGTGCTGGTGTTTTGGTCTGACTGCCTTTATTCCGTCAGCCAATTTCCTGGCGGATTCTGGAAATTGGCTATTTTATGGTGGTCTGACCTGTATATCTCTTAATACGGCGGTCGGATGAGTGTCAACATGGTGGTCTTTTGGCAGCTGCAACCGTGGTGGTCTTACCATCAGACTGTCAAAATCGTAATGAGGCCCAAAGATTTACAAGTATATTAAACACAAGCATTATAACAATACTAAACTTAGAATACTAAAATAACTAAAATGAATCTAATTGAGTTAAACACAATATTATATACAGCTATTAAAAAACATTATATATACTTTGTTTAAAAAAAATTATATTAAATACCTAATACATCTTCATACATTGTATATTCTAGCCCACGCTATTCTTAACATCATAAGATTTTTCACACAATATTGAAGTCTCACAATATTTTAAACAATATTTTTTCTGACTAGCACTGAACTGTTCTTCTTGATTAAAATGAAAAACAAGCGCTGTCTTACGCTATTTTATGTAGAAAATAAATGTGGAATTGTAAATGTTTGTGTTTAGGTGGCTAGTCACTTTAATTAATACGAGACCTACCTGATTTTCTAAGTAATTATTTTCTCTGTTCCTGGCTGTACAAGAGCTGTGCTGCAGACTCGAATACATGTCTTATGGCCTTTAAACAAATATGCTTCCAACGATGAACACAGAACACACAAAAAATATAAAAAGTAAAATGCAAAACGCTATTCACAAAAACACTAAGAAAAGGAACTCCGGTTCTCCATTACAGCTCAAGCTCCATATTCTGAAAAAACAGATGCATCTGCAAAATGACACGCAACAGCAAATGGCTGAAGAGGAAATGCACCTGACTTATTTTCTCTACCCAAAGATGTCAGGAGCCAGACCCTAAAAATCAGGTTACTTCTATTCCCCCATTTCCTCTGTTTACCTGTTTGATTTATAATGCAAACATGAATTTGACGTCATAGACTTGAATATACTAGAAATTTTTTCCTTCTTAGTTTCTTCCACTATACTATCTACAGGGAGGCAAATACTGAATATAAACCACAGGTCACACCATATAACCACAGGGGCATTCCTGAATGGAGTACCAGTACAAATCTAGGGTTACAAGGCTTTCTATATGAGGAAAGATTGTTAAATCACACCCTTCCCGCAGAGTGATGTGATTACGTTAAGTACTGCGGGAGTTATATGTTTCTACTTTGAGTAATATTAATGTTCCCTTGCGATTCGCCTGCCAGGTTCATCATGACTTCACACGGTGCAAGTGTTGAAATTATGCTTTGTGTAATTTATATATTCCGTGATAGTAATGAGATGTGGAACGAATCGACCATTGGACATGGGACATCGCAGAAAAGTAAATAATGAGGGAACGTAGGAGTTCCGGTTTTTACACTTTCGCAAAAAAAAAATGTAGCCTTTCACGCGTTCCGTTCTCAACACTTCCTTAAATGAAACGATCTTGGATTATTTGAATTAATTCTATTTGCTAACACATAAACACATAAAATGCTAATTTGCAGGTTGATTGCCATAAGTGATAATATATTCTAAAATAAGCCTAGCTACAATATTGCTGCCGAGCTGAGCACATTAATTTTAATTAGTGCATAATGTTCTGAGTTTAAAAAAAATGTCTTAACAACGAGCCCTTTCTCTGCTGAAACAGATCCACTCGCCTTTATTTAATTTATTATTGATATCTAAATTACGTCCTTCTGTACAGTTTGCGTTTACTAGAGCATACTCCTGCTATCTCTCTATTATGTATGACTGTTCATAAATAAAGCATTGGCATAGCCAATAGATCTGGCGTCGTTGGCCAGCCTGTTGGTACTTTTGGTTTTTTTGTGGCTTTTGCAAACCTTTATTGTTTAGGAAGCTGCTGGGAGTTTTTCAATCTAAAATAAATTACTAGAGGCAAACATGTTTTTAGTCTGAAAGCATCACACATTACCAAAGCACTCTCTGCCACTGAAGGGGACTATTTTGAATGTGGATGCGCTCCTTGTGAAAGGCCAGCTTGCCATAATTCATATTAAGGTCAGCCACTAACTGAAGTGGGATGACATGATGCCACTTAATGCATGCTCAAGTGGTTTGGAAAAACATGTGAATGACACTACCACTAATGGATGAAGTGTGGGTGAACCCCCCTGTAAGTAATTATGCCATAAACATAATTTTAGTAAAATCAAAAGGGTTTGGCTAACACAGACCTAAAAAAGTCAATCATTGTGCCATTGGATGCCAGCCTCTTGACTTTGAGAAACAAAGAAAGAAAAAAGGAAAGAAAGAAGGAATTATGGAAAGAAAAGAGGAAGGAAAGAAGTTAAGAAAGACATAAAGAGAAAAGAAAGAGGTAAATAAAGGAAGGAAGAAAGTCAAAAAGAGGTTGAAGAAAGAAAGAAAGATGTCAAGCAAGAAAAAAGGAAAGAAAGAAAGAAAGAATGCAAATAAGAAAGGCAAGAAAGAAGGAAAGAAAGTGTTGTGAGGAACCTTTTGGTGACTGGGTTAGGGACCCCTGTTAAAGCTGTTTATAGCTGAGTTTTACGGTTTGTGTTTGTTAGAAATGGGGTCTCTGTTTGGCAGTAAGTTTGCACTCTGTCCAAGCAGGGACCCTCACTCTAGTCAGGGCAAGGGAGATATGCACTTAGATAACCCCTGCTCACTTCCTTGGTAGCTTGGCACAAGCAGTCAGGCTTATCTCAAATGCAATGTGTAAAGTATTTGTACCAACACACACCGTATTACAGTGAAAACACTACAAAATGGGCACCACACCAGCTCAGAAATATGAGCAATGTTTATCCAAATCAAACAAGACCAAAACAAAAAAAATCCAACATACATAAGTCAAGATATGAATTTTTAGATGACTAGATTCTTACTCCGTAGAAAACAATGCAAACCTTTTTTACACAAAGTACCTGGTTTGCGTAAAAAATAAAGCCATTCAGGCAAACTTGCATCCCAAAAGTCATCAATGCATCGAATCCTTACTTGCAAGTGAGGCAGTGCATTGTTTCTTCTCCGGTCGGGAAGGGGAATGCATCATTTTTCTCTCTCGCAAGAGAGCAATGCATTGATTTCCGGACGGGGCACCTCGGATCCGTGCAGATTCACCCAGCGACAATGTGTGAGAAATGGTAGGAGTCTCAGCAGAGTCCAAATGCTGGCAGAGGAAGTCTTTGATGGCCCTGAGACTTCAAAACAGGAGGCAAGCTCAGTACAAGCCCTTAGAGATTCTTCACAAGTAGGAATATTCCACAAAGTCCAGTCTTTGTCTTCATTCAGGCAGAAGTAGCAACTCCAGACCAACCCAGCAAAGCACAGTCACAGGCAAAGGGGCAGTACTCCTCCTCCAGCTCTTCAGCTCTTCTCTTTGGCAGAGGTTCCTCTTGGTTCCAAGGGCAATCTAAAAACCTGGGTTTTTGGGTCCACTACTTATACTCCTTTCTGCCTTTGAAGTAGGTAAACTTCAAAGGAAGTCTCTGTTGTTCACAAGATCCTGCCTTGCCCACGTTGGGCTCCAGACTCACACGACGGGGATTGAGACTGCATTGTGTGAGAGCAGGCACAGCCCATTCAGGTGTGAGTGACCACTCCTCCCTCCACTGTAGCCCAGATTGCCCATCATGATATGCAGGCTACACCCCAGCTTCCTTTGTGTCACTATCTAGTGGAGATTCACAAACAGCCCAACTATCAGCCTGACCAAGACAGGGAATACTGAAGCAGGCAGAGTCACAGAATTATTTAAGCAACACAATGCCCACTTTCTAAAAGTGGCATTTTCAAACTGACAGTTTAAAAACCTACATTACCAAAAGATGTATTTTTAAAATGTGAGTTCAGAGACACCAAACTCCATGTTTCCATCTTCTCTCAAAGTGAAACTAAACTTAAAAGATATTTAAAGGCAACCCCCATGTTAATCTATGATAGAGATAGGCCTTTCAACACTGAAAACCAATTTTGGCAGTATTTTACTGTTAGAACAAGTAAAACACACCAGTACATGTCCCACCTTTAACATACACTGCACCCTGCCCATGGGGCTACCTAGGGCCTACGTTAGGGGTGCCTTACATGTATAAAAGGGAAAGGTTTGGGCCTGGTAGACTTGCCAGGTCAAATTGGCAGTGCAAAACTGCACACACAGACACTACAGTGGCAGGTCGGAGCCATGTTTATGGGGCTACTCACAACTAAAGTACCAGGGAATAACTGAACCCTGTGTATCCCCAATGAACAACCCCATGAGACCTGTAGCTAAGTGGTTCATGCATATAGAATAGCCTTCGATTGCAGACATTTAACCAGTCGTACACAGACATTTGTGATTCAAAATTCACACAGTATAGCACTAATAAACAACATTGCCTGTTAGAAATACAAAACAACCTTCGGTATCTCCAATGGTTTCTTCTTCCAAAAAATAGAACCTGAAAGTAGGGCTCTAACCACGTTTTCCATGTTTTCCTCTCAGTGCTGATTTTGTCAACTCTCCCAAGGGTATAAGAACAGTCCAGGGCTGTCCTCTGCCTGTGTGACATCAATATTATATGATATTGATCTTGAGGCATTGTCCTATGTAGATGACATTTATCTGAGGGATGATGACTTAAACACACATTTCGCCAGGGTAGACTGAATTGTATTGGGATTTGCCGAACATAGCTACAAATTCAATTTGAAGAAAACAAAAATTGATTGCATTTCTTAGTGTTCAGTTTTTGGGATGTGAGCTTTCAAATGAGGGGAAGAATCTGGCACCACACTTCCATGAGAAGTGTGTACAACTACAACCACCAATACCATCAAAAACCTGCAATCCTGTTAGGATTCTTTAACTTTGGCAGAACATACATACCAGATTATATGCAACACATAAACCACTTTAAGATTCAATTCACCCAAGTTTTCCAGTACTACTGAACAAACACAAATACTCAGATCACTACAAACTGACATGCTTTTGCCATTGGCTTTAGCTATGTCACAGTCAACAAAGGTGACACTGTGGTGACTGCATATAAATGGCATTAATATTCCAATTCAGAAATGTGTTTTGCATCCACAGAAACAATACTATCTGAAGTTCAGATGGCTGTCATAAAGGAAACACCACCAGCCCAGGGAAAATGCATCACTGTTTTTACCCTGGTCTCAGCCCTAGAGTCTGTTACAAAAGCTAGTGTTCCAAACGCAAAAACACTACATCCACACTGGATACAATGAGCCACCTCCTTACATGCCAATGATGTTGATTATGTGCTTGATCCCAAATTGCAGGCTCAAGAATTTCGCCAATATGAACTTGAGTACCTCATTCCCACTAATGTCATGCCTCTAGATCTGCACAAATATATCATTTACACTGATGGCTCAGCTCAGCCTGCTGTAGGTGTCAAACATGAGGACTCTGCAGCTTGCACAACATTTTAAGAAGCTATGAGGGATGGAGAATTACACCTTCAACAAATGTTTACACAGTTCCTTGGGGACTGTACCACACAACTTGCTGAACTGAAAGCATTGATTTTAGTGCTGGAACACATGAACCCCAAATTGCCCACTCTGATTATGTGTGATTCATATTATTGTGTCCAGTCTTTCAATGAAAACCTGCACTACTGGTACCTTAACGGATTCAGAGTAGACTCCAAAGGAAACACCTTTGAGCATAAAATGCTCTATGGGAAGGCCGCAGAGTTTCAATGCAGACTGCCACTGGCTCATGTGATACACACATTGGGCCATCAATGTGTCAGAATAACATTGTAGGTAATTCATTAGCTGATGAAGCAGCCATATCTGTAGTTGTTACTGCAACTGTGGCTGCAGTAACTCGAAGGTGGATGTTAAATTATTGGCTGCTGTGAAAGCTTCAGCTAAGAATAGCACTTTATCCAAACCACATCCAGCAAAATATTCCTACCTGTTAAGTGCCCAAAACATTCCTTATGTAACAGTTCCAGGAGTGTGCAATCATGTTATCCTCAGCCAGGACTATAGGCTACAACTAATACAAAGAGAGCATGAGGGTGTTGCTTCTTCCGATGCTGGTGTGCCAGCTACTTTTTTATTACTACAAAACTGGTACTGGTGGCATGGTGTATACAAACAGACAAGGCAGTACGTCCTTGGGTGTGAAAACTGCCAACAAATTAAGGGTTCCACCATCAAGCACCCACTGCAGACACTCATCTTAGAGTCAAACAAGCCCATGTAGTGTGTGTACCTGGACCATGGTGGTCCCTTAAGCTCTAATGGTGCACACACAAACACATACATTCTCCTACCAGTAGACTCTTGCTCCAGACTCCTTTGGGTGTGACCACAATGATCGGCTGATGCTTGCAATGTTAATAAAGATTGCAAGTCTGTATTGGGAAATATGCAGTTGCTGGATTCCATTCAGATCAGGAACCTGCTTTTGCCTCTAAGGCTTACAGATATTCCATGGAAACGTTGGATGTAGTTATTCGTTCCCCATCATCCTGAGGGAATGTTAAATAGTGGGAAGGAACAACTAATTCTTAAAGCAGACCTCGGGTCCTACTCGGAACCATCATCTATATGGAGTCCAAAGACCATTAAATAATCTGCCTAGAAGATCTTTGGGTGACAGTACCCCTCATGAAATCCTGTTTGGCCCAGATCTTGATGGTCCTGGCACAGTGGCAGCAGAAACCCCTTTTGACATAAATGAATGCCTCACTGTCTTACAGGAATTATAGCAGGTCCGAGCTGAGGATTCTATTAGGCACACTGATACTTTGGGAGTGAGGGATTCACCAACATCTACAGGCTGGATTCCAAAGTTTGGGGATCTGGGTCATGAAAAGATTGCTGTGAAAGAGGAGTTTGGCCAATCATACCAAACACCAGTTGTATAATTTGTCTGATTCTACACAGTAGACCTCAAGGATGTCTGGGTAGCCCCTTATCCCCTCTTCCTATCATACAAGAGATACCTCTTCAAGCATTAAACAGAGCTGAAATTGTTTCCCTTAGGTTTGGGAGGCCAGAAAATGAACTTTTGTTGATTCCATTTACCACTGCATGCACAAGAAACTTCCCAGACATAAATCTACAGTTCTCTACTAAATCAAAAACCAACAGAGTTATTTATAATGAACCACCATCACAGGCATCTACCAGTTCTCTTTTGCTTTTACGGGCTCCTGTTTTTGCACAGACCTCTTCTGGATACTTTTTTTTAACATAGACAGCTTTTCTTCAACTTAAACTACCACTTTTGTTCATGGTACACAAAAGCTTTTCAACTGGCTTTAACAACCTTATTTGATCCGTCCATGATTTTATCTGTGGATTAAACTAGCATTGCTTTCCTCCTTCCTGAGGATTGGATTTGGCATTGTCTTCTTTTTGCTTATGGGCATTACCTTCCTGAATGCCCTGCTGTTGAACTGGTCGATGAGGTTTTAAAGCCTTATTTGTCTTCCTACAAAGTGCAAAGAGACTTGCCCCTTGTAAACATTTCTGCTGTTTCCGTTTCTGTTAGGATTGTTTGGGATAAAGTTCTGAATGATATATTTGGCCCTACTGAAACTATTCAAATTCCATATGTTTTAAAAAGTTCCATGAATTATGTCATTACAGTTGGTATTGTGTCTAATGGCTGATATGTAAGAACAGTTGATTCTATGTTCTCTGAGCTTGAATATTATGGTGTGTTTGAAAGTAAAGATATGTACATGAACTCTACAAATTATGATGAAATGTTATTACCATTATTATGGAGACCATTACATAATCAGAGCTAGTAGCCTATGTTCAGTTTTTAATTACACACAATGGGAACATTAGTTTATCCCACCTGTGGGGCGTTCCAAAACATGTTTAGGCAAATCACATATTTGTCTGGGCATGATGCACAGATCCTGAGTCATATTATTTAAAATTCCCAGCAACAAAAGCAAGGAAAACTTTGCTGACCAATATGAAAGTAACTTATTCAAATTCATTTCTTTCCCAATTGGCTACACAAGGCTATGAATATTGGAAGAAAATAATTGATAAAAAATCAAGTATTGTGAGCAAATGATTGGCAATCACAGGGTGTAGATGTCTTATTTAATGCATGTTTAATACTATAGCAAATGGTTATTCTAAACAAAACTGTTTAACAAACAACTTGCATAGGATTTACAAAAGTTAAAAATATGAATGTGCTCACTATTACCTCAATCGCAAAATTTGAAAACAGGCAAACTGTTGTGAATTTTACTGAAGAGCAACTGAATGAAATGTTTAAGAACTGTACATTTAATTCTAACTTATTGTGGCCAGTGGGCACAAATGGATGTCATGCATGTTTTAATAACTCTTCACAGGGTTTTAAAGGAAGCAGACCGGACCCTCGTTATTTCACTACACAGCATACAGGTATAGCCACCAAATACAGTGTGGGTAAATTATGTCAGCAATTGTTGCAACACTCCACTTTGACAGTTGTTAAAAAATACCTTTCTCTCCTCTCCGAGGACACTGATTTGCAAGATTACTTGGAACGTCCTAGGGAACCTTGCTTCAAAAGATTCCTATATGGAAGCACATTGGCCGCAGAGGGAAGGCGTCACTTGTTTCTAGGGGGCAGGAGCCCCTTAAAAAAGAACATCGCGCTCCCGCCGTCGCGGGTAGCGCATTGGCCGCAGAGGGAAGGCGTCACTTGTTTCTAGGGGGCAGGAGCCCTTTAAAAAAGAACATCCCGCTCCCGCCGTCGCGGGTAGCGCATTGGCCGCAGAGGGAAGGCGTCACTTGTTTCTAGGGGGCAGGAGCCCTTTAAAAAGAACATCGCGCTCCCGCCGTCGCGGGACGCGCGCGGGCGGCGCGCGGGCCAAGGGCGGACCCGTCCTGCGCCCGTTATCGCCCGTAAGAGGCTGGGCTGGGCCACCCCTCTTCCGTTTTCAGCAAGGATTGACTGTCTAAATCTATTTAACCCACGACGTGCAACCTGAAGTCCTCTTCTCTGTTTTAGTGGTCCTATAAAAAGCCTAATTAGTCTAAATCAGTCTGCCTTGCCTGTTGCTTGTCTGTCTATTGTGAAAATGGGCAGGAAAAAAGGACCTTCATCAGGTCCTCTGGGGGGAGGTGGAGGCAGTAGCAGACAGGGTTGTGGTACCACCACTTTAGACTCCTTTCTTGCAAGAGCAGTCGGGGTTGTTACAAAGGAGATTGATTTGGCTGAGAGGAGGCTATCCATGGAATTAGAGGATTGGCACCACGCCTCAATAGAAAAAAGCTCTTGAGAGGCTGTGGCTGTGGAGGTGGAATACCTGGGGGGGGGAAAGGTACTGGTATGGCTGATGCTGAGCCTGTCCAGGCTGGGAGAACGGAGTCAACAGTGGACTCTGGGGGGCTTGGCCCCTCGAGAAGAAGTAAAAGACTTTTAATATCTTCTCCCCCGGCCTGTCCCATGGAAAAATGTAGTCCCCCTCCAAGGAAAAAGAAAGCCCTAAAAAAACTGATACCCAAGGCGAAAACACCTCTCCTGGAGCACCTCAAGGATGCGAGCAGCGACCTTGCACCTGGCCAGCATCTGGGGTGTGATGCAACTGGTATACTGACCAAATTTCGAGAAATTATACAGGAGATTTTGGCTCCCGTGGTGGCAAAACTATCAGCCATAGAAAAAACAGTATCCCTGAACTGTGCGCATGGTAGCCAAGGAGGACATGGTATGGCTCCAACTAAGCATCCCTGCGCCGGGGAGGAGATGTTCCTTCCAGAGGTAGCTGCAGGACCTTTGGGGACCTTGGGTAAATCACCCTACCTATTGGTGAATCCAGTAAATTCAGGGGATCAGGGTGCCTGTGTTGAGACTGCTCCGTTTTCAGTAAGGCCAGAGGGGCCCGTCAATATGTCTAGCTGCAAGAGGCAGCCTGAGACGGTTACTGTGACAGCCAAGGGGGGTGGTCAACTGCTGTCTGAAATCGATGTTTTGAACCCGCCAATGGCCAGGCCCTCCTCAGCTTGCTTGGATCTCCCCCCAGCATGTGCCCCCTATGTCGTAGTCCTGACGAATGTGCCTGCTCTTGTTTCTGGGACAACTGAGTCTACCAACCAACTCATAAATAAGGTTGGCCACTGGCTGAGTAACAATTGTGATTTTTCATGTAAAGACTTTAAGGATATTCTGCTTGCCAGAAGAATTGGCTGGGTTGGTCCTAAAAATAAGGTGGGAAATGATGACTGTATTATCATTAACGTCAGATATCCTGCCTTGACTAAAAGGCTTCTTTCTAGCTTCCGCCCTCCTGTGTGTAGAACAAGTAAAATGGGTATGGTCCCTTTGGGCTATTTCTACGATCACATGCGTCTGAGTACTGGGGTGTCTCTTGGCTCTGGGAGGAATCTCCCCCTGGGACAGATAAGCCGGCAGGAAAATAGCAGAAGAACCAACAGCAATCTATCCCTGGAAGGGGTGGATTGACAATGCGCTGAGGTGCTGGCTGTACAAGAAGAGGTGCTCACACAGTGTAATCTTATCTCATGGAACATTGCGGGCTATGATGCTAAGCTATCAGACCAAGCTTGGGTTGGGTGTGTGGCTAATTATGATGTCATCATGCTTCAGGAAACCTGGTCGGAAGGTCTGTCTGTGTGGGATGGGTATGACAGATATGCAATTCCAGCTGTGCAGTCTCTTGGCGGTCGCTCAAAAGGTGGCCTGGTTACCCTAATTCGCCTCTCAAAGATAGTGGGTGCCTTTCAAATTAACTGCAACCATCAAGGTATATTGCTAGTTTGGGTACTCTTCTCTAATCATTTTAATATATTACTGGTCAATTTTTATAATGCAGTGTGGGATGTGGGGTGCCAAATTGGGGCCTTATTCTCCGTTCTTAAGGTTATGAAATATAGAATGGAGAAGGTGGGATTGGAATTTCGTGCCATCATCTCGGGGGATTTTAATGCCAAATTGGGCAGGGTAAGCACTGTGGTTAATCCCTTTACTCCTGACCGCAAGGACTACTCAGCGCATGGTCTGCAGGACCCTAGAGGCAGAGATCTATTAAAGGAACTCAGGAAGTTGGGCCTCTTAAATTTCTATGATATTGAAGCTGTAGGTACCCATCAACTTCCAACCTATGTGGGAAGAGGGTCTGGATCCACCATTGATTATATTTTTGTCTCTCCTCGTATGAGAGGCTTGGTGATTGGGGGTAAAGTGTTAGGCGAGTGCTTTAGCGATCATAATCCCCTTATACTGTCCTTTAAACTCCCTGGGGTCCAGCGTTTACGGGGACGAGGTAGGCCTGTAATGGTGGAGACAAGGAATCAGGGTAGGAGGCTTGGGTGGAAGCAAGTAGACTCTCAAAAAGTAGTAAAAAGGGTTGTGGGGGAAAACTTGCACCTATTTATGGAAATACTCCTGACAGAAGCACCAAATCCCACGTCTGTTATAGATGCGATAACAGTAGTAAATGCAGCAGTCAGTGACTGCCTCTTTCCAGTTGGCAGCCACCTTAGCAAACGTAAATGTGGCTGGTACGACAAAGCCTGCTATGATGCAAGGGTAAACTTAAAGATGGCTACCAAGACTCACCCTAGAGACTGGGTTATCGTAAAAGAAGCTAGAATGAGGTATAAAAGGGCCCTGAGGGATAGTAAGCTAAAATATAAAGATAAAGCTTGGGAAGAGTTAGAGCGTGCTACAGCTTTGAAGGACCCTGGCCTGTTCTGGAAGGTGGTAAATAAAAGCTCCTTTGTAACAGAAACCTCTGAGGGCCTTGGCTGTAATATCGCCCCGGAGGCCTGGGTAACTCATTTCTGTGGAATATTTGATGGTACCCCCCTAAGAAATATTCGGGAGAGCGTGTATGATGCGGCTCCTAACCTAGCAATCAGGTTTTCACTACAGGAGGTTATTGATGCAATACAGAGTAGCGCGAATAATAAAGCTCCGGGCCCGGACTCGATCCCGATGGACATGTATAAAGCTAACCCTCATTTGTGGGCACCCATCCTCCTAAATGTCCTCAATGCAGCTGTTACTGTGGGTATCCCTGCCTCTTGGAGACTGGCATGTATAGTTCCAGTGTTTAAAAAGGGGGATCGTAATGATCCTAAGTCCTATCGCCCCATATCACTCTTGGATTCCTCTGCGAAGATTCTGGGACGAATTATCCTAGGTCGTCTGGAGGCCTGGATGATAGGAAATGATATTCTAAGTCGGGAACAGTATGGCTTCAGGGAAGGCCTCGGCACGCAAGAACAATGTCTCAATTTACTAATGATGATCGGTAAATACACCCAGGCTAGGAAAGGTACCCTTTATCTTGCATTTATGGACCTTAGCTGTGCTTTCGATAAAGTGAACCGGTCCTTATTATGGAAAAGGCTAATTCAGTCAGGGCTGGATCCGGATATTGTAGAGCTTCTCCGATATCTCCATTCAGGGACAATAGCAAATGTGAGGGTGGGCCCTAATGGGGAATGCTCGGAGGCCTTTAAGCTTTCAAGGGGCGTGCGCCAGGAGTGTGTTTTGGCTCCTACCTTGTTCCTACTATATACAAATGGATTGTCCGACTTTCTGATGGAATATTGCAGGGATGTCCCGAAGGTGAAGGGTATTGATATCCCTGTGCTGACGTATGCGGATGACGCGGTCCTTATGGCCCGCACGATGAACGGTCTCCGAGAATTAGTTAGAGCTTATGTTATCTTTATGTCAGCTTTGGGACTGGAGATAAACTTTAAGAAATCGCATTTTATGGTGTACGGTAAACCTATGAGTAGGGTGGGGTAGCTAAGGGTGGGGGATCAAGCTATTAGCAGAGTCCACGAGTTCCCATACTTAGGGGTCATTTTTGATGAGAAAGGATCTTGGAAACCCTGTATTGCTAGAAGGATTGTGCTTTTTCATGCAACAGCTGGTGCAACCTTTGACTTTGCGGCTAGGGTAGGCAGTAAACCTATCAAATCCATGCTTGAAATCTATAGGCGGAAATGCCTACCTGTCCTCCTGTATGGTTCGGCACTTTGGGGGTTTAGGGATCCCCGCGCCCTTATGGTGGAAGAAAATCGTTTTTGTAGAAGGCTTCTGGGTGTTGGACAAAATATTCCTGGTTTTTGCCTACACCTGGAACTCGAGCTTGAGTATGTACAGGACATTACCCAGCTGGCCCCCCTTCTGCTATGGATCTCAGTTTGGAGCAACGAACATGCCACTCTTAATAGGGATATCCTAAGGGATTGTCTGGCATGCGATAATGTAAAGCATATTCCCTGGTTGTCGCACATAAGGAAGATGGCACATGACCTGGGGCGGCCTGATTTGTTTGACTATCCAAGGACCTGACTAGCTATGATAAGAAATGGGCTAAGGTGAACTTTTTGAGAATCCAGGAGACTAAGAGAGAGGGGGAGGTTCTGGGGAAAAAATGGATCAGGGATTTTATTGTGCTAAAGATGTGGGTGGGTCCTGAGCGATATCTCTTAGAAATCAAGGATGTGAGGGAAAGGTCTCTCATAACTCGATTTCGCTTGGGGATCCTTAGAAGTAATTTGTGCTTCCCTTTAGGTCAGTATGGGGAAAAATGCTTTAGACCCTGCCCCTGTGATGGGGTGTCCCATCAGACCTTGATCCATTTTACACTTTTCTGTGTCTTTTATGCACCATTTAGAATCAGATTTTTATTACAGCTCCTAAGGAACAAGGGTTTCGTGCAATACCGTCCTGCTTTTATGTGGCTGCAAATGGCCTCAGATGTATTGGTATTGAAGGGCCTGGGATCATTCCTGAAGGGAGCTACTACTTGGCGAATAAATGTAGAATTTTTAGAGTGATTTCTTCTTATTCTTTTTCTGTTTTTATGATTGTGATTTTTATGATGGGTGTTTTTATTACATATGGTTTTTATCTGTATTTTAATAATTTATTGGTTGATTATTTTGCTGTAATGGATGAATTTTTTCATACCGAATAAAGTTTCTTCTTCTTCTTCTTCCTATATGGAATATACAAATAAATATGGAAGCTGAGTGGTTACATTCTTTCGTGAGTAGATGCATTCAGTAACTGATAGATATTCTAGAAACCACCATTGGCTTAGCTCTAGGCCATGATAAGCCTAGAAATAGTGAGAGAGCATTGCAACCTCTGCCACGTTGGTGGCTACCACTCAGTGAAATTGAACACTTTCTACTATTAGCTGTACTGTGATTCTAAACACAACGAACAACCTAATGAAAAATAAGCCTTGAAAAAGTCCTGGAGGACGAAACATGTGTCAGCTGCTTTTTGCATGAAGATATTTTTTACACTTGGAACTTCTGACTTTTTGTGGCTTTTGTGTACAAAGATATACATGTATACTTGGAACATACATCTCAGACTTTTGAGACAATAAAAGGCATAACGGTGAGAATACAATACATCCTGACTATTGGACTTAATACTGCTTCAGTGTGCATCGTTACTTACTAATATGGCCTCACAACTGATACACATAAACAATGCATCAGAATTTATAGGTGATACGTCAATTTTAATTGATGAAATTAGCCTGATGTGGCAGGACTAATGTGAAAGATTGTAAAATGGTGGAATACAATCTTGTACACTCTCACATTGGTCTGGATGTAGTGAAAGCAGTATGACTATGAGTCATCTAATAAAGGACATAGGCCCTCATTACAACCCTGTCGGTAAATGCCATCTAGCACCATGCTGACGGCCGCCAAGATGCCGTGACCGCAGTGGTGATCCGCCACGGGTATTACGACCCACACATAGAAATCCTCCACAATAAAGAGACCCTCACAAGTCAGCCACACCAAAGGTCAGTGATAAACTGGCGATAGCAAAACCCACAACGTTACACCAACAGGAATACGCCCACAGTATCACAACCCACAAATCAACGTGGCGGTCTTTCAACCGTGGTAAACCATTGGCGGTACACACCGCCACACTCAAAATGCACACACACTTACAAAACCACACCACATTGGACAATTCAAAATACACACACCTGACACACATGCACACATCACACCCTCACACTCATACCACTATAAAACACACGCCCACATTCCCCACAACCCTTTAAACAAAAAAAACTGACACCAAGCACAGAGAGACAAGCAAAGAGCACACACTCACTCAGAGACACAGAACACCATCACCCATACACCACCCACGCACATCACAGTATACACCCCAACACATCACCCCACACATCACCTCACACATATCACTCACACCACATCCATGGCACCCCAAAGACACCCCCGGTTTTCAGAGCAGGAGCTAAGGGTCATGGTGGAGGAAATCATCTGGGTAGAGTCCCAGCTATTCGGATTACAGGTGTAGCAGGCGTCCATTGCAAGGAAGATGGAACTATGGTGGAGGATCGTGGACAGGGTCAACGCCGTGGGACAGCACCCAAGAACACGGAATGACATCAGGAAGAGGTGGAACGACCTACAGGGGAATGTACGTTCTGTGGTTTCAAGACACCAGATTGCTGTACAGAGGACTGGCGGCGGACCTCCACCTCCTCCCCACAACTAACAACATGGGAGGAACAAGTTTTGGCGCTCATGCATCCTGAGGGCCTTGCAGGAGAAGAAGGAGGACTGGACTCTGGTAAGTCAAATCTTTACTATTATATCCCCCACCATACCTGCATGCCATCACAAACTCCTCCCCCTACCCTCACCCTCATCACTCCAACAACTCACATATACCCCACCATCACAACACACCCATCCCAATACCAAGCCTTGCATGCAACAACAATGCATGGACACCCATCACAGACCTGCATGGACACCCATCATCCCAGCATGCCCAATAGTGAGACTCACCCAGCCCACAAAATCACCACTCACACAAGGCCAAGCTGACAGGGAAATCACATTCATAGAGGGAAACACACCCATTGCACAAGATGGTACACACAAATACATTAACAATGCATTTGCATCCCAACACAACCCCTACCCAATGACACCAGAGAGGAGGTGCCAGCTTCATCCAGCCCCCCCAGAAGAGGCCCACAGTGATTACAGCAGCTCTGCACGCCTGGATCATGATGACCAGGCTGGCCCATCAGGGACCTCTGGACAGTCGGTTACCCTGCCACAGTCCCAACCCACCACAGAACCTCCCCCCTCAGGAGACACAAGCACAGCACCTACCCAGCAAGCCCATGCCACTGTCCCCAGGACACGTCAATCAGCAGTGTGTACACCACTACAGGGACCTCAGGCAACCCCACAAACACAGGACGATCAGGGACCTGGGGTCAGTGGCAGTGGGCACAGGGTTCAGGGGACAGAGGCACAGGACAACAGGGAAGCTGGGAGGACTGCTGTGTGACAGGGGGAGGACAGGCCTAGGGACCCGACCATCCACGAGGCACTCTCCAACATCCTGGGAGCATACCACCATTTCCAGGAGACCATGGGCCAGGTACTGACCAGGTTACAGGAGACTCAGCATCTGCAGGATGAACAGTACCTGGGGATCAGGGAGGACCTAACTAAAATATACACCATCCTGGTTACCATTGCAGGGGTGCTGGCTGACCTGGGCAAGACCATGAGGGAGGCAGTGGCACAACAAAAGGCCCCTGACACTAGCCAAACTGAGGAATAGACTTCCACTTCCGCCGGCGATGGTGGACAGGAGGCCCGCTACAGGACCAACAGGCCACCAGCACCCCACCCCCCCTGCAGAAGGAGAACCACCCCGCAAACGGTCCCTGCGATCCAGGCAGAAGACAGAGAACATTGCCAAGACCCCCACCAGGAAATAAGACTCTCCTGATTGTCACCCTTCTGTCCCACTATGTCACCCTGTCCACCTTGAACTGCCATTACTCCACTTCCAACGCCCCATTGGACAATGCACCTGTTATACCAATAGACTGGACTCTAATTGGACATCCCTCCACCATCACCCCAGCCCCTTGCACTTACCCCCATACTACTTTGCATGGAAAATAAACACCCTTGAAACAGAAACCATACTGGAGTCAGTGTAATGATTATAAAGATGCATTATTACAACATATTCAAAGCATTGCAACATGTATGTTCAGTGAATTATGCCACGGGATGACCTTTGGTGGGCAGCAGTACATATAGCAGTAACCAGAATTTGGTCCACAGATCTGAAAATAGTGATCCCAAAGGGAACAGTCAGTGTCCATAGACAGAGGGTAAGAGGATGCCTTGTACAATGTTCAAAAGTTTACTGTACTGTAAATTTGAGTTACAGTCTCTTACCTGTGTGTAACTGGAAGTACTGTTGTATAATGTTTGTTCTGATGTCCACATCTTCTTTATCTGCCTCCTCTTCCTCACTGTCCACAGGCTCCACCGCTGCCACAAGACCATCTCCAGGCTCATCCTCCTGCAGAAAAGGCACCTGACGTCTCAAGGCCAGGTTGTGAACATACAGCATGCCACTATGATCTGGCACACCTTCTTCAGTGAGTAGTACAGGGGTCCACCAGTCAGATGGAGGCACCAGAACCTGGCCTTCAGGAGGCTGAAGGTTCTCTCAATAATCCTCCTTGTACGCCCATGTGCCTCATTGTAACGTTCCTCTGCCTTTGTCCTGGGATTCCTTACTGGGGTCAGTAGCCATGAGAGGTCGGGGTAACCAGAGTCCCCTGTAAATATCGAGGGACAGCTGTTAGACACACACTTACCCTTAGGGACAACCCCATACCCAGACACCTTCATCTAATGGGTAGGGACCTTGGCCTCACTTATTAGCCACACCCGGTGCCTCTGGAGTTGGCCCATCACATAAGGGATGCTGCTATTCCTCAAGATATAGGCGTCATGCACAGAGCCAGGATATTTGGCATTCACATGGGAGATGTACTGGTCCGCCAAACACACCATCTGCACATTCATCAAGTGATAGCTTTTTATATTCCTGTAAACCTGTTCATTTCTCCTGGGGGGAACAAATGCCACATGTGTACCATCAATGGCACCAATGATGTTGGGGATATGTCCCAGGGCATGGAAGTCATCTTTTACTGAGGCCAAATCCTCCACCTGGGGAAAAACAATGGAGCTGCGCATGTGTTTCAGCAGGGCAGACAACACTCTGGTGAACACGTTGGAGAACACTGGCTGAGACATTACTGATGCCATGGCCACTGTAGTTTGAAATGAACCACTTTCCAGGAAATGAAGCACTGACAGAACCTGCACTAGAGGGGGGATTCCTGTGGGCTGGCGTCTAGCTGACATCAGGTCTGGCTCCAATTGGGCACACAGTTCTTGAATTGTGGCACCTTCAAGCCTGTATGTGATGATAATGTGTCTGTCCTCCATTGTTGCTAGGTCCACCAGGGGTCTGTACACTGGAGGATGCCGCCATCTCATCATCTGCCTCAGCGGTTGTAGCATATGGAGGATAACAGTGAACAGAAGGTCATATTTCCACATAGAATGCACAAGTGTTGCTGAAGTTAGGTCACAGAAGCAGTATGTGAAGTCGAGAGTCAGTTGATGGGCCAATGTCTGCTATGATGCAGTTAGGTGCCATGCCATGTGCCCCCCTGAAATGGCAGCTGTCTGACCTGTGAGGAAGGACAAGTGGAAATGAGGTAAGTGCGCTGGAGATGTGTGCTGTCGTGGTAGGCGGTCGATGACCGCCGCAAACTTCGCATTGGTTATCTTTGGGCCCTATGGGTTTCAGGACCCAATGGCGATGTACGCCAGCGGTGATGGTACGCACCGCCGCGGACGTGACCACCATTTTCTAACAACTCACTCACTTGCTACCTGACCATCAACAGGAGAGGACAAACACTGCAAGTGCTGCTGTAACCTGAGTCTGGAAACGACAATGGCTAGAGTGTCTGGGGAAAGGGCTCCTGCTTTCACCGCAGAGGAGTTGGAGAAACTGGTGGATGGGGTCCTACCTCAGTACACATCGCTCTACAGTCCTCAAGACAAACAGGTGAGTACACTGAGAGCATGACGTGTGGGCAATGCATGTTTTGAGTGGTGTGGATGTAAGCCACATGTAGGGGTGTGCTGAGGCTTCCTGGCCTGAGTGCTGCATGAGAGGTGGTCAGTGTATGTGCGTCAGGGCTTGGGTGGGAACTCGGGGCAATGATTATGCTGGTCCGGACGGGTGAGTAATTTCCTTTCCTCCTGTCTTTTCCCTCTAAGTCAACGCTCACCAGAAAAAGGGTATTTGGTGTGCCATTGCTAAGGAGGTGCGGACCCTGGAGGTCTATCACAAGCAGAGCACCCACTGCCGCAAGAGATGGGAGGACCTGCACCGCTGGACGAAAAAAGCAGCGGAGGCCCAGCTGGGGCTGGCCTCCCAACGTGGAAGGGGTGCCCGTTGCACCATGACCCCCCCGATGTTCCGCATTTTGGCAGAGGCCTATCCGGAGTTCCATGGGCGCTTGAGGGCATCACAGCAGACACAAGGGGGTGAGTACAGATTCTGGTTCCTGACTTTGCGCGCTTTAAAAGGTATCTGGGTTTGGGATGTGGGCTGTGGGTGACCCTAGGCCAGGGCGATCATGGCAGGGTAGGTCCCTTGTGTGCAGGCTATGAAGCACTCCAAACCCAATGGTGTAAGTGGGCATATACTATTGGGCAGAGTCCTGTGGGTGTCAGGTGTGCAGAAGCTCCCTGGCGGTGGTGGACACCTCTGTGCCCACCCTAACAACAGGTACAGCTGCCACCCCCCTACCAGCACTGCCCTCCCAGCAGCCCCTCAGTGTATTTCCTGTGCCCGCTCACCCAGGAGAGTGGGCATCTCTTTTGCCCCAGGCACCTCAGGTCCTGCCCCAGTCAGCCCTGCTGCACTCAGTGAAGCGGCTATTGACCTCCTGAGATCCCTCACTGTTGGGCAGTCAACCATTCTGAATGCCATCCAGGGTGTCGAGAGGCATTTGCAACAAACAAATGCATACCTGGAGGGCATTCACTCTGGCGTGGCAGCCCAACAGAGAGCATTTCAGGTTCTGACCTCAGCACTGGTGGCAGCCATTGTCCCTGTGTCTAGCCTTCCCCCTCCAACTTCCTCTACCCAGTCCCAATCCCCTCAACCCCAACCTATCCCAAGCACTCCTTCAGACCGGCATTCACCCAAATACACACAAAAGTGGCTCAGGCAAACATAAACACCACACCTCATCTCACAGGCACTCACACAAGCACCATGCCCATGCAGACACAGCAACATCCACTGCCTAAACTGTGTCCCCCTCCTCCTCTTCGTCCACTCCCTCCCAGTCTCGTTTCCACTCACACCTGCATGTACTACATCGTCATCCACTACCTCCATCACCAGCATGCCCATCACTACACACCCCTCACGAGCAGTCACCACCCCCACAACCATGCACACGTCCCATGTGTCCTCTCCCAGTGTGTCTGCGACCCCTCCTCCCAAAGTACACAAATGCAAGCACCCACCCACCCAACAGCCATCCACCTCACAACAGCATCCAGCCCATGCACCTTCACCCAAACTCAGAAGAAAGACACCTCCTACAACCACTCCCACTTCCTCCACTCCCAAACCCTCTTCCTCTTCCCGTCCCAGTGTGTCTAAAAAATATTTCCTTGCTAACTTTGACCTCTTCCCTACGCCTCCCCCTCCTGTCCTTCCCCTCGGGCCAGGGTGTCAAGATCCCAGGCCAGCACCTCAGCCACCAAGTCGGCATCTGCGGTGGTACCTGCAAGTCCCAGGGGATTAAAGAGGGCAGTCATCAGGGCTGCCAGTGTGCCAGCGAACCCTGCAAAGGACCAACCCATTCTGCCACCTGCCAAGGTGAAGAGGGTGCCACCAAGCAGCACAACCAAAAAGCAGGACTCACCCAGAAAGGCCTCCTCCAAAACTGCATCTGTCAGTGCCAAGGTCCCAGCAGCATCTGGCAAGGTGGGGAAGGGCAAAAAAAACAGGGCAAGGCACTTCAGGCTACGGACCCTCCAGGTGAGGGACTGGTGCCCACCATAAGTACTGACAGGCCAGCAACCTGTACCGCGGAAGACACCACCACCTGCACCGCCATCTGCCCCGCCACATGCATCGCCACCTGCACCTCCGCTGCCGCAACAACAGTCAGCAGCATCATCCCCAGAGGGCAGCCATCCGAGGCTGCAGGAGACGGCCTGGTGTCTCCCTCCACTACAACCAGCACCTTCACCAAGGCCTGCACCGGCAGCATTTCCGCCGCAGACACCCCCGCAAGCACCGTGCCGCCAACTGCACCACCACATGCCCAGCCAGTGCCACTACATCTGTCATCAGCAGCATCCCCAGTGGGCAGGCATCCGGGGATGCAGGAGGTGGTCTGGACCCTCCACCCACCACTTGAAGCACCACCACCAGCACCGGCACTACCAGCAGTTTGCAGCCTAAGTCGCCGCAGGATGAAGTGTGGCTCTGCCTCCATGGAGTATCATGCTACCTGTTCCCTGCACATCTCGTGGCTAAGACACCCAGGTGAGGGAATGGGAACTGCCACACCCCAGGTGCAGCATCACTGGGCACAAGGCCTCCTCCAGAACCAGTGGAGACATGCATTCACTATCACTTTCCTTGGCAGGATGAAGCACACTGGGCACAAAGCCCCCTCCAGAACCAGTGGAGATATGCATCCGCTATCACTTTCCTTGGCAGGATGAAGCACAAAGCCACCTCCAGAACCAGTGGTGATATGCATCCACTAACACTTTCCTTGGCAGGATGAAGCACACTGGGCACAAAGCCCCCTCCAGAACCAGTGAAGATATGCATCCACTATCACTTTCCTTGGCAAGATGAATCACACTGGGCACTAAGCCCCCTCCAGCACCAGTGGAACATGTCACCCACTTGAGAGACTGTGGCCTTGCACTCCCCAGGACCAAGCAGTGGGCAAACCACCCACTTGAGAGACTGTGGCCTTGCACTCCCCAGGACCAAGCAGTGGGCAAACCACCCACTTGAAAGACTGTGGCCTTGCACTCCCCAGGACCAAGCAGTGGAGAAACCACCCACTTGAGAGACTGTGGCCTTGCCCTCCCCAGGACCAAGCAGTGGGCAAACCACCCACTTGAGAGACTGTGGCTTTGCACTCCCCAGGATCAAGCAGTTGACATGTTGCCCCCCTCCCCTTCTCCCTGAGGTGCCTGTGGGTTTTTGACCAGATGCCCCTGCAGTGTTCTCTCTGTTTTGAGGCGGGAGTCAAGTGTGGGCTTCACCCCTGTTTTTTTGGCCCACTGGTCCACAGACATTTGCAAAGGACGGTGTACGGCCCTCTGTACATATTGTAAATATTTGTATATACTGTTGTTTACAATTGTTAACTTTATCTGCATTTTCTAAATATCACTGATTCAATTAAATTCCTTTTGCCCTTGCGTTCTTTCTTCTCCAGGGGGTTACGGGGTGTACATGCAATGTTGCTGCATGTGTTTGTGTGTATGGTGTTGTGGGTGAGGGTGGGGGTGGGGATGTTACGTGTTGCGTGTGTGTGTCACTCTCTTTTTCCTCCTCCCCCTCTCCTTTGTGCTAGGTGCAGTACTCACCGTGGTCGTCACCGCTGCCTTCTTTGATGTTCCTGGTGTATTAGCAGATACACCAGCAGCGGCAGGACCTGTAGTTCTGGCTCCATGCCGTCCTAGTTCTTCGTTGAGTGTTGAAAGGTGAGTGGTTTCCCTTCCAAAGACTGTTTCCGCCGTGCTTTTGATGTCGCTGGTACCACCCCGGAAATTCTGGCGGATTGGTGCCATGTAATACTGTGGGCGGTACATTGTCTTCCGCCTGTCTGTTGGCGGTGACCGCCGCGGTGTTTGTTGTTACCGCCGTGGCGGTCGGAGTGTTAAAGTGGCTGTCTGTGTTGGCGGTTTCCGCCGTGGTCGTGATTCCATTTTTTGTACAGCGGGCCTGTTGGCGGTATTACCGCCACTTTAACACCGACCGCCAGGGTTGTAATGAGGGCCATAGTTTACTTATGTGAATGTGGAGACCTGAGTATGTGTCACATGGTGAGTGGCAGTGTTATGTGAGTGAATACAACTACATGGTGTAACGTAATGTGGAAATACATGTATTTCCTTCCTTATGTGTACATTAGCCTGTTGTTCTTGGGAGTATGCAGACCTGGACTTGAGGACCCCTTCCTCCATTGAGAAGTGACAATCTTGTCTTGTCCCGTGCAAACAATACACAACGCCACACAGCTTTGCTGTAGAGGATGATACAATCATAGGTGTCATGGTCCCAGATTGGTCAAAGAGTCCTACAACATGATTGTTACATGTCAGACCTACTACAACTAGTGGGAGGTGGAAAACACACATCTTCCAGGGTGTTACGTGACCTCAAATGGTCAGAATCCATTTAAAAAAAAATACCCTTTCTGAGTTCCCTTGCCTGGGTTTAGGAGGCGCAGAAATTATGATGCATTGCAGGCTTTGCAAGACACGTCTGATAGATGTGTCAAATGTGGAAAATGTGGTAAATATCACTACATCAGTTGTAAATGACTTTTTCTGATGCAACGCCAACCCTGCAAACATTAATTTCTCTGTGACACAGCCTGATCCAGCGCAGGCTTTTTTATGATGCAGGCCCCAAACAACTGGCACATTTGACACAACATGTATAGTAGGGTTGGGATTTGGAGCTACAATTTAGCAGTATTTGTTGAATTTTATGCAAGAAACTATATAAAACGCAATACAAAAGCCCTTCACCATCACTAGTACCAGCAGTATATGTGGTAGAGGAGTATTGTGAACCACAATCAATGTGGCAGACATTTGTTTTAACTTTTAGTGTTACAGTGCAAAAGTGATGTGATGTAGCTTATCTTCTTTATGCATAATGTTGTCCTATAAAAACAAAATCTATCATTTCTGCAACATATAAACTACTACCCTAGACATCTTTTGACTTCACATTCAATTTTTCACTAATTTAGGGCCTGATATTCAAAAGCTATTGCATACCAACTTAGTTGCACAAAAATTGTGCCTGCATATTGTAATTTACAGACTTTGAATTAGAAGTGATTAATACACACAAATCACTGCAAGCATCAAAGATTGACATCATCCCAACTGGTGTCTTGCTTCATAGGTACTGTTCAGTAAGCCACTGTTTACATGTGACAAAAAACCAGTATTTTCTATATTCATCATTTCAGAGTGAGCTAGAATATGCTTCTTCTCATAGGAGTACCAACAAATGCCCGTCCCTACACAGTGATATGTGCATTTCTGAAAAAGATAGGCATTGATCCAATTGATAATAGAAATTAGGGGCCCGTTACACTTTCGTTCACAGTGGAAAACAACAAGAGAAGCTAGTGGCATAGCACATATTGCCGTATTGTGGAGAGTTTAACATTCTTGATCCATGGCAAGTGGTCTTTAATCATAGAGTCCACTTTAGTTTTCAGCATGGATGAGAACACGACCCTCCTGAAGGAGGGAAATCTAGCAGGAGAGGTCCTCTTGGACCTATCCACCTCATCTGATACAGTGGACCAATAGATCATGTTCAGGCAGCTGGTTAAAGTCAGTATCTCGATACTGTGCTGGAATGATATGCCTTTTTAACTGGATGATGCTAGGCTCTCTTACTTCCCACAAACACAACAGGTGTGACGATCCAGTTGACATATGGATCCTCTCTTTTGTTCATTATTTTCAGTGTCAATACCGGCCCACTGTCTGATAAGCTGAGGTCTTTTGGACAAAGGCAATTTCTTAAGCTGATGAGACCCTTATAATTATTAGGCTGGACAGGGTGGCTTCTTCCTAAGACAATATGGACAGGAGGAGGTTTTTAGTGACAATTCACAAATGGATGTTTCTCAACTATTTTGCACGTCAAGCTAATAAGACTGAATTAACTGTCTTTGGAATCAACAACAATCAATGGAATAACACTTAGTGCTCAACCTTCCTGGGTCTATCTCTAGCCAGAACTAGTCACTAAAGACAACTCTCTAAGTGTGCTACTAAACTAGGAAGCATCATTAAACACACCAGTCAGAAATATTCTAGCTCGTTTTTTACAGGCTTCAATTAATAAGGAAAATTATTCTGTTTCCAGAGACAAACAAACTTCCTTAGTTGCTACATTCATGCTCTGGAAAAATATCAAACTAGCCTTTGTATGGAGGTACCCCATTAATTTTGGCAATACTTCAACAAGCAAAAATCTTTGCTTTTAGCAAGGAGTAGACCCTCCTAACATTTGATTATGTGTTGGAGGCATTGAGGGAAAAACACTGTTTTACTGTGGCATAAAGATTTCAGTTTAATTACCTCTACAATACTCACTGGGTCTTTCATGGGTGTGAGAAATCAGGGATCTCTAACTTTTTCAACGTTATGCTCTGTCGTGGTCCTTTCATTCAGAACATTTCTGCCAAATGCATATCCCAACATTAAAAGGGGCTTCACTGAAGGGACCTTCTGCCAATACTTGACTTTATGGCTTTAGAATAACGTGGCTCCTAGGTTGGGAGAAACTCAAAATCATCTGGCCTTCCACCAGGCTCACAAACATAAACTTGTTGCGTGATCTTTAGCAAATGTCTTCCCTGTGGTGCCTTTGAGGCTTCCATGTACTTTGGAAATAAAGTAAAAAATATGTATATTTTACCTGGTCCAGCGTTTGTATTTAAAAATATTAGTTCCAAATAAATGAATGAACATAATTTAGAATATTTTAGAAAATACTTTTGCCAGGATAGTTCATATTAAAAGAGTTGCAACATGGTAATTTCCTCAACCCACAAATGCAGTTTTTTTAAAAATGCTTCTCAGCTCACTGCAGTTTAGAATGAGTTCACTTTAAACAATGTATATATTGCAAGAGTCAAGAGAGAGAATTCATGGAGCACTCTCCATCTTTAAGGCACAAATACACTAATATGTCTCATTTGAATATACCTTTTCATGTGTAGCAGTTTCAGTTGACCATAATGTGATTCAGTAATCAGTGGGTACACTGACGTGTCAAATACTGTGTCATATGAGATGTCGCCTCCTCTTTTTTAAGAGTACCAACAGACCCCAGCACAACAGTAGAGAGTACACCGCATACAATTCTAGGGTGGAAACGCAAGAAACAAAGATATATTTACTCTGCAGAATACTGACACATTATGGTCAACTGACATCACTTGACACAAATATTACATGCTCAAGTTGGGAGTATCAGTTCTTATATAAATGTCAGTGACCCTGAAGAAAGGTTGGACAGATTGTAATCCAAAATCTCCCTCCAGGAAATTGTAAATCTGCTAAATTGAATCCAAATAGTGAAATAACAAATCTGTTTTATATGACTTTAATTAATAGCGGCATCAAAAATGGTGATCAATCTTAAATTTACCAACTGTTAGTGGTTTACTTCTGATAAAATGACACAAAATCATGTTCCTGAGATGATAAATAAGCTGGAGGAATATGTTGATTAATTCACCACCTCACAAGAATCGCTTAGTAATATGCCAGGTTTCTTCACCAAGAAGTTGCTGGAGGTCCAAAAGAAGGCTAAAGCCATCTTGGAAAAATCATTAGGTAAAGGTTCATCCAAGAAAACCCTCTACACTGTTGACAGCAGGTAGCTCTCTCATTGTTCTCATATTTCTATAGAAGACTGTGAAGCCTTGATGTGTTATAAGAAGCAGTATGGATCTCCACTTAAGATCTGTCCAGTCCTTACTCCTTAAAAAAGCAAGGATAAATAAGGACTAGTCTACATTTCAGCCAATCTTTATTTTGCCTTATTCGGCAAAGTCATGAGACAGTGTTCATCACTCAGCTTCAACTATGTGATGAACTTAATGACATGGTGCATGAGGCACAGTAATGCTTCTGTCCCGGCCACAATTTATAGCTGATGGTGACCTCAGTAGGGAATGATATAAGGACGATGCTGGATGAAGGTGGCAAAGATGTAGGTGTCTCTATTAGATCTGTTAACCAACTTTGACACCATGGACCATTGAATTTTGATTGAAAGAATGTGTGTCTGCTTTAGACTGGTTGTATTCCTTCCTCACAATTCCAAGACAAGTATTACAGGTAGGTCTTTTTAGCTCTGAAACTAGGACCTCTGTTAGAGTTCAGTAGATTGGATACTCCATCACAAACGTGAGGGATATCTCTTCCACTGTATTACAAATGCATTATATCCTATAGCACTTGTAAAATGGTGGACGAGATATCAGGCACATTTGTGCAGGATATTCTGTCCATCAAACTGTAAATCAGGCCCTTAATTTGTGAATTAGGGATGGTGCATACGCCCCCTTAAAGTCTCCTCTCCTTTTCCACCTCTATCTTAGATCATTGGCTGTTCTTATGTGTGGCTTTCAGGTAACAACATGCATAACAGCATATATTTCATACTGAGGGTGCACAGGTAGTGTGGTCTGCCTTAAAACAAACCTGACTGTCTCAAGACTTGCAAGACATGATCCATCTGGGGCCTTAGAGACTGTTAAAGGTTAAATGGTCAGGAGTAGTCTGAAACTGAATTCATCAAAATCTTAGATTATGCTCTTGTCCCCCAGAGTTAAACTCTAGAAAGCCAACATCTGGCTCACTGCGTTGGGCAGCTGCCTCACTCGGGTGAAGGCTGTCAGGAACCATGGAATTTTGATAAATGCAAATCTGAATTTCAACTTGCATATTGGCTTGGAATTAAAGCATGCTTTTTTAAATGTGCCTTGTGAAACAGATTGTCCCCTTTCTATGGTTTCGTCATCGAATTACAGTGGCAAATTTATTTGTTCAATCACTCGTGGACTTTTGTAACTTTGATTAAGAAATTTTCAAAGTATGCTCCCACATATTCTTTTTTTTTACTATCACATACAGAAGCCATTTTTGCCATCCACAAACAGTAGGAACAAAATACTGGATAGGAGAGCTGTTGGCATCCTGTCAGCCAACCTTTGCAACCATATCCCAGGGATAGTTCATTCATGGCAAACCCTACAGTTCAGGAAGAGGCTAGACCCCTGGCTCTCTTGACAATACTACTGTGGCCACGTAGCTCTTCAGACCTTTTAGTAGAGTTTACCCCAAAACAGCGCTGAGAGACTCTGTGAGAGCGACTGTGCACCTCAAAACAAACAAACATAAACATAAATATCTATTCTTTATGAAACAAATGTGATTATCTCGATAAAGAAATTGTTATTTAAAAAAATATTTTAAACAAATGTATTGTTCTTGATCCTTGAAATTGGATGGAAAGGCTCGTAACTGGCAGTGTAGTCGATCACCACGTTTGTGAGGATTTTCAACCAAGTTCCTAATTAATGAAAAAAGCTTAAAACTATTTACATAACACTATTAAGCTCTGCGGAGGGAGATAGAAAAGTTGTTTATTAATACTTCGAAGCCACAAATGATGCATGGTTTTCATAGCCGCAACATCAAACACCTGATTCTGATCGTCTCAGCACATGGGTGCCAGTTAATGTCTTTAGGTCAAATTCTGTAAATCCATTGTTTATTAACCAACTTTGAAGAGGAACTTTCCAGCCATCCCATGACCAGCACTTTACTTTGGAGTGGCAAAAGATTATGCCTCTTAGGAACACATTCAACATAAAAAACTCCTAGAATCAGAAATAAAAAGCTATTCACTAATTTATGGTAGTCTGTTTAGGACTTTCACAACGCGCTTTATATAAATTGTAAACGTTAATGCAACAAGTGTGCAGTTTAAAAATTAAAAAGGAAACAATAAAGAAGAGGAAGAAGAAAGAACAGACGAACAATAAGGTGGCAGGAACAAAAGAATAAAAAACAAATTCTTGGTTAAACAATAAACGTGTGCAATACCTTTACAGATATACAGTTACACATGTTGATATTTTGTACCAACGCATCTAAGTTCCAAAATGCATCATAACTAGTCACGAGTTTCCCCTTTCAATTGCTAAGGTAAGTACTTATATATAAAGGTCGTTAGGAGTTCAGGTGTGCCTGTGACCTGTGCAGTGACTCAGCAATGGCCCACTCATTTCAGGACATCTGAAAACTTGACAGCTGTACTCTCGTGAAAGCGCTGCACTTTCATTATTTATTAGGTGTTAGACATGGTGTTTCTGGTTGGCTATGGTAGGTTCTTAAGCCAGGCAGAACCCACCACCCTAGTCAGGGCAAGTAAGTTACACATCAAAGATAACCTGTGCTCGCCCCCTGGTAGCTTGGCACAGAACAGTCAGGCTTATCCACAGAGGTCAGATGTAAAGCGTTTTTGCAGCATACTCACCCCAGTGACACAATAAATACACAGCAAAAGAGACTCCACACAGGGTTATATAAAAATATATTGGCCCTCATTCCGACCCTGGCGGTCAAAGACCGCCAGGGCCGGGGACGACGGAAGCACCGCCAACAGGCTGGCGGTGCTTCCTGGGCCATTCTGACCGCGGCGGTAAAGCCGCGGTCAGAAAACCGGGTCCAGCGGTTTCCCGCCGGATTTCCCCCGGTTGCGCAGCGCCGCCATGGGGATTCTGACCGCCTTCCCGCCAGCCTGTTTCTGGCGGTTTTTACCGCCAGGAACAGGATGGCGGGAACGGGTGTTTAGGGGCCCCTGGGGGCCCCTGCACTGCCCATGCCACTGGCATGGGCAGTGCAGGGGCCCCCTAACAGGGCCCCAGCCTGCTTTTCACTGTCTGCTATGCAGACAGTGAAAAGCGCGACGGGTGCAACTGCACCCGTCGCTCACCTGCAAAACCGCTGGCTCCATTCGGAGCCGGCTTCAGTGTTGCAGGCCTCTTTCCCCGCTGGGCCTGCGGGCGCTACCTTGGGTAGCGCCCGCCGGCCCAGCGGGAAAGTAGGAATAGCACCAGCGGTCTTTTGACCGCGGTGCGGACAAATGGCGGTTCCCGCCAGGCGGGCAGCGACCGCCGCCCGCCGGGGTCAGAATGACCCCCATTGTACCTTGTATATAAAATATTGACCTACTGACATTATTCCTGATCAGCACTTGCCAGTTTTATGCCACTGTGTACCCAGTTTGACCCCTCTACCTATGCTCCCAGACCCCACTTTCTTCACTCTACTTCCCATCAGCTCAGGGGTGGTACCCCAGACGGTCCCTCCAGCTCAGGGTCTGCACCGTCAAGCAGGACAGTAGCCAGGAGTGAGGCTTTCCTCCCCCTGCCCCTCCTTCTAGGGTTCCCTACCCACCTTTTGGGAGTGGTACCCCCAGAATCTAGAACTGTCAGGACACTTGTAGCAGCTGTCTCACTCAGCTCTCCCACTGGCCAGGGGTTACACCCTGCAACTGGTCTCCCAACCCAGGGTCTGTACCCTTAGGCTGGACAAGGGTTAGGGGCGAGTCCTTTCTCCCCCTACCCCTCCATCTGGGATTCCACGCCTTTTTAGTGGAGTGGTGCTGCCAGACATCAGAACTGTTGGGATGCTTGTTCCAGCCTCCCCTCCAAGTTCTCCTGATCCTATGAGGCCCACCTCAGTGGACGGTCTCCCGGTACAAATGAGGTTCCCTTCCTGCAACCTGCTTGGGTTACTCTCCAGGCTCCAGGGCTGGGCATAGGGCACCCTGGGACATCTCTCACCCTCACCTCTTATTCTCCTCTGGAGAAGGGGCATGGGACCTGTCTGGAATACTCTTAGCCTCCTCCACCCTGGGGTGGGGGGACCTGAGCCATTCCGTTTAGGGTCACTCCCAAGTTCCTTTCCAGGCCTTCTGCTACTCATCCAAAGATCTGCCTCCTTTGCAATTTCCCTGGGATCAGAGAGCTTATACTTCAACAGATGTTGGCATAGCCCTGGAAAACAGTAATGGAACATGTGCTCTCTGACAAACAGCTTGCACAGCCCTTTAAAATTATTTGCTGTGCAACCCGGCATCCACACATCTAGTGCCCACAAGATTGGTGAGACAGTTTTCTTCTGCCCCTGAACATCAACCTTTACACTTCAGGGGTGACTCCATACTTAGCAATCAAGGTTTCCTTCATGGGCGTGTACCTCTGCCTGTCTCTCCCCTCTAGGGCCAGTAGGGCATCACTCCCATGATCAGGAATAGACCTCCTCAGATCAGTTCCCCAATCCTCCTCAGGGATCATGAACACTGTCAGAGCCCGCTCATACTCCTGCAGCCACTTATGTATGTCATCCCCCTCCTTGAAACTAGGCACCAAGTCTGTGGGTATGTGGGTGGTGTTCATAACACTATTCTCACATCTAATGGTACTATTGGCTCAAACTGCAATGTTGGTGAGACCAGAACTTTAACACTATGCTCAAGGGCCAGTTTCTTTTCCTCAAAACAAATGTTTTCCCTAGCGAAGCCTCTTTCAGCCTCCTCCAACCTATCCTACGTTAACACCTTTGCAGCATCTAGGCTCCTCTCCTCCATAGCCAGCTGTTACAGTTGCAACCACAGGTCCCTCTCAGCCTGTGTATGCTTGAGTTCATCAGGGGACATGGTATGGGAGGTGACACTGCTCCTGGCACTGACCCAGTAATGGATTCCCTTTCTATGGGGTCCTCAATCACTACTGACATCCCTGCCTTGTCATTTTATCCCTCTTCATCAAACTCTTCCTCAGAGTAACTGCCCTCTGGGGGTGTGGATGTGGACCCTCCCCCCTCAGAGTCCTCATCATTCTCAGGGTCCTCCTCAGGGTCTCCATCAGAACCATCACCCCACTGGTACTCTTTCTCAGTTGATTTCCATAGCGCCCTTTCAAAATCATCAGGTGCTTATATAACAGATCTCCCGAGTAACTCTCTGGCATGCCAAAGCTACCCTAAGCTCAACCGTTGGTCTTAAGGTGGGTCCAATTAGTCTGTAGGTTGTCTAAGCTTGAACTTTAAATGGATTCCCCAGTTGGTGTTTCTGTTTCTGAACACTGCCTTATCAAGATGGCACAACCACAACCAGTAGTAATTCCAGTAGACCAGCAGTCACACACTTTTTACCTGCTAATGGGCTTCCTAATGAGGTTGGCGATGTGACAGTCATTGTAGAGGCACACAATGCGTACAGAACTGAGACTTTCTATTCCTGGGCCACTTTTCCTGCAGTCAACGTAAATTCAAACAATTTTCAAACATACGCTGTAGCAAATCTACCTTAACAGTACAGAGCTTATGCATATTTAGAAATACCACTCACATATTAAGAACACCAAACACCAAAATTGTTTGCAAGGAGTCTTTCCTCAGTAATGATGAGGCCCCATGGCCAGTTCTAGATGCTTACACACCGTTTCTGAACACACAAAATGTAGAGGCAGAGGATCTGCGCCCATAATGTATTAGTTTAGCGAGGGCTGCTCCAGCTAACCAGCAATTGGCAACACCTGGTATAAATCCAGTAACTATTAATGCAATTATGGGAAAGATTCCCACCAAATATGAAGAAATTCGATTTTGGTTGGACATAAATCAAACCAACTGGAAGCAGTGTTTGTCCATACGGGACCCCACTATAAACATAGAGAGGCATATTTCCAAGAAAGTGGCACATCAGTCCCAATGTGCCACTTTTCTAACGTCACACCTGCCCCTCCTAATGACACCATGGTTGTGCCGTATTTACAATATCGCACACCTTCGCGGTCGTTAGGACAATAGCGTCAAAGTATTTGGCGCTATTGGGGCACTGTGCTGCACTAGCATCAAATATGTTGACGCTAGTGCAGCAAAGCATAGGGAGGACCATTGATTAAAATGGGTGCATAATTGTAACGCCTGCCCTGAGCAGGTATTAAAAATGACAGAAAAATGGCGCTGAGAAATGTTGTTAATTTCACTGCACCATTTTTTCGGGCCTCCCTGTGGGGGAACGCCCCCTAGCATACATTTTGCCTGGTGCAGGCATAATGTGGCGCAATGATTTACAAAGTAGCGCAATGAAAGCATTTTACCACCTTGTAAATACGACGTGGGAGAAAGATCTCCTTAACGCCGCCTTAAAAAAATGATTCTAGGGCAGATCAAAGTGGTGCTAGGTGCTTGTAAGTATGCCCCAGAATTCTCACAATATACTCACAATTAGGGACTGTCCCCTCTGAAGGTGACTGTGCCACTTAGGGAACAGTATTTGTTGCAATATATACAACAACGCATGATAAACTAACACTTGCAAATTTTCTGGAAGTGTTGAAACAAATACAAAATGAACACAGGTCTCCCCCTGCCCTGGATTTGGGGATGGAATTAATGGTCAATTTTGCCACAGTCTCCTCATTTATTTCAAGTAATATAAAAGGGGAAGCACAGCATTGGCAGTACAACAGCTGCTTAGGGATGTTCCTGCAGTGGGCCAGAAGCATGAGCTACCAACAATTATCACCAAAACGTATAATAGTGTTGGTCAGGATAGTTAGGGGGGCAGACCCAATAAAATACAGCTTTAAGGCAATTCCAGAAAGGATAATACCAAGCAAGAACAAGAGGGTTCTAAAAAGTGCTGGGACAAACAAGAATCTAACAAAAATCAAATTAAACAACAAGGAGAATCGTGGCAATTTGAAACTTTCTGACAGGTATCAGTATACTGATACACACCATTCTTGTACCTATCAGGACTCATCAGACAAACAACCAAGAGAGGTGAGCTGTCTTGACACAGAAATGAGTAAGTGAAACTGAAAAAGGACTCACAACACTCATCTGACATCACAATAAGAAGAGGAAGTGAAAAACCCAAATTCTAAAAAGAGAAGGTTGCAGGGATTATGGCCAAATATACCACACATATGGAGTACGACACTGAAGAACAGGACGTGGGCAGTGACTCTGCTAGACAGCAGCAGAGGTTCACAATAGTTTGCCAGAATCCTCAAGAGCTTCTGGAGGTGAGAGCAACTAATGACTACCTTGAAGTCAAAACCCCAGACAGTCTCATTGTCCCACCCAACAGGGTTTACAAATTAAAAATTCAAATTGAGGGGAACATCAAGCACACAATTAAAGTAATTTCCTGATTAATGCTAAGCTAGGACATTCTTCTGGAAGAAAAATATTGGCTGTTGGAGTTTTTCCAAACAATTCCACAAGGGGAAGATGTCACTTTGCCTTCTTTTTCAGTCCTTGTTCCAGATCCAGTAAAATAAGCCTTTGCTTCAGAATGGGCTCACAGGTACCCGCACACTACGCAACCATGTGCCCTGGGATAGGAATTCTCCTTATCACGTTACACCATTACAGTCCAACCAACAAATACAACATCACTAGCCTATAAAACATGATGAAAAAGCCCCAGTGAAGGAAGTACTCTTACAACTTGAGTACCAAGGAGTTATTGAACCCTATGTATCGGCTATGAATAACCCTTTGTCTCCCGTAGCTAAGCCGAACCATTCTCACAGAATAGTCTTAGAGTACAGACATCTAAACAGTCATACACATACATTTGGCTTTCAAAATTCACTTAGAACAGCCCTTATGAACAACATAGTGTGCAAAGAATACAAAAAACCTTGAATATTTCCAATAGTTTTTTCTGCTGAAATCTAGTGCCTGAGAGAAGAGATCTAAGTGCATTTTCCACGTTAGGCTCTCAGCGTAGTTCTTGTCATCTTCCCTAAGGGTGTAAGAACAGGATTATTCTCAGCCTGTGTGACATCAATATTGCACGATATTGATCCTGAGGCATTGACCTATGTAGATGATATCTATCTGACAGATGATGACCTCAGTACACATTTGGCCAGGGTAGATCACACTGTATTCCGATTATCCAAATGTGGCTACATATTCAAACATAAGAAGACTAAAGTTGCCTTTCTCAGATGTGCACAACTGCAACCACCAAATATCATCAAAAAATTACAACTCTTGTTAGGTTTCTTTAATTTTGGCAGCACATACATTCCAGACTATGCACAGCACATTAAGGCACTATGGCCCATGTTTATACTTGCTTTGCACTGAATTAGCGTAATTTTTCTTATGCTAATTCAGTACGAACTTAACTCCATATTTATATTTTGACGCTAGACCAGTCTAGCGGAAAAATATTTGAGTTAAAATTATTTTTGGGATGCGTGAAACCACTTTGTGTCAATGAGATGCAAGGTAGGCGTTCCCATCCAAAAAATAACTCTAAGGCCCTAGCACTATATTTATCCTCCAGTGCTAAAATGGTGCACAGGAGGGAGGCGGGCCTAAATAATGGCGCTAAGCCTGCTTAGTGCCATTTTTTAATGCCTGGGTCAGGGCAGGCATTAGGGGACCTGTGGACCCATTTCCATGGTCAAACACCATGGAAAGAGCCCACAGGTGCCCACCCCATGCCCCAGGAACACCCCCACCCTCCCCAGAGGGACAGCACAGGATCAGGGGACCCCATATCAGGTAAGTAGGGTAATTAGAGGAAAGTATTTTTTTTTTTTTTAAGTGCCATTGGGGCCCCTGAAATGGGCCCCCTACATGGCACTAAGTGAAATGGCCATGCCCAGGGTACCCTTGTCCCCTGTGCTGGCCATTGGGATGGTGGGCATGACTCCAGTCTCTTATAAGACAGGAGTCATGTGGTATGGATGGTGGTTTTGCATCAAGAAATGATGCTAGGCTGGTTAGAGGCAAAGTAAATGTCTCTACCCAGACTAATGTCATTTTTTGGTGAAAACCCCCCTTCCTCCATACCGCCACCCCCAACCAGCTAACTCCATTTTCCCAGACATTAGCCCACCCTTTGTGTTGGCTTGTAGGATTCCATAAATTTGGCGCCTGGGTCGTGCTTTGGAATGATGCAAGCCGGCACTATATTTTTTTACGCCAAACTGCGCAAACGCAGATTTGCATTAAAAAGTATAAATATGGGCCTATATGATCCAATATGTCCAGATTTGTCAAGAAACGTTGGCCACCACAACATACATAAATCCTCAGATCACTACAGACTGAAATGCTTGAAGCAGCAAACCATTTACACACATGTGTAAACAAAACAAATTCCGTGAGCAGGGTAATCCCGGATGCCATCAGTTTTACATGTGATACATTCAATGAAGGTGACATGGTTCAATAGTATACAAATCTCAATTATACTTGAATGCTGAAATGCAGTTTGCTCCCACAAAAAAATTCTGACTGCAGTTCATTTGGCGGTTGTAGGAAGTTGGCTCTGTAGGTACTATTTCAAAGTAAGAAATAGTGTGCACAGAGTCCAAGGGTTCCCCTTAGAGGTAAGATAGTGGCAAAAATAGATAATTCTAATCCTCTATTTTGTGGTAGTGTGGTCGAGCAGTAGGCTTATCAGAGGGTAGTGTTAAGCATTTGTTGTACACACACAGGCAATAAATGAGGAACACACACTCAAAGACTTACTCCAGGCCAATAGGTTTTTATATTGAAACCATCTTTTCTTAGTTTATTTTAAGAACCACAGGTTCAAGATTTACATCAAACATTTTAAATGTAAGGTACTTCACTTAGATACTTTAGGAACTTTGAATAAAAGCAACATCATATACAGTCTTTGTAAAAATGGCAATAAGCTATTTTCAAAGTGGACAGTGCAAAAATCAACAGTTCCTGGGGGAGGTAAGTAAAGGTTAGGTTTGAAGGTAAGTAAAACACTTACAAGTCTCAAAGTTGGGGCATAGGTAGCCCACCATTGGGGGTTCAAAGCAACCCCAAAGTTACCACACCAGCAGCTCAGGGCACGTCAGGTGCAGAGGTCAAAGTGGTGCCCAAAACACATAGGCTTCAATGGAGAACAGGGGTGCCCCGGTTCCAGTCTGCCAGCAGGTAAGTACCTGCGTCCTCGGGGGCAGACCAGGGAGGTTTTGTAGGGCATCGGGGTTGACACAAGAAGGCACAGAAAGTACAGCCTCAGTGGCACATGGACGGCCGGGTGCAGTGTGCAAACAGGCGTCGGGTTATAGATAGGAAGTAATGGAGGGGCCCAGGGGTCACTTCAACAATGCAGGCAAGCACAGGGGGGGCTCCTTGGGGCAGCCACCACCTGGGCTAGGCAGAGGGTCGCCTGGGGGTCGCTCCTTCACTGGAGTTCAGTTCCTTCAGGTCCTGGGGGCTGCAGGTGCAGTGTTGGTTCCAGGCGCCCGGTCCCTTGTTACAGGCAGTCGTGGTCAGGGGGAGCCTCTGGATTCTCTCTGCAGGCGTCACTGTGGGGGCTCAGGGGGTCATCTCTGGTTACTCACGGGCTTGCAGTTGCTGGGGAGTCCTCCCTGAGGTGTTGGTTTTCTGCAGGTCGAGCCGGGGGCATCGGGTGCAGAGTGGGAATTCTCACGCTTCCAGCGGGAAACGTGAAGTCTTTAAAGTTTCTTATTTGTTGCAAAGAAGTTGCAGGTTTTTGAACAGAGCCGCTGTTCACGGGAGTTTCTTGGTCCTTGGGTGCAGGGCAGTCCTCTGAGGCTTCAGAGGTCACTGGTCCATGTTGGATGCGTCACTGTTGCAGTCTTCTTCGAAGTTGGGAGACAGGCCGGTAGGGCTGGGGCCAAAGCAGTTGTCGTCTCCGTCTTCTCTGCAGGGCTTCAGGTCAGCAGTCCTTCTTCTTGTTAAGGTTGCAGGAATCTGATTTCCTGGGTTCTGGGGTGCCCCTAAATATTGAATTTAAGGTTGTGTTTAGGTCTGGGAGGGCAGTAGCCAATGGCTACTCTCCTTGAGGGTGGCTACACTCTCCTTGTGCCTCCTCCCTGAGGGGAGGGTGGCACATCCCTATTCCTTATGGTGGGAATCCTCCAAAATCAAGATGGAGGATTTCAAAAGGCAGGGGTCACCTCTGCTCAGGACACCTTAGGGGTTGTCCTGACTGGTGGGTGATTCCTCTTTGTTTTTCTCATTATCTCCCCTGGACTTGTCACCAAAAGTGGGGGCTGTGTCCAGGGGGCGGGCATCTCCACTAGCTGGAGTGCCCTGTGGCATTGTAACACGAAGCCTGAGCCTTTGAGGCTCACTGCTAGGTGTTACAGTTCCTGCAGGGGAGAGGTGTGAAGCACCTCCACCCAGAGAAGGCTTTTGTTTCTGTCCTCAGAGGGCACAAAGGCTCTCACCCCAGGGGGTCAGAAACTTGCCTCTCAGCAGCAGGCTGGCACAGACCAGTCAGTCCTGCCCTGAAGGATTGGGTAAAATACAGGGGGCATCTCTAAGGTGCCCTCTGTGTGCATTTTGTTTAATAAATCAGTGTGGGTTTATTATTCTGAGAAGTTTGATACCAAACTTCCCAGTATTCAGTGTAGCCATTATGGAGCTGTGGAGTTTGTTTTTGACAAACTCCCAGACCATATACTTAATATGGCCACTCTGTACTTACAATATCTAAGAATAGACTTAGACACTGTAGGGGCATATTGCTCATGCAGCTATGCCCTCACCCGTGGTATAGTGCACCCTGCCTTAGGGCTGTAAGGCCTGCTAGAGGGGTGACTTACCCATGCCACAGGAAGCATTTTGTGTGCATGGCATCCTGAGGGAGATGACATGTCGACTTTGCCTTTTTCTCCCCACCAACACACACAATCTGTAATGTCAGTGTGCATGTGTTAGGTGAGGGGTCCCTTAGGGTGCCACAGCATATGCTGCAGCCCTTAGGGACCTTCCCTGTCACAGGGCCCTTGGTACCACTGGTACCTTTTACAAGGGACTTATCTGTGTGCCAGGGGTGTGTCAATTGTGGAAACAATGGTACATTTTAGGTGAAAGAACACTGCTGCTGGGGCCTGGTTGGCAGGGTCCCAGCACACTTCTCAGGCAAGTCAGCATCAGTATCAGGCAAAAGGTGGGGGGGTAACTGCAACAGGGAGCCATTTCCGTACAGCGGTCATCAAGGAAACACCACTGGCCCAGGGAAGACGCATTATTGCTGGTACCCCAGTACCCTTCTTTGATGCAGTTACCAAAGCTAGCATCTGAGATGGATACAATGGGCTACCTCCTTAACTGCCACTGATGTTGATTATGTTTTTTTATCCAAAACTACAGACCAAAGAATATGTCCAATATGAGCTTGAATATCTTGCCTCCTGACCATTACAGAATCATTATTTACACTGATGGTTCAGCTCAACCAGCTGTATGTACCAAACATCAGTACTTCACAGCTTACGCAACCACAACCATTTATGTAGTGCTGAGTGATGGCAAGTTCCACCCTCAGCAAACCTATACGCAGTCCCTAAGGGATTGCTCAGCACAACTTGCTGAATTTAAAACTTTGCTTTTGGCACTGGAACATATGGATCCAGAACTCTCAACACTTATTATGTGTGATTTGTATTGTTATGCTCCAGGCCTTTAATGAACAATTACATTACTGATGTATCAATAGGTTCAGAATTTTCAAAGGAAACACCACGAAACACAAATGTTTGTGTGGGAAAGTGGCAGAGCATGTATACAAGCTGCCATGGGATTATGTAAGGAAACTCATGACGGAGCAGCAAAATCTGCAGTTGCTATGGCATCTGGTGCTGTGACAACTCATTCTCATACGAGGGTTGATGATGAAATACTGTCTGTGGTGAATGCTTCGGCTGACGGTAAGCCTTTACCAAAAACATGCCCCAAAATATTCCTACCACTGAAGTCCCCAAAATATTTATTTTGTAGCAATACCAGGGTTGGATGATAGTATGATCCCCAATAATGACCATAGGTTGGAACTAAAAAGGGCAATTCATGACGGTGTTGCTTCTGTCGATGCTAGTGTGATGGTCGCAATTGCACTACTACAAAACGCTATTGGTGGCACAAACTGATACAAATTGACCAAACAGTATGTCCTTAATTGTGACATCTGTTAACAAATACAAGGTTCCAACATTAAATACCGAAAGCAGACACCCCTCATCATATCAGACAAGCCTATGCAGTGCGTGCACCTGGACCATTGCAGTCCCTTACAATCATTCAGTGCAAACATATACATTCTCGTGCAGTAGATGTTTCCTCTAGATTCTTAAGGGTGTGACCACATGGTTGGCTGATGCTCGAAGATTTATTAAAGGTTTGCAAGTCTCAGTCAGGACATATGCAATCTCAGCATTCCATTCAGACCAGGGCCCTGCTTTTTCCTCTAGGGTATACAGGGACGTCATGCGACTGATATGTATTAGGGTGCATTATTCTAGTTCCCACAATCCAGTGGGAAATTCAGTAGTGAAGAGAAAAAAATGAGACTTAAAGCAATCTTTAACAGCTAGAGTACTAATCTCAGGTCGTAGTTGGCTCCATCACCTGTATGGAGTCCAGAGAGCATTAAGTTAATCTGCCTAGAAGAACTTTGAGAGACCATACCCTCTATGAAGTCCTGTTCAGCAGCCCCAGGTTCGTATCAGATCTTGATGGTCCTGGTGAGGTGCTGTCAGAAACACCCTTTGACATAAATGAATGTGTCACTGTCTTGCAGGAATTACAACAGTTCTGTGATGAAAATTCATTAGCACATGCCATCACTTTGGGAGTGAGGGATAAAACTTCAACAGGCTGGATTCCAAACGTTGGGGTTCTGGTTCAAGAAAAAGTTCCTGTTAAAAAAGAATCTGGCCCATTCTACCGAGCATCAGTGCTGGTTCTTGGAATACAAGGTACAAGGCCTGTCATCCTACCACAGCTGCCTGACTCCGAAGACAACTATTTTGTCTTCATTGATCATATACAGCTCCTTCATGTGGCTGATTCTGCACAGCAGACCATGAGGATTTCTGGGTAGTTCATTTGTCCCTCTCACTACCATATAGGAGATACCTCTCTGAGCCTTAAACAACACTGAAATTGTTTCCCTCGAGGTTGGGGAAGGTGGAGAATGTTCATTCTAGTAGCCAATACATCAACAAAAAATGTCCAAAATTTAAATTTGCAATTTTCAAATTCACCACAAACTGATGGGATTGTCTATGATAAACCTCCATTGTGTACATCTACCAGCTCTCTTTCACAAGTATTGGCTCCATTTTTTGCACAGGCTGCTTCTAGTTAATTTGCCGATATTGATGATTTTTCTTCAAATTCTTCAACATCTACTACTGTACAGCACATGGTATGTAAGCTTTCAACTGGTTTAAAAATAACTATTTGATCCACACATGGTACTACCTGTGGATACATTGGCATTGCTTGAATTTCTTTAAGGGACTGGATTTGTTATTGTCTTCTTTTTGCTCATACATGGCCATTATTTGTTGTTGAACTGGTGGATGAGGTTTTAAAGCCGTATTTGTCTTCCCACGCAGTGTGTAGAGACTTGTCCCTATTGAACATTTACGCTGTTCAAGTTCCTGATGGTAGTGTTTGGGATAAAATACTTTTTGGTATATTTGGGCCAACTAAAATTTTACAAATTCCATAAGTGTTTAAGATTTCTATGAATTATGTTATTATAGCTGGGGTTGTTCCGGATGAATGGGATGTAAAAACAGTTGATTCCATGTTTTCTGAGCTTGAAAGTTATATTGTATTTAAAAGTGAAGATACATACATGAACAGTGCAAATTATGGGTTCATTTACTATTATTATAGACATCATTATTTACATAGAGCTGGTACTCCAAGAACAGTTTTTAACTAAACACAATGGGAACATTATCCAACTCCTCCACTAGAGGGTTCTAAAACATATGTAAAACAATTTACATATTTTTCTGGGCATCATGCTACCCAGCCTGAGTTACATTATTTTAAATAACCACCAACACATCATGGTAAATACTGCTTACTGACACCAAATTAATTTATTCAGGCTAATTTGTTTCCCAGTTAGCCATATAAGGCTATGCATATTGGAAGAAACCAATTGATTTAAAAATGGTTTGGGGAATAAGAGATTGGCAGGTACAAGGCATGGAAGCCTTATTTAAGGCATGTTTAATTCCCTTACATATGATTTTCTTAAACTTTTGCCTTGGTGCGGCAAAAGTGAAAGAAATGAATGTGCTCAGTATTCCCTCCATAGCTACAATTGATAATTGACAGGATATTATAAATATTTCAGATGAACAGCTCAATGGTTTGTTTAAGAGCAGTACCTTTATTTCATCACCTTCAGGTCCCAACGGGTGGTTATTGTGGCCAGGGAACACAAATGGTTGCCATGGGCATTTAACAACTCCACACAGAGTTTTAGAGTGGGCAGATGGACTCTCGTTATGTTACCACCAATGTTCAAGTCACCACTTACAGCATGTGTAAACTAAGTCAACAATGGTTGTAACATTCTACATTAAAAGCTGTTAAAGAACATTTCTCTCTCCTTTCAGAAGAATTAGACTTACAAGATTTCTTGTTAGGTCTTAGAAAACCACACTTCAAAAGATTTCCATGTGCAATACATAATGAGATCTGGAAGCGTTCATAAATGGAAGCTCCTGCTTAAGGCACATAGATAGGGAAAATTTAGAGAAAGCTTTAGCCCATGTCAATAATCGTATGAGCACATTGCCCACTAGTATTTATCCTTAAAACAACATTAGGAACTATTGACATTGTACAAAATGAAATGTCATTTTTACATCATGGACAAAGTCAGCGTGGAGACCTATGATCTACTAGTAGCATGGTCATCAGCTGAAATACATTCCCTTTTCAATACAAACTTTCCGAGACAATTTGGTGAATTGGTCAGTCACATATTAAATGCATCTAACACCGTAGGGCTTGTACACTTTTTTAAAGCTGCCAGGTCCATTTGTGAGTACATTCCACACCATCCTTGGAATAAAACCTTCTGCCATTCACCCACTTTTTTGAGTGTTTTTGGTGGTTTTCTGATTTTACTATAATTAATTTGTGGTATATTGTTGTTGCTATTTTTGATTTGCAATGGCTGCACCTTCTCAACAAAGAAGAGTGATGGGGTTCCCATCTGCCCAGCTGTGTTGCGAAAGCATGAGTCAGCACTATGGAGTAGCACAGTTGGAAGAACTTGGCAAAGACTGGTTATTGTCATTTTGACCGGTGTTATGCTGTGTTCAGCCCATCTTCTACTGTTTATGGTGCACCTTTAAACATGCACTGGAAGTTTCTTGTTCAGCAGCATGTACTTTCCATGGACATAAATTTGATGATGCTCTCGATGTGGGTTCATTACCAGAGTTGTCCATGAGATTGCAGCTGCTCCCAGATGCCTTCTATGAGCCAGCCTTCCTGGATGAAATGGCTGTTGCTCCAGGTGCTTTGTCATCTGGTACTGCACAGAATGCTCCCTCCTCAGCTGTAGTTATGGCAGAGGCAATGGATCTGCCACTTTGGCTGTTTAATTAAGAATCTTGTGGATTTATCATTTACCGAAGTGGAGTCTGTTCTGGATTCTGTCTTCACTGATATCTTGAATGACCTCCTGCGGGACTCCACTGAAATTTAATCTAGCACCTTTTATCTAAAATGATCTTAAAGTGGCCTTGTTTCTTTGGTTGCTTTGCTTGTCGAAATGGAAATATTATCCCTTTAATATTGTTTTAATATACATTTTAGTACTGCAGTGTTTTATTATCCTTAGATTTTATATATTCTGTAGATTTTATGGGTTTTATTCTGGTTATATGTTTGCTAGGATCTGCCCTCCTGAAAGGATAAACGGAGGGTGTTGTAGTGGTCCCTTAGTGCTGGGTTGGACACCCAGGCTTTAGTTAGTTTCTTGGCCTGCACCTTTAAACTCACACATATTTTAGCTCCCCAGAGGAATGCCATTCAGACAACAGGCAGACCCCTGCTCTCCAATTCAGGTATGAGGTTGGAGTTTCACCTTTAGATCAGGACCGGCAGATGGGTGAATACCGCTATGCTCTCCTACATAAAGGTTAGGCAGGAATCACTAGACTTTCTAGAGCCATGCAAAATGGTGAGGTTGTTCATCTTTCCTGCACTCATTATAATGATGATCACTGTATTATGTTTCATTTGTCTTATTATCACAGCCCATGCTTTATACTAGGATAGCATTGCTCCAATAAAAATATTGAACTCCAGCTTGCGTCTTTCATTTTCGGGTAACTGAGTGAAAGGGGTGTGATCTGTTCACCACAACTTCCCTGTGGAGTCAGAGTGCCAGATTTAGGTTGCCACAAATCACTGCTACCATTATTGAGGATGAGTGAGGCACTGTGGGCTAGCTAGGAGTTAGGCCGACAGCATCCAGATGGTGTAGGGTTGACTCAGTCTCCCACACTCATGGTGCTGATGCCCTACAAATGTAGTCTTATTATCATAATAAGAGCAACAAGACAACCTCATGCTTCTTTAATGCACTATGAGGCATCAGATCATCCCTGTCCCTTCATGTCACTCATGCCTGCCCCTCCAATCTCCCTTTGTCACTGTTTTCTTGTATTTCACTACTTCCTTTTTCCTCCCTTACCCGTTTTTCACTCTCTTGCTCTGGGTCACACTCTGATGCGGAAAAAGAAGTACGGATCCCAAAAAATCTGTGCCCGTGAGTCTCATCTGCAACCACCACCTCAAATTAACCAGTGGTAATAAACAACAGACAATTGTGCTGACAACAGCACTGCCAGTGGCACAAAACATGAGGATACCAGAAGGAACTTCGATCACTGCCATTCCTATGAGGAGCTAGAAATATCAGAGAGTCAAAGCTGTCCTGCGAGGTGGAGGTGGACATATGCTCTTATTCAAGCTGGCGGGGGTTTTGACTTGACTGCTTAACAGTGATAGAGTTCTAATGTTCAGAGCTTAGGAATTTTAATATAATTGTGCTGTGAGGGGGTGGGGGACATCTGAATCTGGAGGTGGCACAGAAGAACTTAGGGACAATTAAGCCATGAATGCATTCAGATCAGCGAGAGTTGGAGGGACTGTGTTTTGTGATCGTTATGGTCTGGTGCAACACTTGTAGGGATTTTATTTAAAAATAAATTAATGGTATCTCATAATAACTTCAAAGGGCTTCCTAATTATGAATCATGAACAGAGGTGCAGAAAACAGGGGCTATCACTGAGCTGAGCCAGTGCTAGAGCTTCAACTAATTTTGTGCCAACCATGTTCTACTAGACACACATGAACACATGCTTACACTGCACTCTACTCTGGTATAACCACCCAACTCCTCAGGACACTCCAGACGATACAGAATGCAGCAGCCAGACTTATCCTTGGCCTCCCCAATTAACCCCACATCACCCCCCAACTCAGGAACCACCACTTGCTCTCCATCAAGAAGAGATGCTAATTCAAGCTACTGAAACACACCTACAAAGTCCTACATGATATGAGACTGGCTTACATCAACCAGCGCATATATTTCCACTAATCCACCAGACGCCTGTGCTTCACTTTTCTGGCCCCCACTCACATCCCCACTTTCGCCCAAGCTGGGGTCGCTCCTTCTCCTACCTTGCCACCAAGGCTTGGAATGGCCTCTCCTTCCACCTATGAACAGCACCCTCCGAGGTGGACTTGAGAAAGTGACTCAAGGCCTGGCTTTTCGACTGAGACCAGCACAACCCCAGCACCCATATACCCTTTGGGGTGATAGAGTAGTGCTTTAGAATATTTGATTGTTTCATTGATTAAAACATATAAAGCCACTTTAAAATCTCAAAAGTCAGCATGTGACAATATGATAGGTGTGGTTTGTTACAGTGATTTTACATAGCTCAGTTTAAATTATTTTCTCCATCCGCTGTGACACTGTTAGTGTTTTTTAATGGTTGCTATGGATGGATTAACCCCAATCACAAGTTATCCATGGAGATTAGGTTGTGAAATTGTCACACTCATCCTACACTGAATGTTTGTGTATTCAGTTCAATTGTGTTGTCTGGTCCTGGTCTTTATTGCCAACTTTTGGTAATGAGTTAGATGCTTACTCCTGAGTACTGAGCGCAAGACCTAGTAAAGCCCACTCAATCTTCCATCCTTCTAAAGTTAATAGATTGGGTGCCATCATCATCATGTATTACTTTATTAGATGTTTTAATAAAATCATGCAAGTGTGAAAGTTAAAATGTTTCAACATGCACATCTGTGGCAAAAGAGAATAATAAGCAGCTCAAACTGGACAAAATCAAGAGAACAGTACAATGTCCATGCTCAAAAAAAATAATTAGCAGACAAAAAGAAAAACAACAACAATGTGCAAATAATATGTGAGCATGTGTTACTAAATATAAGGGCTCTTCACTACAGAAGAATCCTTATTATCATACGGGTTGGGGATAACAGTGTCATACACGGATACACATTAAAAGTAAACTGGTATCTTAGAGCTAGAAACCCGGCCAGAACCATGACCCACAAAAACGAATTCTCTGTGTAGATAAAGCTATACATATAAAAAGGTGGGAGTAGCCTGTTTCAGTTCGTTAGATAACAGAAGGGGACTAATACATTTATGATGAAGAGTATTAAATCTGGGGCATGTAAGAGAATGTTCAGGATACATTAATATGTCACCATTAAGCTGGGTAATAGTACAACTGGTGTATTGCTGCATTTAGATACAGCAAAAATTGTAGCACAAAGCTCCATATAAAGCAATTACTTGAGTAATCAGTTTAGGGTATAGTCCTTTGTTCCCTCTGTTTGAGCTTTCTTTGTTCCTAAGTGTGTTCTTCCTTTCATTCTCCACATACTCTCCCTATTCCCTTGACTGTTAACCTATGGTTTTGACTCTGGTCTTAAACTATACCATCTACTGGTACAAGATGATGTCGTCATGTGGCTCAATTTCTTTCATCACTGTTGTATGGTGTCTGTTAGTGTCTTTGAAACCCTTGGTGGTACTTATGATGTTTGGTTGAGATAAGGTTATATAATTATTCCGCTGTCAGACTGATGCAGGAAGCCCTTTTTCGACCCCATGATCAAGATTATGGCCAAATAGGCTCCCCTTTGCCCACTATGAATGTTCTCCACTATTAGAGGAAACTAATTAGCAAGGTTAAAAAGAAATAACAGAATCATTTTTTACAATGTTTTTGCTTACCCTGTCATGTAACTTTATTTTTATGAAATATAGTGGACATTCTCTTTTCTGACACTGCTGGGCAATGTTGGCATTGCCATAAAAATACTGACCAATGCAACACTATGAAGATGAGTGGTTGATAGTGGGCCATATCATACAATGCAGGCTTTATAGAGTAACATGTGTTGTTTATATTTCTTTACTGAAATTTATGTTTGAATGACTCCATTACTTACAGTAATATATTACATATTCTTGCCTGTAAATGGTTCACCATTGCACAGGAGTATTAACAGGTCAGTTTATGCAGACACAGTAATGAAGACATATGCCCTCAATAAACAGCTATTGATTGAAGCAAAATCAGTGACAGGACCATTCTCCTGCCGCTTCTGCTCCATTTTCTGCTGCCGCACGTCACACAGCCCCACCCACAGCCCAGACAGACACCTCAGATGCTTAATCCTCAACACCCGCTTCCTCACCAAACACGCAGTAGAAGTCGGGGACCTCCTTGACTTGATCGCCCCTGACATTGCCTTCTTCACAGAGACCTGGATCACCCTAACCTCAGCCCCGACATTGCCAGGGCCATTCCTGATGACTACAAATTCGTCCACAAAGACAGAGTCAATCAACCAGGAGGAGGAATCGTCATAGGCTACAGGAACACCCTCTGCCTCTTAACCACCGTCGAAACACAGAACCAGCCAACCACCACCGAACACCTACACTACCAAATTCTGACCAACCCGAACACCTTTCTTTGTGGCACGCTTTTCTACAGACCACCTGAATGCCCGCCCCATTGCCGACCTCATTGCCCCCTCACGCACTCTCCTCCACCGACTACATCCTACTCGGCGACCTCAACCTTCACCTTGAAAACCGCAATGACCCTAACACCCCATTCCTCCTAGACAACCTTGCCACCCTCGGTCTCAAGCAACTAGTCAACCTCCCTACCCACTCAGGAGGTCACACCATTGACATCCTCTTCTTGGCTGGAAACAACATCACCATCTCGCACACCTCTGAACACCATTGGAATGACCACTGATGTGTCCACTTCACCTTTGTAAATACCACAGCATGCCACCATGCCCCCGCACCCCAGGCAGAAACTAGAGCTAAATCACAGAAGCCCAGCTCACCAATGCTCTCAGCAACAACTTCCCCACACTGGATGCCACATACGCAAACAACTCAGTGCACACCGCTGGATTACAGAATGCGTCCACACCATAGCCCCCTTTAGAAAACCCACCAGAAACCAGCACCGAAGGAACCAAACTGGTTTATGACAGAACTCCACAAACCCAAAAGCAGCTGCAGACAACTGGAACAAAAATGGAGGAACAGCAAAACAACTGCAGACCACACAGCCTACAAAGATGCAGTCACCAAAAACCACCAGTGCATCAGAGCCTCCAAGAAAACTGCTATTGAAGAACGCCTGAGCACCAATGCACACAACAGCAAGGGAGCTATTCACCATAGTAAATGAATTCATGAACCCTGGAACAGACACCTTGGGCATCCCCCCCTCTCAAGACCTCTATGACAACCTTGCCTCCTTTTTCCACTGGAAAGTCCAGGACATATATGAAGGATTAAAGAACCATATCTCACCCTCAACGCCCACCAAACCCCACACCACAGACTTTGAATCACTAGACACCTATCTCTACAGAAGACACCCATTAACTCATGAACTCCATCCATTCAGGGGCACCCTCACATCTGTGCCCCCATCACATCTTCTACCTGGCCAGTGCCACCATCGCACCAGAGCTCTGCCATACTATCAACCATTCCATCAAAACCGCCATCTCTCCGTTTGACTGGAAACACGCAGAGATCAACCTGCTCCTAAAGAAACCCTCCGCTGACCAAGGGAGATGAAAAACTACAAACTTATCTCACTGCTCCCCTTCTCAGTAAAGGTAACAGAAAGGCCATCAACATGCAAATGATGGAGTTCCTTGAGTCAAACCACATCCTGGCTCCCTCACAGTCCAGTTTCAGGAGCAAATACAGCACAGAGACAGCCCTCCTCACAGCTACTGATGGCATCCACGCCACACTGCACCATGATGACACAGCCGCCCTCATCCTCCGCGACCTATTTGCTGCATTCAACACAGTCTCCCACTCCACCCTTTGCACCAGACTCCATGACACCAGCATCCATGGCAAAGCACTGGAATGGATTCGTTCATTCCTGTCCGGAAGAACCCAGAGTGTCAGACTCCCACCATACACTTCGGTGCCCAAAGAAACCTGCTGTTGAGTACCCCAACATCTGCATTACCACACTCACAAAAAACCGTCAGACAGGACTACTAAATATTGTGTCCTGTGCCGACAGTACCAAACTGATCCTCCCACTGAGCGACAACCCACCAACAGCCAAGAGAAACTTACACGGTGGTATGAGTGCAGTCACCACCTTGATGGAAGCCAGCTGCCTCAGGCTCAAATCGGACAAGACAGAAATCATCGTACTCGGCTAAATTCCCTCCTCCTGTGACAACTCCTGGTGGCCAGCCACCCTAGGAAACACCCCCACCGACCACGTACGCAACCTGGGCATCATCCTTGACCCCATGCTTTCAATGACCCATCAAGTCAACACTGTCTTATCAGCATGCTTCCATACCCTGCGTCTCCTTTGGAAGATCTCAAGTGGATCCCCACTGAGACTAGAAGGACAGTCACCCATGCTCTGGTCAGCAGCAAATTGGACTACGGCAATGTACTCTACACCAGAATCATAAAGAAGCTACAAGCAAGGTTACAGAGAATCCAGAGCGTAGCAGACAGACTCATCCTGGACATTCCCCGTCACAGCCACATCTCCGCCCACCTCAGAGACCTCCACTGGCTCCCGATTGACAAACGCATCACCTTCCAGCTACTCACTCATACCTACAAGGCACTTGACAACATGGACCAGACTACCTCAACCACCTCCTGACCTTCGACACCCCCACCAGGCAACTCCGATCCTCCCATCTCGCTGCCAACCCTAGAATCAGGAAAAGCACAGCTGGAGGCAGATCCTTCTCCTACTTTGCAGCCCGGACATGGAATACTCTCCCACTCAACCTCAGACAGCCCGCATCACTGAAGCAATTCAGGAAGGAGCTCAGGACCTGGCTCTTTGAGTGATCAGCATGCCCACAACAGCACTTTGAGACCCCACAGGTGATAAGCCGTGCACTACAAGTATTGATTGATTGATTAACAACATTCAAAAAGGTGCAGAAGAGTAGAGTAACATTAAAGACAAATCTGGAGACAAAAATGTGCTTAGATATACACCAGACATGGCAAGGTCCAGGTCAGATGAACCTAGTGAGTCATCTCCTCTGACAATTTATGTTTACACACTTATACATTATATTAATTATATGTTTAGGGTAGGCTAATTCTTTCAACATACTTTTTTATGTTGGACTACATAAATTAAATGTCCCTCAAACCTTTTATAGTACATTTGGGGGGTTATTCTAACTTTGGAGGAGGTGTTAATCCGTCCCAAAAGTGACGGAAAAGTGACGGATTTACCACCAGCCGTATTACGAGTCCATTATATCCTATGGAACTCGTAATACGGCTGGTGGTATATCCGTCACTTTACCATCACTTTTGGGACGGATTAACACTCCTCCAAAGTTAGAATAACCCCCTTGGTGTGTTATACGTAATAGATTCACACCTGCATTATCAGGTATGATCAGCCATGTAACCCGACATATAACTAAATGATGCAAAGATAGCAAATACCCCTTTCAACTGCCCACAAATTTTATCCATGTGCATCAGACATGGAACTCAGAAATCTCAATGTGTGTTTCAGTCATTCAACATTGCACATGTTTCTAAAGGGGTCCTTGAACATTGAGAACAACTGTAAGAGATCTATGGGCCAGATGTACAAAGTCCTTTTGAATTTCTTGAAGATCTGAATTGGTATTTCGGGCCATTAAGAAATTCAAAACAGCCTTTTCTGATGTACAAAGGCTTTTAGGAAATCAGAAATTTCGATTTCTACCTTTAACAATTGCAATTTGCGATCACCAGAATAGGAAATCACAAATAGCGATTACGTATTTGCGATTTCCATTCTGATGTAAAAAGCATTTCCTAAATGCAATTTGGGCTTTTAGGAAAAGCAATTACCATTGAGTTAAAGTTGATAGTAAACATTTGCAATTTGAAAAAAGAATCCCAAAATGTTCTTTTTAAATTGCAGTAGAGCACACACATGGCCCGTGGATAGATGTTTGGGGTGCACCAAGGGAGGGGGCTTTTGCCTATTGCCATCCTTGGTTTTGCATTTCCCCAATAGCAATTTTCTAGTAGGAAATCACTATTGGGGAAATGAAAAACTGGCCCATTGACACAAATGCAATGGGATTCCTTATTTGCGATTTCCTAATAGCGATTCCTATTAGGAAATTGATATCCTTGTACATAGCACTTTGCATTTCCTAAATAGCAATTTCTATGAAGTCGCTATTTAGGAAATACAAAATTGCATTTTAGTATATCTGTACCAAAATGCTGCCAAATGAGCTGCAACATCGATATGCTTAATTTGCATTTCAGAACTTTGCTGTAGTTGCACCCTGTATGTTCTATCAATTACTAACAGTGTGACGTGAGATGGAGTTTATTATAACAGAGTCATAGATTAGTGTGTAGGTCAGTATCTCACCATTCTTGATGGAATGTGTGTTTTTATCATACCTATGTGTATATTTAACTACTGCATTCATGATTTAGGGCCAGATGTAGGAACACAGCAAATTGCGACTTGCAATTTGCGAGTCCGAGTGACTCGCAAATTGCAACTCGCAATTTGCAATGCAGAAAGGTGTCTCAGACACCTTCTGCGACTCGCTATGGGGTCGCAAAGACCCACCTCATTAATATTAATGAGGTGGGTCGCAATTTGCGACCCCATAGCGAGTCTGGGCACTCACGGGGATGGTGGCCTGCTGGAGACAGCAGACCACCATGTCCGTGACTGCTTTCAAATAAAGCAGTTTTTTTTTTTCAAAGTGTAGCCTGTTTTCCTTAAAGGAAAACGAGCTGCACTTTGAAAAAAAAAACGAAACCTTTTGTTTCGGATTTTTTCAGGGCAGGTAGTGGTCCCTTGGACCACTGCCTGCTCTGAAAAAATATTTTTATGTCCAGTGGGACCGCTTCCCGTTTGCGACTGGGTTACCATCCACTTCAAGTGGATGGTAATTGCGATTCCGTTTGCGATCTTGTGAGTCGCAAATAGGAAGGGAACACCCCTTCCTATTTGCGAGTCGGAAATGCATTTTGCGAGTCGGATCCGACTTGCAAAATGCATTTCTGCATTCCGGTGAGGCTTTTGCGACTCGCAAATGGCGTTTTTCGCCGTTTGCGTCTCGCAAACGCTTTACTACATCTGGCCCTTAGTTTCTGTGGCAATTTTATGTGATTGGGGAATGTGGGAAATTTGGTCCTTGGACGAAGTAGAGAACGCTTGCATTTTTTTCAACATGCCTGCAGCAACTTCTTAATGTCTACAGTAGACAAAAAAACTACAAAGGGATTTTTAAGATTAATTAGGTGTTACTCTAGGATACGTGGCTTAGAGCCTCAGTTTCTGACATTCGACTCTGGCGACCTCCATTCTAATCCTGACCATCCTTGCTTGAACAACACGTTGTGTGAACAGTTTATCTCACTGCGTCTTAAATTGTTACTAGGGCCCAGGTTTAAGAGGGCCTATTGACATTCCAATGTCAAATTAGCATCATTTTTTTACACTAATGTGGTGTTGGAAGGCCAAAAACGACACGCCATGTTGCCAAGTGGCGCAATACTTGCATTGCACTACTTTGTAACCCCTTGCGCCACATTATGCCTGCGCCAGGCATAATGTATGCAAGGGGAGGCGTTCTGGCGCAAGGGGCTCCATAAAAACAGTGCAAAGAAATCTAAGAGATTTCTTTGCATCATTTTTATCAGCATTTTTAATGCTTGCTAAGAACAGGCTTTAAAGGGCGGCTTCCATTGTTTTCAATGGGCCTCTTGGTGCTTTGCAGGATTCATTATTGACGGTAATCCTTCAAAGCGCCGTACTAGCGTCAAAACTTATTAAGCTGGTACCCCTGACTACCGCCATGGTGCGCAGTATTTTAATGACAGCGCACACATGGTGGCATTAGTAGGGCGTTAAGAGGTACAAGAAAAGTTGCACTGCACTAGGTGCAGCGCCACTTTTCATAAATCTGCCCCTGTGTGTAAAAAACAGGAGGGAACAGTGTGGCGTTCAGTACACCATGCTCAAGGTGCTCCTGCTAAGAAAACATAATAAACATGACCTCTACTTCGGTTTTTGTCTTGGAGCTAAATTTGCACTTCATCATAAAAAATAATACAGTTAGAGTATCTGAATGTGTTTGATTGCAAGCATAAATGATTCCATGATTAGCTACACAGCAATTGGCATAGGGGAAGAGGTGGCTGGGAACAAAATATGTGATACAAATGTTTGTGCTTCCAGCAGTGAGCTGGTGCAAGCACATAAATGCAAGGATATGCAGTTGAAGGGGTGCAGAAAATGTTAAATGTGTAAAAAAAATGAGTGAAGTAATTTGCTTGGATCTTCCAGCAGAACACAGAGTGAAAGTAATTTAACCCGGGGTCAATCGTCAATCATCCTCTTCCACCTGTTCGTGGCAAGAGGTTAATATGAGGCATACATCATCTCCCTGCCATGTCAGCGCCATTAATCCCTTTTCTCCCTATGTCTTAAGCCTGCATCTGTGCCAGCATTTCTCCACCATCTTGCAATGAATACCTCGATCTCCGCTTTCTCAATGCGGCTCGCTTTGAAATAATGCCGAGGGTCCGCCAGGTCTTTGATAGCCTGTTGATGTCCGTGTTTTTGTGTTTGTGTTCCTGTTCTGCCACCACAAATGTTTCAGAAAGTGAACACCGTGACCAGTGGTTCAGTACCTCACACGTCTCACTGTGTGCAACGTTTCACACGATGTAAATGTGCACCAGTGCTGGGAAACTGTAACTAGTTCATGGCATTCAACAACTATGCCCTGGGAACAGACAATTTTCTCTGACCGCCTAGTAGGGAGTATGATTTTTGTATTGGCCTTTGGGAGAAAATATTAGTTTTGCTCTGCCATGTATGTATATATGTGCGCATATATGTTTGGCCGTCTAACCCAGCACCGCAATGCCGTGTTAGAGAGAGCAGGCAGACTCTCCCAGTCCGCAGTCGTGGTGGTCTGACCGCCACATTACACTGCCAGGTTGCACCCAGCTGGCACCCTGGCGGTCCCGGTGGTTATGATCTGGATTACAAGTCCCCATTCCGCCAGTCTTTCCATGGCGGTTCAACTACCATGGAAAGGCTGGCGGGGTGGGGGAGTCATGGGCCCCTGCACTGCAATGCACTTGGCATGGGCAGTGCAGGGGCCCCCATGGACAGTTACATCGCACATTCCACTGTCCGAATTACAGGCAGTGGAATGCGAGATGGGTGCTGCTGCACCCGCAGCACGGCCACATTGCCGCCGGGTCGATTACGAGCCGGCTGCAATGTTAAGGCCTTGTTCACTGCAGGGCCGTGGGCGGAGGGCCAGTGGTGTTTGGACCGCACAGCTCATAATGAGGGCCATAGAATTAGCTTAGAGTGCGTCTAGAGCCCGAACATTGCTTACTATCGGTTGGCTTTAATGTCACTCTATTTTGCTTGTTTCTTTTTCTTTGCTTTGTGTCAGCTTTCTTTTGTGTTTCTCCCTCCTGGAGCATACCATCTTATGTTATTCTATTGCTTACTGTTCAGCAACTGTATTTCTGTTTGGTTAATCACTTCATGAGACTGCATGTGTTTGCCAGCTGTCTCCCTTGTGTACTTCGCTTCTCCCTCCACCATATTCCAAGCTGCTTTCTCTCAATCAATAAATCATTCAGTTTTTGTAAAGTGTGGATACTCACACGGACAGTCTCAAGGTGCTCGGGGGGATGGGAGGGGGATGATGGGGCCTCATCTAAAGAGCCATGTCTTGAGGCTCTTCCTGAAGATGGTGAATAATGGGCTTTGTCTTAGGTATAGGGGCAGGTTGTTCCAGGTGGTTGCTGCAATGTAGGTGAAGAATAGTCCTCAAGCGGTGGATAGTGGCCCGAGCCAGTTGAGAGGAGTGGAGGGATCTGGCGGGGATTGGAAGGAGACGTGGTGGTTCAGGTAGGCCAGTCCAACGTTGTGTATGGCTTTGTATTTGTGGGTGAGTAGCTTGAAGATGATTCGTTTTTCTATCGGGAGCCAGTGGAGGGTCCTCAGGTGCTGGGAGATATGTTTTTGGCATGGGAGGTTAAGGACAAGTCTTGCTGCGGTGTTCTGGATGAGTTGCAGCTTTTTGTTGTTTCTCGTCATGGTGCCAGCGTAGAGAGAGTTGCTGTAGTCAAGCTTGCTTGTGACTAAGGTGTGGGTGACTGTCCTGCAGCAGTCTGCTGGGATCCATTTGAAAAATGTTCAGAGTTTGCAGAGGGTGTGCCAGGAGGAGGAGGTGACTGAGTTTACCTGTCAGGTTATAGATAGGGAGGAGTCGAGGATAATGCCTAGGTTGCTGGCGTGCTCAGCCAGTGAAGGCGGGGTGCTGAGAGATGCGGGTCACCAGGAGTCATTCCATGCTGAAGTGATGTTTCCAAAAATGATGAGCTCTGTCTTGTCAGAGTTGAGCTTGAGGCAGCTTTCTCTCATCCAGTTAGCGATGACTTCCATTCCCGAGTGGAAGTTCCTTTTGACCGTGTTCGGGTCTTCAGTGAGGGAAATGATGAGTTGTGTGTGATCGATTCGTGGGGGCTCAGAGTTGGTGCTGTTCATGATGCTTTCTGTTTCTTCCGTAGTGAGCCTGGACCAGCTGTGGATGGTCTGGGTGGGTTCTGGGGGGGGGTGAGTCAGTCATAGGCTCTGGTGTTGCGTTAGTGTTCCGGGAGGAAGCTATTGTAGATGTCTTGGATCTTGCAGTGGAAGGAGATGGTGAGTTTGTTGCAGAGGTCTTGCCACAGGGGGATCCTGGGGGTTCCGGAGGGGTGGATTTGTGGACTCGTTGATGACAGAGAAAAGTTCCTTTGTGTTGTCTGTGGAGGAGTTGATGCATTCCCGGAGAGCGTTCTTTCTTGCATGCTTGACGTGTTGTCTTGGATGGTGGTTGCAGCTCTCAAGGAGGCAAGGGCTTAACTGGTTTAGCTATTACTCCATTTTTTCTCTAGACGCCTGTGGTGCGTTTGGATTCTTGGAGTTTTGTGGTGAACAAGCTGGCTTGCTTTGGTATGCGCTTGGCCGATGTCAGACGGAGGGGGCTAGAGTTTCGGCGCATTCGGTAATCCATGCTTTGAGATTGCGTGCTGCGGTGTTGGCGTCATCAGAGGGAGGCAGAAGGGATTTGACGAGAGTTGTTGTGAGTTGCTCGTTGATTATTTCATTCCGTTTACTGTGGGTGGTCCTGGGTGCGCAGCTGCGGCTATTGGGTTTAGGTTATGGTGAAGTGTAGGCAGCGATGGTCGGTCCAGTCTGGGGTGGAGATGGTCTTGATGGTAATCCGGTAGCTTGAGGTGAAGATGGGGTCCAGTGTGTGTCCTGCGATGAGCATGGGTGCAGTGATCAGCTGTTTGAGGCTGAGGGTGGCGAGGTTGTCGAGTAGATCGGTGGTGTTTGGATCGTTGTGCTCCTCGAGGTGGAAATTCAGGTCGCCGAGGAGGAGGTAGTCATCGGACGATAGGGCCTGGGGGGTGGCGATGTCTACAATGTTGTTGAAGAATGTTGGGTGGGGGCCGGGTGGTCTGTAGACCAGGGTGTCGCTGATGGAGGAGTTGTGATCTGTGTGGACCAGGAAGTGAAGGTGTTCCATGGTGGTGCAGTGTTCTTATGAGTTGGTCTTGATAAGTAGTGAGTACTTGTGTACAATGGTGAGTCCTCCGCCCAGGCATGAGGGCCGATTCCTCCTTTAGATGCTGTATCTCTCTGGGATGGCAATGATGATGTCCGGTCCGAAGGTGGTGTTGGTCCAGGTCTCGGTAAGGAAGGTGATGTCCGGTCGGGTGGTGTCAATCAAATCCCAGAGTTCGGTGGTGTGCTTGTGGAGGGAGTGGATGTTCAGGAGGAAGAATTGATGGGTTTGTGGTGGGTGTTAGTGTTTCCGGGTGTGGGGAGTACCTTCTGCTTGTTGTGGCCAGCACTGAAGTTAAAATTCTTACACAAAAAAGGTCTGTGGGTGTCGTTGGGGGATGTGGTGCTTCAGTCGCTGAGACATCGATTGTTGAGGGGGTGGAAGGTCCCGGCGTTGTAATGGATGCTGGGCAGGGGGTGGCTTGTCGAAGATCTAGGGTTTCTGGTGCTGGGCGTGGTACGGCATGGACAGGTACAGACGGGCTTTCCTTTGGCACGCCAGCAGCACCCCCACTGCTCACAGACGCCATTAAGAAGGTGAGGGGTGGGGGGCCCGGTCAGCTGGGGGTGGGAGGACGGGAAAGGTGCTTCATGTGGGGGGCGTGGCCGCAGAAGCAGCATGGGAGAGGGAGAGGGTCAATGAAAGGGCAGAAAAAGAGAAAAGAGATAGAAGAAGCCAAAAGTAAAAATGAGTGAAAGAAAAGGCAGAAGTAAAGAAGCAGGAGTAAAGGAATGATAGAGAGAGATACTTGCTTGTTTATGGCCTCCAAAAGACCAGGAATGAGGCGCAGGCAAGAGCCTGCAGGTGGATAATGGCACTAAACTAAGCGTCAGGCAGGCTCTCAGTTCAATCCCAGGCAAGGCAGAGGCATCAGCAGCAAGAGGAGTTGGGGAGGGCAGCAGACGCTGACCAGGAGGTCAGTGTAGTTCTCTCACCCATGTTCTTTTTCTCCACCTTCTTCTCTTCTCCTCTTCTTCTGTGCTTTGCTTTCTTTCTTGTGTGCTTCACCCTTGAGTGCTGTTTCACCTATCTTCTCTTGTTTCTTCAGTACTACTTTCCACACCCCGTGCTGCCTCCCCATTGCTTCCCTCTGTCACTCACCCACTACCTGTCTCCCCACTTATGGTCCATTCTAAAATACATCTTCTTCTTCTTCTTCTTCTTCTTCTTCTTAATCTTATTATTATTATTATTATTATGATTATAATCATTATTATTGTTAGTGGTGGTAGAAGTAGAGCACCCTGCAGTACATTGGTGTCCACCCATCTACCTTAAGAGTGGTTTTCAGTTACTTCTCTTTCTCTTTTTTTATAATTTACTAATCCATCTAGGACAGGTAAATAAAAAAGCATGACACCCACATCATTTTGCAGATGTGCATGCATAACAGAGTGTTCAGGCTCCTACAAAATGATGTGTAGTCATCGTGCCAGTTTTTCCCTTTTCGCCACATTGCACAGAATCCTATTGATGCTGCTTAGCATGGCTAAAAAGTGTTAGGAAAGCCAATAGGTCCCACAGGGGGCATCTTTTGCCTTTGCCACTGCTACCTTTTAGAACCCATCAGTGCAAATCGTTCTGAAGAATTGCTTAGCACTAGTGTAACTTTACAAAAAAGCAGTTCAAAATTGCTCACTACCGATCAATTTCTGTAATCTGGCCTTAATTCATCATATGAGTTTTGCTCTCATCAGCCTGACTCGATCATTGTACAATCTTCTGCTGAACTTGACAAACGTACTGCTGCACATTTTAGTTCCATGCTCCAGGTGAAGATTGGAAATGTCTTCCTTGATGAGTATCTGGGTGATGGAAATTATTGAGACCACAGTAGTGTTTCCACCTCAAACCCAAAAATGGATGATAAAACTATGATTTACAAGGTCTCATTAACGTTGGAGATATATAAAGCTGTAGACACGAAGATTTACAAACACGCAAAAACTTCCAAAATGTACATTGAAACACAAAACATATGCAATGGCATTGGTTTTATCGCCTCTGTCTTTTCCACTGAGGCTGAAGGGTAGGCTTGACAATGGTGTTGTCTGTAATATTAGCTACATTGTATTTACTTGCATAGTTCCAGTGAATGAACATTTTCTATTGATATATTTGGGAGTACTATGCCATCACAGGCGTTGTCACATACAAATAGCTGGGCAAAAATCACATTTACGATGGTTTTTGTGCAATAGCTAGCTTTTGAAGAAGGTACCTGTAAAACACTGGAAATTAAAGTTCTATGCAGAACATGAATCACATAGTTGTCAAATGTCCTGGGTCCATGCATGCCTAGCTGTCCCAGTCCAAGTTTTTTCACACTCTATGACTGGTAGACATGGTCTTATAATGGGTTGAAGATCATGCACTGAAAACATTGGACGGGAGAAACTAGTCTCAGTTGAACCAAGGAAAATACACATTTCTTGACAGAGGTTCATAAATATCTCTTGGTCTGAAAAGCTGAAACTGAATGATGAACCTACTGTTTGAATTTCGTGAAGACTTTAAGCCAAATGTACAAAGGCATTTTGCAATTCATAATGGCCGAATCACAATTTCTGCCCGTTAAGAAATGTAAAACAGCCTTTTTCCTATGTCCAAAGGCTTTTAGGAAAACACCACGGGCACATGTATGTACGTTTTGAGACTCACAAATGGGTCTCTGAGCTATTATCTGTAGTGTAAAATGTGAAATTGTATGTACAAATGCCATTTCAGAGCCCCAAATAGCGATGCAACCAATTACTGAATCGCAAATATTTGTGACTGGATTTTACGAATCGCAAATAGGAAATCGCAATTTGCAGACCCAGAAGGCATCTGGGTTTACCATAATGGCTGCACTCTACGGGATTGCATGGAGGAGGAAATTCCAGGCTGCCTAGTAGAGGAGGAGGAGGCAGAGACAGGAGAGGATATAGAGAACCGGGCAGACCGTATTTCAACAGACTGAGGAGGAAATATATGAGAAATATAGACTGAGCAGCACAGTCATCATAGAGATCATAGAACTGCTAAAACCTCAGCTAGAAAGCCAAACCCTGCGCAGATGCTCCATTCCCGCACATGTGCAAGTGCTGTGCTCACTGCACATCTTGGCCTCGGGTAGCTACCAGAGTGTGACTGCTGTCACTGGTAGGGTATCCCAAAGTGCCCTGTCACGATTCTTTAGACGGTTCTTAGATGCCATACTCGCACAGATATCCAAATACGTTTACCTTTTCAGGAATGTGGAGGAAATACACAACACCAAATTGAACTGCTACATAATTACCAACTTTCCCCATGTAATAGGGTGTGTGGACCGGACACATGTGCTCTTATGTCCTCCTGCACATTTGGAATATGTGTTCCGCAATAGGAAATGTACTCACTCACTCAACATCCATGTGGTATGTGATGCCCACAATATCATAACCGATATAGTGGCAAAATACCCAGGGAGCACACATGATGCATACATTTTCAGGCACAGTGGTATACACCATCACCTAGAACATGGGGAGTTTGATGATGGATATTTATTAGAAACTGGGTAGTACACACCAGTGTCATAAATACGTGTCAGTGCATAACCATGTAAAGCCATCCTCATATTTGATGTTTTGTTACCCAGGTGACAGTGCATATGCTTTGAGGCCATGGATACTCATCCCATACCTAACACCTGCAAATCAGTATGAGAGGTGCTACAACATTGGACATCAGCGCACCAGAACCGCCATTGAAAGGACCTTTGGGGTGTGGAAATCACGTTACAGATGCCTGCACAAAAGTGGAGGGGCACTCCAGTATGCCCCAGAGATAGCATGCAAGATTGTGGTGACATGTGCCATCCTAGACAACACTGCAACCAGGCGTGGGCTACATCTCACCATAGATGATATAGAATGTGAGGATGAGGAGCAGGAGCCACCACTAAGAAATCTTGGGGATGGTAGCATCGCAATGGAGGGCAGATGGTGACGGGACCACATAGCAACCCATTACTTTGCCACGTAAGTGTCAACCGACACTGCACTCACAAATGTAAAACACACATAGTCAGGTTTAAGGTCAGGAGTGCATCATGTCAATAGTGGCATGTACCAACCAGTAAAAAAAAATGGTGTAAAATCACCTGACTTTCCAATCATGTGCCTTAAGAAAAACCTAGAGTCATCACATCACACCCTCCTACGGCTATGACCACTATGGCCTGTGCCTCGTTGGTCCACAGATGTCTGGCAGGGAATGCTACTACGCAGGATGCGGGCATCTGAGGTGGAAATGCTGCTCACACTGGCTATGTCCTCACTGTCCTGAGGGGTGTCACCAGTGCTTCTTGATGCCTGGGAGATAGAAAGTAAGTCCACAGCTGCAGTAATGGGGCCTAGTCCCCTGGCCACATCTCCAGCAAAATGTCCCAGTTCAAACTGAAGCAGGAAAGTGCGTCGTGACAGGCATATATTTGTTGTGGCTAGAGGGCCAATGAACTGACTTAGCTGGTCCATCCGTGCAGCTGTGCTGTGCTCATGGCGCCTTACATGGGCACGATCTGCAACCATTTCCCTGCATAGGTCAGTGATGGCAGTGGTGAGGATGACCATGTTGCCATTCATGGCTGCCAATTGTGTTTCCCCATTCCTAAATCCCTGTGTGAGAGTCTGTTGCATACAGTGTAAATTCCTGTTCATTAAGCACATATATTTGTTTTGCAGGCATTGACTGCTGAGTAGGGATGCCTCTAGCCCCAGAAATAGTTGAGCACTGGCATCCTCATCACATGCAGCATCTGTCAGATGACACCTTCTTCGCCCACGCCCTGCAAATCTCTGTGGCTGACTATCACCCATCTGTGGACTGGGAGTCAGGTTTACACCTTAATTGTCCAGATCTGTGTCCTCTATGGTTTCAGGTGCATTTTGGAACAATGGTTGATGTGTTGCACTCCTCTGCGGAAATGCTGACTGCCTCCTCTGATGCTATGGTGGCATCATCATCTCCCTCCACACTGTGGATACCTCAGGGAGACCTGTGGGACGCATTTGATACACTGGCAGTGCCTCTCAGAGGTGTGGCTTATCAAAATAAAAAATCATCAAATTTTGGACTACTGTACTACATTACTCATGATGCATTATACTTGAGCTGGACTTTTAGGCATGGAAATATTTGAATGATGCATGCTTTTGTGAACTGTGGTTGTGTGCATAGTGCCCTGAAAAGTTTGAAAATGTGAGATGTGCTACTTATATTTGGAGGTTCCTGGTGCTGAACTGTCCGGGTCCCCGATTCCCACAACAGCCTCTGGCTCTAGTGTGGTCTCTACCATACTCTCAATTGCTGTGGGTGGTGGTACTGTGGATAGTCCCCCACTCCTTTATCCGCTCTGCAACCCTTTCCTTGGTTCTTGACCTGAAGTCATAGCATCTTTTGCGTACTTCCTCGATGGAGTGGTGGCTGACTTCAATGGCATTGATTTTGCTGTTTATGTCCATCCAGATTTTTTTTTCTGTTAGTCAGGAACAGTCATTGCTGCCTTCCCAAACAGGACCTCATTATTTAGGCAGTACTCCTCAGTGAGGAGTTCCAATTCTTTTTCTGAAAATTTCAGCTTTCTCTTCCTCCATGCTGTGATTCCGTCCTTTGTTTGGCTAGCCATGGCTGAAGTTGCTCCTCTCGGCTGGGTGTTCCTCTGGTGTGTGTGCTGGCTAGACTCCTCCTACTTCCATGGAAGGCACTTCCTGGTTCTAAGGTAATTACCCAGCACCTGGAAGTTAAATTTCTCTGTTGTTTTGCTCCTGTTGGCTAATTGTGACTCATTGGCAGTTTACGAGTCGGGGTCGCAAATTGCGATTCGGTAACACCCCATTTGCATTTTAGGTAATCACAATTTGCGATTACGCAAATTGTGGTGCAACTCGGCACCAAATCGCTAAATTGTTCTTCTATTTGTAAGTACATTCGGATTTGCCAGTAGGTTATTGCATTGAATCGTAATTACCGACTCGCAAATTTTAGACTTCGTACATGTGCCCCCAAATGCGATTTCTACCCTGTAGAAATCGCATTTTGCGATTTCCTAAATAGGAAATCACAAATAGGGATTTCCTGTTTGTGATTTCTTGGCACATGTACAAAGCATTTCCTAAATGCATAATGAGCATTTAGGAAATGCAATTACCATCAACTTCAAGTCGATGGTAACCATGTGCAATTTTAAAAAAGCACCCCAAAATGCTTTTTTGAAAGTGCAATAGAGCACAAACACATGCCCCTTGGGAATATGTGTGCTCTGCATGTGCACCACTATTTTTGGGGTGCACCAAGGGGTACCGTTTGTCCATAGCCATCCTTGGGAAATGCAAAACTGCTCCATTGATTCAAATGGCATGGGATTAAGTATTTGTGATTCCCTAGGAAATCAGTATCTTTATACATAGCCTTTTACATTTCCTAAACAGCGATTTGTATGAAGTCGCTATTTAGGAAATGCAAAGTTGCATTTTAGTACATCTGGCCCTAGCAGCTACTAGCCATCTCACACGTTTTGGTGCTATCGAATCCGCCCTGGAGGCAGTATGTAGACAGTGGAAAAAACAGTAAGTTGAATACTCTCTGATCCCCGTTTATTTTCGGTAGGCTGAGGCCCATGTCCTTCTGGTTGCCTTTCAGCAGAAAATAGGGGGCTATTCAAGGACGAAGTTTAGGACAAGGGATCAACCATACAATGCCCCCTGGTGTAAAAGGGTGAGTGATGTGGCTTTCGATACCCCTGGCATTCAGGTAACTCCATAATCATAAATATCAGCATTATAAAATACTTGAAATAGTAAAACAGGTAACATATTTCTGTCCACTCAAAAGGCTAGCAACAAGGAGGCATTATATTACAGTATATTCCAGTAGACTTGGCTGTGTGTGTGTATATATATATGTGTATATATATATATATATATATATATATATATATACTAGGGAGGGTGCAGGTATTATAAGGGTTAAGGGGTGGGTAAGGGTACTTGGATGGAAAGGGTTTCTGAGGGTTCAAGGTAGGTAAGAGCATTTGGGTGTCAGGGGTACCTTCAGGGTTTAGGGTGGGTAAAGGTTTTTGGGAGGCAAGGGTATTTTTAGGGATTAAGGTGGATAAAAGTATTTGGGTGGCAGGTGCATTTTTTTAGGGTTTAGGCATGGAGTAAGTTCAGGGGTTTTGGGGGTTGATAAGGGTATAGAATGCCTGCACAGAGCACCCCTATATATATATATATATATATAGGGGTGCTCTGTGCAGGCATTAAAAATTATGGAAAAACGGGGCAGTGAGATGATGTAAATTTTAATGCGCCATTTTTTGGGCCTCCCTGCGTTAGAAATCCCTCCTTACATACATTATGCCTGACGCAGGCATAATGTGGCACCAAGGTTTACAAAGTGGCGCAATGCAAGAATTGTGGTACTTTGTAAACACAGTGCAGGAGAAAAGCCTCCTTAATGCTGCCTTAGAGTAAAAAACAATTACGCTAGGGCGGTGCAAGATGACGCTAGGGGATTGTAACTATGGGCCAGATGTAGGAACAGGTTTGCATGTCGCAAACTGCGAAAAACTCAGTTTGCGACATGCAAAACGGCCATCGCGATGCTGATTCGCATTTTGCAAGTCGGTACCGACTCGCAAAATGTGAATCCGCCTCGCAAATAGGAAGGGGTGTTCCCTTCCTCTTTGCGACTCGCACCGCGATGTAGAATTGCTTTGGGACCGCGAAAGCGGTCGCAAAGCAATTTGCAGTTAACACCCACTTGAAGTGGGTGGTAACTCATTCGCAAACGGGAAGGGGTCCCCATGGGACCCCTTCCCCTTTGTGAATGTCTCTGAAAATATTTTTTCAGAGCAGGCAGTGGTCCAACGGACCACTGCCTACTCTGAAAAAATGAAACCAAATGGTTTCATTATTTTTTTGAATTGCAACTTGTTTTCCTTTCAACCGCCGCCCGCCGGAGTCAAAATGACCGCCCTTATCTTTTAACCCTCGGTCTATTGTGTCCCCAATTTTACTAAGCACAGATTTGGCGAACGCCAAACAGCTGAAACTGTGTTTTGTATGACGTCTGTTAACAAACAGAAGGAAACGAGGGCATTTCGTGCATCAAGCACTTAATAGTCCTTTCATCTATCACAGTACCAGATGTCTGTCGCAATATCGAGTGATCAAATAGCATCCTGCCACTATATTGTATCCAAAATATCGACTGCCAAAATAACTTAAGGTAAGCATGTACAGGTAAATATAGATTTATCATTTGTAACTCCTTTTTAACATACTGAAGATACACATGCATATATCATCAGGATAATTAGAGTTAGGAATAGTAAATCTATCCATACCTATGTATATTTATTGTGGTGGTTGCTATTGTGGATGTAATATTTTGGCAGCACGATATTTAAAAGTCAATACTGTGGTAGAACATACATTAGCACGTTAGCGATCTAACAATGTGGTGAAAAACACATTAGCTGTCCAAGTCACCTTTAACAGACCTGTACCAACCCAATCACAATGCAGTTTACATTCCAATAGGGTTACAGTATTTAATACGTTTTATTATTTTAATACGACTTGAGCTACTCTTTTAGCTATAAACTTATATCTGTGCCCTTATTCCTTTCTTATTCCACACAGCGCTTTCTAGTGCACGATTATATTGCTAGCGCTACAGAAGATCAGCATATGCCATATTGACTTCAGCAATAGGTTTAGTTCAGTAGTATCGCATTATATTATGTCGAAAACGGCAGGAGTTGTTCAGGTGCATGAAACATATTAGCAAAGACATGCCAACCTGCTTACCCTGGGTGAGGGGGAGAGCAAATTCATGGTTGTCTGCTGCCCATAAGTTTAGGGCTTTGCAGTTGTTTGACACAGTCAAAATTGTCTGTCTGTATATAAAACTGGGCCCAAATGATACAACCTGACCCAAGCTATCTTAAAATCCAGTGGGAATAATATTATTTTTTTTTTTTATTTTGGAAACAAATTTTGTAAGGTCATTTATTGATGGAGTTCGAAAGAAAGAATGCCTACAGTGTTTTTTGTTTTATGTGCAGCGCATTTGTCTGATTCGGCGATGCACCACAGGAGAAATTTGGTCTGATTAAGCAAGGGATGCAGTTGGAGTCCTTCAACACATTGAAAAACCTTACAGAGCAACACATTGAAAAGTCTTTCACACTAACGTACTATTCTCATTTTATTTGCACTGAAGTCAACAATTTTGCAGTTGTACTGTGCAAATTTGTCTCACCATAAAATCTATTTTTTATTGTCTTTCTGGTTTGAAATGTCATTCTTCATCAATCAACTGGTGAAAGTGTTTTTTTTACACCGCCCACCGGTTCAAATGTTACTGAAAAATTGCTCCATACCAGCACGGTATTGTCGGGAATCTGTTAAAAATTTCCAAGCTCTGGGGACACTATGGCGGTCATTCTGCCCGCGGCGGTCAGCGGTCGCCGCCCGCCAAGCGGTTCCCGCCGAAAGACCGCTCCGCGGTCAAAAGACCGCGGCGGCCATTCCGGCTTTCCGCTGGGCCGGCGGGCGACCGCCAGAAGACCGCCGGCCGGCCCAGCGGGACAGCCCCTTCAACAATGAAGCCGGCTCGGAATGGAGCCGGCGGAGTTGAAGGGGTGCGACGGGTGCAGTGGCACCCGTCGCGATTTTCACTGTCTGCTAAGCAGACAGTGAAAATCTTTGTGGGGCCCTGTTAGGGGGCCCCACGGCACCCGTTCCCGCCATCCTGGTTCTGGCGGTGGACACCGCCAGAAACAGGCTGGCGGGAAGAAGGTCGGAATCCCCATGGCGGTGCTGCAAGCAGCGGCGCCATGGCGGATTCCCTGGGCCAGCGGGAAACCGGCGGGAAACCGGCGGGAAACCGCCGGCTCCCCTTTCGCCAAGGAAGCACCGCCAGCCTGTTGGCGGTGCTTCCGCCGCCCTCCGCCATGGCGGTCATGGACCGCCAAGGTCAGAATGACCCCCTATGTGAACTCGCCATAATTCATCCTACGTGATTTCTAGACTTGATCATAATACTGTCTACTGGTGAACGTGGTACAGACACAGCTGGGCATGTTAGTAATAGGCATCTTTGTGGCAGTCTATCAAAAACATTGTTCCAAGGATCTTTGTTAAAATATTGAAGAAACAACTTGATTAAACTTGACATAGTTTAGTCTGATGCATTAAGTGTCTTCTTCCAGGATATGAGAGTCCTCTGCACTCACAGGTTTCTATCCAAAAGGACCCAAGTAGTTTGTATTTTCCTCCAATTGACAAACTGGTACCATTGTGTTAGTATAGTAGGTGATCTGTTCATTGTTTTCAAGCAGTACATACCTCTGTAGTATTAGTGACAATTACACGTATTGAGGTAAGATTTGCCCAACCTCATATATCAAAGCAAACCATCCTCAGTCATTAAATGTCTGATTGTTGTTTTCTCTTGAGGCCTGTAAGACGCCAATTCTTTCAGAAAATAATACAGGAAGGTGGTGCAGAAGAATTGAGGGCCTGATTTATGAAAAGTTAGCTCCGCCTTTGCGTCATTTTTTGACGCAAAAGCGGGTCAAACTTGCAAAGTATAATATTATATTTTGTAAGTTTGACCCGCTTTTGAGTTAAAAAATTATGCAAAGGCAGCGCTAACTTTTCATAAATCAGGCCCTGAGTCTCTTAATCAACGAGCAAACACGCTGATGTAGATCAGCAATGTCCAACTAAATCGATGTATGGTTTTAGTCAAATTCTAACATACAATCAATCACCTATTCTAATGGAATATGAAGTATATTTGTAAAGCTGCATACATTAAAAAGATGTCTTTCGGTGGAACATGAAGCAGCAAGAACGTCAGCAAGAAAGATCATACACACTCATTTTTTGCTGGTGAATTTCAATGATGTTATCTCAGTTTTTGTGATGGAGCCCAAGCTCAGTCAAGAGCAAATGGCTGGTAACGACATTCGGAGTTCCTGACATTAAGTCAGATTTAACCAGGGTTATGGTTTCTGCTACATACAGACATTTAACATCTAGCTTTGTCCTTAACATGGTAAATCACACCTACATTTTAGGTTTCATAGACCTCATTGTTGAGGAAGGTCACTATTTTCTGTAATGAAAATGTCCCCATTCTAGTTTTGAGCAAATTCACTAGGCCATCCAGGTTACACTGGGTGGTTAAAGCCAGTGAATTTACTTCAATTTTCAGGAAACACAAACAGGAATGTTGTTTGGTAGGATTGATGAGCACCAACAATCTATCACATTCATTCAGCAGCCAGTAGTCAAATACAGAACATTTTTAGCAACCAAAAGACGTCAGGAGAAAGACACCAAGTAGTTTCATTTAACTGCTTAGACAAAAATACTTTCAGAATTCCAAAAATTACATTGTATTTTTCTCGTGCAAGCTGAAAATTCTAATTTGTTCATGGCTTAGCCTAGTATTATAGAAAGAAATGACGTATTCATGCGATTGCTGCAAGGACACAGAAAGGAAAATTCAACAAAAATGCCACAAGGACAGTGAAGAAAGCCTTTACATACTAGTGAAGACTGTGAACAGATGCTGCAGGTTAGCATTGTCTTTAGTCATCTTCTCCAAAACTCTAGTATTTCACTGAATGAAACACTGTGGTGTTATGGGTGGTTAATCATAGATTTCCACCCATTAGATAGGAGAGAAAAAGGCACATAATGTGGAAAAAACAGAAAGAGCAAGAGGTAATTGAAGAAGGAACAGGGTTGAATTTGATTTCAGAGGAACCAGGGTTTTGAGGGAGAGAAAACATGGCACACTGCTGAGAGAGAGTGAGAGAGAGAGAGAGAGAGAGAAGAGCCCCCCTCATTGTTTACCCTTTCCAAAAAGTCTGTAGTCAAACCCCTCATTCAGCCTCACTTAAATGTACATGTGTGCCAATAGCAGAGAAAATTGTAGGAAGAGTGATCTTTAGCACTTGTTCTTTCAGTAGGTGCCTACGTTTCTGGGGGACATAGACATTTGTGTTTAAGAAGGAGCTACACAAGGAGTGCTGAAGGCTTAGCCTTAGTCCAAGCCTAGTCTAGTATGCCCAGGAATGACCTTTCAGCCACAGACTGGGCTGTCAGCTAGATACAGCCCATGTGCTTTTGCCCAGATGAGCAAGGGAACACACATCTATTGTTACTAGAAAAATCAATATTTTAATCACGATTCCAGATTATTTTGTCTAATAAATAGTGTTAGATTTGAAGGATACTGCATTAAAATTGATTGTAACTAGCAATAGGTGTTAAATTGTCAGTAAAAATCTGATAGTGGTAGGGTTAGGTAATACTTAAACACAAAGAGGTATTTTTATAAGAAAGTGGCGTCTCGGTCCAGATGTGCCCTTTTTCTTGCGTCAGCCCTGCCCCACCTAACGGCACCATGATTGCACTGTATTTACAATATGGCTCACGTGGCCATCATTATGGCAATGGCACCAACCATTTTGACGTTATTGTGGTGCTTTGCTGCACTAGAGTCAAAATGTTGATGTTAGTGCAGCAAACCATAGATTAAAATGACAGAAAAAATTATGCAATTAAATTTCACTGTGCCATCTTTTCGGGCCTCCCTGCATCGGAACACCCCCCTTGCATACATGATGACTGGCGAAGGCATAATGTGGGGCAAGGGTTTCCAAAGTTGGGCAATGCAAGCAGTGCACCACTTTGTAAATACAAAAAAATGATGCTAGGGTGGTGCAAGGGGCTTGTAAACATGCCCCCAAATTCTTTAGTAAAAGGTGCACAATGTCATCAAAGAGGAAGAACGACTGCCTATGGATCTACAGACTTCACCCCTGTACCAGCCTACTCTAATGTGATCTGGCAGAGTTTCAGTGCTCAAGTCCTAACCTTTGGTGGCCACCTTTATAGTCCAATGGGATCCTCTTTGTCTTAGTCACATGAAGTGGCCAGTCAACCCATTTTATTCACCATTGGGAAAAGCAAGGAATCTGAAAAAAAACATATTACCTTTCAGCATTTTCAAATTCTTTCACTGGTTAACTGTGTTACAGTTAAAGCATATATCAATAAAGTGAATAAATGCTGCTTAACATAGGTCTTCACTTGTCAGAAAAAATGTTACCCTGAGGAGTGTAACAACTGAACATAAAAATTATTTTGTAAGCGGTGCAACATTTTCACTGCAATTTTACTATTCAATCTACTGCTGTTCTTTACATTTGGGATTGTTAAGGTCACAATTTGTGCTCCTAACAAGACAACTTTCGTGACTCACTTACATCATATTAGCATATGAAGGGCAAAGTTTGAACTCTAGAACTGCAAGAGTCATAGAAGATGCAATAGCTTCCAAAATGGATACAGTTTTCTCGCAAAAGCCATTTGGAATTTGACATAGCACTCCCCAGGATACAGCCATGGCTGATTTGTAACATATCTGGCTCTCTGAATCTGATACAATTGTAAAGGACTCTGCCTTGGGTATGCTTTGCATTTTATGGAAGCCCTTCCCGGAGGTTTGATTTACAGCAAGATAAAGATGAAAATGTCTATAAAAGGCAGTTTGATCATCTTGGGACTTGGATATATGTCGCTCAGCTATTTGAAAAATGTAATTTCATATTCAGTGCTGCCCTATTAGCATAGTTTTTAAAGTCAGCTCTAGGAACAATGGACAGCCATTTTGAATCGACCACTAATTTACATTAAAATCTATTGCGCAAGTGAAATTGCGACTCTGGTAAATCCAACAAAAGACTGTAATTGTATATATCCGAAAGAACAGATAGATGGAAGGGATGCAACCTTTACTTCATAGGCTCTACATCGGGAGTCATTGCATCAGGTGAGTTACATCAGGGGTGGCTCGTCCATGATGGAGGAGGAGTGCTGTCCTGCGCCAGCAGCGGCAGCTGCAAAACCTTTAAAAGGAAACAATAATAAACAGTGTTTATTATCGTTTCCTTGTAAAGGGGCAGAACCATAGGGGTGACAAGTGTGAGGGGGAGTGCTGGGCACTCCCCCTCAGAGCGCATGTGTGTTTGGCTGGCAGTCTCGGGCCGACCAAACACACATGCACAAAGGGCTCTCTCCACCCCAGCAACACAGCTGCTGGGCTGGAGAGAGCCTGCACAGGCTCCCAGTCTGCCTTGGAGCGCCCTAGCTGGGTGCTCCCAGCCAATCCTGATACTGCTTTGAGCAGTGTCAGGAATGGCCACAGGGCAGGCTGGGAGCCTGTGCCTGGCAGGAGAGGAGCGGGACGCTGCATGGTGCGTGCAGCCTTCAGGTAAGTTTATTTTCTGTTTTTTTAATTTTAATTAATATTCCCCGCAACCTCCCTCCTATTAATGTACTCTGCAGGTGTAGAGCCAAACTTTTGGCGCTACTCCTGCACAGTACATAGGGGCCCATCGTATTCAATGACATGCCCCTTTCAATGCCTGCTCTGAGCAGGTGTTAAAAGTTTCTTTTTTAAATGGCGCAAGTAAATAATTTATATTTCCTTGTGTCATTTTTTCGCCCCCCCCAATAGGTTAACACCCGGTTTGCAAACATTACGCCTGTTTGCAGAATTAATGTGGCGCAAAGAGTTACAAAGTAGCGCAATGCATGCATTGCTCCACTTTGTAAATATGGTGCAGAGTTCTTGGCCTTCTAACACCACATTAGCTTAAAAAAGGACACTAATATGTCATTAGAATGGCGTTAGGAGCTCTTAAATATGCCCCTTAGTCTGAATTTTATTAAGGCACTTCCCAGATCTCAAACTAAATCACACAAAAATATAAATATGAGCATTCAACTTGAATGCACTAAAACACATGTAGATACCAAGTAATCACAGCAGTTAAACAACGATAGGCAGAAAAAGTGCAATGCATCCACAATGAATATGTATGCAGTGAATATATATATATTTATGTATGCGCACAGGAAAGCTAGATAATTAAGAATTAAAATTCATCACCACGGGGATCGAATCCAACATCATCCTTGCCAACATCAAGCTGTGGAACCCTGGACAGCTGAGGCAGGAGAAACACTCCCCAATGGGATTTGGTTCTGGGCAGTGTGCCCATCCTCAAAATGAGTTCCTTCTGTTTCAGTGTCAAGCTTCCCCACCTTATATACCTTAAACAAACCTAAGAGGAAGGTTCTGGTAACCTTCCCTCTCCCTTCGAGTAAGTTGTGAAATTCAAGCGCCGGCATGATATGTTCCCTGCATTGGTGAGAAGAGCAAAAACACGTTTAGTGTAGAAAGCAAGCTGTGTGTGGAAAAACACCTGTGCCACTGATGTGATGTCATTTGAAGCTAAGCTAAACACAAAATGGAGTCAGTGGTCACTGATGTGATGTGATGTCATTTGAAGCTAAGCTAAGCACAAAATGGAGTCAGTGGTCAAGAAGGAGTCGTGGATAAGTACAGATAGCATTACAGGTGCATGGGTCCCCAGGGCTGTGGGGCCACCTCAAATTTTAAACAGTATTTTGCCCTGGGGAGGTGGCGGTCCCTGGGACTGCAGGGGTCCATGTGCCCACCCCACATGCATATTTGTTTAGCCCCGGGGAGGTGGCAGTTCCCAGGGCTCTGGGGCAGGCCATTTGCCCTCCCCTATATGAAAGTATTCTTTTGACCTGGGAAGGTGGTGGTCTCTGGGGGTATGGGAGGGGGGTTGCAAGGCCCCCTGCATTTTTCATTGTGATCGCCCTGTCAGGAATAAGGCCATGCGCGGTCTCGCCCGAAACTCCGCTGCGCGGCTCTGCGGCGCTTTATGCGCACCACTTGTCATCCCCTCTTGTTCCAAAGGTGACCATCAGCGTCGTCTGCCCTGTGAAAAAGTTCATTGAGCTGCAGGTTCAGGACATTGGTGGACAAGATGCACTTATCAGTGCTATTCCATGAAGGGACTAAAATTCCCATGTTTTTAGAGGCAGCAGCCATCTTGGGGTGTGGCAGGCCTATAAAGCCCAGCCACACACAATCACGTTGCTCACTATTTTGAAGACTTCGATGCAATCAGACCTCATGGGGGCTTCTCTGAAGAAGAGCAGAGTTCCTGAATGGCAGAGTGACATCCAACCGAAGTATCCTTGTTTCCATGTTGCATTAAAAAACGAGTAGGTCGTACTCGTAGCAGTAAGGCTTTGATGAATCAAATTTTGGAGGAAGTCATTACTTCCAAAGGTAAAGAGCCCCTTAGCACAACGAGCAAGACGTTTTCAGTTTCTAGAGTACAGCGGCCTTGGCACAACGATCAAAGGCGTTTCTGAGCACAGGTGTAAAGCGCTCTTTACACAGTAATTCAAGCGTTTCAGTTCACAGATGCAAAGCTCTCTTGGCACGCCAATTCAAGCGCTTCAGTTCACGGATGTAAAGCGTTCTTGGCACAGCAATTCAAGCACTTCAGTTCACAGATATAAAGCGCCCTTGGCACGACAATTCAAGCGCTTCAGTTCACAGATGTTAAGCGCTCTTGGCACGACAATTCAAGTGCATCAGTTCACAGATGTAAAGCGCTCTTGGCACAACAATCAAAGCGCTTCAATTCACAGGAGTAAAAGGTTCTTGGCACAACTATCAAAGTGATTCAGGCCACTTGAGTAAAAGCGCTCCCTTAGCATAATGAGCATAGCGTTTTAAGGCAAGACAAGTAAAAGTGCTTACTGGTATTGTAAGTAAAGCACTTCAAGTTCAATGAGTAAAACTTTTCGGCCTTTATAGTTGTGAATGTGAAAGTATTTTTGGAGATAAGCAAATCATAGTTTTCATTGTTCTTTGAAAAGCTTAAGATGTGAAAAGTATATTTAATTCTTTGCGATTTTCTAGTTCATGATCAAAGGTTTATGTTCTGAATGTAGAGATGTTATAGGATTGATATTCTGAGGGTAATCATAGTCCAAAGCTCTTGCCATCTCTTGGTTCTGAGGTCATCGTTTATTCTTGTTCCATGTTCCAAAGAAGGGTCTTTGCCCTCATTTTAAAAGGGGTCTCCATCTGATATCTCGGAGACGCATTTAGTCAAGATTCTATTGATGAGTTACATTTCTATGAAAGAGTAAATGCATATTTGTTCTAACCTTTTCTTTTCAGATCGCTCTCCCTGCTGTTCCCTACCCTAATTCCCTTACCCCGACTCGCTACATCATAACTCTGTGCTATAATAGCTTTCTGAGTTGGTGACGCTGGAAGGTGGGCCTTTTGTTCAGTGACTTGCAGATCCAGAGGAAAGGACACTGTGACAGACCAGGGAAGTGGCAGTGCCTGGGGCTAATAGAAGCCCTAGGAGGGCGCCATGTGAACTCCCCTCCTTTGTTAAACCTTCCAATGCCCCTGTGACCTGGTCCACCCAGGGGCTAATTAAAATAAAAGGGTGGGAAACTTCCCTTTTTTTTTTAAACTTTGGAAAAATCTGTTGATCAGGATCCACAGGTTTTTCTGACATTGAAAAAAAATGATTTTTAGCCCTGGCACCAGAGCTAAGGGGTCAGGGTGACCCTAACCTGGCCCCTTTTCCTTTTTTTCTCTGGGACTCAGCTGAAGTCGAGTCCTAAGATGGTTGCCCCCTGCTTGACGGATCACCTCAAAACTTGCAACACAGCAGCAAAACCGACTAAAGTATAACTTTTGGAAATTTTGTGAAGATTTGTCAAGCCACGCCAAATATATATATATAAAGTGACACTGAAACCAGAGTTGGGGTGCTGCCATCAATGTTACATGTTACATCATGAAGTGGAGAAGTGTGGCACAATGGTTAGAGAGGCAGACCCTGATGCAGAGATCTGGCCTGGGACCAGGGTTCAATTCCCGCCTCAGCGGTTCTTGGGCTCAATTTCCCTGGACAGGATATTTCTCGCCTCGGTGCCTAAACTAACTCATGGGTCTCACTCTGCAACTCTGGGCAATAGCTTGCTTAATCACCACAACGGCCCAACCAGCACTGGGATGCCTGGCTTCACCTTGGGGGTTGCCCATGACTGGGGATCTTACAGGGAAAGCCAGGAGGGGTTCCACAGCGGTATGCGTTCAGTGCCTCGATACCGCTGGGTCGGAGTGTGCTTTACAAGTACGAATTTACATTTACAAGTTATAGAGATTGTAAGAAATCAAAGTATTACACAAATAACAAGTTTAGCAAATATATTCAGCAGGAGTGTGTATGTAGCTCATGGTGCTTTTTTGACAACACTATGGCCCTCATTACAACCCTGGCGGTCGGTGATAAAGCAGCGGTAATACCACCAACAGGCTGGTGGTAACAAAAATGGAATTATGACCACAACAGAAACCACCCAGACAGACAGCCACTTTAACACACTGACCGCCAAGGCAGTAGCAACAAGCACCAAGGCGGTAACCGCCAACAGCCAGGCAGAAGACAATGTTCCACCCACTGTATTAAGACAGGCCTATCCGCCACCTTTTCCAGGGCAATAGCAACGACATCAAAAGCATGGCAGAAACAGAAGACAGAAGTCAAAGGACTCACCTCTGGATACTCAGGGAACAACCCCGATGCCATAGAGTCCGAGTTGCACATGTTCCCCATGCTGCTATACCCTTCATGCATTACGAACATCAACGCTGGCAAAGACGACCACAGTGAGCAATGTCCTGGGGAGTGCAAGGACACAGTCTCTCACGTGGGTGGGTTGCCCACTGCTTGGTCCTGGGGAGTGTAAGGCCACAGTCTCTCCAGTGGGTGGTTTGCCCACTGCTTGGTCCTGGGGAGTGCAAGGCCACAGTCTCTCCAATGGATGGCTTCTCCACTGGTTCTGGAGGGGGCCTTGTGCCCAGTGAGCTTCATCCTGGCAAGGATGCGGTGAGTGGATGGCTTCTTCCACTGGTTCTGGAGGGGGCCTTGTGCCCTGTGATGCAGCACTTGGGGAGTGCATGGTCACAGTCTCTCACCCAGGTCTCACACCTACAGGATTTGCAAGGGCCAGGATGCATTACAGCCCATGGAGGCAGGACTACACACTGCCCGCCGGCGGTGAAGGCTGCTCAGTGGTGGCACTGGCGGGGCTGGTGTTGGGGCTGGCAGTGGGGGGGGAGGCTCCAGCCCATCCCCTGCAGCCTCGGACGGCTGCCCACTGGGGCTGATGATGCTGGCAGTGGTGATGATGGTGGTGCTGGTGGTGTTGCTGGCAGTGGCGGGAGGAGGATCCAGCCCTTCCCCTGCAGCCTTAGACGACTGCCCACTGGGGCTGCTGCTGCTGGTGGCGGTGCAGGCAGTGGTGGGGGGAGGCTCCAGCCCTTCCCCTGCAGCCTTGGACGGCTGAAACGCCATGGTTGGTGGTGAGGGCCCAGAATCAGTCCCAGCCCCAGGCCTCCTGTCCTTCCTGACTGCTGGTGCAAGCCCCTTGCCCTTCCCTTGGCAGCTGGTGGTGCCTCCTTACCCTTCCCTTTGGCAGCTGGTGGTTCTTCCTTGCCCTTCCTTTTGGTAGCTGGTGCAGGCACACTTTCAGTGCTGATGGTTGGTTCCCTGGAGCCTCTCCCACCTCCAGTAGCTGTCGACACTACTGTGGCCATGGACAGGGTAGCTGAGGTGCTCGCCTTGGTTCTGACCACCCTGGCCTGACCTGAAGGACGGGGGAGGGGGAGGGAAGAGGTCAATGGTGGAGAGGAAAAGCTTCTTAGGGACATTGGGTTGGGAAAAGGGTGAAGGTTTGGGAGTGGAGGAAGAGGGAGTGGTTGTAGGAGGTGTCTGTCTGCTGCTTTTGGGAGCAGATGCACGGGCTGGATGCTGTTGTAAGGTGGATGACTGTTGGGTGTCTCTGAGTGCTTGCGCTTGTGTACTTTGGGAGGAGGGGGCACAAACACAGTGGGAGAGGACACAGGGGATGTGTGCATGGATGTGGGGGTGGTGATTGCCAGTGATAGGCGGGATGGTGATGGAGGTAGTGGATGAGGATGTAGTGCATGCAGGTGTGAGTGTAGATGCTACTGGGAGGGAGGTGGAGGATGAGGAGGAGGGGGACACAGAGGAGGCAGTGGATGTTGGTATGTCTGCATCTGATTGGTGTTAGTGGGAGTGCCTGTGGGATGATATGTGGCGCTTGTGTTTGTCTGGGCCACTCCTGTGTGTTGTCTTGTGTGCATGCTGGTCTGCCTGTGTGCTTGGGATAGGTTGGAGTTGAGGGGAATGGGACTGGGTAGAGGAAGTTGGAGGGGGAGGCTAGAAACAGGGACAATGGCTGACATCAGGGAGGAGGCCAGAGCCTGGATTGATCTGTGTTGGGCCACTATGCCAGAGTGAATGCTCTCCAGGAATGCATTTGTTTATTGCAAATGGGCTGCCACCCCCTGGATGGCATTCACTATGGTTGACTGCCCAACAGAGATGGATCGCAGGAGGTCAATAGCCTCCTCACTCAGGGCAGCAGGGCTAACTGGGGCAGGGCCTGAAGTGCCTGGGGCGAAGGAGATGCCAACCCTCCTGGTTGAGCGGGCACGGAAAACTCGCTGAGGGGCTGCTGGGAATGCAGTGCTGGTACGGGGGTGGCAGCTGTACCTGTGGTTGGGGTGGGCACAGAGGTATCCGCCGCCACCAGAGAGTTTCCGTCAGAGGAGGTATCACTGTCTGAACTGTCCCCTCCTGATTCTGCTGTGGTGCTCCCCCTCGCCCTCCGTCCCACTGGTGTCCTCACCGTCGGTGGATTCGGCCTCATGGGCCCTGTGGGATGCAGCTCCCTCTGTCACTGGTGTCTCTGCTCCTCTGACAGATGATACTAATGCACATAAGGACAGGGTGACAAAACAAAAAGGGGAGGGAAGAGACAAAGGATACACTTGGTCAATGGCTGATCCAACACCACTGTTAGCGTACACGACACACACACACTCAGGGAACAGCCCTATGCACTACACAATGCACTACCAGTCACAATGTTTGTCACCAGGCCATGGACAGGAATACCTAACACCACTAGCAGTATACCTGACACCCACAGACCCTTGCCCAGTAGTGGATGCCTAGTAGCTTGGTAGGAGGTGGTGTTCATCAGCTCCTGCCCAACATGGGACCTACCATTCAATGTCCGGCCTGGCCTAGGGGCACCCACAGGCCCACATCCCCCACCCGGAGACCAACCCACCACGTGCAAGTAGTATATAGGTAAACTGTACTCACCCCCTTGTGGCTGCTGTGATGCCCTCAAGCGCCCATCAAGCTCCGGATTGGCCACTGCCAGCATGCGGGCCATCAGGGGGGTCAGGGTTCGACGGGTACTCCTTCCTCTTTGGGAGGCCATCCCCAGCTGGGCGTCTGCCGATTTCCTTGCCCAGCGTCTCAGGTCCTCCCACCCTTTGCAACAGTGGGTGCTCCGCCTGCCGTAGACCCCCAGGGTCCGCATGTCCTTGGCGATTGCTCGCCATATACCCTTTTTCTGATGGGTGCCGTCCTGCAGAAAAATAAACATAGAAAAAGGTGTCAGTCAGACCATCCGGCCTGTTACACTCATGGCCCACTATATCCCTCACATCCCCTTACACACAGACATTGCCCACCATACATGCATCACGCTGTCTAGAACCCTTCCACCAACCCCCCCACATGAGACCCTCACACACAGCACTCCATGCATTCATGCCCCTTGCATCGTGCTCACAGTGTACTCACCTGTTGGTCTGGAGGCCCATACAGCATTCGGTACTGTGGTAGGACCCCATCCACCAGTCTCTCCAACTCTACAGCGGTGAAGGCAGGGGCCCTTTCCCCAGTGACACGAGCCATGGTCGGTTCCAGACACAGGTCAAAGCAGCACTTGCAGTGTAGGTCCTCTCCTGTTGAAGGTCAGGTAGCAAGTGAGTGGAGGGATAGAAAATGGCCATCACGTCCACAGCGGTGCGTACCGTCACCGCCGGCGTACATCACCATTGGCCACTGTAGCCCATAGAGCCCAATGACAACCAATGAGGAGTTGCACGGCAGTACTCGACCGCCTCCCGCAATGGCACACAACTTCAGCTGCATTACCTCATTTCCACATTTCCATCCACAGAGGACAGGCGGACGCCATTTGGGGGGGGGGGGCAGGCCATGGCATCTAACTGCGTCACAATACACATAGGCACCATTTGGGCCTATCTAACAAAATACTGTTACAGTTTTGCCCGCTTGATTACAACCGCTGCGGATGAATAGGAGATGGAGACATCCCCCGTGTAAGACCCCTGGTGGACTTGGCAACAATGGGGGACAGGCACATTATCCTCACCTATAGAGTAGACAGGTCCACAATCACAGACCTGTGTGCCTAATTGGAGCCTGACCTGATATCTGCTATCTGTCACCCCACTGGGATCCCCCCTCTTGTGCAAGGCCTACCTGTGCTCCATTTCTTGGCAAGTGGATCCATCAAGTGACAGTGGGCTTGGCAGCAGGAGTGTCACAGCGAATGTTCTCAATAGTGCTGACCAGAGTGTTGTCTGCCCTGATTAAACACATGCACAGCTACATTGTTTTCCACCAGGTGGAGGATTTAGCCACAGTGAAAGCTGACTTCTATGCAATGGGACATATCCCCAACATCCTTGGGGCAATCGATGGTACACATATTGCATTTGTCCCCCCCCCCGGAGAAATAAACAGGTGTTCAGAAATCGAAAGAGCTTTCACTCTATGAATGTGCAGATAGTGTGCTTGGCGGACCAGTACATCTCCCACGTCAATGCAAAGTATCCTGGGTCTGTGCATGATGCCTTTCTCCTGAGGAATAGCAGCATCCCATATGTGATGGCTCAACTCCAGAGGCACCGGGTGTGGCTGATGGGTGAGCCCTGGTTCCCACCCAGTGGATGTTGGTGTATGGGTATGGTGTGGTGTGGGCCCTAAGAGTTAGTGTGTGTCTAACAGTTGTCCCTCGATATTTGCAGGTGACTCTGGTTACCTCAACCTCTCATGGCTACTGACCCCTGTGAGGAATCTCAGGGCAAGGGCAGAGGAACGTTACAATGAGGCACATGGGCGAACAAGCAGAATTATAGAAAGGACATTCGGCCTCCTGAAGGCCAGGTTTCCATGCCTCCATCTAACTGGTGGATCCCTGTACTACTCACCCAAGAAGGTCTGCCAGATAATCGTGGCATGCTGCATGTTGCATAACCTTGCCTTGAGACGCCAGGTGCCTTTTCTGCAGGAGGATGAGGCTGGAGATGGCCGTGTGACAGCAGTGGACCCTGTGGACAGTGAAGATGAGGAGGCAGAGAATGAGGATAAGTACAATAGAACAGCAATTACACAACAGTGCTTCCAGTGACACACAGGTAAGACACTGTAACTTCACTTTACACTGACAGTTATGTGTTTGACATTGTACATGGCAGGCAGATTCTCCCAATTCTATGGTCACTTACTGTACCCTTTGGCAGCTCTATTTTCAGATATATGTGCCCCACTCTGGCACCTGTTGTGTTGACTGCAGCCTACTACAGGTTATCTGTATGTATTTATTCCTGAACAGTGTATTGCAGTGTTTAAAGCTTGTTAAACAAATACTTTGATCAATCATTTGACTGACTCCTTACTTGAATTTTTAAATGGTGTTTATTTAAGTGCTAAGAAGTGGAGGGGGCAGTGGAATTGGCTGGTTTGATGGCAGAGGAAATTCCAGAATAGAGTCCAGTCTATTTGTATCACAGGTGCATTGTCCAAGGGGTCAGTGTTCAAGGATTGCAAAAAGACCTAGGTAAGGAGCCCAAAGATTTTTCTGGGTAAATAGTATTATTTGTTCAAAAGTGTTTGTTTTACTGTGGACTCTCTGTGTTTCAGGCAGCCTGGCCTCTTTTAAAGTGGTGTTTTTTTTTGTTTTTTTTTTGCCGTGACTGTGTGAATTCCCTTGCTAGTTTGTGGCACCCCCCCCCCTTTTTTCCCCCTCTTCTAAGTAAAAAGGCTACATACATCTTTCAGAGTGTGGTTTTAGGAGACTGTTTTCATCTGTTTGTGTGATTTAAATTGTGCTTAAAAACTGTCTGCCCCCCTGTATTTTTGCCTTTAAAAAAGCCAGATTTTAGAGTGTGCGCCCAGCACTATTGCAGTGTTTGTCTCTTAAACAATCTCCCCCTTCCCTGGAAAGTAGACTCTGCTATCTTGGAAGTGTGGATTCAGCCTGTCTGTATCCAAGGAGATTCTGAATAGAGCAGCAGTTGCTTTTCCCCCTGCCCACAAGGACTGGAGTTTAGTTAACTTGCTCCTTATATAAGTTCCTTTTGGTTGTTGCATATGCTGTTGTGATAGGTTGTTGGGAGACGGTGTTTCATTGGTTGCTAGCTCCAGGGATGCAGATATGATTGGTGGATAGGGCTGAGATTCTGATTTTCTGTTGGTTCTAGGGCTGTGATTGGTGGATAGGGCTGGAATTCTGATTGGCTGTTGGTTCTAGGGCTGTGATTGGTGGATAGGGCTGAGATTCTGATTGGATGTTGGTTCTAGGGCTGTGATTGCTGGATAGGGCTGAGATTCTGATTGGCTGTTGGTTCTAGGGCTGTGATTGGTGGTTAGGGCTGGGATTCTGATTGGTTGCTGGTTTTAGGGCTGGGGCTGTGATTGGTGGTCAGGAATAGGGCTATGACTGGTAATTAGGGCTGGGTCTCCCATTAGTTTGTTAAATCAGGGTTTGAAATTGGATTGGCTAGGGTTAGGACCAGCTTCTTATTGGCCAGTAGGGCTATAAAAGGCTAGGATTCAGGGCGTCTCAGCGTGGGTGTCGAGGCAAAGGGCGGAGAGGACAAGGGCAGCTGTCTGTTTGGGGCTGTTTGGGACAGGTAGGGACTAGGGCCAGAAATGCTGCCCAATTCACATATGACCATGAATGGTGTCAGCCCCTACACATCCCTCAACATGCCACCACATATTCTACAAAGGCATGCAAACCATGCATCACAAACTGACCACAGACAGATTGCATTGCCCCATCACCCAACACAATACCCTACATACAACACATATACACATACCCCCCACAACTACTGCAGTCAAACACCTTCATTCTCACAGCAAACACTACTCTGTCGCCTCCCACTAACACTACCTGCCACCACCCACACAATACAAAACTACAACATACATTTCTCTCAATTTCAGTTTCCCAGATACACACTCTCTGCTGATACTAACCAACAACACTATCCACTGTTCGCTCCACACAGACCACCTGTCATCATAACAATGCCCAAACCCTGCATTCAAACACATCATCTACAAACAACCTTCCCCTCTCTTCACCAATTACACACAACCATACAATCCCCACATTTCACTCCACCACACATATTACCTCTTCCAGTCATCACAACTAATACTTACTTCCCTGACACACACCCATCACCTCTTAGACACCTCATACATTCATCTCCAAAACACATCAACGCCCCATCTAACACTCAAATTCCACTTAGCAGCATTAACTCACATACAAATCCCTCACCAAAAACAACTACACCAATATCCCCTCTCATTATTCCACAAAAACAATACCAACCACAAACATCAGCACTTCAAAGCAACACAAACTTACATTACACTCATCGTCATATCCACTCTCACCCCCAGGACTACACAAAGGATACAAATTCCATCCTATCTTCACCCCTACCCCCCCACTCTTCACAAACACCTACCACAAGCACCCTAACCCAGCAACTTTCATTCACTCGCCTCTCCTCCATTGCACAATTTAGAGCCTTACATCATGATCCACATGCTCCTCCACCACCCCTAACCCATACTCCATCCACACTAAACAAACGCAAACAAAATAAAAAACATGCCACTCATAGCAACCTTGCATCCCCTTGTCTGTTACATAATAAAACTACCCTACAAAAAACACTACACTCCTCATGGCTCTCTCAGCCACCAAGTCCACCACCCACACACACAGACCCAACAAAATGCCTCCTTAACCTGCTGGAAGAGGAACACTATATTGAAAAGCAAGACTATTGTGAGACTCAAACAGTTATCACAACTAGCAACACTCCTGCTTCAAGCTTGCATTACACTACTTACCCTTCTACTAAACAAAACAACACTACCACTAACACACCTTTTCTAAACTGCCAGCTCATAAATGCTCGATCACTCTAAAAAAACAAGCACCACATCTACGACCTGCTCACAGACACACAACCTGACTTACTATTCATTACTGAATCCTGGTTGGGAGATGACATGGCACCAGTGTTGCACGAAGCCGTTCCTCCGGGCTATCAAACCATCACACAAAACCGTATAGGCAAGAGAGGAGGTGGACTAGCTATTATATTCAAACAGGCAATGAACCTCAGTAAAACAGACAACATCTCCATACAAGGTTGTGAAGCCCTCCTTACCAGATGCCACCCTACTCCAACTTCCTCAAGTAACTTTCTCCTCCTTTACAGACCTCCACCTAACAACTCCACTTTCCCAGATGCTTTTCTTGACACAGTCTCAAACCTTATTACACTATACTCCAATCTATGCATTCTTGAGGATCTAAACATTTGGTTTGACAAACCCAATATGCCCCATCCAAAAGCTATCACCACTGGCCTACTCGCATTGAACCTACATCAGATTGTACACATTCCCACACACATCGCTGGTCACATCCTAGATGTCATTTTTGCTAAGCCTGAATTCGTTACTATTCATAGCATCACACCAACCACCTGGTCAGACCACCATATGATAACTTTCAGACATACAACTCCACAAATCAACACACTCCACAACTACTTACATACATACACCTATCGACCATGGAGCAAACTCAATTTGGATCACTTAGAAACACAACTAACAGCAAACACAGATCTAGATACAATTAATTCTGTACCAAAACTTTATGAGTGGCTACAGGAAGCTTTTGATGTCCTAATACCACTCAGAAAAACTAAACACAACAAAAGAAAACCAACACCTTGGAGAAACACAGAACTTAAAAAGATAAAGCAACAAATCAGAAAGTTGCAGTGGACCTGGCTCAAAACAAACAGTCAAGACAAACTGCAGCTACACAAACTTAACAGGATATACAAATCATCAATCAAAAAAGCTACAAAAAGATACTACTCAGACAGAATTCAAAATGCTCAATCTACAACCAAGGAATTTTATAAAATTCTCAATGAATTTCGAAAACCTACATGCATGGAAGGAAGTCATCCCACCACTCAAGATTTCACAAACAAATTGGCAACTCACTACACAACCAAGGCAGACACATTAGACTCCTACTTAAAACAGAAGAAAACCATCAGCACCAACCCCTTTCCTAAAATACCCTTTAAGAATAAACCATCCCAACCTCTACAGTCCTTCAAACAAATATCCCAGGATGCATTTATGGATTTGGTCAAAGCAAGCAGACCTTCTGGTTGCCCTTCTGACCCTTGCCCACCACAAATCTTCAAGAACATCCTGCTATCTACTTCTGCTGCCACACCTGTAAGAAGAATCATCAACAACTCTTTAACTTCAGGAACTTTTCCTGCAGACCTGAAAAAGGCATACATACGACCATTATTAAAGGAAACAAGCCTAGACCCGCAGGACACCAACAACTACAGAACAATCACAAATGGACCTTTCCTGGGCAAATTGATAGAAAGAGCAGCATTCGCCCAGATGTCACAATTCATTGAAGACAATTCTATACTTTCAGACTTCCAAACTGGATTCCGCCCAGGAAGAAGCACTGAATCGGCACTCATGGCAATCTGGGACGATCTTAAAAACACAGTCGACCGGAATGGAGTTGCTGCACTACTTCTCTTGGACCTCTCGGCTGCCTTTGATACGGTTGACAATGACACCCTAACTCAAAGACTCCACGAAGCCGGCATACAAGGGATTGCTCTCGACTGGATTACTTCCTATCTTCAAAAAAGAGCAAATATCATCCACTCGCCCCCGTTCTCGTCCGAACCCTACCTCACAAAAGCAGGGGTCCCCCAAGGGTCAATCATCTCACCTTTGCTTTTCAACATCTACATGATATCTTTACCAGAACTGATCAATGATTTCCATCTCACATGCTACAACTATGCAGATGACACACAAATACTACTTAAAATAGAAGGCCCCCAAAAACATTGAAAACTCACTAATCTTCAGTTGCCTCAGAGCAGTTGATCAGTGGATGACTTGGAGCCATCTCAAACTAAATACCTCCAAAACAGAAATACTCATATGTGGTGACTGGAAAAATTATGACCCTCTGTGCGTCTGGCCTGACGATCTCGGACCACCTCCTCAATTATCCAATGAAGTTAAAAACCTAGGAATCACCATGGATTCCAAGATAACTATGAATGCACAAGTAGACAAATTAGCACGCACAAGCTTCATCACCTTGAAGACTTTACGACGCATCTTCCCCCACCTCGGATTTCCACACAAGGTGCAAGCTACTATCTCGCTTGTACTATCCAAACTGGATTATGCCAATAGCCTCTACCATGGATCATCTCTATCTGTTATGAAAAAACTACAACGTATCCAGAATTCCGCAGCCAGGCTACTACTACATATAAAGCCGCAAGCCCACATCTCCCCTGTCTTGAGAGCACTACACTGGTTACCCGTTGCCAGAAGATGCACTTTCAAGCTGCTTTGTATCACCCACAAAACTATACATGGAACAGGACCGCTTTTTATCAGAAAGAAAATTACCAAATACATCCAACAAAGAACCCTCCGCTCAAGATTGGCACCCCCGCCTTAGAACACCACCATACAAGAAAAAGACGATAGGTGGTACATCCTTCTCCGTCCAAGCAGCCAAACTATGGAATTCATTACCCCCAACTATAAGAGCCACAGATAACTTTCTTGTCTTCAGAGAACTACTCAAGAGTTGGCTCTTTCCTTCATAACCACCTTTTTCAAACAACTATGAATTGCATATGCCTATGTGGATAAATATGTTTTTTTCAGATTATATGTATATTTCTATTTATTTATAGTTTCTTTGGAAAATATGTATTACTACTATGTCATAACAATAAAATACACACACACTCTTTAAACCTGTCTGACTAAGTATTGTTTACCCATGATTCTAATTATGTATTGTATGTGCATATGTGTGTGTATTCATGTGTGTGTGTGTGTGTGTGTGTATATATACATATATATGTATGTATGTGTATATGTTGTTTCTGTGCTTGGCATGTTCATGGATCATTGCATGGCTCCTGGTTGGGTTGTTACACTAGATATCTATGAATTCCTGCCCTCATCTTATCACACTTATCTACTCATCACTCTTATATCAAACTATCCTCCATTCTCACTCTGACTCATCCCAAATCCCTTCTACCACTTTCATCTCCTAAATATCTCTGCCTAAGCTCTTCCCTCCACCTCCACATCTAACTCACCAAACCTCACTCTACCTCTGTGACCTCCCACACAACCCTACTAAATTCTCCTGCATTCGTCTCACCCTGCTACTATGCTCTCCCTTACCCTTCCACATACTCTTCCCCCTCCGCCCCCCTTTACTCATCCCAAGCCTTTGGGTTGAGTAAAAGAAGGATATACTCCCAATTAACACTTCTGGATTTCTTTCCTCCTCCACCCCTCCATTACTCCAGTCAATCTAACTAACAAACTCTCATATCCGCAGCTCAAATTAACTCATAATAATACTAAAACTGTACTCATTATTTAACGATACTAATCCATCACTAATTCTTGTTGGGTTCCGGAGTAGCGTGCTACTCATCGAAAAGCGCTTCGACGCCTCGTCAGGGGTAGTAAGCGCTATATAAATACGATTACAATACAATACAAAACAAGGGTGACAATCAGGAGAGTCTTATTTCCTGGTGGGGTCTTGGCAATGTTCTCTGGCTTCTGCCTGGATCGCAGGGATCGTTTGCGGGGTGGTTCTCCTTCTGCAGGGGGAGTGTTGCTAGTGGACTGTTGTTCCTGTGGCGGGGCCTCCTGTCTGCTAGCGGCAGCAGAGGTGGAGGGCTGTTCATCGGTGTGACTAGTGTCACGGGCCCAGTGGTTTGCCACTGCCTCCCTCATGGTGTTGGCCATGCCTGCCAGCACCCCTGCAATGGTGACCAGGGTGGTGTGGATGTCCTTCAGGTCCTCCCTGTCCCCAGGTACTGTCCCACCTTCAGCCGCTGGGTCTCCTGCGACTTTTCCAGAATCTGGCCCATTGTCTCCTGGGAATGGTGGTATGCTCCAAGGATGTTGGTGAGTGCCTCCTGAAGAGTCAGTTCCCTGAGCCTGTACTCCCCCTGTTGCACAGCAGTCCTCCCAGCTTCCCTGTTGTCCTGGGCCGCTGTCCCCTGAACTGTGTGCCCACTGCCACTGACCCCAGGTCCCTGATCGTCCTGTGTTTGTGGCGTGCCTTGGGGTCCCTGTAGTGGTGGAAACACTGCTGATTGGCATGTCCTGGGGACAGAGTTATGGGCCCGCTTTGTGGGTGCTGTGCTGGTGTTTCCTGAGAGGGGAGGCTCTGTGGTGGTATGGGACTGTGCCTAGGTAACCGACTGTCCGGAGATCCCTGATGGGCCAGGTTCGTTTTCCTGATCCATGCATCCAGAGCTGCTGTCATCACTGTGGGCCTCTTCTGTGGGGGGACTGGATGTTGCTGGCACCTCCTCGCCGGTGACATTGTGTGGGGGACCTGTGGGGATGTAAATGCAGTGTTATTGTTTCTGCGTGTGACATCTTGTGCATGGGTGTGTTGCCCTCTATGGTTGCAATTGCCCTGTCAGCTTTGCCTTGTGTGAGTAGTGATTTTGTAGGCTAGGTGATTCTCTCTAATGTGCATGCTTTAGTGATGGGTGTCCATGCAGGGCAGTGAGTGATGTCCATGCATTGGTGGTGCATGCAGGGCTTGGAATTGGGATGGGTGAGTTGTGATGGTGGGGTGTATTTGAGGTGCTGGAGTGATGGGGGTGAGGGTAGGGGTAGGAGTTTGTGATGGCATGCAGGTATGGTGGGGGATAGAATAGTAAATATTTGACTTACCAGACTCCAGTCCTCCTTCTACTCCTGCCAGGCCCTCAGGATGCATGAGCGCCAAAACTTGTTCCTCCCATGTTGTTAGTTGTGTGGGAGGAGGTGGGGGTCCACCGCCAGTCCTCAGTACTGCTATCTGGTGTCTTGCTGCTGTGGAACGCACCTTCCCCTGTAGGTCCTTCCACCTCTTCCTGATGTCATCCCTTGTTCTGGGGTGCTGTCCCACGGCGTTGACCCTGTCCACGATCCTCTGCCATATTTTCATATTCCTAGCAATGGATGTCTGCTGCACCTGTGATCCGAATAGCTGAGGCTCTACCCAGATGATTTCCTCCACCATGACCATTAGCTCCTCCTCAGAGAATCTGGGGTGTCTTTGTGGTGCCATGGGTGTAGTGTGTGTGGTGTGTGTGAGGGTGCATGGGGTGATGTGTTGGTGTGTGTGCTATGAGGTGCGTGGATGGTGTACGGGTGATGTGTTCTGTGGCTCTGGTTCTGTGTGTGTGCTTGGTGTCTCTCGCTCTCAGGTGGCAATTCTTTCTAGTCGTAAAGGATTGTGGGTAATGTGGATGTGTGTTTTATATTGGTGTGGGTGTGGTGTGTGTATGTGTGTCAGGTGTGTGTAGTTTGAATTGTCCAATGTAGTGTTGTTTTGTTAGGTTGTGTGTATTTTGAGTGTGGCGGTATGTACCACCAATGGCTTACCACGCTGGAATGTCTGCCGCAGTGATTCGTGGGTCATAATGCTGTGGGCGTAGTCCTGTTGGCGTAACGGTGTGGGTTTGGATACTGCCAATTTATCACTGACCTTTGGGCTGGTGGACTTGTGTGTGTGGCTGCATAGTGGCGGATTGCTATGTGTGTGTCATAATATGGGCAGAGGTAAACAACCGCACTGGTGGTATGTTGGCGCTCGTCAGCATGGCGGTAAGCGGGACTTACCGCCAATGTCATAATGAGGACCTATATCAAAGCATAGTACGGCAGCGTAATGTCATTTATATGCATCACATTTTTCAATTAATTTGCTACTACATTTGCTCAAACCTAGGCTTTACAGATAAAAAGTGCACAAACAATAGTGTGGAAATCGAGTTTCAGGAAATAAGTTTGCCTTGATTTATTTTGATCCTATTAAAAGTTTTGTCTAACCACACCTCAAAATTAAAAAAAAATGTGTTTCATTTGAGCTTAACGAACTGCTAATTTATTTTGAAACATTTCTACAGTACGTTTACAGGTATTTACATTTTATTCAGTGTTAGAAAAAATTATGTCCCTCTTTGCAGAGAAAGAAAATATACACCAGTCGCCATGTTAAAAAAACATAAACAGCCATTTTCCAGAAGAGAATGCCTCACATACGACCTCTGTCTTTAAAACACAGAAAATGTTACCAGATAAAAGCAAAATGTAAAGGCATCTTTATTGTTTATTGACCTTCCAAACACTAGCATGGTTCTATTGGGTGTTCTGCAGCTCCCACTGCACCTCTGTTTCCAGCATCTATGTACCTATATTCATTGAAACAACCAAAGGCTAAAGCAATGTTATAGTTAGGTGAACATTTCAGTGACAACTTAAAGTTTTAAATGACAAAATAACTGAAATTCTCATCAATAATTTAATTGCAAATGTTGCAATGATATTATCAATAATGTCATAGTAGATGTCATGAGTGATGTAATATGTGGGGTAGTTAGCAGTACATGGTGATGGCGCAAGTTATTATTGCAGTTGACAGGCAGCCTTCGGCCGCGTGCAGAGTGAGGTTGGCCACAGGACCCCTGCCCCTGGGTCAAACAGTATTTGGAAAGGGGAGAGAGTGCATGACCCCCCATCTCCAATCCCTAGTGACCCCATCCAGGGTCTTTAAGGGCCCCCAAGTCAATAGTGGCCACAGGGACCACAACCCCCAGGGCAAAAATATATTTTTAGGGGAAGGGATTTGTAGGCCCCTTCCCCAAGCCTTATTAGGCCCCGGGGACCCCATCAGCCATGGCAACACTTAACTTGAAGAGGATGGGGCACTTGGCCCTCCTCCCCATGTTTATGTAGGCCCCAGGGACCCCATCTTCTGGAGTCTGTGGTCCTTGTGGGTGGGTGTCCTGTGATCACTTGGGTGACCCACCAAACAGTAAGTTGGGGCTGCGGGGGAGGAGCCAGAGGACACCCGTGACCATAGCCAACTCCCCGCAAGCACCCAACGTTCATGCTCTGTGATACGGCATTGCTCGTACCCAGCAGGGCAGTGATTTTTGTCAGCTCCTGCTGGGTGACAGCAATGTGTGTTTCCCTGTCTGCTAGTTAGAGGGGCAGGGGAAAAAAGTCTTCTCCCATCCAGTGAGAGAATTTTTAAAGCTCCTGCCAAGTGATACCATAAATGCCTTCCCTTCCTGCATTTCTGTGGCTGAGAAGGCATTTGTGACCCCACTCAGCAGGAGCTTTACAAATGCTCCAACCAGGTGATTCCTGTGCAGTCATTGAGAACAGGACAACTGTGTCCAAGGGGTGGGATCCCTTGGTCACAGTAATTGAGCTAGCCCTAAGTGATGGGGCCCCTGGGGACTATACAAGCTCAGTGATGACAACCACATGCCCCCCAACCTTTGAAGTAAAGGGTGGCCCTGGAGAATGGGCTCCCCAGGGCCTATTAAGGCTCGGGGAGGGGGGTCAACACTTCAAAGACTACCTGGCCCCTCTCCCTGAGCCTCTTAAGTTGCCAAGGACCGCCATTCCCCAGGGCCGGCTAGCAGACTGTGTCCTGGGGAGCCCACCTCGGGACAGAGTAAGTTCCCTGCACATATCAGCTGAGTCAAGGGAGCATATGTTTGCTCCTGCTTGAATCTCCCACGGCTGGAGCAAACATGACTTCCCTGCAGAAGCTGAAAAAAGAGGGATAGAGAGGTGCCAAAATATAAAATCCTCATGCTTTTACCAATGTTTTTTGGAAAGTGATTTAAAAAAAACTGCTGAATAAATCATGCCAAATTTGGAAAGAAGCTAAGTGGGTTGGATTTACATAAGGTAATAAAATATTTCTGAAAAAATCAAAGGTTAAAGTGGCATAGGGGAAAAACCTGAAATTCACCAGTTATAGTTATTTCTATTAACTACAACTTGTGCTCTAAGGTAAATATACCTGGCATTCTCGGCATGCACTGCCAATTACCCACCAAACTACATCATTCATGATATATACTATAGCATCACTGATAATGTGACTGCAACATTTGCAATTACATATTTGATGAAAAGACTGAGCATGGTGGGGGTGAGGTATAGTTGCTAGAGAAAACTATGCTGGAGAATGTTAGTGTTTTTTCTCCAAATACATATATATATATATATATATATATATATATATATATATATATATATAGCTCAGAAAGTGACCTTTTTGTAATTTGGTGTAAATCCATGCAGTACTTTTTGAAATATTAAAGAAAAAAGGAAATTTGTATATATAGGGAATCGGAGGCTCCACAAACCCTCCCGATCTCATGCTGAGATCTGATTGGCTACCAACACTTCAACAAGAAAATGTTCACAGCCATCTTGGGACTCAGAGTCCCAGAAAAAAAGGCAAAAAATAAGAAAAAGGCCCAAGGTAGAGACACCCTGACCCGTTAGCTCTGACCCCTCAGGGCAAATAGGCATTTTTGAAAAATGTTTGTCACAAATTAGTGACAGGGTCCCAAATCTGCAGCAAAGTTTTAAAAAATAACAAGCGTGGGCTACCACATTTGTTTCAATGAAGCCACTGAGTGGGTCAGGTCCCTGGGGCATGTTAAAAACAGGGAGGGGGGCACACGGAACCCACCTCCTAGGGCATTTTTAAGATGAGTACTTAACAGAAGTGAAGCTTCAATTTGGGCATCTGCTTTGTTTATACCTGTAAGTGCTTTCCGTTGAGGTTTATTTATGTGAAAGGAGCATCATGCCGCAATGGATTCATCTGTGCGTATTTATATAACAAAAAATAGAAGGGCAGGATTAATGCTGGGGACTGCAGTGGGAGCCTCAAGGCTCCTACGGTCCCAGCTGGCTCAGTGCCTCCTGCAGGAGCTGTCATTCCTCCAGCATGCAGGGAGCTGCTAAAAATGCAGCTCCCTGCGAGAAGGGGCAATAATTTCTTATCTTTCCTTGTCTGCGTGTCTGCTGGGAGGAAAAGAGATGAAAACTCTGCTTCCAGCAAGTGGGGGCATTTTCACAGCTTTTGCTTCATGGGAGCTGTCACAGCAAAAGCAAATAACTACCCGCTGAGAGTTGGCACCTCAGGAGATAGCAGGTGTCGGCCCTGGGGGTTGGCGGTCCCCAGAGCCATATATGGCTCTAGGAGAGGGTCCACGCAGTCCCCCTCCTTCTTTGTAAAAATTCAATTGGTCCGGGGCCGGGGGATCTGTGCAGACCCTCTTGTTAAATTTCATTGAAGCCCCAGTGGAGTTGACAGTCCCTGAGGCCCAGGGGGTTTGTGCGGCCCCTTCAACAACTTTTTGTCATTTAGCCTTGGGGAGGTGGTGGTGGGGTGGTCTGTACGCCTCCTGTATATTTATTTTGTATGTAAAAAAAATAAATATATATATATATATATGTATATATATATATATATATATATATATATATACATACATATATATATATATATATTAATTTTATACATATTATTATTATATATATATATATATATATGTTTATATATACATATTTATATAAAAAATGTTACTATAACTCACGCCTCTGCCATGCACAGTGTTGTCATTCATCAATGATGTCAGTTTGCTTGTCATCAATAATGATATCAATGATGTCACATAACGTGTCACAAGTGTTGCAATACGTGAGAATATAAACAGTGCGAATTATACTTATTTGGAATAAGTGTAACTGTTTTCAATTTCTATTTTTTTTTAGTTTAAGACATTGGCCCTCATTACAACCCTGGTGGTCGGTGATGAAGCAGCGGTAGTACCGCCAACAGGCTGGCGGTAAATACTGCCAAATTATGACCATGGTAGAAAGAGTTCAGACAGACAGCCACTTTACCACACAGACCGCCAGGGCGGAATCAACAGGCACCACGGCAGTCGCCGCCTACAGCCAGGCAAAAGTCAAAGTTCCGCCCACTGTATTATGACAGCCCAATCCACCACCTCTTCCGGGGCACTACCAACGACATCAAAAACTTGGCGGAAACACTGCACAGAAGGGAAACGACTCACCATTGGAGACTCAAGGAAGAACCACTCTGCCATGGAGAACGAACTGCAGATTTTCCCAGTGCTTTTCTACGTCCTGCTCCACCACGAACACCAACGAAGGCAAAGACGACCACGGTGAGTACAGCCACGCAGCACACAGGGGAGGGGCAAAGGAAAAAGAGAGTGACACGCACACGCAACACCCCCACCCTCAACACCATACACACAAGCAGATGCAGTAACATAACATATTTATCCCGTGCCCCTCAGAGATAATGCCAGGACCACAGGAACAGATGAAAGTGAGTGTAATGATATAAAACAGTAAAAAGACGAAAATGCAATTTAAAAGTATATACATATGTACAAACAAGGGACACTGCCCAGTCCTCAATCTGTGTGGGCCACAGGGCCAAATTACAAAGTCCAAGGCCCCACTTGACTCCTACAACAACATGGAGAGAACACTGCAAGGGCATCAGTACGAAAATAGCCAGGCACCTCAGGGGGGCGGGGAATGGGGGGCCACCTCAGCCAGCAGATGGAACAACACCACTGGTCCTGGAGGGGGCAACATGCCCATCGCTCTGTCCTGGGGAGAGCAAGGCGACAGTCTCTCAAGTGGGTGACTTGCCCACTGACTTGTCCTGGGGAGTGCCTGGCCATAGTCTCTCAAGTGGGTGACTTGCCCACATGCTCTGGAGGGGGCAACATGCCCTGTGCTTGGTCCTGGGGAGTGCAAGGCCACAGTCTCTCGAGTGGGTTACTTGCCCACATGCTCTGGAGGGGGCAACATGCCCTGTGCTCTGTCCTGGGAAGTGAAAGGCCACAGTCTCTCAAGTGGGTGTCTTCACCACTGGTTCTGGAGGGGGCATCGTGCCCTGTGATCTTCAACCTGGAGAGGATGGGGTGAGTGGGTGCCATACACACTGATTCTGGAGGGGGCATTGTGCCCTGTGATCTTAATCCTGGAGAGGATGGGGTGAGTGGGTGCCATACCCACTGGTTCTGGAGGGTGCATTGTGCCCTATGATGCATATCTTGGGGAGTGCAAGGTCACAGTCTCTCAAGTGGGTGTCATACCCACAGGATTTGCAGGGGGCAGGCCTCACAACAGCCCATGGACGCTGGACTACAGACTGTCTGCCGGCGGTGATGGCTGCTCAGTGGTGGTACGGATGCTGGTGGTGGGGGCGAAACTCCTGCCCATCCCGTGCAGCCTTTGATGGCTGCACCTCCATGGTTAGTGGTGAGGGCTCCGACTGAGTCCAAGTACCAGGCCCCTTGTCATTCCTGGCAGCAGCTGGGGATTCCTTCTTCCCCTTCCTGGCAGCAGCTGGCGACTGCTCCTTGCCCTTCCTGGCAGCAGCTGGGGATTGCTCCTTGGCCTTCCTGGCAGCAGCTGGGGGTGGCTCCTTGATCTTCCTGGCAGCAGCTGGGGGTGGCACCTTGACCTTCATGGCAGCAGCTGTGGATTGATCCTTGCCCTTCCTGGCAGCAGCTGGGGGTGGCACCTTGCCCTTACTGGCAGCAGCTGGGGAGGGCTCCTTGCCCTTCCTGGCAGCACTTGGGGCAGGCACACTTTCTGTGTGACTGGCTGGTGGCCTGGATCCTTTACCCCCACAAGTTGCTGTGGACACTACAGCACCATGGACTGGGTGGCTGAGGTGCTTGCTTGGGTTTTACCTACCCTGGCCAGACGTGAAGGACGGGGGAGGGGTGGGGAAGAGGTCAATGGTGGAGAGGAAAAGCTGCTTAGGGACATTGGGGTGGGAAGAGGTAGAAGGTCTGGGAGTGGAGCAAGAGAGAGTGGTTGTAGGAGTTGGCTGTCTGCTGTGTTTGGGTGCAGGTACATGGGCTGGATACTGTTGTGATGGATAGCTGTTGGGTGTCTGAGTGCTTGCGTTTGTGTACTTTGGGAAGGGGGGAAGACTCAGTGGGAGAGGGCACAGGGTACGTGTGCATGGATGTTGGGGTGGTGACTGCCAGTGAGGTGTGTGTTCTGATAGGTGTGCTGGAGGTAGTGGATTAGAATGTAGTGCATGCAGGTGTGAGTGTAGATGCAACTGGGAGGGAGGTGGAGGAGGAGGGGGACACAGTGGAGGCAGTGGATTTTGGTATGTCTACATCTGCATGGTGTTTGTGTGAGTGCCTGGGGGATGATGTGTGGTGCTTGCTTTTGCCATGTCCAGTCTTGTGTGTTGTTCTGTGTGCATGCTCGTCTGCCTGTGTGCTTGGGATAAGTTGGGGTTGAGGGGAATGGGATTGGGCAGAGGAAGTTGGAGGGGGAGGGTAGAAACAGGGACAATGGCTGTCATCAGAGAGGAGGCCAGGGCCTCGATTGATCTCTTTTGGGCCGCCATGCCAGAGTGAATGCCCTCCAGGAATGCATTTATTTGTTGCAAATGGGCTGTCAGCCCCTAGATTGCATTCACAATGGTTTACTGCCCAACAGAGATGGATCACAGGAGGTCAATGGCCTCCTCACTCAGGGCAGCAGGCTCACTGGGGCAGGGCCTGAGGTGCCTGGGGCGAAGGAGATGCCCATTCTACTAGGTGAGCAGGCACGGGAAACTCGAGGAGGGGCTGCTGGGAGGGCAATGCTGGTATATTGGGTGGTGACTCTACCTGTAGATGGGGTGACCACAGAGGTATCACCCACCATTAGGGACGTTCCATCAGAGGAGGTATCTGTGTCTGAACTGTCCCCTCCGGTTTCCGCCGTGGTGCTCCCCTCACCCTCCATCCCACTGATGCCCTCAGCGTCGGTGGACTCTGCCTCCTGGGTACTGTGGGATGCAGCTCCCTCCATCACCGGTGCCTCTGCTCCTCCGCCAGATGATGCTAATGCACATAACGACAGGGTGACAAAACAAAGAGGGAGGGGAAGAGACAAAGGATACACTTGGTCAATGGCTACACCAACACCACCTTTGGCTTACATACCAACCTCACTCACAGGGAACAGCCCTAGGCACTAGGTAATGCACTACCACTAACAATGCTAGTAACCAGGGCATGGGGAGGGACACATACCGCCAACTGCAGCATACCTGGGACTCACACAGCCCTGCCCAGTAGTGGATGCCTACTAGCTAGGTTGGAGGAATTTCAAATCAGATCCATGTCCACCATGGGACCTACTCTGCAATGTCAGGCCTGGTCTAGGGGCACCCACAGACACACATCCCCCACCCGGATACCACCCCACCAGGCGTAAGTTGTAATGATGGGCACTGTACTCACCCCCTTGTGGCTGCTGTGATGCCCTGAAGCGCCCATCCAGCTCCGGATTGGGAACCACCAGAATGCAGGCCATCCGGGGGGTCAGGGTTCGACAGGCACCCCTTCCTCGTTGGGAGGCCATCCCCAGCTGGGTCTCCGCCGTCTTCCGTGCCCAGCGTCTCAGGTCCTCCCACCGTTTCTGAGGGTTCGCACGTCCTTGGTGATGGCACACCATATACCCTTCTTTTGATGGGCGCTGACCTGCAAAAGAACTATACACTGGGAAAGGTATTAGTTAGACCATCCTGCCTGTTACACTCATGGCCCACCATACCCCTTGCCATCCCCTATCACAGAGACATGGCCCAGCATTCATGCTGCACGCCACCCAGGCCTTCACACACAGCACTCCATGCATTCATGCCCCATGCATTGTGCTCACAGTGTACTCACCTGTTGGTCTGGAGGCCCATACAGCAGTCTGTACTGGGGTAGGACCCCATCCACTAGTCTCTCCAACTCCGCCGAGGTGAAGGCAGGGGCCCTTTCAACAGTCACATGGGCCATTGCAGGTTCCAGAAACAGGTCACAGCAGCACATGCAGCGCAGGTCCTCTCCTGTTGAAGGTCAGGTAGCAAGTGAGTGAACGAATAGAAAATGTCAGTGACGTTCGAGGCGGTGCATACCATCACCGGTGGCGTACATCACCATTGGCCACTGTACCCCATAGGGCCCAATTTTATCAAATGAGGCTTTGCACGGTGGATCCGGACTGCATCCTGCAAAGACGCACAACGTCAGCGGAATTACCTCACTTCCACCTATCCCTCCATACAGTACAGGAGGACGCTGTTTCGGGGGAGGAGCAGTGCATGGAACATGACTGTGTCATAGATCACAATTGTACATACAGGACATATTCCACTAATACATTTAAAATTCACATCATGCATTGAACTGTAGTGGCTACAATGTACATTTTCTGACCTGCTCATCACTCTTTTGCCCCATAGATTGCAACCGCTTTGGATGAATAGGAGATGGAGACATCCCCCCTGTGTACAGACCCCTGGTGGACTTGGCAACAATGGAGGACAGGCACATTATCCTCACCTACAGACTTGACAGGGCCACAATCACAGAGCTGTGTGCCCAATTGTAGCCTGACCTGATATCTGCTATCCATCACCCCACTGGGATCCCCCCTCTTGTGCAAGTGCTATCTGTGCTCCATTTCTTGGAAAATGGTTCTTTCCAAGTGACAGTGGGCTTTACAGCAGGAATGTCACAGCCAATGTTCTCAATTGTGCTGACAAGAGTGTTGGGTGACCTGATTAAACACATGTGCAGCTACATTGTTTTCCCCCAGTGGATGATTTGGCCACAGTGAAGGCTGACTTCTATGCAATGGGACATATCCCCAACATAATTGAGACGATTGATGAAACACATATTGCATATGTACCACCCCCCGGCAAAATAAACGGGTCTTCAGAAATCGAAAACATTTTCACTTGAATGTGCAGATGGTGTGTTTCCATCTCCCCTCTCAATGCGAAGTATTCTGGGTCTGTGCATGATGCCTTTATCCTGAGGAGTAGCAGTATCCCAAATGTGATGGCCCAACTACAGAGGCACCGTGTGTGGCTAATAGGTGAGCCCTCGTTCCCACCCAGTGGATGTTGGTATATGGGTATGGTGTGGGCCATAAGGGATAGTGTGTGGCTAACAGTTGTCCAACGATATTTGCAGGTGACTCAGGTTACCCCAACCTATCATGGCTACTGACTCCTGTGAGGAATCCCAGGTCAAGGGCAGAAGAACTGTTGTGTAGCCATTTTAGTTATAGCTTCATGCACGTTATTTTAACATACTAGGCCTGCTGTTGTGCACTTTAACCTAGATGTATTTTATTCAGCTTTGCTTTATTATTGTTACAGTAGCCACTTTTAAGGTCTTGTTTTATTTTCTCTCTATCTGACTGTTTTTGACAAGGCCAGCACTCTGTTCTCAAACAAGACATTCTTGCTCACTTTGTGCTTCTTTCAAGGCTACAGCAAGATCGGTTGCCGTTGAACGTGGTATAAGTTTAGTCTCTGACGTTCGTAGAAAATACACATCCTTACGTAGGGACATTTTCTTAGAACACAGCTTTTTTTTTTATAAAAAAACTTCCCTGTCCCTTACACGTTAGAGGGAGATTCCAGCCAGAGAACCACAACTGTATGCTGATTGCCAAATGCTTCACTACAGCTGTCTTCACAGACTCCAGGCCTTTGCTCAGGTATGGGGGAATGATGTCTTCCCAGGGGAACCTGAAGGGCAGAATTAGAGCCTAACACGCTGTGCTCTATCATAGCCTAGGTAGGAATTAGTCTGTTGACTCTAGTGATAATATGGTAGCATTATTTTAATGTTTTACTCTCCTTGTCACAATGTTAATCTTGTCATCCTGTATCGTCCTGGTTATTTCAGGTCACGCTTTGCTATCTAAGATGCAGTCGCTTTATTAAAGCATTATTGAAATATATACTGCCTCTGTTAGTCATTGTGTATGTGAGATTAATGTAACTGAGAGAAACGGATGAGACCTGAGTGACCATAGCTTCCCAGAGAAACCAGTTATGTGGGCTGCCCAATCATCCCTGTCCTTGGGTAGAGATGAGGCACTGCTAGTTAGCCGGAGGAGTACCCGGATTGAAGCGACAGATGTTGCCTGTAGTGGGTTAGACTCAGTCTCCCACACCGCAGGCGATTCTGCCACTCGAAATCCAGTAGTCTCATTGGAATAATGAGAGCCTACGCGACATGGCGCCGCCAACGTTTGGTCAGGCTCTAATTTTCGGGTCCTCCTGAGTATCTCTGTCTCACCATATTCGACGACACCTCTGTAATATATACGGAGACGTCTGTGGTATTGAGGATTTCCTCTTCAGCTAAGTAGGACATCCTATCTGATGCTGGAGGTTATTCAAGCTTGAACTCTAAAAGATAATCCCCATTTGGCGTGCCTTCTCTGAACAAAATTATCTATTATGGCGAATCCACAACAGGTAGCAATTGCAGTAAATATGAGACAACCACTGACTACACATTTATTGGCAAATGGCCTAACGGCCCAGGGGGGTCCAATCACATTTGTTGTTGACGCAGATGCAGCTTATAGAGCAGAACTATTTTATTCTTGGGTCACATTTCCAGCAGGTGATGGGAACACAAACACATTTCATCACTATACACTTGCAAACGTACCTGGACAATACAGAGCATATGCATATTTAGAAATACCTATATCTTATCAAGAACATAATATTTGGCTTGCTGGCACCCTACCCCACACGGTCTTCCCAGTTCGGTTAGGTCCTCTGAGTAATGATGGTCCTACCTGGCATTTATTGGCCACTTATACTCCTCATCCTGCAGTAGCAAATTTAGCAATAGCTGAGGTTCGTCGCTTATAAACTGAATTGACAGCAATATAGAGACGATTAGTACTGTTTGTAATGCAACCATCGAATACAACAAAGAATGTGCTGCTCCAGCGCAACCACATGCAATGACGGCAGGTATAAACCCTGCAACTGTACATTCAATTATGGGTAAAGTACCCGCCAAACGAGAGGAAACTCCGTTCTGGTTAGCACAAAAAATAAATGCACTAGAAGCGGTATTTCCCCATGCAGGACCTCAGGATAAACATAAAATAAATTCGAACAATGTGCTTGCCATTTGGGATGGTCCCCACAGTAGATAACTGTAATACTTGGGGCACGTTATTTGCCGTGCTCTATACTACCGCACACGGTACGCCGACACTTGCCAATTTACCGGAAGTGTTAAAACAAATTCAAGATGTATACGGGGCTGCCTCGGCCCAGGACTTGGGGAGGCAATTAATGGGTAATTTTGCCACGGTATCCTCCATTATTTTAAGCAATCCTAAAGGGGAAGCAGTCGCACTAGCAGTGCGCATGCGGCTCCGTGATGTTCCTCAACAGGATCAGGAACGCGAGCTGCCAAAGATTATCGCAGAGACCTATTCTAGTATTGGCCGAGATAGTCTAGGGGCCAGACCAACTAAACCACAATTTCAGGCAAAATCTAATAAAGATTTTTCCAAGCTAGCTCCTGAGGGTAATAAGAAACGCTGGGATAAAAAACAACAAACTCCTAAAAAAGAAAGAGGAGAATCTCTGCGTATGGAGACCCCACAGAATAGATATAATCTCCGAAATAGAGATAATATAAAAACACCTGATAGATATCAACATACTGATACACGCCACTCTTGTTCCTTTCAGGACTCATCGGAAAAACGCAGTGAGAGAGGTGGGCGATCAGAGATAAGAACAGAGTACGTGAAACCGAGACAGGAATCACAACGCTATTCAGAGGTTTCTGTTAAAAAGGAAGAGAAACCTCCTGAAAAATAACCCCAATAAAAAAAAAAAAGTGGCAGCAGTTGCAATACGGCATGCCGCTCAAGAAGAGGGTCCTCTTGAAGAACAGAAAGTGGGCACTAGCGCTGCTAGACAGCGCAACAGAGGTCACAATAGTTCGCTGGAGTCTTCTTAAGCATCTGGAGGAGAAAGCAACTGTTGACTTTCTACAAGTAGAAACTGCGGACATGCGAGTCTCCATGCCTGATAGGGTGTATAAAGTAACATAACAGTTAGAAGGAGACATTGAACGCACAATAGACGCATTATTTTGGGATTGTGTGGTAAATATATATGATATCTTGTTGGCCGAACAAGATTGGCAACCAGAATTTGTCCGTACCTGCCCTTATGGGGAATAGGTCATTAAACGTTCTTCCTCGCCCCTTGTTCCGAAGGAACTCACTGAATCCTACACCATCGATTGGGCATTGGTGCAGCACCCGCTTCATATCGCAACCATGTAGGATGGGATAAGGAATTCCCCTACCACGTAATAACTATTAAAAATGAACATCAACCTCAACCTCAGTATCCAATAAAACATGATGCGAAAGCACCTGTGAGAGAAATCCTCACACAACTAGGTTACCAGGGCGTAATTGAACCCTGCGTCTCCCCAATGAACAATCCTCCATTCCCTGTTGCTAAACCTGACCATTCATATAGAATAGTCTTAGACAACAGACAATTAAACAGTCATACACGCCCATATGCTATACAAAACTCACATAGCACAGCACTATTGAACAACATAGTGCGCAAAAAATATAAAACAACACTGGACATTTCCAATGGTTTCTTCTGCCAGAATATAGCACCTGAGAGTAGAGACTAAAAAGTTTCAGTGCACAAGGTTCTCAGAAAAAATTATGTTGTTTACCTCAGGTGTACAAGAAGAGTCCAGGACTGTTCGCAGCTCATGTGACTGCAATTTTGCACGACATTGACCCTGAAGCATAGTCCTATGTAGATGATATCTATCTTATGATGATGAATTACTACAACATTTAAGACGGGTAGCCCGCATTGTTTTTGTATTTGCTGAATTTGGCTACAAATTCATCTTCAAAAAAACAAAAATAGCCTTCCTCAGCGTCCTATTTCAGGGATATGAGCTGTTGAGTGAAGGAAAGAGTCTAGTGCCAAAATTCTTAGAAAAGTGCGCACAATTACAACCCCCAAATACGATTAAAAACTCCAATCTCTATTGGGTTTCCTAAATTTTGGCAGAACTTACATTCCAGATTATGCGTCATGCATAAAACCCTAATATGACTTAATACGTCCTGACTTTTCAAGCAAATTTTGGACAGTCGAACACACACACATTCTCAGAGGCCTGCAGACAGACATGCTTGCAGCACAACATTTACACACAAGGGAGAACAAAACACACTTGGTCATCAGAGTAATTGCTGGTGCCATCGGTTTCACATATGTAACTTTTAATGAGGGTGAGACAGTCCCAATAGCATACAAATCACATTTATACTCAGCAGCAGAACAACGCTTTGCTCCCACTGAGAAAATTCTCACTGCTGTTCAGATAGCTGTCATTAAAGAAAGACCTCTATCCCAGGGCAAACACATTATTGTTGTTTCTCAAATCCCAGCCCTAGAGGCTGTCACAAAAGCTAGCATGCCTAGCGCAAAAGCATTGCATCCACGTTAGATCCAATGGGCCACGTCTTTGACAGCCACTGATGTTGACTACATTTTTTACCCGAAATTACAAACTCAAGAATTTTTGCAATACGATCTAGAATACCCAGTTCCAGCAAACACTCTGCCTATTGAACAATATCATAAAGTCATGCACACTGATGTCTCTGCACAACCTGCAATTGGCACAAAACACCAATACTCCGCTGCTTGCGCAGTCATAAATGGCTACATGGAGGATAATAAATATTGTCCCCTACACACATTTAAGCAAACCCTAGGGGATTGCACAACACAACTAGCAGAGCTGAAAGCTTTGGTGATGGTACTGGAACATGAGGATCCTACATAGCACATGCTGATTGTTTGTGATTCGTACTTTTGTGTCCAGTCCATCAATGAACAGCTGCATTATTGGCGCCAAAATTGGTTTAGAGGTTCTAAAGGCAACACCATTAAACACAGATTACTGTGGGGGGAAAGTATTGGATCTGAAGGCGACTCTACCAAATGCTCATGTTGTGCATACACTTGGACACCAGCGCATTGGAATACACGTGGCTGGGAACACACTGGCTGATGAAGCCGCAAAGTCAACAGTTGCTATGGCTACTGATGCTGCAATAACCCACTCAGGAGCAAAACCAGACGCAGACATATGGACTGGGGTGAAAGCTACGGCTGATGGTACGCCCTAGCCAAAAGCATTTCCTGCTAAATATTCCTACCGAATGGGAGGCTGCCTAAACACTGAAGTTAAGATACCAGGCGTAGGGGTTTGAGAAATTCCCAATAAAGATATCAGACCAGAGTTGATTAAAGCAGCGCATGAGGGGGCAACATCTGCTCATGCTGGTGTAGCGGCTACAATATCATTGCTACAAGCTCGATTTTGGTGGCCAGGCCTATACAATGAGGCCAAACAGTGGGGGTCATTCCGACCCTGGCGGTAAATACCGCCAGGGCCGGGGACCGCGGGAGCACCGCCAACAGGCTGGCGGTGCTCCCTTGGGCATTCTGACTGCGGCGGTTCGGCCGCGGTCAGAACAGGAAAACCGGCGGTCTCCCGCCGGTTTTCCGCTGCCCTGGGAATCCCCCATGGCGGCGCAGCTTGCTGTGCCGCCATGGGGGATTCCGACCCCCTCACCGCCATCCTGTTCCTGGCGGTTCCGCCCGCCAGGAACAGGATGGCGGTGAGGGGTGTCGTGGGGCCCATGGGGGCCCCTGCAGTGCTCATGCCAACGGCATGGGCACTGCAGGGGCCCCCATAAGAGGGCCCCACTTTGTATTTCAGTGTCTGCATTGCAGACACTGAAATACGCGACGGGTGCCACTGCACCCGTCGCACATCCTCCACTCCGCCGGCTCCATTCGGAGCCGGCATCCTCATGGAGGGCTGTTTCCCACTGGGCTGGCGGGCGGCCTTTTGGCGGTCGCCCGCCAGCCCAGTGGGAAACCCAGAATGACCGCCGCGGTCTTTTGACCACGGTACGGTCTTCTGGCGGTTCCCTCCAGGCGGGCGGCTCCCGACGCCCGTCGGGGTCAGAATGACCCCCAGTATGTCCTTTGTTGTGACATCTGCCAACAAACCAAAGTTTCCACTGCTAAATGCACACCGCAGACACCCTTTCTAATTTCTAAAAAGAACTTTACAATGTGTGTACTTGGACCATTGTGATCCCCTAACACCGGATAGTGCATACAAATATATCCTAGTCGCTGTTGACTCCTGCTCCAGATTTCTATGGGTGTGGCCAAAACGCTCGGCTGACTCTCGGACTGTTAAAGATTTGAAGTCTTTCTTGGTACATATGCAGCGGCTTTCCACTCGGACCAGGGCCCTGCTTTCGCCTCAAGGGCTTTCAGGGACGCCATGGCTTCGTTGGAGGTCCAACTCCAGTACTCGTCTCCATTTCATCCCGAGGGCAATAGTGTCGTGGAGCAATTAAACAGTGATCTAAAACAATCCTTAACAGCCAGAGTCTTAGGTACAGGTCATAGTTGGCTTAATCACCTGTATGGAGTCCAGAGAGCACTTAACAATATGCCTAGAAGGTCCCTGGGGGGTCGTACTTCATATGAGTGCCTGTTCGGAACTCGGATGTATGTTCCAGATCTTGATGGTCCTGGCGTGAGGTGGCAGAAACACCTTTTGACATAAATGAAAGTGTCACTGTCTTACAGGAATTGCAACAGTTCTGTGACAACAACTCTTCTGCCAGTCCTGCCTCCATAGGAATTAAGGATGCACCTGTAATGCCTACCGGCTGGATTCCTAAAGTTGGGGATCTAGTACGTGAAAAGGTTGCTGTGAAAAAGGAATTTGGTCCTTCTTATCGTGCACCAGTCCCAGTCTTAGGAATACATGGTACCAGAACTGTCATTCTACCACCATTGGCAGGTGCCAAAGAAAATTGTTTTGTCTCTATCGACAATGTCAAACTACACCATGTGCCCGTTCTTGCACAGCCGACCAAAAGGAACAGCCAGTAGTTCCTGAATCCCTCTCACTACTGGCCAAAAAGTTCCTCTGCAAGTTGTAAACAGCAACACTGACACCTCTCTGGGCTTGGGGAGGGTGGAAAATGATTTTACATTAGCTCCACTGACATCAAATAATACAGAAATTATTGATCAATTTGATACAGCTTCGACACAGACGGATGGTGCTATTCATTCGGTGCTGCCACGGGAAACACCAACTCCACCAACAAACATGGCTCCAGTCTTTGCACAAACTGCTTCTGGATACTTTGCCGACATCAATGATGACTTTTCTGACTCATTCGCATCTTCGACACCTGAACTGTCAAAACCATGTAAGCTGATAAATTGACTCAAAGTAACTTACTTCTTTCTTCCATGGAACTATCTGTGGCTTTCTTTGACTGTACTAGCTTTCCTGCTTTGGATTGGGTTTGTTATCACTTTCTTTTTATTAATACATGGTCATTTTCTTCCTGAAAAATCAGCAGTTGAACAGGTGGATGAGGTCCTAAAACCACATTTTTCATCTCACAAGGTCCGCAGAGACTTCTCTTTTGTGAACATTTCCGCTGTACCAATTCCTGATGGGATTGTTTGGGATAAAGTAATATTTGATATATACGGACCTACGGAGGTCATTCAAATACCATATGTGTTTAAACTTTCAATGAATGATATAATAATACCCGGGGTTGTTTCTGATGATTGGGATGTGAAAACAGTTGATTCTATGATGACTGAATTGCAGTATTATACTGTATTTGAAAACGAAGATGTGTATCAATCTAGAGAAAATTATGGTGATATTTTATGATATAATTATTATGGGTACCATTTCATCCACAGAGCAAGCAGCCCAAAGACTGTTTTTAATTATACACAATGGGAACATTGTCCGACTCCACCACAAGGGAGTTCTAAAACGTATCCTGAAAAGTTTATTTGTTGTATTATTTTAAATTGCCACCTTCAGAAAACATACACATATTGTTGACAAATACAAAATTTATATATTCCGATTCCTTTGTTTCCCGAGTGACTACAGAAAGCTATGAATATTGGCTGAAGTCGATTGACGTAAAAAATGCGTGGGGAACTAGACATTGGCAAATACGGGGGAAAGAAGCTTTATTGAGAGCATGCCTGATACCTGTTCAAATGATATTTTTAAATGAACCTGTACAACAAACAAGTTGTTTAGGTTTAGCAAGATTAAGGAACTGAACACGCCCAGTATACCTGCCTCTGCAAAATTATATAAATGGCAAAAATATATAAATGCAACTGAAGATCAGCTCGATGAATGGGTCCAGAATGGCACATTTAATGTTTGACTGACACATCCTGGCGGGTGCTTATTGTGGCCAATAGATACCAATGGGTGTCACAAGCATTTTCTCAACTCCTCCAAAGGTTTTAGCACAAGTAGGCCGGACCCTCGCTATATATCGTCCGAACATGTGGGTATAGTAACAAAATATAGGCCCTCATTACAACCCTGGCGGTCGGTGTTAAAGCGGCGGTAAGACCGCCAACAGGCCGGTGGTAAAAAAAATGGAATTATGACTGCGGCGGAAACCGCCAACATAGACAGCCACTTTAACACTCCGACCGACACGGCAGTAGAAACAAACAGCATGGCGGTCACCGCCAACAGACAGGCGGAATACAATGTACTGCCCACACCATTATGAGAGGCCAATCCACCACCTTTTCCGGGGCGGATTCAACGCAAACAAAAACACGGCGGGAACAGGACTTGGAAGGGAAAACTCTCACCTCTGCACACCCCACAAGGAACCAGGACGCCATGGAGCCGGAACTCCAAATTCTCCCTGCAATAGTCTTTCTGCTCCTCTACCAGGAGCACGACCGACAGCGGCGACGACCACGGTGAGTACTGCACCTACGACAAAGGGGAGGGGGGAGGGAAAAGAGAGTGACACACACACGCAACACGCAACACCCCCACCCACACCCACAAAAACACACACACCAATACATGCTGAAACGTTACATTTCGACCCCAACCCCCGTGGAAGAACGCAAGGACAAAAGGAAATGAGTTGAACGATTGTAATCATGAAAAATCCATTACTCACAAATATTTATACACTATTAACAAATATGTACACCAAGAATTCAAGTCCATGTACTGCACCTACATAGTCCGTGGACCACTGGGCCCAAAATGCATGGGCGAGGCCCACACCAGATACCTGATCAAAATGGAGAGAACACTGCTGGAGCATCAGATAGAAATACAACAGGCACCTCAGAGGGAAGGGAAGGGGGGGCACCTCAGCCGGATGAGTGCACGATGCCAGCTCCATGAGGGGGCTCCATGCCCATTGATGTATCCTGGGGAGTGCAAAGCCACAGTCTCACAAGTCTCTCCAGTGGGTGGTTTGACCACTGCTTTATCCTGGGGAGTGCAAAGTCACAGTCTCACAAGTCTCTCCAGTGGGTGGGTTGCCCACTGCTTTATCCTGGGGAGTGCAAAGCCACAAAGCCACAGTCTCTCAAGTCTCTCCAGTGGGTGGTTTGCCCACTGCTTTATCCTGGGGCGTGCAAAGCCACAGTCTCTCAAGTCTCTCCAGTGGGTGGTTTGCCCACTGCTTTATCCTGGGGAGTGCAAAGCCACAGTCTCTCAAGTCTCTCCAGTGGGTGGTTTGCCCACTGCTTTATCCTGGGAGTGCAAAGCCACAGTCTCTCAAGTGTCTCCAGTGGGTGGTTTGCCCACTGCTTTATCATGGGGAGTGCAAAGCCACAGTCTCTCAAGTGTCTCCGGTGGGTGGTTTGCCCACTGCTTTATCCTGGGGAGTGCAAAGCCACAGTCTCTTAAGTGGAGAACAGTCTCCACTGGTTCTGGAGGGGGCTTTGTGCCCAGGGTGCTTCATCCTGCCAAGGACTGAGGTAGTGGATGTCTTTCTCCACTGGTTCTGGAGGGGGCTTTGTGCCCAGAGTGCTTCATCCTGCCAAGGACTGAGGTAGTAGATGTCTTTCTACACTGGTTCTGGTGGAGGCTTTGTGCCCAAAGTGCTTCATCCTGCCAAGGACTTAGGTAGTGGATGTGATACGCCACTGGTTCTGGAGGGGGCATTGTGCCCAGAGTGCTTCATCCTGCCAAGGACAGAGGTAGTGGATGGGATACTCCATGGTTCTGCAGGGGGCTTTGTGCCCAGGGTGCTTCATCCTGCCAAGGACTAAGGTAGTGGATATCTTTCTCCACTGGTTCTGGAGGGGGCTTTGTGCCCAGAGTGCTTCATCCTGCCAAGGACTGAGGTAGTAGATGCCTTTCTACACTGGTTGTGGAGGGGGCTTTGTGCCCAAAGTGCTTCATCCTGCCAAGGACTCAGGTAGTGGATGTAATACTCCACTGGTTCTGGAGGGGGCTTTGTGCTCAGAGGGCTTCATCCTGCCAAGGACAGAGGTAATGGATGGGATACTCCACTGGTTCTGGAGGGGGCTTTGTGCCCAGAGTGCTTCATCCTGCCAAGGACTGAGGTAGTGGATGCCTTTCTCCACTGGTTCTGGAGGGGGCTTTGTGCCCAGAGTGCTTCATCCAGCCAAGGACTCAGGTAGTGGATGTAATACTCCACTGGTTCTGGAGGGGGGTTTGTGCCCAGATGCTTCATCCTGCCAAGGACAGAGGTAGTGAATGGGATACTCCACTGGTTCTGGAGGGGGCTTTGTGCCCAGAGTGCTTCATCCTGCCAAGGACTGAGGTAGTGGATGCCTTTCTCCACTTGCTCTGGAGGGGGCTTTGTGCCCAGAGTGCTTCATCCTGCCAAGGACTCAGGTAGTGGATGTGATACTCCACTGGTTCTGGAGGGGGCTTTGTGCCCAGAGTGCTTCATCCTGCCAAGGACAGAGGTAGTGGATGGGATTCTCCACTGGTTCTGGAGGGGGCTTTGTGCCCAGAGTGCTTCATCCTCCCAAGGACTGAGGTAGTGGATGCCTTTCTCCACTGGTTCTGGAGGGGGCTTTGTGCCCAGAGTGCTTCATCCTGCCAAGGATGCAGGTAGTGGATGTGATACTCCACTGGTTCTGGCGAGGGCTTTGTGCCCAGAGTGCTTCATCCTGCCAAGGATCTGACTCTCCACTGACGGTGGGGCAACATGCAAGCTGTCCAGGCCCCTAGAACTGACCACCAGCCTCGCACGAATGACCACTGGGGATGGCAGCCATGTCTGCGGTGGTGCCACTGGCACAGGATGTGGCGTGGCCCCTGGCGGTGCTGGCGGCGGGCTCAGTAGTGGCACTGCTTGCGGTGCTCATTGGGCAGCGGTGCTGGTGGGGGGCTCACTGAGCTTTCGGCTGGTGGCAGTGTCCTGAGCTGCAGTGCTGGTGGGTGGCTCACTGAACGTGCTGCTGGTGGTGGTGTCCTGAGCGGCGGTGCTGGTGGCGGCCTAACTGAGCTTGCTGCTGCTGAAGGGCACAGTGTCTGCGGTGCAGGGCACAGTATCCTGGGTGCTGGCGGCAGTGCCCGTGGCGGCGGTGCATGTGGCGGTGCCGGCCTTGTCCGCCGTGCAGGTTGGTGGCAACTTCCCTTTCTTTCTCTGGCCCTTCCCCACCTTGGATGGTAGCACGGCTGTCTTGCCACTCCCAACTGTTATCTTGCCTGAGCCCTCGGTGGCAGCTATTTTGTCCTTCTCCCTCCGGGCTGTGGGCAACTTCTTTTGTTTTGGAGGTGGGGGAATGTCCTTGGCCTCACTCCTTGGGACACTGGCAGCCCTGCTGCTTGGCGCACTCCAGAAGCCGGTTACTGTTGGCACCACTGTTCCCGGTGATGTGGTGGCTGAGGTGCTGGGTTGGGACCTGGAAAGGCAGGCCCTAGGGAACGGAAGGGGTGGGGGAGGTGAAGGGAAGAGGTCAAGGTTTGACAGGAAAAGTTTTTTAGACACACTGGGACGGGTAGATGGAGGGGGTTTGGGAATGGAGGAAGATGTAGTGGTTGTAGGAGGTGTTTGTTTGCTGACTTTGGGTGAAGGTGCCTGGGCTGGAGGCTCTCGTGAGGTGGATGGCTGTTGGGTGGGTGTGTGACTGCGTTTGTGTAGTTTGGGAGGAGGACTCACAGACACACTGGGAGAGGACACAGGGGATGTGTGAATGGTAGTGGGGGTGGTGAGTGCACATGAGCGGTGTATGGTGAAGGGCGTGCTGATGATGGAGGTAGTGGCTGAAGATGTAGTGCATGCAGGTGAGTGGAGACGTGACAGGGAGGGAGGAGGGAGACGTGGAGGAGGGGGACACAGTGGAGGCAGTGAAAGTTGATATGTGTGCATGGGTATGATGCTTGTGTGAGTGCCTGTGGGATGTGTGGTGCTTATGTTTGCCAGAGCTACCCTTGTTTGTTGAGGTGTGTGCATGCTGGTCTGATGGTGTGCTTGGGATAGGCTGAGGTACTGGGGATTGGGTCTGGGTGGAGGAAGTTGGAGGGGGGAGGTTGGACACAGGGACAATGGCTGCCATCAGTGATGAGGCCAGAGTCTGAAATGCTCGCTGTTGGGCTGCATGGCCAGAATGAATACCCTCCAGGTATGCATTTGTCTGTTGCAACTACCTCTCTACACCCTGGATGGCATTCAGAATGGTAGACTGCCCAACAGTGAGGGATCTGAGGAGGTCAATGGCCTCCTCACTGAGGGGAGCAGGGGTGCCTGGAGCGAAAGAGATGCCCACCCTCCTGGGTGAGCGGCCATGGGACACATGCTGAGGGGCTGCTGGGAGGGAGGTGCTGGTAGGGGGCGTGGCGGCTGTACCTGTAGATGCGTGGGCACAGAGAGGCCCACCACTGCAAGGGAGCTCCCATCAGAGGAGGACTCGGTGTTGCTGGTCTCAGCTCCTGTACCCGCCGTGGAGCTCTCCTTGCCCTCCGTCCCACTGGTGAATTCTGAGTCTGTACTCTCGCCCTCCAGGGCCATGTGGGATGCAGCTCCCTCCTGCTCCAGTGGCACAGCTCCTCTGCATGATGATGCTAATGCACACAAGAACAGGGAGACCACAAAGAGGGGGGGAAAGAAAGTAGAAAGACATGTTCAGTGCATGCAATACCACTACCGTTGGCGGACACTACAGACACAGCAGCCCTCTGCACTACGCCATGCACTTTAAGTTCCCTAATTGATCACAGGGACATGGGGTACAAGGCCTATGCCTGATAGCTGCACACATGGAAGTCACAGGAGCCTTACTAGGTGTAGATGGCTCTTACCGCTGGTGGGGATGGGGTGCCACTGAGCCTGCCTCACAAAGGGTCCTTGCCTGCAAGATTCACCCTAGCCTAGGGGAACCCACAGCCCACCTCCCCCACCCAGACACCTCCAATGCGCGCTGAATCAGATGGATGTGAATGTACTCAACCCCTTGTGGCTGCTGTGATGCCCTCAAGCGCCCATCCAACTCCGGATACGCCACCGCCAGGATCTGGAACATCAGGGGGATCATAGTGCAACGGGCACCCCACCCACGTTGGAAGGCCATCCCCAGCTGGGCCTCCGCCGTCTTCTTGCTCCAGCGGCGAATGTCCTCCCATCTTTTCCGGCAGTGGGTGCTCCGTCTGTGGTGGACTACCAGGGCCCGGACGTCCTTGGCGATGGCACGCCAAATATCAGGCATGTCCCAGCCAATGTTCTCTAACGTGTTGTCCAGACTGTTGTCTGCCCTGCTGAAACACATGCGCAGCTACATCGTTTTCCCTCAGGTGGAGGATTTGTCTACAGTGAAAAGTCACTTCTTTGTCCCGGGACATATCCCCAACATCATAGGTGCCATTGATGGGACACATGTTGCCTCGGTCCCCCCGCAGGAGTGAACAGGTGAACAGAAACCGGAAGAGTTACCATTCAATGAATGTGCAGATGGTGTGTTTGGCCGACCACTACATCTCCCATGTGAAAGCCAAGTTTCCTGGCACAGTGCATGACGCTTACATTCTGAGTAATAGCAGCATCCCTTATGTGATGGGGCAACTCCAAAGGCACTGTGTGTGGCTATTAGGTGAGGACATGGACCCTATACAGTGTGAATAGTTGTCTGGGGTTGTCCCTAAGGGTTAGTGTGTGTCTAACAGTTGTCCCTCGAGATTTGCAGCTGACTCTGGTTACCCCAACCTGTCATGACTACTGACCCCAGTGAGGAATCCCAGGACAAGGGCAGAGGAACGCTACAATGAGGCACATGGGTGGACTAGGAGGATTATAGAGCGGACCTTCGGCCTCCTGAAGGCCAGGTTTAGGTGCCTCCATATGACAAGTGGTTCCCCATACTACTCACAAAAGAAGGTGTGCCAGATCATCGTGGCCTGCTGTATGCTGCACAACTTGGCTTTGCGACGACAGGTGCCTTTTCTGCAGGAGGATGGTCAAGAAGGAGGTCTTGTGGCAGCTGTATTTGAGCCTGTGGACAGTGAAGAAGAGGAGGCAGAAGAAGAGGACATAGACAACAGTAACACCGTGATCCATCAATACTTCCAGTGAGACACAGGTAAGAAGACATCACTGCCTCCTACATCGGATAAAATTGTTCGACCTCTCATCTGTCTGTCACTTTCACCCAGTGTATGGATCCTGATTTGTCACTTTCCCTTTCGATTTCACAGATGTGGGTCCCACTGTGTGACCTCTGCTATGTTACCTCATTGACTAGAGCTGTGTGACATAGGTATGTTTTCAATACAATGGACATTGCAATTTCCCTCAGTTATTGCAAATACACAATTGTGAAAGCACAGACTGACTCCAGATTGTTTTGTGATTTAAGGGTGTTTATTTAAGTGCTAAATAGTGGAGGGGGTTGTAAAATGGTCAGGGGTGATGGTGGAGGAATGTCCATGGCAGAGTCCAGTCTATTTGTCTCACAGGTGCATTGTCCAAAGGGGCATAGGAAGTAGAGCTAGGGCAGTTTAAGGATGGACAGGGTGACAAAGTGGGACAGAAGGATGACATTCAGGGTGGTCTCATTTCTTGGTGGGGGTCTTGGCATTGTTCTCTGTCTTTGTCCTGGATCTCAGGGACTGCTTGCGGGTGGTTCTCCATCTGCAGGGGGTGGGGTGCTGGTGTCGTGGTCCTGTGGAGGTGCCTCCTGTCCACTAGCGGCGGCAGAGGTGGCTTGCAGTTCATTGTCCAGGCTAGTGTCAGGGGCCCCTTGTTGTGTCACAGTGTCCCTCCTGGTGTTCACGAGGTCCTTCAGCACCCCTACAATGGTGCCCAGGGTGGTATTGATGGATTTGAGTTCCTCCCTGAACCCCAAATACCGTTCCTCCTGCAGCCGCTGGGTCTCCTGAAACTTGGCCAGTACCGTTGCCATAGTCTCCTGGGAATGATGGTACACTCCTATGATGTTGGAGAGGGCCTCATGGAGAGTGGGTTCCCTGGGCCTGTCCTCCCCCTGTCGCACAGCAGCCCTCCCAGCTCCCCGGTTTTCCTGGGCCTCTGTCCCCTGAACCGTGTGCCCACTACCACTGCCCCCAGGTCCCTGCTGCTCTTGGGGTGGTGGGTTAGCCTGGGTTCCCTGTAATGGTGGACACACTGCTGCTTGACGTGTCCTGGGGACAGAGGTATGGGCCCGCTGGGTGGGTGCTGTGCTGGTGTTTCATGGGGGGGGAGGCTCTGTGGTGGCCTGTGACTGTGTGAGGGGAACCGACTGTCCCGAGGTCCCAGATGGGCCGGGTTGGTTATCTAGATCCAGTTGGACAGAGCTGCTGTCATCACTGTGGGCCTCTTCTGTGGGTGGACTGGACATGTCTGGAACCTCCTATCCGCTGACGTTGTGTAAGGGCCCTGTGAGAAAACAGGGCTGATTGCAGAGGCCCCCTAACTTTTTGCCCCCATTTTCCACTTTTTGCTGGTGTTTTCCTGACTCTGGTGGTGCTCTGGGTACTGCTAACCAGTCCCAGGGCCTGTGCTTTGTGTAAAATCAATCTGCAAATTAGGCTAATTATAATTGGCTAAGTCAACCTACCTATAAGTCTCTAGTATATGGTAGGGGATGTAGGTTTAAGGACCACAACATAGGTAGTGCACCCATAGGTGCACTGCTGAGGTGCCCAGTGTCATTTTAAAGGCAGGGGCACCCCAAGTCCCCTTCCCGCCAGCCGTTCTATGGCGGTGTTTACCGCCACGGACAGGCTGGCGGTCGGGGACTCATAATCCCCAGGGCAGCGGTGCTTGCACCGCTGCCCTGGGTATTATGACCGCGAGGCGGTCGGCCTTAAACTTTGACTTTGACTCGGTCGAGGTGCAACCAGATGACCCGATTGGCGCTTTTTGTTTCTAGGCACTAAAAAAAGAATAATTCTTTAAAAATTCATATCTCCGGTTCCGCTTATCCGATTTTATTAGTTTTTGTGTAATTTTAAAGATAAAAATATAATCTATTTTTTATAAATTGGTTTTGGATTTTTAAACAGTTTCCTGTGTTTTATTTAATTACTGTTTTGTGATATTTGAATGCTTTACACTCTGTCTCCTAAGTTAAGCCTTGTCGCTCGTTGCCATGCTACCAAGGGGTGAGCTTGGTTTAATTTACTGAGACCTAACTGGACCTAAGTGGAGGTTAGGGGCCTATTGCTAAGTGTAGTTACTTACCTGCCCGTACCAATAACCCATTTTCCAACAGGTCCTGCAGGGGTGTTATTATTAAAACAATTCCCTGTCCCTTACACATTAGAGGGAGATTCCAGCCAGAGAACCACGGCTGTATGCTGATTGCTGAATGCTTCGCTACAGCTGTCTTTACAGACTCCGGGCCTTTGCTCAGGTATGGAGGATGATGTCTTCCCAGGGGAACCTGAAGGGCACAATTAGAGCTTAACATGCTGTGCTCTATCATAGCCAAGGTAGGAATTAGTCTGTTGACTCTACTGACAATATGGTAGCATTATTTTTATGTTTTACTCTCCTTGTCACAAATGTAATCTTGTCATGTTGTATCGTCCTGGTTATTGCAGTTCACGCTTTGCTATCTAAGATGCACTCACTTTATTAAAGCATTACTGAAATATATACTGCCTCTGTTTGTCATTGTGTATGTGAGACTAATGTAACTGAGAGAAACGGATGAGACCTAAGTGACCACGGCTTCCCTGAGAAACCAGTTATGTCATGCGCTCAGCTGCCCAATCATCCCTGCCCTTGGGTAGAGATGAGGCACTGCTAGTTAGCCGGAGCAGAACCTGGACTGAAGCGACAGGTGTCACCTGTAGTGGGTTAGGCTCAGTCTCCCACACAGCAGGTGATTTTGCCACTCAAAATCCAGTAGTCTCATTAGAATAATGAGAGTCTACGTGACATGGCGCCGCCAACGTTTGGCCAGGCTCTAATTTCTGCCTGGATCGCAGGGTGCTTGTCCTTCTGCAGGGGGAGGCGTGCTGGTAGCCTGCTGGTCCTGTGGTGGGGCCTCCTGTCCACTAGTGGCAGCAGAGGTGGAGGGCTATTCACTAGTCTGGCTAATGGCAGGGGCCCGCTGTTGTAAGACTTCCTTCCTCATAATGTTGGCCATGTCTGCCAGCACCCCTGCAATGGAGACCAGGGTGGTGTTAATGTCCTTCAAGTCCTCCCTGATCCCTTGGTACTGTCCCTCCTGCTGGCACGTTGTCCAGGATCTGGCCCAGCATATACTGGGAATGTTGGTATGCTCCCAGGATCTCAGTGAATGCCTCCTGGAGAGTCAGTTCCCTGGGCATGTCCTCCCCCTGGCGCACAGCAGTCCTCCCAGCTTCCCTGTTGTCCTGTGCCTCTGTTCCCTGAATGGTGTGCCCACTGCCACTGACCCCAGGTCCCTGATTGTCTCGGGTTTGTGGTGTGCCCTGGGGTCCCTGTAGTGGTGGACATACTGCTGATTGATGTTTACTGGGGACAAAGGTATGGGCACGCTGGGTGGGTGCAGTGGTAGTGTTTCTTGAGGGGGGAGGCTCTGTGGTGGTGTTTGACTGTGGCTGGGTAACCGACTGTCCTGGAGGTCCCTGATGGGCCAGGTTGGACATCCAGGCGGGCAGAGTCACTGTCATCACTGTGGGCCTCTTCTGTGGGGGGACTGGATGTTGCTGGCACCTCTTCTCCAGTGACATTGGCTGGGATAACTGTGGGGATGTAAATGCAGTGTTATTGTTTCTGTGTGTGACATGTTGTGCATGGGTGGGTTGCCCTCTATGGTTGTATTTGCCCTGGCAGCTTTCACTTGTGTAAGTTGGTATATGGTGGGCTATCTGATTCTCTCTAGTGTGCATGCTTTAGTGATAGGTGTCCATGCAGAGCTGTGAGTGGTGTCCATGCATTGGTTGTGCATGCAGGGCTTGGCATTGGGATGGGTGATATGTGATGGTAGGGTGTGTGGGAGGTGGTGGAGTGATAGGAGTGAGGGTGAGGGTAGGTGATGGCATCCAGGTAGGGGGTGATAGTAGTATAGAGTTGACTTACCAGAGTCTATTCCTCCTGCTACTCCTGCCAGGCCCTCAGGATGCATGATTGCCAAGACTTGGCCCTCCCACGTTGTTAGTTGTGGGGGAGGAGGTGGGGGTCCACCGCCAGTCCTCTGTACAGCGAGTTGGTGTCTTGCTGCAATGGAACGTACCTTCCCCCGTAGGTCGTTCCACCTCTTCCTGATGTCATCCCTAGTTCTGGGGTACTGTCCCACAGTGTTGATCCTGTCCACGATCCTCCACCATAGCTCCATCTTCCTAGCAATGGATATCTGCTGCACATGTGCTCCAAATAACTGAGGCTCTACCTCGGTGATTTCCTCCACAATGACCCTTAGCTCCTCCTCGTAGAATCTGGGGTGTCGTTGTAGTGCCACGGGTGTTGTGTGAGTATTGTGGGTGAGGGTGTGTAGGGTGATGTGTTGGGGTGTATGTTGTGAGGTGCGTGGATGGTGTATAGGTGATGGTGGTGTGTGGGTCTGGTCTTGTCTGTAGTCGTGATGTCAGTCTGTTGGCAATGGTTTGTATTCGTAAAGGGTTGTGGGTACTGTGGGTGGGTGTTTTATAGTCGTGTGGGTGTGTGGGTGTGGTGTGTGTATGGGTGGCAGGTGTGTGTTGTTTGAATAGACCAATGTGGTGTTGTCTTGTATGTGTGTGTGTATTTTGAGCGTGGCGGTATGTACGGCCAATGGTTTATCATGGTTGAATGTCCGCCGTGGTGATTCGTGGGTCATAATGTGATGGGCGTAGTTCTGTTGGCCTAACGGTATGGGTTTGGATACCGCCAGTTTATCACTGACCTTTGGTGTGGCGGACTTGTGTGTGTGGCTGAATAGTGATGGATTGCTGTGTGTGTGTCATAATATGGTGAACGGATATTCACAGCGGCGGCGGTATGTTGGCAGCAGTCAGCATGGCGGTAAGAGGGATTTACCACCAATGTGATAATGAGGGCCATAATGTTCAAACTGATTTATTACCTAACTATAATTTCACTTTAACCTTTGTTTTTCCTGTAAATGTCTAAGTTTTTTTAAAATTTAAAGTAATATTTTATTATCACACATAAGGAGTCATCCCACTTTCAGTAGTGCACAGTGTGGGTTTGACCAGGCCCTTCATTCAACCCCCCCCCCATCGCACACAGCCAGCAAACTCCCCTATCATGTACAGCATCTGCCTTCTTAAAGCAACCCACTGCAGACACTCATACCTTGCCACCACTTTAAAAAAAAAAAATGATCCCATGAGACACTCACGGCTCCTGCAATCCTCTGGGACTCCAACAGGAGTCTAGGGGCCCAGGCAGGCTGAAATGGGACAGCCACAGGTTCGTGGAAACACCCCAAAAATATTTTTTTTAACTTTGGCCTGGGGTGGCCCCTTAGGGACCTTCCCCCTACAAGTTCCAAGTCAGACTACTGCTGCTATTTCAATTTTTACCTTATTTTTATTTTTTAATTTAGGACAAGAGGACCGAGTCCCTGTTTCCCGAAATGGTGGGTACAACATTCCTTTTCATTGCAGCCAGCCAATCAGAACATGAGCTCCTGCAGAAGTTTGAGGAAGGCTTTCGCTCTCTCGAGAGCAAAGTGCTGACAGGAAAAAAAAGCCTCTTCAGCCAATCAGATCACTATGTTATTTGACGTTGCATGATCACAAGGCTCCTGGGAGCCTCCTGCAAACCCAACCGTACAAATATACAAAGTTTTTAAGCCTTAGTTTCTCAAAAACTACTGAATTGAGCTACCAAATCACAGGAAGCATACTTTCTAGGCCAAGATCTAGCTTGGAGGCTGTATGGGCTCCTGAAATGGATCCCAAGCCCAACAGAGGACCAGGTTTGGCCCATTGAGAATTTTCCTTTATGTTCTTGGTGCAAGATTTGCACAGCATTACTTGGCAAGGCTTTGCATTGCTTGGTGTTGTTTCCAATTAAATTTTCAACTGTGTGAATAGGTTTTGTATGGATTTCTGTTGATCGGTCTCAGTTTTTATTACGCTTTCAGCTGTGTGACGAGGCTTTGCATTGCTTAATGCCAGTTCCAATGAGGATTTCAGTTGTGTGGCAAGGATTTGTGGTGGTTTGTATTGCTTGAGGCCAGTTCCAATGAAGCTCAACTGTGCGTCACAGCTTTGTGAAACTTTGAGTTCCTTCACCCAAGATGAAACATTCAAAGAGGAGCTCTCTCTGATTCCTGACATTGGTCCAGGACCTACACAAGTCCCTCTTGGAGATGAGGGGCTCACTCTGCCAGAGGCCAACAGGGCTCAGGCAGGTACAGCTGTAGGTCCCGGTAGGTCCAGTGCAGCAGGCCAGCTAAGCAGTTACAGGGAGGCATCTGAAGCTTGTTGTATCCCTGTCTCTCAGAACAGGAGTTCTACAAAAAGACCCTTGAAGTCACTCAGGTTAGACTGGGATGAAGTGAGCAGGCACAGTCTTCCTTCTCACAGACCATGGCAGGCCTCTAATAGCAAGGCAGTCCACTGGTGAACAGGACAGGCCTCAAACAGCAGGGCACCCTGCTGAGGAAAAAGGCAGGGCTCAATCAGCAGGTCAGTCCCCTAGGGAGCAAGGCAGTTCTTATTCTATAACGCCCACAGGTCCAAGAGTCTACTGAATAGGTGGTTCACGGGTCCAATATTTATACCTATTACCAGGCTTTGAAATGGCACTGACATCCTGGCTACTCCTTAATCTCTTTCAGGAAAGTTCTTTCCTTCCCCTGCCAAGGCTCTTAGTCGAGAGGGGTGGCAAATGGTTGGTGTCAGTTTCCTTCATATCTGTGGGTGGATGCAGCCCTTTGAAATGTAAGTGGGGCAGTGAACTGCTCCACCCCCAACAAACCAGGGAGGATGGCCCATTCTGCCAACACCCAGTCTGCTTTGTCTCACTATCTGGCAGGAATACACAAACCCCAACAGCTGAGCTATTCACACTCATGTGACCAATCACACTGCCAGAGGCACACAAATTGTTAGGATAGGAAGATGGCAACTTTATTAAAGTGCAATTTTCAGAATTATAACCTAAAATCTGACTTTACCATTATTGAGAATTTTTAATTACAATGTATTTGAGTCTAAGTATGACATTTCTACCCTTTCCCAATCAAATGTTAGCACTTAATAAATGTGATAAGGTAACACAATTTTATCCAATGAAAGTGATAGATTTACAGTAGTGAACAACACATTTAGGATTTTTTCACTACCAGGACACTTAAAACTTAAAAATACGTATTCTACTTTTAAAAAATAAAATGTGTTCTATCCTTTGGCTGTTTGGAGCCTACCTTAAGGGTGACATAAAGGAGACTTATGCTTATTAAAAAGGAAGATTTCAGCCTAGCAAAAGGTTTATTTTGCCAGGTTGAAATGGCAATTTGCAACTGCACTACAATCTGTAATGGTAGGCTTGAGATATGTTCTAAAGTGTTACTTTAGTGGGTGTTAGAATGAGTGCTACAGATCCCCTAGTAGCATTTATTTACAGGTCCTGGTTATATATAATTCCATTAACTAGAGACTTAATAGACAATTAAATGTGCCAATCAGGTGTAGGCCAATGTCATCATTTTTAGGGACAGAGCACATGCACCTTAGCACTGGTCAGCAGTGCAAAGTGTACATAGTCACAGTGCCAACAAAAACAAATTCGGAAAAGCAGAAAGGCGAAGGCAAAATGTTTGGGGTTGACCCTGCAAAGAGGCCCAGGTCCAACAACAATGATATGCACAAATTTTTTTAATAAACTTACAATTGTATTTAGAAAATATACAGTTTAACTATTTGAGTTTGTATGGAATTGAAGTTACATGCATACATTTTTCAAAATGGGAATTATTGATTTAACAAGTGCATACCTCAAATTAATTTAGACAGTAACTAGCTCTGATATAGGCAGTGCTGGATTGGCCTTTCAGGCAGTGTGACACAGTTAGGTGTGCCAGCTTGAAGTTTCAGTATGTAAAGTGCTTTTGGTTTTGATTCAGTGGGCTGATACGGACCTAGAAAAAAAAGGCCAACACACTTTCCCTTTTGAGTTAGACCATCCACCTGGGAGTGGCAGACTGCCAGATTGTCCAAAAACCAGTTCAGTAATGGAATTAGTACAAATAAGCTTTTCAGGGTAGAAAGACACTCGGTTCCTTTTTAAATAAGTATTTCATTTTTATTTATTTTTTGTTTATGTCAGATCAAGAACGTGAAGCGATATCTATAAATCACTTTACCCAGCATATCACCAAACATTAAGATTTAATAAAACAATGGAGACTCTTATTTAAAAATAATATTACATTTTTTCAAGTTTCAACACCATTCAAAGGCAGCAGAGAGTAAACTCTTTTTCCATTGAAGCCATATGTATGTGACTAACAAAAGGATCAATGGGTCAGATGTACAAAGCCCTTTTGCGTTTCTTAACGGTTTGAATCGGTATTTCCGGCTGTTACGAAATGCAAAACGACCTTTTCTGATGCACAAAGGCCTTTAGGAAATCGCAAATTGCAATTACTACCCTGTAGAAACCACAATACGTGATCCCCAGAATACGAAATTGCAAATAGGGATTACCTATTTGTGATTCCTATTCTGATGTACAAAGCATTTCCTAAATGTGATATGGGCATTTAGAAAATGCAACTACCATCGATTTGATGTCAAAGGTTACAATGTGCAATTTATAAAAAGCATCCCAAAATGTGTTTTTTTAATTGCAATAGAGCAAACACATGCTCCTTGGGTATATCTGTGCTCTACCTGTGCACCACTATTTTTGGGGTGCACCAAGGGGAGTCTTTTGCCCATTTACATCCTTGATTTTGCATTTCCCAAATAGCGCTTTTCTAATAGGAAATCGCTATTTGGGAAATGCAAAACTGGCCCATTGACACAAATATAATGGGATTCCTTATTTGCAATTTCCTAATAGCTATTAGGAAATCGGTATCTCTGTACATATCATTTTGCATTTCCTAAATAGCGATTTCTATGAATTCGATATTTAGGAAATGCAAAATTACATTTTAGTACATCTGGCCCAATATGTAAAATTGTCAACAACACGCTCCTGGACAAAAGAAGAGCACATGTTGAACTATTTTACAGAATGTCACAGTAAACATGAATGCGTGTCCCAAGTCCGGTCTATATAAGAACCCACAATTTCCTAGAAAGGGAGCCGCCTCAGTCTAAACAACATATGTATACTTTGGTCTGTGAATATAATAATGTTAACCCAATTTAACAGAGCAAGAATACTGTAATGAAAACTTACCTCAAGTTGGCATGGAGGTGCTGCGAAGAACCCAACTACAAAGAAAACTAAACAAACAGAATTAGAAATATAAGAAAAACTAGAAATGGGTGACAGTAAAGAAAGAAATAAGGGCCAGGGAGGAAAAAAAGAACAGAGAAGGCTTTATAAAGCTAACAGAAGTTATGTTATGTGACCAGGAAGGAAACAAACCTTAAAATTCAGTGTGGAATGCCTAGAAGGATGCTGAAAGAGAACCAAGCGAGGAGCCTGGGAGGAGAAAAGGTATAAGGATCTTTGCAGAACCAAGAGGAGAGCCCCATAGAGCCACATCAGATGGTGAGAAGAACAGCACCCAGAACTACACCCTTAGCTGAGATGCAAAGAACGAAAGCATTGAGACCCGACCTCTCCTTGTCCCAGACTTACCACAGCCCATAGGAGGGTCGTGACTGCCCAGGTGTGTGTCAGGCCGGACTTGTGCTAAGAAGAGTGCTACTACTCCTGGGACAGGAGGGTAAATGGGAGGTGCTTCTTCCATGTTTTTGTATTTTACTTGGACGTTCATTATGGGGCACATTTTAGTGCTGCACACTTCAATCCTGTTTTTACAAAGGGAAGGAGGAGCAAAGTCAGGAAAGCTCTAAGGCCATATTTATACTCTGTTTACATCAGATGTGGATGATTTTTTCACGTAAATCCAGCGCAAACTTAACTACGTATCTATAGTTTGATGCTAGACAAGTCTAGCGTCAAAAATATGGAGTTAACTTCATTTTAAGGATGCGTGAAACCACCTTGCGTCAATAAGATGCAAGGTAGGTGACCCCATCCAAAAAATGACTCAAACACCCTAGCGACATATTTATCCAAAAGGGCAAAAATGACGCACGGGTGGGAGGCAGTCTCAAAAAATGAAGCCAGCCCCGATTTGCGTCAATTTTTAATGCCTGGGTCAGGGCAGGCGTTAAAATGAGGCAAACATAGCACTTCTTAAGGAAAACACACACAAGCAACATTACAGACCAACAGGACAATATGGAGTTGCTACTGATGCAGCTTGCAAGGCAACGCCACCACCACCCCAACGTGGCCCACAAAGGCAACGCAGAAGGCAGGAGAGACTTTTCAGAAACAGGGCAACCCTCCATGGCCTCAGGGGACAGGACATCATTGTGAGGTATCAACTCAACTGGCAAGCCATACAGCAGCTGCTGCGCCATATTGAGCCACAACTAACAGCTAGCCTGTAGACACCACACAACATACCACAGGTGACCAAGCTGATAGCTGTCCTGCCCTAGGTGTCAGATGCCTTAATCTCCCTCACTTCCCCAACACCCAGCAGAAGCAGCAGGAGATAAAACAGGGGTTTATCAAACCCATGGTTACCGCATGTGCATGGTGAAATTGACTGCACCCATGTCTGGATCGTCCCTCCTGTACCAACAGAGCACCTATTCAGGAATAGAAAGCACACGCATTCTATCAATGTGCAGGCCATAGTTGACCACCAGGGATTGTTCACAAACATCTTGGCCAAGTATCCTGGGAGTGTCCATGGCTCATTCATATTCTGGCACAGCAGAATCAATCAGCACTTCCAGGATGGACAATATGGCAATGTTCTTCGTGTCGGTAAGTCAATAAACCTAGCAATATACACACAGCACAACAACCCTGTAGGATACACAAGACATATACCACTACATTGACATGTGGGCAGGGTGACACTGAGGTGTGACACTGTTAGTTATGTTGTACACCCTAACAGAATGGAATACACACCTATGGACAAATGACGGCTGCCACAAACATTAGCGGCTACTCTAAAGCACACTGTAAGTAAAACTTGGAAGATGAACCATTTACTATTACATTGGGCCACATAGTCAATCGGCCACCCTCCCAAGCAGTGTGTAGCGTGGAAGGGGTGTGCAATGTGTATTGCAGCAGGTCTAACACCATGAGACACATCGCATGATGATGCTGACCCACATGTAGGTGACACGGAAATACTGAGGCAGTCCCAACATCATACACCACCAGCAAACGGCACTCTGGGGTGTCGTTTGCTGGTTGCAATAAGGAAGTGGACTGTGCTATGAACACATATTGATGTGCCACTAATGCAAACTGCACACTGCTGCACACACTGAAAGAGCCAATTGTCCATCAAAATAGCATATGTACAGGGAGACACAGATACATCCACCTCTACAAGGCAGTTACCCAGGTTTCCTGGAGCAAGTTCGGTAGTGTAGGTGCACAGTTGCACATGAGCTACTGGCAGAGGGAACAACAAAGGCTTGCCTAGAAACAAGTCACACATGGGACAATAGTGCATTGTCAATACTGAACTGCTCAGTGCTGCCAACCTATGGAGATGTGTTGTGCATTGTCACCTACCCAAATCAAAGCGCCTAAATGTTGAATTTCATCTCCAATGATATATGTCTAATTGGATGGGATGTCTAGGCCATGTAGTGCAACCATAGTTACCACCACATCTGAACCCATTGTGTGTGTGGATGTATCACGTCCCCTCCAGTAAAAGCACACTGATACATATGGGACACTACACAACGCATGGTACATACATACTGACCAGCAGTTAGGAAACCAAATCATAGATCCCAAGTCAAAACACAAGTTGTCATGTCAAACAGCCCAGTGCTGAGAAGACCTCACAGAAGCCCAGGAACTCACACCATAGCACAAACACATATGAGTCACAGACAATACAAAATATCAACTGACATGCTATATGACATTCCTGTTGCAAGCACTAACAGAATACTCACTCCTATTATCTTTTGCAGTGGATCAGGTTTCTGAACAAAGTGTTAGTGTCCCAGTACTGAGATGGAGTCCACATGTCTATACATTTTAACAATGCAGGTCAGAGGTTTGTTGAGTCATGTATGACTATCACTTAGGGCCACATGTACAAAGCTCTTTTTTATCGTAGCAAATGGCCCAGTTTGCAGAATTGGACAGTTTGCGACAATAAAAAAGCTTTTTCCAATGCACAAACCCAATTATGCCATTCCACAATCACATTACTGAATCACAAAAAAGGGTTGTGAGTCACATTTAGAAAGGGGCGTTCCCTTCCTAATTGCTAGTCACAGTCCGATGTATGATTATTTTGTGACCGCGAACGCCATCACAAAACAATTGCAGTTAGCACCAGTTTCAAGCTAGTGCTAACCCATTTGCAAAACCCCCTTTGTGAATGCATGCAAAAACATTGGTTCAGAGCAGGCAGTGGTCCGATCATTTTTGTTTTTGACATGCATTCCGTTTACCTTTAATGAAAACGGGATGCATTTAAAAAAAAAAAAAAAAATGCCTTATTTAAAAGCAGTCACAGACATGGTGGTTTGCTGACCCCAGCGGGCCACCATCCCTATGAGTGCCGCCATTCCAAATGGGTTTGCAAATTGAGACCTACCTCATGAATATTCATGAGGTAGGTCTTTTTCTACCCCTTTGCGAATTGCAAACAGTGTCATTGACAGTGTTGTACATCAAGTTTTCTGACTTGCAAATTGCGAGTTGCTAAGTGTCGCAATTTTCGACGAACAAAACCTGATCTTCGTTCATGCGGCCCTTAGTCACACATTTCAGGTGCCATGGCAACACTTGTGCCCATGCATTCTGTCAATGATGATCAGGTAAGACACCGTCAGCATATCATATTTCACTGGATCCTGACAGCAAATCCATGTTTAGCTCTACATTGTCATCATTACACACACATGATCCCTGCCAATATGTTGGCAAAGGGGGCATGCCCGCCTTATGGGACAATGCCAATGTGGTATGTGTTCCAACATACAACTGTGTCACTTCTGTCATGGGTAACTGAACGCATAATTGCAGACTGAAAATTGAGCCACATGTCCATCAAACAGTAACTCAGTGTGCCTTGATGCACAAGCCACAATACCTGAGTCACTTGTATTGCAGTGTACCAGGAAAGTGCCATGGAATTTTTCACCCAAATACAAATCATGCCATGGAGTACCATCTTAAATGGATTAGCCTCATATGGTTGTTGTAGGGTTTAGCACCACATGATTGTTAGGCCCAGTGCATGTGTGCAGTGGTATGTCTGTTGTATGGTCTTCATACAGGATCACTAGCTCACTCATGTAAAATGTTACACACTGCGATATGTTCTCCACTCGTATGTACAGTGATATGACATTGAGCATATATTTCCCTCCATGTCTTACAGGTGGACCTGTCCCCTGTTGCATCGGAGCAGTGGCAAGATTTCAGGACCCAGACGTATCCAGTAAGTGTGATAATGTCTGTCCCGTGTAGTGATTGTGGCTGTTGTGTGAGTGACTCTTGTGTGTTGCACTCATTGCAAGATATGCTGAGCTGGCACGTGATCAGATATCTAAGTAGGCTGCATGGTGACATTGTGTCTAGTTACCCTTTTACAAGCAGAGAGCCTATCCTAGGAGTCTTGTGCTGCGCAATAGATAGCCGCGTGTGAACAAGGTGATTAGTAGCCACATGTAGGCCCACTTGTGACTTGGAAGTGTACCAGTGTCAGTATATTGGCACTGGGTCATGCTGTCATTCTCACACTGTATTGTAATGTACATGGGTAACTGTCCCCCAGCATGTAGCCCCATAAGTTGTACTCCTTTTATGTGACACTTATGTGGCATGTAATAGGCGTGCATGCAGGTCAAGGCCAGACGTGTGCTGGCATCAATGTGGGTGTTTTGGGAATTGTGTTTGCAGATCAGGTGTTGATGGGTTTCCACACCTGGACACATGAATGTAGATGTGAATGACCTCTGGATACCTTATTTCTAGGTGGCAGCCCTCCTCACATGTGTTCCACTCACTAAATCAATGTATAAGTGGACATGCCTTCGTGGTTGACCCCAACAGTTGTGATGATGTATTGCATGCCCATCCCCCATGAGGCACAGGGATAGGGGAACAACATATATGTAGGTAGATGTGATGGTCACAGTGTAGGTGACAGTCATCTCATTCAGGCTTGCATGTGTCCCAATCAACACTGTCCCCTTATGATTAGCAACTGCATACCATACTCCCAATTACATCTACTAGTCACTTGTGCTGTGCGCTTTTGAAGTTGACTCAGATGATGAAGATTAGTGGGTCTGGCCCATGTGAAGTAGTTGCTGCCTTTGCATTGTGACATTTTGCACTAAATCAATGCACAAATTACTTAATTTGGTCCAACTCTTGTTGTGCTTTGCTTTGGTGTCAATGACATGACGGGTGGGCAGCATTGCCATTACATTAATCAGGGACATTGTATTATCTGGACTGTGATTCGGAGTGCATGTGCAAATCGAGGAACAGTGTTAGAGTATCATCTGTGCATACATCACACAATGATGGCACTGATGGTTGCCTTTCTCAATTTTACAGCTGCCAACATGGATGTTGCGGAACTCAGGGCGTTCCAGAAGAGGGCAGTGCGATATTGCCACATATTGGATGTGGAGTTTGGGTACCGCAAGATGGCACGACCCTATCAAAAAGAGCGAGCCACTGGGGAATAGCGGGCATTCAGCCAAGGAGCACCCGCATTGGCCACAAAGAGTGGACCGAGCACCACAACTACACAGGGGACCACAACCACCACCATCACATCTGCCCCACTTGCAGCACCATCAACATTGGCACCACAGACCACCACATCTGCTGCAATGGACATGTCAGCAATAAAGGAGCTCCAGAGGGACATCAAACAGGTCCTCAAAAAGCTGGACATCCTACAGAAGGAGGTGGACTGCAAACCAAAGAGACTGAAGGCCATCAAGAGGACAATCAAGAGGGCCAACCTCTGAACTGATGCCTCCCTTTACCCCTAGTTCAGTCCCCTCCCTCTTCATTCTTCATCATGTTTTGTAGTGGGTTTAAGGGGCTTAGAGATAGGTTAGAGTAGGGTAGTTGTTTAGATAGGATAGTTAGGTTTGGGGTGGGTTTTCATATTATTACATGTTAGTTTGTGGGTGGGTGGGTGTGGGTTAATGTTGGGGCATTTGTGTATAAAATATATATATATATATTTGTATAGTATTAGATAGTATATATTTAGGTTACTATAAGTTGTCCTGCATGTGTCTCGTGATATAAGGTGGGTAGGGGGGGCCAATGTTTAGAGTGTGTTGTTAAATGTGGTAAGTAAGCTTAGCATAGGGTAGTTAGGGCCAGTTGTGGATAATGTATAGGTAGGATAGATTATGTTAGTATAGGTGTTTAACATAGGTTTAAGTTTAATTTTCTATATGTATAATAAAACTTTGGGTACTCCGTTACTGCATATGTCATTTGATTGGGGCTCAGGATGTTTGCATGAGTGTACAGTGCCAATTGTCTGTTGGCCTGGGAATTCCGTCCTGCATCCAGGTCCCTCTCTTGACATGTTAATTCCCACTTCCAACTGAGCTGTCACATTGGCAGCTACAACAACTCTACTTCTCAATGCAGCTGCCATCCAATGTACCCACCACTCAAGGTGACTATGGTTTTCATGTAGTGGACAGGTAGGTGTGCTTTTTAAGCTGTCATTGTTTGGGTCCTGTGTCGGAATGTTGGGCACTGTGGGATGTCTGCCTGCAGCCTGAAGTTCATGTCAACACTGCTAAACTGACCAGTGCCAAATTCAGATGAGGTCAAGTATAACTATTTCACACCAACGTGTTTCACTTGTACTCCCAACAGACATTATTGGCTGAGCACTCTTACACAGCCATTCCTGCTGTATGTAGTGGGTGAGGCCTATATGTGTTAAACAAATGTCACATAGACAGTGACTTGCTTGTAGGGGATGTGGGCAACATTGACGTTCATCATGTAGGTACCTTGTGCGTAGATATCTGCCCACACTATTTCTGTACTCTTTTACTAACACTCTGTGACTATAGACATGTTAAATGCATCACAAATCTCCAGCAAAGTAGATGTGTTGCATTACACAGAGCCAAAGCGGTTGTGTAGGTGCTGTTTATTTTAAAGTGCTGTACTGCAATATTTACATTGTCCAGGTCTGTGATCCCATTAGTGTAAACCATTCTATTGTGACACAACACATGTGTAGGGTTGAGGGACATGTCATTGGACATGCTGAGGTGAAGTGTTGTTCAGTGCAGGGGAACATGAATTGCCAATGGAGTAGTGAGAGACAATTGCAGTCCATAGTGGTATGGTTAACAGTGTGTCGGTGAAGAGTGCATGTCACCAACTGTAGCAACACTGGCATGTTGTCAAGCACAGGACAAAGGGAAATCACTGCCCATGTGGCATGGGCTGGTGCTACCGGGTACTCCTACGGGTGAAGATGATCTGTTCGACATCTTCATCCTCTAAGGTGTGAGTTGTCTCCTCTGCCCTTGATGGTGGTAGTGGGGTAGAGGGGGCCACACGCACACTTCAGTGGTTGGAGAAGTGGACACCAAATTCACGGCAGCTGCCATCTGTGGAACTACATATGGCATTACTGCAGCAAGGAGGAGCTGCTGATTATTTAGTATGGCAGCAACATCGCTGTGCTAGGCAGCCATGTCTGCCCTGAGGGAGGCCAGTTCCTGGTTCATGGAGTCCTGATTGTTGTCATACATGCAGCAGCAAGATTGGGAGGGCAGGTGTTGTGGCAACTCCCTTATGGCAGTGGTTAGGTCCCTCACACACTGTTGGACTCCATGCAGTGCGGATTGTGTGCCTTGTTTTTCTGCTGTCTGTTCAGTGGCTGTTATGATGCACATGTGCATACCCTCAAGGCTGGCTGCTATAGTTTTCATCCCCACCCGCATCTCCTTGACCAGCTCCCGCTGGACTCCCACTACTGTCCTCTCAAAGGTGGTCCCTGTGTCATCAGAGTCCTCAGCTGTGTTTGAGCTGGCAGGTCGTACTATTGGGGTGGTGGGTGGGTCCTCTGGGATGGGTGCTACATGAATGCTCCCAGTACATCTTGCAGGGTTTCCTGGCTGATGGTTGTCAGCTGGTCATCCAGGTCATCAGGGTAGTCCAGGAAAGGCAGATCCACAGGAGAGCCATCGTCCTCTGCAAAGAGATATTGTACAATTAGTGTGTCTGTGTTGTGGCAGTTGTAATGTGACGTCACTGACTTCCTATTGGTGGTACATTGTCATCTTGGTTCCCATGCATTGTTCCTTGTCCGAAATGTTTGCAGTCTCTCAGCCCTTTCCCCAACTGCATGTCACATGTAGTGAAGGGCAGTTTGCGCAATTGTCTGTGTCACATCTTGTATGTGTGGGTTCTGTCCAGTTTGTGGATTGCCATCTTCTTGTCCTCATTAACCTTCCCGCTGCTTCCATTTGCATGGTGAGGCCTTGCAATGAGTGTTGGTGTGCTGATGCCACAGCACCCCACATGACAATATGGCCCTATCCCAGTCTTTTCATTTTTCACATACACCTCTACGGTGCTGAGACCTAGCACCACCCCATGCCTGGCATTCCCAGGAGACAATGGACTTGTTACCATTGCTAGTTCCTCAGGTTTGCGTATGTCTTCTACATTGCATTGCACTGATGGACCTGGCAGAGTTCCATTTCCTCTTGTGGCTGTGCGGGTGGGTTCACCTTCCTACACACATATGTCCTCCCCCTCAATGTAGTTGTGTTTGCACTATGATACCTGAGATGTGGCATAGTGGCATTGCAGCTAATGTGACACAGGCACAGGGCTAAACCCAGGGATGGCCAGCATGGGTATGAGATTACTGGTGTGTACATTATTATGTATGTGACAGTGCCTGATGGTTATTGAGTCTATGGACATGACCAGTTGACAGGAGTTGCACTTGGATAGGGATTGATGGTAATTGATCACGTAGTCATACTTGACCCTCATTAAAAATGTGTTTGTTCTATGGGCACCTAACTGCCATTTCCTAATTGACCACCACCAACAGCACAGGTAGTAGTGGCAAATGTTGTCAATGGGGAATGCCCCTTGGGCCAAGGACTTGAGACTGGGCATTTTCCTGTAGTTTACATTCTGACAATACCAGCTGTCCTATGACACCACACCAGTTTTACATTCTACCCGACCCTCCTGGTCTGCTTTAGCATTTCCACCAGCCTTGGCATGGCAGTGTACCCCCATGCAAAGGTTGTTGGGGTTGTGTTGTGCCGTGCCCCTGGATGCCCGTGCACAGCACATGCACCTGGCATGGGCAGTGCAGGGGGTCCCATGCCCTGCCTCTTTGCCCTTTTCACTGCCTGATCTGCAGTGCTAACATACATTGTGTAGTAGCTATGTGCCCCCATGTTCTTGCACTTGACATTTTGGCATTTTCATCCCCCATGCAAATTACCCTCCATAAGCGTCAATGGATCCGGTTGGACCACCAGACACGAAACATGTCGACCTCAACCCAGAGATCCTATAATATTTAGAGTCCTCTGCAATATATTGTTTGAAAGTTATTGAGCATTATATCTCAATCTGTTACTTTCAATTTTTGATTTTAAACTTGTTCTTCATCCCTGTGTAACTGATAAAAAATATGATGGTGCTTTTTGGATGAATAACCAATTTTAACTCCTCTCTCTCCTCTCTATTGTGTACTGGTGCCAAATTATAAGCATCTGGATAGTTGAATCTACCAGTCACTATCAGAGTAGTACGGTTCAGAGCTCCCACGTCGGGGTGCCCACCAGGCATTGCAGCGCCGGCCTGGCGAGGAGCAACTCCCGATGATGATGCTAGTCATCCAGTGTGATGCTTGAGGGCCTTTGCTCCTGAGACCACTGGTCTCCTAGTTTGACAGCTTTTTTTTGGAACAGTGTATTTCGTGTATATTCATTGTAGCGTTCCTCTGCCCTTGTCCTGGGATTTCTCACTGGGGTCAGTAGCCATGACAAGTTTGGGTAACCAGAGTCACCTGCAAATGTCGAGGGACAACTGTTAGACACACTCCAACCCTTAGGGACAACCCCAGACCCAGACAGCTATTCATAGGGTATAGGGTCCTTATCCTCACATATTAGCCACATGCGGTGCCTCTGGACTTGTCCCATCACATAAGGGATGCTGCTATTCCACAGAATGTAAGCGTCATGCACTGAGCCAGGAAACTTGACGTTCACATGGGAGATGTACTGGTCGGCCAAACACACCATCTGCACATTCATTGAATGGTAGCTCTTCTGGTTTCTGTACACCTGTTCACTCCTGCAGGGGGGACAAAGGCCACATGTGTCCCATCAATGGCACCTATGATGTTAGGGATATGTCCCAGGGAATAGAAATCACCTTTCACTGTAGGCAAATCCTCCAACTGAGGGAACACAATGTAGCTGTGCATGTGTTTCAGCAGGGCAGACAACACTCTGGACAACACATTTGAGAACATAGGCTGGGACATCCCTGATGCTATGGCCACTGTTGTTTGAAAACACTCACTTGCCAGGAAATGGAGTACTGACAGGACCTGCACTAGAGGGGGGATTCCTGTGTGATGGCGGATAGCTGACATCAGGTCTGGCTCCAACTGGGCACACAGTTCCTGGATTGTGGCACGATCAAGTCTATAGATGACTATTACATGTCTCTCTTCCATTGTCGACAGGTCCACCAGCATTCTATACACTGGAGGATGCCGCCATCTCCTCACCTGCCCCAGCGGACGTGCCCTATGGATGAGAACAGCGAGCACAGAGTCAGCCAACACTGAGGTAGTAAAAAAACAATTTTATTGCACACATTTGTCAATCCGCTTAGTGTGTATGCAAGGCCTAGATATGTGTTACGCATTTAAAAGTAATGCCATGTGGCCCCCTGAAATGGTGGCTGCCTGACCTGTAATGTGGGACAAGTGGATATGAGGTAATTGCGCTGGCGTTGTACACTGTTGCGTTAGGCGGTCGAAGACCACGGCGCAGTCCTGCATTTGTTAACATTGGGCCCTATGTGTCCCAGGAGCCAATGACGATGCACCCCGGCAATGACTGTGACGGTCCGGACGATTAAAGTTTTTTCCTTTTCCCCTGTACTATTCCTGTAGGTCAGCGCCCACCAGAAGAAGGATATTTGGCATGCCATCGCCAAGGACATCCAAACTATGGGGGTCCACCACAGACGGAGCACCCACTGCCGTAAAAGATGGGAGGACATTCGCTGCTGGAGCAAGAAGACGGCGGAGGCCCAGCTGGGGATGGCCTCCCAATGTGGGAGGGGTGCCCGTCGCTCCATGACCCCCCTGATGTTCTGGATCCTGGCGGTGGCATATCCGGAGTTGGATGGGCGCTTGAGGGCATCACAGCAGCCACAAGGGGGTGAGTACTGTCACATCCACCTGACTCTGCGCGCATTGGAGGTGTCTGGGTGGGGGAGGTGGGGAGTGGGTTCCCCTAGGCTAGGGCGAGCTTTGTAGGCAAGGACCCTTTGTGAGGCAGGCTAAGTGGCACCCCAACCCCACCAGTGGTAAGAGCCATCTACACCTAGCCAGGCTCCTGTGACTTGCATGTGTGCAGCAATCGGGCATAGGCCATGTACCCCATGTCCCTGTGAATAATTAGGGAACTTTAAGTGCATGGCGTAGTGCAAAGGGCTGCTGTGTCTGTAGTGTCCGCCAGCGGTAGTGGTATTGCATGCACTGAACATGTCTTTCTTCTTTCTTCCCCCCTTCATATTGTTGCAGGCTAGTATCTGTTTGGTCTACCTCATTTGTACTTATTGCCCTTTTATATCTATTTTTAACTATGTCATTGAACAGTTTAAAATCTCGGTGATATGATGCAGGGGCCAAAAACACATGGGGTAATAGAAAAGATACATAACACACACCTGACCACCCAACAGGTAGTTGGTAATACCCATAGTTACCACAAACAAAATATGTATTATGTGAAGCTGTAAAACTACTATTATTTACACCCTCAATAGTTAAAATCAAGGTACAATCGCTTATCCTTACTGGAATTCGTCCAATGCTTCGTATACATAAATCTGCTTTACTTTTTGTAACAGAAATCACAAATTGTTCTTTCTTGTCAAAGTCTCTTGTATTTGTGAAGACATGTGGTATTGAAACATTGTCCGGTTGATACTCTTCCCATTCCCATTTAGTTCCTTTGGCTTGGGGATACCCATCTTTGTCTTGGTAGCATACTTTATTAAGGCGAAAAAGAAGTCTGCCCTCTGTACGTTTTCCAGATGCAAACAAAAGCGTGTACCAAGCTTGACAAGAACCATTGTGTGAAAAAGGAAGAGGAATGAAAGGTGTTCCTCCTTTCTTTTGATGTGCAGGTATCATTACACATACCGAACAGTCAGTAGTATTTGTAGCGTTATGAGTATGATGCAACATGCGAATGAAAGTATTATTGGAGTACGATTGACGGTGCTTCTGCTCCTGATAGGGAAGCGTAAAGTAATAGTGATCCTCTGGTACTGGAGTAGTGGCAACAAAAAACTCACGAGCAGGAGCCTTCTTTTCAACAAACCAAGTGATTTTTGCTATAATCACCAAAACAACAACAAACCCCATAGTACTAATGATCAGTTTGTTATTCATTTTAGCAACAGTGATAATCGACCCTTTCAGAAATGAATTAAAAACAATCGTTGGAGCTCTTATCCCTGGGCAGCCGCTGATTTCTTCACCACGGGCCAAGACGGGTGTCACTACTCTAATGCATGGCTGACCACCCCACCCCCCCTTGCCACATTGGCTCTCCGTTTCACTAACCCAGGGCGGTAGCTCAACCAGTTTTTTTCAAAACATTTTCAGATTCTTTCCTCGGTCTCAAATTATATTGCGACACTCCAGAAGTCGTATGGTCCAGGAAGACCTCTGCAGATTCGTCAGGTGATATAGCACGGCCTTTCTCCGTAGTCAAAATCTCTCGATGATCGGTCAGCACAGCAGGTTCCAGCAAGGTAGGTAGCACTCTCTTGCAGTGAGTACTATGGACCCAATTCTTTCGGTTCGTCACTCGAACTGCTGTCCTTGTCGCAAGGAGCACCTGTTCTGGGCCTCGCCACCTTGGTTCCAAGCTGCTTGATCTTTCAAAGGACTTAATCATCACCTGGTCACCAGGTCGGAGTTCATGGCCTTCACCTGTAGATCTGTCAGGAAGTGCTTCTCGAACCTGTTGATGAATAGAAACCAAATTGTCGGTTAACTATGCCAAATAATCATTCATCAGGACACAAGGTACATCATATACAGAATTTGGCTTAGGAACTCCCCAAATGTTCATTGGCCTCCCAAATACCACTTCGTATGGGATAAGGCCGAGTCGAGAGTGTGGCACTGACCTAATAGACAATAATGCCAACGGTAATGCATCCGGCCAAGTTAAGGATGTGGAAGCCTGTATCTTCGCTAACTTCAGCTTGAAAGTAGCATTATAGCTTTCCACCAACCCTGCTGATTGTGGGTGGAAAACCGCATGGAACTTCTGTTTGATCCCTAATCCTTTCAGCACATACTTAATAACTTCCCCAACAAAATGAGGTCTGTTATCATTCCATAAAAGTCTGCAAACACCAAACCTAGGGAAATATTCTTTCAAAAGCACCTTCGCTGTGGTAATGGCAGTATTATCCTTTGTGGGGTACGCCTCTATCCATTTACTGAAGGCACATACCACCACCAAGACATACTTTAAATTGTTGCAGCGTTCAAGCTGAATATAATCCATTTGTAGAACTTCAAAAGGTGCAGTTGGTGTAGCAAACCCTCCCGCAGGAGTACGTATCCCTTTTCCAGGATTGTATTGTAAACAGATCAAACAAGACTGTACTACTCTCTTAGCTGTACTGGAAATTTCTGGATGCTCCCAAACTTGCGTAAGCAACTTCGTTATTGTTGAAGCTCCAACATGTGCCAGCCCATGTGTCATCTGAACCATAGGTTGTACAAAAGCTATAGGCAATTTCCATTTATCCATCTGCTTATTCTGCCAACAGCCCTCATCATCCAACTCTCCATCTTCAGACCATTGCTCACGTTCTTTCACAGAAGCAGATTTCTGTATATCTAATACGTCTTGTCTAGCTTTATGCCAACGTTCAGCTTGTGACTTCACTACATACATAGAAGTAGAACTTCGCTGCATCCCAGTCTCACGTGCTACGCGGTCTGCAAAGTATTACCTTGCCCTATCTTATTGGTCACTTTCTTATGTTCACTACATTTCACAATAGCTAGGTTCTTTGGATATGTCAATGCAGTCAAGAGGTTATACACTAATTCTCTGTGCATTATCTGCATCCCGTGGGATGTGAGAAAGCCTCTCTCCTTCCAAAGCAAACCAAAATCATGAGCCACTCCAAAAGCATAGCGGCCGTCTGTATAAATGTTCACACATAAGTCAGTACTAAGCTCACATGCTCGTGTCAAAGCTATTAGTTCAGCTGCTTGAGCTGACTTCTGTGGTATATGAGCTATCTCCACTACCGTGTGTATTGTGGTGATTGCATATGCAGCTGAGGTCGTACCGTCTGGCAACTTCAAACAAGACCCATCAACCCACAGTTCCCCGTCTACATCTAGAAGGGGCGTGTCTTGTAAATCAATACGACCCTTTGTCTGTTCTTCGGTAAGGAATATGCAATCATGTGTTTCTTGTGACTGAGGCTGAGTCACCGGATATGGAAACAAAGTGGCTGGATTTAGTGTTGCACATCTCTTCAGTGTAATTTGAGGAGCCAGCAATGTCAACTCATATCCTGTTATGCGAGCGCTAGTTAAATGTTGTGTCTTTGTTTGATTTAAAAGTGCATCAACTTTATGGGGTACTAACACCAACAGCTTATGTGACAAAACTATCCCTTCACTCTGACGTATTGACACAGCTGTTGCGGCAACTGAACGAAAACACCCAGGCAACGCTCGAGCGACAGGATCAAGTACTGCTGAAAAATATGCACAGGGACGCTGCTTATCGCCATGTGTCTGTACTAAAACTGACAATGCACATCCATCTTTCTCATGTACTTAAAGTGCAAAAGGCTTCATGTAATCTGGAGTACCTAACACTGGTGCTGAACAAAGGGCTTGTCGCAGCTGCCGGAAAGCAGTCTCACATTCATCTGTCCATGGGAGGGGCATTGGAGTATCTTTAGTCAAAAGTGCTAGCAAAGGTTTGACAATGTGTGAAAACCCTAATATCCATTGCCTACAAAAAGAAGTAAGACCAAGGAATGCACGAACATCTTTCTGAATAGAGGGTACTGGTGTGTCTAAAATCGCTTGAATACGATCTGATGTAAGTGCACGGCTCTCATTAGACAAAAGGTGACCTAAATAGGTTACCCTTGGTCTACAATATTGCAATTTCTTTCGTGACACTTTATGATGGTGTGAAGCAAGAAAAGAAAGTAAGGACAAAGTGCACTTTTCACATTGCTCCGGGGTATCAGCTGTCAACAAAATATCATCGACATATTGTATGAGAGCCACACCTTCAGGTAAAACAAAAGAATCAAGGTGTCCAAAGTCATAGTACAAGAACTAATTGCTCCCTCAACTTCCTCATAAAAGGCGGCTGGATTTTTCCGCAGGTCAGGTAATGCTGTTTTAAGTGCCATTACATCTGCCCTATTCCAAGGAGTATACACCCAATTATAAATAAAATAACCCTTAGCATCAACAGAAGTTTTATCATCATTTGTACCCAATCCTTTAGGAGGAACATACAAAGGCGCGGCCACCCGCATCGGTTTCGCGTGAACTATCATAATCTTATCTGTTCCAAAGATGGAAGCTTGCACCCCGCCGGTCTGAGATTTCCGTGCAACTACGTCCACAGCCCTTTTCTCCTCTTGCAAACGGACTGCCACAACACATAATTTCATTAAACGCCTGATTGCATCAGCCACCTGGGAGAAAACAAAAAGACCATCACACATTTGCTTATGATCAGCTGCTATATCATCGGGCTCTAACTCATCAGAATATTTCCGATATAGTTCAATAACTTCTGAGCCAAATGCCTCAGTAAAATATAGCTGCTCCTTTTCCGTCCACCCTTTCATGGTGTCTAAAAGTTCAGAAGCAGAGACAACGCTACGAATTGTTTTACGAGCAATAGATCTAAGCTCAGACGCAGTCAGCAGGCAACATAGAGCGACTGTCTCACATCTTCTGTTGCTCTGAACTGGAGGCCTTAACTAACTCATGAGGGGCAGAAGGAACGACATACGGAGGTGGAGGGCGATCTAGTAATAAAAAATCATCATGTGGTTTATTAAGGATAGGATAGAGAGGTTGCCTAACGGTGTATTGGCCAGTTACCTGTAATTTACGTTCTTTCTCTTCTAGCTCCTTTAAGTCATTTATTTCTTTCTCATTTCCAATGCCTTCACATATACATTCTTCCGCTGCTCTTTCTCAAGCAAGGCTTGCTCATGCTTCACTCGTCCACGCACTTCTTTCTCCCACATTCGTACACAGTCAAACATATCTTGCCTAGACTTTCGCTTACACATACATTGTTCCACATACTCAATCTTTCGCAAATCAAATGACCCATGCATAGGCCAACGTAACTCAGGATCCGCACAAGTGTATTTATTCCATAATGTGCTGTACATTATAGAAGAAAGACCATGTTTAACATACATATCTCTATTGGGCGTCCCCTCTGGGGGTGCCGGTTGCAATTCTTCTAGTCTCAAATTGGTACCATTACAAAAGCAACACATCCTATGAAGTGCGCTAAAAACAGGCATGCCAAAAAATAGTGCAGAATATGCAATATTATAATCAAAGTAGCACTTAAGGTGCTGTTCAAATCAAAATTAAATTGGAGAAAATTCTCCTCATTACCTGCCTATATAAATTGCAATTTATATATCAATTCAAAGGACACAAATTGACTAGTCACCCAAAACACAAGAGCCATAGTAAGTAGTGCTAAACTACATTATCAAACAAAGGCATCAAAGCCCACAGCAAGTGCCGTAAAACGGCTCTTACCAATCACAGGATGTCCAGGTTCCAACTGCCAAGTTCTAAAATCGACCAAATGGTCACTGCATGACGAATGAACAAAAAGGATCTCAGTCGAGGACCGGCGCCACCTGGATGGTCAAATCAGAAAGAAGGGAAAAACGCTGGGGTTGCCAAGACTCGGGTCTCCTCAGGCATTGATCGTCCGCAGCAAGATCCCAATCCTTCGTCGCGACCAATCCGTTGGGGGCATCCGAGTCGCCAATGAGTCCCTGTTCGGGCGCCAATTTGTTGAAGTAAGCCTCAGCAAGGCCTACTAGTGCAAGGGGTTCACCTTTCTCTGCAGAAAGTCCTCAGACCATGTAGGAAGGAGTTGGCACAGAAACTGAAATAAAAGCCAAAGTTTATTAACCTCATGAGGTGGTACTACAGTTCAAACAGCACCCTTCGGTAATGTTTGAAGTAGCACACTGAACTGAGAGAGCATGGTCCTTTTATACCCACGCAGGGGCTAAAAGGAGGTGGTACAATTATAGAAGCAAGACTTGTATACATGTAAGGTCATGTGGAAATGCACAGTCGACAGGTAGGAGGAGCTAACAGTTTTCAAGGACTAACATCTGCAGACCTTACTGAGCATGTGCAAAAGTGGGAGATGCTAAATATAACTTGTCACTAGGCAGATTTTCAAGAGTAGTTAACAGAAAGGTAGGACAGAGCACATGGTGAGCACATGGCAGCATGTGGCAGAGAAAATGGCTTCCATGAATACAAAATGGATTCCGCGAAATGTTCACAATAGTTACTAAATACAAGATGTCTTCTGCTAATGCTTAATCTAATCGCTGCTAAACTACAACACCACAGGCACTCACACAAGCATCATACCCATGCACACATACCAACAGCCACTGCCTCCACTGTGTCCCCTCCTCCACGTCTCCCTCTTCCCTCCCTGTCACGTCTCCATTCACACCTGCATGCACTACATCTTCAGCCACTACCTCCATCACCAGCACGCCCATGACCCCACTCCGCTCACGTGCACTCACCACCCCCACTGCCATTCACACATCCCCTGTGTCCTCTCCCAGTGTGTCTGTGAGCCCTCCTCCCAAACTACACAAACGCAGTCACACACCCACCCAACAGCCATCCACCTCACGACACCCTCCAGGCCAAGCACCTTCACCCAAAGTCAGCAAACGTACACCTCCTACAACCACTACCTCTTCCTCTACTCCCAAACCCCTTCCATCTACCCGTCCCAGTGTGTCTAAAAACTTTTCCGGTCAAACCTTGACCTCTTCCCTACACCTACCCCACCCCTTCTGTCCCCTAGGGCCCGCCTTCCAGGTCCCAACCCAGCACCTCAGCCACCACATCACCGGGAACAGTCGTGCCAGCAGTAACCGGCTTCTGGAGTGCGCCAAGCAGCAGGGCAGCCAGTGTGCCAAGGAGCCAGGCCAAGGACATTCCCCCACCTCAAACACTAAAGAAGTTGGCCACAGCCCAGAGGGAGAAGGCCAAAACACCTGCCACCAAGGGCTCTCCCAGGACTACAGTTGTGAGTGCCAAGACAGCTGCGCCACCATCCAAGGTGGGGAAGGGCCAGAGGAAGAAAGGGAAGTCACCACCAAACTGCACGGCGGACAAGACCGCCACCGGCACCGCCACATGCACTGCCGCCATGGGCACCGCTACCCAGGACACCGCCGCCAGCAGCACACTCACTGAGCCACCCACCAGCACCGCCGCCCAGGACACACCCGCCAGCAGCATGATCACTGAGCCACCCACCAGCACCGCTGCCCAGGACACCAGCAGCACGCTCACTGAGCCACCCACCAGCACCGCCGCCCAGGACACCGCTGCCAGCAGCACGCTCACTGAGCCACCCACCAGCACCGCTGCCCAGGACACCGCTGTCAGCAGCAAGCTCACTGAGCCACCCACCAGCACCGCCGCCTTGGACACCACCGCCAGAAGCACGCTCACTGAGCCACCCACCAGCACCGCTGCCCAATGAGCGCCGCAAGCACTGCCACCACTGAGGCCACCGCCAGCACCGCCAGCGGCCACACCACATCCTGTGCCAGTGGCACCACCGCAGACATGGCTGCCATCCCCAGTGGTCAGTCGTACGTGGCTGGTGGTCAGTTCCAGGGGCCTGGACAGCTTTCATGTTGGCCCACCGTCAGTGGAGAATGACATCAACTACCTCAGTCCTTGGCAGGATGAAGCACTCTAGTCACAAAGCCCCCTCCAGAACCAGTGGAGTATCACATCCACTACCTCAGTCCTTGGCAGGATGAAGCACTCTTGGCACAAAGCCCCCTCCAGAACCAGTGGAGAATGACATCCACTACCTCAGTCCTTGGCAGGATGAAGCACTCTGGGCACAAAGCCCCCTCCAGAACCAGTGGAGACTGTTATCCACTTGGGAGACTGTGGCTTTGCACTCCCCAGGATAAAGCAGTGGGCAACCCACCCACTGGAGAGACTTGAGAGACTGTGGCTTTGCACTTCCCAGGATAAAGCAGTGGGCAAACCACCCACTGGAGAGACTTGAGTGGTTGTGGCTTTGCACTCCACAGGATACCTCAATGGGCATGGAGCACCCTCGTGGAGCTGGCGTCGTGCACTCATCCGGCTGAGGTGCCCCCCCTTTCCTTCCCCCTGAGGTACCCGTTTTATTTCGATCTGATGCCCCAGCAGTGTTCTCTCCGTTTGGATCGGGTATCTTGTGTGGGCCTCGCCCATGCATTTTGGGCCCAGTGGTCCACGGACTATCTAGGTACAGTACATGGACTTGAAATCTTGGTGTACATATTTGTTAATATTGTATATATATTTTTGACTAATGGATTTTTACTCATTACAATCGTTCAACTCATTTCATTTTGTCCTTGCGTTCTTCCAGGGAGGGTTGGGGAGTGTAAGTGTAATGTTTCAACATGTATTTGTGTGTGTGTTGTGTGTGAGGGTGGGGTGTTGCATGTAGCGTGTGTGTGTCACTCTCTATTCCCTCCCCCCTCCCCTGTGTTGTAGGTGCAGTTCTCACCTTGGTGTGTCGCCGCCGTCGGTCGTGCTCCTGGTAGAGGAGCAGGAAGAGAATGGCAGGTAGAATTTGGAGGTCCGTCTCCATGGTGTCCTGGTTCCTCGTGTGGTGTGTAGAGGTGAGCGTTTTCCCTTCCAAGTCCTGTTTCCACCATGTTTTTGTTCGCATTGAATCTGCCCCGGAAAAGGTGGCGGATTGGCCTCTCATAATGGTGTGGGCGGTACATTGTCTTCCGCCTGTCTGTTGGCGGTGACCGCCATGCTGTTTGTTTCTACCGCCGTGGCGGTCGGAATGTTAAAGTGGCTGTCTATGTTGGCGGTTTCCACCACGGTCATAATTCCATTTTCTTACCGCCAGCCTGTTGGCGGTCTTACCGCCACTTTAACACCGACCGCCAGGGTAGTAATGAGGGCCTTTATATCACTTTTCAGTGATATCTCAACATATGCTTATTGCATTTTAATCGTTTTGACCTGCATCTTATCAGATAAATATTATATATTTTTCTAAACACTGTGTGGTGTATTTTTGGGGTGCTATACTGTGTTATTGCATGATTTATTGCACAAATACTTTACACATTGCCTTCTAAATTAAGCCTGACTGCTCACTGCCAAGCTACCAGAGGGTGGCACAGGATAATTTGGATTGTGAGTGACTTACTCTGACTAGAGTGAGGGTGCTTACTTGGACAGGTGATAACCTAACTGCCAATCGAAGACCCCATTTCTAACAATATGTATGACAAAAAAAACATTGTTGCTGATTTTGTCTTATGGTTTTCCCTTGCCATGCTGCTTTTTTGGTCTCAGCTCTAGATGACATGGATGCGCTGTCTCCAACTGAGAAATGCTGTACCTACCTTGTGGGCTTCAGGCCACCCATCGGCTTCCCATTTAATGGTTCCATGTTGCTCCATTATGTGTTCTCCCCATTTGTCCATGACGTGCATAAGTCATGGGTCTTCCAGGATTTAGCCTTCTCCAAGAGCACCAACCAACTACTCTGAAACCTACGCAGTGGCCACATTATGGCATTGTTTCAGGACTACTTTTTTATTTTTTATTTCATGGACCTTGCCAGTGGATGTGTTTGACTTGTAATTATCTATGACTCCTGTCCCCTTGCTTCAAGGGTGTTTGGTGCCCAGGTGGACTGCCAATCACCCACAACCCCCACAGTCATACTGACTGCCTGCGCATGTTTCCCTTATAAGCAATATTTTCCTGTGTAAGCAGCCTTGACGGCACACCGCAAACAGCCCCGCTCGGATCGCAGCAGCCACACACTCTAGAACACATGAAAATTGCAGAACAGATTCAAATTCCAATGCTTTTGGCCCATTGAAGATTATGCCATTGTCTGTAACTTAATGCTTTCTGCTCTCATCTCACTCTAATCAAGAAACGAGAATAGCTTTTAGATTGCAGGATGTAAACAGTAATCATAACTAGCCCCAAGGGTTCTTTTTAGTCACTAGAACCATTTTCTCTGAGATTTGCAGTATGTGTTTTCACACAGTGTGGGTGTTGTAACTACTTGCATCTGAGTTCTGAAACATTTTAGGCTCCGGACTCAAGCCCCAGCTAATAGTATTTATCCTGCTGCTGATAGCCCCCTGGGGTGCAGAATCATTACGGACATCATTATATTGAGACATCATTATATCAGAGACACATATGGGATGTATCTGTGGAAGTAATTGTTCTATAGGGTGCAGTGAGAGGCTCACAAATATATTATAGAACAAAATGGTTCACACCGTAACAGAGATCTATTTGATCAATGTGGGCAGCACTAACACTACGTAAATCAGATCTCAGGACTCGCATCACAGATATAGTTCACTGAGCTGGAATGAAATTACGTTGTATAAAAAAGCAGATATACTGCTTTTACAGGCGCCCCAAAAATAACGCAGTTGTGGTTGTAAATTCTTCTTTACTGTTACATTAAATATGTACTGTTTTTATTCACACTCGGGCCTCATTTTGAGTTTGGTGGGCGGCAGAGGCCGCCTGCCAAACTGTTTCTGATGGAAAACCGCCACTCCAGTTTTCTGCCTGCTGGCCCTATGATGACTTTTCTGCTGGGCCAGCGGGAGGCAACAGCACTTCCACCCGCTGGCCCAGCCGGAAACAGGCTACAACAATGACGCGTCTCGTAACTGAGCCAGCAGCAATGTAGTGGTGCAACGGCTTCAACAACACCTGTCGCACTTTTCACTGCCTGTAATTCGGGCAGTGAAAACCATGATGGGGCTATCCATGGGGGCCCCTTCACTGCCCATGCCAAGTTCATGGGCAGTGAAGGGGCCCCATGGAGCCCCAGCCACCCCATCTCTGCTAGCCTGTGCATGGCAGTGGAACCGCCATGCAAAAGCTGGTGGAGAGGGGACTCATATTAAGACCACCGGCACCTCCAGGCTGTCGAATGACGGCAGCCTGGCGGTGCCAGTAGTCAAACTGTGGTGGCTTTACCAAAGTCATAATGTGGAGCCCGGACCGCTGACTTGGTGGCAGTCCAACCTCCACCATGAGTCTGGTGGTCCCAGGACTACCAGACTCATAGTGATGGGCTCAGTGTTGTTGTTAGCACTGAAAATATTTTGTTAGGTTTAAGTGAAACCTGTTGCAAAAGTGAAAGCTCACAAGTTGCTTTCTGGGTGCCTGTGGCGTGGGTGGGGGCACTGCCCGTGAACGAAAACTACTGCTGTAATAATGCTGGATCGCCAAGACCTGTTGACTTTGCCAATGCTTGTTAAATAGGCTGAGGATGGCAAAGGTCACAAAAGTACAGATGGATGTGAATTTTGTAGAGCTGTCATGTTTATATACCATGCATTAAAATGCACCCTAATCAGACTTCAATGGGAAAAATTAATTTGGGTGGGAAATTCCCGAGCTATTATAATCCTTGGAACTCCCTAAGAGAGCAATCTTCACTAAAACAAGCATGAATTTGCTAAATTTTACAACACTGCGTAATATTTTAGCTACATTCAAAATACCACATTTTTTTATTTTACGTTTTTAACATACTTTATTAAATAAACTTTTATTAATTTTGCTACCAATTTCTGAAAGAGTTGAAATAGTTTGCTATGCCTGACACGCTGAACCATCCCAAATGTATTCTGATGCACTGTAACCTGAGAACCTCCTTTCAGAGTGGAAAATGTTCAATGTCAAGGTCAACAGCTATAACGCATGGCTTGTCCTGTCATTTGTAACATTATTATTAATAAAGATTTACATTTCTGTATTTTGTAGAGTGCATAGGTTCACCGTAAACTGTTTTTTGGTGCTGTTAATCCACTATGCCACATTGCCTACAACTGTAAGCTAAACATAAACTGAAATTTTGTGGTGAACGGGCACATTCTTAAATTGATATACCCTCAATGCACTCCAATCTAATTTATTTTTGATCAGATTCTGAGGTGGTCACTTATCATGATTACAAAAGGGCAATATACAGTTATACGGCCATTTGTGTACACATGTACATTTATACCACAGTCTCATGTAGAGAAAGTCATGTGGTCCACCACTTATGTGAAAGATTGGACCACTTAGTGTGAAAAGAGCTATTACTTCTCCTCAGTTTAGGATGAAAACACATTGCGATTCAGTTAACGTGCGTAAGGCCTTTATCAGGCATGAAGACTGCCCTATCAAGCTTTGCGCTGCATTGAGTTCTGCCTGTCATTAAAAGTGAAAAGTGGACCAACAATGATATAATTTGTGCTGTATTTTCTTCATAGTGATATACACTACACTCATGGATGGAAAAGGATATTTGCCTTTTTCTAAGAATCTGAAAACAGTTGACACCACCAGCACACATCCATTATATCACATGTATGATATTGTGTGACAGTTATATTCAATCCAGTACATTGCCTTACGATTCAATCGCAAGGTAATTATAAACAAGTATTTTAGATTAATACAGTATTTGATAGGGCATGCAGATGACGTGAAGGTAAAAATAGTAATAATATGCTTACCATGGCAATGAAGAGGGAGGAGATGTACTGGATGCAAAATAACTTTAGATCAGTGTTGTGCATGTAGTATCATACAACGTCATTCTGGGTCCAGCCACACTCTGCTGAAGATTATACAACACAACAAAATGAAATTGTGGAGAAAGGATCATCAATCAGTTATAAAAGAGAGATGTGTATATTTATTTCAAGTATCAAGTTTTTAAGAATCAAAAAATGCCCATAAACTGTGCAATAACTACTATTCAGTTATTTAGAAAGTCAATTGAAATCTGATGTAAATGAATTAAACATCGATTTAGTAACCAACTAGCATTTAGGATTTAAAAACATAAATATTAAAGATTAATGTCATTATACTTAGGAAGTAGATGGTGTTGGTCAAATACCTAAGAGGGTTTGGGACTTTGCAATAAAACATAACAAGCATGGATGTCATTTAGGGGTCGCCAGGGGTCACAGACACTTGGCTTGCCCTTTGTGACTCCTGGCACTGCCTTTGTGACCCCTGGCTTAAGAAGTGGCAAAATCAGTGCCAGGACCACAGGGGCAGCTTGGTTGACGCTCCACTTTCTTGCTTACAGCCAGTTTTCTTTTCTTACACTGATAACAAATAATATTATTTTATTCACTATTGGTGTAATAAAAATGGAGTGCAGTAGCTAGAATATGACCCTCCTTGGAAACTGAGGTAAGTAAAAACACTTTGAAATATATTTTGTGTTGTGGGGATGCGCTACAATTGATGCTGGTGCCGGGGCAGGAGCCCTTTAACTTTTTGGAGTGCGTGGGACGCTCTGATTTGCCGCAGGGCATGGGAAGCCCTTTAACTTCAGGAAAGCGCTCCCGCTGCGCGGGACATGCGCCTGTGGGCCCATCCTTCGCCCGTCATCGCCAGGAAGAGGCTGGGCTGGGCCCCCCCTCTTTAATTCTTCGTTGGCCCCCCCCCCGGGACAGACTTGTAGAACTCTGGTGCTAACTGATCTACGAGGAGGAGAAAAGGAAGCCTTAATTACTCTGGGTCAGATGTGGATTTCCCCTCTCTTGTTTAGCCTTTGACAGGGTGCGAAGGCCCAGGAGCATTTCAAGAGGTTTTTTGTACGTCAGCCACACAAGTGAGGACGCTCCTTATATATGACATTTGACACTTGAGTAATTTGTGAACTGCGATTACTGAGTGTTGACTGTGATTTTGCTTTTTAATCCCTAAATTATCTAATTGGGGTAGTGTATTGCAGTGGACTGGCAAGCTAATTAAATTGGCACTTCTTCTCTTGTCCCACCATCCATATTGGAATAAGTTTGATACCACATAAAATATGGGTAAAAGGAAGCATTCAAAATTGAATCACCCGTCAAATATAAAAGATAGTACATCTATATTAAAATATATTTCAGGGGCGATGAGGATGATAGATAAAAAAATTGCTACTGTGGAAGGGAACCTGTCGATGCCTAGAGAACAAACTTATGAATTATTAAAACATATTGGGATGCCTAATAATTCTACGCTTAGCAATCACGTGGTTACGAACATAGAAGTAAGGCACGCAAATGGATGTATTAAAGATACCTCTAATCTAATTCATTCCCTGGATTATCTTTCCCCTGTAGCTAAATGCCCAAGGAAACCGGTGGTAGAAACGGTAGATAAGACGCCAAAAAACACGCCAAAGAAAGACTCAATAACCACCCTAGTAAAAAAGCCATTAAAGAAATTATCTCGAAAGAAATCTTCAAGCAATTTAGGAGATACAACTCGATCTCTCCTCATAAATCTTCATGAATCAGTAAATACTTTGAAATTATCTATTGGGGCCACTTTGGACTCTATGTCAGAGCGCTTAGTGGTGGAGAGTAAACTTGAGGCAGGCTTAGTAATTATAAAGGCTTTACAACCTGAAGACATATATTACGCGAAAAAAGATTCCAGTACCCTACTGCTGACTCCAAATTATGAGAGTAATACCCAACTTGTCGCGCAAGATAGGACAAATGATCTATATTCAAATGTAAAGCCCGTGAGAAAACCACAACCACCACCATCAGTATTAAATCCTAATCAATTATACCTGACGTCAATGCCTTTGACTAAAGTACAAACACTTCCATTAGAACCAAATTCCAGATCATTAAAATCAACAAATAATATTTTACCTAGAACGGTGATAACCCAGCCCCAGTTAAACTTAGGAGGGAGTCAATCTAGTAGGACAAGATCCTCGAAGCTTATACACTCTCCAAGTGACCTTTTACATCTCCCCCCGGAGGTAACTCCATATGTAGTGGTCTTGGCTAATGTTCCATCTATAGATGATGAACAGTGGGAATCATGGTCGGCTTTGAGGAACAAGGCTCTTAACTGGATAGGAATACGTTTGGGCTCTGGAATGGTGGGGGTCCTCTTTGATGATATAAAAATGGTCAGAAGAGTTAAGTGGATAGGAAGTAGTAAGAAAGCACTGGAAGGAGATTGTGTGGTCCTTTCATTTAGATCTCCAGACTTAGTGGATAGAATTATCCGCAAATTAGGAGCAAGGCAAGCCACACCTCAAGGAATCTCGTTATTACCGCTTGGTTTCTTCTATCAAAGACCTGCGGGGTATAACTTTAAGAATCCACAACCAGTAAGAAGAACATCTTTAACCAGATCAGACCCCATCCCTTTGTGTAATAGATTCCATCCTCTTACAACTTTAGAAGATCTAGATTGACTGAGTATGAAGAAGAAAGACCTTTCCCATGAAATGGCACAGGAAGTACATACAGAAGGGCCTGGCATGACTAAGGAAGATATACCCTACAAATTGGTACCTGTAAGAAATACAATAGGAATACAGTTAAACCAGAGAAACCTCCCTTCAAATGTAACTCATTCAATAGATGGCGGCATACCTCTCCAAATTCCAAATGACCCGTATTGTCAATCTCAACAGAAAGCGGAAATAGCCTTACTTTATTGGAATATTGCAGGCCTAACTAGCAAGATTAGTAATGAGATTTGGGTGAACTTTATAGATTTCTCATGTATATGTCTCCAGGAGACATGGCTATTAAATCCTGTTCATATATACGGCTATAAAACATTCCATACACCAGCCGTACAGACCAGACATGGCAGGCCAAAAGTAGGCCTATGTACATATATTTCCAATAAGTTATGCATACAGAATTTAGAGATGCAAACTATGAGCTCGCATTACCAAATGATAGAGAGTAATTTGGATCATAAGACTCATTTAGTAATTATTAACTTTTATAATAATGTATCTCCAGGAGAATTTTCTAATACTCTAATGGCGATGGGAGAGGATCTAAAAAGAATATGTGCAAATAATAGACGTGAGATCTTTATTATTTGGGGTGGTGATTTTAATGTCCATCCTTGTAAAGAACTCTCTGAAAAGGTATGTGGCTGGGATCCTGAAGGCACTGGTTTAAGACTTCACTTCTCACATAACATCCAAGGAGATGCAATGACCTCAATGGCTCAAAATTATAAATTGTCTTTTTTTAAACGAATTACACTCTGAAGAATCTCAGTTTAAACCAACTTACAATGGAAGGGGTGCTAACACTGTGATTGACTATGTCTTAATGTCAAACCATTTCGCACATTATTTTACCAACTATATTCTGCATGACATCGCAATTAGTGATCACTTTCCTCAGAGCCTGAATCTCTCACCAACCTCCTTTATATCGGCTAAAGCTGACAGGGCCACGCTGGCAAATTACATTGAATTAGTTTCGCGAAACACACTGCGATGGTCTCAGACAGATCCAAAGATTCTACTGAAGCAGTTAAAATGTGATCGCAATCAAGCCTTTGTAGACTGTCTTAATGAGAATTTAGATCCAGGAAAATGCTTAAGTGCTTTTACACAGATCACGCAAGCCGTAAAAGAAGTTCTTACTATTAGAAGAGGAAAGGCGGGACAGAAAAGGGAAACGGGCTGGTTTGACCACAGTTGTACAAAAGCACATAAGAGACTAAAAAAGGCTTCAAGTGCCCCAAAAAGATGCCTGACTGAAATACGTATGTGTAGACAGGAATATAAGATAGCTATGGAAAAAAAGAAATCGATTTTGAAAGGAACCTTGTGGGAAACCTTACACAAAGCAAGCTGTATCAAGGATAATATCCTCTTCTGGAAAACAATAAACTCTCCTGTACTAGGGGATAGAGATACCCCTTGGATGGAAATTGCCATCCCTGAAGAGGACTGGATTGCATATTTTTCCAAGATATATTCGCAGGCCAGTGATACAAATCCCACAGATTCCACAAAGGGCCCAGGCCCCCAGGAAGGCCCACGTCTGACCATAACCCCTCAGTTCAGCTTAGAGGAGGTAGTGGAAGCCATAAACTCAAGCAAAGCAGGGAAAGCGCCGGGTCCCGATGGTGTTACGATAGATTTGTATAAAGCCAATACGCAGCTATGGGGTCCCCTACTGACGCAGACATTGAGGGCCATTTGTATTCAAGGACCCTTACCATCGTGGCGAGACTCTAATATTGTCCCTATATATAAAAAAGGTGATCGCCTCAATCCAGCCTGCTACAGGCCAATCTCCCTGCTTGATACATCAGCTAAACTAGCAGGGAGAATTATTCTGAACAGACTGCAAATATGGGCGGAAGAAAAGGGCGTTTTATCTCCAGTACAGTATGGCTTCCGCACAGGAATAGGTACGGTGGAGCAGAGTCTGAATTTAAGCATTATTATTGGGAAGTATACAAGGATTAGAGCAGGTAATTTGTATTTGGCCTTTATAGACTTATCATCAGCATTTGACTGTGTACTACATGACAAGCTATGGGACATCTTAAGCAGCATGGGGGTAGAACCAACTATAATTCAATTCATACGGGACATGTACACAGGGTGTAGAGCAAGAGTAAGGTATGGGTTAAGAGGAGAATGCACTAGCCCTTTTGGCATAAACAGAGAAGTGCGCCAAGGCTGTGTTCTTGCTCCATTCCTGTTTTCAATGTATATAAATAATCTAGAAAGTGAATTGATAAGTAAATGTAAAGACCTACCTCAAATAGGTAATCGCGCTGTCCCGGCATTACTCTATGCAGATGACGCAGTACTTATGGCCCGGACACCACTAGCTGTTCAAAAACTGTTAACTACTTGTATTACTTTTATGTCAGACTTGGGACTCACCGTTAATCGTTCTAAAATGTTTATTATGAACTGCGGTAGGAAATGCGGTAAGACTTACAACACCACCATCCAGGACGAGAGGGTCGAAATAGCTCGAACATTCTCATATTTGGGCATAATGTTTGACAAACAGGGTTCTTGGGCGTATTGTATGAAAACGAAAAGAGATCAGATCATTAAGACAATGGCGGCTTTAGGGTTTTTTTCAAAAAGGCTCGGGGGATTACCCCGCCGAATATGATAAAAATGTACAAAGCCAAGTGTATTCCGGCCGCTATGTATGGGTCAAGAATTTGGGGGTATATCAACTGTAACCTGGTCCAAATGGTGGAAAATGATTTTCTCAGATAACTGTTAATGGTACCAAATGGTACATCATCGTACATCAGTCACTCGGAGTTGGGGGTCTCCTTTGTAGCTGATTTGATAAAGATCCAGCCATTATTGTTATGGCATAAAGGCGGTCATTCCAACTTTGGCGGGCGGCGGCAGCCGCCCGCCAGGCGGGAACCGCTAATCGACCGCCATGCGGCCAAAAGACCGCTGCCGGCATTCCAACATTCCCGCTGGGCCGGCGGGCGCTAACTTGGTGAGGCCGCAACACAGAAGCCGGCTCCGAATGGAGCCGGCGGTGTTGCGGCTGTGCGACGGGTGCAGTTGCACCCGTCGCACTTTTCACTGTCTGCTAGGCAGACAGTGAAAAGCTGGCCGGGGCCCTGTTAGGGGACCCCAGCACTGCCCAGGCCAGTGGTATGGGCAGTGCAGGGGCCCCCAGGGGCCCCAGGACACCCCTTACCGCCAGCCTCTTCCTGGTGGTGAAAACCGCCAGAAACAGGCTGGCGGTAAGGGGGTCAGAATCCCCTGGGCAGCGCTGCTTGCAGCGCTGCCCTGGCGGATTCGCCCAGCTGGGGCAAAAACGGCGGGAAACCGCCGGCCCCGGTTTTCCGACCGCGGCTTTACCACCGCGGTCAGAATGGGCTTTGAAGCACCGCCAGCCTGTTGGCGGTGCTTCCGTCAGACCGCCAGGGTCAGAATGACCCCCAAAGTCTGGACTCCTGAGCACACTGGATTAAATAAGGCCATTTTGTCTGAGTGCATTGCGTCAACATACTCATCGAGGGTCCCCTGGTTGAGATATATTATGACCTTCTTCGAAAATATGGGTAGTAAAGATTATTACACAAACCCAGATTCGTTGGGAAAAATTACCAGGAAGGAATTGAGGCCCTTGACATTAAAGTATTTAGAAGAACTGCGATGGGAGGCAGAATAAAAAAAGGCCAGTGTTATGTCTAACCAATTAATTCTGTCGGCGGAGGGCATGCAGCCCTATTTGGTAAATGTGGTAAACCAGCGACACTGTTTTGTTCTTACAAGACTAAGGTTAGATACCTTTCACCGCTTAGTAACTTTTCCAACTATGAATGACTGGAGTACCATTCTAAGGGTATGTCCCTGTGGCACAAAGGCATCTCAAACTATGATCCATGTGGTCTTATTCTGCAAATTTTATGCTAAGCAGAGAAGGTGCTTATTAGTGCCCCTTTTGAGATCAATTAACTTGCACCAGTGTCGTACTGCGTATGTTAGCCTTCAGGTTTTATCTTCTATTGAGATGTGTGGAATTTTGGCTGACTTTTTATGTTCTGTATTAACTGTAAGAAAGCCTATGGGGGGTAGTGGTGTAATTTTGATCAGCTTATTTAAATATCTGCTAATGGGAAATTTAATGATATGTATTTTATTTTTGTTATTTATTCTTTTATTATTTTACTCTATCTATTTATTGTGTTATTATATTTAGATGTGTTATATTTGATACTTTTATGACTTGCTGAAAGTCGAATAAAGTTATTACTACTACTACTATGTTGTGTTTATGCTTGTGGGTGAGAGTGTGCTTATGTAAGAGAGAGTGTGTGTATGAGTGAATATGTGTGTATGTGTAAGCATGTGTGTGTGAGTGAAAGTAAAGATGAAATGGAGTGGGATGTCATTTGTAATTTCTGCTACCCCTGGCATTTTAGTGAATTGACGTCTATGATAACATGCTTCAGATATTTAAATTACTTTGCTCAGAAGTGCAACCGTACATATCAATATTTTGAGATTCCACACCACCAACCTTAAACATCTAACGATACCGCATGACTGAACCTCATCTGCAAAAATATTTTACGCTTAGATTCATCTTAAAAATAGCTATAAATTCCAACATTTTACACAAAGGTATAACATGTGTAATAAACAGCACGAGGAAGTTTTATTTGCAAAGTTCTGTTGTCTGCTTCACTGGACCATTTTTTGACCAGACGCTTGTTAGTAGTACCAAATAATGGCTCATGAAAATAATGCATGCTGATTTAAGATCACCTGGAGCAATCTGGCCCAGATGGACCTCAAATATAACTCTATCTTGGTGGCATCAAAAAGAACACCCTGGCTAAGGCCCAAACGCTGCTGTTATTAGAAGCCATCTGTCAAATAAATGTGGGCCAGATGTAGGAAACAAAAAATTTGCGACTCGCAATTTGCGAGTTGGTGCGACTCGCAAAATGCGAGCCGCAAATCGAAATGCAGGTAAAATAACAGTGCCGAAATAGCAACTCGCACCCGGAGTCGCAACGCAGTGAGCGAGTCCGCCGATTGCGAGGTCGCTTTTTGTGACCGTGCAAAAAACGAACTCGCAATTTGCGAATGGGTGTCGCAATTTGCGATTTGCATGTAAATTGCTTACAGGTGCTGCAGAACACTCCAGAAACCACTCCAGAACACTTTGGAAACACTTCCTGGCACATGATGATGATATCACAGCCAGGAAGTTTACAAATACACCTGGGAGGAGGGAGGACCACACCCTTTTTAACTGCTGAACTGCACACAGGAGAAACAGCAGCTGCAATGGAAGGAACTCCAAGGAAGAGAAAACTGAAGTTCTCAGAGAGGGAGCTGGAGGTGCTGACAGATGAATGCTGTCAGCACTATGACGAATTATTTGGGAAGGCAGCCCTCAATGTGCCTGAAGCCACCAAAAGACAGCTGTGGCAGGACATCCAGGAAAAAATCAACTCCCTGGGGGTGAGCCACAGGAGTATTGATGAAATAAAAAAAAGGTGGTATGACCTCCGCTCCCGGACCAAGGAGAGGGTGGCTGAAAGGCTCCGGGAGATGAGAGGCACAGGAGGGGGACCATCGTCAGTACCACAACCCACACCCCTGGAAGAAAGGGTGGAGGAAACCCTGGAGCAGGAGGCAGTATCAGGATTTGGGGACCTGGACACCTCAGAGCCCACCACATCAACCGGTGAGTACCATGTGACATGCCTGTACCCCTATCAATGCCATACCCCCACCCACCATGTAGACAGGGGCATGCTCAACCAAGATAGCTCCATTTCAGGGTAGCAAACACCAGAATGATGCATTATGGGAAATGTAGTCAAGTAGGCAGTACATAGGCAAATGTTTATTAGGAAGTGTGCAACAGATAGGAGACACTGACAGTCTGTTCCCCATGTCCCACAGGTCTCCCACAAGACACCACCACAACTCACAGCAGCCAGCCCCATGAGGACAGCTCAGGAGCCACCAGCACTCCCACCTGCACGGCCAACATCATCCCTGCAATATCCACACCTGCTGCACCTGTGTCCCAGGAGGCTGCGCCAGCAACAGGCAGGAGTGAGACAGTGGAACACACAGGGCAGCCACCGCTGCGCAGGCGACGCAGGTCCAGAAGATCAGGGCTGCAGGCTGCGTCCGGCCATCAACCTCCCAGCCACAGTGAGGCACAGCTGCTGCATGGTCAGCGCTTACAAAATAACATATTAGGGAGGATTAGTGGTGTGCTGCACCGCTTTGTCCGCAATAACGAGGCCAGCATGCAGCAACTTAACTACAGAATCGACATGATAGCCACAAACACTGGGGACCTTGCCCTGGCCATGAGGGATCTTGCGGCAGGACTACTGGCCCAGGCCGAGGGTGGGCGGCGCAGGGACCGTCAGCTCCTGCACAGACTGGATAGAATGGCCACATCCATTGGCAGGCTGGCTATGAACACCACAGGCCTGTCGAGGAGGACAGTTGGCCTCCAGGTCGAAATGGGCCATTTTGCAGGGGATGTGGCTAGGGGCCTGGGACGTCTCACACACGTCATAGACTTGATGGAGGCACAGCATCTGTCCAGGGGCACAGGGGAAACACCCCAGGACAGCGAGGAGGGCTCTACATTGAGCAGTGTCTCTGCCACTGACACTAGGGTGCTCCGGAGTACCAGGCAGAGCACAGCAGAAGCACCAGGGACCAGCCAGACTGGCAGGAGCTGCAGAAGGACATAGACATTACCCTGGCCCTGTTGATGTGGCACATTACATCAATGTGCCCCATGCATGGTTTGCATTTACATGCCCATGAACAGTCATTACTTGTATATAGTTCTATTTCTGCACTAATTAAATAGTTTTTCTGTTCCACTTAACAAATGGTGTTTTTGGTCAATAGGTGAGTATGGTTGGAGTTGACACGTACCTTCCAAAGTATTGTGTTGCAATGTGTTCCCGTCTCAGTCTGCCTTGATTAGCTATACTCCGATCCCCATGATGGCGATGTGGTTGCTCTTGCTCTTCATCATCGGGATCTGGGTCTGCAGGGGTGAGAGGTAGCCCACGTCGGGTGGCTATGTTGTGGAGGATGGCGCATGCGACCACAATTTTGAATGCTGTAATGGGGGTATACTGGAGGGCACCTCCACTGCGGTGGAGGCATCGGAATCTTGCTTTCAGGAGTCCAAAGGTGCGCTCTATCAGGTTCCTGGTCCTCTTATGTGCATTGTTGTATCGCCTCTCACATTCATTGCTGGGTGTTAAAAACTGAGTCATAATCCATGGCCTTAGAGCATATGCACTGTCACCTGTTGGGCACAAAAAGTACACTGTTAGAAAGTCCTGGTTGGTGTGCACAGTGACCTGTGTGTATGTCTGCAAGGTGTATGTAGCTCTACCTAGGAGGTATCCGTCTCCAAACTCCCCACGTTCCAGGGGTTGGTGTATCCCACTATGCCTAAAAATGTAGGAGTCATGGGTACTGCCTGGAAACTTAGCTACAATGTCAGTGATGACATAATGGGCGTCACAAACAACCTGAATATTGAGTGAGTGGGTACACTTTCTGTTGCGGAAAAGATGTTCCAGGTTTCCAGGGGGGCATATTTGAATATGTGTCCCATCTACACATCCTATGACATGGGGAAAGTTGGCAATGCGGTAAAAGTCCAGCTTGGTGCTGTTTATTTCTGCCTCATTCCTTGGTAGGTATATGAAGTGAGACATGTGTGTGAGTAAGGCATCTAGGAAGGCCCTGAGGAACCTTGACACTGCACTTTGGGATACCCCACCTGCCACAGCAATGACCCCCTGATAGCTCCCTGAGGCCAAGAGGTGAAGTGAGCATAGCACTTGCACATGCGTAGGGATGGCGCAGCCACGCAGAGTCTGGTGTTCTAGCTGTGGTTTAAGTAAAATCAATTAATTCTAGTATGGCAGCGCTGCTAAGGCGATATTTGTCATAGATCTCATCCTCAGTTTGCTGAAAAAGGGTCTGCCTTGTTCTATAAATCTTCTCCTGTCTGTGGCCCCTCCTCCTCCTCTGCTGGGCTGCGTGGACTCTCCTCCTCACTGCTATCAGGTATATCTCCGCCATCTTGAGTAACCCAGATGGCTTCTGGGTCTCCTTTTATACTTTGGTACTGGTTACCACCTGCTCTGAGTTAGTGGTAAATTGCAAGTGCAAACTGGGCTTTTTGCGACTAGTCGCAATTTGCGAGTTGCTATTGCATATGGTTTGCGACTCGCAAATTGCGACTTGCTATTTGCGGGTCGCAAAATGGGGTCGCAAATTTTGCGAGTCGCAAATGGCTCACATCGCTTTTTGCAAGTCGGAAATGGGGTTTTTGCATCCCATTTCCGATTTTGCACAGTCGCAAATAGTGATTCGGGCCATTTGCGACTCGCAAAACTTTGCTACATCTGGCCCTGTGTCTTTTAAAGAAGAGCAATCACACCTAAGGGGTACATTTACTATTTTGTCGTGCAACACGGTACAGCAAGGGAACTTGATGCACTGCTTGGGTGAAAGGGAGAGAGCAGAAATGGTCCATATTTACAAAGATATGGAGTATTTCTACTTTGTCGCAGGACTGGTGTACTGTGTGCTGCTAGCAGCAATACAGGCACCTTTGCACCATAGTGCAATGGTGCTGGAGGTATGGGCATGAAAGTTTTGCACAGGGGTCTCTAGCCCTTCCTGCATAAAAACGGTCCTGAGAGGAATATTGCTTTTTGTAAGTGTGCCGCAGGTTGCTTTAACTGTATGGGTCTTGAAAAAAAAAATACACTTTGAAGAAGTTAACTGATTTTTCTATTGAACCACAGTCTGAGATTATTAGCCTTTTTATGGACCCTATTTTTGCTGATGTAAGACTCTGTGCTGTGATACTGGCAATCTGTGCCACAGTGTGTGTCCTCTACCGCAAAAACGGTGCTATAACATTGGTTTCACCCAATTGTTTTAGTTAAATGACCAGTGAGCCCATTGTAAGTTGACACAGAAAGTGTACCAGTGACGTGGAAGTTAAATTTCATATGTGGCTGCAGTGAGTAGTTACACCACTCACATATGTGACACATCTAAGCCTCCAGATAGCAAACTGCGCTCTGGGAAGCCTGAGGTTGGGAAGCAGTTCAGGGAAACATGGAAGGGAAAGGTGCATTTCCATGGAGGAAAACCTATTTTTATATTAGAAAAGTCACTCCTGAAATGTGCCTCATAAGGCCACAGTACTGGCTGCTTTTAATATAAAAATGTGTCATGCTGCACATTGGTTAAAGAATGGCATTCCAGCGCACAACTGTCCATAGCAGGGTCAACTCCAGTAGGAGTTTTTCAGGAGTGCTGAAGTGAGGAAAGACCTCCTCTGGTTTTCTTTCGAAGGGGTGTAGTTGCACACCAACCGACAAGCTGGTCAGGAACTGTTGCATGGGGTACTGGTCAATGTCGTAGCAAAAAGTATTTGCTTACTGTAGACAAGTAGTCACTTGTAAGTTCAAGCACATCCCAGTACTTGTTGACCCTTTGCACGTCTCATACTTCTGTATGGGTGAGGCTTAGTGGGGGAGGCTTTCTTTTCCCTTATGAGGAGTTTCACAGAATGAAACACTAGTGTCAAGGGCAACACAGCACTAACTATGCTTCAACTTCAAGCGCCTGCCCTTTGTCTGAAGCTGGCTCTTATACCTATATAGAGTTTTTCTTGCTCAGAAATCCAAAGCATGATCTGAAATAACAATAGATTCTATTTGATACATGTTAGACTTATCAGACAAATAACTCAGTCATTAACAAGCTATTAAAAGTTGTATACATGTTATGTGGATTGGTTGAACAATATAAACTATAGAATTGAATCTTTACCGTAACAATTTTTTAAAGCTTTTCAAAGTGGGAAGGTATGTGACCGTTCAAATTCCAAAAGAATAACACAGCCACCCATCCTCTTTTTTTATCCACGGAGCCAGAGAAGGCAACATCTCTTATCAGCTCTTGGGACAGTTGATATAGAGGTCAAATAGTATTAGTCATAGATAGACGCTGCTACCCCTCTACCTCCATTTGGTAGTTCTGGAATCGCCCTCGCTACCACTATAGGGTAATGGTGACAGAGAGGAACAGAAGTTTAGCATGAATCAAAGAACAAGGCCTAACAATCCTTGCCCTGACCCAAGTCCATCGGTTGTAAAAAATAACAACCCCTTAACCATTGATCTATCTTCACTTCAGTAAGAAACGTAAACATACAATTCAGTGTGCCTGTAATTACTCTATATTTATTTTAAATCTTACATTTTGATCCTGCACTGTACATCAACATTTATTTTCACTCACACGAATACACATAAATATTAGGCATACAAAAAATGACATTGTCAAATGAAAACGAAATTATAAATTCACATAAATATTTGAAATGTCCAAAAGAAAAATGATATAACTTAAATACACAGACCACCTAATAGATATCCAAAGAATAATAGTGTCCAGACACTGTAAGTTTGACTTAGAATAGTCCGTAAACAATGTCTCCATAATCAATGCATCAATGTGGTACCAGATTCGAGTGTGTTATTTAACCTATAACTCCCAATAAGAAATGATGCCATTGTCCAATGTATAAAGCGGGGAGAATTATCCTGAAGGTACTCTAACACTTATCTATGTCCAGTAACTATTGCTGACGCATTTTGATCTCTGTGAGACGTTCTTTACATATGAGGCCATCATCAAGGCTCCACACCTTTTATGTGTTGAAAGTCCACTGTGCATGAAGCAAATGATATAGCCAATATATTGACAGTATTCACACATTACAGGAAGAGAGATAAAAATGACCGTAACACCATGACAAATTCATATGTTGGAATGTTTCAAGTTGTGTCACAATGACACATGTGAAAGGAACGATGCGCTGTCATACTGAGGGGAGATTGTTTAAGTTGAAACTATTCAAGGAGATGTTATTAACCCCTTCGCTGCCAGGCCTTTCCACTCAGGTGCCAGGCCTTTTTTTTGGCTATTTGGGGCAGTTTGTGCTTCCGCCCTCATAACTTTTTGTCCACATAAACTACCCACTCCAATTTTGCGTCCTTTTTTTCCAACATCCTAGGGATTCTAGAGGTACCCAGGCTTTGTGGGTTCTCATGAAGAAAACTAGGAAATTAGCCAAAATAGAATGAACATTTTTATTTTTTTATTTTTTTAAAGGGCTGCAGAAGAAAACTTGTGTTTTTTCCCCTGAAAATGGCATAAAACAAAGGGTTTGCAGTGCTAAAATCACCGGCTTCCCAACTTTCATGAACAGGCACACTTGAATCAGAAAATCCCATTTTTCAACACAGTTTTGGTATTTTAATGGGGCATACCTCATTTTTACTATTTTTTGTGCTTTCAGCATCCTTCCAGTTAGTGACAGAGGTGGTCATTACAACCCTGGTGTACGGTGTTAAAGCGGTGGTAAGACCACCAACAGGCCGGCGGTAAAAAAATTGGAATTATGACCGTGGCGGAAACCGCCAACAAAGACAGCCACTTTAACACTCCGACCGCCATGGCGGTACAGACAAACAGCGCAGCGGTCACCGCCAACAGACAGGCGGAAGACAATGTACCGCCCACAGTATCACAACCTACCAATCCGCCACCTTTCCCTGGGCGGATTCACAGCGGATAAAAACACGTCGGAAACAGCAATTTCAAAGGGAAAACGCTCACCTCTACACACTCCACGAGGAAGGAAGGCACCATGGAGCCGGACCTCCATATTCTTCCTGCACTAGTCTTCCTGCTCCTATACGAGGATAATCAACGCCGGCAGCAAAGACAACAGTGAGTACTGCACCTACGACATAGGGGAGGGGGAGGCAAAAGACAGGGACACACACAACCAACATCCCAACCCCCACCCGACCCTCACCCACTACAACACACACACCAATGCATATCCAAACATTACAGTAACAACCCCCAACCCCCCTGGAAGAATGCAAAGACAAAAGGAAATGAGTGGAACCATTGTAATATATCAAAATACAGTAACCAAATATATACAGTTATATATATACACATTAAACAAAATATACATTACGATTAGTAGTGCAGGTAATGCACCATTCATTGTCCGTGGACCACTGGGCCCAAAATGCATTAGCGAGGCCCACACCAGATACCTGATCAAAATGGAGAGAACACTGCTGGAGCATCAGATAGAAATACAACAGGCACCTCAGAGGGAAGGGAAGGGGGGGCACCTCAGCCGGATGAGTGTACCACGCCAGATCCACGAGGGGTCTCCATGCCCATTGATGTATCCTGGGGAGTGCAAAGCCACAGTCTCTCAAGTCTCTACAGTGGGTGGGTTGCCCACTGTACCATCCTGGGGAGTGCAAAGCCACAGTCTCTCAAGTCTCTACAGTGGGTGGGCTGCCCACTGTACCATCCTGGGAGTGCAAAGCCACAGTCTCTCAAGTCTCTACAGTGGGTGGTTTGCCCACTGTACCATCCTGGGGAGTGCAAAGCCACAGTCTCTCAAGTCTCTACAGTGGGTGGGTTGCCCACTGCCATATCCTGGGGAGTGCAAAGCCACAGTCTCTCAAGTCTCTACAGTGGGTGGGTTGCCCACCGCCATATCCTGGGGAGTGCAAAGCCGCAGTCTCTCAAGTCTCTACAGTGGGTGGTTTGCCCACTGTACCATCCTGGGGAGTGCAAAGCCACAATCTCTCAAGTGGATAACAGTCTCCACAGGTTCTGGAGGGGGGCTGGTGCCCAGAGAGCTTCATCCTGTGAAGGACAGACGGAGTGGATGTATGTCTCCACTGGTTCTGGAGGGGGACTGGTGCCCAGGATGCATCACTCACCCCGTGATGTTCCCAGTTGCGTCACTGTCCCTGCCGCCCATGGGCTAGCGGTGCTTGCATTGGCGGTCTTTGCCCTGTTCAGCGCTGCTTGCCCGGTTCAGCGGTGCTTGCCATGGCGGTCTTTGCCCTGTTCAGCGATGCTTGAGTTTGCAGTTTCTGACCTGTTCAGCGGTGCTTGCCCTGTTCAGCGGTGCTTGCCATGGCGGTCTTTGCCCTGTTCAGCAGTGCTTGAGTTTGCAGTTTCTGACCTGTTCAGCGGTGCTTGCCCTGTTCAGCGTTGCTTGCCCTGTTCAGCGGAGCTTGCCATGGCGGTCCTTCATTGCCCAGCTGGGCTGGGGCTGGCGGTCCTTCATTGGGCAGCTGGGCTGTGGCTGGCGGTGGCCTCCTGGGCACTGACGCTGGCGGTGGCCTCCTGGCCAGTGACGATCGGGCTGCCCTCCTGGGCACTGACTCTGGCGGTGGCCTCCTGGCCAGTGACGATTGGGCTGGCGGTGGCCTCCTGGGCAGTGGGGATGATGGCGGTCTTCTCCGCCGTGCTGCTCATCCCAGACTTCTTCTGCCCCTTCCCCACCTTGGGAGGAGTCACAGCTGAGTCGACACTCCCCCCGGGACCCTTGTGAGCGGCTTTGCTGGCTGGAGTCTTCACCCTCTTCCGCCGGGCACTGTCCAACTTCTGGTGCTTCACGGGGGACTGGCTGTGCTGTGGCTCCGTGTCACACTGGCTGTCCTGGTGGCCGGTGCACTCCACATACCTGTGACAACAGGCACCACTAGTCCCGGAGATTTTTTGGCTGAGGTGCTAGTACGGGACCTATGATTTGGAGGGGGGGGGGAAACAGGTCAAGCTTGGTCAGGAAAAGTTTCTTAGGAACACTGGGACGGGTAGCTGTAGGGGGTTTGGGAGTGGAGGAAGAGGTAGTGGTTGTAGGAGGTGTACGTTTGGTGACTTTGGGTGAAGGTGCATGGGCTGGAGGCTGTCGTGAGGTGGATGGCTGTTTGGTGGGTGTGGGCCTGCTTTTGTGTATCTTCCGAGGGGGCGTCACAGACACACTGGGAGAGGACACAGGGGACATGTAAATGATAGTGGGGGTGGTGAGTGCACGTGAGCGTGGTGTGATGGTGGGTGTGGTGGTGCGGGACGTAGTGGCTGTAGTGGTAGTGCATGCAGGTGAGAGTGTAGACGACACTGGGAGGGAGGAGGGAGACGACGAGCAGGGGGACACAGTGGAGGCAGTGGATGTTGCTGTGTCTGTATGTGTGTGAGTGCCTGTGGGATGTGTGGTGCTTATGTTTGCCTGAGCTTCCCTTGTGTTTTGACGTGTGTGCATGCTGCTCTGATGGTGTGCTTGGGATAGGCTGGTGTACAGGGGATTGGGTCTGGGTGGAGGAAGTTGGAGGGGGGAGGCTAGAGACATGGACAATGGCTGCATTAGTGCTGAGGCCAGAGTTTGCAGGGTTCGATGAAGGGCAGCCTGACCAGAATTAATGCCCTCCAGGAATGCATTTGTGTGTTGCAATTCCCTTTCCACACCCTGGATGGCATTCAAAATGGTAGACTGCCCAACAGTGAGTGACCTGAGGAGGTCAATGGCCTCCTCACTGAGGGCAGCAGAGGTGACAGGGGCAGGGGCTGAGGTGCCTGGGGCGAAGGTGATGCCCACCCTCCTGGGTGAGCGGGCACGGGGCAAAGGCTGAGGGGCTGCTGGGAAGGCGGTGCTGGTAGGGGGGGTGGCGGCTGTACCTGTAGAAGTGGGGGGCACAGATTTTGCCACCACCACAAGGGAGCTCCCATCGGAGGACGAGTCCGTGCCGCTGGTTGCAGATCGTGTGACCGCCGTGAAGCTCCCCTCACCCTCTGTCCCACTGGTTTATTTCAAATCCGTGGTGTGGCCCTCCATGGCCATGTGGGATGCAGCTCCCTCGTGCTCCAGTGCCACTGTACCTCCGCCTGATGATGCTGATGCACACAAGAACAGGGAGACCACAAAAAGGGGGGGACGACAGAAGAAAGACAGGTTGAGTGCATGGCTTACTGCTACCGGTGGCGGACAATACAGACACAGAAGCCCCCTGCACTACGCCGCGCTGTTGGGCTCTCCAGATGCAGTTCCTGGGATATGTCCTACATGGCTATGGTCGACATCTGCACACATAGATGACACAGAGGCATGTATACCTTTACTTGGCACTCTACAGAGGTGGGGTGGGGTGCCACTTGGCCTGCATTACGGAGGGTCCTAGCCTACGGAACTCGCCCTGGCCTAGGGAAACCCACAGATCTCCTCCACCACCCAGACACCTTCACTGCGCGCAAAGTCCGCTGAATGATGTTGTACTCACCCCCTTGTGTCTGCTGTGATGCCCTCAGGTGCCCATCCAACTCAGGGCAGGCCACCACCAGGATCCGGAACATCAGGGGGATCATGGTTCGACGGGCACCCCTCCCACGTTCGGAGGCCATCCCCAGCTGAGCCTCCGCCGTCTTATTGCTCCAGCGGCGAATGTCCTCCCATCTTTTCCGGCAGTGGGTGCTCTGTCTGTGGTGGACCCCCAGGGTCCGGACGTCCTTGGCGATGGCACGCCAAATATCCTTCTTCTGGTGGGCGCTGACCTACATGAAATGTACAGGGGAAGAAGAGAAGTCATTACCAACTGCACCGTCGAAGAGAGTGGCCCACATCCCTAGCCTTGCCATGTGGCACATGCATTCACAGTCCTTCATGCACGCAGAACTGTGGCCCCTTCCTTCTTACAACCATCCCTCTCCACACAGGCATAGCCCATACAATCTGCTCCCTGTGTACTTACCTGTTGGTCTGGAGGACCGTAGAGTAGCGTGTACTGGGGGAGGACCCCGTCCACGAGCTTCTCCAACTCCTCTGCAGTGAAGGCAGGGGCCCTTTCCCCAGACGCACGAGCCATTGTCTCTTCCAGACCGAGGTCACAGCAGCACTTGCAGTGTAGGTCCTCTCCTGTTAAAAATCAGGTATCGAGTGATTGAACAGATAGAAAATGGCGGTCACGTCCGTAGCAGTGCGTTCCATCACCGCGGCGTACATTGTCATTGGCTCCAGGGACGCATAGGGTCCAATGTTAACCAATGCAGCATTGCGCCGCGGTCTCCGATCGCCTACCGCGACGGTGTATAACGCCAGCGCAGTTACCTCACATCCCATTGTCCCACTTTAGAGGTCAGGCAGCCGCCATTTCAGGGGCCCACATGGCCTGATTCACAACTGCGTCACACAGACCTAGGCCTTGTCGCACAACACAAATACAGGCCAGATTCTGTGTATGAATGGTGTTCTATGTAGATTGTGGGTACATACCTCTGAGTTGTTTGACTCTGTGGTCGCTGTTGTCCTTCCTAGTCACCGTCCTCTGGGACATGTGAGGAGATGGCGGAATCCTCTGGTGTACCGACCACTGGTGGACCTGTTGACAATGGAGGAGCGACATTTGATCATCACCTACAGGTCTGACCGTGCCACAATCCAGGAACTGTGTATTCAGTTGGAGCCAGACCTGATGTCAGCAATCCGCCATCCCACAGGGATACCCCTCAAGTGCAGGTGCTATCAGTGCTCCATTTCCTTGCAAGTAGGTCATTTCAAACAACAGTGGCCATGGCATCAGGGATGTCCCAGCCTATGTTTTCAAACGTGTTGTCCAGAGTGTTGTCTTCCCTTCTGAAACACATGCGGAGCTACATCGTTTTCCCTCAGGTGGAGGATTTCCCTACAGTTAAAGGTGACATCTATGCCCTTGGACATATCCCCAACATCATAGGTGCCATTGATGGGACCCATGTAGCTCTGGTCCCCCCCCACAGGAGTGACCAGGTGTACAGAAACCAGAAGAGTTATCATTCGATGAATGTACAGATGGTATGTTTGGCAGACCAGTACATCTCCCAGGTAAATGCTATGTTCCCTGGCTCTGTGCATGACGCCTATATCCTGCGGAATAGCAGCATCCCTTATGTGATGGGTCGACTCCAGAGGCACCGTGTGTGGCTATTAGGGGACTCTGGTTACCCCAACCTGTCATGTCTACTGACCCCAGTGAGGAATCCCTGGACCAGGACAGAGGAACGCTACAATGAGGCCCATGGGCGGACTAGGAGGGTGATCGAACGCACCTTTGGCCTCCTGAAGGCCAGGTTCAGGTGCCTCCATATGACAGGTGGTTCCCTATTCTACTCACCAAGGAAGGTGTGCCAGATCATCGTGGCCTGCTGTATGCTTCATAATCTGGCTTTGCGACGACAGGTGCCTTTTCTGCAGGAGGATGGTCTAGACGACGGTGTTGTGGCAGCTGTGGAGCCTGTGGACAGTGATGAGGAGGAAGCAGAGTAAGAAGACATTGACAACAGGGACTCAGTTATCCAGCAATATTTCCAGTGACACACAGGTGAGAACACATTCCTGCCTACTACAAGTACTTTTACACTTCTACCTCTATCCTGTCTGTCGATTTCAACCAGTATATGGTAACTGAGTTGTACATTTCCATTACGGTTTCACAGGTGTGGTTACCAACGTCTGTCATCTGCTTACATTCCTCATGGACTTGAGGTGTGTGACATAGGTATGTTGACATTACATTTGAGAGCGCATTTAGTCACTGTCATTGCTAATACACATTTTCAAAATCACAGACTGACTCCAGATTGTTTTGTGCTTCAAGGGAGTTTATTGAAGTGCTAAATATTGGAGGGGGGTTGTAAAATGGTGAGGGGTGATGGTGGAGGAATGTCCATGGCAGAGTCCAGTCTATTTGTCTCACAGGTGCATTGCCCATATGGGCATAGGAAGTGGACCTGTGGCAGTTCCAATATGGAAAGGGTTACAAAGTGGGACAGTAGGATGACAATCAGGGTGGTCTCATTTCTTGGCGGGGATCTTGGCATCATGCTCTGTCTTGTTCCTGGATCTCAGGGACCGTTTGCGGGATGGTTCTCCGTCTGCAGGGGGTGGGGTGCTGTTGTGGTGGTCCTGTGGCGGTGCCTCCTGTCCACTAGCGCCGGCGGAGGTGGTGGGCAGTTCTTCGTCCATGCTAGTGTCAGGGGCCCCTTGGAGTGCCACAGTGTCCCTCCTGGTGTTAAGTATCTCCTTCAGCACCCCTACGATGGTGCCCAGGGCGGTGCTGATGGTTCTGAGTTCCTCCCTGAACCCCAAATACTGTTCCTCCTGCAGCCGCTGGGTCTCCTGAAACTTGGCCAGGACCGTTGCCATCGTCTCCTGGGAGTGGTGGTATGCTCCCTTGATGGAGGTGAGGGCCTCATGGAGAGTGGGTTCCCTAGGCCTGTCCGCCCCCTGTCGCACAGCAGCCCTCCTAGTTTCCCTGTGTTCCTGGGCCTCCGTCCCCTGGTCCGTGTGCCCACTACCACTGCCCCCAGGTCCCTGTTGTTGTTGGGGTGGTGGGTTATCCTGGGTTCCCTGTAGTGGTGGACACACAGCTGATTGACGTGTCCTGGGTACGGAGGTGTGGGCCCGCTGGGTGGGTGCTTTGCTGGTGTTACCAGAGGGTGGAAGGTCTGTGGTGGCCTGTGACTGGGTGTGGGGAACCGACAGTCCCGAGGCCCATGATGGTCCAGGCTGGTCATCTGGATCCAGTTGGACAGAGCTGCTGTCATCACTGTGGGCCTCTTCTGTGGGTGGGGTGGAGATGTCTGGACCCTCCTGTCTGGTGACGTTGGGTAGTGGTCCTGCAGGGGTGGAAAGGCATGATTATTGCATCTGTGTGTGTCATGGTGTGCAATGGGTGGGTGACCATGTACCCCAGTGCTTGCACTCCTGTGTGGGGGCTTGTGTGATGATGGTTGAGGGGGGTCTTATGGGTATGTGCAGTGGGCATGCTTTAGTGATGGGTGTCCATGCTTTGTTGTGTCATGCAGGGCTTGGTGTTGGGATGGGTGGTTTGTGTTAATAGTACATATGTGAGGAGTTGGAGTGATAGGGGAGGGGTGAGGGTGGAGGTCTGTGATAGCATGCAGGTAGGGTGGGGGATATGATAGTTAAGATTTGACTTACCAGAGTCCATTCCTCCACTGACTCCTGCGAGGCCCTCGGGATGCAGAATAGTCAAGACCTGCTCCTCCAATGTTGTTAGTTGTGGGGGAGGAGGTTGGGGTCCGCCGCCAGTCCGCTGTACCGCGATGTTATGTCTGGAGACCACAGAACGCACCTTCCCCCATAGGTCGTTCCACCTCTTCCTGATGTCGTCTCGATTTCTTGGGTGCTGTCCCACTGCTTTGACCCTGTCGACTATTCTTCGCCATAGCTCCATCTTCCTAGCTATGGAGGTGTGCTGCACCTGTGATCCAAATAGCTGTGGCTCTACCCGTACGATTTCCTGCACCATGACCCTGAGCTCCTCCTCCGAGAACCTGGGGTGTCTTTGCCGTGCCATGGGGTGGTGTAGGTGATGTGTGGGGTGGTGTGTGTGGTGATAAGTGTGGTGATATGTAGTGGTGTGTGGTGTTTTGTGGCTGGAAGTAGTGTGGGTGATGGTGTTGAGTGCCTGTGGCTGCTAGTTTGTGGATGGTGGTGTCTCTCTCTGGCCTTCTTTCAGATTTTTGGGTCGTAGGGGTTTGGGGGTGATGTGGGTGTGTGTTTTATATAGTATTGTGTGTGTGGGAGTGGTGTGTGTATGTGTATCAGGTGTGTGTATTTCTAATTGTCCACTGTGGTGGTGTTTTGGAGATGTGTGTGTATTTTGAGAGCGGCGGTGTGGACCGCCAATGGAATACCGCGGTTGAAAGACCGCCGCGTGGATTCGTGGGTCGTGATAGCATGGGTGTATTTCTGTTGGCGTGACGGTTTTGTTTTCACCAGTTTATCACTGACCTTTGGTGTGGCGGACTTGTGTGGGTGTCTGAATTTTGTCGGATTTCGGGATGTGTGTCATAATAGCTGTGGCGGATTTACGCGGCCACGGCGGTGTGTTGGCGGTCTTCTGCACGGTGGTGAGCGGGTTTTACCGCCAATGTTGTAATGACCCCCAGAAATGGGTGTGAAACCAATACTGGATCCCAGAATGCTAAACATATATATTTGTATAGAATTAGATAGTATGTATATTTAGGTTATTATATGTTGTCCTGCATGTGTCTCGTGATATTAGTGGGGTGGGGGGCCAATGTTTAGAGTGTGTTTTTAAGTGTGGTAAGTAAACTTAGCATAGGGTAGTTAGGGCCAGTTGTGGGTAATGTATAGGTAGGATAGATTAGGTTAGTATAGGTGTTTAACATAGGTATAAGTTCAGTTTTCTATATATATAATAAAACTTTGGTGTACAGTGCCAATTGTCTGTTGGCCTGGGCATTCCGTCCTGCATCCAGATCCCTATCTTGACATGTTAATTCCCACTTCCAACTGAGCTGTCACATTGGCAGCTAAAACAACTCTACTTCTCAATGCAGCTGCCATCCAATGTACCCACCACTCAAGGTGACTATGGTTCCCAGGTATTGGACAGGTAGGTGTGCTTTTTAAGCTGTCATTGTTTGGGTCCTGTGTCAGAATGTTAGGCACTGTGGGACGTCTGCCTGCAGCCTGAAGTTCATGTCAACACTGGATAAACTGACCAGTGCTAAATTGATATGAGGTCAAGTATAACTATTTCACACCAATGTGTTTCACTTGTGCTCCCAGCTGACATTATTGGTCGAGCACTCTTACACAGCCATTCCTGCTGTATGTAGTGGGTGAGGCATATATGTGTTAAACAAATGTCACATACACAGTGACTTGCTTGTAGGGGATGTGGGCAGCATTGAGGTTCATCATGTAGGTACCTTCTGCGTAGATATCTGCCCACACTATTTCTGTATTCTTTTACTGACAATCTGTGACTATAGACATGTTACACGCATCACAAATCTCCAGCAAAGTAGATGTGGAACATTACACAGAGGCAAAGTGGCTGTGTAGGTGCTGTTTATTTTAAAGTGCTGTAGTGCAATATTTACATTGTCCTTGTCTGTGACCCCATTAGTGTAAACCATTATATTGTGACACCGCACATGTGCAGGGTTGAGGGACATGTCATTGGACAGGGTGAGGTGAAGTGTTGTTCAGTGCAGGGGAACATGAATTGCCAATGGAGTAGTGAGAGACAATTGCAGTTCATAGTGGTAAGGTTAACAGTGTGTCGGTGAAGAGTGCATGTCACCAACTGTAGCAACACTGGCATGTTGCCAAGCACAGGACAAAGGGAAATCACTGCCCATGTGGCATGGGCTGGTGCTACTGGGTACTCCTATGGGTGAAGATGATCTGTTCAACATCTTCATCCTCTAATGTGTGAGTTGTCTCCTCTGCCCTTGATGGTGATGGTGGTGGGGTAGAGGGGGGCACACACACTTTAGTGGTTGAAGAAGTGGACACCAAATTCCTGGCAGCTGCCATCTGTAAAACTACATATGGCATCACTGCAGCAAGGAGGAGCTGCTGATTATTTAGTATGGCAGCACCATCGCTGTGCTAGGCAGCCATGTCTGCCCTGAGGGAGGCCAGTTCCTGGTTCATGGAGTCCTGCTTGTTGTCATGCATGCAGCAGCAAGATTGGAAGGGCAGGTGTTGTGGCAACTCCCTCACGGCAGTGGTTAGGTCCCCCACACACTGTTGGACTCTGATCAGTATAGGGAAAGGTGCGGAAGACATTGTGACACGAAGAGTTAATTAGCTTGAGCAGTATAAATGAGTGTGATGCCTGTTGAACCCCCCCCAAACAACGTGGAAAAGTTCATGATATTATTTTCAAGCTTGTTTGTGTAGAAGTCTCCATCTCAACCATGAGCACGAGAGTACAGTGAGAAGATGGAATGAAAACAAAGGCTGGAGAAGGGCCGAGCAGCCAAGTGCTGATAACATAGCTTGACACTGCCAGAAAGAGATAGAATCCAAGCTTCGAGTTATTTAAGCACTGAAGTGTGGGTGAGGGATTTGAAGCTCGCAGATGGAGTTGTGAAAGCTGCCATGGCCCAGCGCTGCCTCCCTGTTTTGCTGACCGTGATGCTTGAGGGGGAGAGAGGTCCAAGCAGGCGGTAGAGGGCTTCCCAGCATTTTGTGGACTAAGTTAAGTTCCACACAGGGATGAAAGGCCTTTGTTTCTCTTCTCTATTATTATGACTGATTATCTATGCTTACACTGTGTTTATAACCTGAAGTATTCAGCTCATTTATATTTTGCTTTCTAAACCTCGTAGTGTGAACCTGCTACAGTAACTGAAACATGCATTTTGGTGTGCAGTAAATCAAAGCTTATCTGAAGTATTCAGTTCATTTATATTTTGCTTCCTGAACATCGTAGTGTGATGCATTTTGGTATACAGTTAATCAAAACTTATATCTGTCAATGAACTCTTTGCTTATATACATATGCATAGATGCTCTTTGTAGTGTACTTATATATAAATAGATGCTATTCATTGTTATTCTTATTCTACTATTGTTAATGTGCTAAATGCCTACATTTACCTGCAATTCTAGTAAAGCTAAATTGTATTTATAATTGGTGTGTGGTCCTTCATTGAGCGTACTTATTGACTTATACCGATCGGTTGTCAACCAGTCACCTGGATAAGACAGACTCCATGCAGTGGGGATTGTGTGCCTTGTTTGGCTGCTGTCTGTTCAGTGGCCATTATGATGCACATGCGCATACCCTCAAGGCTGGCTGCTATAGTTTGCATCCCCACCTGCATCTCCTTGGCCAGCTCCTGCTGGACTCCCACTACTGTGCTCTCAAAGGTGGTCCCTGTGTCATCAGGGTCCCCAGCTGTGTTTGAGCTGGCAGGTAGTACTATTGGGCTGGTGGGTGGGTCCTCAGGGATGGGTGCTATATGAATGCTTCTCCTTGTGACTGGAGGTGGTGTCTGGAGGGTTACCAGGACATCTTGGAGAGTTTCCTGGCTGATGGTTGTCAGCTGGTCATCCAGGTCATCAGGGTAGTCCAGGAAAGACAGATCCACAGGAGAGCCATCGTCCTCTGCAAAGAGATATTGTAAAATTAGTGTGTCTGTGTTGTGGCAGTTGTAATGTGATGTCACTGACTTCCTATTGGTGGTACATTGTCATCTTGGTTCCCATGCATTGTTCCTGTCACAAATGTTTGCAGTCTCTCAGCCCTTTCCCCCAACTGCAGGTCACATGTAGTGAAGGGCAGTTTGCACAATTGTTTGCGTCACATCTTCTACATGTGGGTTCTGTCCAGTTTGTGGATTGCCACCTTCTTGTCCTCATCAACCTTCCCTCTGCTTCCATTTACATGGTGAGGACTTGCAATGAGTGTTGGTGTGCTGATGCCACAGCACTGCACATGACAATATGGCCCTGTCCCAGTCTTTCATTTTTCACATACACCTATGCGGTACTGAGACCTAGCACCACCCCAATGCATGGCATTGCCAGGAGACAATGCACTTGTTACCATTGCTAGTTCCTCATGTTTGCGCATGTGTGCTACATTGCATTGCACTGATGGAAATGGCAGCTCCATTTCCTCTTGTGACTGTGTGGGTGGGTTCGCCTTCCTACACACATATGTCAACCCCCTCAATGTAGTTGTCTTTGCACCTGATATGTGGCATGGTGGCATTGCAGCTAATGTGACACAAGCACAGGGCTAAACCCAGGGATGGCCAGCATGGATGTGAGATTACTGGTGTGTACATCAATATGTATGTGACAGTGCTTGATGGTTATTGAGTCTATGGACATGACCAGTTGACAGGAGTTGCACTTGGATAGGGATTGATGGTGATTGATCACGTAGTCATACTGAATTTCAAATGTGTGTGTTCTATGGGCACCTAACTGCCATTTCCTAATTGACCACTGCCAACAGCACAGGTAGTAGTGGCAACTGTTGTCAATGGGGAATCCCCCTTCGGCCAATGGCCTGACACTGGGCATTTTCCTGTAGCTTACATTCTGGCAATACCAGCTGTCCTATGGCACCAGACCAGTTTTACATTCTACCGGACCCTCGTGGTCTGCTTAAGCATTTTCACCAGCCTTGGCATGGCAGTGTACCCCCATGCAAAGGTTTTTGATGCTGTGTTGTGCCGTGCCCCTGGCATGGGCAGTGCAGGGGGTCCCATGCTCTGCTTCTTTGCCCTTTCCACTGCCTGATCTGCAGTGCTAACATATATTGTGTAGTAGCTATGTGCCCCCCCTTCTTGCACTTGACATTTTGGCATTTTTATCCCCCATGCAACTTACCCTCCATATGTGTTGTTTCCTGATAGTCTATGCTGTCCTGCAATACCAGTGATGATTTCCTCCAGGATGACTTCTGCAACCATCTCCTCTATCTCGTCCAGGTCCTCTTGTGGTGCTGGACTCCCACCTCAGGTCTTCAGTGCTGTTTTCCTGTTCCTTGTCGTTTTCTCCTTTGTCCTCTGCTTGCAGTCGTGCCAGTGTTCCTTGCACTCAGTGACAGTTCTCCTGATTTCTGCCACACTGTTACTCTTGTCCACAATCTGCTACCAAATTGCCTCTCTCCTTCCAATTGGCAATTTAGAGGTGATGAAGAGCTGATGTTGGCTCTCCGTCACCTCTCTCACAAGTATTTCATGCTCCCCTGCGCTGAAGCGACACTTCCTCTTTTTCTTGTCTCTCCCATGAGTCTTGTCAATGTCCTCCTGGCTGGTGCCTGGTTGTCTGGGGTCTCCCTGGGGTCTCTCCTGGCTTTGTGGATCCATCTTGGCTCTCCTTTGCACGCTATTGTGGGCAGAAATGATGCATTTCTGTTTTGTGATGTGTTTACATGTCGTAAACCGGATTAGAGTCATTTTTCCTGCTGGAAAGTCATTTTGCCTTACGACAAGACGCAATGCTTAGCGTCAGGAAAAATGACTCTAACCTATTCTTAGCGCCACCCAGCGTCATATTATAAATATGACACCGGGGTGGCGTAAAAAAACGGCGCTAGACAGCGCTAAGCTTTTTTAACCAAAAACTGCATTTGCGCAGTTTTGCGTCAAAAAGTATAAATCTATCCCTAAGTGCTCAGAATGAGTAAGAAACAGGATCCTAAGTAAAAGAAAAACAAAGCTAAGGAAAGTTTAAAAACGCAAAGTGAATAAGACTCAGGAGTACAAGCATTAGATATTAAAAGCCTGAAGTAAGTTTAAAACATGCAGAGAATTATAAGGAGGCAGAATCAGAAACGGACAAAGTATGGTTGTTACCACTGACTTGTTGGACATAGAAGTTTGTCTTCTTTTCTCTTATTACAGCACTTACTTTGTTTGCTCTGAGCGTCCTGGTTCATACTTACAGTATAGCCTGTGAGAAACTACCCCCGTTTAATGTGACCTCACGGACTGTCTTGGAGACATTCATGACTAGCTGTTCCTACAAATTATTTTTTTAGGGAATAGAAATAAAAGTGCTCTTGGCAGACCCTATAGAGAAAAATAAAACTGGTACCAGACCATAATTTCCGTTGAACCTATACCGATCCTTTCCAAATATGTGATGTAAAATTACAAGGACGTAAGACATCCCTGAAAATGTCATATTACAGGATTTATCAGTTTTACACTTTGGAAGAACTTTGGAAGGCATTTTAGAAGGGTTCACATTGTAGGTAGGACATTTTTGGAAATTAAGATTAGAAGTAATCTTCCTAAAACCAGATAATAATGTAGTTATATATTAGGCTTTAAAAAAGTTTCCAACAGAATATCAGGAGCTCCTCTCTCATGGTCTAAACTTTGTGTAGGAAGGAGGGGGTGGTAGTACAGCCACAACAATGAGAATTTTTAGACCACTATGAACTGGATGTATTATTGAAATAGACTGTCTGGAGATAAAAGGAGGAACATAGTCATTAATAACCTGGGGAAATAGTGTAAACATTTCATATTATGTTAAACTGTTGGAAAATAGGAATCCCGTTTGTCAACATTAGTATTTGGTAGGCGAAGTCTTAGATTGGTTAAAGAGTGGTTAAGTGTAAACGTTCATGATTGTGTCATATGTACTGAATGAGTAATGGGACAACCCCATGTCTACATTGTTGTTGTAGCTCATTTCACCTTTCAACAAGGAGTTCATCAGTGGCTGTATTCCATGGGAAGGGAAGATATGCAAGATGTTTCTGATGAAGATAATGTAATGATCATGTGCATGTGCTTTACAGTTGATGGCTCAATATTGTCTTTCTGACTTAGCTGCTCTGAGTATGGGCTGATACCAGAGCTGGAAGACTAGGACAAGCTTAAATTATATGTGTTGGAAATGGCCTTTCTGCAGGGTCATCCCCAGACTTTTTGCCTTCCTCCTTCTCTTTTTCTGAAGTCATTTTTGCTGGCCTTAGGACTCTGCGCACTTTCCCACTGCTAATCAGTGCTAAAGTGCATATGCTCTCTCCTTAAAACATGGTAACATTGGATCATACCCAATTGGACTGTTTAATTTACTTATAAGTCCCCGTTAGAGTGCACTATGGCACTCATTACAATTCTGGCGGTCGGTGATAAAGCAGCAGTAATACCGCCAACAGGCCGGCGGTTATAAAAATTTAATTATGACCACGGCAGAAACTGCTCAGATAGACAGCCACTTTAACACACCGACCGCCACGGCTGTATCAACAAGCACCATAGCGGTAACCGCCAACAGCCAGGCGGAAGACAATGTACTGCCTACACTATTACGACAGGCCAGTCCGCCACCTTTTATGGGGCGGTACCAATGACATCAGAAGCACGTGGGAAACAGAAGACAGAAGTCAAAGGACTCACCTCTGGAGACTCAGGGAACAACCACGAGGCCATGGAGCCCGAGCTGCACATATTTCCGATGCTCGTCTACCTTTTCCTGCATTATGAACACCAACGCCGGCGAAGACGACCACGGTGAGTACTGCCACCTAGCAAACAAGGGAGGTGGGAGGAAAAAGAGTGACACACACACGCAACATGCAACACTCCCACCCCCAACACCATACACACAACCAGATGCACAAACATTACATATCCACCCCATACTCCATAGGAATAATGCAAGGACAAAATGAGTGGAAGAAAGTGAGTGTAATACGATAAAATAACATGAATAAGTGCATAAAAATAGAAACATCTATACATATTTACAAATGTAGGGACACTGCCCAGTCCTCAATGTCCGTGGGCCACAGGGCCACATTACATAGGCCAAGGCCCCACCTCACTCCTGCAACAACAGGGAGAGAACACTGCAGGGGCATCAGGTCGAAAATACACAGGCAGCTCAGGGGGAGGGGGAAAGGGGGGGCACCTCAGCCGGACGATATACAACCCCACTGGTCCTGGAGGGGGCTACATGCCCTGTGCGATGTCCTGGGGAGTTCAAAGCCACAGTCTCTCAAGTGGGTGCTTCTCCACTGGTTCTGGAGGGGGCCTTGTGCCCAGTGTGCTACATCCTGAATACACACAGTCCACAGGCGGTGATGGCTGCTCAGTGGTGGCAGTGGAGGTGCTGGTGACAGTGCTGGCAGTGGTGGGGGAGGCTCCAGCCCATCCCCTGCAGCCTTGGACGGCTGCCTAATGGGGCTGCTGCTGCTGGTGGCGGTGCTGGTGGCAGTGGTGGCAGTGGTGGGGGTAGGCTTCAACCCTTCCCTTGCAGCCTCGGATGGCTGAACCACCATGGTTGGTGGTGGGGGCTCCAAATGAGTCCCAGCACCAGTCCTTCCTGCCTGCTGGTGCAGGCCTCTTTCCCTTCCTGTCAGCAGCCGGGGATTGCACCGTGCCATTCCCTCCTGCAGCTGTTGGTGCCTCCTTGCCCATCCATCCTGAAGCTGGCGGTGCATTCTTGCCCTTCCCTGTCGCAGCTGTGGTACCTCCTTGCCCTTTCTTGATGCACCTGATGAAGGCACCCTGTCAGTGTTGCTGCATAGTGCCCGGGATCCTTTCCCACCTGCAGTAGCTGTTGACACTACTGTGGCCATGGACTGGGTGGCTGAGGTATTCACCTGGGTTCTGACCACCCTGACCCGATGAGAAAGACGGGGGGAGTGGTACTGAAGAGGTCAAGGATGGAGAGAAAAAGCGTCTTAGGAACATTGGGGTGGGAAGAGGGTGAAAGTTTGGGAGTGGAGGAAGAGGAAGTGGTTGTAGGAGGCATCTGTCTGAGGTGTTTGGGTGCAGGTGAATAGGCTGGATGCTGTTGTGAGGTGGATGGCTGTTGGGTGTCTGAGTGCTTGCATTTGTGTACCTTGGGATGAGGGGGCACAGACACAGTGGGAGAGGACACAGGGGACGGGTGCATGGATGTGGGGGTGGTGCCTGCCAGTGAGGGGCGTGTAGTGATAGGCGTGATGGTGGTAGTGGATGAGGATGTAGTGCATGCAGGTGTGAGTGTAGCCGCTACTGGAAAAGAGGTGGAGGACGAGCAGGAGAGGGACACAGTGGAGGTAGTGGATGTTGGCATGTCTGCATCTGGATGGTGTTTGTGTGAGTGCCTGTGGGATGATGTGTGGTGCTTGTGTTTGCCTGAACCACTCCTGTGTGTTGTCCTGGGTGCATGCTGGTCTGCCTGTGTGCTTGGGATAGGTTGGGGTTGAGGGGATTGGGATTGGGCAGAGGAAGTTGGAGGGGGGAGGCTAGAAACAGAGACAATGGCTGCCATCAGGGAGGAGGCCAGAGCCTGGATTGATCTCTGTTGGGCCGCCATGCCAGAGTGAATGCCCTCCAGGAATGCATTTGTTTGTTGTAAATGGGCTGCCAGCCCCTGGATGGCTTTCACAATGGTTGACTGCCCAACAGAGATGGATCGCAGGAGGTCAATAGCCTCCTCACTCAGGGCAGCAGGGCTAACTGGGGCAGGGCCTGAGGTGCCTGAGGTGAAGGAGATGCCCACCCTCCTGGGTGAGTGGGCACGGGAAATATGCTGAGGGGCTGCTGGGAGGGCGGTGCTGGTACGGGGGTGGCGGCTGTGTCTGTTAATGGGGTGGGCACACAGGTGTCCGCCACCGTCAGGGAGCTTCCATCAGAGGAGGTATCACTGTCAGAACTGTCCCCTCCAGTCTCTGCCATGGTGCTCCCCTCACCCTCTGACCCACTGGTGCCCTCACCGTCAGTGGGTTCGGCCTCCTGGGCCCTGTGGGAAGCAGCTCTCCCAGTCATGGGTGCCTCTGCTCCTCCGCCAGATAATGCTAATGCATATAAGGACAGGGTGACTAAACAAAAAGGGGAGGGAGAGACAAAGGATTCACTCAGTCAATGGCGGCAACAACACCACCGTTGGCGTACGCGACACACACACACACAGCGAACAGCACTACGCAGTATGCAATGCACTAACAGTCACAATGCTAGTCACCAGCCCAGGGACAGGGATACTTAACGCCAATTGCAGCATACCTGAGACCCACAGACCCCTGCCCAGTCGTGGATGCCTACTAGCTTGGTTGAAGGACTTTCACATCAGACAATGCCCAACATGGGCCCTACCCTGCAATGTCGGGCCTGGCCTATGGGCACCCACAGGCCGACATCCCCCACTCGGATCCCACCCCACTATGCGCAAGTAGTATATTGGAACACTGTACTCACCCCCTGGTGGCTGTTGTGATGCCCCCAAGTGCCCATCCAGCTCCGGATAGGCCACCACCAGTATGCAGGCCATCAGGGGGGTCAGGATTCGATGGGCACCCCTTCCTCATTGGGAGGCCATCCCCAGCTGGGCCTCTGCCGTCTTCCGTGCCCACCATCTCAGGTTCTCCCACCGTTTCCGACAGTGGGTGCTCCGCCTGCCATAGACCCCAGGGTCCTCACGTCCTTGGCAATGGCATGCCATATACCCTTTTTTTGATGGGCGCTGACCTGCAGGGAAATACACATAGGAAAAGGTATCAGTCAGACCGTCCTGTCTGTTACACTCATGGCCCACCATAGCCCTCACATCCCCTTAAGCACAGACATTGCCCACCATCCATGCAGCATGCATCCTAAGGCCCTTCCACCAACCCCCCCTACACGAGGCCCTCACACACAGCCCTCCAGGCATTCATGCCCCATGAATTGTGCTCACAGTGTACTCACCTGTTGGTCTGAAGGCCTATACAGCATTCGGTACTGGGATAGGACCCCATCCACCAGTCTCTCCAACTCTACAGCGGTGAAGGCAGTGGCCCTTTCCCCAGAGACACGAACCATGGTAGGTTCCAAACACAGGTCACAGCAGCACTTGCAGTGTAGGTCCTCTCCAGTTGAAGGTCAGGTAGCAAGTGAGTGAACAGATAGAAAATGGCTTCACCGACGGCGTACATCACCATTGGCCACTGTAACCCATAGGGCCCAATGGTATCCACTGAGGAGTTGCACAGTGGTTCTCGACCGCCTCCCGCAACGGCGCACAATGTTAGTGGAATTACCTCATTTCCACATGTCCCTCCATACAGGACAGGCAGACACCATTTAAGGGAGGGCAAGCAATGACACCTAACTGCGTCACAGTACACATAGGCACCATTTGGGCCTATCCCACAATATACTGTTACAGTCACAACATGCAATGTAGTGTAGTATTTGGGAATATTAAATACTGACCAGCTGCTCACCGTTTGCCCCCTAGATTGCAACCGCTGTGGATGAATAGGAGATGGAGACATCCCCCTGTGTATAGACCCCTGGTGGACTTGGCAACAATGGAGGACAGGCACATTATCCCAACCTACAGACTGGACAGGGTCACAATCACATAGCTGTGTGCCCAATTGGAACCTGACCTGACATCTGCTATCCATCAGCCCACCAGGATCCCCCCTCTTGTACAAGTTCTATCTGTGCTCCATTTCCTGGCAACTGGCTCCTTCCAAGTGACAGTGGGCTTGGCAGCAGGAATGTCACAGCCAATGTTCTCAATAGTGCTGACAAGAGTGTTGTTTGCCCTGACCGAACACATGCGCAGCTACATTGTTTTCTTCCAGGTGGAGGATTTGGCCACAATGAAAGCAGATTTCTGTGCAATGGGACATATCCCAAACATTATTGGGGCTATTGATGGTACACATATTGCATTCCCCCCCCCCCCCCGGAGAAATAAACAGGTGTTCAGAAATCGAAAGAGCTTTCACTACGTGAATGAGCAGATAGTGTTGCTGGTGGACCAGTACATCTCCCACGTCAATGCAAAGTATCCTGGGTCTGTGCATGATGCCTTTATCTTGAGGAATAGCAGCATCCCATATGTGATGGCTCAACTCCAGAGGCACCGGGTGTGGCCAATAGGTGAGCCCCGGTTCCCACCCAGTAGGTGTTGGTGCATGGGTGTGGTGTGGGCCCTAAGGGTTAGTGTGTGACTAACAGTTGTCCCTCTCATGGCTACTGACACCTGTGAGGAATACCAGAACAAGGGCAGAGGAACGTTACAATGAGGCACATTGGCGAACAAGAAGAATCATAGAAAGGACATTCGGCCTCCTGAAGGCTAGGTTTCATTGTCTCCATCTAACAGGTGGATCCCTGTACTACTCACCCAAGAAGGTCTGCCAGATCATTGTGGCATGCTGTGTGTTGCACAACCTTGCTTAACGTCGCCAGGTGCCTTTTCTGCAGGAGGATGAGGCTGGAGATGGATGTGTGGCAGCAGTGGACCCTGTGGACAGTGAAGATGAGGAGGCAGAGGATGAGGACAACAGGAGTGCAATACTACGACAGTACTTCCAATGAGACACAGGTAAGACAGTGTAAATTCACTTTACATTGACAGTATTGTGTTTGACATTGTCACTGGCAGGCTGGTTTCCCACTTCTATGGCCACATACTGTACCCTTTGGCATCTCTATTTTCAGATATTTGTGCCCCACTATCGCTCCTGGTGTGTTGACTGCAGCCAACTACATGTCATTCCTATATATACATTACAGTACAGTTGTGTTGCAGTGTTTAAAGCTTGTTAAACGAATACATAGTTCAATCATTTGACAGACTCCATACTTGTATTTATTCAAATGGTGTTTATTTAAGTGCTGATAAGTAGAGGGGGATGTGCAATGGGCTGGGTTGATGGTGGAGGAATGTCCAGGATAGAGTCCAGTCTATTTGTATCACAGGTGCATTGTCCAAGGGGGCATAGGAATGGGAGCAATGGCAGTTCAAGGTGGACAGGGTGACAGAGTGGGACACAAGGGTGACAATCGGGGGAGTCGTATTTCCTGGCGGGGGTCTGGGCAATAGTCTCTTGCTTCTGCCTGGATCGCAGGGACCTTTTGGGGGGTGGTTCTCCTTCTGCAGGGGGTGGGGTGCCGGTTGCCTGTTGGTCCTGTGATGGGGCCTCCTGTCCACTAGCGGCAGCGGAGGTGGAGGGCTGTTCATCGGTTTGGCTAGTGGTTGGGGCCCGGTGGTGTGCCACTGCCTCCCTCATGGTGTTGGCCATGTCTGCCAGCACCCCTGCCATGGTGACCAGGGTGGTGTTGATGTCCTTCAAGTCCTCCCTGATCCCCAGATACTGTCCTTCCTGCAGCCGCTGGGTCTCCTGCAACTTGTCCAGTATCTGGTCCATCGCCTCCTGGGAATGGTGGTATGCTCCCAGGATGTTGGTGAGTACCTCCTGGAGAGTCGGTTCCCTGGGTCTGTCCTCCCTCTGTCGCACAGCAATCCTCCCAACTTCCCTGTTGTCCTGTGCCTCTGTCCCCTGAACTGTGTGCCCACTGCCACTGACCACAGGTACCTGATTGTCCTGTGTTTGTGGGATGGCCTGGGGTCCCTGTAGTGGTGGACACACTGCTGATTGATGTGTCCTGGGGACAGAGGTATGGGCCTGGTGGGTGGGTACTGTGCTGGTATTTCCTGAGGGGGGAGGCTCTGTAGTGGTATCGGACTGTGCCGGGTAACTGACTGTCCTGAAATCCCTGATGGGCGAGGTTAGTCATCCAGATCCAGGTGTCCAGAACTGCTGTCATCACTGTGGGCGTCTTTTGGTATGGGATTGGGTGTTGCTGGCACCTCCTCTCCGGTGTTGTTTGGTGGGGGATGTGTGGGGATGAAAATGCAGTGTTATTGTTTCGGCGTGTGACATCTTGTGCATGAGTGTCTTGCCCTCAATGGTTGTTGTTGCCCTGGCAGCTTTGCCTAGTGTGAGTAGTTATTTGGTGGGCTAGGTGATTCTCTCTAGTGTGCATGCTTTAGTGATGGGTGTCCATGCAGGTCTGTGATGGGGGTCCGTGCATTGGTGTTACATGCAGGGCTTAGGATTGGGAGGGGTGGGTTGTGATGGTGGGGTGTGTGGGAGGAGGTGGAGTGATGGGAGTGAGAGTGAGGGTGAGGGTGGGGGTTCGTGATCGCATGCAGGTGGGGGGATGATAGTAGTAAAGAGTTGACTTACCAGAGTCCAGTCCTTCTCCTAATTCTGCCAGGCCCTCAGGATGCATGATTGCCAAAACTTACTCCTCCGATGTTGTTAGTTGTGGGGGAAGAGATGGAGGACCACCGCCAGTCCTCTGTACAGCAACTGGGGATATTCTTTCTTCATATCATCATCAGTGATAGATTCTGTAAAACGAGGAGAAGTGAAAAGACATTGGATGTAAAAGGATTTTTCTTGAAGAGTTGGTGATAATATGAGGAAAGAATATCCCCAGTTGTTTGGGATATAAGGTGTGTGAAGTTTAACTGAAGAGGATTGTTGCCTAAAGAATTGAATTATACCAAGTTGGTCACCTATCTTTTTAAGTCCTGATGAAGACCCGTATGTGAGCTCGGAATTGGCCCGAGAGCCAGAGGGTCGAAACGTCGACAATGATATTTGAGCCTTGATGTGTTTTTTTGGGATAAAAGAAGGACTTTTGAATGGGGATTTACTACTCTTATAATTGTACTATAAGATTCAATGTGTTAAACATTTAACCAACAGGTTGTTCTACAAACTTTGATTTTGTTGGCTAGGTGTGAGATTGATCTTCTTTTCTTTCTTTTTGAACACGAGCACTTGTTTTTGACACTCTTTCTGTCCTTCTTATTTCTCTGATAGGGGTATTTGAGTTATATTAATTAATTTTGTATGTAAATAAAATAAGTTTATTTAAATATTGTCTTATGATGCTGCATATATATATGAGTGTTTTTATGTTTGAGTTGGTCCAAGAGTGAGCAATGTAGTCTATTGCCAATATTTTCTACCCAGACACTCTTGGGTTTTGCAGTGTTACCCCCTGTGGTTTATATTATACTAGTGGCCCTGCAGCACTGGTTGTGCCACCCACATAAGTAGCCCCTTAATCATGTCTCAGGCCTGCCTCTGCAGTGCCTGTGTGTGCAGTTTCACTGCCACTTCGACTTGGCATTTAAAAGTACTTGCCAAGCTTTAAACTCCCCTTTTTGTATACGTAAGTCACACCTAAAGTAGTCCCTAGGTAGCCCATAGGACAGGGTGCTATGTAGGTAAAAGGCAGGACATTAACATGGGTGTTCTATCTGTCCTAGTAGTGTAAATCTCTTAAATTCATTTTTACACTGCTGTGAGGCCTGCTCCCTTACTAGGCTAGCATTGGGGCTACCCTCATATATTGTTTGAGTGGTAGCTGCTTATCTGAAAGGAGTAGGAAGGTCATATTTAGTATGGCCAGAATGGTGATACAAAATCCTGCTGACTGGTGAAGTTGGATTTTATATTACTATTTTAGAAATGCTACTTTTAGAAAGTGAGCATTTCTCTACACTTATATCCTTCTGTGCCTTCCAATCCACGTCTGGATAGGTTTAGTTGAAAGCTCCCTTGTGCATTCACTTAGACACACCCCAAACACAGGATACTCAGCCTAACTTGCATACATCTGCATTTTGAATGGGTCTTCCTGGGCTGGAAGGGTGGAGGGCCTGACTCTTGCATGTCAAAGGACAGTAGTCTGCCCTCACACAAAGGACTGTCACACGCTCTACTGGGACCCTGGCAGACAGGACTGAACTGAAGGGGGACCTGGTGCACCTCTAAGCCACTCTTTGAAGTCTCTCCCACTTCAAAGGCACATTTGAGTATTTAAACAGGGCCTCTGCCCCTACCGACTCAGAAACTTCCTGGAGAAGAAACTGGAACCAGAACCTGCATCCTGCCAAGAAGAACTGCCTGGCTGCCCAAAAGACTCACCTGTCTGCTTTCTGTGAAGGACTGCTGCCTTGCTGTTGCCCTTCTGCCTTGCTGCTCTCTGGCTGTGGTGAAGAAGTGCTCTCCAAGGGCTTGGATAGAGCTTGCCTCCTGCTCCCTGAAGTCTCAGGACCTAAAACACTTAGGTGGTCATTCCAACCCTGGCGGTCGGCGTGAAAGCAGCGGCTAAACCGGCAACAGGCTGGCGGCAAAATAAATGGCATTCCGACCGTGGCGCTAACCGCCAACAGAGGCCGCCACTTTAACACACCGACCGCCACGGCGGAACCAACAAACAGCGCGCCGGTCACCGCCAACAGACAGACGGGAGTCAATGTACCGCCCACAGTATCACAACCCACCAATCCGCCACCTTTTCCGGGGCTGTAGCACTGCAGATAAAAACACGGCGGAAACCGCTATACCGAAGGGAAAACGCTCACCTCCATACACCCCACGAGGAGCCAGGACAGCATGGAACCGGAACTTCACATACTCCCAGGGATAGTATTCCTGCTCCTGTACCAGGAGTACGAACGCCGGCGCAGAAGACAACGGTGAGTACTGCACCTACGACACAGGGGAGGCAAAAAATTACGGGGACACACATACGCGACACACCCACCCCCACCCTCACCCACTACAACACACACATCAATGCATAGCAAAACATCACAGTTACACCCCCCAAACTCCCCAGAAGAATGCAAAGACAAAAGGAATTAGTTTGAAACATTTGCATATATCAAAAAACTACCTATTTAAATATTTACACCAAAACACAATAATAAATACAGTAATGTACAAGTCCGAGCATTGTAGCAGGCATTGTCCGTGGACCACTTGGGCCAAATCACATGGGCAAGGCCCACACAGGATACCTGAATCCAACGGAGAGAACACTGCAGGGACATCAGATGGCAAAACTACAGGCACCTCAGGGGGAAGGGAAGGGGGAGCACCTCAGCCGGATGAGTGCACGACTCCAGATCCACGAGGGGCCTCCATGCCCACTGTTCAATCCTGGGGAGTACAAAGCCACGGTCTCACAAGTCTATACAGTGGGTGGGCTGCCCACTGCTCAATCCTGGGGAGTGCAAAGCCACAGTCTCACAAGTGTATACAGTGGGTGGGCTGCCCACTGCTCAATCCTGGGGAGTGCAAAGCCACAGTCTCACAAGTCTATACAGTGGGTGGTCTGCCCACTGTTCAATCCTGGGGAGTGCAAAGCCACAGTCTCTCAAGTCGACGACAGTCTCCACTGCTTCTGGAGGGGGCCTGGTGCCCAGAGTGCTTCGTGCAGGCCTGCCCGACACAGATGCGGCCCAGCCCCTGCCGCTCATGGGTCAGCGGTGCTTGAGACGGCGGTGCCCGGGTCAGCGGTGCATGAGACGGCGGTGCCCGGTTCAGCAGTGCTTGAGATGAAGGGCCCAGTTCAGCGGTGCTTGAGTTGGAGGGCCCAGTTCAGTGGTGCATGAGACGGCGGTGCCCGGTTCAGCGATGCTTGAGATGGAGAGCCCAGTTCAGCGGTGCTTGAAACGGTGGTGCCCGGTTCAGCAGTGCTTGAGATGAAGGGCACAGTTCAGCGGTGCTTGAGATGAAGGGCCCAGTTCAGCGGTGCATGAGACGGCGGTGCCCAGTTCAGCGGTGCTTGAGATGAAGGGCCCAGTTCAGCGGTGCTTGAGATGGAAGTGGGCAGGTCAGCGGCCCCGGCCATGGCGGGTGCTCATTTCCCACCTGACTTGTGGCTGGCGGTGTCCTCCTGGGCAGCTGGGCTGATGGCGGTGGTGTCGGCCGTGCTGCCCTTCCCAGCCTTCCCAGTTCGCCTGTGGCCCTTCCCCACCTTGCCCGGTGTGGCAGCTGTCTCCACACTCCCTGGCGGAGGCCTGGTCGGGGTTTTGGTGCCTGATGTCATCTGCCTCTCCCGCCAGCCACTGCCTATCTTCGGGTGCTTCTCCGGGGGTAGGCTGGCCATGCCTTGGCTCTGGACCAAACTGGCTGCCCTGGCGGGTGGGGCACTCCACTGTCCCTGGCAGACCTTGATGGCAGGGCCCGGTTTTGTGTGGGCTGAGGTGCTCAATTGAGTCATATGACACGAACGGGGTGGGGGAGTTGGTGGGAAGAGGTTGAGTTTCGACAGGAAGAACTTTTTGGGAGCAGTGGGATGGGTAGGTGTAGTGGTTATGGGAGTGGAGGAAGAGGAAGTGGTTGTAGGAGGTGTAAGTTTTGTGGTTTTGGGTGCTGGTGCTTGAGCTGGAGGCTGTCGTGAGGTGGATGGCTGTTGGGTGGGTGGCTGCCTGCGTTTGTGTATGTTGGGAGACAGCGTCACAGACACACTGGGAGAGGACACAGGGGACGTGTAAATGGCAGTGGGGGTGGTGACTGCACGTGTGCGGGGTGTTCTGGTGTCTGTGCTGCTGAGGGACGTAGTGGCTGAAGATGGTGTGCATGCAGGTGTGAATGTAAAGGTGACAGGGAGGTAGGAGGGAGAAGTGGAGGAGGGGGACACAGTAGAGGTAGTGGCTGTTGCTATGTCTGCATGGGCATGATGCTTGTGTGACTGCCTGTGGGATGTGTGGTGCTTATGTCTGGCTGAGCCCCCCTTGGGTGTTGAGGTGTGTGCAGGCTGGTCTGATGGTGTCCCTGGGATAGGCAGAGGTACAGGTGATAGGGAATGGGTGGAAGAAGTTGGAGGGGGGAGGCTAGACACAGGGACAATGGCTGCCATCAGTGCTGAGGCCAGAGTCTGGAGCGATCGCTGAAGGGCCGCCTGACCAGAATGAATGCCCTCCAGGTATGCATTGCTCTGGTGCACTTCCCTTTCTACACCCTGGATGGCATTCAAAATGGTAGACTGCCCAACAGTGAGCGTCCTCAGGAGGTCAATGACCTCCTCACTGAGGGCAACAGGGGTGACTGGGGCAGGGCCTGAGGTGCCTGGGGCGAAGGAGATGCCCACCTTCCTGGGTGTGCGGGCACGGAACAAACGCTGAGGGGCTGCTGGGAGGGCGGTGCTGGTGCGGGGGGTGGCGGCTGTACCTGTTGTTGGGGTGGCCACAGATGTTGCCGCCACCACAAGGGATCTCCCTTCAGAGGACGAGTCGGTGTCACTGTTGTCGGCCCGAGTCCCCGCTGTGGAGCTCCCCTCACCCTCCGTCCCACTGGTGAACTCAGACTCCGTGGTGTGGCCCTCCATGGCCATGTGGGATGCAGCTCCCTCGTGCTCCTGTGCCACTTCTCCTCCGCCTGATGATGCTAATGCACACATGAACAGGAAGACCACAAAAAAGGGGGGAGGAACAAAATAAAGACATGTTGAGTGCATACATTGGCGACACCGTTGGCGGACAGGACAGACACAGAAGCCCCCTGCACTATGCCTCGCACTTGGGGTCAACTACTCAATCTCTGGGACATGGCCTACAAGCCTATGGACGACATCCGCACACATAGATGACACAGGGCCATGATCTCCTGTACTTGGCACCCTACAGAGGTGGGGGCACAGGGCCATGCCTTACGGAGGGGCCTAGCCTACAGAATTCGCCCTGGCCTAGGGAGACCCACAGCCCTCCTCCCCCACCCAGACACCTCCACTGCGCGCAAAGTCAGAAGAATGAGAGTGTACTCACCCCCTTGTGTCTGCTGTGATGCCCTCACGCGCCCATCCAATTTGGGGTAGGCCACCGCCAGGATCCGGGACATCAGGGGGGTCAAAGTCCGACTGGCACCCCTCCCACGTTGGGAGGCCATCCCCAGCTGAGCCTCCGCCGTCTTCCTGCTCCAGCGGCGGATGTCCTCCCATCTCTTCCGGCAGTGGGTGCCCCGTCTGCGGTGGACCCCCAGGGTCCGGACGTCCTTGGCGATGGCACGCCAAATATCTACCTTCTGGTGGGCGCTGACCTATATGAAAAGTACGGAGGGAGAAGAGAAGTCATTACCTTCTGCACCGTCAATGTGAGTGGCCCCCATCCCTACCCTTGCCATGTGGCACATGCAATCACCGTCGTTTCATGCACGCCTCAATCTCCTCCCCCCCCCCAACTTTCATCCACCCCACTCCACACAGGCATAGCCCATACAGCATGCTCCCAGTGTATTTACCGGTTTGTCTGGAGGACCGTAGAGTTGCGCGTACTGGGGGAGGACCCCATCCACTAGTTTCTCCAATTCCTCAGTGGTGAAGGCGGGGGCCCTTTCCCCAGTCGCTTGAGCCATTGTCTCTTCCAGACCGAGGTCACAGCAGCACTTGCAGTGTAGGTCCTCTCCTGTCGAAGATCAGGTATCGAGTGATTAAGCAGATAGAAAATGGCGGTCACGTCCGCGGTGGTGTGTACCGCCAATGGAATACCACGTTTGAAAGACTGCTGCGTGGATTCGTGGGTCGTGATAGTGTGGGCATATTTCTGTTGGCGTGACGGTGTCGGTTTTGTTTTCGCCAGTTTATCGCTGACCTTTGGTGTGGCGGACTTCTGTGGGTGTCGGTATTTTGGCGGTTTCCGTGTTGTGGGTCAGAATGACCGTGGCGGTTTGCCGCGGCTGTATGGTGGCGGTCTTCTGACAGCGGTAAGAGGCTTTTACCGCCGATGTCGGAATGACCACCTTAATCTTTACAAGAAGGGCTTCTTGGGCGGCGAAATTCGATGCACAGCCTGGCACAAACGACGCACAGCCTGCACCGCGGTGAAATTTTCACTGCACGCCAAACCAGAATGACCCAGCCCGACTGAGCAACGAGAAGATCAACGCAGCCCCATCATAGCGATCAGAACTTCGACGCATGGCCCACCGAATCGATGCACAGCCGAGCCGGAATGACGCAGCCTGACTTCCAGAGAGGAATCGACGCAGCGCCTGCCGTGTGGTAGAAAATTAGACACAACATCCACCGGCTCGACACAGCGCCTGTGACTTTGTCCTGCCAGTGCTGGAAATCCACACATCGTCCACGGGGAGTCTGAAACCCCGCAACCCGAAGAGGATCCACGACTGAGCGCCGGAAATCGGCACACAGCCATCACTGCGTAAAAATTAAACGACGCATTGGTGTGCGGCCTGAGAAATCGGTGCACACCCCTTTGTTTCCATGCATCTCCTCCTCTGCAGTTCTTTGTGGAGATTTTTCATGAGAACCAGGTACTTTGTGCTTGAAAGAGACTTTGTTTGCTTTTAAAAGGCTTAGGACACTTTATATCACTTTTCAGTGATATCTCAACATATACTTATTACATTTTAATCGTTTTGACCTGTATCTTATCAGATAAATATATTTTTTTCTAAACACTGTGTGGTGTATTTTTGTGGTGCTCTACTGTGTCATTGCATGATTTATTGCACAAATACTTTACACATTGCCTTCTAAGTTAAGCCTGACTGCTCAGTGCCAAGCTACCAGAGGGTGGGCACAGGATAAATTGGATTGTGTGTGACTTACCCTGACTAGAGTGCGGGTCCTTGCTTGGACAGGGGGTAACCTAACTGCCAATCAAAGACCCCATTTCTAACAATATGTATGACAAAAAAGCCATGGTTGTCTGATGGTTATTCCCTGCCATGCTGCTTTTTTGGTCTCGGTTCTAGATGACGCGGATGCGCTATCTCGAACATAGATGTGCTGTACCTACTTTGTGGGCTTCAGCCCACCCATCGGCTTCCCATTTAATGGCTCCCTTGTCGCTCCATTATGAGTTCTCCCCATTTGTCCATGACGTGCATAAGTCATGGGTCTTCAAGGATTTAGCCTTCTCCAAGAGCACAAATCAACTACTCTGAAACCTACGCAGTGGCCACTTTATGGCATTGTTTCAGGACTACTTTTTTATTTTTTCATTTCGTGGACCTTGCCAGTGGATGTGTTTGACTGGTAATTATCTATGCCCCCTTGCTTCAAGGGTGTTTGGTGCCCAGGTGGACTGACACCCACCCCCCCCCCACAATCACACTGACCGCCTGCTCATGTTTCCCTTATAAGCAATATTTTCCTGCGTAAGCAGCCTTGACGGCACACAGCCCTGCAGCAGCCACACACTCTAGAACACCTGAAAACTGAAGAACAGATTCAAATTCCAATGCTTTTGGCCCATTGAAGATTATGCATTGTCTGTAACGTAATGCTTTCTGCTCTCATCTCACTCTAATCAAGAAACGAGAATAGCTTTTAGATTGCAGGATGTAAACAGTAATCATAACTAGCCCCAAGGGTGATTTTTAGTCACTAGAAACATTTTCTCTGAGATTTGCAGTATGTGTTTTCACATGGTGTGGGTGTCGTAACTACTTGCATCTGAGTTTTGAAACATTTTAGGTTCCGAACTCAAGCCCCAGCTAATAGTATTTATCCTGCTACTGATAGCCCCCTGGGGTGCAGAATCATTACGGACATCATTATATTGAGACATCATTATATCAGAGACACATATGGGATGTATCTGTGGAAGTAATTGTTCTATATGGTGCAGTGAGAGGCTCAAAAATATATCATAGAACGAAATGGTTCACACCGTACCACAGATCTATTTGATCAATGTGGGCAGCCCTAACACTACATAAATCAGATCTCATGACTCGCATCACAGATATAGTTCACTGAGCTGGACTGAAATTACGTTGTGTAAGAATGCAGATAAACTGCTTTTACAGGTGCCCCAAAAATAACGCAGTTGTGGTTGGAAATTCTTCTTTACTGTTACATTAAATATGTACTTTTTTTATTCACATTCGGGCCTCATTTTGAGTTTGGTTGGCGGCAGAGGCCGTCTGCCAAACTCTTTTGGATGGAAAACCGTCACTCCAGTTTTCCGCCCACTGGCCCTATGATGACTTTTCCGCTGGGCCAGCGGGAGGAAACAGCACTTCCACCCGCTGGCCCAGCTGGAAACAGGCAACCACAATGACGCATCTCGTAATCGAGCCGGCGGCAATGTTGTGCTGTGATGGCTTCAACAGCACCTGTCGCACTTTTCACTGCCTGTAATTTGGGTAGTGAAAACCGCGATGGGGCTATCCATGGAGGCCCCTGCACTGCTCATGCCAAGTTCATGGGCAGTGAAAGGGCCACATGGAGTCCCAGGCACCCCGTCTCTGCCAGCCTGTGCATGGCAGTGGAACCGCCATGCCAAAGCCGATGGAGAAGGGAATCATATTAAAACTACCGGCACCTCCAGACTGTCGAATGGCGGCAACCTGGTGGTGCCAGCGGTCAGACTGTGGCGGCTTTGCCAAAGTCATAATGTGGAGGCCGGACCGCTGTGTTGGTGGCAGTCCGACCTCCACAGTGAGTCTGGTGGTCCCAGGACTGCCAGACTCATTGTGAGGGGCTCAGTATTGTTGTTAGCACTGAAAATATTTTTTTAGGTTTAAGTGAAAGCTGTTGCAAAAGTGAAAGCTCACAAGTTGCTTTCTGGGTGCCTGGGGCATGGGTGGGGGGCACTGCCCGTGAATTAAAACTACTGCTGTAATATTGCCGGATCGCCAAGACCTATTGACTTTGCTAATGCTTGTTAAATAGGCTGAGGATGGCAAAGGTCTCAAAAGTACAGATGGCTGTGAATTTTGTAGAGCTGTCATGCTTATATACCATACATTAAAATGCACCCTAATCAGACTTCAGTGGGGGAAAAAAAATTGGGTGGGAAATTCCCGAGCTACTATAATCCTTGGAACTCCCTAAGAGAGGAATCTTCACTAAAAAAAATGCATGAATTCGCAAAATTTTACAACACTGCGTAATATTTTAGCTACATTCAAAATGCCACATTTTTTAATTTTAAGTTTTTAACATATTTTTATTAAATAAACGTTTATTCATTTTGCAACCAGTTTCTGAAAGATTTTGAAATAGTTTGCTATGCCTGACACGCTGAACCATCCCAAATGTATTCTGATGCACTGTAACCTGATAACCTGATTTCAGAGTGGAAAATGTTCAATGTCAGGTCCAACAGCTATAACCATGGCTTGATCTGTCATTTGTAACATTATTACAAATAAAGATTTACATTTCGGGATTTTGTGGAGTGTATAGGTTCACCGTAAACAGTTTTTTGGTGCTGTTAATCCACTATGCCACATTGCCTACTACTGTAAGCTAAACATAAGCTGAAATTTTGTGTTGAACGGGCACATTCTAAAATGTATATACCCCAATGCACTCCAATCTAATTTATTTTTGATGAGTTTCTCAGGTGTTCACTTGTCATGTTTACAAAAGGGCAATATACAGTTATACGGCCATTTGTGTACAAATGTAAATGTATACCACAATCTCATGTAGAGAAAGTCATGTGCTCCACCACTTATGTGAAAGATTGGACCACTTAGAATGAAAAGAGCTATTGCTTCTCCTCAGTTTAGGATGAAAACACATTGCGATCTCAGTTAACGTGCGTAAGGCCTTTATCGGGCATGAAGACTGCCCTATCAAGCTTTGCGCTGCATTTTGAGTTCTGCCTGTCATTAAAATTGAAAAGTGGACCAACAATGATATAATGTGTGCTGTATTTTCTTCATACTGATATACACTACACTCATGGATGGAAAAGGATATTTGCCTTTTTCCAAGAATCTGAAAACACCACCGGCACACATCCACTGTATCACATGTACGATACTGTGTGACAGTTATATTCCATCCAGTACATTGCCTTACGATTGAATCGCAAGGTAATCATAAACACGTATTTTAGATGAATACAGTATTTGATAGGACATGCAGATGATGTGAAGGTAAAAATAGTAATAATATGCTTACCATGGCAATGGAGAGGGAGAACTTGTACTGGATGCAAAATAACTGTAGATCAATGTTGTGCATGTAGTACCATACAACGTCATTCTGGGTACAGCCACACTCTGCTGAAGATTATATGACACAACAAAATTTAATTGTGGAAAAAGGATCGTAAATTAATTATAAAAGAGAGATGTTTATATTTATTTCAAGTATCAAGTTTTTAAGAATTAAAAAATGCCCATAAACTGTGCAATAACTACTATTCAGTTATTTAGAAGGTCAATTGAAATCTGATGTAAATAAAATAAACATCGATTTAGGAACCAACTAGCATTTAGGATTTAAAAACATACATATTAAAGATGAATTTTATAATACTTAAGAAGTAGATGGTGTTGGTCAAATACCTAAGAGGGTTTGAGACTTCACAATAAAACATAACTAGCATGGACGTCATTTAGGGGTTACTAGGGGTCGCAGGCCCTTGGCTTGCCCTTTGTGACTCCTGCCACTACCTTGGTGACCCCTGGCTTAAGAAGTGGCAAAATCAGTGCCAGGAACACAGGGGCAGCTTGGTTGAGGCTCCACTTTCTTGCTTACAGTCAGTTTTCTTTTCTTTCACGAATGGCGAATAATATTATTTTATTCACTATTAGTGTCATAAAAAAGGGAGTGCAGTAGCTAGAATACGACCCTCCTTGGGAACTGAGGTAAGTAAAAACACTTTTAAATATATGTTGTGTTCATGCTTGCGGGTGAGAGTGTGCTTATTTAAGAGAGAGTGTGTGTATGAGTGAATATGTGTGTATGTGTAAGCATGTGTGTGTGAGTGAAAGTAAAGATGAAATGGAGTGTGATGTCATTTGTAATTTCTGCTACCCCTGGCATTTTGGTGAATTGACATCTATGATAACATGCTTCAGATAGTTCAATTAATTTGCTCAGAAATGCAACCATACATATCAATATTTTGAGATTCCACACCACCAACCTTAAACATCTAACGCCACCGCATGACTGGACCTCCTCTGCAAAAATATTTTACGCTTAGATTCATCTTACAAAAAAAGCTATAAATTCCAACATTTTACACAAAGGTATAACATCTATAATAAACAGCACAAGGAAGTTTTATTTGCAAAGCTCCGTTGCCTGCTTCACTGGACCATTTTTTGACCAGACGCTTGTTAGTAGTACCAAATAATGGCTCATGAAAATAATGCATGCTGATTTAAGATCACCTGGAGCGATCTGGCCCAGTTGGACCTCAAATATAACTCTATCTTGGTGGCATCAAAAAGAACACCCTGGCTAAGGCCCAAACGCTGCTGTTATTAGAAGCCATCTGTCAAATAAATGTGTCTTTTAAAGAAGAGCAATCACACCTAAAGGGTACATTTACTATTTTGTCGTGCAACACGGTACAGCAAGGGAACTTGATGCACTGCTTGAGCGAAAGGGAGAGAGCAGAAATGGTCCATATTTACAAAGATATGGAGTATTTCTACTCTGTCCCAGGACTGGTGTACTGTGTGCTGCTAGCAGCAATACAGGCACATTTGCACCATAGTGCAATGGTGCTGGAGGTATGGGCATGAACGTTTTGCACAGGGGTCTCTAGCCCTTCATGCATAAAAACGGTCCTGAGAGGAATTTTGCTTTTTGTAAGTGTGCCGCAGGATGCTTTAACTGTATGGGTCTTGAAAAAAAAATTACACTTTGAAGAAGTTAACTGATTTTTCTATTGAACCACAGTCTGAGATTATTAGCCTTTTTATGGACCCTATTTTTGCTGATGTAAGACTCTGTGCTGTGATACTGGCAATCTGTGCCACAGTGTGTTTCCTCTACCTCTAAAACGGTGCTATAACATTGGTTTCACGCAATTGTTTTATTTAAATGACCAGTGAGCCCATTGTAAGTTGACACAGAAAGTGTACCAGTGACGTGGAAGTTAAATTTCATTTGTGGCTGCAGTGAGTAGTTACACCACTCACATATGTGACACATCTAAGCCTCCAGATAGCAAACTGCGCTCTGGGAAGTCTGAGGTTGGGAATCAGTTCAGGGAAACATGGAAGGAAAAAGTGCATTTCCATGGAGGAAAACCTATTTTTATATTAGATAAGTCGCTCCTGAAATGTGCCCCATAAGGCCACAGTTCTGGCTGCTTTTAATATAAAAATGTGGCATGCTGCACATTGGTTAAAGAATGGCATTCCAGCGCACAATTGTCCATAGCAGGGTCAACTCCAGTAGGAGTTTTTCAGGAGTGCTGAAGTGAGGAAAGACCTCCTCTGGTTTTCTTTCGAAGGGGTGTAGTTGCACACCAACCGACAAGCTGGTCAAGAACTGTTGCATGGGGTACTGGTCAATGTCGTAGCAAAAAGTATTTGCTTACTGTAGACAAGTAGTCACTTGTAAGTTCAAGCACATCCCAGTACTTGTTAACCCTTTGCACGTCTCATACTTCTGTATGGGTGAAGCTTAGTGGGGGGAGGCATTCCTTTCCCTTATGAGGAGTTACACAGAAGGAAACACTAGTGTCAAGGGCAACACAGCACTAACTATGCTTCAACTTCAAGCGCCTGCCCTTTGTCTGAAGCTGACTCTTATACCTATCTAGAGTTTTTCTTGCTCAGAGATCCAAAGCATGATCTGAAATAACAATAGATTCTATTTGATACATGTTAGACTTATCAGACAAATAACTCAGTCATTAACAAGCTATTAAAATTTGTATACATGTTATGTGGATTGGTTGAACAATATAAACTATAGAATCGAATCTTTACCGTAACAATTTTTTAAAGCTTTTCAATGTGGGATTTACAAACCTATACAATACTCTACTTGGTGTAAGTTGCTTGTGAAGTTGTTCACCCTAGTTTTAGATGCAGTACTGTTCAAAAATATGTTAGATAAAAGTATGCTCGTGCAAACTGATTGATGTCATGATTAATGGATCTTTTTCACCTTAAAGTGTAATGTTCATCTCAAACCATTGTTCTCACTGCTTTTGCCCAGTGGGAAGATATGTGACCGTTCAAATTCCAAAAGAATAACACAGCCACCCATCCTCATTTTTTTATCGACGGAGCTAGAAAAGGCAAAATCTCTTATCAGCTCTTGGGACTGTTGATATAGAGGTCAAATAGTATTAGTCATGGGTAGCAGCTGCTACCCCTCTAGCTCAATTTGGTAGTTCTGGCATCGCCCTCGCTACCACTATAGGGTAATGGTGACAGAGAGGAACAGAAGTTTAGCATGAATCAAAGAACAAGGCCTAACAATCCTTGCCCTGACCCAAGTCCATCGGTTGTAAAAAATAAGAACCCCTTAACCATTGATCTATCTTCACTTCAGTAAGAAACGTAAACATACAATTCAGTGTGCCTGTAATTACTCTATATTCATTTTAAATCTTAAATTTTGATCCTGCACTGTACATCAACATATATTTTCCCTCACATGAATACACATAAATATTAGGCATACAAAAAATGACATTGTGAAATGAAAACGAAATTATAAATTCACATAAATATTTGAAACGTCCAAAAGAAAAATGATATAATTTAAATACACCGACCACCGAATAGATATCCAAAGAATAATATTGTCCAGACACTGTAAGTTTGACTTAGAATAGTCCGTAAACAATGTCTCCATAATCAATGCATCAATGTGGTACCAGATTCGAGTGTGTTATTGATCCTATAATTCCCAATAAGAAATGATGCAATTGTCCAATGTATAAAGCGGGGAGAATTATCCTGAAGGTACTCTAACACTTATCTATGCCCAGTAACTATTGCTGACGCATTTTGATCTCTGTGAGACGTTCTTTACATATGAGGCCATCATCAAGGCTCCACACCTTTTATGTGTTGAAAGTCCACTGTGCATGAAGCAAATGATATAGCCAACATAATGACAGTATTCACACATTACAGGAAGAGAGATAAAAATGACCGTAACAACATGACAAATTCATATGTTGGAATGTTTCAAGTTGTGTCACAATGACACATGTGAAAGGAACGACCACTGGGTGTCAGCGTTTTATAGTGAGTGGAGATTGTTTAAGTTGAAACTATTCAAGGAGATTTTATCAACCCCTTCGCTGCCAGGCCTTCCCCTCAGGTGCCAGGCCTTTTTTTTGGCTATTTGGGGCAGTTCGTGCTTAGGCCCTCATAACTTTTTGTCCACATAAGCTACCCATTCCAATTTTGCGTCCTTTTTTTCCATTATCCTAGGGATTCCAGAGGTACCCAGACTTTGTGGGTTATCATGAAGAAGAGTAGGAAATGAGCCAAAATAGAAGGAAAAGTTCGATAAAAAAAAAAAAAGGGCTGCAGAAGAAGGCTTGTGTTTTTCCCCCTGAAAATGGCATAAAACAAAGGGTTTGCGGTGCTAAAATCACCAGCTTCCCAGCTTTCATGAGCAGGCACACTTGAATCAGAAAACCCCATTTTCAACACAGTTTTGGTATTTTACTGGGACATACCCCATTTTTACTATTTTTGTGCTTTCAGCCTCCTTCCAGTTAGTGACAGAAATGGGTGTGAAACCAATACTGGATCCCAGAATGCTAAACATTTCTGAAAAGTAGACAAAATTCTGAATTCAGCAAGGGGTAATTTGAGTAGATCCTACAAGGGTTTCCTGCAGAAAATAACAGCTGAAATAAAAAAAAAATTGAACGTTTGACTCTGTAACTTTTTCCTGCAATGTCAGATTTTTGAAAGCAATATACCGTTACGTCTGCTGCACTCTTCTAGGGATATATACGGCTTGTAGGTTCATCAAGAACACTAGGTACCCAGGGCCAATAAATGAGCTGCACTTTGCAATGGGTTTTCATTCTATACTGGGTATACGACAATTCATTTGCTGAAATATAAAGAGTGAAAAATAGGTATCAAGAAAACCTTTGTATTTCCAAAATTGGCACAAGATAAGGTGTTGAGAAGCAGTGGTTATTTGCACATCTCTGAATTCCGGGGTGCCCATACTAGCATGAGAATTACAGGGCATTTCTCAAATAGACGTCTTTTTTACACACTGTCTTACATTTGGAAGGAAAATTTTTAGAGAAGGACAAGGGGCAATAACACTTGTTTTGTATTCTGTGTTCCCCCAAGGCTCCATATAAAAATGGTACCTCACTTGCGTGGGTAGGCCTAATGCTCGCGACAGGAAACACAACATGGACTCATCACATTTTTACATTGAAATCTGACGTGTTTTTTGCAAAGTTCCTAGCTGTAGATTTTGGCCTCTAGCTCAGCCGTCACCTAGGGAAACCTACCAAACCTGTGCATTTTTTTAAAACTAGGCACCTAGGGAATCCAAGATGGGGTGACTTGTGGGGCTCTCACCAGGTTATGTTACCTAGAATCCTTTGCAAACCTCAACATTTGGCCAAAAAAACACTTTTTCCTCACATTTCGGTGACAGAAAGTTCTGGAATCTGAGAGGAGCCACAAATTTCCTTCCACCCAGCATTCCCCCAAGTCTCTCGATAAAAATGGTACCTCACTTGTGTTGGTAGGCCTACCGCCCGCGATAGGAAATACCCCAAAACAGAACGTGGACACATCACATTTTCCCAAAGAAAACAGAGCAGTTTTTTGGAAAGTGCCTAGCTGTGGATTTTGGCCGCTAGCTCAGCTGGCACCTAAGGAAACCTTCCAAACCTGTGCACTTTTGAAAACTAGGCACCAAGGGAAATCCAAGATGGGGTGACTTGTAGGGCTCTCGCCAGGTTCTATTACCCAGAATTCTGTGCAAACCTTAAAATTTTGCAAACAAAAACACTTTTCCCTCAAATTTTGGTGACAGAAAGTTCGGGAATCTGAGAGGAGCCACAAATTTCCTTCCACCCAACGTTCCCCCAAGTCTCCCAACAAAATGATACCTCACTTGTGTGGGTGGCCCAGGTGCCTGCAACAGAAAAAGGCCAAAAACCTGTAGAGATTGAGGGGGTAGCACAGCGAGTTGATAAGCACATATCATTTTACTTGGAAGACTGAGGGGAACACTGGGTGGTAGGAAATTTGTGGTTTGCAGAAGAGTCTGGGTAAGAAAGTTTTGGGTTTGGTAGGTTTCCCTAGAATGCCGCACCCAGGACCAAAACCATAGGTGCCCCCCAGACACAGGTAGTTTTCCAATAGATCATTTTGATGTGTCCACGTACCTCTGTGATGTTCCAAAACACTAAAATTGTGAAAAGAAACGCACTTAGGTTATGTTAGAAAGACCCCTCACCCACCAACCAAGTTGGTGGCATGGTTCATCATCGGAGTCCCACCTGAGACACCTAGCTTGTCACGGCTGTGCTGCGATGCCTGATTACAGTGGAGCAGGTTTTGTCATTTTTACCACACATACTGGTTGGATTTGGCATGAGGGTGAGTGATTGTTCAGTAGATCAACTGTTATTAACAAGAGATTTCACAAAAGTGAAATGCACTGTTAATAACTGAAAGGCCAAACAACAGACCGGCGTTTGGCTGGCACCGCAAGCCAAGTGCCACTCCACGCACACCACCAGCCAAGCACCACTCCACGCACACCACCAGCCAAGCACCAGCCAAGTACCACCCCCCACACACCGCCAGCCAAGCACCACCCCATGCACATCGCCAGCCAAGCGCCACCCACACACACCGCCAGCCAAGCGCAACCCCACGCACACCGCCAGCCAAGCATCACCTCACGCACACTGCCAGCCAAGCGCCACCCCACACACACCGCAAGCCAATCGCCACTCCACGCACACCGCCAGCCAAGTGCCACTCCACGTACACCGCCAGCCAGACGCCACTACATGAACACCACCATCACTTTTTCTTTTGTTTTTAAACAACAAAGAAACCACTAACTAATTATAAGTATAAAACTACAAACACAAAAGCTCTAACTGAATACATGACAGTAATGCCAACAGTCAAACTGAACATATGAAAATATAAAATGGCAGTTTACGCTCATGGTAGTTCCCAGTAATTCTTCTGTGTGTGGTAACTTCTGAAACAACCTGCCACACACAACCCAGGCTTTGAAGGACAGTCAGGTCAGTACATCCGGCTTTCCTTCCAGATACCTTTTTGGGAACAAACTCTACATTTCTTAGCAGGAAAGTCTTTTTTGGGAGTGGGAGGAATCTGATCAGGAAAGTGGCGATCTTTCAATTTAGCCACATCCTCCACAACTGCTACTCTAGGAACTCTTGCATGATCCACCATAACAAGGCTCTTTATCATTGACTCCTGAAATTTAACAAATTTCATCCTTGACTCAGGGTAACAATCCTTAAACACAATAAAATCATTAAAAGTTGTCAGATTGAACAAATGGATGGCTAACTTTTTATAACACACACAAGACTTACGAACAGCAGTGTAGGTTTCCAACCTCTGATCTACTCTATCAACACCACCCATGTGCTTATTGTAATCTAAAATGCACACAGGTTCGGGCACTTCAGTAACTTGACCCCAAACAGCCACAGGTGAAGTACTCTCATCATGGATGGTAGTTAACATGAACACATCCCTCCTGTCTACAAATTTCAGAGCTAGCAGCTCATCATTCCGCAAGGCACTGCACTGTCCCCTCTCAAGTTTTTAACAGACAAGCTCCCTTGGATAGCCTTTCCGATTAGAGCAGATTGTGCCACAAGCAACAGTGTCCACTCTGAACAACTGCTTGAACAACTGAGCTCCAGTGTAGAAGCTATCTACATACAAATGGTGACCTTTGTTGAACAGTCATCTACCAAGTTCACACACAATTTTTTCGCTAACTCCAAAAGTGGGTGGACAACCCAGGTGTCAGGTCTTCCAATGGGAAGCCTTTCAGCCACTGGCTCCTGCACCATTGGCACATCAATGTTCTCCTCGAAAACAGTCCGTTCATTTGCACTGAGAGTGGCTTCCTCATCAGAAGACCCCTCTTGGAGAGAAATCTCACTGCCAGAATCTCTCTCTTCCTCCTCTGCCTCAGATGCAGAGTCCGTCTCATAATCATGGTCAGAAGATGACTCAAAAAGCATGCCAACAACCTGCTGAGCAGTCACTCTGCGGCTAGCAATGATCCTTTCTAAGAAGTGTAACGTGACAAATGCGCCAACAACAACCAGCACTGTCTAAAATAAGTAATAAACAAAGTGTGGCTTTATTACAAAGAGTTATGTACACAAAAACTATACCACTCACTTGCCCGAAAAAGCTAGACTCACCAGCAACTAATCTGCACAGACTCAGCAATCACCAATGATAACCCACTAAAAAGAAAAGCATATTAGACATAAGACAACACAAATATTGTGCACAAATCTAAGGACAATTTCACACACAATCCTGCATTTAGTACACTACCTACAAACATGTTATACATGCATGGCAACAAACCTCCTTTTGAGTAAATTTACTTACCTAAAACATGCAACTACGCAAACCGAAGGGTCAACTACTGCCAAAACGAGCCACAACAAAAGAAGTAAAAGCTTTGAATGAGAACAAAAAAGAGAAATAAATTGCTTATCATCACAAATGCAAACACTTCGCCAGTTGAGAAACACCCCGCCACCAAACAGTTAAAATTTTTACCTGGTGTCTAGTGGTCTCCAGGGCAGATGGGCCTAAAAAAAAAATAGAACGATCAGCCGCCAAGGGGGGCAGAAACGGCATAAAATATTATGACCCCTTGGGGGAGCGGTCCTTGCCCCAGGGGCCGCCCCCGCACAAAAAAACACACAAAAAGAAAATCCCTGGTGCCTAGTGGATTCTGCCTCCCTTGGGGGTAGATGAGCCAAAAAAAAGGCCGCCACCCCATACAATAAAAACAAATAGCAACACATCCCTTTTGCCATTCTGGCTTCTACCCCCCCCCCCGGGAGTAGATAAGCTGAAAAAGAATGAGCCGATCTGTCCCCGGGACGGCAGAAATGTCGCAGAAGTTTAATCCCTGGTGCCTAGTGGATTCTGCCCCCCATGGGGGCAAAGGGGGCAGAACTGCCTAAAAGTGTTTCTCCCTCTTTGGGGGGCTACAAGGGGCTGCCCCCCACACAAAAAACAAATAACAAATCCCTGGTGCCATCTTGGCTTCTACCCCCCTGGGGGCAGATCGGCTGGAAAATAATGACCCGATCTACCCCTGGGGGGCAGACACAGCATAGAGGATTATGCCCCCTTGGGGGAGCGGCCCTTGCCCAAGGGGCCGCCCCTGCACAAAAAACTCACACACAAATAATCCCTGGTACCTAAAAACAAGGCCGATCTGCTCCGAACTGCCTTAAAGTGTTCCTCCCTCTTTGGGTGGTGACCCTTGCCCAAGGGGCTGCCCCTGCACAAAAAACAAACAAATAAAAACACATCCCTGGTGACATTGTGGCTTCTACTTCCCCTGGGGTCAGATAAGCTGAAAAATAATTAGCCCATCTGCCCCAGGGGCGGCAGAAACGGTGTAGAAGATTCTGCCCCCGCACAAAAAACAAACACACACACAAAACAAAATCCCTGGTGCCTAGTGGGCATTCCTGCTGCCCAATCACATCGCGATCGGGCAGCAGGAATGCTAAAAGAGACTTTGAGGGAAAGGAAAACCCTTTCCTTTTCCCTGATGCCTCTTTTGAAGCACTCCCCCCCCAGGCCAGAGGAGAAACTTACCTCCTCTTCCCATGGCACGCTGGAAGCAAAGGGCTTCCAGCGCATCAGGTGGCCTTTAATGATGTCATTAGATGGGGGTGGAGGGGTGGGAGTGTATGGGGAAGTGATTCCCTTTGCAGCCCTGCCCAGAGGGGTGGGAGGGAGGTGCTTAGGGGGAGCACCAGCGCTTCCCCCAAGGGCCGTGTTGGCTGAAAAATTAGCATGAAAAATTTGGGAAGATATATGGGGTGTGGCTTGGCACTAGCCAAGATGGCCACAAAGAAAAAGATCTCAGCGGCGTCTGCCGATTAATCCCACATAAGTGTGGCCTACACAGGCTACTCGCGGCGGGGCCCAGGCCTCAGACGCCCTGCATCTGGGAGCAGCATGACGGACCACACCGATTGACTGCCCTCCCCTGTGAGGCACACCCCACCCACCTTCTTGCTAATCTGTACCTGGGCTCGGGCGTGCTGAGGGTGAGGTGAGACCTGGCCTACGGCGACCCACAGTGCCAAGGGTAGAGCATAAAAGAGAAAAAAATTAACGAACCCGGCCGGGGAGCCCATAGTTGTAACAGGTGACATTGGGAGGGCACGCAATCTCAAATATATGATGATAAACCCGGCCAGACTTAGGGTGATAGCTGAGGTGAAAACATGGCACTTTATGTTGCCGGAAGAGACCTGGAATTGGCTGGAGGGCTGGCAATTGGCTGGACAAAAGAATGGTCGAGGGGCTGGAAGTGAACGAAACAGAAGACGCACAGACAGGGAGGATTTTGATCAGACAGTCGATAGAGCAGCTGAGCAGGTTTCAAGAGACCCCTTAGAGGCAAACATATGCAGCAAAATGTTTCCATGTTCTGTTATGGACACTGATGTGGGTTGTGGGTGCTTGTTTTTATTTGAGTGTGAAGGGAGAGAGATGAGCAAGCTGAACAGTAGCAGTGACACTTGTTTGGCCCTGGGCATTGTAAGTCACTTTATCCAGTAGACTGAGCTTATTTCTCAATGAAAGTACCACAGGAGAGTATTTGTCAACCTTACAAAATGGGGATTTACATACAATGTTTACTTGGAATCCTTATGTGAGACTCCACAGAGCCAGCTGCCCCACTATTGTTAGTACTTAATGTTGAAGTATGAGTGACAGGCACTCTGAAAGCTCGGGATGTGGGCAGTTTGGAGCCTACAAAGCAGGGTAGCAGGTTAGCAGAGCAGGGGGCATTACTAAGCGGGCATGTTCAGGTTTCTGAAGTTAATCAAACTTTTATCATGCTTGACAGTACTGTGGTCAGGGAGAATGGACCTTTGAGAGGATCCTATTGGCGAGGACGGAGGTGATCCCTTAAGGGGTGTGTAGGAGATGCACCAACACTACCTAAGCCACACACTGGGAGTGCCACAACAGACTAAGATAACTATTAGGTCCTTGAATGTTAACGGTCTACGTAGCATGATTAAATGTACAACAGTTTTTCATTTTTTAAAGTCATATGCCCCAAACCTGATCCCTTTGCAAGAGACTCACCTTAAAAGAAACCATTATAAGGCCCTTGATAGGTTTGGTACTCCCTCTTAGCACACTCTACGTACACAACTGATTCCAGGGGAATGGGTATCCTCTGTAAAAAATCACAACACTTTTTTTCTGGTAAGGTATGGACAGACACTCTAGACCAGTGGTCTTTAAACTTTTTAATGGCGCGCCCCCGCAGTTGAAAAATAAAAATCTTTGGGCCCCCCTCAGAATTTTTCACAATTATTTTAGAAAGATGGCAATGTTTAAATATGTCTAAACCTATTTAAACATTGCAGTTAGGTATTGTTATCTTTTTAAAACTGCAATAACATGCTTCTGCTTAAAACAAAGGCATGTTATCTTTATAATATTTCTTCTGGACAGAGTTTGGCGCCCCCCCTGGGATCACTTGAGGCCCCCCTAGGGGGGCCCGCCCCCCAGTTTGAAGACCTCTGCTCTAGACAGATATATTGCATTGACTTGGAAGTGGGAGGGGATCACACTAAATGTATGATCCCTCTATTCCCCCCCATTTCCCCACACCAACATTTGCCTCCTTAGTGACTCTACTCCTGAAACTACCACAAGGAATGCTGTTGTTGGGAGGGGACATGAATGATATGATGGAACCGGGTATACACAGGCTTACTACAGTGACAACCCCTGGAATAGTGGGATCCTTGTGACACTTCATAACTGTCCTGGGACTCGTGGACATCTGCCACAAGCATCATATAGGAGAGCCCTAATTTACAGACATATCAGTGTCGCACAGTAGTTTGGCATGTCTTGACTATCTTTTTAATAAATCAGCATCAGTAAGCATCTTTCAAACAGCCAGGCACATAGCTAGGGGAGTCTCTGACCACTCGCCAGTAGAGGTGGTACTCTCCGGCCTGAACCTGAGCTTTGTATTGCCCCCTAGGATTGATCCTTGGCACTTAAAACATAGTTTACAGCCAGCATCTGTGAAAAATGTAAACACAGTTGAGATGGCCTGTGTGCCATGGGAGACCTTTCAAGGAAGTACTTCAGGGGCATGTGCAGTCATTGATAGGGGCTGTAAAAAAGAGCAACAATTGCAAGGGAAGGCTCTGGAGCAAGAGTGTGCCCAATTGGAGTCCTGCCTGGTGGTCTGGGGGTTGGTTTGTCTGTCCCTGAATCACTACCTCTGTTTGAAACAGTATGAATTGCGGGAGTTTCTACCTCACAGTGAAGGATCTCACACGTTGGCAGCTCTGCATCACCTCTATGATGTTGGAGATAAAGCTAGCAAACCTTTTGCCTGGTTAGAAAAATGCGACAGACGTGGGCTCTACAGGTTTTAGACAAACACAAGGTGAAGTAAACAACAGACATTGCCATTGTTGAGACCTTTGGTATGTACTATGAGGAGCTGTATACCTCCGTGACCTATATGTTGAATGCTGACTGTATAGATTTCCTGAGGGATATCACTCTCCTGCTGCTGACTGAAGAAGACAGGGCAACTGCAGATGAGAACCTGACAGTGGAAAAAATCACAAAGGTAGTATAGACGCTCCAGTCCGGGAACGCGTCGGGCTGAACGGTCTGCCGGTAGAACTGTACAAAGTGATGGCTGATAAAATAGAGCAACACCTCTTGAACATGTTTCAGGTGGTCAGAGAGGAAGGAAGCCTGCCAGAACACCAGCGAGTAACCACACTGGTAGTTATTCCTAAGAAGAGAAAACCACAGGCTGAATGTGGGCCTTATAGACCCATCTCATTTCTGAACGTCGAAGCCAAGGTCTTGGCAAAGGCCCTGGGAAATAGATTGTAGATAATGATTACAAAAATATCCATCAGGACCCATCTGGTTTCATGCTGCAAGAGGGACACACTTTAATCTTCGGATCCTCTATGGGGTGGTGTATGTCACTTAGCCTCCCTTTGCGGATACGGCCATTTAATGTCACTCAATGCCAAAATGGCATTTGAATATTGGATGGAATTATTTGTTTGCAATGCTGGACCGGTTTGGTTTTGGGCCCAAGTTTATAAGTTGAATTCAATTTCTATATTTAACCGAACTGTCAAAGGAGTAAATAATGCGGTCTCCCGAGTCTTCGCCCTCCAGAAGGCGGATGAAACAAGGCTGTCCACTTTCCCCATGGTCTTTACCTTAGTGCTCAAGCCCTTAGAGGGCTGGGTTCACCAAGATCCACTTATTTGGGAATACCAGTAGATCAGGAGAGGTGGTTAATGACTGGGTGTTCCTTGATCATGCGGAGCCTGTCCACTGTATAAAAAGAATGGCCATGGATGCTAAGGGCTACCCCTCCTTTTGTATCAGAGGAAGTCGGAGAAGGATCTGCCAGTACATACTATGATGGTGGTTAGGGCATGGAGGGCAGCCACCTAGGCTGGGAAGGTAGGCTGACAGAAATGACCTCCCTATGGGACAGCGATCTCCTGGGTGAAGTGGGTTGTCTTCACTGGTTTAAGAAGTGGACCCTGATTGGGTTAGATTATCTAGGCAACGTGTGGCAAGAGTAGACATTTGTGTCCTTTGCTACCCTTCAACTTGAATATGAAATGAGAGATTTGGAGCGATTCCTCTACCTGATACTAGGCCATGCTCTACAATTCCACATCTTAGAAGGAGAACAGTTGCCTTCAGCAAACCCGCTGGAAGATCGACTGCTGACAGATCCTCTGACTGACAAATCTCTGTTATGTATAGGAAAATAATGTGCAATTCTCCAGATCTCTTACTGGCCTTGAGGGTCTCTTGGAAAAAGAGACCTGGATGCCTTCAAAGATGAAGACTGGGAGAAGACCATACAGAGTCCCAGAGATGTAGAAATTCGTGCAAGATTCAGCCTGGTGCAGCTGAAAATCCTGCACAGAACATACTGTTCAAGGACACTTTTGCATCGAGTAGGGAGGGCCGCTACCCCACTATGCCTGAGGGGGTGCAGGCAGGAAGGGTCCTTTTTTCATATACTGTGGGGATGCCCCGTGATACAAGGTTATTGGTGGGCAGTGACTAGGATAATGGCATAGGTCACAAGCCTGGAGGTCCCTTTGGTGCCCACAGGGCACCTCCTCGTTATTACAGGGGAGGAGCTGACCAAAATATCATAATAACTGGCTGGTACTTGCAGCATCAGTCACCAAACACAATATTTCACAGACCTATGGCGCAGTCTCTCCCCCCAAAGTGTAGGACTGAGAGTCACATTTGGATTGGAGACAGCAAGCAGAACAAACCGTGGCCCATATTTATACTCCCTTTGCCCCAGATTAGCGTCATTCTTTTACACTAATTCAGCACAAACTTAACACCATATTTATAGTTTGATGCTAGACCTGTCTAATGTCAAAATATCCCATTGTGCGCCATTTTCTGGGTGCGTGAAATCACCTTGCGTCAATGAGATGCAAGGTTCGTTCCTGTCTAAAAAATGACTTAAACACCCATGAACCATATTTATCCTACCGCACACAAATGGCTCACTGCTGGGAGACAGAGCTGGAAAATGGCACAAATCCTGTTTTGTGCCAAAATGTAACGTCTGGGTCAGGGCAGGCATTAAAATGTGGCAAACACACCACTACTTAAGGAAAACTCAAACAAGCAACATCATAGCTCTAAAAGGAAGACATGGAGGTGATACTCATGCACGAAGACTCGGAGCACAGGAGCAACAGCAGCAGCTACCACCACACAAACATGGACCACAAAGGCAATGCAGAAGGCAGGAGAGGATATTCAGGACCAGGACAACCCTTCAGGGCCTCAGGGAAAATGACATCATCCAGAGGTACAGACTAAACTGGCAAGCCATCCAGCAGCTACTCCGCCACATTGAGACAAAGCTGCTAGCTGTACTGCAGATGTTGGCAAGTGGCTCTTTTCAAACCACTGGTGCCTCACACATGTTCGGGTTGTGCTACCTGCTGCAACCGAGCACCTATACCGCAACAGGAAGCACACACACTCCATCAATGTGCAGGCCATTGTGGATCACTGTGGATTGTTCACCAACATCATGGCAAAGTTATCCTAGGAGTGTACATGATTCATTCATCTTCCGCCACAGCACCTTCAATCAGCACTTCCAGGATGGGTGATATGGCAATGCCCTACTTGTTGGTAAGTACAGAAACCTAGTTATTTATACACAGCACAGCAACCTTGTAGGACACCCAACACATACACCACTACATCGACACATGGCCAGGAAGACACTGAGGTGTGACACTGGTAGTCCTGTTTGATATCCTAACCCAATGGGATACACACCTACGGGCAAATGACAGATGCAAATAACAAGAGATGCCACTCTAGAGCCCCACGGGACCAATTTAAAACCACACAGTGACAATGACATGGCCTTAGCTGGTAGTACAACTTGGAAGATGAACCTTTCAATATCACATTAATAACACTCAATCCCACACCCTTCCAAGCAATACGTTCTGTGTAAGGGGTGTGTAATGTGTGTTGCTGCAGGTCAAACACCATCAAACACATAGCATGATGACGCTGACTCTAATGAAGGTGACATGGAATCATTGAGGCAGTACCAACATCTCACATCACTCTGGGGGTGACATTGCCAGCTAGCAATAAAGAAGTGGACTGTGCTATGAAAACATGTGGATGTGACACTAATGCAAAGTGCACACTGCTACATGTACAGATTGAGACAGTTCCCCATATACATAACAGATGTACAGGCAGATGGACCTTCAGACACTAAAACCTTCACCCCCAAAACCAAGTTAGCCAGCTTACTTGGAGCAAGTTCAGTAGTGTAGGTACACATTCACACATGAGCCAACTCGGTGAGGGCACAAAATTAGGTTGGCATAGAACTTGTCACACATGGGATAATTGTGCATTGTCAATTGTGAACACTGTATTGCCAACTTATGGAGATGTGTTGTGCATTGTCACCTAGCCAAATCAAAGGGCCTCACTGTTGCATTTCACCTGAAATTATATATGTCGAATTGGATTGGATGTTCAGCCCATATAGTGCAACCATGTTAACACCACAGTGGAATCGATTGTGTGCGTGGAAGTATCATGTCATCTCCAGTGAAGGCCCACGGACACTTCTTTCACATTACATAACGCATGGGAGATACACACTGAACTGCAAATTTCTAAATATACCACTGACATCATGTCAATCAGCCAAACACCAGTTTTGATAGTTAAACAACCCAATGCAGAAATAACATCACAGAAGCCTAGGATCCCACACAATACCACAAACACAGATGAGTCACAGACGACACAAGATAATAACTGCCATGCAAAGTGACAATCACGGTGCAACCAACAACAAAATACTTACCTTCATTTTCTCTTTCAGCTGATCAGGTTTACGGTATCCAGCCATGGGTCATGACCCCAATTGCCAACCCAGGCACAACAGCAGAGCTTGCCTATAATGAGGCACATCGTAGGACACGCACCATAGTTGAGAGGACTTTTGGCATCCGGAAGTCAAGATTCAGGTGCCTGGACATTACCAGAGGCAGCCTCCTATATTCCCCTGAACTAGTCTGCAAGATCATTTTTAACTGTGCCATCCTGCACAACATATGTGTTAGGAGGAACATTCCCCTCTATGTACCCGATCAACAAATGCCTGAAGAAGAGGAAGAGGAGGATGCTGTCTGTGAAAATGAGGGGGAACATCCAAACACAGCTGCAGGATTGTGTCAGAGCCAACACATCAAACAAAACTTCTAACTACAGTCACCATCACCACTTTGTTATCATATGGAATTAAACACCTCACTTCATCACTCAATCATGCTATGGGTAATTATTTATGCATCACATGATCTCTAGGAATCATAATCAGAGTTTTGCCTCATGGAGCATTGCAGAAATACAAATTTTCATACTGAAAAAGCCACATCACATTTGATGGGTATGAATGTACAACAAACATCACACTCAGTGTTAATGACATATATCCTGTCTATTTCACATTTGAAGGGCAATATCAGAGGACCACAGCTATGAGACACATCCAAGTTGCCAACATAGTCCATTGCAGCATATGACACCCAACTAAGACACCATCAATCATAAGGTAAACAAGCATTTGCAATGCAATGGGTCTCACATTTGCTCGAGTTAGAGCTATTAGCATTGTAAACTCCTAACTGGACTTTTCTTGTTACGTAAATTGAAAATGAAAAGTAATACACTTTCACATAAGTGAGCCGATTCAAAGCTCCACAGCATCAGCGTGAAGCAGCACACAAAAGGAAAAAGAAGTTTGCTTGCAGTCAAACGAATCGGCAAAAGTGCAATTAGCCATGCAACGGGGCGATGTCCAAGGCATAAATAAACCTCCCCAAGGAGGGACAAGTGTAAAGCATTTACCAACGAAAAGAAAGGATCTTTGAGGGAAAGCCCATGAACGAGTGATAGTGATGGGCGTGCGGTGGGCGTGGTTGAAAGCCCAAATACATACCAACACGTCAAAAAGAAGTGCTTGTGCGCTGCATTGCTCGACCTAAATAACAGATGTCTGCTTAAATAGGATTCCCAAGGGTGTTTTCGCTCTAGCTATTCATGCCACCAATGTTTGTGCTTTTCTAGTATGGTCTTCTGTAAACAAACCCTGGAGATCCAGTAGTATTTAGAAGCAGTCTGCTTATTACAGCCCTGGCACTGTTGAAAGAGATATTCTCTACTATTCAGTCACCAGCAATTGCGCTTAAACGCAAAATGTACATCTTGGAACTTGGAAGGTAGGAGAACCATGGTAGCCTCACAGAACCACATTTCATGCACAAGAATGACCAACACAACCATGATATAAAGATTTTGTGCAGTACAAACATTAAAGTGTGCTTATTATTGTATAAGGTGACGCTTTCGAATGAAAGCTGCTAGTGAAAAAAATTAAACTTTTCTTTAAAAAACATAATCCTTTCTTCCAAAACCCTTGCAACCCAAAACATCCGTTGCAATTACACAATTTTGAAAGACTGTCAAATGGCTTGTGAATTTAATTGTACACACATATTCCATTCAACAACCGAAGTCCACCGACTAGTGAAAGTAAGCTACTAATTTGATGTATGAAGATTCGAGCAGCACATGTTAATAATATCTACCCTCTGTTTGGAGATTTGATGAGTAACTTGGTGGAAAGTCACGTGTCTTTCGTGTTCTGCGTGCGGTTTCACGATCGTACGTTGTGAAATCCTCTGTTTGCTTTGGAAAAGAAAAGTATATCTTTGACGGAGGTGGTCAAATACTTTTACGTTTTTACCGAGCACTCTTTCATAATCAACATTCCAACGTTTTGGGAAAGAAAACAAAGCACGAAATGCCAAATGCGGAGACAAAACCAAATAAATTCATGATACCTAAAAAATAATGTTCACCTAAGCATAGCGCATAACGATAGTGAACAAATTTAAACAATGCTGAAACCAAATTAAATGCCTATCGAAAACAGGAACATACCTTCTGAAAACATGTGCACTGGTATTACGGCCAGCAACTGGAACTGGCAAAAGTGCAAATAACTATGCAACAGGGTCGCTGGCATGGAAAGCGCTTGACTTCTGCCAAGCGAGATCGCGCTGTGATAAAAGATAAGAAGTAGTACACAAACCGGATGGAAAACAGTGAGCCTCGCATGTTTTCAGTACTTGATCGCTGCACTTGAGGAGGGCTAACCACTGTAAGCAAGCAGATTTTAACAGACAAGCCCACGAACCAATGAAAGACACTGACGTGACATGGCGAGGCTCCGAGCCCTTTTCTAACTACTAAAGTGTCTCGCAAGCAACGCATGCGCAAGCGCCTGCGACACAGGCTCGACCCTAAAAAGTGCATCATACATGAGGCAGTGGATGTGAAATTGCATTGGTAACAGGAATGTATGACCAGACCCTTGACAGCAGTAAGTGTGACATCAGCTATCTCTGCAAGGAGCATGTGTGACAAGAAGTGAATCAAGCATGAACATGGATAGCACAAGTGCCCCAGGAATGACAAGCATTGCTCAAAAGACATGCCCTGCACAGTCCATCCCAGGTAATAAGTCCTGCCACTGCCATGTTTAAAGTCTCTGCCCACCCTTCTCTAGGGGGCTCTGTAAATGGACTATCTGTACCCTGAGAATCTTCATCTACACACACCCAGATTCCTATTCTGACTCCTATGTGCTTCCATAGTCATGGTTCATCAGTCTGCATAGACTTCAGGTCCAATAATGCACTGCCTGGTAGTCGGTAGGACCTGTAATGAGCTGTCCATTGCTTCCCATGTGAAAGGTCTAGTTGGCCCTTTGAACTTGATTCTCAACTCCAGGACTTGTGCGAGACAAAAGGTGCACACACCTGTGAGCCCTTCCATGCAGACCAGCCATTTGAACCTGCCCTGCCCTTGCTGCTGCCTGGAACTGCTCAAAGGCCGCCATTTTCTGAATCTCCTTGTGCATTGGCGTACAAATCACTTGTGTACCAGAGCCCTGGGGGGATTGTGTAACGTTGCAGACCACAGGACAAACTGTTTTTAGTTCCCACAGTGTTGTTCCTGCTTGTCCCTGTCAGACTCTGCTCATTGTGTATTTGCCTTGTTCATGTTTGTTCCTGACAGAGCCTGCATCCTTTTAGCCAGACTGGTTCCAGGCTTTGCATTAAACATAGAGGTTTCCTGTGGCTACATTTGTCTCATGGTTGCTTTCCATGCCCTCTGTATCCTCCTGGTGTATTGTGTCTGGTAGGTCTACAATGAAATCTCAAATGTATAGTATAGTTTAATCAGTTTACTTATTGTATTCTGTTCTGGGACATGTATTTGAATGGCCTAATCCAGCCCCCTTCCCTTGTCTGGTTTTGCATGTATTCATTAGTGCCAAACAGTGACAGTGTGCTATGGCTGTGTGCATGGATTGGTACGGTGCCTACAGCACAACAAACAAGGGTTGCTAATGTGTATGTAAGGACAAAACATTTTTGTGCCCTGATGGTCCACACACAGATTCACTTCTGCCGCCACCTTTTGATGGGGCTTGTGTGGTGACTAGCTGTGAGATTAATCAGCATAGAGGGCACTGATTTTCCCTGTTGCAGTGGGAATTTTGGAGCCCCCCTGTGTACAAATGTTGTGATGGAAGCTGCCTGTTTCCTATTACTGATCCTTAACGTTTTGAGCACACCACGGTTGCGCTGTCATCAGCCTTATAAAAGTTCTGCAGTGCCATAGCTGGACTATCCCCATGTGTGTCGTTAGTTGATCTTTGGCTTTAGGTCAATTCTGTTTTGAAGGATACTCTGTTAATTCAGGGATTGTCTCCACAGTCTCATGACTAGACCTGCACGTAACTGTGACAAAATGGAGGCCAATATTGAGACAGGGTACACATGGCCACACACTTGAACTGGACACCTTTGTGCAATGAACCACTGGAAATATGTGAACACATGCAGCATGGTCTGCTGGTCCTCCACAGCCACAGGAGAAACATAGGTCATTTTCATGACTCAAACTGTGGGGTACATAACAATTTGAGGATTGGATTTGAGACTCTGTGTCACAACTCTATACCTACCTAGCATGTTCAAATGATGGACTCATGGGTAGTATACACACACGTGACCATGAAGTGGTATTCAACGTTTCATTAAATGTGATGGGTTACATATCTGACTTAGCCATTATCAACTGTCCTCTATCTATCCTGTGTATAGTAAGTCATGGGAAATGTTTTGTCCCCAAAGTCAAGGAAGTACACACAGCATAAGACGCAACAGATATAACAAACACATATCATGACTGATGTACCTCAATGAATGGCATTTGATGGTTATACACAATTATAACACATTCATACATGTACAATATGCCAACATTTTCTTGTGACTTTCCCACAGAGGCACAACAACAATTTGAAGAGCCAAATGACAGACAGAAACACACAGGTCATGAGTCTATTTGTTTAGTTGCGTAGCCTTGCTATCCTCTATTGATGCAACACCTGCTCAAACTAGGAAATACCAATTTTATTCCAAATGTTTGTGTTGGTGTTGCGTCAGTTAAGAGAGCTAACCTGGCACAACAACATGAGTATTATGGTTCGCAGTAGTATGGTCTGCCACATGTGCCCAAACACTAGAACACACACTGCAGGTCATACCATCCTATCTTTGTATAGTTATCGGCTGCATGCATGTAAAAAAATGAAAAAACACACAAACACAGTTTAAGGGAGAATTTTTGACGCAAACGTGTCAAAATATAACACATATGTGTTAAAAAATTACGCTCACACCCATATTACATCGATTGGTCCCTAGCATTTATTCCAACACCACACCCCAGGAAATCAGTTATCCATTAAAAATTTATTGATCCTTGAATGCAGGGGAATTTTCATGCATATGCGTCAAAATATATTGACGCAAACCACGTAAGCATCATAAAATTACACGCAATATAAATAAAACGTCCCGTAATTGAAACAGGAAGTGATGTAATAGGACTGGTACAGTGGGTGTACTTTCACTTTCACTTTGCAGTCTGTGATTATTCTAGACTGTGTGGCTGTGTCTTGAGTTGTCATTGTGAATATTGTGCTTTTTTCTCCTGTGTGCTATTGCTATTGTATTCTGTTTTTTTGTAAGTGTCTGTGTTAATCTCTATAAGTGTTTTTTTGTCATTTATTGTGATTGGATTTGTCTTTGTACTGTTGGGAGTGTGTTTGTGGGTATTGTTAGTTGGGGTATTTTTGGGCTGTCTGTGGGTTATTTAAGTTTCCTTTTCATACCTCCTTTCCCTCTTTTTCCCTCTTTACCCTTTCCTATCCTATTTTGTTTGAGATGTTGGGAAGGCTACGTCTGGGGAGAATGGGTGAGGAGGAGCTAGGGGCTTTTGTGTGGCTGGTGTGCCACTTCCTCCCCCTGATATTGGAGGCTGGGGGCTGGGTGATGCAGGGGTATCACACGAAGGCAAGGAGGCTCAGGTGGGCAAAGATGCCATTCCACCTAAGAAGAATCTTCAACAGCCATTGCAATGACCACCAAATTAAACATTGCTGGGCTGACCGGTGGCCCGAGAGCAGGACCTGCTGTACCAACTGGGTGTGGTGATTGATGGCCCTGTTGGTGAGTACAAATTTGACTAATGTGTACAGTACAATGCTCTGGAGTGACAGTAGCAGATTTTGTGACATGCTGCATGCAATGTTTGTGAACATGTGGAATACAAGTTGAACAAGCTGTGGCCCTGATTTATACTAATTTTGCAACAAATGACCGTCATTTGTTGATGCTAAAGCTGCACAAACTTACAAAAGCCAACTTTATACTGTAAATTAGTGCTGCTTTGGCATCAAGAGATGATGGTAATGCGGCACAAACAAATTAATGATTCAGGGCCTGTGAGTGTACCAGGAATGGGATGTATTTCACATGCCAATACAAGGAACCAATGTAGTCCCCAGTTTTTTTTAAACCTTGTCTGAACAGTATTCATGGCCATACGGACAAAGATCTTCCTAACCTCTGCTAATATCTTGGGCTGATATTTCTACTTTGTTTGTGCAGCATTTGCATTATTTCTGGATGCCAAAGTATAGCACACTTGCTACAATCACATTTTTTGTGCTAATTTCCATAGCTGTAGCGTAAACAAATGAAGCAAATGCAACACAAAAAAAGACACATCTTGCCCTAAGTTCATTGTTTCTGTGTGTTTACATCTGGACATATAGGGGGTGATTCCAACTCTGGCGGGCGGCTACTGCCGGCCGCCAGGCGGAAACCACCATTTGGCCGCCATTCTGACATTCCCTCTGGGCCGGCGGGCGCTAACCAAGTTAGCGCCCGCCGGCCCAGCGGGAATGAGGCCGCAACACAGGAGCCGGCTCCGAATGCAGTTGCACCCGTCGCGCTTTTCACTGTCTGCCATGCAGACAGTGAAAAGCAGGCCGGGGCCCTGTTAGGGGGCCCCTGCACTGCCCATGCCAGTGGCATGGGCAGTGCAGGGGCCCCCAGGGGCCCCAGGACACCCGTTACCGCCAGCCTCTTCCTGGCGGTGAAAACCGCCAGAAACAGGCTGGCGGTACGGGGTCAGAATCCCCAGGGCAGCAATGCTTGCAGCGCTGCCCTGGCGGATTCTCCCAGCCGGGGCAAAAACGGCGGATAACCGCCGGCCCCGGCAATCTGACCGCGGCTTTACCGCCGCGGTCGGAATGGGGATTGAAGCACCGCCAGCCTGTTGGCGGTGCTTCCGTCATTCGTGGCCCTGGCGGTCCAAGACCGCCAGGGTCAGAATGACCCCCATAATCTTTCACATGGCCAAACCCAATTGTGCCTGGATGCTACCAGTTTGCATCAGCACAAAACAGGTTAATCTTGCGGCTTTTTGGAGTAGCCGTTGAAATCCTATCATTGTGTAGCATGGCCCAACATAATTTTTGCCTTGGGCGCAATTGCTGGTACAGGGCTGGTGCAGTTAACCATCTGTGTCACTTTATAGCCAAACAATTTTGTAAAGTGAATGGGTCATCATGGGATCCCTGCTCCTTGTGAATGCATGGTCACGAACTATTTATTTGCATGATGTAGTGAAAGGGACCACTGACTGCTTCCATTATACAATTTAAGTGACGAAGTAGGTTGTTATTTTACTTTTGCTACACCCCTGCTGATATAGTGCAGCATATGTACAATGATTAACTTCTCAGTATGAAGGCTATCACAGACGTGGTGGTATGCTAAGATCAGCAGGCCAGCATTCCTGTGAGTGCCGCCATTCCCAAGGGGCTTTCAAATAGAGACCTGCCTCATCAAGATTGCAGAAGTAGGACATTTGCTAGCACATGTTTTAATTAGCAGTGTCAGTTCGGTTGTATTACCACAGATCACCCAACTTGGCAATTCTAAGTTAATGAATGTGGCAAAGTGTGATTTACAATACCTAATATAGGTACACAGGGCCCAGAGTAACACATTTCAGGTGCAATGACTACACCTGTGCATAAGCATTCTGTCACGGATGATCAAATTAGACACTGTCAGCATACATCTTTTTGGTTGTTTTGAATCAGATAAATGGCCATTTCATTTTTAGTGTAACATTGTCAACAAGTAACACACATTATCCCTGCCATCATGTTGTCATAGGGGGCATATACAGCTCTGTGTACACTGCCAATGTGGCATGTGTAACCACCTACATACAACACTGGCACACAAATCAACCCACATTAGCATCATACAGTAACTCATTGTCCCTTGATGCACGAGCCCCAATGCCTGAGTCACTGAGTATTGCAGTGCACCAGGAATGTGGCATTGCATGTCCCTCTTAATTACAAATGATGAAATGGAGTACCCTCTAGAATTAAATAAGCACAACATTGAGTAATCATGTTTGGCACCACATGATTGTTAGGGCCAGTGCATGTGTGCATATGTGTTTCTATCACTCACTGGAGTGACAATGTCAATGCATATTTGCAGTACTATGTCTGTTGGTGTGTCTACATGCCTGATGTGCAGCTCTATCATATAAAATGTCACACACAGTAATTTGTTGTTCCAAGTTTCGTAAAGTGAGCAGACATTGAGCACATATCACCCTTCCATGTTTTACAGGTGGACCCACCCCCTATACAAGTGGCTTGATTTGCGGCACTAGACATATCCAGTAAGTGTTCATATGTTTGTCTTGTGTTGTGTTTGCAGCTGTTGTGTGATTGACTCCTGTGTGTTGGACTCATTGCAAGGTATGATGTGCTGGCACGTGAGCTGATATGTGACTTGACTGGAGGTTGACATTTTGTTCCATGCTAGAGTTAGACATTCTGCGGCGGAGAGTCATATATTGGCAGTCGAGTGCTGCACTACAGGCATGGGCAGGTGAACTGGGTGATTTGTTGCTACATGTATGCCAATAATTAATTTGGAGATGTCCAGTGTCATAATGTAGTCAGCAAGTCGTACCCTGGTTCATACAGACCAGTGATGCATAAGTTTTACACACAGACTTGTGCATCCCTGTTAAGTAATGAACATGTAGGACTGTATGGTTAACTTTCCGGCAGCATCTTGCTCCACATGTTGTACTCCATATATGTGGTACTTGAGTGAAATGTCATAGGTGTTCATGCAGGTCAAGTCCAGATGGGTGCTTGCATCAATGTGCTTGATTTTCGAAAGGTGTCAGTGAGATCGAATGATGTTGACAATTGTCCACAATTAGAAAAATAAATGTAGATGTAATTGTCCAATGGTTGACTCAATCTGAGTTGGCAGCCCTCCTTACCTGTGGTGGACTGACTAAACCCATGGACAGCTGTCCAAAGCTTTGTGGTTGTCCTTGATGTTTGAAAGTATGTGTTGCATGTCCATCACCCCCTGAGGCACAAGGTTAGGTCTAGAAAATATGTGTACCTAGGTGTGATGATCCCAGTGTGGATGACAGATATGTAATTCAAACATTCATGTGTTGCAAACTACAATGCCCCCTCATGGTTACCAACTACATACTGTCCTGGCAATTCCATATACAAATCACAGGTCTTATGCGCCTTGATTGTCGTCCTGAAGATAGTTATTAGTAGGCCTGACATCTGTGGCGTACGTGCAGCATTTGTTATGTGACTAATAGCAGTACAAAGATGCAAAGATCATTTAATTAAGTACACACCGTGTTGTGCATTTCTGTTCTGTTAGATAGTTGATGGGTAGACTGCATTGGCATGTCATTCCTCAGGGACATTCTATCATCTGTACTGTGATTTGGACTGTATATGCTATTTTTGATGAAGTGTTAGAATATCATCTGTAGATGTATCACACAATGATGTCACTAATGTTTGGCTTTCTCTATTTTTACTGCTGCCAACATGAATGCCCAGGAGATAGGGGAATTCCAGAGGCGGGCAGTTCGTTACCGCCACATACTCGATGTGGAGGCTGGGTTCCGCAACATGGCACGTAGATATCGCCATGCGAGAGCCACAGGGGTATGGAAGGCATTTGCCCAATGGGGCATTGTCCAAAACTGCCACCACCACCACAGCTCAGACCACAGTGGCCCCAGGGATGACCGCCACAATAGCAGGTACCTCAACTTCGTCTGCTCCGGGCCCACAAGCAGCACCTCCTGCACCTCCCACTTCAACCACAGCACCGGCACTAGCAACAGCATCTATAAGTGGTACCCAGACAACCCCAGCTGCTGGGGTAGACAATCAGAATTTACAGACACTGAAACGTGACACGCAACAAATGTTGAGCAGGATGTACAGGCTGCAGCAGGAGGTGTCCTGCAATAGCAGGAGACTGCGGGGTATCAAAAAGATCCTGCGGATGGCCAATTTGTAACTTTTGGTTCCTCACCTATAATTAGGTTAGAGTAGGCTGTTAGTTTAGTTAGTGTACGTTGGTTGGGGGGTGGAGGGTGTTATATTATTACATGTTTTTATGTGGGTGGGTGGGGGATGATGATGGGGTTTATCGGTATAAAAAAATACAAAAACAAAATACAAAAAAATACATATTTGTTTAGGATAAGTTAGTATGTGTTTAGGTTAGTATATGTTGCCCTGCGTGTGTCCCATCATATAGGGGGTGTGGGGGGCTGGTGTTTAGAGTGTTTAGTTAAATGCAGTAAGTAAGTTTAGCTTAGGGTAGTTAGGACCAGTTTGGGTAATGTATAGTTAGGATAGGTTAGGTTAGTTAAGGTGTTTCCCCTAGTTTAAGTTCCCTTTATTACTGTAAAATATAGTTTTAGGTACTCCTTTACAGTATGTGTCATATAGTTGGGGATCAGGGCCTTTGCATGGGTGTACAGTGTCAATGTAGTATTTGCATTTGTGCTCCATCCTGCATCAGAATCCCATTATTGACACAGTTATTCCCAATTCCAAATGAGCTTTCACAATGCCAGCTACAACAAAGCTACTTCTCTATGCATCTGCCATCCATTGCACCCACCACTCAAGGTTACTATGGTTCCCAATGTGTTGTAAAGGTTGGTGTGTTTTTAAATCAGTCTTCGTTTGAGTCCTGTATTGGATTCTTGGCCACTGTGGGACGTCTGCCTGCAGCCTGATGTTCATGTGAACACTGATAAGCTGAGTGATGTCATAATCTTATGAAGTTCTGTATACATAACTCACACCCAACATTTATTACATTTTACTCCCAGGTTACATAATTGTCCATACACTCGTACACATCCATTCCTGCTGTATGGTGTGTGTGTAATTAAAGTTTATAGTCAGATGTCACATACATAAAGATTGTCTTGAAGGGAATGTTGGCCACATTGAGTTTCATCTTATACATACTTTGGAGCTGACTTTTTCAGTTCTACACAGCATTATACTGTTTGTTCTCATTTAACTCCAGAAATAAGCCTAAGGAAGCACAAATGATGATAAAATCCAGACCCCAGTGCATAGTTATCAGCCCACATTCTTTCTACACTGTTGTATTGACATTCTATGGCCATTGACATGTTACATACATCACAAATCCCCTACACAGTTGATGTGCCACATTACACAGAGACAAAGTGGTTGTGTAAGTGCTATTTATTTTAAAGTGATGTAGTGCAATATTTAAATAGTCCAGGATTGTAACGCCTTCTATTGTGATGCAACACAAGTGCAATGGTGAGGGACATGTCAATGGACATGCTGGGGTGAAGTGTCATTCAGTGCAGAGGAACATGAATTGTAATGAGGTAGTGACAGACAATTGCAGTGCATAGTGGTAAGGTAAACTGTGCTGGAGAACAGTGCATGTTACCAACTGAAGCAATACTGGTGTGTTAACAAGTACAGGACATACGAAATCAGTGCCCATGTGGCATGCACTTGTGCTACCGGGTACTCCTACGGGTGAAGGTGATCTGTTCCATGTCTTCATCTTCTGATATATGTGTCGCCTCCTCTGCCCTTGGTGGTGGTGGGTTTTAAGGGGCAACACACACTTCAGTGTTTGACGACGTGGACTCAGAATTCCCAGTAGCTGCCAACTGTGGGGTTATTAGGGGCATTACTGCAGCAAGGAGGAGCTGCTGGTTCTTGAGTATAGCAGCTACATCACTGTGGTAGACAGCCAGGTCGGCCCTGAGGGGTTCTTGATTGCATTTGTGTACGCAGTGAAATGTTTGGGATGCCAGGTGTTGTGGCAACTCCCTAACTGCTGTGATGAAACCCCTCACACATTGTTTTAGTCCTTGCAGGAGGGCAGGTAGCGCTTGCATGGCTGCTGCCTGTTCTGCAGATGACATCATGCACATGCGCATCTCCTCAAGGCTGGCTGCCATATTTTGCATCCCCACACGCACCTCCTTGGCCAGCTCCCGCTGTACTCCCGCTACTCTCCTCTCAAAGGTAGTATCAGTGTCCTCAGAGTCTGCAGCTGGGTTGGAGCTGGCAGGTCATACTATTGGGGTGGTGGGTGGGTCCTCTGTGATGGCTGCTGCATCTGTACTCCTTCTTGCGACTGAAGGTGGGGTCTGGAGGGTTCCAAGGACATCTTGGAGGGTCTGCTGGCTAATGTTTGTCAGCTCATCATCAGTGTCATCAGGGAAGTCCAGGACAGGCATATCTACATGAGAGCCATCGTCCTCTGCAATGAGATATTGTACAATTAGTGTGTCTGTGTTGTGGCAGTTGTAATGTGACATCACTGACTTCCTATTAGTGAGTCATTGTAATCTTGGTTCCTGTTCATTGTTCCTGTCATTAATATTAGCATTCTCACAGGCCTATGCCCCACCTGCATGTTACATGTAGTGTGGGCAGTTTGGGGAATTGTCTGCGTCACATCCTTTAGGTGTAGGTTTTGTCCAAATTGTATGTTGTCACCTTCTTGTCCTACTCAACCCTCCGTCTACTTCCATTAGCATGGTGAGGCCTTGCAATGGCTGTGGGTGTTCTGATGCCACTTGCACCACACTTAACAATATGGGACTGACCCAGTCTCAGATATTTCACATACACCTATATGTTGCTGAGACCAAGCACATACCATGTATAGCATTGGCATGGCACGATACAGGTGTCAGCATTGGTAATGTGTCATGTTGATGTTGGGGAATTGGTGCTACATTTGATTGCACTGATGGGCCTGGCAGTGTTCCATTTCCTCTTATGACTGTGCGGGTGTGTTTAACTAGCTAGATACATATGTCCTCCCCCTCAATGCTGTTGTCTTAGCAGTATGATATTTGGGATGTTGCAAGGTGGTATTGCAGCTATTGTAACACAGGCACGGGGTAGACCCTGGAATGTGCAGCATGGGTATGACATTACTGCTGGGTACTTCATAATGTAAGTAACAAACCCTGATGTTTACTGCGCCTATAGACTTGAGCATTTGACAGGATTTACACTTTGTTAGGAATTTCAGGGGATTGATAACGTCGTCATCCTGAACCCTCTATTTTGGGTGTGTTTGATCCATGGGCACCTAACTGTCATTTGCTATATGACCAGCACACACAGCACAGGTGGTAGTGGCAACTGTTGTCAATGGTACATGCCACTCGCGGATATGGCCGGAGACTGGAAATTGAGCCCTAGTTCATGTTGTGACAATACCAGCTGTCGTGTGACAGCAGCTCAATTTTACGTTCTACCCTGCACTCCTGGACTGGCTTGGCCTTTCCAACAGCCTAGGCATGACAGAGTACCCCCATGCAAAGGTTGCTGGTGTAGTGTTGTGCTGTGCCTGTGATTTCCCCTGCTCAGCCCATGCACCCATGCCATGCTGCTTTGCCCTTTTCACTGCCTGATTTTCAGGACTGACATGCATTGTGTAGTAGGTATGTCCCTCCCCCTGCTTGCAGGTAACATTTAGGCATTTTTGTCCCCCATGCAACTTACCCTGCATCTGTGTTGTTTCCTGGTAGTCTGCACTGTCCTGTCCTTGAATCCCTGTGACGATCTCCTCTGGGATGACGGCTGCCACCATCTCCTCCATCTGGTCCAGGGCCTCCTGCCGTGCTGGACTCCCACCTCCAGTCTGCAGTGGTGCCTTCTTGTTCCTTGGCATTTTTCCTTCATCCTGCGCTCGAAGTCATGCCAGCATTTCTTGCACTCAGTGACTGTTCTCTGTACTTCTGCCACACTGTTTATCTTGTCGACAATGTGTCGCCAAACTGCCTCTTTCCTCCCAATTGGCAATTTTGATGTGACAAAAAGTTGATGCTGGTGTTCCATCACCTCTTTCACCAGTATTTCCTGCTCCTCTGCACTGAAACAACACTTCCTTTTCTTCTTCTCCCTCTCCAGGGTCTTGTTTGGGTCCTTCTGGCTGGTTCCTGGTCGATTGGGGTCTTCCTGTGGTCTCTCCTGGCTTCTGGGATCCATTTTGGGGCTTCTTAGCACATTTTGTTGTGTTTGCACCACTTTTTGGCGCTATTGTGGGGAAAAATGGCGTGTATTGGTTTGCGACGTCGTAAACCGGATTAAAGTCATTTTGTCAGCGTTAACGTTGTTTTTCTTTACGAAATGGCGCAATGGTTAGAGTAAAAAAAAATGACTCTAACCCGTGGTTTGCGCCAAAGAGCGTCAAAGTATAAATTTGACACCCGGGTGGCGCAAAGAAATGGCGTTAGCTGGCGTTAAACTTTTTGATGCAAAACTGTGTTGGCGCAGCTTTGCGTTAAAAAGTATAAATATGGCCCTGTATGTCTTAACAGAGGCTGGCCTCATAAGCGGGGAAAGGTGTGGGGTGGGTGGAGTAGTTACCAGAGCCACTGAACTGAGGGAGATTGTTGTGATGATCGTGATGGAAATCTACCTGTGCATATGTTTTCTGAGAGGGGATCGACCTGTGTATTGCTTGGACTTGGTTGGGTATGAGAAAGATACTATTTATGCATACCTCATTTAAACTATTTCTCGAACCCTGTAGCTATACAATATATGCTGCCTTTTCTCTGCTGTGGTGCAATTGAGCAACTGCTTAAATAAAAAGAGTAAAAAAAAACGTGGGAAGATTCACAACGTTGGGTATGGATGTTCAACCTAACCTGAAAGTTTACGTTGATGAGTATCAATTGTAAAAAGTGGCAATTTGGATTAGGAGACATATTAAATTTGGAATAAAGTACTTGTTATTTGGACCTCAGTTTAAGAAGGTTTTTTCTCAGAATTTACAATCATATGAACCTACACAGTTTACTGTTGGCGTGATCAGTAATTGGAGAGAACAGTGTCGGACACGTTTCCTATCACCCATAAAATGGAAATTGATGTTGAACATGTACAGCACTGCAACCTAAGGGCCTCATTTAGATATTGGTGGACAGGTTACTCCGTCACAACGTTGATGGATATTCCATCTGCCAAAATATACATCCCATAGTAAATATTGGGATTCATATTTCAGCGGACAAGATATGCATCACCGTTGTGACAGAGTAATCTGTCCACCGAAATCTAAATAAGGCGCAAAGTTGTAAACTACAGAAATATGAACTTTGTATTTCAAATGTTGCAAAATATACATAGCTGCACGTGGAAATTGTAATCTCCACACTATACTGTAATTTACACACTATTTGCATTTGTGTCTGTAAATACTTTTTCTAAGCACAACAAAATACAGTACTCTCATGTTTCCTGTCAACCTAATTAGGAATTTGATACTGAACATGTGCAGCACTGCAAACTAAGGGCCTGATTTAGAGTTTGGCAGAGGTGGTTACTCCCTCACAAACGTGCCGTAGTACGATCCCATAAAAATCTATTGAGATCGTAATAGAGCAGACAGGATATCCATCACGTTTGTGATGGAGTTACCCATCCGCCAAACTCTAAATCAGGCTTACGTTGTAAACCACAAATAATAGGGACTTTGGGGGTCATTCCGACCCCGGCGGTCAAGGACCGCCGGGGCCGGGGTCGACTGGAGCACCGCCAACAGGCTGGCGGTGCTCCGCCGGGCATTCTGACCGCGGCGGTACAGCCGCGGGCAGAAACGTGAAGTCGGCGGTGTACCGCCGACTTTCCGCTGCCCATGTGAATCCTCCATCAAGCTGCGCCGCCATGGGGGTTCCGACCCCCTCACCGCCATCCTGTTCCTGGCGGTTTCGACCGCCAGGAACAGGATGGCGGTGAGGGGTGTCGTGGGGCCCCTGGGGGCCTCTGCAGTGCCCATGCCAATGGCATGGGCACTGCAGGGGCCCCCGTAAGAGGGCCCCACTTTGAATTTCAATGTCTGCTCAGCAGACACTGAAATTCGCGACGGGTGCTACTGCACCCGTCGCACACCTTCCACTCCGCCGGCTCCATTCGGAGCCGGCTTCATCGTGGAAGGGTGTTTCCCGCTGGGCTGGCGGGCGGCCTTTTGGCGGTCGCCCGCCAGCCCAGTGGGAAACCCAGAATGACCGCCGCGGTCTTTTGACCGCGGTACGGTCTTCTGGCGGTCCCAGCCAGGCTGGCGGCTACCGCCGCCGGCCGTGGTCAGAATGACCCCCTTTGTATTTTAAGTGTCGCAAATCTACAAAGCTGCATATGTAAATTGTAATCTCCACACTATATTGTAATCTCCACACTATTTGCATTCATGTCATAAATACTTTTTATAAGCACAATAAAATACTGTACTCTGACTGTGGACCATATGTACACAGCATAGGTATGAAATTACTATTTGCAATTTGTGACCAGAATATTTGTGACCTGTGCAGTATTCCGTGAACTGCCGTACATACTAACAGGTCGGTTCGCAAAATACCCTTGCTAGTGGGATGCAAAGCAACTGTCCTCATGAATATTAATGAGGTCGGTCATAATATGAGACCCATTAGGAATCACAGCTATCACTGGGCCAGCCGTCTGCCAAGGTAATCAGAGCACCATGTCGCAGATTGCTTTTAAATAAAGCAATCTTTTTTTTTCGAAAAGCAGTCTGTTTTTCTTAAAGGAAAATGGGATGCAATTAAAAAAATAAAACTGTAACTAACAATTTTTAGAGTATATCCCCAAAAGTTTTTTTTGATCATTCTCAAAGAGAAAGGGCTCCTTATTGTTTGTGAATAACTTAGCAGTACATGTTTGTTTTACTTGTGAAGTATTAATGTACTGTAACCGGATTTCGTTCCACAGACATTCATACATACCATTCAGAACCAAATTTGGACAGGCACCCTAACCTCACTCCTACCAAATACCAAATAGGTAATGGGTTGCAAACCCAATATGCAATTCTGTAACATTTTACCAAATCATAATTTTTGGTTTGTACATCCTTGAGGCATTTTTGCAATTGCAATCACCCCCCTTCTGCATGGGCCATTTTTGACCACAAAAATCCTTTGTACATCTCGTCCTATATGTACTGTGCTCTGAAACCTTCATGTAGTAAGTTGATGTAATGTAAATACAATAAACACATAAATAGGAAATAAATTATATGTCTTAAATCTGGATCCTGCACTTCACCAAGGTCACTACAAAAATGAAGCAAGATAATACTATATGTAAGTTAATAAATTATCTTTTCCCTTGCAGGTGAAATCATTTTTTAGCCACTGGGGCTTGATTTAGAAATCTCCGGTGATGTAACCACTTACAATTTAAATAATTTAAATGTTTTCTTTTTTCTTGGAAGTAGGTATTGTGTTGTTTTATTTATATAGTGCATACTACCCATGTGTGGGGTGTTGAAGCTCTTTCATACAAGGGTAGCATGCTCCAATAAGTAGACCGTGGTTGGAAGGTAATGTCTTTTTTTGGATCTTATATATGAAGTGTTTTCATGGCATGCATAATAACTACCTATGTGCAGTTATTGTGTTATGGGACGCAGACCTTCGTGGTGTGATGGCTGAATAGGCATGAGAGATAGGTGCGTTACAGTGGTGTCACATTTTTGGTGCAGACTCGACTTATAATCAATTGTGGTGTGTGCTAAGCCAGAAAAGCCACTATGTATGGCTTAGAGAGTTTTTGTAAATACAAAGTAACACATCACAGTGCATAGTGCTGCTTTGCGTGACTTTGCATCAGGTAGGCCTTAAATTGGTGGAGCATGGGTGTTCCCATGCATCCACCCATGTGTTTTGAGGCTAATGCAGATTTATAAAAATGTGTAAACCTGAGTTTGTGTCAAAATGGTGCACCTATCCGGCACAGGCATAACAAAGAGAAATATGTTTATTTCTCCTTGCTTCTTGATTTTTCCATGTGTGACGCATAGAAAAAGGAATGTGCCTCTAAGGAATGTTTTTCTGCAGGAAGGTGTCACTTCCTACTTAAAAACAATCCTGTCCATAACCCATGGTGCAGGGATGCAAGCTTTGGCACTAGATTGCACACAGTGTTCCAGCACAGCAACAGAGCAGAAACGTTCCATATCTTTGTAAATATGGAGCATTTCTGTCTCATCCTTTCACGCAAGGCAGCGCATCAATTTCCCTTTCTGCACCTTTTTGCATAAAATAACATTCAATGAGCACTATACATTATGGTTAGTAGTATTCTGGCACCTTGATTGCCTCTCCCGGCCCCTTTATTATGGTTAACGCATAGGATTGTCCATTCTGAGATTTTATGGTCTCGATCTGGCAACCACAGGAGGTGAGAAGGTCAGAGATGTGCCAGAATAGACTGCATTACTGTCATCCTGGTAGATCTTGGACTGTCTTACAGTTGTAAGGAATAATGGAAGTGAGATCAAACACCCTCTCACCCAGAGCTTTTCAAGTCTTTTGATACCCCCCCCCCCCAGTTGGGAAAAAAAAATCAGTGGGACCCCTCAGACTTTTTCTCAATTATTCAATAAAGTTTGCAATGTTTAAATATGTCTAGGCTTATTTAAACATTGCAGTTAAGTTCTGTTACCTTTATAAAATCAATTATTTCCTTTCTGCTTAAACCACATCACTGTTGTGTGCATCATGCTTCTTTTAGCCAGAGCCTGGTGCCCCCCCTGGGATCACTTGAGGCCCCCCTTGGGGGGCCTGCCCCCCAGTTTGAAAACCCCTGCTCTAACTCCTATTGAAATCAATGTGTTGAGCCCCTTGTCCTAGTATTGGCCCTCCATCAGCCTCCTATTTGCTGCTAGTTGACTGGTGGGAAGTCAAGCATACAAAAACGACCTTACTATATACTTCCATTTCCTGTTGCTGGCTAGATGTTCCCAGAGAGCAGGGCATGCGAGGACAGTGCCACGGTTATCAAAAAGCGAGACTGAGGTCGCATTTGCCAGCTCGGATTACAGTTTCCCGAAAAAGCAACTGTCAGTTAACTATCGTTACGTTTTGAATCATTATCTTAATTGTGAATTTAAAAGATCCCTTTAACAACAGAATTCCAGTTAGAGAGTCTGAGTGGTCGGAAAAGAATAGGATCAGTGTCGAAAGATGCTTGTGGCATTAGTGCCGATCAAAATCTTGGATCGGATGATGCTCCGAGTTTCTTTGTTCTTCACTTGCAGACCAGACCCGCATGTTGACAATAAAGACAAATGCGTGGACAGCTTAACATTTTTCAAAAAGCTGTCAATAACACTCCAAGACTGTCACGTTTATAGCCTTTTTCTGCCTCCGAAGCACATTATTTCATTCATAGCGCAGGTAGGGTGCCAATTTGCTTTATTTCCAGGGAGCAGGGCTACATTTAAAAAGGCATTTGTGTGCAATATATTCCATAGCATTTTAGCACACTGGCATTGCCGCGGCATCCGTGTGTTCCTGACCAGCATTCATATTTTACAGGAAGGCATTCTTCAAAGAAATTGGATGCTGCAAGGCTCATACATCACTTTTATGGTGTTGTATTTTTTCATGAAATCTGTAAATAAGGTCAACAAGATAGGGATATGGCAGATGACAGCATCTTTAATGGTTTTTGAGGAACAGCATGTTTGTTGTAAAAAGCACATTTTCTTTTTGTCATGTGCCTATTAAAGACATCCTTCATATAAACCACAAAATCCAACTCCAAAATATTTCATAGGCTGTGATAAAGTGTGCTTTTTTATCGGAGTTTGTTTAAAACAACCGTAACTCGGGATGAGAAAGACTGTCTTTTTATACTATTTTTCAGCAATTATTTTGTATTTTAATTTTAAAAGGCATGCATAGATTCAGAGTGTTAGACCAGCTTCTACCATTTTGCTTGTAAATTTTAACTATGGTTCACAAGTATTTCTTTTCTGTTCCCATGTGGTTAACACTTGGAGAAGGAGAACTGTCCCTAAACACTGTTACGCCTAGAAGTTGTTTATCACACTTACCCTATCTTAGAAAATACCCTTATCCCTTCATATATCTACCCGTTAAAGGCAGTACTTTAGTCAGTGGTGTAGCAGTGGGGCCACAGGCCTGAATGAGCGCATGGAAATGGGCTCCTGACCGGGTAATTAAAGTTATCCCTAGCTGGGGTGAAGTGGACTACTCATATTCTGGCTTTAGTTCCACTAATGATAGCTGCGTCCTGTACTTTAGTTCCTAGTTACAGGTGTGCACAGCCAGTGTTACAGAGCATAGGGATAAACATTAAAATAGATATTGAAGCAGAAAAGTTATATTAATGCTCAATTCGATTTTTACATCACATTTGCATTTCCTATAATACTTAGTTATAGATATAAATTTAGGCCTCAAATTACTTCCATAGCCCCCCACAATCACAAACACTTACCTCTCTAGATCAAATTCTAAATATAACATGTTTTGGCTTATATTCATGAAACTCATAATCCGATGTAAAGCATCACACCGAGATGACGTCCCAATTTAAGAACACTCTTCTTCAATTAACTACACCAACACATCCCACTTAAGTTACTCCTCATCTTTCACCCTTGAATGATAACTTTCTGAAACAAAGGCCTTCTACGTTTGCATTTTGGACTCATTCTGGATTTTCGCAAATTGAGGCTATTAACTCCTCCAGCCAAAATCTTGACACCTTCCCGGGTCAATAAATATGTGAGGTCAGGTATTCCACCAATAGAAGCCCACCATCTCCTTAGCCACCCAGGCCCTCAGGCTGCTAGGGACATGACTGTTCAGGATTGAATAGTGGTACTCACCACCTTATTCTGAAATTGCTTTCTAGTGAAGGAGAAGTGAAGAGAGATCGTGGCTGGTCAGGTAAGCTCCGGGTTGATGAACCTCCGTATGGTAGAGACCTGAGGTGGGCCATTACTGCATTGCCTTCTATAAATGTGCGCTTGGTTTTGGTGAAGCCAAAGCCTTTGGCACTCCTAGAGGCCAATCGTCATGCCAAAATCCCTCATTATTGATGCATCCACTGGGAAAGAGTAATTGTTTTCAACATTGTAACCAGAGCATTGAATAATCAGCGAGATTCCTCCATCAGTACAATGTTAATACATAGTTGGGTGGGGATAATCCTATGGATGAACCAGGCCCAGGGTTGCCGCTGCGGAGTTTTGTTGGCCTTGTTTTCGGATGTATTTCCAAATCCCCTTACAACCACTTGGAGGGGTACAATACCCAAATATTATTTAGGGCCTGGTTTAGAATTCGGCATATATGATTTACTCCGTCAGGCAGACTGAGTAAAGCACTTTATCTCCCTGAGTGGTAGAAGCTTGCTTGGTTTAAAGGTGTCTGCCAACCCAGCGGACATCTCTGGCACTGGCAAGAACCACTGTCACAGTGGTTCCTGTCAATGTATGGGACGTTTGACTGACAGCACTGTCAACATGGCAGAGCTGTACAGCAAAAATTCAATGCATGTTTGTTTTCAAGAACAAAATTAGAAATTAGGATTTTGTTTTTTAAAATTAAAAAAGCAATGATCTCCTTTGCCATAGGAGTTTTCTCCCATGTCGAGCAGGTCATTTTGCAATTTTCAATGCTTCTTACTGCCAGGTTTTAGCTGGTAGTGACAGAAGGTGAACACCTGCATTTTGGTCACCCATTCTAAATAGGGTGGGCAAATGACAAAACCTCTGATGGCCCTTACTCCATCAGGCCATCAGAGATGTGTCAGGGATGGAGACAGAGTAGTCTTCACCGTCAACATACTGAAGGTCTGCCCAAATCTAAGTAGGCAGGTGGAGCTTCAGTTTGGTGGAATACCCTTTCTGCCAAACTCTAAATTGGGCCTTAAGTTATTAACATTCTCATATCATAGTATTGTAGCCTACCAAAATATCGACTTAGTAAGTATATGTAGGCAAGTACAGTTTTATTACACCTAACATCACATATGTACATTACCCAGTGCCAGTTGCTACTGGGTTGTAATAGTTAGGTTCATATTTCATAGGTAATGGCTTTTTGTGTTGCTAATAACTTTGGCGCCATTCAATCAATCTCCACAAAAATTCCCAAAAAGTGTTATTTTTTGACAGTTCTGCACATGGGAAGTTCAGGGGTGATCCGTCAAGTGGGAGGGCAAGAAAATGTTGGGGGGCTCCCAAAAAGCATTTTCCCCTTCATTTTCCATGGGAACCATAGATGCAGCTACACCCCCAAAAGGCAGAAAGGATTTACACCAAATTTGTCTGAAAGCTAGATCTTAGTCCAGAAAGAATGTTTTTTTGGAGTTGGTTTAAACCCTTTTATCAGGTTTAGAGCAAATGTGGCTCAAAATCTTTGTGTATTTCATGCCGCAGATGACCCACAGTGCTGACTAATTTCATGGTGAGATCTGAATGGCTGCCACCACATCAACAAAGATGTGGAGGTAGCCATTTTAAGCCTCCGAACATAGTTTGAGTCCTAAGAAGAAAGTTAAAAAAGACATAAGGTAGGGATAAACCGACTCCCCAGGCCTTGTGGTTGGGTCCCAAAGGGTCCTTCCCTGGGGTGAAAAAATCATTTTTTGAAAAATAAAATGCAGAAAATCTGTAGCAACATTTTAAAGAAAAAAGAAAAAAAAGCGCTGGGTCCTCGATGAGGCCCCCGGGTACCCCATCACCCTTGGCCACTCTGTCAAATAAGTGGAGGAGGCAGATGGGCCCCCTCCCCAAGTCTAATAGGCCCTGTGGCCCTCATCCACCGGGAGTCTAGTGGTATACAAAAGGGAACAGGGCCCACAAGCCCATGCTACCAAACACTGTAAAGGCCCTCTTCCCATGGGTCTGGTTCAATTACTGTGTCCACCCCCAGGACACAGTACTTTCCCTGACCACTTTAGTGTAGGCAGAGAACCATATGTATGCTCCTACCTTACACAAACATCCTGCTGGGTGGTAGCAGACATACAGGCAGAGAAGGCAAGTCTGATCCCACTCAGCAGGTGCTTTGAAAATGCTTCTGCCAGGTGGGACCAAACTTCTGTTTCCCTGCCCGTGGTCTTTTAGGCAGAGAAACTCAAATTGCTGCCGCCTGGAGGATGCAAGCAAAAACAACTGTTCCCTCTGAGTGAGAGCAAAGCTAGCTCCTGATGCACCCAGGATGGGTGCATGCGGGGAGTCGGTGGGGCAACAGGGGCCTTGGAGCACCCTCTGTGGCTTCCAATGTATTGGTTTGTGGGTGCCTGCTAGACCTGGCATCCTTGGTGTGGTTTCCCCTGTAGTTTTACCTCTGCTTCCCATGTATTGACTGTGTGCTGGACTCTGTTTTTGCTCTTTTTGGTACTCTGAGTACTTTATCACTGCTGAACAGTGCTAAAGTGCAAGTGCTCCTGTGTAAACTGTATGTGTAATTGGATTTTCCATGGTTGGCATATTTGATTTACTAGTATGTCCCTAGTAAAGTGCACTAGAGGTGCCCAGGGCCTGTAAATTGAATGCTACTAGTCGGCCTGCAGCACTGGTATACCACCCACAGAAGTAGCCCTGTATACATGGCTCAGACCTGCCACTGCAGTGTCTGTGTGTGTAGTTTTAAACTGCCAATCCAACCTGGTAAGTGTACCCACTTGCCAGGTCCAACCCTTCCCTTTTTCTACATGTAAGGCACTCCTAAGGTAGGCCCTAGGTAGCCCCTTGGGCAGGATGCAGTATATGTTAAAGGTGGAACATGTACTGATGTGTTTTATATGTCCTAACAGTGAAATACTGCCAAATTCAGTTTTCACTGTTGCAAGGCCTATCTCTCTCATAGGTTAACATGGAGGCTGCCTTTAAATATCTTTAAGTGTATTTTCCCTTCGGGAGCTGATTGAAATATGGAGTTTGGTGTCTCTGAACTCACAATTTAAAAATACATCTTATTGTAAAAAACGGTTTTTAAATTGTCAGTTTGAAAATGACACTTTTAGAAAGTGGGCATTTTCTTGCTTAAACCATTCTGTGACTCTGCCTGTTTGTGGCTTCCCTGTCTGGGGCAGACTGACAGTTGTGCTGTTTGTGAATCCCCTCTAGACAGTGAGGGAAAGGGAGCTGGGGTGTAGCCTGCATATCCTGATGAGCCATCTAGGCTGGAGTGGAGGGAGGAGTAGTCACTTACACCTGAATGGGGTGTGCCTTCCTTCACACAATGCAGTCTCCAGCTCCCTGGTGTGTGTCTGGGGCCTGGCTTGGCAAGGCAGGATCCTGTAAACAACAAAGACTGTCCTTTGAAGTTTGCCTACTTCAAAGGCAGAAAGGGGTATAAGCAGTGGACCCAAATCCCAAGATTTTTAGAGTACTTCTGCAATCAATAGGAACCTCTGCCAAGGAGAAGAGCTGAAGAGCTGGAGGAGGAGTACTGCCCCCTTTGCCTGCAGTAGCTGCTTCTGCCTGAAAGAGGACAAAGACTGGACTTTGTGGTATACTCCTGCTTGTGAAGAATCTCCAAGGGCTTGAATTGAGCTTGCCCCCTGTTTTGAGGTTTCAGGGCCATCAAAAACTTCCTCTGCCAGCACCTGGACTCTCTGCAAAGATTTCTGCCCTGCCAACTGGTGCCCCATCCAGTCCCTGGGCCTTTGAGAGGTGAAGTTGGCAGAACCTGGACTGAAATCTATGCTCAGAACTCCTTGCAGGGAAATGTTTGATACACCACCTGCAACGCAGCTGAAAAACAACGTGCCACCCACTTTGCAGCTAAAATGGACGCCCCACTTCCATCACCACTAGGAGTTTGATGCATCGGGGCAGGAAAAATGACACAACACCCGCCTGCAGCTGCTGATAATGACACAAACCCTACATAGCGTGCTTTCCCAACACCGTGCAACCGGATTTCTCATGCATCGTCGCTGGGAGGTCAAAGTCATTGTGAACCTGCGTGGATCCGAGTTGCCCTGTCCGGCGCATTGCTCTCTTGCTGGGGAGAAAAACGATGCATCGTTTACCCGACCGGAGCAGGAATGATACACGGCCTCACTTACGGGTAAGGAATCAACGCATTGCTGACTTTTCTGACGTACGGTCACCCGTACGACTTTATTTTTGATGCAAACTAGGTACCTTGTGTAAAATCAACATTTCCATTGCTTGCTATGGAGTAAGACTCTACGTCTTTTGAAAGTTCATATCTTGACTTGTGTATGTTAGATTTTTGTCATTTTGGTCTTGTTTGATTTAGATGAAGATTACCTGTTTTTCTAAACTGGTATGGTGTCCTTGTTGTAGTGTTTCCACTATATTACTGTGTGTTTGGTACAAATACTTTACACATTGCCTTTGAGATAAGCCTGACTGCTTGTGCCAAGCTACCAAGGTGGTGAGCAGGGGTTATCTTGAGTATGTACCTTCATTGCCCTGACTAGAGTGAGGGTCCCTGCTTGGACAGAGTGCAAACTGACTGCCAACCAGAGACCCTATTATTAACACTGGTGATTAGCGGTGAGGATTGGACTTGTATTTGTTTCTGATATACAATGATTAAGTGTACACTACTGTTTTTCAGTGCAGACCATTACGTGACCACATACTACTTGTTTTTGCTTCATTTCTTTTTGGACTTTATCCAGCTTCCATATTTTTTTTACTTCTGTTGGAAACTCTGTTCTTTTTGGAACGTTGCACTTTTGAGTGAACCTTACCAACATGTCTTAATCTGGGGATGCGCCAGCTGTGTCTACAAAGGTTGTTTTTGTGTTGTAGAAACTGGAGGAGTACACAGTGGCTCAATTTAAGTAATTTTGTAAGGATCTTGTCTGCCCAATCAAGAGCTCCGCCATAGGAGGAGAAAAAGATGCTATTCCCTCATGAGCTCAGTTTAAGAGAACTTGATCAGAAGAGCCAGTCTAGCATAGATGGTGGCAGCAGTACCTCAGTGCAGCCTGAGAAGATCGTACACATTCCAAAGGACTTAGTAAAGGATTATAAGAGGGAGGAGGACATCTATTTGTGATTTAATGGGTATGAGTAAGCTCTCCACATGAAAATGGTCTCTGAAGCACATTGGGGGGCGAGTCTGTTGAAGCACTTTGAGGTAGAGGGGAGAGACATCCTGACATCGTTAGGGGATACTCAGGGACTCATCTACTCTGTCATTAAGGATGCCCTTCCCACAAGATATGGTCTCACCCCTAAGCTGCACAGGGATAAGTTTAGGTCCTTCAAAAAGAAGGAATCCTAAACATAGTTGGAATGTGTTGACTCTTTTTGAGGTCACTGGATGGTTGGGTGAAGGGCCGCAAAGTGACAGCTTTTGAGGGGCTGTACAATTTGATTGCTTGAGAGCATTTGTCCAGTCTTTGTTTTCCAGAGCTGCACAAGCACCTGATTGGCAGGAAGCTGGCTGACCCCAAAAAGCTTGCGCAGGAGGCGGACCGGTGAGAGAGCACCAGGGTCCAGAAGAGAAATGGGGGAGACCATGCCAAGGGTGGGCAGTGTACACATCAGAAGAAGTGGGGGGTAAGGGTAAACAGGGGGAGTTCTCTAAAGGTCCCCAACCTAACTCCCAGTGTAAGGATTCCCAGCCCCCAGCAGAAAAGAAACCACGGGTCTCTGCAGGGAAGCCTGCAGAGAAGGGTTCCCACAAGTGCTTTGCATGTGATCAGGTGGGTCACAAGAGGGGCGATCCCAAATGTCCCATGGGGACACAGGCACCCACTGGTGCTCAGGCACAAGGTTTGGCCAGTGTAGCTCTTGGGGAGGAGTTGGTTCCAGGAGGATGGGAGACAGTTGAGGTGATCTTGCCTCACTAGGGGACAGTGACATGGTGCAAAGGACCCTTGTGCCTGAGAACATTAAGAAATACAGGCAACGGGTGACCATCAATGGACAAAGGGTGGAGGCTCTGAGAGACAAAGGAGCCAGTGTGACTACTGTGAGAAGTCACCTGGTGTCTGAGGAGCAGATAGATCCCCATGCACTTCACAAAGTAGTTGCAGTAGACAACTCAGAGCACTTGTGCAGAGTGGTGCAGGTTCCCTTTGAATGGGGGGTGTCACGTTCCTCGAGGGTAGCTGTGAGTCCAGCCATGCCTGTAAATTGTCTGCTTGGCAATGACCTGGAGGATTCCCCTTGGAAGGAGGTGAAACACAGGTCTCACTTGGAGATGCTGGGTTTGCCAGGGTGGGTGGGTGTCTCTACCCGGTGAATGGCAGCCAGTCAGGGTGATCAGGCGACCCTGGAGCCTGAAAGAGTTGTCACGTAGGTGCTCATTATGCTAATGAGGCTACTGGATTTGGGAGGCAGAATCGCATAGACTGTGGAATACTGGGTAAAATTCCACATCATGTGAAGCCTGTCGGCCTAATCCGGATTTTCCGGCTAGCAGCGCCTCATCTCTACCTAAGAGCGGGGATGATTGTGGCAACTGTGAGCATGACAAGAAAGACTCCTCAGGGGAATCGTGGTTAATCAGATCTCATCCCTTTCTTTCAGTTACATTAGTCTCACACAGGCAAAAACAACAGAGGCAGAATATAGTGCAATAAGGGTTTATTGAAGCAAGTGCATCTTAGATAAAATGACATGTATTGCAATAACTAGGATGATAAAACAAATAAAAACAAAACGGTGACGGGGAGAGTGAAACACAAAAATAGTCACACCCTACTGTCACAGTGAGGTATAGTTCACCTACATATGCAATGTTTAGAGCGCAGCATGAGAAGCCTAATCCACCCTTCAGGTTTCCTTCAGGGAAATCATCAACCCTCATACCTTAGTAAGGAAGCCTATAGTCTAGAAAGACACCATCCCCCTGTAGATCAGAGTTCGGCAGTCTAAGCGAGCAGCTGCAGCAAAACAATCCGCAATCAGCATGCAGTCGTGGTCATCTGGCTGGAATCTCCCTCTAACCTGTGTGGGACAAAGGAGTTTTTTTAATAATAAAACAGTTGACATTCTAAGAATTGATCCCCACGTATGAGTGTGTATGTTTCTGTGAATGTTGGAGACACAATGTACCACATTTTACAGCAACCTATCTGACTGTATCCTTGAAGAAAGCACAAAGTGAAATGAACGTCCTACTGAGAACGTAATGCTTTCCTAGGTGAAAGAACAATTAAATAGAGAGAAATAAAACAAAACCGCAAATGTGGCTTTTGCTAGAAAAGTAAAGCAATGCTTGAATAAAGTCGAACTGGGCCCATGAACGCATTGGCAGGCCTAATTTGCTAAAATAACGTGTCTAAAATGTGGCTAGAATAGCTATACAACACCATACCCTTGCCAGAGAGCACTCGTGTTCCAAAGCTTGAGCTGAGGCAGCAGCATACCGTGTTGTGCCCAATGTTGAGTTAAGAGTCGCATTATCCACAAAGGACAACTCATAAACGGCTTGCCTTAGCAAATGCACCCTCAACGTGCATGTCTGATAAAGAACCTTCGGCGAGAACATCAACAGATCAGTGTCCAATGAAAGTAAGTGCTGCGTACAAAGACAGACTTTCAGTGCACTTTAAAAGAGTCACCAAAGGCATCGAAACACGGGCTGCACACAATCCAAAATTGGTCAGAATGACAGGGACCACTCACACTCCAGTCGTTCCAGGAGTGGTGCTCCGAAATACTGCATCATGCATTCATGACACAGTTGCACCGGTAGAAGTGCTTTTAGTCCTCCTAGCTGCGCAGGGACGGCCAGTGTGCAGAAAAAGTAGAAACAGCAAGATGACACCTATTATAGCCAAAGCAATTGGAAATCCCTCCAAAAAGCTCAAAAATATTGAGTATATTGTTGAAGGTATCAAGCCAAATATAGAGGAAAAGGTGTGAATCAAACCAGAACCAACAGCCTTAAAGAAGTGGGCAATTCCAATAGTACTGGACATGTTGAATATTCGTCCTGCGAGTTCATCAAAGTGTCTGAGACAATTTGTGCTTAAAAGGGACTGAATCTCTGCTGATGACCTCGCAACCTGAAGCGCATAGGCCTCGCGTGCAGATGTTAGCGCCATATGTTTTTGAAACAATAAAGCCTTGAATCTGCTCACCTTGTCAAAATTCACATCAGAAGTAGCAATATGAGGCCAAATGTCTGCCACTCCTTTCAGTTGCGTACGGGGGGAAAAGGACATTCCCGCATTATGTAACAATTTGGTAGACCGAAATGACATAAACTATTCCAGCTTACATTCCACAACAGCTCTCACTGTTAAGGAGCACATAGCTACCATTAGAGATCACCTGGAATGCAGGTCTAATAAAGGGGACTGGGACTCCCTTCAGATAACAGGTCAAAATTGCAGTGGAGGCATTACATGCCCTGTGCAAGGACATCTGTTTACAAACCATTGAATGGCTCACAGAAGTCTCGCATTCACTACCGCTAAGAAAGACCTCCTTTATGCCAATGAAACATTTGTACGAAAAGGGAAGCTACCACATCTTGTGTATATAGCTATCTCCCAGCCTTTCATTTCTGCCTACTGGAATTTGTTTCAAACAGGATGTGAGTTGAAGTGTTGAAATAGGCAGATTTATAACCTCATGTATTAGCCATTCAGCAGATGGTATTTCAGCCACATTAAAAGGCAACTTTTCTAATTTCTCAATGTTTAGCATAATGTATGATGCTTCCTTCTTAGCCATTATTTTTTGTTGTTGCGTTAGACTGAATGTTGAAGAAATATCCCTTCCGCTAAAGTGTTGCCAGGGAACGCATCCTGCCTTCAGAGTATGTAGTCTTCAACCCAACTGCATAATGGACCTTAGCTGACTTTGTCCATGGTGTAAGGATGACATGTCACTCTGTACTATATCTATTTCAGAAGATACAATGTTATTTAACGTGCATATCAAGTTGGATAAGGTGTTAATCCCATTATCTACAGCGGCTAATGCTTTCTGTCAATTTCCCTGATCAATTTGCCTTAACTGTGCAGCCTCTTCTTTTTGGGAAAGTTTCAAAATTTCATTATACACTGCAGATAAGAAGCATTTTCTGCGATGTTTTCTGGGGCCTAACATGAAATCCTATAAATAGGTTTCATTGGACAGGAGAATGAGGTGTTCTTTAACAGCATCTAGTGTGGAACTTTTCAACCAATACTGGCATAATTTCCCCACACTGTATGTTGTTACTATACCCGAGTGTTCTGAGGACAAATGGCAAGGGTCTGGCCTCTTTGTTCTAAAGCACCCTGTGGAGTTTACAAAATGTGTATGGCACCGATTGGTGTCTACTGACCACAATAATCACCCGCCTGGATGTGAAAGTGATGTGTTAAATATTCCATTTTGAACCCATTCATCGAGCTGCTGTTCAGAAACATTTATATACATTTGCCATTTGTAAAAACTTTTAGGTGTAGGAACACTGGATGGATTCAATTCCTTTATTATTGCTAAGCCTTAACAACTTGTTTGTTGTACTGTTTCATTTAAAAATATTATTTGAACAGGTATCAGACATGCTATAAATAAAGCTTCCTTTCCCTGTATTTGCCAATTTTTTGTTCCCACACTCTTTTCAAGTCTATTGACTTCATCCAATAATCATAGACATCTATAGTTAACCTGTAATGAATCAGAAGAAATTTATTTTGTGTCTGTCATTAAAATGTTTTAACTTTCCTTTACTGGCAATTTCAAATATTACGACTCAACATTTTTAACATTGTGCCCAGTAAAATATGCAAACTTTTCAGTATACATTTTGGGACTCCTCACAGGTGGAGTCGGACAGTGTTCCCACTGTGTGTAATCAAAAATAGTCTTTGGGTTACTTGCTCTATGAATGAAATGATTTCCATAATATTTATAACAGAACATATCACCATTATTCTCTTTGGATTGGTACACATCTTCATTTTCAAATTCCATATAATACTGTAAATCAGACATCATGGAATCAACAGTTTTCACATCCCAATCATCAGAAACTACTCTGGGTGTAATTACATCATTCATAGAAAGTTTGAATACACATGGAATTTGAATGACCTCTGTCGGACCATATATATAGTAATTGATTTTTAACCAATTTTTCAGCTTACGTGCTCTTGACAGTTCTGTTGCAATAGAGGCAGATGAGTTAGTGAAAGTGTCATTAATGTCAGCAAAATATCCGGAAACAGTTTGTACAAAAACCGAAGCCATGTTTGGAAATGGAGAACTTGCAGAAGACTCCCTCTGGGGTTCATAGTAGACTATGCCATCCGTTTGTGTAGAATTTGAATAAAATCAATCAATATTATCAATGTTATTTGTAGTAGTAGAAGTTAGTAGAGCTAATGAAAGCTCATTATCCACCTTCCCCAAGCTCGGAGAGGTGCCAGTGTTGCTGCTGAAAACCTGTAGAGGAACATCCTGGTCTGTACTGAGAGGGATTCGGGTACTACACGGGAGTCCCCTAGGTCTGCTGTGTAGGATCGGACACATGGTGTAGCTTGAAATTGTCAATGGAGACAAAACAATTTTCTTTAGAACCAGGCAGCGGTGGTAGAATGACAGTTCTGGTACTGTGAATTCCCAGGACTGGAACCGGTGCACAATAATAAGGATCAACCTCCTTTTTCATAGCAATCTTTTCAGGCACTAGAACCCACATTTTTGGAATCCAGATGTAGATGTAACTGGTACAGTCCTTATTCCCAAGGAGGCAGCACTGGCAGATGCGCTGTCTTCATGGAACTGTTGTAAGACCCGCAAGACAGTGACACGTTCATTTATTTCAAAAGGTGTATATGCTGCCTCCACGCCAAGACCATCAAGATCTGGAACATGCATTTGTGTCCCAAACAGCTATATGAAGTACGCCCCCCAGGACCTTCTGGGCAGATTGCTAAGTGCTCTCTGGACTCCATACAGGTGTGTAAGCCAACTACGACCCATTAAGGATTGCTTTAAATCTTGGGTTTTTTCGCTCCACAGCACTATTTCCCTCAGGATGAGATGGAGATGAGAAATGCAGTTGGACCTGTAATGAAGCCATGGCGTCCCTGAAAGCCCTTGAGGCAAAGGGAGGGCTCTGGTCTGAGTGGAAAGCAGCAACAGCATATGTGCTGATAAAGACTTGCAAATCCTTAATAACAGTTCGAGTGTCAGCTGAGAGTTGTGGCCAAACCCATAGAAATCTGGAGCATGAGTCTACAGCAACTAAGATGTATTTGTATGCACTATCTGGTGTCAGGGGACCACAATGGTCCAAGTACACACATTGTAATGGTTTATTAGATATAAGAAGGGGTGTTTGTGGTGGGCGTTTGACTGTGGATCCTTTAATTTGTTGGCAGATGTCACAATAAAGGACATACGGCTTGCTCTGTTTATAGAGACCTGGCCACCAGTAATGTGCTTGTAACAATGAAATTGTAGCCGCCACAACAGCATGGGCAGAAGCAACTCCCTCATGCGCTGCTTTAATCAATTCTGGTCTTTGGTCTTTATTGGAAATTACACAATTTTTCACCCCTGCTATCACTACCAGGGCTGTATTGAGGCATGATATGTGATAAGAGTATTTAGCAGGATGTGCTTTTGGTGAAGACGTGCCATCAGCTGCCAGTGTTTTATCATCCAATTTCGTTCTAGAATTAGTTATTGCAGCAACAGGAGAACCTGGAAGCAAGCCAGGAAGACATGATACGCTGGTATGGCCAGAATGCCACTCTGATTGAGTTTCAGCCTGCCCAGAAAGTATGGGTTCTGACCTCAGTGGAGCCTAGGGCTCTCCAGGACAAGTGGAATGTGTCTTTTGAGGTGGTGGAGAGCAAGAGTGATGTCACCTATCTGGTGGACTTGCGGACTCCCAGGAACCATTTGAGGGTCCTGCATGTGAACCGCCTCAAATCTCACTTTGAGAGGTCTGAGTTGAGAATACTCATATCAACAGATGAAGGGATGAAGGAAGAGAGTGAGCCTCTTCCTGACCTCCTGTCTGCTAAGAAGAAAGATGGATCTGTGGAGGGTGTGAACCTCTCCCCCTTCCTGACCCCATAACAGCAGAGGAACTGTCACCAGGTGATGGGACAGTGTGCCTCACTGTTTTCCTTGGTCACAAGGGTCACTCGTTTGTGTACACATGATGTGGACAATGAGGACAGTCCACCTGTAAAACACAAGATTTACAGGGTGACTGACAAGGTCAGAGCTAACATCAAGGATGAGGTTTCCAACATATTAGATCTAGGGGTTATTGTGTTTTCCAGTAGCCCTTGGGTCAGCCCTGTGGTTTTGGTCCCAAAGACTGCTGCTCCTGGTGCCACTCCAGAACTCAGGGTCTATATAGACTACCGTAGACTCAATGTGGTCACAAAGACTGATGCCAACCCCATCCCCTGAGCTGGCGGGCTCATTGATTGGTTAGGGGCTGCCAAATATCTATGTACGTTTGACTTAATGTCTGGATATTGAAAGATTGCTCTCACTGAGGGAGCCAAGGAGAGGTCTGAATTTTCTAACCCACATGGGCACTACCAGCTTAGGGTGATGCCCTTTGAGATGAAGAATGCCCCTGCCACCTTTCAGAGGTTGCTTAACGATTTTGTGGCTGGGCTGGAGGATGTCAGTGCCGCCTACCTCAATGACATTGCTGTGTTCAGCTGCAGCTGGAAGGAACACTTTTAGCACCTCTGCAGAGTGTTGGAGGCCCTGCAGAAGGCCGGCCTCACTTTTAAGGCAAGTGAGTGCCAAATAGGGCAGGGTTCTGTGGTGTACTTGGAACACCAGGTGGAACCCCTACAGCCAAAGATTGACACCATTCTGGTTTGGGAGCCCCCCAAGGCCCAGATTGAGGAGAGAGCCTTTCTAGGTCTCACATGATGCTTCAGAAGATTTGTCAATAGGTATGGAACTATTTTTGAATCCTTTGACTGAGTTAACCGCCAAAAAGCAGCCCAGAAAAGTGATCTGGACTGAGGCTGGCCAGACAGCTTTTGATGCCCTGAAGGCAGCCCTGTGCACGGCACCTGTGCTGAAGGCACCTGACTTCTCTAAATAATTTGTTGTGCAGACTGATGCTTCAGAGCATAGTGTAGCAGCAGTGTTGTCACAGCTAAATGAAGAGGGCCTAGACCAGCCTGTAGCCTTCCTTAGTAAGTTACTTCCCCTGGAACATAGGTGGTGTGCAATTGAGCATGAAGAGTTTGCTGTGGTCTGGGTGCTGAAGAAGCTAATACTCTACTTGTTTGGGACTCATTTCTGGGTTCAGACAGACCACAGGACCCTCAGATGGTTAATGCAGATGAGGGGTGACAACCCAAAACTGTTGAGGTGGCCTATCTCCCTACAGGGAATGGACTTTATGGTCGACACCGCCCAGGAACAGAACACGCCAATGCTGATGGTCTGTCCAGATTCTTCCGCCTTAGTGATGAGAACTCCCATGAGGTTGGGTAGTTCTCCCCACTTTCAGCTGAGGTAGACACGTGTCAGACCTGGCATCCTTGGTGTGGTCTCCCCATGCTTTTTTGCCTCTGCTTCCCATGTTTTGACTGTGTGCTGGTCCCTGTTTTTGCTGTTTATGGTACTCTCTGTGCTTTCCCACAGCTGAACAGTGCTAAAGTGCAAGTGCTCCTGTGTAAATTGCATGTGTGATTTGCTCTTCCATGATTTGCATATTTGATTTACTAATAAGTCCCTAGTAAAGTGTACTAGAAGTGCCCAAGGGCTGTATATCAAATGCTACTAGTGGGTCTGCAGCACTGACTGTGCCACCCACATAAGTAGCCCTGTAAACATGGCTCAGATCTGCCACTGCAGTGTCTGTGTGTGCAGTTGTAAACTACCAATTTGACCTGGCAACCACTTGCCAGGCCCAAACCTTCCCTTTTTATACATGTAAGGCACCCCTAAGGTAGGCCCTAGGTAGCCCCATGGGCAGGGTGCAGTGTATGTTAAAGGTGGGACATGTACTGATGTGTTTTACATGCCCTAACAGTGAAATACTGCCAAATTCATTTTTTTGACTGTTGCAAGGCCTATCGTGCCTATAGGTTAACATGTGTGCTGCCTTTAAATGTCTTTTAAGTACAGTTTCCTTTTGGGAGCATAGAAATCTGGAGTTTGGTGTCTCTGAACTCAAAAATTTAAAATACATCTTTTGGTAAAATTGGTTTCAACTTGTCAGTTTGAAAATGCCACTTTTACAAAGTGGGCATTTTCTTGCTTAAACCATTCTGTGACTGCATGTTTTTTGGATTCCCTGACTGGGTCAGACTGACAGTTGGACTGTTTGTGAATCCCCTCTTGACAGTGAGACAACAGGAGCTGGGATGTAGCCTGCATATCCTAATGAGTCATCTGGGGTGGAGTGGCGATAGGAGTGGTCACTTACACCTGAATGGGCTGTGGCTGCCCTACACAATGCAGCCTCCAAACCCCTGGTGTGTGTCTAGGGCTTGCCCTGGGCAAGGTAGCATCCTGTAAACAACAAAGACTTTCCTTTGAAGTTTGCCTACTTCAAAGGCAGAAAGGAGTATAAGTAGTGGGCCCAAAACCCCAGATTTCTATTGCTGTTGGAATCAAGAGGAACCTCTGCCAAGGAGAAGAGCTGGAGGAGGAGTACTGCCCCTTTGCCTGTGACTGCGCTTTGCTGGGTTGGCCTGCACTTGCTGCTTCTGCCTGAAAGAGGACAAAGACTGGACTTTGTTGTATATTCCTGCTTGTGAAGAATCTCCAAGGGATTGATCTGAGCTTGCCTCCTGTTTTGAAGTTTCAGGGCCATCAAAAACTTCCTCTACCACCTGGACTCTCTGCTGAGACTACTGCCCTGCCAAGTGGTGCCCCATCCAGTCCCTGGGCCCTTGAGAGGTGAAGTTGTCAGAAAAAGGACTGAAATCCACTCACACAACTCTGTGCGGTAACATTTTCGATGCACCACCTGCAACAAGGTTGAAAAATGACGCACCACCCACTTCACAGCTAAAATAGATGCTCCACCTGAATCGCAGCTGGGAGATTGATGCATCACTGCTGGAGAAACAATGCAACACACGCTCGCGTCTGCTGACAACGGCGCAAACCCCACATAGCACATTTTCCTAACACTGTGTGACTGGATTTCTCACGGAAATTTGCACAACGTTCTCTTGAAGGGGAATAAAATGACGCATCGCCTACCCGACCAGAGAAGAAGTGGCACAATGCCCCATTAGTGAGTTAGGAATAGATGCATCGCTGCCTTTTCCAAAGCACGCTTGCCTGTGCGTCTTTATTTTTTACACAATCCAAGTACTTTGTGTAAAATCAACGTTTCTATTGTTTTCTATGGAGTAAGACTCATTCTTTTGAAACTTCATATCTTGACTTGTATATGTTAGGTTTTTGTTGTTTTGGTCTTATTTGATTTCGTAATATTGTTTATCTTTCTAAACTGCTGTGGTGTCATTTTGTAGTGTTTTCACTATCATACTGTGTGTGGTTGGTATAAATACTTTACACATTGCCTTTGAGATAAGCCTGACTGCTTGTGCCAAGCTACCAAGGGAATGAGCAGGGGCTATCTTGAGTGTGTACCTTCATTGCCCTAATTAGAGTGAGGGTCCCTGCTTGGACAGAGTGCAAACAGACTGCCAACCAGAGATCCCATTTCTAACAGTGCCCTACATGGACACTGGGGCACCCACTTGAGGCCCTAGTGGATGGGTCCCGGGACCATAAGGACTACGGGAGAGTGGCCCATGCCCCCTTACCTTATTTAAAAATAAGACTCCAGGAAATGGGGTCCCGGGTCCCAAAGCCCCTCAAATAGGGGGGCAATGTGCCCATCCTTTTAATAAAAATTAATGGCCTCAGGGCATGGGGCCCACATTGGCTGAGGGGAGTGTTGTGCATGCACCCCTCTTGGTAATTAAAAAGAAAGGCCCTGGGGTGTGGTCCCAGTGACCATAAAGGCTCTATGCCCCCCAAACAACTTTTGTTTAAAAAAGCATGTCCTGGGTGAGCACCTGTATATCAAAGTGAATAATAAATGATCGGCAGGAGCCACTCATTTATTGTTCAGTGCTCTAGTATTGAGCACCCAGCAAGGGATTTTTTGTTTATTCATTTTTTAACCTTGGTGGTGCCCCTAGAATAAGGAGGGGCACCACCAAGCATTTTGTAATGCTGTCAGGGGCTGCAGTACGTACAGCAGACCCCAGCAACATTAAGAAAAGTAGGTCTCCTTGGTCATTAAACCATGATTCCAGGAGTTTACAAGTTTTTTAAACCATTCCAAGCTGCAGCTCTATGCTCTTCAGCTACATGTAGGGACCTCTGTGGTTATTTTTATGTTTGCGTTCTGTGGGCTAAAGAAAGACTCAGAGACATATTACTTTTATTTAAAAAAAGAACAGTATGGCTCTCTTTATTTTTACATTTTTCTGCCACTATTACAATATTGAAAACTGAGTTAAAAGAAAGATTCACATAGATATTTATTTTCTATTGTATATCTATTAAACATGCTTATAATAATCAATATTAAACATAGCATTGTGTTAATTACTGAACTGTACAGTGGATTAGAAATATTTGTGATTGTGTAGAAAGATGAAAATAAGGTCAATTTGTTTAGTTTGGTGTTGTGACTCATTGGCAAAGTCAGTAAGTCTACCTGAGTGCAGCCAGGGCTTACGAAACCATTCTCATGCTGGCTGCTTGCAAGTGGTTGGGGCCAGGCCCTATGGCCAACCCAACGACGTGTACATCCAAAATCTGCCAGTGGGAGTTTGGGCAAAAGCTGTGCATGGCAAGGAAATGGCTTTACATATGGTACTAAAATATCAATTACATTTTAAAATATGTAGAAATTCACTAAAAAAAGGTTTAAGTAACATTCTAGTTAGATGAAAATGTCAGTTAACACAGCCCATTTTAAGTCACATTGTAGTAAGATGAAAATGTCAGTTAACACAGCCCATTTTAAATGTACAAAGCCACTGAAATTCACCGTTTATATTTATAACTATAACTTGTGCTCTAAGGTAACTATAGCTTGTGCCCATATCATACACTGATAACTACCCAACATATTACTGCACTCACAATATCTTCTATGACATCATTGACAATATCGCTGCAATATTTGCAAAGAAATAATTGATGATAAAACTGTGCACGGAGGGGGCCCAAGTTATAGTTACCTTAGGGCCCTAGTTATAGTTACTCGAGATAACTAGTACTGGTGAATTTTTGTGGTTTTGTACACTTAAAACAGCATGTTTTATACACTTAGGCCCTTATTTATACTTTTTGTATGCCACATTTGCATCACTTTTTGACGCAAAAATGGCGTAAACTTACTAAATACAATTATATTTTGTAAGGTTGTGCCACTTTTGCGTCACAAAATGACGCAAATGCAGTGCAAAAAAAGTATAAATATGGGCCTTAAAATGGCAGTAGGTAGTGATAGTTAGAAAACACTTTTTTCCCCATTCATTTTTCCATAGGAAAAATCAAACAACTATAACGCTGAAACTACTGGACCGAATTACATCAAATTTGACAGAAGGGTAGGTCCTGGTCCAGAAAGCGACCTTTTGTGTTTTGGTGTAAATCCGTTCAGTAGTTTTGAGAAATTAAGGGGAAAACAAATTTGTATATATAGGGACAGGAAGGATTCTCGACCCCTCACGATCTCTTGCTGAGATCTGATTGGCTGTCAACACTTCAACCAGGAAGTATTGGCAGCCAAGTTGGAACTCAGAATCTGAGTCCCAGAAAAATATGTAAATAAGAAGAAAGGTGGCCAGGGTACAGATAGCCTGACCTCTTAGCTTGGGTGTTGGGGTATCAGAGGGACCACCACAGGGTTAAAAAGCATTTTTTAAAAGTTTTTCCCGCAAGTTGTGGCAGATTCAGCAACATGTTTTTTTAAAACTGAAGCGTGGGCTCCCACGCTTTGTCTTTTTTAGGCCCCTGGGTGGGCCAGGTCTCAGAGGCATTTTTTTATTCTAGTGCGGGGAGGCGTCTGGACCCCTGCAGCCCCAGGCACCGTCACCTCCTTAGGGCTTTAATCAATTAACACATATGGGGGTACCTGGCCCACCAGCTTCCCAGAGGAATGACACCTTTTCGGAGCTTTATGAATTAAATAGGGGGGACGCCAGCACCTCAAGCCCTGGGGACTGCCACCTCCCCGGGGCTTTCTTAATATTCGATGGGGGGCAGGCTGTGCACCCCCCGCCAGCTGCCTCAGGAATCACCACCTCCCCGGGGCAAACAATAAAAAAAAGTTAAGGGAACAGTTTTGGACCCCCTCTAGCCCCATGGACCACCACATCCCAGGGGCTATACTTGTTGGAGGAGGGCCATGTAGCTAACTCAAGGAGCCAATGATAACCCTGGGAACGGCCAGCCCCCAGGGATGGCTCCTGCTATGTCCTGGGGTGCCCACCAAGCAAAAGCAAACAAATCTGCTTTCTGACAGTGGGACCTGTCAAACAGGTGCCACTGCCAGAAAGCAGAGCTTTCATCTCTGTTCCCTACATGCAGCTAAGCGTGCAGTGAAGACAGATGAAAAAATTGCTCCAGCAAGCAGGAGCTGCTATTAAAAGCACCTCCCTGCTTGCTGGAGCAATGGGACCATAGGGGAGACTTTCAGACTCCCTCGCGGTCCCAGATAGCCCATAAAGGGCATATAATAAAATACATTTAAAAAATCATCGGGGACCGAGAGGGAGGCGTTCAGGCTCCCCGCATTCCTAGATAGCCCATAAAGGGCTAAACAAATACACGGAAAAAAATGAACAGCTCAAGTGTGAAGGTCACAGACCTTCATACTGAGCGTTGTGGGTTCAAGACCTGGTGTGTCCCTGGTCATTTCTCTCTTTTATTTATTTTTTAAGTGCAAATGTCTAAGGATCTTACTCTTTTTAAATGACAAATACATTTTCCTTTTCAAATTGTGCAGAAATATCTCAGTCTAAGTATATTATACATCAAAACCTAAAAAGTTCTCTATCTCTCTCCCTCTCACTCTCTTTCTCTTTCTCTCTCTCTTTCTCACTCTTTCAATCTCTTTCATCCACTTCCACATCCACTCAGACACTTTCACACCCACTCACAGATCCACTCAGACACTCACACACCCACTCACAGACCCACTCAGACCCTCATGCACCCACTTACAAACCTTTGCACACAATGATGCACCCACTAAACTATTGATGTAGGTACTCTCACACCCAGGGAGACACTCTCACAGCCACTCTCACACCCAGATACACCCTCTCACACCTATTCGCACATCCAGAGAGGCCATGGCCAACTCCTGTTGCGCACGGACTAAGGTCCGTGCACAGCATGGGGTTGGGTGGTTAGGGAGGTTGGCTGCAGGGTCTGGCTGCAGGTCAGGTCTTGAGGGCAACTTCCACTGTGCACAGGCTAAGGTTGTGCAAATAGCAAGGTTGGGTGCTTATAGGGGGCTGGACTCAGGGCCTGTTCATAGGCCAGGCCATGTGGCCAACCGCTGCCATACATGGATATTCACTGAAAAAAAACAAAAGTTAAAGGGACATTGTAGTTGGGGTCACATTTAAACGTATGAAACCATAGAAATTCACCAGTTATAGTTGCCCCAAGTAACGTTAACTCGTGCCCTAAGGTAACTATAACTCGCGCCTTTGCCATGCACTGCTAATTACCCCACAAATTACGATACTCATGACATCTTTGATAACATCATTGATAACATTAATGTAATATTTGGGGTAAAGTTTTTGATAAAAAACAGACCTCCTTTACTTTTTTACAGGAGCTCTGGGTAGGTGGTGGTCCCAGAGGCTGCTATAAAAAGTAGGTCTCTTGAGGTCGCCCAAGCCCTGGAGACCACCACCTCCCCGGAGCAATGCTTGTTGGAGGAGTGGCACGTGTCCCCCTTCATGGAGCCAATAATGGACCTGGGGACCGCCACCCCCAAAGCCGGTTCCTGCTATATCCAGGAGTGCCGACCCCAGTACATAGTTGTTTGCTTTTTTCTGATTGCTCCCACCAAGCAAAAGTGAACAAAGACTGTTTTCTGACAGCAGGAGCTGTCAAACAACTTTGACTGGCACAAAGCGGAGTTTTCATCTGTTTCCCTGCACGCAAATATACATACAGGGAAACAGATGAAAACATTGCTCCCACAAGCTGGGAAATGCTATTTAAAGCAGCTCCCTGCTTCTGGGAGCAATGCTGGCTCTTGCAGGACATGAGGAGCTGGCTAGCACCACTGGGGCCTTGAGGCTCCCCTGTGGTCCTGTCTGTCTCTCTCTCTTCCATCCCACTATAGGATGGAAGAGAGAGAGAGTGCACCGCAGTAAGGAGTCACCTATGCCATAAAGGTTAAGGTCACAGACCCTCCCACTGAAAGTTGACGGTTTTACTCCAGGTGTGTCCGTGGTCATTTATCTTCCTTAATTTCTTTTAAACTTCAAACGTTTAATGTTCATACTGGCAGGTGAGCTCAATCTTCTTAATTGACAAATACATTTTTCTTTCCAATTTGTCCTGAAATATCTCATGCTAAGTATATTATTCATTAAAGTCTAAAGAACTCTCTAGCCCTCTCTGTCTCCCTCTCTCAATTTCTATTTTTCAATCTCTTTCTCTCACTCACACACTCACTCAGACCCTTTCGCACCCACTCAGAGCCCCACTCAGACCCTCATGCACTCACTCACAGGCCCACTCAGACCCTCATGCACCCACTCACAGATCCACTCAGACTTTCATACACCCACTCACAGACCCACTGAAACCCTCATGCACCCACTCAAAGCCCCAAACAGACACTGATGCACCCTCTAAAACACGTATGCACCCATCTCCACACCCAGATGCTCTCAGAGCCACACTCACTCCCAGATACACCCTTTCACACCTATTCTCACATCCAAAAAGAGAGGCCGCGGCCAACTCCTGCCGAGTACGGCTAAAGGGACATACACAGCATGGGGTTAGGGGGTTGGCAGCAGGGTCTGGCCGTAGGTCTGGCTTTGCAGCCAACCCTTGCTGCACACAGGCAAAGGCCATGTATGGCAAAAGGTTGAGTGCTAATAGGGGGCCTGGCCCTGCGGCCAACCACTGCCACACACAGCCAAAGGCCGTGCACAGTGGTAGTTGGATTAATGTATACTAATGAAAATTAGTATACATAAAAAAAAAAAGAAATTCACTGAAAAAGTCAAAGGTTACAGGGACGTTGTAGTTAGGAAATATAATTTTTTTTAAACATAGAAATTTACTTTAAAAAACAAAGGTTACAGGGATTTTATAGTTAGGCTTGCATTTTATACATACCAAACCATAGAAATTCACCTGTCATAGTTAGAGTTATCTCAAGTTAATATAACTCCTGCCCTAAGATATCTGTAACTTCCACCCTCGTCATGCACTGCTAATTACCCCACATAATACATCACTCATAACATCTTTGATAACATCATTGATAATATCAATGTAACATTGCAGTGAGATTATTTAGCCGAAAATTGTGCATGGCGGGGGAGCAAGTTATAGTTAGTTACCTTAGGGCACGAATTATAGTTACTTGAGATAAATCTGACTATAACAGGAGGATTTCTATGGTTTGGTAACTTTACAATGTGATCCTAGTTATAACATCCTTGAAACCTTTGTTTTCATAAGTGTTTCAAAGGTAGCTATAACTCGCGGTCTCACCACGCAGTGTTAATTGCCTTGGATATGACATCATTCATGAAATCTTCTAAAGCATCATTGCTAACATCACAGTAATATTTGCAGTAAAATTATTGATGAGATGACTGTGCATGACGAGGGCGCGAGTTATGGTTTTCTTAGGGCATAAGTTATACTTATTTGAAATAGCCCTTAGTATAACTGTTGAATTTCTATGGCTTTGTGCCTGTAAAATCTAAACCTAACTATGAAGTCCCTGTAACCTTTAAATTCTTTAGTGAATTCCTAAGGTTTTTTAAATTCTATTTCCTAACTATAAAGTCTGTGTAACCTTTATTTTTTTTCAGTGAATATATATATATCTATATATATATAAATCTTAACCTTAAAAAAGAAAAACTCATCCACCTCAGCCAGCTTCTTCCTAGAAAATGTCATTGTGATCAGTTAAGCAGAGGCTGAAAAAAAGAGTCCCAAATATGCTTTCCTAATGCAATTCCCATAGGAATTGTAAAAAGAGATATAGAAAAAAATGCTGAAATCACACCATATTTGGCAGACAGATAGATCTTTACTCAGAAAGTGTGTTTTTGTGATTTGGTGTAAACACATTCAACCATTTTCTATAAATTCATATGATATGATATCTGGATTGTTGGACTCCAGATATTCTATGATTAGCTACTTGAAAAGGGACTAGTAAATCCAGAATGGTAAGTGACAACCTGAAAAATATGTTGTGGCAGTCATACAGGTCTCTGGGGCACGGTCACTGTGTCCTGAAAAGGAATTAAAAAATACATATAAGAGGGCTGGATGAGCACACTCTAACGTCGAAAGACATGCAGTGTCCAAGGGACCACTCCTTGTTTGGCTGACCAGAAATTGGAAAACCTGTTGTGACAGCCATTACAGCACTATGGTTCCCATTGAAATGTAGTGAAAGTTTGTTTTAAGGGTCACAGAAAGGAGCATATATAAAGGGTGATAGATTTTAGTCACAATGTAAATCATTTGTTTGTGGTAACATACATATTTTAGGAACAATTATATATATTCAAGTGAATTGGGAATAGTTTGTGTCTCCTTTATCCATAGTCATGCTTAGCAATATAGGTCTCCAAACTTTCATCAAGACCAATCTGAAACCCACTAACTTATTTTCAGAAATTAATTTTGTTGTGGGAAGAAACTCTCATTTCTCACAAATACACAATCATCCATATCTATAAATGTGGTTATTTTCACTACTATTAGGTCCCGAGCTTCTTGTTAGGTCGAGACACTTATTTCCAAAGTTCCTGTTGTCTGTGAAGATAGGACAAGTAATAATTTTTGAAAAACAAATGAAACATGTTTACCTATGGATATGGGGATTGCTAAGCGTTTCTGATCCATCCAGCTCTGTAAGTTTTGCTAAGGTTAACCTCACGATTAAAGGCTCTGGAGGGTATCGTAAGTGATTTTATCTTTATTCTGATCGCAATAAGAGCATTTACCACCAGAAATTGCTCCCTCCATTAGTGGGGTAGAGTTTGCCTAGCTATAATAAGCTAGTCCGCAAAGGACTCACTAATGAAGCATGCCACACAGCTGTGTGGGTGAGAGTCTTTTAATATAATCAAAGTACATCCCTGATTTTTGCTAGGGAGTAGGACAGTTTTTTTTTTTAAGTTGATGGGTAACATCCCTCTCTGTGTAACTAGTTAACCTTAGGAGAAGATGGGATGCCACTCCAATATCCTCCTGCCATCCAATGTGTATATAGCATTATAATGTGATTTACCTTGTGTAAAATGCTGATCCTCTACTGGGATTTAATGCACCATGTTTGGAACAGTACTGTTTTCTCTCACAATTTTCTTATTGAGGCTATGGAATGAGCGCATATTTTCAGAAAATTCACATGATCTTCGTCAGCTACATGAGAAAAAAGTCTGACATTATGAGTGAAACATGCACTTCCAAGAGCAGCAAAAGCCTGTCAATTGATTCTCCACTTTTCTACTGCAGCCTCCAACGGTGTTCAACTAAAATGCTAGCATTCTTTTTATGACCGAATTGTGGCACACTTACAGCCATTTTGATTGAATCAAAGCTGCGAAACTAAAAACATTTCCTTTAGAAATTAACAAAATGAGAAGTTTCATTTTGTCATAGAAATTATCTTTAGTTCTGTAGAGAGCAAAATTAGGACACTTTGGACCTGATTCACGAAGATAAGCATACACTTTTGTGTAAGTTTCTGATTGTTTGTGATTCACAAAGGGATTTACGAGTGCTTAGTCTCCACACATAAAAAGATAGGTCCTTTTAAGTGTGGAGACTCAGCACTCACAAAGATACAACTCATAAATCTCTATGTGAGTGACTGGAAACTTACACAAATGTGTATGTTTACCTTTGTGAATCAGGCAGAGAAGGCAGGTTTAACTCAGAAGGCAATGTGTAAAGTATTGTGCAATAACTCATACAGTATCATAATGAAACACAACAAAAATGATTCCACACCAGGATAGAAAAATAGAGGTTTTTTATCTGAGTGAATGAAGATCATAATGCCCAAATCCAATAAGTGTACATCGAGATATTCACTGGTATAAGTATTTACAAAGTGCTTTAGGAATCAGTTACACTCCTCTTAGGAGTGATATGGTGATGTCTGAATATGGACCCAGAGGCTGTGTATGAGTGCCAGTGAGAGGGCTGGTGACGGATCACATGGACCAAGGTAGTTCAGTACCTGTGAGTGAAGTGTGGGCGTACTTGACAATTCGGCTCCCGGAAAAACAGTAATTGAAAACACTCCTCCTAGGATGTTCATTGCAGTCCACAAGGTGGGTTTCCAATTGCAGAGTGATTCGGGAAGGCAGAGGCGGCACAGCGCTTGCAAAGTTGGACTCTGGGTCAGTAGGCACCACTTTGATAGAGTGACAAGGGGCTACAAAGAAGGACATCTCTCACTGGCGGGAATCCATGACAGCAGGCATAACTTTTGGAAAGCTGCGAAAGGGCTGCGAGGAAGCACCATTGTGCTCACGAGTGGTAACCTGGCACAGTAGGCACAACTTCTGAAGGGCAGCGTGGAGGTTGCGAAAATGCACTGTGCTCGCTAGTGGTAATCCAGGACAACAACCACAACCTCAGAAAAGCTGCATGGAGGCTGAGAAGAGGCAATACACTTGCTAGCGATAATCAGTGACAAAGTTCCACCAGGTCAGAGCAGCACTGGGGCTGGAATGCAGCACCGTTCACTGGGTCTATGATGTCCCTGAGACCTCAGGGAAAACAAAGGGCAAGCCAGCAAACCCTTGTAGATAACTCTGATGGGAAGTCAGAGTCCTCCATCAGGGCCAGAAAGCAGCAGGCAGCAGGGCAACAAGCAGAGCAGTCCTTCCAGGAAAGTAGTCCAGTTTAGGACTTTAAATGTCAAGTTGAGGAAGCTGCACACAGGCTTTGCAATGGCAGGACTGAAACATGGTTAAGGAGCTATTAATGTGGTGGCACAATTAGTGCTGCAGGCCCACTAATAGCAGTTACTTCTTGGCCCTGGGCACAATAGTTTACTTTACAAGGGACTTATAGGCAAATTAAATATGCCAATTGGGTATAAGCCAATGTTACCATGTTTAGGGAAGAGAGCACAAGAACTATAGCACTGGTCAACCTAGGTAAAGTGTGCAAAGTCCTAAAACCAGCAAAATCAAGACCAGAAAAGAGGACGGAGGAAGGCAACAATGTTGGGGGAAGACCACCCTAAGGCCATCAGGTCTAACACACAGCAAAAGTGCCAACATTCTGTATTTATGACAAAAGTGTTGAATGCCTGAACGCCATATTGATTAAATCAAAGCTGTAAATCCGAAAGCATTTCCTACAGAGGATACTGTAATGCATGAAGAAAGGAAAGAGCATAATAGCAAACAAGTATGCCAAAAAGGCCACCGAAGAAAAAAGTGCCCATATAGCACCCAGATGTACCCCAAATGTAGCCCAATGATAGAATTGTGAAAGTGCTTACGTAACTCAAGCAAGAAAAATCAAGTGAGCAATTAGATAAAAAACAAAAAAATAACAACTAGCTTAAAAGCCTTTTGTTGTTATTTGAGAAGTCAAATAATGTGTCCTCGTTTTAGCTTACTAGAGTACTGACCATTATATCCAAGACACATAGGGGCAGATTTATGGAAAGTGGCGCTGCACCGAATACACCACCACTTTACCTGCGCCCCCTAGTGCCTCCCTACTGCCACCATGTGTGCTCCATATTTAAAATATGGCGCACCATGGCGCAGGGTAGGGGGCAATAGCGGCATTTTTCACTACGCTATTGATGTACCCTGCAGGAGTAGCGCCAAAATATTAGCGGTACTCCTGCAGAGTACACAGGGGCCAATTAAAAGTAATGGAAGCCCCCTTTTAACGCCTGTTTGAGCAGGCGTTGAAAGTGCTGTAAAAAATGGAGCAAGGATATTTCATAGATTTCCTTGCGGAATTTTTTCAGCTCCCCTAATGGTGGAACATCCCCCTTGCATACATTATGCCTGGTGCAGGCATAATGTAGCACAAAGAGTTACTGTGTGGCGCAATTCATGCATTGCACCACTCTAAATAGGGCACGGGGATTCGGCCTCGTTGGGCCACATTAACGTAAAAATAATGACGCTAATGTGGCTCAAGGTGGCGCTAGGGGACTATAAAAATGCCCCAAAGAACACCCTTGTCTAATTGATTTCTCAAATAAATGCTTGCGGGAGTAATGATTTCATGTCTTTCCTTGCACGCATATTTGCGTGCAGGGACGGAGATGAAAACTCCACTTTCAGCAAGCGGGAGTCATTTGACAGCTCCAGCTTGCTGAAAGCAGTGCAACAGCAAAGTAGCTACCTCCCAAGTGGAGGCACCTCGGGAGGTAGCAGGAGACAGTCCTGGAGGGTGGTTGACTCCGGGACCATCTCTGGCTCTATAAAGGGGGCCTCGTGGCCCCTCCTTTATTGTTTCATTTTAGCTCTGGGTTGTTGGTGGTCCCTGGTGCTGGAGGTCAGCGACGGATACTCTACATCAACTTATTGAAGCCTTGGTGAGGTGGTGGTCCCCAGGGCACGGATGTATTATATTGATGCCCCAGGGAGGTGGTGGTACCCAGGGCGCAGGTGGCCAAGTGCACCACCACTTTATTTGTATTAATAGCCCCTGGGAGGTAGTGGTCCCCAGGGCTGGGTGGAGTTGGCAGGACCCCCTCAATAATAATTTTCTTAGCAAGGCCCAGGGAGGTGGTTCTCTCTGGGGTTTCAGATGGCTGTGTGCCCCACCCCATTGTCTATATTAATTGCCACGGGGAGGTAGTGGTCCCCGAGGCTGCGGGGGTTCCACACGCCCCCCTACACTTTTTAAAACACATGTTAAAACACATGTGCCCTTGTGAGGTGCCAGTCCCTGGGGCTTCAGAAAGCCTTAGCATGGGTCCCGAGTGGGAGCCCACACTTTTTTCTAAAATCTAAGTCCCAGCTACAACTACCTACTGGAGACATATATATATATATATATATATATATATACACAGACATATATTTACAGCTATATATATAGCAAGAAATAGCTTCTCAATCCTGTTCCACATTAACACTGACACAGCAAAAGCTGCATCAATCAACAAAACCTTACTCGGAGGTAAGTTTGAAGACATTCTGCAATTTAGCAGGGCTCTCTGGCTGGAAGCTATAAATAGTATCTCTACTCAAATTACAAGCCTTCCTCTCGAGAAACAGTTACATTAACTTCTTTCCTATAACCACTGAATCCCCAGCCCCTTTGAAAATTAATTATCACAATTCTATCACTTAGAGGTGGGCCTGTAGAACCATGAGTTCAACACAGATCCGTTAGCATCTCTTGTCTACTTTCTAACATTGTTACTTGCATTCTCCGTCCACAAAAGTTATGAATTCTGCAATATATGTTTTATTCATTTAGAAAGCAGTATTAATAATATAAACATAATTGAGTTGCATGCGATATTTGTTAAGTTGAAATAATAATATCCTGGCTTTAAATTGTGGCTTACACTCAGCACGTTTTACTAGAATTTAAGATATGTTCTATGCACATTTGCAATATTGACGATTTAGGTGCAGGAATACCAGGACAGAATTAACGATTGTGACTGGTATCTTTGCACCTAAATCCACCTAATGTGAGTTAATCCGTACGGAATGGGAAACGGCCGTGAAGACCATTTTTTTCGGGGTAACATTGCTCATGCTCTTCCTTTGTCTGTGGGGATTAACGTTCACATTTGCTACCTGCTCTTAAGCAATGAGAAATGTAAGGAGGGGTGGTGTTGGGCAGGCAGTGGGGTCGGTGACAGTGCTCTGCGGATTATGTATTGTAGCAGATGCGTACATTATATATTCCTCAGGTGCCACAGGGCGTGTTTGAGGCAGGGGCCAGAGGACAGGACAAGGCTTCACTTGCAGCCACATATTTTGCAAATTTAGACGTCTGATTTTATGGTAATTAAAATCGGGGCCAGTTTTCCCTCGCCCAGGAATTCTAGGTGTGGAAATTATGGGGCCTTTATAATTGGACAAATTCACATCCTTCTGCTCAGGGGAATACGCTCTGCCTTTCTCGTAATTTTGGACAAAGTATAATAAATTTGTAAAAGGTTTAATTTGATACGGAGAAATGCTAGAAAACGGACAACAAACTTTACATGCATGAGAGCTAGTAAATTGGAACATCCTAATATTTCTTTCAAAAAATACATTCATTAAGAACTAGATGCTGCATTTCTGTAGTCCACAATTCTTTTTTATTTTTAAACGAGGAATTTTGAGTTCATTTTCTTTCCATGCCATTGGGCTTTTAAGGAGGCACATCTTTTAGTGATTTTCACACTCAAAACAAGTGACAAACATTTGGCAATTTAGGCATGCAAAAGGACAATGTTAGATGAATCCTTTCCGTTAGTAAACCCACCAGGACGAAGGTTTAGAACCGTCTACCACCTTCAAGACTGAGCCTGCATTAAGACCAGTACATTTCAGTTGTTTATATTGTTGGAGAGATCAGGGGCCCTATCATACAAAAAGCACACTGTCCCTGTTTGTGCTAGGTGCGCCGGACACTAACTGGGTCACTGCGTTCTATTACACATAATATACTTCCCCCAGGGCAGCTACAAACTTGTGAACGCCCTATGGTCAGTGCATTAGGGAAATACAGACCAGCTGCTTGAAGCAGACTGTGAGGCCCAGATTTATGAAAAATGACACACAACTGCGAGCTAACGTCATTTGCTATCGTCATTAGTGTGCCATATTAAAAGAAATTATGCATGATGGCGCTTAGAAAAGGGTTGCACCATGAAAAATGAGGCAAACCATTTTGACATGCCGTAAGAAAAATGACGCAAATGCTGCAAAAGTGGCACTAGACCGTTTTGCATCACTTTTTTTGACACAAAAAATGGTTAGCCATATTTAAACGCATTAGTGTAAAAAAAAATGTGCGAGCAAGAAAAAAAACATTTGGGAGGACAAGATGGAGAATGCAGGCCAGGAGAGACCCCTGGGAGATCCCAGTCAGCCAAGTGCAAGCCAGAGGGTCCAGAAAAGTCCCAGGAGAAGTAGAAGAGAAAGCAGAAGTGTCACTTTAGTGAGGAGGAGCATGACATCTTGGTCAGACAGGTGATGGAGCACCAACACCCGCTCTTCGTTACCTCCAAATTACAAATAGGTAGGCGAAAAGCCATATGGCAGGCAATAGTAGACAAAGTCAACAGTGTGGTAGAGGTAAGGCGGATCTCCACCACCTGCAAATCTCAGTAAGCATGGTGCATCCCTGCATTTCAAAACTGGTGCATCACCGTGCAACATATATTGCTGTTGAACTGAGCTATGCCACTAGAGAAAAAATCAGGGCCCAAAGTGTGCAGCTTGTGGAACGCAAACTGCACGGGTTGGACTTGCAACAACTCCACACACCTCCATGTGACATTTGGGAATGGGCACAACATTGTAAGTATCTGCAATCTCACCACATAACAAGGATGAATGTAATATGTGAATGGTTGGTGTACTGCTTAATGGGACATTCAACATGTGTAAGAACTGGCACAAGTGGCATCAAAGTTGCAGTACCAGCACAATGTCACTAGCCCGTAATGCAACTGTACCATTGTGCAAATAATTGCCAATGTGGATCCAAGCTGTACATTCCCCTTGGGCAGCATCAACACAGTCTCAAAATGCATACGTTGATCTACATTCTACATCCTTAGCCCAACATATGCATGTGGCAGATATGCTGTATACAAGGAAATGTCCCAAATTTAGGGAGGGACAAACTAATAGGGCAGACAATCCCTAATGGTTGGACTGCCCCTTCCAATTAGCACATGTGTGGGGCTTGCTAGAGGCAGATGAAAATGTAACACAAGCATTGTAAGCAGTGGACCTACCTGTGTTTTGCTGCACTAGTGCCATCATTCATGGTGCCAACGCATTATAGCGCCAAAAGAGTGATAACACACATTACATTACTGTGGCAATGTCCACCATGGTGAATAGGAAGGCAAATTATGTGCCACCATGGGGTCAGTGGCGGGGGCAAAGAGCCTTCAAAGAAGTTAGTGGTGTGGGATCAAAGCACAAAATACCTTGCAAGGTTGCCCCATGTGTGGTGCACAATGCTATACATAATTCATAACTACAACCTGCAAACTGTAACATGTCGCTGAGCCTCCAGTAACAAGTAAATGATGTGCAATGTCAACCACTGTTGACTTGTCTGCTATGTACAGTCATTCTCTAAAATCATACCTATTGGCAATTTGGACACCTCCTCACTAATGCACATTTCTAACCATGTCTCATTACATGTCTATCACCCCTGGACTCTGATTGTACAACAAATGGCTCAGGACATCTAATGGGGTCTGTGAACTGGACATTGTATTGCATTGGAAAATACACTTTCACCTATAAATAAATCACCTTGTTCACATGTAACATTTCAACGTTTACTGATACCCATCAACTCAGCTAATTGCATGCATTGTGTGAAGCTATTTCAATGAGAACAGAAACTAATTACATGTGTGCATTACTGTCAGACACAAAGCCACACACTAGGGGGGTCATTACAACCCTGGCGGACGGTGTTAAAGGTGCGGCAACACTGCAAACAGGCCTGTGGACAAAAAAAGGGAATTATGACCCTGGTGGAAACCGCCAACAAAGACAGCCACTTTAACACACCGCCCGCCACGGCGGTACAGACAAGCAGCGCAGCGGTTACCGCCAACAGACATGCGGAAGACAATGTACCGCCCATAGTATCACAACCTACCAATCCGCCACCTTTTCCGGGGCGGATTCACCGTGGATAAAAACACGGCGGAAACAGTTACTGCAATGGGAAAACGCTCACCTGAACACATCCCACGAGGAAGGAGGACTCCATGGAGCCGGAATTACAAATTCTACCGGCCCTTGTATTCCTACTCATCTACGAAGAGCAACTCCGGTGCAGGCGAAGACAACGGTGAGTACTGCACCTACGACATAGGGGAGGGGGAGGCAAAAGTTAGGGGAACACACACGAAACACCCCCACCCCCACCCCCACCCTTGCATATTACAACACACACACCAATGCATTTACAAAAATCACAGTAACAACCCACAACCCCCCCGGAAGAATGCAAAGACAAAACAAAATCAGTTCAAACATTGTAATGTATCAATATACATGTTTCAAAAATATACAGATATATCATAAAATCATTCAAAAATATATACATTACGAGAAGTAGTGCAGATATGCACATATCAATGTCCGTGCACCACTAGTCCAAAAATGCATGGGCGAGGCCCACAAAAGATACCTGTCCACAATCGGAGAGAACACTGCCGGGGCATCAGATAGAAATACAACAGGAACCTCAGGGGGAAGGGAAGGGGGGGCACCTCAGCCAGATGAGTGCAAAGCCAGATCCACGACGGGGCTCCATACCCATTGATGTATCCTGGGGAGTGCAAAGCCACAGTCTCTCAAGTCTCTACAGTGGGTGGGTTGCCCACTGTACCATCCTGGGGAGTGCAAAGCCACAGTCTCTCAAGTCTCTACAGTGGGTGGCTTGCCCACTGTACCATCCTGGGGAGTGCAAAGCCACAGTCTCTCAAGACTATACAGTGGGTGGCTTGCCCACTGTACCATCCTGGGGAGTGCAAAGCCACAGTCTCTCAAGTCTATACAGTGGGTGGCTTGCCCACTGTACCATCCTGGGGAGTGCAAAGCCACAGTCTCTCAAGTCCATACAGTGGGTGGCTTGCCCACTGTACCATCCTGGGGAGTGCAAAGTCAAAGTCTCTCAAGTCTCTACAGTGGGTGGCTTGCCCACTGTACCATGCTGGGGCGTGCAAAGCCACAGTCTCTCAAGTCCATACAGTGGGTGGCTTGCCCACTGTACCATCCTGGGGAGTGCAAAGCCACAGTCTCTCAAGTCTATACAGTGGGTGGCTTGCCCACTGTACCATCCTGGGGAGTGCAAAGCCACAGTTTCGCAAGTAGATAACAGCCTCCACTGGCTCTGCAGGGGGACTGGTGCCCAGACTGGATTAGTCTCCCCGTGAAAGTTCCTGTCCCGTCACTGTCCCAGCTGCACATGGGATGACGATGCTTGATGTGGCGGTATTTTCATTCTTCCCCGGTGCCATGGCGGTCTCTGGACTGTTCAGCGGTGCTCTGCCATGGCGGTTTCAGGACTGTTCAGCGGTGCTTTGCCATGGCGGTTCTGGACTGTTCAGCGGTGCTTTACCATGGCGGTTCTGGACTGTTCAGCGGTGCTTTGCCATGGCGGTCTCTGGACTGTTCAGCGGTGCTTTGCAATGGCAGTTTCCGGACTGTTCAGCAGTGCTTTGCCATGGCGGTGTCTGGACTGTTCAGCGGTGCTTTGCCATGGCGGTTTCAGGACTGTTCAGCGGTGCTTTGCCATGGCGGTTCTGGACTGTTCAGCAGTGCTTTGCCATGGCGGTCTCTGGAACGGGCATTGGTGTGTGGCATGACGTTCCTTGGACTGGGCATTGGTGTGTGGCATGATGTTCCCTGGACCGGGCATTGGTGTGTGGCATGACGTTCCCTCATTGCCCAGCGGGGCTGTGGCAGCCGGGGCCCTCCTGGGCACTGACTCCGGCGGTGGCCTCCTGACCAGTGACGATACTTGGGCCCTCCTGGGCAATGACTCCGGCGGTGGTCTCCTGACCAGTGACGATACTTGGGCCCTCCTGGGCACTGACTCTGGCAGTGGTCTCCTGACCAGTGACGATACTTGGGCCCTCCTGGGCACTGACTCCGGCGGTGGCGGTGGTCTCCTGACCAGTGACGATACTTGGGCCCTTCTGGGCAATGACTCTGGCGGTGGTCTCCGGACCAGTGACGATACTTGGGCCCTCCTGGGCAATGACTCCGGCGGTGGTCTCCTGACCAGTGACGATACTTGGGCCCTCGTGGGCACTGACTCTGGTGGTGGTCTCCTGACCAGTGACGATACTTGGGCCCTCCTGGGCACTGACTCCAGGTGGTGGCGGTGGTCTCCTGACCAGTGACGATATTTGGGCCCTCCTGGGCAATGACTCTGGCGGTGGTATCTGGACCAGTGACAATACTTGGGCCCTCCTGGGCAATGACTCTGGCGGTGGTCTCCGGACCAGTGACAATACTTGGGCCCTCCTGTGCACTGACTCTGGCGGTGGTCTCCTGACCAGTGACGATACTTGGGCCCTCCTGGGCAATGACTCTGGCGGTGGTCTCCGGACCAGTGACGACGGTGCTGGCGGTGGCATCCCGACCGCCGGGAAGGATGCCGCCCTTCTCCGCTGTGATGCTCACACCAGGCTGTGCAGACTTCCTCTCGCCCTTCCCCACCTTTGGAGGAGTCACAGCTGACTCTGCAATCCCCCTGGGACCCCTGTGAGTTGTTTTGCCTCCAGGAGTCTTGACAGGTTCCGTCTGCCACTTTCCAATTTCAGAGCCTTTACAGGGGGTGGGCTGCCAGTGCCTTGGCTCAGGGTCACACTGCCTGCCCTGGTGGCCGGTGCACTCCACACACCTTGAACACGCACCACTGGTATTGGAGGCTTTTTGGCTGAGGCGCTACGACGGGACTGATGAATTGGAGGGGGGGTGGGGGCAAAAAGGTCAACTTTACAGAGGGACAGTTTCTGACGAACACTGGGATGGGTAGTTAGAGGGGGCCTGGGAGTGGAGGAAGTGGAGGAAGAGGAGGTGGTTGTAGGAGGTGTCACTTTAGGTGTTTTGGGTGCAGGTGCAGGTACTGGAGGCTGTTGTGAGGTGGATGGATGTTGGGTGTGTGGGTGCCTGCGTTGTGTACTTTGGGAGGGGGTGTCACAGACACACTGGGAGAGCGCACAGGGGACGTGTAAATGGGAGTGGAGGTGGTGAGTGCAGGTGAGCGGGGTGTGGTGCTGGGTGTTCTGGTGCGACTCCTGGTGCCTGTAGATGTAGTGCATGCAGGTGAGAGTGTAGACGACACTGGGACGGAGGAGGGAGAAGAGGAGGAGGGGGACACAGTGGAGGCAGTGGATGTTGCTGTGTCTGCACGTGGGTGATGCTTGTGTGTGTGCCTGTGGGTTGTGTGGTGCCTATGTTTGCCTGAGCTTCCCTTGTGTGTTGACTTGTGTGCATGCTGGTCTGTAGGTGTGCTTGGGATGGGCTGGGGTACAGGGGATTGGGTCTGGGTGGAGGAGGTTGGAGGGGGGAGGCTAGACACAGGGACGATGGCTGCCATCAGTGCTGAGGCCAGAGATTGCAGGGTTCGCTGAAGGACAGCCTGACCAGAATGAATGCCCTCCAGGAATACATTACAGTGTTGCAACTCCCTTTCTACACCCTGGATGCCATTCACAATGGTAGACTGCCCAACAGTGAGTGACCTGAGGAGGTCAATGGCCTCCTCACTGAGGGCAGCAGGGGTGACTGGGGCAGGGCCTGAGGTGCCTGGGGCGAAGGTGATGCCCACCCTCCTGGGTGAGTGGGCATGGGGCGAACACTGAGGGGCTGCTGGGAGGGGAGGTGGTGGCTGTACCTGTAGAAGTGGGGCACACAGATGGTGCTGCCACCACAAGGGAGCTCACATCGGCGGACGAGTCCGTGTCGCTGCCTGGTGATCCGGTGGCCGACGTGAAGCTCCCCTCGCCCTCCGTCCCACTGATGCATTCTGAGTCCGTGGCGTGGCCCTCGATGGCCATGTGGGATGCAGCTCCCTTGTGCTCCGGTGCCACTGTACCTCCGCCTGATGATGCTGATGCACAAAAGAACAGGTAGACCACAAAGAGGGGGGGGGGACAGAAGATAGACAGGTTGAGTGCATGGCATACCGCTACCGTTGGCGGACAATACAGACACAGCAGCCCCCTGCACTACGCCGTGCTCCTGGCCTCTGCAGATGCAATTTCTGGGATCTGGGCCACATGGCTATGGTGGACATCTGCACACATGGATGCCACAGGGGCATCTATACCTGTACTTTGCACTCTACTGCGGTGGGGTGGAGTGCCACATGGCCTGCATTATGGAGGGGCCTAGTCTACGTTTTTCTGCCTGGCCTAGGTACACCCACAGGCCTCCTCCCCCACCCAGACCCCTCCACTGCGCGCAAAGTCTGCAGATTGAGAGTGTACTCACCCCCTTGTGTCTGCTGTGATGCCCTCAAGCGCCCATCCAACTCCGGGTATGCCACCGCCAGGATCCTGAACATCAGGGGGTCATGGTGCGACGGGCACCCCTCCCATGTTGGGAGGCCATCCCCAGCTGGGCCTCCGCCGTCTTCTTGCTCCAGCGGCGAATGTCCTCCCATCTTTTCCAGCAGTGGGTGTCCCGTCTCTGGTGGACCCCCAGGGTCCGGACGTCCTTGGCGATGGCACGCCAAATGTCCTTCTTCTGGTGGGCGCTGACCTACATGACATGCACAAGGGAAGAAGAGAAGTCATTACCAACTGCACCGTCGATGTGAGTGGCCCCCCTCCCTACTCTAGCCATGTGGCCCATTCATTCACATACATTAATGTTCCCTGAACTCTGCCCCCTTCCCTCTTACAACCAGCCCTCTCCACTCAGGCCTAGCCCATACAATGTGCTCCCTGTGTACTAACCTGTTGGTCTGGAGGACCGTAGAGTAGCGTGTACTGGGGGAGGACCTCGTCTACCAGTTTCTCCAACTCCTGAGCAATGAAGGCAGGGGCCCTTTCCCCAGACGCAGCAGCCATTGTCTCTTCCAGACCGAGGTCACAGCAGCACTTGCAGTGTAGGTCCTCTCCTGTCGCAGATCAGGTATCTAGTGATTGAACAGATAGAAAATGGCAGTCACGTCCGCGTCGGTCACGTCCGCAGTGGTGCGTATCATCACCGCCGGCACACCTGTTCATTGGCTCCTGGGACCCATAGGGTCCTATGTTAACCAATGCAGCAATGCGCCGCGGTCTACGACCGCCTACCGCAACGGTGTGCAACGCCAACGCAGTTACCCCACAATCCCATTGTCCCAGTTTAGAGGTCAGGCAGCCGCCATTTCAGGGGCATACATGGCTTCATTTACTTCTGCGTCACACATAGCTAGGCCTACACTCAACACACATACAGGAAGGGTTTTGTGTTTGGTGTCGTCTTCTGTGTAACTGTGGGTACATACCTGGAAAAACATTGACTTGATCGTCGCTGTTGTCCTTCCTAGGCGCCGTCAGCTGGGACATTTGAGAAGATGGCGGAATCCTCCGGTGTACCTACCGCTGGTGGACCTGTTGACAATGGAGGAGCGACATTTACTCGTCACCTACAGGTTTGACCGTGCCACAATCCAGGAACTGTGTACCCAGTTGGAGCCAGACCTGATGTCACCAATCCGCCATCCCACTGGAATCCCCCCAGACGTGCAGGTGCTGTCAGTACTCCATTTCCTTGCAAGTGGGTCATATCAGACAACAGTGGCCATGGCATCAGGGATGTCCCAGCCTATGTTTTCCAATGTGTTGTCCAGAGTGTTGTCTGCCCTGCTGAAACACATAAGGAGATACATCATTTTCCCTGAGGTGGAAGATTTGGCTACAGTGAAAGGTGACTTCTATGCCCTTGGACATATCCCCAACGTCATAGGTGCCATTGATGGGACCCATGTAGCTCTGGTCCCCCCCCCCCCACAGGAGTGAACAGGTGTACAGGAACCGGAAGAGTTATCATTCCATGAATGTACAGATGGTCTGTTTGGCAGACCAGTACATCTCCCAGGTTAATGCTATGTTCCTTGGCTCAGTGCATGACGCCTACATCCTGCGGAATAGCAGCATCCCTGATATGATTGGTCAACTCCAGAGGCACCATGTGGGGCTATTAGGGGACTCTGGTTACCCCAACCTGTCCTGGCTACTGACCCCAGTGTGGAATCCCAGGACCAGGGCAGAGGAACGCTACAATGAGACCCATGGGCGGACTAGGAGGGTGATCGAACGCACCTTCGGCCTCCTTAATGCCAGGTTCAGGTGCCTCCATATGACAGGTGGTTCCCTATTCTACTCACCGAAGAAGGTGTGCCAGATCATCATCGCCTGCTCGATGCTTCACAATCTTGCTTTGCGACGCCAGGTGCCTTTTCTGTAGGAGGATGGTCCAGATGACGGTGTTGTGGCAGCTGTGGAGCCCGTGGAGCCTGTGGACAGTGATGAGGATGAAGCTGAGGAAGAAGACAACGACAACAGGGAGTCAGTCATACAGCAATATTTCCAGTGACACACAGGTGAGAACATTTTCATTTTTACCATTACAATCACTGTCACACGTCCTCCTCTATCCTGTGTGTAATTTCATTGGATTATTTGGTAACTGAGTTGTTTCTTTCCATTACAGGTGTGGTTACCAACGTGTGTCATCTGCATGCGTCCTTCAAGGACTTGTGATGTGTGACATTGGTATGTTGCCTTTACAACTAACAACGCATTTTGACACTGTCATAGATGTTACATTTTACCAAATCATAGACTGACTCCAGATTGTTTTGTGTTTCAAGGGTGTTTATTGAAGTGCTAAAAAATGGAGGGGGGTTGTAAAATGTGATGGGTGATGGCGGAAGAATGTCCATGGCAGAGTCCAGTCTATTAGTCTCACAGGTGCACTGCCCATATGGGCATAGAAAGTGGAGCTGGGGCAGTTGAAGTATGGACAGGGTAACAAAGTGGGACAGTGGGGGGACAAACAGGGTGGTCTCATTTCCTGGCGGGGGTCTTGCCATCTTGCTCTGTCCTGTTCCTGGATCTCAGGGACCGCTTGCGAGGTGGTTCTCCGTCTGCAGGGGGTGGGGTGCTGGTGTGGAGGTCCTGTGGTGGGGCGTGCTGTCCACTAGCGCCGGCAGAGGTGGTGGGCAGTTCATCGTCCATGCTAGTGTCAGGGGCCCCTTGGAGTGCCACGGTGTCCCTCATGGTCTGCTGTATGTCCTTCAGCACCCCTACGATGGTGCCCAAGGCAGAGCTGATGGTCCTGAGCTCCTCCCTGAACCCCAAATACTGGTCCTCCTGCAGGCGCTGGGTCTCCTGAAACTTGACCAGGACCGCCGCCATCGTCTCCTGGGAGTGGTGGTATGCTCCCATGATGGAGGATAGGGCCTCGTGGAGAGTAGGTTCCCTTGGCCTGTCCGCCCCCTGTCGCACAGCAGCCCTCCCTGTTCCCCTGTGTTCCTGTGCCTCCGTCCCCTGGACCGTGTGCCCACTACCACTGCCCCCAGGTCCCTGTTGTTGTTGGGGTGGTGGGTTATCCTGGGTTCCCTGTAGTGGTGGACACAGACTCCCTGTCCTGGGTAGGGAGGTTTGGGCCCGCTGGGTGGGTGGTGTGCTAGTGTTACCAGAGGGTGGAAGGTCAGTGTTGGGCTGTGCCTGTGCAAGGGGAACCGACTGTCCAGAGGCCCACGATGGTCCGGGCTGGTCATCAGGCTCCAGTAGGGCAGAGCTGCTATCGTCACTGTGGGCCTCTTCTGTGGGTGGAGTGGAGTTGACTGGACCCTCCGGTGTGGTGACGGTCCTTCGTGATCCTGCAGGGGCATAAGAGCATGATTATTGCATGTGTGTGTGTGATGGTGTGCAATGGGTGGCTGTGCGTGTACCCCAGTGCAAGCATTCCTGTGTGGGGGCTTGTGTGATGATGGTTAGGGCGTTGTTATGGGTAGGTGCAGTGGCCATGCTTTCGTGATGGGTGTCCATGCTTAGTTGTGTCATGTAGGGCTTGGTGTTGGGACGTGTAGTTTGTGTTATTAGTACATTAGTGAGGAGTTGGAGTGATAGGGGAGGGGGTGAGGGTGGGGGTGTGTGATAGCATGCAGGTAGGGTGGGGGATATGAGAGTTAAGATTTGACTTACCAGTGTCCATTCCTCCACCGACTCCTCCGAGGCCCTCTGGATGCATGATGGTTTTGACTTGCTCCTCCCATGTTGTTAGTTGTGGGGGAGGACGTGGGGGTCCGCCGCCAGTCCGCTGAACCACGATGTTGTGCCTGGAGACCGTTGAACGCACCTTCCCCCGTAGGTCGTTCCACCTCTTCCTGATGTCCTCCCAATTTCTTGGGTGCTGTCCCACAGCGTTGACCCTGTCCACTATTCTTCGCCATAGCTCCATCTTCCTGGCTATGGATGTGTGCTGCACCTGTGAGCCAAATAGCTGTGGCTCTACCCGGACAATTTCCTCCACCATGACCCGGAGCTCCTCCTCGGAAAAGCGGGGGTGTCTTTGGCGTGACATGGGGTGTTGTGTGTGATGTGTGGGGCGGTGTGAGTGTTGATGTGTGTGGTAATGTGTAGTGGTGTGTGGTGTTTTGTGCGTGGATATTGTGTGGGTGATGGTGTCGTGTGCCTCTGTGTGGTGGGGTTGTCTTTGGTGTGCTGTCTCTCTGGCCTTCGTCTAAATTTCTGGTCGTAAGGGTTTGTGGGTGATGTGGGTGTGTGTTTTATATTGTGTTGGGTGTGTGGGAGTGTTGTTTGAATGTGTATCAGGTGTGTGTATTTGGAATTGTCCAATGTGGCGGTGTTTTGGAGATGTGTGTGTATTTTGAGCGCGGTGGTGTGTACCACCAATGGAATACCGCGGTTGAAAGACCGCCGCGTGGATTCGAGTGTCGTAATAGCATGGGCGTGTTTCTGTTGGCGTGGAGGTGGAGGAATTGTTTTCGCCAGTTTATCACTGACCTTTGGTGTGGCGGACTTGTGTGGGTGTCTGAATTTCGGCGGATTCCGAGATGTGTGTCATAATAGCTGTGGCAGAATTCCGCGGCCGCAGCGGTGTATTGGCAGTCTTCTGCACGGCGGTAAGCGGCTTTTACCGCCAATGTTGTAATGAACCCCTAGGATCCTAACATGAAAAGGTGAATAATGGTGTTGTGGGCTACAACCAACTTCCATAGCCTTAAATACATGTATTGAACAGGTATCTGTTCAGGGGTCTGGGTTGATTAAATACGATATTTCCAGACCTCTAGCCATTTTTATTTTCACATACCCATATACCAATCCCACATACTGGCACTCAGCTACCAGCATTCTTTACACTCAAAAGATCTCTGGCAAAGAGCCCCCACGAGGGGACCGTCAGGCATTGAATTGCCGGCCTGACGAGGAGCAAAAGCCTGATGATGAAGCATGTCACCATTTGGTGAGTGAGGGATCTTGTTTTAATAAGAGCAGACTCATAGACTCTATTACTTACTGTTTACATTTGTACTAGTCTATTGGCTGGAACTGTGTACTTTTGTTTTTTTGGTATTATGATGGGAGTACCGTACACAGGACAAACTTTTCTCTAAACACTCCCGACATATTAGCCCTTCTTTGTTTGTATTCGAGAAGTTCCATACTTACCTGTCCAAGATCCCGTATACATACACAATGTGAATGGCTGGAACTGTGAATTACAAATGGTTTGAGCAACTTATGTCATTTAGCAGCCAGTCGGACAGCTCATTGGTCATAGGGGATGCACATGGTCATCCATGGAAATAAGGACAGAAACCAAAACCTAAGCCATTGCTCCTACTTATCCAGTGCACACATGAGAACATCCAGACACGCAATCAACATGGAGAGATAATTGTCAAATACTAACAGGATTAATTAATGACATCATATCAAAACCTAACTTATACACTACCAAACACTAAACTAACCTAAACTAACTTATCTTAACTTACACCTACACCTACCTATCCTATTCTAAACTTATCTTACAGATGTAACAAAACACTCTAAACATTGTTCCCCCACCCCTTAAGAAACAAGACAGGAGTAGGACAACATAAACTAAGGCTACATCTGTACTATCATAACCTATTCCTTAAACAAATATATATATTTTTGGTAAGTTTTTTTAAAGATGTTTTTATTATTAACATAGAAACCCAAGCATAACCCCCACACACACCCCAAAATAAAAAAATTACTAAAAGCCACCCCTCAACTATACTTACACTAACCTACACCTAAACTACACAATTTTACTAACCTAACACTACCTACCGAAAACCCACTAAAAAGTTAACATTAGTAAAAGGGAGAGGGAAGAAACAGGGAGGCTGTGGCAGAAATAGTTTACAACTTCTTCAATTTCTACTTGCAGTACTTATGTAGTTTGTAATTCCTGGCATTGTCTCTTTCCAATTTATCAAATCTTGCCATCATGGCAGCCATGTCCCGTCTCATGTTGGCCTCGAAGGTTGAGGTTGAGGGTGGAGCAGGTGGTTGTTGGGTTGCCTGGCTGTGGATTGGTGCAGTGGATGTGGAGGGGGTAGGACCAACAGATGCCCCCCAGACCTCAAATTTCTTCCTCAATGTAGCCTGCACAGTTGTAGGCTGTAGCAGAGGTCCCCCATTAGGAAATGCATGCCAAGCCGCAGTGGATTTCTCCCTCCTACATTTCTTTTCCATCCTTTGATACCCGGCCTGTACCACCATTATGTGCCTGTACTTGTCAACCCTCTTCTCAAAAGCATGCTTCTCTGCTGGGGGCATATTGGCAGCTGAAACATGAGGCGAACATGGCATTAAATACAGCATTGGGTGGAGATAGAACAGACATGCAATGTACACAGCATCCTCAGATGACACATGCTGTCTACCACACATTTCAAAACACTGACAAACTCAAAATCTATACTAAAATCCTACCAGCCGTCTACGGTATCATGTACATGTCACTGGGGTAATGCCTATCCATTTTTGACCATCAGGGCCCAGAGGTAAGTGGACTACTGCGGCCTTTGCTCAACATTTGTGTCATCATACTAGTGAGGATCAAGTGTCCCTACAAGTCCAGAATCCCTGTGCCACTGTCAATATGTGGTGCAATGTATGCAATTCACCACTTTCACACCCCTGGTGCTACATCAAGCCATGGCCAGGTATCATGGATGCAAGGTGGGGGTCATCTGATAAGGGGACAGGAAACTTCCCACTGGCAATTCTAAGGTTTGGCAAAGCATCATTCAGGTGTCCTTGGGTTAACATCTGCTCAGAGCATGCATTACAAGGGGGCACACCAATGCTCACAATGGGCCCACATGTAAGGTTTAGGCTTAGTGTTGTTGTAATGTTGTTTACAGATTTGGTACCTATTGCCCCCTACCCTGTACTATGTTGTGGAAATTGGGTAATGCGGCACATACATGGTGGTTGTACGGGTGCTCTAAGGTGCACAGTAACATTGGCACTGCACTGGGTGCAGTTACAGTATTCCTTTTTATTGAACAACATGTGCACATGCATGGCAGACATCTCCTAAGTACCAGGTACACACTCAGCATTCACATTCCATGCACACGTGATTTGACCAAGATCACTCACAAATATCATGATGGGTAGACCATGTTGGTAATTCTGCACACATCTAGCTTGCTATATTCTGTAGACATGTCCAACAACCACCTGGAGCAGAGTTGTGTTCTCATTGTGTACTCAACTGATGGTTGGCCAGCACAATAAGGCTCCTTGCACGACTGCTGCCTCACTTAAAATCTGAAGAGTAGTGAGGCACCGGTGGTGCAAGTGTCTCCTATATAAGCCCTGTAGAGACCTCAAAACATGTACATCATCTGTACCGTTTCCTGAGAAACTGAAAGCTACGTCTGGCACACAGTGATGTCAAAAGTGCTGTGAAATATATGTTGGCAACAGGCATGCTGATCAGATAAACTGCAGCTCAGACACCTATCATGATTGACATCAATGTATATGTGGGCATGCTTTCATTTTCCTAACACCCACTATTCCATAGCAGCACACATTGGCACTTGTGCAGCAATCAACTATACTCCATCCGCAACATAGCATCAGACATGATGTCCATATCCTAACTCAGATGATGTCATCTCATTGGTCACACAATCCATTTCATCATTGCATTGCACACATCAGACCCTCTCCCACAAAAACCTAGAGAGACACATGTGGTGCATAAGGTGACACTTACTGGCCGCATTGGGGTTGTCAAATCTGGACACTTCTCTGGTGGTGTAGGGTGGAGGCCCACATGCAATACATAACAGGAAATCATAGCTTAGTGATTTTTGGACATTTCTGTGCATGGACAACAGTTTCACATTCAACTTGTGAAGCTGAGTACGCAAGTCAACTTAGTGGTAGGTCAGAACAACTGCCACACATTAATAATCTGTCTGTGAGATAACGGGCCAGATAATGGAGACTCTGGATGTATCATGCAGCTGCTTTGTTGAATTACACCTCAATGTCCTTATGAGGCAGCATGACACAGAATTCTGCTAGATTGATTTCACGTTACACCTGGCACTGCGAGTGCATGTGTGTCCACACTGAGATGTGTTGTTAGGTTCAGGCCTCAAGATGCTCTGCTACATGTGTGACATATAGGCCCTCATTATGACATTGGCAGTAAGTACTGCTTACCGCCATGCTGACTGCCGCCAACATACCGCCGCTGTGGCGGATCACCGCTACCGATATTATGACACAAACATAGCAATCCGTAACTATACAGCCACACATACAAGTCCACCACCCCAAAGGTCGGTGATAAACTGGCAGTAGCAAAACCCACACCGTTACACCAACAGAACTACGCCCACAACATTATGACCCATGATTCACCACGCCGGACATTTAATGGCGGTAAACCATTGGCGGTACATACCGCTGCGCTCAAAATACACACACACACATACAAAACAACATCACATTGAACAATTCAAACTACACATACCCGACACCCATTCACACACCACGCCCACACACCCACACCACTATAAAATACACACCCATATTAACCACAACCCTCTACGAATACAAACAAGTGCCACAAGAGAGATAGCAAGACAACAGACAAGACCACAGCCACACACCACCATCACCTATACACCTTCCATTCACCTTACATCACAAACCCCAACACATCACCCTACACACCCTCAACCACACCACTCACACTACACCCATGGCACCACAATGACACCCCAGGTTCTCAGAGGAGGAGCTAAGGGTCATGGTGGAGGAAATCATCCAGGTAGAGTCACAGCTATTCGGATCACAGGTTCAGCAGACATCCTTTGCAAGGAAGATGGAATATGGCGGAGAATCGTGGACAGGGTCAACGCCAGGGGACAGCACCCCAGAACAAGGGATGACATCAGTTAGAGGTGGAATGACCTACGGGGGAAGGTGCGTTCCGTGGCAGCAAGACACCAACTAGCTGTACAGAGGACTGGCAGTGGACCTCCACCTCCTCCCCCACAACTAACAACATGGGAGGAGCAAGTCTTGGCAATCATGTATCCTGAGGGCCTGGCAGGAGTAGGAGGAGGACTGGACTCTGGTAAGTCAAATAGCTATTACTATCACCCCCCCTACCTGCATGTCATCACATACCTCTACCCGTACCCTTACTCCCATCACTCCACCACCTCCCACACACCCCACCATCACAACCCACCCATCCCAATACCAAGCCCTGCATGCAACACCAACGCATGGACACCCATCACAGACCTGCATGGACACCTATCACTAAAGCATGCACACTAGAGGGAAACAGCTAGCCCACCAAATAACAACTCACACAAGGCAAAGTTGTCAGGGAAAAAGCAACCTTAGAGGGCAACACACTCATGCACAAGATGTCACACAGAGAAACAATAACACTGCATTTACATCCCTACTGGTCCCCCAGCCAACGGTACCAGAGAGGAGGTGCCAGCAACATCCAGTCCCCCCCAGAAGAGGCCCACAGTGATGACAGCAGCTCTGGAAACCCCAATCTGGATTACTAACCTGGCCCATCAGGGATCTCCGGACAGTCGGTTACCCAGGCACAGTCCCATACTACCACAGAGCCTCTCCCCTCAGGAAACACCAGCACAGTACCCACCCAGCAGGCCCATACCTCTTTCCCAGGACACGTCAATCAGCAGTGTGTCCATGACTACAGGGACCCCAGGCCACTCCCAAACACAGGACGATCAGGGACCTGTGGTCAGTGGGCACACGGTTCAGGGGACAGAGGCAGAGAATATATTGTTGGATAGGTCCAAATGGTGCTTATGTGTACTGTGACACAGTTAGGTGCCATGGCCTGCCCCCCCCCCGAAATGGTGTCTGCCTGTCCTGTATGGAGGGACATGTGGAAATGAGGTCATTTCGCTGAAGTTGTGCGCCGTTGCTGGAGGTGGTCGAGAACCACAGTGCAACTCTACATTGGTTATCATTGGGCCCTATGGGTTACAAAGGCCAATGGTGATGTATGCCAGTGGTGATGGTACGCACCGCCGCGGACATGACCGCCATTTTTTATCTATTCACTCACTTGCTACCTGACCTTCAACAGGAGAGGACCTACACTGCATGTGCTGCTGTGACCTGTGTCTGGAACCGACCATGGCTCGCGTCACTGGGGAAAGGGCCCCTGCCTTCACCACGGTGGAGTTGGACAGACTGGTGGATGGGGTCCTACCCCAGTACCGAATGCTGTATGGGCCTCCAGACAAACAGGTGAGTACACTGTGAGCACGATGCATGGTGCATGAAAGCATGGAGTGCTGTATGTGAAGGCCTCATGTAGTGGGAGGTTGGTGGAAGGACCCTGGGCAGTGTGCTGCATGTATGTGTGCCCTTGTCTGTGCATAAGGGAATGTGAAGGGCTATGGTGGGTCATGAGTGTAACAGGCAGGATGGTCAGACTAATATCTTTCCCTCTGTCCATTTTCCTGCAGGTCAGCACCCATCACAAAAATGGTTTATGGCGTGCCATCGCCAAGGACGTGTGGACCCTGGGGGTCTATGGCAGGCGGAGCACTCACTGTCGGAAACGGTGGGAGGACCTGAGACACTGGGCACAGAAGATGGCGGTGGCCCAGCTGGGGATGGCCTCCTAACAAGGAAGGGGTGCCCTTCAAACCCTGACCCCCCTGATGGCCGCATACTGGCATTGGCCTATCCAGAATTGGATGGGCGCTTGGGGGTATCACAGCAGCCACAAGGGGGTGAGTACAGTGCCCCAATATACTACTTGCATGTGGTGGGGTGCTATCCGGGTGGGGGATGTGGGCCTGTGGGTGCCCATAGGCCAGGCCGGACATTGCAGGGTAGGTCTCATGTTGGGCAGTGTCTGATGTAACTTTCTCCAACCAAGCTAGTAGGCATCCACTAATCGCTGCTGCCACGAGTTGGAGGCCCTCGCCACCCGCAGGCACCTGCCTGCGCCTCATCCCTTGTGTCTAGTGGTTTCTGTAAGTATTGTGTGTCTGTCCTGTAATTGTTTGTGCGTTAGTTGTGCCGTTTTTCCTCTTGTTGTGCCTTTTTGCCTGTTTGTGCCTTTCGGTTCTCTGACTTTACTCTCTGTGCCTTTAGGCACTTTTTTGTGACTCTCCTCATCTTTTAGTGCCTTCGTCGTCTTTTGTGCCCATTTTCAGCTGATTTTCGGCTCTTCCCGCTCCCCCCTCTCCCGCTGCTGCTTCCCCTGCAGCCCCACCCCCTTGCACCCCCATTCGCCCCCCGCTCTCTGCCTCCCGCCTCCCAGCTGCTCCTCCCTCCACTTCTTAATGGCGGCCGCTGCGCGGTGCTGAGAGTGACCCCTGACCTGTCTTAAGGCCAGGTTTCACTCAACAAGCTGCGCAGCTCTGCCTGCCTCCGTGCCCCTGACCCCGCTGCTGCCGTGAGTTCAAGGCCCTCCACTACCACAGGCACCCACCTGCGCCTGATCCCTGGTGTCTAGTGGTTGCTGTAAGTAATGTGTGCCTGTCCTGTAATTGTCTGTGCTTTAGTTGTACAGTTTTTCCTCTTGTTGTGCCTTTTTGCCTGTTTATGCCTTTCCGTTCTCTGACTTTATTCTCTGTGCCTTTAGGCACTTTTTTGTGACTCTCCTCGTCTTTTTGTGCCTTCATCATCTTTTGTGCCAATTTCTAGCTGATTTTTGGCTCTTCCCGCTCCCCCCGTCCTGCCGCTGCTTCTCCTGCGGCCCGGCCCCCCTCGCACCCCCATTCGCCCACTACTCCCCGCCTCCTAGCTGCTCCTCCCTCCCACCTCCCCTTCTTGATGGCGGCTGCTGCGCAGCGCACCGCTGGCACATCAGAGGTGCACCATAGACAAGCCTGTCTGCACCCGTCCGCGCCTGGACCGCACCCAGCGCCAAACCCCCTGCCCCTCGCACCTCCCACGCCGCCAGATGCCGATACACCGCAGAAGAACTCCACGCGCTCAACCCCAGCCGCCCCACCACCTGCGTCCAGACCTCCCCTAGGCACACCCACGGACTCTTCTCATGCCGAAGGTGCCACTTCACCTGTGCTCAAACCACCAAGCACCACAACAATGCCACCCACCTCAACCACCTCAGCTGCAACCTCCTCAACACTCACTCTGTCCACAAGCACACCGTCGAACTCTGGGACCTGCTCACATCAACCTCCCCAGACATCGCCTTCCTCACTGAAACCTGGATGAACCCCTCATCGGAACCCGACATCGCCATAGCCATCCCTGAGGGCTATAAAATCACCCAAAGAGACCGCATCGACAAACCAGAAGGAGAAATCGCCATAGTCCACAGGAGCTCCATCAGGTATCTCAACTGACACTTACGACGCCCTAAATGCCGCTGAACACCTGCACTTCCAGATATACTTCAACGCCAACACCACCTGAGAGGAATCCTCGTCTACAGACCCTCGGGCCCGCACCCACAATTCTGCAGCACCATCGCCAGCACAATCAGCACCCACGCCCTCGCCTCCACAGACTACATGCTCCTCGGCGACCTGAATTTTCACGAGGAGAACACCGGCGACAGCAACTCCTCAGCCCTACTGGACAACCTCGCCAACCTCGGCCTCAAGCAACTTGTCACTATGCCCACCCACTCAGCCGGCCACACACTCAATGCCATCTTCTCCACCAGCAGCCACGTCACCTTCACCCACACCACGAATTTCACTGGACCGACCACCGCTGTGTCCATTTTTCCTTCCAGAAACCCACCACCAACAGCATTGGATCCCTCACCGCAAGTGCAACAAGATGTCCAAGGATCAACACCCAACACCAGCGACCCCAACACCGCCGCCCTCAACCTCAAGCAATGGTTTGACGAATGCGCCAACACCCTCGCTCCACTCAGTAAAACCACCAATACCTGCACCAACAAGAAAGCTCCCTGGTTCACCACAGACCTTCAGACCTCCATGCTGGAATGCTGAAAAGCCAAGAAGATCTGAACAAACAGAAAGCAACCATGTCGCCCTCAAATCCGCCATCTGCAAATATCACCAGCTCATCCGGACCACCAAAAGATCTTTCTGACAACAACGCACACAACAGCAAGGAGCTCTTCAGCATCATCAAGGAACTCACCAACCCCAAGTCCTGCTCTGCCGACCCACCTCACTCACAAGACCTCTGTGACTTCCTCGCCGCTTTTTTTCACCGCAAGATCACAGACATCCATGGCAGCTTCGCACCGCCATCCCCCACCACCACCACTGCCAAGGCCGACCCCAACGCATCCATCCACACCAACATCCTGAGTGCCTAGACCCACACCAACAACGAGGAAACCACCAAGACCATGAGCACGATCCACTCTGGTTCACCCGCCGACCCCTGCCCTCACCACATCTTCAATAAAGCCAGCAAAATCATTGCTCCTCAGCTCCGGACCATCGTCAACAGCTCCTTCGAGACCGCCAACTTACCGGAGAGTTGGAAACACGCCAAGGTCAATGCCATACTCAAAAAGCCCAAAGCCGACCCCGAAGACCTAAAAAATTACCGGCCCATCTCCTTACACCCCTTCCCTGTGAAGGTCATTGAGAAGATAGTCAACAAACAACTATCTCGCTTCTTGGAGGACAACAGCCTACTCAACATCTCCCGATCCGGCTTCCGCAAGAACCACAGCACCGAGACCGCCCTTATCACTTGCACCGACGACATCAGGAGCAGGCTCGACAAAGGGTAAACCATTGCCCTCATCCTCCTTGACCTTTCCGCAGCCTTTGACACTGTCTGTCAACAAACCCTTCACACACGCCTCCACGTCGCCGGAATCCTCCACACAGCCCTGGATTGGCTCACATTCTTTCTCTCTGGCAGAACCCAAAGTGCCCGCCTCCCCTGTTCCTGTCAAAAGCCACCAAGACCATCTGCGGAGTCCCCCAGGGATCCTCACTCAGCCCCACCCTCTTCAATGTCTACATGGCACCACTCGCCAACATTGTCCGATCCCACGGCCTCAACATCGTCTCCTATGCGGATGACACTCAGCTCATCCTCTCTCTCACGAAGGACCCCGCAACCGCCAAGACCAACCTCCACACCGGACTTCACGCCATCGCCAACTGGATGGAGGCAAGCGGCCTCAAACTGAACTCGGAGAAGACCTTGATCATCATCTTTGGCTCCAACAAAGCAGCATGGGACGACTCCTGGTGGCCTTCCACTCTGGGATCTGCCCCAACGCCCACCACCCACGCATGCAACCTCAGCTTAATACATGAACTCATCTCTCTCTATGACCCAGCAAGTCAACGCCATCTCATCCTCATGTTTTAACACCCTTCGCATGCTTCACAAGACCTTCAGATGGATCCCGTTGAAACCAGAAGAACGGTCACCCACGCCCTCGTTAGCAGAAGAATGGACTACGGCAATGCTCTCTACGCGGGAACAACGGCCAAGCTCCTGAGAAAACTTCAGCGCATCCAGAACGCCTCAGCCCGACTCATCCTCACCCTCCCTCGCCACAAACACATCTCAGCCCACCTCAGAGACCTCCACTGGCTCCCCGTCAACAAAAGGATCATCTTCAACCTCCTGATCCACACTCACAAGGCTCTCCACGACGCCGGACCTGCCTACCTCAACGAGCGTCTCAACTTCCACATCCCGACACGCCAGCTTCGCTCCGCCAACCTCGCCCTCGCGACTGCCCCCGCATCCACCGGACCACAACCGGGGGCAGATCCTTCTCCCACCTTGCCACCAAAACCTGGAACTCCCTCCCCGTCAACCTACGTCTGGCCCAGGACCTCCTGACCTTCAGGAAGCACCTCAAGATATGGCTCTTTGAGCAGTAGCGCCACCCTTCCTCCCCAGCGCCTTGAGACCCTACCGGGTGAGTAGCGCGCTGAATAAATTACTGATAGATTGTTTGACTACTGGGCAGGGGTCTGTGGGTCTCAGGTATGCTGCAATTGGCGTTAGGTGTCCATGCCCATGGGGTGGTGACTAGCATTGTGAGTGTTAGTGCATTGCCTAGTGCGTAGTACTGTTCCGTGTGTGTTGTGTACATCAACGGTGGTGTTTGTGCGATTGACCAAGTGTACCCTTTGTCTCTTCCCCCCCTTTTTGTTTTATCACCCTGTCCTTATGTGCATCAGAATCATCTGGCGGAGGAGCAGAAGCACCATGCACACGTCCCCTGTGTCGTCTCCCACTGTGTCTGTGCCCCCTCCTCCCAAAGTACACAAACGCAAGCACTCAGACACCCAACAGCCATCCACCTCACATCAGCATCCAGCCCATGCACCTGCACCCAAAACCAGCAGACAGACACCTCCTACAACCACTTCCTCTTCCTCCACTACCAAACCTTCACCCTCTTCCCATCCCAATGTCCCTAAGAAGCTTTTCCTCTCCACAGTTGACCTCTTCCTTACCACTCCCCCCCCATCTTTCACGTTGGGCCAGTGTGGTCAGAACTCAGGGGAGCACCTCAGCCACCCAGTCCACAACAACAGTAGTGTCGACAGCTATTACAGGTGGGAGAGGATACCTGGCACCAGGCAGCCACACTGAAAGGGTGCCTGCATCAGGTGCTGTAAGGAAGGCTAAGGAGGCACCACCAGCTGCGTCAAGGAAGGGCAAGGAGGCACCCCCAGCTGCTTCAAGGAAGGGCAAGGAGGCACCCCCAGCTGCTTCAAGGAAGAGCAAGGAGGCACCCCCAGCTCCTACAGGGGAGGGCAAGAAGCAATCCCCGGCTGCTGAAAGGAAGGGCAAGGGGCCGGCACCAGCAGGCAGAAAGGACAGCAAGCCTGGTGCTGGGACTCATTCGGAGCCCCCACCACTAACCATGGTGGTTCAGCCATCGGAGGCTGCTGGGGAAGGGCTAGAGCCTCCCCCCACCACTGGCAGCACTGCCACCAGCACCACTGCCAGCAGCATCCCCAGTGGGCAGCTGTCCGAGGCTGAAGGGGAAGGGCTGGAGCCTCCCCCCACCACTGCCAGCACTGCCACCAGCACCATTGCCACCACTGAGCAGCCGTCATCACCGGCGGACAGTGTGTAGTCTTGTATCCATGGACGGTTGGCTGTCCTAGCCCCTGCAAATCATGTGGGTCTGACATCCAGGAGAGAGACTGTGACCTTGCTCTCCCCAAGATCTGCATCACAGGGCACAATGACCCCTCCATAACCAGTGGAAGAAGCCATCCACTCATCCCATCCTTCACAGGATGAAGCTCACTGGGCACAATGCCCCCTCCAGAACCAGTGGAAGAAACCATCCACTCACCCCATCCTCCACAGGATGAAGCTCACTGGGCACAATGCCCCCGCCAGAACCAGTAGAGAAGCCATCCACTCACCCCATCCTCCACAGGATGAAGCTCACTGGGCACTATGCCCCCTCCAGAACCAGTGGAGAAGCCATCCACTCACCCCATCCTCCACAGGATGAATCTCACTGGGCACAATGCCCCTCCCGAACCAGTGGAGAAGCCATCCACTCACCCCATCCTCCACAGGATGAATCTCACTGGGCACAATGCCCCCTCCAGAACCAGTGGAAGAAGCCATCCACTCACCCCGTCCACCCCAGGATGAAGCTCACTGGACACAATGCCCCCTCCAGAACCAGTGGAAGTAGCCATCCACTAGAGAGACTGTGTCCTTGCACTCCCCAGGACCAAGCAGTGGGCAAACCACCCACTTGAGAGACTGTGGCCTTGCACTCCCCAGGACCAAGCAGTGGACAAACCACCCACTAGAGAGACTGCCGCCTCGCACTCCCCAGGACCAAGCAGTGGGCAAACCACCCACTTGAGAGACTGTGGCCTTGCACTCCCCAGGACAGTGCACAGGGCATGTTGCCCCCTCCTGGACCAGTGGTGTTGTACCATCTTCCAGCTGAGGTGCCTCCCCATTCCCCGTCCCCCTGAGGCGCCTATGTATTTTCAACCTGATGCCCCTGCAGTGTTCTCTCCATGTTGTTGCACGAGTGAGGTGTGGCCTTGGCCTATGTGTTGTGGCCCTGTGGCCCACGGACATTGAGGACTGGGAAGTGTCCCTACATTTGTAATTATGTATATACGTTTGGATTTTGATGCACTTATTCATAGTATTTTATTGTATTTCACTCACTTTCTTCAAATCATTTTGTCTTTGCATTATTCCTGAAGGGTACGGAGTAGGTATATTATGTTGCTGCTTCTGGTTATGTGTATTTGTGTTGGGGGTGGGGGTGTGTGTGTCGTGTGTGTGTATGTCACTCTCTTTTTCCTCCCCCCTCCCTTGTGTGCTAGGCAGAAGTACTCACCGTGGTCGTCTTCGCCAGCATTGGTGTTCATAATGTAGCAGAAGGTAGACGATCATGGGGAAAATTTGCAACTCAGGCTCCATAGCGTTGTGGTTGTTCCCTTAGTCTCCACAGGTGAATCCTTTGACTTTTGATGTCGTTGGTACCTCCCCGGAAATGGTGGCGGATAGGCCGGTCACAATAGAGTGGGTGGTACATTGTCTACCGCCTGTCTGTTGGCAGTTACCGCCATGGTGCTTGTTGATTCCTCCCTGGCAGTCGGTGTGTTAAAGTGTCTGTCTGTCTGTCTGAGCGGTTTCCGCCGTGGTCATGATTCCATTTTTGTTACTGCCGGCCTGTTGGTGGTATTACCTCCGCTTTATCACCGACCACCAGGGTTGTAATGAGGGCCATAGTTCCCCATGCATCTATAAAGCAGGAGATGGTGTACTCACAAGTGTCAAGGAAGGTTGGTATGTTCTGTGTGTGTGGAAAGACATGTGTAGTGTCACTATATGTGTAAAAGTTACCACAGCAGTGTATTCATGGGACATGATACCTCACATATCTATCTTCCTGCATGGACACATGTTGGACTTTGTTAAATAGCTGTGTGTTCACATTAGTCCAACCCATGTTTCTGTATGTTGGAATACATCTGATGGTCATTTAAGTTTGTCAATGATCATGCGATGCAAATTAATTTTCATTAATAGAAAGTTAACTTTTGTGCTGGCTCCAATACACAATACCAGGCCTGTGATATTTAAGTGGAACATGTGTGCAGAGATATCAGACATATGTGTGCATGCCACAAACTAGATACTTACAATCGACCACAACATGTTTGTTATGACTGTCACATACAATGGCATACAACTGTGTAGCAGTGTTACAGTCAGGCAATGATGGCAGCCTAGTGATCATTAGTACTGTGTGACATTTTATGCCCACACAGCCTCATGGTTAGGGCCTGTATCTCTAGTGTAACTTGTAATTTTTGTACAACCCAGGGGACAGAAGAAGACATCTGTCACTGCCTTCTGTCAGAATAGTATGTGATGGGCAACTACAATGTTGTTGTTGTAGCAAACATGAGTGCTTTATGTACTGACCTAGGCATCCTATCCTCTCTGAACATATGTTGGGTGATCACATGGTGACATTGCTGTGTTGCACAGTCAGTACTGGTCTATGTGTGTACCTTCTCCATCATTCATGGCATATCTTGTTTAGAATAGATTAGGTCCTACATTTTTTGCCATTGTTTAGGCTGTTTACACTTTGCACACATCTTCTACTGAAACATTGTCCGGTCATACATGGACAGGGTGCAACGTGTGAGTTGTGTTATTTGAAGATGTACCCATCTTCTACTACTGTTTAAATGATAGTTTTCCTCCCATTTCCGGGCTTTGCAAGATTTATGACTTTCACACACACATGACAGTACACCTGCCACAGCGGTTGTGTAGTCTCCAAGTGACCTCCCCATGTTGTATTTCCAAATTTCTGTGGGATTCTCTCAGCCGTCCTTCCACATCCTTTGGTGTACATGGGTATGCACTAAATTCTGCATTCTACAACCTATGTCAATATATCTTAGTGCGTTAAATCATCTCAGCACTGTATTATTTATTTGCCACATGCAACATATCTGTCTCCTTCTTCAGCTATACATTTAAGGATGGGTCTGTGATATGGTTGAACATTGCTAGACATACTTGCACATCCCACATCTGAGTGGCATGTTGGAGACCTAGACATGTTAGGGAGTTTTGTCCCTGTTGTTAGGTGTGGTCAGGCATGTGGGTGTCAATGAGACGTGTGTTGTCATATGTGGTGTGTGATGGTGTCATTCATCTGCCCCATGGATTTTCATGGCTGGTGATGTTGTATTCCTATGTGTGCGGCACAATATAGCAAACAGGTGAAGGTGCACACTACAGGTACGTCAGGAGTGTGTAGGTGATATGTAGCTGGTAATGGCAACACTTGGGTGGCATTTAATACTGGTGCCGCCAGTGGCTTGAACACCATGACAAATGTGGGGCTGTGCCTATGTGTGACTTTCTTTACATTGACATGGCCTATGCCGTTCACATAGCTGAGCTATTCATTGTTTGGTGTAAAGTGTAGAGGATCTGTATTTAGTTGTCAACCAGTGGAAGCTTGTAGTGGTTTGGGCCCAGCTTCTGTATGCAAAGGGGATATAGCTCTACCTGTCCTTCATGTGGTGTGCCAATCAGGTTGTGGCTGTATTATGTACATATAGGTGTATTTGTGTGTGATGTGCAATGAATGCGGTGTAGTGTGTCATGCAGTATATGTGTTATTGTCTGTACCTCTGTGTTCCCCTGCCCATCTGTGTTTAGTGTGGTGTATGTCTTGTTTGTCCTACAAGGTTGGTGTGCTGTCTATGTACTGGTTGGTATGGTGGCTTACCTATGAGTAGCCCATTGCCAAATTGCCCATCCTGGAACTGCTCATTGATGGTGGATTGCAAGAATATGCAGACATCAGGGACGCTGCCGGGATATTTGGCTATTATGTTTGTGAAGGGCCCACAATGGTCCACAATGGCTTACACATTTATCGTATGGGTGTGTTTGCGGTTCCTTTAGAGGTGTTCTATTGCTGTAGATGGCACAAGTTGGATATGGGTGCAATCCGTTGCACCCAGCAAATGTGGGAAACCAGCAATTAGGTAGAAACCTTGCTTGGTCTCCTGGTGCAGTTGCTGGATGTTGGGGAAGCAGATGTGGTGGGGTATGAGGCAGATGATTGCATCCAGAACCTATGGTAGGAAGGCCGAGAAGGATGGCTGGGAGGTACCAGCCACTTGTGCACCCCTTGTCTGAAATGATCCTGACGCCAGCATATGGAGGACAGCGAGGAGTTTGGTCATGGGTGGAATATTTGTTGGAGTTTCCACCCTTGCAGTGATGCCTGGCGCTATGTGGTGTAGCAGGCATAACAATGAACCCCTGCTTCAGACATTAGGTTCTTATGACATCTTGTTCCCTGGGCACAAGGAGACTTGTGCGCTGTCAAAATATCCTCTCCTGCCTTCTGCTCTGCCTTTGTGGATGCTGTGGTGGTGTTTGGGGTTGCTGTGGTGGTGCTGGAGGGACCTGTTGTCATCGCTGTTGTCTGTGGCATGTGTCAAGCTGGGGCATTAACAGTTCCATGTTGTCCAGGAGGATGCCTATGCCCCTTCTGTTTGTTTTCTCTAAGTAGTAGTGTGTGGGCCACATTTGAATGCCTGGTCTGACCAGGCTTTAAAATTTTACGCAAATTGGGCTTCGCATCATTTATTTAGACCGATTCCTTTCTGTGCACCATTTTAACGTCGGGTGAAAATATGGTGCTGGAGGGCTAGCATCATTTTTTGGATGGGAACGCCTACCTTGCACATCATTGGTGCACAATGACTCAAGGTGGGATGATGCTTGCAAAATATAAATGTGACGGTAGGTTAGTGCCACTTTTGCGTTAAAAAAAAAAATTACACAAAGGCAGCGCAAACTGTTCATAAATATGGGCCTTAGTCTTTCTCAGTGATGAAATCTGTCAAAAAATTTGCAATCTGGGCTTCCAGGTTTTGGTTGATTGAGAGCCTCATATCATGAATCCATGTCAGCCATTGAAGCTTTTTCCCTCTTAGGTGAAGAGAGAGGTCGTCCCGTATTGGGAGTTAAAAAGAGAGGTGCAGTTTCTCGCCGTTTTCTTAAATTCTATTACAGTATGTAGATCTTGAAAATAGTGCATCTATACTCATTTTTGTACACTTTAATTTGCAATAGGTTGGAGATAATACTCAACTTCTATAGTTAACCCGTTTCTTTTCCATTCTTCACCATCTTAGGGTTTCTGAAACAGCTGTTCATGTTCATAGTCAATGTTGAGCCTGGAATAAAGCAGGTGAGAGCTCATAGTTCTTGAGCTGCAGAAAGTGGAAGCCCACTTTAGAAAATAGCATTTTCAGTTTATCCAGATTTATTGAGTTTTTGTTGTTTGGCCCCAAAGTAACTCATGCAACCATTTTTTTTTTTTTCAATATGTAGCAATTTTAGCAAACCTTTTATGTTATTGCATTTATTCCAACCAAAGCACTTTGTTGTAACAATTATACTTGTAAGAAATTGGAGTATTAATTGATGCAGGGATGAACATCCAACTTAAATAATAATCACAATCCTTTTCAGGGAGAATTACAAAAGTCACTACATGAACCTGTCCTCTACAGTCTGATAGCTATAGCAAAGAGCAGCTAGGCTTAATTTAGAGGCAAAGTGAAAAGTATTTATGCAGCACTAAAATAGTAATAAAGTAAAAACGCAACACAAGAAAATTCCCAGACCGATTTAGAAAAGTAGAAGATAGTTTAGTAAATAGAAAACACATAAATGTCAAAAATCCAGTTGGTGAAACCTTAGGCATGAATTTTCAAAGTTGTTTTTAGTAATGTTATTTCATCAAATTTTGCAGGTATACAAACATGAATGGGCAAAACAGGTTCAGATTTACACCAACAGGTGCTACATAATTTGGGATAAAATCAAATTATCCTTAAACTTGCATGTGGAAGTAGATTAGATAAGCAGTTACAACCCATGATAATCTTGCCACTTACTCAGGAATCGTATCACAGCTTTCTCCCCATATACCCCTAAACCTCCAAATTGCACCTGTGTGTTGTGCATACAACCCCTTGTACTGTACTGTTTTCATTTTGTGCTCCCAGTGCTCATATATGATTCCCATGCTTACAGTATTAATGACTTTGCTACTAAGGAGGCAATAAAAGAATTGTTTGGTGCAGACGGACAACCCTTTTCAACTAGAGATGCCAAAAAGTGCTCCTAGGGGATTTGAGGAGGTGAAACATGGACTTTAGAGCTAAACCACTGAAAACATTTTTTCCATAATTCTACAAGGACTGGGTATGTAAAACATATATGTAGCTGTGGGTCTATCTTACTCCCTATTGTGGTTTCGATCTTGATCAGGGCTTGGGGGACAATTCTTTTCCCCACACCTATCTGGCTTTTAACATAGAAGGCTGGCCAATCATGAAAACTACTGGGTCTGTCATTGCCTTGGTTGCTTGCATATAGTGATAAATTTGAAAATATAAAATGTTTAACCCTTCACTCTGAGCTGCGCCCATATTTTAATTTTCCCAGGCAATAAAAAGTCAGAGAACCTGAGAAAAAAACTGATTTTCCCACTCTCTAGTATGACTAAGGCCCACCTGAAGGCCCAGCGCCACAGAGTCTCATGACATGATTGAAGGGTGAAACCTGGGCACTTGATATTTCTCTCGAAATTCCGCATCCCAGGACCAAATTGGATTGAGAATTTCATACCTGGTGTGCTTTGGGAGTCTCAGAACTTTGAGGAAATGGGGGAGCTGAATGTTACTCTCCAATAAATAATAATTGTGACCTTGTTTGTGAGATAGCACCGTTCTTATAGCCCAAGCTAAGTACACTGCGTCATAATATTTATTGAAGTGGGGTATTGTGAACCACCTTCCTCTATGGGTAGCAAAAGTGTATTGCTCCTATATTGCCATGATGGTGTCGCAAGAGAGGTTTTCCTCCTTATTGTAAGAGCTGTAAAGACAGTGGTGTGCACCTACTTCAGGTAACTTGCTGCATTACATGTGGCCCGACTGGAAGAGGCTTAATGTATACCTTTTCACCCCCTTAAATTCTTACTAGACTTATCATAACAAATGACGAAATAAAAGAGAAAGGGGGACTTAGTGCGCTGTTTCTAGCTCTAGGGTGGTGTCGCGGCTGGTTATCCACCCCCGTACCGCCAATCTGCTTGGCTTACCTTCGTGGCTCTGCCAGAATGTGAAGTACAGGATGCACTCTCAGCAAAGCCCCATTCATGAGTCATCTGTCACTGCTTCACTCCAGCCACCTCAACACTCCTCTGCTCCACTCCTTGCCATTCCAGACACAACTGGCTGCCTCGGTGGGTTGGTGGGAAGTGCATCCTTGGATCTGATTCTGCTCCCCCTGCTGTAGCGCAATTTAAAATATTTGCATCCACGGCCACACAGAATTGCACAATTGGCTTGTCAATCCTCAGGCATTGGTCATGGAGTGCTGCTGGTTATCTCTCCCAACCAGTGCTCCATCCTTGCTCCCCGCAACCGCTCACCAAGTGGCCATCTTGCTTTGCCTCCTGACGCAGCTACTCACGGAGCATAACTGAAGCTCTACATGAGTCTCCTTCTCCGAGAAAGGAACATCCTCTTCATCATCCGATTCTTCCTGCAGTGTACACTCCCTAGTAGTAGCAGACCTACTGAGGAATCCGACTGTACCATCTTTGTCTGCTACCCTCCATTCTATCACTGACCACCCTATTACTCCCCACCCAGATGGCCGTGCTTGTTCACCCAAGAGGGTGGGTGTCTCCTTTGCTGTAGGTACCTCTGACCCAGCTCCTGTTACCCCTGCTGCCCTCAGTGAAGAGGCTATTGACCTCCTGAGAAGTATCTCTGTGGGTCAGACAGCCATTGTGAATACCATCCAGGATTTACCAACCCACCTCCAGCAAACAAATGCATTCCTGGAAGGCACTCATGGTGCAATATCTGGCCTGCAGAGATCTTATCAGGCTCTGACCTCCACACTGACGGCAGCCAGTCCCCCCCCCACCTTCCATTCCCACTCCTACTCCCTCTTCCCAATACAAATTGCCCTTCCCCTACCTACCCAAAGCACACAGACCGATCCACACGCACCCACCTCAACACACAAGAGCAGTACACACAGACACGAGCACCACAGAACACACCATTTATATTTAAAAATACTGCCAAATAGCACTTTGTACCAGCAGTGAACAACTGATCATGCTGGACTGGGAGTAGGGTACGATTTAAGGCCAGTCATAATGGAGTGGGGGCCAGATTAAAGGACTTAGGGCCAGATGTAGCAAAGGTTTGCGAGTCGCAAATGGGCCGATTCGCTATTTGCGACAGTGCAAAATCGGAAATGGGATGCAAAAAGCCCATTTCCGACTTGCAAAAAGCGATGGGACCCGTTTGCGAGTCGCATCAGTTGCGACCCCATTTTGCGACCCGCAAATAGCAAGTCGCAATTTGCGAGTCGCAAACCTTATGCAATTGCAACTCGCAAATTGCGACTAGTCGCAAAAAGCCCAGTTTGCACGTCCCATTTACCACTAACTCAGAGCAGGTGGTAACCATTACCAAAGTATAAAAGGAGCCCCAGAAGGCATCTGGGTTCACCAAGATGGCGGAGATATACCTGATAGCAGTGAGAAGGAGAGTCCACGCAGCCCAGCAGAGGAGGAGGAGGGACCACAGACAGGAGAAGATATATAGAACAAGGCAGACTCTTTTTCAGCAAACTGAGGATGAGATATACGATAAATACCGCCTTAGCAGCGCAGCCATCCTAGAATTAATTGATTTACTCAAACCACAGCTAGAACACCAGACCCTGCGTGGCTGCGCCATCCCTACGCATGTGCAAGTGCTATGCTCACTGCACCTCTTGGCCTCAGGGAGCTATCAGGGGGTCATTGCTGTGGCAGGTGGGGTATCCCAAAGTGCAGTGTCAAGGTTCCTCAGGGCCTTCCTAGATGCCTTGCTCACACACATGTCTCACTTCACATACCTACCAAGGAATGAGGCAGAAATGAACAGCACCAAGCTGGACTTTTACTGCATTGCCCACTTTCACCATGTCATAGGGTGTGTAGAAGGGACACTCATTCAAATATGCCCCCCTGCAAATCTGGAACACCTTTTCCGCAACAGAAAGTGTACCCACTCACTCAATATTCAGGTTGTTTGTGACGCCCATTATGTCATCACGGACATTGTAGCTAAGTTTCCAGGCAGTACCCATGACTCATACATGTTTAGGCATAGTGGGATACATCAACGCCTGGAACGTGGGGAATTCGGAGATGGTTACCTCCTAGGTAGAGCTACAGACACTTGCAGACATACACACAGGTCACTGTGCACGACAATCAGGACTTCCTAACAGTGTTCTTTTTGTGCCCAACAGGTGACAGTGCATATGCTCTTAGGCCTTGGATCATGACTCCGTTTTTATCACCCAGCAATGATTCAGAGAGGCAATACAACAATGCACATAAGAGGACCGGGAACCTCATAGAGCGCACCTTCGGACTCCTGAAAGCAAGATTCAGATGCCTCCACCGCAGTGGAGGTGCCCTCCAATATACCCCCATTACCGCATTCAAAATTGTGGTCGCATGCGCCATCCTCCACAACATAGCCACCCGACGTGGGCTACCTCTCACCCCCGCAGACCCAGACCCTATGATGAAGAGCAAGAACAACCACTTCGCCATCATGGGGATAGGAGTATAGCTAATCAAGACAGACTGAGACGGGAACACATCGCAACACAATATTTTGGAAGGTACGTGCCAACTCCAACCATACTCACCTATTGACCAAAAACTCAGTTTGTTAAGTGGAACAAAAATAACTGTTTTATTAGTGCATTAATGAAACTATTTACAAGTACTGAAAGTCCATGGGCATGAAAATGCAAACCAGGCATGTGGCACATTGACGTCATGTGCCACTTCTTATGGTCCAGGGTGATCTCTAAGACCTTCTGCCCCTCCTGCCAGCCTGGCTGCTCCTGTGGTGCTCTGCCTGCTACTCCTGAGCACCCTGCTGTCAGTGACAGAGACACTGCTCACTGTCGAGCCCTCCTCACTGTCCTGGGGTGTTTCCCCTGTGCCCCTTGACATATTCCGTGTCTCCATCATGTCTATGATGTGGGTCAGACGTCCCAGGCCGCTTGCCACATCCCCAGCAAAATGGCCCATTTCCACCTGTAGCCCAACTGTCCTCCTCGACAGGCCTGTGGTGTTCATGGCGAGCCTGCCGATGGATGTGGCCATCCTGTCCAGTCTGTGCAGGAGCTGACGGTCCCTGTGCCGCCCACCCTCGGCCTGGGCCAGTAGTCCTCCCGCCAGTTCCCTCATGGCAAGGGCAAGGTCCCCAGTGTTATTGCGGATCATGTCCATCCTTGAGTTCAGGTGCTGCATGCTGGCATGGTTATTGCGCACGAAGCGGTGCAGCACACCACTAATCCTCCCTAAAATTCGATTTTGTAGGCGCTGACCATGCAGCAGATGTGCCTCACTGGTGCTGGGAGGAAGTAGCCCGGATGCAGACTGCAGCCCTGATGTAATGGACCTGCGACGCCTGCGCAGCGGTGGCTGCCCTGTGCTTTCACCTGTCTCATCCCTGCCTGTTGCTGGGGCAGCCTCTTGTGATATTGTTGCAGCAGGTGTGGCTACTGCAGGGATGCTGTTGACCGTGCAGGTGGGGGTGCTGGCGGGTCCTGAGGTGTCCTCATGGGGCTGGCTGCTTGGAGTAGTGGTGGTGTCTTTTTGGACACCTGTGGGACATGGGGAACAGACTGTCAGTGTCTACTATCTATTGCACACTTCATAATAAATATTTGCCTATGAACTGCCTACTTGACTACATTTCCCATAATGCATCATTCTGGCATTTGCTACACTGAAATGGAGCTATCTTGGTTGTGCATGCCCCTGTGTACAATGTGGGTGGGGGTATGGCATTGAGAGGGGTACAGGCATATCACATGGTACTCATCGGTTGATGTGCTGGGCTCTGAGGTGTCCAGGTCCCCAAATCCAGACACTGCCTCCTGCTCCAAGGTTTCCTCCACCCTTTCTTCCAGGGGTGTGGGTGGTGGCACAGACGATGGTCCCCCTCCTGTGCCTCTCATCTCCCGGAGCCTTTCAGCCACCCTCTCCTTGGTCCGGGAGCGGAGGTCATACCACCTTTTCTTTATGTCGTCTATGGTCCTATGGCTCACCCCCAGGGAATTTATCTTGTCCTGTATGTCCTGCCACAGCTGTTTCTTGGTGGCTTCAGGAACATTGAGGGCTGATTTACCAAACAAGTCATCATAGTGCTGACAGCATTCGTCTGTCAGCACCTCCAGCTCCCTCTCAGAGAATTTCATCTTCCTCTTCCTTGGTGTTCCCTCCATGGCAGCTGCTGTTTGACCTGTGTGTAGTTCGGCAGTTATAAAAGGGTGTGGTCCTCCCTCCTCCCAGGTGTATTAGTAAACTTCCTGGCTGTGATGTCATCATCATGTGCCAGGAAGTGTTTCCAGAGTGTTCTGGAGTGGTTTCTGGAGTGTTCTGCTGCACCTGTAATCAATTTACAAGTTAATCGCAATTTGCGACATCTACTCACTAATTGCAAGTTCGTTTTTTGCACACTCGCAAAAAGCGACCTCGCAATCGGCGGACTCGCACACTGCGTTGCGAGTCCGGGTGCGAGTCGCTATTTCGGCACGTTTTTTTTGCCTGCATTCCAATTTGCGACTCGCATTTTGCGAGTCGCATCAACTCGCAAAATGCGAGTCGCAAATTTTTTGTTTGCTACATCTGGCCCCAGGTTCATCCTGGTCAAAAAGTTACCTTCTCACTTTGACATTTTTATGGAGGTAGAAAGTCTTCAGCTAGGCAATGCAGCTGACTGGATCAGAGAAAGGGCTCAACGGCAACGGGGAGCTACTATACAAGGTCTCAGAGTCAATCGGAAGCTGCCTGATGTCTGGCCCACTGAAAATGTCCAGAAAGGTTGTCAGCAATGATGATTATCATCGAGTTAGGTGAAGCTTTTAATTAGGCACAGAGTAATATTCCTTGACCACAGCAACCAGTCCAGGAACTTGGGGACAGGACCTGGGGTCAGGATTCACTCCCATGGAAACCAGCAGAAGGGACCAGGTCAAGTGCATTTGGGACTGGCTAGTTGGAAAGCAGGACAAGGCCTTTGGAAGCTTGTTGTAGCCATGTAGCTCAAGCAGGAGGTCAGCCTTCTGAACCTTATAATCAATTCACCGAAGTAAGCATGAAGACAGATTTGGACCACTTCACTTTGGAACTTGAGAAGCAGCCAGAAGTGTCAACCAGATCATGCTGCTGAAATGAGACAATGCTAAATCATGTTTCACTAGAGTAAGAAAACCATAATTTGGAAATAGCAGACACTTAGGGCCAGATACCCGACCTTTTGTTATGGAACTCGCAATTTGCGATTCGCTTCTGAATCGCAAATTGCGAGTCACAAAACAAAATGTACAACAGTGTTAACCACACTGTTTGTGATTCCAAAATGGGTCACAAGGGACCTGCCTCATTAATATTAATGAGGCAGGTCTCAATTTGTGACCCATTTGGGAATGGACACACTCACAGGGATGGTGGCCTGCTGGGTTCAGCAGACCACCATATCTGTGACTGCCTTTTAAATAGAGTTGTTTTTTAAATGCATCCCGTTTTCACTAAAGGAAAACGGGATGCATTTCAAAAATAAAAATTATATGTTTCAGTTTCATTTTTTCAGAGTATGCAGTGGTCCGTGGGACGACTGACTGCTCTGAAAAAATATTTTTGCTACCATTCACAAAGGGGAAAGGGTCCCGTGGGGACCCCTTCTCGTTTGCGAATGAGTCACCAACAACCTAAAATTGGTGGTAATTATGAATGTTTTGCAACCGCATTCCTGGTTGCAAAACATTCTTACATCCCCTGGCGAGTTGCAATTAGGAAGTAATGCCCTTGGCATGCCCCTTCCTAGTAGCGAGTTGCAAACACATTTTGCGAGTTGGTAATAGGTTACTGATTCGCAAAATGGGGATGGTACATGCCAAACGGCATTTTACCAGTCGCAAATGGCCCGATAGGCTCTTTGCAACCTGTAAAAGCCTTTGTACATCTAACCTTGCTACTCTTCTGATCCTATTGTAATCCCTAGAATATTGAAATGGTATCACATTGCTGCAACTAATGGCACTGAAGATATTGTATATGATAAGAGGGCCAGTGGACAACCCTAAATAATGCCTCTGCTGACTGCATCTGTGTCTTAAAACAAACCATTTGTATTGGTTCTGGTAAGCGAATATTTGTACAGCACTTTAATGTTGTTGCAATAGTCTGTGTAAAAAAAGTTTGTTCTCTTAACTACCTAAACTAGGTAGTGACAATGAACATTATCAAAATATTTTGCATCCTCTAGCTCTAAAACAACACATTCTACCGGTTGTTACCAACTAATTGCATAACGTTGTTTAGCTGTGTTATTAAATCCTTTTCTACCCTTAACAAAATCTGTTCTTTATGAATTAATCCTGAAATAACTCTCTTTCACCTGCCCATCTATATTATAGTGAACATTTTGCATCTACGTCCAGTAACGAGATTGAGCTATAATAAGCACATTGAGGTGGATCCTTTCTGGGTTTTGGTAAAAGAATGTTATTTTATATTTGGAATGTTATACTTCAGGTAATATGACAGAGGTCCTACAAAACAACTCATATTATTTGATTATATGATTTTCCAGACTGAATAAAAATCACGATATACTTTATTTCCACGACTGAGATTCAATTATCTATGAACTGTTTATTTTTATTAATAAAGTCAGAAGGCTTAAATCATCTAAAATTCGGTTTATTTTTATGAACCGGTGTTTTTTAATACTGTGTATGTAGGTCTCAGTAGAAGGTTCGAACAATGTTACTTTCCAGGGTGACAGTTTCGACAGTTTTAACTTGTGCCATTCATTTAGTACATGATTGTTATTTCATTGAGCATCAGCAAAAGGGCTAGAATGTTACCACACTTTTCAACTACATTCCCAATATCTGTTTTTCACCTGTGTAACCACACAGCTTCTACTTCCTGTGAAACAGCTTATTTAGTTAGCATTTAAATTTTTACTTGTATTATAGGAATGGGGTAATCGTTATTTCCTTCACCTCTCTGTTCTGTTATGGCTGATGTTTTTATTCAGATTTTCTTTTTTTAAATCGTACTGTTTTGTAGTGACTTGCTCTACAAAATTCCTTAAGACTGTGAAATATTGTGAAGATTTCTTCCACACTATTTTTATTTCTGTTTGTAAACTCTAGGATTTCTGTTCTGACATTTTAGTTGAAGGATGTTCTGTATAAAAAAATACAATTCAGCTTTGATTCAAAGGGCCTCATTACGAGTTTGGTGGTCCGACTGCCAGACCTCCAAGTTGGCAGAACCAAAAAGACTGCTGCTCCGATGTCCCCAGACCGCTGTGTTATAATGCAGACAGGACCACCACCCACCAAGCAAAGAAGGCATACCGCCAGCAGCGGCAACTTGTATCTAGGTGGTCCTACCCCCAGCTCCGTCAGCGCTGTGGCCAATCACTGGCTGATTACAAACACACAGTCACAGTGGCAGTTTCCTTGTGGCGATCGGCCGCCAAAACATAATAGACAAGTGCACATTGGATGAATTAAAAAACAACACAGCTGGCACACATTGCTCCAGTAGACACACCTGCAAATCACACTATAATACACACCCCTTCACGGGCCACAATACTTTGCATTTCCACAGGTACCCAAAGAACCATAATCAGTGTTTTTTTAATTTACATGGATTATGCACTCCTTTATTTATGATCCCATAGAACACCCCACATACACTTTTGTCCATCCACTCCCCATTGCACTTCCCATGTTAAGTCTCTGTCACCCACTTTAGTTATCCACCATATCACGTTTCAAAAATCTCAATTTTTCTGAAGATGAGTTGAGAGTCATGTTGGATGAAATCATTAGATTAGAGCCACAATTGTTCGGAGCCAAGCCCAGCATACTCCTCTCAGTAGGAAAATTTCAATATGGGACAGAATAGTTGACAAAGTGAATGCTGTAGGCACTACCCTGCGTACAAAGGAGGTAATAAGGAAGAGGTGGAATGACATCAGGGGCAATGTCCATTCCCTAGTCTGCCTGTAGCAGCTGGAGGCCAAGAAGACTGGAGGTGACACTCCCAATGCCCCAATGCATCTCTTTCCCTGGAAGGAAAAGGTCTTGGCCATTCTGCATTCCGAGGGCTTGACAGAAATACCTGGGAGAGTGGAGTCTGGTAAGTTACAACACAACCACTGTCACATAACCATAATGTCATGCATGCACACAGCTCAGCTTTTGCAACTGTCTTGTTCTTATACCTCACCAACAATCAATATCCAGGGTTTCTAAGTTTTAACTCTCAATGTTTATCATTGGACTCAACTCCCAGGAGTCCTTGTGTCAGTAGCTCCAACCCCCATTCCAGTGTTCACTTGTCCCAAGACATCTGTTACTGAAATCCCAAATGAGGTTTACTCACCTGGGAGTATACTAATTGTCAAGTGTTGGGAAGTATAGGGAGTGACCTAACTGCAAAGTCCAATGGGCACTGTTTCTCTAACTTCAACCACTAGCCCAATGTTCATTTGCCCCAATACATCTGTTAGTGAACTCTCAAATAAAGTTTACTTACCTCGGAGTATATCAATTGGCAAGTGTTGGGAAGTAGAGGGAGTGGCATGACTGCAACTCCCAAGAGGCCTTGTGTCAGTATCTCTAATCACCAGCCCAATGTTCACTTGCCCTAATACATCTGTTAGTAAACTCTCAAATGAAGTTTGCTTATCTGGGAGTATACCAATTGTCAAGTGAGGGAGTGAACTCACTGCAACTCCCAGGAGGCCTTGCGTCTGTAATACCAAACACCAGCCCAGTGTGCACATGTCCAAATACCCTTGTTTAGTAACTCCCAATTGAAGTCTACTCACCTGGGAGGATGACATTTGTATAGTGTGTGTGATAGAGAGAGTGGCCTGACTGCAACTCCAGGGAGGCCTTGTGCCTGTACATTCAAACACCAGCCCAGTGTGCACATGTCCAAATGCCCTTGTTTAGTAACTCACAATTTAAGTCTACTCACCAGGGAGCAACCAACATACAGATCATGCTTAACTCAGAGACGTGTCTAGCTAGCTCGATCTTTACCTGCTTACCCAAGATTAAACTACTGAGGACAGGAATGACAATTAACCAAGTGTGAACAACAAATATTCCTGATGCCTTAAGCTGCCTCAATAGATTTGTATTGGCAGCAGACACATTGGCACAGCATTGTGCACGTGATGAGTCCAGTCACATATAAAACAAAGTCATGTGTTTGCATGTGTCTCACTCAACTAGGCCTCCAGATGGTCAAATGCACATGTTACCTCTCACTGTGTGGGCGTTCCTAGTGGTAAGATGTAATTTTCAGTCCATCTTCCAAAGTGCAAATGATCTGCACATCTCATCACCTCCTTGAGTCAAATAGGTTAGGTATGCTTCACACATGTCATGTCTAATAACCCAACACCATGGTAACTTGGCACAATAGAATTACCTACAACTTAAACATTTCCAATGTAACTACTCACTATAACACAAAACCTATGGAGGTAGATGTCACATTTCAACCAGTAACAATGTAAGTTCTGCATCAACAAGTCGAGTTGCCACTGGGCACATGGAGGCCACAAAGTACCACAACTCCCTGGGATGAAGCCCTCAGTGACGACAACACTCCTGGACTTATGGATCTGGAGGAAGGACCTGGCCCCTCTGGGCAACCTGGTCAGATGGCAACAGTGAGTCTCACTGTGGACACAAAGGGGGTCATTACAACCCTGGCGGATGGTGTTAAAGCGGCGGTAATACAGCCAACAGGCTGGCGGTCTTTTTTTTGGAATTATGACCATGGCGGTGACTGCCATGGTCATCCGCCGCTTCTCCGTTCCGCCCGCCAGGGCGGAGACGACCACTGGGCTGGAGACCTGGGTCTCCAGCCCGGCGGCCGTGACAATACCGCTGCTGGTATTTTGACCCGTCTTACCGACGTTGATTTCCAGCAATAGGAACCGCCATGAAATCCATGGCGGTAAGCACTATCGGTGCCAGGGAATTCCGCCCCCCACCCCCACCCTGAATCCCTCCCCTATCCCCCCACCACCCCTGCCACCCCCCAAAGGTGGCAGGGTCCCCCTCCCCACCCCGACCCCCAACATCACTACACCCATACCCGCACCACCTACATACTTACACACACACACGCCAACATACATGCCTACATCCACACACACAGTCATACACGCACACCCACATTCAAACATACACGCACACATTCATACAGACATACCCACAGACATACACGCACTCATTCCCAAAACACGCACCACACCTGCAAGCATACACGCACTCACACCCCCCCTCTACATACACCCACGCACACCCCCATGCACCCACACAACACACAACACCCCCCCACCCCCATCCCCTGACGGACGATCGACTTACCTGTTCCGTCGATCCTCCGGGATGGGACGGGAGCCATGGGGACAGCTCCGCCGACACCACACCACCAACAGAACACCGCCGCGCAGAATCACAGGACGTGATTCGCTGGGCGGTGTTCTGTTGGTGTGGCGGTGGAGCAACCTCCACTTCCCCGCCGCCCGTCACTATGGCTGTTGGCGGCTCTCCGTCGGAAAAACGACGTAGAGCTCCCAACAGTCACAATACGCCGAGCGGAAAACCGCCACCACTGGCGGTCTTCAGCACGGCGGTCCCTCGGCGGTCTTGTGAAAAGACTGCCGAGGTTGTAATGACCCCCATAGTCCCCTCCCAGCCCTGTTGCTTTTACATCACATTCAACGAGACGCCCCCCTTCCCAACCTGTGCACAGTTTCCACCATATTGTGCCCTCCAGTCCTGGATCATGAGGTGCAACTCGAAACTCTGGACACTGAGGGTCCAGGACCCAGTTGGAGAGGGCACCCTGTGCTAAGGGCACAGGCTCTTAGGGGTAGGGTGCATGGGAGGGAGCCTGTGAACCCGCAGAGTGAGGCCACTGGGCTGCTATCAGCCAGGACACCATCAGCCACCTCTTGGGAATCTATCAGAAGTCCCAAGATGTAATGGGCCAGGTGTTGATCAAGCTCAGGGAAGTCAAGCAGCTACAGAGGGACATGCATAGGGACATGCGTGAACAAATGGAGGCACCACAGTTCAAACATGGCCTCCGTAACAGGGGTGCTGAGGGACATTCACACTACCCTGAGCAGAGATTTTCCAGCACAATCTTCCCCTTCCTCTAGAACAACAACATCAGGCCCATGTTCATCGGTGCCAGCCCCAGGGAGAGAGGCCCTGCCAGAGGCACAATCAGCCACAGACACCCCTGCCTCTGTAGCAGTTGACCCCCCACCTGCAAGCAGGGATGTCCAGCAAAGAATCCAGGAGGTATGGATGGCAAGACACCCACCACTGCCAGCAACAATCCTTTTCCCTAAGATCCTCCTTTGTGTGTCACACATTCACTCTGTGAACTGATCCTGAACCGCCTTCCATGTGACACACATTCACTCTGTGAACTGATCCTGAACCATCTTCCTTCTCCAATGGGAGGAGTACTCTGTACTTTGGACTTCCAATGGTGTGGCATCTACTCCAATGATTTCATTCACCACAACTGAACCCTTCACATTTTTTTTTTGTTTGAGCCATGTCACATATATTTTCTGTTGGTGGTAACTTCCCATGAAAATCACCTGTCGGCAACTCATTGTCCGCTATTGTTAATTTCACATTTAGCGTGTAGATATGTCAGACCATGTGAACCACATGGTGATGATCCAAGGTACTTGTTCAAGATAGAATATGTTGCACGAACACAGTGTCCAGCTCAGGATTCCAACCATTTCGTATAAACACATAAATACAAGTATCTGGTCAAAGAAGAGATATGGGGCCAGAGGTACGTAGATGCAATTTTGCATTTCCTAAATAGCAACTTCATAGAAATCGCTATTTAGGAAATGCAAAATACTATGTACCAACATACTGATTTCATAATAGCGATTCCTATAAAGTAGGAATCGCTATTAGTAAATTGCAAATAAGAAATCCCATACCATTTTGACAATGGGACGGTTGTGCATTTCCCAAACAGCGATTCCCTATTTGGGAAATGCAAAACCAAGGATGGCTATGGGCAAAAGGCCCCCCGAAATGCACCCTAAAAATAGTGGTGTACGTGTAGACCACACATATGCCCAAGCTTGGTTGCACTGTTAAAAAAACATTTTGGGGTGCTTTTTTAAATTGCACATGGTAATTACATTTCCTAAATGGCCAATTCACATTTAGGAAATGCCTTGTACATCTGTGATTTATGAGCCTCTGAACAGGAAATCAAAAATAGGGATTACCTATTTGCAATTTTCAATGTAAATGATCGCAAATTGCGATTTCTACTGGGTAAAAATCACAATTTTCAATTCCCTAAAGGGCTATGTACATCAGAAAAGCCCATTTTGCTTTTCTTAATGGCCCGAAAAAGTGATTCGGACCGTTGAGAAATCAAAATGGCTTTCTACATCTGGCCCTTTATTACATTGTTCAGCTCATAGGTTGTCAATGTGTCTGAAACATTGAAGTCATGCATGTTTAATCATACTGAGTACATGAACATATTTACAGGTACAAACCTCCAGACCATGGGAGGAAGGGATCTGCCAGACATTGTCCTGTAGGACAGGCAAACATTGAAGTGGTTGATGTCATCAGCTGGAGCCATATCATCTACCACACCAAAGTAATCTAACATCCTACTATGCAGTACAACCATTTCTGATCACAGGGTCATTACAACCCAGTGCTCATGCATCTGGTGGTATGAAACAGATATATATTAGTGATTTGGTACATGCACTTTGGCCTATGATGATGAAACTCGTCCACAGGTACATTGAGGTCATACAGAAAGAGTGTTTAGCCAATGTGAAGGGAAACTGACATGAATGTGGCCTACAACTACATTTTGTCTGACCATAGGGTGACACATGTGATGCATCAGCGCCAGCACAGGACAAGAACAAGTCCTTTGGAGTTTTATGGACTTCGATCCTATCACTGTGCAAGATGTCTTGGCACAGATCTCCTACACCCATGGTGTGTGACCTAACATCCCTGGAACAATTCATGTCCACTTTGTATGATCGAACAGCATCATAAACCTGCCAAGGTCACAACTCTGAAATGCCCACATGAAGATGTCATGGTGACATGAACAAAGAACAAAACAATGACTATAGGCATGAAACCATACAAATGACACAAGTCACATAGCAAGCATCTTGAAAACAAAGTGTATTGTAATACATCTGACACAAACTAATCAACATCATTATCATCAAGGACATGTCAAAAGCTACCTCATCAAACAGCCGTTTCTGATTTCTGGCTGCGTATCAGCTCCCTAACTATTTCAAATAATCAACTCCACACATTATCACAACTACAGTATATTGTACAGTGAAACCCATGACATTACATGACATACTTACACTCATGAGAAGAAGCTGTTGATGAAATCTTGTCACTAGTCAGCTCCTTCCTCTTCACCACTGTCATCTTCAATTGCATTTCAGGATTTACACCCAGTGGCAGTGCAGGCTTCCCTTCCTCTGGGATGTAAGGTATATTCCTCCACAGGTCAGGCTGTGGACCATGAAGAATGCCACAGTGATCTTACACACTTTCCCGGGTGAGTAGAGCAGGGCTCCACAAGTCCTGTCCAGACAGCAAAATCTGGCCTTCAGTAGAACAAAAGCCTGCTCCACTGCCCAGCGTGTTTTTCCATAGGTCTCTTTGAAGAAGACTTTCCCTGGCGTAGTTGGATTCCTCAGTGGTGTCAATGACCAAGGATGGTTTGGATATGCTGAGTATCCTGTTTAGGAATGGGACCTAAGTGCAACAGTGAGTCATTCACTTCATGATTGTAGCACCTGACATTGCTCACACACAGTCGGGACAGATGTGACTTACCAAACAGCCAGGCCCTTTCTGGTTGCAGTTGTGACATCGTCTGGGGAATGGTGTTGTTCTGCATTATGAAGGAATCATGGACTGATCAAGGGAAACAGGCACACACATTTGGGATGTAGAGAGCAGATAAAATGACACACTGCACATTGATTGAATGGAAGTTTTTCCTGTCGTGATAGACCTGTTCAGTGGCCTGTGGTGGCACCAAGGTCACATGTGTGCCATCAATGGCTCCCATCACATGTGCGAGGCAGACCAAACCATAGAAGTCAGCCTTCACATTGGCCAAATCTTCACACTGGGGGAAACATGACATAGTTGTCAATGTGTTTCAACATTGCTGACAGGAAATATCTCAACACATAAATAGTTTGGGACATCCCACCAGATATGGCCACTTTATTTTGGAACGACTCAGTGGCCAGGAAGTACAATACTGACATGAGTCTCACAATGGGTGGTATGTATTTTGGATTGGTATTTTCAGGAACCAGGTTGGCTTGAATTGATGGCATAAACCCACTATTGTTTGCTTATTAACATGGTATAGTTGAATAATGTAGCGTTGTTCCATGGTTTGAAGGTCTGGCAATAAACAGTACAATCAAGCTCATCACATCCTCACTCTCCCTGGGTACCTATGTGTGAAAATACATGAGTGGGACCACTAGTCACTGAGTCTCTGTCTACACCGACATACATGAAGTATCCCAACAAAATCACGTGACAAAGCATTTAAGACTTGCAATACATTACAACCAGTACACCTTACAGCTGTCAACTACACAATGGTCAAATGTGACCCCCTGGTTGACAAGACATGTGTCCACAACATGGATTTGTGCAACACCCAACCATCTACTTAACTGCCCCTCAATGCTACTTAATTGCCCCTGTAAATTTCACAGTATTTTCTGTCCTCCAAAGAAAAGTCAGTGGTGGTGGACAGTGCGCCGCCGTCATATGCCATCTGCGCCCAGTGACACACTACACTGGTGACTGTGTAATAGGATGACACAACAAGACTGATTTGGGATGTTTGTGATGATCCCACACATATACACATATATTGTTGTTGTGACGCATTTAACAGGGCCATTCACTGTACTCCACTGGACATTAGGAACCGCCCAGGACCACTGGCTTAAGTCATATGCACGGTGTGCTGTACCAACTATGGCAGACACAACCATAGGCTAACGTTGTTGCCTGTGGGGGTTGCGGGCCAATGGCTGTGGCTGTCGGCAGTGATGACCTCGTGCATGTATGTATGTGTATGCTTGTTTTGCAAAATCAGTCACTTGACCCCTGACACTGCTGCCAGTAACACCTCCACTACTTCAGCTGCGGTGTGCCATCCCCGGGAGGAATAATGTCATGGCTATCAGGTAAAAGGGCATCTGCCTTCTCTCCACAGGAGCTGGAGAGGCTTCTGGATGAGGTCATTGCCCTGTGTGATCAGCTCTATGGCTCACCAGAGGAGCAGGTAAGGACCTCATAGGCACAACTGACTTTGTTTAACACCATCCTTAACCCTACTCATAGGCTGCAATGTGCCCCTGTGTGCCAGTTAGACTTCTTGTGTGCTTGTAGTTGCAGTTTGCGTGGCATCAATGGGATGTACATGGTGCAGGTACTAGAGACCAGTACTGTATGCAGTGAACACTCACATTGTGTTTTGAGATGTTTTCTGAGACCCTAGGCCCTCCTTGTGTTTGATGCATTTAACTAGGCTAGAAGACTTTACTGACATACTATATATCTTTGTTTATCATGATTGTGAATGTCAAACAACATGTATGTGCATCACAGCATGAGTTGCTGATGTATCTTGTCATAGTCATTTGAGGATCTTGCAAGCACTGTGTGTTGTGCCACAGAACTTTCACCCCACTTCTGGCCTTGCCAAACTGTTGTCTGGAAAGCATATCATGACTCACTGTGCCCTTCAGGTTGCCACACAAGCCACAAGCCACATTGATGATGGCCACATTATGTACTATCATGCATGAAAGTGATGGAACTGTGAGTGTCATTTAGGTTCACTATGCTCAGCATGCAGACACCAGAGTCTGTCAAATGCATCTCCCAGTATGGGACATACTCTAGGCTGGGATAGAGTCACTGTGGCTATTCAATTGTGGCGTGTGCCCACTTTCTGTAGACTTGCAGAAAATGTCATGTTTCCAATATGAGGCTCTAGTGGCAAAAACCTGCCCTGAATGCCTCAGTCCACTGACTAGATTAGGAATGGGAATTGAGGTAAATCACTGCCCTAGTCCATATGTGCGTTTTACATCATTGTCAATGTGTGTATTTGACTCACTAAAGGTCCCTTTCTTCCAGAGCTCTGTCGTCACCTTCACATAACTCATATTTGTCCAGTCCAGGCGTATGGCACAATTGATAAACCACCAGTGGAGATAGTGTGTATATTCCAGGAAGGTCATGATATGCGACTCAGTAGCTTGCTTAGGTAGCAGAAATTGAACCAAACATACCTTTGTGTGTTAGAGGCCATCTCTGCAGTTTTGCCACATATGTTTAAAGGTGTGTTCTGTGGTTCAGGTACATACCACAGAAACCCACACTAAAGTGGCATGAGTCAGCATCTGATAGGTCACATGAGTACAGATGCAGTGGGTACAGACTTTCTGTGCCCACCATGCCAGTCTTTTCATTGTCACTCAAGTCTAAGGGTGAAGACTGTACTATGGTAGTTACCTGTAGGGAATGCTGTAAAGTCAGGCCTTAGGAGTTTACCCTTCAGAAGCCACATTGGTGTGTAGTGTTTCATTGTGGTTCGCATCACAGTACATGTTGCTGGGGCCTGGGCTACCTGATGTCAGTAGGCTTTCTTAGTCATTGTAGGCCATGAGCACAGCGGCAGGTTAGTTTGCAAATAACTCCAAAAGTATGTAGTCATGTCCATGTACTTATCAGCATGTGTTCTTTATACCTGTGTGTGTTGACAAATTGCACATTGTGTGCTTAGTGTTTCTGAAATGTGTGTGACACAACCATTTGTGCAAAAACTTGTGTTTGTAATCTTATGATTTGTCTCTTGCACACATACAGGTCAATGTACATCAGAAGAAGGGGATTTGGACAGCCATCGCCTGGAAAGTCCGGACCCTGGGAGTCCATAGCTGGCGGAGTGCCCACTTTCAGAACAGGTAGGAGGACCTGAGACTCTGGGCTCAGAAGATCACAGAGGCCCAGCGGGGGCTGTCCTCCCAACGTGGGCAGGGCGCACGTTGGACCCTGACCCCCCCAAATGGCCCTCATTCTGGTGGTGACCTACCCGGAGCTTGATAGGCGTTTGAAGGGAGCACAGCAGCCACAAGGGGGTAAGTACTGGGCATATTCCTGCATGTCACATTGCCTAGTTGATGTGTTAGGTTCAGACATCCCTGCCTGATGGTTGGGGATGGGCCATTGTGACACACATGATGAGTAACTGTTTGTGTAGGTATGGAAGTTGGTGCATATTGATGTACCTTGCCTGTTAGCCCAGGGACCTAGGACACAACCAAGTACAGTCCACAAACAATTTGCGTGCCAGGGCCAACTCATGGCTGTGTACAGTAATCAATCAAGGAATGTTGGCTGTTGTTGTGGGTGTAATTTATACGCAATAGTCCACTACTGCTCGGTGTGACAGCCCAAGCAAAATGAAATGAGGGATCACTATACTCATCCATGTGTCAGTTCAATTGAGTGAATTGGCATCTGCTTTCCAGAGGCCACTTGTCTTCAGTGTGTCACGAGTGCTGTGCTTCACTACTGTCTATCAGGTGAAGGTGGTCATCATACATGTGAGAGAGCATACCTTGTTCTATAGATGCAGTTACAGATCAATACTTTCCCTTGGTAAGTGGGGAATGCCAATTGACGTGAGTTGTGTAAAATCACTGTTGCCACCATTCCTTGTGCCTACGTGTTAGCATCTGTTCCTTTCACTTTTCACAAATAATTTTCACTGCTGTTTCATGTTTGGTCTATCTGTGTTCATGGAATGGTTTCTGTATTCCCTCACATATGTGTGCATGCCAACATGTATTTGGAATTAGACATATGTCATGGGGCTACGTTTCATGTGGTGCCACAGACAGGAGTGTGTGATCATTGGTCAGTGGCTCACACGTACCCTCACCCATCATTGCATGTCATTTGGCATGTACAACTACAGTAGCAATAAAGGACAGGGCAGTTAGGACTACAGTTCTTTGAATTTATTCAGTGAATTTATATGCCATTGGTGTGGCATCATATACCAAAGTGCTCTGCACATGTTAAATGGAGAAGGTTTGTTACCTGACCATTAGCATGCATCATAGCATGACTTACAGTTATGTGGGAATCATATGTGGTTAGGTACAACCATTCATCCATGGATATCTGGGTTTGCAGAGCCAAAATGGAGACAGTGATGTACTTCCCATTAGGCAACATACTGAGGGCCTTCTACAAGTACTTGAGAATCCTTGGGCCTCTCCAACAATCAAAGGACTATTGCCTTCTACTAATGCAATTAAAGTATGTTGCTGTAAGAGGTGCCATACAAGAGTGGTCACTTGGCTCTACTATTTTTTGTTCCTGAGATACATGTAGGACCAGTTCGCATGCAAATGGTGTTTTAGGGCATGTGCAAAGTGAAATATGTCCCAGAGCAGCATCCTTCCATGAGTACTCCTGATGCCCCAATCCCTATTGTGTAGGTATTGTTTGCATTGTGAGCTTTGGATATTTGTCTCACAAAATATTGTGCATTCCTTTCACCTCCCATTGTGTTGCAATGTGGGTGATATGTGTGGGTCCATTACAGGGATGTTTAATGGTAGGGGTGTTTGTTTTCAATGACACATCCATACATACGTGTCTTCAATTTGATGACAGTCTATGGCATGTGATCAATATGAGGGTGTCATTTGAATTATGTGTGAGGTTGATGTGTTGTGGCTGTTGTGTGACACAATGGGGGTCATTCTGACCTTGGCGGTCTTTTTGCAAGACGCCGAGTTACCGCCGCGGTGAAGACCACCGACCGCGGCGGTATGCCGCTGTGCGCATTCTGACCGCTGGGAGCGTTCCGCCGGAAAACCGCCAGCAGCCACACTGGCGGTCGGCGGGAAAGTGGAGACTGGTCAACCTCCACCGCCACGCCAGCAGAACACCGCCCACAGAATTACGACCCACATTTCTGTGTGGCGGTCTTCTGTTGGCGGTCTTCTGTTGGCGGTCACCTCCCCATGGCTCCTGTCACCTCCCGGAGGACCAACGCACAAGGTAAGTTGATCGTCCGTGAGGGGAGGGGGTGGGGGGGTGTTGTGTGATGTGTGCGTGCATGGGGGTGTGCGTGTGAGTGTGTAGAGGGGGTGTGTGAGTGCGTGCATGCGGGTGGGGAGTGCTGCTGTGCCTATGGGCAATGTGTGTAGTTCGGCGGGTGCGCATGTCGGCATGTATGTGGCGGGTATGTGTCCCCGTTGTGTATGTGTGTGTGTAGGGGGTGTGTATATGTGCATGTTGGGGTTGTGTGCATGTCGGGGTGCGTGTATGTGCATGTCGGGGTGGGGGTGGGGAGGGGGTTCGTACCACCTCTGGGGGGTGGCAGGGGGGTGGAGGGTGTGGGGGGAGGACTCGGGGGGGCAGTGGGGGGTGGGGGAGACCCCTATCAGTGCCAGGGAAGGAATTCCCTGGCCCCGATAGTGCCTACCGCCATGGTTCGCATGGCGGTTCCCGAACGCCAGAAACCGCGGCGGTAAGCAGGGTCATGATACCGTTGGCGGTCTTGGGTCGACCGCCGGACCGGAGTGCGCAGACTCCAGCCCGTCGGTCATGACCGCCGTGGCTGTCGGAGTGGGGAAGTGGCGGTCGGTCGCGGCGGTGACCGCCGCGGTCAGAATGCCATTTTTAATACCGCCGGTCTGTTCGCGGTCCGACCGCCGCCTCTCCGCCGACCGCCAAGGTCAGAATGAGGGCCAATGTTCTGTACACTACACAGTTCCTGTGACTAAGATGAGCAGACTTGTGTTATTGTGGATTGTGACGATGCAGTGGCAGTGACCTGCCCCAATGGGGCATTTTATGGCTGTGGCTGTGTCACTGATTGTGAATTACTCGACCCGGAAGACAATTTCAAGTGTACTTGACCCATGTAACGTGACCCTCATATCATGGGTGTTGGACCTGGCCCTTTTTACAGGGTCATCCCTAAACTTTTTGCCTTCCTCCTCCTATTGTTTCTCTCCCTTTTTGTCAATGTTAAGACTCTGGGAACTTTACCACTGCTGATCAGTGGTAAAGTGCATGTGGTCTCCCTTCTAAACTTGGTATGATTGGCTTACACCTGATTGGCCCATTTAATTCACCTGTAAGTCCTTTGTACAGTGGTATCCCTATACGCAGGGCCTGTAATTTAAATGCTACTAGTGGGCCTACAGCACAGCTTGCGCCAGCCACAGAAGTAGCCTTTCAAACCTCTCTCTGACCTGCTTCCGCGGGGCCTGCATGCGCAGTTTACTGCCACAAGGACCTGGCATCTAAATTTACTTGCCAGACATGGAACTCCAATTTTACTACATGTAAGTTTCCCCTAAGGTAGGTCCTTGCTAGCCGTACGTGCAGGGTGCTATGTATGTAAAAGGTAGGACATGTACCTGGTTGTGTGGCCTGTCCTGGTGGTGACAACCAGCATATTTGGTTTCTCACTGCTGTGAGTGCTGCATTGCTCATAGGATTGCATTGGAAATTCCCTAACATATATCTAAGTGGAATTGTATAATCCTTAAGGAGTAGCATAGGCATGTTTGGTATGGTTGTAATGGTAGTGAGGAATGCTGCTTTCTGGTGTTGGTGGATTTTTTATTACATTAGAAAAATGACTCTTTTAGAAAGTGGGTATTTCTCTGTGTTTATGACTGGTGTTTTGCAGCTTGACTCCAATCCACGTCTGGGGCAGAGTGACAGCTGGACTCTGTACATACCTTTCAGACAGCCTGTACACAAAGAGGGTGGAGATGTCACAGAGGTGTATCTGCATATTGAATGGTCTTCCTGGGCTGGGATAGGGAGAGGCGGGGCACACCTGCATTTGTAAAAGCTGTGCCCAGGCCTCACCCTAAGGGCTCATTTACCACCGATTGATGTCTAAAGCCAGTGCTGAAGGAGAAAGGGGACATTCGTGGAACCAGTTAGTACTGGTTGGAACCCCTTCTCTCCCTTTTTGTGGAGACTGCACAAAATAAATATAAGGACAGGGGGTTTTCCCCCACCCTTGGTGGAGCACTTTTGGAACTGGGACCGAACCTTTGCCAGAGATGCTACTTCCACTACCACATACCTTTCTCCCCCCAAATGCTTCTCTGGAGCCCAGCGCATGGGGAGCATTGTGTGTAGCTCATTGCTTTATTTCTTTTCTCTTTTTTTTAAATCATCATGTACAGAGCACTTCATTATTACCCTCCTGGGTGCAGGGAGTGCCCCATGGACTCTAGAGTTGCACCCCCCTGCCGAGAGGGGCCTGCCGGCAACCTTGTGTGAATAGCAGTCTCCATGCACTGGCTGTGGTGCCTCAGGAGCATCAGTACATAGCCCTTTTTTGGGTTACCTTCAGCGCCTTGACCCGGTGAGATTGACAGGAGTGTGCACGCTGAACTGCTGCTGCTTGCTCACGAAGGGCAGAAGAGGATCACAGGCCTCTGGCTAGATCAGCAGAGAAGGGCACACTCTGTGGTGTTCCCGGGGCACTGGCTGGCCCATTCCTCAGTGAAATCAACGCCGCATCCTGGGCGGGTGCAAAGAATCCTGCCGTCAGAGGCTGGGCCTGACAGACATGCTGCAGTTACTCCCTCTGAGCCCGGGAGGGCTCAGGACATGCTCCAGGAGGGGCACACCACCAAAGGATACACCGCCAGTGGGAGCTGCTGACTGCAGGTAGGTGGACGGCTGCTGGGTGGTCTTCTTTGCTCGCGAGGTACCCAAAAGTGGGTGCCTCGCTGTCTTGTAGTAACCACAACGGAACTCTACTAATGGAGGACAACCACACCCTAGCCCCCTAGCCTGGAGGCTCAAGCGTGCTCCTCGCACACCACCAAGGATCTTCTCCCCTGCGGACAGCAGTCCTGAGGGCCCACCGAGAGTTACCCACAAGCCATTTTTGCCTGGGGGCCCCTCACAGTTTGTGCCCTCCCCCCCATGGTTGTTCATACCTGGGCAGGGGCACTGGGTCTGGTTGGCAGGAGAGGCAGACTTCTTACAGAGGTCCCAATCTGGCCTCCTCCTGCTTCTTGCCAAAAATGACTGTATACCCTCTAAAGCAGGTGCAGATGAGCTGCCACCTTTGGGTAGAAGGTGTTTGTTTGGGATTCTTCTAGATGTCACAGTTCACCACAATGATTCTGTCCCTATTGTTTCTGCATTTTTTTTTTTGCTTTATGACCTGACCTGTGTGAAGTGTCTGGCTGGCCCTGTTGGGAGGGGGGGGGGGGGGCGTATATTCTCTCAGGACCCCTGATACATGCAGAGGAGAATGTTTTCATTCTATATCCATACATGTTGTTTTTTGTGATATGTAAGTTCATGGGGATGTCATGGCATTTGCGATAAGGAGTTTATTCTGACATGTATGTTTGGGTGATAATGTTTACCGGAATTCTGCTTATTTCTGCAGAGTACCAGTAATCTGTGTAATGTTCTGACAACTGCTGGTGTAGTAGGGTATTACTGATACATGTTGTGTTTGGTGTAATGTTGTTTTATGCAATACAGTCTATTTTTATATAACTTATTGTTGTGTTTCCTTTGTGGTGTATTTATTGTTTCACATGTGTTGTGTGTGTTGTGCAAACGCTTTACACATTGCCTCTGGGATAAGCCTGACTGTTCGTGTTAAGGTACCAAGGGGGTGAGCAGGGGTTATCTTGGGTAACTCCCTCGCCCTGACTGAAGTGGTGGATTCTGCCTGGCTTAGTTGAATACCCTAGCCAACCAGAAACTCCAATTTTAACAATGTGGATGACAGCGCGATGATCTGTTGTTCAGCTTCATGACACAGATAGATGTGTGTTTTTAGCCTCAGTTGCGTCCATGGTTGCGTGGAATTTGTGCTCCATCTATGAGTAGCAGCAGCAGGACGTGTGGTATTGGCTCCATGGTGCACAGGACATGTGACACTGCCTGCAGGTGAGTTCCTTCCTTTCTACTGTCCATTTCCATCTGCTGGAACTTTGTGGTTGGAGTGAACAGTCACTTCGGCAGAAGGAGGTATTATAATGTGTCCGGCGGAAACACTGGCTCCGACAGTTTCATTGACCTGTCTTGCAGAGGCAGCAGTCTGCGCTGCCTGAATTTGCCAGAGGAACTGTTGCAGTCTTTCTTTTCTGGAACCACATGCATTGTAAAATGGTCATCCGACCGCCAAGCCAATGGAGGTCAGACTGCTGCCACAGCCATGGTGGTCCATGGATCGCCAAATTAGAAAACAGACCCTAAGTCTTTTTCTGATTATCAGGAGTCAAACCTAGCACATGGTGTTTCATGGTATAATAGTAAAAGGTTATGTATCTTTGCAGGAAGTACAGATTTAGTCATTTTTCTAAAATGGAGCTTCATATTCTGAATATGTGTAAATGATTCAACCAACACAGTGAGACAGCAATCCCAACATAAGAAATAGGTACATAAAACATATTAACATACAAGGGAAAAGAGGTATATTTCTCTACATAAGCATACTATCATTATTACAATCCCTCAAACTCAAACTACTAGTAACGTAACAGCAAACTGAGTAACAACAGGGGATGCCCAAAACTTGCAGCAGACCAGGAGTGGGTCGCTGTCCCAAGTAGCATTTCTCTGTCCAGAGAACAGGGGTTTGCCTGCACCCACATGCATAAATTGATCTGTTGGTTCTTGCTGCACAGGACACACGCAAGCCATGTCTGGGTCAAACCCAGGCCAACAGCGGGCCCATCCTGCGCTCCTCAGTGCCAGGAAGAGACAGGGCAGAGCCAGCCCTCTTGGTACGTGTCTGGACTCTCTTTTTTATCCTGGTAAGGCCAGCTGTAATGAAAACTGGAATACTCTTCATTGTTGATTCTACACTCTACTACTCCCCAGTTGTGGAATTTCTTCCTTTATTGAGCTTAAATCAATTGGAAGCGGTCATATGGTGTGCATTGTTTGGTTGCACACCTTGAGGAGGACTACAAGTCTTGTTTTCTCCTCCAGGAGGTGATTATTATATCCATGGTGTAATGTACTGTAACTCCTCTTTGTGACTAGTGACTCCCTCTATCAGGCGGCACCAGCGGGCTTACTTGTCCCAGGACTCTGTGGGGTCAAGGAGGAGGCTTTTTTTCACCACCTGCACATGCTACCATTGTGACAGGGAGAGCATTCCCCAAAGGAAGCCTGTGCAGCCACCTTTATTCAACATCCCAGTTCAAACTTGCTTTTCTCTTTTGGACGATTTGTCAGAAAATGATTGACTGAGTATCCCTAATGAGGCCAAGACGACTTTTGCTGAGGAAGGTTGTAGGGTAGAGGCCTCACCGGGTTGTAGCCTTTGCCCATCCCAAGAGCTGCTGGATACTGGGGGTCGGACAGTGGCCACCACCGCACATTATGCCTCGACAAGCAATAAAGGAAACCTAGCAACAATATATAATGATGCCCTTGTGATCAAGGTTCTCTTCTGGACTATTGTCAGTCTAGCGAGTAAAGTGGGTTGTCAGGAGTGGGTTAATTTTATTTGCAACTATGATATTATCTTCTTCCAGGTGACTTGGTCTACTGGAATTATGGACCTTGATGGGTACTGTCCCCATTTTGTCCCTGTGGTTCCATCTCTTTCAGGCAGAGCCAGGGCAGATCACATGGCATGGACTAAATTTACCTTGGATTGAAAAATCAGTTTGATTCTTTCTGATAGCATGTTATTCCAAGCATTTACATTCACATGGCTCAATGGCTTAAATATTGTTTTTATTAACTTTTATAATGGGTATTTTGAATGCGACAACTCAAACAATTTATAATAGGTTATATGATTTTATTGGTGGCCTGGGAGTTAAACTTGCTTATTTGTGCAAAGGTTATGAGACCACCATAAGTGGGGACTTTAATGCTAAACTTGTTATAATACAGATCAAAAATGGGTGCACTATGTTTGTTAATAATGGTATAGGACATGACTACTATTCCAGGGAGCAGAGAAGGAAAGTACTTCTCATTTGATTAAGAAATTTGACCTGGTTAATGTGAATGAATTTTGTTATCCCAATTATCATGTCAAGGCAACCTTTGAGAGTGGTGTGTATTCTACAATCATTGATTATATTTTTGTAATCCATGATCTGCTGGTCATGGTATCTAAGGCTTCCGTTGTCATCAGTACCTATAGTGATCATAATTCCTTATGTCTTGACATATGTCTACCAGGGAGGGAGGGGCTATGAGAGTGGCAGCTGAATCAATAACAGTTCAGACCCAAGGGTTGCACCATGCATGCAGAAATGTCAACATAAATGTCTTTACATTCAAAATTCGAGGGGTTCAGAAAATAGTTGTCCAGTGCAGAATGCCCCAGACCTCTAATGCAGAAAACTGCGTCATAGGGGCTCATATTTACAAGGTGGTGTTAGGCCACAAAAAGTGGCTTAGTGCTGCCTTGTAAATGTGGCACACTGCACAGCGCCACTGGGGCATCACAAAAAGTGGCACTCCGCTGTCATCACTTTTTTAATATTTCATTATATATTTAGAGTATATGTTTAGTCACTGAGAAAACAGTTTGCACAAATTGTTCTTTTAGAAGACCATGTGGGGAGATAGGAACATTTGTTAGTTTCTTTCAAATATTTTATTGAAAATTTAAAATAAAACTGAAGCTTTGCATATGTGATTTTTAATAGCTATTTCTGCATATTTAGGTAAATGGAATACATGTTTAACATTGCTTCATACCAAGTTAGGCATTTTCATATGTTTTTTATAAATCAAAAATAATAGTTCATGTAATATTTACATTGTAGTGTACTCTTACTTATTTTTCATAAATCATACATGTCTTAACAGAAACTTAATTTGAATTGACATGCCTATTTTTGTTTAGGTGTGCAGATGCGGTTCCATTTTCTTCAGCTCGGATAAGTGTACTTTCTTTTACACTAACTTTAAATTTTGAGATTTTAGGGGGATTTTATTATGTAAGTTTTTGAGATATTTGCCTTTGTGTATTTTTATTTTAATTCTTAGCGCGTGTGATTATCCTTGTTAATATATGTTATTTCTGATCGGTGTAAGTGTGTTAATATTTTAATGATTGTGTTTGTAATGTACTGGGAAAGCATAGGTGTACTTTGGGGTTGTAATGTTAATTAGTGCTTTTGAAGCATTTTAAAGGAAATCAAAATGAGTGCATTTTGTCATTTGCATTTTTAGGGGTAGCATGAAGATATATTCCATTTGACATTGCATTACTGGGTGATTTTTGTATTGTCCACAAATGTTTGAAGGTTACCTCCTATTTTTCAGGTTTCTGGACTTTTTTTCAATCAAACATATTTCAGGGTTTTGGGGAATATTCTTGAATTGCGTTTTGATACAGATTATTTTTATCTTTAATACTGTTCAGATTGTTATTACCTTTTCGTTGTATTTTCGATTATTTTTAATGCAGTTATTTGTTGGATTATTGGATTCTTTGTATTAAAGCCTTTATGGGACCTTCAAGGTCAACAGAATTATAAATAATGTTAAGTATATTTACTTCTTTTATATTACAGTTGATATGTTTAATTTATATGTTTGTGTTAAATTTACAATGTATTCATGCATTTATGGTATGACCTGTATGTATTTAGATATGTATTGCTTTTTTTAGTCGGTATGTATATATTTGGGTTTAATTAGATAAAGTTTGTTGTGGTGTTTTTAATTAAAATATTTAGATTTATGTACCTATGTTCTTTTTAAAGTTCTTATGAGTTGCTTTATTTTTGTATTTGTGCTTTGTTTCTTTTCTGACTTTTAATTATTTTAGTTTACGCTATTGGGTGTACTATGTTGTAATTGAATTGAGTTTTTACTGATGTTGTAGACTAGGGTACTGGCTATTGATTCAAGATATTCTGTACCTTGAATGTATGAAACAAGAGAACTTTGCCTGAAACAATGTTATGGAAATAGTGTCCTTAATGACATGGAGGGACGTGATCACCCATGTTTTATTAAAGATATTAATAATTACATATTCAAATTATCCAACTATTTTTGTATTTGTGCTTTGTTTCTTTTCTGACTTTTAATTATTTTAGTTTACGCTATTGGGTGTACTATGTTGTAATTGAATTGAGTTTTTACTGATGTTGTAGACTAGGGTACTGGCTATTGATTCAAGATATTCTGTACCTTGAATGTATGAAACAAGAGAACTTTGCCTGAAACAATGTTATGGAAATAGTGTCCTTAATGACATGGAGGGACGTGATCACCCATGTTTTATTAAAGATATTAATAATTACATATTCAAATTATCCAACTATTTTTTGTGGTAAGTACATATACTTTTTTTTATTAAGATTTGCAATAGGTCATTGTATATGGAAGATTATTTAATGAGGAGAAAGGCATAGGTTAGTGAAATGGTATTTTCTAGATATTGGTCATGTATTGTGTAAAAGGTTGAACTGACACAATTCAAAAGTGACTTCTATTGATATTGCTGGTGACTGCATTAGAATTGTCCAAATAGTAGGAGTTAGTGATAAATTCCGCTCTAACGATGGAGTTGGTGGAATTGTGGCACTCCACGTTTCACTTGTAATGTGGCGTCCCAAACAAATTCTGCCAACCATGTGGCACAGTCATTTCTTGTGCATGGCTCACCGACAGTAAGTTGGCAAGCACAAATGAAAATTGGAGTTCCCTAGTGGGATGTTCGGGCACTAGGAGGGTACCTAATTAGATTTTCTAACTGCAAGATATTATTACCGTTTCTGATTAGAAAGCTGCCACTAGAGTATAAAATGCAGAAAAAATCAATTCTAGCAGCAACACCCTCTGGCATGCTGTATAGTGTCATTTGCACTGATAGTTCAGTGTGGAACAAGTTCCTGGTGCTATTTTTTACATTATAAATTTTTTTAAAGCTTTTTATTAATTATAAGATTTTCTTAACTTATTAGTTGCTATTTCTTTTATGAAGGCGTTCTTTCACTAATTATGTGTATTGTCTATAAAAATTTATTATTGCGCTGCCGAAGATTTGTTTACAGTACTAATTGAACTAGATAATGTATTGCTATCTGAAATAATGAGTGACACTTTTTATAATTAGTATGGCGATATCTTTTAAATTGGTTGGGGGTTTATGTATGTTACATTTAATTTTAGATAATGTCTGAGAAGCTTTATTTACCTTGTGTGTATTAAGGCATTTGTATTTCACAGTTTATGCATATTCCACTCCACACATGCAAGGTACTCTTTCTATTGAAAGAATTTCAGGGATGCATGTTGATGGCACGTTTGCATTTAGTGTTTTGTGGCATCAAAATAGAAGTAAATTGTGCTTTTGCAAATACAGTTTCACATTACAGAACCTGATACTAGGATACTGGGCCCAAGAATTACAACAATCCCCATGGGAATTGTGACCAAAATGTATATTATGTGCCCGCATTTTAACATTTTAAGGGAATAACTGATAAGAAAAAGTCACGAGGTCCATGTAAAGCCGATCACTGTAGATTCCCTTGTTTTAAAAAATGTTGATAATTGTTCTGGGGTGCCAGCTGAACTTTTTATCTAAATACAAATTACAACAATAACGACTCTCCTATTTAGTGTACAAAAGCAGCAACATATTTACATAATACAAATAGTAAGAAACTCAACCTTTATTGTATATCAAAATTAGAACAAACACCCAATACCCAAACTAAACATAAAATTACAAATCACATATATTAAGAATCATACTTATAAATAACAACACAACATAGACTCAGACTGACCACAATGAAGACAACGTATAAACAACAAACTGAATCAAGAACATACACACAATAATACAGAAAACAAATAATGTCTTCAATGTAATAACATATATATTCATAAAAATACAAAATAGTTCTCAAGATATATAGCTCAATGGGTGTCCTTTCTTATATTTGGCAGTTATATTCACCACCAAAATCATATGCTTTGCTATCGCCAATTTCTTTACTAGATCTCCAAAATGTTTATTCGAAGCTCAGCGTAATCATATGATTTGCTATCGCCAATTTCTTTACTAGATCTCCGAAATGTTTATTCGAAGCTCAGCGTATAACCGATCCTCCATAGAATTGTATTAATTCTTTATCCAACAGACATTCCTTGATTCTTGAAACAGCATGGAGTCACAATGTTATATTTTTACAGGCCAAACCTAATACAAGTACAACTTTGGTACTACTCGACGAATACTACAGCGGTCCCACAAGGGTTTTGACATCAATTTTAAACAAGTGAATCATATTTGCCATGGTCGTGGATTTGTTCTTCCCCAATCTGTACACACTGGGTATTATTTTTATCAAGAAATTGTTGTAAATGATGGATGGCAGGAGAACTGTTGTTCAACATAAATTCATAAGTTTGCAGAAGATTCTTGGTAAGAAAATTAAAGAGATCCATGCTAGGCACAAAGCCATTGATTACCCCAGGACTCTAGTTTAAACATGTTTCGTGATCTAGGATTCCTGTGCTCCTAGACGTATTTGGGCAGAAATGTTGCAGCCATCCCAGATGTTTTTTCCACATTTTCAAGTCTGGCAAGCCATGCTTAGCATGATTGTGTGTTTGGACCTCTCCTGCAGGATATTTACACATCTGGGAAACCAGTCTAAAAGAACGGAACTCTGGATGGTAGGAATTTTGCTTTCCACATAATTCTCATGTAAACCGTAAATGAAAGTATATATCTATACAGGGTAATAGGTTAGAACTCATTTTGCTTAAAAGATATTAGAATGTGTCGGGGGAGTATTGCCTTGATACACATCCAATTTTGTATGACTTTTTACTAAGGCAAAATAGGTAATAAAGTCCACAAACTTAGCTCAAGTGCCTTCGAGCCAATCAGTGAAGAAAGCTATTAAAGCCTTCAGGAACCCATTAAATCATGTCTGCTGCAACAGTGGAGTGTTATCAGTAAGGCTGAAGGCCGATAAAAAGCCCAAAAAAACTGGGGTGGTGTAGCCCCTCATGTCAGCCATTCCCTTGCCATAGGAGGAATCTTTGTTGCATTGTGCATCATGCACACTCTTTTATGAAAGGTGCTGGAGAAGGGCGCAAGATGTAATTTTCTAGGACCAGGCAATAAACCGCAGATGCACAAAATGTAGAAGTTGTCTAAAATGTGAAATTAGCACCCTAGCTGATCAAGATCATTCGGCTTAAAATATTATGATCGAGACCACCAGAAAGCAATGCCACTAGGGATTTACTTTTACATTTCAAAATCTACTCATACTCCATTGTGACAGGTCTGGTTAAGGTGTTTTATGTTTTTACTACTAGCTAGTTCATTTGTAAAATCCAACATATTTCAATGTTGATAGAGGAAGAGGACCAACTAGCTTTTGGCCAATTGCTCTGCATATATCTGTTGTGAACCACCTTAATAAAATAAACTGCACTGTGCTGTCTCTCATTCAAGTAGAAAGCAAAAGTCCAGACTCATTGGAGTCTCAAGTACAATTGCATTGTTTATGGGAAGACCCTCCCATATTGACATGTGTGCCAGTTCCCAAATGCATGATTCTACTTTACAGTACCTCATCCCTGACTGTCCTTTTTACCAGGTGCTTGAAAGTGAAAAGTAATTGGTGTGATTGTCAGACCACACTAGGTAATATTGCTATTCTGTATCAGGTCGAGTTCGGCTACTTTAATTTAAACCATAGCTCAGTCCTGGGTAGCTGTGGCACAGAGCAGTGAGGCATTACTCAAAGGAAGCAAGTGTGTTATGTGGTCCCTACTATGATAAAAGGACTGAGTACCTAGGATGGTGGAAATTTAGAATGTAGGGCACTGAGTCTCTCCACACCATCAGAAACTGTCAGCCCAATTCCTGGCTAGCTCACAGTGCCTCACCTGAACCCCCAAACTAACCGGGAAGGAAAGTTATTACAGCAACCTGAATGTGTCACTCTAACTCTTCTGAGACTGTGGAAACAGTCCTTAGCTTTTTGGTGTATTACTCATGCATGCCCAAGAGAGACACAAAGAGATGTGAGATACATTTTCAATACATTTATTAAGAGAATATAAAGAGAATGAGCTGTGATAATTAGACAAATTAAACAAAGCAAAGGAATTATGAGTACAGCCATGGAAAAGACGATAAACAATCCATCCATGGTGAATATGGTTCTAGATGATCTAGAGGGTCCTACATATTCCTAAAACTATGCTGACAGCATAGCGGGTGTAACGTCCTGCCTGGCCCGATCCAAGGGATTAGCGCCAACCCCTTATCTTAAACAGTGTAAACATTTGGCCAGCAGTGTAGATGAAAATCCATGCAGGAAGATGGTAGTTTAGTGTCAGTAGAGCTGCATGTTAAATACAACATTTATCCCAGGATAGTTGTGGCTGGAATGCTGGGTGCTCCTACTGGGTGAGTGCACCACTTACATATTAATAATTCATACTGTGTTGGAAGAACAGATCTGATGCAATGCTGTGTCTAGATATTAGAAGCTGTCTCCTGAACAGGCAACGCAAGACCTAGGATATTGTGTACAGTATTCCTAGCCTTGAACAGAAAGTACAGATTAAATGCTGTGCAAAGGCTAACTAAACAACCAACTTATACCACAGATTCCTAGAAGGCAGTCGTTCAAGAAATGCATAAAAATATCATCACTAAAAGCAGCTTACCTAAAACAAATAAAATACGAATTATAAAATGAAGCTAAAAACAAGGGCACTCAACCTGGGTCAAAGAGGTTCTAATGAAAAGTGTAAAGCATTTATTAGTACCAAAACAGTTAATAAGTTAAAAGCAAAACACAATAAAGAATCATACTTCAATTTATAAAAAAAAGTATAAATTTTAATGAGCAAATAGACACTAGAACAACGATTGTATAATGGAAACTAGAGATATGATTTTTGGGCATTTTTTTACAGCTAAGCTGCAGTTTCAGGCACAGAGTTATGTTTTCACTTGCCACTTTAGTGGTGGCTAAATAGGTGGTGCATCCAATAGTGCAATTTAACTTACAGGCCCTGAGTACACAGAATAACATGCACTAGACACTTACAGGTAAGATTAAGTATGGCAATCAGATATTGCACATACACATTAGGGGTCAAAGCACATGCAACAGGCACCGGACATCTGTGCCCTCTTTTCATAGTATGTAAATCTGCATTAAATCTAGCAGAAAGTGAGGGCAAAAGGGGGGGTGATCCTGCAAAAAAAGGCCTTTCCTCACAACTAGGATGGAGTGGAAGAAAGTTCAGTTCAGTCCACATTACTTATATACCTCACAGCTTCATTTACCTTATGGGCCAGCTCAGCATTGCTTTCCTGTGAGTATATTTTGTAGTTTTCTTTTCTTCCAAAGCCATGGCCTGCACAACGTCCCTGTTCCTATCTACTACAATTCTGTTTTCCCCTGATATCACATGCCAGCTTTACAAGTATTCCTTTATCATTTACTATTTTGAAGTGTTGTTATATTTTACGTGTTGGATGTTGTGTTATTCTGAACTTGTGTTAGTATTCTCACTTTGTGAGCTGCAATTTCTGTTTTTTTAACTATCTGATAACAACAAATTCATCTTCTCAACCAGTGGTTCGAATGAGCAATCCAACACATTTCCAAATGGGGTCTTTAAGAAATCAGGTTACTGGTTGAGGGAGCTGAAGACCTACTCAAGTCTTGTGAAGTCCAGCATCAGGAATGAGTCAAGCAGTTAAGATGATGCGCCAGTTCAAAGGAGCCGTGAGGCTGTCATGTGAGAATCTGCATTGACACTGAGGTTGGTGTCAGCAAGAGATTTGCGATGTAAGGGCCTGTGTTGGGAAAGATTTGCACGGCAGGAGTTGTGATACGGGCTGTGAGGTCGATGCACAGTCCTTGCATGGGGAGAAACATTGTAGCAGAAGTGATGCATCAGTTCTGCCCAGGTTGTGTCTTGGAGCAAAGGAGAGGCGCTGGTTCTGCTGGGTCCACGGATGAGCTGGCAGAGTACCTTCAGGCCTACTTCCAATGGCCCAGGACTACTTGGCAGGGCAGGATTCACAGATGGTAGAGTCCAGGTGCTGGGTTCAAGGTTGTTGGAGTCTTCTGTCCCTGAGGCTGTAGTCACAGCACCTCAGGTCCAGAAGTGTACTGAAGAGTTGGTGTCTGAAGTCCAATATGTATACTAAGTTCTGCCTTTGAAGTGGGCAAAGCTTCTAGATGTTTTTCTTTGAATTCCACAGGCAACCTGACTTCTCTGTCCTGGTTTCAGGCTAACTACAAGGGGTATGCAGCTCTTTTTGTGGAAGCAGGACATACCCTATGCAAGTTTAAGTAGGGCTGTGCAGCTCCACTCTCCCATCCTTCCAGTGATGGGCCACCCAGGTACACCTAAGCTCTCCATTGTGTGTGGCTGTCAAAGAGGAATACATAAAGCCCACCTGTCAGCTACACACTGTCATGTGACACAGAAACAGGCTACAAGCACAAAAAAGTCTAAGGCAGGAATCTCGGAATGCAAACAAGTATGAGTTGAGGACAATATTCTAATGAAATCTGCCCATACCTGCTGGCGATAATATGTGCAGGGTAGGTCTTCCTCCCCTCCATACTACCCCCTAATCCTGATTGATCACATGCCGGATGGCACACATTTAGCCAAGTCTCATGACCTCACTTCCTGGATAGGAACGGGGATGGAGACGGTAGGTGACCACTTCGATAATGGCGTCTTAATGTCATTTGAAGCCATCATGATACTCACCTCCCTGGGCCCAGGACATTTCCTGACATACCATGCCATTTGCCGGCTAATCAGAGTGGCTTGGGGGCCAGGGGATAGGGAACCTTCGCACTCTATTATCCTTCACACATAATTATCAAGCACTGGCTCAAAAAACGAGAGCGTCATGAGCCATTATCGGTGACTGATATCACATAGCCAGAGGTGGCACTCAATAAATGGAATGCAGTTCTTCCGCAGCCCATGGCATCCAAAACCTGGGTGAAAGATCTTAAACAAGTAAAGAGGATATCCCGCAATCCCAGATTCTGTTACATGCAGTTTATCTTCACTCATCAAACATACTTATCCCCACACCATATCAAACGTCTGTTCCCTACCTCGAACCCTAGATGTCCGCACTGTGGGACTGCTGAAGCAAGGTTTTATCACATGGTATGAGAATGACCCCTGTTGTTAAATATGTGGCAGGTAATTGTAGCAGACATATCTGACATAATAGACCATTATTTGCTCCCACCCCAGAGTCCTGCCTCCTGGGTGTTCGCCCCAGACCCAAACAAGACAAATATCTACATGGGTTTGCTGATCTGGCACTTATTATGTACAAAAGTCAAACTGCTATGAGATGGAAGATGCCCATGCCGCCAGAGGTTTTCGGTTGGCACTTTCTGACATTGAAATGGGCACAGACAGAGTTATGTATACTTAGATCCCTTGGTGATAGGGATCAGTTGTACACAGGTTATGATACATGGGACAAGCTTGTATTGAAACTTGAAGCAAAGAGTGATACTTGCCTGCCCTGAAGAGGTCAACAGCTCCCATGACTCTTTGAGTACATATATTTATTCCACTCTCTGGATTATAGGACTGCCCACACTAGTTGCACCTAACTCCACAAACCCATATAGCAGGCACAGTGAAAACTTACAGAGATCACTATTAGAAGTGTACATTCATACTGACTTCCATAGAAATTGAGGGGCAAGTGGTTTGGTGCATCAGGGTCCGGTCTGGGAAAAGTTCTTGATGCATGGCTTACATGATGCCCACTCATGGAACATGCACATCTGCAATGACAATTGTTAATACCTGTTTAATTGTTCCCACTGGGGAATCATGACTGTGAATGAAATTGGTGTCTCTCTCCGATGATATTCTAAACGCTGCTCTAACTGTGCGCTACATCGTCATGTAAGAGGTTTCTCTTGACTATGCTTTTAAACCGTATTGCACGCCATACCTGATTCTCTAGTTGTTACAGTTGACATGTTTAAAAATAATAAAACAGATTTTAAAAAAGGCGAAGGCAGGAAAATGTCAACTTCTAAAAGTGGTATTTTCAAAATTGCAATTCAAAGTCTGACTTCACCATGAAATATGATTTTACATTGCAATTCCAAAGACACCAGTCATTACCTGCTCCTATTTGTAAATGACAGCTTATTAAATGTAATATGGTAATTCCAATGTTATCCTGGGGAAGAGGTAGCTTTCCAGTAGTAAAAAATGAATTTAAGAGTTGTTCACTACTAGGACATGTATATTTTATAATTACTTGCCCTACTTTTTAAATACATTGCCCCCCAACCATGTGGGCTGCTTAGGGCCTACCTTAGGGATGTCTTACATGTAAGACAAGCATTGACAAAGCTAATACATCTCATCAATACAAGAGCTATTGGCTTTGGCAAATTGCTTTGCCATGTTGTACACCAGTGTGGCTCCTCCTCAGTGTGGCTAAAAGTTAGTGACGTGGAGTGTTAGAGTGGGGAGGGGGAGTAGAGTGTCATAAAGTGGATTTCTTTGCATGTCATTGAGTGGAGCGGAGGAGTAGAGTGTCGTAGAGTTGAGTAGAGGAGAGTAGAATTCAGTGGTTCAGTGGCAGAGTGTCACAGAGTGGTGTGGAGTGGAGTGAAGAGGAGCATGGTAAAATAGGGTGGAGTGGGTTGGAGTGGATTGAGGTAGTGGGGGATTGGATTGGAGTAGAATGGGTTGATTGGATTTGGGTAGAGTAGGGTGGATTAGTGGAGTTGGGTGATTTGGTGTGGGGTAGATTGGGTTGGAATGGGTTGAAATGGGGTGAGGTGGATGGGACGTGGGTGGATTTGAGTAAGAGGGATTAGATTGGATTGGCGTGGGTGGTTTGGATTGGAGTGATCAGGCTGGGATGGGGTGAGGTGGGGTGGACTGGATTGGAGTAGGGTGGGGTGGATTAGATTGGACTGGAGTCGGGTTGATTAAATTGTATGGAGTGGGATGGATTAGACTGGACCGGAGTGGGGTGGATTGGATTGCATTCTGTAGAATAGATTGGATTGGAATGGGGTGGACTGGATGGATTAGAGTGGGGTGGACTGAAATGGGATGGTGTGGGGTAGATTAGATTGGGATAGAGTGGTGGAGTGGAGTAGAGTGTGGTGGATAGGAGCAAGTGGGGTGAGTTGGGGAGGGGGGATTGAAGTTGGGTGTACTGGATTGGTGTGGGGTAAATTGAAATGTGCTGGAGTGGATTGTATTGGAGTGTGGTTGGCTGCAGTGGGATGGATTGGATTGAGGTGGAGTGCGGTGGATCGGAATCGGTTGGGTGGATTAGAATGGGGTGGGGTGTGTTGGACAGGTTTGGGGTGGAATGGAGTGGATTGGAGTGGGGTGGAGTAGAGTGGACTGAATTGGGATGAGGCAGGGTGGATTGGATTTAGGTAGGCTGGATGTATTGGAGTTCAGTGCATTGAACTGAGGTGGAGTGGATTGGGGTAGAGTGGGGTGGACTGGACTGGAGTGGGGTAGACTGGAGTAGGGTGGAGTTGATTGAAATGGGGTGGGGTGGATTTGGGTGGGGTGAACTAAAGAGGGTGGATTGGATTAGGATGGGGTGGGGTGAATTGGAATGGGGTTGGTTGGATTGGGGTGGAGTGGGGTGGAGTGGATTAGACTGGGATGGGTTGGACTGGGGTGGATTCCATTAAGATTAGGTGTTATGGATTGGTTTGGGGTGAACTGGACTTTAGTGGAGTGGACTGGAGTGTAGTGCACTGGAGTACAGTTGATTGGATTGGGGTGTATCAGAACAGGGTGGAGTGGAGAAAATTGAAGTAAGGTGGATTTGATTAAGTGTGGTTGATTGGATTGAGTGAGGTGTATTAGGGAGTGTGGGTGATTAGATTGAGGTGGTCATTCCAACCCTGGTGGTAAAAGCCGCTTACCGCTGTCAGAAGACCACCAACATCCCGCCACGGTCATTCTGACCCACAACAGGCAAACCGCCAAAATACAGACATCCACAAAAGTCCGCCACACCAAAGGTCATCGAGAAACTGGCGATGACCAAACCTCCACCGTCACGCCAACAGAAATACGCCCACACTATCACGACCCACGAATCCACACGGCGGTCTTTCAACCGCGGTATTCCATTGGCGGTACACACCGCCGCGCTCAAAATACACACACTCTTACTAAACACAGCCACATTGGACAATTCAAAATACACACACCTGAGACACATACACACACCACACCCACACACCCAATTAAATATAAAACACACGCCCACATCACCCACAAACCTCCACTCCTAGAGAATCGGTACCACGCACAGAGAAATAGATATCCGAGCACCCATACGCGCATATTACATTCACCCAGCAATATTACCACGCACTTCACACAACACACCAATACACATCACCACACTTAGCACCACACAATCCACCCCACACATCACCCACACCACCCCATGGCACTGCAAAGACACCCCAGGTTTTCTGAGGATGAACTCAGGGTCATGGTGGAGGAAATCGTACGGGTAGAGCCACAGCTCTTCGGAACACAGGTGCAGCACACCTCCATTGCCAGGAAGATGGAGCTATGGAGCAGAATAGTCGACAGGGTCAACGCTGTGGGACAGCACCCAAGAAATAGGGACGACATCAGGAAGCGGTGGAACGACCTACGGGGGAAGGTGCATTCAATGGTATCCAGGCACAACATCGCGGTTCAGCGGACTGGCGGCGGTCCACCACCTCCTCCCTCAGAATTTACAACTTGGGAGGAGCAGGTCTTGGCGATCCTGCATCCTGAGGGCCTCGCAGGAGTATCTGGAGGAATGGACTCTGGTAAGTCTCATCTTCACTACTTCATCCCCCCCACCCCACCAGCATGCCAACTCATACCCCCACCCACACCCTCACCCCCATCACACCTACTCCTTGCAAATGTCTCACCATCACAACCCACCCATCCCAACCCCAAGTCCTGCATGCGACCACAAAGCATGGACACCCATCACCAAAGCATGCCCACTGCACATCCCCATCCCCCCCCAAAGCACCGTCACAAAAGCCCCCACACAGGAATGCAAGCACTGGGGTACATGGGCACCCACCCATTGCACGCTATGGCACACACAGATGCAATAACCATCCCTTTATACCCCTGCAGGACCCGAACGCGACGTCACCGCGCAGGAGGGTCCACAAATGTCCACTCCACCCCCAGAAGAGGCCCACAGTGATGACAGCACCTCTGTCGATCTGGATCTAGATGACCAGCCCGGCCCATCGGGGACCTCGGGACAGTCGGTTCCCCTCAGACAGCCACAGGCCACAGCAGACCTTCCCCCCTCTGGGAACACCAGCACAGCACCCACCCAGCGGGCCCATACCTCTGTCCCCAGGACACGTCAATCAGCGGTGTGTCCACCACTACAGGGCACCCAGGTTAACCCACCACCCCAACAACAACAGGGACCTGGGGGCAGTGGCAGTGGGTACACGGTCCAGGGGACAGAGGCCCAGGGAAACAGGGGAACTGGGAGGGCTGCTGTGCGACAGGGGGGGGGACAGGCCCAGGGAACCCACTCTCCACGAGGCCCTCTCCTCCATCATGGGAGCCTACCATCATTCCCAAGAGATGATGGCGACGGTACTGGCCAGGTTTCAGGAGATCCAGCTCCTGCAGGAGGAACAGTATTTGGGGTTCAGTGAGGAACTACGAACCATCAGTTCCGCCCTGGGCACCATTGTAGGGGCTCTGAATCTGGTAGTCACCACATTGCGGGACACTGTGGCACCACAAAGGGCCCCTGACACTAGCATGGACCAAGAACTGGCTACCACCTCTGCCGGCGCTAGTGGACAGGAGGCCCCGCCACAGGACCAACAGGCCACCAGCACCCCACCCCCTGCAGAAGGAGAACCACCCCGCAAGCGGGCCCTGAGATCCAGGAAGAAGACAGAGTAAGATGCCAAGACCCCTGCCAGGAAAGGATACCTCCCTGATTGTCATCCCACTGTCCCACATTGTCACCCTGTCCATCCTTAAACTGCCCCTGCTCCACTTTCCACAGGCATTTGCACAATGCACCTGTGATACAAATAGTCTGGACTCTGCCATGGACAATCCTCCACCATCACCCCTCACCGATTTGCAACCACCCACCAATATAGAGCACTGTAATAAACACAGTAATTGCACAAAACAATCAGGAGTCTGGCTGTGATTTTGAACAAATGTATTAGACATTAACGTGCCAAAAAGCTTATTTACATTGTGATGCCAACATACCAATGTCACACAGCTGTAGTTCATGGGGAAACAAAGCAGATGCCACGCAGTGGGGCCCACAACTTTGAAATCGGAAGGGAAAGTCACAACTCAGTTACCATACACTGGGGGAAAAGGACAGACAGTAGAGAGGTAGTAGTGTTTAAGTATATGTAATATGCCGGTGTGTATTCTTAACTGTGTGTCATTGGAAATGCTGCTGTATTACTGTGTTTCTGTTGTCTATGTTGTCTTCTTCGGCATCCTCGTCTTCACTCTCCACAGGCTCCACAGCTGTTACAACACCACCATCTGGACCATCCTCCTGCAGAAAAGGCACCTGTTGTTGCAAAGCCAGGTTGTGAAGCATACAGCAGGCCACGATGATCTGACACACCTTCTTTGGTGAGTAGAATAGGGATCCACCTGTCATATGGAGGCACCTGAACCTGGCCTTCAGGAGCCCGAAGGTCCGCTCGATCACCCTCCTAGTTCTCCCATGGGCCTCATTGTAGTGTTCCTCTGCCCTTGTCCTGGGATTCCTCACTGGGGTCAGTAGCCATGACAGGTTGGGGTAACCAGAGTCACCAATTAGCCACACCCGGTGCCTCTGGAGTTGACCCATCATGTAAGGGATGCTGCTATTCCGCATGATGTACGCGTCATGCACTGAGCCAGGGAACTTGGCATTAACATGGGAGATGTACTGGTCTGCCAAACATACTATCTGCACATTCATCGAATAATAACTCTTCCTGTTTCTGTACACCTGTTCACTCCTGTGGGGGGGAACCAAAGCCACATGGGTCCCATCAATGGCACCTATGATGTTGGGGATATGTCCAAGGGCATAGAAATCACCCTTCACTGTAGGCAAACCCCCCACCTCAGGGAAAATGATGTAGCTGCGCAAGTGTTTCAGCAGGGCAGACAACACTCTGGACAACACCTTGGAAAACATAGGCTGGGACATCCCTGATGATATGGCCACTGTTGTTTGAAATGACCCACTTGCAAGGGAATGGAGCACTGACAGCACCTGCACTAGAGGGGGGATCCCTGTGGGTTGGCGGATTGGTGACATCAGGTCTGGCTCCAGCTGGGCACACAGTTCATGAATAGTGGCTCGGTCAAGCCTGTATGTCAGTATTACATGTCTTTCCTCCATTGTCGACAGGTCCACCAGCGGTCTGTACACAGGAAGATTCCGCCATCTCCTCGCATGTCCCAGCGGACAGTGCCTATGAAGGACAACAGCGAGCACAGAGTCAATCAACCCACAGGTACGTAACCACAGCTTGCACATAACACAATTCTCACTCCATTGAATGCTTTGTATGAGTGTTGATGCAAGGCCTAGGTATGTGTGACGCAGTAAAAAGTAAGCCATGTGGGCCCCTGAAATGGCGGCTGCCTGACCTGTGAAGTGCGACAATGGGATGTGAGGTAACTGCGCTGGTGTTGCACACCGTGGCGGTAGGCGGTCCGCGGCGCTAAGCAGCATTGGTTAACATTGAACCCTATGGGTCTCATGAGCCAATGACGATGTGCGCCGGCGGTCGCGTTACGCACTACCGTGGTACGCACTACCGCGGTACGCACCGCCGCGGGCGTGACCGCCATTTTCTATCTGCTTAATCACTCGATACCTGATCTTTGACAGGAGAGGACCTACACTGCAAGTGCTGCTGTGGCCTCGGTCTGGAAGAGACAATGGCTCATGCGACTGGGGAAAGGGCCCCTGCCTTCACAGCTCAGGAGTTGGAGAAACTTGTGGATGGGGTCCTCCCCCAGTACGCGCTACTCTACGGTCCTCCAGACCAACAGGTTAGTACTGAGGGAGCATGCTTTATGGGCAATGCCTGTGTTGAGTGGGGTGGATGAAAGATGGTGGGGAGGGGAGCGATTGAGGCATGCATCAAACGATGGTGAGAGCATGTGCCACATGGCAAGGGTAGGGATGGGGGGCCACTCACATTGAATATGCAGAAGGTGATGACTATTTTTCTCCCCCTGTACATTTCACATAGGTCAGCGCTCAATATTTGGCGTGCCATCGCCAAGGACTTCCGGACCCTGGGGGTCCACCACAGACGGGGCACCCACTGCCGGAAGAGATGGGAGGACATCCGCCGCTGGAGCAGGAAGACGGCGGAGGCTCAGCTGGGGATGGCCTCCCAACGTGGGAGGGGTGCCAGTCGGACTTTGACCCCCCTGATGTCCCGGATCCTGGCGGTGGCCTACCCGATTTGGATGGGCGCGTGAGGACCTCACAGCAGACACAAGGGGGTGAGTACACTCTCATTCTGTTGACTTTGCGCACAGTGGAGGTGTCTGGGTGGGGGAGGAGGGCTGTGGGTATCCCTAGGCCAGGGCAATTTCTGTAGGCTAGGCCCCTCCGTAAGGCATGGCCCTGTGCCCCCGCACCCTACCTCTGTAGGGTGCCTAGTACAGCTATTCATGTCCCTGTGTCATCTATGTGTGCAGATGTCGTCCATAGGCTTGTAGGCCATGTCCCACGGATTGAATAGTCGAACCCAAGTGCGCGGCGTAGTGCAGGGGGCTTCTGTGTCTGTCCTGTCCGCCAACGGTGTCGCCAATGCATGCACTCAACATGTCTTTATTTTCTCCCCCCCCCCCTTTTTTGTGGTCTTCCTGTTCATGTGTGCATTAGCATCATCAGGCGGAGGAGAAGTGGCATCGGAGCACGAGGGAGCTGCATCCCACATGGCCATGGAGGGCCATGCAACGGACTCCGAATTCACCAGTGGGACAGAGGGCAAGGGGAGCTCCACAGCGGGGACTCGGGCAGACATCAGTGACACCGACTTGTCCTCTGAAGGGAGTTCCCTTGTGGTGGCGGCAACATCTGTGCCCCCCGCAACAACAGGTACAGCCGCAACCCACCGCACCAGCACCGCCCTCCCAGCAGCCCCTCAGCATTTGCCCCGTGCCCGCTCACCCATGAAGGTGGGCATCTCCTTCGCCCCAGGCACCTCAGGCCCTGCCCCAGTCACCCCTGCTGCCCTCAGTGAGGAGGTCATTGACCTCCTGAGGATGCTCACTGTTGGGCAGTCTACCATTTTGAATGCCATCCAGGGTGTAGAAAGGGAGGTGCACCAGAGTAATGCATACCTGGAGGGCATTCATTCTGGTCAGGCTGCCCTTCAGCGATCGTTCCAGACTCTGGCCTCAGCACTGATGGCAGCCATTGTCCCTGTCTCTAGCCTCCCCCCTCCAACTTCCTCCACCCATACCCTATCACCTGTACCTCTGCCTATCCCAGACACACCATCAGACCAGCCTGCACACACCTCAACACCCAAGGGAAGCTCAGGCAAACATAAGCACCACACATCACACAGGCATTCACCCAAGCAACATCCACATACAGACATACCAACACCCACTGCCTCCACTGTGTCCCCCTCCTCCTCGTCTCCCTCCTCCCTCCCTGTCATGTCTCCACTCACACCTGCATGCACAACATCTTCAGCCACTACGTCCCTCAGCAGCACACACACCAAAACACCCCGCACACGTGCAGTCACCACCCCCACTTCCATTTACACGTCCCCTCTGTCCTCTCCCAGTGTGTATGTGACCCCCTCTTCCAAGATACACAAATGCAGGCAGCCACCCACCCAACAGCCATCCACCTCACGACAGCCTCCAGCCCAAGCACCTGCACCCAAAGACACCAAACTTACAACTCCTACAACCACAACCTCTTCCTCCACTCCCATACCCACTACACCTACCCGTCCAACTGCTCCTAAAAAGTTTTTCCTGTCCAAACTCAACCTCTTTCCCCCAACTCCCCCACCCCGTCCATGTCATAGGACTACAGGCAGCACCTCAGCCACGACAAAACCGGCCCCTGTCATCACAGTCTGCCATGGACTGTGGAGTGCCCCACCCTCCAGAGCAGCCAGTTCGGTACAAAGCCAAGGCACGGGCAGCCCACCCCCGGAGAAACATCCCAAGATAGGCAGTGGCCGGCGCGAGAGGGTGAAAACACCAGGGACTAAAACCCCTACCATGGCTCCGGCAGTAAGTGTGGAGGCAGCTGGCACACCGCCCAAGGTGGGGAAGGGCCACAGGCGATCAGGGAAGGCTAAGAAGGGCAGCACGCCCGACAACACCGCCATCAGCCCAGCTGGCCAGGAGGGCCCCGCCAGCCCCATCCCAGGTGGGCAGGAGGCCACCAACAGGCCCGGCACAGCTGCCCAGGAGGGCCCCGCCAGCCGTAGGACAGATGGGCAGGACGGCCCCGCCAGCCACAGGACAGGTGGCAAATGACCTCCCCGCCATGGCCGGATCCGCTGAACTGGGCCCTTCATCTCAAGCACCGCTGCACTGGGCACCGCCGTCTCAAGCACTGCTGAACTGGGCCCTTCATCTCAAGCACCGCTGAACTGGGCCCTTCATCTCAAGCACCGCTGAACTGGGCCCTTCATCTCAAGCACCGCTGCACTGGGCCCTTCATCTCAAGCACCGCTGCACTGGGCACCTCCGTCTCAAGCACCGCTGAACTGGGCCCTTCATCTCAAGTACCGCTGCACTGGGCACCGCCGTCTCAAGTACCGCTGCACTGGGCACCGCCGTCTCAAGTACCGCTGCACTGGGCCCTTCATCTCAAGCACCGCTGAACTGGGCCCTTCATCTCAAGCACCGCTGAACTGGGCCCTTCATCTCAAGCACCGCTGCACTGGGCACCGCCGTCTCAAGCACAGCTGAACTGGGCCATTCATCTCAAGTACCGCTGCACTGGGCACCGCCGTCTCAAGTACCGCTGCACTGGGCCCTTCATCTCAAGCACCGCTGAAATGGACCCTTCATCTCAAGCACCGCTGAACTGGGCACCGCCGTCTCAAGTACCGCTGCACTGGGCACCGCCGTCTCAAGTACCGCTGCACTGGGCCCTTCATCTCAAGCACCGCTGAACTGGGCCCTTCATCTCAAGCACCGCTGCACTGGGCCCTTCATCTCAAGCACCGCTGCACTGGGCATCGCCGTCTCAAGCACCGCTGAACTGGGCCCTTCATCTCAAGCACCGCTGAACTGGGCACCGCCGTCTCAAGCACCGCTGAACTGGGCACCGCCGTCTCAAGCACCGCTGAACTGGGCCCTTCATCTCAAGCACCGCTGAACTGGGCACCGCCATCTCAAGCACCGCTGAACTGGGCCCTTCATCTCAAGCACCGCTGAACGTGGCACCGCCGTCTCAAGCACCGCTGAACTGGTCCCTTCATCTCAAGTACCGCTGCAATGGGCCCTTCATCTCAAGCACCGCTGAACTGGGCCCTTCATCTCAAGTACCGCTGAACTGGGCACTGCCGTCTCAAGCACCGCTGAACTGGGCCCTTCATCTCAAGCACCGCTGAACTGGGCACCGCCGTCTCTAGCACCGCTGAACTGGGCCCTTCATCTCAAGCACCGCTGAACTGGGCACCGCCGTCTCAAGCACAGCTGAACTGGGCCATTCATCTCAAGTACCGCTGCACTGGGCACCGCCGTCTCAAGTACCGCTGCACTGGGCCCTTCATCTCAAGCACCGCTGAAATGGGCCCTTCATCTCAAGCACCGCTGAACTGGGCACCGCCGTCTCAAGTACCGCTGCACTGGGCACCGCCGTCTCAAGTACCGCTGCACTGGGCCCTTCATCTCAAGCACCGCTGAACTGGGCCCTTCATCTCAAGCACCGCTGCACTGGGCCCTTCATCTCAAGCACCGCTGCACTGGGCATCGCCGTCTCAAGCACCGCTGAACTGGGCACCGCCGTCTCAAGCACCGCTGAACTGGGCACCGCCGTCTCAAGCACCGCTGAACTGGGCCCTTCATCTCAAGCACCGCTGAACTGGGCACCGCCATCTCAAGCACCGCTGAACTGGGCCCTTCATCTCAAGCACCGCTGAACTGGGCACCGCCGTCTCAAGCACCGCTGAACTGGGCCCTTCATCAAAAGTACCGCTGCAATGGGCCCTTCATCTCAAGCACCGCTGAACTGGGCCCTTCATCTCAAGTACCGCTGAACTGGGCACCGCCGTCTCAAGCACCGCTGAACTGGGCCCTTCATCTCAAGCACCGCTGAACTGGGCACCGCCGTCTCTAGCACCGCTGAACTGGGCCCTTCATCTCAAGCACCGCTGAACTGGGCACCGCCGTCTCAAGCACCGCTGAACTGGGCACCGCCGTCTCAAGCACCGCTGAACTGGGCCCTTCATCTCAAGCACCGCTGAACTGGGCCCTTCATCTCAAGCACCGCTGCACTGGGCCCTTCATCTCAAGCACAGCTGAACTGGGCACCGCCGTCTCAAGCACCGCTGAACTGGGCCCTTCATCTCAAGCACCGCTGAACTGGGCACCGCCGTCTCAAGCACCGCTGAACTGGGCCCTTCATCTCAAGCACCGCTGGCCCATGAGCGGCAGGGGCTGGCCCGCATCTGTGTCGGGCAGGGCTGCACGAAGCACTCTGGGCACCAGGCCCCCTCCAGAACCAGTGGAGACTGTTATCCACTTGTGAGACTGTGGCTTTGCACTCCCCAGGATGTAACAGTGGGCAGCCCACCCACTGTCTGCACTTGTGAGACTGTGGCGTTGCACTCCCCAGGATGTAACAGTGGGCAGCCCACCCACTGTCTGGACTTGTGAGACTGTGGCTTTGCACGCCCCAGGATGTAACATTGGGCAACCCACCCACTGTCTGGACTTGTGAGACTGTGGCTTTGCACTCCCCAGGATTGAACAGTGGGCATGGAGGCCCCTCGTGGATCTGGCGTCGTGCACTCATCTGGCTGAGGTGCCCCCTCTTCCCTTCCCCCTGAGGTGCCTGTAGTTTTGCTATCTGATGCCCCTGCAGTGTTCTCTCCGTTGGAGTCAGGCATCCTGTGTGGGCTTTGCCCATGTGATTTGGGCCCAGTGGTCCACGAACAATGCCTGCTACAATGCTTGGACTTGTACATTTATGTATATAAGAGTTTTTGATGTGTATATATATTTTTTGGGCAGTAATACAATATATTCCAATGTTTAGAATCATTTCCTTTTGTCTTGGCATTCTTCCGGGGGGTTTGGGGCGTGTCACTCTGATGTGTTGCTTTGCATTGATGTGTGTGTTGTAGTGGGTGAGGGTGAGGGTGGGTGTGTCACGTATATGTGTACCCGTAATAAGTTCCCCTCCCCCCTCCCCTGTGTCGTAGGTGCAGTACTCACCGTTGTCTTCTGCGCCGGCGTTCGTGCTCCTGGTAGAGGAGCAGGAAGACTATCGCTGGGAGTATGTGGAGTTCGGGTTCCATGCTGTCCTGATTCCTCGTGGGCTGTATGGAAGTGAGCGTTTTCCCTTCGAAATGGCTGTTTCAGCCGTGTTTTTATCGGTGGGGCTACCGTCCCAGAAAAGGTGGCGGATTGGTAGGTTGTGATACAGTGGGCGGTACATTGTCTCCCGCCTGTCTGTTGGCGGTGACCGCCGCGCTGTTTGTTTGTACCGCCGTGGCGGGCGGTGTGTTGATGTGGCGGTCGCTGTTGGCGGTTTCCGCCAGGGTCGGAATTCCATTTTTTTTCCCGCCAGCCTGTTTGCGGTTTGGCTGCCGCTTTAACACTGACCGCCAGGGTTGGAATGACCACCTGAGTGTGGTTGATTGGATTGGGATGGACTGGATAGGGGTTGAGTGGACTGGATTGGGTGGCTGGATTGGATTGGGTTGGGTGGATTGAAGTGGGTGAGGTGGATTGGAGGGGAGTGAGGTGGATTGGATTGAAGCACCTGGAAGAGATTGGAGTGGGGTAGATTTCAATAGAGTGGGGTGGACTGGATTGGATTGGTTGGGTGGATTAGATTAGTGTGGGATGGATTGGTTAGAGAGGAGTATCCTGGATTGAAGTGGAGTAGATTAAGGGTGTTTGAAGTGGGGTGAATTGCGGGGATGGCTCCTCTGGCCAAGGGCAAGGAGATGAAAAATACAACAATAGTTACACTTTTGTTTTATTTTTCATCTGCTCGCTCCGCCAGCAGTGCAGGGAGAAGCGGGCTGTATCATGGGAGGGAGGAGGAGAGAGTGCACCTAAGTGTGCATGTGTGTTTGGACGGCTGTCTCAGGCTGGCCAAACACACATGCACACTTAGGTTTCTCCAGCCGGCTGTGTTGAGCAGCTGGGATGGAGAAAATGCACAGACCCCAGGCAGTGTCTGAGTGGCAGTCCAAGCTGCTCAGGCCAGTCCTGATGCTGCTTTCATGCAAGGTGTAGCATGAAAGCAGCACCAGGATTGCTGGAGAGCCTGTGCTTGTGTCCCTGTGAATGCTTGGATATCAAAAGAAGAGGAGCAACGAGCAAGGCAGCAATAAAGACAGGAAAGGTACATTTAAAAAAGAAAATTAGTGCCTTCCCCCATCTCTTTCGTCCCCCACACCCTCCACCGCTTGACTTTTGCTGCAGCTGCCACGGGTGAATTGGACTGGAGTAGGGTGGATTAATATGGATTGGACTGGGATGGGGTGGATTAAAGTGGATTGTTTTGGAGTGGGGTGGATTGGATTGGATTGGATTGGATTGGGTGAACTGCATTAGAGTAAAGTGGGTTGCATTGAAGTGTGGTGGGATGCTTGGAGTGGGGTGGGTTGGATTTGAGTAAGGTGGGCTGGATGGGAGAAGGGTGGATTGGACTGGAGTGAGGTGGGTGGGGTGGATTGGCCTGGAGTGGATTGGGGTGGGTTGGTTGGATTGGATTGGGTGATTGGTGGATGAGTGAAAAGTAACAAAAGATGACTTGGCAAAATAAAAGAAAGTTAGCTTTCAAAAATAAAACTTTGCAATTTTGTTTGTTATGCTGGGCAGGTTTTTGCCAGCCCCAAGCCTTCTGTTTGCAGGGCACCAGTAGTTAAAAAGAACAAAATAGTTTTTCGATCATGTAGGAAGCAGTGGACGGGCACTAATTAAGCTGAATCTATCAGTTTTTGGTCCCGGCTCCACACAGAGGAATGGAAATGATGTCAGGCATGCCTTGACTAGTTATGAGGCTGTGAAGAAGAGTGCCAAGCAAAACAACAAATGGTGAGCAACAGGTGGGCTCCAAGCCCTTTACTGTACACAACAGAATTTTACAAGCGAGACGCAGGCACTAGCGCATGCACTTGCAGGTTTGACCCTAAAAAGGAAGGTTTGGGTCAGGAAAAAAGGTTTATTTTGCCAGGTCGTCATATGAGGTTAAAATTGCAAACACAGTCTGCAATAATAGGCCTGATACATGGTTAAAAGGCTATGTAAGCAGGAGACACATTAAGTTCTGTGGTTCCATTATAAAAGCAAAATGAACAGATGATGGACAGAATGTTGAACAATGAAAACATTCACCTCCAGTCACAAAGATCTGGGTTTAATCCATTGTTTTTTGCCCACCAGTCAACCTCAGTTTTGATCCTGTTCCCCATGGGAACAGTCCAGCCCGAACTTCCAGGCCAGGTCCTCCTTGGACCAGAAACAAGCATCCTGGTACCGGTTTCGGAGTATCATTCCTCATCAGTCAGGCTAGCTTCAATCCAGTGGCACAGTGAGCATGGGACCCACGTCTGGGCATACCCTTCCCACTTAGGGTGACAAAAGCAAAAAGAACAGATGATGGACGGAATGCTGAACAATGTAAACATTCACCCCCAGTCACAAAGATCTGGGTTTAATCCATTGTTTTTTGCCCACCATGCCACCCAGTTTGAACCCAGCCAGATGCACATCAGTCTTGACCCTATTCCCCATGGGAACAGTTTCAGCACTCCATCTATCAACCTTTTGTGTTGCTAAAGCAGGCCCACTCATAGCATTTAATTTACAGACCCTGAATATATGGAGTACCACTTTACTAGGGACTTATAATTATATTGAACATGCCAGTTGCAGATAAGCCACTGTTACCATGTTTTAAGGAGTGAGCACATGGAGTTTAACACTGGTTAGCAGTGGTAAAGTACACAGAGGGGGTTATTACAACTTTGGAGGAGGTGTTAATCCGTCCCAAAAGTGACGGAAATACCACCAGCCGTATTACGAGTTCCATAGGATATAATGGACTCGTAATACGGATGGTGGTATATCCGTCACTTTACCGTCACTTTTGGGACGGATTAACACCTACTCCAAAGTTGTAATAACCCACAGAGTCCTAAGGCCAGCAAAGTATGAGATCAGCAACAAATGAAGGAGGAAAGGAAAACATTTGGGGGAAGACCGCCCTAAGGCTGACAGGTTTAACAGGTTCAGGAAAAGGATTGCTTATCGTCCGACTAATTAATCTACACAAACCTCATTGCGGTGAACCTATGAAAACAAACTGCTTAGATTCACTTTACACTGAAGTGGGAATCAGAAGACTTAACTCATGGAAGTCTCACATGAATTAGAAAATAGCTACACATCAAATGCTCACAAAATATTAATTAACAGTTCCTGGGCAGTGTTCATGCTACTTAATGCGTGGGCACCTGGATTAAATCGAATAATAGTTATGGACTAATTTTTAATGCATCATTGATTGAATGTTGCAGATTTTCAACACATCTTATTCAGGAGGGGCTGCTTCATAGGATAGTTGGGGGGTTGAACCCCCCCCCCCCCCAAAAAAAAAGTGCCACTGTATCCCATGTGCGCGCAGTGCAGGCTTCCAAAATCAATGGATCTGGAAGATATGAGGCAAGAAACACAGCTTTATCAGTCTCCAACTGAGCACTGAGTTTGCCCACTCCAGCCAATCCTGGCACTGCTCTTATGCTTTTTAGGATTATAAGCAATATGAGAGCAATGCTTGGATTTGCTGGGATGGCATTTCCCGGCATGCACATATTTAAAGCTAGGCAATGCTCCAAGCCTGAGTATTCAACCTCGGTCGGGAGTGTAATACAAGATTTTGCAGTTGAACGTGTCCAGCTGAATCGGGAATCAAACATCAAGGCATATCTATGTATATTTAACCTGTTTGCATAGTAATCTGCAGAAGTTAGAGAATGTGACATAATGGCCAGAAATGCGACTTTGGAGGTCTCGGCGTCGGCTCACAATCCTGTGATTCCGGTCAAATCACTCAAACTTCCACTATCCAATGCTACGGAGAGGGTAGCTTCTGGCAGCTATAAACATCTTCTTATATAATGAGCACCATCCTGTCAGTTGGGATGAGGGCAAAAAATGGATAAAATGTATGCTGATGTATCCCCTGTATGTCAGACGTGGTAAAATGCAGGATTTTAGAGGAAAAGCCAGAAGGAGGAGTACATGCTAATCTCAGCTTCTGAATTCCAGGGAGGAAGGGAAAAGGCCAGGTATTAAGTTGTACGCCTCCGTCAAACAAAGACCGAGGTTAAAGAAGAGGCTGAAAGCAGCTAGCTTGGAACTGAAGTTATGTTCATTAAATATGACAAAAAAATAACGAGTTTTCTTCAGATTATTCTACCTTGCCTGATTCTCCATCATGACAACAGAAAGCCTCACAGTGACTATTCTTTGAAAATCATGTGCATCGTGCAGCCTCTTGGATTTAGCCATGCGCCTTAACTTGCATGTCCCCTACTTCTAATCAAACCCCCTTTCCCATACTTCCCCCAAGCCAGTCGGTGCACATCCACTCATCTCCACTTTACATACTCTTGTTCCCCTCCCTGAGGACCCTCTGTTTGTCACCTTAACCATGAATCACTTCAGTTATTCCAGGTCTGCTTCCTGTTCTTATCCAATGCTCAAGTGCGTCCCTCGGCCTACCCCTGGCAGAGTGGTCTATTCCTTTGTAGCCGTCAAAAAGTCACATTTGTGCATGTGAATTAAATGTTTGGCTTTCTGAAAGAGTATTCTCTCTCTCTTCATTCATTCAATAATGAAGAGTAGGTGATGCGTTCAGCGCCCTCTACACACAATGCCTCAAACTCCCTATTGTCCTCTTTGAAAGCCGTGCTCTTACTAATTCTCTTTATTCAGAAATTGACAACTAGAATTGCAGGTAATTTTTGTTATTAAAGTATTCAGATTCTGTATGATTGTTCTTGGAACTCTAGTTTTCTCTCATATTTGTAGTTATAAATAAATAAAGAAAAATACATGCGTTTTACAGTTGTAACAGTGTGAAAATTGTGCCACTTTCCATTTAGCTTACACAATTTAAAGGCCAGTGTATTTGACATCAATGCAGCCCAAACAACAGTGTTGTTTCAAAGCAGCATTAATGTATTTCTCATGTATGTATATTTTATTTTAGTAGATGTGCCATGATCATCCAATTTTTATGATAATTTTAAAATCCATTACTTCCTTTGTAAATGGTGACTTGCAAATGACTCATGCCATGTCATTAGTCCAAATGAATTATTCATTTTTTGTTCATTTTTTAGCATTGCGCATTTTAATTTTCTACAAGTCAATTTTCAGTACACATTCGGGGTCAGATTTATTACACTTTTTCACATCGCAATGCAGCAAGACATCTTGCTGCACTGAGCTGCATGAAAGAGAGAGGGAAGGAATCTCAAAAATAAACATTATATGGTTCATTTCTGACCTATCCTTGCGCTGGCGCACAATGTGCTGCTTTGCTCGAATGCAGGCACACTTGTACCATGGTGGAAGAGTGCCTGTGTTATAGACTGGATTGTTTTTGTGCAGGAAGGGGCCCAAAATACAATTCTCAAAGACATCGAGGGGAAATGATGATATTTGTTCTTGTTGCTCTTCACATGGGATGGCGTAGAATTTTGAGGCAGTCTCAGATATGCTAATGTTGTTAAATCTGAAAATGTACCAAAATCCATGGTTGGATGAATGTGAACCTCCCTGCTTCACCCATGGAATGCCTTCCCAGGGCAGAGTGAGCAAAGTGAGCTGTATTGCATTACTTTATTTTACCAAGTAACACATGGCCATGCAAGGTAAGTCTGACTTAGGGATTGCGTTGCCCTTGCCACAGTCTGCGTGACACAAGGGAAACACAATACTCTGATAAATCCGTCCCATGGTTTCCAAATGTCTTCTTTTTTGCGTGTTGTTTCATACAATTCGACAATTGTAAATTAATTCATAATTTCCTGTTGAAAGAGAGGATCCCATTATTTTCTACAATTATTTACCTATTTCAGTTTTATATATCAGGGTGCATATGAGAATGGAATGAACGTTATATAAGGAGATATTAAGAAATGTAAAAATACAATTTACAAGAATACAGTTAGCAATTACATAGGTAGTTTAGAAGTGAAAAGCATTGTGTCAAAATGTTATGAAAATACCGTTGTTGTTACAGAGGTGATGCACGATAAGACTGCCAGTAAAAAATACAACAGAAAAAGAATATAGCAGTTATAGAAATATCCACACACGAGGTAGATATCTAGTTGTCATTCCATTAAAATTATGACATTAAAATAGATGAAGATAAAGAGGAAAAGAACAGTGGATAAGTGAAGTGATAGTGAAGGGATGCAGGCCCTATAACGACACTGGTGGTAAGTCCCGCTTACTGCTGCCATGATGGCCGCCAACAGCAGATATCCGTTCTACATATTATGACACACACACCAATCCAATAGAATACTGCCACATACACAAATCCGCCAGCCCAAATGTCAGTGCTAAAGTGGCAGAACCAACACCCATACCGTTACGCCAACAGAACAACGCCCACCACATCATGACCCACGAATCACCACAGCAGACATTCAAGGGCGGTAAACAATTGGGGGTACACACAGGTGCGCTCAGAATGGACACCCGAACACTAAACTACACAACATTGGCCAATACCAAATACACACACATGACACTCATACACACACCACACCCACCCTCCCACAACCCTTTACGAATACAAATTATTGACACCAGACTGACACCAAGACCACCACAACAACTAGACACACACACCACATACACCCACACATCCCTCACGCACCCCTCTTCACACACCCAACACCCACACACTTACACACACCACACAACACCCATGTCCCCACAAAGGCAGCCCTGTTTCAAAGATGAGGAGTTGAGGGTCATGCTGGAGGAAATAGTCAGGGTAGAGCCATAGCTGTTTGGAGCACAGGTACAATAAATATCCATTGCCAGGAAGATGGAGCTATGGCGGAGAATCGTGGGCAGGGTGAATACAGTGGGACAGCATCCAAGAACAAGGGACGACATCAGGAAGAGGTGGAGCGACCCACAGGGGAAGGTACGTTCTGTGGCAGCAACTCACCACCTTTGCATACAGAGGACTGGCGGAGGACCCCCACCTCCTCCCCCACAGCTCACAGCATGGGAGGAGCTAGTCTTGGCATTCCTGCATCCTGAGGGACTCACTGGAGTTGCCGGAGACCTGGACACTGGTGAGTCAATATCTACTACTTATCACCCCCTAAACCTGCATGCCATCTCAACCCCTCACCCTGACTCCCATCACTCCACTCCATCCCACACACTGCACCTACACATATGACTAACCCCAGTGCCAAGCCCTGCATGCCATACCAATCCATGGACAGCCCTCCCAGCCCTGCATGGACACCCATCACAAAAGCATGCACAGCATGGAGAACTTACAATCCCACAATACACCACCATATACAAACAAAGGTGGCAGGGCAACAGCAACAAGAGAGCAGAAGCTAGGGATGTACAATATGTCACAGACATGGAGCATAATATGTCACTTACATTTCCACAGGTGCCCTAGCCAATGTCAGTGGAGAGGAGGTGCCACGTCTAACCAGTCCCCCAACATAAGATGCCTCCAGTAATGACAGTAACTCTGGACGACAGGATCTGGATGAACGACCTGGCCCATCAGGGACCACTTGTCAGTCGGTCACCCCAGCCCACTCCCAGTCAACCAAGTCAACCACAGAGCCTCCCCCATCAGTATCCAACACCACAGCACCCACTCAGCATACCCACACCTCTGTCTCCAGGACACATCTATCAGCAGTGTGCCCACCTACACAGGGACCCGAGTCCACACCTCACAACCAAGACAATCAGGGATCGGGTGTGTCAGTGGTAGTGGGCACACCATTCAGGGGACACAGGCAAAGGGCAACAGGGACACTGGGAGGACCACTGTGTGCCAGGGGAAGGACAGGCCCAGGGAACCGACTCTCCAGGAGGCACACACCAATGTCCTGGAGGCCAATCAACAACCCAAGGACACGATGGGCCAGATCCTTAACAACATGCAGGAGAATAAGCGACTGCAGGAGGAACACCATCAGGAGATCAGGAAAGACTTGAAGGCTCTCAACACCACCATGATCTCCATAGCAGGTGTGGTGAAAGACATGGCTAACATCATTAGGGAATGGTGGGCACAGCAGCTGGCCCCCACCACTAGCCAGTCTATTGACCAGCCCTCCACTTCCACTGCAGCTAGTGGGCAGGAGGCCCTGCCACAGGACCCACAAGCCACCAGCAGCCCTCCCCCTGCAGAAGGTGAACCACCCTGCAAGCGTTCCCTGCGACCCAGACAGAAGCCAGAGACACTTGCCAAGACCCAGACCACTGCCAGGAAATGAGACACTCCTGATTGTCCCCTTTGCGACCCACCCTGTCACCTTGTCCACTTTGAACTGCCTTTGCTCCCCTTCCCATGGCTCCTTGGACACTGGACTTGTGCTACAAACAGACTAAAGCAATACCCTGGGCGTTACTCTACCATCACCCAATTCCATTGCACTTTACAGTCAATTATTTGCACTACAATAAACACCCTTGAACACAATTTAAGTGACACCGTTTTATGTGTTGAAAATGTGCATTTATGAGAACGGTCACATCTAGTGCAAATGATATGAACACTGTGATACCATACAAATAATGACCTGTAGCTGTCTGCAGTAAACAAATCAGGACACTGTTGTCATATCACCAACATCTGTAAAAGGACAAGCCATAGGTGACAGTAAGTTGAGATGCAAAGGACGTGAATGCCTTCATGCTACAGCCTCACAGAAAACATCAATAGTCAGAGTAATGGTCAGTTGCACTGTCTCACCTGTGTGTCATTGGAAGTATTGACGTATAACTGATGTTCTGTTGTCCACATCCTCATCTTGTGCCTCCTCATCCTCACTGTCCTTATGGTCCACTGCTGCCACAGGGGCATCTCCAGTCCCCTCCTCTTGCAGAAAAGGCACAGGTCGTCTGAGGGCCAGGTTGTGCAACATGCAACATGCCATTACTATCTGGCAGACCTTTTCAGGTGAGTAGCATAGGGATCCACCTGTCAGATGCAGGCCGAAGGTCCTCTCGATTATTCTACTGGTTCGCCCATGTGCATCAAAATAAAGATTCTCAGCCCCTGTCCTGGCATTCCTCACAGGCGTCAGGAGCCACAATAGGTTTGGGTAGCCAGAGTCACCTGCAAATAGCGAGGGACAACATTTAGCCTTACACAATCCTATGGGGAGAACACTTGAAGGCATACAGTGACATACAGTGGATGGGGACTCTGGCTCACCTATTAGCCACACCCTGTGTCTCTGTAGTTGGGCCATCACATTTGGGATGCTGCTATTCCTCAGAACGGAGGCGTCATGCACCAACCAGGGAAACTTGGCAGTGATGTGGGAGAGGTACTGGTCCATTTACATATTGAGTGAGTAGAAACTCTTCTGATTCATGATAACCTGTTCATTCTGGTGGGGGGGGACAAACGCGATATATGTGTACCGTCAATCTCCCCAATAATATTGGGTATAAGTCCCACTGCATAGAATCCTGCCTTCACAGTGGCCAAATCTTCCACCTGGGGGAAAGCTATGTAGCTGCACATGTGTTTCACCAAGGCAGACAATACCCTTGCCAGCATGATTGAGAACATTGGCTGTGACATTCCTGCTGCTAAGTCCATTGTCACTTGGAAATACCCAGTTACCAGGAAATGGAGAACTGATAGAACCTCCACAAGAGGGGGGATCCCAGTGGGATGACGGATAGCTGATATCAGGTCAGGCTCCAAATGGGCACACTGCTCTGTGATTGTGGCCCTTTCCAATCTATAGGTCAGTATTATGTGCCTCTCATCCAGTGTAGCCAAGTCCACAGGGGGTCTGTACACGTCTCCTCTTCCTATTCATTTACAGTAGTAGGTATCTAAGGGCCAGAGTGAGTAGGCCGTCACAATTTGAACAATGGAACCACTGCCACAGTGTGCATACAGCATTAATGTGATGGGACAGTGGGAATGGCAATATATGTGCAATTTTCATAAATTACACAGGTATGGAAGATCTGAATGTTGTCCACCACCACGAAATGGTAACAGCCTGTCTATTTGTAGGGACAGGTGGAAGTGAGGTAACTCGCCGACGTTGGACGTCGTGACAGAAGGCAGTCTTGCACCTCCATGCAATTATTCCTCATTGGCTAATATGGGGCTCTATGGGGTACAGTGACCAATGGTGATCAGCGGCGGTGGTGACGGTGAACACCACCACAGACGTGACTGCCATTTTCCATCAGAATCCACACTTGATTCCTGATTCTCCACAGGACAACACCTACACTGCGTGTGCTGCTGTGACCTGGGTTTGGAACCTGCCATTACCGATGTAACCGATGAAAGGGCCCCTGCCTTTACTTCGATGGAGTTGGAGCGCTTGGTGGTTGGGGTCCTACCACAGCACAGACAGCTGTATGGGCCTCCAGACCAACAGGCGAGTACACCTTGGGCACGATGCATCTGGCAAGGTTGCATGGAGATGTGTGTGGAGGCATCGTGTCATTGGGGAACGGATGTCTGTTGGTAGTGTGCATGGTGGTCACCAGGCGATGTGTTTGCCAATGTATTTGGGAACGGGATTTGTGGGCCATATGTGACAGGCTGGATTGTACATGTAATGCTGTCCTACTGTCTGCATTACCTCTGCAGGTCAGCACCCATCAAAAGAAGGGATTGTGGCGTGCCATCGCCAAGGACGTGAGGACCCTGGGGGTCTACAGCAGGCGGAGTACCCACTGCAGGAAACGGTGGGAGGGCCTGAGACACTGGCATGGAAGACTGCAGAGGCCCAGCTGAGGATGGCCTCCCAACGAGGAAGGGGTGCCAGTCGGAACCTGACCCCCCTGATGGTTTGCATACGGGCGGTGGCCTACCCAGAGTTGGATGGGCTCTTGAGAGCATCACAGCAGCCACAAAGGGGTGAGTACAGTGGGCCATACTACATTAATTGGTTGGTAGAATGGGATCCAGATGGTGTGTGTGAATTAGTGGGCACACCTTAATGCCAGGACAGACAGTGCATGTGATGCAGCTCAAGGGTAATGGGGGTATAGCAAATGCAGGTAACCTAGCTCTGTTGCGTTCCATGTCAGTCAGGGCTTTGTGAGTCCCAGGAGGAGTGCAGTTGGTGGTGGTTGGCTCTCATCTAGCTGTGGCATACAGCCAATTGAATGGCAATGCATAGTGCTCAATCCTGATCCCTGTGTGCTCCCATCAGAGGAGGAGTCGCTGTCGCTGGTGTCCCTCCTGTCCCTGTTGTGGAGCTCCTCTCACCCTCCGTCCCACTGGTGCCTTCAGACTCCGTAGATTCACCCTCCTGGGCCATGTGGGATGCAGTTCCCTCCGTCTCCGGTGCCTCTGCTCCTCCGCCAGATGATGCTAATGCACACAAGGACAGGGTGACAAAACAAGATGGGGGGAAAGACAGAGGAGACACATGGTCAATGCCAGCAACACCATTACTGTTGGGGGAACACAACACACAGGGAGCAGCCCTATGCACTAGGCCATGCACTAGCAGTTAGTAGGAAAAACACCTGCCCATGGGGGACTATGCCTAACCCCATTTGCTGCACACCTGGAACCCACAGGAGGCTGACTAGTCTTAGATGGTCACTGCCCCTATTGGGGTTAGAGTACCACAGACCCTGCCTAACAAGGGACCTACCCTACCAAGTTTGCCCTGGCCTAGGGGAACCCACAGCCCGCATCCCCCACCCAGACACCTCATAAAGCGCGCAGAGTCAGCTGAATGAGACTGTACTCACCGTTTTGTGGCTGCTGTGATGCCCTCAAGCGCCCATCCAACTCCAGATATGCCACCACCAGAATCCGGAACATCAGGGTGGTCATGGTGCGACGGGCACCCCTTCCACGTTGGGAGGCCAGCCCCAGCTGGACCTCCGCCGTCTTCTTGCTCCAGCGGCGCAGGTCCTCCCATCTCTTGCGGCAGTGGGTGCTCTGTCTATGATAGGCCCCCCAGGGTCCACACTTCCTTAGTGATGGCATGCCAAATACCCTTCTTCTGGTGGGCGCTGACCTATAGGAAAGTTATAGGATGAAAGGAAATTACTCTCCCGTCCGGTTCGTCATACTCATTGCCCACCACTTCCCACCAATGCCCTGACACACATACACTCACCATCCTCTCATGCAGGCCTCAGCCCCCAACCCCACATGTATCTTCCATCCACACCACTCCATACATACATGTCCCACGCATCATGCTCACAGTGTACTCACCTGTTTGTTTGGAGGACCGTGGAGTAGCGTGTACTGGGGGAGGACCCCATCCACTAGTTTGTCCAACTCCTCCGAAGTGAAGGCAGGGGCCCTTTCCCCAGACACTCAAGCCACTGTCGCTTCCAGACACAGGTCACAGCAGCACTTGCAGTGTAGGTCCTCTCCTGTTGAAGGTCAGGTATCAAGTGAGTGAACAGATAGAAAATGGCCGTCACCGCTGGCGTACATCGTCATTGGCTCCTGGAAGCCATAGGGCCCAATGATAACCAATGCTGAATTGGGCGGCGGTCTTAGACCACCTACTGCGACGCTGCACAATGCCAGCGCAGTTACCTTATTTCCCCTTGTCCCTCCTTACAGGTCAGGCAGCTGCCATTTCAGGGTGGCACATGGCATGGCACCTAACTGTGTCACAGCACATTTGGGACGGACAGCGCCACACATGGATGTACTCACATTGCTGCAAAAACACTTGTGCAACTTATGTGTACATGCCTCTGCTTACCATTCTCCTCCATAGGGCACATCTGCTGGGGAAGATGATGAGATGGCGTCATCCTCCGGTGTACAGACCCCTGGTGGACCTGTCAACACTGGAAGCCAGAAACATCATTATCACCTACAGACTTGATCGTGTCACAATCCAAGAGCTGTGTGCCCAATTGGAGCCTGACCTGATGTCAACTATCCGCCATCCCACAGGTATCCCCCCTCTAGTAAAGGTCCTGTCGGTGTTCCATTTCCTGGCAAGTGGTTCCTTCCAAACAACAGTGGCCATGGCATCAGGGATGTCTCAGCCAATGTTCTCTAACGTGTTGACCAGAGTGTTATCTGCCCTGCTGAAACACATGCGCAGCTACATCGTTTTCCCCCAGGTGGAGGATTTGCCCACAGTGAAAGCTTACTTCTATGCCCTGGGACATATCCCCAACATAATTGGTGCCATTGATGGTACACATGTGGCATTTGTCCTGCATGCAGGAATGGAAAGGTGTACAGAAATAGACAACGCTACCATTCAATGAATGTGCAGATGGTGTGTTTGGCAGAACAGTACATCTCTCATGTGAATGCCAAGTATCCTGGCTCTGTGCATGACGCTTACATTTTGAGGAATAGCAGCATCCCTTATGTGATGGGCCAACTCCAGAGGCACCGGGTGTGGCTAATAGGTGAGCCCAAGGTCCCCACACAGTATAAATAGGTGTCTGGGTATGGGGTAGTCCCTAAGGGTTAGTGTGTGTCTAACAGATATCCCTCAACATTTGCAGGTGACTCTGGTTACCCCAGCCTCTCATGGCTACTGACCCCAGTGAGGAATGGCAGGACAAGGGCAGAGGAAGGTACAATGAGGCACATGGGCGACCTAGGCGTATTATTGAGCGGACTTTCGACCTCCCGAAGGCTAGATTCCGGTGCCTCAATCTAACAGGATGCTTCCTATACTACTCACGAAGATGGTGTGCCAGATAATCGTGGCATGCTGCAAGTTGCACAACCTGGTTTTGCAACGCAAGGTGCCTTTTCTGCACGAGGATGGGCCTGATGATCGTATTGTGGCAGCTGTGGAGCCTGTGGACAGTGAGGAAGAGGAGGCAGAAGAAGAAGATATTGACAACCGAAACAACATCATCATGCAGTACTTCCAGTGAGACACAGGTAAGAGACTGGCACTGCTCATCTCATATCTGACTACTGTAGGACATTGTATAAGTCAGCCTCTTAACCTCTGTGTATGGACCCTGACAGTTCACTTTGGCTTTCCATTTCACAGATCTGGGTACCTCATTCTGCCTTCTGCTATGTTTACTGCTGCCCACAACTGTCATACATTGGTATGTGCAAATGAACATTTACATTGATATTTGTCGAAGAAGTTGTAATAATACATTTGTGAAAGTACAGACTGACTCCAGATTGTTTTGTGATTCATTGGTGTTTATTTATGGGCTAATGTGTATAGGGGTATGTGGAAGGGGCTGGGGTGATGGTGGAGGAATGTCCATGGTAGAGTCCAGTCTCTTGGTATCACAGGTGCATTGTCCAAGGGGGCATAGGAAGTGGAGCAATGGAAATTCAAGGTGGACAGGGTGACACAGTGGGACAGAGGAGTGACAATTAGGAGAGTCTTATTTCCTGGTGGGGGTCTTGGCAATGTTCTCTGTCTTGTGCCTGGATCGTAGGGACCGTTTGCGGAGTGGTTCTCCTTCTGCAGGGTGTAGGGCGCTGGTGGCCTGTTGGTCCTTTGGCGGGACCTCCTGTCCACTAGCGCCGGTGGATGTGGAGGACTGTTCATCGTTCGGGGTGGTGTCGGGCCCGGTGGTATGCCGCTGTCTCCCTCATGGTGTTGGCCATGTCTGCCAGCACCCCTGCAATGGTGACCAGGGTGGCGTTAATGGTCTTCAAGTACTCCCTCATTCCCAGGTACTGTTCCTCCTGCAGCAGCTGGGTCTCCTGAAACTTGGCCAGTACCATGCCCATGGTCTCCTGGGAATGGTGGTATGCCCCCATGATGTTTGAGAGTGCCTCGTGGAGAGTGGGATCCCTGGGCCTGTCCTCCCCCTGTCACACAGCAGTCCTCCCAGCTTCCATGTTATCCTGTGCCTCTGTCCCCTGAACCATGTGCCCACTGCCACTGACCCCAGGTCCCTGATCGTCCTGTGTTAGTGGGGTTGCCTGGGGTCCCTGTAGTGGTGGACATCCTGCTGATTGACGTGTCCTGGGGACAGTGGCATGGGCCCTCTGGGTGGGTGCTGTGGTGGTTTTTCCTGGGTGGAGGGAGGTTCAGTGGTGGTTTGGGACTGTGGCAGGGGAACCGACTGTCCAGAGGTCCCTGATGGGCCGGGCTGGTCATCTTGATCCAGGCGTGCAGAGCTGCTGTCAACACTGAGAGCCTCTTCTGTGGGGGGACTGGATATGGCTGGATATGGCTGGCACCTACTGTCCGGTGACGTAGTGTAGGGGTCCTGTTGGGGTGTAAATGCATTGTTATTGTATCTGTGTGTGCCATCTTGTGTAATGGGTGTTTTTCCCTCTACTACTGTGCTTGCAATATCGCCTTGGCCCTTGTGTGAGTGGTGATTGTATGATTGTGTGCCCTGGGTGAGTCTCTCCCTTACACATGCTTTGGTGATGGGTGTCAATGCAGATCGGTGATGGGGTCCATGGATTGGTGTGGCATGCAGGGCTTGTTATTGGGATGTGTGGGTTGAGATAGTGGGGTATATGTGAGGTGTGGGAGTGATTGGTGTGAGGGTAAGGGTTGGGGTTTGTGATGGCATGCAGGTAGGGTGGGAGGATATAATAGTAAAGATATGACTTACCAGAGTCCAGTCCTCCTGCTACTCCTGCGAGGTCCTCAGGATGCATGATCGCCAAGACTTGCTCCTCCCATGTTGTTAGTTGTGGGGGAGGAGGTGGGGGTCCACCACCAGTCCTCTGAACGGCTCCCTGGTGTCTGGATACCACGGAACGTACCTTCCCCCGTAGGTCGTTCCACCTCTTCCTGATGTCATACCGTGTTCTTGGATGCTGTCCCCCTGCATTGACACTGTCGACAATTCTCCGCCATAGCTCCATCTTCCTTGCAATGGATGTCTGCTGCACCTGTGATCCGAATAGCTGTAGCTCTACCCGGATGATTTCCTCCACCCTGACCCTGAGCTCCTCAGAAAACCTGGGGTGTCTTTGAGGTGCCATGATGTGGAGTGAGTGATGTGTGAGGTGATGTGTTTTGGGGTGTGTGGTGTTTTGTGCATGGATGGTGTATGAGTGATGGTGTTGTGTGCCTCTGCATGCTGGTGTTGTCTTTGCTTTTCTCTGTCTCTGATTCTTCCAAAAATGTCATTGTAAGGGGTTATGGGTAATGTGGGTGTGTGTTTTATAGTGTTGTGGGTGTGTTGGTGTGGTGTGTGTATGTGTGTCAGGTGTGTGTAGTTCGAATTGTCCAATGTGGTTGTGTTTTGTAAATGTGTGTGTATTTTAAGCGCAGCGGTGTGTACTGCCAGTGGTTTACCATGGTTGAATGACCGCCACGTTTGATTCGTGGGTCGTGATAGTGTGGACGTATTCCTGTTGGCGTGATGGTGTGGGTTCTGGGATCGCCAATTTATCACTGACCTTTGGTGTGGTGGACTTGTGAGGGTGTCTGTATTGTGGAGGATTTCTAAGTGTGGGTCCTAATACCCATAGTGGATTTCCGCCATGGACACGGTATGTTGGCAGCCGTCAGCACGGCGGTCAGCGAACTTTACTGCCAGGGTTGTCATGAGGGCCGAAATGACAACAAGTGAAAATGTTCCCTTACCCACCCAACCCATTTCGTAATGCTAATTTCTCAAAACCAAATGAACATATTGACACCCAACCAAGCAAAGTCACGCCTCTGAGCAATGCTTTTGCTGCATGCCAAGCCTTCTGTTCAGCTATAGCGGAGAACACAATTACCTTAGAGAATTAAAGTGGGAAATGCTGTTCTTGACCATCTTCCCATTTATCTTTTTGTCCTTGGAAGATTTGCATGAAACTTATCACCACAAACCAAAGGTAGAGAAACTATGCCTGGAATATTTTGTATAGATTTGTCAAATCTCAAAATGTCTTTTGGTTTTAAAGTGGATTTGCAGTTTTTTAACATATGCTATTACTTCTAACCACTACATTGCACTAAGTGTAATTTTACAGTGAATTTCTGGGGTTTACATCATATACTATAGCCTATAAAAGTATTCCCCTCCATTTTTCACATGGCATTCTTGATTCACATGCCCTGCTGGGCAGTCCACCTTTGGAAGACAAGCCCTGCTGCACATTACCTTCAGCTATATGCCCCAGTGCCACAGGAGCTTACCAACAGCTAGGACATTGAGCCATCCCACTGCTGGAAGGCACCTCTAAGGGCAGGCAAACCTCCCTGTCAGCTGGGGTTTGCTGTAATGCCTTTACATTAGCCAGGCCCTGTGTACAAAATGTTGTTATTTTTTATCCATATATATATTGTGTGCATTCTTTCTTTAGTTTACTTTATTCGGTGCAAAAAGACCATAAAAGACATAAAATAAATAAATAACATACAGAATTTCACAGTCATAAAAATTTCTAAAAACATTGTTAATACATTTTCCGAACACCAAAAGCAGCATGTATAAAATTTAACACAGCCTGGATTATGTCCATATTTCCCAGATCATGTAAGTGGGAGTAAGCAAGTTGGCTAGTTCTAATACTGTTAGACTGGAATAGCGGACGTAAAAACCTTTTTCTTGGAACAGTATATAAAGTGCAGAAAAGCATAAAGTGTAATTTACTTTGAGATGTCTTTCCATCGCAGCAACAGGGAGGGAGGATCTTAAACCAGGTTCCAACAACTGGGAATGCTACCAGATAGTGTAAGGTGTTTAGACGTAGTCTTGTGAGTAAAAACCTTTGTCGCTCATGATTAATGATGGTCAAGTACAAATTTGGTTGAGGTTGTTGTGTCTCATAGCTTGTCCGTTGACTCATTAAACTAGAGGCTGGGTCCATATCCTGATTGTGTGCATTCATGGACCATTATCTGGGTTTATTCCCCATTAACAACTCATGGATGTACTCAAGTACAAGTCAGAAATTTTAAATGCTTGAGTTCAGCACTATGATGTATGTGTATGGATATACTGGCACATATATACCCATTGATGAAGAAACACAGAGTGCATCAGTTCTGCTTGCTCCCCTGTGCAGCATCAATTCAAATGTCCAGGGATGTGTGCTTCTCACAGATAGTCACTGCATCCCTATCCTAATTTTGGTAATTCCCCAAAATATGAGGGACTTTACCAACATTGCTACTTAACTTGCATGGTTTAGGAGTGTCCCAGTTTTCTGTCCGAATACACATCTGCAGGAAGGAACACGTCCTGCTAAATCTACTAACAGGAATGCTGCCTGCCAATTAGATTGTTTGATGATGATTGCAACACATATTAAAAGTAGTCCACAATAGGATTACTACAATGTCTGTTCTCAGTACCACAACTGCAATGCCACCCTTGATGTGGTGTTCCACAGAGTGATGGAAGTATGTGGGCTTTCCACATAAATCCTCCTAGCAACTTAGGCCCAGATTCATGAGAAAGCGGTGCAGCGCACCGCTGCACAAAAAATAGCAGTGCTGCGCCACTTTTGAAATGCAGGTATGCGTCTTATTTACAGGAATACGGCTCACCTCTCCAGTCCCCCTGTGCTGGTGATAAAGTAACCTGCATGCGCCAATGCAGGCATTCTTGCACCATAGTGCAAGGGTGTCTGCTTTGAGGAGACTGATTGTTTAAATGCAGAAAGGGACACCTTCCTGTACATGAACAAACATCCATAGCATTGTGTCTCTCCTATGTGTGCTGCAGAATGCTGCATGTAGGAGGCTGGCCTGGTTTGTAGTGGGTACCTAAGGTCCATTTATCCCTTATTAGTGAAATGTAGACAGTGTCTAGAAGCCAGGCTCTCTAGGGGTAGTGTGGATGAGCAGCCAAGGCCTAACTAGGAGAAATGCAAAGCTCATGCAATACTACTGTATTCACACAGTACTCACACACATGAAAGAAAATACTCAGGGCATATTTATAGGCCCTTAGCGCCACCTTGCCCCACATTAACATTATTTATTCTGGTGTTACTGTGCCCCAACGAGGCCATAATCCTGCACCGTATTTACAGGGTGGGCCAATGCATGCATTGCGCCACCCTGTAACCCTTTGCACTACATTATGCCTGCGCCAGGCATAATGTATGCAAAGGGGGCGTTCCCCCTTTAGGGGAGCCGGAAAAATATTGTAAGGAAATCTATGAGATTTCTTTACACCATTTTTTACAGCACTTTTAACGCCTGCTCAAGAGTAGACATTAAAATGGGCCTTCCATTCTTTAGAATGGGGACCTATGTACTCTACAGGAATAGTGTCAATATTTTGGCACTACTCCTGCAGAGCACATTTATAGCGTCATGAAAGATGATGCTATTGCCCCCTACCTTGCGCCGTGGTACATCGTATTTTAAATATGGCGCACACATGGTGGCAGTAGGAGGGTGCTAAGGGGCGCAGGGAACATGGCGCTGCACTCAGTGCAACGCCACTTTCCCTTAATCTGCCCCTTAGTGTTACAAAAATAAAGGTACTTTATTTTGTTGACACAAATGCCAAAAATACCATAAAGACTATACTCCCTTAGGAGGTAAGTAATACACAAATTATATACACTGGTATGCAAGAAATAGCTCTAAAAACAGTTAGAAAACAGTGCAAATAGTGAAAATCACAATAGTTAGAAATGGCCCTGGGGGAACACAAACCATATACTAAGAAAGTGGAATGCGAAAGTCGTTTTCACACCCTAGGCAAGTGCAGTGTGTAGAGGAGCACTGGGAGTATTAGAAAACACCAAAGGTAAGTAATAGAACCCACCCCAGAGCCCAGGAAAGCAGGAGTAAACCACAGTAACTTTCCTAGAACACACAAGAACATGAGAAAGAAGGTTTTGCAAGAAGCAGAAGAGACTGCAAGACACCAATGATGGATTCCTGTACCTGAAGACCTGTGAAAGAAGGGGACCAAGTCCAAGAAGCACTGAAGAGTCCAGGGAGAACAGGAGCCCCTGTTAACCCGAATGAAGGTGCAAAAGACGAACCACCACTGAGGAACAACAGTCAGTATTGCACCCAAGAAGACAGATGCTGGTTTCTGGTTGGTGCAGAAGATGTACCACACCGGATGGATGAATGCAGTTTGGTTTGTGCTGCTGGATTCCGCCAACAAGCCTTGGCACATGTAGAGCTCATGGTTATTCAGAAAATGGAACCACGCAGGACAAGGAGGGTCCTGGTGGACTCCACCTAGGAGGGGGAATCAGAGGGGTCTCTCAGCAACTGAGAGAGCCCTCAGAAGTCCAGGCAGCATGCACAGAAGTCCCACAGCACGGGGACAAAAAAGGATCAAAAGGAGGCCCATGCATCACTACATACAGGGATCCCATGCCACTGGAGAATCACTCAGGAAGCTGTGCATCACAGGAAGGAGTGCTGAGGGCCGGAGCTGCATGGTGCACAAGGAACTTCATGGAAGGATGCCAACAAGCCTAGGCAACTGCAAAACACAAGGTGCACAGGGGTACTGTCTTTCGTCGGGTGGCAAGTTCTTACCTCCACCAAAGTTGGTCAGTTGGACATCAGGACCTTTGGGACCACTTCAGTCTACCCCTTGTGTTGCTGGATCCGTGCAATTCGCCAAGAGAGGAGACCCATGCCACTGGTCGTTGATACAGAGGGGTGCCTGCTGAAGCGGGGAAGTGACTCCTTCACTCCAAGGGAGATTCCTTCATTCTTCTGGTGCAGGCTGAAGGCAGGCAGTCCTAGGAGGATGCACAACCTGGAAACAGTTGCAATTGCTGGCAGGAGCTGAAGATACAATGTTGCAGAAGTCATCTTTGCTTCTTTGTTGCAGTTTGTAGAGTTCCTGGAGGGTCCAGATGCAGTTTCTTTGGTAAGAAAGTGAAGTAAAGGATGCAGAGGATTTCTGCTGGAGTCTTGCAATCCGAATCTGAAGAACCAGCAAAGAGAGAGACCCTAAATAGCCCTGAAAGGGGGATTGGTAAAACTACACAAGTAAGCACCTATCAGGGGAGGGCTCTGGTGTCAACTGCTGCCTCTGGCCACTCAGATGCTCCCAGCGTACCCTGTCAACATGTAATCCATGATGGCAAAACCAAAGGACCCTCTGGAGGAGCTCTGAGCACCACCCCTAGAGTGGTGATGGACAGGGGAGTCCTTTGTCCAGTTTTGTGCCAGAGCAGGGACTGAGGGTCCCTGAACCGGTGTAGATTGGATTATGCAAGATGGGCACCATCTTTGCCCTTCAAAACTTTTACAGAAGCCTGGGAAGACTACCCCTCCCAAGCCTGTAACACCTACTTCCAAAGGGAGAGGGTGTAACATCCTTTGTTCTGGCTTCCTGGGGTTGAGCTGCTCAAGCAACGGGAGGGCAGAACCCTGTCTGAGAGGTGGCAGCAGCTGGGGCTCCCTGGAAAACCTCAGAAGGCTGTAATGGCTATTCTGGGGGTCCTCTAAGGAGCCCCCAGAGTGCATGAAATCATACAACCATTGCTTGCAAAAGCCTTTGGATCTGATTCCAACATGTTTGATACAAAACATGCCTATGTTCGGAATTACCATTATGTAGCTGGACGTAGGTAGTGACCTATGTCCAGTACATGCATAAAATGGCCTACCCGCAATCACGAAGTCCTGGAAAATGGTCCTGGAGGTTGCGGGGCACCTCTGCTAGTGAAGGTGTGCCCTCACACACAGGCACTCTGCACTCTGCCCTCAGGGCTGGAGGGCATGCTATAGGGGTGACTTAGAAGTGACCTAATGCAGTGTAAGTGCCAGTGAAAGGGTGCATGCACCCTTTCACACAGGCTGTAATGACAGTCCTGTAGAAGCCATTGCATGGGGTCCCTATGGGTGGAAAAAGAAATGCTGCAGCCCATAGCGATCCCCTGGAACCCTAATGCCCTGGGTACCTAGGTACCATATACTAGGGACTTATAAGTATGCCAATTGTGTGTGAAATACTAGATTACCAGTATCATTCAACCATAATGTAAGGGAGAGAGCATCACCACTGGGGTCCTGGTTAGAAGGATCCCAGTAGACACAGACAAACACACTGACAAACAGGCAAAAAGTGGGGGTAACCATGCTACAAAGAGGCCCCTTTCCTACACTGCATATGTGGAAAAAGCAAACAGCAAGGATGAATAAGAGCATACCTCCTCATTTTGCCATGTTAAAGCTAACCTAGAAATGTCATCATTAATTGCTGCTGCCACAAATTTTGTATTTCTTGTAAATCTGGGGCAGCATGGTAAGTAATGGAGGTTCAATCAATCAACCATAGCATTTGTAAAGCACACTATTCACCTGTGAGGGTCAAAAGGTGCTGAAGGAGGGGGGGTGCTGCTACTGCTCGAAAAGTCAGGTCTTGAGGTTTCTCCTGAAGGTTAGCAGGTCCTGTGTCTGTCGCAGGAGGATAGGAAGGGTGTTCCACATCTTGGCAGTGAGGTGGGAGAATGATCTGCCACCGGCGGTGAATCTTTAGATGCGTGGAACGGTGGCGAGGGCAAGGTCAGCAAAGCAAAGCTGGCAGGTCGGGATGTAGAAAGTGAGTCTTCTGTTGAGGTATTCTGGTCCAGCGTTGTGCAGTGCTTTGTGAGCGTGGGTGAGGAGCATGAACGTGATTCTCTTGTTGACCAGGAGCCAGTGCAGGTCTCTCAGGTGCGCTATGATGTGGCTGTGGCAGGGATGCCCAGGTCGAGGAGTGCAGAGATGTTGTGTATGCATAGCAGTCTTTTCTGGAGATTGGCCATGGTTCCTGCTTAGAGTGCATTGCCGTAGGCCAGTCTGCTGCTTACGAGGGCTTGGGTGACTGTCCTTCTAGTTCCGGTGGGGCTCCATCTGTAGATCTTCTGAAGCATGCAGTGGGTGTTGAAGAAGGAGGAAGAGAAGGCGTTGACTTGCTGGGTCATTGATAGCAATGAGTCCAGAATGAACCCCCGGGTTGCGTGCGTGGTAGGTGGGTGTAAGTGCGGTTCCCAGTGTGGCAGGCCACCAGGAGTCATGCCTGGAGGGGTGGAGCCGAGGATGAGGACCTCAGACCTCAGTCTTGTCAGAGTTCAGTTTCAGGCAGCTGTTCTTCATCCATTCAGCGATGGCCTTCATTCATTCATGGAGGTACATTTTGGCGGTGGCAGGGTCCTTGGTGAGGGAGAGGATCAGCTGAGTGTCATTGGTGTATGAGAAGATGTTGAGGTTGTGTGATCGGACGATGTTTGCGGGCGGTGTTATGTAAATGTTAAAGAGGGTTGGGCTGAGGGATGACCCTTAGGGTATGCCGCAGATGATATTGGTGGCTTCAGAGCGGAACGGAGGGAGGCGTACTCTCTGAGTTCTGCCAGTGAGGAAGGAGGTGATCAAGTCTAGGGCTCTGTCACGGATCCCTGCATTTTTGAGGCATGTGCGTAGGGTGTGGTGACTGACGGCGTCGGAGGCGGCCGCGTGGCCCAGGAGGATGAGGGCCGTGGTTTCACCGTTGTCAAGTAGGGTCCTGATGTCGTTGGTGGCGGCGATGAGGGTGGTTTCAGTGATTTGGTTGCTGTGGAATCTGGATTGGGATGTGTCCAGAGGGTTGTTCTCCTTGAGGAAGTGGGTCAGTTGTCTGTTGACAAACTTCTTGATGACTTTTCCCTGGAAGGGGAGCAGGGAGATGGGTGGGAAGTTCTTGAGGTCCTTTGGGTCTGCCTTGGGTTTCTTGAGGAGGGCATTGATCTCGGAGTGTTTCCAACTCTCCAGGAAGGTGGCGGTCTCGAAGGAGCTGTTGATGATCTTCCAGAGTTGGGGTGACATGATGGAGCTCACTTTGTTGGAGATGTGGTGAGGGCAGGGGTCGGATGGTGAGCCGGAGAGTGGATAGTGTTCATGATTTTGATGGTATCGTCGCTGTTGATGTGGGTCCAGGAGAGCAGGAGGTTGGTGTGGCTAGGGGTCAGTGAGTCTGTGGTGTTGGTGGTTGACAGGGGGGTCTGGGTATTGAAGCTGTCATGGATGCCTGCGATCTTGCAGTAGAAGAAGGTGGCTAGGGAGTCACAGAGGTCTTGCAATGACAGGATTTTGTTGGCGTTGGAACCGGGGTTGGAGAGTTCCTTCACGATGTTCAAGAGCTCCTTAGAGCTGTGTGCATTGTTGTCCATGCGTTCTTTGAAGGATGTTCTTTTGGCGGTTTGGATGAGTTGGAGTCTGCGGATGGCGTTTTGGAGGGCTGTGTGGTTGTCCGGTGTCTGTTCTAGGCACTACTTCCTCTCGAGTCTTCTGCATGTTTGCTCGGATTCTTGGAGGTCGGCGTTAAACCAGATGGCCTTTCTGTCGGTGTGTCTGTTTGAAGGTTTCTTGACCGGGGCGAGAGTGTTGGCACAGCTGTCAATCCATTGCCTGAGGTTGCGGGCAGCTGTGTCGGTGGTGTTGATTGGTGGGTTCCGGGAGAGGGTGGTGATCAGCTGGTTGTGGTGGAATGATCACTGCAACACCCATTGCATGCCCCACTGATGCAGAAAACTTTTGACAAGGACGTGTAATGCCACAAACAGTGCCAATACACTTCCTTGTATAGATGGTGAACTGAAAAGCGCAACTGGAGCATTGCTAAAAGTGAAGCTCCAGTGGTGATAGGGTCTTGTAAATCTGGCCCACAGAGTCATGTATTCAGCATCCTGCACTACACAACATAACAATGAACTATCTTGTGTGTATGTGTGCAAACAGGAAGGTCTACCTTCCACCAAAACAACACTCAGTCCAGCAATGCAGCCATCCTTGCAGCTAAGCAACAAGGAAACCTGAGATGCACGGATGAGTGTTGTCTTGCAGGTAGGGAAAAAATCCGGTTTGCTCACATACACACAATGTGGTTGAATATCACAATGGCTGGTGCAGGATGCTGGAAACATCACTCAAATTGTCTAGGAGGATGCATGTGGACAGTTCACTCCCTACTGTCACTCCAACAACACATGTAGGGTGGCAGATGAGTAGCTTAATAACTCAAATATCTGTAAGAACAATTTCAAAGTATAGCTGAAGATCTCCATTTGTGGAGTGAGCACAAATCTGGAACAATGCCCGTGGCTTGCAAAGTTTACACAGTCAAGCCAATAAAAGGGGTACATATGTTGAAGACCATGATTAAAATATCAAGGTGGGTGTAACACACTGGGAACTTTGGAGTGGCATATTGTGCAAATGGTGACTACACACAAATGATGACACACAGCATTGTGGGGTCCACATATGAACCACCCAACTACCAACACACAGCACCAACCAGTCCTGCCACAGCCCTGGTCTCTGAGGACCCAGACATCACCTTTCAGAGGACAGTGGCAGGAGTCCAGTGGAAGCTGGCACAGCAGGGGCGAGTGGGGATGGAGGCCATGGCAGGCAGCCTAGAGGGAGTGAGGAGATGCCTCAGTCCGAATAGGACAACTCAGCTGCCATCAGAGGCACCCACTCCCGCTACGTGGACTTCAGCAGTCCCTGGCCAACATAGCTGCTGTCATGAGGCAGAGGCTTGAACAATTGCTGTCCCAAAGTGGCAGCAGCATGACAGATAACAAGCTGGGGGCTATACAAAATGCCTGGGAGTCCATATAGAGGTAAGTGGTCTCCCTCAGTGAAAACATGGCTGTCTACCAGCAGCAGCAGTGATGTCTTATGTGTTCCCACAAATGGCAGCTGTCGGGACTTTTAATTCCACATCTCTATTCCCTGATGTGTGTGTGGCCCCTTTCAACTTCCACAAGAGCACCACCCATGGCATAGGAGGCACCACACAAATCAGAAGATAAAGATATGAAAGGTACAGCATTCACATGTAAAACCACACTGTAGCTCCAGTCTGTGCCACATGGACAGTATCTCTTTAGTTCTGTGCTTAAGATCATGCCAGTGTTGTGACAGCTGGCAATGTGCCCTCTTCACTCTACCACTGTTGACTTATCTTGTATGGACTTTCAATGTCTCAGTTCCTATCTATTGTCAATTTGGACACCTTCTCACTAATGCACACTTCTCTTACACGTCTTAGGACATGTCCCTCACACTTGGACTCTGAATTTGCATCAAATGGCTCAGGATCTCTCATGGGATCATTGAACTGGACATTGTACTGCATGGGAAACAAAACTTGCACAGGGAAATAAATCAACATAATCACATGTACCATGCTCTTTTTTCAGTGGTCATTCAACTCATTAAATGTCTGCATTGTGTGAAGCTACGTCATTAAGAACAGAACCAGATCACATGTGTGGTTTACTGTCAGACACAAAGGCATACACCAGGACTCAAACATGATAAAGGTGACCAATAGTATTGTGGACTACAACCAAATTTCTGTCCTTTCTGTTCAATGTATGTATTGAACAGATATCCATGCAAGTTGACATATGGCATGAATGGTTCAGAACTAAAGTGTCAGGACATTTCCCTGATGATTGTACCAGTACAACAAATAAATGAGTAACAGAAGAGGCATATTTAAGACTGTGACAGGCAGCTGCGATGCCCTGTGGTGCATATTAGCAGCTTCCTGGGCCATGTCTCAGTATTCATTTTGCTTCAGGGCTAGTACGTGGGCTCCCTCTGATCCCTCCTCACCAGGTAAGCAAGCCTCAAGGGACAAAACTCACATTGAAGAGTCTTCAATTTAGCCATTTTTATTTTTTTCCCTTGCACCATCATGGTGAGACCCACCCCCTTGACTAATGTCTCATAGGCTGCCCACAACCTGAGTGGAGACTCGGCTGAAGTGCTGTTTCCCTGTGAATAATGGTCTTTTACGGCTAACATCCATTCTCTAATTTGTGGCTCTTTGGGGTACCAAGGGCTCAATTTGATGCAGGTAGTGTTTAGCTTCTCTGCCTGACCATAAACCAGTCACAGGGGAGAATACTTAGAAATACCCCTGGTTAAGTTAGTGGCCTCACTGACTTTTTAACTTTAACAGCTGGGTAATCAGCATGAGAAAGTGATAAATTCAGGAGAGACTATCATAAACTCCCAAGAAAAGGCATGACGTGCTGAGTTGCTGGTTTAGGGGTACACCATACAGTCCCTGGACAGTGAGGAAGTCTACTAATGGTTGCCTGACTCAGTCTAGGGCCCAGGGGGATGTCTGCGAATGCTATCACTAGGCTTTGCATTGAGGTCCCCCTCACATGATCACTTCTTCATCTGGAAGACTGTGTAGCAGAGAGGTCAAGTCTGGTATTACTGAGTTGTGAAGTCATATTGTGACATCTGCTAAAGGTACGTTTAAGATGCCCCCCCAGGTCTCAGGGGCATCACATAGAGACCCAGCGGATCAGGCCATATTTGTCAAATGACCAGGGGCAGCGTTCGCCTCACAAAGATTAATACTCCTCTAAAGGAGGTGGTATGGCCCACATTAGCAGTCTTTTTATTTCCCCAATGGTCAAGGGCATGGTACCTATTACCTAGGAGGTGAGTCTCTTGTAGGACAACCATATCAGGGGAGTATAGTTTGATGTACTGGAGCACCACTTCCCATTTGACTTTGTCGCCTAGGCCATTGAGATTCCAGTATTTTATCGTTAGGGTTGACATACTATCTTTGAACATCCCACTGTAATGTTAATGGACCACACATGAGGGGTGCTGGGCCAAATCTGGCTGGGGTTCAGACTGTAAGAGTGAATTTCTTGTGTGTCTCAGCTATGTTGACTGAACATTACCTACAACAACTATCCAATAACCCCTCTTCAATCATCACTCCTCCCCTCCCTTCTGCACTGCGCTGCAGAATCCAAACTGTCCACCTTCCCAACGTGCCTAGCACCTGTCTTCCCAACCAAACATACTGCTAACTAGGAAGCATCACTACCGCCTTCTGGCCCCCTCCCAGCCCCTTACTGGAATATCTTTACCAAGTTAGTGTATCATATCCTCTGTCTCAATCTTGCCCCAATCACCGATTTAGGACCATCGCAGGCTGCTCCCAGCCCACCCACAAGACTCTCTGGGTGCATCTCCAGTGCCACATTTAAAATCCCACAAGCTCCTCTCATCTCCCCATGGGTTCCAAGATCTGTTTGGGTGATCAGGACGATGCCCCAGGCTAGGCGTAATTTGTTTTGACCCGCATCTCCACTTCAAATGTTTCACTATTCTCCTTTGCCAAGCCACTACCCCGGCGCCTCTTAGGATGGTCGTAGTGTCTTGAACCTCCTGCCACCTGACATTCACTCCAGCCAATCATGACCAGCTTCTAGGCTTGATAAAAAATGAGTTTTACATGCTGTGACTAATCAAAGCTGCGCCGGATAAGCCATTGTTTACTTGTGGTCTCGTTCCCTCAGAGCCTTCTTCACCTAGAGGAAACTGCGGTGCAGCCTCTGGACCCAAGGACTGAAATTGGGGAAGAAGGAAACCCGAGCTTTATCTATATACAATGGAGGGGCACTGCAAGCTTCTTGGAGAATCACGTTTGGTATCGGAGTTCATGAGTCTTGCTATGATGGGACAAGGGTGTGCTCCAGGCTTTCATGGTGCACTTTGTATGCAGTGGGCTCCCTCCACCTAAAAGATTTTTTGAAGTCCACATGTTGCAGCTGTTACAGGATGAGATCATCCACAAACAGGTCCACGGCCAGACTTTTGGTATTTAGAGATACAACTAGTATCCACACATTATTTCAGCTGACCAGCCCTCCAAGCCTTACAACTTCTCTAACAACTGTTCTACTGTAGCTTCACATCATTTGTCATACATAGCCACATGCTCACATTTGCATTTTACAACCTATGTAACATGTGTATTTTGGTACTGTGATTACTCATGTCAGCTATGAGTAGAGGGAATGACACAATCAAGCTTTCTATGTCATTCTTCATACATACCATTTTCCAAGGATGTGTTACTTGTTAGTACAATGCTTGACTTGACTTACATGTACATTCCTAGTTGATTGGGTGTGATACACCTAGACATGTAAGTATATTGGTCCCTGTATGTCACTCTCTTGCTAATACATGTGAGTGGCACTGAAACAAATGAAATGAATACATCAGTATGTAATCAGATGTAGGTAGATTGCCTAGAAGACACAAACCTACCATTGTAGGTACTTGCTAGCCTTTTCCTACTTAGCCCATACATCTGTACAGCAGCCTTCATGTATATTTCCAGGATTGCTACAGGCATATGTCAAGTCAACACACTTGTCTGATATGTTTTTGACAATGTAAAATGTATTAGTTACAGACAATGCCTACATTCCACTAACACATTCATGTGGTAGTGAATTATTTTGAAGTTGTTTATTGTTCTTGACTGTGGGGCAGATTAAAGTAAAGTGGAGAAGCAACCAGTGCAGGGCCACTTTTCTTGCCCCCTTAGAAATCCTCTACCGCCACCATGTGTGAGCTGTATTTTAAAGACTGCGCATCATGGGACAGGGTACTGGGCAATAGCGTGTAAGGTATTTGATGCAACTGATGTACTGTTCAGGGTCAGAGCTAAGGTTTTGGCCCTTACCCTGAACAGTACTCAGGGTTCCATTGGTACCAATGGTGTGCCCCCTTTAAACAGCTGCTCTGAGCAGGTGTCAAAAATAGCAGCTATATATGGCACAGTTGTTTTTGTTAGATTCCACTGCACCATTCTGGCTCCCCCTCACCTGATGTATACCCCCTTGCATACTTAATGCCAGTCGCAGGCAATATGTGGACCAAGGTGTTACAAAGTGGCACAGTGCCTGACTTGCTCCACTATGAGTTTCTGATGCTTAGATATTTGCATAGTTTGGCCATATTAGTGCAAGATGTTTGACACTAATGTTGAACAAGGGTGTACTAAGCCCTCTTTAATCAGGGCCTATGTTCCAACGTTGTTTACTACTATTGTGGAGTAGTCATGCTCTCTGAGATATGGGCAAGTTACAATTGGTATGTGATGGAGTAAACGAGTACTCCATGTACATTCTGAGCTTACGTGATTTTATTGAATTATTTACATTGTGATTCTTGGAGTACAGTTCTATATAAAAAGGTTTTGCATGATTAGTTCTCTTCTGCGTACTCCAACAGCAGTGTTTTGTTGTCCTCCCCTACAGCTGTACACCATTGTTGTCATCCTCCTCATTGGGGACGTCTTCTTCTTCATCCCAGGGGGCATGTGTACATAGGCAAATGTGCATAATTGCACACACAAGCATAGTTTTTGGTGACAAGGGGTGGTGCACATAACTGTCCTCCTCTGTAAGATGTAGGCACATGAACCTTGATTTAAGGATGCCAAATGGCCACTCCATGACATTTCTGGTCCTTATATGGGATTCAATTTAGGCCCATGGCTGGATGCCATAACCTTGGTTAGCTGCAAAGGAATGTGAGAACAAGTGTCAATCATGTACATTAGTTAATTGCTATGTGCCATGGCCCATATTTGTTTTGAGTGGAGTGGTGTATCAGACTTGCATCTGGTGCTCCTGTTTGGATAGATGGTTGCATTAGTCTGTGGTGGTGCACTTTCTGATCATGGGTTGTGCCTTAGGTACATGGTGATTGTAACTGTAATTTTTGTCTGATAGTTCACCCATGCCAAATGTGTGTGGTGTTCTCTATATTTGAGCAAGGGACTTAAATTTACAAGGCCCTAGCACCTCCTTGCACCACATTAGCCTCATTTTTGTAGATACCGCCATTTTTTAGAAGGGAACACCTACCTTACATAATATTGTCATTAAATGACGCAGGGTGAGGTGGCGCTCCCAAAAATTATGCTAAGTTGGAAATTGTGATGCTAGTCTGCTCTGTCATCAAAATATAAATATGCTGTTAAGTTAGCACTACTTTTGCATCAAATGGTGCAAAGGCGGAGCTAACTCTTCTTAAATGTGGGACTTAGATTTTGGACTTAATGACAAACTTTAGGATGTCCCAGAGCTCTGGAAATCATAGGAGTCAACAAGAATGCCTGATGCTGTCTTAACCATTTTTACATCATTGTTTAATATCAGCAAAGCAAAACTGTTACAAACCAAAGTTCTTGAGTTTGGAACAGAAGCCAACAGCATTGATGATGGCTTTGAAGACGTACGCAAAGAAGTGGAAGACAATCCCATGAACTGACAGGCTTATGCTGTACAAATGTACTGTCTTTTCCAAATCATGTTTTATGAATTACATCACAGCAAACAAGAAAACTATGCTACACATGAAGACTGTCCACGTAGTCTATGACAAGGGCAAAAGTAGAGAGCTAATCACTTCAATGAATAGGAGTGGATTATCAACAAGTTGTAATGATATAGTGAGAAACTTGTTAAGAGCTCATGCTGTAAAATCTTGTGAAACTGACAGCACACTACTTCCAATTCACTTTACCAGGAAAGGATTTATAATGGCTGCCCTTGATAATTTTGATTTTGAAGCCAGCTCTTCTTTGTCTGGGACATCCAGCACACATACTGCCATGGTGCTTTTTCAAGATGTTAACAATGAAGTAGCTGCTGGAAAACAAGCTGTGTCAGCTGTAGGCATAAACAATCAAAGATTCAAACTTATAACCCAACTTCCTTGCCAACATGTGCAAAATCACTACAAGCCATCAACATGTCCCAGTCTACCAGAAAGTTTCAAAGTGGCTGAGGACATGGATCTTCTTCTACCTGAATGCTGTGGTCAGCAAAGCTGATTTAACTGAATTTATCAGATTGCTTATTCGGTGTGGGCTGAAGGATGAAGAAAACTCAGTTCCTCTGTGGGCAGGAATATATGCTGTGATCTCCGAGAATATCGTCCCACTGAAAAAGGTTGTGTTTTATCAGTAATGTCATGTCCAGTCACAAACTACGCAACAATATACACAGCTCTAAAAAAATTCCAAAATGTGCATGCTCAGCTTGAAGACCAGCCTATCCTGCCAATTTTCTGCAATGAAGGTGTTTTCTGTATTGTAGCTCAAATTTTTATGAGCAATCCAGTAGAATTTGATGATCTTTATCCAATGAAGGTCGAGCCACAACTATTCTGGGCTCAGGTGCAGAGCACACCCATCGCCAGGAAGATGGAGCTATGGCAGACCATTGTCAACAGGGTCAATGCAGTGGGACACCATCCAGGCACGACATCCGCAAGAGATGGAATGACTGCGGGGAAAGATCAGGGCCATGGCATCCAGACCCCACATTGCAGTCTAGAAGACTGGGGGAGGACCTCCACCACCACCACCACCCGAATACACTGACTGGGAGGAAAAGGTACTGGCCATCCTGCACCCTGAAGGCCTCACTTGACTCACTGGAGGAATGGACTCGGGTAAGTCATCGACATTTACCCCATATCCATCACACCTGGAATGCATGCACCACCCCACCCCTCCAACACCCACCAAGACATCTACCCCACCCATGCCACAATCACTATATCCAGTCCCCCGGCATGCCCACAAACCCACTAACAGGCCCACATCCCTCCTCCTGTGCACAGCCACCCACCCCTGCAAGGAAACACAATGGCCTATAACACCCACAATGCACCTCCACATCGCAAGCTAAAAGCAATGCTAACCCCACCAAAGCATCCTGCATGGCCCCAAAGTGTGTAAGCTGCACAAACCCACCCAGGCACCTGTCCCCCATCCGACCATGCAAATGAAACAGACATGTCCATTTCTCCCAACAGGCACCACCACCCATGCCACCCTGACGGACAGGACATGGAGTGCTGGAGCCCCACAGGGAGACAGAGGCACCTCACAGGACACTGTGGATGCAACCCTGGACACTGATGAGCAGGCTTGCCCCTCACACAGTCCTGGACTGTCACCATCCAGCAGCCCCACCCAGGATACCACTGACACCCCTACCACTAAGCCAATAACATCAGTCCAGGGCAAGCGTCCCCACACCTGTGTATCCAGGCCATAGACTGGTGGGACACAGGTACAGAGGCCACAGTCACTCCATACCAACAGGCAGGAAGACAATGGCCCCAGCACAAGTGGTACCACCAGTCCTGTGCAGGGGACACAGGCACTGTGGGCTAGGCCCAGTGGGAGGGCATCACTGGCCCAGGGGTGAGGCCACAAGATGGATGTTGAAGCCCAGGACGTGATCTCTGAGGTCCTGGGAGCCTACCACCATACCCAGGACATATTGGGCCAAATAGTATCCACACTGGAGCAGAGTCAGAGGATGCAGCAAGCACACCACCAAGAGGCCATGGAGCAGTGCAAACTGCATAATGCCACAATGGCCAGCATAGCAGGTGCGCTGCAGCAGCTTGTCCAAACACAGCCTGAGGCCGACACAGAACAGGAAGCCCCCACTACAGCACAGGAGACAGACCGGACAATAAGAGCATTAGAAGCAACTGTACATGTACTACCCTCTGAGGAAACACAGGGGACATCCATCTCATCCCCTACAGGCCAACAACAGGCACCCAAATGGACACTCAGGCCAAGATATGGGACAGGAACACCTGCCAAGAACAAGGCCCCCTCTAAGAAGTGACTTTGCAAAAAACTGTTCACCAACTATCCCACTCAATCAACCACCAAACAGAGCTGCCAATAATTAAAAACTCATGTAAGCATGGATGGGCCTACCAATACTGACAACAATGCTGTCACCATGTTGCCATTTTTGATAATCACCACTGACCCACTGCCATCACTGTAATTTGCATGATTTTATCCCTGCACCAAATAAAACACATATCACACCTGTTACAATGTCCCCTGTCATTATGTGTGAACAAAGTGAAGTATGGATGCAACTGGTTGATACTTCCTTTATTTGTACCTGTGTAGCATGGAATGCACCACTCTCCTTACATGTTGTTGTGCCTAAATATGTTTTGAAAAAAAACACTAAATTGTATTCTGTCCTATGCAGACCTGGTCACAGTGGCAATTAGTATAGTCCAACCCCCACCTAGATGACAAGGTACACTGACAGTATGATGCACAGACACCAATCTCATCCATGTGTCCCACATAGTTACTGGAAGTAGAGTTGTATCAGTTGGGTCCTGGAATTTACATCGTCCCCTTCCTCATCATCACCATCACTCTCGTCCCCTCTCTGAGGAAGCTGGTCTGGATATATAGCAGCATCCTCCTCTAAGAGGGGGATAGAATTTCTCACAGCCACGTTGTGCAGCATGCAGGAGGCCACCACTATTCTACACACCTTTTCAGGCCCATAGGCCAGGGAACCGCCAGAGATATGTAGACAACGAAATCTAGCCTTCAGGAGACCTATTGTGTGCTCTAGCACCCTCCTAGTATGTCCATGTGCCTCATTGTAATTCCTTTCTGCATCTGTCCCAGGATTCCTCACTGGTGTCAGGAGCCAACGCAAGTTGGGATAGCCAGAATCACCTAGAAAAAGGTTAACAACACAACTTAAAATGACAAGCCTCAGAGGCAGACAGGCTGTCTGTTTGCAAGGTGGCAATAAGTGACAGAAACACCTACCTTTGATCCACCCTCTGTCCTCTTGTAGTTGTTCCATCTTCTGTGGCATACTACTGTTCCTCAGCACAAATGAATCATGGAATGAATCAGGTAACATGGCATTCACATGTGTAATGTACTGGTCTGCAGTACACACCAATTGAATGTTCATGGAGTGAAAGTTCTTCCTGTTTCTGTACACTTGTTCACTTACTCTTGGGGGGATTATAGGTATGTGGGTGCCATCAATGGCACCTATCACATGGGGCACGTTGGCAAAGGCATAGAAGTCCGACTTGATGGCAGTGAGGTCAGTACTTTGGGGAAACCTCACATAGGACTGCAGGTGTCGTACAAATGCATTCAGGGATCTTGTCAGTATAATGCTAAAAATAGGCTGTGAAAAACCAGCACCCATGCCCACAATCACTTGGAATGAGCCTGTGGCCAGGAAATGGAGTGCAGAAAGCACCTGCACTTCAGTAGGGATGGCATGCTGATTACGATTTGCTGGAGTCAGTGCAGGATCCAGTAATGCACAAAGTTCAAGAATAGTTGCACGGTGAGTATGTAATTGATAATAATGTTACGCTCCACCATGGGCCGCAAATCCACAAGTGGTCTGTACACCAATGGGGACCTTCCTCACCACAAGGGTCTGTACTTAGGAGGAGTTGGAAACATGTGTGAGTAATACACATACATGGGCACACATTGTCTGTCATTGAGCACTGATGGCTTGATTGTCGCGACCCAAATGCATAATGTGTATGACATAACATCAACTTGACCACAATGATAGATCAGTTCTTGTCAGGTGAGCCAATGTTAATTTTCCCATGCCTATGTGTGTTTGGGGAACAGTAGGGCCTGCATTGTGCAAATGGGAGTTTTATAAATCCGTAGTTATTGCCAAAATGTCTGCCCCCTGTAATCTTGAACTGTTGTTGTGGAAGTGACCTCATACCGCTAGCAGTTGACGTAACAGCATAAGGCGGTGTTTACCGCCGTGCGCAAATTCATTGGTTAACATGGATGTCAATGGGGAATCCTAGCGTATCATGATCGCCGCCGGCGGTGGCAGTGCACACCACCGCGGTGCATACGCTAACTCATCACCCCAACTTCACTTGACTCCCTGATCTCGTTTAAGCAGGTACTCCACTGAGTGTACTGCTATGTCCTGCCTCTGGTCATGGAAGTGGCACGTTTTGCTGGGGAAAGGGCCCCGGCCTTCACCCAAGAGGAATTGAAGTGGATCGTGGACGGGGTCCTGCCCCTGTACGCTAAGCTCTACGGATGGCCAGAGGTACAGGTGAGCTGGAGCATTGGGGGCCATGGATGTGTGTAATGGTTGGTGTTGGCAGCATACATGTGTGCACCTCTGACCCTGGATGGGCCAGGGTTACTGACATGCTGTGTGTGTATGTTCTGTTAGTCTGTTTGTACTGTCCATCCTATAGTGGACGTATAGCCAGCTGTATACGTTTGGCCAGTGCCTGACCTATGTGTTACATTTATGTGTGTCCCTTTTAGGTAAGTGCCCACCAGAAGAGGGCACTTTGCCATGCCATTGCCAAGGAGGTGCAGACCCTGGGGGTCTACAACCCGAGGACCACCCACTGCAGGAGGAGGTGGGAGGACCTGCTGTGCTGGGCGTGAAAAATCTTCGAGACCCAACTGGGGAAGTTCTCCCAATGGGGAAGGGGTGCCCATCGGGCATTGACCCCCCTTATGCTACGCATCCTGGCGGTGGAGTACCCAGACCTGGATGGGCGCTTGAAGGCTGTACAGCAGTCACAAGGGGGTGAGTACACTTACCATATATTTGACTCTTGATGGATGTCTGTGTGTGCATTCGGGTTTATGCTGCTTAGTTGACTAATGTCCATCTACATCATGGCCCCTTTGGGAAGTAGGGGTGTTTTGGGCAGGTCTCCTACACGTAGGTTCCTTAAGTTGTTTGGGTAATGGCTGTAGAGTAGGGTTCTGGGCACTAGTCAGGGGCCTAGTCATGGTTCTAGCGGTAGGTGCTGCCTGTTTGAGGGTCTTCTGGGTGGGTGTATGTATGAACCTCTATGTTCACTCCATTCAGCTATTTACAAATATCTCTGCTTTTTTGTCTCCCCATCCCTGTTCTGTTGTGTTGTCTGTGCACATCAGCATCATATGGCGAGGGAGCTGAGGCACCGGCGTGTAAGGGATGCAGCGGCCCACGGATCCTCAAAGGCAGAGTCATCCGACGTCAAGGGGACCAGTGGGTTGGAGGGCGAGGGGAGTACCACGGGGGAGGCAACTACCATTGAAGGTAGTGACTCCGATATCTCCTCCAATGGGGGCTCCCTGGCAGTGGCAGACCCTAGTGGGCCCACCCCTACTATGTCATCTTCCCCCACCCCCCATTCCATCACCGCCCTCCCATTTGCTCCCCAGCGAGTTGCCCATGCCCGCTCACCCCGAAGGGTGGGCTTCTCCTCGGCCCAGGCACCTCTTCCCCTGCCCCAGCCAGCCCAGCTGCCCTCACGGAGGAGGCTATTGACCTCCTCCTGAGAACCATCTCTGTAGGGCAGACAACCATCCAGGGGCTAGCATCAGAGATGCAGCAGACCAATGCCTATCTGGATGGCATTCACGGTGCCGTGTCTGGCCTACAGAGATTTTTTCAGGCTCTGAACTCCTCTTTGATGGCAGCCAGTGTCCCTGGTCATTCCATCCCCCCTCCAACCTCCTCTACCACTTCCAGCACCCCACTACCTTCATCCGTCCAAAGCACACATTCTGACACACAGACACACACCTCAACACACAAGAAGCACTCTTCAAAACACAAACACCACACCTCCCACCACAAGCATTCACACAGCCAACATACACATGTACACACAGCAACATCCACTTCCCCCAGTGTGCCCACCTCTTCCGCCTCCCTGTCTGTCCCCTCTACATACACACCCCCAGGCACTGCACCTTCATTAGCTGTTGCTGGCACTATTCCTGCAGTCACCACAATAGCACACATCCATACATGCACCCCAAACACCACACCTGCACTCAGCACAACTACTTTAGTTGGCACATGCAGCACATTCAACAGACTTGCAGACACCCAAACAACATACATACACACTGGCAGCCTGTCTTGTCCCACTGTGTCCACCCCCGCTCCTCCAAAAACACACAAACGCACCAAAACACCCATCCATCACACATCCACCACAACTCAGCATACTGTCCAGTCACCTGCACCCACAACACGCACACCTACACCAATTACGACCACGCAATCTACCTCCACTCCCACGCCTTCCTCCAGGCCCAACCCTATTGCACCAAAGAAACGTTTCCTCTCCCGTGCTGACATATTCCAACCCACTGGCCCACCCCGTCTTGTTCCTAAACGTGCACACCTCCTTGCCCTTTCCATTCCTTCCACATCACAGCCCGCCCCTGTCCGCCCTTCACATTCCCATGCCCCTTCCCCAGAGAGAAAGAAGCCCCATGCTGAGCATAATCCATCTGGCTCCACCCAGTCCAAGCACATTCCCCCACCTTCCAAGGCCAAACCCAAACCCCCTCCACCTTCCGAACACAATTCCAAGCCCCACCCCGTCGTAAATCCCCACCACCCCCTGCCCCTGTTCCCTGAGGTGCCTGGATGCCCCATTATTGCCCCTATGGGGTGGAGTACCGTAGCACTTGTGGGAGTCAGGTTGGGACCATTGTGGCCCATGGGACTTGTAGCACTATGGACTGGCCATTGGCCTTATTTACAAATCATTTGCTCAGAGAGCTGAATTACAAGTTAATGTGTGGCCTGTGTTTTGGCGGCAAACTCTGGATCCGTGGTCTCACGTTTCATTGTTTGTGGGTGTGGGGCACATGTATGTACTTTGGACAGGTTGGATTTGCATTGTGTTGGGTAAGTACCTCTTGCTGTTGGGTAAATGGCTTGTGCTGCTGTGAAGGGTTGTGGGTGCGTTGCTGGGTATATGTAATTGTGCCCTTTCTTCCCTTGTTTCGTAGGTTGCGGTACTTACTGTCGTCGTCTTCGTTGGCGGTCTCGGTCGTGGAGGTATATGGCAAGAAGAAGGGCTGACATGATCTGCAGCTCTCTGTCCATGTCGGCATGTTGTGTTAGCCTCCGGTGAGTATTTCCTTATATTTGGTTCATTTCTGCCTTGCTTTGCGTGGCAGTGGTTCCTGCCCCTGAACTGACAGCGGTCTAGTGATTCATTATTTGATGGGTGGGTTGGGCCTTTCCGTCGGCCTCTGCCGTCATTGTCGGCACTCCTCTGCTGGCAGTGGGTGGTTTTCGGGATGCCTGTGTTTCAGTTGGGTCATTATTTGGCGGTCTGGACCGCTCCTCTGTTGGCGGTTTTTACCACCGCCTCCGGCGGTGCGGTGTTTACCGCTGTGTTCATAATGAGGGCCTTAATTCTGCTTCACATTCTGTACAAGAAACTTGACCCGGAGATGCCCAGTTTTCTTATCAAGGCACATATTCTTATGGGTGATGACATTATGAGTAAAATTGCTGAATCTGTGAGGTTTCTAAAAGGATTTTCTGAGACAGAAGAATGTGACTTTAAAGACAGAGAAAAATGCCTTGTGCATGTGTGGAAAACAAGTTCTGACTGTCAGACATTCGACAATTTTTGGTACAGTGAGTTGAAGAGATCAGTCCCCCTAAGTGACCTTCCACCGACTTCATATTCCGTGTGTGTACACATCAAAAGAGAGTTCTACTTGATCAGAAGATGTGTAAATGTTTTGGATCATGTATATGTAGGGAAAGAGCAATGTGAATTAGGTTGGGAAAATACTGACGGGGTGCTAAAACTTACAACATTTCTAAAGAGTCTAACCACAGAACTTACACATACTTGCAAAACCTGTGCTACAAAAAGATGTCCCTGTGGATATGCTCTTGTCAGGAGTGCCAAGTACTGAAAAGCTGGAAACCTAAAGAGCAGAAGCTAGTCCCAATGCCCCTCTACTAATATCCACACTAACCTTCTGACTATTACCAGTGTGAAATATCAATGGGGGAAGGGGAAGTGGATAGAGAAATAAGAGCGACTGCCTTGCAGGGGAATATTTGCTGCTACACTTCGTTTATGCCTGATGTTATAAATGACAGCTATCTGTAAGGGAAGACAAACACAAACATGCAATTTGCATTTCAATTCATATTCTAATGTTACTAAACTCTAAGGCCCATATTTATACTTTTTGACGCTAAACTGCGCTAACGCAGTTTAGCGTCAAAAAGTTTTGCGCCGTCTAACGCCATTCTGAAGCGCCATGCGGGCGCCGTATTTATGGAATGGCGTTAGACGGCGCAATCAGACCGGCGCTGCCTGGTTTGCGTGGGAAAAAACCACGTAGACCAGACAGCGCCGGCGTAGGGGGAAAATGGCGCATGGGCGTCTTAAAATGGGGCAAGTCAGGTTACGTCGAAAAAATCGTCTTAACCCGACTTGCGCCATTTTTTAACGACGCCCATCCCCCATCAACATGACTCCTATCATTGTAAAGATAGGAGTCATGCCCCCTTGCCCAATGGCCATGCCCAGGGGACTTCTGTCCCCTGGGCATGGTCATTGGGCATAGTGGCATGTAGGGGGGCACAAATCAGGCCCCCCTATGCCACCAAAACAAAATATAAAAATAAAAAAATTATACTTACCTGAACTTACCTGAATGTCCCTGGGGTGGGTCCCTCCATCCTTGGGGGTCCTCCTGGGGTGGGCAAGGGTGGCAGGGGGGGTCCCTGGGGGCATGGGAGGGCACCTGTGGGCTCATTTTGAGCCCACAGGCCCCTTAACGCCTGCCCTGAGCAGGCGTTAAAAAGTGGCGCAAATGCGCCGTTTTTAGCCACGCCAACTCCCGGGCGTCTCTTTTGCCCGGGAGTATAAATACCACGTAAAGGCCTGGGAGTCATTTTTTAGACGGGAACGCCTCCCTTGCATATCATTAACGCAAGGAAGGGGTTCACGCTAAAAAATGACGCACATTCCGGGAACTTTGGCGCTATTCGCCTCTAACGCCATAGTATAAATATGGCGTTAGTTGGCGTTAGTTTTGCGTCGAAATTGCGTCAAAAAAAACGACGCAATTTTGGCGCAAACGGAGTATAAATATGGCCCTAAATCTATTACATGTACATCAAAGTTCCATACCCCTACAGAGCAAGACTTGTGCTCATCTGTTTTAAGTAAACTCTGTTGCAAATAGAATAAGATTTTTAATTTTCCTAAATTAGTATAGGATTTTAACACTGCACCAATAAGCCAGTGTAGCGATTGTAGTATTTGATTGAGAGAGTGGGTACTGTTTGATAATGAAGAAATCTATCGGTTTTCATAGTTGTATGTAATGGCATTTGAATAGATGCTTTCATTGAAGAATGAGCAAAGTTCATGTATTTTATTAGTCACAACATATTAATTGAGTCATGAGAATTCTCTGAGAAAAGTTTCTCGTAATGTAGAAAGTCTTGTATTTTCCTAAAAAGTTATGCCCCTTGAAAAGGTATCTCTTATTTGACCTTTCCAAAGAAGTTAAATGTGGAGCAACCACTCGAATACCCTTTGAACTAAAAGTGCTGCAAACAACTGAAATACTTGCTGTATGACAAAGAAGAGACACTACTCCAAGATGCATGAGTTGCTTTCCCTGACCATGCTGAGTAGTGTCCTTTCTGATGAGGAATCTTCTGTGAGGTAATCATGCGCACTAAAGAGACGCTACTTAGCGCCTCTGGAGTCCAGTTGCAGTGCTCCCCCTCCCTTGATGAGTGCTTTCATGTCGAGCTGAGATTCCAGCTTGCGCGTGAACACTAGACCACTAACCTTCCAGGAACATCAGCTATTTTGGAGATCTCGAAGTCGGAGCATGTAGCAAACACGCGGAGGATGGCCTTCTACAACAGTTTTGTGGATGGCTTACCAAGCCACCAATGTGGATATCGCCGGGCTCTTATGAATCTCTGGCGTTTTGGTCTTTCTCACAAATAAGTCTTTGGTCCTGATACTGAATTTCTGACAGCTCTTCTCAAATGTTCAACATTCTGCAAATGTACCACAAGTGACTGCCGAAACAAATAAATAAAGTGAACTATGAAAATGTGTCTAAAACAGGAGTGATGAATTTATTTTTCATTTTCAGATCATAAACATTGTCTGGGGTATACATAAAAGGATTAAAAACCTTTTTTATTTGTTTCATTTCTAATGTATGTCTCTTCTTCGGCATTTTGGAAAGTGGCAGATTAGTTGCTCTGAGGAGTTATTTTCTGACTCTGTAAGACTACTGGACTCCCAAAACATATATTTTTACACCAAAGTAAAGTATATAGGTCTCATGGTTCTGGAAATATTACATCATCACTGTAACACATCTGCCATTTTTAAAAATGTCATCCAGAAAAACTCGACCTGGATCAGCAGTGTCTACCCACACAAAATTACTTCTCTAATGATCCAAAAACACAAATCAATTATGAAAATCTCTGAACGACAATTTTCTACGGAGGTGCATCGGGGGCTGGGATTATGAGAAATGGAGTGTGCTTCTCCCATTCTTAATGTGAGCTGTGGCTTATTTTGAATGTAACTTTCATTTTATAATTGTGATTTATATGCTCAGATTATGGCCCTCATTACAAACTTGGCGGTTAGTGATAAAGCAGCGGTAATACTGCCAAAAGGCCGGCGGTAATAAATATGAAATTATGACCACGGCGGAAACCGCTCAGACAGACAGCCACTTTAACACACCAATCACCAGGGTGAAATCAACAGGCGCCACAGCGGTAACCGCCTACAACCAGGAGGAAGACAATTTTCTGCCCACTGTATTATGAGACACCAATCCACCACCTTTTCCGGGGCGGTACCAATGACATCAAAAGCCTGGCGGAAACACTGCACAGAAGGAAAATGACTCACCTCTGGACACTCAAGGAAGAACCACGCCGGCATGGAGCCTGAGTTACTTGTGTTCCCCATGATCTTCTACCTTCTGCTCCACTACGAATACCAAAGCTGGCGAAGACGACCACAGTGAGTACTGCCGCTTAGCACACAGGGGAGTGGGGGAGGAAAAAGAGAGTGACACACGCATGCAACACGCAACACCCCCACCCCCAAAACTATACACACAAACAGATGCACAAACATTACATTTTCACCCGTACCCCTCAGGAATAATTAAAGGAAAAAATTAATTGATTAAGTGAGTGTAATAAGATAAATATAGTAGCAATATGTGCATCCAAATCAACAAGTATATACATATTTACAAATGTAGGGACACTGCCCAGACCTCAATGTCCGTGGACCACAGGGCTACATCACATAGTCCAAGGCCCCCCTCACTCCTGCAACAACACGGAGAGAACACTGCAGGGGCATCAGGTTGAAAATAGCCAGGTACCTCAGGGGGATGGGGGATGGGGGTCACCTCAGCTGGAAGATGGTACAACACCACTGGTCCTGGAGGGGCCAACATGCCCATTACTCTGTCCTGGGGAGTGCAAGGCCACAGTCTCTCAAGTGGGTGACTTGCCCACATGCTCTGGAGGGGGCAACATGCCCTGTGCTTGGTCCTGGGGAGTGCAAGGCCACAGTGTCTCAAGTGGGTGACTTGCCCACTGGCTCTGGAGGGGGCAACATGCCCATTGCTCTTTGTCCTGGGGAGTGCAAGGCCACAGTCTCTCAAGTGGGTGACTTGCCCACTGGCTCTGGAGGGGCCAACATGCCCGGTGCTTGGTCATGGGGAGTGCAAGGCCACATTCTCTCAAGTGGGTGACTTGCCCACTGGCTCTGGAGGGGGCATTGTTCCCAGTGAGCTTCATCCTTAGGAGGATGGGGTGAGTTAATGACTTCTTCCACTGGCTCTGGAGGAGGCATTGTGCCCAGTGAGCATCATCCTGGGAAGATGGGGTGAGTGGATGGCTTCTCCACTGGTTCTGGAGGGGGCATTGTGCCCAGTGAGCTTCATCCTGGGGAAGATGGGGTGAGTGGATGACTTCTTCCACTGGCTCTGGAGGAGGCATTGTGCCCAGTGAGCTTCATCCTGGGAAGGATGGGGTGAGTGGATGGCTTCTTCCACTGGTTCTGGAGGGGGCATTGTGCCCAGTGATGCAGATCTTGGGGAGTGCAAGACCACAGTCTCTCAGCAGGGTGTCAGACCCACAGGATTTGCTGGGGCCAGGTCGCACAACAGCCCATGGAAGCAGGACTACACACTGGCTGCCGGCGATGACTGCTGCTCTGTGGTGGTACTGGTGGTTCTGCTGGTGGAGCTGGCAGTGGTGGGTGGAGGCTCCAGCCCTTCCCCTGCAGCCTTGGACAGCTGCCCACTGGGGCTGCTGCGCTACTGGCAGTGGTGCTGGTGGGGGTACTGGTGGCGGTGCAGGTGGTGGTGCTGGAAGTGGTGGGTGGAGGCTCTGGCTCTTCCCCTGCAGCCTCAGACGGCTGCCCACTGGGGCTGCTGCTGCTGGCAGTGGTGGAGGTGGCGGTGCTGGCAGTGGTGGGGGGAGGCTCCAGCCCTTCCCCTGCAGCCTTGGACGGCTGCCCACTGGGACTGCTGCTGCTGGCAGTGGTGCTGGTGGCGGTGCTGGCAGTGGCGGTGGGAGGCTCCATCCCTTCCCCTGCAGCCTCAGACAGCTTCCCACTGGGGCTGCTGGCAGTGGTGGTGTTGCTGGCAGTTGTGGTGGGAGGCTCGAGCCCTTCCCCTGCAGCCTCCGACGGCTGCACCACCACGGTTGGTGGTGGGGGCTCCTACTGAGTCCCTGCACCAGGCCCCTTGTCCTTCCTGCCTGCTGTCGCAGCCCCCTTGCCCCTCCTTCCTGCAGCTAGGGCTGCCTCCTTCCCCTTCCTTTCTGCAGCTGGGGCTGCATCCTTGCCCTTGCTTCCCGCAGGTGGGGCTGCCTCCTTGCCCATACGTCATGCAGCTTGGGCTGCCTCCTTACCCTTCCGTCCTGCAGCTGGGGGTGTCTCCTTGCCGTTCCTCGACGCACTTGGGGCTGGCACCCTGTCTGTCTGCCTGGCTGGTGGCCGTGATCCTTTCCCACCTAGAGTAGTTGGGGACACTACTGTGCCCGTGGACTGGGTGACTGAGGTGCTTGCCTGGGTTTTGACCACCCTGCCCTTATGTGATGAATGGGGGAGGACTAGGAAAGAGGTCAATGGTGGAGAGGAAGAGCTTCTTAGGGACATTGGGGCAGGAAGAGGGAGATGGTTTGGGAGTGGAGGAAGAGGGAGTGGTGGTAGGAGGTGTCTGCTGTGTTTGGGTGCAGGTGCATGGGCTGGATGCTGTTGTGAGGTGGATGACTGTTAGGTGTCTGAGTTCTTGCGTTTGTGTACTTTGGGAGGAGGGGCACAGACACAGTGGGAGAGGACACAGGGGACGTGTGCATGGAAGTGGGGGTGGTGACTGCCAGTGAGGGGCTGTGCAGTTAGGTGTGCTGGTGATGGAGGTAGTGGATGAGGAAGTAGTGCATGCAGGTGTGAGAGGAGACGAAACTGAAAGGGAGGTGGATGATGATGAGGAGGGGGCCACAGTGGAGGCAGTGGATGTTAGTATGTCTGATTCGGGATGGTGTTTGTGTGAGTGCCTGTGGGATGAAGTGTGGTGCTTGTGTTTGCCATGTCCACTCTTGTGTGTTGTCCTGGGTGATTGCTGGTCTGACTGTGTGTTTGGGATAGGTTGGGGTTGAGAGGAATGGGACTGGGAAGAGGAAGTTGGAGGGGGGAAGCTGGCAACAAGGACAATGGCTGACATGAGAGAGGAGGCCAGAGCCTGGACGAATCTATGTTGGGCAGCCATGCCAGTGGGAATGCCCTCCAGGAACGCATTTGTCGATTGCTTTTGGGCTGCCAGCCCCTGGATGGCAATCACAATGGTTTACTGCCCAACAGAGATGGATCGAAGGAGGTCAATAGCCTCCTCACTCAGGGCATCAGGGCTAACTGGGGCAGGGCCTGGGGTGCCCGGGGCGAAGGAAATGCCCCCCCTCCTGGGAGAGCAGGCATAGGAAACTGGCTGAGGGGCTGCTGGGAGGGCGGTGCTTGTACAGGGGTGGCAGCTGTACCTGTAGCTGGGGTGGGCACAGAAGTGTCCGTCACCACCAGGGAGCTCCCATCGGAGGAGGTATCTGTGTCTGAACTGTCCCCTCCTGTCTCTGCTGTGGTGCTCCCCTCACCCTCCATCCCACTGGTGCCCTCACCGTCGGTGGATTCGGCCTCCTGGGTCCTGTGGGATGCAGCTTCCTTCGTCGCCAGTGCCTCTGCTCCTCTGCCAGATGATGCTAATGCACATAAGGACAGGGTGACAAAACAAAAAGGGTGGAAGACACAAAGGATACACTTGGTCAATGGCACCAACAACACCACGGTTGCCGTACACAACACACTCACACACAGGGAACAGCCCTACGCACTAGGCAATGCACTACCAGTCACTATGCTAGTCACCAAGCCATGGATAGGGACACCTAACACCAATTGCAGTATACCTGAGACCCACAGACCCCTGCCCAGTAGTGGATGCCTACTAGTTTTGTTGGAGTACTTTCACATTAGAACCCTGCCCAACATGGAACCAACCCTGCAATACCAGGCCTGGCCTAAGGGGCTCCCACAGGGCTCACCCCCCCACCCAGATCCCACCCCACCAGGCGCAAGTTGTATATTGGGGCACTGTACTCACCCTCTTGTGGCTGCTGTGATGCCCCCAAGCTCCCATCCAGCTCTGGATAGGTCACCGCCAGTATTCTGGCCATCAGGGGGGTCAGGGTTTGATGGGCACTCCTTCCTCGGTGGAAGGCCATCTCCAGCTGGACCTCCACAGTCTTCCGTGCCCAGTGTCTCAGGTCCTCCCACCGTTTGCGACAGTGGGTGCTCCGCCTGCCGTAGACCCCCAGGGTCCGCACGACCTTGGCGATGACATGCCATATACCCTTCTTTTGATGGGCGCTGACCTGCAGGGAAATGAACCAACGGAAAGGTATTAGTGCGACCGTCCTGCCTGTTACACTCATGGCCCACCATGCCCCTTCCCATCCCCATTAGCATAGACATGTCCCACCATACATGCTGCACGCTGCCCAAAGCCCATCCACCTACCACCGCCTACATGACGCCTTCACACACAGCACTCCATGCATTCATGCACCATGCATTGTACTCACAGTGTACTCACCTGTTGGTCTGGAGGCCAATACAGCAATCGGTACTGGGGTAGGACCCCATCCACCAGTCTCTCCAACTCCGCCGAGGTCAAGGCAGGGGCACTTTCCCCAGTCACATGAGCCATGGTCAGTTCCAGACACAGGTCAAAGCAGCACATGCAGTGTAGGTCTCTCCTGTTAAAGGTCAGGTAGTAAGTGAGTGAACAGATTGAAAATGGCGGTGACATCCACAGAGGTGCATACCGTCACTGCCGGCGTACATCACTATCGGCCACTGTACCCCATAGGGCCCAATGTTAACCAATGAGGAGCTGCACTGTGGGATTTTCGACCGCATCCCGCAACAGCACACAACGTCAGCGAAATTACATAATTTCCACCTGTCCTTCCATACAGGACTTGTGGACGCCATTTCGGGGGGGGCAGGTAATGGATCCTAACTGCATCACAGTACACAACTGCACCATTTGGACATATCCAACAAAATACTGTTACAATCACAACATGTATTTAACTGTAGTGTTTGGAATTAAGAGATAATGATCAGCTGCTCACTATTTTACCCCATAGTATGCAAACCCGCTGCGGGTGAAAAGGAGATGGAGACATCCCCCGTGTACAGACCCCTGGTGGACTTGGCAACAATGAAGGACAGGCACATTATCCTCATCTATAGACTTGACAGGGCCACAATCACAGAGCTGTGTGCCCAATTGAAGCCTGCCCTAATCTTTGCTATCCGCCACCCCACCAGTATCCCCCCTCTTGTGAAAGTGCTATGGGTGCTCCATTTCCTGGCAACTGGCTCCTTCCAAATGACAGTGGGCTTGGCAGCAGGAATGTCACAGCCAATGTTCTCAATAGTGCTGACCAGAGTGTTGTCTGCCCTAATTAAACACATGTGCATCTACATCGTATTCCTCCAGGTGGAGAATTGGGCCATGGTGAAAGCTGATTTCTATGCAATGGGACATTTCCCCAACATTATTGGGGCTATTAATGGAACGCATATTGCACTTGTCTCCCCCCACCAGTGAAATGAACAGGTGTTCAGAAATCCACTCTATGAATGTGCAGATGGTGTGCCTGGCGGACCAGTACATCTCCCACGTCAATGCAAATTATCCTGGGTCTTTGCATGATGCCTTTATCCTGAGGAATAGCAGCATCCCAAATGTGATGGCCCAACTACAGAGGCACAGGGTGATGCTAATAGGTGAGTCCTGGTTCCCACACAGTATATGTTGGTGTATGGTGTGGGCCCTAAGGGTTAGTGTATGGCTAGCAGTTGTACCTCGATATTTGCAGGTGACTCTGGTTACCCCAACCTCTCATGGCTACTGACCCCGTGAGGAATCCCAGGGCAAGGGCAGAGGAACATTACAATGAGGCACATAGGCAAACAAGAAGAATTATAGAGAAGACCTTATTGCCTCCTGAAGGCCAGGTTTCGCTGCCTCCATCTAACAGGTAGATCCCTGTGCTACTCACCCAAGAAGATCATTGTGGCATGCTGTTGTTCCACAACCTTGCCTTGTGTCTCCAGGTGCCTTTTCTGCAGGAGGAGGAGGCTGGAGATGGCCGTGTGGCAGCAGTGGACCCTGTGGACAGTGAAGTTGAGGAGGCAGAGGATGAGGATGAGGACAACAGAAGTGCAATAATTCATCAATACTTCAAATGACACACAGGTAAGACAGCATGACTTCACATTTAATTGACAGTTTTGTGTTTGACATTGTCACTGGCAGGCTGTTTTTACCACTTCTATGGCCACTCACTGTACCCTTTGGCATCTCTATTTGCAAATATTTGTGCCCCACTATTGCTCCTGGTGTGTTGACTGCAGCCAACTACAGGTCTTTCCTATGTATGCATTACCGTACAGTTGAATTGCAATGTTTAAACCTTGATAAACGAATACATACTTAAATCATTTGACATACTCCATGCTTGTATTTTAAAACAGGGTGTTTATTTAAGTGCTAAGAAGTAGAGGTGGTAGTGGAATGGGCTGGGTTGATGATGGAGGAAAGTCAATGATAGAGTCCAGTCTATTTGTATCACAGGTGCATTGTCCAAGGGGGCATAGGAAGGGGAGCAATGGCAGTTCAAGGTGGACAGGGTGACAGAGTGGGACAGAAGGGTGACAATCAGGAGAGTCTTAATTCCTGGTGGGGAACTTGGCAATAGTCTCTGGCTTCTGCCTGGATCACAAGGTTTGCGGGGTGGTTCTCCTTCTGCAGGGGAGGGGTGCTGGTGGCCTGTTGGTCCTGTGGTGGGACCTCCTGTCCACTAGTTGCAACGGAGGTGGAGGGCTGTTCATCAGTTTGGCTAGTGTCAAGGGCCCGGTGGTGTGCCACTGCCTCCCTCATAGCGTTGGCCATGACTTCCAGCACCCTGCTATGGAGACCAGGGTGGTGTTGATGTCCTTCAAGTCCTCTCTGATCCCCAGGTACTGTCCCTCCTGCAGCCGCATGTTCTCCTGTAACTTGTCCAGTATCTGGCCCAGCGTATCCTGGGAATGTTGGTATGCTCCCATGATCGTGATGAGTGCCTCCTGGACAGTCGGTTCCCTGGGTCTGTCCTCCCCCCTTCGCACAGCAGTCCTCCCAGCTTTCCTGTTGTCCTGTGCCTCTCTCCCCTGAACAGTGTGCCCACTGCCACTGACCCCAGGTCCCTGATCTTCTTGTGTTTGTGGGGTGGCCTGGGGTCCCTGTAGTGGTGGACACACTGCTGATTGACGTGTCCTGGGGACAGAGGTATGGGCCCGCTAGGTGGGTGCTGTGGTGGTGTTTCCTGAGGGGGGAGGCTCTGTGGTTGTGTGAGACTGTGCCTGGGTAACCAACTGTCCGGAGATCCCTGATGGGCCATGTTGGTCATCCAGATCCAGGCGAGCAGAGCTGCTGTCATCACTGTGGGCCTCTTCCTGGGGGGGACTGGATGTTGGTGGCACCTCTTCTCCGGTGACATTGGCTGGGTTTCCCTTTGGGGATGTGAATGCAGTGTTATTGTTTCTGCTTGTGAGATATTGTGCATGGGTGTGTTTCCCTCTATGGTTGTTGTTGCCCTGGCACATTTGCCTTTGTGTGAGTTGCTATTTGGTGGGCTAGGTGATTCTCTCCAGTGTGCATTCAGTGGTGATAGGTGTCCATGCAGGTCTGTGAGGGGTGTCCATGCATTGGTGTTGCATTTAGGGCGTGATATTGGGATGAGTGGGTTGTGATGATGGGGTATGTGGGAGGTAGTGAAGTGGTGGGAGTGAGGGAAAGGGTGGGGGTTTGTGATGCCTTCCAGGTAGGTGGGGGTGATAGTAATAGAGATTTGACTTACCAGAGTCCAGTCCTCCTCCTACTCCTGCCAGGCCCTCAGGATGCATGATTGCCAAGACTTGCTCCTCCCATGTTGTTAGTTGTGGGGGAGGAGGTGAGTGTCCACCGCCAGTCCTCTGTACAGCTAGTTGGTGTCTTGCTGCCACGCAACGCACCTTCGCCCGTAGGTCATTCCACCTCTTCCTGATGTCATCCCTTGTTCTGGGGTGTTGTCCCACGGCGTTGACCCTGTCCACTATTCCCCTGCCATAGCTCTATCTTCCTAGCAATGGATGTCTGCTGCGCCTGTGATCCAAATAGCTGTGGCTCTACCTGGATGATTTCCCCCACCATGACCCTTAGCTCCTCCTCTGAGAACCTGGGGTGTCATTGTGGTGCCATGGGTGTAGTGTGAGTGGTGTGGGTGAGGGTGTGTGGGGTGATGTGTTGGGGTGAGTGATGTAAGGTGTGTGGATGGTGTATAGGTGATGGTGTTATGTGGCTCTGGTTGTGTGGGTGCTCTTGCTGTATCTCTCTCTTGTGGCAATTATTTCTAGTTGTAAAGGGTTGTGGGTAGTGTGGGTGTGTGTTTTATAGTGGTGTGTGTGTGGTGTGTATGGGTGTCAGGTGTGTGTAGTTTGAATTATCCAATGTGGTGTAGTTCTGTTTGAGTGTGTGTATTTTGAGCACAGTGGTATGTACCGCCGATGGTTTACCGCCATTGAATGTCTGCTGTGGTGATTCGTGGGTCATAATGTTGTAAGTGTTGTTCTGTTGGCGTAACGGTGTGGGTTTGGATACCGCCAGTTTATCACTGACCTTTGGGCTGGCGGACTTGTGTGTGTGGCTGTATAGTGACGGATTGGTATGTGTGTATCATAATATGCTTTGCGGTTATCCGCCACGGCGACATTATGTTGGCGGCAGTCGGCATGGCGGTAAGTGGGATTTACCACCAATGCCATAATGAGGGCCTTTGTTTTTAGAATAGACTATTCATCTCTTTGAAGTTTAAAATCCAAAGTCGCATATGTCTTTTAATCGGCAATATTCTTTTGCTTTACACTTTATCTCTAGTTTTGACTCTTCATAGTCGATTTACATTCTTTATTGTAGCCCATACACCAAAAAGGGCGCTATTGAAAAAGAAACATTTAAATGTGCAGATTTACACAAGCATAAATGCACAGTAACTTTACTACTTTTAGCTATTCACCTATGTGTAAAGTTACTCCAATCTGTAGTCTTCATGCTCTCCCGGTGAAAGCAAGGGGAGGAGCCAAATGTATGAGTTTAGCAGTAATTTTTCAGGCATCTGCAAAGGGCTCCACTACCAGAGCAGAAATCTCCCTACACTAAAGTGTAGAGAAAAGTTAAAAAGTTTCTTAAACTTTGGAATAATTTAGTAAACATATGATTTTTATAAATATTAATGTAAAAAATTGCAAATAAAAACTGTTATGAAACTATTATCTTAAAAGTATATTTAAGAATTAATTAATTTGAATATATTTCATGAATGTATAATTTATTTAAAGTTTTATCTAAAGTTTGATTTAAATTCCACCACCAGTAAAAGGTTTATTTTTATTCACTATGTACTAAAAATGTTTAAGTTACATTTATTTTAAAACTTTAAAATATATATTTAATCAAATAACAATAAAATATTATTTATTTTACTTATACATACTTTTTGCCTTTAAATATTGTATAGATATAATGTATAAAACTGAAAATGTGGTAATTTATTTTAACATTATTTCCTATTGGGTTTTAAGTCCCTATCTCAATATTTTCTGTTGAAGGGTGTAGCAGTTTCAGTGCTTGGTCATGTGTGGTACTGGATTTAAGACTGTATAACTTTTAAAAGTGTGATTGACTTACTCTTTTGTAGATGAGGGTATGTCCCTCCCTAAACCTATTCTGAACCCTCCCTTAATGCTTCCTAACTCCATCATGAACCTAATCAATGTTGTCACTGTTGTCACTTACGATGTCATCTATGATAACATTCACATTGCAAGGAGGAGTTGATAATTATGGTTTGAGCCATGAGCCACAACTGGCAAATTTCAGTGGTTTCATGAATTTGAGCCATAACTCAGTTTTCTACTGTAGTTATTTCAGAGAATTTCAATAATTGTATAGAGCTGTGGCTTAGAAATAAGTATTAACATGTGACTGACTGATAATACATTGTCCTTTCATCTTTTAGTAAACATTAATCAAAATGTATAGTTGGGAAAAAAAACAACATGGTAACTCAGTTTTTATTATTTTGCTCTGACTGTGTATCTCAGTGAGTTCCGGTGTTTGTGATCTTGGATCTGTGTTAAACACTCACTTCACCCATGACCTTAACAAAACATTAAAGTGTTCAATTCTCTGTGACTACCTCTGAGTATTTGCCTGAGTGAGTAGCACTGTTTGTGTTCTTGGTTCTTTGCTGGACAACCAATTGCTGACAGTATCATTCCTTCTTGCAGAATAACAATTTTCAAGACAAGAGTCTGTATCTGACTGAAAACAAGTGTTCGTTGTTTGTGTTTTTGAAAGCATGTTGTACACACATTACTCTCACTGTTCCTTTATTATACAGCACACATACAAATCTGGAAAAGTATTAAGCTGTAGCCAAACACAGTATTTTGTACATGAAGGATACCCTGAAGGTACAAAACTTATGCAAGATATTGCACATGCTCCCTTGCACAATGGTGGAAGGATGTGTGTTTCCTGCAATGCAAAATTACACCAGCACAGGGGGAAGGAGAAATAGCACCATATCATATTAGGTATGGTCCTGTTGTTCTCTTTCTTATATCAAAGATATCCAATAAAAATGTTGTTGCATTCATTGATCTTTTTAGGAGCACTTCATCATTGCTCACCCACACTACTGGCATATCAAGATTTTAATTACATGAAGTAATTTCCTAGTCATTTACAAAAAACAAACTGAATTGAGTTTAATTCTTGTAAAGCGCAACTGCCAGTCCCAAGGGGCATGATGACGCTATGCAAAGAAGCCACTCAGTCATATCAAACTGAACTCAGGAAAGCTCCAATGAAAAAAAACAATCAGGGAGTAGCAGAGTGAATCGGAAACCGTAAAAAGCCAGGTCTTTAGCTGCTTTTTAAATATTATCTCCATGTTGGTGAATCTTAGGGCAGGAGGGAGTTTGTTCCAGGCCCTGGGACCGAGATCTGAGAAAGATTTACCAACTCATGACCTGAGTCTAAAAGAAACCGACTTGAAAAGATTTGTCTGGGAGGATCTCAAAGTCCTATTTGCGGTACCATGAGTACATCTGGCTGATAAGTATCTCTGCCCTTTTGACCAGTATTCTCTAAAAAAGGAGTTTAAAAAACCATCATTTTATGCACTGGCAGCCAGGACTTTTATTACCAATCTGGCAGCGCCATGCTGCACAATTTAAAGTTTATGAACTGCCTGTTTGGAGGGTCCAACTTACAGGCTGTTACAATAGTCCAATCTGGACGTTATCAGTGTGCAAGCCACCGTCTTTCTGGCCGATAGTGGAAGAAAGTCAAAGAACTTCTTCAGTGATTTTATTAGATTGAAACCCATCACTGCCACTGTGAGGGATTGTGTTTGGAAGGACAAGGTAACATCAAATTTTACTCCCAAGTTACTGATGGTCTCAACCATGGCGGGGGGGAGAAAAATCAGGCCACCACAGGACCAGATCAAAAGGTTTTGAAGTACCAAACTGCATGATCTCTGTTTTATCGGTGTTACACCTTAAGTGATTGGATTGCATCCACGGTATGACTGCTTTAAGGAAGTTTTGAAAATTAAGCTTTGAACCAATTGTAGCCTTATCCAAGGATAGGATCAGCTGTGTATCACCTGCATAGGAGATGGTTTCAATGCCAAAGGTGGTAATAAGGGAGATCATCTGGGACATATAAATATTGAAAAGAACTGGACTCAATGATGAGCCTTGTGGGACCTCTGATGCCACTACCGTTTCTACAGATGAAAACGGTCCTAACCGGACAATTTGTCTGCAGTCTGTGAGGATGGATGCGGTGGAGCAAAATATCATGGGAGATGGTATCAAATGAAGCAGATGCATCGAGAAATATCAACAACACATTTTTCCCTGCATTCACAGTTAGTTTTAGAGTATCTGTCACCTCCAACAGGGCAGATTTCCATAGCCTGTTTAGGACGGAAACCTGATTGGCGTTGATGGTGTAAGGGGGCATTTTCCAAAAAAGCAATTAATTCGAAGTTTACCAATTTTTCCAACATTTTGCTCATTGCAGGAAACAGTGAGATAGGGTGCAGGTTGCAGAGGACTGTTGGATCAATTGACGGCCTTTCTTGCAAAGATTTGACCACTGCCAGTTTCCATTCTTTCTGAACCTCTGTAGCAACTAATGATGTATTGAAAATGTCCTTCATCACTGGGGCGACAATGTCCACGACTTTGTGCAAAATGGATGGAGGGCAAGAATTGTTTGGTGATCCCGATTTACATGACAAAATAGCCTGACATGACTAAGCTAAAGTGACTGGCTGGAATGTAGTCAGGGTATCCGTCGAGGCCTTCGGGGTAAGCCTGCTACCGGAGTGATCATTGAAGATCTGGGGGTTATAAAGTCTTGTTGGATCATTTGTATTTTATCATTAAAAATGAGATTTGGTTACATAGCATTTGTGAGGGCGGGATATCCCTAGCTAAGGCTTTAGGTTGGAGCAAAGATTTGGGGATCTTAAAAATTACTTGCTGATCATTACGTGCTTCCTCAATCTAAGTGAGAAAGTAAAAAATTTTTGTCACCTTGATCTGACTAGTCTTTAGTGCCATTCTGAACCAAAGTAAGCCCTCTGGACCATAGTCCTTCCACCATTTTTGTTCCAGTTGCTCACAATGTCGATGTTGTTCAGCTAGGGTCTGAGTGAGCCACAGGGCAGAAGGATGGGATATGCCGTTCATCTTTTTTGTCAATGTGGCTGGGACTAATTTGTCAATTGTATTAGTAATCCAGTTGTTAAAGGAACAACAATTGTTGCCATATTACCAACCAAGGTGGGGGTGGAGCTAAATAGGTGGTAAATAAGGGGGCATCTAATACACAGACTTACCTTGCGAGTTCAAGAAAAGGATCTATCAGTTACCTATCCTGACAAGTGTACAAAACATACATAAAAAAATGTATTTGCTCGAGCTGCAACCCAGTCCACCATTATTTTGCACACTATGCAACTTCAGTTTGGCAAAGCCATGTACAAATCAGTGCAAATCAGTCTTGACCCTTCTACAGTAGGAACGGACCAGCCTGACCTGCCAAGTACGGTCCACCCTGCACCAGAACAAAAGCAATTCAAGATCAGGTTTGCTCTCATTTGGGCTTAGTAATTGGGTAAAGTTTGGAGCCAGAGGCACATTGAGCATGGGACACATATCAGGGCACATCCATCACAATTACGAGGTTGCACTTAAGTATACAAAAAAGTGAAGTATACAAAAAAGTGTTGGTTGGAATGTTTGAATTATTCTCAGCCACTGGTAATTACCTGGACTGTATCCGAGTCCAACGTTATTTTGCACACCATGCAATTTCAGTTTGGACACAGCCATATGCAAATCTATCTTCACCCCACTCCAATAGGAAAAGTTCAGCATGAACTTGCGGGCCTGGTTGTCGTTGAACTGAAACAAAAGTAACCCAAGACATGTTTCATCATTATTGGGGCTCATTAGCCGGTTATAAGTTGGCTGTAGTAGCATGATGTGCATATGACCCATATCTGGGCATACCTATTCCACTGAGGGTGTTGCGCTGATGTATACAAAAAGTGATTGATATAATACTTACAATAAGATTTAGGCACTGGCAATTACTTGGGCTGCATCCCAGTCCATTGCTATTTTACACACCATGCCATGTCTGGGTATACCTGTCCCAATTAAGGCATTGAACTGAAGATTACAAAAAAGTGATGGATGAAATGCTTGAATTGCTCTCAGCCACTGATAATTACTTGGGGCTGAATCCCAATTAATCGCTATTTTGTACACCATGCCACCTTATTTGGACTTAGTCATATGCAAACCAGTATTAATCTAGTTCCAGTAGGAACAGTCCAGCAAAACTACCAGGGAAAGTTCCCCCTCAGCCGAAACACAAAAACCCAATGCTGATTTTGCGCTGATTCGAGCTTGTCAGTCGGGTGCAACTTGGCTCCAGTGGCACAGTAACCACAGGACCCACATCTGGGTATATGCGCCACACTTAGGTCATCGCACTGAAGATTTCAAAGCACAATTGTACCAAAGCATATAGGTGCATAGTTATTTGGGTGGAACTGCTGGAGCCTTTCCTAACCAATGCAAGGATTATTGGAGCAAAGGTCAGCAAACAGAATTATACTCAGTTTCAAGAAAAAAGTGTCAGACAGATTCCTTCAAGCTTATTTATTTACCTGTCAAAAAAGTAAGTCATGAAAATTGATCTTTGATGCCACTGTTGAAAGAAGAGCTCACTTTGGTGTTAGATATAATGTCATTACTATCTATCCATACAGCTACAGAACTGAGGCTATCTTTACCCAATAATTTAAAATCTGAATCTCTTAAAGAAATTGCATGATAAATACTCACCCTTTTTATGAGCTTGAACTGGAATTATTACTGCAGTACTCAAACTTTGAGATGTCCCCTGACTGCAGGGCTTTTTTGAAGACTTTCAAGAGATAAAAGACCCAAATTATGGTTCTGAGCAATCAGAATCAGTTGTTATTAGGTCTGGGCCTGGTAGACTGTTCTTTTTATTACCACTGGGATTTTCTTCTGACTTAGACTAAGAAACATTAGAAGAATTAAGATGATAATTTAAGCTAACATTAGGAGATGGAATTCCTAAAGGCTCATAAATAACTTCAAAACTCTTTATTCTCTCCTTGACATGGTCATCTCAAGTGCATTATTGCCATAGGAATCTTCTAAATGTTTTGTCTATAATGTGATTTTATTGTGCACCACTATTCTTTGCCATACCATTTACCTACTGGTTGTATTATGGCTTTTATTGGTTAAAGTTTTTTCAACCACTCTAACGGCTTACAGATAGCTGTCAGGTAATAATTAATAGGTGGAATTTAGAGTGCACCATTCTCAATGAATTCAAAACCTTAGTAAAAATGTGTGTGGTGAACTCCAGTAACAATTAACACTTTATAGTTCTTTTGTTGGCTGAAACACCAAAGGCATTACTCAATCTCTCCCACCCTACAGTGTCCTTCATTGCCATTGAAAGAGAACAGTGCCCACTTTCCAATTGGAAAGCACACAAAGTTCTCTAAATCAAGCACATTTTCCTATGGATCAATTGAAGCTATCATCTAATCAATTAATATATTTTTCACACATGTACTATGAGTGTAGCTGGCAGACAACTCTTGCTGTAGACAACAATGCATTATCCTTTAATTTGCAGATCATGAGTTCTCACAATTGTCTTTATCACATTAGTTGTTTTGATTTCAGGAATCACATACAGAGGAATTTTAACAAATCATTCTCATTTTCACAGCACATGATATTTACCTCAAAGGGAGATATTGTTTAATTTAACTCTTCTACTGCTACAATGATACCACAATTTAGATTGTTGAATTGAGGCAAGGTAGTAACAAGATAGAAAGTTGCCATCAAACTGCCCCCACTTAGTCTCAGCATTACACTCATTGAAGGTGTTCATTGTGATCACCCTGGCAGGAGAGGCAGATGGAGATACAAAACATCTCTAGCTAATTTTTAAATGTGTTTAGGTAAAGCATTAGTAAAGCAAGAGATTAATAAATGTAACCAAATTGGAAATCCTTCTAAAGTTTTAGGATGTGAATCTGTAGTTGTCAGGGTACATTAGGCCATTTTGCTCTAGCTACGTGTACAATCTTTTACTCAGGGTTCATGAAGACAGTTAATAGGTTTTAAGCTTTTTCAACTTTCCAGTCAATTGTGTTTGGGCAAAGTTAGAGCACTGTGAAATGTGAACTTGGCAAGGATTTAGAAAAAAAGTTGAAAAAAGCCTATTGGCCCTGTGTGAAGGCAGGAAATTCTTTACGGAACTACTCAAAAGGGTGGGCTCCCAGTGGGAAGAGAATGGTTGATATGTGGTTGTTCTTGCATTTTCTTGTTGCACTAAGTGCTAAGGTCAACCATGATTGATAGCAAGGAAAACTCTGAAGCCAATTCTTTGCAGCCTAATGTCCTGCTCTTCTTTTACAGAATATCCGACTGCCGGAAACCATTGCTGAAAAATCTAAACTCCATAAGTAAATTGGGCGGGATTAGTATATCAATAATAGAGATTAAATTATTGAAGAATCCTTTGATCATTCAATGCCTTTTAAAAATAACTTCTAGAGAGGAACTAGCACACTCAGTACTTTTGCAAAAGTAGAAACTATTTGATTATCAATATCAGTATTCAAATCAAATTAATTTAGTAAAGAAAAACAAATTTGTACATGGGAGTATAATTTGGTATTCATTGTAATTAGTATTTTGTTCAACTGGGCATGCACTAGCACCAAGTCCCCAGCAATATTATCACCTTCTACAAGAGCCATCTACCACCTTCTAAAACATGGAATAATTTGTTATATTTTGGGAAGACTGGATCTGAGGATGGGTTCCTTAATGCATCAGATTCAGGGAGTTTAATCTGTTGATACAAATGGCTCACCTAGGAGAGATTCAATTTCTTTGACTAGTAATGTTGTCTATTACAACAGAGAAAATTCAGTAGACACCTTTTATTCTGACACAGTTACTAGGTCAAGAAGAGCGTTAGGCAGAGATTTTGATAGGAAGACACTAAGGGCCTCATTACGAATTCGGTGGATGGGATAATCCGTCCGCTCAATGTCCAACGGGGAGGATGCTGCCATGCTGGCTACCTCCCCACCAAACCCATCACAACTTTCCCACTGGGCTGACGGGCAGAAACTGAGGTTTCCACCTGTCAGTCCAGCGGGAAAGTGGCAGCAGCATTGTTGCCGGCTTATAATCGAGACGGCTGCAATGCTGCCGCCACTGGGTGCACCAGCACCCTTGCAATGCTCACTGTCTGCACAGCTGGTGGAGAACCAGTTTGTAATCAGCAGAGTGGAGTTGCATGCAGCGCCGTCCTGGTTGATTCTGACCTCTGCCATGTCAGCCCATCGAGATCAACCAATCCTGGCAGAGAAGGCAGTACCCTGGCCGTCCGACCACCAGAGTCATAATGTGGCGGTCAGACCGCCACAGCAGCCGCGGTCCTGACCGCAATGCTGGTGGGCTCAAGACCGCCAGCCTCGTAATCAGGCTCTAAGACTGACTAGTGACTAGAGACACATAAACAAAGAGGTTGAACTTGGCCCTCTCTGCAGGGTCACCCGCAAACATTTTGCCTCCACCCTCCTTTTTTTCTAAATTCCTTTTTTCTGGCTTTATGACACAGTGCACTTTATCATGTTTTAAGGAGTGTTTGTATTCACTCCCGAAAACATGGCAGAATTAATTTACACATGATTGGCATATTTAATTTAGTCATAAGTCATTAGTAAAGTGGCATACCATTTACCCACGGCCTGTAAATTAAATATTATTAGCGGGCCTGCAGAACTCATAGTGCCACCCACTTAAGTAGTCCTTCAAACATGTTGCAGACCTACTGTTGCAGCCTGAATGTAGTTTCAACCAGCCAATTCCACTTGGCAACATAAACCCCTTGCCAAGCCTTAAACACCCCTTTTAATACATATAAAGGTAAGTCCTAGGTAGCTCATAAGACAGGGTGGATTGTAATAAAAAGGTTGGACATGTACTTTAAAGTTCTACATGTCCTGGTGGTGAAAAACTCCTAAATTCTTTTTGCACTACTGTGAGGCCTCCCTCTCCCCTAGAATAAGATTGGGCTGCCTTATCATATTTAATAAGTGCTAACTTTTGATTGCAAAAAGGTGAAAGTTTTTGTGTTTGGTGTCTGAGGAACTGTACTGTAAAACCATGTTTAATGGGAAAGTGGGATTTTAACTTACAATTTTGACCTTCCCACTTTTAGAAAATTGCATTTTCCTGACCTCTTTGAGCCCATATTTATAGTCGGTTTGCGCTGAATTAGCATAATTTTTTTTCACGCTAATTCAGCGTAAACCTAACTCCATATTTATACTTTGGCGCTGGATAGGTCTAGCACCACAATTATGGACTTAATGTCGTTTTCTGGACATGAAAACCTACTGTGCGTCAATGAGATGCAAGGTAGGAATTCCTGTCCATAAAGGACGATCTGGCCTTTGCACCATATTTATCCCCCCATGCTAAAATCCAGCAAGGGGGGTGGGGACCTTAAATAATGGCGCTAAGATTCCTTAGCACCATTTTTGAACGCCTGGGTATGGGCAGGCATTTGGGGACCATGGAAAGTGCGAACAGGTGCCCTTCCATGGCCCCAGGGACACCACCACCCACACCAGAGGGACACCACAGGATGTGGGACCCATCCCAGGTAAGTATGTATATTTTTTTCTATTACCCCGCTCAGGGGCCCTGACTTGGGACCCCCTGCATGGCGCTGACCCCAATGGCCATGTCCAGGGGACATATGTCCCCTGGGCATGGCCATTGGGTTGGTGGGCATGGCTCCTGCCTTTACTAAGATAGGAGCCATGTCCATAGGGGTTGTGTGCCAGAAAATGGCGCTACACTGCTTAGAGGCAATTGTTCTGCCTCTAAACAGTGTAGCGCCATAATTCAGCTCACAAGCCCCGGTTTCCCCTATGCCTCCGCTGCCTTGTTAGCTTCCTTTCCAAGGATGCTGACTGGTCATTAGAGCCAGCTAGCGCCATTCCATAAATATGGTGCCAGACAGGCGTCTTGGAATGGCGCTAGCCGGACCTATATTTTTTATGCAAAACTGTGCTAACGCAGTTTTGCCTGAAAAAGTATAAATCTGCCCCTTTGTGTCTGCAGCCTATCCTGGGTCGCATGACTGGGTGAAGTTGGCATTTGGCCTGGGTTTATTCCTCCAAGACTGCAAGACAATAGATGGATTAGGTGTGCTTGGATTGGTCTTTACCTGGCAGGATAGAAGGGCTGAACTAAGCACAGTCCCACTCGCAACTGAAGAGTCTGTGCTCTGTCTGCACACAAAGGACATCGCCCCTGCATTGTTCGTGCAGCCAGCTTGGAACCAGGGCAAGGAAATCAGGAAACTTCAAGCAGTTCAAAGGGAATTCTGTAGAAACTTCTCCTACTTCAGAGAAGCCAACAGATATAAAAATAGGACCCTCAGACCCACTCTTCAGTTTGCTTTCTAGACCTGCGGAAGAACTCTGAGGACTGTCTGCTGCTGTGGCTTACTGTGTACTCCACAAGGCTTCTTTGCTGCATCTCTAAGGACTGCTTTGCTGCCTAAAGCCTGCCTTGAAATCTCAGAGGCCTCTTCTCTTCCCTGTGCCTACCAGAGTGACTTCAAGGTCTAGTTGGCTGGCCTCCTGATCAGAGCCACAAGGAGAGAAAAGTCTCTAACAATCTTAAACCTGCACCTGGGCCCAACCTGAGTGAGTCCTAACTCCCAAGAGGTGCACCTGCAGTCCTTGACCATTGTTGGTGGCTCTAAAGGTGCCCATGTAGCCGAAAGCCAAAACTTGGGTCTTAAAAATATGTTGGCTAAAAACTGCTCTGAGAACTGAGGGAAGACCGGGACCAACCTGCTTGTCTATCCGCCCAAAGGGCATCGCCAGTTGGCCTGACTTTGCGGGAGCTCCAACTACATTCATCTCTGCAGCAGCAAATCCTGTTCAGCAGTCCTTTGTCGAAGGGGTATCCACCTTCACAGAACTCTCCCCAGCTCCAGCCTCCAGCCTCATCCCACTAGAGATTTTTGACTTCCATGAAAGAGATTAAATCCAAACGCAGAAATCTTCAACGCAACTTTGTCCAGTGGCTCCTGATGAGGACGCCTCTTCCTCAGACACTGCTTGCAGCATTGCCCAGAAGAACATCTACCTTCTCAGAGACTTTTTGTTGAAATTTCTTCTAATTCCAAAAGTAAGCACTGACCAGACCCAACCCATTTTTTATATCCCATTGCAGTTGGCTATATTTTTCAACTTTGGCCCAGTCTTGCATGCCTAGATGCCAGCAGTTGGCACTTTGATCTTTTAGGGGCTATTTTTTATATTAACCTTTAGGGATTCATAACACCGGTTCTACTGATTGGATTTTTGCCATTTTGGTATCAAATAATTTAGTAAAATTTGCTGCTTTTCTAAATGGGTGTGGAACTTTTCTTGTGTTATGTTTTTACTTTATTACTGTTTTGTGCAACATAAATACTTTACACATTGCCTCCAAGTTAAGCTTGACTGCTTTTGTGGCAAGCTACCAGATGGTTAAACATTGGTTTATTTAGTGACTTGTGTGGTCCCCCTGACAGGAATAATAGCTGTTGCTTGAACAGGGGTCAACCGATTCAATCCACAACCCACTTTCTATGTTTATGTATTTATTAGGCTATTTAGTAAACATGTTATCTTTCAGTAAGTTCAGAGTGCTGGCAGATTTGAAATTCTGCTTTATTGTTCCAGAGTAAGTTAGAGTCAAATTAAATGGAGTGAGTAAGCCATGTTTGCTATTCTTTAACATATGTTTCTATCCATGTACATCTCAATTTAAGGCAAGTATTAAAAAATACTTTTCAGGAGCTTCCTGAAATTCAAATGCCTGTGTTCAGCCCGGAAGGTGAGGCTAAGCATTTTCCAGAGTGTTATACCTTGTACATGCAGTGAACTACCATGGTGTTTCATCTTCTTGAAAGATCATTTGGTTGAGCTAATTGATGAGCAGACATTAAGTGAATGCCCTTAGTTTTGATGTAAAATAGTGTGAGTTTTTGCAGCTATTCAGAGCTTTTTATTCATTACTTTCAGTGGACAGGGAATATAAACTTTTAAATAATACAGCATTCACAGGGAGTCGAGGGAGAAATTTAAGAGAAGGATTGACTGCTTTCAGAGGTTAACACACATTCTGGTTGCCCAATTCTTAAATCTTTAGAGGCAGGCAATGAGCTTCTCGAGGAGACCAGAACAGATGATGTTGCAATAGTTGTGGCAATCCAAGATGAGGGCTTATGTCAGCTCAATTCTGTGGTAAGTGTGAAAGAGTAGGAATATTTCAGGCAAAGACTGCATGTTCACCCCTTTGCCACAGAATTACCTTAGGAAGCTAGGTTGAGGTTGGTGTCAAAGAGAATTTTCACGTGCTTTACTTTGGATGAGGTAGACAGGCACATTCCAAGGTGTGATGGTCAGGCAAATAAAAGCATATTGGGCACAGGATATCTGACTACTGTTCTGTCTTGGCATCAATCTTGCATTCATCCTTTGTAATTCTGAAATCCAAGCATGAAGTAATGTCACCAAAGTTCTGCAGACTGCGTTCCAGATGGAGCTAGATCTGTTTTTCATTGGTGTTCTTTTAGAATTACACCTCCTCCTTTCGTGAAGGAGTACCATTGGGCATAATTCGATTTTGAACAAAAGATATAAGAGGGTTGATCCTTGAGGAACACTAAAGTGGATGATTCATTTAAGCCAATTCTACCTTTTTAGTCACCATCAGTGTGGAAATATTTGACCTTTTGAGCACAGGTGCAGAGAGGCCAGATTGTGTTTGAGCTTTGCTAAAAGTATTATGTGCTCAGTGGTGACATAAATCATGGACAGGTTAAAAGGTTAAAGAACGTCAGACTGGTTTTCCTATAGGAGAACTATTGACCTCATATTAGCTAAAGTGTTTTAGTGACTCTTGTAGGTCTGAATCTAGAATGGTTGTCATGGAAGAGGCACTTAATTACCAGGTACTTTTGAAGCTTCGAGTCATATACATTCCAATGATTTTGTTAAGGAAAGAAAAATTGTTGATAACTTGACATTTGGTTAGTATTTTCCAATAATCATAGTCTTTTTTGAGAAGGGGCTGAAAATTGTATCTTGAAGAGTGTCAGAACTGAAAAAAGAGCGGCACTGATCACTAGTACAGGCAAATCCTGACACACAAGAATAAGACACTGGGACTAAGATTCCCTGACACAAGCACTGAGAACTGGAGGCCCTGGTTCATAGAAGCTCTGCTCCAGATACTTGAGTATGGAGACAATATTACAGACTAGGACCAACAAACTTGTGAAATTGACCAATGGGAAGCACCAGAATGTACCTATTAACAAAAAAATGCATACCTTGGTATAAGGGCCCAGGAAATGTGTGAAAGCAAACAGTGGGGTAGTAGTGAAACAAACAGAGACATGCAAACGGGACAGGAAATAAAATATCCTGTGACAGGATGACAGTACTGGAATGGAAAAACACTGATTTGGACAGTGCAACCTAAAAGCTCAGCATTGGCACTGAGAGAAATAGATATTAGGACAGGAAGTCACTTCTGGCATAAAAATACTGACACACATAATGGGACAGGAGACAGGAACACCAAACAAGGAATCACTTAAACTTGGGACAAGAATACAAAGGCAGTGGCAAATGACTTCATTAGTATTAATTTAATTTTGCTTCTGCATACCAAGCAATGGCTAGCCCATCAAATTTTTCCGGTCACATCAGTGAGTTTTTGAGCAGATGCTGGCATGCTTCGGAAAACACCCTAATGTCTGTCATACACTTAAGAGTTTTTTTCCCAGTGCGCGTGCAATAGTTGTACATTTTTAATGTCTGGCACTACCATCATACACATGAGGAGGCCAGAAAGGGAAAAAAACGTACAGGTATGCTCATAGAGGCGCTTTCCTTAGCTAGGGTGGCCCATCCATCAGAGGAACTGTTTGCGGACATTACACAATGTCCAGCCAGTGGCACTAGTTTTAGTACTGCATTGTGCTGATCTCTGCTCTATTTGTTGCACTGAATCAGTACTCTATAGAAGTGAACATTGTGTTGGGTATTTTGTCTTGTGTTTGCTCTATTGACTTGATTGTGTTTATGTTGAAACTATATAATACATATTTGTGAGTTCTTATTAAAAGTGTTGTGTAAACACAGCTGTTAACTTGGCATTTATCTTTATCATGCCTTGTTGCCCGCTCATCCTTTCTTGAATTGGGTCTTGGCTGGCTCTCCCATATCTATACAGAGTGTCAAGGATACTGGAGGTGACCCTCCACTCTCTGTTGTAAGGCTAAGGGCCACATTTATATTTTTTTACCGAGGCTAACGTCATTCCAACGCGCCATGCGGGCGCCTTATTTATGGAATGACGTTAGCCGGCGCCGCAGACTGGTCTATGTAAAAAAAAAATGACTCACACCAGGCCGTGCCGGCGTATGGGAAAATGGGGGATGTGCGTCAAAAAATGGTGCAAGTCAGGTCTGAGGCAAAAATCAGTCCTCAAACCGGACTTGCGCCATTTTTTTTGACGCACAACCCCCATTGACATGACTCCTGTCTTAGCAAAGACAGGAGTCATGCCCCCTTGCCCAATTGCCATGCCTAGGGGACATATGTCCCCTGGGCATGGTCATTGGGCATAGTGGCATGTAGGGGGGCCCAAATCTGGCCCCCCTATGCCACTTAAAAAAAACGGAAAATAAATGCTTACCCCAACTTACCTCAACTTCACTGGGAAGGGTCCCTCCATCCTTGGGTGTCCTCCTGGGGTGGGCAAGGGTGGCAGGGGGTGTCCCTGGGGGCAGGGGAGGCCACCTCTGGGCTCCTTCTGAGCCCACAGGTCCCTTAACGCCTGCCCTGAACCAGGCGTTAAAAAACGGTGCACAACAGGCTGTGCGCCGTTTTTTAAGGCCCACCCCCTCCTGTGCGTCAAAAAGACGCCAGAGGATAAATAAGGCGCACAGGCCTTAAAGTCATTTTTTGCAAGGGAACGCCTACCTTGCATATCATTAACGCAAGGTAGGTTCCCCCTTCCAAAAAATGACGCACATGGTGGGATTTTGACGTCCGTGGGGTCGGGCGTCAAAATATAAATATGGGGCTGGGTTTGCGCTGAATGTGTGTCAACATTTTTGACGCCCATTCGGCGCAAGCAGAGTATAAATATGCCCCTAAGTATTTTGAATGCTGATTACTTGCAATCCCGCACTTTCTCTCACATAGGTGGCCATAGGGCCAGTGAATTATCAGCTCTGCAGTACCTGTCCCGACACCCGCGGTTTGTGCTGCTATAGGAGGGCGCCTAGTTCACATCATTCTTGCTCAAACCCTATCAGCAAGGTTCCCTTTGGGGGATCCTGCTAATTAATGATGGATTCTCAGATAGCAAAATCTTGCGAGCGGTCAGGTAGCAAAACATATTGTAGTCTGTGGTTAGATGGTGGGGAAGCAGCCACTTCTAGCTGAAGGACGACAGATAAAAAAAATGTTAAGAATAATTCTACTCCCTTTATCACTCAAATTGACAAAAAATACGAATAAACACTTCTAACTTCTCATGGAAGCCTTCATCAAATCAATTGTTTTACCAGAAAATTAAATGAAAGGTCGTTTTATCTAGTGATTAAGACAGGGAAATGATCTGCTGTTTATGATTCATCGTCCGCTGACAGGTGAATACGAACAAAGGATAAAAGTTCGCTGAGTGAAAAAGTCAACAGCTCAGAGAAACCACATTAAAAGACTTTAACAAGACTCTTGCTAATACTTTCAAAACCATGCGTGGGGCACTTCAAAGTGGCGGCCAGCTTCTTCAGTTCTCTAAAGTACAGTAAAATTGGGCGAAAGAGAACATTCAAAAACATAGAGAGAGGGCACTATTTACATTTGAATTTACAAATCTCCTACGCCAGCATTCAATGAAAGGACAACGCCGCTAACAGCCTCTTACAACAGAACGGCACCGCGCATCTGGCACCGAAGAAAAAGATTACTCGGAGACACGCACGAGCATACCTTTGAAGTGCGCAGATCAAAACATTTCGCAAAGTAATAAGATACAGCTCAGATGGATTTCTGTAATAAGAACTGTCGTTTTTATGTGAAAGTGATATAGTAAAGCAAAGGGTAATAAAACAATAGTGGAGAAGGGAGGAGAGCATTCTTTCGAGCTACCGAATTGACCCCATAAACTTGAAAAAAACACTTTACAGACAATAAAGTTAATTAATGGCGGTATGATTTGTCTCGAGCTGATTATGCCATTGAAGACGGAGAGACAGAATTAAAACAAAACGTTAACCTAAGAAGAATATTTTCTCGTCGAATAGCCGGATCCCGGTCACTTGGCATAAATGCCACAGGTTCCTTACAAGTAGGAAAAGCGGCCCCTTTGGCTGCTGCTTGGGTTGTGAAATAAAGTCGCAATCGGGTTTTCAGTGAGAACTCAGGCCTGCGGGACCTTCCGCCACTGCACCCGCTGCATAGTTGATAGCTATTGTTTGCTTCTCACAGTACAATCTGCACAATCCCAAAATTTATGACACAGGCACTGGCATAACACAGGCCTCCGCAGCCCCCGTCGTTCAGGGGGATCCCGAGCTCCAGGGCACCCCAACCAGAAAAGTACCCTGGCCTGAGAGCTCTTGACCGAGTTCAACGGGAGAGGCTACATGCAGTTTGCAGCAGGACCCCCTCCAGTTTCGTAACGATACTGGACACATAGGGGGTTATTACAACTTTGGAGGAGGTGTTAATCCGTCCCAAAAGTGACGGTAAAGTGACGGATATACCACCAGCCGTATTACGAGTTCCATAGGATGTAATGGACTCGTAATACGGCTGGTGGTATATCCGTCACTTTACCATCACTTTTGGAACGGATTAACACCTCCTCCAAAGTTGTAATAACCCCCATAGTTTTTCTCAGTGTCGAGTGATATCACACAGCCATAAATGTCGCAAAACGGTCATTGCTATTCACTAGATGGCTTGAAAACTTTGCTAACACTAAGGCCCTCATTCTGACCTTGGCGGGCGGCGGGGGCCGCCCGCCAAAGTCCCGCCGTCAGGTTACCGTTCCGCGGTCGAAAGACCGCGGCGGTAATTCTGACTTTCCCGCTGGGCTGGCGGGCGGTCGCCTTCAGACCGCCAGCCAGCCCAGCGGGAAAGAGGCTTCCACGATGAAGCCGGCTCGGAATCGAGCCGGCGGCGTGGAAGCTGTGCGACGGGTGCAGTTGCACCCGTCGCGTATTTCACTGTCTGCGCAGCAGACAGTGAAATACATGTAGGGGCCCTCTTACGTGGGCCCCTGCAATGCCCATGCCAGTGGCATGGGCACTGCAGGGGCCCCGCGACCCCCCCTACCGCCATCCGGATCTCGGCGGTCCGACCGCCGGGATCTGGATGGCGGTAGGGGGGGTCGGAATCCCCGCGGCGGTGCAGCAAGCTGCGCCGCCGCGGAGGATTCAATGGGGCCGCGGTACACTGGCGGGACCCCGCCAGTGGTGCCGGTCCGACCGCGGCTTTACCGCCGCGGTCGGAATCCCCATTGGAGCACCGCCGGCCTGTCGGCGGTGCTCCCGCGGTCCTCCGCCCTGGCGGTCAAAGACCGCCAGGGTCAGAATGACCACCTAAACCTACTAACACAAAGATTCTTGCTTCACACCCCAAGCCCCCGACTCTGGATTGTATATTCTGCTGCTTACGGAGAGGTCGAGGATAATAGAGAACACCACCAGCCCTGTAGTTGTACTAAAGAAAGAGGGAGGAGCTAAGAACGTCACATTTTGATGCCGTTATTCCTGCAAATTTAGAATTGGGAAAATCAGAAATATGGTGCACCCGCTTTGAGGACACAGGGCCTGTTCCCTTACAGCCTCTGTAGGCTGCAATAGAAACAAGAGGAATGCGGCGTTGGTAAGTGCCAATTTGGTACACTACATCATATTTTCTTCCAAGGCACAAGCCTTAAGGAAGAATAATTATTAAGGTCCTGAGCTCGCCCCCCACGACCGCAGCACCAACCTGCTGCCTCCCGCCTCTGTCCCCCGACCACGCTGCTGTTTGCGTGTTCGAGGCCCTCCTCCACCCGCAGGCATCCTCCTGCGCCTCATCCCTGGTGTCTAGTGGGCTCTGCCTAGCTCCACTTGACCCGTGTGCCGCTTCCGCCGTCCTGTAAGTTGTTTTTCTGATTGTTTTTCTGATTTTTCTGCGCCTCGCCGCCGGCGCTTCTGCCCCCGTTGTGCCCCCTTGATTGCTGTCTCCCCGATCGTGTACTGTGCCATTACTGTATTTCATACTGTGTGTTTTTCTATTGTGATTGTCTTTAATTTTGCTCGTTTTTTGTGTTTTTTGCCCCTTGTGCGCTCCCCCAAGCGTTCCGATCCCTGCCGCTGCCTCCCTGTGGCCCGCCCCCCTCGCGCCCCCATTCGCCGCTCCCTCCCGCCTCCCGCCTCCCAGCTGCTCCTCCCTCCCCCCTCCCTTCTTAATGGCTGGCGCTGCGCGTCGCGAGTGAGCGACCTCTGACCTGTTTCAGGTCCTGAGCTCGCCCCCCACGACCGCAGCACCAACCTGCTACCTCCCGCCTCTGTCCCCCGACCACGCTGCTGTTTGCGTGTTCGAGGCCCTCCTCCACCCGCAGGCATCCTCCTGCGCCTCATCCCTGGTGTCTAGTGGGCTCTGCCTAGCTCCACTTGACCCGTGTGCCGCTTCCGCCGTCCTGTAAGTTGTTTTTCTGATTGTTTTTCCGCTTTTTCTGCGCCTCGCCGCCGGCGCTTCTGCCCCCGTTGTGCCCCCCTGATTGCTGTCTCCCCGATCGTGTACTGTGCCATTACTGTATTTCATACTGTGTGTTTTTCTATTGTGATTGCCTTTAATTTTGCTCGTTTTTTGTGCTTTTTGCCCCTTGTGCGCTCCCCCAAGCGTTCCGATCCCTGCCGCTGCCTCCCTGCGGCCCCGCCCCCCTCGCGCCCCCATTCGCCGCTCCCTCCCGCCTCCCGCCTCCCAGCTACTCCTCCCTCCCCCCTCCCTTCTTAATGGCTGGCGCTACGCGTCGCGAGTGAGCGACCTCTGACCTGTTTCAGGTCCTGAGCTCGCCCCCCACGACCGCAGCACCAACCTGCTGCCTCCCGCCTCTGTCCCCCGACCACGCTGCTGTTTGCGTGTTCGAGGCCCTCCTCCACCCGCAGGCATCCTCCTGCGCCTCATCCCTGGTGTCTAGTGGGCTCTGCCTAGCTCCACTTGACCCGTGTGCCGCTGCCGCCGTCCTGTAAGTTGTTTTTCTGATTGTTTTTCCGATTTTTCTGCACCTCGCCGCCGGTGCTTCTGCCCCCGTTGTGCCCCCCTGATTGCTGTCTCCCCGATCGTGTACTGTGCCATTACTGTATTTCATACTGTGTGTTTTTCTATTGTGATTGCCTTTAATTTAGCTCGTTTTTTGTGCTTTTTGCCCCTTGTGCGCTCCCCCAAGTGTTCCGATCCCTGCCGCTGCCTCCCTGCGGCCCGCCCCCCTCGCGCCCCCATTCGCCGCTCCCTCCCGCCTCCCGCCTCCCAGCTGCTCCTCCCTCCCCCCTCCCTTCTTAATGGCTGGCGCTGCGCGTCGCGAGTGAGAGACCTCTGACCTGTTTCAGGTCCTGAGCTCGCGCCCCACGACCGCAGCACCAACCTGCTGCCTCCCGCCTCTGTCCCCCGACCACGCTGCTGTTTGCGTGTTCGAGGCCCTCCTCCACCCGCAGGCATCCTCCTGCGCCTCATCCCTGGTGTCTAGTGGGCTCTGCCTAGCTCCACTTGACCCGTGTGCCGCTTCCGCCGTCCTGTAAGTTGTTTTTCTGATTGTTTTTCCGATTTTTCTGCGCCTCGCCGCCGGCGCTTCTGCCCCCGTTGTGCCCCCCTGATTGCTGTCTCCCCGATCGTGTACTGTGCCATTACTGTATTTCATACTGTGTGTTTTTCTATTGTGATTGCCTTTAATTTTGCTCGTTTTTTGTGCTTTTTGCCCCTTGTGCGCTCCCCCAAGCGTTCCGATCCCTGCCGCTGCCTCCCTGCGGCCCGCCCCCCTCGCGCCCCCATTCGCCGCTCCCACCCGCCTCCCGCCTCCCAGCTGCTCCTCCCTCCCCCCTCCCTTCTTAATGGCTGGCGCTGCGCGTCACGAGTGAGCGACCTCTGACCTGTTTCAGGTCCTGAGCTCGCCCCCCACGACCGCAGCACCAACCTGCTGCCTCCCGCCTCTGTCCCCCGACCACGCTGCTGTTTGCGTGTTCGAGGCCCTCCTCCACCCGCAGGCATCCTCCTGCGCCTCATCCCTGGTGTCTAGTGGGCTCTGCCTAGCTCCACTTGACCCGTGTGCCGCTTTCGCCGTCCTGTAAGTTGTTTTTCTGATTGTTTTTCCGATTTTTCTGCGCCTCGCCGCCGGCGCTTCTGCCCCCGTTGTGCCCCCCTGATTGCTGTCTCCCCGATCGTGTACTGTGCCATTACTGTATTTCATACTGTGTGTTTTTCTATTGTGATTGCCTTTAATTTTGCTCGTTTTTTGTGCTTTTTGCCCCTTGTGCGCTCCCCCAAGCGTTCCGATCCCTGCCGCTGCCTCCCTGCGGCCCCGCCCCCCTCGCGCCCCCATTCGCCGCTCCCTCCCGCCTCCCAGCTGCTCCCCCCTCCCTTCTTAATGGCTGGCGCTGCGCGTCGCGAGTGAGCGACCTCTGACCTGTTTCAGGTCCTGAGCTCGCCCCCCACGACCGCAGCACCAACCTGCTGCCTCCCGCCTCTGTCCCCCGACCACGCTGCTGTTTGCGTGTTCGAGGCCCTCCTCCACCCGCAGGCATCCTCCTGCGCCTCATCCCTGGTGTCTAGTGGGCTCTGCCTAGCTCCACTTGACCCGTGTGCCGCTTCCGCCGTCCTGTAAGTTGTTTTTCTGATTGTTTTTCTGATTTTTCTGCGCCTCGCCACCGGCGCTTCTGCCCCCGTTGTGCCCCCCTGATTGCTGTCTCCCCGATCGTGTACTGTGCCATTACTGTATTTCATACTGTGTGTTTTTCTATTGTGATTGCCTTTAATTTTGCTCGTTTTTTGTGCTTTTTGCCCCTTGTGCGCTCCCCCAAGCGTTCCGATCCCTGCCGCTGCCTCCCTGCGGCCCCGCCCCCCTCGCGCCCCCATTCGCCGCTCCCTCCCGCCTCCCAGCTGCTCCTCCCTCCCCCCTCCCTTCTTAATGGCTGGCGCTGCGCGTCACGAGTGAGCGACCTCTGACCTGTTTCAGGTCCTGAGCTCGCCCCCCACGACCGCAGCACCAACCTGCTGCCTCCCGCCTCTGTCCCCCGACCACGCTGCTGTTTGCGTGTTCGAGGCCCTCCTCCACCCGCAGGCATCCTCCTGCGCCTCATCCCTGGTGTCTAGTGGGCTCTGCCTAGCTCCACTTGACCCGTGTGCCGCTTCCGCCGTCCTGTAAGTTGTTTTTCTGATTGTTTTTCCGATTTTTCTGCGCCTCGCCGCCGGCGCTTCTGCCCCCGTTGTGCCCCCCTGATTGCTGTCTCCCCGATCGTGTACTGTGCCATTACTGTATTTCATACTGTGTGTTTTTCTATTGTGATTGCCTTTAATTTTGCTCGTTTTTTGTGCTTTTTGCCCCTTGTGCGCTCCCCCAAGCGTTCCGATCCCTGCCGCTGCCTCCCTGCGGGCCCGCCCCCCCTCGCGCCCCCATTCGCCGCTCCCTCCCGCCTCCCAGCTGCTCCTCCCTCCCCCCTCCCTTCTTAATGGCTGGCGCTGCGCGTCGCGAGTGAGCGACCTCTGACCTGTTTCAGGTCCTGAGCTCGCCCCCCACGACCGCAGCACCAACCTGCTGCCTCCCGCCTCTGTCCCCCGACCACGCTGCTGTTTGCGTGTTCGAGGCCCTCCTCCACCCGCAGGCATCCTCCTGCGCCTCATCCCTGGTGTCTAGTGGACTCTGCCTAGCTCCACTTGACCCGTGTGCCGCTTCCGCCGTCCTGTAAGTTGTTTTTCTGATTGTTTTTCCGATTTTTCTGCGCCTCGCCGCCGGCGCTTCTGCCCCCATTGTGCCCCCCTGATTGCTGTCTCCCCGATCGTGTACTGTGCCATTACTGTATTTCATACTGTGTGTTTTTCTATTGTGATTGCCTTTAATTTTGCTCGTTTTTTGTGCTTTTTGCCCCTTGTGCGCTCCCCCAAGCGTTCCGATCCCTGTCGCTGCCTCCCTGCGGCCCGCCCCCCTCGCGCCCCCATTCGCCGCTCCCTCCCGCCTCCCGCCTCCCAGCTGCTCCTCCCTCCCCCCTCCCTTCTTAATGGCTGGCGCTGCGCGTCGCGAGTGAGCGACCTCTGAACTGTTTCAGGTCCTGAGCTCGCCCCCCACGACCGCAGCACCAACCTGCTGCCTCCCGCCTCTGTCCCCCGACCACGCTGCTGTTTGCGTGTTCGAGGCCCTCCTCCACCCGCAGGCATCCTCCTGCGCCTCATCCCTGGTGTCTAGTGGGCTCTGCCTAGCTCCACTTGACCCATGTGCCGCTTCCGCCGTCCTGTAAGTTGTTTTTCTGATTGTTTTTCCGATTTTTCTGCGCCTCGCCGCCGGCGCTTCTGCCCCCGTTGTGCCCCCCTGATTGCTGTCTCCCCGATCGTGTACTGTGCCATTACTGTATTTCATACTGTGTGTTTTTCTATTGTGATTGCCTTTAATTTTGCTCGTTTTTTGTGCTTTTTGCCCCTTGTGCGCTCCCCCAAGCGTTCCGATCGCTGCCGCTGCCTCCCTGCGGCCCGCCCCCCTCGCACCCCCATTCGCCGCTCCCTCCCGCCTCCCGCCTCCCAGCTGCTCCTCCCTCCCCCCTCCCTTCTTAATGGCTGGCGCTGCGCGTCGCGAGTGAGTGACCTCTGACCTTTTTCAGGTCCTGAGCTCGCCCCCCACGACCGCAGCACCAACCTGCTGCCTCCCGTCTCTGTCCCCCGACCACGCTGCTGTTTGCGTGTTCGAGGCCCTCCTCCACCAGCAGGCATCCTCCTGCGCCTCATCCCTGGTGTCTAGTGGGCTCTGCCTAGCTCCACTTGACCCGTGTGCCGCTTCCGCCGTCCTGTAAGTTGTTTTTCTGATTGTTTTTCCTATTTTCTGCGCCTCGCCGCCGGCGCTTCTGCCCCCGTTGTGCCCCCCTGATTGCTGTCTCCCCGATCGTGTACTGTGCCATTACTGTATTTCATACTGTGTGTTTTTCTATTGTGATTGCCTTTAATTTTGCTCGTTTTTTGTGCTTTTTGCCCCTTGTGCGCTCCCCCAAGCGTTCCGATCCCTGCCGCTGCCTCCCTGCGGCCCCGCCCCCCTCGCGCCCCCATTCGCCGCTCCCTCCCGCCTCCCAGCTGCTCCTCCCTCCCCCCTCCCCCCTCCCTTCTTAATGGCTGGCGCTGCGCGTCCGCGCCTCTGGCGCGCCAGAGGCAAGCCCGTCTGCACCCGTCTGCGCCTGGACCGCGCCCAGCGCCACCCCCCCTGGTCCTCACGCCCCCCGCATCACCCGCGTCCGCTACTCAACCAACGAACTCCGCTCACTCAACCCCGGCCCCTCCGCAGAGTGCTTCCTTGCAACCCCGAAGCACACAAAAGGACCTTTCTCCTGCCGCACCTGCAACTTCTCCTGCAACAGAACGGACGAAGCCAACAACAAGAACTTCGAACACCAACCACCTGAACTGCATCCTCATCAACACACGCTCCGCACGAAAACACGCCATCGAACTCTGGGACTTACTCGACACCACCGCCCCTGACGTGGCCTTCCTGACCGAAACCTGGTGGAACGACTCCTCGGCCCCGGACATCGCAATCGCCATACCGGAGGGATACAAAATCACCAGAAGAGATCGAACCAACGGAATCGGCGGCGGAATAGCCATCGCCCACAAATCTACCCTCAAAATCCACACCCACACGGACGACATCCTCAAGACAGCCGAACACCTCCACTTCCAGATCCACACGGACCCCAACACGACCCTCAGAGGAACCCTCATATACCGCCCTCCAGGACCAAGAGCCCCCTTCAGCGACACCGTCGCCGACCTCACGAGCACCCACGCCCTCGCGTCCCCAGACTACATCCTCCTGGGAGATCTAAACTACCACCTGGAAAATAACAACAACGTCAACACCACATCTCTGACCTCCATTCTCCTCAACCTCGGACTCCGTCAACTGGTCAACACTCCCACCCACATCGCCGGACACACTCTTGACCCCCTCTTCACCTCAAGCAACCACATCTCTTTCAGCCACACCTCCGAACTCCACTGGACCGACCATCACTGCGTCCACTTCTCTTATACGAAAATCACCGAACACCACCGCATCCCTCGACCTCCTCACCGCCGCTGGGGAAAAATCACCCAAGACCAACTAACCAGCACCCTCGTCAAAGACCCTCCACCCGGCTCAACCAACCCAAGCACTGCCGCCATCAACCTCCATCAATGGATCCTCAACTGCGCCAACACCTTAGCCCCACTCAAGAAACCCACCGCCAACCAAGGAAAGAAAAAAACAGCCTGGTTCACAGACGAACTGACCGCCTCCAAAAGCCTCTGCCAGAAGCTCAAGAAGAAGTGGTTCTTAGAGCGCACACCCGACAACCTCGCCTCCCTCAAAAACGCCAACCGTGAACACCACCAACGGATCCGAGTCGCCAAGCGCGCCCACTTCACTGAACGCATCAACAACAACGCCCACGACTGCAAAGAACTCTTCGGCATTGTGAAGGAACTCTCAAACCCCAACGCCAACTCCAACGACATCCCGCCCTCCCAGAAACTCTGCGACGACCTCTCCACCTTCTTCCACCAGAAAATCACAACCATCCACGACAGCTTCAACGCCACTCCGCCGCCAGACCCCACCCCTGACATCTCCACAGACGCCTGCCGCCTCACCGCCTGGACCCACGTGGAGGACACCGAAACAATAACAACCATGAACACCATCCACTCAGGCTCCCCCACGGACCCATGCCCTCATCACGTGTTCAACAAAGCCAACGCCATCATCGCCCCCAAACTCCTCGAGATCATCAACCTCTCCTTCGACTCCGCCACTTTCCCAGACAGCTGGAAACACGCAGAAATCCAACCCCTCCTCAAGAAACCCAAGGCTGACCCCAACGACCTCAAAAACTTCAGACCGATCTCTCTCCTCCCTTTTCCAGCAAAAGTCATCGAGAAGATCGTCAACACACAGCTCGCCCACTTCCTCGAAGACAACTCCATCCTAGACCCCTCTCAATCCGGTTTCAGACGAAACCACAGCACCGAGACTGCTCTCCTCGCCGCTACAGATGACATCAGAACCCAAATGGACAACGGCGAAACCTTGGCCCTCATCCTCCTCGACCTATCAGCCGCTTTTGACACAGTCTGCCACCGCATCCTACTGACCCGCCTCCATGGAGCCGGCATCCAGGATAAAGCCCTCAACTGGATCTCATCCTTCCTCTCAGACAGAACCCAGAGAGTCCGACTCTCCCCTTTCCGGTCCAAAGCCACCAACCTCATCTGCGGCGTCCCCCAAGGATCCTTCCTCAGCCCTACGTTGTTCAACGTCTACATGGCCCCCCTCGCCAAACTGGCCCGCCAACATCACCTCAACATCATCTCCTACGCCGACGACACCCAGCTCGTCCTCTCCCTGACCAAAGACCCACTCACCGCCAAAACCAACCTCCACGAGGGACTAAAAGCCATCGCCGAGTGGATGAACGACAGCCGCCTGAAGCTCAACTCCGACAAGACGGAAGTCCTCATCCTCGGGCGCACCCCTTCGGCCTGGAACGACTACTGGTGGCCCACCGATTTCGGACCCCCACCCACCCCAGCCAGCCACGCAAGAAACCTCAGCTTCATCCTGGACTCAGTCCTCACCATGTCCAAACAGGTCAGCGCCGTCTCCTCTTCCTGCTTCAACACCCTTCGAATGCTCCGCAGAATTTTCAAGTGGATCCCAACAGGAACCAGAAAGACGGTGACCCAAGCCCTCGTCAGTAGCAGACTTGACTACGGCAACGCACTCTACACAGGCATCCCAACAAAAGACATCAAACGACTCCAGCGTATCCAAAATGCATCCGCCCGCCTGATCCTTGACATACCCCGCCGATGTCACATCTCCCCTCACCTGAAGGACCTCCACTGGCTCCCCGTGGACAAGAGGATCACCTTTAAACTCCTCACCCACGCTCACAAGGCTCTACACAACACCGGACCTACCTACCTCAACTCCAGACTCAACTTTTACGCCCCCACTCGTCAACTCCGCTCTGCCAATCTCGCCCTCGCCATCATCCCCAGGATCCAGCGCAAGACCGCCGGCGGCAGATCCTTCTCCTTCCTCGCCGCCAAGACCTGGAACTCTCTCCCCACCTCACTGCGCCAGACCCAGGACCTCCTCGCCTTCAGGAGACTCCTCAAGACCTGGCTCTTCGACCGCTAACAGCTCACCCACCCCCCCTCCTCCCCCCCACCAGCGCCTCGAAACCCTGATGGGTACATAGTGCGCTTTACAAATGTTATGATTGATTGATTGATTGATTCACAAATAACGACGCCGTAGTGATGTCACAAGTAGTGATTTCATGCTCTTAGAGTAATTTTCATTTGAAAAGTCAAGGACCTCTTTTACAGAAATAGAAATTTAACATAATCGCAAAGAAATATGAAAACTACATTTGTTTGGTTTTATTGTTTTTATAAATCACATGCATTTTTCCACTTCAAAGGTCTAACAGCCTGGATATGGCTGAAATTTAAAAAAAAATCAACACTATGAGGAAATTGTAAATTGTATATATATATATATATATATATATATATATATATATGTATATATATATATATATATATATATACATAAATTCTTTATTTCGCTTAAAACCTTAAAAATATAAAATATGGGTAACTATACAATAATTCATAGTTATTCTGTTACATAATGCATCCCTACACAATGTTCTTAATTCATAACATTTCATATTTACAATGCCCTCCTAACATGGATCAATACATTTTCCTAACCCCGCATACTAATTTCATATCCCTGCTGATTTTACCAAGTACACTGTGCATACCCGCTTAACGCGATTATGTTTCTAATAAAACCATAGTTCTTATGATTTACGTATGGTGCAACTCTAAATAAAGTGGCAGTGCTTTTACTTTAAACCTACATACTATACAAGACCAATATCCTATATTACAATTATTCAATATAAATGAAAAACAATCAATGTATGAACTCTTCATTCATCTTAAAAAAAATACCATCTCCTGTTCAAAGCTTCACATATGATATTTTACGGCGGCCCTGTAAGCCCTGCTAAAATTCCTCGTATTTCAATTCAAAATCGGCCTAGCGCACATGTTACATTAAAAAATCTCATGTCAACTAATAGCTTAAGTGCTTGATCCCGATTTGTGATATTATAATCCTTAAAAATTGGTTTTAAAAACTTCTTCTGCACTTCTAATAACCAAAAACAGTCCAATAAAATATGTTGGGCACTGCAATTTTGTTGTAGGTCACATGTACATAAACCCTGGTCATCCTTAAGGATGTTTTTTGCTTTCGGGACCATATAGTCGGGTTTAGCCCGACTCTAAATTGTAACACTGCATCTCTTATTCTTGGATTGGGTAGGGCCTCTATACAAGAGACATTTTCGGATTCCTCCACCCACCTACCATAAACTGGGTGGAGATTTTTCTCCAATCTCTTGCCCTTTCTTTTACTATTGTACGCAGCACCTGCTTAGGAATTTGTTCTCTGCACCACTGGTTTCCAAGTAAGCCTAAAATGACACAATTTTTTTTTAACCACCCTCTCACTTTTAATGCCCAGTGTAACTCACTTTTCTTTATTTCTGTTTTATACAGTCTTACGATTTTAGAGATTCCCTCTTCTCTCAGGCTCCACCAAAATGTCAACGCGGCCTGCATTCCCTGGTAGGTCCATGCCGTTATTTGACATTCCACCCTTATAGCTTGTATCATACTTGAGGGTGGCAGCGAAAGCATGCATTTTCCGCATTTAGGTCCATATTAACACTATTTTTGCGCTGCATTTGCAATTGTATTTTGCAAGTTTGTGCCACTTTCGCGTAAAAAAAATGCCGCAAATGTGGCGCTAAAAAAGTATAAACATGGGCCCTACTTTCTTCTGCCTCCTAGCTCTACTTCCCAGAGAGTGTTAGGACTTCTATCCCATATTGGAATTCAGGGCATACCATAGCATTAAAAGTAGACACCACAGGATGGAGGGACACCCCCCATATTTACTGCTAAATTGTTTTAATCCCCATACTGATGTTAAAGCTCTATTTTTTAGAGGTTCAATATGTCCTTGCAATCTTAATTCAGAGTCAAACCACATGCCTAAATATTTCTATTTTTTAACCTTTTCTACTTTTTCTCCTCTCAAAAAGTAGGTAAATATACTCTTCTTTTTCCCTATTACCATTATTTTTGTTTTATCCATATTTACTACAAGTTTTTCCTTTGACAGTAAGAGCTAAACAACTCTAATTTTCTCTGTCATATAAACTATCACCAGGTCATCTGCATATAATAAACAGGAGATATGAACTCAGTCCATTTTTGGGGATAGGCCTTTAATCTCCTTTAGCAAGCCTGGTAAGTCTGATAAAAATATATCAAATAATAATGGGGCTAGGACAGAACCTTGGCGCAAGCCATTCCTTATAGGGATCTTCTTTGAGAGTGAACCACTCGTATCTAAAATTACTTGGGCCCAGTTATGTAAATGCAGACCCTAAAGAAGAAATAATAGTTCAGAATCAACCCCCAACCGTTTTAACATATCCCATAACAGTTTTCTATCCACCAAATCAAACGTGGCCCGAAAATCGACAAAACAGCAGAATAGATTTCCTCGCATTTCAATTGACTTTTTTGCTAATGACCAAAGACTGAAACAATGGTCTACTGTCGAGTGACCTTCCTTGAAATCGCCTTGCTCTACCGGTATCAAATCGTTTATCTCTGCCCAGGTTTTAATTTCCCGCAGCAATAACCTTGTGAAAACATTTTCACCTACATCTAATAAACTAATAAGGCGATAATTTTTGGGTTGTGTTGGGTCATCCGTTTTATAGATCGGCCTAATGATGGCACCCTTCCAATTCTCAGGGAACAACCATGATTAAAAATTGTGTGACACGTAGCATAAAAGAATTTGGCCCACCAGTCAATAATATTTGTTATTATCATTGCTGGAAGATTATCTGGGCCCGCAGTTTCAGTTAGTTTAAGTGCTGCAATTGTTTCTTTTATCTTTTGCAGTGAAAAAGCTGATCTTACAACCCTAACTATCTTCCTATTAGCTCCACGTTCTCCCTCAACGTCCATTCCTCTATATACATTGCACAAGTGTTTATTCCACTCATCTTCACCAACCAAACACTGCATAATTCCTGTAGATTTTTCCCTCCATTATCAACTTCCAGAATCCACTAATATTTTGTGTTCTTAGCACATCTACTATTACCTCCCAATTCCTATTTATATTTTCCCTTTTCCTGTGCTTTAAGATTGTTTTATAACCTTGTTTTGCTAGACGAAGCTTCTGTTCTACATCTGTAGTGCATCTTTTCTTAAATTCGTTTTCTAATTTTCGCACCTTCCTCTTCTGGCTCCTACAATCCTGGTTATACCGTGTATTTTTATTGGCCCTGCATACTTCTCCCTTCATCTTTTTATCCTGCGTTGTTTTTAGCTTTACTTTTAAATAATCAACTGTTAACTCAATTCCCATATTGTATCCCTTGAAAGTATCATGTATGTCTTCCTCCATACTGATATCTCTATAATTTACTGTCAATTCACTAAGCACTTTTAGACTACTTTCTGTAATTCAGGTAGTTATCCTATGTGGTTATTCTATCTGCAATGTCAACACTTTTTCTCTTTCTCTTTGGGCATTGTTTACTGGCCCGATTGTTAGCCGAAGAGGCCAATGATTGTTGCCCTCTAGGTGCTCAATTCCGAAGTCTAGTACTTCTCCAAAATGCCAAGTATTTATGAAGGCATAGTCAATAGGGCACTCCTGATTACCTATTTGAAAGGTTTGCTTTGCTGGGCGATCCGTCTTCATACGTACATTTATTCAGAAGAGACCTAAGGATCCTAGTGTTCTTACTAGAGACAAGTCCTGGGCGGTACATTCTGCAGTTGGAAAAATACTATGCCGAATTTGTGCAGCTGCTAGCAGCTCCTTATATAATTTATCGCTACTACTGGGGTCAAGTTTATGGTTAAAATCTCCAACATTAAGATCAAGTGATCCGCTTTATCTGTACATATCTCTTCCAAATCTTCCTCAAACAATCCCTGCTGGATATCATAATCATGTGTCATCCCTGGCTGTATATTTACATTAATTATCATGAGCGGTCTGGACCCTCCAATATTATTGTAGAGGTCTACTTGTCCCGCCAGTAATCAGCAACATTTAGGGCCTCATTTTGACCCTGGCGGGAACTGCCAAATGGCCGCTCCGCGGTCAGAAGACCGCGGATGCCATTCTGGCTTTCCCGCTGGGCCGGCGGGCGACCGCCAAAAGGGCGCCCGCCGGCCCAGCGGGAAAGACCCTGCAACAGGGAAGCCGGCTCCGAATGGAGCCCGGCGGAGTTGCAGGGGTGCGACGGGGCCAGTGGCATGGGCAGTGCAGGGGCCCCCAGGGGCCCCACGACACCCGTTCCCGCCATCCTGTTTCTGTCGGTGTAAACCGCCAGAAACAGGCTGGCGGGAAGGGGGTCGGAATCCCCATGGCGGCGCTGCAAGCAACGCCGCCATGGAGGATTCCCTGGGCCAGGGGAAAACCGGCGGGAAACCGCCGGATCCCCTTTTCTGACCGCGGCTTTACCGCCGCGGTCAGAATGGCCCTGGAAGCACCTCCAGCCTGTTGGCGGTGCTTCCGTGGTCCCCGGCCCTGGCGGTCATGGACCGCCAGGGTCGGAATGACCCCCTTAGTTTCTACCTCTGTGAGTCTATTCGCTATTCTTGATGAAGTCAGAGTTATTAGGCCCCTGAGGGTTGGCCTGAACCTTGCTGAGCTGCACCCCTAAATAGACTCATAAAAACATCCACTGCTTCAGGTTCTTCGCACAACCAAGTTTCCTGGAAACACATTATATCACACTTTTCCAGCCTTCCTTTAAATAGATTTTGTTTTAAGTGTTTTTTATAACCTCCTAAGTTCCAGGAAAAAAATCAAGTGGCTGTGCGAAGTGCTTAATTCCTAGTCCACATCACTCAGCTCCCACCCGTTGTGATTATCGAGGGGGTTTACAAGGGGCTCAAAGCGGTTCCTCAACTTTGGGTCATTGTACTCTGTGGCAGTAGTTACACTTAATCTGCCCTAATACCATCCACACATGTTCTATGATTTTTACAATCTATCAAGTTGTACTCCGCTTGGTTGGGGAGCAGACCTGCATGGCACTTAAGGGCTCTACTATTTCTTTCCTCAAGCTCCGGTTCGCTTAATTGAACTAATCTTATACCCTCCTTCTTCAACTCCATCTCTGCTCGCAATTGTCAGACACATTCCGAGTAAAAGAGAGCCTTTGCCACCTCTGCACCTCCCGAGTTTAAGGTGAACCCTATTTGCTTTATGTCCTCTGACCCAATCTTGCATAAACTTGGGCACAAGGCCATAACTTCTGAAGGTGCGTGTGGTTCAGGGGCTTTAGCTTTCACCGCTGTTTTCTCCCAGTCTCCCTTCCCCAGGGTTCCAAATATATCCATCTACTCTAACTTCCTTCTGGACTGTACATCTTCCTCTTAATTCCAGGGCCCTTCTGTGGTGATAAAGTCCTATCCTTCTCCTGGCAAACTGAATAATCTACTTCCCCACTTTTCGCCCTTTTTACCGGTCTTCTAATTCTAATTCTTCCTTTTTATCCCAACTTTCCCTTCCTGCTTTCATTACCACTGTTTGGGAATACTTCTTCGCTTTCACTAGCTGAATGTCTTATGTCTTCTATATATGGTCTCTAGGTGCCTTTTGTGGTGTGCTCCCCCTATTTGGGGCAGCCACTTCCCACCTTTGTCCTTGGATTATTCTTTATTTCTTGTCCCTAACTACCTCCCCCTCTCTCTATGGGCCCTTTGCGCCCAATGTTTCTTTGCTTACTTTGCTTGTTTCTTTGGGGATTATGATAGGGTCTGTAGGGTATACATCCTCTCATTCCCCACCCTTGACTCCTTTTTATCACTAGCATTGGTTGTTTAGAAACATATACCGACGGACACTCTTAACTTTATTCTGTCTCCTAACTTTCCTTCTCTACTTTCATTTGGGGTACCTGTCTCTTGATCCCTTTTCTCCAGCGCAGGTCATTCCAGTACCAGCATGCAGCTGCGAATTTGTTTCAATTCCTGCGTTATCCCTTCTAATTGATTTTTAAGTACTTTACTCAAGCCAAGTAAAGCCGTCAGTACCTCTAGGATAACCTGTAAGGTTTTCTGCATTAGAAACATTACATCTAGTAAGGATTCAGCAGGTACAGCAGTAGTATCTAAAGCAAGGGCAGGCTGCCAAACCGAGGGAGAAGAAGGCAAGAGTGTGTCCATTTTACTTTGATTTCCGATGTCCCCTCCAAAACCCTCCTTCTCTTCCTTTCTCTCTAATACAGAACAAAACAGGTATTTTTCCTCTAGCGTAATGCTATCCCTTACTTGGGGTAAGAGACATGGTGATGAGGACTGCCTAGGTTCCAACGAGAGCCTCCCCCCAATAATCTCCTCTGTCCCCCCAGAAATAAATCCTCTATCTGCAGCTAGTCTAAGGTCTGAGAGTCATTCCTTATGGCATGTTCAGTTTCATTCTGATTAGAATCAAAAATATTTTCCCCCTTTGACACCAGTGAAACACTGGGGATATTTCCCCACAAATTCTTTAATTGATGCCCCCAATGGGGTTACAGCAGTTCTTTCTTTATTGTCTCTCTGAACATCCTCTTGTTGCAATGTCTGTAGTATATTCACTCCTTCTTGGCTGCTAGCTGTTACCCCCGAAGGCTGATTCATATTCGGGACCTCCTTTATTTTAGAAACTGCCTTCGATCCCTTCTTTGTGCCACATGTACCATGTGACCGCACTTTGTTCACCGGCATGTTATATGTTACAGGTCTATATGCTGTATATGCTGTATGTTGTATGTCTACCGCCTGCAATGAATACTGCAATGAATACTCCAAGACCAGACTGTCACGGATTCCTGGGTAAGGAGCGGGGAGGACAGGCCCCCGAGAAGAGCAAGCCGCACTGGCCTAATGCCAGCCACTTCCCCTCCACCTCAGAGACCTGCGGCTCTGAGCCTTACTTTTCCTTCCCAGGCCCTACTCTAGTACTCCCAGGTCTCCTTGTCTCCGCTTAATCAACACTGGTTGCATATTTTACAGCATTTTCGGGTCCAGGTGAAAGTCTCAGGACTCTGGATGGATGGGACCACTTACGCCACTTACGGGGCTAGCACAGGCTAGAAGGCCTACTGGAGAGCAAAAAGGCTGGACCAGAAGCTCACTAGTTGCTTTAATTATAATTAAGCTAGCATTAGTTAATTGATCGAGCAGGCAACCAGGCAAAACCAGACAAACCGTGCTGCACTTCCGCAGTCTCTCTCCACTACTGCTAATGCTCCCTCAGCCTTTACAGCTTTTACTGCCTTGCCACTGCCCCCGTTACCCACTACCTGCCCTCCTGGGGAACTTGGGGTATCACGGAGCATCTATCTGTAGTCAAAAAGTAGTCAATAGCCAATAGGCAGTGGGTACAGGCTGGCGTAAAGCAGTTGTAAAGCAGGCGTGAGGAACAAACCTACTCCGTCTCTTCACTTCCTCACCGCAGCTCTGCCGCTCCCTGGCCCCCAATGCAGTCCTGCGGTCTCGCAGCCTCACTGTCTTCCACGTCTCCCCCACGTCTTTCCCCTCTTCCTGCTGCAGCTGTACCAGGGTCAAGTCCCTCAACTGGTCCCAACGGACAAGTCACAGACGCCGCCACGCCCATGCCCGATCCCTCACTCCAGGCTCCTCGTGATCCTCCCGGATCTGACTCCTCCCCTTCCTGCTTCCTCCATACTTTAGGAGTGAAAAGTACTTGTAAATAAAATGTTAAACTGCTTTTATTCTGCGCACATTAAAATGTGCTTTGCATATTTTTTAATCATTAATCTTGCTTTATAGGTGCATTTGTTTCCTGCCTGTGTTCGTTATCTCCAAAGCATAATGTTTGCAGTTTGTTAAAGAATAGAAGGGTTAATCATGGCACATTCTCTGCTCCTTGGCTAAAAGATAAAACATACCCACCTACAAGGTCATTCCCACAAATAATGGGGCTGCTGCAAATGGGATGGAGGCTTACAAACATCCACAGGTTACAAGTTTACTGTGTATACGAATGAAAGCAGCTGGGTTGATGGGGCACATGGTCGCATCTCTCAGATTCGGGCCTACAGGAATGGAGTCCGGTTCCTCAAATGAGCATTTGCTTAGCCAATAGGTCTTGCCACTGAAAGATCTATTGACTTTGTCAGTGTGCTGTGGTGTTGAGTGGTGGTGTTGGGGTGTGTCTGTCATTGTATAGTAATAGTATGATATAGCATGGTATTGTATGAACTGTCATTGTATCATATGTTATGGTATGCTATGGGCTGCCATGGTATGGTATGAAATGGTATTGTATACTTTTTCATTCTATAGTATGTAATATCACTGTATAAGATGGGAAGGTATGGCATGTCACTGTACAGTATGGTATGGAATTATACAGCTGGTTATTGTATCATACGGTATAGTATGACCAAACATTGTATGGTGTGCTATAGCCTGTTGTTATATAGTATGGTATGGTATGATATGTAATTGTATGATATAGTATTGTATGGCTGGTGTTACAAATGGGGTCTTTGATTGTCCGTCAGGTTACCCCCTGTCCAAGCAAGGACCCTCACTCTAGTCAGGGTAAAAGAGATTCACCCTCAGCTAACACCTGCTCACCGCCTTGGTAGCTTGGCACGAGCAGGCAGGCTTAGCTTCAGAGTTCTAGGTGTAAAGTATTTGTACCAACACACACAGTAACTGAATGTAAATACTACAGAAGGACACAACACATGTTTAGAAAAAGAGAAAATATTTATCTAAACAAAACTTAACCAAAACGGCAAAAATCCACAATACACAAGTCAAGTTAACAATTAAAAAGCAAAAAGAGTCTTCATGTAATTTTAAACACAACGCTAATGCTGTTAGAGCTAAATTGTACCTTGCGTGGGTCAAAAATAACCCCGCACGGGTGAGTGTGCGTCAAAAAGGGCTTGCGAACACGTCGATTTCACTCATGAGTAAGACCTTGTGTTGTTTCTCCTTTAGTCAGGTCGGCGTGCGTCGTTTCTTCTCTCCGCAAGAGAGCGATGTGTCGATCCGGTCAGCAATCTCAGGTACGGGGAGGCCTTGCATTGTTTTTACACGCCCAGCGGTGTTTGCATCGGAAATCCAGCCGCACGATGATCCGAAAACCTTGCAGCGTGGGTTGCGATCTCACCAACCTCCATCAGTGATCCTGCGTGTCGTTTCTCCAGCTCCGGGCATTGATCTTCCAGTCGCGTTGCAGGCAAGTGTCAATTTTCAGCCGTGAAGCTGGCGGGACGTCGATTTTTCAGCCACAGATCAGAGTCGCGTCTATCTTTTCCCTGCACGATGGTGGGTGCATGAAGTTCTCACACTTAGGCTGCCAGCTTCTCCTTTCAGGGTCCCAGGAACTGGATGGGCACCACTTGGCAGAGTAGGAGTCTCAGCAGGGGCTCCAGGTGCTGGCAGAGAGAAGTCTTTGGTGTCCCTGAGACTTCAAACAAGAGACAAGCTCTAAATCAAGCCCTTGGAGAGTTCTTTACAAGAAGGAAGGTACACAAAGTCCAGTCTTTGTCCTCTTGCACAGGCAGAAGCAGCAACTGCAGGATAGCTCCACAAAGCACAGTCACAGGCAGGGCAGCTCTTCTTCCTCAGCTATTCAGCTCTTCTCCAAGCAAAGGTTCCTCTTGGTTTCCAGAACTGTTCTAAAGTCTGTGATTTTGGGTGCCCTTCTTATACCCATTTTGCCCTTTGAAGTAGGCTTACTTCAAAGGAAAGTCTCCCTTGTTTGTGAAATCCTGCCTTGCCCAGGCCAGGCCCCAGACACACACCAGGGGGTTGGAGACTGCATTGTGTGAGGGCAGGCACAGTCCTTTCAGGTGTGAGTGACCACTCCTCCCCTCCCTCCAAGCACAGATGGCTCATCAGAATATGCAGACTACACCCCAGCTCCCTTTGTGTCACTGTCTAGTAAGAGGTGCAACCAGCCCAACTGTCAAACTGACCCAGACAGGGAATCCACAAACAGGCAGAGTCACAGACATGCTTTAAGCAAGAAAATGCTCACTTTCTAAAAGTGGCATTTTCAAACATACTATCTTAAAATCATCTTTACTAAAAGATGTGTTTTTAAATTGTGAGCTCAGAGACCCCAAACTTCACTTGTCTATCCGCTCCCAAAGGGAATCTACACTTTAATCATATTTAAAGGTAGCCCCCATGTTAACCTATTAGAGGGACAGGCCTTGCAACAGTGAAAAATGAATTTAGCAATATTTAACTGTCAGGACATATAAAACACATTACTATGTGTAGGAGGCTGGCCTGGCGTATAGTGGGTAACCTGTGGTACTTACACCTTGTGCCAGGTCCAGTTATCCCTTATTTGTAGATAAGTAGTGTTCTAGCAGCTTAGGCCGATAGAGGTAGCTATAGCGAATATGTGACAGAACAACTAGGTCCTAAACAACTATAGCCTAAACCACTACTGCTAAACAACTAAAAAGTCTCTACAACTAAGTACTGAACAACTACTGTCTGAACAACTATTGTGTCTGAATAACAATTGCCTGAACAACTAATATATATATATATATTCTAAACAACTAATAAACCATAAAAACCAAAAGGAAAACCTTACCTTAAAATTAGTTGTTCAGGCAATTGTTATTCAGGCACAATTGTTGTTTAGACAGTAGTTGTTCAGTACTTAGGGGGTCATTCTGACCCTGGCGGTCATGGACCGCCAGGGCCAACGACCGCGGGAGCACCGGCAACAGGCTGGCGGTACTCCCATGGGCATTCTGACCGCGGCTGTACAGCCGCGGTCAGAAACGGGAAACCGCGACACCCGTTACCGCCAGAACCTGGCTGGCGGTAACGGGTGTCGCGGGGCCCCCTAACAGGGCCCCACCAAGATTTTCAGTGTCTGCCAGGCAGACACTGAAAATCGCGACGGGTGCAACTGCACCCGTCGCACCCCTTCCACTCCGCCGGCTCCATTCGGAGCCGGCATCCTCATGGAAGGGGGTTTCCCGCTGGGCTGGCGGGCGGCCTTCTGGCGGTCGCCCGCCAGCCCAGCGGGAAATTCAGAATAACCGCGGCGGTCTTCTGACCGCGCAGCGGTGTTCTGACGGCGGGACTTTGGCGGGCGGCCTCCGCCGCCCGCCAAAGTCAGAATGACCGTCTTAGTTGTAGAGACTTTTTAGTTGTTTAGCAGTAGTGGTTCAGGCAAGTAGTGGTTTAGACCTAGTTGTTCAGGATGTTTCCCAGCTATAGCAGAGCAGCTTAGGCTGAACTAGGAGACATGCAAAGCTCCTACTATACCACTTATATCATATAGCACTATATCATAAGAGACACAATACTCAGGGTTACTAAAAATAATAGTACTTTATTTTAGTGACAATATGCCAAAAGTATCTCAGACGATATACTCCCTTAGGAGGTAAGTAAAATACACAAAATATACACACAACCCAAAATCAGGTAAGTAAACAGTTAGAAAAGTAGTGCAAACACTGTAAAATACAATAGGATGCAAAAGGACACAATAGGCCTAGGGGCAAGACAAACCATATACTCCAAAAGTGGAATGTGAACCAGGAATGGACCCCAGGTCTAGTGTAGTGTGTAGAGGGTCACTGGGAGTGTAAGAGAACACTAAGGCCCTCATTACAACCCTGGCGGTCGGTGTTGAAGCGGCGGGAAGACCGCCAACAGGCTGGCGGAAAAACAAATGGAATCACGACCATGGCGGAAACCGCCAACATAGACAGGCACTCCCTGCGATGGTATTCCTGCTCCTCTACCAGGAGCACAAAAGGCGGCGGCGACGACCACGGTGAGTACTGCACCTACAACACAGGGGAGGGGGGAGGGAAAAGTGAGTGACACACACACGCAACACGCAACACCCCCACCCCCACCCTCACCCACAACACAATACACACAAATACATGCTGCAACATTACATTTACACCCCCCACCCCCCTTTCAAGAACTCAAGGACAAAAGGAAATGAGTTGAACGATTGTAATAAATAAAAATCCATTAGTCAAAACTTGAAATACAGTATAAAAAATTATGTACACCAACTACACAAGTCGGGATAGTGCACCATTCATAGTCCATGGACCACTGGGCCCAAAATGCATGGGCTAGGCCCACACTCGATACCAGACTCCAAACGGAGAGAACACTTTAGGGGCATCAGATCGAAATGAAACAGGCACCTCAGGGGGAACGGAAGGGGGTGCACCTCAGCCGGATGAGTGCACGACGCCAGCTCCACGAGGGGGCCCCATGCCCACTGCTGTATCCTGGGGAGTGCAAAGCCACAGTCTCTCAAGTCTCTCCAGTGGGTGGTTTGCCCACTGCATTATCCTGGGGAGTGCAAAGCCACAGTCTCTCAAGTCTCTCCAGTGGGTGGGTTGCCCTATGCATTATCCTGGGGAGTGCAAAGCCACAGTCTCTCAAGTGGATAACAGTCTCCACTGGTTCTGGAGAGGGCTTGGTGCCCAGAGTGCTTCATTCTGCCAAGGACTGAGGTAGTGGATGTGATACTCCACTGGTTCTGGAGGGGGCTTGGTGCCCAGAGTGCTTCATCCTGCCAAGGACTGAGGTAATGGATGCCTTTCTCCACTGGTTCTGGAGGGGGTTTGGTGCCCAGAGTGCTTCATCCTGCCAAGGACTGAGGTAGTGGATGTGATACTCCACTGACGGTGGTCAACATGCAAGCTGCCCAGGCTCCTGGAACTGACCATCAGCCTCGTACGACTGACCACTGGGTATAGCAGCCAAGACTGCGGTGGTGCCACTGGCTCAGGATGTTGCAGGGCCGCTGGCGGTGCTAGCGGCGGTGTCAGTGGCATCTGTGCTGGCGGTGGTGTCAGTGGCATCGGTGCTGGCGGTGGGCTCTGTGGCGGTGGTGCTGGTGGGGATCTTTGTGGCGGCGGTGCTGGTGGTGGGCTCAGTGACTGCGGTGCTGGTGGCGGGCTCAGTGGCGGCGGTGCTGTCGGCGGTCTTTGTGGCGGCGGTGCTGGTGGCGGGCTCAGTGACTGAGGTGCTGGTGGGGAGCTCAGTGACTGCGGTGCTGGTGGCGGGCTCAGTGACTGCGGTGCTGGTGGTGGGCTCAGTGACTGCGGTGCTGGTGGCGTGCTCAGTGACTGCGGTGCAGGTGGTGGTGCTGGTGGTGGTGCTGGTGGCGGTGCAGGTTGGCGTCGATGTGGACCTGTCCTTGATTTTCTGGCCCTTCCTCACCTTGGATGCTGGTGCAGCTGTCTTAGCACTATCCACTTTTGTTTTGCCTGAGCCCTTGGTGGCAGGTGTTTTCGCCTTCGCCCTCTGGGATGTGGGCAACTTTTTTACTTTTGGAGGTGGCCCTCGCTCCGTGGAACACTGGCAGTCCTATTGCTTGGCGCACTCCAAAAGCCTGCAGTTGCTGACACCACTGTGCCCGTTGATGTGGTGGCTGAGGTGCTGGGTTGGGATTTGGAAAGGCGGGCCTTAGGGGACGGATGGGGGGAGTTGTAGGGAAGAGGTCAATATTAGACAGGAAAAGCTTTTTAGACACACTGGGACGGGTAGATGGAGGGGGTTTGGGAGTGGAGGAAGAGGTAATGGTCGTAGGAGGTGTACGTTTGCTGACTTTGGGTGAAGGTGCATGGGCTGGAGGCTGTTGTGAGGTGGATGGCTGTTGGGTTGGTGTGTGGCTGCGTTTGTGTAGTTTGGGAGGAGGGCTCACAAACACACGGGGAGAGGACACAGGGGATGTGTGAATGGTAGTGGGGTGGTGAGTGCACGTGAGCGGTGTGTGGTGATGGGCGTGCTGGTGATGGAGGTAGTGGCTGAAGATGTAGCGCATGCAGGTGTGAGTGGAGACGAGACAGGGAGGGAGGAGGGAGACGTGGAGGAGGGGGACACAGTGGAGGCAGTGGATGTTGGTATGTGTGCATGGGTATGATGCTTGTGTGAGTGCCTGTGGGATGTGTGGTGCTTATGTTTGCCAGAGCCAACCTTGTGTGTTGAGGTGTGTGCATGCTGGTCTGATGGTTTGCTTGGGATAGGCTGAGGTACAGGGGATTGGGTCTGGGTGGAGGAAGTTGGAGAGGGGAGGCTGGACACAGGGACAATGGCTGCCATCAGTGCTGAGGCCAGAGCCTGAAATGCTCTTTGTTGGGCTGCCTGGCCAGAATGAATGCCCTCCAGGTATGCATTTGTTTGTTGAAATTGCCTCTCTACACCCTGGATGGCATTCAGAATGGTAGACTGCCCAGCAGTGAAGGATCTCAGGAGGTGGATAGCCTCCTCACTGAGGGCAGCAGGGCTGACTGGGGCAGGGCCTGAGGTGCCTGGGGTGCAGGAGATACCCACCCTCCTGGGTGAGCGGCCACGGGACACATGCTGAGGGGCTGCTGGGAGGGCGGTGCTGGTAGGGGGGGTGGCGGCTGTACCTATGGATGCAGGGGACACAGAGGGGCCCGCCACCGCAAGGGAGCTCCCATCGGAGGAAGAGTCGCTGTCGCTGAAGTCACCTCCTGTCCCCGCCGTGAGCTCCCCTTGCCCTCCATCCCACTGGTGGCTTCAGACTCCGTTGTCTCGCCCTCCAGGGCCATGTGGGATGCAGCTCCCTCCTGCTCCGGTGCCACTGCTCCTCCGCCTGATGATGCTAATGCACACAAGAACAGGGAGACCACAAAAAGGGGGGGAGACAGAAGAAAGACATGTTCAGTGCATGCAATACCACTACCGTTGGCGGACGCTACAGACAGAGCAGCCCTCTGCACTACGCCATGCACTTACAGTTCCCTAACTAATCACAGGGACATGGGGTACAAGGCCTATGCCCGATTGCTGCACACATGGCAGTCACAGGAGCCTGACTAGGTGTAGTTGGCTCTTACAACTGGTAGGGTAATTGCCCTGAACAATGTGGGGGCACCTTGGCTAGTGCCAGGGTGCCCTCACACTTAGTAACTTTGCACCTAACCTTCACCTAGTAAGGGTTAGACATATAGGTGACTTATAAGTTACTTAAGTGCAGTGTAAAATGGCTGTGAAATAACGTGGGTTATTTCACTCAGGCTGCAGTGGCAGTCCTGTGTAAGAATTGTCTGAGCTCCCTATGGGTGGCAAAAGAAATGCTGCAGCCCATAGGGATCTCCTGGAACCCCAATACCCTGGGTACTTAGGTAACATATACTAGGGAATTATAAGGGTGTTCCAGAGTGTCAATCAGAATTGGTGAAAATGGTCACTAGCCTGCAGTGACAATTCTAAAAGTAGAGAGAGCATAAACACTGAGGTTCTGGTTAGCAGAGCCTCAGTGATACAGTTAGGCACCACACAGGGAACACATATAGGCCACAAACTATGAGCACTGGGGTCCTGGCTAGTAGGATCCCAGTGACACAGTGTCAGGATACTTCAATTCGATTTCCTCAGAAGCAGAAGATAACTCCTCAGTCCCGACCCGAGCTACTCACAACGAATATTAATCCTTCGTGCTGAGTACCCCGGAGGGGGAAAGGGGAATGGGATGGTAGAGAGACTGCCACAGAGATGAAGAACGCCAGTACTCAGTCTGCCTCTTCACATCTAAGATTGGATACAGCACCTGCAAGAGTCACAGTCGCAATTACTAGGGACATACAACATCAGTTTTTTCACTTTTTACTCTCAACACTCAATTCTCTTTAATTCTATTATTTCTTCACTCACCCTGAGTTCTCTGTAGCCTTGCTTTTCTCTATAAATGATAGCTCTTCTTAGAAAAATGCTTATTACCGATTCTGGAAGAACTTCTCAACCTTTGTTAGAGATTGGTTTTATGTTGCTATATATATATATATATAGTTGGTGATAATGCGTTCTTCAAATCAGCTGATGTTATTTAATTTTTAATTTCTCCTGTCTTATTGTGACTTCTGTCAATACTTGTATTTGTAAATGCTTGTTTATTAAAGTTCGTTTCTCCTTTCTTACTTTGACATTTGTTGATAACTTGTATTTGTAAATGCTTGTTTATTACAGTTAGTTTCTCCTTCCTTACTTCGACATCTGTCGATAACTTGTAGTTGTAAATGCTTGTTTATTTAAGTTTGTTTCTCTTTTAAACTCTATTTTGGTTTATTACCATTGAATTTGTAAATGCTTATTTGTTAACAGTTCGTTTCTCCTTTAAACTTGGCCTTTGTTTATAACCTTGACATTTGTAGATACTTGTTCTTTTAAAGTTCGTTTTTTCTTTGACTTTAATATATTAAACAAGAACCTTGTAAACATAAGGTTAATTCATACATTAACTCTGTAGCCTTGCCGACTTCCACAGGAACGGTCTACTATCAAACTCTTTGAATAAACCTTGACAATATTTATCAGTTTTCTGTAATATAGGCCCTCATTCTGACCTTGGCGGGCGGCGGAGGCCGCCCGCCAAAGTCCCGCCGTCAGGTTACCGTTCCGCGGTCGAAAGACCGCAGCGGTAATTCTGACATTCCCGCTGGGCTGGCGGGCGGCCACCTTCAGGCCGCCCGCCAGCCCAGCGGGAAAGAGGCTTCCACGATGAAGAAGGCTCGGAATCGAGCCGGCGGAGTGGAAGCTGTGCGACGGGTGCAGTTGCACCCGTCGCGTATTTCACTGTCTGCGCAGCAGACAGTGAAATACATTTAGGGGCCCTCTTACGGGGGCCCCTGCAGTGCCCATGCCAGTGGCATGGGCACTGCAGGGGCCCCCAGGGGCCCCGCGACCCCCCCTACCGCCATCCGGTTCCCGGCGGGCGGACCGCCGGGAACTGGATGGCGGTAGGGGGGGTCGGAATCCCCTCGCTGCGCCGCCTTGGAGGATTCCAACGGGCAGCGGAAAACCGGCGGGAGACCGCCGGTTTTCCTGCACTGACCGCGGCCAAAGCGCAGCGGTCAGAATGCCCTGCGGGGCACCGCCGGGCTGTCGGCGGTGCTCCCGCCAACCGCGAGCCTGGCGGTCACAGACCGCCAGGCTCGTAATGAGGGCCATAATCTTCAAATGTAATTTTACCTCACAGGAGTTTCTGTTCTGAAGCGCACTCTCTCTCCACACAGCTGATTCCTGTCAGACCTCAGTTGAAGTGCAAGGCTTCCAGCTGGAGAGCTCGTAACCTAGCAACCAACCGATTGCAAGACTAGAACTGTAACTAACCTTCAGGACTCACAGCGGCCATCTTGGATCTTCTCTTCTTGATTCTTCCTTTGAAATAAGTGCAAGATTACTCTGCAAACCTTCTTCCAGTTTGGGCTTTGCTGTCTCCACTGAGGATATCTCTTTGCTTTTCTCATGCACTTCTTTGATTTGACTCGGCAAGTTTGTGTGGTCATGACACACAGGCATAAACAAACTGACACACAAGTAAAAAATGGGGGTAACATGCCAGATAAGATGGTACTTTCCTACACTATGGCCCTCATTACATCCCTGGAAGTCGGTGATAAAGCGGTGGTAATACCGCCAACAGGCCGGCGGTAATAAATATGAAATTATGACCACAGCAGAAACAGCTAAGACAAACAGTCACTTTAACACACCGACCACAAGGGCGAAATCAACAGGTACCACGGCGGTGACCGCCTACAGCCAGGCGGAAGACAATGTTCGGCCCACTGTATTATGAGACAGGAAACTGCCACCTTTTCCGGGGCAGTACCAACGAAATCAAAAGCCTGGTAGAAACACTGCACAGAAGGGAAACAACTCACCTCTGGACACTCTAGAAAGAACCACGCCGCCATGGAACCTAAGTTGCATGTGTTCCCCATGATCTTCTACCTTCTGCTCCACTACGATCACCAACGCTGGCGAAAATGACCACGGTGGGTACAGCCGCATAGTACACAGGGTAGAGGGGGAGGAAAAAGAGAGTGACACACACACGCAACACGCAGCACCCCCACCCCCAACACCATACACATAACCAGATGCAGTAACATTACATATTCACCTCGTACCCCTTAGGAATAATGCAAGGACAACAGGAATTGATTAAAGTGAGTGTAATAAGATAAAATACTATAAATTACGAACATCCAAATCAACAAGTATATACATATTTACAAATGTAGGGACAGTGCCCAGTCCTCAGTGTCCGTGGGCCACAGGGCCACATCACATAGTCCAAGGCCCCACCTCACTCCTGCAACAACACGGAGAGAACACTGCAGGGGCATCAGGTTGAAAATAGACAGGGACCTCAGGGGGACGGGGAATGGGTGGGCACCTCAGCCGTAAGAGGGTACAATGGCACTGGCCCTGGAGGTGGCAACATGCCCTGTGCTTCATCCTGGAGAGTGCAAGGTGACAGTCTCTCAAGTGGGTGACTTGCCCACTGCCTCTGGAGGGGGCAACATGCCCTGTGCTTGGTCCTGGTGAGTGCAAGGCCATAGTCTCTCAAGTGGGAGACTTGCCCACTGCCTCTGGAGGGGGCAACATGCCATGTGCTTGGTCCTGGGGAGTGCAGGGCAAGAGTCTCCCAAGTGGGTGACTTGCCCACTGCCTCTGGAGGGGGCAACATGCCCTGTGCTCGGTCCTGGGGACTGCAAGGCCACAGTTTCTCAAGTGCGTGACTTGCCCTTTACCTTGGGGGGGGCAACATGCCCTGTGCTCGGTCCTGGGGAGTGCAAGGCCACAGTCTCTCAAGTGGGTGACTTGCCCTCTGCCTCTGGAGGGGGTAACATGCCCTGTGCTTGGTCCTGGGGAGTGCAAGGCAACAGTCTCTCAAGTGGATGACTTGCCCACTGATTCTGGAGGGGGCATCATTCCCAGTGAGCTTCATCCTGTGGAGGATGGGGTGAGTGGATGGATTCCCCACTGGTTCTGGAGGGGGCATTGTTCCCAGTGAGCTTCATCCTGTGGATGATGGGGTGAGTGGATGGCTTCTCGACTGGTTGTGGAGGGGGCATTGTGCCCAGTGAGCTTCATCCTGTGAAGGATGCGGTGAGTGGATGGCTTATTCCACTGGTTCTGGAGGGGGCATTGTGCCCTGTGATGCAGATCTTTGGGAGTGCAAGGTAACATTCTCTCAGCTGGGTGCCAGACCCACAGGATTTGCTGGTGCCAGGCTGCACAACAGTCCATGGACGCAGGACAACACACTGTCCGCCGGCGGTGACGGCTGCTCAGTGGTGGTAGTGGTGGAGCTGTTGGTGCTGCTCTCTCCTAAGTAAAAAGGCTACATACATCTTGCAGAGTGTGTCTTTTAGCTGGCAGTGGTGGAGGGAGGCTCCAGCCCAGCTCCTGCAGCCTCGGACAACTGCCCACTGGGGCTGCTGCTGCTGGTGGCAGTGCAGGTGGCAGTGCTGGCAGTGGTGGGGGGAGGCTCCAGCCCATCCCCTGCAGCCTCAGACGGCTGCACACTGGGGCTGCTGCTGCTGGCAGTGGTGCATGTGGCGGTGCTGACAGTTGTGGGGGAAGGCTCCAGCCCATCCCCTGCAGCCTCGGACGGCTGCCCACTGGGACTGCTGCTGCTGGTGGCAGTGCTGGCAGTGGTGGGGGCATGTTCCAGCCCATCCCCTGCAGCCTCGGATGGCTGCCCACTGTGGATGCTGCTGCTGGCAGTGGTGCTGTTAGCGGTGCTGGTGGCTGTGCAGGTGGCAGTGCTGGTGACGGTGCTGGCAGTTGTGGGGGGAGCCTCCAGCCCATCCCCTGCAGCCTTGGACAGCTGCACAACCATAGTTGGTTGTGGGGGCTCCGACTGAGTCCCTGCACCAGGCCCCTTGTCTCTACTGCCTACTGTTGCAGGCCCCTTGCTCTTCTTCCTGCAGCTGGTGCTGCCTCCTTGCCTTTACGTCCTCCAGCTGGGGCTGACTCCTTGCCCTTCCTCAATGCGCTTGGGGCTGGCACCCTGTCCATCTGCCTGGCTGGTGGCCAGGATCCTTTCCTACCTGGAGTAGTTGGGGACACTACTATGCCTGTGGACTGGGTGGCACTGAGGTGCTTCCCTGGGTTTTGACTGCCCTGGCCTGATGTGAGGGATGGGGGAGGGGTAGGGATGAGGTCAATGGTGGAGAGGAAAAGCTTCTTAAGGACACTGGGGTGGGAAGAGGGAGATGGTTTGGGAGTGGAGGAAAAGGGAGTGGTGGTAGGAGGTGTCAATCTGTTGTGTTTGGGTGCAGGTGCATGTGCTGGATGCTGTTGTGAGGTGGATGGCTGTTGGGTGTCTGAGTGCTTGCGTTTGTGTACTTTGGGAGGAGGGGGCACAGACACAGTGGGAGAGGACACGGGGACGTGTGCATGGAAGTGGGGATGGTGACTGCCAGTGAGAGGCTTGTGCTGTTAGGTGTGCTGGTGATGGGGGTAGTGGATGAGGATGTAGTGCATGCAGGTGTGAGTGTAGATGCTACTGGGAGGGAGGTGGACAATGAGGAGGAGGGGGACACAGTGGAGGGAATGGATGTTTGTATGTCTGCACCTGGATGGTGTTTGTGTGAGTGCCTGTGGGATGATGTGTGGTGGTTGTGTTTGACTGAACCACTCCTGTGTGTTGTCCTGGGTGCATGCTGGTCTGACTGTGTGCTTGGGATAGGTTGGGGTTGAGGGGAACGGGATTGGGATGAGGAAGTTGGAGGGGGGAGGCTGGAAACAGGGGCAATGGCTGCCATCAGAGAGGAGGCCAGAGCCTGGATTGATCTATGTTGGGCCGCCAAGCCAGTGTGAATGCCCTCCAGGAATGCATTTGTCCATTGCATTTGGGCTGCCAGCCCCTGGATGGCATTCACAATGGTTGACTACCCAACAGAAATGGATCGCAGGAGGTCAATAGCTTCCTCATTCAGGGCAGCAGGGCTAACTGGGGCAGGACCTGAGGTGCCTGGGGCGAAGGAGATGCCCACCCTCCTGGGTGAGCGGGCATGGGAAACTCACTGAGGGGCTGCTGTCAGGGCAGTGCTGGTACAGGGGGTGGCGGCTGTACCTGTAGCTGGGGTGGTTCTAGAAGTGTCCGCCATCACCAGGGAGCTCCCATCGGAGGAGGTGTCCATGTCGAACTGTCCCCTCCTATCTCTACCGTTGTGCTCCCCTTGCCCGCCGTTCCACTGGTGCCATCACCGTCGGTGGATTCGGCCTCCTGGGTCCTGTGGGATGCAGCTCCCTCCGTTGACGGTGCCTCTGCTCCTCCACCAGAAGATGCTAATGCACATAAGGACAAGGTGACAAAACAAAAAGTGGGGGGAAGACACAAAGGATACACTTGGTCAAAGATGCCAACAACACCACCGTTGGTGTACACGATACACTCACACACAGGGAACAGCCCTACGCACTAGGCAATGCACTACCAGTCACAATACTAGTCACCTGGCCATGGATAGGGACAGCTAACGACAATTGCAGCATACCTGAGACCCACAGACCCCTGCCCAGTAGAGGATGCCTACTAGCTTGGTTGGAGTACTTTCACATCAGAACCCTGCCCAACATGGGACCAACCCTGCAATGCCAGGCCCGGCCTAGGTGCACCCACGTGGACCACCCCCCCACCCGGATACCACCCCACCAGGCGCAAGTTGTATATTGGGGCACTGTACTCACCCCATTGTGGCTGCTGTGATGCCCCCAAGTGCCCATCCAGCTCCGGATAGGCCTCCGCCAGAATGCGGGCCATCAGGGGGGTTAGGGTTCAACGGGCACCCCTTCCTTGTTGGGAGGCCATCCCCAGCTGGGCCTCCGTGTGTCTTCTGTGCCCAGCGTCTCAGGTCCACCCACCGTTTCCAACAGTGGGTGCTCTGCCTGCCGTAGGCCCCCAGGGTCCGTATGTCCTTGGCGATGGCACGCCATATACCCTTCTTTTGATGGGCGCTGACCTGCAGGGAAATAGACACAGGGAAAGGTATTAGTCCAACCGTCCTGCCTGTTACACTCATGGCCCACCATGCCCCTTCCCAGTCCCATTAGCACAGCCATGGCCGACCATACATGCTGCACGCTGCCCAGGGCCCATCCACCACCCACCCCCTACATGAGGCCTTCACACACAGCACTCCATGCATTCACGCACCATGCATCGTATTCACGGCCTACTCACATGTTAGTCTGTAGACCCATAGAGCATTCGGTACTGGGGTAGGACCCCATCCACCAGTCGCTCCAACTCTGCTGAGGTGAAGGCCGGGGCCCTTTCCCCAGTCACACGAGCCATGGTCGGTTCCAGACACAGGTCACAGCAGCACATGCAGTGTAGGTCCTCTCCTGTTAAATGTCAGGTAGCAAGTGAGGAATTAGATGGGAAATGGCGGTGACGTCAGCGGTGGTGCATACCGTCACCGCCGGCGTACATCACCATTGGCCACTCTGCCCTATTAGGCCCAATGTTAACCAATGAGGAGTTCCACGGTGGTTCTCGACCGCCTCCCGCAATGGCACACAACTTCTGCGGAATTACCTCATTTCCACCTGTCCCTCGATACAGGACAGGCAGACGCCATTTCAGGGGGGGCAGGCCATGACTCCTAACTGCGTCACAGTACACAAATGCACCATTTGGACATCTCCAACAAGATACTGTTACAATCCAAACATGCATTGAACTGTAGTGGTTGGAATTAAGAGATATTGACCAGCTGCTCACTCTTTTACCCCATAGTTTGCAACCGCTGCGAATGAATAGGAGATGGAGACATCCCCCCATGTAAAGACCCCTGGTGGACTTGGCAACAATGGAAGAAAGGCACATCATCCTCATCTATAGACTTGACAGACCCACATTCACGGAGCTGTGTGCCCAATTGGAGCATGACCTAATCTCTGCTATCCGTCAACCCACTGGGATCCCTCCTCATGTGCAACTGCTATCAGTGTTCGATTTCCTGGCAACTGGCTCCTTCCAAGTGACAGTGGGCTTTGCAGCAGGAATGTCTCAGCCAATGTTCTCAATAGTGCTGACCTGAGTGTTGTCTGCCCTGATTAAACACATGTGCATCTACATCGTTCTCCCCTAGGGAGAGGATTTGGCCACAGTGAAAACTGATTTCTAAGCAATAGGACATATCCCCAACATTACTGGAGCCATTGATGGAACACATATTGCATTTGTCCCCCCAGCGAAATGAACAGGTGTTCAGAAATCGAAAGAGCTTTCACTCCATGAATGCGCAGATGGTGTGCCTGGCGGACTAGTACATCTCCCACATCAATGCAAAGTGTCCTGGGTCTGTGCATGATGCCTTTATCCTTAGGAATAGCAGCATCCCAAATGTGATGGCTCAATTCCAGAGGCATAGGGTGTGGCTAACAGGTGAGCCCTGGTTCCCACCCAGTATATGTTGGCGTATGGATATGGTGTGGGCCCTAAGGGTTAGTGTGTGGCTAACAGTTCTCCCTCAATATTTGCAGGTGACTCTGGTTACCCCAACCTCTCATGGCTACTGACCCCTATGAGGAATCCCAAGACAAGGGAAGAGGAATGTTACATTGAGGAACATGGGCGAACAAGAAGAATTATAGAGAGAACCTCTAGCCTCCTGAAGGACAGGTTTTGTTGCCTCCATCTAACAGGTGGATCGCTGTGCTTCTCACCCAATGAAGTCTGCCAGATCATTGTGGCATGCTGTATGTTGCACAACCTTGCCTTGCGTCGCCAGGTGCCTTTTCTGCAAGAGGAGGAGGCTGGAGAGGGCTGTGTGGCAGCAGTGGACCCTGTGGACAGTGAAGATGAGGAGGCAGAAGATGAGGATGAGGACAACAGAAGTGCAATTATTCGTCAATACTTCCTACACACAGGTACAACAGCGTAACTTCACATTTAATTGACAGTTTTGTGTTTGACATTGTCACTGGCAGGCTGTTTTTCCCACTTCTGTGGCCACTCATTGTACCCTTTGGCATCTCTATTTTCTGATATTGGTGCCCCACTATCGCTCCTGGTGTATTGACTGCAGCCAACTACAGGTCTTTCCTATGTATACATTATTGTACAGTTGAATTGCAATGTTTAAATCTTGATAAACGAATACATACTTAAATCATTTGACATACTCCATGCTTGTATTTTGTAACATGGTGTTTATTTAAGTGCTAAGAAGTAGAGGGGGTAGTGGAATGGGCTGGGGTGATGTTGGAGGAAAGTCAAGGATAGTGTCCAGTCTATTTTTATCACAGGTGCATTGTCAAAGGGAGTATAGGAAGGGGAGTAATGGCAGTTCAAGGTGGACAGAGTGATTGAGTGGGACACATGGGTGACAATCAGGAGAGTCTTATTTCCTGCCGGGGTCTTGGCAATAGTCTCTGCCTTTTGCCTGGATCGCAGGGAACATTTGCAGGGTTGTTCTCCTTCTGCAGGGGTAGGGGTGCTGGTGGCCTGTTGGTCCTGTGGCGGGGTCTCCTGCCCACTAGCGACAGCAGAGTTGGAGGACTGTTAATCGGTTTGGCTAGTGTCAGGGGCCCGGTGGTGTGCAACTGCCTCCCTCGTAGTGTTGGCCATGTCTGTCAGCACCCCTGCAATGGAGACCAGGGTGGTGTTGATGTCCTTCAAGTCCTCCCTGATCCCCATGTACTGTCCCTCCTGCAGCCGCATGTTCTCCTGCAACTTGTCCAGTATCTGGCCCAGCATATCCTGGGAATGTTGGTATGCTCCCATGATCGCAGTGAGTGCCTCCTGGAGAGTCGGTTCTTTCGGCCTGTCCTCCCCCTGTCGCACAGCAGTCCTCCAGCTTCCCGGTTGTCATGTGCCTCTGTCTCCTGAACCGTGTGCCCACTGACCCCAGGTCCCTGATCGTCCTGTATTTGTTGGGTGGCCTGGGGTCCCTGTAATGGTGGACACACTGCTGATTGACGTGTCCTGGTGACAGAGGTATGGGCCTGCTGGGTGGGTGCTGTGGTGGTGTTTCCTGAGGGGAGGCTCTATGGTGGTATGAGACTGTGCCTGGGTAACCGACTGTCCAGAGATCCCTAATGGGCCAGGTTGGTCATCCAGATCCAGGTGAACAGAGCTGCTGTCATCACTGTGGACCTCTTCTGTCGGGGGACTGGATGTTGTTGGCACCTCTTCTCTGGTGACATTGGCTGGGATACCTGTGGGAATGTAATTGCAGTGTTATTGTTTCTACGTGTGACATATTGTGCATGGATGTGTTGCCCTCTATGGTTGTTGTTGCACTGGCATCTTTGCCTTTGTGTGAGTTGTTATTTGGTGGGCTAGGTGATTCTCTCCAGTGTGTATGCAGTAGAGATATGTGTCCATGCATCTGTGAGGGGTATCCATGCATTGGTGTTGCATGCAGGGCTTGATATTGGGATGAGTAGGATGTGATGATGGGGAGTATGGGAAGTGGTGGAGTGATGGGAGTGAGGGTAAGAGTGGGGGTTTGTGATGACATGCGGGTAGGGGGGGTGATAGTAGTATAGAGTTGACTTACCAGAGTCTAGTCCTCCTCCTACTCCTACCAGGCCCTTTGGATGCATGATTGCCAAGACTTGCTCTTCCCATGTTGTAAGTTGTGGGGATGCACCACCAGTCCTCTGTACTGCGAGATGATGTCTTGCTGCCACGGAACGCACCTTTCCCCGTAGGTCGTTCCACCTCTTCCTGATGCCATCCCTTGTTCTGGGGTACTGTCCCACAGCGTTGACCCTGTCCACGATCCTCTGCCATAGCTCCATCTTCCTAGCAATGGATGTCTGCTGCACCTGTGATCCAAATAGCTGTGGCTCTACCCTGATGGTTTCCTCCACCATGACCCTTAGCTCCTCATCTGAGAACCTGGGGTGTCGTTGTGGAGCCGTGGGTGTAGGGTGAGTGGTGTGGGTGAGGGTGTGTGAGGTGATGTGTTGGGGTGTGTTATGTATGGTGCGTGGATGGTGTATAGGTGATGGTGTTATGTGGCTCTGGTTGTGTGGATGCTCTTGCTGTATCTCTCACTGGTGGCAATGGTTTGTAATTGTAAAAGGTTGTAGGTACTGTGTGTCTGTGTGTTAAAGTAGTGTGGGTGTGTGGGTGTGGTGTGTGTATGTGTGTCAGGTGTGTGTAGTTTGAATTGTCCAATGTGGTGCTGTTTTGTTAATGAGTGTGTATTTTGAGCGTGGCGGTATGTACCGCCAATGGTTTACCGCCATTGAATGTCTGCTGCGGTGATTCTTGGGTCATAATGTGATAGGCGTAGTTCTGTTGGCATAACAGTGTGGGTTTGGATACCACCAGTTTAACACTGACCTTTGGTGTGGCGGACTTGTGTGTGTGGCTGTATAGTGACAGATTGGTATGTGTGTGTCATAATATGGTTGGCGGTTATCCGCCACAGCAGCGTTTTATTGGCGACAGACGGTATGGCGGTAAGTGGGATTTACTGCCAATGTCATAATGAGGGCCTATACGTCCTAGCTTTACCATACACTGCACCCTGCCCTTGGGGCTACCTAGGGCTTACCATAGGGGTGCCTTACATGTAAGAAAAGGGAAGGTTTGGGCCTGGCAAGTAGGTACACTTGCCAAGTCGAATTTACAGTTTAAAACTGCACACAAAGACACTGCAGTGGCAGGTCTGATCCATGTTTACAGAGCTACTAATGTGGGTGGGGCCAACCAGCGCTGCAGGCCCACAAAGAGCATTTGATTTACAAGCCCTGGGCACATCTAGTGCACTGTACCAGGGACTTACTAGTAAATCAAATATGTCAGTCATGGATGAACTAATTACATACACAATTTGTATAGGAGCACTTGCACTTTAGCACTGGTTAGCAGTGGTAAAGTACCCAGAGTAACAAAAATAGCAAAAACAGAGTCCTGCACACATCAACAACCTGGGGAACAAAGGCAAAAGGTTAAGGGAGACCACACCAAGGATGAAAAGTCTAACAGCTGGTCATTGTACAAGATGGTATGACGTTGTCTGTCATGGTATGGTTTCATATGATGTGATATGACATAACATTGTTTTGCATGTTATGGCCTGTCATTGTACGGTAGTATATGCCTAATCATTGTAAGATATGGTATGGCACGGCTTGCCATCGTATGGTATAATATGGTGTAGCTTGTAATTGCATGGCATGTTCCTGCATAGTATGGTATGTCCTATCATTGTATAAAATGCTATGCTATGATATGGCATGGTATGTTATGGTATGGGGTTCCCTGTCTTTGTATATCATGGTGTGGTATGGCCTGCCATTGTGTACTCTGGCATGGTATGTTATATCCTGTCATTGTACATTGCGGCATGGTATGAGATGATATGGCCCGGTATAGCATGCAATGGCCTGCCATTGTATGATCGGATATGGTTAGTCATTGTATAATATGGTATGGCATTGCCTGCCATTGTAAAGTAGGGTATGGTATGGCCTATAATTGTATGTCCTGCCTCTGTATAGTATAGTATGGGATGACCTATTGTGATAGAGTATTGTATGGTATGATATCTAATGGTATAACCTGTCGTATTTTATTGTATGATGTTTCCTGTAATTGTATAGTATGGTATGGCCTGTAACTGTATTGTGTGGTCTATTACTGCCTGTCATTGTATAGTATGGTACAGTATAGTGTGGAATGTCATTGTGTAGTATGGTATGATCTGGCATGTCATTGTATGGCATGCTGTGGCCTGTCATTGTATAGTATGTTATGGTATGACCTGACCTGACCTGTACTTCTATTGCGCATTATGGCTTGTCATAGTATAGTTTAGTATAGTATGTTATGGGTTGGTTTAGTATTTTATAGTATAGTATGGTATACGTATGGGCTGTTATGGTTTAGTATGGTCTGTCATTAAATAGTATAGTATGGTATAGTATGACCTACCATTGCATAGTATGACACAGTATTGCATGTCATTTTATAGCATGGTCTGGGCTATCGTTGGATAGTATGTTTCACCTAAAATTGTATGATATAGTATAGTCTGTCATTTTATAGTATGATATGGTATGGTATGAACTGTCATTGCAAAGTATGGTATGGTTTGGTGTTAGAAATTGGGTTTTGGTTGGTAGAGGTATGCACCCTGTTGGGGTGTGGCAAAGATGGCAGCTATAGTAGACATGTAGCCGAGAGCTCCACGCTGGTCCTCTTAATATCCTGACTTAATCCTCCCCACCCAAAGCTCCAAACGTTTATTGATGGCACATTGTGACCCCTAGGATAAACCTCATCCAGGAAATAGCCCGACATGCCTGCTTCCATGAGGCCGAGATTGAAAAACGCTGCTGTAGAGAGGTGACCGCGTGGCCAACAGAGTGTGTGGCACATACCCAAGACCGGCTTGACAGGCATCCTGAACCATTGGTGAGGGCCCTCCCACACGACGAGGGATGCCCAACTCCTGTCTGGAATCTCTTTAGCGAGCACCACATCATCTACTGAGCAGCGCACAACCTTGCCTGGTGAGAGCCGCAGTGCAGCTCCCAACGCCGGCCACCAAACAGACACACACAGACCTACTCGGAGCAATGCTGTTGATGAGGCAGAGCTCCAACCTTCAAACCAGAATGCATCTGCACCCAACGGCTTCACGGGAGCAGTGGGTGTGTGGGTCCCCATCCCATATTACAGGAAGCACGATGTGGCCTGTCCACCGGCCGCCTCAGCAATACAAAGGCCTTCAGAAGCCCTACTACTGATATATTATAAATGATCCTTATGCCAGAATGGTGAAATTAATAACCACCTCCACATACCTTCATTTGTGACTTAATGCTGCAAAGCGTGTAGCGTGTGATCGAGGCCTGTGAACAGCAGAATTAATGCTTGATTGTCCACTTCTGGCAAACTCTTGACGAGTAGTCCCCTTCTTTCCCAAGCAAAGACATTACTGCCTCTTGAAATTAAATGCTCTGAATGAATGCTCACTGACACAGAGAAACCTGGGGGTTTAATGCTCAACCTGAGGGCACAACTTGCTACCTCTGAATCAGCGCCCACTGTAAGTGAGTCAGAGACTCCATATCCTGTCCCGATTCCGCCATGATGGGGAAACCTAAAACTAATAAACCCCTCCTGCATGACTCAGTGCTTTCCTCCTCCTCTACTGACTGCACTGCAGAGGTCCTGACACACCTATAGAGCACTATTCAAGTGCACTCAACCCATTTCGAAAAAGTTCTACAAGCATCCTAGAAACTAAAACATCTCTGGAGAGCCGGATAGATCCCATCCCCTTAGATGTTAACCTACTACGCACGAACCACCAAAACTTAACGGATCATGGGGATGAAACAGAAACTGCCCTCACATCACTGCGACCCATGTGCAAGACCTGCAAACACATATGAAATAATTCATTGCGGAAGTTGCTTTGCTGCACCGCAGGGTGGAGGACACTGAAGGGAGGTCTAGATGCAGTAACATTTGCTTCTTGGGCTTCCCTGAATGAACAGAGGACCACAGCATGGAGCTCTTTGTCGAGAACTGGTTGTAGAAAGGGCGCATAGAATACCTGGCAAATGACCCACTCTGGGGTCCCCACCATGCTTCATCATTGCTCAACTCCTCAACTACTAAGACCATGATCTGGTACTTCAACATTTCCAGGCAAAAGGCCCCTGGCAATATGAAAGAGCCACAATTACAGCTAACCCTGACTTTACAGCGGAGGTGCAGAGAATGTGCAAATCCTATGGCAAGGTCAAGCAACGACTCCAGGAATTGAATTATAAATATGTGCTATGGTTCCTAACAAAACTCTGCGTAGTTGATGGAGAGGTGACCCATGTGTTTACCACACCAGAATATATGTGGACTTGGCTACATCTGAAAGGTTTGGCACAAATTCTATCAGGGGACTGCAATGATGGTAACTGGTTGACACCCCATGCCTGTCTATATAAACGCAGACTCACCAAAGCCAAGCAGACATGTTATCAAGCTGCAGTCAAGCAGGCCAAAGCGGTACTTGAAGCTTCCCAACTCAGTGTGAACTCCTTTGCCCCACTGCAGAAGGACCAGCTAATGGACTCTAGCTCTGACACAGGAGCATCAAAATCCTCACAGTTTACACTTGAAAGAGGCCCTGTAATTACCCCATTATCTGCTGATGACCTGCAATGCCCCTCACCTCCTAATATGGAACCACTCCTTACTGCCAGGGACTCCTATCTATGGCTGCTTTTCCCAGGTGTTTGCGTTTGCCTGCTATATGTTTGAGCTGGGTGGCACATCCCTCAGTGTGGGGCCTACAATGTGGAACCGCTAAGTAGAATACCACATGCTTAATGGTGAACCAAACCATAGGGACTTCACCAAGATGCAGGCATTTGTTATATACCAGTTCAATAGTTCGCGGGCTGTGGCATGAAGCCAAAAGGTGCTCAGGCCAGGGATAGGGAAGCTGTTTGTTTTAATCTCTTTTTTGCTTGTTCTTTTTACTCTGGCAAGATGATTGTGTGGTCGGGTGGTGGGGGGATGGGTCCAATTGAGGGAATGCCGGGAATCATGAACACTCTGAAGTACTTATTCTACACATATGGCCAATGTCCTTAAAGCTTTAATTTGGACTATCCGTTGTATGGCAACTCCTGCCAGGAGATACAGGATATATGCCTACCTTCGAGATGTTCATATTGCCTGTCTCCAGGAAACACATCTCACCACATGGGAACTTGATAAAGTGAATGAATGATGGAGTGGTCAGGTGTAAGGTACCGGACACTCAGCTTACTTCAGAGGGGTTCTTATAAAGGTAGCCCTATAAGTTCCATTTATGAAAACCAGAGTTCTAGCTGATAAAGAGTCCCATTGCGTATTGCTAGAGAGCACCCTAGATGGTCATCCCTTTTATGTAGTGTTGCTCTATGCACCAAAGACAGCCTGAGGCACATTCCTAGACAAGCTTACTATGACCATGCCATTAAACCTCTAAAGCCCCAGGACTATAGGGAGGCAATTTCAACAGTATACACAACACATATCTAGATTGTTCAATACCCCCACACCTAAGCACTCCAGGTCTACAAGAAACAAAACATTTTCAGCTGTGGTCCAGGTCATACGTTTTACATGATTTTTGGCACTTGGGACACCCTGGGGAGCAGGAATACTCCTACCATGAACCCAGACATCAGGTTCATACACGGCTAGAATATTTCTTCTGCACCACAGAATGCTGGCCCCTTATTGTTGCCTCTGAATTTTTGGGCAAAACCCTCTCGGACCACAGCCCACATAAGGTTACTTTCCAATGAGGGGGAACAAGGGCTCCCATCTTGACATGCTGACTCCATACAGAGGCCCTGTAGGACACAGCTTTCTAAGACGCACTAGCCATACACATTTCCAAATACTTTGAGAAAAATACGGGGTCGGTAATGTCATATGGGATGCAATGGGACGTCATGAAATTGACAATGAGAGGGCACTGCATCGCCACAGCATGGGGTGTCATATCATCTCTAACACGTAGTGTGCTGGTGCTAGAGACATGTATATGATACATGAGCTAGAGGCAGTATAGATTCCTGAGGCATGCCCTCATTTGGCAGGTCTGTGGCATCAATATTGGGAGGAGATGAAGTGAGTCTGTGACGTAGACTGCAAGACCTTTCTAGCTTGACAACATGTACAACACAATAAACCCGGCCACACTCTTGCATGGTTGCTACAGTCGGACATTCCAAAGACCCTAGTGGGCACTATACGCAACAGTGCAGGCCTTCAGAGAAACACTCAGGCTGATATCAATAAAGTATTTGTGTGTTATTACGAAGAATTGTATTCTTCCTCTCAAGACACCCCCATGATACAGGTACGGGACTACTTGCAAGCAGCGGTACTCCCCGGTTGAACCCATTGCAACTGCTAGACCTTGAACAGCCTCTGCAGATAGAGGAGATCAACCTGGCAATCAGCCAGATGGCGCGTGTCAAGACCCAGGCACAGACGGGTTTCCCATAGAATACTATGCCACCTACAGAACTGCTCTTGCTCCTTGCTTGCTAGAGGTCTATCAAGAAGCACATCACCAGGGCATTTTGCGGTGCTCAGTACATAAAGTGCTGATAGTGGTACTCCTAAAAACCGGGCAAAGACCCCCTTGATGTAAGCTCCTATCGACCACTGTCATTGTTGAACATTGACCACAAAAAGTTTGAGTAAGGTGCTAGCAAACTGGTTGCTCCCAATACTTGGCTTTCTTGTTCACCCAGACCAGTGTGGATTCATGCCTCAGAGAGCGACACACTCTAACATCCTATGCCTGTGCCATATAAAGGACGCAGTTTCCGGGGAGACCTGCCTTCCTGTGGTGATCTTCCTGGACTTTGTGAAATCATTTGATACGCTGAGTTGGTCCCATCTATTGCAAGTCCTAGAAATGTTTGGGATGGGCTCCAATTTCCTAGGCTGGATTAAGCTTTTGTATATCTCCCCTCAAGAGTGGGTCTGCACCAGCCGTCAGATCTCACATTCATTCCCCATCAGTAGGGGGACCCTCCAAGGGTTCTCTCTATCACCAGGGCTCTTTGCCTTATCCGTGGAACCACTAGCGACCATAATGTGCTCCAGGGGTCCTGATTGGGGCATAAAGGTAGGATCAGACAGTCATACAATATCACTCAATGCAGATGATGTGCTGGTCGTCCTGTGAGATCACGCATCTATGCTTCCAACTTTATGGGCCTCATTTTAACCTCAGCGGTCTTTTAGCAAGACAGCTGAGGTACCACCGTGCTGAAGACCGCACAGCGTATTATGACTGGTGGTAGCCCTCTGCCCTTTTTCAGAGGAAGAGCCACCAGCAGCCATACTGGCGGTCGGCGGTGAAGTGGAGGCTGCTCCACCTCCACATCATCAGAACACTGCCCACCGAATCCCAACCCAGGATTCGGTGTGGCGGTGTTCTGGTGATGTGGAGCTGGCGGCAGAGCAGCCCCCATGGATCCCGTTCCCTCCCAGAGGATCACCGGACAAGGTGAGTTGATCGTCTGTTAGGGGAGGGGTGAGAGGGGGTGTTGTGTGTTGTGTGCGTGCATGGGGTGTGCGTGTGAGTGTGTAGAGGGTGTGTGTGAGTGCATGTATACATGCGGGAGGGGGTTGTGTATATGGGAAATATGTGCACATATGCCTGTGTGTATGTCTGTGTGTATGTGTGCATGTAATTGTGCATGAATGTCAGCGTGTTTGTGTATTTGGTGTGTGAGTGTGCGTGTAGGGGGTGGGGTGTGTGTGTCAATGGGGGGTTGGGGAAAGGGGTCCTGCCACCTTTGGAGGGTGGTAGGGGGGTCGTGGGTGTGGAGGGAGGAGTCTGGGGAGGGGGTATGGGGGAGACCCCTATCAGTGCCAGGGAAGGAATTCCCAGGCACTGATAGTGCCTGCTGCCATGGATTTCGTGGCAGTACAGAACCCCACGAAATCCATGGTGATACCGCAGGCGGTGTAGGGACGGCCGCCGGGCTGGAGACTGAAGTCTCCAGCCCAGCGGTCGTTACCACCCTGGTGGTCGGAGTCGAGAAGTGGCGGTTTTTGCATGGCGGTCACCGCCATGCTTGTAATTTCATTTTTTTTACCGCCGGCCTGGTGCCGGTATTACCTCCACTTCTCCACCGACCGCCAGGGTTGTAATGAGGGCCAATATGACCTACTTGACCACTTTGGGGGCATACCTGGTCTTAGGGTGAAGTGGGGCAAAGCCTGCATTTTCCCCTCAAGCACGATTAACCGGAACACCAAACAGATACCGATTTGCTGGATGGCAACCACGGCAAGGCCTTAACCTTGATTTGTCAAGCTATGCATTTCTGGACATGGCTTCCCGTGTCACTAATCAGCAGAGCATTGATAGCTAAAGTGCTAACCCTCCAGGGCTCTTATACTTTTTTGCAGCTTTGCCAGTGATACCCACTAGATCCTTCTTTAAGACCCTGAGGACCCTAGAGGCAGAACTCATTTGGGGTCCAGCCCGAGGCGATTTCTGATTTCTATACTCCAGCATCCCATGTTTGAAGGGAGACTTGGGGTTCCAACGTGGAGCTATATTTCACAGCCGCCCAATTGCAATGGCCAATGCGCTGGCTTGTCGGACAGAGAACAACAGAGGATGTAAGACATAAGGATATTTTGGAGTTGCTCCTCTCTCCAGGAAAACCGTCCAGGGAACTGAGAAAACTCCCACGTGTGGCTAAGCTCATTTGGAGTTGATACGTCCAGGCCAGATATCCACCAATCCTCTATATATCGCACTTACCCCTCTGGGGTGCTCCTGCTATGAAAAATCTACTGAGGACTCCTGATTTCACTCTATGGAGAGAGTCTGGGCTCACCCAAGTGGTTGATTCATACAGTAACCGTGCTCTGCTGTCCTTCTAATGCCTCCAAGAGCTCTATGACCTTGGAGTGGGCCTTTTCCTTATGCATACTGTAATCAAAGTGGCGGTTGGGGAAACACAGGAATCTAGCCCGGATGAACCACTAGTACATATGGGTTTGTAATGCTTATCACTCATGGATTAGGCCGTTGGGCGGTATCGGTATTATATGCAGCATTAAAAGGGTGGGGACACTATCTCTCTGACTCAAAGCAAACCCAAATGGAATGCTTTCCTGGGTCCAGAAATAAGCAATGGTCCATGGCCTTAGAACCAGTGAAGTGCATTTCACGCAATGCCTACCTAAAATTTAAGCAATTTAACTACTTACACCAAACTTACCTTAGACCACACCACTTACACAAAATGTTCCCAGGAGTACCTCCAGTATGCCGCAGATGAAGGTACGCGAATGCTACATTCATTCATGGGTTCTGGGACTGCCCACCTTTGCAGCATACCCGAACCCAGGTAGTAGAACAGGTGTCAATGGTGGCCAACGCCCAATTACCCCTGGATCCGCTCCTTTGTCTCCTGGGGATCACAAAGCAAACTAAACATAACAAGAACTATTTGAAGCTAGTTGACCTAGTGCTGATTCTCTTTAAGCATCTAATTACAATGAACTGTAAGGCTGCTCAACCATCCATGATTGAATGCTGGCTTTGAGTGACCCCTAAATGAGCTCTGATGCATGACAGTAAATCATGCGGGGGGAGCAGGACAGTCATAATGTGGGACACTTATATGCTAAAAATATCTGACAAACTGAACCTGCCTTCCCCAGATTATTATTATTATGTAATCTTCCATGTGGAAGTTACTGTTTTGCTCTGTTATTGCTATGTAGTGAACATATTGGCTAATTTTTCAAAAGTCAGGATGTAATGTGTATCCCAACATAGTTACCCAATGTATTTTACTCCCTATAAATCATATAATCCTTCTTCTGTCAATGCATAATCTGCTATTAAGTAATTCTGGATGTTGGCATAATGTAAGAGGTGTCAGTTTTTCCTCACCTTATGAATATGCCAATCTTTATATCTTGTACAATTTACGGTGAACTCCATACTAACTGTCAACACAGAAATGCAATAAAAAAGAGCCTGCACACTGCCCAAGCAGGAACAAAAAAATCCTCATCAGGATAAGGTAGATACGTCCTAAAAGTTAACCTGTGCTCAACCCCTCATAGCTTGGCACAGAGCAGTCAGGCTTAATTCCAGAGGCAACGTGTAAAGCATTTGTGCAACAATTCAAACAGTAAAACAGTGGAAACACCACACAAAAAGATACAACCACTAGCTAGAAAATTAGATCTTAATTTACTGAGCAAAGCAGGATCCGACAGACAAAAATCCAATAGGAACAAGTTGAGATATGAATAAAATGAAACTTAGTTATAGTGCCTAAAAGTATAAAGCGCTAACCGGGCCTATCTGGTCACACCAGACTGGATGAAATCCAAAGACTTAGGTTGACCGAGATGTAGCGCAGGTCGAACGAAGCCCCAGACAAGTCCTACTAAAGTTTTTCCTTCTCAAGAATTAAACCAAGAGTCCCATTCGAGGGGAAGGAGCTTGTCAGGAGAGCATCACTGTTGGTTTGTGGGTGCGAGGATTAAAGTAGCATCATGGCCAGGCATCGCGGGCAGGCGAGCTGGAGCCTTGCAGTCGTGAATGGTGATATTTGCTGTGCGCAGAGATAAACTTGTGGCAGCTCACACTGATTCTTTGGGCGAGAGCGAGGTTCTGGTGCAAATGGGCAAATTTGCAATCACAAAGAGTCAGAAAAATGTATTTCAGGAGTCACAAAACCAGTCCCAAGGGCCCAGGACCAGAGAGGCTCCTGCTGGGGGTCAAGAGCTTGTTGAAGATGGGTCCATGAAATGTGGGGAGCCTATTATGTCCCTGAGGCTCAGATCAGGAGGCCAGCAGTCTAGCCCTTTCAGTCACTCTGGGGTCCTGGGTTCAAGATCTAGGATTGCAGGCCCAGTTCTCCTTCCCCAGGCAGAAAGGCAGCAGCTAGCAGGTAGGGCTCAGCAAAGCAGGAGTCCAGCAGAGTAGCAGTTCATCGGAGTGGTAGTCCTAGCAGAAGCACAGCAGTCCTTCTTCATGGCAGAATATCCTCAGGTCCAGAAGTGTACTGAATTGGTGGTGTTTTAGGCTCAGTATTTATACTTTGGTGCCCTGGTTCTGGAAGGTAGGAGAAGCTTCTAAACAGTGGCTTTGAAGTGTAGGGACTCCTTTTCCTCCCTTGCCCTGGCCCCAATCTGGCAAGAGTAACAATACAAGGTTGTAAGGCCTATTGTGAGGAGACAGGGCACAGCCTATTCAGGTACATGTGGGGCTGTGCTTAGCTCTGCCCCCTATCAAGCCAGTTAATGGCCCATCAGGGCCCATCAAGTTGCACCTAAACTCCCATTGTGTGTGACGGTCTGGAGGGAATGCACAAAAGCCCTGCTGACACCCACACAGATGTAAAATCAGAGACAGGCAGAAGGCATCAGATGGTTAAAGTAAGAAAGTGCCAGCTTTCTAAAAGTGGGATTGTCAGAATTACAATTTAAAATCCAACTTCATCACAAATTGTGGTTTTCAATTATTATTCCAGAAACATCAGACTTGAAGGTCCCATCTCTTCACAATTAGAAATTACACTTTTGAAATGTCATAAGGCAATCCCAATAAAATCCTATGAGACACATAGACCTTGCAGTAGTGAAAAATTAATGTATGAGTTTTTCACTACAGGGACATGTAAAACTCAAAAGCATATGTGCTTTTTAAATTCACTGCATCCTGCCCTTACGCTGGCTAGAGCGTAGGTTAGGGGTGACATTTTAAACAAGCATTTGCAATGAAACGGGTCTCGCGTTTGCTCATGTTAGAGATGATCGCGTTGTAAACTCATAACCCGACTTTTCACCTATCGCCAAAAGTGCATTTATGCACGTAATCCGAAAAAGTGCAATTAACTATGTAAAGCGCTCGACTTCTGCCAAGCGAAATCGCGCTAGTAAATTAGAGAAAAAGTAGTCCACGAGCCGAACAGAAAACAGCAAGCCTTGCATGTTTTCTGTACTTGATCGATGCGCTCGAGGAGGGTTAGCCACCGAAAAAGGCATGACGTATGCATGCCTTAGACTAATGAAAGCAAGCAGATTTTAATAGGCAAGCCCACGAAACAATGAAAAACACGGACGTGACGCCAACAGGGCTCCGAGCCCTTTTCTAAACACTAAAGCGTCTCGCTGCGATACGCATGGCCGAGCACATGGAACGCAGGCTCGACCCTAAAAAAAGGAATGTTTGGACCGGCAAGAGAATTAACTTGCCAGGGAGACATGGCAGTTTAAAATTGCACACAAAGGCTCTGCAATGACATGCCGGAGCCATGTTCAAAGGGCGACTGAAGTGGGTGGCACAATCACTGAAGCAGGCCCACAAGTAGCATTCAATTTACAGGCTGTGGGCACAGGTACTGTACGTACTAGGGGCTTGTAAGTGAAATAAATATGCCACTTGTGTATACACCAATGTTACTATGTTTTAAGCAGAGAACACATGCACTTTAGCACTTGTCAGCAGTAGTAAAGTGCCCAGAGTCCTAAAGCCAACAAAAACGAGGTCAGAAAAAGAGGTGAAGTAAGGTAAAACGTTTGGGGGTGACCCTTTAGAAAGAGGTCCAACATAAGGTATGGCCTTAAATCACACTTATATTACTGCAATGTAAAAAGTTTATTCAGGTGTGAATTTAAAAAGAATGCTAAGCGATGTAAAGCCTTTGATTAAGTGTGTTTTGTAATTAACTCTCACATACAGAGTTAAAAGTAATGCTGCACCGGAAATTGTAGGGTATTTTGAAAGTGTCTAATCCTGACTTCCAACATTACCTTTATAATTTTGAGTGCGGGTGAATAACCTTCAAACACGTGCTTAAACAAAGGGGTTACATCACTTGATTTTCTATGTAAAATCACACTCAAATACATTCCTTATACTGCAGTGATAGAAGTATGATTGAAGTGCGTGTTTTCAAAATTAATCATATGCACTCACAATTACAAGTATGTACACAGCCACCAAAAACGTGACTGCAGCATAGCATTGCACAAATGAACTTTAATAACTGCCACGAATATACAACTCTCTGAGACCCCATGGCGCGCTAATTCCTTTTCAAAGTTTTGTTTGATTTCTCTCTGTTCTATCCACTCCTCAGGAGTAGCCGCACTCCAAAGAAACACACAGATTCCACTGACCAAAAGTCACTGTTAGCGGACAGTCCTAACCTTAGACATGGAGGTGGCCTGATTAAATGTGCCTATAATTTGCTCCAAACGTAGCCCCACTTCTTGCAACGCATCACAGATCTGTAGAGGCATCCCATAGCTGACAAACGACGGCCTGGGCTCAGGCGTTCTATTTTACGGGCGGGCCTTAGAAGGATGAAGGCAGCAACCTCTGGATGACACTCTTCTGAAACATTATAACAAGGATATCAGGAGTGTGAACCCTGCGTTAGCTGGCAATAAAATATTATTCCAAGTCTTCACAAGAAGAAGCAAAGCACACGCTCAAAGAGTGGGGGGAAAAGCGCAGGAAAAAACAATTCAAAAACATTCGTGTAACAGCAAAAATGGCAACAAAATCAAGCCAGAAGAAAAACGTGTTGTAATCTGGATGGAAAATTGGATAAAGCTATGAGATATATATTTGGTTTTAAAACAAGATAGGAAATCAGTGGAGGTATTTATACATTTTAATAGAATTTTAGAAAGATTTCTGACAGAGCGATTGTGTTGGTGCCCCAGTTGATTGATACACTTGGGTATTCTGTTTGCTTCTTGTGCCGCCATGTAGTGCATAGGAGGCACATATCTTTCATCGTCATTCTCGAGCAGACCCTCTTCTAAATGAAAAAGTGCCATCTACAAGCTTTACTGTATGAGCCACCTGAAGAGTCCACGTGGATGTAAAGCTGCACAGGCAGGCGAACAGTTCTCTGCTGGCCAGAAGTATCGATAGCCCACCAACCTCCTGGAATATTGTCATTGTCACTTCGTTGAATTGCAATAGATTTGGCTCGTTCCACAGAATGTTATTAATATTTTCAAAATCATGCCAAAGTGTTTTATATCCAACACGAAGGCCAGTCATGGGCATCACCATATGCGGACTTGTGAATCCATAGTTCAGAATATTTTCAGACAATTTGTGGCACCATGCAACAAAAGTATGCTTGTTGAAATGAAAAGCTGATTACAGGGATGCCATTTTTGACTCTACACCTAGCTTGTGACAAATAGGCTCCAAAATTGTTGTGACAAATTCAGATTCTAAATGAAACAGCAGATGGAGCCATTAATGTTTCACACATTTTAATATTCTAAATTCGGTTTCTCATCTGCATTGACACTGCTTCAGCCTATTTAACTTTGAAAATGTATCATAATCGTATCGAGGGAAAAGGAAATGAAACAACTAATATTTAATTAAACATCTAATTAACTACATAGCGAAGTAAGGCCCTCATTAAGACGATGGTGGTAAATCTTGCTTACTGCTGTGGTGACCGCCGCCAACATACCGTCGCAAAGGCAAACATCCTTTCACCATATAATGACACACACACACCCAACTGACAGAATACTGCCACAAACATATATCCGCCAGACCAAAGGTCACTGTTAAAGTGTCGGTACTACCACCCATACAGTTAAACCTACAAAACAATGCCCACTACATTATGACCCACGAATCACCATGGCGGACATTCAACGGCGGTAAACCATTGGCGGTACACACCGGCGTAGTCTGAATGGCCACCCAAATACAAAACCACACAACATTGACCAATACCAAAAACACACACCTGACACTGATACACACGCCACACCCACCCACCCACAGCACTATAAAACGCACACATTACCCACAACCCTTTACGAACACCAAAAATTGCCATGAGACAGACACGAATATCACAGAGACAACTACACACACACAAACCACAACCATACATTCAACCGTCACGCACCCCACAGCCCACACGCCTCCACATTACTCAACACCCTCTGCACAACACAAACACCACACAACACCCATGTCCCCACTAAGGCACCCCCGTTTCACTGATGAGGAGTTGCGGGTCGTGGTGGAGGAAATAGTCAGGGTAGATCCACAGCTGTTTGGAGCACAGATACAGCAGATATCCATTGCCAGGAAGATGGAGCTATGGCGGAGGATGAATGCCGTGGGACAGCATCCAAGAACAACGGACGACATCAGGAAAAGGTGGAATAACCTACGGGGGAAGGTACGTTCTGTGGCAGCAAGACACCAGCTCTCCATCCAGAGGACTGGCAGTGGACCCGCACCTCCTCGCCTACAGCTGGCAGCATGGGATGAGCAAGTCTTGGCAATCCTGCATCCTGAGGGACTCACTGGAGTAGCCAGAGGACTGGACACTGGTGAGTCAATATATACTGCTTATCACCCCCCTTACCTGCATGCTATCTCACCCCCTCACCCTGATTCCCATCACTCAACTCTATCCCACACAGTGCACCTACACATGTGACCAACCCGAATGCCAAGCCCTGCATGCCATACCAATGCATGGACAGCCCTCCCAGCTCTTCATGTACACCCATCACCAAATCATGCACAGTATGGAGTACTAACAATCACACAGTACATTACCATACACAAACAAAGGTGGCAGGGCAACAGTAGCGATAGAGGGGAAGCTAGGGATGTACAATATGTCACAGACATGAAGCATAATACATCACTTACATCCCCACAGGTGCCACAGCCAATCCCAGTGGTGAGGAGGTGCCACGACTATCCAATCCCCCAACAGAAGATGCTCCCAGTGATGACAGTAACTCTGGACTTCAGGATCTGGATGAACTTCCTGTCCCATCAGGGACCACTGGTCAGTCGGCAAAACCATCCCACTCCCAGTCCACTACAAAGCCTTCCACCTCAGTATCCAGCACCACAGCACCCACCCAACATACCAACACCTCTGTCCCCAGGACACGTCAATCAGTAGTGTGCCCACCTGTACAGGGAGCCCAGTCCACACCTCACACCCAAGACAATCAGGGTCCTGGGGAAAGTGGCAGTGGGCACACCGTTCAGGGGACACATGCACAGTGGGACAGGGACACTGGGAGGACAGCTGTGTGCCAGGGGGAGGACAGGCCCAGGAAACCGACTCTCCAGGAGGCACTCACTAATATCCTGGGGGCTTACCAACAATCCCTGGACAAAATGGGCCAGATCCTTACCAACATGCAGGAGAACAAGCGGCTGAAGGAGATACACCGTCAGGAGATTAGGGAAGATTTGAAGGCCCTTAACACCACCATGGTCTCCATAGCAGGGGTGCTGGCTGATGTGGCCAATATCATGAGGGAATGGAGAGCACACCAGTGCGCCCCTACCACTACCCAGTCTACTGACCAGCCCTCCACATCTGCTGCAGCTAGTGGACCGGAGACCCTGCCACAGGACCCACAGGCCAGCAGCACCCCTCACTCTGCAGAAGGTGAACCATCCTGCAAATGTTCCCTGCGACCCAGACAGAAGCCAAAGGCACTTGCTAAGACCAAGACCACCGCCAGGAAATGAAACCCTCCTGAATGTCCCCCTTGTGTCCCACCCTCTCACCTTGTCCACTCTGAACTGCCTTTGATCCCCTTCCTATGGACCCTTGGACACTGGACCTGTGCTACAGACTGGAAAACTACTCTGGACTTACCTCTACCATCACCCCATTCCATTGCACTTTTCCGTCTATAATTTGCACTAAAAAAAACACCCTGGAACACAACTTGAGTAGTAGTGTTTTATGTGATGAAAATGTGCAATTATGGAAACAGTACATCTTGTTCAAATGATCTGAACACTGTGATAGCATACAAATAATGACCTGTAGCTGTCTGTAGTCATCACATCAGTACACAGTTGTTATAACACCAACATCTGCAAAATGAGAAGGCATAGGTGACAGTAAGTTGAGATGCAAAGGAAGTGAATGCCATCCTGATACAGCCACACTGAAAACATAGCCAGAGGAATGGTCAGTTCCACTGTCTCACCTGTGTGTCATTGGAAGTATTGACTTATAACTGATGTTCTGTTGGCCACATCCTCATCCTCTGCCTTCTCATCCTCACTGTCCTCAGGGTCCACTGCTACCACTGGGGCATTTCCAATCTCATCCTTCTGCAGATAAGGGACATGTCGTCTGAGGGCCAGGTTGTGCAACATGCAGCACACTATTACTATCTGGCAGACCTTCTCAGGTGAGTAGCACAGGGATCCACCTGTCAGATGAAGGCATCTGAACCTGGTCTTCAGGAGGCCGAAGGTAAGTTCGATGATCCACCTGGTTCGCCCATGAGCATCTTTATACCGATTCTCAGCCCCTGGGATGGCATTCCTCACAGGGGTCAGGAGCCACAATAGGTTTGGGTAGCTAGAGTCACCTGCAAGTATCGAGGGACAAACATTAGCCTTACACAGTGGTATGGGGATAACTCCTGAAGGCATACACTGACACACATTGCGTGGGGCCTCAGGCTCACCTTTTAGCCACACACTGTGCCTCTGTAGTTGTGCCATCTCATTTGGGATGCTGCTATTCTTCAGGACAAAGGCGTCATCCACCTACCCAGGATATTTGGCAGTGACGTGGGAGTTGTACTGGTCAGCCAGGCACACAATTTGGACATTGAGTGAGTGAAAACTCTTTCGATTCCTGAAGACCTGTTCATTGTGGCAGGAGGGACAAATGCAATATGTGTTCCGTCTATCGCCCCAATAATGTTAGATATATGTCCCATTGCATGGAATCCTGCCTCCACAGTGGCCAAATCTTCCACCTGGGGGAAAGCAATGAAGCTACACATGTGTTTGACCAAGGCAGACAAAACCCTTGCCAGCACTATTGAGAACATTGGCTGTGACATTCCTGCTGCCAAGCCCACTGTCACTTAGAAAGAACCAGTTGCCAGTAAATGGAGCACTGATAGAACTTGCACAAGGGAGGGATCACAGTGGAATGAAAGATAGCTGATATCAGGTCAGGCTCCAATTGAGCACACACCTCCGTGACAGTGTCCCTGTCCAATCTATAGGTGAGTATTATGTGCCTGTCTTCCAGTGTAGCCAAGCCCACAAGGAGTCTGTATGCGGGATCTTGTCTCCTCCACCTATTCATCTGCAGTGGTAGGTATATAAGGGACACAAGAGAGAGCAAGGTGCCACAATTTGAACAATGGAACCACCACCTCAGTGTACATAGAGCATTAATGTGATGGGACAATGGTAATGGCAATGTATGTGCAATTTATAGTAATGATGCAGTCCTCGATTATCTAAATGTTGTCCACCACCATAAAATGATGACCGCCTGCCCTGTATTTAGGGACAGGTGGAAGTGAGGTAACTCCACCGGCGTTGGGCGTCATGGTGGAAGGCAGTCTTGCAACGCCGTGCTATTTCTCATTGGCTAATATGAGGCTCTATGGAGTACAGTGGCCAATGGGGATTACCGGCAGCGGTGGCGGTGTACACCGCCGCGGACGTGACTGCCATTTTATGTCTATCCCTTGATTCCTTACTTTCCACAGGCCAACACCTACACTGCGTGTGCTACTGTGACCTGTGTCTGGATCCGCCATGGCCTGTGTGACCAGAGAAGGGGCCCCTGCCTTCACTTCAGAGGAGTTGGAGCACTTGGTGGATGGGGTCCTACGCCAGTATGGACAGCTGTATGGGCCTCCAGAACAACAGGTGAGTACAACTTGGGCACGATGCTTGTGACAAGGTTACATGGAGATGTGTGTGCAAGCATTGTGTCATTTGGGGGTATGTATGGTGGTAGTGTACATGGTGGGTGCCGAGTGATGTGTGTGCCAATGGAGATGGAAATGGTATTCGTGGACCATATGTGTGACAAGCTGGGTTGTATGTGTAATGGTGTTCTCCTGTCTGTATTACCTCAGCAGGACAGCACCCATCAGAAGAAGGGATTGTGGCGTGCCATCGCCAAGGATGTGCGGACCCTGGGGGTCTACAGCAGGCGGAGCACCCATTGTAGGAAAAGGTGGGAGGACCTGAGACGCTGGGCCCGGAAGACGGGGAAGGCCCAGCTGGGGATAGCCTCCCAATGAGGGCGGGGTGCCTATCGGAACCTGACCCCCTGATGGCCTGCATACTGGCAGTGACCTACCCAGAGCTGGATGGATATTTGAGGGCATCACAGCAGCCACAAGGGGGTGAGTACAGTGAGCGTAACAACAACTATTGGTAGGTGGCATGGGATCCTGGTGATGGGTTTCAGTTAGTGGGTGCCCCTTAATGCCAGGTCAGACTTTGCAGCGTGATCCAGCTCAAAGGAAATGGGTGTATCGCAAAATCTGGTAACCTAGCTAGGTTGCATTCCATGTCAGACAGGGCTTGTTGGATCCCAGGAGAGGTGCAGTTGATGATGGTTGGCTCTCATCTTGCTGTGGCACCTAGCCAATTGAATGCCAGTGTGGTGCATAATGCACAATTCTGATCCCTGTGTGTGATGGTAATGTGGATGCCAACTGTGGTGTTGGTGCTATAATTGACCCAGTGCTCCCTTTCTCTCTCTCCCCCTTTTTTCTTCTGTACTCCTGTCCATGTGTGCATAAGCATCATCTGGTGGAGGAGCAGGGGCACCGGGGACAGAGGGAGCAACATCCCACAGGACCCAGGAGGCAGAGTCCACCGATGTGGAGGAACCAGTGGGACGGAGGGCGAGGGGAGCACCACTGCGGACACAGGAGGTGACAACACTGACTCTGATTCCTCCTCCGATGGAAGGTCCCTGGTGGTGGCGGACACCTCTGGGACCACCCCAGCTACAGGTACAACACCACCCCCTGTACCAGTACCGCCCTCCCAGTAGCCCTCCACCGAGTTGCCTGTGCCCGCTCACCCAGGAAGGTGGGCATCTCTTTCGCCCCTGGCACCTCACGCCCTGCCCCAGTGAGCCCTGCCGCCCTCAGTGAGGAAGCTGTTGACCTCCTGAGATCCATCTCTGTAGGGCAGTCAACCATTGTGAATGTCATCCAGGGGCTGGCATCCCAGATGCAGAAATGCAATGCATTCTTGGAGGGCATCCACGGTTTATTGGTGGCCCAACAGAGATCGTTTCAGGCACTGGCCTCCTCTCTGACGGTAGCCAGTGTCCCTGCTCCTAAGTCCCCTCTCCAACTACCAATTCCCAGTACTAGTCACCTCAAACCAAACCCATCCCTTGCACACATACAGACAAGCATGCACACAAAACATCACACAAGAGTGGCACAGATAAACATAGGCAGCACACTTCAGGCCAAAAGCACTCACACAAACACCAGACAGTTGCACACGCAATAACATCCACTGCCTCCACTGCCCCCCTCCTTCTCCTCCTCCTCCCTCACGGTCACATCCGCACTCATCCCTGCATGCACTGCACCAACAGCTACCACCACCATCACCACCAAGCAGCACACTTACCTCACTTGCAAACACCTCCACAACATCCATCCACGTGTCCCCAGTGTCCTCTCCCACCCTGTCTGCCCCCCTCCTAAGAGACACAAACGCACTTGCTAAGACTCCCAACAGCCATCCACCTCACATCAGCACACTTCCCATGCACCTGCACCCAAGTCCAGCAGATGTACACCTCCAACAACCACTCCCTCAACCTCCACTCCCATTCCTCCTCCCTCATCCCGCCCGCCGTTTTTCCTTGCCTAACTTGACCTCTTCCCTCCCCCTCCACCCCTGTCGTGCCCGTAAGAGCAGGGTCTCAATGGCGCAACCCAGAACCTCAGCCAAACAGTCTGCCACTGCTCCCATCACATCAACAGCTACTGGCACGAAGGGGCCCCAGAGTAACGGCTGCCACTACTACTGTGAATACACCTCTGCCTCAGAAAGGGAGGACTAGGGTGGTGAAACCCAAGGGACATGAGATGGGGACAGTGGAGGCACCTCCTCATTGCGGAGGCAAAAAAAGGGAAGGTTCCCACTCCACCACCCAAAAAAGGGAAGGATCCCACTCCACCACCCAAGAAAGGGAAAGATCCCACTCTACCACGCAAAAAAGGGAAGGTTCCCACTCTACCAACAAAGAGAGGCAAGAGGCACCCTCCACCAGTAGTGGGCAAGGAGCCCTCACCCACAGCAGAGGCAGGAAGAGTAACACCTCAACCAGCAGTGGACAAGGAGCCCTCACCTCCAGCTGAGGCAGGCAGGGTAACACCTTCACCAGCAGTGGGCAAGGAGTCTTCACCTCCAGCTGAGACACACCAGCACTCACCTCCAGCTGAGACACAGTAGCCCTCACCTCCAGCAGAGGGCATGTAGGCCTCCCTCCAGGGACTGGTGTACAAGGAGACCCCTCCCGAACCAGTGGGCAAGTTCCCCATTTCAACTGATGTGCCCCCCCACTCCTTCCCCCTGAGGTGCCTGCCCATTTCCACCATATGCCCCTGCACAGTGTAGTGCGGATATTGTCAGGAAACTAGTTGGGCCTTGGACTGTGCCCTGTGGCCATGTGGCCCTTTAGTACTTCTGACAGGCCAATGGCCCTTTCTGGACATGTAATCCTATTTTTCTTTTTCACATAGACAATATGGTGGCTGTTGGCATCAAATTACAGTATCAGTTAAACCTAAATATATTCCTTGCATTATTATGACGTGGATCCTGTGACACTGGTTTTCCTCTGCAGCTGGTTGTGTGTATGGTGTGTGTGAATGGTGTGTGTTGTGCGTGTGTGTGTCACTCCCCTTTTCCTCCCTCCCACCCTTGTGTGCTAGGTAGCTGGACTCATCGTCGTCATCTTCGTCAGTGTTGGTGTTCCAGGTGGAGCATGGTGTAGAAGAGCATCGGGAAGACTTGTAGTTCCGGTTCCATGGCAGCAGTGGTCTTCTCTGTGTCTCTGATAGTGAGTCTTTTGTTTACTTTGTAGTGTTTCCGCTAGGCTTTTAATGGCGTTGGTACCACCCTGGAAATCATGGGGGTTTGCTATGTCCTAATATGGTGAGTGGTACCTTAGCTTCCGCCTGGCTGTTGATGGCTGCACCCGTGGTCAGTGGTGTTTGGTGTGGTACATTGGCTGTCTATGGGATTTATCACCGTCATGGTCATAATTTGGCGGTAATTACCACCAGCCTGTTGGCGGTATTACCGCCTTTAACAGTCACCGCCATTGTCATAATGACCACCTAAATGTCTAATTAGATCTAAGAAATATCATTAGTACGAATTCTAAAAGAGTGCACCCACTAACGGTGTATCACTTTATGCATGTTCCTGAAATTTGTGTCTTACTATTTAGCATATTTTCTTGATGGCAACTATATTTAACAATCATTACCTCAATCGTTTTCTCACACTTGGTAAAATCAGCTTCTTTGCTTCACTAATCCATAGAATCTCTAGGGTATGGATTCGCCAAAATGCCATGGTTAACAGAAATGAATTTACACACCCTTTGACTTCCATGACATCACAACCCTGATCACATGTCCTTACTTTAATCCCTAAACAATGGCTTATCTGACTCTGGAGTGCTAAATGAAGAACTACAGGGCAAAAGTATTGAAAGTAAACTGTTCAGTTTCTGTTTCTAGGGTCGAGCCTGCGAGTGCCTACGCTAGCTCATGCAGTTAATTTGCGAGACACTGTTGCTTACAAATAGAGCTTGGGGCCCACCGATTGCTTACCATTTGTTGGCTGCAGTGCCCCACATCATTTCCAATCCTTTCTGTGGAGCAGGGACCAAACACAGATTAATCAATACTGCTCCAGATATGATTGAGGTACTATTTCTTGCCCGCACTCACCCTGCCTACTGCTGCCTCCATGAAGCTTTTTTTTTTCAAAGCACCAATAATAAAGCCTAAACACTTCCCCTTTTATAATTATATTTCCTCTCCTTCCTGTCATAATAGACTCGATCCTTCTCTACCCTACTCCTCCCTACCCCAATCTATCACCTCTGCTCTACCCTAATCTACCCTAATCTACCCAGCTCCACTCTACCCCACTCCAAGCTACCTCACTCCACTCCAATCTACCCTATTCCACCCCAATGTACCCCACCCCCTCTACCCCAACCTACCCTACTCCAATGTACCCCACTCCACTCCATTCTACTCTATCTCAAACCAATCAACCCCACTCCACCACACTCCACTCCTTCTCAGTCTACCCCATTCCACTCTGCCTCAATATACCCCACTCTACTCTACCCCAATCTACCACAGCCCAAGCTATCCCAATATACTCCATCCTACTCCCTCTGTACCCCACACCACTCCACTGTGCCACAATCTACTCCACTCCTCCCTACCAAAATCTACCCGACTCAAGTCTACCACAATCTACCCCATTCTACCCCAATCAACCCCACTCTATTCCAATCTACCCCACACCAGTACACCCCATTCTATCCCATTCCAATCCACCCCACTCCACTCCAATCTAGCACACTCTAGTCTTCCTGACTCCACTACAACATACCAACATCTACTCCACTCTATCCCATTCTACTCTAACCCAATCTACCACACCCAAATCAACCCTACTTTACCCCACACCACTCCATCCCACGTACCCCACCCTATGCTGCCCATATCCACCTCACTCCAGTTGGCCGTACTTCACTCTATCCCAATCTATTCTACTCCACTGTACCTTACTCTACTCTACCCCAATCTACCCCCTCAACTCTACTCCAATAAACCCCACTGCATTCCACCCCAATGCAGTTTACTCCACTCTCACCTATGTCCCCATCTCCACTCTATCCCAGTCTACCCCACTCCATCTCTACCCTAAGCTACCCCAATCCATCTCTTCCCCAATCTACCACACTCTACCCAAATCTAACTCACTCCACTCTACCCCAATATACATCACCCCAGTCTAGCTCAATCTACCCCACTCTGCCACACTCCACCTGGCTCCACCCCACTCCACTCTACCCCAATCTACCCCACTCCATTCTACCCACCACCCTACCTTACTCCACCTGCTTCAACCCACTCCACTCTACCCCAATCTACTGCAGTCCATTCTACCCCAATCTACCCCAGTCCACCCTACTCTACCCCAATCTACCCCAAACCACTCTTTCTCAATCTACTCCACTCCAATACAATTTTCTCCATCTGTCGCACACCAAGCTAAAAACACTCTACCCCACTCCACTCTACACAATCTACTCCATTCCTCTTTATCCAATCTAACCTACTCCACTCCACCCCAAGCTAACCGCCTCGATTCTACCCCAATCTAGCCCACTCCACTCTAACTCAATCTACTTGACTCTTGCCTACCCCAATCTACCCCCACTCCTCTAAAATCTACCCCACTACAATCTACCCCGATCCACTCTACTACAATCTATCCGAATCTACCCTACTCCACTCTACACCAGTCTACCCCACTCCACTCTAACCCAGACTACACCACCCCACCCTACCAAAATTTACCTCACTCCACTCTACCCCACTCTGTCGAACTCCACTGTATCCCAATCTAACCCACACACATCTACCCAACTCTACCCCACTCTACCCCATTCCACCTGCCCAATCTACCCCTCCACTTTACCCAATTTACCCCACTCCAATGTACTCCAATCTACCCTACCCCAATGTACCTCAATCCACCACATTCCACTGTACCCCAATCTACACTACTCTACCCCACTAAATCTACAAACCACCCCAATCAACCCCACCCCACCTTACCCCAATTTACCTCACTCAACTCTATCCTATTCGACCTTACCCCACTCTATCAAACTTTACTATACCCAATCTGTCCTATCCAAATATGCCCCACTCTACCCCTTTCCACTGGCCTAATCTACACCTCTACTCTGCCCCAATCTACCCCACTCCCAATCTACTTCACACCAATCTACTCCAATCTACCCCACTCCATTCTACCAGGGGTGGCTACTTGAACATGGCAAAGGAGAGTCACCCCACTGGCAGAAAAATAAAACGATAGTCTACTATTGTTTTATTTTTCTGCTTCTGGCTCAGACAGCAGTGCAGGGAGGGGCAGGGCTAGGCCACGGGAGGTGGGAGGGGGAGGAGGGGAGAGTGTACCTAAATGCACATGTGATTTTGGCCGGCCAAACACATATGCACACTTAGGTTTCTCCAGCCCGGCTGTGTTAAACAGCCGGGCTGGAAAAAGTGCACAGACTCCAGGGCTGTATCTGAGCAGCATTCACTGCAGCTCAGACCATTCCTGGTGCTGCTTTCATGCAAGGTTTTGCATGAAAATAAAAGCAGCACCAGGATTGCTGGGGAGCCTGTGCTGGTGTCCCAGCACGAATGCTGGGACACCATAAGAAAAGGAGCGCGAGGCACCAGGAGGCAGCAGGGACGGCAGCAAGGTAAGTGGTTTTTTTTAACCTCATCTCCCCCAAACACCCCTGCCCCTCCCCATGAGTTATGTGGAGTTTGCCACTGCATTCTACCCCAATCTACCCCACTCCAATCTACCCCATGCCAATCTACTCCAATCTACCCTTCCCCTACTCCACCACACTCCACTCTACCCCAATGCATACCACTCCACTCTACCGAAATCTACCACACTCCAATCTACCCCAACCCACCCCTCACCAACGAACTCCAACCAACCCTAATCTACCTCACTTCAACCTACACAACTCTACCTCACTTTAGTCTACCCCAATCTAAACCACTTGACCCTACTCTACTCACTTGATTCTATTCCAATATACAACACTCCTCTTTACCCCACTCCACTACAATCTACACCAATCTACCTGACTTCAATCTACCCTACTCTGCCCCACTTCACTCTACCACAAATTACTCCACTCCACTCTACCTCAATCTACCCCACTCCACTCTACCCCAGTCTGCCCCCTCCAATCTACCCCACTCAAATCTACCTTATTGCAGCACAATCTACCCCATCTAAATAACTCTACCCCAATCTACACCACCCAGTCAACCCCAACATACCTGATTAAGATTTAGCTATGCTGAAAGCAGCTACATTGGTGTTCAATATGGCTAAAACACATTGCCAGAGCCAACAGATCTCACATAGGAGAGGCAAATTGACTTTGCTAATGCTTGTCTCATAATCCATGTGACACCCACTTTTTGGGAACAAGAGAATGAGAGGCAAAACTAGGCTGGCCTCTTCTGCGTCCTCTCTAACCATAGTTTGTATTACCAAAAAAACAAATGAGACCAATCTGTCAATCTGTCAATGTAAGTCTTTGTATGAATCCCTGGTCCTTAAATATTGGGTGAGTATATTAGACTCTAAAGTTCCATTAAAGAGTGGGACAAAAAGTCTCTGTGTAAGAACCCCTTATGGCCTTGACAGGTCAGTTCTTTTGATGTTACTGTTTTTAACCCTGCTACTATGTTCATTAACTATAAGACCAAAAATAGTAAAGGTGGTGCCAAGGTTGCCAAATAGCAAGACAGGAGTAGAAGCTGTTTCCTTTCACTGTCCTTTATTGGTGTCCATAGACCTAACAGGACAGTACCTTGCCTCGCTATTGGATTTTTAGTGTGACATCCACCTTCAATTACAAGAAGCTACATTTTTGATGTGCCAAAATATTAAATGGCTCCATCAATTAAGAAGCATTTTTAAAGTCAATAGATATGAGCTCCTAAAGGCTCATCAATTAGCTTTTCCAGTGCTTTTTTCCAGGGCCCACAAGTACATGCTTCAAGATGCATGATGGTGCATGGCTGTCAATATTTAAATTTAAATGTCTAAACAATCAATAAATGCAGAAAAAACACAATGAAGGAGCCAAGCATGCCTGAAACTTCCTGCTGTCAGAGTCTCGAAAAAAATAATAAGTAAGAAATAAAAATGAATTAACACAAGGAATATGATGTGAAGCAGGCTGCAGGGCATTAAGGAATGAGAAGAGAGGGGGCCACAGAGGAAAAGGGAGAAGAGAGCAGGAAGCACATATATACTTGCATGGCGTGTTCTAAAGTAAACATTTTTAAAAAACGAGTTCCCTTATGTATGCAGTGGAAGGATACCACTTATCCAATCAGAAAACTGCAAGACCAAAATTATCCTGGAATGGCCAAACTGAATAATCAAGTGCAGACAAATGACATAGACCAGAAAAAATCAATCATGAGCAAGGCGCTGACCCTAAGCCGATCTAACTAACGTTATGTATTGGCAACAATAGGTCTTCATCCAGACAGATAAAGATGTTTGCCCTGGTTTTTGCAAATATCTCAGAGAAGGTGGTGGGGATATGCTCTAAACTGACTCCTTCTGATTACAATTACTGGGGCCCATGAAAAGTGGGATCGGGGCTTCTCCAGAAAGCAGTGATACGAGTCACGTTGCTATTTCCATGAAGTACATCCAACAGATTGGCACATAATCCTACAAGGCCAGAGGGAGACCGGCCTAAGACCCCAAAGCAAAAATGAACTGGTTCAGGATTCGCCAGAGCTGAATAAAAAATAAAGAGATTAAGAAGAGATCTTCTGGTCTGGCTTCTGTATTCTTCAAAAAGGTGGCTGCTTGCCCAAGTGAAAATGTAACCTAACCATTGGTTAGACTTATAGAAGACGTTCAGGGACACCTGCAGATCCTGGCCTTGCAGTACCAGCATCGAGTGCCAAGCCGTGATTTTTTTGTAGATATGATTGTTCGGTATTCCTCGAGTCGAAACGTATATACAATGAAAAGACATCTCTCAGGGTTTTACATCATGCCTATAAGAAGCCAAGGATGTCGGTTACATATAGCATTAATCTTCGCAATTGTGTCTCTGTATTCCAATATTATGAGCGTCATTTAGGGGTCACCAGGGGTCGCATTTGCGACCCTTGGCTTGTCTCTTGCAACACCTGGCACTACTTTTGCGACCCTTGGCCTCGGGGGTGAGGGCAAAATCAGTGTCATGTACACAAGGGTACTTTCCTTATTTTTTGTCAATATTTTATTATACTAATAATGAATAATATTTTATTATTCACTATTATTGTAAGAAAGAACGAACTACAATTTGCTAGAATATGACCCTCGCTGGCAGCTGAGGTAAGTAAAAAAAATCTTCAAAACTTATGTTTTGTGTGTGCTTGCGGGTGAGAGCGTGCTTAAGTGAGTGTGAGTGTATATCTGTAAACGTGCGTGTATGTAAGCATGCATGTGTGAGTGAAAGTAAAGGTTAAATGGTGATGTCACTTTCACTACTCTTGACATTTTGGTTACTTGATGTTCATGAACTTGATCCCCTCTCACCTCACATTAGAACAGAACAGCCATTCCGAATACATAGTTCCTGTTGAGATATGGACCAGACCCGAAACAGCAACCATAACCAAACAATGTAAACAGTTGGGTCTAGGCAAACATCAAATTCCTTGTTTGTCACCCAGGGGACCAAGAGGTGGATCTAACACTTACTCTCACACAATTAGGCAGGCAGCACAGGCAAAAACCACCAGGGGTAACAGTTCAAGGCAATAGCTAACCTACGGAGCATTCTACATACCTCTTTGGAGACCCCCAACTACTGACAGCCAAAACACTTGCAATTGCAGTGGGAAGTCTACTAGTCCACTGTTTCACCTCCTTCACTGAGCCCAATGTGGTGGGGGAGGTGTGGACTAGCCATTCAGATCCTCAAAGGCATCAAGAACATTTGTTCAAAGAGGGGTTATGGGCATCTCCGCACCACCTCACCTCTTCCCCCCAAAGCACTAAGGCCCTTATTTATACTTTTTTAGCGCTGTGTTTGTGCCGCTTTTTGATGCAAAAACGGCGCAAACATACAAAATATAATTGTATTTTGAAAGTCTGCGCCGTTTTGGCGTAAAAAAAAAACGCAAATGTGGCGCTAAAGAAGTATAAATATGGGCCTAACTCTTCTGCCCTAGTTCACACCTTAATGCCAGTCTCCCATCTGGACACCACTGGACCCACCACTGACTTCCAGGTCATGGCAATCTGCCTCTTAACAATATAATTGTCAAATCAAGAAAGTGGTTTTCCCACTTTCTTAGTTCTTGGCCTAGGGGAGAACCCAAGCAAGCACATCTCCAAAGTACAAGTCATAATGACTGTTGAGTGTCCTGTTCAGCTTCTGCACTACTGTTGCCCAAAAGTCCCAGGTGTAAGGTGATGACCAGGTCATATGACAGTAATCTGCCTCCTCTAAGGCACATCTAGGAACATCTAGAACAGTTCCTGGCCTCTTTCCCATAAATAGCTGTAAACTTCTTAGGCATGAGGTATGTCTGATGAAGGTAATCAAACTGAATATATTTTAAGTATGTTACAGGAGACATTCTGTGGATACACCAAAGTTTTCGCCCATTCCTGGTCGAGTATGTCCCTACCCAGTACTCTCTCCCACTTTGTCCATAGTGCATGCAGTGATTTCCTGACCATTTCATTTAGGACACTGTTGGACTTTTTCCCTTACGCAGGGTCATCCCCAATCTTTTTGCCTCCTGCATCCTATTTTTTCTGATCTGTTGTTGTTGGCCTTTGAACTCTGAGCACTTTACCACTGCTAACCAGTACTAAAGTGCATCTGCTCTCTGTGTAAATTGTATGGTTGATTGGTCTATCCATGTTTGCCATATTTGATTTACTGGTAAGTCCCAAGTACAGTGCACTAGAGGCGCCCAGGGCCTGTAAATCAAATGCTACTAGTGGGCCTGCAGCACTGGTTTTGCCACCCACATTAGTAGCCCTGTAATCATGTCTCAGACATGCCACTGCAGTGTCTGTGTGTGCAGTTTTAAACTGCCAATCCGAAACCTTCCCTTTTCTCACATGAAAGACAACCCTAAGGTCGGCCCTAGGAAGCCCCATGGGCAGGGTGCAGTCTATGTTTAGGGTAGGACATATAGTAATGTGTTTTATATGTCCTGACAGCGAAATACTGCCAAATTTGTGTTTCACTGTTGCAAGGCCTATCCCTCTCATGGATTAACATGGGGGCTGCCTTTAAATATGATTAAAGTGTAGATTACCTTTTGCGAGCGGATAGACAAGTGGAGTTTGCGGTCTCTGAACTCACAATTTAAAAATACATCTTTTAGTAAAGTTGATTTTAAAATTGTATGTTTGAAAATGCCACTTTTAGAAACTGAGCATTTCCTTGCTTAAACCATTCTGTGACTGTGCCTGTTTGTGGATTCCCTGTCTGGGTCAGTTTGACAGTTGGGCTGTTTGCACCTCTCTCTAGACAATGACACAAAGGGAGCTGGGGTGTAGCCTGCATATCCTGATGAGCCATCTGTGCTAGAAGTGAGGGGATGAGTGGTCACTTACACCTAAAAGGGCTGTGCCTGCCCTCACACAATGCAGTCTCCAACCCACTGGTGTGTGCCTGGGGTCTGGCCTGGGCAAGGCAGAATTTAACAAACAAGAGAGACTTTTCTTTGAAGTAGGCTTACTTCAAAGGCCAAAATGGGTATAAGAAAGGCAGCCAAAACCACAGACTTTAGATCACTTCTGGAAACCAAGAGGAACCTCTGCCTGGAGAAGAGCTGAAGAGCTGAGGAAGAAGAGCTGCCCTGCCCGTGACTGTGCTTTGTGAAGCTATCTTGCAGTTGCTGCATCTGCATGTGCAAGAGGACAGAGACTGGACTTTGTGTGCCTTCCTCCTTATGAAGAATTCTTCAAGGGCTTGAAATTGAGCTTGCCTCCTGTTGTTGAAGTCTCAGAGACAGCAAAGACTTCCCTCTGCCAGCACCTGGAGCCTCTGCTGAGACTCCTACCCTGCCAAGTGGTACCCTATCTAGTTCCTAGGGCCTTGAAAGGAGAAGCTGGCAGGCCATGTTTGAGAAATCCACTCACACCCCGCCGTGCGGAGAACAATTTGGTGCAACCTCCGGAAAAACAACGCGCCGCTGGCTTTGCAGCTGAAATCGACGCTCTGCCTGCAGTACGGCTGGGAGATCGACGCACGCGGCTGGAGAAACAATACGCATCATCGCTGACAGAGGCTGGTGAGATTGCAACCCACACTGCGCGGTTTTTGGATCACCGTGCGGCAGGATTTCTGACGCAAACATCACTAGGCATGTAAAAATGATGCAAAGCCTGCCCGGATCCGAGAGTGCTTGTCTGGATCGACGCATTGCTCTCCTGCAGAGAGAAGAAATTATGCATGTCGACCCGACCGAAGGAGAAACGACGCACGGTCTCTCTTGTGAGTGATATTGATGCATTGCAGGCTTCTTTCGATGCACACTCGCCCTTGTGGGGTTATTTTTGACACAACCCAGGTACATTTTCACGCTAACAGCGTTAGTATTGTGTTTAAAAGAGCATGAAGACTCTTTTTACATTGTAATTAATAACTTGATGTGTGTATGTTGGATTTTGGTTGTTTTGGTCTTGTTTTGTTTAGATAAATATTTTCTATTTTTCTAAACCTATGTTGTGCTATTTTGTAGTGTTTTTATTAAGTTACTGTGTGTGTTGGTACAAATACTTTACACCTAGCACTCTGAAGTTAAGTCTGCCTGCTCGTGCCAAGCTACCAAAGGGGTGAGCTGGGGTTAGCTGAGGGTGATTCTCTTTTACCCTGACTAGAGTGAGGGTCCTTGCTTGGACAGGGGGTAACCTGACTGCCAACCAAAGACCCCATTTCTTACAGACACCATAAAACCACTTCACCGAGTGTCTCCTAGCTCCCATGGACAAAAACACCTGGAGGACCACACACACCTGTGGGTCATCCATCACCCTGACCCAAAGAATCGTGAAAGTCTGAACAAGTGCCTCATAGTGAATAAACTGTCCCGGGGGCAGACCATAGGAATGAATCAGGGATGCCCGTGGTATCAGTTTGGAGGACTTATAACAGTTATCTACCGTAAGAAGCCCTGCCTCCATCCAGCTAGGCATCTGTGCCACCAAGAAAAAGGTTGGGGGTCACCGTGTGGTAGATACACCATGGTGACAGCCAGGGTATACAATGGACAATCCTTTGTACAATGAACACACAGCCACCAAGAGCGGAGGGCCGTGGATAGTACCAAGCTGTCTCTTCTTCTCCCCGGTATCCTCCACAGGTGTCCTGCAAGCAGTGGCCCCTGGTTAGGCTCAGTCCCAATCCTCCCCAATCTTGCCAAATACGTTCCATTTAGCCACTTGGTAAAACATTGCAACTGGGCAGCTAAGTAGTAATCCTCAAAGTCTTGTACCCCCAGGCCCTCCTCCAAGCTGGGTCCCCGGAGGGCATCAAAGGACACTCAATGACATCCACCATCCCATATAAATTCCCAAAGTAGCAAGTCTAGTTGTCTGAACCACCCAGCCAAGATCCACGTGGAAAGATTAACAAAGTAATAAGGTAACTGGGGCAACATGATCATCTTGGTGAGTGCTATCCACGCCATAATAAGAGGAACCTTCAATATCCTCCAGAAGGCTACACAATCGTACAGGGAGTGCAGTATGACACCTAGGTTACCCTTCTGTGTCCCTCTAACCTATGATAATTTTGCAACCCCCGGAAGCGGAAGGTATCGGGGCAGTGAATTTCCAGAAGTAAGGATGTAGGTCTTGCCAGCCCCGGCTCAGAGGGTAAATGCAGGACTTTGTCAGATTTACCTGCAAGTCCGAAACCCTAATAAACTCCTGTAACAACTGCAACATTTATGGGACATTAGTTTCCATGCTGGAGACATATAAAAGAAAGTCATCAGCGTACAGGGAAATAATCTAGCACAATGCCCCTAGCCCGGCCTCTCTCTCCTTTCACAATGCCACCAGAGGCTCAACAGTGAGCGCAAACAGGAGGGGAGATAACGGGCAGCCCTGTTTCGTACCCAGTAAACTCCATAGGAGCCGGAAACCCAACAACCTGTCTTCACCCTGGAGGTGGAGCCAGTGTACAGCATGCATACCCACCACACCCAGGCAAGTCCCAACCCTGTTTTAAACATGATCTGTTCCAAATATGACCAGCTAACCATGTCAAATGCCTTTTCCGGGTTGATCAATACTATCCCTGTATGACCCTCCTCCTGCAAAGTTAGAGTGTGCATAAGCATATACAGGCAGTGCAGGTTCAAGAAGGTATTGTGTTGTGGTATAAATCCACAAAGGTCAAGATGTGTCAGCGTTTGCATAGGTGGGAGCACTCACATCACTAGAATCTTACTTAAAGTCTTGAAGTCCATGTTCAACATAAACGGTGGTCTATATGCTGTGGCAGATTCTCATGGTACTTGCGTCCTAGGGAGAGGTATCACTGTTGTATCCCTGGTGGAAGCAGGACCTACCTGTTTTACCAGTGCTGTGGTGTATACAGTGCCTAGTCTCGACATCAACATCCCAGCAAAGATAGATCAAAACTCAGCCTGTAAGCCATGTGGCCCTGGTGTTTTCACCTGTGTCATATCCCTGATGGCATATTTAATCTCTTATGGCATAATTGGGCCTCCCAGCCCATCTGTGGCCTCAGCAGGCAGTCTGAGTAATCTCAGGGTGCTCCAAAAGTTCCCTGTGACCTCCTTAGCCCACACATTTTATCCAAATCCTGCTCAAGGTCTCTCCTAATCTCTACAGATGCACTCAAGCAGTATCCCCACACTACTACCTTACATGCTTCCCTCTCCACAAGGCAGTCCGTCTCTGTACCCGTACTATGGTCAAGGTTGTCCGATATGGCCGCCCGGAGGCCCTGTAGTGTCTTCCAGAGCGCTGGACCGTAGGCGCTACAAGAGGATTGTTGGACGTTCTTGCCCCAAGTGTATATGCATCTACAGGGGGCCATGATCAGATATAGTGTGGCTGAGGTACTCCCTATGCCTGATGAATGGACACAGTTGGCTGGAGAAAAGTAATATATCTAGACTAACATGTAGTGCGTATAGGCTGGAATAGAAGGAGTACTCACTGGCTCGGCCATGCTGCACCCTCCAGGCATCGTCAGTCCTCCTGCTCCCCATCCAGTCTCTGAGCCCCATTGCTAGTCCTTGAGCAGGAGCCCCTGACAAAGGTGGTGTAGAGTGGTCCAACTCCATATCTGCCACACAGTTAAAGTCTCCTACTGGAATCATGCTCCCATTAGTGAGCAAGCTCAATTGTGAGGACAGGCCAGAAAGGTAGGCCAGCTGCTCCTTGATCAGGGTATATATGGAACCTATCAGGAATTGCTTGTCATCTAGCATCCCTTTCACCAAGACATATCTGCCTTCTCTGTCAGTTCTGACTTGCAGTGCTTCAAAGGGGATCCCCACCCTGACCCAGACCAGGGCACCCCTGGCAAATGCAGAATATTCAATGAGATATACCTATCCACTCCAACACCTTTGGAGCCTTTGTGTCTCAATTTTACTAAGGTGTGGTTCTTGCAATAAAGCAACGTGAACAGCCCTGTACTTTTAGAACATATGGACCTAATGGTATATGACCATTGATCCCATGCTCCTAATGTTCCACATCATCAATTTAAACCCTTCATGTGATGCTGCCATTGAAACAATGTACCCCCCTGTCTTCCCTGTCCCATCTCGGCCCCCCGAAACCCACTTTGTCAAACCCTACATGCAAGGATATACAAGTTCTGGAACCCAATAAACAAACAAACAGATCCCAAATCCCTAACCGTGGAGCAGACTAGCAATGGCTAGCCCCTCAAGCATATGCATGAACTATAAGTGCAATGCACTACCGCTGTCCACGAGTATGTGGGTAATGGAATCACCTTCAGGGATGACAGAGAGAACCTCAGAAGCATACATAGTATGCCAGGGACAAGCACCCCACAGTTACAAGAGTCAGAGAAAGTCACTCCTCAATCGGCATCAGGTGAGTATCTGCAGGTGATTCAGTATACCCAAGGCAGTCCAGCCCTAGACCGGCAGGCCTCTGTTCCTCCCCAGTGTTCCGCGAATGCAGTCGGTCCACCACAGACTGCTAGGGGACCCCACCCGGGATATCACAGCAATGTACACCATCAGTCGCAGTGCCCTTGTACTGTGGAACTATCTAACCCACGTGGCACCTCCATATCAAATCAAGTCTTCTGCTGTCTGCGGAGTCACTTGGGGCATGCTTTATTTACTGATGGTCAGGGCTTTAGACACAGACCCCTCAGAGTGGCTATCATGGGTTCACGGCATCCCCGTCACACTCGATGTTGTGACTGCGGGCCTGCTCCTCACTGTCCCCTCACACCAGCCTGCAGTCTGATACCATTCCAATGCATCTGAAGGAGTCAGGAAGATTGGGGGGGGGACCATCGAGCATCACTCTCAATTTCACCAAGAATAAGAGGGAGTATCGCACCCCTGTATCCCGTAGCGCTTGTTTCACTTACATAAAGGATGCCTTTATAGCTTGCACAGCTGCAGTAAAATTCAGAAAACATGGTAACTGCTAGGCTCTCAATATGAAAAGGGTCATGCACATGTGCTTTCTGGAGCAGACTATCATGGTGTCTGTATGAAGCAATTTGGCTACCACCGGCTGTGGTTGATGCCCTGGAGCCAGGGCTTGGCGGAGACCCTACGTGCCTATTTTCACACAAACAAATGAGAAAGTTCAGTGGGTGCCACTTCAGTCTTCATCCATTGTTTCAAGTATGTGACCATGTCACTACCCTCCGCCCCCTCTGACAACCCTACAATCCTGACAATATTGCACTGATTGAGCCTTTCAGCGTCTTCAGCTCTGTGTTACAAAATTCTCACTTGCTCAGTGAGATCAGTCATTTATTGTGAGGAGCATTGTGCTGGTTGGAGTTCACTTGCAATCACATTTGTAGCCTTAACTTTGTCAGCCAGCTTTTGGTGGTCTGCCCTGAGGAGTCCCGCTCCATCATCAACTCGCCAATCTGTTGCTGGAGTGTGTTTTTGGAATCTACAATAGCACCTAGTATTCTGTCAATGTGAGTTGCAGGACAGGGTCCTGGTGCTTCAAGCTAGACTCTGTAGGCATCACCTCCACCAGGGCGCCCCCTGGGTCTCTGTAGATGAACTACCATTCATTGGTCTATTTCCGCCAATTGTCCTGATGCCACTTAGTGACACACAGGACCACCAGGAGTCAATTCAGCCAGTGGGGTCCCCACTTCCACCAAGTAGATGTGTCTTACCACCATTCCAGTGAGTTCATCCAACCAACAGCAGCAGCTGAACCCAACAATGATGGGCCTACACTGGTCTGCATCCCTCCTCATAGCAAACACCAAGTGCTGAATTGTGCCTAGAGCGACCACAGTGCCATACACCTGAACTCCAAGGGCACCAAGTCAAGGCCTTTCATTGGAGGGGGGGTATCTTTGCAGTGCAGCACCCCAGCTCCAACTTTTGGTTCCCTGCCAGGGCCAGCAGCCTTCCCCTTCTAAAAGGCTGTCACTGTAAAGAGTTACAGTGTTAACAGGATCCTAGTCCCAGCTCATGGGTAATCCATTCCATCCATCACTGCTCTCAAATAGGTCCCACAGGGTCATCACAGATGGGTCCTCCTGTGCTGAGGCAGGGCATATTCCTCTGCCAGATGTTGTGCTCACCCAGATGTCTTTCTCGCGTCATCCATGATCAGCAAGGCATCTGCGCTGTCCAGTGATCCCCAGCAACAACAACTGCTGCTTAAACTTTGCTCCATGTGGCAACACTCCCTCTCTGAGCCGGAAGTGTGTTTCAGGGTGCAACTCCTCCAACAAGTGGCACCTGCTTCACTACGGGCCCAGTGGAAGGCCTCACCACAGGTAGGGTGATGCCCTATTTGGGGTTGAAGGCAGCACCACATGGCAATCTTTGCCATTGTTCTTGGGTATTCAGGCACAAGGGGCCACCATCGGTGCTTAAGCCCAGAGGTGGGTTTGTGTGTGGTTTAGACCCAGGCATTCAGAGCTCACCTCAGGGGGTTTGCAGTATTACTTCAGGCATCTGCGCTTCTCAGCATGCCAAGGTCCCAACACTGCTCCTCCTGGTGCAGGCCTTGCATTCAGGTAGCCCTGTGCATCGTCAGCAGGTTCTGCTGCGACACACCTCAGGCCTCAGGAGCCCCCACAGCTCTCTCAGGGCCAGGATCCTTCTGCAGACAGAATCACAGAGCCAGAGAAGAAAGATTGGCCGGAGCAGAGCAAGAGCCTCACAAGTCCACCATCTTCCTTGGTCAATTCAACCCCCCCATGAAGTCGGGCACTGATGGCTGCAGTGTGAGGCTGCACGGCTGGATACGGGGGTCGGGTACCAAGGCAAAGGTAGCAGTTTGGCAGTAGGACAGCTCTGAGGTGGACATTCAGGAAAGGAGCAGCCCCACTCCAGGAAAATGGAGGGCATAGATGAGGGCTGTAATGAAAGGACTGCTCCAGCTGTAATCAGAATGCAAACAAACCATTGGCAGTTCTGAAGCCTGTAGGAGAATACAGAGAGAGAATGTGACACATTCACTTAGCCATAATTCATGATAAAGAGTGCACACTCCTATGACTGCTTAGCGAGGCCCAGCTACAGAGACCATTCATCAGACTCTGCGGTGGCAGGGACAACAAAAATACCCGAGCAGAATGTCTGCAATCATCTGCTGGTGATTACAAATACAGAGAGAACGAATGCCAGGAATGGGTTGAACTGGTTGCCCCTCCTGGAAATGCAAGACTGGACTGTAAGCATCCTACAAGGCCAGTCCAGTTCACTGTACGTCGTGCAATTTGGTGAGTTCCTCTCTGTGTGAGCACTGATAACTTTGCTCTCTTTGAGTCATAGTTTACTTTTATGTGCAATGTTTTAATGTTTGTATCTCCATAGGTATGGGGTTTCTAAGTGAAATTTGCCCTTAAGTTTTTATAAAGCGATTACCTCTCTGTCCCTCATGATAATTCTGATTTTAGGATTCCCCTAAGTTTTACGTATTGGTCACATATTAGCTTTCTCTGTTGGTGCTTTCGTATATAGGGGATGGTTGAAGAGCCAGATGTCAGTACTGAATGCAGGATTGAGTATCAAGGGTGTTGCAGTACCAGGGATTTGCCATGTGTGATGCTACACCTACTACTTTTTGTTTTAGAAGTAACTTACATTTGTGAATTAGGCTCCACCCCCTTCTTCAGGGGGTAGAGATGTGGAAATATACACTTTAGGTCACAACCAGCCTGCCAACACCAGACAAGATTCTGGAACCCTGCTCTCTGGGTCCCAGAATAAAGTCTTTCCTGGGTGGAGGCACAAACACCCCCTCCCTCAGGAATGTGCACTGCCTAGCAAGCTTCAAAGGGCTTACTACTCTTGAAACATGACCCCCAAGCCTGCTGCAAGCAGAAGATGGCTGTCCGCATGGCAAACCCCCACTTTTGGCAGGAGCAACGGCAGGAAAACCACACAAAGGACAGGAGGAGTAGTCATCCCCAGCTTGCACCATCCCTAAGGTGTTACATGTGAGGTAACTGCTCTATTTCATTTTCATCCATCTTGCAAGGAAGGAAAATAGCCAATTGGGTGTAAGAAAGTGACCTCTGCCCACAGTGAGTGGTCATTTAGTAGGTGTAGCCACCCTAAGGTGGATGACTCATTGGTCACTACTATGTACTTCCCTAAACGCTCACTAAATACAGTATTTAGTGGGCAATCCCTGGACCAAGAAGTTAGATTCCAAGGACAAAAGAAGACCAGCAACATAGAAGACCCAAGTCTCGAGAAACTGAAGTCCTTCTGCACCAAGATAAGGTGCCAAACCCTGCCTGGTGCACCCAGGACTCGACAAACACTGCTGAGGGGTTGCTTGGACATTTTCCTTCTGGCCAGGTTCCACAACCTCAATTGACTGTTGAAATCCTGAATTATACATCATTAGTTTGTTTCTGATATTTCTCAGTGGATCTGCTGAGTCAAGGACAAAACCAACACAGTAAAGTACCCAAATGCAGGAAGAGTATGTACATTGTTGCTAGTTGGAGCATATTCGATTGTTCTGTAAGTAATCTCAAAGTTTGCTCTTGATTGATTTGAGTCTTTAGTAATGCATCTCAGGAAATGAATTATATTGCTTTAAGATAAAAAAAAAAAGAATCTAGAAAAATTGAATGATTCCTCAGCATGATATGAAGTCGTAGTGATGCATGGAGTTCTAGGGTCTCCTAATATAGTGTAAAAATAATGAAGTGAGACTTTAATATTATGTTGAGAGTAGGCCAGCACATAGACCACATGGTCACATGGCACTGCAAAATGTTTTGTTGCCCATTCTGTCTACTTTTAAAAGTATTCTTGAATTTAATCTAAATGTCTTGATAATGTTCATATGCATAGTCTGAAGTGGTAAGGATAGCAAACGTGAAAACTCACCTATAGTGCACTTGTGTTTTAACAGCAGAGGATCTGTGATGTACATCCAGTACATGAAATACTTTATATGTAAAGTAACGAAAAAGTATTTGAACTAAATAACATTTCTGCTTGCACATTGTTGACTGAATAGGACGTAGATGCAATCAGTTTGCATAGAGAGTACATCACAGTGTGTGACATAAAAGTACCACATGCCGGCACGCTGTTCCTGTTTTGCATAGGGTACAAGTTGATTTTGGACGAATGCATTTCTTAGACCCAATCCGACTGGAAGTCTCTCCAGTTCCAGAAGCAAATGGTCTCCAAATAGGAGCTACTTATAATCAATGAAAGTCATGAAGCGATACTAACATTCTTGGTGGTGTAAGTGACCATAGCAAACGAGATTACTTTTGTGGCAAGATTATTGCCAGTGATCATTTCAGTGCATCGGGCAAGCTTGTGAGCTGTAATATAAAAAAGTCTTTGTCAATATGGAATGCCCCTACATGGGTAATAAATAAAAATCATCACAGCAATGCTTGGGCATCAAGGTAAAATGTCTCCTCAAGGTCACATAATTTATCACTCAAATATTAACTTTAAATAGATTTTGGAAAGTCAGCCATTTTTCTCCATATATCAGCTTGAGTCCTGAAAATAAACACACGATCTATAAAGTTTTATATTCCATGCTTCCAAGAGCAAAATATGTTTGAGTCAGGCCCCTCTTCCCTCACACACAATCACAGGTGATGGACAGAGTGCCCAAACGCTACCTAAGCATGGTAGGAGTAGACTGAGGGCAGGTGTTGTGCCTAGGGGTGACTTGGCTCTGGTCATCGCAGCCACTGGAGGACAGATGGCATGTCTTGAGCTGCCTGCCAATGGTCATTGAATGGATGGTGAGAGCACACAGCGTGACCAGAGGAGATGTGCATTTAGTAATGTGATGGGAGGAATAGGCCATATGTTCAGAGATCACCAGCAACTGGTCACCTGCCTGTGGTTGAGATGATGGCTGGTGTACCACTGTGCCCTGATGCCCCAGCACCTTGCTATAATGTTGCATGTACTTGGGAGAGGGGCTACATGTGATATCATTGCAGGTGGCTTTCACACTAAACGTCACACCTGAGATTAATGTGAAAGCTTGTGGGAAGAGGACTGCTCTTTGGTGTCCCATGGCCCAGAGATTGCAGGAGGCAGATCATTCTTACTCACAGCACCTAGATTAAGAAAGGAATTTGTGCACATTGCTGTCATGCACGCAAGGGCAGAAGACAGTAAGAGCAGTCTGCAAGGGGTCAAATCCATGCAGGGAAATTAAATGAAGATGTTAAAATGTACCTTGCTCGCTGGTGGTTGCTGTCCTAGGGTATATAAGGTTCTGAAGTGGTAACAGGGATCAGCAGCATTAGGTCTTCTGTCTCATTGTGGGGCTGAGGCATGTCACTGGAATCCACCTGCCCCAAAAGCAATGGAAAGGAGATGGTGGAACAAGGATTGGAGTTCATTAGGGTAGAAATTAGTTCCTATTTTTAAAGAGAATCCCCAGCTGTAGTGTTACATTTTAAATTCTGAGTTTGGGCTTTTCCACAACAAGCACTCTTAATTGATACTGTCTACCATTAAGGATGACCTATGCCTCCTACATCTTGTAGTCCTCTGCCTTATGTAACATTTCCTCTACACCAGAGGTCTCCAAACTATTTAATGCTGCGCCCCCCCAGTTGATTTACACCCGTGGGATTGATTGGCTCTGTACTCTGACACCCTATCCTACACTAGTATGAGTGATACTATCAAACTATTTGAAAGCATCTGAGAGAGAGCGGTTATGGAGACTTGAGTGGCTCTGTTAAAGAGTGGTAGTGAAGAAATACAAAGCAGAAGTGGTCATGGGGGGCTACAATCATTGGGTGCCACCAGTGCTCAAGCCGGTCCTGGATATGTTTTATGATGTTAACAGAAAAGGATAAAAATCCCATTAAAAAAAATAATAATAACATGGCTTTTGCAACTTTATAAAAAGGTGTAGGGCAGGGATAGATGTTTTCTTATAATTCCCAAATGACATTCTACCTCCAGATCCCCTACTAATAATTAGGGACAACCACTTCAGAATTTGTCAAGAGGGAGGGATTCTAAGATTATCAATCTTTTACATCATTTCAAAAGATTAGATGCAAATTTGTGTTACATAAGCATTCTTTCTATAAATATCTCAGTTTAGGCATTATTTCGGGATGGAAATTTAGATCACAGCAACATTCGAATGATATCCCTTGTTAGATCGTATTCTGAATATGACAGGTCCAACTATTTCAGAATTTATTCGTGCTTGGTTGAGTTTAAGCCTGACAACTTGTCGTAGCAGGCCTTTAAATGGCTTCCAAAGCCAGTAGAAGTTGACCAAATTACCACTTTGATTCGTAACTCTTGTCCTTTTACTACCTTTCTTCATCTTAAAGCTCAAGTTTACAGGAGCAGATTTGAATTTTATTTGGCAGAATAGGTCATTGGAGTAAATAAACGAAGAGCTGCCCAACATAGCTAATCGATCAGGCAGGTAGGCTACAAATGTTTTGCACATGGACAGTTTTGGAGGACTTTTGCACTACTATATTTCAGAAAAGTAGCTTCCTGATGCACCTGTGTATCTGTATTTACTCAAGTATTATTTTACTTTGTCTGCGGTGTCCTAATATAGTATGTTGTACAACCCCTACAGCTCACATTTGCATTGCTAAAAAATATAGAGGTAACTAAGACCCATCTTTCAAGAGCGCTGAAGAGATTTAATGACCCTTATGAGCTGGAAGATATGATCGTTATTGTACGAGCCACTTTAAATTTGGTCGCTGCTGGGGGCAATTAATTATAATATCCTTAACCTGACTCTTATGCAAAGTTTCCTGTTTTCTGTCTCCTCTCTTTCCCTTTTTCTTCTGAATCTCCCATGTCTTTTAATGATTTTGGGATTGCAGCTGTTCTTGTGATTTGTTTGCTCAGTATTTCCTAATGTTTTGGTAAACGAATTCTTCAAATAAAAAATAAAAAATAAAGAATGCATCCTAGTGCGTGGCTTGTTACTGAAGTCACATTAACAAGTTACATACTTGATATTTGTTTAAGCCACTCATAGTGTGACTCATCATACATACTTTTCTCTCACTAGCTAATGCACATACTGTTCCTCGCATGAATACTAAGGAAGTTGGATTGGCTTGTGACAATGTTTGTGTGTGTGTTAGTCTGATCTTTTATCTACTGCGCGTCCTGCTGCCTACCCCAGGACTATCACTGATAGGTGAGTAAATGCTTATTGCAAGAGCTTCAACTAATCACAGTATGCACTTCAGGTAGTGCAACAATTGTATGCCATTGGAACAGCGTGGCCACCTTCACATGACACACACTGGACGAGTTTTACATACCAGTGTGTGAAGAGTGTGAGGTGCCACTCACTTTCCACACCGGGCCAGTCTAAACAGCTCAGAGTGTTGGGTTGTATGGTCAACGTGCACAAGTCCGTTTACTCAGGACCACTAGAATTAGGCAGCAACAGAGGACCAACCTATAGGCCAGATTTACAAGGGCCTAGCGCCTCTTAGCGCCGCACTAGCATCATTTGTATTGACACTAACGTGGCGTAAAGGAGGCCATTCTCCGCCATATTTACAAAGTGGCGGAATCCTTGCATTGGGCCACTTTGCGACCCCTTGTGGCACATTATACCTGCACCAGGCATAATGTATGCAAGGGGGGCATTCTGGAGGTGGGAGGCCTATAAAAATGGCGCAGTGAAATTTACATTTCCGTGCGCCATTTCTAGCACAATTTTTAACGCCTGCTCAGAGCCTTACTTATGGCGCTAATCCTAAGAGTACCACAATAGCATCATAAATTATGACTCTATTGGCATAACTGTTGCACCACTTTCTTGTGAATCTGGCCCTGTGTGACTAAATCCTGCTTGGCTAAATCATGCAGAAAGAAAAGACAACTTGTCAGTACACTGTGTCACAATCTTTAGCAGTATTATTTCGCTTTATTATTTTAATACATGCTAATACTGTCTATACAAAAGGTTTCACCTCATCAGTACCAGTTTAACTCCTGAATACATCAATCAGAAACTGATTTGCAAATTTCTTTGGCTTCATAGAACCATGCTTTAGTAACTTCTAATACGTTTGAGCTAGAAGCTATATTTATTCTGTGACTTTATAAACTATGCTGCAGACAGCAGATTATAAGAAAAGTGTGGCAAATGCCTAATTATGCATAAAAAACCAGGGCTGCAAAATCACATAAAAATTCAGTGACCCTGATTAAATGTAAAACTCAATCTAAACCCGTTCAGTCATTCTCAGAGAAGACCTGTACAGCTTTTTTGTCACTTTTTCAGTTTTTAATTATTGACAATTTGAGACAGCTTGTAACTTTAAACCGTGCCTCAGATCAGACTTCCAATTAAACAGCAAATAATATAATAACTCTAGTTCAATATGGTAGTCTCACCAATGGGCACTAATCAGTAATGAGATGCCTTGTTCAGAATGTGGCTGGCATAGTCCCTTTCCTCCACCAACTCCTTCAATGCCAGTGCACAAATCTGTATTTTGGGAAATATGAGATCTCAGATATGGGACAGAATTTACTGGGCAGCGCAGTTTAATAAAGGAACGACAAATCCTTTTAACAGGCAACATCTAGTGCAACGGATATGCGTGCTTTCGCTATAAGGTCCTATCACTGATAATTAGTAGCTGACAGCTCATTTAGGGAAGTTCCACCAATCACTCATCTACCACCTCTAATGCATATGCCTGTGTAGTAGGCTTGCAATTCTGGCATGCAACAGGGTTTGTTAACTGACGTGCATGTTGTACCACATTGGCTTTCTGATAGTGACAAAAAGAGGCAGGCAGTGTCTGGTAGTGGATTAAACCGGCCTGGGTGGAATGAAGTCTATCCAACTTTTCGACTCACCAACATTTATTAGCGCTGACCACGGGCTTCTAAACAGAGCAGTTACTCATTCTTTTGCAAATTAAGCACTGCTTTCTATGCAGGATGCAGCATGCACTGCCTAATTTGCGGTGGCGACCTTGGATGTTCACGCACTGGTAAATGTTTTTAACTTGCAAATTGTCCATGCATGGGCATTACAGGCCATTCCTTATGCCACACATCTCTCTTGGAAGATCATCACCGTGGTCTGGTTGTATGTAATCTGCCAGAAAAGTTTGCCTTGGCACTGTTTCTCAAAAACACCACTCACGAAAATCCATATAGGACAAAGGTATACTGCAAGAGTAATGCATACACTAGAACTGCTTGTGCTAGAAATATGGAAAAAGGGTCTTCAAGGTACCTTCTCTACCTGTTCCATCTTTTGATTTTTTTCTTTGGTTGTAGATGTCCTGAATTGGACAATGGTTCTTATAGTTTTCATTAGGAGATACAGATAAATCTCTTATCAAGGACTTATATTCACCATTAGATGGAAAACTAAAGAGCAGTGCAACTTGGCTCACATAGAGCTTATGTGTTGTATCATAACCAGCTTTTTAGTCATATTTACAAAGAGTTCATGCAACCCAGCCCAGCCAATAAAGTTTCTGCATTTCAGTGTACCATATCAACTTAGAAGTGATGCATTTCTGGTCTCTCCCTGCACTGGCAATCTTATGTTGCCATGCTCAACGCAGGCACCATTCCGCCATAGTGCAAGGGTGCCTGCATTGTACTCAGCATTTCGAATTTTGCAGGAGTCTTTTCCTGCATAAAAACTATGCTTGAAGACATTTTCATCTTTTTATTTGTGTTGTATATTGCAGCAAACATGCAAAGCAGTGGTCAAAGTGCATTAAAAAAGTATGGGAACTGTGATGCTGCATGCAATAGGGGTGGCTTCAATATGTGGGAGCGGGGTCAAAGGTGTGGCTAATAAAAATAAAATATTCTTCAGGTAGCTACACATATCATAACTCATGGATTGAATGAAAAAAAAAAAAAAGTTACGTTAATCAGGGTATGTGCACTATTGTGTATTTTGAAACCTCTATTAGTTAATGCACTGAGAGGTATGTGTATAGCCAGAAAGTCAAAGAATGAAATCTTGGTTGGTGCAATGGAGAATTGTGGCTTGTGTTTTGTTAGTGCAATGAGGGCCCAGCCTGTGACAGGAAGCATTGGGAAAATGTAAGTCATTATATTAAACTGCATTACATGCACTATGAGACAGATTGCTGCCAAATGTGCATAAAGGTTTCAGATAAAACAGTACTTCCAAAATATAGGTTTTAGTAATACCCAGACTGTAGGTAATGATTTATTTTTATTTAACTGCCTTGAAAAGCTCACACAAGCAGCACGGCTAAGCTCAGCTGGTAACTCTCTTTGCACTACCAGTCGGAAAAAATGTGATTTGATCAATTAAATCAGTACCTGCTCCCAAGCCCTCTTTACATTTGCAGACTAACCAGTTGTAAACATTTGCATTTCTTTAGTCGAGGAGGCACCCTGGCTGTTTATTGTTAAGCCACCTGCCCCTCCCTCAGTCTCATAGCACAAGAGACTCCCTGAATGAAACTTAAGCTGAAGCATTTGCATGATCAGAGTTTATCACCCCAGGATGGTTATCTCTTAATAAGAAGTAGGGGAATGGTATTTAATAAATTAAAAAAGTAGGGGCACATCATGCCCCTCCAATCCTGCTTACTTTAACTACTGATGCAAAGAGGAAAAACAAGGAGGAATGAAACAATTCTCCTCGATAAACCTGCCTCAATGAGGTGCAGGATTTTTGCACAAATTCCTGTCTACAATTCTTTGTAGACAGACCCATGGGAGGTTGCATGGGAATTCCCACGTGCATCCATGCAGCCCCCCTTTCCCCTTTACGCAATGTAAAGCAAGGTAGGACATTGTGCTGCATTGCTTTACTTTGGGTTACAAACCAACGCAAATTCTGATTAGAAGCAGTGACCTAAGCCACAAGCTTTCCTCAAAGAAAAGGAATATTGGATTTGTACAGCACTACTAAGCACAAAATTAAAATAAAGAACTTAACACAATGAAAACACTTTTTTAGTCAAAATGGCAGTAAATGGAAGCTAATGTTAATCAGGAGAGATGAAAAAGTAAGATTGAATACTTTTTCACTTTTATTAAACATTCTGATGTATGGATTTCATAGCAACAGTTCTCAAGTGGGCCTTTTCAAAAACGATCAGTGGAGGATACTAGTTGCATCGTGTTTTTTTTGGTCTGCAAGCAAAGCCCAGTGGCGTAACTGCAGCCCCCACAGCACCCGTGGTGTAAGAGGGCCACCAAGCTCCAGGCCCCCTCTGGCACTGTGTGTGGGCCCCTGTCTGAGTGCTCCTGACCGGGTCCAGAGTGCGGAGGCCCCCCCTCCATGTATTTTGCTGGGTGCACCCCTCAAGTTTTGTTACATCACTGGCAAAGCCCTCTAGTGAGAAATGTTTAAAGCAGTTAATTTATTTAAAGAAAATTATTTCTACCTATTACCAAAATGTCACCCTTGTGTAACAATTGTACCACTTTCTAACAGAGAGGGGAACACAAGTGGTCAGATTTTCTCAACATCATTCAGTTCCGGTGCTTCAAATATACCAAACTTTTCAGGGACCCTTCTGGAGACTATGAATTGTAGGGGGCGAGAGGTAGCTCCTTTCAGGATGTAAGGCAAAATATGAATATTGTGATCACATTCTCTTGGCCACTCTCTTCAGCAAAGACACAAGCCAAAGTACAGTCCACTGCCCTGCCAGTTCTTCTTTGAAGATGATCTTAGTCCTCTCCATCTCTGTGTATTTGTAGGGTCAGCATCCCTCACCCTCAAGAATGTCTCACAACAATATAGATTCAAGAAGAAGACAGATTCCCTCAGTCCACTTCATGTGACAGGAACATGCCTTCTACAGATTCTTCTGTCATCTTCAGGATCAAGCAGCATTCTGATTTCCACAATAGGAACGGTCTCATTGAGATTAGTTAAGCAGCAGTGGGATTTGACGCCTCTAGATCCCATCACCATGATGTTCTCATGCAGTCCGCTCTTCTAGTTTTCAGCTCGTCGTTTGCTTGATGGTCAAAGCTATCTCAGAAAGCACTATTTTAAAATAGTGAAAGAGGTTCTCCAATCTGTTTGGAGCTCTGGGCTCAATGTGCCCACCCAGAACCTATTCTAATTGGTGACCTCTCTCCCTGCGTCAAAGAAACGTCACCTACTGATTGTGAACTCTTGCCCTTTGCATTGCACCTCTCTTGTTGTAGGACGTGAGGATCGCTCATAAAATGTATTCATTAAATGCCTTTTCCAGTGGGTACGATCTTTGGAATTTGATGGAGGTTGTAAGTTCCACTTGGTTATCCTTGAGAGACAAATTCCAAACTGACCCCTTGCCATTCTCTCCTAACAGGGCCCATATTTTCTCAATAGAGAGTCATAATGACCACAATTCCAACATTTTGAGGCTATAGCTCTGATTTTTAGGGAACAACTTGCAAGAGGTTCCTGGACTGCATGAACAGGCCTATGAATTCCGAGTTCATAGAAAAGAAATGAACAACCAATTCTATGTCGTTGACATTACAAATTTAAGTACCTAAATGCACTATGTAGAAAAATGACTAAAGACATGGAGTCTCTTCTGGTCCCTAGTCACAAAGAAACAGATGGCTGGCTTTCTCATTGAAAGCCCATGCAGTGAGACAATTTGAGAGCTGTTACTTCTGAAACGTGCATGCATTACACTTTTGTAATTTGTAATTGTCCTTGAACATTATGCACATGGACCTTCGGAGTTTCAAGTAACATTGCACCAGTGATTTTTTACCTATTGGTATGAAAAGGCTAAAAATATTTTTGTCTGAAATAGTACTGCAGCATGATCTGAAAGGAATCAGACAGCACTACCGGCCTGGCTGCCATGTTTTAAATTACTATGTGTAGGTGGTTTATAGCTGCACTGCAGCCCATATTTTGCTCTAGATCAGTGGTTCCCAAATTGTGGTCCGGGGACCCCTGGGGATCCATGAAGCCTTTTCAAGGGGTCCACGACTGCTTAGAAAATTAAATATTATTAACAGATTAGGTCCCCAGCTTTCAGTAATAACTCACTGGGGGTCCCGGATTCTAATAATTATTCAGTGTGGGTCCCCAGGTTCGAGTCATGATGAAGTGGCGGTCCACAGAAGTCAAAAGGTTGGGGACCAGTGCTCTAGATGTTTATGCTATCTGCCAATTACCTGTAAATATTCAGAGGGGAATTACATAAAAGTCCAATATGCAAGTTGCTTTTTGTCAATTACACACCATGTTTTAAGGGTCATCAATATTCATGGAGAAGTGTTTTGATTGCTCTCACTGCCTAGAGGAACAAAAGTGCAAGTAAGCTAGATACATAAAATCACAAAACAAATTCAGAAAGCTTCTGCAGAGGTGCGCACCAACAAACTTGAAAATTTGTGGGAATTCCCAAGTACTTTCCAGACAGTTCCGACCCTGTCTCAAGCAGGAATAAATTCATGTTTATGGTTCAAATGAAAGGGAATCCTACACAACTGGTTCATGCTTACAGATATACATTTCACACCAATTAACATATTTTCTCACTGGGGGAATAAAAGAACAGTTGTTCTCTGCAAGCCCACAGCATAGCTCCAGTTTTCGGACCCCAAGTCAATTTCAAAGGTTTTGGCTCATTTATTTGGAGGGCTCTATCAACTGACTCTGGTGTGGAATAAGTGAGGACTCCTCTGAAGGATCGACTTCCCACATCAAATCACTTCCTTGTTGAAGCCTCTGCCCCAGTGGTGTTACCTGCAGTTGATTATCTTACACAAGGGGTGATTCTAAATTGGTTTGGAAGGGTATCTAAACTTCAGTACAACTTCCAGATAGCATTGCTTTCTATCAAAAAAGATGACTCTTAGTGCTAAGTGCACTACTTTCTCATGAAAACTTAGCTCCACCCACACACCACAAAAAGTATTATCTATTTTAGGACAGCTTTTATGTAGCGATAAAGTTGCTAGAAATGAATGCCACTCAGAGAAACACAAATAAGGGTACAAAGTAGGGTTGTGCGAAATTAACATAATTATGCAAAAGTTTAGCACAATTAAATGTAATGACATGAAATGCAAATCTGTCATTTAGAGCGTAATGTTAGCGCGAAATACATTCTTGTGCAAACGTATGACACAAGAATGTTTTTTGTGCTAAATATACATGCAAAAGGGGGGCGTGGCCAACATGGCGGCCGGAGCGGACGTGAAAACAAGCCTCCGCTCATGGCCCACCACTAATCGTCAAATTAATATGTCCCTGCGATCGTCGGCAGATTAAAAAAAGGCTGCGCGGGATAACAGTAAGTCTACTGCAGCGATCGCACTGAAAAAACGGACCGAGAAGAAACTGTGGAGGAACGAGGAGAGGCGTTGCCTGCGCCCGTCCTGACACGGCCGTGGAGGCGGCGCTGGGCGCCGGAAGAGCCGGGCTGATCTGTGAGCAGAGCAAGAGAAGACAGAAACTTCTGTGCGGGGACAGAAGCGATCTCCCCCCCAGAGCGGAATAAAAGAAACGGCGGCAGACCTCTCGCACAAAGGGGGTGCGAGCCGTAAAGCGGGTTGGGCCCTGACGGAGGATCGGAGGGTGTGGCGGATCGGCTGATGACGGGAGGCGGCCCCGCGTGAGGACCAGCGCGGGCGAGGAAAGACTTAGCCTCTCCCCGGCTGGTGAGGCAGCGCTGGCGACGCCGGACCCCCGGGGACCTGCACAGCTTTCGGGAGGAAGCGGAACGAGACGGTGCCTCCACCTCACAAGAAACAGGTACGATTCATACTTCGAGGGGGGACCGGGCAGGATAGTGCGAGCGAAAATACAAATGGACAAACATACATCAAACAAAAAGTACAGAGTGGAGGAAGAAACCACAAAAGGAAGAACAGTCAGGGTAACAAAAAGGAGATGACCGGGTACTACTAAAAAGACTTGTTAAATAAACTCCCCAAAGGAGTCAACAGTGACAGGAGCCCACACCAGAACCTGAAACAAACGGCGCGTAATATCATAAATTAAAACAGCGCAGAGCATCTGGGAAAATACTGCCTAAAGCAATAAATATCATAAACACGGCAAGCACAACATGGGCAAACCAAAACCACCCAAAACCCACCCCAACACAGAGACAGTAACAACCCCCTTAGAGGGAGAAACGGACATTCAAACAGATGCATTGCGAAAGATGTCTGAAACCCTGGCAGCACACTCTACACAATTCACCAAAGTGCTACAGGCGGTACTAGACACGAAGACCTCATTAGAAGGAAAAATAGACTCAGTGGTACTGGAAGTCAACCTTCTCCGCACAGATCAACGGAAACTAGCGGAAAGAGTCGCTATTACTAAGGCGACACTAGAAACGACCCAACCAGCAATAACTGAGTTGAAAGCGCAGATCCAACGAATGGAAAGCGACATAATATCATTACAACGCAGAGCGGAGGACGCTGAAAGCCGTTCATGTAGAAATAATGTAAGGTTTATGAGGGTCCCGGAGCGACTAGAACTTCCGAATGCTGAACAATATCTAGAACAATGGCTTAAAGACAGTACTACCGCAAATCGCTACACAAACATTAATGATAGAGCGCGCACATAGAATCCCAGGCGGACCGCCCCGCCCTGGCGCCCCGCCCCGACCGCTGATAGCAAGGTTCTTAAACTTCAGGGACAGAGATCAAGTATTGCAAAGCTTCCGTAATAAAAACCTGATAAGAATGGAGAACGCCGAAATAACAGCGTACCCCGACTACACAATGGAGGTTCAACGCAGACAGGCCACCTTCACCAGAGTGAAACAAACCCTCCGCGACAAAAATATTGCTTACTCTCTCCTTTTTCCGGTGAGACTGAGAGTAATAGACGGTGACAGGACTCTATTCTTTCCAACAGCAGAAGACACGTGGACATGGCTACACGCTAAGGGACTAGTGGATCCAATAACGGAACCGGACGGAAATAACGACTGGCTGGTACAGCGCCCCAGAAGGAAAAGAAAAACCACTAACAGGAGTCAAACTGGACCAACAAGATCGCAAGCAGCAGATGGACAAGCACAAGTCCTGAAGGTGGCGTCCACGCTCACATCGGCGCAACCAATACCCAGAACTGGAAATAGAGACTCGGATTCAAACTCCTCGCGGGACTGCCCGAGCCCCCCTCCTTCACCACTCATGTCAGGTCCTGCACTAACCCCGCGCACAGCAGATGATATATGAAACCGCACAAATGAGCAAGACAACCAGGGCAAGAACTAGACAAATAATGGCATGTATAAGCATCTTAGAATAAACCAGAAATACTATATAAACCAATGCACTCAGGCCAAAGCATATGCAAATGCGCACAGCAGTTGAATATGGAGAAAAGATGACAAGCACGAATTAACTTCAAGCGCAAGGAAAAGCTAGAAAGCTGAACGTCCTGACGAACAGGGACACGTAACCATACACATGGGCCACGGACGACTACAGGCCTGGGATCCTCTCGTTGACCACGCCTCCACTCCCGTTAGGGTTACCGAATGGACCTGAAAAACAGTAATGTTAAACGAGGCACCAGTTGTGCCGCACAGTTTGGTATGGTTAAAGTTTTGGTTTTTGTTAATGATAATATGCCAGCATGTATAGTCCAACTGTGGCCACAGGAGATAAACACAAGGGAGAGGGGACCCAAGATAAAGACACTAAGGGGCATATTTATACTCCGTTTGCGCCGAATGTGCGTCAAAAATTTTGACGCACAATCAGCGCAAACGTTGCCCCATATTTAAACCCTGACGCCGAGCCCGCGCAAGGGAAAAATCCGCAATGTTTGTCATTTTCTGGATGCGGCAACCCGCCCTGCGTTAATGATATGCAGGGTAGGCGTTCTCGTCCAAAAAACGACGCACACAGCCGTGCGCCGTATTTATGCTTCCGGGCAAAAATGACTCTCGGCCGGGAGGCGGAGCAAAAAAATGACGCAAAGCCCGATTTGCGTCAAAATTTAACGCCTGGGTCAGGGCAGGCGTTAAAATGGGGCAAACACACCTGTATTTAATCAGAACACACAGAACAAACAACAGAGCAGCAGAGCAGCAGCAGGGAGACATGGAGGTGATTTTTATTCAGCGTGCACGTCGACGCAGAGCCCTGCAGCAACAACAGCAGCTACAACAACAACAGCAGGGACCCCAAAGGCAGCGCAGAAGGCAGGAGAGGATATTCCGCCCAAGAACAACCCTGCATGGCCTCAGGGTGCACAACATCATACAGAGGTACCGGTTGAACTGGCAGGCCATTCAGCAGCTGCTGAGAAATATTGAGCAGCAGTTGGCCCCCACTTTGGTGACACCCCACACCATACCAACAGAAACAAAGCTGCTTGCCGTACTTCACCTGCTGGCAAGTGGCTCGCTTCAGACCACTGGTGCCCTGGTTGGTGGAATATCACAACCATCATTCTCCGCATTCCTGCCAAAAGTACTGGATGCCATCATTCGCCTGACACCCCTCCACATCTGCTTCCCTAACACACTGCAGAAGCAGCAGGAAACAAAACAGGGGTTCTACGCCATCAGTGGCTTCCCACACGTCCTTGGTGCAATCGACTGCACACACGTACGCCTTGTGCCACCTGCTGCAACAGAACACCTCTACCGCAACAGGAAGCACACACATTCAATCAATGTGCAGGCCATAGTCGATCACCAAGGATTGATCAGCAACATTGTGGCAAAATATCCTGGGAGTGTACATGACGCATTCATCTTCCGTCACTCTACCACCAACCAACACTTCCAGGATGGACGGTATGGCAATGGACTACTTGTTGGTAAGTACAAAAATCCAACTTATATACATACTGCACAGCAACCCTCTAGGACACACAACACATACACCACAATAGCAACACCTAGCCAGGAACACACTGAGGTCCTGACATCACTAGCCATGTTTCTGAAGTCACCATTGAACCTGTCACACATTGGAATTTACTCTACAGCTTAATGTGAAGGCATTAATGAGTGTGGTTGCCTAAATGTCACCTTGCAATTTGTAAGTGTTACAATAACCTGTACATTAATACATTGCATAAGTCTTAAGGTATGGGATGTCCAGGGTACTTTCATATGAACGTGTTAACTACACTTTTATGTTTTAACTCTGCATGGAACTATCATCTCACACCCAGTGAAGACACACGGACACCTGTATCACAAGTCACAAATCACAATGCTAGGGAGGGCACACTGTACTGAAAATCCAAATACATACTGCTAACAAACAGTTCTCCTACAAGTATAGGTAGTCACATTAGTACACAAAAGAGTCACAGACAACACAAGACAACTACTGCCATCAAAGGTCTGTACAAGAGTGCCTCCTACATCTACATGATCCCATTCTGTGTTTCTCTTTCAGCTGATCAGGGGTATGGCATCCAGCCTTGGCTAATGACACCATTTGGGAACCCGACTACTGCTGCCGAGCGGGCATACAACGACGCCCATAAGAGGACACGCAGCATTGTTGAGCGGACCTTTGGGATCCTAAAGTCAAGGTTCCGCTGCCTTGACATCACTGGCAGAAGCCTACTATATTCCCCAGAGATGGTCTGTAGGATCATACTCACTTGTGCCATATTGCACAATATTTGTGTAAAAAGGAACATTCCCCTCCTTGAACCAGACCCAGACATGCCTGAAGACGATGAAGAGGAGGATGCTGGCCTGCAACAGGAGGGGGAACAACCAAACACGGCTGCTGGAGTGCGTAGGCGCCAACAGCTTGTAAATAATTTATTTTCTTAATTTCTTATATCAACACTTATTGCACAATTGTAAATAAACACAGATAACAAACACCACATCATGGTTTGGCCTATTCATTTCTGCCCACCTTTAGTTTGAAATTGCTGAAGAAGAATGTCGTCTCATTGAGCAATAATGACATCACACTCATCACACAAAAAATATACACCACAAATGTCTGCACAGAGGCTATGAGGTTTCATGATACATTACCATCCACAGAGGCCAACAGGAGTACAAATGTGGCAATAACACATGCCTGATCCAGACACCTGAGACATTCTCTCACTCAGCACAAAAATGTAGCTCATTTGAAAGTCTCATTACACGTGCTCAGTGACAGGGTGGGACCATCCATGTGTACGTGACCATGTCCTCAATGGCTTCTCTCAATTTTTGCTACAAACAATGACCAATTGGAACAAGAATAGCTGCCACTAACTCATGAGGAGACCTTGAAGTTACAGTGACAACATACACCCAGACAGTTGATAGTGGATCTACATTCGCCCATACATATAAACATCGGTCATCCAATCAACCAAATATTTGCAAGCAGCCGATCACAGTAGTGTCCCAGTTCGAACCTAGCAGGAAGAATGTAACATGCCACTAAACCAGGTAATGCATAAAGGGCCACATACATCAACAACCTATTTGTCATCAGCACATGAGGAACGCCGAGAGTTCGAAAACATTTTCAGTGCAAAATGGTATGTCAGATTGCACCAAATAATCAATAGGGCAAACGTCAAATGGGCAAATGGGATTATTGAATGGCTAACAGTGATTCATACCCTATGGCCTTCCATGAGCCTGCTGCTGCAGGTTTAGCATAACAGAATAAATGAAAGCCATGGATAAATTAGCAAATCTGGAAGGGCAAACCCTAGGGTGCTGGGGGCCTAAGTCCACCTCTACCGCCCCCCAAATATACAATAATTATGTACATGTGAAGTAAACACATGCATAAGGCGCATGTGTGGCCTACATGTCAAAAGTAAAACACATATAAGATACACAAAATCATTATTAGGACATGGTTAGCCCCATAAAAAGTGTAAGTGACAATTGCACTACCTGTTTGGACTATAGATAAATGCATTACTGTGATAAATGTGGACACATTTTTGAGACAGAATACATCCTGGTATCCCATTCATCATTTCAAAATAGCCATCAGCAATTACCCAAAATATGTGTACAAATATGGTTAATAACCATTTTGAGCAATCATTGATATTACAGTGTGAATGCCTTCTATACATCCAATAAGGGACATGTGTCATAGCTAACCACAAATATGTATCACATAGCACCGTTTGGTCATGACAAAATTCCTTTCACAACTTGAAAAAAGTAAGACATTTTTGTCAAAATGCGTCATATTTCCACGCATACAGCATGGGCGTCATAATTTTTTGACGTACAGGAGTGCACAGAATGCAGTTTCAAAAAATTTCCTATTAAAAATAATAGATTAATAAGCTGCATTACATGCGCACCATATTTTCTATAATGCGTCATATTTCCACGCATACAGCATGGGCGTCATAATTTTTTGAGGTACAGGAGTGCACAGAATGCAGAGTCAAAAAAATTCCTATTAAAAATAATAGAATAATAAGCTGCATTACATGTCCACCATATTTTCTATGATGCGTCATATTTCCACGCATACAGCATGGGCGTCATAATTTTTTGACGTACAGGAGTGCACAGAATGCAGAGTCAAAAAGTTTCCTATTAAAAATAATAGATTAATAAGCTGCATTACATGTCCACCATATTTTCTATGATGCGTCATATTTCCACGCATACAGCATGGGCGTCATAATTTTTTGACGTACAGGAGTGCACAGAATGCAGAGTCAAATATCATATTCATATTTGGTTCTCATATTTGCCAGCAATTTACATTTCTACTCTAGAACTGTAAACTCAGCCTCACACAAATGTAAGGGAACAATGAAGAAAATAGTTTTGACTCTGCATTATGTGCACTGTTATGCGTCAAAAAATATGACGCACAATCTGTATGCATGAAAATATGACGCATAACGGAAAAATAAAAACGGCGGCCATTTTATGCAGGAAGTGATGTAATAGGATATCCTGTTTACAGAATCTGTACTGTGAGTTTACTTTCACTTTCACTTTGCAGTCTCAGAGTATTCTAGACTGTGTGGCTGTGTGAAAAGTGTTGTCCTGTGCTTTACTGCTTTTGTGTCCTGTGTACCTTGTCTATTGTGCTTTTGTGATCATAGTCTTGTTGTCTAATATTGTCTTAGTCTGTTTTGTATACTTTTGTCAAATCCAGTGTTTCTTTTTTTTGTCTGTGGGAGTCTTCTGGGTAGTTTAAATTTGGGGTTAGTTGGGCTATTTTTCTTAAGTTTTCTTTTTCCTTCACTACTCTACCTTTCCCCATTTCCCCCTTTTACTTTTTGTTCTAATTTTTTCACCTTGCTAATAGTTAAGATGTCAGGTAGGCCACGGCTTGCCAGGATGGGTGAGGAGGAATTGGGGGGATTCATTTGGCTTGTTTGCCATTTCCTCCCACTCATGCTGGAGGCTGGGGGCCGTGTGATACAGGGGTATCACACGGAGGCACGCAAAGTCCGGTGGCGGAAGGTGCACCATCACTTGGTCCGGGTCTACGGTAGTATGAGGAATGACCATCAACTCAAGCACCGCTGGGCTGATCTGATATCCAGGGAGCAGGATCTGCTGGACCACCTGGGAATCAGGATTGGTGGCCATGTTGGTGAGTACAAATCATTTACATGTGAATAATTGAAAGCTGTGTGGGGACATGTGATGATTGTTACCCAATCTGCTAGATTAGTAGCTGACTGTGTGTAATGCTAGGGAAACCTAATGTGTATTTGTTGCACAATGTGTAGGAAGACCAATGCTAGCAGTCAGATGGCTCATGTTTTCAACACATACCGGATGCCTGTAGCTGTATGTAATGTAGTGTTGCCTTTGTGTCAGACAAGTGACACATTAATGCCTCTATTTGAACTCTACAGGTCATAATTGCCAGTGAAAAAAGGGATGTTGAAACATCATACCTACATATGTAGACGCCATAGCTAGACAGAAATTTCCAAAACCATGATGATGCTATAAATGGGTGGTGCCTTCACGTCACATGGAGTTAGCTATGTTGTCCACACATATGTCACATGTGTGTCTGATTGGTGTGTGTTGAAAATGACCACCTAGCCTGTTTGAGTTTGAGGGGTCATGCAGTCCTCAAGTAAACAGCTTTTGGATGTCTCTCTGGGATGCACATGAAGAGATGAATGCAACCCGATATTGTTGGGGCATACTAATGGAGGTGTATCTTTGACACCACATGACTGTCCTGGCCACTGCATGTGTGTAGTAGGGTGTGTAACTGTAGCAGGAGACTCATCCAATGTAAATGTTGATTAAGAATTCTTCCATGCAGTATGAGCATGTGTGAAAGTGTATCATTACGCATGTCATATTCACACAGTGCCATTGTAACTGCAATTGTTTGTCAGTGCACGGAGTCTGAGTATATTCTTCCTTCCATGCTTTACAGGTGGACCTGCACCGTACACCGTGGGAGAGGTGGCTCATTTTGAGGACCCCGATACCTACAGTGAGTGTGGCCTGAGTGCTATTTTTATTGTTTGCTAGTGATGCATGATGGACTACTGTGTGTTCAACAGAATTCAAGGTTTGATGCGCTGCCCGTTCATTGGTATTGTTGCATTAGTGGGATTTCAAATATCACTTCAGTTTCTGTAGACCAATGCTTAGCCATCTCTCAGATTTAGGGGCTGTAGGTCATTCCAGTCGGCCCGCTATGGGGAGTGGGATGAGTCATGTGGAATACACTGGTTAATGTAAGAGTTGCTCTGGGACTTGGCTTGGACTGAGTCTGCATATCAGACTGACATTCTCCCAGATAGCTTCCGCAAAAGGCTTGTATTAAATATGCAGCTTCCGAGTTGAGGATGGACTGAGTACACTGTAGGTTGGATCTTCCGGGGCCATGTACTTCCACAAGTTGAACTAGAAGTGTGTGGGACTAGAGTGCAATGGCCTAGGTGTTCATTCGACTCATGATCATGGGTGTTCTTGCTCCTCTGTGTGTGTGGTAAAATATGCCTCACTGGTAGTATGTGATGTTGGCCTGAGTCAGTGCATTTTGACATGTGTGGACCTTGGATAGGACAATGTTTGGCTGACTCCAAAGTGTTGCTAGCCCTTCATTGGTGTTGTGTGTGGAGGCAAATACTTGTTGAGCTTTCTATACACTCCTGGGTGTGCATTGAATCTGGGATTGTTGGTTGTTCTTCCCACCCCACCCTCAAAGACTGCCATGTGATTGGGAATAGGGTACCTAGGACTGTAGCAACCAGTATGTTACACATACTTGTGACCTTTTGCAACTTAGTTTAGAACCTAGTGTACACATTCGGTTAGGGCACATGGGTTCAATATTTGAAAACAACAATTTACAAATGGCATTGAGTGAGGGTTGTGATAGTTATCACATAGAGTGACATATGTAGTGAAGTCAGTATGCGGAAGAGGTTCAGCCATAATGTCAGCTGCATTAGCCATTATTTGGATGAGAAGTTTAGGCTGATGTCACCCATCATGTAGAGACATGGATATGCTAGGTGTGAGATGGCCTTTTGTATGCAGGCTTCACATGTACTTCCTCTGAGACTTTCAATGAACTATGTTGTGACAATTGCTGTAACAAATACAGTACAAGTAATGTGCAAATGACCCATTGTGCAATTCCACCCAATGCATTTCCTATGGTAAATAGTTGCCATTTCTCTTCACAGCTGCAAACATGAGTGCCGCAGAGAGACACCAGTTTGAAAGGCGTGCCATGCGATACCGGCACATCCTGCAGGTGCAGTCGGGGTACAGGAGGATGGCCCGCAAATACCAAGCAGATCGGGCCTCCGGGGCTTGGTGGGCCTCACCACAGGGTGGCCCTACATTGCCCACAACAGCCACCACCACCACATCCACCAGGTCTCCCCAAGTGGCCCCAGCAACGGCAGGGACAGTTGACCCTGCCTCGTCAGCAAGACCTGGACCCAGCCATTTTCAACACCCAGGACAGTCCAGTGGGCATACAACTACTGCCACACCGTCCACCTCGGCCAGCACACAGACTGCAGCAGCCCCTCCTGTAGACCCACCCGCATTCCTGGCATTAAGCCGTAATGTGGACAAAGTTTTTTCAAAGGTGGACAAGCTAAGCCAGGATGTGGCATATATTAAGAAAAGGGTTAGGTCCATCAGGCGGACCCTACGGAGGGCCAACCTCTAGGACCTTTGCCATGTTTTACTTTTACCCCTCCCCTCTCTCCTCTTTCCTATTTTGTACTGATAGTTGGGTTTTGGGGATTAGTGTTAGGTTAGTGTAGGTTGTTAGCTTAGTTAGTGTTAGGGAGGAGGGTGGGGGGTCCTTATTCTTTCTATTTTTCTTTTTTGGGTGGGTGGGTGGGGGTCATTGTTGGGATTCATGTTTGTTAAAAAAAAAAAAAAAATATATATATATATATATATATATATAAACAAATCACCCAAAAAATATATGATTGTTTAGGATAGTATAGTATGTGTGTAGGTTAGTGTGTGTTGTCCTGCATGTGTCCTGTCTCATAATGGTGGGTGGGGGGTTGATGTTTAGATCGTTTCGTTATATGTGTAGAGTAAGTTTAGCTTAGGTTAGTTAGGGACAGGTGTGGGTTAGTAGTAGTCAGGTTAGATTAGTGTAGGTATGACTTTTCCCTTAGTTGCCTCTTGTGTGAATAAATAGGAATAAACATATAGTTAACCCTTTGCATGATGCGTTAAGTGCTACTTTATCATGGCCTTGACATCAGTGTAGGTGAATGTTTTTCTATGACATTAGTGTCCTATGCTACCCACCACAGAAAATGGAGGTTTAACATGCCAGCTACCCGTGTGCTAACTTGGTAAGTATCCACCATTTGGGAGACCCACCATTGGTAGTTTACATCGATCACCAAGGATTTGTGTTGATGAGTAGGTATTCTACATCACAAAGTGTGCTTCCAGACTTGTTATTGTGGGTAATTGAATAGGTCGGACTGCAGTGTGATGTTCAGGGAGATCTTTGTAGATGAGGTGTTGTTAACACTCTTGTCTTGTTGCCTTTATTGCTGACCTAGAACATGTGTGTAATGATTCAGCATGACTTTCCTTCATGGAAGTATACTCAGAAAGGGTGATTGATGCAGTGTTTTCTTTTTTTCTTTGCTTAGATTTTGCTGCATAATTGCATGTTTTAGTATTGCATGGTGCCTACATTTATCAGCCACCATTAGTTGACTTGAATTGCTATAGATGGAGCATTATTCTGTCCAACACAGCATGATTGTGTGTGGTTTGTCCCTTCATCAGTTAATCTCCTCAGGATGGTAAGGCTATAATGCAATCCTGGCCACTGCACAGATGTATCAGACTACATGATGTCAGGACAGTTGTATTGACAAGCTACATGGTTGCCACACAGGTACTTTTGAGTTATCTACTGCACAGTTGATGTGTCAAATAACACAGAGACATATTAGGTGTGCAAGTGCTATTTATTGATAGGTGCTGTAGTGCAAAATGTCCATTGTCCATGTTTGCTGAGTCCGTTCTGGTGCATTCTTACATGGTGATCCTACAGAAGGGGTGTGGATGATGCTCATGACATGCTGGGGTGATGTCACAGACAGTGCAGAGGGACAGGATTTGGCAAATAGTAGGAGAGAGACATTCACTGGCAATGGTGACAAGTCATACAGTGGTTAGCAGAACAGTCATTGAGTGTAGTTGTAGTGAGACTGGCATTTGGCAAAACGTAGGACCTTGGTCAAAGTAGGCCATGGTGCAGGGACTAGTGCTTCCGGGTACTCTTCCGTGAGAATGTGATCTGTACCATGTCTTCTTCTTCTGATGTGTGTGTTGCCTGGTTTGTCCTTGTTGTTGTTGGTTGTGAAGGGGCAACACACACCTCAGTGTTAGAAGATGTGGAGTCAGACATCCCGGGGGCTGCTCCCTGTGAAGTTCTTAAGGGCAGTACTGCTGCAAGAAGGGCCTGCTGGTTTTTGAGAATAGCAGCCACATCACGATGGTAGGCAGCCAGGTCGGTCCTGAGGGGTTCAATGTTGCATCCGTGCACACGTTGACTGGATTGCAGTTGTAGGTGTTGTGTCAACTGGATGACAGCTGTGCTGATTTCCTTCTGTGTTTTTGCAAGTTCCTACAAGAGAGATTTTAGGGCTTGCATTGCAGCTGCCTGATCTGCAAATGACGTCATGCACGAACGCACCCCCTCAAGGCTGGCTGCCATGTTTTGCATCCCCACCCGCACCTCCTTGGCCAGCACCCGCTGTACACCAACTACAGTTCTTTCAAAGCTGGTGCCAGTGTCGTCAGAGTCCTCAGCTGTGTTGGAGCTGGCAGGTCTTACAATTGAGGTGGTGGGTGGGTCTTCTGTGATGGCTGCTTGTTCTCTGCTCCTCCTTGTGACTGAAGGTGGGGTCTGGAGGGTTTCAAGGACCTTTTGGATGGTCTCCTGGGAAATGTTTATGGGCTCGTCATCCATGTCATCAGGGAAATCAGGGACAGGCATATCGGCAGGAGATCCATGTTTCTCTGCAATGAAACAGGGTACAATTAGTGTGTCTGTGTTGTGACAATTTTGCCGTAACATGCAAGCCTTTTGCTGACTTTACTTTGTGCTCTGGTTTGGTATTGGTATCTGCTGTCCTTCATATGAGCATATTGTTATATATATAGCCTATGGCCCACCTGTGTGTCACATGTATGATATAGAGTTATCAGACTTGTCTGCCTAATCGCCTCTAGGTGTTGCTTTGTACCAATTAGGGAATTGCCATCTTTTTGTCCTACTCGTCCCTCCGTGTATATCTATTCTTATGGAGAGACATTTTGTCGCGTGGGCTCTCATCATCCTAAATGAGACTACTGGATTTCTAGGCAGCAGGATCGATAATGGTGTGGGGGCCTGAGTCTGACCCACTTGTAAAGAACTCTGTCACCCTAAATCTTTTTTATGGCTCTGTCTAACTAGCAGTGCCTCATGTCTCCCACGGGGAAGAAATGATTAGGCAGCCGAGCGCATGACATTTTTGGAACTTCTCAGGGAAGTGGTGGTCACTCAGATCCAAACCAACTCTCTCATTTCCAGTATGATCTCATATACAAATGACAAAGACAGTATGAGTTTTATATGATGATTTCATTAAACAAATGTATTTTAGATAATAAGGCGTGAGCCGCAATAACCAGAACAATACAACATAGTAGAATTGAAATAGTCACCAGGAGAGTAAAACTTAAGAACAAAGCTATCATAGTGCCTAGCAGTTTCTACTCTCCCTCTGCTTGTTCTATTTAGAGCACAGCATGTTAAGCTTCTAGCTTGCCTTTCCGAATCACTGGGGAGACATCAGCCCTCATACCTGAGCAAAGGCCTGTGATCTGGTTCAGCATCTGCAACAAGGCAGGCAGCGTCTAGTTGTGGTTCTCTGTTCGGAAACTCCCTCTTGTGTGTATTGGGACAAGGAAGTGATTTTATAACTAACATGTCATCGTGATCACAAAATGTCCCTACACAGGAATGCAACATCTAAACTCCTACCACGTCTATCGGCAATGTACCAGACTGTATCCTTGACTGAAGCACAGAGTGAATATGTTATGGAGAACTCCAGTGCTGAAGTAGGAAAAACAGTGTGAAATGAATAAAAAACAAGACCGTAGAACTGGCTATTTGAATAATAACAGTACAAACCCTAATAAAAAGCATTTAGTGCAAAGTGCACAGAGGCTCTAAGCTGTCAGCAAATGAATAAAATACATTTAGGGCAAAGTGCACAAAGGCCTAAAGCCTGAAGCTAATGCTCAAAGGATACGTAAAACTTACCACACTACACTTTCACTGGCTGTGGGTGTTGTGATTGCCCTGGCAGTACACTTGCCTCTCAGGACCTGCCCCAAAATCTTTTTATTCACATTGACCTAAATGTAATTGTTATGTGGCATATCCTATGCATGGCAATGTTAGGATGTGATATGGATGTAAACATTGTTGATGTTTCCAGCTGATGTTGGGTAATGTGTGTTTAATTGGATTGCCCTGTTTATCGTATCAATGTCCTATTTGGTTCTCAGACTGTGCAGGTGTGTTTCAGTGACCAGTTGCATGTGTCCCCTCCTCAATGTTGTTGTCTGAGCAGTATGACATTAGTGATGTTGCCTTGTTAGCCAGGTACGTGAGGGACCCTGACGTATGCAGCATGTGTGTGTCCTTAGTGCTATGTGGCTCCTATTGCTGTTTACTTTGGCTGATGTATGTGTCAACTATGGGCACTGGCATTTGAGTGTACTGGTGCCTTTGTCTTATTTCTAGAAATAGTTGCAGAAGTCATCCTCACCCCCTAATTTAGGTAGGTATGTTCCATGGGGAGGTTCCTGCCATTTGCTACTATAGCTGCACAGAGATCAGAGTTGTTAGTGTCAACTGTTGTTGCAGTTACATTGCAGTTGTTGTTTTGGCTACTGGATTACTGATAGGGACCTAGTTGATGTAGGATACATTTTGACTGTCGAGTGCCTGGATGTAAGTTTGACGTAGTGGCCTTCCCACCTGTCGCTGCTTTCCCTTAGCTCCATTGTTGTCATGACAGGATGGCCCCATGGGACTGGTGTTGGTGCTGTGTTTTGTCGTGCCCCAGCTTCTGTCCGTGCTGGGCATGCCCCCCTGCCGTGCCCCTTTACCCATGCCACTTCATATATATGCTGACTTACATGCATTGTGTAGTAGGTATTCCCCACCCCGGTTGCAGTTATCATTATTGCATTATAATTCCCCATGTGACTTACCCTGCATGTGCGTTGTGTCCTGGTAGTCTGCGCTCTCCTGTCCTTGAATCCCTGTGACGATCTCCTCAGGGATGACAGCTGCGACCATCTCCTCCATGTGGTCCAGGGCCTCCTGTTGTGCTGGACTCCCCCCCTCCAGTCTGCAGTGCTGCCTTCCTGTTCCTGGCCATTTTTTCCTTTGTCCTACATTTGCAGTCATGCCAGCGTTTCTTACACTCGGTGACTGTTCTACGTTCTTCAGCCACACTGTTGATATTGTCCACAATTTGTTGCCATATGGCCTCTCTCCTGCTGATTGGCAACTTAGAGGTGATGAACAGTTGGTGCTGGTGTTCCGTCACCTCTTTAACCAGGATTTCCTGCTCCTCTGCACTGAAGCGACACTTTCTTTTTTTTCAAAAAATGTCCTGGTTCCTGTATGGATTATCCTGGCTGGTTCCTGGTCTGCTGTCATCTTCCTGGGGTCTGTTGTGGCATCTGGGATCCGTTTTGGCTCTCCTCTGCTGAAAGGGCAGTGTTCGCGGGTGAATTTGACGCTATTGCGTCAAAATAAACGTTGCTTTCCGGGTTGCGCTGTCGTAAATCGACCCACAGTCATTTGCGTCGCGTTAACGTTGGTTTCCTTTACGACTTGACGCCGCTGTGTGCGTCACGAAATAATGACTCCCACCTGTTGGTTGCGCCACCGTGCGTCAAAGTATAAATTTGACGCCCGCACGGCGCATCGAAATGGCGTTAGCCGGAGGTAATTTTTTGGACGCAAAACTGCGACGGCGCAGCTTTGCGTCAAAAAGTATAAATATGGCCCTAAATCTTAAAAGACTTACAAATATTGTGATGCAAATACATAATGACATATTACTAATACGATGGCAACATACAATGTATTAACTTGGAACGTCAGGGTATGGCTAACATAAATAAATGCAATAGAATATATAGCTACCTCAAACGCCATAAGACCCACATAGCAACATTGCAAGAGACACACCTAGCAAATGAATATTTAAACAAGTTGGCCAGGAAATGGACAGGAAAAATATATGGCACCAACACGTCGACCTACACGAAAGGAGTATTGATATGGATGGCCCCTGATGTCCCCTACGCAGTGGAACACACACAGATAGATAAAGATGGTAGATTTGTCCACTTGAGAGGGAAGCTAGACGGCAAACCACTAAACATCACAGGTATATATGCACCCAATACTAAACAAATAGACCTCTTACAGTCTACCTACACGACTCTAGCAGGGGACCCATTGACTCCTAATATATGGGGAGGAGACTTTAACTGCATACCAGACATCAACATGGACAGATCACACCCCCAAACAGTGAGCGCCCCAAGCAGAAGACTCTCACAAGCACTGCAGAACTGGATGTCAGATAGAAGATTACATGACGTATGGCGAAACCTACACCCCTTGGATAGAGAATATTCATATTTCTCCCCAGTACACCAACTACACACTCGCATAGTCTTGCAATTATACACACATGAGCTTACAGCACTACTGGTCAAGGCAACCTACCTGGCTAAAACGTTATCAGACCATTGCCCCTTAGTGTCTACGATACGTTGGGGTAGGACACATACAAATGCACCTACCTGGCGACTGCAACTACCTCTATTACGTGACCCCCCCTTCCGAGAGGAACTACAAGAGAGTATAAACTCATACTTTAGAACGAACACCAAAACTACATCGTCACGAGCCATAGAATGGGACAGCCACAAGGCGGTGATAAGAGGCATATGTATGACCACATCAGGGGGAGTCCGCAAGACACTACATAAAGAATTATGTGAAATAGAAAGGGAAATGAGGGAGGCAGAGAATACAATAGAGCAAAACAGGGCGGGAACAGATAACATGATTGAGCTAAAAAAACAATGGGTTGAAACGGACGAGCGGTTACGAAAATACGATTACCGCCACTATACAGCACGCATGCATGCCGAGGGCGATCGTTCTAGTAGACTGTTGTCGTGGCTACTAAAAGGCGAACAACAACATTCTACTATAAATGCCATCCGCACGGAGGAGGGCAATATAGTCAACACACAGACAGAAATCAATGAGACCTTTAAAAAATACTATGCAACACTATACAAAGCAAACCCTCCCCCGACCGAGCACCAAGCATGTGAATTTTATCGGACGCTCCAACTAAATAAACTGACAACAGAACAACTGTTAGAGCTGGAGAAACCCACTGATTTAAATGAGATCCATCAGGCGCTAAAACAAATGGCACATAATAAAACACCAGGAGGGGATGGGCTCCCAGCAGAATACTACCAGACCTTCGCAAAACAAACAATGGCACCATATCTAGAAATGCTGAAAGAGGCATTTGATAGGGGGCACCTCCCAGAATCACAGCGCAAACCAACTATAGTGGTCCTTCTCAAGAAAGGGCGCGAACCAATAGATATCCAGTCATATAGGCCGTTATCACTGCTAAATTCTGACTATAAACTGCTTGGGAAAGTGCTGGCAAACCGATTACTCCCATTAATGACTACCTTGATCCACCCGGATCAATCTGGGTTTATACCAGGACGTAGCACACACACAAACATCAGATGCCTTTTGCGACTAATAGCCGAAACACAAGAGCTAGATTACACAAGGACGGCAATATCACTAGATATAGAAAAGGCATTCGACACACTGAGCTGGCCACACCTGTTGTGTTCCCTAAAAAACATGGGCTTTGGTAACACATTTATAAAATGGATAACAATACTGTATACAGACCCGAAAGCGAGAGTTAAAACAGGTAAAACTATATCGGAAAAATTCGAAATAGGTAGAGGCACCAGACAGGGATGCCCACTGTCACCTTTGCTGTTTGCTATAGCAATAGAACCATTTGCAGCGCGCCCACGACAAGAGGCCCCAAGATGGGGCATACCGGATAGGGGGGACTACAAGATCATCTCACTATATGCAGACGACGCACTGATATACCTGCGTAAGAGTACGGAATCCCTAGCAGATATACTACTCCTATTAGACACATTCGGGGACATATCGGGATTGCGAGTAAATTGGGAAAAGTCATGCCTGTTTCCGATGCAATCAATAACCAGACCTACACAGGGAAACATTCCCAACACATAGGTGGTCATTACAACCCTGGCGGACGGTGTTAAAGGTGCGGTAATACCACAAACAGGCCGGCGGACAAAAAAAGGGAATTACGACCCTGGCGGAAACCGCCAACTAAGACAGCCACTTTAACACACCGCCCGCCACGGCGGTACAGACAAACAGCGCGGCGGACACCGTCAACAGACAGGCGGGAGACAATATACCGCCCACACTATCACAACACACCAATCCGCCACCTTTTCCGGGGCGGATTCACCGTGGATAAAAACACGGCGGAAACAGCTTTTGCTAAGGGAAAATGCTCACCTCAACACATCCCACGAGGAACGAGGACACCATGGAGCCGGAACTACAAATACTCCCTGCCCTTGTATTCCTGCTCATCTACGACCAACAGCGACGTAGGCGCAGAAGATACGGGTGAGTACTGCACCTACGACACGGAGGGGGGGGAGGCAAAAGTTAGGGGGACACCCACCAAACACCCCCATCCCCACCCTCGCATTAGACAACATACACACCAATGCAGTCACAAAAATCACAGTAACAACCCACAATCCCCCCGGAAGAATGCAAAGACAAAGCGAATTGCGGTCAAACTTTGTATTGTGCCAATATACTACTCATACAAAAATATACTGATATATATCACGAAATCTGTCAAAATTAAATATACAATACAAGAAGTAGTGCAGATATGTACACAACAATGTCCGTGCACAAACAGTCCAAAAATGCATGGGCGAGGCCCACAATAGATACCTGACCAAAATCCAAGAGAACACTGCCGGGGCATCAGATAGAAACAATACAGGCACCTCAGGGGGAAGGGAAGGGGGGGCACCTCAGCCAGATGAATGCGAAGCCAGATCCACGACAGGGCTACATGCCCATGTATGCCATCCTGGGGAGTGCAAAGCCACAGTCTCTCAAGTCTCTACAGTGGGTGGCTTGCCCACTGTACCATCCTGGGGAGTACAAAGCCACAGTCTCTCAAGTATATACAGTGGGTGGGTTGCCCACTGTTCAATCCTGGGGAGTGCAAAGCCACAGTCTCTCAAGTCTCTACAGTGGGTGGCTTGCCCACTGTACCATCCTGGGAAGTGCAAAGCCACAGTCTCACAAGTCTATACAGTGGGTGGGTTGCCCACTGTACCATCCTGGGGAGTGCAAAGCCACAGTCTCTCAAGTCTATACAGTGGGTGGGTTGCCCACTGTTCAATCCTGGGGAGTGCAAAGCCACAGTCTCTCAAGTCTCTACAGTGGGTGGCTTGCCCACTGTACCATCCTGGGGAGTGCAAAGCCACAGTCTCTCAAGTCTCTACAGTGGGTGGGTTGCCCACTGTTCAATCCTGGGGAGTGCAAAGCCACAGTCTCTCAAGTCTCTACAGTGGGTGGGTTGCCCACTGTACCATCCTGGGGAGTGCAAAGCCACAGTCTCTCAAGTCTCTACAGTGGGTGGGTTGCCCACTGAGCCATCCTGGGGAGTGCAAAGACACATCTTCGCAAGTAGATGCAGTTCTCTACTGGTACTGGTGCCCAGACTGGATGAGTCTCCCCGTGAAAGTACATGTCCTGTCACTGTCCCAGCTGCACATGGGAGAACGATGCCTGATGTGCCAGACTATTCATACCCACACGGTCTTTGCCGTGTTCAGCGGTCTTCACCATGGCGGTCTTTGCTCTGTTCAGCGGTCTTCACCATGGCGGTCTTTGGCCTGTTCAGCGGTCTTCACCATGGCGGTCTTTGCTCTGTTCAGCGGTCTTCACCATGGCGGTCTTTGCTCTGTTCAGCGGTCTTCACCATGGCAGTCTTTGGCCTGTTCAGCGGTCTTCACCATGGCGGTCTTTGCTCTGTTCAGCGGTCTTCACCATGGCGGTCTTTGCTCTGTTTAGCGGTCTTCACCATGGCAGTCTTTGCTCTGTTCAGCGGTCTTCACCATGGCAGTCTTTGGCCTGTTCAGCGGTGCTTTGCCATGGCGGTCTTTGCCCTGTTCAGCTGTCTTCACCATGCTTGACGTTCCATCATTGCCCAGCGGGGCTGTGGGATCCTGGACCCTCCTGGGCTGTGACTCCGGCGGTGGCGGTGGTCTCTGGATGAGTAACAATACTTGAGCCCTCCTGGGCTGTGACTCTGGCGGTGGTCTCTGGACCAGTAACGATACTTGAGCCCTCCTGGGCTGTGACTCTGGCGGTGGTCTCTGGACCAGTAACGATACTTGAGCCCTCCTGGGCTGTGACTCTGGCGGTGGTCTCTGGACCAGTAACGATACTTGAGCCCTCCTGGGCTGTGACTCTGGCGGTGGTCTCTGGACCAGTAACGATACTTGAGCCCTCCTGGGCTGTGACTCTGGCGGTGGTCTCCTGACCAGTAACAATACTTGGGCCCTCCTGGGCAATGAGTCCGGCTGTGGTCTCCTGACCAGTGACGATACTTGGGCCCTCCTGGGCAATGACTCCGGCGGTGGTCTCCTGACCAGTGACGATACTTGGGCCCTCCTGGGCTGTGACTCTGGCGGTGGTCTCTGGACCAGTAACGACGTTGCTGGCAGTTGTGTCAGGACCGCCGGAAATGATGGCGCACTTCTCCGCCGTGACACTCACAACAGGTTGGGAAGACTTCCTTGGGACCTTCCCCACCTTCTTTGGAGTTACAGCTGACTCACCAGTCGCCTTGGATCCCATTTCACTTTTTGTCCCACCAGGAGTCTTGACACGGTCCCGTCGTCTACTCTCCAATTTCAGAGCCTTTACAGGGGGTGGGCTGACAGTGCCTTGGCTCCGGGTCCTACTGCCTGCCCTGGTGGACGGGGCACTCCAAAAACCTGGAACACGCACCACTGGTACTGGAGGCTTTTTGGCTGAGGTGCTACGACGGGACTGATGAATTGGAGGGGAGGGTGGGGGCAAAAAGGTCAATTTGACATAGGGACAGTTTCTGACGTACACTGGGATGGGTAGCTGGAGGGGCTCTGGGAGTGGAGGAAGAGGAGGTGGTTGTAGGAGGTGTCACTTTAGCTGTTTTGGGTGCAGGTGCAGGTACTGGAGGCTGTCGTGAGGTGGATGGATGTTGGGTGAGTGATTGCCGGCGTTTGGGTACTTTGGGAGGGGGCGTCACAGACACACTGGGAGAGGACACATGGGACGTGTATATGGCAGTGGAGGTGGTGAGTGCAGGTGAGCGGCTTGTGGTGCTGGGTGTCCTGGTGCGAGAGTCCTAGTGCCTGTAGGTGTGGTGCATGCAGGTTTGTGTGTAGACGACACTGGGAGGGAGGAGGGGGACACAGTGGAGACAGTGGATGTTGCTGTATCTGTATGAGTGTGATGCTTGTGTGAGTGCCTGTGGTGTGTGTGGTGCCTATGTTTGCTTGAGCTACTTGTGTGTGTTGACTTGTGTGCATGCTGGTCTGTAGGTGTGCTTGGGATGGGCTGGGGTACAGGGGATTGGGTCTGGGTGGAGGAAGTTGGAGGGGGGAGGCTGGAAACAGGGACAATGGCTGCCATCAGTGCTGAGGCCAGAGATTGCAGGGTTCGCTGAAGGACAGCCTGACCAGAATGAATGCCTTCCAGGAATGCATTACCGTGTTGCAACTCTCGTTCTACACCCTGGATGGCATTCACAATGGTAGACTGCCCAACAGTGAGTGACCTGAGGACGTCAATGGCCTCCTCACTGAGGGCAGCAGGGGTGACTGACGCAGGGGCTAAGGTGCATGGGGCGAAGGTGATGCCTAACCTCCTGGGTGAGCGGGCACGGGGCGAGCGCTGAGGGGCTGCTGGGAGGGTGGTGCTGGTAGGGGAGGTGGCGGCTGTACCTGTAGAAGTGGGGCGCACAGATGGTGCCACCACCACAGGGGAGCTCCCATCGGCGGACGAGTCCGTGTCGCTGGCTGGTGATCCTGTGGCCGACGTGAAGCTCCCCTCGCCCTCCGTCCCACTGGTGAATTCAGAGTCTGTGGTGTGGCCCTCCATGTCCATGTGGGATGCAGCTCCCTCGTGCTCCGGTGCCACTGTACCTCCGCCTGTTGATGCTGATATACAGAAGGACAGGGAGAGCAGAAAAAGGGGGGAGACAGAAGAAAGAGAGTTTTAGTGCATGGCATACCACTACCGTTGGCGGACAAGACAGACGCAACAGCCCTATGCATTACGCCGTGCTCCTGCCCTCTGCACATGCTATTTCTGGGATATGGCCTACATGGCAATGGTAGAAATCTGCCCACATGGATAGCAAAGGGGCAACTATACATCAATTTGCCTTTTTCTTGAGCTGGGGTAGAGTGCCACATGGCCCACATAATGGAGGGGCCTTGCCTACCTAACTCGCCCTGGCCTAGGGACACCCACAGCCCACCACCCCCACCAGACAGCTCCACTGCACGCAAAGTTCATAGTATGAAGTTGTACTCTCCCCCTTGTGTCTGCTGTGATGTCCTTAAGTGCCCATCCAACTCCGGGTAGGCCACCACCAGGATCCGGAACATCAGGTGGGTCATGATGCGACGGGCACCCCTCCCACGTTGGGAGGCCATCCCCAGCTGAGCCTCTGCCGTCTTCTTGCTGCAGCGGCGAATGTCCTCCCATCTCTTCCGGCAGTGGGTGCCCCGTCTCTGGTGGGCCCCCAGGGTCCGGACTTCCTTGGCGATGGCACGCCAAATGTCCCTCTTCTGGTGGGCGCTGACCTACATGACATGCACAACGAAAGAGGAACAGTCATTACCTACTGCACCGTCGTTGTAATTGGCCCCCTCCCAACTCTATCCCTGTGGCCCATTCATCCCCATGCATGACTGTTCTATGTACTCTGCCCCCTTCCCTCATCCACCCAGCCCTCTCCACCCAGGCCTAGCCCATACAACGTGCTCCCTGTGTACTAACCTGTTGGTCTGGAGGACCGTAGAGTAGCGTATACTGGGGAGGACCCCATCCACAAGTTTCTCCAACTCCTGTGCAGTGAAGTCAGGGGCCCTTTCCCCAGACGCAGCAGCCATCGTCGCTCCCAGACCGAGGTCACAGCAGCACTAGCAGTGTAGGTCCTCTCCTGTCGAAGGTCAGGTATCTAGTGATTGAAGAGATAGAAAATGGTGGTGACGTACGCGGCGGTGACGTCCGCGGCGGTGCGCATCGTCACCGCCAGCACACCTGTTCATTGGCTCCTGGGACCCATAGGGTCCAATGTTAACCAATGCAGCATTGCGCTGCGCTCTACGACCGCCTACCGCGACGGTGTCCAACGCCAGCGCAGTTACCCCACAATTCCATTGTCCCAGTTTACAGGTCAGGCAGCCGCCATTTCAGGGGCCCACATGGCTTCAATTACTACTGCGTCACACATACCGAGGCCTACACTCAAAACCTTTCCCGGATGGGTTAATTGTCTGGTGTAGTCTTGTGTGTGACTGTGGGTACATACCTGGAGGAATGCTGACAGTTTCTTTGCTGTTGTCCTTCTTAGGCACCGTCAGTTGGGACATATTGGAGGATGGCGGAATCCGCCGGTGTACCGACCGCTGGTGGACCTGTTGACAATGGAAGAGCGACATGTCATCGTGACCTACCGGTTTGACCGTGCCACAATCCAGGAACTATGTACCCAGTTGGAGCCAGACCTGATGTCACCAATCCGCCATCCGACTGGAATCCCCCCTGACGTGCAGGTGCTGTCAGTGCTCCATTTCCTTGCAAGTGGGTTTTTTTCAGACAACAGTGGCCATGGCATCAGGGATGTCCCAGCCTATGTTTTCCAACGTGTTGTCCAGAGTGTTGTCTGCCCTGCTGAAACACGTAAGGAGATACATCATTTTACCCTGAGGTGGCGGATTTGCCTACAGTGAAAGGTGACTTCTATGCCCTTGGACATATCCCCAATGTCATAGGTGCCATTGATGGGACCCATGTAGCTCTGGTGTCCTCCCGCAGGAATGAACAGGTGTACAGGAACAGGAAGAGTTATCATTTGATGAATGTTCATATGGTCTGTTTGGCATACCAGTACATCTCGCAGGTAAATGCAATGTTCCCTGGCTCAGTGCATGACGCCTACATCCTGCGCAATAGCAGCATCCCTGATATGATGGGTGAAGTCCAGAGGCACCGTGTATGGCTATTAGGGGACTCTGGTTACCCCAACCTGTCATGGCTACTGACCCCAGTGAGGAATCCCAGGACCAGGGCAGAGGAACGGTACAATGAGGCCCATGGGAGGACTAGGAGGGTGATCGAGCGGACCTTCAGCCTCCTGAAGGCCAGGTTCAGGTGCCTCCATATGACAGGTGGGTCCATAACTTGGCATTGCGACGCCAGGTGCCTTTTCTGCAGGAGGATGATCCAGATGACGGTGTTGTTGCAGCGTGTGAGCCTGTGGAGCCTGTGGACAGTGATGAGGATGAAGCTGATGAAGATGAAAACGACAACAGGGAGTCAGTCATACAGCAATATTTTCAGTGAGACACAGGTGAGTACATTTTCATGTTTCACATAATATAAAATTTCACACGTCTACCTCTATCCTGTACCTACATTTCACTCCCTATTTGTTAACTGAGTTGTCCCCTTCCATTTCAGTTTCAGTAATGTGGTAACCTACGTGTAAACAGCTTGCACCCTTGAAAGGCTTGTGATGTGTGACATTGGTATGTTGGCCTTCTAATGGTAACCTTTTTTAACACTGTAATTGACGATACAAAGTTCACAATCATTGACTGACTCCAATATTATTAAGGTTTCAAGGGTGTTTATTTAAGTGCATAAAAATGTAGGGGGTTTGTGAAATGGGGATAGGTCATGGTGGAATCCAGTCTATTAGTATCACAGGTACATTGCACATCTGGCCATTGAAAGTGGAGCTGGGGCAGTTCCAATGTGGACAGGGTAACAAAGTGGGACAGTGGGGGGACAATCAGGGTAGTCTTATTTCCTGGCGGGGGTCTTGCCATCTTGCTCTGTCCTGTTCCGGGACCGCTTTCGTGGTGGTTCTCCATCTGCAGGGGGTGGGGTGCTGGTGTGTTGGTCCTGTGGCGGGGCGTCCTGTCCACTAGCGCCGGCGGAGGTGGTGGGCAGTTCGTCGTCCTGGCTAGTGTCAGGGGCCCCTTGGAGTGCCACGGTGTCCCTCAAGGTCGTTTGAATGTCCGTCAGCACCCCTACGATGGTGCCCAGGGCGGAGCCTATGGTCCTGAGCTCCTCCCTGAACCCCAAATACTGCTCCTCCTGCAGACGCAGGGTCTCCTGCAACTTGTCCAGTACCGTTGCCATCATCTCCTGGGAGTGGTGGTATGCTCCCATGATGGAGGAGAGGGCCTCGTTGAGAGTAGGTTCCCTTGGCCTGTCCTCCCTCTGTCGCACAGCAGCCCTCCCAGTTCCCCTATGTTCCTGTGCCTCCATCTCCTGGACCATGTGCCCACTACCACTGCCCCCAGGTCCCTGTTGTTGTTGGGGTGTTGGGTTAGCCTGGGTGCCCTATAGTGGTGGACACACCGCTGATTGACCTGTCCTGGGTAGGGAGGTTTGGGCCCACTGGGTGGGTGCTGTGCTGGTGTTACCAGAGGGTGGAAGTTCGGTGTTGGGCTGTGGCTGGGCAAGGGGAACCGACTGTCCTGAGGCCCACGCTGGTCCGGGCTGTTCATCAAGATCCAGTAGGGCAGGGCTGCTGTCGTCACTGTGGGCCTCTTCTGGGGGTGGAGTGGTGTTGTCTGGACCCTCTGGTGTGGTGACGTTCCTTCGGGTTCCTGCAGGGGTATGAGTACAGGATTATTGCATGTGTGTGTTTCATGGTGTGCAATGGTTGGGTGTGCGTGTACCCCAGTGCTAGCATTCCTGTGTGGGAGCTTGTGTGGTGATGGTTGGGGGGTGTTGTGGGTCTGTGCAGTGGGCATGCTTTAGTGATGGGTATCCATGCTTAGTTGTGTCATGCAGGTCTTGGGGTTGGGATGGGTGGTTGGTGTTATGGGTACATTAGTGAGGAGTTAGGGTGTTAGTGGAGGGTGTGAGGGTGGGGGTGTTTGATAGCATGCAGGTAGGGTGGGGGATATGATAGTTGAGATTTGACTTACCAGTGTCCGTCCCTCCAACGACTTCTGCGAGGCCCTCAGGATGCAAGATGGATAAGACTTGCTCCTCCCATGTTGTTAGTTGTGGGGGAGGAGGTGGGGGTCCGCCACCAGTCCGCTGTACCGTGATGTGGTGCCTGGATACCGTGGAACGTAGGTCGTTCCACCTCTTCCTGATGTCCTCCCTATTTCTTGGGTGCTGTCCCACAGCATTGACCCTGTCGACTATTCTTTGCCATAGCTCCATCTTCCTGGCTATGGATGTGTACTGTACCTGTGAGCCAAATAGCTGTGGCTCTACCCGTAGGATTTCCTCCACCATGACCCTGAGCTCCTCCTCGGAGAAGCGGGGGTGTCTTTGGTGTGACATGGGGTGGTGTGTGTGATGTGTGGGGCGGTGTATGTGTTGATGAGTGTGGTGAGTGTAGTGGTATGTGGTGTTTTGTGTGTGGATGTTGTGTGGGTGATGGTGTAGTGTGCCTCTGTGTGAAGGGGTTCTCTATTCTGTGCTGTCTCTCTCTGGCCTTCGTCTCTAATTTTTGGTCATAGGGGTTTGTGGGTGATGTGGGTGTGTGTTTTATATTGTGTTGGGTGTGTGGGAGTGTTGTTTGTATGTGTATCATGTGTGTGTATTTGGTATTGTCCAATGTGGCGGTGTTTTGGAGCTGTGTGTGTATTTTGAGCGCAGCGGTGTGTACCGCCAATGGAATACCGCGGTTGAAAGACCCCCACGTGGATTCGTGGGTCGTAATAGCATGGGCATGTTTCTGTTGGCGTGGAGGTGGAGGATTTGTTTCCGCATGTTTATCGCTGACCTTTGGTGTGGCGGTATTTTGTGGGTGTCTGAATTTCGGCAGATTCCGTAATGTGTCTCATAATAGCTGTGGCGGTCTCCCGCCGCCGCGGCTGTGTGTTGACGGTCTTCTGCACGGCGGTAAGCGCCTTTTCCCGCCAAGGTCATAATGACCCCCATAAACTGCAATGGTGCCACACCACCTTCAAGTACTTAGGGGTACACATTTACCACAGTGAACAAGACCTAAGAGAAGGTAACCTAGATCGAATGATCAAGGTGACAAGAAACTCAATGCCCTTCTGGTGTTCGCTCCCACTTTCACCCATGGGGAGAGTAGCTATAGCCAAAATGATTATACTACCACGTATCCCATATTTTTTTACAGCACTTCCACTTAAACTCCCTAAGAGCTACTTCGTGCCTCTAACGAGCTTATTAACAGACTTCATATGGGCTACAGGCCGCCGCCGCATAGCCCTAGCTAAGGCATACTTGCCATTAGAAAAAGGGGGAATGGGAGCACCCCAATTTGAACTGTACTATGCAGCAGCACAAATACACTGGATAATGGATTGGACATATAATCCAAATGGCCCAGAAAGCCAGATGGTAGGCACACTAACAGGACACACAGATATAATGCATTGGCTCATTAACCACGACAAATTGACGAAAGCTGATAATCTATTACTGGAGATAGCAGAATGGATATGGCAACGATATGTAATGACAACTGAAGGTAAGCCACCATATTCACCCAAAATCCTGCTACTAGCAACCCCGGGACTGAATAATATAATACGTCGATTTAAGCTAACCAAATGGGTAGAAGAAGGGATTAACACACTAGGCGACATATTTGAAGAAGGTTATTTCTTGACATATGAAGAATTAACGAACAGACACAACCTGGGTAAAGGCGAGTTTCTAACATATAAGACACTACAACAAGTGGTGAACAAAACATGGGGTAATGGCAGCAATGAACCTATTACAGCTCCAATTTTACACAAATTATTAACAGGACTAGGCACACAAGCGGGCATATCCTGGATATACATCACCCTACAGGGTCAACCGGAAGTGCCCCAAACACAAGCAAAACATAAACGGGAGACAGCATTAAACATACCCATACAACCAAAACAATGGAACATGGCACTATTAGCTACAAAAGACATATCACGCAATGCCCGCTTCCGATACACACAACTCAACTACCTGCACCAGACCTACCTTACCCCAGCAAGAATCAAACGCATGTTTCCACAAACCAATATGTGGGACACCGGAAGCAGACTTTTTACATAGGAACTGTTCGCCGCTGGAACACATATGGCAAGAAGTAACAACACAAACACCTACATGGTCGAGACTACCCCTTATCCCCACTCCAGAGTCTTGCCTGTTGGGAATACGCACACGAACAGGAGCAGATAAACAAAAACATCGAAGTGCAGACCTTGCGTTTATTGTATATAAGCGCCTAATTGCAATACAATGGAAATCACCTAGTACACCTAGCATACATCGCTGGACCCAAGACATGCTACACTGGTCCAAAGCTGAAAAGCAAGTGCTACAGACACTATGTGGATATGGGGTGGAAATCAAAGGCACAGATGTATGGGATACTATAATAGAACAGTTGGAACAAAAAAACGACATCCGACCTCCCTGAACTGAATAAATGACAAAACCAGAAACAAAAATGCTTACACATCACCTACAGGAGGAGATTAATCAACACGCAAATAACAGCCTCAGAATAAAGCTGCTCTAGACCACACACCTACTCCTTCCCTCTCTAAACATCACTCCTCCCCTCCCCCCCCTTCCAGAAAGACTGCTCTCACAAATGACATGGCACACAAACAGGCAACAAACACAAACATAACAATTAACATAAGGCAATACCGGCTACTAAGTTTAGTAGTGGGTCTCATGTGCTGGTTTAATTTCTTTTTGTTTTCTTAGTTCTTAATATTCTTTAAATGCTGCTACTTCATTTGGTAGCGACAAGTATACTGAACGCTGTGTAGACATACTATGTAAATGACATTGAACTGTTAAATGTAAAGATAAAATGTCGAAAACAGCGTTGACATATCCAGCAAAATGTATATGTTGTTATACGAATAAAAAGATTAAAAAAATAAATAATATATACATGCAAAAAACAAATGCAATGTGAACAGCTGCTTGGGTTCTGTTGTTGTTAGACCTGTCAGCCTTCGGGTGGTCTTCCCCCAAACTTTCTGCCAGCTTGCTTCTGCTTTTTCTAGATTTTTGCTCTGTTGGCCCTAGGACTGTGCGCTTTAACATGCTGACCAGTGCTAAAGTGTTCGAGTTCATTCCTGTAAACATGGTTTGCCATTTTAGCAGATTTGCATATTGTATTTACTTATAAGTTCCTTGTAGAGTGCTATTCCATATACGAAGGGCCTGTAAATTAAATGCAACTAGTGGGCCTGCTGTACCTATTGTGCCACCTATTTGAATAGCACTTCAAAACATGTCCCAGGCCTTCCATCACAGCCTGAATGCAGTGTACCACTGTAAACCCCTTACTAAGCCTTAAACTCCCCTTTATTAGCTAAAAGTCACCCCCAAGATAGGACCTAGGTAGCTCATAGGGCTGGGTGCTGTGTATTTAAGAGGTAGGACATATACCTTAAAGTTTTACGTGTCCTGGTAGTGAAAAGCTTCCACATTCATATTTCACTATTGCAAAGCCTACCACTCCCATAGGTTAACATTGGGGATTCCTAATTACACTTAATAATCTGTAATTCCCAAACGAGAGGAGGTAGATGTCATGCTTAGTACATATGGATTAGTAATGATAAATCCTCTTTAATGGTTAAGTCAAATTTATCATTACAATTTTGAAAATGCCACTTTTAGAAAGTTGTCATTTTCCTGCCCTTTGTGCCTGTAGCCTGTCTTGAGTCACATGACTAGGAGTAGCTGACAGTTAGGACTTTGTGAATTCCTCCCAGACAGTTACACAACAGTGGGATTAGGAGAGCCTGAATGGCCCATCAACTGGTAGATGGGGGGGCTAAACTGAGCTTTGCACTTGAATAGTCTTTGTACTGTCTCCTCGCAGTAGGCTTAACAACCCTGTTTTGTCAGTGCAGCATGTTGGAGCTAGGGCAGGGAAGGCAGGAAACTCTCTGGTTCAAAGAACCTTTCCAGAAATATCTCCCTCTTTCCAGGTTCAGGGCACCAGAGTATAACAAGCATTGGCAAAGCCAGGAGGTCTTGTCTTTGGCTGCAACTGTAGTCCTATTGGCTTTGCAAATGTTTGTTGATAATGCTAGAGAAACTGGAGGGCAGCTTCAACTCCCAGGGCACACATCTTGGATTCGCTGGTCTACACTGCCATACATCTTACCTCCACAAATCGTATTATGCCAACTGTTCAGTAAATATAGCAACTACCTGGACAGAGTTGGTGGCAGCCGCTCATTCAAACTCACATTGCCCATGCAGTCAGTCAGACTGCGCGGCAGTGCCATGGGCTTGCTGAAAATGTGGTTCATGGCTCCTCTGCTCTCACAATACTAGGGTTACAGGGACAAAAAGTGCTGCCTGGCTGCTGATGCCGCCCCAGAACTCTACTCAGGATCACAAAACCAGTCGGGGATGGTGAGCTGCACTGACAGCCCATTCTGCCACGCAATAAGGATTCAGATTCCTACAGGAAGAAGAGAAAAGACAGAGACCATGCAGGGCTGTGGGAGACGAAGTGGCCATCTTGAAACATAAGACAGTTGAACAAACCTCACTTAATTTTCCTCGAACAGTTTTTTTATATATAAAGTGCAATGTAGAGCAACAAACTTAGGAAATATACAAAAGCAACACCAAAATTCTAAGATTTATTATTTTTAAAAAAAGCTCTAACACTGTCATGATTTAAATCAACATAATGACTATTTTGGAATATAAATATATATATATATATACCCACATTTATTACACACAGCAATTCCCTCCAGTGTCTTGTTATTTTCACACAGCTGCTAGGAGGAATTGAGCTATGCCTACTTGGAAAATCTATCTTCATTTTCATTGGGTACACATAGGTAAAACCAAGAATAGCATAAAACCACAATTGCAAGAGCACAGCAGGCAGGATTTATGATGTTATGACGTGTAGATTAACACTAGAGCTACCCTTGAAGTCTAGGTTGTGCTCAAACGTAAATCAAAGAAAACTGGCAAGGTCACTTTTCCCTTGCCACAAGGTGCAGTGATGGCTACAAGATAATGGGTGCATTTCTTACTCAGAGAAATATCACTGTGTGGCTTACTTTTGTTTCACAATTTTAGAAGTGGCTCAAATTAAAGATGGCCACCATGATCTTCTTCACTGTAGTACTTTCTTTTGAAGGGCTCCCAGGCACAGTTGAGAGCAGGCTTTATCTTTCACAAAATACTTTGAGAAACAGGCAGCGATGACGGAGGGGGTGGTGGGACGGGTGAAGCAGCGATTTCACCTCAGTCTGTCTATGCACTGCAAATGTGACAAGATAAGAACAAGATTTATAGACCTGTTTACAAAGCAGTTTGGAGCAGGTGAAATTGAGTGCTATTGTGTTAGGTGCTATTTAGCAAAGAAAGAAGTAGTTCCTGAAACAGATTCTAAAAGGAAAGCAGGGGAGGGATAGTGTAATTGGTCCCTGCTCTGAGGGAGGGCTAAACCCAGATGTGGTGGAGGAGATGACCACTAAATAAAGTCTACTTTCAATCTTAAACGATTTTCTGGATCTCAGTTCACCCACCTAGAAGCAAGTTTCAATCAATGTCTGAAATCAAATTGAACGAAAGTAATATTATAATAAAGAAGCCTTGAGCTTATGAAAAGGCCTGAAACACAAGAAGCTCCTGGAGGATTCAGTGATGAAGAATAGATGCTGGATGAAAGCTCCTCAAAGATTAGTACATCAATATCTCTTGGTTCTTTGAGAATGTTAGAAATTCTCCTAGCAAACACTCCTGCATAAGACTCTCTCATTTGCCCTCATAGGGCCTGTATCACAAATGCATGTACACTATGATCTGCAGCTAACTCAAATTACAATTGGAAGTTCGCATTTTCTTTTCACAAAATATTAATTTACACTAGCAAAAAGATCTTCTCTTGAAGGAAAGCTATATCTGTTTCATGGCAATGACGTCTGCATAAGCAGGTGAACAGTCACATATGCATAAGCTTGCAGGGATTTGCTAAGTCTTTGCAGCGCATTCCCTTTTCCACCCTTGATACAGTTAGATACTTCCTCATAGATTTGCATCCAAGATATAAATTGGGAGAAATCACCCTCAAATGTTGGGGCACTGTAGGGGAAGAATGCTCTCGGGCCCATATTTATACTTTTTGACGCAAACCAGCGCAGGCGCTGGTTTGCGTCAAAAATGTTACAGCCGGCTAATGCCATTCCTACGCACCATGCGGGCGCCTTCTTTAGGGAATGACGTTAGCTGCCACTGCGGACTGGTCAGAGTAAAAAAAATGACTCAAACCAGGCAGCGCCAGCGTAGGGGAAAATGGGGGTTGTGCGTCAAAAAATGGTGCAAGTCAGGTGTGAGGCAAAAATGATGCCTCAAACCGGACTTGCGCCCTTTATTGACGCACAACCCCCATTGAAATGACTCCTGTCTTAGCAAAGACAGTAGTCATGCCCCCTTGCCCAATGGTCATGCCCAGGGGACGCTAGCGCTAATTTGCGTCAAAAAGTATAAATATGGGTCATAGAATCCCCAGCGCCAGGAAGGGGCTAAATGAGTCTGTGCTTTTGGAAAGTAATACCCTAGAGATTGTGGGCCCAGATCCCTGCTTGTAAGGGCTCTTTTCTTCAAAATAATGATTTATTAGGTGTTTCGCACTTGTGTTACACCAACATGTTGCCTTGCAGCCATGATGAAGACTAGTCCATTGCAACCACAGAGGTCGCTGGCCTAACTCTCTGTCTTTGAACTGAAGCATTGTATGTTCTATGCAAATTATTTTACTATGGGCATAAGAAGGGATGGTGTTAATAAAAACGTGTCCCTTGCTTCCTTACAAAAGAAAAGCATTTTTCACAGTGTTGGGATTTTTTTATGAACTGGCTTGACAGCTCAGCTGTGGTCAGGCAGTTATGTGAGCATCACTAGACAGCGGCTTTGGCTCCTCCCACACCTTGGGAGTTAGGAGTGCCTTTGATACGGTTAACCATGACACCCTAATTCAAAGACTCCTCGAAGCCGGCATACAAGGGACTGCTCTCGACTGGATTACTTCCTATCTTCAAAAAAGATCTAATATCATCTTCTCACCCCCCTTCTCATCCAAACCCTACCTCACAAAAGCAAGGGTCCCCCAAGGATCAATCATCTCACCTTTGCTTTTCAACATCTACATGATATCATTACCAGAAATGATCAATGATTTTCATCTCACAGGCTACAACTATGCAGATGACACACAAATACTACTTAAATTAGAATGCCCCAAAAACATTCAAAACTCAGAAATCTTCAGTTGCATCAGAGCCGTTGATCAGTGGATGACCTGGAGCCATCTCAAACTAAATACCTCCAAAACAGAAATACTCATATGTGGTGACTTGAAAAATTATGACCCTCTGTGTGTCTGGCCTGACAATCTCAGATCACCTCCTCAATTATCCAAGGAAGTTAAAAACCTTGGAATCACCATGGATTCCAAGTTAACTATGAATGCCCAAGTGGACAAATTAGCACGAACAAGCTTCATCACCTTGAAGACTCTACAACTCATCTTCCCCCACCTCGGATTTCCACACAAGGTGCAAGCTACTATCTCGCTCGTACTATCCAAACTGGATTATGCCAATGGCCTCTACCATGGATCATCTCTACCTATTATGAAAAAACTACAACGTATTCAGAACTCCACAGCCAGGCTGCTATTACATGCAAAGCCACAAGCCCACATCTCTCCTGCCTTGAGAGCACTACACTGGTTACCCATTGCCAGAAGATGCACTTTCAAACTGCTTTGTATCACCCACAAAGCTATGCATGGAACAGGACCGCTTTTTATCAGAAACAAAATAACCAAATACATCCAACAAAGAAACCTCCGCTCAAGATTGGCACCCCGTCTTAGAACACCACCATACAAGAAAAAGACTATAGGTGGTACATCCTTCTCCGTTCAAGCAGCCAAACTATGGAATTCATTACCCTCAACTATGAGAGCCACAGATACATTTCTTGTCTTCAGAAAACGACTCAAGAGTTGGCTCTTTCCTTCATAACCACCATATTTAAACAACTATGGACTGCATATGCCTTTGTTTATAAATATTTTTTCTGATTATGTGTATATTTCTAGTTATGTATAGTTCTTTAGAAAATATGTATCACTACTATGTCATAACAACAAAATACGCACACACTCTTTAAACCTGTTTGACTAAGTATATTTACCCGTGATTCTAATTATGTATTGTATGTACATATATGTGTGCATATGTGTGTGTATTCATGTGTGTTTGTATGTGTGTGTGTGTATATATAGATATATATATATATATATATACATGTGTATATATATGTATATATATATGTATGTGTGTATGTTGTTCTGTGCTTGGCATGCTCGTGGGTCATTGCATGGCTCCTGGGTGGGTTGCTATACTAGATATCTATGAATCCCTGCTCTCATCTTATCACGCTTATCTACCCATCATCATATGTCATGTCTCTATCAATCTATCCTCCTTTTCCACTCTGACTCATTCCAAATCCATTCTACTAATTTCATCTCCTAAATAACTCTGCCTAAGCTCTTCCCTCCGCTTGCACATCTAACTCACCAAACCTCACTCTACTACCATGACCTCCCAAACAACCCTACTAAATTTGCCCTCTTTTATCTCACCCTGCTACTATGATCTCCCTAACCCTTCCACAGTCTTCCCTCCTCCATCCCCCTTTACTCACCCCAAGCCTTTGAGATGAGTAAATGAGGGATATACTCCAAATTAACACTTCTGGATTTCTTTCCTCCTTCACCCCTCCATTACTCCAGTCAATCTAACTAATAAACTCTCATATCCGCGGCTCAAATTAACTCATCATAATAATAATACTAAAACTGTCCTCACATTTCCCGATACTAATCCATCACTAATTCTAATTCTTGTTGGGTTCTGGAGTAGCGTGCTACTCGCCGAAAAGCGCTTCGACGCCTCGTCAGGGTAATAAGCGCTATATAAATACTATTACAATTACAATTATATGTTATGATTGGGCAGAGGTTGTGTGCTTCCACACAAAAGCCCTTCACTCCTGCTGCAATCATTTTCTTTATCCAGCTGCCTGAGTTTCAAATTTCAGGGGCACACACATGGCACTCACTGGAACTCTATTAAAGTGTCCTATATAACTTGATAATTTATGATGATTTCTTCACTGGCAGCAGCACATATGGAAAGAGGACAGTCTTTATCCTACATGGAGTTTTAGGTCTGCTTGACAATGCAACTGCAACCAGACATTTGAACCTAAGCTAATAATATGTACAGTTCTGTGCTTCCACACAAAAATGTATCTTTTCTCATGCTACTTACTTATAATGTTTCACATTACCACACAACATTCCCTTAAAGCCAGGCCTATTGGCATTACCAATGTTTGTTACCAATGTGTATTAAAATGACTACAAAAATATAATACTGTAAAAAATGTGAAGAATAATGCCTTATAATTTGCTGTTCCTTGCCACCTAGTGTTGTCAACCCTGCCCAGAATTTGGTCCTTCAGTGCCTCATAATTCCTGTGGGCATGAAGACTATAGAATAGTCCGCATTGCAGTCTTCTAGAAAAGGAGTGAGAGATTAAGGGCTTTTGCAGTTTCATGTCAGTGGTTCATTTGCATCTACTAATGACACAGAAAATAGTTAACTAAATTGATTCTGGGAGATCGAGCATTAATACCTTGATTACAACTGACAGTCAATAATGCTTTTTATAAAAAATGAGAAGTACAGAATATATGTCACAATGTATGTATTACTGTTAGATCTGGGGTCTCTAGTTAGCAGTCAGTTTGCACCCTGTCCAAGTAGAGACCTCACCCTAGTCAGATTATGGGAGATACACAGCTCAGATCACCCCTGCTCACCCACACAGTAACACAGTGAAATCACCACAAAAAGGAATAAAAACGATTTTAGAAAAGAAAACAATATTTATCTAAACCAAACAAGGCCAAACAACAACAATCCAACATACACAAGCAAAGATATGGCTTTTTAAAGTAAAAAGAGTATTAATCCATAGAAATTAATGGATGCATTGTTTTAGCACAAAGTACCTGGTATGTGTCACATATAAAGCTGCATGGGCAAGCGTGCATCGGAAAAGAAAGCAATGCATAAATTCCTTACTTGCAAGTGAGGCTGTGCGTCGATTCTTTCTCCACCAGGTAAGCAATGTGTTGGTTCCTGGACAAACAGCCTCCGGTCCGTGCGGTGATGTTTAAGATTTTGATGCCCCGGGTTGATGCGTGGCGAATCCGGATGCACAGCAGCAATAAATCTGCACTGAGATGGCAATTACTTAATTTCACCAGTGCTGTGGAAATATTTCAGCAGCAGTGCAGGTGCTGCGTAGATTTTTCTGCTGCTCGGCTCCAGTGCGGGGATTTCCAACTTGGGTTCACCAGCTTCTCCTTTCAAGGCCCAAGGACTTGATGTGTCACCACTTGGCAGGGTATGGATCTCAGCAAGGGAGCCCAGGTGCTGGCAGATGAAGATGTTGATGGCCCTGAGGCTTCAGAACAGGGGCAAGCTCAGTCCAAATCCTTGGAGAAACTTCACAAGCAGGATTTCAAAAAGCAAAGTCCAGTCCTTTCCCTCTTAAGGCAGAAACATCAGCAGGCCAGCACAGCAAAGCAAGAAGTAGTCTGTCTACAATGAGTGATCAAAGGAAGAGACACAAGAAGAACGTTGGCTGGCATATCAAAAATAATTTGCTTACCGTTCTTATGAAATAGTATCAGAAGATAAAAGAATGAATGTGTGCAGCAGGAAGGGGTGATTAAAATAGGTATGAAAGGAATTCTAAGGAAATAGAGATATTCCAATTGTACCACAATTTAAAAAAGATGGAAATGGGGGGAAACAATTGGCTTGGCTTGGCTTGGAAAGAGTTGTACAAACATTTGTGACTGATGCCTGAGTTTTGCTGCCAGCCTGATTGACTTCTGGATGCTATAACACCACCTTGGGTTCAGCACATCAAAAAAACAAGATATTACCATGTTGCAAGCAGAGCAACTTTCATTCATATAACATTTGACACAAGAAATTGGTCTAGCAATCTCCCACTCAGCAAACATGAAGAAAGTAAAACAAATTTCCATACAAAGGACCTGATTTAGGGTTGAGTGGTACTTAGCCTGTCCATCAGGGTGGTGGAAGAAATTACTAGGCCTGGGCAGACATTTGATTACACTGGAGTAATCAGAGTAATTTCAGTAATTGCCCACTACTCTTTGATGTAGAACTACTGATAATTATGCAATTACCCTTCCTTGCATAATGAACAGTTATTTTGGCAAAAAAGTCCCTTGCAAGAGCACATTTAACTAGCGGTCGCTCATGCTTGGTATACATGGTTTGCTGTATTTGGTGCCGTTTCTTAGCATAAAATGCCTTCTCACATCTCTTTTGGTGCAGGGATGTACTTAGCTAAAACAAATAGTGCTAAATAATTGTTGTAAGTCCCAAGAGCACATCTAGCGTGCGCAAGCAGCTGCTCGGACTCGCTGTTCATGTTCTGTTGCATTTAGTACTGTTTCTTAGCGCAAAATGCATCTTCTTGTCTATTTTGAACTCAAAGGGGCATTTCTGCACCAAGAAATAGCAATACACGCAGAATTACTCTTTTTGCATAATTCAAGTGAAATCTTGTGGAATTCTTAGTTAATTCCACATAATTATGCTACAATGCTTTATGCAAGTTCCACCTAACCCTACACATTATGTCCACTGCGCTCATGGCCAGGGGACCAACATATTTAGAGATCAACCTTATCCCAGTGGAAATCTCTGCCCCATTAGAACGGCTTGCCAATATGGCACCTCTGAAGGTATCAAAAGAACATCCGCAAAACGTTTTAATTTTCAAACACAAACTTCCAAAATTTGATTTTGTTTTTTAAACATAAAAAACTAATGATTCAAACAGTCAGAGTTTGTTTTCACTGGGCCTAGGGGATCATTATTTTAATTTTCATTCATAAAGTTCAGAGTAACACCTGAAACTGAATTCCTGTAAGAGTAAGAGCTGGCAAAAACCCAAAGCTTAATTTGAGCCTGTGGTTGTAAGTGAGGCTCACCGGCACTCTGTTTTAGGGACCAGGACTTATGTTTTTTTACTCATTATACTTTGACACAGAACAAGAAAGAGAAAAACTAACAAGCATTTGCAATGCAATGGGTCTCACAATTGCTCAAGTTGGAGCTATTAGGGATGTAAACTCATAACTGGACTTTTTTGCCTCATAAATTGAAAATTAAAAGTAAAACAGTTTCAGATATGCAAGCCGATTCACAGCACCACGGCTGCCAGGAGCACCAGCGTGAAGAAACACACAAAAGGAAAAATAAGTTCGCTCGCAGTCAAACTTATCAGCAAAAGTGCAATTAGCCATGTAACGGGGGAATGGCCAAGGCGGTAACAAAACCTCTGCAAGGAGGAACAAGCGTAAACCATTTACCAATAATAAAAAAAGGATTTTTGAAGGGCAATCCCACTAGCGAGTGATATTGATGGGCATGCGATGGGCGTGGTTAAGAGCCCACATACATACCAACACGTCGGAAAAGCAGTGCTTGTGCGCTGCTATGCTTGACCTAAAATGGGAGCAAGGAAAGATGGAAAATTAATGGTAAAGAGAGAATAAAGGGGTGAAAAGGAACCTACAAGAGTGCCATACATAGGCAGGGAGAGTGTACTGATGGATAAAAGAGGCATGAGATGAAAAGAACACCAGTCAGCCCTGGTATTGATCATCCCATGACTTTCGGCAGCAGCACAGGCAGGCTTCTTAGACATTAACGTTTAAGGCGTAGGCCTCGACCCAGGGCTCCAGCCTTTCTGGTGGGCCCCCTGATAGTGCCATCTCTGATGACAGTGAATAATTCTTAAACACATTGTTTTAAATAACGTTTTCCTTTCACTTATTTTTAATGCGGGTGATGTGTGGGAGTTTATAAGAGACATTCAGCAGAGAAATATTTATGTTTTTCAACAGCATTTACAAGGCCCTTGTGCCACCGGAGTGCCACCTTTTGTGACACTCCGGTGGCACTGTGCAGTGTGCCACATTTACAAGGTGGCACTATACCACTTTTTGTGGTTTAACTCCACCTTGTAAATATAGACCCCTCCAACACAATTTTCTGCCTCAGAGGGGTGTGCAATGGATGTTGCTGTGAGTGTTCCACTGCGACACCCATTGTTTTTGATGCTGCTCCAGGTTTATAACAAGTCTGAAACCGGTAGCAGCGCCAAAACTCCCACCACCCCGAGGGTGGCGTTAGCATGGCACAACGAGGAGGAATACTTTTATTCCTCCTTGTTTTCATTCTGCAGCACACATAGAAAGAGCAAAAGGCCATGAATGGTTGTTTATGTGAAGGAAGGGGTACCTTCCTGCACATAAACAATCTTTCAAAAATGACAAGCTGGTACTTCTATATGTGCTGCATTCTTCAGCATACATAAAGGTGTCAAATTGTCATTGTAGAATATGTGCAGGAAGGAACACCTTCCTGCACATAAACAATCAATCCCCCCAATAGCTGCACTATGGTGTAAGGAGGTTGGTGCTGGCAGCTAATTTTATCGCAGGGAGAAACACAGGGGTGCATCTCTGCTTTTCTAAAGCAACGCAGCCCTGCACTGCAAATTTTGACACAGCATTGTGCTGCCCCACTTTTTACTAAATCTAGCCCAAAGTTTTTATTGGATCAAAACAGTACCTCGTGTATGTGGGGGTCACAAAGATTATTTGTAAGAGATTTAGTGAGCTGTTGTTGTATTATAATATGGAAAACACGTCAATGTCCCTGAATATTAGATGTAAACACATTTAGAAGTTGGACTAGTGTATCTGTGCAGTGTCAGTGATCTGGTCAAAAAAGGCATTAAAGAGCTAAAATTTGATCATAAATCCAAACTTTTCCAAAAAAGGAGCCCCCAAATTACTTTTGGCCCAAGGCCCCTGAAATCCTTAAGATGTTCCTATTGGTAGAAAATATTGGGCCCCAGCACTTTTTCGGTTAGGGTTACAAAGAGCTATGTAAATTGCACAAAACAATAAAATCGTCCCAGTAAGAAATATTCTTCAAACTGTTCCATACTTCTACTCAGTCTCTAACACTGGACGCTACCTGAATCTCAACATTCCAAAGTTTACCATATCTTTTATATGAAAATTCCTTTACTATTTATCTGTACCTTTTGTTTAATCACAACAACAAATATGTATGTGTTACAAATAAATACTTGCTAGCATATAAAAATGCCATGGGTCCTAGGGTTTATTGTGATAATGAATCATTTCAGGACACAATGTTTGGAAGGGGTTATGCAAAATAAATGCCTACTTACAAGAACTAGTAAATCACATGTGTTAATTTGTTCTTGTGGCTTGTAAATGTGCAGGTTATCTAAGGGTGAGATAAAAGTCTCAGACATGCTTTTTACTAAAAGAAGCAAGGCAAGCAAGCATGAAAGCAGACGCTGAATCATCTGTGTCCTCCTCAGGACTGATGTCACGCTTGACAGCTCAAAGCAAAACAAATTTATCAGAAAAACAAGTGGCTGATTCCTGTGACCATGCATCATCTGTGTCTGCGACAAGCCGCCTGCCGTTGCCCGAAGCGTGGCTAGACTGGCATTTAGAAAACAGGAAGTCACAGGTCCAACTTGGCCGCGTGAACCAATAGTGAGATAATGCAGGTTTTCGAAATACCGGAAGGGTGTTCGAAATTCAATGTCCAATTGCATTTTTCACAGCAAGTCAAGTGATTTTTTTTTTTCTATTTTGAGGCTTTGGCAAAGCTCGATGTTGAAATTAGGGAACTCTATAAAGAATAAACATACCGGTATTATGCAGTTTGTCATTTTGACCCAGATTGAAATTAAAGACGTGTTTTGATAGAGATGAAGAACATGTTGGACCCAGTGACCAGCAAGGGAAATGGTTCTCTCTACCCCTGGCTTTTAAAGAAAATAGAGGAGCTTGTCTCATGATTTTAAGACTTTGCCATAGTTTTAATTAACTTATTCATTATTTTAACAATAAAACTTTGATTTCAGGAGTAATCTTCTTCCCACTTAAACATGGTGCATTGGTTCATACCCAATTGGCATATCTGATTTACTTTTAAGTCCCTAGTAAAGTGCACTAGATGTGCCAAGGGCCTGTAGATTGAATGCTTCTAGTGGGCCTGCATCACTGGTTGTGCCACCCCCATAAGTAGCCACTTAACCTCTTCTGTGCCTTGGACGAGATGATCTCGTCCAAGGCTACAGTTCCCCTGTGCCTTGGACGAGATCATCTCGTCCATGGCACAGGGGAACTTGGGGGCGTGCTAGCGCGCCCCCCGTGCACCCCCCTTCCCCCCCCAAGTCGGGGATGGAAGGGGAAGACCTTCCCCTTCCACCCCCGACCCCCCCCACCCCCCCCTGTGACGTCAGCGCGCGCGCGCTGATGTGTCACAGGGGCCTCCCTCGTCGCGCTGGAAGCATTTCTTTTTCAATCACTTGGGAGGCCCGGAGGGGCTTCAAAGGGAAGGAAAAGTATTTCCTTCCCTTTGAAGTCCCTCCGAGGGTTTCAAAAGCCGGATTGCTTGCAATCCGGTTTTTGAAACCCCACTAGACACCAGAGATTTTTTTTTTTTTCGTAGAAATTGACAAAAGGGAGCGACCCCTTGGGCAAGGGTCGCTCCCAGGGGGGGCATTTTTTTGAAAAGGCCTTTTCTGCCCCCTCCCACTCTCGGCACCAGAAACCTCTAGGCACCAGGGACCATTTTTTTTTTTTTCTTTTTTTTTTTATTGAGGTGGGGAGCGACCCCTTAGGCAAGGGTCGTTCCCCTTGGGGGAAAATTATATTTTGGCCATTTCTGCCCCCCTTGGGGGCAGATTGGCCTATTTTGATGAGGCCAATCTGCCCCCAAGGGGGGTAGAAACCACTAGACACCAGGGATTTTTTTTATTTTTTATTGTTATTGACAAAGGGTCGCTCCCAGGGGGGCATATTTTCGGGAAGGCCTTTTCTGCCCCCCCTGGGGGCAGATCGGCCTACTATTAGGCCGATCTGCCCCCAGGGGGGGCAGAAACCTCTAGGCACCAGGGACCATTTTTTTTTTTTTGTTTCATTTTTTTTTTTTTTGGTGGGGAGCGACCCCTTAGGCAAGGGTCGCTCCCCTTGGGGGAAAATTATATTTTGCCCATTTCTGCCCCCCTTGGGGGCAGATTGGCCTATTTTGATGAGGCCAATCTGCCCCCAAGGGGGGTAGAAACCACTAGACACCAGGGAGTTTTTTCTTTGCGTGAATTTCACGCAAAGGGAGCGACCACTTAGGCAAGGGTCGCTCCCTGGGGGGGAGGGGAATTTATTTTAGGCCATTTCTGCCCCCCCTGGGGGCAGATCGGCCTATTATTAGGCCGATCTGCCCCCAGGGGGGGAAGAAACCTCTAAGCGCCAGGGCAAATTTTGTTTTTGTGTTTTTTTTTTTTGTTCTTTTTTTTTTTTTTAGAGATGGGGAGCGACCCATCAGGCAAGGGTCGCTCCCCTGGGGGGCAAATTGTATTTAGACCATTTCTGCCCCCCTGGGGGCAGATTGGCCGATTTTAGGTCAATCTGCCCCCAAGGGGGCAGAAACCACTAGGCACCGGGGATTTGTTTTTTGGCGCCAATGTCACGCAGGGGGAGCGACCCCGTAGGCAAGGGTCGCTCCCGCGGGGGGGGGGGTGGGGGTTGGGGGGCAAATTTATTTTAGGCCATTTCTGCCCCCCCGGGGGACAGATCGGCCTATTATTAGGCCGAACTGCCCCCGGGGGGGGGGCAGAACACTCTAGGCGCCAGGGCAATTTTTTTTTTGTGTTTTTTTTTTTTGTTGTTTCTTTTTTTAGAGATGGGGAGCGACCCATCAGGCAAGGGTCGCTCCCCTGGGGGGGCAAATTGTATTTAGACCATTTCTGCCCCCCTGGGGGCAGATTGGCCAATTTTAGGTCAATCTGCCCCCAAGGGGGCAGAAATCACTAGGCACCGGGGATTTGTTTTTTGGCGCCAATGTCACGCAGGGGGAGCGACCCCGTAGGCAAGGGTCGCTCCGGGGGGGGGGGTGGGGGTTGGGGGGGCAAATTTATTTTAGGCCATTTCTGCCCCCCCGGGGGACAGATCGGCCTATTATTAGGCCGAACTGCCCCCGGGGGGGGGGGGGCAGAACACTCTAGGCGCCAGGGCAATTTTTTTTTTGTGTTTTTTTTGTTGTTTCTTTTTTTAGAGATGGGGAGCGACCCATCAGGCAAGGGTCGCTCCCCTGGGGGGGCAAATTGTATTTAGACCATTTCTGACCCCCTGGGGGCAGATTGGCCAATTTTAGGTCAATCTGCCCCCAAGGGGGCAGAAATCACTGGGCACCGGGGATTTGTTTTTTGGCGCCAATGTCACGCAGGGGGAGCGACCCCGGAGGCAAGGGTCGCACCCGGGGGGGGGATGGGGGTTGGGGGGGCAAATTTATTTTAGGCCATTTCTGCCCCCGGGGGGGGGGGCAGAAACCTCTAGGCGCCAGGGGAATTTTTCTTTTTTTTCTTTTTTTTTTCTTTGTTTTTTTTTTTTAGAGATGGGGAGCGACCCATCAGGCAAAAGTCGCTCCCCTGGGAGACAAATTGTATTTAGGCCATTTCTGCCCCCCTTGGGGGCAGATTGGCTGAGTTTAGGTCAACCTGCCCCCAAGGGGGCAGAAACCACTAGGCACCGGGGATTTGTTTTTTGGTGCCAATGTCACGCAGGGGGAGCGACCCCGTAGGCAAGGGTCGCTCCCGGTGGGGGTTGGGGGGGCAAATTTATTTTAGGGCATTTCTGCCCCCTCCCCCCTGGGGTCGGCTGAGCTACAGGCCAAACACCACAGGTAGGCACCTTGCAAAAAACACCTCTGTTTTCTGCGAAAAAATATGTTGTGTCCACGTTGTGTTTTGGGCCATTTCCTTTTGTGGGCGCTAGGCCTACCCACAGAAGTGATGTACCATTTTTATCGAGAGACTTAGGGGAACGCTGGGTGGAAGGAAATTTGTGGCTCCTCTCAGATTCCAGAACTTTCTGTCACCGAAATGAGAGGAAAAAGTGTTTTTTGGGCCAAATTTTGATGTTTGCAAAGGATTCTGGGTAACATAACCTGGTCAGAGCCCCGCAAGTCACCCCATCTTGGATTCCCCTAGGTTTCTAGTTTTAAAAAATGCACAGGTTTGGTAGGTTTCCCTAGGTGCCGGCTGAGCCTCAGGCCAAAATCCACAGGTAGGCACTGCTTTTTTTTAAAAAATGTGATGTGTCCACGTTGTGTTTTGGGCCCTTTCCTTTCGTGGGCGCTAGTCCTACCCACACAAGTGAGGTATCATTTTTATCGGGAGACTTGGGGGAACGCTGGGTAGAAGGAAATTTGTGGCTCCTCTCAGATTCTAGAACTTTCTGCCACAGAAATGTGAGTAACATGTGTATTTTTAGCCAAATTTTGAGGTTTGCAAAGGATTCTGGGTAACAGAACCTGGTCCGAGCCCCGCAAGTCACCCCTCCTTGGATTCCCCTAGGTCTCTAGTTTTCAGAAATGCACAGGTTTGGTAGGTTTCCCTAGGTGCCGGCTGAGCTAGAGGCCAAAATCTACAGGTAGGCACTTCGCAAAAAACACCTCTGTTTTTTCCAAAATTTAGGATGTGTCCACGTTGCGCTTTGGGGTGTTTCCTGTCGCCGGCGCTAGGCCTACCCACGCAAGTGAGGTATCATTTTTATCGGGAGACTTGGGGGAACGCTGGGTGGAAGGAAATTTGTAGCTCCTCTCAGATTCCAGAACTTTCTGCCACAGAAATGTGAGGGACATGTGTTTTTTTAGCCAAATTTTGAGGTTTGCAAAGGATTCTGGGTAACAGAACCTGGTCCGAGCCCCGCAAGTCACCCCTCCTTGGATTCCCCTAGGTCTCTAGTTTTCAGAAATGCACAGGTTTGGTAGGTTTCCCTAGGTGCCGGCTGAGCTAGAGGCCAAAATCTACAGGTAGGCACTTCGCAAAAAACACCTCTGTTTTTTTCCAAAATTTAGGATGTGTCCACGTTGCGCTTTGGGGTGTTTCCTGTCGCCGGCGCTAGGCCTACCCACGCAAGTGAGGTATCATTTTTATCGGGAGACTTGGGGGAACGCTGGGTGGAAGGAAATTTGTAGCTCCTCTCAGATTCCAGAACTTTCTGCCACAGAAATGTGAGGGACATGTGTTTTTTTAGCCAAATTTTGAGGTTTGCAAAGGATTCTGGGTAACAGAACCTGGTCCGAGCCACACAAGTCACCCCTCCTTGGATTCCCCTAGGTCTCTAGTTTTCAGAAATGTACAGGTTTGGTAGGTTTCCCTAGGTGGCAGCTGAGCTAGAGGCCAAAATCTCCAGGTAGTCACTTTGCTAAAAACAGCTCTGTTTTCTGTGATGTGTCCACGTTGTGTTTTGGGGCATATCCTGTCGCGGGCGCTAGGCCTACCCACACAAGTGAGGTATCATTTTTATCAGGAGACGTGGGGGAACGCTGGGTGGAAGGAAATTTGTGGCTCCTCTCAGATTCCAGAACTTTCTGCCACAGAAATGTGAGGAAAATGTGTTTTTTAGCCAAATTTTGAGATTTGCAAAGGATTCTGGGTAACAGAACCTGGTCCGAGCCCCGCAAGTCACCCCTCCTTGGATTCCCCTAGGTCTCTAGTTTTCAGAAATGCACAGGTTTGGTAGGTTTCCCTAGGTGGCGGCTGAGCTAGAGGCCAAAATCTACAGGTAGTCACTTTGCTAAAAACAGCTCTGTTTTCTGTGATATGTCCACGTTGTGTTTTGGGGCATATCCTGTCGCGGGCGCTAGGCCTACCCACACAAGTGAGGTATCATTTTTATCGGGAGACGTGGGGGAACGCTGGGTGGAAGGAAATTTGTGGCTCCTCTCAGATTCCAGAACTTTCTGCCACAGAAATGTGAGGAACATGTGTTTTTTTAGCCAAATTTTGAGGTTTGCAAAGGATTCTGGGTAACAGAACCTGGTCCGAGCCCCGCAAGTCACCCCTCCTTGGATTCCCCTAGGTCTCTAGTTTTCAGAAATGCACAGGTTTGGTAGGTTTCCCTAGGTGGCGGCTGAGCTAGAGGTCAAAATCTACAGGTAGTCACTTTGCTAAAAACAGCTCTGTTTTCTGTGATATGTCCACGTTGTGTTTTGGGGCATATCCTGTCGCGGGCGCTAGGCATACCCACACAAGTGAGGTATCATTTTTATCGGGAGACGTGGGGGAACGCTGGGTGGAAGGAAATTTGTGGCTCCTCTCAGATTCCAGAACTTTCTACCACAGAAATGTGAGGAACATGTGTCTTTTTAGCCAAATTTTGAGATTTGCAAAGGATTCTGGGTAACAGAACCTGGTCCGAGCCCCGCAAGTCACCCCTCCTTGGATTCCCCTAGGTCTCTAGTTTTCAGAAATGCACAGGTTTGGTAGGTTTCCCTAGGTGGCGGCTGAGCTAGAGGCCAAAATCTACAAGTAGTCACTTTGCTAAAAACAGCTCTGTTTTCTGTGATATGTCCACGTTGTGTTTTGGGGCATATCCTGTTGCGGGCGCTAGGCCTACCCACACAAGTGAGGTATAATTTTTATCGGGAGATGTGGAGGAACGCTGGGTGGAAGGAAATTTGTGGCTCCTCTCAGATTCCAGAACTTTCTGCCACAGAAATGTGAGCAACATGTGTTTTTTTAGCCAAATTTTGAGGTTTGCAAAGGATTCTGGGTAACAGAACCTGGTCCGAGCCCCGCAAGTCACCCCTCCTTGGATTCCCCTAGGTCTCTAGTTTTCAGAAATGCACAGGTTTGGTAGGTTTCCCTAGGTGGCGGCTGAGCTAGAGGCCAAAATCTACAGGTAGTCACTTTGCTAAAAACAGCTCTGTTTTCTGTGATATGTCCACGTTGTGTTTTGGGGCATATCCTGTCGCGGGCGCTAGGCCTACCCACACAAGTGAGGTATCATTTTTATCGGGAGACGTGGGGGAACGCTGGGTGGAAGGAAATTTGTGGCTCCTCTCAGATTCCAGAACTTTCTGCCACAGAAATGTGAGGAACATGTGTTTTTTTAGCCAAATTTTGAGGTTTGCAAAGGATTCTGGGTAACAGAACCTGGTCCGAGCCACACAAATCACCCCTCCTTGGATTCCCCTAGGTCTCTAGTTATCAGAAATGTACAGGTTTGGTAGGTTTCCCTAGGTGGCGGCTGAGCTAGAGGCCAAAATCTACAAGTAGTCACTTTGCTAAAAACAGCTCTGTTTTCTGTGATGTGTCCACGTTGTGTTTTGGGGCATATCCTGTCGCGGGTGCTAGGCCTACCCACACAAGTGAGGTATCATTTTTATCGGGAGACGTGGGGGAACGCTGGGTGGAAGGAAATTTGTGGCTCCTCTCAGATTCCAGAACTTTCTGCCACAGAAATGTGAGGAACATGTGTTTTTTTAGCCAAATTTTGAGGTTTGCAAAGGATTCTGGGTAACAGAACCTGGTCCGAGCCACACAAGTCACCCCTCCTTGGATTCCCCTAGGTCTCTAGTTTTCAGAAATGCACAGGTTTGGTAGGTTTCCCTAGGTGGCGGCTGAGCTAGAGGCCAAAATCTACAGGTAGTCACTTTGCTAAAAACAGCTCTGTTTTCTGTGATGTGTCCACGTTGTGTTTTGGGGCATATCCTGTCGCGGGTGCTAGGCCTACCCACACAAGTGAGGTACCATTTTTATTGGGAGACTTGGGGGAACATAGATTAGCAAAACAAGTACTATTGCCCCTTGTCTTTCTCTACATTTTTTCCTTCCAAATATAGGAGTGTGTGTAAAAAAGACATCTATTTGAGAAATTCCCTGTAATTCACGTGCTACTATGGTCACCCCGGAATTCAGAGATGTGCCAATAACCACTGCTCCTCAACACCTTATCTTGTGCCCTTTTTGGAAATGCAAAGGTTTTCTTGATAGCAATTTTTTACTCCTTATATTTCAGCAAATGAATTGCTGTATACCCGGTATAGAATGAAAACGCACTGCAGGGTGCAGCTCATTTATTGGCTCTGGGTTCCTCGGGTTCTTGATGAACCTACAAACCCTATATATCCCCGCAACCAGAGGAGTCCAGCAGACGTAACGGTATATTGCTTTCGATAATCTGACATTGCAGGGAAAAGTTACAGAGTAAAACGTAGAGAAAAATTGATGGTTTTTTCACCTCAATTTCAATATTTTTCTTTTTCAGCTGTTATTTTCTGTAGGAAACCCTTGTAGGATCTACACAAATGACCCCTTGCTGAATTCAGAATTTTGTCTACTTTTCAGAAATGTTTAGGTTTCTGGGATCCAGCATTGGTTTCATGACCATTCCTGTCACTAACTGGAAGGAGGCTGAAAGCACAAAAAATTGCACAAATGGGGTATGCCCCAGTAAAATGCCAAAATTGTGTTGAAAAATTGGGTTTTCGGATTCAAGTCTGCCTGTTCCTGAAAGCCGGGAAGCTGCTGAGTTTAGCACCGCAGACCCTTTGTTGATGCCATTTTCAGGGGAAAAACCACAAGCCTTCTTCTGCAGCCCCTTTTTCCAATTTTTTTGAAAAAAACGAAATTTTCACTGTATTTTGGCCAATTTCTTGGCCTCCTTCAGGGGAACCCACAAAGTCTGGGTACCTTTAGAATCCCTAGGATGTTGGAAAAAAAGGACGCAAATTTGGCTTGGTTAGCTTATGTGGACAAAAAGTTATGAGGGCCTAAGCGCGAACTGCCCCAAATAGGCAAAAAAGGGCCTGGCACAGGAGGGGGAAAAGGCCTGGCAGCGAAGGGGTTAATCATGTCTCAGGCCTGCCATTACAAGGCCTGTGTGTGCAGTTTCACTACCACTTTGACTTGGCACTTAAAAGTACTTGCCAAGCCCTAAATTCTCCTTTTTCTACATATACGTCACCCCTAAGGTAGGCTCTAGGTAACCCATAGGGCAGGGTGCTATGTAGTTAAACGGCAGGACATGTACATGTGTGGTTTATTTGTCCTGGTAGTGGAAAACTCCTAAATTGGTTTTCCACTACTGTGAGGGCTCCTCCTTTCATAGGATAGAATTTGGGCTACCCTCATATACTGTTTGAGTGGTAGATTCTGATGAGAAAGGGGTAACCAAGTCATATTTAGTATGGCCAGCATGGTAATATAAAATCCTACTTATTGGCGAGGTTGGATTTTATATTACTATTTTAGAAATGTCACTTTTAGAAAGTTAGATTTTCTCTGCACTTAAAATCCATCTGTGCTTTAGAGCCTGTCTCCAATCCACGCCTGGGCAGGGCTGGTTGACAGCTCCCTTGTGCATTTAACACAGACAACCACAAACATAGGATGCTCAGTCAAACCTTCACTCATCTGCATACTGAATGGGTCTTCCTGGGTTGGGAAGGTGGAGGGCCTGGTACTTGCATTTCAAAGGCTAGTGGCCTGCCTTCATGCAGTGGACTGTCTAACCCTCTACTGGGACTCTGGCACTTCAAAACCACTCTTTGAAGTCTCCCCCACTTCAAAGGCATTGTGCGTATATAAACTGGATCCCTGACCCTACCAGATCAGACACTACTGGACCTGAACCTGCAACCTGTCAAGAGGAACTGCCTGGCTGCCCAAAGGAAACATCTGGACTGAATTGCTGAGAAGGCCTGCTGCCCCGCTGTTGCCCTGCTGCCCTCTGACTTTGCTGAGAAGTGCTCTCCAAGGGAAAAGATTGAGCTTGCCTCCTGTTTTCTGAAGTCTCAGGACCAAAAAGACTTAGGTGGTCATTACAACCCTGGCAGTCGGTGTTAAAGCAGCAGTAAAACCGCCAACAGGCTGGCGGTAAAAAAAATGGAATCACGACCATGGCGGAAACTGCCTACATAGACAGCCACTTTAACACTCCGACTGCCATGGTGGTACAAACAAACACCGCGGCGGTCACCACCAACAGGCAGGCGGAAGACAAGGTTCCGCCCACTCTATTACAACAGCCCAATCCACTACCTTTTCCGGGGCGGATTCACCGCAAACAATAACACAGCGGAAACAGGACTTGGAAGGGAAAACGCTCACCTCTACACACCCCACAAGGAATCAGGACGCCATGGAACCCAAGCTACAGATACTCCCAGCCTTTATCTTCCTGCTTCTCTACCAGGAACAACAAAGACGGTGGCGAAGACCACGGTGAGTACTGCACCTACGACACAGGGGAGGGGGGAGGGAAAAAAGAGTGACACACACACGCAACACGCAACACTCCCACCCTCACCCACTAGAACACACACACAAGTACATGTTGTTACATTACATTACATTAACAACCCCCGACTCCCCCTGGAAAATGCAAGGACAAAAGGAAATGAGTTGAACGTTTGTAATCTATTCAAATACAGTAATCAAAAAAATATATATTTATATACATATGTTTACACTAGAAACAAATATATACACCAAGAATACAAGTCCAAGGTATTCCACCATCATAGTCTGTGGACCACTGGGGCCAAAATGCATGGGCGAGGCCCACACTCAATACCCAATCAAAACTGAGAGAACACTGCTGGGGCATCAGATAGAAATACAACAGGCACCTCAGGGGGAAGGGAAGGGGGGCACCTCAGCCAGATGAGTGCACGAAGCCAGATCCACGAGGGGGCTCCATGCCCACTGCTTTATTCTGGGAAGTGCTAAGCCACAGTCTTTCAAGTCTCTCCAGTGGGTGGTTTGCCCACTGCATTATCCTGGGGAGTGCAAAGCCACAATCTCTCAAGTCTCTCCAGTGGGTGGGTTGCCCACTGCATTATCCTGGGGAGTGCAAAGCCACAGTCTCTCATGTCTCTCCAGTGGGTGGTTTGCCCACTGCTCAAGTCTCTCCAGTGGGTGGTTTGCCCACCGCATTATCCTGGGGAGTGCAAAGCCACAGTCTCTCAAGTGGATGTCAACCTCCACTTGTTCTGGAGGGGGCTTGGGGCCAGATGTAGCAAAAAGAAAATTTTCGAGTTGCAAATTGCGAGTTCATGCGACTCGCAATTTGCAACTCGCAAATTGGTATGCAGTACGGTGTCTCAGACACCGTCTGCGAGTCGCTATGGGGTCGCAATGACCCACCTCATTTATATTAATGAGGTGGGTCGCAAATTGCAGCCCCATAGCGAGTCTAGGCACTCGCAAACATGGAGGCCTGCTGTCGTCAGCAGACCTCCATGTTCGTGACTGCTTTCTCAATAAAGCAGTTTTTTTTTTTTAAGTGTAGCCCGTTTTCCTTAAAGGAGTTTCGGTATTTTTTCAGGGCAGGTAGTGGTACCTTGGACCACTACCTGCCCTGAAAAAATAGTATTGGGTCCATTCGCAAAGGGGAAGGGGTCCCATGGGGACACCTTCCAATTTGCGAGTGGGTTACCATCCACTTGAAGTGGATGGTAACTGCGACACCCTTTGCGACCACATATGCGGTCGCAAATGGTATTGCATGCCACTCCGAATGCCACTCCGATTCTGAAATGCATATTGCGAGTCGGTACCGACTCGCAATATGCATTTCTGCATAGCAAAGAGGCATTTGCACCACGCAAACGGTGATTTTCGCCGTTTGCGACGCGCAAATCCTTTCGCTACATCTGGCCCTTGGTGCCCAGAGTGCTTCATCCTGCCAAGGACAGAGGTAGTGGATGCCTTTCTATCTGGTTCTGGAGGGGGCTTGGTGCCCAGAGTGCTTCATCCTTCTTGTGGCGGCCTCAGTAGCGTTTGAATCTTTCGCGCTCACTGGCCTGCGGTGCTTGTTGCGGCGGTGTCCTGTTCAGCGGTGCTTGTTGCGCCGGTGTCTGGTTCAGCGGTGCTGGTGGCGGCGGTGTCCTGTTCAGCGGTGCTGGTGGCGGCGGTGTCCTGTTCAGCAGTGCTGGTGGCGGCGGTGTCCTGTTCAGCGGTGCTGGCGGTTTCCTGTTCAGTGGTGCTGGTGGCGGGGTGTCCTGTTCAGCTGTGCTTGTGGCGGCGGTGTCCTTGGCAGCAGTGCTTTGTGGCTGAAGGGGCGGGGGATGTGAGGGGAAGAGGTCAAGGTTGGACAGGAAAAGTTTTTGGGACACACTGGGACGGGTAGATGGAGGGGGTTTGGGAGTGGAGGAAGAGGTAGTGGTTGTAGGAGGTGTACGTTTGGTGACTTTGGGTGAAGGTGCATGGGCTGGAGGCTGTCGTGAGGTGGATGGCTGTTGGGTGGGTGTGTGGCATCGTTTGTGTACCTTGGGAGGTGGGCTCACAGACACACTGGGAGAGGACACAGGGGATGTGTGAATGATAGTGGGGGTGGTGACTGCACGTGAGCAGAATGTGGTGGTGGGTGTGCTAGTGATGAAGGTAGTGGCTGACGATGTAGTGCATGCAGATATGAGTGGAGACGAGACTGGGAGGGAGGAGGGAGGAGGGAGATGAGGAGGAGGGGGACACAGTGGAGGCAGTGGATGTTGGTGTGTCTGTATTTGTCTGATGCTTACGTGAGTGCCTGTGGGATGTGTGGTGCTGATGTTTGCCAGAGCTTCCCTTGTGTGTTGACGTGTGTGCATGCTGGTCTAGAGGTGTGCTTGGGATAGACTGGGATAAAGGGGATTGGGTCTGGGCGGAGGAAGTTGAAGGGGGGAGGCTAGACACAGGGACAATGGCTGCCATCAGTGCTGAGGCCAGAGTTTGAAAAGCTCGCTGAAGGGCCGCCTGACAAGAATGAATGCCCTCCAGGAATGCATTGGTTTGTTGCAACTGCTTTTCGACACCCTGGATGGCATTGAAACTGGTAGACTGCCCAACAGTGAGGGACCTGAGGAGGTCAATGGCCTCCTCACTGAAGGGCAGCAGGGGTGACTGGGGCAGGGGCTGAGGTGCCTGGGGCGAAGGTGATGCCCACCCTCACGGGTGAGCGGGCACGGGGTAAAGGCTGAGGGGCTGCTGAGAGGGAGGTGCTGGAAGGGAGGGTGGCGGCTGTACCTGTAGATGGGGGGCACAGATATTGCCGCCACCACAAGGGAGTTCCCATCAGAGGACGAGTCCGTGTCGCTGGCCTCAGCTCCTGTCCCTGCCATGGAGCTCCCCTCACCCTCCGTCCCACTGGTGATGTCTGATTCCTTAGTGTGGCCCTCCATGGCCATGTGGGATGCAGCCCCCTCGTGCTCCGGTGCCACTGCTCCTCCGCCTGATGATGCTAATGCACACAAGAACAGGGAGACCACAAAAAGGGGGGGGACGAAAGAAGAAAGACATGTTGAGTGCATGCATTACCGCTACCGTTGGTGGACACGACAGACACACAAGCCCCCTGCACTACGCCACGCTCTTGTGCTCCACTGTCAATTCCTGGGAAATGGCCTACTAAGCTATGGATGACATCTGCACACATGGATGACACAGGAGCATGACTAGGTGTACTTGGCACTCTACAGAGGTGCTGTGGGGTGCCACATGGCCTGCCTGATGGAGGGACCTTGCCTACGGAACTCGCACTGGCCTAGGGAAAACCCACAACCCACCTCCCCCACCCAGACCCTTCCACTGCACGCAAAATCAGCAGGATGAGAGTGTACTTACCCCCTTGTGGCTGCTGTGATGCCCTCAAACGCCCATCCAACTCCGGGTACGCCACCACCAGGATCCTGAACATCAGGGGGGTCATGGTGCGACGGGCACCCCTCCCATGTTGGGAGGCTATCCCCAGCTGATCCTCCACCGTCTTCTTGCTCCAGCAGCAAATGTCCTCCCATCTTTTCCAGCAGTGGGTGCTCCGTCTGTGGTAGACCCCAGGGTCCGGATGTCCTTGGCGATGGCACGCCAAATATATTTTTTCGGGTGGCCACTGACCTACAAGATTTGTACAGGAGGAAGAGAAACTGATTACCAACTGCACTGTTACAGTCATTGGCCTCCATCCCTACCCTTGGCATGTGGCACATGCACTCACTGTTGTTTCATGCACGCCGCACTCTACCCCCTTCCTTCTTACATCCACCCCTCTCCACACAGGCATAGCCCATACAGCATGCTCCCAGTGTACTTACCTGTTTGTCTGGAGGACCGTAGAGTAGCATGTACTGAGGGACGACCCCATCCATGAGTTTCTCCAACTCCTCCGATGTGAAGGCAGGGGCCCTTTCCCCAGACACTCGAGCCATTGTCTCTTCCAGAACGAGGTCACAGCAGCACTTGCAGTGTAGGTCCTCTCCTGTCGAAGATCAGGTATCGAGTGATTGAAGAGATAGAAAATGGCGGTCACGTCCGCGGCGGTGCATACCGTCACTGCCGGCATACATCGTCATTGGCTCCTGGGACCCATCGGGTCCAATGTTAACCAATGCAGCATTGCGCTGCGGTCTTCGACCGCCTACCGCAACGGTGTACAACGCCAGCGCAGTTACCTCACATCCAATTATCCCACTTTTGAGGTCAGGCAGCCGCCATTCCAGGGGCCCACATGGCTTAATTCTGTACTGTGTCACACATACCTAGGCCTAGACTCAACACACATACAGGCCACTTTTTAGATTGTGATTGGCGTTTTGTGTAAGCTGTGGGTACGTACCTCTGAGTTGTTTGACTTTGTGCTCGCTGTTGTCCTTCATAGGCACCGTCCGCTGGGACATGTGAGGAGATGGCGGCATCCTCCAGTGTACCGACCATTGGTGGACCTGTCGACAATGGAGGAAAGACATGTGATCATCACATACAGGCTTGACCGTGCCACAATCCAGGAACTGTGTACCCAGTTGGAGCCAGACCTGATGTCATCTATCCGCCATCCCACAGGAATCCTCCCTCAAGTGCAGATGCTGTCAGTGCTCCATTTCCGTGCAAGTGTTGTCTGCCCTGCTGAATCACATGCAGAGCTACATCGTTTTCCCTCAGGTGGAGGATTTGCGTACAGTGAAAGATGATTTCTATGCCCTGGGACATATCCGGAGCATCATAGGTGCCATTGATGGGACACATGTGGCTTTGGTCCCCCCCTCCCCCCCACAGGAGTGAACAGGTGTACAGAAACCAGAAGAGTTATCATTCTATGAATGTACAGATGGTATATTTGGCAGACCAGTACATCTCCCATGTGAATGCCAAGTTCCCTGGCTCAGTGCATGACGCCTACATCCTGCGGAATAGCAGCATCCCTTATGTGATGGGTCAACTCCAGAGGCACCGTGTGTGGCTATTAGGTGAGCACCTGGATGCAAGACAGTGGGAATGGTTGTCTGGGTCTGGGGATATCCCTACAGGTTAGTGTGTGTCTAATAGTTGTCCCTCGCCATTTGCAGGTGACTCTGGTTACCCCAACCTGTCATGGCTACTGACCCCATGAAGGAATCCCAGGACAAGGGCAGAGGAACGCAACAATGAGGCCCATGGGTGAACTAGGAGGGTGATCGAGCGGACCTTCGGCCTCCTGAAGTCCAAGTTCGGGTGCCTCTATTTGACAGGTGGATCCCTATTCTACTCACCAAAGAAGGTGTGCCAGATCATCGTGGCCTGCTGTATGCTTCACAATTTGGCTTTGTGACGACAGGTGCCTTTTCTGCAGGAGGATGGTCCAGATGGCAGTGTTGTTGCAGCTGTGGAGCCTGTGGACAGTGAAGATGAGGAAGCAGAAGAAGACATGGACAACAGGCACTCAGTGATCCAGAAATATTTCCAGTGAAACACAGGTAAGAATACAAACCTGCCTACTACATGTACTTAAACACTACTACCTCTCTACTGTCTGTCGTTTTCACCCAGTGTATGGTCACTGAGTTGTCACTTTCCCTTACGATTTAACAGGTGTGGGTCCCAATATGTGACATCTGCTTTGATTCCTTATGGACTACAGCTGTGTGACATAGGTATGTTGGTATTACAAATGAAAGAGCTTTTTGCCACAGTAATTGCTAATACACTATCCGAAATCACAGACTGATTCCAGATTGTTTTGTGCTTTAAGGGTGTTTATTTAAGTGTTCAATATTGGAGGGGGTAGCAAAATGGTGAGGGGTGATGGCGGAGGAATGTCCAAGGCAGAGTCCAGTCTATTAGTCTCACAGGTGCATTGCCCTAATGGGCATAGGAAGTGGAGCTGTGCCAGTTTAAGGATGGACAGGGTGACAAAGTGGGACACTAGGATGACATTCAGGGTGGTCTCATTTCTTGATGGGGGTCTTGGCATCGTTCTCTGTCTTTGTCCTGGATTTCAGGGACCGTTTGCGACGTGGTTCTCCCTCTGCAGGGGGTGGGGTGCTGGTGTGGTGGTCCTGTGGCGGAGCCGCCTGTCCACTAGCGCCGGCGGAGGTGGTGGGCAGTTCATTGTCCATGCTAGTGTAAGGGGCCCCTTGTAGTGCCACAATGTCCCTCCTGGTGTTGAGTACTTCCTTCAGCACCCCTACGATGGTGCCCAGGGTGGAATTGATGGCTCTGAGTTCCTCCCTGAAGCCCGAATACTGTTTCTCCTGCAGGCGCTGGGTCTCCTGAAACTTGGCCAGTACCGTTGCCATCGTCTCCTGGGAGTGGTGGTAGTCTCCCATGATGTTGGAGAGGGCCTCGTGGAGAGTGGGTTCCCTGGGCCTGTCTGCCCCCTGACACACAGCAGCCCTCCCAGTTCCCCTGTGTTCCTGGGCCTCCGTGACCTGGACCGTGTGTCCACTACCACCTCCCCCAGGTCTCTGTTGTTGTTGGGGTGGTGGGTTAGCCTGGGTTCCCTGTAGTGGTGGACACACTGCTGATTGACGTGTCCTGGGGATGGAGGTATGGGCCTACTGGGTGGGTGCTGTGCTGGTGTTTCCAGAGGGGGGAAGGTCTGTGGTGGCCTGTGACTGGGTGAGGGGAACCGACTGTCCAGAGGTCCCCGATGGGCTGGGCTGGTCATCTAGATCCAGTTGGACAGAGGTGCTGTCATCATTGTGGGCCTCTTCTGTTGGTGGTGTGGACATGTGTGGACTCTCCTGTCCGGTGACGTTGGGTAGGGGTCCTGCAGGGGTATAAAAGGATGTTTATTACATCTGTGTGTGCCATGGTGTGCAATAGGTGGGTGACTGTGTACCCCAGTGCTTGCATTCCTGTGTGGGACCTTGTGTGATGATGGTTTAGGGCGGTGTATGGTATGTGCAGTGGGCATGCTTTAGTGATGTGTGTCCATGCTTTGTTGTTGCATGCAGGGCTTGGTGTTAGGATGTGTGGGTTGTGATGTTGGAACATTTGTGAGGAGTTAGAGTGATGGGGGTGAGGGTGGAGGTATGTGCTGGCATGTAGGTAGGGTGGGGGATGTAATAGTTAAGATTTGACTTACCAGAGTCCATTCCCCCACCTACTCCTGCGAGGCCCTCAGGATGCAGAATCGCCAAGACCTGCTCCTCCCATGTTGTTAGTTGTGGGGGAGGAGGTGGGGGTCTGCCGCCAGTCCACTGAACCGCAAGGTGGTGTCTTGAGACCACGGATGTCCCTCTGAGTTGACCCTGTCCACTATTCTTCGCCATAGCTCCATCTTCCTATCTATGGAGGTGTGCTGCACCTGTGCGCCGAATAGCTGTGGGTCTACCCCGACGATTTCCTCCACCATGACCCTGAGCTCCTCCTTCCTGAACCTGGGGTGTCTTTGCCGTGCCATGGGGTGGTGTAGGTGATGTGTGGGGTGGTGTGTGGGGTGATAAGTGTGCTGATAGGTAGTGGTGTGTAGAGTGAGGTGCATAGAAGTTATGTGGGTGATGGTGTTGTGTGCCTGTGGATGCTAGTATTGTTGATGGTGGTGTCTCTCTCTGGCCTTCTCTCAGTAATTGTGGTCGGAGGGGTTTGTGGGTGATGTGGGTGTGTGTTTTATATTGTATTGGGTGTGTGGGAGTGGTGTGTGTATGTGTATCAGGTGTGTGTATTTGGAATTGTCCAATGTGGTTGTGTTTTGTAAATGTGCGTGTATTGTGAGCGCGGCGGTGTGTACCGCTAATGGAATACCGCGGTTGAAAGACAGCCGCATGGATTCGTGGGTCGTGATAGTGTGGGCGTACTTCTGTTGGTGTGACGGTGGAGAATTTGTTTTGGCCAGTTTATCACTGACCTTTGGTGTGGCGGACTTGTGTGGGTTTCTGAATTTTGGCAGATTCCGTGCTGTGGGTCATAATAGCTGTGGCGGATTTCCGCTGCCGCAGCGGTGTGTTGGTGGTTATCTGCACGGTGGTAAGCAGCTTTTACCGCCAATGTTGTAATGACCGCCTAAGTCTATTGTATCTAAATAAACCAATTTGTTTAGAAAAGGTTGTAATGTACCTGCAGTTTTCTTCAAGTTCCAACTGATGATAATCTTTTTTTAAACAAATTTGAGAAAAGATCTTGACACCATTCAATTGCATAATCAGATCAGCAATGTGCTTCCATGGATGTCGTTCTCATTCAAATGCTTTGTTAGCCTGATTCATGTCAAAGCATATGTGTACAGCTCCTTTACTGTCCCTTTTGGGCACTGCTACTATTGGAGAAACCCATGGTGGTGGACCAGTGGAATGCTTAATAATGTCATGCTTAAGTAACGATCAAAGTTCTTTTTCATTAGCTTCTTGTAAATGAAAGCCATTTGTCTATGTCTGTGCACAGCAGGACGGATTTCCTCATTAATATGCAGCTTTACTTTCATAGTCTTTAAATGTCTTAAACCATGAAACAAAGAAGGGAATTGACTTACTATGTCATGAAGAGCATTCATGTTGTAATTCACAGAAATCAGTCCTATGTCAGTAGCTGTGTAGTAACTGAGTAAACAGGCACTTACCGCTGTAAATCATGTGAAGGGTGTCCTCCACCCTTTGAATGGATAGCATCACCATCCAAAATCAGGTTGCGTGCAGTTGAAGAATGAAACCGGCTTTGTGGAGGCGTCCAGGTCCTCTGTTAACAGATAGCAGTGACATTTTAAAGTGGTGGGGCGTGAAGGTTAGGTATGACTTTTATGTGGTGGGCAAAGTGCGCAAGCACAGTGGATACATTTGAGGCCTCGGTGAGGAGTGGGTTTGGTGGAGGGGGGTGTTATGCTCTTCCCTAGAAAAAGTTGGGAAAAGATTGACCATTTGTGCATTTGAAAGCAAATTTTAATAAAGAGTTTGTGAAGAAATAAAAAGCAATTGTGAACCTAGTCTTAAACTCATCAAAAACTGCCCCATGTCTTCCTGCATTGATATGTTCAACAGTTACTGTAGTGTGCACATTGTACAACGCAACAACTTCAGCGTCTCTAAAGTGTGCTTGCCCAGTGTTTCATATTGCATGCAGCATCGACTATGGAAGAGAATACTCCCACCTGGGTTCTGGAAGCACCCACAGCTACCAGCTGCAATCAGTCATATAATAAGCATTTGCAATGCAATGGCTCTCGCGTTTGCTTGGGTTAGAGCTATCAGCGTTGTAAATTCCTAACTGGACTTTTCTTGCCACATAAATTGAAAATGAAAAGTAAAACAGCTGAGCACGAAGGAGAGATACAAAAAGAAAAAGAAGTTTGCTTGCAATCAAATTTATCAGTAAACGTGCAATTATCCATGTGACAGGGTCAGTCCCTAAGGCAATACCAAAACCGCCCCAAGGTGGGCCAAACATAAAGCATTTACCAGTGTCAAAGGATTTTTGAAAGGCAAGGCCACGAATGAGTGAAAGTGATGGGCGTGAGGTGGGCATGGCTAAAAGCCCACATTAATACCAACATGTCAGAAAAGCAGCGCTTGCACGCTGCTATACTCGAACTAAAAAGGTTTTAAGAGAGTTATAAAAGGATCCTGTGAAATTCAGGCACATGAAGAGGCAAAACATTACAAATCAGTTAAATGTACTCAAAATAAGAGAATTATAAGCTGAGTAAGTTTCCATAAGGCAACACCAAACACTGATCTGAAAAGCGATTTATTCAACAAACACCAATTAGACTGCCAACTCGTGGCATTTGAAACATGTTTTGGTTATGGCACAAAAAGAAATGATCATCAAGACATTGTGGATTTGCATTGTATGTTCTGATGATCGTAAGGAAAAGGGGGTTTTACCAATTGAAAATACAAAATGCATCCTTGCAGGCTACAGGGAAAAGTGAACCGCAAAGGATTACACATCTACATCCATGTACAAATAAGTCCTCAATCCTTCTAGCCAAAAGAAAAAAGTTCACACGCTGTATATGCCAGATAGGGCATGCTCCTCCTCTTCTCGTGACATACAAGCCTCAGTCCATCATCAGTAGTGACAAATTGGCATGCCCAAGTAGGAAGGAGAGTATCCAATTACAAAATCCTATTTCAATTAAGCAGCAGACAGTGTATGAAGTAACAAGTATAAGCTTGAATGCAGTCCTACTAGGTTTGAATCTCCGTGTTGGCTAAACATCCTGTGACTATGGACAAATCATTTAATCTCCCTGTGCCTAAAAAATGAATGCAGACTTTGTTTAGTAGGCTGGCCTGGTTTGTAGTGGGTACCTTAGGTACTTACACCTTATACAAGGGCCAGGTATCCCTGACTAGTGAAATGTAGGCAGTGTTCTAGCAGCTTAGGCTGTCTATAGGTAGCTGTAGCAGGGCAGCTTAATCTGAACTAGGAGACATGCAAAGCTCTCGCAATACGACTATAGTTACACAGTATGAATACAGAATAAAAGACAATACTCAGTGTTACCAAAAATAAAGGTACTTTATTTTAGTGACACAAGGCCAAAAATATCTTAGAGGCAATACTCCTTCTGGAGATAAGTATTATACATAATATAGACACTAGTAACCAAAATCAGGTAATTAAACTGTCATAGAATACTGCAAATAGTAGAAAATACAATAGATTGCAATGGGCCTGGGGGCAACACAAACCATATACTAAGAAAGTGGAATGCAAATCACAAATTCCCCCCTAGGCAAGTGTAGTGTGTAGAGGGGCACTGGGAGTGTAAGAAAACACCAAAGGTAAGTAATGTACCCCACTCAAGAGCCCAGGAAAGCAGGAGTAAAGCACTGCAAGTTTCCTCAGGACACACTACAAGTCGTGATAAGAGATTTTGCAAGAACCAAGCATGACTGCAATAAACAAACAGTGGATTCCTGGACCTGAAGACCTGTAAAGGGAGGAGACCAAGTACAGAAGTCATAGAAGATTCCAGGTAGGACAGGAGCCCCTGCCAACCTAGAAGATGGTGCACAAATGGATTCTCCGGTAAGAAGAAGAGTACAGAAGAGCGCCAAAGAAGAGGGCTGCAGGTTCCTGCGTGGTGCAGGTGATGTCCCAGGTCAAGTTGTTGAATGCAGGCTGTTTGTGTCAGTGAATTCTGCCAAAAAGCCTTGTTTCAGGCAAGTACATGGTTTGCATCAAAATTGAGCTGCCAGGACCCAGGACGGACCTGGGGGTCTCTACTTGGACTGAGGGGACAGAGGGGGCTCTCAGCACTTCAGAGAGCCCACAGAAGACCAAGCAGCACACAAGGACAAAGAAGATGCAAAGTGTGGTCATCTCAGTACAAAAAGGAAGGTCCCATGCTGCCGGAGAACAGCTCAGCAAATTGTGCGTCACAGGATGGAGTGCTGGGGACCTGGGCTACACTGTGCATGAAGGATTCTTGGAAGAAGTGCACAGAAGCTCAAGGAGCTGGAGATAATGAGGTGCACAGGGGTATTGTCGCAGCACGGGAGGCAAGCTCTTACCTCCACCAAATTTGGACAGCTGGAACTTAGGACACTCTGGGTCACGTCGGTCCACCACCTGTGTTCCAGGGAGTATACTTGTCATCAGGAGAAGAGTCCCAGAGTACTGGTCGTCGTCGGAGAAAGGTGCCTGCAGAAGCAGTGACGTGACTCCGTCACTCCACAGGAGATTCCTTTGGTTCTTCTGGTGCAGGATGAAGACAGGCAGTCCTCAGAGCATGCACACCTTGGAAACTGTTGCAAATGCTGTCTGGAGCTGAAGTTGCAGGTCACAGGAGTCATCCTGGATACTTTGTTGCAGTTACAGCAGTTCCTGGAGCAGTCTGCGATTGATCCGATTGTCAGAAGTTGAAGCAGAGGATGCAGAGGATTCCTGGAGGAGTCTTGAAAGCTGAATCTGAGGAAACACCCAGAAGAGAGACCCTAAATAGCCCTGATGGGGGATTGGCTACCTACCCCACTATGCACCTATTAGGAGGGGTCTCTTATGTCACCTGCTGGCACTGGCCACTCAGAGGCCCCCATATTGTCTCCACACCTTGGATGGCTAATGCCAGGGACACACTGGAGGAGCTCTGGGCACCACCCCTGCGGTGGTGATGGACAGGGGAGTGCCACTCCCCTTTCCTTTTTCCAGTTTTGCACCATAGCAGGGACTGGGGGTCCCTGAAGCAGTGTAGACTGGCTTATGCAAGGAGGGCACCATCTGTGCCCTTCAAAGCATTTCCAGAGGCTCTGGGAAGCTACCCCTCCCAAGCCTGTAACACCTATTTCCAAAGGGACAGGGTGTAACACCCTCCTCCCAAAAGAAATGCATTGTTCTGCCTTCCTGGGATTGAGCTGCTCAGTCCCCAGGAGGGCAGAAACCTGTCTATGCGGTGGCAGCAGCTGGGGCTGCAGTGGAAACCTCAGAGAGCTGGTTTGGCAGTACTGGGGGTCCATGGTGGAGCACCCAGGATGCATGGGATTGGTCCCCCAATACCATATTTGGAATGGGCGGACAATTCCATGATCTTAGACACTTCACATGGCCATATTCAAAGTTACCATTGTGAAGCTACATATATGTGTTGACATATATGTAGTGCACACGTGTAATGGTATCCCCCACTCACTAAGTCTGGGGAATTAGCCCTGGGCAGCGTGGAGGCACCTTAGCTAGTGCAAGGGTGCCCTCAAACTTTGTAACTTTGCACCTAGCCTTCAGTAAATGAAGGTTAGACATATAGGTGACCTATAAGTTACTTAAGTGCAGTGAAAATGGCTGTGAAATAGTGTGGGTACTATTTCACTCAGGCTGCCATGGCAGTCCTGAAGAAAGGTTTGTCCAAGCTCCTTATAAGTGGCAAAAGAAATGCTGCAGCCCATAAGGATCTCCTGGAACCTCAATGCCCTGTGTACCTAGGTACCATATATTAGGGACTTATAAGGGGGGGGGGCCCAGTGTGCCATTTGGAATTGCCATATGGAGTCACTAAACTACGGTGACTAATTAGGTAAGCAGAGAGAGCATAAGCACAGGAGCTCTGGTTAGCAGAACTTCAGTGACAGTTAAGCATACTCACAACACACACATTAGGCCACAAACTATTAGCACTGGGGTCCCGGCTAGCAGGATCCCAGTGAGACAGGCAAAACGCACTGACAAACAGGCAAAAACTGGGGGTAACATGGCAAGAAAAATGGTACTTTGCTACACTTGGGTAATGTAGCTTGTGGTCACGTAAAGTGATCCAATTCTTTTGGGCCGGGTTGAGTTTGCGCTATACCAAAATACCAATAAAAAGAAACAGTACCTCAATCACAGCACGAGTAGCAGACACACAGTAATTAAGATAAGCATGGACCGAGTACAGATTGATTTAACATGAAGAAAAGGAAGTGATGTCTCAAACGTGCAGTGAATTTCGAAGCCAGCAGAGTGATAACGATGTCAAAAAAACAGAAAATAATAGGCGAGCTAAAAGCCACTTTTATGAGTTTTTTTTAAAAACACAAAGGATTGTCGGCAAGCGGCAGCATGTATGTGCTGCCTGCAGACGAGACCTAGAATTGGGAGTGAGCATGAGAGCGCATAAGTGTAAAGGAGTGAAGGAGAGTGCACATGTAAGTGAATTTGTGTGCCAGTGTTTGTTCTCCCTGAAAATAAGCAGCTCCCCCAAAATAGGGGATGTATGCTGGAGAGCACCCATAGCATATGCAGGGCATTACCCTAGTTATAATTCAGATACCAGTAGAATGAATGCAACTCTTAGCATATGGGGACACCCACGACAAAATGTTCTGGTCTGGCCACACTGGAGGTAATTCAGAAAAGTGGTGCTTTCAAATGCACTATTTGACTTAATGCTTTAAAGCAAAATTGTCCCTTCGAACTCTTCTAAATACAGCTTGGCACGCTTGTTGGAATTCGGGGGAGGGGGGTCGAAATATGTCCCACCACTAATGAAACTCAACACCTGCATTGGTGGGCAAAGAGAAAAAAGGCAAAGAGTGCACTGTATGAGCAGAGGGAGCAGGGGCAAAGCTTTTGTAAACAAAAGAAACTGCTCTGTCCACTCTCAAAAAGAATACAATTACAAGCTTGCCACACTCTTGTACATGCAACTTATCAAAATATAAACTCAATATTGAGTCATGTGACCCACTAATCTCACTGCGATGCCTGACTCACATTTTTTTGTCTAGACTGGGAACTCAGTCAGCTCCATACCTTGTGCTTTTCCTGCTTAAGCTTCTTGAAGTGCCGCCATTGTTTGTTCGTAATCTCATATATGCTGAAGTTGATGGGAAGAGCACGGTCTCCTGTCCCTCCACAGAAGGCTCCTGCTCCGACTCAGCGACCACCGAGGCCTTTGACTGAGGGCTCCATGCTGTTCTTCTGACCCATCTTGAAACTTGCAGTGCACTCACAGTGAGCCATGCACTTTCACCTCTGATAAATTTCCAGCAAAGGCTTGACATCATGCCTACTTTACTGAACAAGCACAGCTGCTTGTCAAAACAAGTTAGATCTATTAGCGTTGTAAACTCCTACCCAGACTTTTCTTGCCACATAAACTGAAAATGAAAAGTAATACAGTTTCACATAAGCGAGCCGACATGAGCGTGAAGGACACACACAAAAGGAAACAGAAGTTTGCTCACAGTCAAGCGTATCAGCAAAAGTGCATTTATCCATGTAACAGGGTCGATGTCATGCAAATGGCTCGACTACTGCCTAGTGAGACCATGCTGCATAGGAAATAAAAAGTAGTCCAGAAGCCAGGCAGAAAACATGGAGACTCAGATGTTTTCAGCAGTTTGCCAGTGCTCTCAAGGAGTACTAAACACCAGAAAATGCATGACGTATGCATGCCTTTCACAAATGAAATCAAGCGAATTTTAAAAGGCAAGTCCACAAACCAACCAAACTGATGGGCGTGACATGGGCATGGTTAAAAGCCCACAGAGAGATTACAACAGGGTCCAGAGTGCTTGTGCACTCAACCATGAAAATATGTACAGACAGGTCTTTAAGTGGAATTAAAAAAGTGAAGGATCCTCTAAAAGAGAACATGTAAAATAAAGGTCTGTGATTCCCACACTGAGCCACCTGACCAGTATTTTGGCTTCTCTCTGAGCTGTTATTGCATCCGTAAAACATACAACACAACAACTGACATTTCCATAATACCTGCCAGGACTATTGGCTTTGTCAATGGTTGTTAGCTGTTCAAGAGAACTCAGTAGCAACAATGATTTGTTGTAAATAATTAATATTGAAGATGCTTCAATTTTGAAATTGTGATACCGTGAAATACATATTAATGAGGCCTGAGGAACGAGTATTGGTCTTCATTTAGGTGCACTTTATGTTAGACATGTATGCCCTTTTTCTTACCGAATTTAACCCATCTGCACATCTTCAACCTCAACTCTTTCCTCTTCTGCACTCTTTTTTCACTCACCCATAAATATACTTTGTAGCATCTCCCTCACTTTACCACCCCAAAATATACACTGCAATCACTAAATGTAAGCACTTTATTTTCTTTTACTTTTGCCTTGTAAATAGTTTGACAACTGTGTACCCCCTTCAAACACATTTACACAGAATTTCAGTTGCAATTGGAATACATGACTATTGCTTTGTGTGTTCTGCAGAGAGGCCAATCCACCCTCTGAAAGGGACTGTGAGAAGCTTGAACTGCCTTCAGCCTCATCACCAGAGCTCTCAATCGAGGCTCCTCATAAACACCTGGTATGACTCAAAGTATGTACTTTACAAGAATAATAAGAAATAGGAAAAAACACTGAAAAATAACATGATGGGTACAGCTAATACTCACGTAAGTGCAACATTAAGTAAAATACATGAAATAGGAAGAGGACCTAAATCGATGGCATGCATTTCTTTAACATTTATAACATTCATTGTTTAATCTATTGTTTTTGGCAGTAATGTTAAAGCCCGAAGATAGGGTCCATTTTAATGCCACATGACAAAACCAGATACCCAAAATAACACAACCACCAACATCAAGCACATTACAGGATGCAACTGTCTTTAAAATACAAGCATGTCCAGAGTGGGGATAAAACATTTGCACTCAATCTGACTAAAAAGGGCCTTGATAAGTGCAAGTAGGTCGCCAGTAGGTAGTCATAGTTAGGACCTAGTTTCTAAAAGCGTTTTCTGTTTTCCCAATAACTTTGGCGCCGTTTGATCAATCTTCACGAAATTTTCAAAATAACTGTGGTAATGCAGCTGCTGTCTGAAAAGGTTTGGGGTGATTCGTCAACAGCCAGTTTTCCTGTGCAATTTCCAGTAGGGCTTTTGAACATGACTACAGCCCAAACCGCTGAATGGAATTACACCAAATTTGACAGAAAGATAGATCTCTGTCCAGAAAGAGTGCTTTTTGTAATTTGATGTAAATTGATTCAGTAGTTTGTAAGCAATAAAAAATATATGTTTATTTAGAGCTGAGGAGGGACCGCAAAAAACTGTTATAAAACAATACATAAGGAGACAGGGTAGGAATACCCTGACCTACTAGGCCTGATGGTGGGGTCTCCCATGGGCCTCATGTGGGCCCAAAAACATTGTTTAAACATTTTTGCTACAAATCTGCGACGGATCCCCGTGTCTTGGCAAACATTTTTAAAAAACAGCTGCGGTTTCCTGTGCTTTTTTCTATTATGACCCCCTGTGGGCCAAGTAAGTGGGGAAATAAATATGTTTGGGGGGTGCACGTGGAACACCCCAGGCAGATTTTAGCCCCAGGGACCCTATCCCCCAGGGCCTAGCCAAGGTTAAAAAGGAGGGCCTCTCCCCAGGCTGATTTCAGCCCCTTGTTTCACCCATTCCTCCAAGTCCACATCCATAAATAATTGGGAAGGGGGCACGCAACACCTTCCAGGGCTGATTTTGGCCCTAGGGACCCCATACTACAGGGCTCAGCTGTAGGTTGTACAAAGGACAGGACAACCAGTCCCCCTCCCTGGGCCGATTTCAGAGCTTGGGACCCTATTCCCTGGTGCCTGATGGCAATTAGAAAGGGTATGAGGTCCAAACAAATAGACATTTAGCAGTTATAGTTAGAGTTATCAAAAGTAGCTATAACTCCTGCCCTAAGATCACCATAACTCACACCCCCGCTATGCACAGCTTTCTCATTAATAATTTTACAGCAAATGTTGCAGTGATATTATCAATGTTGTCATAAAAAATGTTGTGTGATGTAATATGTGGGGTTATTAGAAGTGCATGACCAAAGTGCGAGCTATAGTTACCACGGGGCATGAGCTGTGGTTAGTCAATTGACAAAACTCTAACTATAACTGCTGAATTTCTATAGTTTTGTATGTGTAAAGTCTGCATCTGACTATAACTTCCCTAGTTAAGCTCAGATTCTACACACACAAAACCATATAAATTCAGCAGTGATAGTTGTCTGAGCTAATTATAACTTACGCCCCGCAATGCTCTGATTATGAGCGCACATATTACACCACTCATGACATGGTCAGTGACATCTCTGGATGACATCTCAAATGACATCACTGATGCTATCACTGATGACATCATCCAGTAAGTGTGTTTCATAAATGTTTCTGAGACATAATGATATGTACAAAGCTACTGCGTAAGTTCAATTACTATTTTTTCTGTACTACTAATGAGTGATACTATTTTTAACATATGTCATCTGATCTATAATTTCGTTTTTAAAGCATGTGTACTATTTATCAGTGAACTAGCATCTACACTGACACAGTTCCCTTGCTGATGTATTGGTATAGTAGTGCTTTGCGACAGTTTAAGGTGCTCATTGAAATTTCACTCCACAGTAATGGCAGAGTACTGTTCTATTTTGTGACCTACTGACCAGTTTCCTTTGACCTCTATCCTCCGTGATGAATGGTTGTAGTAGTGGATTGCGATAAATTAATCTGTTCACTAAGACCTTTCTCTAGGGTGAATGCTCAGTGTAGTAGACATTTACAAAAGTGTGATCTCTCTGCTCACACTTTTCTCCAGGATGAAAAATAACTTTACTAGTGGTTTGACTATCTGCTGAGAACTGTCTCTTAGGTGAAAAGCGAGTGCAGTAGTTCATAAGCGTTCAGTAGGCTCTGTGCTGTACATCTCTCACCTGTTTTTTCTTATTATTTTTAAAACATTTCAGTGGTATTTTATGAAGTAAATTGAGGTTGACTTTGCTGGATGGTGGCCTCATGGATGTCACTTGGAAAGTCATCAGTGATGTCACTGATCATGTCATGAGAGATGCAATATGTGAGTTCATAAACGGTGCAATGCAGGGTCTTAAATTACAGTTAACTCAGATAAACATAATTGCTGAATTTCTATGGCTTTGTGTGTGTAAAATCTAGCCTAACTAACATCCTTGTAATCTTTTGTTTATTCAGTGAGTTTCTAAGGTTATTGATATCTACTTTCTAACTATAATGTCCCTATTCAGTGAATATCTAAGGTTTTTTTAAAATGTTAAATTCTATTTCCTAACTATAACATCTGTGTAATCTTTGGTTGTTACAATGAATTTTAAGGTTTTTTTTAACATTAAGAAATATTAAATTTCCAACCCTTGACGCGCATGGCCTTCAGTGGTATGCAGCAGGGGTTGGCCTCAGGGTGTGGCTTGTGGTCAGGCCCTGTGGTCAAACGCCATAGTCACCCAGCTCCACACCACACACAGCCTTTGGCTGTGCTCGGCAGGGATTGGCCACAGGGCTTGGGCTGCAGCCAGGCTCTTGCGCTAATCCCTGCTAGACACCCAGGCTCCACCACTTATGACCTTCCGCTGAGCACGGCAGGGATTAGCCACAGAGAACCCAACCCCCTGTAGGTACCCAAAACAGCGCAACACATGGCCTTTAGCAATGCGCAGAAAGGGTTGCCAGCAGGGCATGGCCTGTGGCCCGGCCCTGTGGGTAGCCCTCAGTGGCCACCCAACCCTGCATTACTGAAAGGAAAGAGGGGCCATATGGACCCCTTTCCCAGGCTGATTTTGGCCCCAGGGGCCTTATCCCCCAGAGCCTGTGCAACTTGTGAAAGGGGAGGAGGTCCACTTGAACCCCTTCCTGGGCTGAATATAGCCCAGGGGTCCCCATCCCCTGGGGCCTGGCCAATCCAAACTAGAAAAAGAGGAGGGGGGTCATCCACCTCTCCTCCCCAGGCTGATTTTGGCCCCGGGACCCCATTCCCTGGGGCTGGCCACTTCTTCTTGGTTGCCCTGGCCCTACCCAGGACACTCAGTGTGCAATTTTATGGACTGCACGGGGAGACTCAATTACCCCACGGCCCTATTGTTCCTCATGCAGGGAGCAACAAGAAATGCTTGTGGAGCAATTGTTTCATCTGTTGTCCTACCTGCTTGACAGGAAAAGTTTTCCTACTCCCACCGGCTGGCAGCGGGCTTACACTTTGCTCTTGCTTGGTCAAAGCAGTCATAGACCTGGAAAATAAGAGCCATATTTGGATTGCATTCAAAGAGAATCACTGAGTCATATGTCAGCAGATGGGGCTGGGGGGCCAGATGAAGCTCAGTCTCTACAGGAACTCAGTTATTCACAACAGAGTTGAACTTTCATATCAATTGTCTAGAACTATCAGTGCGGTCATCAGTCATAAAAACCTTGTCCCCTCAGAAAGGAAATTGTTGCATTCTTCTCTGAATAGACAGTGTCAGATGGCCCTTATATAAACAATTAGGGGAGGGGCAAGATTAAAGATGCTTGCAGAACTAGTCAAGGATTTCTAACACTTTTGCCTCAAAAACAAAATCTCTGTGATAGAAGAGTATCTCCCAAGACAGAATAATGTAGTGGTGGATTGGAACTACTGGTCTCTGAGGGATACCAGTGACTGGATGTTGCATCTTCAGATAGTTCAGGTCGTCAGATCATATGGGGTGCCTGTACAATAAATTTTTTGTTTCACATCTGAACAAACAACTGGATGATTTCTTTATTTGGAGGCCGGAATGGCTGGCAGTGGTGACAGATGCATTGCTGCAGAACTGAAACTGGAGTCTCCAATATGCCTGTTTTTAATATTTTCTTGAGGCGCTGTCTAAATGAGGAGGCAGATAGTGGATCTGATTCTTGTGACTCCTTTATGGAGACCACAGCCAAGGTTCCCAGTTGCTCTGGAGATGTTGTGCGATTCCTGGTGAGACTTCAATCATTTCTGGAGATCATGTCGGACTTGGTGTGGTTATTGCATCCACTGAAGGGCTTCAGGGGACATTGATGGGAGCCTGGCCTTTCACAACAAGTTCAGTTCTTTATCAAACAATCATGGGGTAACAATATCCACAATCAATATTCTGCATCCTGGAAGAGATGCGTATGTCGGTGCGATGATTGGAATTTGGATCTTGTGGGGGAAGAACTATAGTTTGTGGTAACTTTCTAGCTTGATTAGCATCTGATGGTCGAACTTACGGGCTGGTAAAAATTATTAAATTTGCAATTTCAACCAATCATATACCAGGTGCAGGCAAACTGACTGAGGAACAGCCTCTGGTGAGTAAATTGATGAGAGGGATTAGATCATTTAATCCATCCAAACCACATTTGTTATGTTTGTGGAATGTACCTGTATTTATGGTTCTTAAATAACTTCAGAATAGTAAGGATAATTGTGACCTCCCAGGAAACAACTTTCTGTAACATTAACAATATTATTGTGTCACATACCATGTTGAAGGTGTTACATTTTCAACCTCTGTGTGGCCCTATAATGTAGGAGACTTGGGAATATCACCTGAAGAGACAAAGCCTACAGACCCACAATCCTGGCTACTGTTCAAGGCAAAGTTGAGCTCCCTCTCGATGTCCCTTATCTTCTGGGGTGGCAATAATGAGTGGGCGGTCACTGAGTTTTTTCTGAGACCCCAAGAATTCCATTCTTTAAGACAGTCTCAAGATAGATTTTGTCTTGTTCACTAGAAAACCGAACTCCTGCAACAGATGTACAGCCGAAGATCAAAAGTTTAATGAATTTTGTATTGTCTTGAGCCATGGTAATTAGATCATCCATATAGACAATCAATCAAACCTTTTGTTTTCAGGCCTTCACTGTTGGCTTCATAAACCTATTAAACATCCAAATGGCTGATTACAGTATAATTTGGAGAATTGAGAACTTGTACCACTGACTGTGTCATTGAAATTCTAACATCTCCTTTGTGGAGCAAATATTGGAATAGTCAGGTAAACATCCTTGAGCTCCAGGCAGACCATCCAATAGTTTCCCTGGAGTAAATGCCTGAGAAGATGGATCCCTTCCACCCTGAAGTGCCTGTATAGGACCCAAACATTGAAATCTACTAACTTGAGTAACAACCTGCAACTTTTGCCATTTTTGCCCATCAGAAATATATTGCTGCAGTAACCTCTGTAGTGGGATGGTGTTAAGGCATATTGCTTTTTTCCACACTAACACTTGAATCTCTGCTTCTATAAAACTCTGTCCTTGAAGGAAAAAAACTATTTGTTTGGGGGAACCCTGTTGACCAGGAGACACATAAAATTCCATCTCTAAACCTTGAACTGTCTCTAACACCCATGTATCTTGTGTCAGCTGACACCAACTGTGGCTGAAATACTCAATTCTGTCCCTCAAGATCACTTTGGAAACCTGAACAATCTTTACCTGTATTATTGACATGTGTGCTGTATCATCTTCCTGTTTTGTAACTGCATCTCTCATATCTTCCTCAATCATATCACGTTATGGAAGGAAGAACAACTCATCTGGAGTTGTCAAAAACCAACCATCACCTTTTGTGTGAGTTGCAAACCCTCTTTGGAGATCTTGAAAGTGAGATCAGCCCTGCAAATATCCCTATATTGCCTGCCCCTTCCAGAAAGGCTACATTGGAAATCCTTCTTTAAAGATACTTGAGCCTTGTCCAAGGCCATGAAGGTGTTGACAAACGTCCCTAAGTCTTTTAAAAATGGATCCTCAAATTGAAAAATATTGGCCACATGACCAGCCTTGACAGACTCCAGCTCTGTAAGTTTGAGGTCAATTTGCATAAAGATTACCTTACGGCATTCTGCCGACACAGCACATTTGGTGCTCCCTAAATGGCAAAAGGCCAGTTGGGCCCACCCTGTCAGTACTATGGGATTTAACAGGTTTTCACATTCTTTGAACATCTGTAATATTTTAGCAAAGTGTCCTTATAAATCTGATAACTTGTTTTGTCAGGCCCTCCAGGCCCTGTGTATGCCTTTCTTGGGATCTTTTGAAAATTTCCTAAGGAACGTTGTCATGTTGGGATCATCTTGGAGAGTCTCTGCCACTTTGCCTAATACAACATTTTGCCTGTGGGCGATTGAGCTGTTTGTCAAGCGTTATACGGAGAAATTTTTAGACATACTCCACCACCGCTGGGAAGAGAACCCAGTCAGAAGATCTTGGGTGTGCAGTATTGTCTAGGTCAAGCAATAAGAGCCCACAAGGTTCAGCAAAAGACCATGAAGCACAATGTAAACCTGAAAGACCATCATTTGCTTGCGTTCTTAGGAAATGGAAGGGATTAGGTATGTGATTGTACTGAATGATCTGACTAATTAGACATAATGCCCAAGTCATTACCATCTTTGTCACACATTGAAGCAATGGCCTGGCTCGAGGGCACAGTTGTCATGATCCTTTTAGAAAGTTTTGGACAATTATTCAAAAGGCTCTGACTGAGGCCATTTGGTTGATTTCATCTTAGCTTTGCCTTTCTTTGCTTCACAAGCAGTATTTTGTGTTGTTGTTTGTGGCAAAGAGTTAGCTTTGGGCCTGTGTTGCATGCATTGCACATACTTACTTAGTTTTTTAGTTGTTTGATAAAAGTTTGAAGTGCTGCCACTACAACTTTTTCTACTGAAGGCTGCACTGAGTTGTCTAATTCTTTCACCAGTTCTTTCCCTGTATAGTCCTCGTCATCACAATACTCCTTATATTAATCCAACATAAAGGGTTCTGATTGTGCCATCTCATCTTTCATAACACTTTGATCACTGACCCATATCAGCATCAACCAAAAAATACATACTGCCTTGCTATAAGTGGTACTTTACATGTGGAATGTACACCAGTACTTGATAAAGGGAGAAGACCCAATATCAGTAGGTATTGGGTCAGTGCACTCAGTGCACACCTCAGGCAAGCCTATGAATATAATTCTTGCAACCTACCAGACTCTGCTGAGCCAAATCATCAAATCATTAACATTTATAAAGCGCGCTACTCACCCGTGCGGGTCTCAAGGCGCTGAGTAGGATATTATAATGATAATCTCATTCACAAAAATCCAAAATGGTCACATATAGAATATAAAAAACTTTCCTGATGGGCTGGCTCAAATTTTAGCAGCCAGGAGTGAGTAGTACAGCTTTCACTGTGCTGGTTTAAGCACAAGACCTCAACAGTACTCATTCCCCATCATCAGAGATGTTTTAAGGCATGGAAAAATGGGCAATCGTCAAGGGCCCCCACCTTCCAAGGGGCTCCCTGAGAAAGTGAACTTTCTATGTAGCTCGCATATGATTATTTTTGTATGTTAACCTTCAATGTATAATTCAATAATTTCAGGTAACAAAGATCTTGAGTGAGCAAAAAAATGGGTTATAACATTCAAAGTTGCTACAAACAGGGGCCTCCAAATTATTTCTTGCCCCGTGCCCCCAAACTGTTTAATATGACACTGGGTCTGAAGTAGTTTGGGTGTATGCAGCACAAACAGTCCCGAAGGGTTTAGCTAAAAAATGAATCCCATTTTGAAAGCTGTGTAACTGACCAGTGCTATGTGATTACAAAGTACCAAAAAATAAGTTGCACTATTTTTTGCATTTGCTGTTCCCTAGTTGTTTTTTCTTGCATGTATTACAAAGCAACATGTCCTTTCATGCAAAGGAAACTGCTGCCTTCCTGCAACATGATGTCACAGGTGGTTGTTTCCATTATCAGAGACATTTTAAGGCATAGGTAAAGTGGGCTCTGGCCCAGGGCCTCCACCATTAAAAGGGCTCCCTCATCAACTTTTCAGGGCAGCTCCCACATTGTCTAGAGTTTACAGGATTACCAATATCTTTACTTACTTTCATTTTTTGATCCAGCCTAAGCTGTGCAGCCAGTCCAGCCTTTGTCTGAGTTGTTGAGTCACTTAAAGAAAACACATATTTTATTCTGATTTGATTCAGCAAGCATGCTAACTTTAAACATGCATAGGCTCAGCCTTGCTAGTACTGGCGTTTGTTTTTATTCAGCATGTGGCACTTACTGTGCAGTAAAGATTGGCATGGCTTGGTTCCTTTATGATTGCATTCTCCTTTTGGGGCTGCTGCCAGGTGGTGTAATCACAGCTTGCTGCTTCCTGGCTCTACTTATTGTGCATAGCACATGCACTGTAATAAACAAAAGCACCCATCAGCACCATGCACTCAAATGGCTCTGACAGACTAGCTACAGTGTGGCTGTAGAAGGGTTGGTGGTTGAACCACTAGTCTTTCTGCTTTTTTGACAGGCAGCCATGTATCAATGTGCAGGGTGTCATTATACTCTTCCGCCATGATTGCACCATCCACATGGAGCTGCTGCTGGGTCAGTGCAACCACATCCTAATTCCACCTGACACAGAGTCCCCTTTTCCCACATACCTGAATCTGGAAAGCAGTAAACGGAAAAATCACTTTCCAAATGCACAGGTCCAAAAGGATAGACAGACGTTTACTGTACCACATGCAACAGGCTGGTTTGGACTAATAATCTTTCTCTTTCCCTTGTGCTGGCCAGCCAGAGGGAATCTGTTTGCTTTAATCCTGGGCCCAGATGTAGGTTGCCCAAAGGAGAGGGTTCTCCATGATACAACCTAAGTCGTTGAGGGTGTAAATTAGATGACAGTAGATAATAAATTCAGAGTTGTTCTGAGCAGGGGACCCGAATTTATGTATGGCCTGGGGCCCCCTAAATCCTTAAGATGTCCCTGTCTGTGGTCATGAAAACAGAAAGGGGATGGTGCTGATGCAGTAACAGGTCACTTAGAGAGTGTTTCCTCTCTCTTCAGTGACCAGTACATGGCACAGGTAACCCTCCAGAGTAGGCTCATAGGGATTAGCATAACACCAAATAGAATTACAGAAATCCTATATTAAGAAACAAGATAACCTGGGAGACACTTTTCTTGGCTGCAGCAGCAAAGAAAGAGGCAGCAAGATGGCTTCAGTCCAAGAGCTGTATTACAGAAAGTGGCCCAGGGATTCATCAGGCATTTGTGCCCGCTTTCCGTGACCCTGGCACTTTGATATTACAGAAGGGGCCACAGATGCTTGTGGAGCCCCTTCTGTAATACAGATAGTGTGGGCACACATGTAGCTGAAGCGCTGTTGAGAGAGGGCGGGCCCTCATTTGCATGCAGGCATTGCCCCCATGCAAATGATGGAATCAATCACTTTGCCTTTGTACGCACACTGCAGAGGTATACATGCCCTTAGAAGGCACTCTGAAAGGACATCACAGAAAGGTGGTGCTTTGTCAGAGCGCACTGGCAGTGTGCTCTCTGAGGGTAGCTCTCTAGTGGGGCTAAAGAGTATCCCCCCCAGACATCCCTCACCAGGTATGAGCAGTTACTAAGTGCACCTGCATGCAAGCGGAGCTCACTCCCTTCTTGAAAGTGCAGGTGGGTTTCCACCTGCAGAGTGAAACACAGAACAACTTTTAAACAGCTGCTCTGTATTTCAATTAAATGCACTGCCCCAAGGCAGCTCGTGTTCACAGCTGCCCTGAGGGCAGCACATTCTTTATAACAGGATGTACTCTCCGTGTTTGCACCCGGTTCACCTGCTTAAAGGTGCGCCGTGGCACAAAAAGGTGAAGCATGCCCTTTTAGTAATGCAGGCCCCGGTTGGTTAATGGAGTATTTACTGATTAGTGGAATGAGTTATGACACATGCTGTACTATCATGGGAACTGTATATTTTTGTGCTTTGGTGTTTTAATTATCTGTTGGGAAAATAAAGTACAGAAAAAAAGCATAATCCGAGCCTTCGGTCCTGATTTAGAATTCCATAGTCTTTGCTATCCTTGTGTTGAACTGGTTGTTGGATAATACAGTGCGTAATATGGCTGTGAGGGTCCCCCGAACAATGACATTTAATTGTGCCTGCGAGTGGGTAAAGCTGGGTCTGTATTGTATGGTGTGGAGGTGTGATGATGGTTTGTGCTGTTGTGAGCGATGACGCAGTGGTGTGTCCTGCCTTTACATAAAAATCGCATCTTTTAAGGTTTTAGGAAATGCCATGAAAATCCTTACTTCTTTTTAGGAAAGAATTCATTTTATTCATATTTCTGACAGAAAAGGAAATTTTTTTCCAAATGCTTCTCCCAAACGTGCAAGATAGAAATTACTATACCAAAGCATTATTAACATTTATACACAAGCGTGCAGAGCTTATTTAAAATACTATGGCCCATATTTATACCTTCTTAGCGCCGCATTTGCGCCGTTTTTTAATGCAAAAACGGCGCAAACTTGCAAAATATAATAGGCCCATATTTATACTTTTTGACGCACAACTGCGCCAACGCAGTTGTGCGTCAAAAATGTTACCGCCGGCTAACGGCATTCCAACGCGCCATGCGGGCACCTGATTTATGGAATGACGTTAGCCGGCGCTGCGGACTGGTGTGCGTAAAAAAAAATGACTCACACCAGGCAGCGCCGGCGTATGGGAAAATGGGGGTTGTGCGTCAAAAAATGGGGCAAGTCAGGTCTGAGGCAAAATACAGGCCTCAAACCGGATTTGCGCCATTTTTTTTTTACGCCCAACCTCCATTGACATGACTCCTGTCTTAGCAAAGACAGGAGTCATGCCCCCTTGCCCAATGGCCATGCCCAGGGGACTTATGTCCCCTGGGCATAGTGGCATGTAGGGGGGCCCAAATCAGGCCCCCCTATGCCACAAAAAAAATCTGAAAAAAATACTTACACAAACTTACCTTTACTTCCCTGGGATGGGTCCCTCCATCCTTGGGTGTCCTCCTGGGGTGGGCAAGGGTGGCAGGGGGTGTCCCTGGGGGCAGGGGAGGGCACCTCTGGGCTCCTTCCGAGCCCACAGGTCCCTTAACGCCTGCCCTGACCCAGGCGTTAAAAAACGGCGCCCATCAGGCTGTGTGTCGTTTTTTAAGGCCCACCCCCTCCTGTGCGTCAAAATGACATTAGAGTATAAATATGGGGCACAGGCCTTAAAGTCATTTTTTGGAAGGGAACGCCTACCTTGCATATAATTAACGCAAGGCTGGTTCCCCCTTCCAAACAATGACGCACATGGTGGAATTTTGACGCCCGCGGGGTCGGACGTCAAAGTATAAATATGGGGCAGGGTTTGCGCCGATTGTGCGTCAAAATCTTTGACGCACATTCGGCGCAAACAGAGTATAAATATGCCCCAATAGTATTTTGTAAGTTTGCGCCGTTTTTGTGTCAAAAAACAGCGCAAATGCAGCACTAAAAAAGCATAAATATGGGCCTATGCATTTTACAGCATTCTAAGCATGTCCAGCAAAATCTTTATTATGCAAGGATAATATCACATAAATCTCACTTATAGAGTTCACATCCTTCACATAATCTTTCTTTCATCCAGTTTATGTGTTTTTGCATTATTTTTGCCCAAAGAAGACTAGTTCGAGCAAAAAATTGTTTAATGGGAAGTAGAAACTGGGCATTGCCAAAGCAGCATGTACTACATGAGTATCGTTCCTGTATTACTTTTAGAACTGTATGGTGGGGTCACGGTGCTGATCAGATGGCGGTGTAACGTCGAGGCTCCAGGCACAAAGGAGGCCTCGCATTCCACAGATGCCACTAGACATTTCTTTCATGCAGGAGACAAATGCGCGTCTCCTTCATATGTATCGGTGAGTCGCAGGAACGACCTTTTATTTATTTACATTTCCTTGTGTGGCCGGCCCTGAATGGAGACACGTCTGCCATTTTAAATGCTGGAATGGAGACATGTCCGCCATTTTAAATGCTGACAAACGTGTTTTCTCCTCAGAACTGCTCCAGTTTGATTTACTTTTCGCTTTTCAATTGAGGCAAATGCACTTACTCATCTGTTTTTTTCTATATTTTGCTTGCAAAATAAGAAAAGGATTATCTTCTTTGTTTTCCCCTTTATCTTGGAGGTGTTGTTTCTTATTTATTCAGTGACTGTTAAGGCTTATATTCCATTCATTATTTTTCCTTGACTTGGTCACAAAACATTTGTTTAAGGCACAAGGTTAATTCCAAGTGCATTCGCTCTTGTTTTTACATATCCTTTTGCTCCAAGTTGATGCTTATAGGAAAAATAAGGAGTATTAAGTTTTCTAACACTCCAGAAGTTACTCTTCAGTCAGATTCGGACTCTAACGGCGACAACATGGATGACACGGCCTCATTGCAATCTGGGCCCCACTTAGGAACCATTCCGAATACGGCCTCTTCAAACAAATTACCAACAGGTTCAAACAAACGACCTAAAAAAAGATCCTCCTTCCCCAGGGAAGTCATCATCAACCCCCATGGATATGATTTTAGAAGAAATCCGTGCCTTGAAATCCTTTATGGTGGAGACCACCAAAACCTTGCAGAACCGAGATGCTCAATGGTCTTCCTTGGAATTGTGAGTTTTGCTGGTGGAGCAGAAAGCAGAAAATCTTCAACAAGCTGCTATGCATATTTCAAACCTGGAATCTGAAATTTCACCACTTAAGAAGCATGAAATTTGAAATCGAACGAACAATCTACACTTATATGTTTTTTCTGAAAACGCAGAGGGCTCAAATCCGACTACCTATTTTCAAACCTTTCTTCCAAAGCTACTGGATTTGTCATCAACCAATTCCTTCAATATTCAGGGGGCTCAGAGGCTGGGTCCAAAAATCTCTAATAAACCATGAGGAGTCACTATTTTCTTTTTGCAATACACAAATTTACTTCGGGACTAGTCTGTGGTAAAGGCTAAAAAACAAAAAATTTGGAACGGTCACAGACTGTATTTCTCTCAAGATGTTGCCAAAGCTATAGCTGATCGTCGCAAGCAATATTTGGACATGCATCCTCAATTGAGAGCCATAAATGCCAGATTTGGGCTTCTTGATCCATGTTTATTCAAGGTGACATACAAAGAGAAAACAACCACTTTTGAAGATCTGGACGCATTTAAACAATTCTTACAACAGCATGGAGCTGAGGAGATGGACACTTCAAAAGTCGCTTAACTTGACTTATTCTTAAGATTATTAATATTTTCTATTGTTTTTCACCCGTTGCTATAATCTTCATTCAATATACTCTTTTATTTTTTATCATAGGTATATGTCCATGTCTCGTTCCCTGTTTATCACCTTTCATTTGACATCTTCATCCAAAGTTGAGGCCGTCCTATCGTTTCTGTGGACCTTGATGGCTGTCGTCCTCTTACGGTGTTGCCACCCTCCCTTTCTGTTCTGTATTTTTGTAGGTATGTCTTTCAGTCGACATTTGTTTGACTTGTACTGTTTCTTTGACATTTGCAGCTTTTTATCTTTTTACTTTATGTTTCTAACCTATCTCTTACCTTTTCTTATTTTCTTTCCCTCAGTCCTTTCCTCTTTTTTCCCTTTTATTTATCAACTTTTTTATTGTTCACATTTTCTATTTTTTCTCGAAAATTTTGTATGATATTGTAAACATACAATATGTACTTACTAATGTTTTTCTGTTGCATTCTGGATTACTTCATAGAATATCAAAGGTCTAGGTAATCTTATCAAGTGACAAAGGGTATTATCTAATTTAGCCAAACTAAAAACAGATGTCGCACTTCTTCAGGAGTTGCATCTTTCTGAGACAGAAGTTATTAAATTAAAAAGTGTTGGGTAGGTAATGTGTTTGCTTCTCATGCTCTGGGGAAGAAAAACGGAGTAGTAATTATTTGCCATAAAAAGTTGCATCTCACGTTAGTCTCTCAGGAAACTGATTCTGAGGGTCGCTGGATTATTGTTAAACTCCTGATAAATAATTTACCTCTGACTATTTTTAATGTTTATGGTCCGGTTTCAGTAGACAATATATTTTGGTCCAATATATCAGATAAATTACATTTATGTGATGACGAATATGTTATATTTGGTGGAGATTGTAATCAAATTCTAGATCCTGTACTGGATCGACGCTCAACAGTTAAGTTTGTTCATTCAAAGACGCACTCTCAATTTAAATCTTGCATTCACTGTAACTCATTAGTTGATATTTGGAGATTATGTCATCCAGACCTCTCTGAATATACCTTTTATTCACACCCACATCACTCACAATCTTGGATAGATTACCTCTTCTTCAGTAAATCTCTTAACCAAAATGTTCTCCAATCAGACATAGGCTCCATTTTTATTTCAGATCATGCTCCGGTTTATACAGATATTGACCTTATTCCTTTTACACCTCATTCAGGAAGATGGCGCTTTAACAACACACTCCTTTCAGACACTAAATTCACTTCTAAATGAATTATTTACTTTAAATACTACACTTGACACCTCCTTTGTTTTCATTTGGGACTGTTTTAAAGCAGCAGCCAGAGGTTTTATAATTAATTTTGTTTCCTCCAAGATAAAACATATAGAATTCCAAACCACGCAAATACTTAAACATTTAAAAAAAACTTGAATATGATTATTATTATTCTAATAGTGAAGCATCCTTAGGTTCTCTTATTGGAGCCAAATTTACATTTAATAGACTAACTACGAATGCGGCTTCCTCACATCTCTTAAAAAGTAGTGCAAGATATTATGGGGGCCAAAACATAATGGGAAAGATACTTGCTAATTATCTAAACATCAGAAGAGAAAGGACTAACATAGAATCTCTACAAAATACAACTGGAAATGTTATTTATAAGGATAAAGATAGAATGCAGGAATTTGTTAACTTTTACGCCAATTTACATTCTTCTGATACTCACTCTTACCAACCAGATTTATCAACATACTTTCAATCCATTGCTTCTCCCTCTTCACAAAATATTGATTTAGACTCACTTGGTTCAAATATTACACTCTCAGAAGTATCTAACGCAATCTCTGTTCTTCGCAGAGGGAAAGCCCCTGGTCTTGACGGGTTTAATATTGAATTTTATAGTCACTTTGATAATATCTCTTTTAACTTAACTAACCTTCTGCAATTATTTAATTCTTTCGTTAAAACCGGCTCCTCCCATGGTACATTTTAGGAGGCCATGATTTGTTTAATCCCAAAAGATAGTAGGGATCCCACACATTGTAAAAATTGTCATCCCATTTCCCTAGTCAATACAGATTATAAAATATTTGCTAAAATCTTGGCACTAAGAATTGATCCAATCTTACCTGATCTTATCGGCCCTGAACAGTCGGGTTTTGTTAAAGGCCGATTAGCCTCCAATAATGGCCAAATTCTTTTCAATATCCTTGTCAAGGCTTTTACGTTAAATCACCCTATTGCAGCCATTGCCTTAGATGCTGAGAAAGCAATTGATAGGAAGGAATGGAGCTTCATGTTTCAAGCATTAAAGTAGATTGGGCTTCCACCTAAACTCATTGATTTGATATCCTTATTATATTCAGGCCCTAACGCTACCATTTTTGTTAATGGTTTGCTCTCAGATTATTTTCCCTTATTTAGTGGGGTGTGTCAAGGCTGCCCATTATCTCCTTTATTGTTTATCATAGCACTTGAACCTTTTCTCACTAAAATTCAACAAGATTATCATATCTCAGGTTTTCAATTAGGATCTCAACAAATTAAAATGTCGGTCTATGCTGACGATATTCTTTGATACTGTTGTAATCCCACTACCTCTCTGCCTTCCTTTTTCCATCAGGTGAATACTTTCATCTTTCTGGTTATAATCTGAATTCTGACAAATGTGAGATATTACCTTTAAATGCTCTGTGTCATAAGCAGCTTTTTATTTCCACTCGATTTACTTGGCAACCCTTTAAAATAAAATATTTAGGATTATGGATTTCACAAACTATTAATGACACTAATCAATTACATTTTGAAAGCATCTTGATAACATTAAATGATAATATCACTCATTGGCAATCTGCTATTTCTCTCCTTGTGAGAACTAGGCTTGACTCTATTAAAATTATGCTTTCCCACATGGTATTCCTCTCTATTATTAAAAAAAAAAAAAACTCTTTACTTCCCAAATTTCTATGGAAAGGCAAAACTCCTGGTATTGCATTGTCTCTTTTTAAAACAAAAAGACAAGTCAAATGGAGGTCTTAGATTTCCTGACTTCAAAAAATATCATCACGCTTTTGCTTTAAAACAAACTGCCAGGTGACTCTGATTTACCCTTACACCTTCCGGTGTGGTTACAACTAGAGAAATCTCTTCTTTCTCCTTTTTATTCTAAAGAATCCCTTGCTTTTACAGCCAATTAAGCTCAATTCCATTCACCAGTTATTTCTCATTCTCGCAAACTCCTGTCATCTCTACTGCCCTCAGCCAATCCCTCAAATGCCAACTTTTTACAACAAGCTATTTGGCATAATAAACTAATATGAGTCAACAATCAATATATATATATATATATATATATATATATATATATATATTGGAACTCCAAGGGCTACACTGGTTATCTCAACTTTTTACTCATAATCAGGCTAAATCTTTTACAGATCTTCAAAAGACATACTCCCTACCCTCAACATGTGAACCATAGTATAAACATTTACACACCTCCATTGCTCAGTACATTTCCACTTTATCATCTGTACCTTCTCCTCCTTCTTGGTCGACCAGCCTTTTTTCCTTATTGCACTTTAGTCCCTCAGCATGTACTATTTACAAGTCTCTGCATTTGGACCTCGTTCGTATCAAATCTAAGACTAAATTGACATGGGAAAAAGATTTATCGGCATGTTGGCCAACCACTTAAAGGGACAAATTATGGCTTAAAATCCATAAATCACAATGCCAAAATGTCCCTAGAACACTCTGAGTACCTAAAGGAAACCCAGGTGTCTGAGATGAGAGAGTCTCAAACAAAAAAATACCAAGTTATATAAATATATCAAATGTAAATAATCAAGTTTATTAAATAATGTTCATATTCATGAATCCAACTGTACCCTAAAAGTACAAAACACTGAAAAAATATTCTGATATAGATCCTGGAAAAATGTCTATGACCTAAAAACAGTGAACACAATCATACTAATTCACTCATACCAAATTTATAAATGTAACAAGGACCAAACATAATACAGCAGAAACAGCATAAATCATAATACAAGGAACATGCATACTGCCCCAGACGGACCGCCCGGTCTCGCCGAAAATTCTCCAACCAAGTTATACTAAGTCAGCTTTCTAATCCACAGACTATTGCATCTCAAGGCAGTCCTTCATATTTATTATGTTATGTCTTCAATCCAAGTGTCTTGTACTTAGTTTTCCTTCTTTTATATAAGCCCTTCTTCACATCTTTATGTTAAGGGGATAAGATAATTGCAGTACAATGCAATGTTCTTGTACTAAGTATAAATACCAGTGCTGATCCAAAGGAAAGTCCTTGTCCTACATAGTAGTGCTGACGTACGTTTCGGTGAAGAGTGGCCCAGCAGGGTCACTCACCTTCTTCAGGGCACAAATAGTTGACATAAATAGGACAATTCCAGGGACAAATATAATATTCACATGGTCTATGTTTCTGGAATATAAAGAACAAAATAAATATATATCTAATCTTGAGACCTCCAAATATACAAAACTAGAAAAAAAGAAAAAAAGAAAAAAGAATACTGAAGAAAGCAATAAGAAAAAGGAAAAGGAAAAAGAGGAGTAGTGATTTCCAATGTCACCATCACATGTGATACTCATGCAGGAAAAAGAAGAAAATGTGTGTCCTCAAACCACTCTATGAGGAGTACGATCTCATATCCCAGTTCATGCATAACAAAAGAAATCATTTTCTTAATTTAAATTGGCATGCTCTTTGTGTTTTTTCTTGAGAGAATAGGTCATCCAAGGAGTAGTCCCAGGTAGCTTAGAGTTATGTCCTGCTCTAACACGTGTGGTCTCACGCCTAGCAAATACTACCAACCTTCTTCCCAGAATCATGCTCTGTGCAAAGTGTCTCTCTACTTAGAAGCCAAAATAGAATAATGACATTCCCTTACTATGAAGCACAGGGACCGATGGAGTTTCTATTGTTTGCTTCCATAGAGGGAAATCCCCTCAGGCGCCGCTTTTTTAATCAAGATTCCTAAACATAATCAAACATATTCTTTAAATAATATAAACTTACAAAACTGCTAAAATTCAAGCCTACGAATAGGAGAACCAAACCGTCCAGTATCGCAGCCTATGAAAGCTGATTAGCACCAGGTAACTATATAGATAGTTCCTATCGCTTACCTTGTACTGCTAGAGTTACCAGATTCAGCAGTGCTGAATCTCTGTCGCACGTCTATTCAATATTGATCCTCCGTGAGTAGATATTTCATCGGCAAAAGTGTCAGCACTCATGGTGCCAACACCAGCTACATGTGTAGCCAGAAAACAAAGGACTACCAACCTCACTTACTTATTTCATTGATGCTGCCAAAGTGGCAGTTTACACAACCCCAGCATAATCCTCGAGGCTGTGACAAGAGGGGGGACACCGACGGCAAAAGGGTTTCCTGTGAGTCATCCGAACCTATGTAAAGATGGAAAGCGGGCAATAAAAATAGATGACGGACCTCAAAGAGGCACAAGAAGGGAAAATGTCAGGGTGTGTCGTGCCTATGTGAGCACTATATTGGAGCGAGAATAATTCCACTACATATACTACACATATACTTCACAATCAAAAGGCAGAGCCAAGGCTCTCCCTAACGGAAGGGACAATATTAAAATGGGATTAAGCAAATAATGAAAATTTAATTAAACAATGAGCCATCAGGAGACAGAAATCAGAAAAGTGCTAAAATGCAGAATTCGTATTCAGGCGCCAAGTAGGATGTATACAATGCCACAAAGTGTTCTGAATAATCTGAAAACACGGTGGAAACTCTCCCTAAGTGGAAACAATATACATATATAGATATAAAACATATGTTTCTCTATAACATAAAAATTATGTGTATAGATCATCTTGTAATGGAAACCATAAACACTATTGCACCCTCAGAGACAGAAGTTCTCACTAGGTTGCATCACATGGTGAGGCCGAATGGGCTTGTGCATCTTCACAAGAAGGTATTTTCCCAAGGTATTCTGTTGTTCAGTCCTTGATTTACTGTATCCAAAAAGTAAATCCAAAAAACTTCCCTTTTCTTCCTGCATTTATCCTGGTCACCATATGATGAAATAATTTTTTCTAGGATAGTCCATTGAAGTTCTCTTTCTTGATGCTGTTTATCTATGCAATGATCTACTAAAGGGGCTTTGAGACGTTTATTCCTTTTCGCTAACTTGTGCTCGCTAAAACGAACTCTAAACTGACGTCCCGTTTCTCCTATATATCCCAGATGGCAAGTGCGTATAATACAATATATGACATTGCAACTCTGGCAATTTGTTATATTTTTTAGATATACTGTTTTCTTATTGTACTGAAAAAAGTCGGAGACTATAGCTTGAGCACATGCATGACAGGTTCCACATTGATGATTGCCTGATACGGGCAATGTCCCTGTGAAGGTTTTCTGGATGAATGTATTTTCATACTTCAGGTGTGATTGTACCAATTTAACTCTTAAGTTGGAATTTCTTTAGAATGCAAACATTGGTCTCTGGAGTGGAATATCATCATCATTGGTGTTAAAGATGTTCCAATGGGTATTGATGATTCCTTGTATCTTGTTGTTAATATTGGAGTGTCTAATCAAACACACCATTTTAGCCTGTTCTTTTTTCTAGTGTAATTCTAGTAAAGTATTGAGGTTATAATATTTTGCCCTTTTGTGGGCATCCCTTATTACCCTGTAAGGGTAACCTCTCTGAAGAAATTCTCATTCATTTTAGTGGCATTCTTATCATATTCCATTAAACTGCTACAATCCCTTCATATTTCGAGGAACTGACTGAATAGAATGCTCTGTTGTTAATAACTAGGATGATAAGTATTAAAATGTAGTAATGTTCTCCTAGCTGCAGGTTTCATATATAGAATCACTTGGAGATGTTCCCTTTCCTCAAAGATCAAAATATCCAGAAATTCTATCATGTGATTATTATAGTTAGAAGTGAATTTAAGGTTGTTGTCATAGAGGTTTAGCCATTCCGTAAATTCTAGTAGTTGATCCCCCTCTCCTTCCCTTATAAAAAAGATGTCATCTATGTAAGGTCTCCAATTGGAGATATTTTTAAAAAATGGGGCAATTTTATTATTTATGTATTTCCTTTTGAAGAGGCCCATGTATATATTCGCCATACTAGAAGCACAAGCGGCTCCCATGCTAACTCCCTTGATTTGTTTGAATAATGCTCCATCAAATTCAAAGGCATTTTTTCTCAACACTGTATCAAGACAGCTCATTATAAAATCAACGGGGACATCAGTAGTTTCTTCCATAAGCATCTGTCCTACCGCATTGCAGGCTGCTTCTTGTGGGATGTTGTTATGTAGCGGCTTAATGTCTAGTTTAACTGAAAAGGCTCTGTCAGGATTTAACGTAAGTCCTTCAGTTCTTATTGTCTTCCATCCCGTAACCAAGGGTTTAAGGAAAGAATCAATATATTTAGATAAAGGTTCAGTCGCCGACCCAATGGTGGAGACAATTGGTCTGAGAGGAGGATCAATAATCTATTTGTGTGTTTTGGGTACTCCATAGATCGTGGGTAATTTGGGCTTGCTGACCAGAAAAAAGTCAGCTTCAGCTTTTGTTATAGCGCCACTTTGGGTGCCAATTTCATAAATAGCTTGAATCTTGGAACAGATACATGTATTTGGGTTTCCTCTCACCTTTTGATAGTGTGCTGACACTGAGAGCATAGTTCTCATCTTACATTTATGGGTCTCAGTGTTCATCAAAACAATTCCCTCACCTTTATCACACAGTTTCACTGTAATTTCTTTATTATTTTGAAGATCTTTCATGGCTTTTGTCTTCTCTACTGTGAGGTTCAAACCGGGGCAGGAACATATTTAAGTACTTTATTGATTTTGTTATACACTATCTTTTCGAAGACACCTACTTCAGGGCCTTATGATTCTAAAGACCTCAATGGTATGATCTTGATTATTCTCTCTACTTTGAAAGAACTTCTTATGAGTAATTTTGCAAAAAACAGACTGTATATCCATCATGATTTCAAGCTTATTCACCCTCTGGCTAGGGACAAATGTAAGTCCTTTATTTAAAAGTTAAAATCCATAAATCTACATGAGCGGCTAACACTACACAAAAAAATAAAGTTATTTTGTCTACCACAGACTGTTATTCACTCCTACATTACTTAATTACTTCTCTACAGGTAGCAGCCCATTGTGTTGGTCTTGTTCACATCTAAATGCAGACCTAAAACATATGTTATTTGAATGCCCTCCCATTCCCCTTTTCTGGAGATTGGTCTGGCGACAAATTAACAAGATTTTTAAAATCAATGTATCTTTTTTCCACACAAATATTTTTCTTGGTAGTTTGTCCCCACACAGCCTTGATGTAACTTTGAAGTACAAACTGATAGATCTACTGTTAGCAGTTGCATTGCATTTAATAACTCCAAATTGGAAACAAGCCAGTTGTGTAACTTTTCCAGCCTGGTGGAATGCTGTATGTTTTCATCACAGATTAGACACTATGGTGGTCATTACAACCCTGGCGGACGGTGTTAAAGCGGCGGTAAGACCGCCAACAGGCCGGCGGTAAAAAAATAGCAATTACGACCGTGGTGGAAACCGCCAACAAAGACAGCCACTTTAACACTCCGACCGCCATGGCGGTACAAACAAACAGCGTGACGGTCACCGCCAACAGACAGGCGGGAGACAATGTACCGCCCACACTATTATGACAGGTCAATCCGCCACCGTTTCTGGGGCTGGTACACCGCGGATAAAAACACAGTGGAAACAGGAATTTCTAAGGGAAAACGCTCACCTCTACACACTCCACGATGAACTAGGACACCATGGAACCGGAACTCCTAAATGCGATAGTCTTCCTGCTCCTCTACCAGAAGCACGAGCGCCGGCGGCAAAGACCACGGTGAGTACTGCACCTACGACACAGGGGAGGCAAAAAACAGGGACACACACACGCAACACCCCCACCCTCACCCACTAGAACACACACACTAATGCATATCAATACATCACAGTTACATCCCCCTAACCCCACCCCCCTCGGAAGAATGCAAAGACCAAAGAAAATGAGTGTAACCATCGGAATATATTACAAACAAGTAGGCAGAAATATATATATATATATATACACCATGTACAAAATATGTACCAGGCATAGAAGTCCAGGTACTTCACAAAGAAAGTCCGTGGAACACTGGGACCACATGGTATGGGTGAGGTCCACACAAGATCCCCGACCATGACAGAGAGAACACTGCAGGGGCATCAGAGAGCAAGAAAACAGGCACCCCAGGGGGAGGGAAAGGGGGGGCACCTCAGCCGCTTGAGTGCACAATGACAAATCCACGAGGGGGCCACATGCCCACTGTTCGATCCTGGGGAGTGCAAAGCCACAGTCTCTCAAATCTATACAGTGGGTGGTTTGCTCACTGTTCAATCCTGGGGAGTGCAAAGCCACAGTCTCACAAGTCTGTACAGTGGGTGGGTTGCCCACTGCTTTATCCTGGGGAGTGCAAAGCCACAGTCTCTCAAGTCTCTACAGTGGGTTGTTTGCCCACTGTGCAATCCTGGGGAGTGCAAAGCCACAGTCTCTCAAGTCTCTACAGTGGGTGGGTTACCCACTGTTCAATCCTGGGGAGTGCAAAGCCACAGTTTCTCAAGTCTCTACAGTGGGTGGGTTGCCCACTGTTCAATCCTGGGAAGTGCAAAGCCACAGTCTCACAAGTGGATAACAGTCTCCACTGGTTCTGGAGGGGGACTGGTGCCCAGAGTGCTTCATCCTGTGAAGGACAGAGGTAGTGGATGGATGTCTCCACTGGTTCTGGAGGGGGACTGGTGTCCAGAGTGCATCACTCACCCCGTGACTGACCCAGTTGCGTCAGTGCCCCTGCCTCTCATGGGCTAGCGGTGCTTGAGTAGGCGGTGCCCTGTTCAGCGGTGCTTGATTTGGCGGTGTCCTGTTCAGTTGTGCTTGAGTAGGCGGTGCCCTGTTCAGCGGTGCTTGAGTAGGCGGTGCCCTGTTCAGCGGTGCTTGATTTTGCAGTGCCCTGTTCAGCAGTGCTTGAGTAGGCGGTGCCCTGTTCAGCGGTGCTTGATTTTGCGGTGCCCTGTTCAGCGGTGCTTGAGTAGGCGGTGCCCTGTTCAGCGGTGCTTGAGTTGGTGGTGCCCTGTTCAGCGGTGCTTGATTTGGCAGTGCCCTGTTCAGCGGTGCTTGAGTAGGCGGTGCCCTGTTCAGCTGTGCTTGAATTGGTGGTGCCCTGTTCAGCGGTGCTTGATTTGGCGGTGCCCTGTTCAGCGGTGCTTGATTTGGCGGTCCTTCATGGCCCAGCGGAGCTTGTGCTGGCGGTCCTTCATGGCCCAGCGGGGCTTGTGCTGGTGGTCCTTCATGGCCCACCGGGGCTTGTGCTGGCGGTCCTTCATGGATCAGCTGGGCTGGGGTTGGCAGTGGCCTCCTGGGCAGCTGTGCTGGGGCTGGCGGTGGCCTCCTGGGCAGCTGTGCTGGGGCTGGCGGTGGCCTCCTGGGCAGCTGGGCTAGGGCTGACGGTGGCCTCCTGGGCAGCTGAGCTGGGGCTGGCGGTGGCCTCTGGGCAGCTGTGCTTTGGTGGCTGGAGTCTTCCCTCTCTCCCGCCGGGCACTGGCCAACTTCTGATGCTTCACACGTGGGGGACTGGCTATGCTGTGGCTCCGTGCCACACTGGCTGTCCTGGTGGCCTTTGCACTCCACATACTCGTGACTACAGGCACCACTGGTCCCGGAGATGTTTTGCTGAGGTGCTACTTCGGGACCTATGAGATGGACGTGGTGGGGGAGGTGTGGGAAAAAGGTCAAGGCTGGACAGGAAAATTCTTTTGGACACACTGGGACGGGTAGCTGGAGGGGGTTTGGGAGTGGAGGAAGAGGTGGTGGTAATAGGAGGTGTACGTTTGGTGACTTTGGGTGCAGGTGCATGCGCTGGAGGCTGTCGTGAGGTGGATGGCTGTTGGGTGGGTGTGTGCCTGCGTTTGTGTATCTTGGGAGGGGCCGTCACAGACACACTGGAAGAGGACACAGGGGACGTGTGCATGGTAGTGGGGGTGCTGACTGCACGTGAGCGGGGTGTGCTGGTGGGTGTGCTGGTGAGGGACGTAGTGGCTGTAGAGGTAGTGCATGCAGGTGTGAGTGTAGACGAGACTGGGAGGGAGGAGGGAGACGAAAAAGATGGGGACACAGTGGAGGCAGTGGATGTTGGTGTGTCTGCATGTGTGTGTTGCTTGCGTCAGTGCCTGTGTGATGTGTGGTGCTTATGTTTGCCTGACCTTCCCTTGTGTGGTGAGGTGTGTGCAGGCTGGTCTGATGGTGTGCTTGGGATAGGCAGAGATACAGGGGATTGGGTCTGGGTGGAGGAAGTTGGAGGGGGAAAGCTAGAGACGGGGACAATGGCTGCCATCAGTGCTGAGGCCAGAGTTTGAAAAGCTCAGTGAAGGGCCACCTGACCAGAATGAATACCCTCCAGAAATGCATTTGTTTGTTGTAAGTGCCTTTCTACACCCTGGATGGCATTCAATATGGTACACTGCCCAACAGTGAGTGACCTGAGGAGGTCAATGGCCTCCTCACTAAGGGCAGCAGGGGTGACTGGGGCAGGGCCTGAGGTGCCTGGGGCGAAGGTGATGCCCACCCTCCTGGGTGAGCGGACACGGGGCGAAGGCTGAGGGGCTGCTGGGAGGGCGGTGCTGGTAGGGGGAGTGGCGGCTGTACCTGTAGATGCGGGGGGAACAGATGTTGCCGCCACCACAAGGGAGCTCCCATCAGAGGATGAGTCTGTGTCGCTGGTCTCAGCCCCTGTCCCCGCCGTGGAGCTCCCCTCGCCCTCCGTTCCACTGGTGAATTCCGAGTCCATAGTCTCGCCCTCCAGGACCATGTGGGATGCAGCTCCCTCGTGCTCCGGTGCCACTGCTCCTCCGCCTGATGATGCTAATGCACACAAGAACAGGAAGACCACAAAAAGGGGGGGAAACAGAAGAAAGACATGTTGAGTGCATGGATTACCGCTACCGTTGGCGGACAAGACAGACACAGAAGCCCCCTGCACTACGCCGCGCTCTTGGGCTCCACAGTTCATTTCCTGGGAAATGGACTACAAGGCTATGGACGACATCTGCACACATAGATGACACAGGGGTATGAATAGCTATACTTGGCACTCTGCAGAGGTGGGGTGGGGTGCCACAGGGCCTGCCTTACGGAGGGGCCTAGCCTACGGAACTCGACATGGCCTAGGGAAACCCACAGCCCTCCTCCCCCACCCAGACAACTCCACTGTGCGCAAAGTCAGCAGAATGAGAGTGTACTCACCCCCTTGTGTCTGCTGTGATGCCCTCAAGCGCCCATCCAACTCCGGGAAGGCCACCGCCAGGATCCTGAACATCAGGGGGGTCATGGTGCGACAGGCACCCCTCCCACGTTGGGAGGCCATCCCCAGCTGAGCCTCTGCCGTCTTCTTGCTCCAGCGGCGAATGTCCTCCCATCTTTTACGGCAGTGGGTACTTCGTCTGTGGTAGACCACCAGGGTCCGGACGTCCTTGGCGATGGCACGCCAAATATCTTTCTTCTGGTGGGCGCTGACCTACATGAAATGTACAGGGGAAGAAGAGAAGTCATTACCAACTGCACCGTCAAAGTGAGTGGCCCCTCTCCCTACCCTTGCCATGTGGCACATGCATTCACCATCTTTCATGCACGCAGCACTCTGCCCCCTTCCTTCTTATATCCAGACCTCTCCACACAGGCATAGCCCATACAACATGCTCCCTGTGTACTTACCTGTTTGTCTGGAGGACCGTAGAGTAGCGTGTACTGGGGGAGGACCCCATCAACAAGCTTCTCCAACTCCTCCGATGTGAAGGCAGGGGCCCTTTCCCCAGAGGCACTATTCATTGTCTCTTCCAGACTGAGGTCACAGCAGCACTTGCAGTGTAGGTCCTCTCCTGTCGAAGATCAGATATCGAGTGATTGAAGAGATAGAAAATGGCGGTCACGTCCGCGGCGGTGCATACCGTCACTGCCGGCGTACATCGTCATTGGCTCCTGGGACCCATAGGGTCCAATGTTAACCAATGCAGCATTGCGCCGCGGTCTTCGACTGCCTTCCGCGACGGTGTACAACGCCAGAGCAGTTACCTCACATCCCATTGTCCCACTTCAGAGGTCAGGCAGCCGCCATTTCAGGGGCCCACATGGCTTCATTTTCAACTGCGTCACACATACCTAGGCCTCAACACATATACAGGCCACCTTTTGTGTATGATTGGTGTTCTGGGTAAACTGTGGGTACATACCTCTGAGTTGTTTGACTCTGTGCTTGCTGTTGTCCTTCATAGGCACCGTCCTTTGGGACATGTGAGGAGATGGCGGCATCCTCCGGTGTACCGACCGTTGGTGGACCTGTCAACAATGGAGGAGCGACATTTGATAATCACCTATAGGCTTGATCGTGCCACAATCCAGGAACTGTGTACCCAGTTGGCGCCAGACCTGATGTCAGTGATCCGCCATCCAACAGGAATCCCTCCTCAAGTGCAGGTGCTGTCAGTGCTCCATTTCCTTGCAAGTGGCTCTTTTCAAACAACTGTGGCCATGGCATCAGAGATGTCCCAGCCTATGTTTTCCAACGTATTGTCCAGAGTGTTGTCTGCCCTACTGAAACACATGCGGAGGATTTGCCGACAGTGAAAGGTGATTTCTATGCCCAGGGACATATCCCCAACATCATAGGTGCCATTGATGGGACCCAGGTGGCTTTGGTCCCCCCCACAGGAGTGAACAGGTGTACAGAAAGCAGAAGAGTTATCATTCTATGAATGTACAGATGGTATGTTTGGCAGACCAGTACATCTCCCATGTGAATGCCATGTTCCCTGGCTCAGTGCATGACGCCTACATCCTGTGGAATAGCAGCATCCCTTATGTGATGGGTCAACTCCAGAGGCACCGTGTGTGCCTATTAGGTGAGCACCTGGAAGCAAGTCAGTGGGAATGGTTGTCTGGGTCTGGGGTTATCCCTCCAGGTTAGTGTGCGTCTAACAGTTGCCCCTCACCATCTGCAGGTGACTCTGGTTATCCCAACCTGTCATGGCTACTGACCCCAGTGAGGAATCCCAGGACCAGGGCAGAGGAACGCTACAATGAGGCCCATGGGCGAACTAGGAGGGTGATCGAGCGGACCTTCGGCCTCCTGAAGGCCAGGTTCAGGTGCCTCCATGTGACAGGTGGATCCCTATTCTACTCACCAAAGAAGGTGTGCCAGATCATCGTGGACTGCTGTATGCTTCACAACTTGGCTTTGCGACACCAGGTGCCTTTTCTGCAGGAGGATGGTCCAGATGGAGGTGTTATTGCAGCTGTGGAGCCTGTGGACAGTGATGAGGAGGAAGCAGAGGAAGAAGACATGCACAACAGGGACTCAGTGATCCTGCAATATTTCCAGTGAGACACAGGTAAGAATACAAGCCTGCCTACTACATGTACTTTAACACTACTACCTCTCTACTGTCTTTCGTTTTCACCCAGTGTATGGTCACTGAGTTGTCACTTTCCCTTACGGTTTCACAGATTTGGGTCCCACTATGTGACATCTGCTTAGATTCCTCATGGACTACAGGTGTGTGACATAGGTATGTTGACATTACTATTTTAAAAAACAATTTGTCACTGTAATTGCTAATACACTATTTCGAAATCACAAACAGACTCCAGATCATTTTGTGCTTTAGGTGTGTTTATTTAAATGCTCAAAATTGGAGGGGGTAGTGAAATGGTGAGGGGTGATGGCAGAGGAGTGTCCATGGCAGAGTCCAGTCTATTAGTCTCACAGGTGCATTGCCCATATGGGCATAGGAAGTGGAGCTGGGGCAGTTTAATTATGGACAGGGTGACAAAGTGGGACAGTAGGATGACAATCAGGGTGGTCTCATTTCTTGGCGGGGGTCTTGGCATCGTGCTCTGTCTTGTTCCTGGATCTCAGGGACCGTTTGTGGGGTGGTTCTCCCTCTGCAGGGGGTGAGGTGCTGGTGTGGTGGTCCTGTGGCGGGGCGTCCTGTCCACTAGCGCCGGCGGAGGTGGTGGGCAGTTCATCGTCCATGCTAGTGTCAGGGGCCCCTTGTAGTGCCACAGTGTCCCTCCTGGTGTTGAGTACTTCCTTCAGCACCCCTACAATGGTGCCCAGGGTGGAGCTGATGGTTCTGAGTTCCTCCCTGAAGGCCATATACTGTTCCTCCTGCATGCGCTGGGTCTCCTGAAACTTGGCCAGTACCGTTGCCATCGTCTCCTGGGAGTGGTGGTATGCTCCCATGATGGAGGAGAGGGCCTCGTGGAGAGTGGGTTCCCTTGGCCTGTCCACCCCCTGTCGCACGGCAGCCCTCCCAGTTCCCCTGTGTTCCAGTGCCTCCGTCCCCTGGACCGTGTGCCCACTAGCACTGCCCCCAGGTCCCTGTTGTTGTTGGGGTGGTGGGTTATCCTGGGTTGATTGACGTGTCCTGGGGACGGAGGTATGGGCCTGCTGGGTGGGTGCTGTGCTGGTGTTTCCAGAGGGGGGAAGGTCTGTGGTGGCCTGTGCCTGTGTGAGAGGGAACTGACTGTCCCGAGGTCCCCGATGGTCCGGGCTGGTCATCTAGACCCAGTTGGACAGAGGTGCTGTCATCACTGTGGGCCTCTTCTGTTGGTGGTGTGGACATGTGTGGACCCTCCTGTCCGGTGACGTTGGGTAGGGTTCCTGCAGGGGTACAAAAGGATGTTTATTAAATCTGTGTGTGTAATGGTGTGCAATGGGTGGGTGACCGTGTACCCCAGTGCTAGCATTCCTGTGTGGGAGCTTGTGTGATGATGGTTTAGGGGGTGTATGGGTATGTGCAGTGGGCATGCTTTGGTGATGTGTGTCCATGCTTTGTTGTTGCTTGCAGGGCTTGGTGTTGGGATGGGTGGTTAGTGATGTTGGGACATTTGTGAGGAGTAGGGGTGGTGGGGGTGAGGGTGGGGGTATGTGATAGCATGCAGGTAGGGTGGGGGATGTAATAGTAAAGCTTTGACTTACCAGAGCCCATTCCTCCACCTGCGAGGCCCTCAGGATGCAGAATCGCCAAGACCTGCTCCTCCCATGTTGTTAGTTCTGGGGGAGGAGGTGGAGGTCCGCCGCCAGTCCGCTGAACCGCCTGGTGGTGTCTTGAGACCACGGAACGCACCTTTCCCCGTAGGTCGTTCCACCTCTTCCTGATGTCCTCCCGATTTCTTTGGTGCTGTCCCACTGCGTTGACCCTGTCCGCTATTCTTCGCCATAGCTCCATCTTCCTTGCAATGGAGGTGTGCTGCACCTGTGATCCGAATAGCTGTGGCTCTACCCGTACGATTTCCTCCACCATTACCCTGAGCTCCTCCTCCGAGAACGTGGGGTGTCTTTGCCGTGCCATGGGGTGGTGTGGGTGATGTGTGGGGTGGAGTGTGTGGTGATAAGTGTGGTGATATGTAGTGGTGTGTTGTGTGAGGTGCGTGGAAGTTGTGTGGTTGATGGTGTTGTGTGCCTGTGGATGCTGTTGTTCTTGCTGGTGGTGTTTCTCTCTGGCCTTCTCTCTGTAAATTTGACGTAGGGGTTTGTGGGTGATGTGGGTGTGTGTTTTATATTGTAATGGGTGTGTGGGAGTGGTGTGTGTAGGTGTATCAGGTGTGTGTATTTCAAATTGTCCAATGTGGCTGTGTTTTATAAAAGTGTGTGTATTTTGAGCGCGGCGGTGTGTACCGCAAATGGAATACCTCGGTTGAAAGACTGCCGCGTGGATTCGTGTGTTGTGATGGTGTGGGTGTATTTCTGTTGGCGTGACGGTGTTGGTTTTGTTATCGCCAGTTTATCACTGACCTTTGGTGTGGCGGACTTGTGTGGGTGTCTGAATTTTGGCGGATTCCGAGATGTGGGTCATAATTGCTGTGGCTGAATTCCGCGGCCGCGGCCTTGTGTTGGCGGCCTTCTGCACGGCGGTAAGCGGCTTGGTGTTTTAAAATAAACACAAACTTTAAAAAAACTGTATGATAAATTAATTGAACTGGTGTCTTGCATGATTTTGGTCTCAACGGCATATCTCACATGCAAGATTCGTACAGAAAATCGCCCTAGTATATTTTGGGTAAAAACCGATAGTATTCTTGAAAAATATGCGGATTTTTCGTGAAGAAAAAGGAAAAAGGAAAAAGTCACACTGGGCAACTTTAAGCAATAAAACAGTGAAATTGTAACTGTAGCATGCAAATAAAAACCCTTGTTAAGTAACGCTTTTAATCTTCCAATTGTTAGCTATATGCTTATGATGACAGGAGGTTTGGTAATGTTGTGTCATGTTAAATAGTTTATGTATAACTTAGCATTTTTCGATCACTTTGTGCTGTTGGTACTGCTGTATTAGTCAAATACAGCTATCATCTTTAAGTGGTGAGTTTAAGGATAGCAACTGATATTACACACATGCTCCACTTTGAAGACTTCAGAATTGTAGAAGCTTTTTAAAATGTTGAGAGAAACTATTGCAATAATGTGCAGATGTAACATGTAGGCTTTAATGTAATGTAATGTAATGTAATGTACACATAATGAACTTCAATAGTTAAAGCAAATTTATTTGACATGCTGACATGACTAAAGAATGGTCAACTATGATAATAGTGTGTGTTTGCAGAGTAGCTTTGCTTCATTCCACATTCCTTACCCCTTTCATTCACAGAGCCCTATAATTTGCTGCTCATGCTATTCTCCAGGCTGAGTCTCTACTGATTTTCTTGAACCACTCTTCATGAGAGGGTCTGCTTTAGTTAATTATTGAATTATTCAGCTGATATTTGATGCTGAAGCTTTAACCCTATGATCTCTCTCTCTAATCAGAACTTTTTATGGGTTTCTGAGACTGACTCCACACAAAAGGAGAGTCCCTATGAAGCTATGCTTTGTATACTCAAATTTCTAGAAATGTAGCTCCTGTAAAGTGCAAATTGGTATATCGCTATGTAAGGTAACATTAGTAATTATGTGTTAGTCAGAGCTTTTATTTATTTATTTGTTGTGTTTTGCGGGGAAGATGTGTGGTGATGGGAATGTTGGATAGTTATAATTGGAGTAGAATGTGGGGATGGAATGGTCGGGCAGGAAGACTGGGCGGAAGTTGCTGCAGGGCGGTTGCTGGAGGATGTCGAGTTGGCGTTGCTCACGTAAGATGAACCTTGTTTTGTATTAAATTGAGTTGGAAACAAATTAGTCTTGGTGGCATGTTCTTTTCTCCACAGGGTCTAGTCTTCAAACTTCTAATCAGTGTCTGTGGATTGTGTGACAATTGTTGTGGGAGCTTTATACGTGTTTCTTGTAATTTCATCCATTAGTCGATAGACTGAAGTGCGCCAAAAAGAGAATCTTCTCTTGCCTTGAATCTGAATCCACCTGTCATATGGTTATTATTCTAGGAGGTTCACTCATCATCCATAATTTGTGGTGTTAAAGTGATCAAAGTCTGATCCATCTTCTGTTGCATAATTTCCATATTTTAACAAAACATTTTGGGGCAGATTTAAGAAAAGTGGCGCTGTACCCAGTGAAGTGCCACTTTTCTTGTGCCCCTTAGCGTCCCACTACTGCCACCATGTGTGCAAGGCAAGGGGCAATAGGGCCAGAATTATTTTATGATACTGATGTACTGTTCAGAGTTAGCGCCAAAATGTTGGTGCTGACCCTGAACAGTACATAGGGGGCCATTATAAATAATGCTGTGCTCCCTTTTAACGCCCGCTCTGAGCAAATCTTTTAGATTTCTTTGCATCATTTTTTTGCCCCCTCTGCATACATTATGCCTGGCACAGGCATAATGTGGCGCAAGGGGTTACAAAGTGGCACAATTCATGCATTGCGCCACTTTGTAAATCTGGTGTGGCAAGTTTAGCCTTGCTGGGCCACATTAGCATTAAAAAAATGATGCTAATGTGGCGCAAGAAGGTGGTATGGGCTCTTAAACATGCTCCTTTGTTTCTAGCTCAAAAAGGTCAAAAGTTACTAACAACATTGTGACATAGGGTCCTACACCACGGAAGGATTTCACAAAGGTTAACTGGTCATCTTTCAGTAGCCTATTGTTGTATTTGTTTGTTAAAATAGTACTAATGAGGTGAGATTTTTACATAGGATTGCCATGTGTAAAACTACAAAATACAGAAGGAACTACTATCACAAAACGTGTTGCATAATCTTTCTTTTCTTGCCACATATGTTAGTCAACCCTTCTGCTTAATTCCGGTGATTGTTACATATATTTACAAACACACACACACACACACACACACACACACACAGTCTTGATAATTCGGTGTGATTCGTCAAGCCGGGGCTGAGAAAAAGGGGGTCCCAAAACGGGTCCTGCAGCCAACCTGTTGCCATACATGACCAGCATGGAACTGAATGCATGCAGGGGGTTGGCCGCATGCCAGTCCCTGCAGCATATAATGTTGTCTAAATTGTGTTTGTATAGCGCTTACTACCCCTGACGAGGTGTTGATGTGCTTTGCTTATGCTACTTGTGAGCAAAATTAGTGGTCGGTCATCTAGTTATTGGGGATTAGCTGTGCATGCTCATTTCATGCTTTCTGTTGCAATGGTTGACACAGATGTGATCATTTGTGCGGAGGCACGTAAGACACAGTTCTTAGCTTGAATTAATAGATATTGTTATGGTTTCCAAAGAGCTTTAAGGCTGTTAGGCATGATATTTTTAGAGTGAGACAGAAGGTAGAAAGAAGGAAGAGGTCGATTTTAAAAAACATAAGTGAGAAAGGCACTTTTCATGCAGGGTTTTAAGGGTTTTTGCATAAATTAGTGCATGTAAATCTGTTAAAAGAAATAGCTTTAAAGATATTCCTCACAGTAAAAAAAAAAGGAAATAAGACACCATATTTAATACTATGCTATAAAGTATTGTTAGTTTATGCAAATTATATGAACCATAAACAATATATACCCACCAACTCAAAAATAGAACAAAGCAATTAATATAGAAACATTGCAGTAACCATTAGCATATTCAGTGCCATGTTTGTCACCCATTCAATGTTTGGTTTGGAAGGTGCTGTCCACTTCATCTGCCTGATGAGCACCCCGACAGAATAGACACCAGGTCCCGCAGAATGGATGTGTCTGGGGCCACCTTGTGCTTCCAGCATCCACATTGCCTGGTAGTGAGAGATATGGGGAGATGGGTGCAGGGCCGGCCGCAGACCAGGTCCAGCAGCCAGCCCCTCTCTGCGCATGGCCAAAGGCCATGTACAGCGTGGGACTTGATGGATATGGAGGGTTGGCACACACCCATGGTTGGGCACAGGGCCTGGACACAAACAAGGCCCTGCTGCCATCTCCCTACCATGCATGGCTGGACGCATGTAGGAAAGTTGGGCTTCGGCCAACCACCTGCTGTGTTAAAAAAAAAACATAGACATTCACTGAACAAAACCATAGGTTACAGGGACATTATAGTTCGGAATTAGCAATTAAAAACCTTAGGAATTCAATGAAAAAAATCAAAGGTTACAAGGACATTAGAGTTAGGAATTAGCAATTAAAAACCTTAGGAATTCAATGAAGAAACAAAAAGGTGCGCTAACGTTATAATTAATTTCTGAAATTACATACACAAAACCATAGAAATTCAGCTGTTATAGTTAGAGTTATTTCAAGTAACCCTAGGGTAAGTATACCTTGTTGTTGTTTATCTGTTGTTTGCAGGTGAGTTTGCTGTTGATGATGATGCCTAGGTTGCGCGTGTGGTCAGTGGGGATCGGGGGCTCTCTGAGCGTAGAGGGCCACCAGGAGTCATCCCAAGGGAAGGAGTTCCCTCAGAAGATGATCACCTGTGTCTTGTATGTGTTCAGTTTCAAGCAGATGTATTTCATCCTTTTGTCATGGAGTTGCTGAAGTTGTCTCTGGGGGTAGTGTGATCTTCAGAAAGGGAGAGTATGAGTTGGGTGTTGTCGGCGTATGAGGTAATGTTGAGCATGTGGGAAGGGAAGATCTCTGCCAGCGGTGTCATGTAGGTGTTGAAAAGGGTGGGGATGAATGAGGATGCCTGTGAGACCCAGCATATGGTGCTCTTTTGTACTGAGGTGAAAGGTGGGAGGCAAACTCTCTGGGAGCAACCTGTGAGGAAGCCGTGGGTTAATTTGAAGGCCTTGCTTAGGATCCCGATGTGGTGGAGTCTGGCAGTGAGGGTGTAATGGGAAATAGTGTTGAATGCAGCAAAGAGGTCTAGGAGGATCAAGGCTGCCTTCTGTCCTTGGTCAAGGAAGGCCCTGAAGTCATCCATTGCGGCAATAAGGGTGGTCTTGGTGCTGTAATTGGAGCGGGAGCAGCATTGGGAGGAGTCCAGTACATTGTGTCTTTCCAGATGTTCGGAGAGCTTTTTACTGTTGGCTTTTTCCAGGACCTTAGCTGGGAAGGGGAGCAGTGAGATGGTTCAATAATTTTTTAGTTCACAGGGGTAGGCGGATGATTTCTTCAGGAGAGGCTTGACCTCTGCTTGCTTACATGCTTTGGGGATGGTAGCAGTCCTGATGGAGGTGTTAAGGATGGGTGTGAGGATGCTGCTGATTTCCATTTGGCCCAGGTTGAAGATATCATGTGGGCATGGGTCGTTGGGTGAGCCAGAGTGGTTAGAGTTCATGAGGGCTGCTGTTTCCTGGATGGATAATGGCTTGCAGTTGGTGATCAGGTGGCTAGGTGGGTCATCTGACAGTGTCAGTAGGTGTTCTATGCTGGTGGGTTGGGGGTGAAAGTTTTTGTAGATGGCTGTGATTTTGTCATAGAAGTAGTCAGCTAGACAGTCGCAGAGGGTCTAAGTGGGTTAGACTGTGTTTTATATAAATGTTTATATATATTAATACATATATATATGTATGTATGTATGTATGTATATGTCTATACATATATATGTATATATATGTGTATATGTATATATACATATAATTGTATTTGTGTGTATATATATATATATATATATATATATATATATATATATATAGCCAGTAGATTGTTATAGTTAGGACCTTTTTCCTTCGGCGCTGTTTGATGAATCTTCATTAAATTTTCAGAACTTATACTTTGGTCAATTCAGCTGCTGTCTTCAAAGTTTTGGGGTGATCTGTGAAGTGGGAGGCGAAATAAAGGGGGGTCTCAAAACACTTTTCCCCATTTTGTGTCTAAGGGGATTTTACAGACCTTAGACACACCTACAGCCCAAACCGCTGAACAAAATTACAACAAATTTGGCATGAAGCTAGATCCTGTTCCACAGATTGTGCTTTGGGTGGTTTGAGATAAATCATTTCAGTAGTTTTGGAGTCATTTAAGGCCAAAAAATTGAGATATCTAGCACTGGGGATTTTCAGCAAGTCCACCGCAGATCAATCCGTGGTTCCATGCACCACAGGAAGAATCTGTTTGGCTGACCACAACCTGACAGGAACGTTGTGGAACCCCGGTTCCCAGGGCTGAAATCTTGTCTGAATGTAGATGATGAGGTCAGGGTAGGGGTTTCTTGATTCCTTGGGCACTATATACTTGTGATAAATAAGTAAAAATTGGCTTTTTTGATGGTTTCTGAAATTCGCGGATCTATCCTTGGGGCTCAGTTCAGCCCCCAGTGTAAATCCGCAGATGGATTCATGGATTTTACAAAACTTCAAAAAAATAGATATATTCAAACACTCAGACAAACACCTTAACATCCACTCTGACACCCAGAGATATACTATCACATACACCCTCACACCCACACAGACACGCTCACACCCATGCAGACATTCTCATGCTCAATCTTACACTCAGAGATACACTGTCACACCCATTCTCTAATCCAGACCCACACTGTTACACTTACTCTCACACCCAGGCTCTCTCACACTCACTCTCACACCCAGAGGGATGTTATTATGCTTTGTCTCACACCCACAGACACACTCTGGCAGTCAGTCTGACACCTATGCAGAGATTCTCAGACCCACTCTCACAGCAAGATAGCCACTGTTACATCCACTCTCACACCCAGTCTCACACCCATGCAGATACTCTCACACTCACTCTCACATTCAGAGAGATATGCTTACACCCACGCTCACTTTGAGGCAGACAATGCCACACTCCCTCTCACACCAAGACTGAGACTGTCACACTTACTTTCACACCCAGACGCTCTCACATGTAATCTTACACCCAGAGACACACTCAACCACTCACTGGCACAGCCAAACACTCTCACGCTCACACTCACACTTAAAGAGACACTCGTACACCTACTGACATCCAGGGAGACACTGTCACACTCCCTCTCACACCCAAATGGAGAGTCTCATATTCAGCCTCACCTTAATATAGACACTCTGACACATAGCAGGTAATTATGACTCTGGCAGTCTTCAGTCTGCCAGGACTGTGGTGGCAGTCGGATCCCCACTAATGTGGCGGTCCAGCAGCCACATTACAACTGTGGTGGTTGCACCACGGTCGGCCCACCAGCACCTTTATTTTTCAGCAGCCCAACAGCCTGCACTTGGCCTGGGCAGTGCAGGGGCCCCCATGGGCAGCCACCTCACGCTTTTCACTGTCTGCTTTGCACACAGTGAAAAAAACGCAACGAGTGCTGGCGCACCCTATGCATCGCAACATTTCCGCCAGCTCAACTGTGAGCCGGGGTCAATGTTGTGGGCTGTTTTCCACTGGGCCAGCGGGCAGACAATTTGTTTCTGCCCACTGACCCAGCGGGAAACTTGTAGTGGGGCCTGTGGGAAGAGGAGCACACTGTCGGTAACCTGACCGTGGGAGTTTGGCAGACGGTCTTTTCCATCCGCCTTATTGACCACCCATAGTCTCACACCCAGAGACACACTCTGACACACACCCTCATATTGAGTTATACACTATCACATTTACTATCACAGAAGGATAGGCACTGTCACAGCTGTCTCACAGCTAGTGAGATGCTGTAAAATCCAGCGTCCAGAGAGACAGTCAGTACAAAAGGGTCCTGGAGCAATATGTGAGCACTGATGCATATAAATGAGTTAGGGCAACCACCACTGTGCATGGCCACAGGGTGTGCGCAGTACAGTGTTGGGTGATTATAAGGGCTTGGATGCAGAGCCTGTGGTCAACCCCCACCGCACCAGGTTGAAGGCCAAACATGGCAGTGGTTGGATTAATCTGTAGTAATTAAAATTACTTTACATCAAAAAACCATAGAAATTCACTGAAAAAAAAAAAGGTCACGGGGACTTTATAGCTAGATTCTGCATTTACTTATACAAAACCAGAGAAGTGATGGTCCCCAGATGGTCCACAGAACCTGGGGGGATCTAATTGGCCCTCAAACAGATTTTATTAGGTAGCCCAGGGAGGTGGTGGTCCCCATAGCACAGGGGGTCCGTTGTCCGGGGGAGGTATTGGACCCTGGGGCCCAGGGGGTCCAAGTGGCATGGGATTGGGTGATTATAGAGGGCCACTTGTACTTATGTTAAGAAACTATAGCTTGTAGCCTAAAGTTACTTAACGGCACAAGTTATAGTTTCTTCAGATAAGTGTCACTATAAGTATAACTATAACTGCTGAATTTCTATGATTTTGAATAGTAAAAATTTGACCTAACTATAAAGTTCATGTAACCTTTGGTTTTCTCAGTGAATTTCTAGTATTTTTATAATGTAAAGTAATATCCAATTACCACATGGTGATACAACCAATGCCACGCACAGCTTTTGCGCTTGCGTGGTGGGGGAATGACCTAGCCATAAATATACTCAAGGCCAATGCCCTTGCTGGAAATCTCATTTTTGCCTCTTCAATTTAACATGTAAATTAATATACTAGAGCAACATCAGACCTTTTTAGGCCTACTTGGGCCTTTTCAGTTTTGCAAAACTTGGCTTCTGTTGAACAGTGAGCACAGGTCTCACTTCTGGGCATACCAATTGCACATAGAATACAAAAAAGTGATAGGTGGAATACTTGAATTAATCTCAGAGGCTGCTAACTACTCAAGGCACATCACAATCCATCATGTTTTTGCCACCTCAGAGAGAAACCCCACATCTACATTCCTAAGAAAAATGCCCAGTCAGACAAATTTATTTTGCCTCTTTAGTTTCTTACAAAGCCACTCACCCAAGGGTATCCCGTATATTCCCTTAAAGTAAGAGCTGGCCCTATAAGGGAATGATTACCAAGCTTCTCATTTGAGATCTGTTGGTTTGTAGGCAGAGGTTATGGAACACCCCACAATAAAGCTTCATTGTGACACATAGAAAGAATAGATGAACATCCCTGGTGCCGATAGGTGCCCAGACGTGCTCATGAAAAAAAAATCCCAAAACATTTTTTAAAAGCCCTTATCTCTTGTCTTAGAAAGGCCCAGGTGAAATTATTTTTATCGGAGCAAAATCTTGCATAATTTTTTTAACACTGTTTCTCCCAGTTACTCTTTTTCTTGTATTTTTCACTTGATGGAGATTCGTTCAAGCAGAAATTATCTTGTGGCAACTATGAAAAAGATGTATGCCATTGCTGCTAGATATTTTCTCTTTAAACTAATCTCAGTACTGGTACCTTAAATCATTTAAAGTTGAGCCTCCAACAGTTCATGCGCTGCATGTGTTCTCTCTTGCGAGACTATTGTTTACAAAAAAGGCTGGAAGCCCACCCATTGTTTACCATTTATTGGCTCCAATGTTACTCTTCTTTTCTGCCTCCTAATTGGCCTGCAGAGGCAAAGCATCAATTCTGTTCCTTTCTGTAACGCATGGACCAAGAACAGATGTATTAAACGTAATTAGTGTCCTTCCGCTGCTCCTGCAGGGATTGATGTTCTGTTTCTTCTTACCTCCACCTTCTCCCTCTTCCCCCTTCTGGTGAGGTTTGTTTTCTATACTCTTTGGGCCACATGTAGGTAGCTTTTTGCACATCGCAAACAGCGAATTTCGCTGTTTGCGACGTGCAAAAAGCACATCATGATGCACAAACCCCGTTTTGCGATTCAGTAACCTGGTTACCGAATCGCAAAACTGGTTTGCGACTCGCAATTAGGAAGGGGTGTTCCCTTCCTAATTGCGACTCGCAGTGCAATGTATGATTTTTTGTGTGACTGCGAACGCGGTCACAAACCAATCGCATTTTGCATCCATTTCAAATGGGTGGTAACCCATTCGCAAACGGGAAGGGGTGCCCATGGGACTCCTTCCCCGTTGTGAATGTCACTGTAAAAAAAAATTCAGGACAGGCAGTGGTCCTACGGACCACTGCCTGCTCTGCAAAAATGAAACAAAAACGTTTCATTTTTTGTTTTTGTAATGCATCTCATTTTACTGTAATGAAAACGGGCTGCATTACAAAAAAAAAAAATGCTTTATTGAAAAGCAGTCACAGACATGGTGGTCTGCTGTCCGCAGCAGGCCACCATCCCTGTGAGGGCCGCCATTCGCAAGGGGGTCGCAAATTGCGACCCACCTCATGATTATTCATGAGGTGGGCATTTGCAACCCCCTTGCAAATCGCAGATGGTGTCAGGGACACCATCCCACATTCGGATTTGCGATTCGCAATTTGCGGGTCGCAAATCTGAAATTTACTACATGTGGCCCTTTATTCTTTCCGTCAATAGGTTCAAAAAAAGGTTATTTTTTTATACTCTTCCTTATTCAGTAGTCCTATTGGGTTCCCAGAGTAACTGCTAGGCATCGTGAAATGCTGACTCAAGCTTATCCTCAGCTTTGGTATTGTTTTTCTAGATATAATCAAACTCTTGTCGTTTACTGAGTGGTTTATGTTCCTAGTGAAAGGTATAAACCCCGGAACATGCATCTTATGCTGAAATAATCAAACTCATTGCTTCATGAATACTTGGAAATGCAGTATTCATACAGGACCAATATATTACACAAATGTCAATGTAATTTTCAGTCCTCCCCCTCCGGCGACTTCCCTCCTTCTCCCTAAAATTTAGGGGTATATTTATACTCTGTTTGTGCCGGATTTGCGTCATTTTTTTATGCAAATCCGGCGCAAACTTAACTCCTATTTATATTTTGATGCTACACATGTCTAGCACCAAAATATTGGAGTTAAAGTCATTTTTTGCCTGCAGAAAACTTATTTTGCGTCAATGAAATGCAAGGTAGGTGTTCCCGGGTAATAAAGGACTAGCGCCTTATTTATCCTCCAGTGCAAAAATCACACACAGGAGGAGGAGGGCCTTAAATAATGACCTTTTTCCTTGGCCAGAGACCATGGAAACACCCCACAAGTGCCCTTTCCGGCCCCCAGGGACATCCCCACCCACCCGCATCCACACCTACAGGACACCTAAGGAGGGGACGACCCATCCCAGGTAAGTCCAGGTAAGTATTTTTATTTTTTTGCAAAGTACCATAGGGGGGGCTAACATGGCCCCCCCTACAGGGCACTGCACCAAATGGCCATGCCCAGGGGATGGCCATTGGGCTGGGGGGCATTTACTTAGACAGGAATCATGTCCATGGGGGTTGTGCGTGGAAATAATGACGCTAATCAGGTTAAAGTCATTTTTTAACTCCAACCTGACTAGCGCCATTGTTTGACGCACAACCTCTAGTTTCCCCTACGCCTCCCCACCCTGTTAGCGTCAATAATTTTGACGCTAACTGAGCCTTACTGCTGGCTAGCCTCATATCTTAAATATGACACTCGGGTGGCGTCCAGGAATGGCACTAGCCGGTGGTATGCTTTTTGACACGTAAAGACATAACACTATCCTTCCCCTTAAGATAATAAACATTACAAATTCATTGCTAACATAAAATATGCTAATGCATAATAAAATGACACATTTCTGAACATGTTTGTACATTCACATATTTGCAAAATCATTAAAACTTTTTGTTTTTTACCTACTCCACCAGACTTAGTTGTTCTTGTCCCTTTTGAAAGATGTTTATCAATATGTTGTCTGACAACCTTTTTCAGATTTTGATCCAAATGTTGACTGGTAATATTCAGATTTTGATCCTTCATATTTTGGATATTAGCCAGTGTTGTTTCATTTGTTCCTGAACCATCATTAGTGTCTTGACTACATGATGATTTGAGACTATCATAAGGTTTCCCATTCACTTGTATATCATCTATCCACTCATTTGATTTATAATTCTGACCACATGAATTAACATTTTTAGTACTCTTTCCTTTAAACAACGCTAACCTTTTAGCATGCCATGATTTTCCATCACTTTACAAGGCTGAATTACATAAAATCCTAATTACTTTTAAAGGTGTGGAGTATTTACTTTCTCCTTTCCATACTAATCTTCCTTTCTTTACTTTCACCAGATCCCCAACTTTGAAATCAACTTTCTTTACCCCGTGTATGGAATCAATTCTCTGTTTATACTTAATTTGACCTTGATCTATACATTCTCTCACCTTCTTAGGGGACCAAGATAGTTTCTTAGGCCCATATTTATACTTTTTTAGTGCCGCATTTGCGTAATTTTTTGATCCAAAAGCAGTGCAAACTTACAAAACACAATTGTATTTTTTAAGTTTGCACCACTTTTGCATGAAAAAACGATGCAAATGTGGCGCTAATAAAGTATAAATATGGGCCTTAATGTTTAATAACCATCCCATGTTATCTTTAGTGCATGACATCTCCCTCTCATTAATTCAACGGGACTATGGGGGTTATTATGACCCCGGCAGTAGGTGACAATGTGGCGGTACTACCACCAACAGGCTGGCGGTACATACATTATGACATTGGTGTGTCGGCTGCAGCCAAGCCACCAATTTACTGTTCATACCACCATGTTGGTTGCAGCCGCCGGGCTAAAGATAAAAATCTCCAGCCCGGCGGCCGCTATTGTACTGCCGGCGACATTTTGAGCCTGCCTGCAGCCATGGTGAATGCCACAAAAACCATGGTGGTAGGCCTTACCAGTGACAGGGAATTCCTTCCCTGGCCTTACCAGTGACAGGGAATTCCTTCCCTGTCACTGGTAGGAGGTTCAAGCACCCAAACACTCCCCAGACGCCCCCACCCCCTCCTCCATCCACTCTCCCCCCTTCTGATCCCCCCTCCCATACACTCACACACTCGCAGACATGCACCACGCAAGCACACACTCACTCACACTGGCATACACGTATTCATTCACACATTCATCCAATCATTCTCGCACACATCCATACACACATTCACATTGACATGCAGACATGCATTCACATTTCTATTTGTACACACATTCTCGCCCATGCATTCACCCACCAAACAACACTATACACACAGTCGCATTCATGCACACACTCACACATTCATGCACACAACCCCACATACACACACACAACACCCCCATCCCCTGTCGGAATCCCAGCTTACCTGCTTCCAGGGGGACTTCCAGCAGGGAATGGGATGAGGCGCTACCGCCAGCAGTGCCCACCAGCAGAACACCGCCAGGCCATATCATGTGTCATGATACGGCTGGCAGTGGTCTACTGGTGTGGCGCAGCTGGCAGTAGCAGCGCCACCTTATCAACACCCGCCAGTATGGCCACAGCCAGATTTCTGCCCTTCTTGTGACGGAAGTCCGGCTGTGGTCATAATCTGGCTAATGGATGTGAGCCGCAGTGATGGTCTATTGGCGGCCGTCACTGCGGTGGTAGGCGCCTTATACCGCCATTCTCATAATGTGGGCCTATGTGTTGTCATTTCACATTTGGTTATTCTATAAGCCCCAACTGTCTTTCTCAATTCATTTTCCCCTTCTAAGTAATTATTTATGGATAATTCCATAACTCCTTTAATTACTCTGTTGAATCTCTCAACATTACCATTTCCTTCTGGATGGTATAAAGATTAAGGCCCTCATTTTAACCCTGGCGGTCCTTTGTGGTCTTTTCACCACCAACAGGCTGGCGGTGTGTACCGCCTCATTATCAGTGTGGAGGACTGGCTGCAGCCAACCCACCACATCAACACTCATACCGCCATAGCGGTATGAACCGCCATGCCGAAGATGTGCATCTTTGACCCGGCGGTCCACACATGACCGCCAGCAGTATTATGAGCTGGCCATGGTTTTCTCAGCAGTACCACTGCCACGAAAACCATGGCAGTACGGCCACCGGTGACAGGGAATTCCTTCCCTGTCACTGGTAGAAGGCTCCCCTACCCCTCCAGCAATAACGTAACCCCCCACCCCACCTAGTGACCTAGTAGCCTTCTAGCGCCCGTGGCTTTGGTGGTCTTGGGAAAAGATTGCCGATGTCATAATGAGGGCCTAAGTTTTATGTTTTGCTCCTGTTTTCCTTATGAAGTTGTTGAACATATCTGAAATGAACTGTGCTCGATTATCCGTAATTATAATTTTTGAAAGCCTTTCACAGCTGAATACTTCCATAAAAAAATCTATTTCAGTTTCTGAATCAGCCTTACAGACTATTTTGTATTCTGGCCATTTGGAAAAATGATCAATTAATACCAAAATCAATTTAGAAACACCATTCTTATTTTGTACAGGTCCAAAGGTAACCATGGTTTTGTCAGAATTAGTACTCTGAGAACATTCTCTAACTACTTTTTCTACAGCTTTGTCAATACCGAGCCACAAATACACTTGCTTAATCCTACTCTTGGTTTTTACGATGCCTAGATGGCTCTCATGACACAAATGTATCAGTTTTTCCCTCAACACCTTAGGTGGAACACATTTCCCTCCTCTTAACAAAAATGCCTTTTCCACAGATAGTTATGTTCTTACTTTCCAGAAGGGAATCAAATCTTCCTGTAATATTATTTTCTCTGGCCAGCCTTCCTTAAGATATTTTGGCAAAATTTGAATTGTTATCTTATGTGAGTGAATTAGACCATTCTTCTTCTGTTATACTTTGCAATTCTTCTGTATTTATCAAGCTACTAAGTACTCATCCCATTCATATTTCTCTGACTCTTCTATTGGTAATGGTATTCTACTTAAAAAATCTGCAATTTTATTGTGTGCACCTGCAACATACTTTACTTCATAAATGAAATCCAGTAATTGCATAGGTAACCCACTTATCCTTGGAGATATGTTTTTTAGACCTTGTGATGTAAGCACAACTGGTTTATGATCACTCCTAAAATTACTTCTGTGCCCCAAATAAATTGTCTAAAATGTTTTAACGCCCTTATGCATCCTAAGATCTCTCATTCTACAGCAGAATCTTTTTCTTCTGCTGAAGTGAGAGCACAAGAAGCAAAAGCAACTACCTGTTCTCTCCCATCTTCTTGTAAGAGAGATAATGCTGCTCCTAAACCTTTACTACTTGCAACTGTGGTGATAAAAGTTTTACACGTCAGGTCAAAACCTTTGAGTGCAGGACCTGAACAAATATCTTTCTTAATGCTGTCGAAACCACTTTGACACTCTTTTGTCCATAAAAAACGGTTTCCCTTTTTCAATAATTGTCTTATGTTGTACATTTTTTTCTGAAAAGTTATACACAAATTGGGAATAATATTCAGCTAAACCTAAAAAATATTGCACTGCATCTTTATTCTGGGGAATGGGAGCCTTCCTTGTTGTGTCAACCAATTCAGATTTAGGTCTAATACCACTGGAACTAATCTCATGTCCCAAATAAGTAACAGTGGGCCAGATGTACTAAGAAGTTTTGCACTCGCAAACGGGGCGAATCTGTAAATTCGGCCGTTTGCGAGTGCAAAACAGTGGTCTGCGATGCATGAAATGCATTCGCAGACCACAAATAAGAAATCGCTAAAATTGCGATTTCTTGCATTGCGACCTGGAAATTGCGAGTTGCAATTTGCGATTTGCAATTTCCAGGTCGCAAGGCTATGCTGGAAAAAATCGCAAATTGCGATTTTTAAAAAAATTGCATTTTGCACTTGCAAAATACCATGAAATGCAACCAGGTGGTAACTTGGTGCAAAATTAAAAAATGCCGTAAAACTGCATTTTTAAATTGAACATGTAAAGCACACATGTCCTTTTGGCATGTGTGTACCTTACATGTTAAAAAAAAAATTTTGGGGCGCAGGATAGGGGGCCTTAGGCCCCCAGCACCCTGGCCTTTTGCATTTCCAAAATTGCGATTTCTGGTGTAGAAATCGCAATTTTGGAAATGCAAAAAATTCGCAGCTATGGGCCAACAGGCCCAAAGCTGCGAATGGGGCCGGTATTGCAATTTGCAATTCGGTAATAGCCTTTGCGATTTTTAAGAAATCGCTATTACCGATTCGCAAATGTGATACATGGCCCTTTGCGAGTCGGTAATAGCGATTTCTTAAAAATCGCTATTACCGAATCGCAATGGCCCGTGATGGTACATCTGGCCCAGTATTCTCTGCAAATTTGCACTTTGTTCTTTCAGTTGTTAAACCATACTGCTGTACTGTTTTTTGTAATCCATGTAACTACACATCATTTTCTTTCCTATCTTTTCCCATTACTAAAATATCATCATGGAAGAAAGTGACATTCTTTCTATTTTGAAAAAAATGTACATTCATCTCTGGAACATAGCAGCTGCTGACCCTAGTCCAAATGGAACTCTTTTGAACTGGAAGCATCCTACAGGAGTTACTAATGCTACCAGTATGTAACAGTACTTGGTGGTACGTTGAAGTTAAATCTATTGTAGAAAACCACTTCATGTTCGTAGTTACTGCTAATAGTTCATTGATTCTAGGCAGAGGAAACATGTCAACAAAAATGTTCTTCTTTAGCTCTCTTAAGTCCACACATAGGGCCTGATTACAACTTTGGAGGAAGGTGTTAATCCGTCCCAAATGTGACGGATATACCACCAGCCGTATTACAAGTCCATTATATCCTATGGAACTCGTAATACGGCTGGTGGTATATCCATCACATTTGGGACGGATTAACACCTCCTCCAAAGTTGTAATCAGGCCCATAGACTGTTTTTACTGGTTCTTCCCTCATACTCACTGGAATGTTCCTAAATTTGTGTATGCATGGTTTTGCATTCTCTTTCAAGATAATTTTATGAGCAAAACCTTCTAACTTGCTTACCTTCCCATTAAGCATTTTAAGGAATTCATTGACAATATCATTTCCATCTTTCTCATCATGGTTTACTATCAAATACTGGATCTGAACTTTTAGGACCAAGTACAATGTCTAGTTCACCTTGATCCCACCATCCTAACACACAGGCTCCAGATATTGCTAGATACATTTAGCATTCTGCTCTCCTTCCCATGAACTTGAATAATAATGTACAGAAACCTAATAAGTTGATTGTTTCACTTGTAAAACTTTGAGGATGAATATCAGGTTTCTCTAACTTACTGCCAGAAAAACTTGGACCACATACCTTCATTGATAATAGTTAATGGTGATGCTGAAACAGCAGTTAATGTTACTTGTACTCCTCCTATAACTATATCACACTTAGGTTTCTTCCTACTTGAAAATTCCGTACACAATACTTCTATCTCTTGTATGCCAAAAATATGCGGCCTCTCTATATCAGAACTAGAGTTGTCATCTTCTTCACACTCTTTAACAATACACTTAACAGATTTGTTCTTACAGAATACACTTGCAAAATTACCTTTTATGCCACATTTGGCACACTTCTGTCCTAAAGCTGGACATTTTTTTATCATGACCAAAGTGGTTAGAGCTTCTGCATCTGTAACATTTTCCTTTCAAATGTTCCCTACTCAAATTATTTGTATATTTCTAAACTTTTTTTCCTTCCCTTCTTTGTTCCTCCTGTTCATTCTTAGCTTGTTTTTTATTTTTTACAATTTGTACACATTCTTCTTCATCTCTAGTGTTGCTTGATGTCATTACTGCCTTGTACACCGTGTTGTAAGTTCTGCTTTGCTAATAATAGCAGTGACCTCCTGCAAGCTAGATTCACCATGTACCCACAGTCTGTCCTGTAAATTTTGATTGTTGCAGTGCATAATTACTTGATCTCTTATCAATTCTTCCTCCAACATCTCAAACCTGCAAAACATTGCTATTTTTCTTAAAGTAACTACATAATCCTCATTTTTTTCATTAGGACCTTGTTTCCTGTGAAAGAAATTATAACGATCAATTGCTATGCACACCGTAGGTGCAAAGTATTCATCTAAATCTGCTAGTGCATTTGCAAAAGCATTTACTTCGTCCCCTGCGCATTTTTTTTATTTTTCCATTCGGTTGTATATCTTCAGACCTCCAGGAACTAGACAATGTAACAGAATTTTTTTCCTTTTCTCTGGTGACATGTCTTCAAATGTTTCAATGTAATTAGTAAAATAATCTTTCCACTCCTCCCATTTTAAACTATTCAGGTCATTTTCTTTTAACATGAATGGTTGTGGTGATGATAAATTCATGGCTGTAATGTTTGAAAATACTTGTATTTATAGTACAGTTTATTGTGGTTAGATGAATCCAATTAATATGTTTTCATAATATGAACAGTTGTGCACATCAATGTGTGCTGAGAAGGTGAATCCATAAAGGCAATATATTGCTCAGTATTGGGTGTGCCTGTCACCAATAATAGGTTTATTAAATGGTGAAGACACTTTTGTTTGCCAGGTGCCTGTCACTGATTACAAGCTTAGAAGATCTATGTCGATATCCTTGAAAACGTGCTTCGTTTAAAACAATGGCCCAAATCCAAAATGGCTGTTACTACGTTCTCTTACATCTTTTATGTGTTCCTGGATGTACACAAGATGTATGGCTTAGTACAAAATGGCCGCCACAGGATTGCATGTCCTTATGTCAATGAAAGAAAGGAAATTCCTTATGACAAGGCACACCCAAGTTTATCGAAAGGAGGGCTGCCCGCGTGAGGTAAACCTCGCGATGAAACTTTAAATAATGCAGACATTACTGTAAATCTATACCGTATACGTTGGCTACAGAATAAAGTAGAAAAAAATATACTCTTGTGAGTCTCATGCAGAAACTCACACAGAAATAAACGTATAAGAGAGTGTTAATAGATCAGTTTTAGCGAGAAAAATCTTACTGGTGACCAAAAGGGTTCAGAATTGCTCCTGAGCCTCTATCGCTAATTTTCTTATGTTGAAATACTCAAACTCATCGCTTCATGAACACTTGTAAGTTTATTATTCATACAGGACCAATATTTTACTCAAACCCAATGTTGTTTTCAGTCCTCTCCCTCGGGCGACTTCCTTCCTTCTCCCCCAACGTATAGAGTCCTAAATCATTACTATTCTACATTCTAAACACGAGAGGCTTCACAGGTCAATAGTGGCACAAGAATGGCACATTAAAACCTAACAATTGCTAGCACAGGTGTTTTAATTAGAAATGTATTAATGAGTGTTATGTATTTTGAATAATGAGTTTATGTAGAAAAATGAATAACGTAGAAAAATAATGCATACATTTGAAAATGTGACCTCGAAGGATGGCCACCAGTGTTCACTAAATGTACTAATTAATGATTAATACTTATGAAATATTGAAAATGTATTGGACTAATGTAGTAACATGTCATATTGAGGGTTATGAAGTGTGCTCTAGCTTTATTAATTGTAAGCCTTAACTTAGCAAGTATCTTGGCCTAGTCTTGCCAGGCTTCATGCAGAAGCTGTATTTCTTAGCAGTTAAGAAAAATGCTGACTGAATGAAGTAAACTGTGAAATGTCCATTGTCTTGTTAAAAGTGCTTAACAGAAGCTTTTCGTGAGAAGCGACTGCAAGAAGATGATGCTCCTGGTAGTGTAACAACCTATGTGTAATGTGTCTGAGACGTACTTTCCCAGGACGAGAACAATGAAGACACTGACTGGAGCTGAAGATGCAACAATATTGTTACCTGACGAGTCGGATGATGAGGACATCATAAAGTGAACCAATCAACTGCATGTGAAGAGTGAAATATTAGAATTCATAGATTTGGTACAGAAATACTATTGGGTAAAGTATGAACATACGATTAACTGACCTATAGGAAATTAGGGGATAGTTTAGGTGACTTTGATATAACAACGTGACAGAGGAGAATTAGAGAGATATACTTTAGGAGACAGACCAATTATGATTTAGAAGGAGAGACTTTGGAGAGATTTGAGATTCAATCTATCATTGGGCTTTTACTCTCTGACTGAGAGCCTGATGCTTTGCTCATGGACTGATGACCTAAGGACGAAGACTGATTCTGCTTTGCTGACCCATACCGTGGATAGGTAGATATGATGATATGTGACTATTATGCATTTTATGCCTTTTCTTTCTAGGTACCACTGCACTGTTTTGACAGATTCATAAGTAGATATTTTACTAAATTTATGTTCTAAATTGTTTTGCATAAAGCCCAACGTGCTGATGCTATTCTGATGATAGTATGTAAGGGCACTCACAAATGAATGGCAATGATAGGGACTAATGATTGATGAGTTACCTTGCTGAATTTCATGTACGTTATAACCAGTAGTGTTCATATATGTGTTTCATTTGATTTTGAGATTAATCTACATGACTTTAGAATTGTAAATATGAGGGAAAGAAACTTACTAAACTTTTACTAAAGGTGTGGTTATTCATGGTTGAAAGGTCATGGTGTGTGACATTTACTGACTCCATTGATTATTGATTTTATTGATTACTAATGATTGTTGATCATTGTGTATTGATTATTGATTATGTACTGGAGCTGAGGTAAGACCTTCTTAATACGAGTCAAAAGGTTCATCGACCTAATCGCTTCCCCTTGTAAGTTTACTTATTAAGGTCTGACACGCTAATAGTTGTGGTAGCAGACTGATGGTTTGTCTCTTTAAGAGCTTGCCATAGGTGTCCAGTATAAGGTGTTAACAGTTGAGGTAAGGAGACTGAAGATTCGTCTCTTTAAGAACCTATCACAGTCGTGCAGAATACAGTGACAGGTGTACCAGGGACGGTAGCGGTTTGAAGCTGGTCCTTTTGAGAGTTCACTATTATTGAGATTTGCATTTTTTTTTTCAAAATGATAACTGTAGAGAAAATGATGTCCCCTTAAGCCTAGAAATGACTTTCCCAGATCCTGGATCCTGCTAATGGTGTTTGAGTATGTTCCCGGCGCTTGCACAGCTTATGCAAATCGCAGGTGAATTTTGAGTTTGTGAGAATTTTTAGGGAGTTTGTGTAGTCCAAAAGAAGTTTTTTTAGGAGTGTGCGTACTCCGCAGTGTGAGAGTAGAGAAGTTGTCGAACTTCATATGTGTGTGGCGCTTAGTGTTCAAAAATTGTCCACGTGGTTGTTGATGTACGGACCCTCCGTGGTCTAAGACTCCGGGGTATATTGAAAAGTGTATGAGACACTTGGTTATATGTTGTAATCTGTCTGGTTTAGTAGGTTGATCGGGTATGGTCGACAAGTCAGTGTGTGAGTTAAAGTGGGTGAGAGAAAAAGTTCGACTGAGATTTGGCAAGTCCTATGTGCACCAGGACAGACCCATTGATCAGTTGAGAGTAAAATTTGCGGGTCGAATTTAGCGAATTCTGGGAGACCGAGAAAGAGGAATAGCTGCATGTGTGAAAAGAGCCATCAGTGAAAATCCGTAAGGTTTCTGAAGTGATTGTATTACCTTTCCTGTAATAAACAAGCAGATTTGTTTTGTTTTTTGTTTTTTGATTAGTGCTATATTGCATTAGTTTTGTGAGGATTGGAGTTTAAGAGGATGAGCCACAAGACTTTGTCAGCTGCAGTACGTGTGAGCATGATGTCATTGGAGCCACACTAGGATAGGTTGGTTAGTGAAAAGGGTCATGCACGGATTGGCAGCCGTCCGTGAGAGGCAATAGGTTGAGAATATGGGTGAAAGGAATCTTGGGATTAAAAGTAATTTCCTGGTTCGATTTTGAAAATACAAATGACGCTATATGAATCAAAGCTCTTTCCGAGACAGCACAGTTTGAGGCATTAGCAGTTTGGGAGATGGTAGCTAGACAGCAACAGCAATTGAAATTCGAGAGAAGAATAAGAAGGGTAGAAAAGACTTTAGCGGAGGCTAAAAGGGATTGGGAGCAGAAAAGATGGAGATCAGAAACCTTGCCGGGAGTTAAGTTGTTTCCAGCAATTGCACAGGAGGATGAGAAGGAAGGGAAGAAGGCGACAAAGAAGAATAATAAAAGTCCGTCCGAGAGTAAGGGAGCTAGAAAGTCTTCAACAGTAGAGGAGGAATCAGATACTGAAGATCTTGTTACACAGATATTGAGAGACCGACCACCACCATATACAGTACATGAAAGTGGTCCGAGTACTAGTGCTGATCTGACAGCCCCGGTACAGATAACGGAGACAGTGAGTCCCGTACAGGTTAATGCTTACTTGACACAGAACGCTGTGTGAAGCAGTTCTAATGTGCCGACTACTCCTGTAGTGCAGACACAGATGCAGCCGCCACAGATGCAGAGAATTTATCCTGATGTGCCTATTTTAGAGACAACTTCGAACTTAGTGGTGCCTACGGAGCAACTGGTTCCGAGACCAATACTGGTCCAGACAGAGCCATCTCCAATTTTGTTGCCCCAAGTGCAGCCGCAGGTAATGCCAAGATTTACGCCAATGACAGGGACACAGTCAGATTTGACTCCGGTGATGAATCAGAGTATGGGAGTTACTTTCCCACCGAGTGTAGGTGCTAGAGCAGCCCCCGATGCAATATTGCTGCTGATTACTGTTGGTCCAGCGGTACCATTATTTGCACAAAAGAAACCGATTGTGAGTGAACAGGGAGCAATGGCTCAGAGTCTAATGAGGGAAGGACTTAATGAACCTGTTCAGGTAGTCTCTTTTGTGGGTCAGACTTTTGACGGATCAAGATCATTGTTAGATCTTTGTCCACTTGTTGCACTTCCAGATGCCATGACTGGACCAAATGCAGGTCAGAGCCTGCAATTATTGACACCACAGACTCTGAATGTAGTGGCACAGCAGGTGCCAACGGTCCAAGCAAGTAACATATTGTTACAGGCACTGACAGCTCAGCAGTTAACCAAATGGTTAGACAAGCTGAATACCCCACAGAATGCTTCTAAAGGAGAAGAACAATTGAATTGTGTCAGATTAAGCATGGAAGCGAGTGAACTCATTGAGGGAATGATGGGGGTGAATAGGTTAGAGTCCTATACAGAGGGAGAGTCGAGATACTTGTGCCCAAGGATTACGAGAAAGGTGAGCAAGGTACATCAGAAGTTAGCAGATTTGGCAGAGAAACATGGCATAGAAATTCAGAAAATGAAGCATTTGAAGAGGAGTTAAAGATTAGATTTTGAGGCAAAAGATTTTGAACACATGAGGTCGGCCAGAATGAAGGTACACCTTAAAGAATTATTGCAGAGTGCTCAGGTCTGGAGAGCATTAGACAAATGAGAAGGCAGATGGGTAAAGAAAAGAGACAAGAAGAAAAGAGATTCTCTGGAATGGACTGAGAATGTACAGCAGGACAAGGATCCAGTAAAGATCTCACCAATGAGGGAAATTCCAGGGGGAAATTTTGTTCATGTCCCTTGGAGCAGAAGTGACATTCTATCATTTACAAATGATTATCCAAAGTTGAGAGAGAAGCCAGTAGAGTGGTATCAGCAGACAGATAGGTTCGTGAAACTTGTGAAGTGTTTGTGGGAGGACTTGAACACATTATTGGAGATAGTGGTTCCAGCTGAATTAATGGGTCAAGTGTAAGAGAACTGTAGACTGGCCAGCAAGTGAACTAGAGAGAGATAAGAATACAGGTGCACTGTCTCCTGAGGTAATGAAACATTACTAAAAGGTGATCGAGTTTCTGAAATCGAAGATTTTGATGAAAAATATTGACTGGCAAAGGATCGACAGGACAGTGCAGGAAGCAAAGGAGTTGATACATGCATACTATGAGAGACTGTTGAAGGCATTCAAGGAGTATAGTGGTGGAGAAGCTATTGAGCCGAAAGACGTGACATTTTGTGTTCAGATTTGTGGAAGGATTGAGACCTGAAATTGGTCAGGTGATTAAGAGTCATTTGATTTGCTGGCAAGCAAAGCCGATTGATGAGATGTTGCAGTTTGCAAAATAATGTAGTGATAAAATCGAGTTGAAGCAGAAAATGTTGAAAGAGAAGACGATGGTGATGCAGATTAAAGCAGCTCAAACAAGGACATTTTGTAAAGCAGATGCTGCAGCAACAGGGAAATGTCATGTTTCAGCCCCAGATGAGAGGTATAGGTCGTGGAGGTAACATGAATTGTGGCCCAGATTTGAATACTGTAGTGGTTCAGAATGATGTGCAGGGAATGAAGAAGCTATTGCCGTGTCACATTTGCAGAGCCGTGGGACATTGGAAGCAGGAGTGTCCCATGATGGTGCAGGAAGGTGTTGTTCAGCAGAGTAATGACATCAATTCATTTCAGAATGTTAGAGGACCAAGATTAAGGGGTCCCAATCTGAATTTTCAGAAAAATGTGAATCAAGTGCAGAATTTTCAGCCCATGCAGCAGGTGCAAATTCCCCGTGCACAAGTGTCACTGTTGCAGCCGATGCAGCAGCAGGTTCCCATGGTACCTAGGCAGCAACTGCAGATACTTCAAGCCCCAATGGAGCAGCAACAGATGAGGCTTTCTCAACAGATCACAGGTCAAGGACAAGACAGAAGTAGTAACACAGTGCACTAATTCCCGTTATAGAGTGAGGATGGAATAAATGATGAATGGACGAGTGGTAGTACAGATGAGGAGCCATGTGTGCTTGCAACTTCTTTAGAATTAGATCAGAGGGGACCGTATGAGAGGGGAAAGGTTATGACTCACAGAGTTTCATTCTTGGTGGACACGGGAGCTACACGATCTACAGTGAGAAGTGCAGAAGTTCAGAATTTGCCCCTTTCCGGAAGAAATGGTCAGGTTGTGTGAGTAGCAAACGAATATCTGACAAACCCGATTACATATCAAGTGCGTGTTGAGATTGGCAATTTCCAGGGACTGCATAAGTTTGTAGTCTGCGATTCAAGTCCAGTATCCCTAATGGGAAGAGACTTTCTGTGTAAAACAAAGCGTTTGATTACTTGCTCAAATGACGGAATTGAGATTCAGACAAATAGTGATGATGAGGAGGACCAAGCCCCAGAAGTAGAGTGTGAATCCACAAATGAGGAATACCCCTTGATTGAGTTTATCCCGATGTTCACAGTGAAGGAGCTCCATCCTAATTTGCAGGGAACAGTGCAAGAGAACATGTGTGATTTGACAGGAAAGGAAGTAGGCCTGATTAAAGGGGTGGAGCTAGTTAAGGTTACCATAAAGCTGGATGCAGTTTTCCCTCAAGCTCCACAACACAACATGCCACAAGATGTCCTGAAGAAAGTAGTACAGATCATTGCAGTTTTTGTGAAGCAGGAGGTCCTGAAAGAAGTGCTGAGCAGTCCATGTAATTCACCAATAATAGGTTTGAAAAAGCCATGTGGGAAGATTCGGATTGTTCAGGATTTGAGAAAAATAAATGAGATTGTGGTCAAGAGCTGTCCCGTGGTGCCCAATCCAGCTGTGATATTATTTCAGATTCCGTGTGATGCAGAGTGGTTTACGGTCATTGATTTGTCACAAGCGTTCTTTTCTGTGCCTCTTCAGCCAATTTATCTTTTCTTTCAAATTCCTGGATCGAGTCTATCACTGGTGTAGAATTCCTCAAGGGTACACAGAGTCACCTTCCTTGTTCAACCAGATTTTGAAAAATAATTTAGAGTAGTTGAAATTGCCTTTTCAATCGACTTTGGTGCAGTACATTGATGACTTATTGATTGCGTCCAAGACAAGGGACGAGTGTAAGTATGACTCCATTGCCTTGTTGAATCATTTGGGAAAGAATGTCAATAAAGTGTCACCACTGAAATTGCAGTACTGCCTGAAAGTAGTGAAGTGTTTGGGACACCAGATTGATAAGGGGTCAAGAAAGATATCCAGGGAAAGGATTACAACGATACTGCAGATAAGTCCCCCAACCACACAGAGAGATGTCAGGATGTTCTTGGGAATGCTGGGCTATTGTTGCCAATGGATCCTGAATTTTCCAGTCATTTCAAGACCAATGCAGAAGCTGAAGGAAGTTACTGATCCCATAGTGCTAGACCTGGATGAAATTATAGCATTCGCTGAGTTGAGAGAGAGTTTGTGCAGGACTCCAGTGTTGGGTATGCCTGACCACACAAAGCCTTTCACATTGTTTTGTCATGAGCATGATGCATGTTCATTGTCTGTCTTGACACAGGTCCATGGAGGCACTCATCGCCCAGTAGCATATTTTGCAACTACTTTGGACCTAGTTGCAGCAGCCTTACCAGGTTGTTTGCGTGCAGTTGCCACAGTTGGTCAGAGTCTTTCACAGTGTGAAGGTGTAGTGATGGGATATCTCCTGACTGTAATGGTCCCTAACTACATTGAGATTATACTGACAAGGACGAAAACCCAATACTTGACTGGTGCTAGGTTGACCAGGTACGAAACTAGTATTTTGGGATCATCAAACATGACACCTAAAAGATGTACAGTGCTGAACCTGGCAACCTTACTTCCAAATGAAATTGTTGATATTGAAAAAGAGGAAGATGTTGAGCATGATTGTCTCGATGTAACTGAGTTGTGCACAAAACTGAGACCTGACATTAGAGACACCCGATTGGAAGAAAATGACCAAATTCTTTTTGTTGATGGTTCTTGTTTGAAAGACAATACAGGGACACTGTACCTTGAAAGCTTCCAGGCTTCAAGGAGTGTATTCTGCTCAGGTAGCAGAACTGGTCACCCTTACTATAGCGTGCCATGTTTCTGCTCAGTTGAGAGTTCCTATCTATACAGATAGCCAATATGGATTCGGAATAGTTCATGATTTTGGTCAATGGTGGTCACAGAGATGTTTCCTGACCTCTTCTGGTTCACCAGTGAGAAATGGTGAGAGAATTAAGGAGTTGTTATATGCAATACAATTGCCTGAAAAGATTGCCGTGGTGAAATGCAGTGCACATCTGAAGTCGCAGGACTATTATCATTGGGAAATGGATCTGCGGATCAAGTCGCAGGGTTCTGCGCATTGAACTGTATATCATTCAAATACAAGTGGGAACTGTTACCTGAAGAAGACACAACATGTACGAGTTATGCACTGAAAGTAATTGACACATTTGAAGAATTAAAATCTTTGCAGAATAATGTTGACAAAGAGGAAAAACGTTCATGGAGCAAATTGAAATGTGTTCAAAGACAAGATAAATTGTCGATTTCTGAGGAGGGTCAATTGGTTTTTCCAAATAGCCTGTTGTCTCAAATGGCAAGGTACTATCATGGTCAGGCACATATTGGGAGGGATGCCATGGTTTGTCTGGTCAAAATTGATTGGTTCAACCGCAAGTTTAGACAAGTTGCTGAAGCAGTTTGCCATTGTTGTGTCATTTGTCAGCAGTTAAATGCGGGGAAGAGACAGTGGTTAACTTGAGCCACATTGGAAGAGCAGGAGGTCCATTCAGCAGAATGCAATTGGATTTTATTGAGATGCCTGTGTGTGGAGACTTGAGATATGTGTTGGTGATTGTTTGCATCTTTAGTCACTGGATTGAAGCACACCCTACATGAAGAAATGATAGCCTCACAGTAGTGAAACTGCTGCTTAGGGAACTGATATCGCCTTTCGAGTTTCTCATCTCTTTAGACTTCAGGTAGGGGAAGTCACTTCAATAATGAAGTAATTAAATTACTGTGTGCAGCATTGAACATTGAGCAGCATTTTCATTGTAGTTACTGCCCTGAAGCATCAGGACTAGTGGAGCAGATGAATGGTACCTTGAAGTCAAGAATTGCAAAAATGTGTGCAGCTACGAATTTGAAATGGCCCAATGCATTGCCTTAAGTGTTGATGTCAATGAGAAACACCCCTGACAGGAAGACAGTACTGTCGCCTCATTAGATCCTCATGGGCAGAGCAATGAGATTATCAGCGGTGCCAGCAAATGCACTTGTCAACATTGCAGATGATATGGTGTTGGATTACTGCAAGGGTCTGGCTGATGTAGTCCCCTCTTTTTCTCAGCAGGTGGAGGCCACCACGCCGCCAACGATCCATGACCCAGGGCACAACCTGAGAGCTGGAGACTGGGTTGTCATCCAAAAACATGTAAGAAAGGCGTGTTTGGAGCCTCAAAGAAGGGACCATATCAAGTGGTCCTAATGACTACGACAGCTGTGAAGTGTGCTGGGATCCCGACCTGGATTCACACAAGTCACACAAAGAAAGTGCATGTCCACTGGATCATGAAGAAGTGTTGTTGAGAGTACCAACAACAGTGTGACAAGTCTCAAGGCCAGAAAGAGAACAAAGAGGAAATGAGACCAGAACTGAGCTCGTTGTGTACGGTTCAGTCACTCTTGTGAGAGACAAGGGTGGAGACTTCCAGGAGAGTATCGGAGAGCCTACCTCAACTGAAGCAGCAGGAGAGCCTTGTCAGAGGAGGGCTTTCCCAGAAGAGATGAGTCTGAGACACAAACAGAGCAATAGCCAGACCCAGAAGGGGAAGGAGTTGAGGTGGATCAAAGTCAATGTGATCTGACTCCTCCTGAACCGGTTGCAGGTCTGTCAAGAGAAAACACCACAGAGAAAGAAAATGGTTCAAGTTTAATCTTGAAAAGATTACTGACAGAAGGTTCACTGAAAGGAGATAAGTGGCAGAAATCACAAGTGGAGAAAAGGAAGGAGGTGGTTGTTGAGCCAACAATCGAGGAAGAAGTAGATACTACGAGAAAAGATTTAAGTGAAGGACAGCTGAATGGTGATCAAAAGTTGAAGAGAAAGGGAATACCAAGTCGAAGATACGCAGGTACAAATGAATGGCAGCAAGAGTTTATGGCCCTCATTACAACTTTGGTGGTCGGTGATAAAGTGGCGGTAATACCGCCAACAGGCCGGCGGTAAAAAAAATGGAATCTTGACCACGGCGGAAACCGCCAACACAGACAGCCACTTTAACACTCCGACGGCCACGGCGGTAGCAACAAGCACCGCTGCGGTAACCGCCAACAGCCAGGCGGAAGACAATGTACCGCCCACTGCATTACAACACGCCTATCCGCCAGCCCTTCTGGGGCGGTACCAACGCCATCAAAAGCACGGTGGAAACAGAACACTGAAGAGAAACGACTCACCTATCGACACTCAAGGAAGAACCACAACAACATGGAGCCCGAACTTCAGATCTTCCCCATGCTGGTGTAAATTCTCATACAGCAGGAACATGTACGCAGGCAAAGATGACCACAGTGAGTACTGCACCTAGCACACAGGGGACGGGGAAGGAAAAAGAAGTGACACACACATGCAACACGCAACACCCCCACCCTCATACCCACCCCCAACACCATACACACAAACAGATGCAACAACATTACATATACACCCCATAACCCTCGGGAATAACGAAGGACAAAAGCAAGGGAGTAAAATTACTGCAATATAAGTAATTATTAGAAGTACGTTCAGAAAGAAATAAACAGTATGTACAAAATATACAATATATACAAAAAGAGGGACAATGCCCACTTCAAAATGCCCGTGGCCCATGGGCCATAACACATAGGCCAAGGCCACACTTGACTCCTGCCTCAATACAGAGAGAACACTGCAGGTGCATCAGGTTGAAAACACACAGGCACCTCAGAGAGACAGGGAATGGTGGGGCACCTAAGTCGGAAGATGGTACAACGCCACTGGCCTGGAGGGGGCTCCATGCCCACTGCTTGCTCCTGGTCAGTGCAAAGCCACAGTCTCTCAAGTGGGTAGTTTGCCCACTGCTTGGTCCTGGGGAGTGCAAAGCCACAGTCTCTCAAGTGTGTGGTTTGCCCACTGCTTGCTCCTGGGCAGTGCAAAGCCACAGTCTCTCAAGTGGGTGGTTTGCCCACTGCTTGGTCCTGGGGAGTGCAAAGCCACAGTCTCTCAAGTGGGTGGCCCAGTGCTTGCTCCTGGGGAGTGCAAAGCCACATTCTCTCATGCGGGTGGTTTGCCCACTGCGTGGTCCTGGGGAGTGCAAAGCCACAGTCTCTCAAGTGGGTGGTTTTCCCACTGCTTGGTCTTGGGGAGTGCAAAGCCACAGTCTCTCAAGTGGGTGGTTTGCCCACTGCTTGGTCCTGGGGTGTCCAAAGCCACAGTCTCTCAAGTAGATGCCTTCTTCCAGTGGTTCTGGAGGGTGCGTTGTGCCCAGTGTGCTTCATCCTGGCAAGGAGGGGCTGAGTGGATGCCTTCTTCCACTGGTTCTGGAGGGGCTTTGTGCCCAGTGTGCTTCATCCTGGCAAGGAGGGGCTGTATGGATGCCTTCTTCCACTGTTTCTGGAGGGGGCTTTGTGCCAAGTGTGCTTCATCCTGGCAAGGAGGGGCTGAGTGGATGCCTTCTTCCACTGGTTCTGGAGGGGGTATTATGCCCAGTGTGCTTCATCCTGTATGGGGCAAGGTCACAGTCTCTCACCTGGGTGTCACATCCACAGGTGTTGCAGGGGCCAGGACGCACTGCAGCCCATGTAGTCACCACTATGCACTGCTCTCTGGCGGTGACAGCTGCTCAGTGTATGCCAGTTGCGCTGCAGGTGGCGGTGCAAGCAGTGGTGTGGTAGCCTCCAGGCCTTCACCTGCAGCCTCGGACAGCTGAAGTGCCATGGTTGGTGTCCTGTGCCCCTTTCTGCCCTTGGCAGATGGTGGTGCCTCCTTGCTTCTGCCAGCTGGAGTCTTTGACTTGCCCTTGCTGGCTGGTTCTGCCTCCTTCCCTTGCTGGCTGCTATCCCCTTCTTGCCCTTGCCAGGTGGCGGACCCTTCTCGGACTTGACAGGTGTTGCTGGCACACTGGCTGGGCTGACGGGTGCCTCCTTGGAGCCTCTCACAGCTGCAGAAGCCACAGTGGCCGTGGACTGGGTGGCTGAGGTGCTGGGCTGGGTTCTGGCCACCCTGGCATGAGGTGAAGGATGGGGGAGGGAATAGGTGAATGTTGGCGAGGAAAAGCTTCTTAGGGACACTGGAGCGGGAAGAGGGTGAAGGTTTGAGAGTGGAGGAAGGAGTGGTTGTAGGAGGTGTCAGTCTGCTGTGTTTGGGTGCAGGTACATGGGCTGGATGCTGTTGTGAGGTGGATGGCTGTTGGGTGTGTGTGTGCTTGAGTTTGTGTACTTTGGGAGGAGCGGTCACAGACACAGTGGGAGAGGACACAGGGGACGTGTGCATGGATGTAGGGGTGGTGACTGCCATTAAGGGGCGTGTAGTGAAAGGCGTACTGGTGATGGAGGTAGTGGATGAGGATGTAGTGCATGCAGGTGTGAGTGTAGACGCAACTGGGAGGGACGTGGATGAGGAGGAGGAAGGGGACACAGTGGAGGCAGTGGATGTTGGTGTGTCTGCATGGGGATGGTGGTTGTGTGAGTGCCTGTGAGATGAAGTGCAGTGCTTGTGTTTGCCTGAACCACTTCTGTGCCTTGATTTGGGTGATTGCGGGTCTGAAGGTGTGCTTGGGATAGGCTAGGGTTGAGGGGATTGGGACTGGGTAGAGGAAGCTGGAGGGGGGAGGCTGAAGACAGGGCCAATGGCTGTCATCAATGCGGAGGCCAGAGCCTGGAATGCTCTCTGTTGGGCTGCCATAACAGAGTGAATGCCCTTCAGGTATGCATTTGTTTGTTGCAAATGCCCTGCTACATCCTGGATGGCATTCAGTATGGTTGACTTCCCAAAAGAGAGGGTTCTCAGGAGGTCAAGAGCTTCCTCACTGAGGGCAGCAGGGCTGACTGGGGCAGGGCCTGAGGTGCCTGGGGCGAAGGAGATGCCCACCCTCCTGGGTGAGCGGGCATGGGAAATATGCTGAGGGGATGCTGGGAGGGTGGTGCTGGTATGGGGGTGGAAGCTGTACCTGTTGTTGGGGTGGGCACAGAGGTGTCCGCCACCGCCAAGGAGCTTCCATCAGAGGAGGAGTCGCTTCGGTAGTGTCCTCTCCTATCTCTGTTGTGATGCTCCCCTCGCCCTCCGTCCCACTGGTGCCCTCACCATCGGTGGATTCGGTCTCCAGGCCCATGTGGGATGCAGCTCCCTCCGTCGCCTCGGCTCCTCTGCCAGATGATGCTAATGCACAAAAGGACAGGGCGACAAAACAAAAAGGGGGGGGGGAGACAGAGGATACACTTGGTCAATGCCAGCAACAACACTACCATTGGGGGACACCACACACAGGGAACAGCCCTATGCACTAGGCCATGCTCTACCAGTTACACTGCCATTCACCAACCCATGGGGTAAAACGCCTAATGCCATTAGCTGCACACATGAAACCCACAGGACCCTGCCCAGTAGTAGATGCCCGCTAACACTATTGGGGTTGGAGTGCATCAGAGCCTGCCCAACATAGGACGTACCCTGCAATGTTCGCCCTGGCCTAGGGGCACCCACAGCCCACATCCCCCACCCAGGTAAAACCTTAACGAGTGCAAAGTCATGATCCAGAATCTGTACTCACCCTCTTGTGGCTGCTGTGATGCCTTCAAGCGCCCAGCCAACTCCGGATAGGCCACTGCCAGGTTGTGGAACATCAGGTGGGTCAGGGTACGACAAGCACCCCTTCCTCGTTGGGAGGCCATCCCCAGCTGGACCTCCGCCGTCTTCCTTGCCCAGCTGGGGCAGGTCCTCCCACTGTTTGCAGCAATGGGTGCTCTGCCTGTCAAAGACCCACAGGGTCCGCACCTCCTTGGCGATGGCACACCAAATACCCTTTTTCTGATGGGCTCTGGCCTGCAGAAAAAGATGCATAGAAAAAGGTATAAGTCATACTGTCCAACCTGTTACACTCATGGCCCACCATATACCTCCCATCCCCTTACGCACAGACATTGACCACCAGACATGCAGCACTCTTTCCAGGTCCCCTCAGACCCCGCCCCCCTACACGAGGCTTGCACACACAGCAATCCATACATTCATGGCCCACGCATCATTCTCACAGTGTACTCACCTGTTTGTCTGGAGGACCATAGAGTAAAGTGTACTGGGGTAGGACCCCATCCACCAGTCTCTCCAACTCCTCCAAAGTGAAGGCGGGGTCCCTTTCCCCAGACACTCGAGCCATTGTCGCTTCCAGACACAGGTCACAGCAGCACTTGCAGTGTAGGTCCTCTCCTGTTGAAGGTCAGGTAGCAAGTGAGTGAACAGATAGAAAATGGCGGTCACATCCGCGGCGGTGCGTACCGTCACCGCTGGCATACATCACCATTGGCTCCTAGAACCCATAGGGCCCAGTGATAACCAATGCGATGTTGTGCAGCGGTCGTCGACTGACGACCGCAACGGCGCACAACAACAGCGGAAATACCTCATTTCCACTTGTCTCTCCTCACAGGTCAGGAAGCCGCCATTTCAGGTGGGCACAGGCCATGGCACCTAACTGCGTCACAGCAGACATTGGCACATCAACTGACTCTCAAGTTCACATACTGTTTCTGTAAATGAAGAAATGCATATTTATTTTAACATGTGTGAATATGACCCTCTACTTCCAGTTTTTCACCCTAGAGGGAAAACCACTGAGGATGAATAGGAGATGGAGACATTGCCCCATGTACAGACCCCTGGTGGACCTGCCGACAATGGAGGACAGGCACATTATCCTGACCTACAGGCTTGATAGGGCCACAATCCAAGACCTGTGTGGCCAATTGGAGCCAGACCTGATTTCAGCTATCTGCCACCCCACAGGTATCCCCCCACTAGTGCAGGTCTTGTCAGTGCTCTATTTCCTGGCAAGTGGTTCCTTCCAAGCAACATTGACCATGGCATCAGGGATGTCTCAGCCAATGTTCTCAAACATGCTGACCAGAGTGTTGTCTGCCCTGCTGAAACACATGCACAGCTACATTGAATTCCCCCAGGTGAGGATTTGGCCATAGTGAACGCTGACTTTTATGCCCTGGGACATATCCCCAACATCATTGGTGCCACTGATGGTACACATATTGCATTTGTCCCCCAGGGAGCAATGATCAAGTGTTCAGAAATAGAAAAAGCTTTCACTTTCTGAATGTGCAGATGGTGTGTTTGGCGAACCAGTACATCTCCCATGTCAATGCCAAGTATCCTGGCTCTGTGCATGATGCCTTTATCTTGAGGATTAGCAGCATTCCATATGTGATGTCTCAACTCCAGAGGCACCGGGTGTGTCCAATAGGTGAGCCCATGATCCACACCAAGGTGATGTAGGTATATGGGTGTGGGTTTGGCCCTGAGGGTGAGTGTGTGGCTAACAGGTATCCCTCGATATTTACTGGTGACTCTGGTTACCCCAACCGCTCATGGCTACTGACCCCAGTGAGGAATGCCAGGACAAGGGCGGAGGAACGTTACAATGAGGCACATGGGCGAATAAAGAAGATCATTGAGAGAACCTTTGGCCTCCTGAAAGCCAGGTTCCGGTGCCTCCATCTGACAGGTGGATCCCTGTACTACTCACCCAAGAAGGTGTGCCAAATCATCGTTGCATGTTGCATGTTGCACAACCTGGCCTTGAAACGGCAGGTGCCTTTTATGCAGGAGGATGAGCCTGGAGATAGTTGTGTGGCAGCGGTGGAGCCTGTGGACAGTGACAAATAGGAGGCAGAGGAAGAAGATGTGGACAACAGAAGTACACTCATTCAACAGTACTTCCAGTGACACACAGGTAAGACACTGTTACTTCACCTCCCATTGCAGTATTGTGTTTGACATTGAACATGGCAGCCTGATTTCCCTATTTCTATGGCCACTTACTGTACCCTTTGGCATCTCTATTTTTAGATCTCTGTGCCCCAAGTTCCAAGTCAATATTTTGAGGTAACGTGAAGAAGATTGATGAACTGAACTGTTAAAACAATCTGAGAGAAAATATTTTTGAGAAAGAGACTGTTGAAAGTATCCGGAAAAGACACTGATAACCTGATTTGAATTTTGAAACCTGATTTTGACAAAGTTGCTAACCGATTTTGACAAAGGAGAAGGGTTCCTGGAAGTGAAACTGAACTACTGAAAGAAGAGTTGTCTATTGTTGATCTTTGCTGCAAGTTTTCTAAATTCCTTCTGCTTTCTTATTCTTTACAGATCATGGATGACTTTGATAAACAGGGTACAGATGCTGGGGCTGTAAATATATGAGCATTGGTTTGCCAATTATGTGTGGGATATTGTTTGTGGTGTTGATTGTGGGGATGTATGTTCTTGATGCAAAGGGAGCCAACCATACTACTGCTTTTGAGATGACTACTGCACTAACGGCATTAGAGAGGTTTAAGTTAGACGAGAAATATTTGCATGATTATACAAATGCGCAGGGAGAACTTTCTTCTAACATTTTCTATCGCTTGTTGAGTGAGTATGTTGAGACAATGGATGCGAAGAATTGTTTTGTGTTTACACAGATCCCTTCATCTGTCGATGATGGAGTCACCTATCGTAGCTTGCCGGTAACATACGTGATAAGTTGTAGTTTGTTACTAACATGATATTATAACCAGGAGTATATTCAGTACTTTTACTCTAATCATGATGTAGTGTTTTTGTTTGTTCCTATAATTAGATATTTGAGTAAAATAGCTAAGGATAATGAATTAGTATTAGTTAGAGGATTCTTTGAACCTATGTTGATGTTTGGCACAGCATATGCGCATAAGAATAACCTGACATGCTTGCTTACACCGTTAGAGAAGAGATTCTTAGAACACACTGATGACAGGAGACAAAGGAGAAATTAGAAAAAGGCTTAGAGAAAAGGACCTTCAAGAAGTCATTTAAAATGCAAGGGAAATTAGCTTTAGATGCACTACACGTAGGGAAGCTTTGTATATATAGGCCTAAATCGCGCACTGACACTTTATTTGTGGATATGAGTGAATGCAGGCATGTGTTTTTGTTTCAGAGTAAATGGACATTTATGTTAAGTGGGCAGGACCCTGCGATTCCAGGGATATACTATATTTGTGGACTTAATGCTTATTACCATCTTCCAAGGGGATGGTATGGGACATGTTATTTGGGGATAGTTTTCCCAAAGATTTATCAGATGGAGGATTTGAAAAGGTTTCAGGAAGTGAGTGAATTGCGTCATAAGAGACAGAGGAGGGAGTCCTCTTCTGCTATAGCAGGAGATATATTTGGTGCGGTGATTCCTTCAGTGGGAGTGATCCTGAATTCGATTAAGATTCGAAAGTTGTCTACTATTGTGGATAACATGCTGACAAATTTTTCAGGGGCTATACTCCTGATAGATACTGAATTAGCTTTTGATAGAGCTATGACTCTTTAAAATCATCTTGCTTTAGACATTCTTTTAGCGAACAATGGCGGAGTCTGTAGAATGATTAACTCTAGGCATTGTTGTTCATTTATACCTGATAATAGTAAAGAGATAAGATACTTACTTACTAATCTAACTAATGCAAGGGCTGATTTAAAGGAATTGAGAGAACCAGGTGTTTGGGAAAAGGTTGTCAAAGTGATTGCTCCAGTGGGAAATTGGCTCAGCAACATTTGGACTGGGGTTCTATTGAAAATATTACAGGGAATATTGATTGTCGTGGTTTGTCTTCTTGGGATATGGGGATTATACAAATTATGCAAAGGGATTAAATTGAGAAAGTCTAAGAATAATCAGAGGAGGGAAGAAAAGAAAAGGGAAAAAATGTACAGGGAAAATGAAAGAAGAAGACAAAATTTGAAAGAAATCGAATTATAAAAGTTTGTGGGTGGAAATTAGTGTGATTACACATTTATTCATCAGAGGAGGGATTGCTAGCGCAGGTGTTTTAATTAGAAATGTCTTAATGAGTGTTATGTATTTTGAATGATGAGTTAATGTAGAAAATGAATAACATAGAAAAATAATGCATGCATTTGAAAATGTGACCTCGAAGGATAGCCACCAGTGTTCAGGAAATTTACTGATTGATGATTAATACTTATGAAATATTGAAAATGTATTGACTAATATTGTAATATGTCATATCGTCATGTGTTGTAATATAAATACAGTAGAAATACGAAAAATCAATCTAATGGCATTTACATATGTACAGTTAAAGGGACACTGCCCAGTCCATATTGTGCGTGGGCCACAGGCCATAGTCCAAGGCCCCACTTGTCACCTGTACCAACAGGGAGAGAACACTGCAGGGGCATCAGTTGGAAAATAGGCAGGCACCTCAGGGGGAGGGGAACGGGGGGGCACCTCAGCAGGCAGATGGAACAACACCACTGGTCCTGGAGGGGGCAACATGCCTTGTGCTTGGTCCCAGGGAGTGCAAGGCCACAGTCTCTCAAGTGGGTGACTTGCCTACATGCTCTGGAGGGGGCAACATGCCCTGTGCTTGATCCTGGGGAGTGCAAGGCCACAGTCTCTCAAGTGGGTGACTTGCCCACATGCTCTGGGGGGGCATCGTACCCTGTGCTCTTGATCCTGGGGAGGATGGGGTGAGTGGGTGCTTACACACTGGTTCTGGAGGGGACATCGCGCCCTGTGCTTCTGATCCTGAGGAGGATGGGGTCAGTGGGTAGCTTACCCACTCGTTCTGGAGGGTGCATTGTGCCGTGTGCTCTTCATCCTGGGGAGGATGGGGTGAGCGGGTGTCTTACCCACTGGTTCTGGAGGGGGCATCGTGCCCTGTGCTCTTCATCCTGGGGAGGATGGGGTGAGTGGGTGGCTTACCCACTGGTTCTGGAGGGGGCATCATGCCCCGTGCTTCTGATCCTGGTGAGTGCAAGGTCACAATCTCTCAGCTGGGTGTCATTCCCACAGGATTTGCAGGGGGCAGGCTGCACAGCAGCCCATGGTGGCAGGACTACAGGCTGTCTGCCGGCGGTGATGGCTGCTCAGTGGTGCTAGTGGTGCAGCTACAGCCTCAGCCACTGGAGGGAGGTGTAAGCCCATCCCCTGCTGCCTCGGATGGCTGCTCACTTGTGGTGGTGCTGCTGTAGCTGCTGGGGGGGAAGGCTCAAGCCCATCCCCTGCAGCCACGGACGGATGCCCACTGCTGGTGGTGGCGGTGCTGCTGCTGCTGGTGGTGGTGTGGGGCAGCTCCAGCCCATCCCCTGCAGCCTTGGACGGCTGCACAACCATGGTTGGTGGTGGGGGCTGTGGCTTAGTCCCTGTACCAGGCCCCTTGTCCTTCCTGCCTGCTGGTGCAGGCCCCTTGCCCTCCCTGGCAGCACTTGGGGCAGGCTCCCTGCCCTTCCTGGCAGCACGTGGGACAGGCTCCTTGCCCTTCCTGGCAGCAGCTGGGGATGGCTCCTTGCTCTTCCTGGCAGCACTTGGGGCAGGCTCCTTGCCCTTCTGGGCAGCAGCTGGTGCAGGCACACTTTCTTTGAGGCTGGCTGGTGCCCTGGATCCTTTCCCACCACGAGTGAGTGTGGAGACTATTGGGCCCGTGGACTGAGTAGCTGAGGTGCTTGCCTGGGTTTTTGGCACCCTGGCCAGACGAGAAGGACAGGGGGTAGGGAAGAGGTCAATGGTGGAGAGGAAAAGCTTCTTAGGGACACTGGGGCGGGAAGAGGGAGAAGGTTTGGGAGTGGTTGTAGGAGGTGTCTGGCTGCTGTGTTTAGGTGCAGGTGCATGGGCTGGAGGTTGTTGTCAGGTGGATGGCTGTTGGGTGTCTGAGTGCTTGCGTATGTGCACCTTGGTAGGGGGGACAGACGCAGTGGGAGAGGACACAGGGGACATGTGTTTGGCTGTTGTAATGGTGTCTTCAAGTGAGGTGTGTGTTCTGCTAGGTGTGGTGGTGATGCTGGTAGTGGATGAGGATGTAGTGCATGCAGGTGTGAGTCTAGACAGAACAGGGAGGGAGGTGGAGGAAGAGGAGGAGGGGGACACAGTGGAGGTCGTGGATGTTGGTATGTCTGCATCTGAATGGTGTTTTTGTGAGTGCCTGTGGGATGAAGTGTGGTGCTTATGTTTGCCTGTGCCACTCTTGTGTGTTGTCTTGTGTGCATGCTTGTCTGCCTGTGTGCTTGGGATAGGTTTTGGTTGGGGGAATGGGTTTGGGAAGAGGAAGTTGGAGGGGGGAGGGTGGAAACAGGTACAATGGCTGCCATCAGAGAGGAGGCCAGAGCCTGGATTGATCTCTGTTGGGCTGCCAAGCCAGTGTGAAATCCCTCCAGAAATGCATTAGTCTGTTGCATTTGAGCTGCCAACCCCTGGATGGCATTCACAATGGTTGACAGCCCTACAGAGATAGATCTCAGGAGGTCAATAGCCTCCTCACTCAGGGCAGCAGGGCTCACTGGGTCAGGGCCTGACGTGCCTGGGGCGAAGGAGATGCCCACCCTCCTTGGTGAGCGGGCATGGGCAACTTGCTGAAGGGCTGCTGGGAGGGGGGTGCTGGTACAGGAGTGGCGGCTGTACCTGCAGCTGGGGTGGTCACAGGAGTGTCTGCTACCACAAGGGAGCTTCATCCAAGGAGGTATCTATAGCTGAACTGTCCCCTCCTGTCTCCGCCGTGGTCCTCCCCTCACCCTCCATCCCACTGGTGCCCTCACAGTTGGTGGACTCTGCCTCCTGGGTCCTGTGGGATGCACCTCCCTCCATTGCCAATGCCTCTGCTCCACTGCCAGTTGATGCTAATGCACATAGGACAGGGTGACAAAACAAAAAGTGGGGGAAGAGACAAAGGATACACTTGGTCAATGGCTGCTCCAACACCACCATTGGCATACACACCACCGTCACACAAAGGGAATAGCCCTACGCACAAAGCAATTCACTACCAGTAATAATGCTAGCCACCAGGGCATGGGAAGGGGCACATACCACCAACGGCAGCACACCTGGGACCCACACAGCCCTGACCAGTAGTGGATGCGTACAAGCTAGGTAGCAGGATTATTACTTCAGAACCCTGCCCAACACGGGACCCACTCTGCACAGTCAGGCCTGGCCTCAGGGCACCCACTGACACACATCCCCCACCCGGGTACCCCCCTAACATGCGTAATTTGTAATGATGGGAACTGTACTCACCCCCTTGTGGCTGCTGTGATGCCCTCAAGCGCCCATCCAGCTCTGGATAGGCCACCGCCAGTATGCAGGCCATCGGGGGGTCAGGGTTCAATGGGCACCCCTTCCTCGTTCGGAGGCCATCCCCAGCTGGGCCTCTGCCGCCTTCCATGCCCAGCATCTCAGGTCCTCCCACCATTTCTGACAGTGGGTGCTCCGCTTGCCGTAGAACCCCAGGCTCCGCACGTCCTTGGCAATGGCACGCCATATACCCTTCTTTTGATGGGTGCTGACCTGCAGAGAAATACACACAGGAAAATGTATCAGTCAGACCGTCCTGCCTGTTACACTTATGGCCCACCATACCCCTTTACATTGCCATTTGCACACACAGGGCCCAGCACACAAGCTGCACGCCACCCAGGGGACATCTATCCACACCCCCTACACGAGGCCTTCTGACACATCACTTCATGCATTCATGCACCAGGCATCGTGCTCACAGTGTACTCACCTGTTGGTCTGGAGGCCCATACAGCAGTTCGTACTGGGGTAGAACCCCATCCACCAGTCACTCTAACTCCGTTGAGGTGAAGGCAGGGGCCATTCCCCAGTCACATGAGCCATGGTATGTTCCAGACACAGGTCACAGCAGCACATGCAATGTAGGTCCTCTCCTGTTGAAGGTCAGGTAGCAAGTGAGTGATCAGATAGAAAATGGCGGTCACGTCCATGGCAGTGCATACGGTCACTGCCGGCGTAGATTAACATTGCCCACTGTACCCCATAAGGACCAATGTTAACCAATGAGGAGTTGCCAGCGGTTCCCCACCGCCTACCGCAACGGCGCACAGCATCAGCGGAATTACCTCACTTCCACCTGTCCCTCCACACAAGACAGGCAGTTAAAAATTGGACATACAAGACAAATGCCACTTAGACATTGAAATTGAACATCATTCATTGTACTGTTGTGGCTACGATGTGCAGTTTGTGACCGGCTGCTCACTCTTTTGCCCCATAAATTGCTACTGCTGCGGATGAATAGGAGATGGAGACATACCCCCGTGTACAGACTCCTGGTGGACTTGGCAACACTGGAGGGCAGGCACATTGTCGTCACCTATATACTTGACAGGGCCACAATCACAGAACTGTGTGCCCAACTGGAGCCTGACCTGATATCGGCTATCCGTCACCCCAATGGGATCCTCACTCTTGTGCAAGTCCTATCTGTGCTCCATTTCTTGGCAACTGGTTCTTTCCAAGTGACAGTGGGCTTGGCAGCATGAATGTCACAGCCAATGTTCTCAATAGTGCGGACAAGAGTGTTGTCTGCCCTGATAAAACACATGAGCAGCTACATTGTTTTCCCCCAGGTGGAGGATTTGGCCACAGTCAAAGCTGACTTCTATGCAATGGGACATATCCCCAACATCATTGGGCAATGGATGGTACACATTTTGCATTTGTCCCACCCGTCAAAATGAACAGGTGTTCAGAAATCGATTTCACTCAATGAATGTCCAGATGGTGTGCTTGGCGGACCAGTACATTTCCCACGTCAATGCTAAGTATCCTGGGTCAGTGCATGATGCCTATATCCTGAGGAATAGCAGCATCCCAAATGTGATGGCCCAACTACAGAGGCACAGGGTGTGGCTCATAGGTGAGCCCTCTCTCCCACCCAGTATATGATGGTGTATGGGTATGGTGTGGGCCATATCGGATAGTGTGTGCCTAATTGTTGTCCCTAGATATTTGCAGGTGACTCTGGTTACTGAAACCTGTCATGGCTAGTGACCCCTGTGAGGAATCCCAAGACAAAGGCAGAAGAATGTTATAATGAGGCACATGGGCAAACAAGAAGGATTATCGAACGTACCTTTGGCCTCCTCAAGTCCAGGTGTCGTTGCTTCCATCTAACAGGTAGATCCCTGTGCTACTCACTGAAGAAGGTCTGCCAGATAATCGTGGCATGCTGCATGTTGCACAACCTGGCCCTCAGATGCCATGTGCCTTTTCTGCAGGAGGAGGAGGCTGGAGATGGCTGTGTGGCAGCAGTGGACCCTGTGGACAGTGAGGATGAGGAGGCAGAGGACAAGGATGAGGACAACAGAACTGCAGTGATTCGACAATACTTCCAATGACACACAGGTAAGACAGTGTTACTTCATTTTTCATTTTATAGTCAATCTTTGTCACTGGCATGCTGTTATTTCCCACTTTTATGCCCACTCACTGAAGCCTTTGGCAACTCATTTTGCAGATGTTGGTGCCCCACTATCACTCATGGTGTGATCACTGCAGCCAACTACAGGTCTTTCCTATTTGAACTTTACTGGACAGTTGAATTGCAATGTTTGAACCTGGTTAAACCAATACATACTAAAATAAGTTTAACATACTCCATACTTGTATTTTCTAAAAGTGTGTTTATTTAAGTGCTAAGAAGTAGAGGGGAAAGTGCAATGGGCTGGGGTGATGATGGAGGAAAGTCCAGGGTATTGTTCCAGTCTATTTGGTGCACAGGTGCATTGTCCAAGGAGACATAGGAAGGGGAGCAATGGCAGTTCAAGGTGGACAGGGGGACAGAGTGGGACACAAGGGTGACAATCAGGAGAGTCTCATTTCCGGGCGGGAGTCTTGGCCATAATCTCTGGCTTCAGCTTGGATCGCAGGGAATGTTTGCGGGGTGGTTCTCCTTCTGCAAGGGGAGGGGTGCTGGCGGCCTGTTGGTCCTGTGGCGGGCTCCTCTCCACTAGCGGTAGCAGAGGTGGAAGGCAGTTCAGATGTCTGGCTAGTGGCAGGGGCCCACTGTTGTAAGACTGCCTCTCTCATGATGTTGGCTATGTCTGACAGCACCCTTGCAATGGAGACCCGGGTGGTGTTAATGGCCTGCAAGTCCTCCCTGATCCCGTGGTTCTGGCCCTCCTGCAGCCACCTGTTCTCCTGCACGTTGGCCAGGATCTGGCCCAGCGTATCCTGGGAATGTTGCTATGCTACCAGGATCTCAGTGAATGCCTCCTGGACCTGTCCTCCTCCTGGCGCACAGCAGTTCTCCCAGTGTCCCTGATGGCCTGTGTCTCTGTCCCCTGAACCGTGTGCCCACTGCCACTCACCCCAGGTCTCTGATTGTCTTGGGTGTGCTGTGGTGGTGTTTCCTGATGGGGGCGGCTCTGTGATGGTGTGTGGCTGTTCCTGGGTAACCAACTGTTCAGAGGTCCCTGATGGGCTAGGTTGGTCATCCAGATCCAGGCGACCAGAGTTGCTGTCATCACTGTGGGCCTCTTCTGTGCGGGGACTGGATAGCGCTGGCACCTCTTCACCACTTACATTGGCTGGGATACCTGTGGGGATGTAAAGGATGTGTTATGGTGTCTGTGTTTGACAAATTGTGCATCCGTGGCTTGCCCTCTTTGGTTGGATTTGCCCTGCCAGCTTTCACTAGTGTATATTAGTGTATGGTGGGATTGTTAGGGACATATTTATACTCTGTTTGCACCGAATTAGTGTAATTTTTTTTTACTCTAATTCAATGCAAAACTAACTACATATTTATACTTTGGTGCTAGCCCCGTCTAGTGCCAAATTTATGGAGTTAAAGTCATTTTTTGGTAGTGGAAACCTACCTTGCCTTAATGAGATGCGAGGTAGGCGTTCCCGTGCACCAGAGGGACAGCAGAGGATGGGGGACCCCATCCTAGGTAAGTTTAGGTAAGTGCAGGCAAGTATTTTATTTTATTTTTCAAGGTGCCATTGAGGGCCCTGAAATGGCTCCCCCTGCATGGCACTGAGTGCATCAGCCATACCCAGGGGACACTGGTCCCCTGTGCTGACCATTGGGGTGGTGGGCATGACTCCTGCCTTTTCTAAGACAGGAGTCATGTGGTATGGATGGTTTTGAGTCAGAAAATTACTATAGGCAGGTTAGAGTCTTTTTTTTTTTTTACTCTAACTTGCCTAACGTAATTTTTTGGTGCAAAAACCCCTTCTTCCATACTGCCAGCCCAACCCTACTAAAGTACATTTTTTGCCGCTAGCCTACCCTTTGCACCAGCTTGCACCATTCCATAAATTTGGTGCTCGGCTGGTGCACAGAAATGGTGCAAGCCGGTGCTACACTTTTTGGTGCAAATCTGAGGCCCATATTTATATTTTTTAGTGCCTCATTTGCTCTGTTTTTTTATGAAAAAGCGGCACAAATGCGGCGCTAAAAAAGTATAAATATGGGCCTGAGTTGGTGCAGTTTTGCACCAAAAAGTATAAATCAGGGCATTAGTTCTCTTTGGTGTGCATGCTTTAGTGATGAGTGTCCATGCAGTGCTGTGAGTGGTGTGTATGCTTTGGTAGAGCATGCAGGGCTTGGCACTGGGATGAGTGAGATGTGATGGTGGGGTGTGTAGGTGGTGGTGGAGTCATGGGAGTGAGGGTTAGGGTGGGGGTATGTGATGGCACACAGGTAAGGGGATGATAGTAGTAAAGGGTTGACTTACCAGAGTCCAGTCCACCTGCTTCTCCGGCCAGGCCCTCAGGATGCATGATTGCCAAGACTTGCTCCTCCCATGTTGTTAGTTGTGGGGGAGGCGGTGGGGGTCCACTGCCAGTCCTCTGTACAGCGAGTTCGTGTCTTGCTGCAATGGAACACACCTTCCCCCGTAGGTTGTTCCACCTCTTCCTGATGTTGTCCCTTATTCTTGGGTGTTGTCCCACGTCATTGACCCTGTCCACGATCCTCTGCCATAGCTCCATCTTCCTTGCAATGGATATCTGCTGCACCTGTGCTCCAAATAGCTGTGGCTCTACCCAGATGATTTCCTCCATGATGACCCTTAGCTCCTCCTCTGAGAATCTGGGTTGTCTTTGTTGCACCATAGGTGTTGTGTGAGTTGTGTTGGTGATGGTGTGTAGGGTGTGTAGGGTGATGTGTTGGGGTGTGTGATGTGGGGTGCGTGGGTTGAGTATTGGTGATGGTGGTGTCTGGCTCTGGTCTTGTCTGTAGTCGGGGTGTCTGTCTCGTGCCAATGGTTTGTAGTCATAAGGGGTTGTGGGTAATGTGGATGTGTGTTTTATGGTGGTGTGGGTGTGGTGTGTGTATGGGTGTCAGGTGTGTGTTACTTAAATTGACCAATGAAGTGTTGTTTTGTATGTGTGTGTGCATTTTGAACGCCATTGAATGTCCAACGTCGTGATTCGGGGGTCATAATGCAGAGGGCGTAGTTCTGTTGGGGTAACAGTGTGGGTTTTGATACCGCCAGTTTATCACTGACCATTGGTGTGGTGGACTTGTGTGTGTGGCTGTGTAGTGATGGATTGGTGTGTGTGTCATAATATTGTGAACGGATATCTGCCGCAGCCGTGGTATGTTGGCGGCAGTCAGAGTGGTTGTAAGTGGGATTTACCGCCAATGTCATAATGAGGGCCTAAGTCTTAACCCACCTCAGGTGACACCTGTCGCCCCAATCCAGGTTTTGCTCCGGCTAACTAGCAGTGCCTCATCTCTACCCAAGAGCAGGGATGATTGGGCAGCCGAGCGCATGACACAATTGATTCCTCAGGGAAATCGTGGTCACTCAGATCTCATTTGTTTCTCTCAGTTACATTAGTCTCACATATACAATAACAAACAGAGGCAGTATACGTTTCAATAAAGTTTTAATGTAGCAACTGCATCTTAGACAATAAAGCATGTACTGCAATAACCAGGATGATAAAGCTTGACAGGATTAAAATTGTGACAAGGAGAGAAAAGCATAGAAATAATGCTACCATACTTTCATTAGAGTCAAGTAGACTTATTGCTACCTAGGCTATATTTAGAGCACAGAATCTTAAGCTCTAGTTCTGCCCTTCAGGTTCCCCTGGGAAGACATCATCCACCATACCTGAGCAAAGCCTGAAGTCTGCATAAGCAGCTGTAGCGAAGCATTCAGCAATCAGCATACAGTTGTGGTCATCTAGCTGGAATCTCCCTCTAACGTGTATGGGACAGGGAAGTGTTTTTCTAATAAAACAGCTGATAAGAGAAGCACAAATTGAACAAGAATGTCTTGTTTAAGAACGTGGTGCTGGCCTAGGCAAAGAACAGCTAGATAGAGAGAAATAAAACAAGACTGCAATTGTGGCTATTGTTAAAATAGTAAACAAAGCTGAATAAAATATATCTAGGTTAAAGTGCACAGTGGCAGGCCTAGTGTGCTAAAGTAACGTGCATGGAGCTATAACTAAAATGGCTACACAACAACGCCACTCTACTCTACGCCACTGAACTCTACAAAATTCTACTTTACACCTCTGCACTCTACCTAGCATTACCCCACTCTGTGCTGCTTCACTCTACTCTGAAACAATCTACTCTACACTACTGCACTCTATGCCACTGCACTCTACTCCATTCCGCACCACTCCCCTCTACACCACTGCACTTTATGCCAGTGCAATTTACACTGCTCCTCTCTAAGCTACTTTACTCTAATCTGCACCACACTACTCTATGACACTCCACTCCATGATACTACACTCTATGCACTCTACTCCACTCAATGCCACTACACTGTCTAACACTCTAATCCACTCTAAGACACTACTCCACTCTCGAAGTCTCTGTGCAATTAACTTTATACTACTTCATGCCACTTTACTCCATCCCATTCTATGACATGCTACACCACTCTACTTCCTACTCCTGTTTACATCACTCCTTCCCTCTAAGCCAGTGCACTCTATGCCACTGCAATCTACACTGTGCCACATCACTCCACTCTACTGTACTCTGCATCATTCGATGTCAATGCACTTTATGACACACTACTGTATGCCACTGCACTCTATGCCAATGCATTCTACACCACTGCACTCTATGCCACTATATTCTACTCTTCAACACTATATGCCACTGCACTCTACCCTGCTCTACTCTACACCATTGTACTCTATGACACTAAAAACTATGCCACTCAATTCTACTCAGCACCACTGTACTGTATACCACTGCTCTCTACTGCACTCTACTCTGCACCACTCTACTGTGCGTTACTGCACTCAACATCGTACGCTCTATGCCACTTCACTCTGCACCACTTCACTCTATGACATTGCTGTCTCTGCCACTGCACTCAACTCTCAACCACTCAACTAAACACCACTCTACTGCACTCTACTTCAATGCACTCTGCACCACTATGTGCTACACCACTCTACTCTACTCCACTGCACTCTGTGCCTCTGCACTCTACACCAATCCACTGTACTTTACTCTAATCTACTCTGCACCATTGCAATCTATGCCACTGCACTCTATGCAACACTACACTACACCTTTGCTCTTTACCTTGCATCACTCTACCTTGCACCACTCAACTCTATGCCACTTCACTCTACTCTGAAACAATCTACTCTATGCTACTGTCCTCTACACAACTGCACTCTATGCCACTCTACTGCACTCTGCATAACTCTACTCTGCACAGCTCCACTCAACACTGCTCCACTCTACGCCACTGCACTACAATCTATGCTACTCCACACAATCCACACTACTCTGCTGTATAACACTACACTCCAGGGTACTCCACTCTATGACACTCTGCTCCATTAATCTCAATGCCACTCTAGTCCATTCTACTCCACTCTACACCACCCATCTACACATATGCCACCCCATGCCACTTTACTCCACTCTATTCTATGACACATTACTCCACTGTACTCCACTACTCTATGTCACTCCACTCTGTGGCATTCTAAGCCACTCCACTCTATGACACTTCACAACATTCTACTCCACTCTATGCCATTCCACACTACTACACTACTACACTCCATGACACCACTCTCTACGACACTCTACTTCACTCTATGCCACTCTACTCTATAACACTACTCCATGCAGCTCCCTCTACTCCACTTTGTGTTACTTTATTTCACTCTACAGCACTCCACTTTGCTCTATATCATTTCACTCTCCAACACTCTATGCAACTCCACTCTAGAACACTCTATGACTCTCTGTGACACTCTACTCTACACTACTCTATACCACTCAACTCTATGCCCTTCCACTCCTAGCCACTCTACGACCCCCATGTCAATCTGAACTACTCCACGACTCTCTTCACCACTCTACTATACTCCACTCTATGACACTCCACTTTACATCACTCCACACCATGCTACTATCTTTTATGCAACTAACTTTTAGCCATGCTGATCAGCAGCTATGCTTGTGTACAACATGTTTAAAACATTGGCTGACCTAAGGTTTTTTATATTAATTGAACTATTTGCACCACCAGACCACCATGTAACTTTTGTTGGGCTTTATGCCTCAACTTATTTATGTATGTCTGATTTTAACTTATTAATGATGTTGTATTATGTTTTCTATGCTTTTATGATCTTTACACAAAAAGTCGAATAAAACTTATTTTGACTTTGACATTCAGCAATGCTCACTGACTTGAAGCATGTACTGTAGATTCATAAGCGAAAGTCCATAAAGCAGCAACTGCTAATTTACACTACTTTTCCAAATGAACCAGATGTAAAGGCAGGACATTTTTTGCGCGACCCTTCAGGGAGCCAGGCGCATTGTAAATGTAATAATTTCTGCTCACCAGCTTTAGCCCTGAGAAGACAACACGGACAATATTGAGACTCCAAGCTCTACTGTGCTCCTGTACTTCAAAGCTACTCATCTCCACTTAGCATTCACCCAAAAACACACAAGAATTTAAAATGCTTATGCATCAGAGAGCACACTATTCTGCAAAAGGGGATAAACAGAAACATAGACAACGGCATGTACTACAGCGCAACAAAGACAAACCACTAAACCTAAATGCATTGTACATAAACAGCTGCAAACGATAAGGTACACGTTAATGTATATGTGTTTTTCAGAGTAAGACTGATAGAAAGATATCATGGAACGCAGCGTAGCACCCAAAGTTGCTGTACTGCGTTGGCTGGCAGGGAAAGAGCAGGAAATCATCATATCTTCCGAGACATAGCACTGTCCTGTTCTCTCCCTAGCAAATGGTGCAGAATTATGCTGCTGAGCGCTATGCACACACCTTTGCTCCATAGTGCAAGGGTATGTGCATGATGTCTAGCTTAGGTTTTGTAATGGAAGGGTATGCAAGGTATACAGTTGCATATGCAACACGGTCTTCACTAGGATATAAAATATGCTTAATTTAGAGGCACAACACAGTTTGACAGTACTTGCGACAAACAGACACCAGTTTTAGTACCAATTAAAACAGGAGGGAGAAAAACTGTGATTGGACGTTGGCAAAGAAAAACCTGCAGTCTTTTAGAAATTCAGTAATTGAAAATTAGGCAAGCCTTTCTTTGAGTAATAAAAACTTTGCACACCACTAGATTCTAAATACTGTTGAAAATGTCATCACTACCCTTTTCAATTTTTTGAGCTCAAAAGGAGCACTTGTGAGTGCACCATATGGTTTCTTCCTAACTCGTCACAGAATAGGACGGGATTAGTGAGAGTTGGTGACCCAACCCCACTCTGTGTTGAGGTGTCACTGATTGACACTCTGCCCTGGTAACTTCAGAGCTAAAAACTGAAGCGTCCAAGTTTGTCAGGGACACTCACCTTCGTCAGGAGGAGGAGGACCTAGAAGTTGTTTGCCAGGCTGAGGAGGTCACGCCCCAGGGCTCTGAAGTCCTCAGAGTGGCAAAGTTCAGCTCAGGTAGCCAGGGGCTTGTGCATTTAGTGCCTGTATAGCACCTGGCTGCCTAAGTTGAACATAAAGAGTGTCTGTTAGACTGACCTTTGCTCAGTCTGACAATCTTCATCTCTGCAAAAAGTTTAGGGAGTTAGGCCCCTCAGCACTTGAGGATGGGCTCTGCTGCGCTTTCCAGTAGCCTCCTTTTTGCCCTGGTTTAGAACCAGGGGCTTTTGAATCTATCTTCTAACAATATACTCCCTTAGGTGGTGGAGGATAGAGGGAACAACAGGGAATGGGCTGTCCCCAAATACACTCTTTCAATGATAGACATATAACCACAAAACACATCCACAGCATGATTTTGTATAGGTCCCAAGAGGAGAATCATCCTGATAATAACAAGCCCTGATGTCCATGTTACATGTGTGTAGCAAGGACTATGAAATTACAAACAATGTATGACAAGGCCTCAAACACCAACCTAGGTGTCATGCTTCATCAAGGAACACAAAAAGAGAGTACTGGGAGTATTGCTATCCCAGACCACCTCCCAAGAGAAATCTATATAACCACTAAGGGTGTGGGGTAGTAGGGGTTGAGGGTGGAACTGGGTCAATGTTCCCTCAGTAGGCGGTATCAATTAGGTCGCCTTGAGATACAAGACGAAGAAAGCATGGGTGAGAAGTGTCCCAGGGTCGGAAAGCTGTGTTGTCCTACGGGGGGAGTTCCCTTACGGACTAGGTGGTCACACACACATAATAGTGTCTTGCTTCATCATTTGACCACCTACCCCCACCCAAGTAAGATGATACTACTTGGGCGGACTCAACCTCTTGGTTAAAAGAACCAGAGGGAGTGCTGAAATTAAACTGACTGGATAAATTACAGGGACCCAAATGGGGTGGAGATAAAATTACCATACATGTCACCAGTTGCTACTAGTTAAATTTTAATGGGGGTGCATGTTGGTAAGGTTAAGAACAGGGGAGGAGGCTCACTTGAGGATAATGGGGGTCATTCTGACCCTGGCGGTCTGTGACCGCCAGGGTCGCGGATGACTGAAGCACTGCCAACAGGCTGGCGGTGCTTCAAAGCCCATTCCGACCGCGGCGGTAAAGCCGCGGTCGGAAAACCGGGTCCGGCGGTTTCCCACCGGATTTCCCCCGGCTGGGCTAATCCTCCATGGTGGCGCTGCAAGCAGCGCCGCCATGGGGATTCCGACCCCCTTCCCGCCAGCCTGTTCCTGGCGGTTTTCACCGCCAGGAACAGGATGGCGGGAACGGGTGTCCTGGGGCCCCTGGGGGCCCCTGCACTGCCCATGCCACTAGCATGGGCAGTGCAGGGGCCCCCTAACAGGGCCCCAGCATGCTTTTCACTGTCTGCTTAGCAGACAGTGAAAAGCGCGACGGGTGCAACTGCACCCGTCGCACACCTGCAACACCGCCGGCTCCATTCGGAGCAGGCTTCAGTGTTGCATGCCGCCTTCCCGCTGGGCCGGCGGGCGCTAACAATGTTAGAGCCCGCCGGCCCAGCGGGAAGGTCGGAATGGCCCAAGCGGTCTTTCGACCGCGGAGCGGCCATATGGCGGTTCCCGCCTGGCGGGCGGCGACCGCCGCCCGCCAGAGTAGGAATGAGGCCCAATGTCTCTTAGAGTCTAAAAAGGAATACGTATTACCAACATGTTTCTGCCCTCTCAAAGTGCTGGTGGGTCAGGGGCATTCATCAGGGTCTGGGATCCCGAAGCACTAACAATAGGTGAAGTGCTCAAAGTGAATCATGAAGGGCCTACCTGAACAGGTGGTTCATGGTGTGGTAGGTCTGTAATGGCCCGGAGTCGGGGGCAGATGGCCTCTGGTCTGGCTGGCGCCAGGGGAGGGGTATTCCCTTGTATCTCGTATCTCAAGGCGACCCAATTGATACTGCCTACTGAGGGAACACTGACCCAGTTCCACCCTCAACCCCTACTACCCCACACCCTTAGTGGTTATATATATGCTTCATCAAGGGCCTGCTACATTTGTCAGAAATGATCATAGTGATGGATGGACTCCCTGATTTACAGTGAGTACGATTTTTTGAGGAAGTGGTGCAGGGTCCAGATTGTGGGTTAAACATCTCAGGCTCCTTTCAAAGGAAATTAATTTATTATGGGAGGGCCAAAAAGATGACTAAAACAAAAATGGTGATGTTTTGGACATATTGGCCCGTATTTATACTTTTTTAGCGCCGCATTTGCGTCGTTTTTTGACGCAAAAACAGCGCAAACTTGCAAAATGCCATTGTATTTTGTAGGTTTGCGCCGTTTTGCGTCAAAAAGCGGCGCAAATGCAGCGCTAAAAAAAGTATAAATACGGGCCATTATTCCTCCGGCTTTATGTGGGCCAACATGTTTGGCCTTGAGTGGCCCTCAAACAGGGTCCCTGGTTTCACCTAGGACCAGGATCCCTAATTCAATATCAATGTCCTATCCGTACAGGATCCAACATTCACACTGTCATAAGTCATGCATGACCTTCAGATCCAATAATAGGAGCAGTAGCAGTGATGAAAGTGATAGGGGTGGTTTTCATCATTATGTGCCTACGATAGTACCACAAAGTACATTTTCCTCTGGTTACTAACATCACCTATACCAACAATTTCCACCTACATTCCCCTTTCCACAAGGCAGGCTATCTGTTTTAGGAAGAGGCAGGAAACTGGGAAGAGTAAGACAAAAAATCTATATCAAGGTCCAATGGACAGAAAAAAATAAGATAGTTATGAGGAGTATAGGCAAGGACAATCAGCTGAGATCAAGGAGGACAAGAACCTCGTGGTTAAGCTGGGCCCCACAGACCTGACTGGGTTAGAACTGCAGGTCCTCAATAATGGTTTGGGCTTTTTGACCACCCCAAGGTAGGGTAAGTTCAACTTAAAATGCATACTGTATCATATTGCAGTTTTTTTTTTGTGATTACAGGTGCTTTTTATTTTGTCCAGGAACACTTTTGAAGTAGGTGCCGCAAATGGTTGGTGTCCAAAAATGTGTTCAGAACTGGAAATATCCCACCATTTGTAAAAATTTGGATAATGTTGGTGTTAGGGATTTTTGATGATTTCTTGGATTATTTTATGTTTATTAGGATAATGCTGGTATAATGTTTGTTAATCACAAGGAGTTCTTCCGTTTTTTTTACTCAGCACCCCATTGCCTTCCACTACGCATTCTCATGGTATCTCACAGCCCCTACCTACCCATTTACCTACACGCTTGACATTTGTAGGATTCCTTTCAAACCAATGGGGTAACTCAAAAACTCCACATACACTCTAAAATCTATTGATCAATCCTCTAATATCAAAACTAATGATTTATCTCATGAAGAGAAGGATGCAGAATCTACATGACTGCGTGATCAAGACAGCATCTCCTGATCCGAACATTGCTGTTTTGTTTCATGGTGAGAACTATGCATAGATCCCAATACAGCCACAACTGAGACTGTCATCAGATACCAGTGCAGAAACATTGGGGCAAATTTATGAAAAGTGCTGCATCATGTCATGATGCACCACTTCTCTTGCACCCCATTGCACCCCCTAACGCCACTATGTGTGTGTTGTATTAATGGTACACCACACCATGGCGCACATTAGGGAGCTAGCATCATAAATTTTGACACTAGTTTGCCTCTTTGCAGGATTAGCATAAAAAATATTGACTCTAATCCAGCTAAGTGACAGGAGGCCCATGAAAACAATGGAAGTCTCATTTTAACACCTGTCTTAGGCAGGCGTTAAAAATGACACAAAAAATGCGAAATAATGAATGAATGAGATTACACTAAGCCATTTTTCTGGGCCTCCTGGTGCAGGAATTATGTGGCGCAAGTGTTTACAAAGTGGTGCAATGTGTGCATTATGCCACTTTGTAAATATGCTGCAGTGTTTGTGCAAACCTAACACCACATTAGTGCAACAAAAAGTATGATAATGTGGCGCAAGGTGGAGCTAAAGGATTTTTAAATCTGGCCCATTGTTTCTCCTAGACTTTTTCTCAGGTAAAGTGCAATGTGTTGTTGTAAGGAAATGGCTCCCTGTTGCAGTTACCCCCCACTTTTTGCCTGATACCGATGCTGACTTGACTGAGAAGTGTGCTGGGACCCTGCTAACCAGGCACCAGCACCAGTGGCCTTTCACCTAAAATGTACCATTGTTTCCACAATTGGCACACCCCTGGCACACAGATAAGTCCCTTGTAAAAGGTGGTACCAAGGGCCCTGTGACCAGGAAAGGTCCCTAAGGGCTGCAGCATATGTTGTGCCACCCTAAGGGACCCCTCACCTAACACATGCACACTGTCATTGCAGATTGTGTGTGTTGGTGGGGAGAAAAAGGCAAAGTCAACATGACATCCCCCTCAGGATGCCATGCACACAAAATACTGCCTGTGGCATAGGTAAGTCACCCCTATAGCAGGCCTTACAGCCCTAAGGCAGGGTGCACTATACCACAGGTGAGGGCATAGCTGCATGAGCAATATGCCCCTACAGTGTCTAAGTCTATTCTTAGACATTGTAAGTACAGTTGTGGCCATATTAAGTATATGGTCTGGGAGTTTGTCAAAAACGAACTGCACAGCTCCATAATGGCTACACTGAATACTAGGAAGTTTGGTATCAAACTTCTCAGAATAATAAACCCACACTGATGCCAGTGTTTGATTTATTAAAAAATGCACACAGAGGGCATCTTAGAGATGCCCCCTGTATTTTACCCAATTGTTCAGTGCAGGACTGAGTGGTCTGTGCCAGCCTGCTGCTGAGAGACGAATTTCTGACCCCATGTGGGGAGGGCCTTTGTGTTCTCTGAGGACAGAAACAAAAGCCTGCTCTGGGTGGAGGTGCTTCACACCTCCCCCTGCTGGAACGGTAACACCTAGCAGTGAGCCTCAAAGGCTCAGGCTTCGTGTTACAATGCCCCAGGGCACTCCAGCTAGTGGAGATGCCCGCCCCCTGGACACAGCCCCACTTTTGGCAGCAAGTCCCGGGGAGATAATGAGAAAAACAAGAAGGAGTCACCCTCCAGTCAGGACAGCCCCTAAGGCAGAGGTCTTCAAACTGGGGGACGGGCCCCCCTTGGGGGGCCTCAAGTGATCCCAGGGGGGGCGCCAAACTCTGGCCAAAAGAAATATTATACAGATAACATGCCTTTGTTTCAAGCAGAAGCATGTTATTGCAGTTATAAAACGGTACCTAACTGCAATGTTTAAATAGGTTTATACCTATTTAAACATTGCCATCTTTCTAAAATAATTGTGAAAAATTCTGAGGGGGGGCCCAATGATTTTTATTTTTCAACTGGGGGGGCGCGGCATTAAAAAGTTTGAAGACCACTGCCCTAAGGTGTCCTGAGCTGAGGTGACTCTTACTTTTAGAAATCCTCCATCTTGTAGAAGGAGGATTCCCCCAATAGGATTAGGGATGTGCCCCCCTCCCCACAGGGAGGAGGCACAAAGAGGGTGTAGCCACCCTCAAGGACAGTAGCCATTGGCTACTGCCCTCCCAGACCTAAACACACACCTAAATTTTGTATTGAGGGGCTCCCAGAACCGAGGAAGATAGATTCCTGCAACCTGAAGATGAAGAAGGACTGCTGACCTGAAGCCCAGCAGAGAAGGCGGAGACAACAACTGCTTTGGCCCCAGCCCTACCGGCCTGTCTCCCCACTTCAAGAAAAACTGCAACAGCGACGCATCCCCCAGGGTCCAGCGACCTCTGACGCCTCAGAGTACTACCCTGCATCTAAAAGGACCAAGAAGCTCCCGAGAACAGCGGCCCTGTTCAACAAACCTGCAACTTTGCAACAAAGAAGCAACTTTTAAAAACCACACGTTTCCCGCCTGAAGCGTGAGACTTTCCACTCTGCACCCGATGCCCTCGGATCGACCTGCGGAAAACTAACTCTACAGGGAGGAGTCCCCGGCGACTGCGAGCCCGTGAGTAGCCAGAGTTGACCCCCCTGAGTACCCACAGCAACGCCTGCAGAGGAAATCCAGAGGCTCCCCCTGACCGCGACTGCCTGCTTCAAGGAACCAGGCGCCTGGAAACCACTCTGCACCCGCAGCCTCCAGGACCTGAAGGAACCGAATTCCAGTGCAGGAGCGACCCCCAGGCAACTCTCTGCCTATCCCAGGTGGTGGCTACCCCGAGGAGCCCCCCCTGTGCCTGCCTGCATCATTTAAGCGACCCCCGGGTCTCCCCATTGATTCCTATTGAAAACCCGATGCCTGTTTGCACTCTGCATCCGGCCGCCCCAGTGCCGCTGAGGGTGTACTTTCTGTGCCTGCTTGTGCCCCCCCCCCCGGTGCCCTACAAAACCCCCCTGGTCTGCCCTCCGAAGTCGCAGGTACTTACCTGCTGGCAGACTGGAACCGGGGCACCCTTATTTCCATTGAAGCCTATGTGTTTTGGGCACCACTTTGACCTCTGCACCTGGCCGGCCCTGAGCTGCTGGTGTGGTAACTTTGGGGTTGCCTTGAACCCCCAACGGTGGGCTACCTTGGACCCAACTTTGAACCCTGTAAGTGTTTTACTTACCTGTGAACTTAACAATTACTTACCTCCCCAGGAACTGTTGATTTTTGCAGTGTCCACTTTTAAAATAGCTTATTGCCATTTTTGCCAAAACTGTACCTGCTATTGTGATAATTCAAAGTTCCTAATATACCTGAGTGAAATACCTTTCATTTAAAGTGTTGTTTGTAAATCTTGAACCTGTGGTTCTTAAAATAAACTAAGAAAATATATTTTTCTATATAAAAACCTATTGGCCTAGAATTGTCTTTCAGTGTGAGTTCCTCATTTATTGCCTGCGTACGTACATCAAATGCTTAATACTACTCTCTGATAAGCCTACTGCTCGACCACATACTAAAAAATAGAGCATTACAATTATCTCTTTTTGCCACTATCTTACCTCTAAGGGGAACACTTGGACTGCACGGTATTTCTTACTTTGAAATAGTGCATACAGAGCCAACTTCCTACAGTTATTGTGCACTAACGGCACTTAAATCCAACTCAATATCCTATAGAACAGAACATTGTGCAAGCATTACCACTATGAAATAGCATACACAAAAACACCTGACATGGCACATAAGATAAAATACCTTATACTCACCCAGTACAGCATGGATATTCCCATTTAGTTAGGCATCAATGTGCTCACAACAGCATGCACCCTTCCCAAGACTTCACATGCTGACTGAAAACAACCCACACTATCCAGGTACACTATAGATGCATATCATGGTTCCCCAACATCACTACTAACTCTTGCTTACAGACATATACCATTCCGGGCTATGAGCAAATAATTGCACCAACATACTTTGCCAAGACATCTGTCCACAACATTGTTGTTCCTATCTCATCAATCGGTAATTTTTTTAAACAAACCGGCTCTTATACTGAGACTGTTTGAGTTAAGGTGCTTCTCACTGTACATGATTAATAACAATGGGTGCAATTATTAGCACATATTATGACTTTTCGGGAAAAGCTAGCAGAGTTTGCTGTTTACCACACCAAAATCTGTATGGTATGATAAATATCATACACTTTCCCCTGCTGAATTGCAGCAAGTTTAACCTCCCAAAATTTAACAAACCATGGGGTATTCAATGCACCCTTGTAAATACCACAGAACTTTTAATTCCGATACCCAAGAAAACAGAGTTATATGCAGTGGTAAGAAAACTCCTGCCAGCTTGTAGTATTTGACATCTTATGCAAAAAACACCATAAACAAAAATAGCGTGCTGATTTTATTAAAAAACACCAGACCCCAGTCTGTGATGAAATGCTCGAAATCAGGCCAGTCATGAACCCGAACCTGCTATTACTTCACTGCCATAACAATGGCAGAAAGAGTGGTGTATTAATATCAATAACGTAGCATATCAAGTAACCAGAGGGTCCAGACCATTCTGTCATTTGGAGAAGGTGGGTGCCTAGGCTTCTCAGTAGAGCACCCCTTTTTCTCAGGATTGCCTAATGCCCATCTGACATGGTCTTGAGCTCCCCCGGTGACCTGTTCTCATCCTGAGAAGTCGTTTTGCATACAAGGGCCTCTCCATGGGCACATACAAAGTAGTGTGAAGTGATCGAGGCGTCCCAAGAGGCATCCTGATCCTGACGCACTTCCTGCCAAGTCTTAAATATTAACATATCCTTCCTGAGCATTCTACCCAGGTAAGAAATAACAGGTCAGAAAAATCCATACCTCTACTTAGTGAGTCTCACATCTGCATTGCGCCAACTAGCAGTCCACTCGTCCATTTGTAGGTTGAAACCTGACATGCAGCGCAAATGCCTGGTTGTGAAAGACTTTTTGGGAAGCCATCGATAGCTGACATAGAAAACCACTCCACCCATTGCTTTCCATTGGCTTGTTGGTTTGCCGCTCTTATTTTCTTGCTTTATATTCAGTTGTATTATTAGTTTTAGCCTGTCTTTGTCTCTTCGATGGTAAGTAGCATGTTTACCATCGCTCTGATTGACTCTTTTTATCTTTCCACCAGTGCCTGCTTTCTTGAACTTTTTTTTTTCTAAAAGCCCTCCATGAGAATGCATGATTTTCTATATCCTGTTCTTCCTCACTTCCCGTAGCACAATTCGTTTCATAACATTATTTAAAAAATCGTTTTCCACCGCTCTAATGTAGCTTTCTCTTTCATAAAGCTTTTACCTTTAAGCCACTGTCCCGCGTGCTTTAACTCCATATTGCTTTCTCTCTTATTTGTTCACTTCCATTCCTCCTCCACATTGCTCTGTTTGCTTACCTTTTTGAGCACTTTGTGTTGCTTTCCCCACCCATGCCTTCTGTATTGCCTACCTCCGCAGACCCAGTGTAGTTTCCCTCTCCTTCCTATTGCTTCTCTGTCATCCATGATTCTACCCTCTATGTTGCTTCCCTCTTTCTGCATTCCTTCCCCTAGCCACTCGTGTTAATTTTCTTTTTTTACTGATTCAACTCGGTTCGGATGAAAAATAAATCCCCTCATCGTTTTGTGATGCTTGGTGAACCCACATAGAAAACAAGCATTGGGAAAGAAATAGGTCTCATCCATGAGCAAGCTATTGGCTTTGGCAATCAGGAAGGGTGGGGAATACAGGGGGCAGGTGGGGTGGGTCTGAGAGGGGGAGCAATGGCTGGGTAATAGGACAGTAAAAAATAGGCCACAAAGCATCCAGTCCTAGCCACTTCATAGTGTTGTTTATTTTTCTGTGAGGGAAAAAGAAACACAGATGGGAGGCAGGAAAAGTGTTAGGGGAAGAAGAGACTGGGATTGAAGGATTGGTGGGAGAGGGAGAAGAAAAGGATGGAGACACAGTTGTGGGGGAAGGTAAAAGAAATGTGATATGATGTGGCCAGCATTGACCAGGTCATACTGTTTTTTGTTTAAAAAAAAAATAGTACTTGAATCACAGCCTGATCAGAGGATGGCAAGCGAAGGGACATTAATTAAATGTATTTAATCTGTGCTTGGTTTATGTGCCACCGAAAGGAAAGGAAGTGATGCATAGCAAATGTACCCATTTAGAAGGCAGCAAAGAAGCATGACAATACTGCAAACGAATGGTAAGTAATGAGCTGGTTGCAAGACCATCACAGAACACGAGCAAGTGAGCGTGCATGTGCTAGTGCATGCTTACGCAGGTGAGACCTAACGATGCAGCAAGCAGTGTGGAGTTATTTTCAGGTTTCTTAGCCAAGCTGCATAGCATCAGTGATATTGTGCAGCTTGGATAAAACTATGTGCAAAACCTAATACGTCACAAAAACAAAACCGATTCCCTTTGCCAGTGCTTGCTATGCCTCTTGTTACTAAGGGGATGCTATCAAATCAAATCAAATCATTAACATTTGTAAAGCGCGCTACTCACCCGTGCGGGTCTCAAGGCGCTAGGGGGAAGGGGGGGTTACTGCTGCTCGAAAAGCCAGGTTTTGAGGAGTCTCCAGAATGCGAAGTGGTCCTGGGTGGTCCTGAGGCTGGTGGGGAGGGTGTTCCAGGTCTTGGCTGCCAGGAAGGAGAAGGACCTCCCACCCGCCGTGGAGCGGCGGATGCGAGGGACGGCAGCGAGCGCGAGGCCAGAGGAACGGAGGAGACGGGTGGGGGCGTAGAAGCTGAGGCGACGGTTGAGGTATTCCGGTCCCTTGTTGTGGAGGGCTTTGTGTGCGTGGGTGAGAAGTCGGAAGGTGATCCTTTTGCTGACTGGGAGCCAATGCAGGTGTCTCAGGTGTGCGGAGATTTGGCTGTTGCGGGGTATGTCGAGGATGAGGCGGGCCGAGGCGTTTTGAATACGTTGCAGGCGTTTTTGGAGTTTAGCGGTGGACCCAGCATAGAGGGTGTTGCCGCAGTCCAGGCGGCTCGTGACGAGGGCGTGGGTCACGGTTTTTCTAGTGTCGGCGGGGATCCAGCGGAAGATCTTGCGGAGCATGCGGAGGGTGAGGAAGCAGGCGGAGGACACGGCGTTGACTTGCTTGGTCATGGTGAGAAGAGGGTCCAATATGAAGCCGAGGTTGCGGGCGTGGTCTGAGGGGGTCGGTGCTGTGCCGAGGGCCGTGGGCCACCAGGAGTCGGACGGGGTGTTGCCGAGGATGAGGACTTCCGTTTTGTCTGAGTTCAGCTTTAGGCGGCTGAGCCTCATCCAATCTGCGACGTCCTTCATGCCCTCTTGTAGGTTGGTCTTGGCGCTGGCGGGGTCCTTGGTGAGGGAGAGTATAAGTTGGGTGTCGTCGGCGTAGGAGGTGATGATGATGTCGTGCTTGCGTACGATGTCGGCGAGGGGGCTCATGTAGACATTGAAGAGTGTCGGGCTGAGCGATGAGCCTTGAGGTACGCCGCAGATGATCTCGGTGGGGTCTGAGCGAAACGGTGGGAGGTAAACACTTTGAGATCAGTTTGAGAGGAAGGAGGCAATCCAGTCCAGGGCCTGGCCTTGGATCCCGGTGGAGCGGAGGCGGGTTATTAGGGTGCGGTGACAGACGGTGTTGAAGGCAGCCGAGAGGTCGAGGAGGATGAGGGCGACTGTTTCACCGTTGTCCATCAGGGTTCTGATGTCGTCTGTGACTGAGATGAGGGCGGTTTCAGTGCTGTGGTTGGTTCGGAATCCGGTTTGTGAAGGGTCGAGCAGGTTGTTGTCTTCCAGGAAGGTGGTAAGCTGTTTGTTGACGGTCTTCTCTATTACCTTGGCAGGGAAGGGGAGGAGCGAGATGGGGCGGAAGTTTTTCAGGTCGCTTGGGTCAGCCATAGGTTTCTTTAGTAGGGCGTTGACTTCGGCGTGTTTCCAGCTTTTGGGGAAGGTAGCAGAAGAAAAAGAAGAGTTGATGACAGCCTGGAGGTGCGGGGCGATGATGTCGTCGGCTTTATTGAAGATGAAGTGAGGGCAGGGGATTCGATGGGGCGCCGGAGTGGATAGAGTTCATGGTGGTTTTGGTTTCTTCAGTGTTGATGTGGGTCCAGTCGTTGAGGGTGATGGCCGGGGGTGTGGGTTCGGTGATGCTTGGTTGGGTCTGGTGTCCGAAGCTGTCGTGGAGGTCGCTGATCTTGCGATGGAAGAAGGTGGCGAGGGAGTTGCACAAGTCCTGTGAGGGCGTGACGGCGTTGGCGTTGGGGTTGGAGAACTCTTTGACAATGCTGAAAAGTTCTCTGCTGTTGTGGCTGTTTTTGTCCAGTCTGTCGGTGAAAAAGTTCCTTTTGGCTGCGCGGATCAGGTAGTGGTGTTCGCGGGTTGCGTTTTTGAGGGCGGTGTGGTCCTTGCGCCAGGCCTTCTCGAGGGCGCAACATGTTTTCTTCGATTCTTTGAGGGTGTCAGAGAACCAGAGAGGTTTTTTGGTGGTGGCCTGGTGATGCGTGCGTCTGAGGGGAGCAAGGTTGTCTGCGCAGTTGGAGATCCAGTTCGAGAGGCTGAGGGCTGTGTCGTTGGGGTCGGTGGTGAGGGTAGGTTGGTTGACGGTGAGTGCGGAGAAGAGTTGCTCTTCGGGGATTTTGTTCCACTGTCGACGAGGGATGGGTTGAGAGCGGAGGTGGCGGGTCTCGCGTCGGAATGTATAATGTACACAGCTGTGGTCGGTCCAGTGTAGAGCGGAGGTGTGGCTGAAGAAGACGTGTTTGCTGGCGGAGAAGATAGGGTCAAGCGTGTGTCCGGCGATGTGGGTGGCGGTATTCACCAGTTGCTTGAGGCCGAGGTTGGCGAGGTTGTCGAGCAGGGCGGTGGTGTTGGGGTCGTTGTTTTGTTCCAGATGGAAGTTGAGGTCGCCTAGGAGGATGTAGTCCGGTGAGGCGAGGGCGTGCGGGGAGACGAATTCGGCGATGGAGTCGCTGAAAGGGGCGCGCGGTCCGGGGGGACGGTAGACGAGGGATCCTCTGAGGGTGGTCCTGGGGTCGGTGCGAATCTGGAAAGGCAGGTGTTCAGCGGCGAGGGGGGTGTCTTCGGTGGAGGTGGTGACGCTGATGGAGTCTTTGAAGACGATGGCGATACTTCCTCCTACTTGGTTGGTGCGGTCTTTTCTGGAAATCTTGTAGCCTTCGGGGATGGCAGTGGCGATGTCTGGGGCCGAAGAGGTGTTCATCCAGGTCTCCGTGATGAAGGCGACGTCCGGTGCTGTGGAGTCCAGGAGGTCCCAGAGTTCAACGGCGTGCTTGTGGACAGATCGAGCGTTGACCAGGATGCACTTGAGGTGGTTGATGGCGCGTGGGCTGGTGGTCGTGGTAGTTGCGTGGTGGAAGATGCGTTTGCAGGAGTTGCAGGCGAAGGGTCCATGGGTGCGTTGGGGTGAGCTTGGAAGCAGGTGTTGGAGCGCCCTGGGTTGAGGGCGTGGAGGGTGGTGGGGTCGTAGCGGAGCAGCGGGGTTTGGGAGAGCTGGGGACCAGGGGTTGTGGCGCTGGGCGCGGGCCAGGCGCGGCCGGGCGCAGATGGGCGCGCCAGAGGCGCGGTCGTGCAGCCGCCGCCATAAGAGGGAGAAGGGGGGGAGGGGTCAGCTGGGGGCGAATGGGAGCTGGGGGGCGGGGGCGTGCAGGAGGTCGCGGCGGGAAAGCGGGAGGGGGGGACAGGTAGAGTGAGAAGAGCTGGGGGAGTGGGGTTTAAGGGTGGAGGGGGTGAGTGTTAGGAAGTTTAGGAGATTAGGGAGAGAGATAGGAGTAGGGTTGGGAAGATAGGGGAGGGGGGGTTGTAGAGGTGGGTGAGAGTGAGAGGTAGAGTGAGAGGATAGGAAGATAGGTAACAGAGGGGGTGGCGGGAAGGGGGGAGAGATAGAGAAATAGGTGGAGAGATAGAGAAATAGGTAGATAGGAGGAGGTGGTGAGTGAGGGAGATAGATAGTGAGATAGAGAGATAGGTAGATAGGAGGAGTGAGGGAGGCAGATAGCGAACGGGGTAGATAGGGGTGATAGAGAGGGGGAGGCGAGTGAGGGAGGGAGATGAGACAGGAGCAGGAGGGCAGGCGCGGGAAGAACAGAAGACGGAGGACGAAGAAAGCAGAAGAACAGAAGACAGAAGAACAGAAGAACAGAAGATGAAGAACAGAAGACAGAAGACAGAGGACGAAGAAGCAGAAGACAGAAGATCACAGAAGAAGATACAGAAGATGAAGAACAGAAGGCAGAAGACCACAGAAGAAGATGAAGAAGAAGAGAGGCGACAGGAGAGGCTGAGAAGCACACAGATGAAGAGAGAAGACGGGGAAAAGAAGAGTACAGAAGAAGATTACAGAAAAGGAGCGAGGAGGAAGAACAGAGAGGAAGAAAAGAAGCAGGAGAGAGGGTGAGTAGCACGGGGCAGGGTGAGGGGCTGGGAGGTGGGGGGTACTTACTGCGAGGTAGCTGGGCGGTCTCAGGAACCTGGAGGAGCTGGAGGAGCTGCAGCGGCAGGGGGAGCGACCTACCCTTGGGTCAAGGGTCGCTACCACTGTCGCACAGCGGCCGCCATAAGAGGGAGGGGGGGGGGGGAGGGGTCAGCTGGGGGCGAATGGGAGCTGGGGGGCAGGGGCGTGCAGGAGGTCGCGGCGGGGAAAGCGGGAGGGAGGGGGGGACAGGTAGAGTGAGAAGAGCTGGGGGAGGGAGGTTTAAGGGTGGAGGGGGGTGAGTGTTAGGAAGTTTAGGAGATTAGGGAGAGAGATAGGGGTAGGGTTGGGAAGATAGGGGAGGGGGGGTTGTAGAGGTGGGTGAGGGTGAGAGGTAGAGTGAGAGGATAGGAAGATAGGTAACAGAGGGGGTGACGGGAAGGGGGGAGGGATAGAGAAATAGGTGGATAGATAGAGAAATAGGTAGATAGGAGGAGGTGGTGAGTGAGGGAGATAGATAGTGAGATAGAGAGATAGGTAGATAGGAGGAGTGAGGGAGGCAGATAGCGAACGGGGTAGATAGGGGTGATAGAGAGGGGGAGGCGAGTGAGGGAGGGAGATGAGACAGGAGCAGGAGGGCAGGCGCGGGAAGAACAGAAGACGGAGGACGAAGAAAGCAGAAGAACAGAAGACAGAAGAACAGAAGAACAGAAGAACAGAAGATGAAGAACAGAAGACAGAAGACAGAGGATGAAGAAGCAGAAGACAGAAGATCACAGAAGAAGATACAGAAGACGAAGAACAGAAGGCAGAAGACCACAGAAGAAGATGAAGAAGAAGAGAGGCGACAGGAGAGGCAGAGAAGCACACAGATGAAGAGAGAAGACGGGGAAAAGAAGAGTACAGAAGTAGATTACAGAAGAGGAGCGAGGAGGAAGAACAGAGAGGAAGAAAAGAAGCAGGAGCAGGAGAGAGGGTGAGTAGCGCGGGGCAGGGCGAGGGGCTGGGAGGTGGGGGGTACTTACTGCGAGGTAGCTGGGCGGTCTCAGGAACCTGGAGGAGCTGTAGGAGCTGCAGCGGCAGGGGGAGCGACCTACCCTTGGATCAATGGTCGCTACCACTGTCGCGCAGCGGCCGCCATATGAGGGAGGAGGGGGGGAGGGGTCAGCTGGGGGCGAATGGGAGCTGGGGGGCGGGGGGCGTGCAGGAGGTCGTGGCGGGAAAGTGGGAGGGGGGGGACAGGTAGAGTGAGAAGAGCTGGGGGAGGGGGGTTTAAGGGTGGAGTGGGGTGAGTGTTAGGAAGTTTAGGAGATTAGGGAGAGAGATAGGAGTAGGGTTGGGAAGATAGGGGAGGGGGGGTTGTAGAGGTGGGTGAGGGTGAGAGGTAGAGTGAGAGGATAGGAAGATAGGTAACAGAGGGGGTGGCGGGAAGGGGGGGAGAGATAGAGAAATAGGTGGAGAGATAGAGAAATAGGTAGATAGGAGGAGGTGGTCGTGAGATAGGAGGAGTGAGGGAGGCAGATAGCGAACGGGGTAGATAGGGGTGATAGAGAGGGGGAGGCGAGTGAGGGAGGGAGATGAGACAGGAGCAGGAGGGCAGGCGCGGGAAGAACAGAAGACGGAGGACGAAGAAAGCAGAAGAACAGAAGACAGAAGAACAGAAGAACAGAAGATGAAGAACAGAAGACAGAAGACAGAGGACGAAGAAGCAGAAGACAAAAGATCACAGAAGAAGATACAGAAGACGAAGAACAGAAGGCAGAAGACCACAGAAGAAGATGAAGAAGAAGAGAGGCGACAGGAGAGGCTGAGAAGCACACAGATGAAGAGAGAAGACGGGGAAAAGAAGAGTACAGAAGTAGATTACAGAAGAGGAGCGAGGAGGAAGAACAGAGAGGAAGAAAAGAAGCAAGAGCAGGAGAGAGGGTGAGTAGCACGGGGCAGGGCGAGGGGCTGGGAGGTGGGGGGTACTTACTGCGAGGTAGCTGGGCGGTCTCAGGAACCTGGAGGAGCTGGAGGAGCTGCAGCGGCAGGGGGAGCGACCTACCCTATAGACCTATAGATATACTATTTCCACAAAGCTATGTAGCATTACCGCTGAATGGGGGACAATATTACATTCACCAAGCACAGGCCACTAGAAACAATAGCATTCACTCCTGTGACCTAGACACTGCCTTCACCAGTCCATTCATTTTGTAGGATTGGACCTTGTATCATCAGGGACCTGATAACATGAAAACCCTTTGACCCAGTTTTACTATTACAAAGCCAGGCAAAAGCTGATTTGAGTCACCTTGCGTGGCTTTATAAAAAAACAAAACAATTAAGGCATTGCAGCGACTCATGTGCCACGGTTTATACTTGTGCTACATGGGCGGAGCATGGACATTCCCATCCATCCACCAAAGTATTATGATGCAAGTCCACATTTACTAAAGGGAGAAAACCTGGATTTGCCCCAAAATGATGTGCCTACTCGAGAGAGGTGCAACGAGGAGCAATATCTTAATTTTACCTCATGACTTCCTCTTCTGATGTGTGTTGCAGCTTGCAGCATTGATGGAAAGAGGAATACACCTCTAAGGATAGCTTTTGTGCAGGAAGAAACTGCTTCCTTACAACTAACAATCCTACCTGTAACACAGGCCCCTTTTCACCATGGCACACGGGTGCCTGTGTTGGCACTAGGCGGCCTGAAGTGTCCCGGTGCTATGAGAGAACAGAACTGCCACATATCTTAATGGACATGGTGCACTTCAGCGCTCTCCCTTTCATGCAATGCAGCGCAACATGATGCCTAGCTGAATGGCACTGCCTGAAAGATTAGTAAATAAGGGCCCTTGTTTCCAATTATATTGTGATTCAGCATCTGAGAGTGCAGTAAAGCAATTCTCTAAAATACTTAAAAAATAGCAGGCATTTTAGAATTTTGAGGTTAGTGGTTCACATACATGTACTCTTGGGCGGTCGTATGTTTGAAAATCCTACACTAGCTATTCCCTCACATACAAAAGTATTTTTCTTGCAGTTTCTGAAGTAATGCGCAGAATATTACTCGTGTAGCACATGCTGCAGCAGAAAAGTCGTGTTTCACAGCCCACGCAAGTCATTATCTGCTTAAACGAGCCTACAATGGGTAAAACATGTAAGCAGCAGAAATAAAAAAAATTACGCGAAATGTGAAAAAATACGTTAATTGTGATTTGGACTACCGGGCATTGGTGGTTGCATCACCATAGTTTTCCGTAAATGTATTGCTTTTGATGGGATATTACTAGACATTTGGGCCCATATTTATACTTTTTGACGCTAAACTGCGCTAACGCAGTTTAGCGTCAAAAAATTTAGCGCCGTCTAACGCCATTCTGAGGCGCCATGTGGGCGCCGTATTTATGGAATGGCGTTAGCCGGCGCAAGCAGACCGGCGCTGCCTGGTGTGCGAGGAAAAAAACCACGTAGACCAGGCAGCGCCGGCGTTGGGCAAAAATGACGTTAGGGCGTCTTAAAATGGGGCAAGTCAGGTTGAGGCAAAAAAATCGCCTCAACCCGATTTGCGCCATTTTTTTACGACGCCCAGACGCCATTTCATGACTCCTGTCTTAGTAAAGACAGGAGTCATGCCCCCTTGCCCAATGGCCATGCCCAGGGGACTTGTGTCCCCTGGGCATGGTCATTGGGCATAGTGGCATGTAGGGGGGCACAAATAAGGCCCCCCTATGCCACCCAAATAAAATTTTAAAATATAAAAAATTATACTTACCTGAACTTACCTGAATGTCCCTGGGGTGGGTCCCTCCATCCTTGGGTGTCCTCCTGGGGTGGGCAGGGGTGGCAGGGGGGGTCCCTGGGGGCAGGGGAGGGCACCTGTGGGCTCATTTTGAGCCCACAGGCCCCTTAACGCCTACCCTGACCCAGGCGTTAAATAGTGGCGCAAATGCAGGGTTTTTTGACCCGCCAACTCCCGGGCGTGATTTTTGCCCGGGAGTATAAATACGACGCATTTGCGTCGCCGTCAATTTTTTCGACGGGAACGCCTTCCTTGCATCTCATTAACGCAAGGAAGGCGTTCACGCAAAAAAATGACGCTATTTGCCAATACTTTGGCGCTAGACGCGTCTAACGCCAAAGTATAAATATGGCGTTAGTTTTGCGCCGAATTTGCGTCGAAAAAAACGACGCAAATTCGGCCCAAACGGAGTATAAATACGGGCCTTGAGGTTTTCATTCACAGGCAGGGCATGAATTGTCATTAATATGAGGAATATCGGACGAACGTCAATGAATAGTCCTTGACGAGCTTTAATGAAAATAGAGCAATCTAACAAGTGGATACGTTGTGGTATTGACAAACATTCAAGGTTGCAGGCGATTAAAAAGCACATAATGCAGATCTCTTTTTGTGAATTAGCAGCTTTATTGCTAAGAAATTCATGTCTGGTTCTCTTTGAAGATTTCTCCACAACGTAAACACACAATTGAAAGACCTATAAATCACCCATTTAGGTTCAAAAGGGGCTTTTCCCAGTAGGGTGAGTCGGGAACATATGGCCACTAGACTCTGAACAAGAAGTGACACTTTACTTTAACAATGTCTTGCGAGCACCTCGCGTGCATGATTAATAGTCAGTCATTAATCTTCCCCGGCTTTTCTAACAGGAACAAATTAGCATCATGCTGTACATGCAAAGGAACAAAGTAATTAACTATCTTTGAGATAAAGCCTTACAACTCCTGCTGAGCAACACAGTGTGGCTGACACAATCACGCTGTATATTTCACATTTTACACCGTGAGGCATTTGTGGTCAACATCTAACAGCCAAGTGATTCACCTCAAGCCCTAGAGGTTTATTCGCTAAGGCTGTAAATAGTGCCGCCATTTTACAGACACAGAAGCACTCATTTGATCTCCCTATAACCACTGCTAACATTGTCTTATGTGTCCTTTTTTCTATTTATTTATCTCTTTACTTTAATGAATTTACTTAAATAACACTACCAGGTCGCCATAGGTTTATCCAAGATGCCTCTGGGCAACAACAGTGAACAACTACATGAGCCCTTGCCTCATAACATTGAACCGGCACTGGGTTGTTAAACAGGATAGTGTAAGCGGCTAGCCCTGTGCAAATTTCAATCACCCACCATCCCAAGGGAAACTGCATTACAGTAACAGAGTTACGAGCCGCTTCGCAGCAACTATGTACCTATGCTACTGCTCACTATAGCTCCCTGTGCACTCATCAGGCCATGGTAGCAGCCACTGATCTGAGAGGGTATGCATGCAGGTGCTCTCCTCCTTTGATAGATGAAGGGCCTGAGAATCTCCAGAGTGGTGGTTGCAATTTATGACTAAAACCAGTGCTTTAAATGGGATGGTACTGTCCATTACTGAGTACCAGCACTTTTTTATTTTGAGAGGGAGAGTACCTGAACTTCTCAAGAAAAACGTAATACTTATATTTTTCCATTTCAAGCACTGACTAGAACTACCATCAAAGCAGCCCCAAGACCCTCCCTCAATGGATGGGTGCAAGGAATTCCCAGACGTGGACCAGGCTGCGCGGCTTAAGCTGTGCGTCCGCATTGAGCATTAGTGATTTAATAGCCTATCTTTGAATGCTGCCTCACACTCCACCCAGCAAAAGAGCTGACATGTTCTTTACTAAGAATATGGTAAGGGGGCATGGGTATCAGACCACCCGTCTCTTCTGCTGGCCTACACTCTGCTTTCCACAAGAACTGTCTGCACCAGGTATGTGCTCCCTAATGAGAACATGACATAGGCTGAGGGGGATTGTCACTGTGCACACTGCATGCATTCTGGTACATTATAATGTGGGGACCACCAGGGGTTGTTCTTTTGCTACTACATTCAGGAGAGTATGTCAAAATATTGAGAGGAAAATATTGTTGGGCCCAAATATTGAATAATGAGGACTAAATATCGAGAACCTAAATATAGTGAAGGTAAGTGTATATAGGTGACAATAGATTTACTATTCTTAACTCTACGGGTATATATCATAAGATGACATATGTGTGGACTGACATATAGTAAACCTATAGAAGCCTGATTATATTTACTTTCAGGATTTTTTTGTTCCTGATATTTAGGTCTCAATATTTTTGCCCCATTGTATTTGTTCCTCAATATTCTGGTGGAAAACTGAATTGAGTATGCCTGACTAGGCTAGAAACATACCACTTTCAGCAAAATCGACATTGTTTCAGAGTTGTTTGCTTAGTTTCTTTGGATTCTTAGGTTAGGATCCTATTGGTTCCAAAGGTAAAGTCCCTCAGCCCTTTGCTAGTAAAATACTAGGACTGCAAGAGAATTGTTGATCTTCTTTTCCTGGCCAAGTGTAATTTGTAGCAGCACTGTTTGTAAGGGCCACTGCCCCTTACTGCATAAGGCCATACATTGCGCTCCAACATCCAAGAATACAGTGATAACCAATTTTAGAAATTATACCTCCTATTTCTGTTGCATGTGATTAATAGCTTGTGAATCAAATTTAATTGGTATTGAGTTTTTGTGAATTATAAATTCATAGCATAAGAACAAGAGATCAGAATCTGCTTACTGCCTAGACAGCACATACTCCCTGGTGGATTTGGCTCATGACAAGCTCTCTGGTTGGACTCATCTATCAAATGCAAACAGGCTACATCAAGGAAAGGGATTGTTAAGCAGCACTGGGGCTTATGTAAAATAAAGTATTATGAGTATAAATTGGGCTTTTCTGTACTACAGTAGAGGGTGGATTTCAAACATATGTGCAAAACTGGCCTGAATATGCTTGGGCAGATGCCCTACCAACCCACCTCTCTGTTAATGCCTCATTTGGGGCTACATGTAGAAAGGCATTCATTTGCGATTACCAAATAGCGAATTTTAGCGATTCAGGTAATCACAAACATCAATGTACAAATGTGTGTTTCAGACATTTTGAGAATCTCAATGGGTCGCAAATGGACCTACCTCATGAATATTAATGAAGAAGGTCTCATTTTGCTACCCTTTGGGAATCGCTAAAAGCACACGGGATGATGACCTGCTGGGGTTAGCAGACCACCATGTCTGTGATTGCTTTTTAAATAAAGCAATCTTTTTTCAAAATTCAGTCTGTTTTCCTTACAAGAAAGCAGGATGCGTTTAAAAGAAAATTAAAGTTTTCCTTTCATTTTTTAAGAGCAGGCAGACTACTGCCTGCTCTTAAAAAAAATGTTTCTACAAACATTCTCGAAGGGGAAGGAGTCTCTTGGAAACCCCTTCCCATTTGCGAATGGGTTATCAGCAACTTGAAGTTGGTGGTAAATTGCAACTGTTTTGTGACTGCATTTTGATTGCAAAACATACCACTGCAATTTGGTAGTAGGAAGGCATGCTTTCAACACGTCCCTTTCTAATATCCAATCTCAAACCCAAATTGTTATTCGGTAACAGGTTACAAAAAAGCTCTTTGGGTTTGGTACATGTAAAATGCCTTTCTGCACGCGCAACCGGGCCAATTTGGCGGATCTGTCCATTTACAATCTTAAAAAGGCTTCATGCATGTGGCCCTTAGTTTGCAGGGAAAGGCACTAGTCTGAAACATCTTCACCATACTTTGTGTGAACTTAGTGGATCACTGAAGACGTTATGGAGCTTTGCATGTGGCTGGACATAAGGGAATCTAAATAATAATAAACTTTCACAATGATAGCTCACCTTTCAATTACATTAGTATCACGAGGTGGGAAATCCTGGTTGCAATGTATTTCAACACTATTCTGCTAACTAGGATAATAATGGTATTATCACAGTGAGGAGTCTGTTACCAGCTCAAACCAATCACCACCTTCGTATTAAGAAGAAAACACTTAGGGCCTCAGTACTATTTCGGCAGATGGTTTAAGCCGTCTGCTGAAACTCTGATCGGGAAGGTGCCGCCAGTGTGTCTTCCTCCCTACTGGGCCCATTATAAGTTTCCAGCTCGGTCAGCGGGTGGAAACCCGAGCCGCAGGCAATGCTGTAGACAGTGAACGTTGTGATGGTGCTGGCCAGGGGGGCCCCTGCACTGCCCATGCCAAGTGCTGAAGAGAGATGGGAGTTTTGTCTAGTGGCAGTTTTGACTCATATATAGTAGTGCAGATTGTTAATTTGCCTGCAGCAAAGAATGTGTATCATGCATATCAAAGAACTCTATTTTATGTGCAGAGCACAGTGGGTTATTGCTTTTGTCCCAGATATTCTTTTGTTGCTGGGCAGAGAACAATCGTAATCTAGCACAGTGAGCTAAGAACTACCATCAAAGAGCTGCATGGTACAAGTTAGAAAGTTATGTTTTTTCCCAGTCTTTCTTTCTCCTGATGCTGCTAAAAAAGATTTGTTTGCATAGAAATATTTTTTTATTATTAAAGTCAGCACTAACCACTGTTTTGGGCTCTGAAGCCCGAGTTTGTGCTTCTCCAGACCAATCACTTTTAGAAAATGCCTACCAGTATGGATGACGTGAATCCTACACCTTGTAGCCCCGTTTGCCTTATGTACTTATGTAACATCTTCTATACACTGATTTACGAATGCATGAGTCATTGTCTCTGTCTGTGTGTGATGTAAAGGGCTCCAACACCCTACACTGGTATGAGAGGTGCTATAAAGCAAATGGAATACATGTGAAAGAGTTGCTATGTAGAGATGAGAGGCATTAAAGGTTTTACTTCCCATATATCTATGTGAAAAAGCTTTATCAGATCTTTTGTACCTAATAAATAAAAACAGAAATGGCTTGGGAAATGATAAATCTGACCAGAGGATTCAACTTTCAGAAATAAAACCAAACATTAAAAAGTTAGTCGCCGAGATGTAGCACCAACCTTCCCCTATACATTATTGCAGATCTTTTCCATATAAAATATTAAAATCTTTAGTGATTCAATTGTTTGGTGTGTACTTCTTTGTGTATTTTATGCGAATTACTGTTGTAATGTTTGAATTTTAAATCATGCACATTGCTTGGGGGTCCCTGTCCTCCAGTAATGATTCAGTGGTGGCCCTCAGAGTCAAACAATTGGAAAACATTGTACTACAACACCAAATGCCATCTATTCAAAGTAATACTGAAAACAAGATACCCAGCAAGGATAAATATAATCCCAAATATCTAAGTGAAAGCCTCAACTAATCACTGAAATGTCATTACTTTATTACAATTAAGTCAATACAATCATAGTTTCAACACATTACCTATTCTCCTAAAGAACTAATGCACAAAAAATATAGTGGAAACACAAACCGTCTAATTATATACAAATACTACACATAAATGAAGCAAATCAACCAACGATTCCATTAGGGTACCGTAGTACATAAAAACTAAGCTGCTTAGCCATCCAATGGCGAGCAGTCACATTAGAAGGTAGTGACAGTTGTCCAAGGGAAGTATCTTCCAGCAGTGAGTGAAGACATCACTAGGAATAAAAGTCCAATACAATCCAAAAGTTATTAAATCCAAAAGTTCGAAAATACCAACAGTCACTCCTTTGAAATGATAGTCGACGCGTTTCGGCCTTAACAAATCTTGCCTCCTCAGGACAATGAAAGCAGTGCCTTAGGCAGATGAATGCATAAACTGCAATGGCGCTATATAAATAATAGCATGGCGCAACACCACTAATGCTTAACGGGAGCAAAACCAGCCAACACAATTCCTGGCATGGAACCAGCCAACACAATTCCTGGTGTGGAGACTTTAAAAAAAGAGGTTTTCACTTAGATATTTGGGATTATATTTATCCTTGCTGGGTATCTTGTTTTCAGTACGATTTTTGTCCCTGATCCAGTGGGGTAAGAGGGACCCCCCTCTCTTTGTTCTTTAATCTATTCAAAGTAAAGCAATGGCAAAACCAATAGGTCTGGGTTTAAAGTGCTAAATCCGAATTAGCAGGAATGCCTAGATTTTTCTTGCATTAAAGCATTTTAAAACACTGTTATAGAAGCACATAAAAGAGAACTTAACTTGACCCATCCACTGCAATTCAACAATAAGTTAAACCTGGGAAATTGTAATCGATTCATACTTTACAGAGCAAATCATGCCATCCTATTATGAACATCAAACCTGTTTCAAGACAAAGACATGTCAGAGAGTGCCACATCCTTAAATCTCCCAAAACCTGCTCTGTAATATTACCAGAAACATTTTGTAGTTTATACATGGAATGTACCACTTATCTTACTTCAGTCCAAACATAATCACATTAGGGAATATGGTGTTGTTGTCAAACCTAAGACATAATTTCAGACTTAAACAAGATGTGTAGGTACTTCAGTACTGTAAATTATTACTAGATGTACCTTTTGAGTCAGACACAAATGTTTCAAGAGTTTTTTCACAAAAGTGCAATACCACAAGCCAACACTGGATTCCTTCTTGAGTCAGGCGCCAGTCATTGAAACCTTACACAGAGGTGCAGTACTGCCAACCATGAACACTGGTGCTTCTATCAGGCACAAGTGCTTGGAGATTCCACAAGAAAGGTGCAGTAGCACCAGCTAAGACTAGATATCCCTCTTGAGTCAAGCATAAGCCTTTGAAGAGTTTTCACAAAGTTATAGTAATGTAAGCTATCACAGGCACACTGTGTTGCAGTACCAAGATGCGGTACTATTGACCATCATTTAGGCCTCATAGGCAAGCTCCAGTTAAAGCAAAGACCACGCCACCCTCAACCTCAGGACACCATATAATTATGAACAGAGCCACCCTCCCCGAACATCTCCCTTTGTGAAATTGGAATGGAACTATGGGAAATATAGACTGCACTTTTAAGCAAGCCAGATCATGAACATAAATATTTTGCATTCAGGTTTGTTGATGTGATTGCATCATCTTCTTTTGGGTGGACTAAATAAAGATGAAAATGCTAGGCTATGACGCTGATAGTCTTTATTGGGAATATGAGGGCACCTCTGGTATAGCTCAGAAGGAACCGGTGAAGGCATCCTAATAGTTATAGACATAACCGGTCATAGGTGCACAAAGAGTTCTCGTTATCTCTTTAAAGAAGCTGAACATTAAGCAAATAAAATGGCAGATTCATCATTTTTTTATGAGAATCCCTCATACCTGAGACTCAGATGCACTGTAAGCCAAAGCACAACTGCAAAATAGTTTGAGAAAGAAGATTTGCAGGTCATTCACAAAGATGTAGCATCACAAGCTGGTACTGGATGTGCCTCTCAGTCAGACACAAGTAGTTGGATATTCTGTCCTTCTTTGTCACGAGCAAGTCCTTTGAGACTTTCTCACAACAGAGTAGTACCACAAGTTGTTCTTCTTGAGTGATGAGCAAGTACTAGAAGAGTCTTCCATAAAGGTGCAGTAAAGCAAACTCTCACAAGATGCCCCTCTTCAGTCATGCACAAGTGCTCAAATTAGAACACTGGTAGTGCACCACAGTCAACAATATTTGAATGTCCAGTTCTTTAGTGTAGTGTTATTCAAATCTTCTCTTTTTTCTTTTTAGGAGCACACATATTCATAACAGCAAGTGTCAATGCGTTTCGTCCTTAACTAAGGACTTCTTCAGGGCTGGAATATAATAAATATAGCTCCCTTTCAATGTACACATAAACATACAAGTCAACAAACATAACTAACAGAATAAAACATTAAAACACAACAGGATAATAAATAAATACAATATACATAATATAAAAGCCAAAAAACATTTTCCAAAAGGCTTTTAGGCTTTGCTCAATACCCTATAACAAAAGCAAAAGAAGCTGACAAGGGACTACTTCGACTTATGAAAAAGAAAATTGTATATACAAAAACCATACAAAATAATATGCATAATAACCTATTTTACATGGAAACAAAAACAAACAATTTGACAACTACAAAAGATAATACATACATGAACAATTATACATATATAAACAAAGAGAAAAAAATATATAAAAATACATATAAATACCCCCCTAATACCCACAACCTATACAAAAGCACCCACCAATATCTGCAATAATATTAGACTTTTGTTAAAGCCATAATTGATTGCTTAAATGCACAACCTTACACATACCAAATCATTCAACTTCAATTTGATTCACCATATAGTTCCCATATAGTGTTGGGTGCATCCAAATAGATACCTAATATATGAAAAAACACCACATCACTTTTTCTAAACAAAATTCTTACTCCCAATTGACAACAGTTGTCAGCTATGTTTATTGATCAAATAATCCACCATTATTAGTAAAAAGAAAAAAAAGTTATTATAAATTCATTTATTAAGTAATACCCACTGTCTATTACGGCAAATAGGCTCTACGTTAAATCTATTCAGTGCCAATTGCCTACCACTCATAAGCCAATAAAATTGCCAACATTGTTCTTAACTTAAAATATATCAACTATTAATTATGCTCATGAGAAACAATTCTAACTCGGTTATAGCAGTTGTGTATTAAGATATAATGGCAAAAAACTTGAACGGAATACTCATGAGATAGATTGTATATACATCTAGCAGTATTTCTAAAAAGACAACCAGAAAAAGAATTCTCTCATGGCAACTTTATGCATGTTTTATAATTCTCACCAAAACTATTTGAGCAGCAACTAAGTCCATACCTTTCCATAGTCACATATTGCCATGGACCATTAACATTTGTCGTACATAATTGTATAATTTAAAGCCCTAAACAAAGTTCAAAATAAATACAGTGTACCATTTCGTAAAATCGCTTTTTTAATCAAATTGACAATACAATTCTCGCATTCCATGAAAAAGGGGTGTAACCGTCCTTCGATATTAGTACGCGGAACATATAACAAACCGAGTTGTAAAAAGTACCCAGTTTTTAATAACCAGCCTCTTCACTACCCACAACTCCTCATTGTGGACGTCAAACCAATCCACTCAAAGCAAGCAGTCATATGCAAGGAAAAACGCCATTCCCCAGATTTCATCTTAATCATGGAGGCCATCTTAAAGCTGGTCATTTATCACAAATATCATTCAATTCAATTAAGAACACTGAGCTTTCCTAAAAATAGAGGTACCTTCGTTCATGCCGAGAAAAAGATGGGCGGAGGGAACCAAGGTACCAGTTCTTTGATATTCATCCACAGAATAATTAACGAGCAGGGTTGTTCAAAACATACAATTTATAAGCACCCGCATTTCCGCTTCCCTCAATTTCTCATCCTAGATTAATCACATAGAGAGAAAAACACCATTCTCCAAACTCCATCGTAACCATAGCGGCCATCTTTAAACCAATCCACTTGTTTAACCCTTATCTAAATTCGCCAGGGCGATGCTGAAAAACCACAAGTGCTGGAAGCCTTAATGGCAAGACTGGAGGTTCGCATTATGCGTAATTAGACATGTGTGGCACAAATCCTTCAAATGCCTTTCCCTTAAGTCTAATACTGCAAGCTCTTACTAAGGTGCTCATTCCGAGTTTGGCGGTCATACCCAAAGACTGCCATGCAAAAGGCAGCCGAAACACCGCTAGCGATGGCGGACTGAAGCCCGCCGTATTATGAGTGACCAACACAACACCGCCAAATTCTGTTCGGAAAAACAACACCGTCGGCCCAAACGATGGAAAGAAGGAGGCGGTTGCACCACCACCACTGCCACGCCGCGAAAATGCCGCCCGACAAATTCCAATACACCAATCAGCAATGAAAAAACCAACACAGCGGTAATCAATTGGCGGTCCAAACCGCCGTGGGAAAATAAGTAGCCACCACTACAGCAACACTGCACCAGACAGGATAACACCAATAGCATAACCTGAAACACATACACACACCTGTCCACAGCACTACAAAACACCCCCCCATACATATCCAGAACCCTTTGCAAATTGAAACCCAGATAGAGCGAGAGGAGGACACACTGAAAGGAGGCACTGGACCTAGATACCACAGGGACCATCATACTAAGCACGCAGCACACAACACACCACTGCACATAAACACCACAGAGCACACGCACATTTCACTATACATGTTCACAACTACAAACAGCACACCAACAATCCCTGCACACCATACACCCCCACCCACAACGCAACCACCATGGCACCACAAAAAAAAAACAGGTTCACTGAAGAAGAGCTCAGGGTAATGGTTGAAGAAATTGTCAAAATGGAGCCGAGACTGTTTGGAGCACTGGTCCAGCAGACATCCATAGCCCGGAAGAATGACTTATGGAAGAGGATAGTTAACAGGGTGAATGCAGTGGGGAACCATCCACGCACAAGGGAAGACATTAGGAAGAGGTGGAACGACCTGAGGGGGAAGGTACAGGCCATGGCTTCCAGGCACCAAGTGGCCATCAATGGGACTGGTGGTGGACCACCACCACCATCCCCAGAAATGGACCGTGGGAGGAGATGGTCCTGGCCATACTACATCCGGAAGGCCTGACTGGAATTGCTTCTGCAATGGACACTGGTAAGTCCACTGTACTCACTGGCCACCATGTCCAAGTGCACAGCATGTACCCCCAACACCTTCTCACCCCCTCAAACCACACAAACGTGCACAATCCAATCATTGGCCCCATACCCACACTTGCATCTCACATTCCCTTCTGACGCCATTCCCTCACAGCCCAACCTAGTGCATTTATGCCTCACACAGCAGAAAGTACCACAACTACCACAATGCAACACTCCCTACCCTTGCCTGACTGCTACGTCCATATCACATCTCTGCAATTTCACGTTAAACCATGTCACTTCCCATCACCAATATGTGGTAGGAATACACATTAGTACATGGCAATGACAGTAGCAAGACAAATGTAAACTGTACTGCAAAATATGACCATTGCAATCTTCCACTGATGGGAACACAAGCAGTGGACTGCAAACTGTCAATGCCAGTACTGCTCTGCAAATACAGTGAATGAGGGAATACAACCTTTTATGTCACCGAATAAATAACATCATCTGACACAAAACCTCTCACCTCACAGGTCTCCCAAGTACTGACACACAACAGAGGAGCCCAGTGACAGGAAGCCCAGGCCTGGATGGAGCACCAATAGGGGAGGATCCACATGCAAGTCTGGATTCAGACAATGAACCTGGCCCATCAGGCATAAGTGGTCAGTCCAACACTTCCAGCCTTACACTGCCCACACCCAAACAACCTCCCCTGTGGCAGCCAGTGCACAGCAGAGCCCACCTTCCCATACCTGTGTGCCAAGGTCACATCAATCATCAGTGTGCCCCACAGGACAGGGACAGGAGTCACCGGTGCAAACCCAAGACAATGACTGTCCTGGTGTCAGTCAGAGGGGGCACACTGCACCAGGGGCACAGGCACAGGGGGCAAGGGCCAGTGGGAGGACAATCGTGGGACAAGGGACAAGGCAGCAACAGGACACGACTGGCCAGGAGGCTGTCTGCAGGGTCCTGGGAGCCTACCAGCAAACCCAGGACCAGTTGGGCCACATAATCACCACCTCTCAGGACACACAGAGGCTGCAGGAGGAATAACACCAGGAGGCCAGGCAGCAGTGTCAGGCACACAATGCCACCATGGCCTCCATATTAGGGGAGTTCAAGGAATTCAATTGCATCCTGCGGACATTCTCCACCCAACAGCAGGCCCCATCCAGTAATCAGTCAACAACACTGCACTCAACATCAACACCTGCTACTGGGACGGAGGCACAGCAGGAGGACCCACAGGACGTCAGCACCCCTACCCCTGCAGCGGAGGAACCCCCCTGTAAAAGAGGTCACCCATCCAGACATCCTGCAGGACCCCAGGCCAAGACCAATCCCCCCACCAGGAAGTGATCCCTCTTCTGATATGTCACCCTTGTGTGCCACTGTACCACCCCGTTGGCTGTCCAGCACCAAGGTCACATCATTTCAAGGCTAATGGTCACAGGACCTATGAACCTAACACTCTGATCATCACCTAGACCACTACCCCACTCCTCTGGACTGTGAAATGCTACATAAAATAAACACCTATAACCACAAGTCGTGGTGAATATGTCTTTATTGTAAGTATAGGCAAATATGTTGAAGAACAAAAACATAATACACAGGTCTACAAAACACCGATGTCCAAGTTACATATGTATTGTGATACTCCAGCAGGTGTGTAATTACATCTATTTTGTAATAACATCCACTGTCAACTACACCAACAGGCAAATACAGCAAGCAGACTTCAAAGAGAGATGTCACCTGAAGAGGGATAAATAAATGGAATGAGGTACAAGGTGATAGGAATGCACTCTACAGTCATACATCAACAGCAGTTGAGCACAAACACAGGATGAGTATCCCAGCAGCTATGTTGCACCATAAATGAGTGACTGCATTGGCATTCACACACATGTGGTACAGGAAAGATGAGACATAGGTCACATCCTCAATTGCACCACTCCCTGATTAATCATGAACAGGTACCTGACAACCAGCAGATGTCAAAGCATGATATGCCTACGCAGGAGGACAAGCGTGAGAAGTCCCCCAAACATAACCCCAAATAGGCAGTCTGAGGACCCTAAACCTTCACAACAACTTTAAGGCTGTACTGCAATAGCACCAGCATACCACAAATGAAGTTAGCAGCTTTGCGTTTCCAATACCCCTCATCGTGAGTCACCAACCCTTCAAGGTTGTCAACCAATATGTAAGGCTCCAGTCCCCACACACACATTGATGCATGCAAATACTGCCTACAGACTGCCTTCAACAAAACATCTACCATGCGCAGATGATATGTAATGCAGACATATCTGTACATCAACGAAAGTAGTGACGAATCATGTCAGTCCTGTTGTTATGTGCCTCATCCTTGTCAGCCTCCCACTCAGCATCAGAGTCACCAGCCACAAACACAGCTCCAGCATTAACGTCGTCCTCCTCCAACAGTGGGATGTGCCTTCTGAGGGCCAGATTGTGGAGCATGCAGCATGCAACAATGATCTTGCAGACTTTCCCGGGATTGTACTGTAGTGCACCACCAGACACATGGAGACAACGAAATGTGGCTTTCAAGAGACCGAAAGTACGTTCAATCACACTCCTTGTCTGGCCATGTGCCTCATTGTACCTTTTCTCCCCTAATGTACTTGGATGTCTCACAGGTGACAGGAGCCAGGGCAGGTTGGGGTATCCGGGGTCACCTGTGTGGGAAAGGAAACATGGCCATGGGTAACATTGCTAGGTGAAGTGCTGACTGGGTTGTGAGCGGTATAGACATCTGACACGGAGAGAATTACACATACCTATGAGCCAGGCCCTTTCGCCCTTTAGCTGGGACATTATTGCAGGGACACTGCAGGTCCTCCACTTGGACATTATTGCAGGGACACTGCTGGTCCTCAGAATGTAGGAATCCTGCACTGATCCAGGGAATTTAGTGTTCACATGTGTTATGTATTGGTCTGCAAGACACACAACTTGTACATTGAGTGAATATGTACTTTTCCTGTTCCTATAAACCTGTTCATTGATCCACGGAGGTACAAGGGCAATGTGAGTCCCATCAATGGCCCCAATTACATGTGGGGCATTTGAGATGTTGTAGAAGGCTGCTTTCACAGTGGGAAAATCTGGAGGTAGTGGGAACCTTATATACCTGTGCCCATGCTTGAGTAGGGCATCCAGCACATCCTGCAACACCTTACAGAACTGGGGCTGTGAAAAGCCTGCAGCCAGGCCTACTGTGCTCTGAAATAAGCCACTCACCAGGAAATGTAGGACTGACAACACCTGGACTGTTGAGGGGATGGAATGGGGATTCCTCAAACCCGGCAGGAGGTCTGCCTTCAACTGGGCGACCAGTTCCTTGATGTACAAACGGTTCAGTCGATAGGTTAGGATGATGTGGTGCTCTTCCATGGTTTCCAGATCAACAAGTGGCCAGACAATTGGTGCATTCCTCCTCACTCCATTCTGGCCAAATCTCTGCGGAGATACAAACAACAATCAGGATGTCTGTCACAATGTAAGCTATACAGTATGACACACAACAGTCATTATGCAATACCCATGCAAGTTGCCTGTAATGTGCCAGTACACATTACTCTACCATCTATACCTAACCATACGATGGCACATGATTACTGTGTGGATGGACGTATACATGACATGTAGACCTACACATTTCCTGTGTTTTACCTTACTAGTCAAATATGCAGACAATTGTTATGCTAAGTCTGTACATTTCACTAGACACGCACTACATGTGTCCATATTCACCATGTCAGACCTGCAGTATGTTTTTGTGTTGACAGGCAGGTAGTGAAGCTGTGTAAACTCAGGACAGTAATGTCACAAACTCAAATGGCATCCGCGTGTCCAGCATGCAGTGGACTGCTGGAAGTGACCTCGTTCCTCTGGCGGATGTCGTCATGGCGGAGTGCGGTCAGAACTGCCGTGCTACTCCTCATTGGTTAACATTGATGTCAATGGAAGACTGGAACCAATGACGATCACCGCCAGGAGTGACGGCCATGACCGCTGAGGTCGTAACCGCCATTTTGTGTGAGACAGCTCACTTGACTACTGGCATTCGGGCAATACAGACCTCCACCTTGTGTGCTGCTGTGTCCTGTCTCTTGGAGCAACGATGGCACGCACTGCAGGGGAAAGGGCTCCAGCCTTCTCAACAGAGGAGCTGGAAAAACTGGTGGAAGGGATCCCACCCCTGTATGGGCGGTTGTATGGAGATCCAGGACAACAGGTCAGTACAACATCTATGGTTCCACAAGTTGTGTCTTGTTTAACAATGTATGTGTGTGGTCATTCACATGTCATGACTGACCAGGTGTGTAGCACGCACATGATATGTGTGGGAAATTGCCAGTGTGCTTGTGCAGTGTTCATTGTGTGTCACCTACGCTCACTGCTGGATTGTTATTATTCACATAATGTCCCCCCTTTTTTCATTGTTTCCCAATCAGGTCAGCGCCCACCAGAAGAAAGGGTTGTGGCAAGCCATCGCCAAGGAGGTGCGGATCCTGGGGGTCCATTGCTGGCAGAGCACCCACTGCAGGAAGCGGTGGGAGGACCTGTTTCGCTGGGCCCGGAAGACAGCAGAGGCCCAGCTGGGGATGGCCTCCCAACGTGGGAAGGGTGCACGTCGGACCATGACCCCCCCCAATGGCCTGCAAACTGACGGTGTTGTACCCTGATTTGGATGGGTGTTTGAAGGCAGCACATCAGCCTCAAGGGGGAAGTGTTGACTGTCAGGTCATTACTGCATGGTTGTGCACTGTCACCCTCCTTGGACTTGGAATGAATGTAGTCAGATGTGATTTAGGGAATGTACAGTCCTGGTTGCCACACCCATCAGGTAGGAGAGTGTTCTGGATGCCATGTTGAGCCATGAAGGATGTGTAGTTGTATAGTGACACATGTTCTGCTGGAGGTATGGGTCTCTCTAGTCTGCTATCATGTCAATCGCTGCATACTCCATCTCTGCGTGTACTGTAGTAGCTTGAGTTGGTCATGATGGCATTGTATATGGGTAATGGCAGACATGTTACGTGAGGGTTGCAGTTGCATCACTTCCTACATCAATGGATCCTCTGTACCACATGTACTCCTCACATTCCTGTCCGTTAGTTAGTGTCCGAGTCCCTCTCTGCTTAGATTTATATCACCCTGAAGTGGATGACATGTGATTGGTTATAGTTCAGGGCTTGATTCTAGGAGTAGCCATTTTGCCAATGATGGGCATGTAGGTGTCTCCATGCAGGGGTTTGGTCTGCAGGGTTGTAATGGGTTTGGACAGAGCTTGCATGACTCCTTTTGGTAAGACTGCCATATTGTCCAATGTTTGTCAGGCAGGGACTGTTATCTGCATTGTTTGTTGGTGAAGTGGACGTGTGGGTTCTAATATTTTCCTCCCTTTCTGTTTCTGCCACCCTCCTTTTCTCTCTTCTCCCCTGTCTATGTGTGCATTAGCATCATCTGGCGAGGGAGGAAGGGCACTGGTGAGTGGGGATGCTGCAGCCCACAGGACCCAGGAGGCGTCCACCAGTGAAGCAGAGGGGACCAGTGGGACGGAGGGTGAGGGGATCACCACGGCAGAGACTGGAGCTACCACAACATCTGACTCAGAATCCTCCTCCAATGGTGGCTCCCTGGCAGTGGCACACCATTCTGGTATCACACCAACACCATTGTTGTCACACCCTTTCCAGCACCGCCCTCCCTGTAGCACCCCACCCAGTTGCCCGTGCCTACTTACCCAGGAGGGTGTGTGTCTCCTTCACCGGAGGCACCTCTGCCCCTGCCCCAGTCAGCCCTGCTACCCTCAATGAGGAGGCTATTGACCTCCTGAGGTCCATCTCTGTGGGGCAGACGAGGATCGTGAATGCCATCCAGGGACTGGCATCCCAGATGCAGCAGACCAATGTCTTCCTGGAAGGTATTCACTGTGCCTTGTCTGGACTCAGGAGATGGTATCAGGCTATGGCCCCCTCGTTGACGGCAGCAAGTGTCCCTTCATCTTCCATCCCCTCTCCAGCTACCTGTTCCCAATCCACAAGCCCTCTCCCTACACCCGTCCATGGCACACCTACACACACACATACACCCAGTACAACGGACAAGGTGCGCAAAGATAGACATGGGCATCACAGACGTTCACACAGGCATGCACGCACACAACACACATCTGCAGACACAACAGAAACTTCTCCCACCACCTCCTCCCATCCAGTCACATCTCCACTCATACCTGCCAGCACAGCGTCATCACACACTGGTCCTGCTGTCATTCCTGTCATCCCCACAATCACTACAACAGCAGACTCACAGTCACACACCCCAGACACCACATCCGCACTCACAACGACTACCGTATCTACCACCTGCAGCACATCTACCTCACTTGCACACTCCACCTCAACATTCACTCACACATCACCCATTCCCTCTCCCTGCTTCTCTTCCCCCTCCCAAGAAATGCATACGTACCCACTCACCCACCCAACATTCAGCCACTAAACACATGCAGACACTGCACACACCAGCATCCATGTACAGCACACAGACATGTCAGAAGACCACTCCCTCTACCTCCACTCCTCTTCCTCAATTATGTGACCGCCCCCGTGTACCTTAGAGAGTTTTCCTTGCCGCCCTTGACCTCTTCCCTACTCCTCTCCCACCCCGTGTTCCCCCTAAACAGCATGTCCTCCTGCCCTTCCACCTCCCATTCCTCTGGTGTTTCCCCTGCTCCTCCACTCAGCAAAAAAAAACACTCCTCCCAGTGCCAAGGCCACCCCTCCTAAGCCCAATCCAATACGTGCCCCTTCCACTTCCAAGCCTTCCACACCCTTGAGGTGCCTGCCTGTCCCATTGCTGCCTCTATGAAGTGGAGGCCTAGCTTTAGTCAGGAGTCAGATTGGGCCATTCTTGATGGACAATGTGTTCTGCAAAATTGGACATTTGAACTTGCCATTGCAACCTTTGTATATAGTTTATTGTTCCAATACAACTGCCCACATTGCTGTGGTTGGCAAGATGAGATGCTGGCCCTGGTTTCCTTCAACATTGTGGTGTGACATCCGTATACAAAGCTGTGTGGTGTCTGTGTGTGGATTGTGTCTGTGTTGTTGCATGTGCTTGGTAGATGGTTTGGGCCATGGGGATGTTGTGATGTGTGTGTCTGCTTGCTTGTGTGTTTGTATGAGGTGTTGTGTGCGTCCATGTGTCTAGTGCTGCATGTGTGTATTTCCTTGATTGATGGTTGTACGTGTTGTGTCACCTGTATGATTGTTTGGTTGTGTGTTCACAGCTATTGGTTCTGTGTTATTGCTACATGGAGTTCATGGTGTGTGTGTATGTGTGGTGGCTCACAACGTGCCCGTCTATGTAATTGTTGAGGTGTTTGTGGGGTAGTTGTCATTGTGTGGTTATGGGGTGTGTTGGTGATGTTGTTGTGCATTGTGCTGTATATTTGGCACTCATCTTCATGGCTTTGTGTGTGTATTGGGTATTTGGCATTGAGGTATGTTGTGTGTGCGTGTGTGTGGCCTTCACTGTGTGTGTGGGGTATGTGTGTTCTGTGTGGGAGTGTATCACTGCCATTTCCCTCCCCTCTGTGCTAGGTATACTTACGGTTGTCATCTTCGTCTTCGTCGTCAGTGGTCCTGAAGGTGTATGGTGAGATACAACACTGGGAAGACTAGCAGTTCATTTGCCATGGCGGCCGCAGTGGCGTCTCTGTGCCTGCAGGTGGGTGTTTCCATTTATACTTTTTGTTTGCGCCAGGTTTTTCATGGCGGGATGGCCCCACCGGATATCCTGGTGGTGTGGTTACTCAGAATATGGAGGGCGGGACGTTGGCTGCCTCCTGGCTGAAGTTGTCTTCTGCTGGTGGATGTGGCTCATCGGCGATGGCGGGGCTGGCGGTGAGTTGTCTGTATTGTGTTGGATTCTCCACGTTACTCATTATTTGGTGGTCTGCACCGCCACCCTGTCGGCGGTCACAAGACTGCCATCAACGTGGCAGTTTGGTTACCGCCAATCTCGGAATGAGCACCTAAATGTCTTTCTTGTGTTAGACTCAAGTTTTTTTTTTTATTTGCCAGGCTGCAGTACCATTAGGATGTAACTAGAATTTGGCTAAGAGTCACCAGTTAAAACAAACCTACTGCCCCTTCAATTTCAAGATGTCAGAGATCGATGAACAGAGAAAAACACCTTGATCGCCTCCTTTTATTGAAAGTGGAACAAAACATTGTAAAAATAGCAATGTGCTTTTAGGCAAGCTAATTATAAGTGCTCACATCTTCAGACATAAATGTCCATATTCACATTTTCTACTGTATTGATTTTTGCTTCTTTTTTTATGGGCAAAATAAATATTTCAGTGTTGGGGTATAGCAGATCTAGTCATTTTCACTCTTCTGGGACAACCTAATATTCATAGGTATCACCAGTCACTGCTACTTAGAAAGTTCCAGTGTTATCTTTATGAGTGGCACTGTATTATTTTGAAACTGTAAACATCTAAAAAAATTGTCATTTCATTCTTTGATGAGACTGTACCATCCAAAGAGAAATACTTCAATATTAGCCAAAACGTCTATCCAGACTATATGGAGATAATGTGTGTAGGATACTTCAGAAAAAATGCATCACCACAAACAGTCAGACACAAGTGCTTTAAAATTCATCAAAAATTTGCAGTAAGACACACTTTTTCAAGATATCTCTCTTGAGTCAAGCATATGTCTTTCGAAAGTTTCTGATAAAGACGAGGGACTTCTCAAAACAATCACCATCAAGCCAGTCGGGTCTCCAAATATGATTCATAGGCTTCCTGGCTATACTTATACAAAAATTAAAATACCAGAAATTCACATTCTGTTGACTGCAAAAAGGAGAACTGCCTAAATATGACACACATGTTCTGGAGCCACTTGCAAGCCTGTCAGTCTGCCATTAGTTATGAGTTCTTAGTTTTGTCACTGAGGCAGAGGGCTTCATTTGGCTAGTTGCCATACATCTGACACAGCATCCTGCATTAACAGATATTAGCAGTGTCCACCCTCCTCAGCCAGGGAGCTCAGGGCTACAGAGGAAGGGGGATGCAGTGTGAGAGATGTTTGGGAAATATCAATTGAAAACTGGAGCAAATAAGCATCACCTTGTGTTTTAAAAAACTCTAAACAGGAGAGCATGCGTTCATGCTCAATAAAGCATGGTATTGTGTTGTTGATTGTTTTGGTTACCTATTGCATACACTCCAGGGGTTGAATTCTCTTTTGGAATGACCCCCAGAATCAGTGGCTGATGCCGTTGGGCCTGGAAGGGAGAAACATTCAGGGCAACTGAGGGATCAGGAATGAGGGATGTTTAGGAGAGATAAACTGAAAAATGGAGGACAACAGCAGCATATTACTCTCTATAATAGGTAGAATTGTCTTCCTACCATACAAAGTATGATGTCCTTGGAACCTGGGCAAAATGTTTGTTATGCCCTCACAAAATTCAAGAAAAACAGAATTTGTGAGTTTTGAGAGATTTTGTGGGTTCAGAATGGATACCAGCAGGATTGCCATTGGAATTGGCCCCTTAAATTGGCCAGCCTCTCTTAAGTCATCCTCACTGGCATCAAGTCTGCTGCAAAGTTTCTTACTAATGGCACAGTAGGTGGCACCACCACAGTCACAAATCCTTGTTGCTCTGATCTCTAAATAAGAAGGGTGAACCTGGTGTAGGCTCAACAGGACATCTGATATTTTCTGGTTGATGTCAGTTTACAGCCTTTCTCCACTGAGGACTTTAGTCTACTGCCGGTTTCATAATGCTATTGAGTCAGCCAAATAGTGGAATGGTATCTCTAAATGGACAATAGGTTCTGAATATTACCTTGAGTTTGGAGTCTCACAGCGTGAAACAGAGGAGAAAACAGATGTCAGTTGTGCTTGCTACTGTCAATTTAATGCATATTTTTTAAACCTGTGAACAAAAGCTGAAGTAAGTTTATTTTTATCAATTGTGTTAAATGAAGTTGAGAAGTCTAGAAAAACAAAAGTGGAAACAACATGTGCATGGTAGACTGAAACTATAAGTTCAAGGGTGACATAGTACATGATGATTCCTTGCTTTTGAGGTTGCCCAAGATGTTGTTTGTGAGAAGATCAGGTCAGAGGTGGCAGGATTCTATTTTATCCTACAACTAGATTGGAAATAGAGCAGAAGCTGTTCAGGAGGTCTGACGCAGGTCTTATTGAAAAAGAAAAAAACTCTGAAGGCTGAGTGACAGATGGCTACTTTATGGCTTAATGAGTGCCATATTGTGGGGCTATATGAATATTAAAGCCTAAAGATGCTAAAACCAACCTTAAGCCCTTAAAAGAAGCTCTTCAATCCATGGCCAGAATTGTCTCTGGTGCAAACAAATGATTGGATCATTCCATTAATAACAGAAAGTATCTAGTTTACCCTGGAAGCAAGGATTTAATTCAAAATACCTTGATTATTTTCGAGGCACTACATGAAAAACAACCAGGATACCTGCAAAATTCACAAAAAATATCTGGTGACAGAAAATTTCTCTGGATTGCTAACTAAACTTTCTCAGTTGCTCTGTCAACCCTTTAGAATTCGCTACCAGCAGACATTGGATATTGGATAGACAGATGCCCTTCCATCATTTGTGGTAAAGCTCATAACTCATCTGTTTCAGATCCAGCTAAAGTGACTATCTAATTCACTGGAGACTCTTCACTTTCTTCTCACTATTTCCATACCTCTTCAGCTTTGGTTCCTGACACGAAATAAAGTTTTCCTACTGCTTCCAAGCCTTCTTCTTCATCCTCACTCAATTTAACTGTGAACTTTATCAAGAAACTACAATGTTCTGCCTTGTAGTTTCACACTCTCACTCTCTGTTTTCCATCTTTTTCTCATCCCATGTATTGGAATCTGCTTGCATCCAAATAATCAATTCCATTGTCACTTTGTCTTCCTCTTTGTCACTAACACTTTTTATTATACCCTTAACATGAAGTTATTTGTCCTTAATCCACCATTGACGCGGCATTAAATTGTGCTGCACCACATTGTTCTATGTAAGAGAGACCTTTTCATTTGTTTGAGACTGTGTAAAGCATGCAGGCAAAATTTTGTCTTTCTGCACTACATAAAAATATGCTTAAAAAAAAACAAAAAAAACAAGTACGTATTAAACCACCCTAAGAGAATTTCACACAATTTGTTCACAAACATATGAGTTGTTGTAGCTAAGTAATAATACGGCATTGTGGTATACCAGGCCAAACCTTAAAGTAGTACAAGTTTCTCTTGGGTCCCTCTAAAAAAATAAAAAGTTATATGGGGTAATAAAATGTCTTGGTGGAATCCCACATTGGGATAAGAGCAAGCACCATGGCTTGCATGTACTGTATTGTACAGCGTCCAGAGTTCTACACTATTGCAGTGCAATCAACAATAAAAAATCCCAACACTACTGTTGTGACTCATCCCAACTCATCTAGTCTCCATGCCTTGTCCAGCTAAAACCTCAAATGTGAGAGCAGAGTAGCAGCAGCTGCAGCCAATAAAGAGTGGTGGAGCAGCGCAGGGGTAAATAATAATTTTTTAAAAGCAATTCCTGCCACTGCGGCTCCCGCTGCCAGCTGCTGCATCAGTGCTACTTCACAGCCTCTTGGTTTCTGCATATGCTCCTCACCCAATCCAGACGCTGCTCTCATGCTATACCAAGCATGAAAAAAGCGCTGGGATTGGCCTGAGCGGGCTGGTCTGATGCTCGCTCAGGCACAGGGAGCAAGTTCCTTATTTCCACCCAGCTGGGTTGGAGAAATCTAAGTGAACACATACGTTCTAAGACGGCCGGCCAAACTGACATGCACACTTACAGTGCCCACCACTCTTCCTCCTTTCTGTTCTCCATTGAGGAATGTCCCGCAGACTCGGTTTTATGATCATTTTATTTTATTTTTCATATGCTGACTCTGACCAGTGGGGCAATGCTCCTCTGCCATTACGGGGCATTGCTGGGGCAGAGTAGAACAATAATACCAAGTAAAGGTCCTTCTTTTCCAAAATCGATTGGATCAAAAAATGCAGAAACATCATCAAATAAGCACCCTAAGCCCTCAACCCAAACACATGCAATATCTATGTTAAGTTGTCTGTAATCATTTCTATATCTACTTCTTGATCACAAACCACATGATTGCCAAAGAAGGTAGAGAGGAAGTGAACAGGAAAGCCAGGTTTAAGTTCAGCAGTCACTGATGCCACTGCCATCATTAAAATACTTTTTTGGGCCTTCTTATACATGGGATCAAAAAGCAGTCACCATTATTCTCACACAAATGGCATTTCTGCAGGGCTTGCAGGTGGCATTGGCACATGCATTACTTCTATGTGTAGATTTGGAGAATCAAGTGGAAATGGTAGCTGTGTTTCCCTTTTACGTTTGCTGTCACAATTAACACACAGATTTGCACAAGCCATCACCAGCAGGTTGGAGCAGGTGACAAATATCTATGCGAACAATGCAAAGATATGAGTGGAATTTCTCAATAGACACAAGTATAAAATCAACTCAAATTGTGTTTGATGCCAAATATACACAAGTGCAGTGGTTCTTAACCTGTGGTCCGAGGAGTCCGCTAGGTCTACTCAGGGGAACGCACCTGTTTCACAAAATTAAATAACATTAAAAATAGTACATTGAAACTGATAAAGTATTTCCAATTAAAGACGCAAAATTGAAAATTTGAAAACTTGTTCTATATTTGTGACAAACAAAATATTTCAATATTTGAGCCTTTGTTTCGTGTAAACTTGTTTCTGAATTTCTATGTATTTATTTGAGGTTCAAATTATAGAAATTGCTTAGGAAGTGGGGCCGTGGCTTCCAATAATGACCAGTAGGGGTCCCGGGATTCCAGTAATGAGTCAGTGGGATCCCACCGAACTCAAAAGGTTACGAACCACTGCACTAGGGCACTGGTTAATTTTAACCTGTTACTGTTTTAATGCAAAAGCAGTTCTTGGCAATGTTCCAGAAAGGCCCATTGTCTTTAGTCTGATGGGCGACTGGAAAGTTTAATGGCATTATTTTTTTCTCGTTATGAAAGTTTCACGTAATTTATTTGTGATTTAAAACTGTAGTTATAATTTATCTCAACCCCTCTCTAAAATACTCTAATCGTCCTGCGGTCTCTGGCATGATAATTGGGTACAATCTTTCGAGAATATGTCATTTACCATTATATATTTTTAACAGCAACTACTGGGGTATCTTATCTTTGGACTAAATTTTGCAGCACCAGTGTACCTTGTCTCTTTATATCTTGTTACTTATAAAGCTCAGAAAAGCGCTCTGAAATAAAAAATACAGCTATCCTTTTCTGGTGAGAGATCCAGCTGTACTTAATTCCATATCTAACAATACACTTATTGACATGAAGGTAACAACGTTTTGCACTTATAAACACCAATACCAGCCACACTATTTTTTTCCTTTGCCAGGAAATCAAGGGTCATCAAAGCTGCCTCGCAAGTTATCAGCAGCCAAGTATTGTTCCATCATGTCACAAGCACTGAGCATTCCACAGCACTGCTGCCTCTGCCTATCACCAAATCATGCTTTACATGTAAAAGTCAAAAGGAGGCTCTTGAGGACCGGCACTCCAGATGGACCCCCGAAACTCCCAAATCCAGATGCTCTCAAACTCTGAAATACAGATTACCATAATCCCTTAGTCCAGATGGACCCCTAAAACTCTAGGTGCCTGTGTGATGAGCCCATATGTTATCAAACCAGAAACACCACACAAAATCAACTTCCAGTCAAACATGTGGAGCGGGATACCTTCCCTGAACAATACGAAAAACCCTTATTACCCCTAACAATACCCATCGCTGGGCACTGAAATTCCCTTACTACTCATTAGCACTAACCTTTGTTGAACCCTAAATATCCATTATGACTACTCATCAGTGAATTCTAAAGAACCTTTACTACCCACATACACTCCCTACCCTTTACCACTATCCATCCCTACACCATACTACCTCTCACCACTACCCAATGCTGAACCTAAAATAACACTTTCTACTACTGTTCATCGCACATCCTTTAAACTTAAAATGCCCTTGCTAACCAATACCACTACCCATTCTGAACCTTAAAACCCATTACTAGTCCTGTCCATATGTATTCCTGAACCCTAAAAACCCTTACTACCTCTATACACTATACATCCCTGAACACCAAAGTCACCCTACTACGCCATCTGTACCCATCTCTGAACCCTAAAAACGCCTTGCTTCGCCATACACTACCATCCCTAAACCCCAATAAAACGTTTCTACTGTAGACCTAAACCTATCTCTCTCTTCATACCCCTAAACTCCATCCATCTCCCACTACCAATGCACACTTAAACCCTTAAATATGTTGTAAATGTTACACGTTGTAACTTACCATGTTGTAGTGGTTACTGTGTTGTTGTAAATGTTTGCAATGGCCCCTCATTCAAATCTACTCCACTAATCAAAAATGTTGGTGAATGGCAAAAGCTCCAAACTAGAGATGTGCGAAATTCAGGTACTTTGCTTCTGCATGATGATAGAAATGTTACGAAAATGTTGTAAATGAATGCCGCAAAATGCGACTCTATCACTCAGCACTATGGGGCATATTTATACTCTGTTTGCACCGAGAGTAATTTTTTGCACGGGAACGCCTACCCTGTATCTCATTAAGGCAAAGTAGGTTTCCACTTCCAAAAAATGACTTTAACTCCATAAATTTGGCGCTAGACTGGTCTAGCACCAAAGTATAAATATGGAGTTAGTTTTGCACCGAATGAGAGTAAAAAAAATATGCTAATTCAGTGCAAACAGAGTATAAATATGCCTCTTAGCGTAAAAATATGACGCTAATCTGGTTAGAGTCATTTATTTTGACTGTAACCTGCCTAATGTAAAAAAAAATTATGCTAGCATAACGTTTGCCACGGCTTGCACCATTCCATAAATATGGTGCCCAGCTGGTGCTAAAAAATGGTGCAAGCCAGTGCAAAACTTTTTGGTGTAAAACTGCGTTAGTGCGGTTTTGCACCAAAAAGTATAAATAAGGCCCTATATTTTCCCATGAAATGTATCCTCTTGTCAGGCTTTGACTCGAGGATGCATTTCCTTCTTAAAAAACACATTTGATGTGATCAACAGAAACCTGCGTTTTGGTTGCTTGTGTTGTTCTCTTACTCCTGCTTTCTAGTCCTGCTCTTCTGCACTAGAATTTTGCAGCGAACAGCTCAATAATTATGTGATGTAGTGTAATGGCAGAATTTCTGGAAATTTGCATATCAAGTGTAATGTGTAAGTAATTTAAATGTCGCCCAGTCCTTCTCCACAGCAGGCACATACTCTTCCATTTTATCAAATTGTAATTTTAACTGTAAATATGAAACATTATTTTTACTAAGATGTTGTTAAGTATAATTTTGTTAAAAAATGCAAATGGGTACTTCAAATATTTTCCATTATAGTTATAGCAACTCTAGCCACAGAACTTACCTCTGCCATTGCTCATCACTAAAGCAACAATGTTGGCATTTTCCAACATCTTCCACCTTCATAACCAAGATAAAAAAGCCTTTTTTGTGATTAAATCTTCACTGGAATTCAGATTTTTTGAATGCCAATCATGCATGACAATCATGTGCATAAGCAGATATCTAGGCCGTGGTACTGAGACCTATAGCAATGCCTTGTGATCTGGAAGTATGATGGGACATAATCACAGAGCAGTGGTGGCCCCATATTGTTTGTCGTCCTGGATGGGTCTTTTCTCTGTTCTCAAAGAGTGAGATGTGTACAGGTCTCATTCTGGTTAATATCTGCTACCATGATGTGACAGGACCCCACACTGGCATCAATAAGGGACAGCTGCATGCACGGGAAGTGTATATGGTGACTGGTAACGCAACCTCCTGTTGAATGCAAATTTATGACTCTGATGCCAATGGTATCCATTTGACATCATCCCTGGTGAACCACGACACAGGTTCTGACTGAAAGACAGCCTCCATAGACTGGCAAAGTGCATTGTTGGCACTCCTGAGCTTTAGGTTAAGTATCAGACAATACAGTGCCTGAGGAGGGGGATGCTCTAGTTGTGCAGCAGTGACATTTTAGCAGAGCCCTGCTGCTTGATGTTTCCTGAGTGCAACCATTTGCATTGTTGGCGGTTATGGAGAGAAGAAATCAGAGGTGTTCTTTGTTGTGCAGAGAGACTCACCCTGGCAGGGCCTGCCCCTTTGTGTCTTCCAGCAGAGCTACTCCCAAAGGCTACCAGGTGCAATGTCTTCGCAGGTGATTGGCCTAATGTTTTGCGTGCTCCAGTTCCAGTCACCCCTCCTCACTATCTGCTATGGAAACCATCACTTAAATGCCTACTCTCTTAAGGAGAGATATAGCAAGAGACAGAACAACTTTGAATCTTTTAATATTCTCTGTCTGCAACATGACTTGAAAAGTGGAACTGAAACTTCCCCACTTGGTTCTAGATTTCTGGAAGACTGAAAATGTGGCACTCAGCAGAGTACCAGAAAAATTCCTCCAACATAGGACTGGTGTCACTATCAACCAGCCTCCCAGAGGTGAGAGGACATCATCTGGAAAGTCAAGAAAGTACTGCTGGAGAAGTTATGAGACTCCCTTGACATCAGATCCTGCTTGACCTGCTTGAAAGAGGGGAGCTAGCACACTCCTGATGGGAGGGACTGCCAAAGGATACCAGCTGGTATGCTGGAGTGAATGGGATAGCCCAGAAGTTCAACTAGCGTGAGAGTGATGCAGAAGCCAACTCCAGTGATGGAGTCAGTCTTCCTACTTCCCCAATAGCTGTTAAATCACCATCTAAGTGTTCCGTCAATGAAGAGAAAGGAGAAGCAATACAAGAGCAGATCCAAGTGCTAGGATAGGACTTCTGATTGTTGCTTAAACAATAAATGGTGCGTTGCTCCAACCAAGTGGGAGGTGCGAGAGAGCTGACTGCCTCTGCAGCCTCCTAAGTATGTGACTGACACCAGACATTTTTTGCTGACTCTGCCAGTCAGAGAAAGATTGCTGAAAACCAAAGCATCATTATCAGCACAGGAGGCTAGGCTGTTTGCGTGTTTAGGAGGAGCAATTTTGCTTTTGCTTTTGGTCTGTTCCCCCACTGGAGTATGTAACCGCATCTGCTGACGAGTGTTGCAATCTTACTGGAGTTACGGAGCTACATGGGTGGAACTGCACATGCACTCTAGAGTTAAACTTTAAGCTTGGGATCTTGTGGCCACTATGCTCATGTAACTCCTGAATGTTTAACTTTGGACTTACCTGATATTGGGACTCTTATGGGTTTGGCCATGCTATGGCTGAGGTTGCCATTGACTTGAAATTGAAGGACTAGCCCATGGGCCACTGACACAGTAGCCGTCTTGGGACAGGGACGGGCACTGAGCCTACATCTGTGAAGTTGTTCAAAGCCTGATATGTGTTTGCCTATGTTCCCTGTTGTACCTGCCATAGAACTCTGCGCCCACTGGTGCCTTCCTTAGTGTAGTGTTTTACATTGTTGTGCTAAAGTACTTCACTCATATAAAAGAGAAGCACATTCACTACTGCATGAAACTCTTATTGTTAAGTTGTAAGTCTCTGCTCACACACTACCTCTTTAAACATCTTTGGCCTGGTCCACCTTCTACCCGCAGGGTCGAGTGCTGAAATGGTGAGCTGAATATTCAGTTTGCAGTGCGATAATAGATAAGGCTCTGTGATAGTAGGATAAAAGGTCTCAACCGCTATGTTTTTGGGGCACAGAATTTTTCATTATTTCATAAAGATATTTAACCCCATTTGTGCTGGACACAGGAGGGACTCTTGAAGTTCATTGTATCTGAGTGTGTGCTCTAAATTTCTCTGTGCACAGGCATGAACCCAAGAGGAAACTATCTTCACCATTCATTGACAAATCACCGCAAACATTACAAGTCATGTACACCACCAGTCACTGTTCATTATTCATTATTTGCACACGGCATAAAGTGTGACAATACTCAAGACTGTGGAACTAGAACAGGTAATTTTGAAACAAAAAAACAGCACTCCTTACGTGCTTCATCATTATCACCTGAACCACCAACGTCAGCTGCTGCAGGTGTTGCCTCTGTTAGCAGCCACAAGATTATTAAATCCACCTTCCTCACCACTCCTGTTTACTGCATTCACATGCCCTGAAAGTTTAGACATGGTGAAAAGCACAGAGATATGTGTGTAATAAAGAGCAACCTTATACAAATGGTCATAATCAGTACAATGCAAGTGGTTATTTCAGTACAGCTCAAAGCACAGTGTTTTATAAATAAATCTGCCTTCAAGCTGACAATGTTAGCATACTTCACTACAGGGTCTGTTAATATCCCCCCAGTGTTTGTAAAATGGACAAAGGATTAAAATATATATTTCAAATTCAAGAGCTAAACACATAAATGAAAGACTAGCTCTTGGAAGAGCCTTTTGGTGTAATTGGCCAATGGTACTGGAAGGTTGCCGATGGATAGATACACACCATATATAAATCTGCTTTCGAGATTACACCCATAGAAAGCATTACCAGTTTCAATAAAATGCACACTATTTCTGAGAAACAAAGATGAGTTGTCCTAAGTTATGCCGCCATCGTAAACACTGCCAAAGTGGTAAACAGCAAAGTGTGTAGTCCAGACAAAATCCATGTTTCAATGGGCACATTCTCCCTTAGGTTGTGCTCTGTTGTAAAGAGCTGCTTATGAAGTTGGGGCTGTGCATGAAAACATAATAAGGGCCTTATTTACAAGAATCTGATGCATTAGTATTGAGGCATCAGATTTCTTGTGCTCACCTAAGATCCCCTAAAGTTGCCATGGATGCGCTGTACTTACAATACAAAGCTCCATGGCACACATTTTCACAGATGCGACAGAAATTCCGATGTATATGTTGGCACTAAATTCATGCACTGCTGGAGTAGGGCCGTAAAAATGATGCTAGACCAGCAATGTGAGGAGGCTGCTATTGGAAAAAGCCCTGCGTCAATTGTATGCATGCTCTGTGCAGGGGGCAACCTTCTGATGCAGTGAAGCTGCAGAATGACGCAGTGAAATGCAAATTTCGCTGTGTCAGCTCTGCATGGCTTTTTTCCTGGGAACGCCTACCCAGTATCCATTATACCTTGTGCAGGTATAATCTGACGCAAGGCTTTACAAACTGACACACTGAGCCCAATGCATCAGTTTGCAAATCTGGAGCAGTGCAGTGCACTGCTAGCGCCACTGCTGTGTCAGAAAGATGATGCATTGGTGGCACAAAGACTTGTTAATGAGGCCCTGAGTGTGTTAGGACACCTGGCCTGCAAGGAGGCAAGATCTTTCTTCATTACAAAACAAAGGTGGGACACTAGGATATGTTCCCCCCACATGTAAAATAACTACAAAAGGATTGAGAACAGTATACGTAGCTTGTAATGTAGATCTTCAACTGAATGATATAAAATACAAACCACTTTATCTTGGACACCGTCATTTCCCATATTGATACTAACTGATCGCTTGAGCATATCACTCTACTCAGCACACTTAACTGACTCTCATAAAAGTTAAAATTAAATATGCCAACATCATTTGGTTTCTTTCTCAACAAAAGAATACACAATGAAAACAGCTAAACATAAGTAATGTGGTGGATGGCAAATTAATATTAGTTGTAATTGTGTTTTTTTTTCCTAGCTACATTTTGTTATTTTATTTATGTAAAGTTTATGAGGTTGAAATTATGCTGCATCCATTTGTTTGTACACTGACGAGGTGCCACCCTGTGTTATGAATTACTCCTTAAACAATATTGTGTATTTGTAGTTTCATTATTGGGTGTTCATGTTCGTCATGTTATCAGCTTCTAAGGGGCATTCGGTTAATTTCCAATGATTAATCATTTCATTTTATTCATAATATAGATATGAAATGAAATTGTATGTGCATAATAACGCATTGGCTTATGAAGGGGCATTTTCTATCTTTTTAGGTCTTGCCAGTTGAACATTTTGCTCACCTCATCTAGGTCAACTAATTTGTGTTTAAATGTTTCTGATTAAAAATCTTAAATAGCCCCATGCAGTAGTTAGCCCTTCCCTCTGTGCATCAATGTGTGAAGTTGGTAAGGAACTGGTTGGACCTGGCCCTCCTATTTTTTCTGAATTTGTTTTTGTTGGCCTTAGAACACTGTGCGTCTTAGTACTGCTAAGTATTGCTAACCAGTGCTAAAGTGCTTGTGCTTCCTCCCTAAAACTTGGTAAAATTGGCTTACACCTGATTGGCATATCTAATTTATATATATATCCCAAGTAAAGAGGTATGTCACATAGTCAGGGCCTGGAAATTAAATGCTACTAGTGGACCTGCAGCACTCACTGCCACTCACTTAAGTAGCCCTTTAAAATATGTCTTAGGCCTGCAATTGCAGCCTACCAGTGATTTTAAGCTCCGAAATTGACTTGGCAAAATGGTCCCTTTGCCAAGCTTAGATCTTCTGTTTTAATATATAAGGGAGGCCCTAAACAGCCAATGGGGCAGGGTGCCTTAAAACTAAAAAGGTAGATATGTGGTTTTTACCTTTACATGTCCTGGTAGTGAAAAACTCTTAAATTTGTTTTTCCCTGTTGTGAAACCTTCCTCTCCCACAGAATAACATTGGGTTACCTTAATACATTTCATATGTTATAACCTTTGATTGAGAGTAGGTGGAAAGTTGTGTGTGGTGTCTGAGGAATTGCAAACAAATTAAAACCCTCTTTTAAGATAAAGTTAGATTTTAAGTTGCAATTCTGAAAATGGCACTTTTAGAAAGTTGCAAAAAGATCAGATGATGGGCAGAATGCTGACAAATGTCAAACATTTACCCCCAGTCCCAGATCTGGGACTTAATCCATGCTGAACAAAAATTGATAAAACTGTAGAGAAATATTTAAGCTCCAGTAAACTAAAAGAAATGACCACATTCTTAAATACAAGAGACACTGATATATTGGTAAGTGTGAGTACAAAGCTTCACAATTTAGCTTCATAATTTACAAATGCCTTTTTTATCCAGCTATTATTTCAACATTAGATGTGACTGCTGTGAGCATAAACGGTCAGTTGTGAAGACAGTATAGCGAAGACCAGCATACTTCCAATCCATTTCTCACAGGTAAAAATGGTTGTGGATTATTAGCAACTATTAAAGAGTCAAGCCACAATCAGTCATAAGATGATCATCTCTACACCATCTCGTTCCAGATCTAGTTCACAGCATTACCCTCCCTAAATTATTTTCCCTCATTTAGCCACACTGAACCTCTGGCATATTACATGTTGCAGAGTTTGTGGTGCTAAAAGGTAGGCTCCAAGAGGTACTGTTCCTAAGATCTGCGACAGCATGACACTGAAACTGAATGCTCTTCTCTTTCCAAAATAGGAACCATTGGTATTGATGCAATAGTTAGATACTGTGGACCTATGCCTAGCTCCATGGTTGTCTGCACCATGGTTATCTCCTCCATTTTTCCTGGGTGACTTTTAATTTGCCACATGCACCCACTAAGTATTTAGTTCTGCTGCTCTTCTGCAACAGATGTCAACTAAGCCCTCATACCACATTCACTATTACTACCCCTAAAGAAAATAAAATCTAGAGCAGAGTGTGTCCCTCACTGCAGTGAGCGCATCAAGGCAACTGTATTCCCTTAATTCCTTCCCATCCTCCCTCCCCTTCAGGACAGAGAACAGCATGGTCTATGTTAATAAGCAGGAATTTCCAGACAGCTCTTATTTTCAGCAGAGCTAGCTGGCATAAAGCAGAGCTCTCACTCTTTCAAAAACACAATGGCTGTGGTCACATTAGATTTTCTTGTGTCTAAACTAAAATACAGTGAGGTCTACATTACTACTGTTAAACAGTCTACTGGTGAAACTAGTAGAGAACCTAGATAAGAACAATCAGAAATCACAATGTTCAAAATGTACTTGAACAGGGCAGACAAGTGCCTGGATGCTACTGCAAAGAAAGTGTTGAATTCACATGAATGGGGTAATGAACTGTGGAACCTACAAAATGAAGTGATTGACTTGGAGCGTAGGAGTTGGAGGAACAACAATCACATATTTGGGATTCCAGAATCTGTAAAAGGGGACACTACTGCAATGTTCATCTCTTCGTTCAAACCGAAGAGCCTTGCCTTGGAGATTTCCTCACCTTTAGAATTCCAGAGAGCACACATAATTTGCTTGAGGAAACAACTTAATGATGTTGTAGCTAGACCAATTATTGCCTGTCCTCTCTGTAAAGACATTGGTCCAGATTTACTAAGGATTTGCATTATCCTTGCATCACACATGTCAACTCAAGTCTTCAATTGATATTGGTGCCCTTCCCAAGGATGTTTAATGGGGATAAATATGCATTTCTTCTTGCTACTTCCTCCTTCTATACCTGTATTATTTCTCATCACACATTGAAAGATAAAAATTGCTTATTATGATTGCTTTTGTGCAGAAAGGTTCTCCTTCCTGCACAAGAACAGTACTGCTGGTAATACAGTCACCCTTGCAAAGTAGTGCAAGGGTGCCTGTATTAGCATTAGGCAACACACTGTGCTTCAGGGCAAGGAGAAAGCAAGAGTTCTCCATCTAATAGTAGATATGGTGTATTTCTGCTCTCTTCGTTTCACACAACACAGTGCAGCAAGTTCCCATGCTGCATTGCACTGCATAAAACTTTAGTAAATCTGTACAGAACCTGTGAACTTTGTAGTATTAGAAGAGCTCAACCATGTGTGTTATTATTTGCCTGACTTGGCACTTTCTGGGCAACAATTTTGTAAGCCACTTTTTCTCAGACTAGGTAAATTTATGTTGAAAACACCTGCCAAATTCTAATATCGCCTGATCATAAAATCATAATTTAAAATGTTTACATTTTTAAAAGTTTTTTTTTTTAAACGTTTGTACTAAAATCAATATTATGATTGTGTTGAGTTTTTTGTTATAAAAGAACTATTGTTCTACATGTAGATCTCTATGAAGGTCCAAGTTGATAGAGAAATAAATAAATAAGCCGGACTTTTCCGACACCAGTCAGTAACAAGCATTGGCAAAGCCAACGGGTCTCGCCTACACAAGGCCCATTGGTGTTATTTTGCAGTGTTGCAACATCAGTGTGTCTCTGGTTCAGCATGCCTGAAGGTTAGTGGCATGGAGTGTCAGAGTGGAGTGGGGGAATAGAGTGTTGTAGAGTGGATTTGTCTGAATGTTGTAGAGTAGGAGGATTAGAATGTCGTAGAGTTGAGTAGAAGGGAGTAAGATTCAGTGGCAGAGAGTGTTGTAGAGTGGGGTGGAGTGAGTTAGAGTGGATTGAGGTAGTGGGTGGATTGGAGTAGAAAGAGGGGGATTGGATTGGGGTGGCATGAGTGAAGTGGGGTGGATTGGTGTGGAGTGGATTGGATTGGTGAGGGGTAGACTGAAATATTGTGATGGATTCAGGTGGGGTGGATTACATTGGATTGGGTGGGTAGTTTAGATGGACTGATAGGGCTGTGGTGGGGTGGGGTGGATTATGTTGGAGTGGGGTGGGATGGACTGGATTGGGGTGGGGTGGGGTGTGTTGGATTTGATTGCAGTGGATTGGAGTGGGGTGGATTGCATGGAAGTGGGGTGGATTGGAGCATGGTGGTGTGGATGGATTGGATTGGAGTGGGGTGGACTGAACTGGGATAGGGTCGGGTGCATTGAATTAAGCTGTGGTGGATTTAAGTTGGGTGGATTGGAGTGGATTTTGTTGGATTGGGTTGTTGGGTTGGATTGGATGGGGTTGTTGGGTTGGATTGGATTGGGGAGGCTGAATGGATTGGATTGGGGTAGAGTGTGGTGGACAAGTGGAGTGACGAGGATTGGAGTGGGGTGGAGTGGAATGGATTGAAATGGGGTGGGGTGGATTGGGATGGGCTGGAGAAGGTAGATTGCATTGTGGTGGCTGGATTGGATTGGGGTGGGGTGGACTACAATGCGTTGGACTGGGGTGGATTGCACTGAGGTGAGGTAGATTGGATTGGCATGGCTGGGTGGGCTGGAGGGTTGACTGGAGTGGGGTGTACAGGAGTCGGGTGTACCGGAGTGAAGTGAGGTGGATTTGACTGAGTGAGGTGGATTAGGGTGTGATGGGTTGGATTAGATCGAGTGTGTTAGATTGGATTGGAGTGGATAGGATAGAGGTGGGGTGGACTGGATTGGGTTGGGGTGGACTGGAGTGGATTGTGGTGGATTGAATGAGGTGAATTGGATTGGAGTGGGGTGGATTGGAGTGGAGTGGAGTGTGTGGATTGACTGGAGTAGGGTGCATTAATGTGGACTAGATTGGAGTTAGCAAAGTGGATTAAAAAGCATTGTATTGGATTGGGATGGACTGTATTGAGTGAAGTGGATTTGGTTGCGGTGGACTTGATTGGAGTGGGGTGGAATGGATTGGATTGGAACGGGGTAGGTTGGATTGAAGTAGGGTGTGTTGGATTGGGCTGGGTTGAGATGATTATTGTGGGGTGGGATGATTGGTGTGGGGTGAGTTAAATTAGAGTGAGCTGGGGTGGGTTGGTTTGGAGTAGGGTGGATAGAACTGGAGTGGGGTGGGGTGGGGTGGACTGGAGTGGACTGTGGTGGATTGGGGTGAGATGAATTGGATTGGAGTGGAGTAGATTAGACAGGGCTGGATCGGATTGGTGTGCTGGATTGGATTGGTGTGGGGTGGATTGGGTTGTAGTGGGGTGGATTGGAATGGGGCGAATTGGAAGAGAGTGGGTTGGATTGAATCAGGGTGAGGTGAAGTGAGGTGAGGTGAGGTGAATTGGATTAGAGTGGGGCAGATTGTTTTGGACTGGAGCAGGTTGTTTGTCATTGTAGTGGGGCAGGATGGAGTGGGACAAATTGTTCTGGATTAAAGTGGGACAGATTGGAGTGGGGCTTGTTGAAAAGGATTTGTGTAGGGAGAGTTGTTTTGGATTGATGTGGGGCAGATTGTTTTGGATTGGAGTGGGGCAGATTGGAGTGTGGATCATTTGAGTGGTGCAGATTGTTTTGACTGGAGTGGGGTATATTGCTTTGGAATGGTGCAGATTGTTTTTGATTAGAGGGGGCAAACTAGATAGGCGCAGATTAGATTGGGGTATTTTGGGAGGATTGAAGTGGGGTGGGTTGGAGTGGACTGGATTGGTGTGGGGTGGATTGGTGTGGCGTAAAGTGGTTTTGGATTGGGGTGGATAGCATTAGGGCAAATTTGAGCAGGGTGGATTGGGATGTACTGCATAATTATGTGCTAAAGCATCATTTCAGAGATTACACGTCATAAAGAAACGCTGTTGCTTTGCAATATTTCAAACAAGTTAATTGTCTTCTTCTGAGAACAGTGCCCATGACCAAAAGCAAAAGAAAACATGAGTGGAAAGTGAGAAATTATGACTTGGCAAAATAAAACAAAACTAGCTTAAAAATATAAAACTTCGCAATGTTGTTTGTCCTGCCAGGCACCAGTTTGCCAGTCACAAGCCTTCTGTTTGCGGGGCACTAGAATTTAAAAAAGAACAAAATAGTACCTCGATCACGTCAGGAGCAGTGGACAGGCACTAATTAAGTTGAATCAATTAGTGCTTTATCCCTGTCCCACACAGAGGAACAGAAATGATGCCAGGCGTGCCTTGACAAATTACAAGGCTGCAAAGAAGAGTGCCACGTAAACCAGCAAAGGGTGAGCGACAGATGGGCTCCAAGTCCTTTATTGAACACAACAGAGTGCATGCACATGCAGGCTCAACCCTAAAAAATTAGCCCTATCTTTGACAAGGGACAAACCTTTTCATCTAAAGGGCGGTATGCATGGCAGTGGCACAGCTCCTGACAAAAAAGGCTTCAGCTGGTACAGACCTCTTGATATTGTCCTTGAATATGAATGGTCTACCAGGCTACATCAATTGCAAAAATAAACATGACATACTTGGTGACTAGACCATCAGGACTTGTTCTGGCACAAGAAATGCATTTATGCAAAACTGAATATGACAAACGGTAAAGAGATTAGACAGGCAAAGTCATTTCCTCGTAAGGGACCAGGGATATTGAAAATAACTCCCACTCTTGTGCTCTACACTACAAGAAAGACACAGCAGTCATTCTCTTTCATAAAGGCCAACCTATTACTATCTCAAAGATAGGGCCTGATTCGATATGTATTTTTGAAATATATTGATACAGGGCCACTCTAATTCTCTCTCTATCTGCCTCTACAAGTTCAAAATTGCATTTTTCACCAACCTTCATAGACTGTTTACATAATTTTGTGACTGCAAGATTACAGTAGACAGTAATTTGGACACCACTATGCACCCCATCCTAGTCAGATTAGGTCCTCAGATCTACAGCACATTAGGTACAGAGGCCTCCTTTGAGGTATAATTTCAGACTATATATGTCACAAGATCTTTAGCACCTTCTCCATCATGTGGGTAGAGAAAGCACATTTCTATCATGTTTTATGCCACTAAAAGGAGAATCATGTGCTTCATGTGGAACTAAACTGTACTCTCCACAGCCTGTAAATATTAAATCACTGAAAACAATATTTTGTACCATGCTTCTGTCTTTCTACAGATAGATCTGGGAATGGTTGTACTCAAAACTTAGAGCCTCATTTAGATCTTGGTGGATGAGTTACTTCCTCACAACAGAGACAGATATCCTGTCCGCCGAAATATAAATCCCATAATATCCTATCAGATTTTTATTTCAGCGAACAGGATATCCATAACCATTGTGACAGAGTAACTCGTCTGCCAAGATCTAAATCAGGCCCTCAGACTTAGAGGACGAATATTGTGAAAAGGAAAGAAAAAAAGAAAAATCATCTGAAGGAAAATTTGAATATTTAGAAGCAGAAAAAATACTCTGCCACCTCGCATCAAACTTCATCAAACTTGTATGTACCATGTAAGAGGGTGAATTGGTAGAAACTCTAGGTATTAATGAAGCATCAGATTACCACAAAAACCGAATCATCCTAATTCCACACATGTATTACATTTTATCAGCTAATAATTTGAGAGTTTTGAAGAAAAAGAAGTCCAAAATAAATAATTTGTTCCCTCTGACATAAAGAGCTCTAATGTGACTGAAGAGCAAGATCTATGACAAAGCCAGACATTTGATCAAGTAAAGGGAGGTTAGACCAGTTGTCCCTGTTATAAAGGATTGTAAAGGTGGGATACTTTGTCATCTGCTGGAAAACAAGGACATTTGCTTCATTTTTCTCTGAGCACTACTCCTCATAACCAAATGGCACAGACTCTTACAAGAGTATTTTCATAGATTACCACCCCTTACTGAGCCTGACTGAAGAGCAGCCGGGTTATCTTTGAATAGCATATTTCTGATTCTGATATTGCGGAAACCCTCAAATTGAGTCACAAAATTAAGGAAGGTTATACCACTGTTCATACAATTAAAACACGTGGGTTTTGTATCAAAATGATTGCCTATAAATAATATGAAAAACCTCATGCATCTCCATGGCAAGTACAAAATGATAACACCAATGAAACTGGCATCTGCAGTGATGTTAAGAAGGTGTTTGAGTGGAATGGGAGAACCTCTTTCACATTATAGTGAGAAGTGCCTTGGGACCCAACATTTTAGACAAGGTCGGATGATTAAATCAGAAACCCACCACACTGGTAGACTGCAACCATTTTATATCAGTTCAATCTGTAGTCAAGAGAGGCCCAGACAAGCCTACCCTTTACCTCTTCTACTTTTCCCATTAGCGCTGGAAACATTAGTGATTGCATAAGATATTCTGTAGGGATCAAGGGGATTATCACACAAGAAATATCAAACTGAGCCTGTATGCTGCTGATAGCTGTTTCTGATGCATCCCTACCTATGCTAATTACACCATTTCATAATTCTCAATCTTTTTGTTTTTAATATCAACCAGACAAAGTGTGAAGCATTACTCAGGACTCTCCACCTGATAAAGAAATCTTTCAATTGCTAACCTTTTAAATGTATATCTAGCAACTTGAAATACCTGCGCAGTCTAGTGAGTGCTCACATATTTCTCATTGTGCTCGATAATTTGGCTTTATTTATGGACAAGATGAAAATGGAGAACCCAACAACTATCTCTGTGAGGCAGAGTCCAAACAATTCAAATTGTGATAGCTCACAGATATAATAATGTTTTCTGCATGCGCTCTATAAAGATTCCCCAATCACTGTTTCTGAACATTAACTGATGCATTATTACATATAAACGGAAAGGAAACAGTCCAGCACTGAAAATGTCCAAACTACTTGCATCAACTACTTTAGGCACTCTGTGATTAACCCACATTGAGACTGATAACAAGGCCCAACATATCTCACAGATGGCATGCCACTGTACCCTTGAGATAGAACTGCCCCACTAGGTACTCCTTTAAAGACACTTACAGAATAACGTGTCGGGCCCACAAGTCTGTAACTAGGACAGAAACTTACAGGAGGTCACGCCAACCCAATAATACATGGAATGGAGCCGGTAAGCGTGGAATGCTCAACGTGAACGGCTGCTCACATCACAGGGCTCTTCTGTGGAGGAAGGAAGACTGCTTTAATTGCGGCTATGGTCTTCAAAGGAGTGGTAAATTATAAGCAGATTCTTAAGGATCGGTTCCTGAAAACTTTCACAGAACTGAGGACAGAATTCCACCCGGACCAACCCATATCAACAATGGAAATATATACAACTATGACATGGCATGGTAGACTGACTGTGGACAGTGCGTGTCGCCCTGCAAAACTCTCCTCTGCATGACTATATGGAAAAATCTGAAAATTACATGAAACTGATCCCAGGTCTCTACAAAGCACTGATTCTAGATTTATATTTCAACCCTAAAGAAAACTTTCAGAGGAGTATATTGAAGAAGGCTGGCCGGAACTGCCCACAACGCATGACAGAGAACTTTCGGTAGGCAGCTTAAAATTCAGAATTTTTTAGCTGTTGCAAGATTAGCAGATGTGAGCAGTCTAACGGAGACATGATTTATATACTTTGGGCTTGTGCCGTTCTGAGCTCTTTCTTGAAGATTGTTTGGCCCACACCGAAAGACATAAATATTGTGCAATTCACACCACCACCAGAGAAGGCGATCTCACATGATACACAAGGCATAGTGAGATTTCACAACTACATGAAAGGATGTCTTGGCTCAGCTCTAGCAGTATCATAGATACGCATACTTTGGCGACGGGAAACAAAACCCCCCACCTACATATGCAGACTAGAAAAGTGTTGTGATGATTATTGCGTCATTTGAACAACTGAATGATCACTTAATTACCTTTAACAGTATTTGGGACTGTTTAATTTTGGACTAATATAGATTATATCCTTAGCCTGAAATTGGATATAACTTTGCCTAAGTGCACTAATTATGCAGCAGTTACTGGAGGAGTGATGTTGAAGTGTCCATATGTCACACACTGTTATTATAACAGCTAGCATGAGTCATCTAATAATGGCTGTTTACTTTGCTATGCTGACACAGGTCATTTCAAACTATATGGCATGTTCTTATATCCTTCTGTTTTGATTCTATATATCTTTGTAGGGTTCCATCTATATGGAGCTTCTCTTCATTTCTATATTGTTAGAAATGGGGTCTCTAGTTGGCAGTCGGTTTGCACCCTGTCCAAGTAGGGACCCTTACTCTAGTCAGGATACGGGAGATACCCAGCTCAGATGACCCCTGCTCACTTCCTTGGTAGCTTGGCATGAGCAGTCAGGCTTATCTCAGAAGCGATGTGTAAAGCATTTGCACATAACACACAGTAACACAGTGAAAACACTGCAAAAGGACACCACACCAGTTTAAAAAAAATAGCCAACATTTATTTATATAAAACAAGACCAAAGCAAGAAAAAGAAAACAGTAATAAGTATATGAATTTTGCAAGAATAAACTTATAAATACAGTTCCTTGAAGTCAATAGCTCCACCTGGGTCTATCACGGCGGTGTGATCATCAAAACCAACAGTTCAGGCTGGCCACAGTGTCACGGGCCAATTACGGTGTCGGAAAGGCCCGCAAACAGTACCTTTGGAATTGCAGGGTGCCCTGATCCTCACGATGAGATCCGGAGAGCAGCATCACTGGCATTGTGGTGTTGGTTCCGGAGTTGATGCAGGGGTCGTCGGGTCTTTGAAGTTACATGCGTTGCAGATCGAACTCCGGGTTGCTGAAGTCAGGAGTGCTGGTGTGGATTGCGCTGGGGCTGCGGTGCGAAGCAGGATGATGCGACGTGTGGTGCCCACAGGTCACAGTACAGGCAGTGGCTCCATTGCGGTATCCAGCGGTATCGGTGAGACAAGGGCTGCTGTGTAAAGTAGGGCAGTGTGACATGTGGTTTCACCAGGTCACAGTGCAGGCAGTGGTGTAGTCATTGCTGAAGCGCTGTTGTTGGTAGGCCCAAGTCGGCGGTGCGGCGTGGGATGGGCTCCGTTCAGATTCAATGGGTCGAGGTGCAGACAGGGAAGTCTGTTGACGACACTGAAGTCGATGATGCTGATGTTGGTTAACCAGGGCTGTAATGCAGGACGGGACGGTGCCTTGTGTTCCTCGCAAGCGGTGTCCACAGGCCATGGTGCAGGCAGCAGCATCGGCACTAGAAGGATCACCGTCGTCAGGGATGCCCAGGCTGCGGTGTGAGAAAAGCGTTGCCGGAGGATGGGGCCCACAGCTCAAGGTGCAACTGGCGGCTCAGTGGCGGTGTCAGATAGCAGCATTGGGGAGACAAGGTTGCAGTGCGAAGCGGGGCAGTGCAACTCCATGTGGCATCGGCAGGTCACAGTGCAGGCCAGCAGCGTCGTTGGCGGCATTGCAGTGGTTTTTCTTCTTGAACAGCTCAAAACACCCAGTGCTGTAGGCAGATGAAACTGAAGTCTTTGATGTCCCTGAGACTTCCAATAGGAGGCAAGCTATACCCCAACCCTCGGAGAACTTTCTCAAGCAGGATACACAGCAAAGTTCACCCTTTGCTCTCTTTTCAGGCAGAAGCATCAACTGCACGCCAACCCAGCAAACAACACAGCAAAGGGGCAGTACTCCTCCTCCAGTGCTTCAGCTCTTCTCCTTGGCAGAGGTTCCTCTTGATCCCGAAAGATTAGCTAAGTCTGGGGTTTTGTGTCCACTACTTACACCCCTTTCTGCCTTTGAAGTTGCCCACCTTCAAAGAAAGTCTCTGTTGTTGACAAGATCTTGCCTTGCACAGTTCATGCCCCAGGCACACACCAGAGGGTTGGAGACTGCAGTGTGTGAGGGCAGGCACAGTCCTTTCAAAGGTAAGTGACCACTCCTCCCTCCACTCTAGCTCAGATGGCTCATCAGGATATGCAGGCTACACCCCAACTCCGTTTGTGTCACTGTCTAGAGGAGAGGTGTAAACAGCTCAACAGTCAAACTGACCCAGACAGAGAATCCACAAACAGGCAGAGTTACAGAATAGCTTAAGCAAGAAAATGCCTACTTTCTAAAAGTGGCATTGTCAAACTAACAATCTAAAAAACAACTTCACTAACAGATGTATTTTTAAATTGTGAGTTCAGAGACCCTAAACTCCACTTTTCTATCTGCTCTCTAAGGGAATCTGCACTTTAAAGTTATTTAAAGGCAGCCCCTATGTTAATTTATGAGAGAGATAGGCCTTGGAACAGTGAAGACTGAATTGGGCAGTATTTCACTGGTAGGACATGTAAAACCTTTAACATATACTGCACCCTGCCCTTGGGGCTACCTAGGGCCAAATGTAGGGGCGCCTGACATGTAGCAAAGGGGAAGGTTTGGGCCTGGCAAGTGGGTACATTTGCCAGGTCGAACTGGCGATTTAAACTGCCCACACAGACACTGCAGTGGCAGGTCTGAGACATGTTTACAGGGCCACTCATGTGGGTGGCACAATTAGTGCTGCAGGCCCACTAGTAGCATTTGATTTAGAGGCCCTGGGAACCTCAGGTGCACTTTACTAGGGACTTATCAGTAAATCAGATATGCCAATCATGGATAAACCAATGAACAGTACAATTTATATAGGGAGCGCTTGCACTTGATCACTGATCAGCAGTGGTAAAGTGCACAGAGACAATAAACCAGCAAAAACTAATCAGAAAAAATAGGAGGAAGAAGGTAAAACGTTTGGAGATAACCCTGAAAGAAGGGTAATTTTCAACATATATATGTATGTGTTTCAGATATGGAAATGGAGTGTGGTTACTATCTCAAGTGCTTTATATTTATTATAATCCCCTGAGCTATTGTTAGCTAGATTCAAAACTGCAGTAGTCGTTTCATTTTGATCGAAAGTCATATTTCTCATTAGAACTTCAATAACAAGTTTGGGTACCATATTTGTTATACTGTTTGATCACAACTTGTTTGAGCAAAACCAATACATTCTTTACATTAATGTTATTACTGATCCTACACAGATGGATAGGTATGATTGCTTGAAGCACAATGTAATTTACTTGAAATACCCTTCTTGGTTCAAAGCTGGGAAAAGTCACAGCCATTTAGAGAATAGTCTGCCATTGCAGACCCCTGCATGCTTGAAACATTAATTCAGTTTAAGTGTACTTATATTAATTACATACATCATGAAAACAGAGAAATCTTCAACAGAAGTGCAATTATTTTTCAACCTTAAAAGTCCTTTAGAATCATTAGTGTGTATTTGTAAGAGTTTCATTGCTTTACCAAAAATGTCATGGGTAGGAGCCCCTGTTAAGTTAGGTCTGTCGATGGCCACTCTGGCCAAAAATACAAAAAACAAACAAAATATATAAACATTTAATCCATGATAAGCCAATTACAGAAGTTATTACACACAGCCAAGTGAACATATGGAAAAAGAAAAGGGACTTGGCCATGCACAGTGCAATGTTAAGAAGCTGGAAAATGTGATTTAAAGAGAAAAAGTGATATGTGATGTTTCATGTGATAAATGAAAATGTCAAGCAGGGTTTGTGGAAGTCAAGCAGTGGTTCCCTGATGTCCACAAAACTGTTAAGAAACTAATATGTAAGTGTGGCATAGCTCCGCAGCTTTCTGCCCAACCTATCTAGTGGTGACGGTGTGATGCCCTTTTTTTTTGCCAAACACCCACAGGAAACACATGGTGGTGAAGAAAAGAAAAACAAAATAATGACTCCTCCTCCCTCCCCCCCCCCCCCCCCCCCCCACTCATCCTGGGAGAAAGTTCCTGGGGTTTTGAGGTCATTATTTTTTGTTTTAAAAAAACAAACTGCATCCTTGGGAAATTGTTTTTTAAAAATAATAACATTTTAAAAGCTTGATAGCCAGCAGTCAAAAACGATAGTGGCCACCCACCCAGCTTTTTGTGTATCTTGAAGGGAACCTTTGTGATGCAGTTTCTTTCCCTGGACTGTCAGTCATCTCTAACTGTGGAGGATGGTAGTTCAACAGAGTGGCAGCAATAATGTCCTTTGCCAATCTGATTATCTGCACTCTTTCTCCCAAAGTCCTGATCAGGGTCTTAATTTATGGTACTGCCTCCTACGGAGTGGGCTCCTAGCAGTACATGAGGGACTGTTTGGCATCTGAAATCTCAGTTGGCACACATTAAGGTGGTCATTCTAACCCTGGCGGTAAAAAACGCCAGGGCGAATGACCACAGGAGCACCGCCAACAGCCTGGCGGTGCCCCTTAGGGCATTCTGACCGCGGCGCTTTGGCCGCGGTCAGTGCAGGAAAACCGGCGGTCTCCCGCCGGTTTTCCGCTGCCCGTCAGAATCCTCCAAGGCGGCGCAGCATGCTGCGCTGCCTTGGGGATTCTGACACCCCCTACCGCCATCCTGTTCCTGGCGGTTCGCCCGCCAGGAACAGGATGGCGGTAGGGGGTGTCGCGGGACCCCTGGGGGCCCCTGCAGTGCCCATGCCAATGGCATGGGCACTGCAGGGGCCCCCGTAAGAGGGCCCCGCTTGTATTTCACTGTCTGCATAGCAGACAGTGAAATACGCGACGGGTGCAGTAGCACCCGTCGCACCTTCCCACTCCGCCGGCTCGATTACGAGCCGGCTTCATGGTGGGAAGGTCGTTTTCCCCTGGGCTGGCGGGCGGCCTTTCGGCGGCCGCCCGCCAGCCCAGGGGAAAACTCAAAATACCCGCCGCGGTCTTCCGACCGCGGTACGGTATTTTGGCGGCTCCCGCCGGGCGCGCGGTGACCGCGTCCGGCGGGAGTCAGAATGACCCCCTACATTTTTTATTTTATACACACACTGAATACAGAAAGCAATCAATTGTAGTATTCTTTTAAGAGTAGCCGTCGTTTTTTAATACTATTTTTCAGGACACAAGAGGAAACCTAGCCTTAAGATGTATTTCTAAATGTTTTCTTGTTCTTACGTATTGGAGATACCCTATCTTCAAAGTCATCCACACACCTTGCAACAGCGAGGCTTCTGCTTAAGCCCACCTTCTTTGTTACTGTGGTTCATGCTTTGACCTGCCCCTCTTGTCACCCTTTCACTACAATTATGAAATCCCTGCTCCTCCTTTACCCTCGAAGTTTTACCTAAATGACCACAAGGGTAAATAATTTTTTAAGTAAAAGATGCACTTCGCTTATTTCATGTAAGTATAAGTAATTTTGTGGTAAGTTTGTATAATTACGCTACACTAAATGATGCAAGTTACGCTGACCCATACTTTGTAAGCAGACTTCATTGTACAGGAACCAGGTAGGGTGCGACTAAGAATCAGTTTCACATGTAATTCCCTAAATGGAGGGAGCCCCAAGTTCAGGTTTAAAAGCCAGAGCAAAGAGGAATTACAGTATGAAGGTATAATAGTGTCTTGTCATTCCATTCTCAACACTTCTTTTTTTCTAGTATCGAAGCCAGATAATTCATACAATAGTTTTAGACTAGAAGAATGTAAATAACACACAACCCCAAATGAACTGCAAAACACTCACAGCACTAGACTGATGATGAATTTGTTTATTAAAAATACATGACTACATTAGATATTTCAAATAGATTCTTTAGCCAAAATATAGTGACTGAATCACAATGTCGAAATAATTTTATATTTGGCAGATTTCAGTCCCCCTATACAAGACCACCTCAGAGGTAGATGGATAACCCTCTGTTTTTGCAGCAAGAATAATGGAGATCTTACAAGACAATCCAGAACCAACATCAATTAGAGATATTTACATTACAGATAATGATTTCACTGAATGCCTAGATAGGTTGGACAGGATATTGACACTCTTAGATCGACATGGGTTGAAAAACATTTTAAAGCATTTAAAATTGCATATCTTAATGTGATTTTTCTTGGATATGAAGTATCCAGTGAGGATAGAGGATTGGCACCTGAATTCCTACAGACGCGTGCTTCATTACAATGTCCAAATACATTAAGAACATTGCATGCTATGATGGGGCTTCTTGAGTTTGGAAGAACTAGTGCACCACTGCTAGAAATTGGGTCTCTCATTGTTAGAGGTATACACCCTTGCCCAAGTAGGGACCACAATGCTAGTCAGCGTAAGTCACAACACAATCCAAATTATCCTGTGCCCACCCTCGGGTAGCTTGGCACAGACCAGTCAGGCTTAACTTAAAAGGCAATGTGTAAAGTATTTGTGCAATAACTCATACAGTAACACAGTGAAAACACCACAAATGTACACCACACCAGTTTAGAAAAATACATAATCTTTATTTCAATAAAATAAGGTAAAAATGTCAAAAACCCAATGTACACAGGCAAAGTTATGCATTTTTAACGGTTAAATCCCAATAAAACACTCAGAAATGCAAGAGCTCCAGCTGGGGCTATCACAACGTCATTGACGGAGTCGTTCCCAATAGCCCGACACAACTGGCGCAGGTCACGCAGTCACACGGACTCCCAGGCACAGTACTCTTGAAAACAAAGAAACAAACGATGTTGCACGGAGGCAGGGAGGTGAGGCCTCACTGGAGCTGGTGCTGCGTCAGTCCCTTACGGCATCCGGGGAGGTGAGGCGTCGGTTCCGTACTGAGAGGCAGAGGAGGTGAGGTGTCAGTTCTGCCTGGTTGCAGGAGGGCTGAGGTGGCATCAGTGGCGAGACGTTGGTTCCTTGTGACCCGGCGGGGTCGATGATTCCAGTCTCTCAAGATGTGATGAGTCAACTTCACAGTGCCACGATCACACTATGGGACGTTAGAAGCGTTGCAGTGATGTTGGACCTTCATCGCAGGCCACGGTTGTTGGGTGCAGTGAGGACCAGGGAGCCAGGACAGGCAGCGGTGTGGCATCGGGCAGCACAGATGGTGCTGGAGTCGCTGAAGTAAGTGAACTAGCTAAAAGTTAGTAGATTAAGTCTTTGTTGGCCCAGAAACTTCAGAACAGAGGACAAGCTCAATCCAAGCCCTAGGAGATCACTTGTGGGGAAAGCAGAGCCCTTCCAACAGAATCAGAGGTCAGCAAGCAACAGGGTAACACGCAGGGCAGCAGTCCTTCTCAGCAAAGCAGTCCAGATGATTCCTTTGAGCAGCTAGGCAGTCCCTGTGACAAAGTCCAGGTGTAAATCCAGAAGTATTTGATTTGGTGGGATCAGAGACCCAGTGTATATACCCAAAAATACCTTTGAAGTGGGAGAAACTTCCAAGAGTGGTTTTGAAGTGCACTGGTTACCCTTTCAGCCCAGCCCTGTCTGAAAGGTTATCAGTCCTTTGTGGGAGGGAAGGCCACTGGCCTTTGAAATGTTAGCGAGAGCCTCTCCACCCTTCCTGCCCAGGAAGACACAATCAGTATGCAGATGAATGCAGATGTGACTGAGTGTTCTGGGTTTATGGATGTCTGGGTGGAATGCACAAGGGGAGCTGTCAACCAGCACAGACTAGACATTGATTGAAGACAGGCTGTAGGGCACAGATGACAGTAAGTGCAGAGAAATGCCCCCTTTCTAAAAGTGGCATTACTAAAATAGTAATATAAATCCAACTTTACCAGTAAGCAGGATTTTCAACTACCATTCTGGCCATACTAAACATGACAGGGCTACTCCTTCCAGATCATAATCTGCCACTTAAAAGTATTTGAGAGCAGTTCTAATGCTAGTCCATGAGAGGAGCAGGCCTCACAGCATTGGAAAACAGCTTTGTGAGTTTTTCACTACCAAGACATGTACATGTCCTGCCTTTTACTTACCCTATGGGTTACCTAGGGCCTACCTTAGGAGTGACTTATATATAGAAAAAAGGGAGTTTAAGGCTTGGCAAGTAGTTTCAAATGCCAAGTCGAAGTGACAGTGAAACTGCACACACAGGCTTTGCAATGACAGGCCTGAGACATGGTGGTTAAGGGACTACTTATGTGAGTGGCACAATCAGTGCTGCAGGCCCACTAGTAGCATTCAATTTGTAGGCCCTGGGCACATGTAGTGCCCTTTACCAGGGACTTACACGTACATTAAATATGCCAATTGGATAGGAGCCAATGTTATCTTGTTCAGGGGAGAGAGAACATGCACTGTAGCACTGGTCAGCAGTGGGAAAGTGTGCAGAGTCCTAAAACCAGCAAGGACAGTGTCAGAGAAATGGAGGGTGGCAGGCAAAAAGTTGGGGTATGACCACCATAAGGCTTTCAGGTTATAATGATATCTGTATTTAACCACTGGCTCCATCTTGACTACTGACTCCATTTTGTGCTGAGCTTAAACTGTTGTCACATTGGTGGCGCATGTATTTTTTCATATACAGCTTGATAACCTGTTTTCGCTTTTCTCACCAGGGAAGAGAACATAACATGGGGGAGGCACTATAGATAAGAATGTACCAGACTGAGAATGTTTATGGTAGAGCAAGGTACAGCTCGGTCTTGAAAATACACAGTGAGAATCTTGCCAGTCTCTAACGTGTTTTTCAACTCTGACCGGGCACGGTCGAAGCTTGAATTTCACAACTTACTCAAAAGGAGGGGGGTTTCTAGAACCTTCCTCTTAAGTTTTTTTAAAGTATATAAGGTGGGGAAGCTTGCCACTGAGTGAGAAGGAACTCATCTCTGAGGGTGTACAGGTTGCTCAGAGTAAATCCCTTTTGGGGTTGTTCTCTTTTGTTTCAGCTGTCACAGGCTCCACAACTTGACATTAGCAGACAAAGGATGATGTTGGATTCAAGCCCCATACTGATGCATTTTTAATTCTTAATATGTAGCTTTGCAGTGTATGAATAAAGAAACGTAGTCACTATATATATATAATTATATAATATATTTTTATATATATATATTCATATATATATATATATATATATATATGAATATATATATATATATTCCTTAGTCATGTATTACATTTTCTTTGATTATTCCAGTTCTATGATTATTTTAAGAGTTGCTGCATTAAGTGCTCATGTTATTATCTTCATGTAACATGGGAAGTGCCTTTATAAATTCATTGCTCACACTAAGAGTGCTGCATTCTTTGATTCCTTTCACTTTGTTCCCTCTCAGTCTGAAGCAAAGCAGAACACAGGTCTAACAAACACTTTACGTTGAGAGGGTGAAGTCTCTTATGAATTAATCACTCCTACATTTTCTGAAACACACACTAAAGTTTTTGTCAATTCCACTACAAGTAAGCAGAAATGCATGCCCTATTACCAGCCCTTCAGAAGGCTGATCCATCAGGTCCATCACTCATTATATCAGATTCAGCAGTCTGTGCACAGGGTTATAAGAGGTATCTACCTCATTGGTGTCTCATTAGATTAAACTTTGGGGAAAGGTGGCTATTTTACAGGATTATCTTCCTTTGGTTCATGTATAGCACACCATGGCCCATAAAAGTGTAGGAATGCATGCAAAGGAAATTGTGCTACAGAATTGGCTGCAAAGACAGTGGTGTAAACCTTTAAGGTAGCTGATGTAACTTCAGCTCAAACCAAGAATAATACAGACATTTTAGTGGCCATGCAAGCATCACTGAAAGGTGAAAAGCGTCCTGACAGTTTCCACTCTAAGTATCTTTACAGTCTCACTAAAGACAATAATCCTATGTTTTTTATACGTAGATCGGAATACGCACATTCCTAACGAGTGAACTACATTAGACAAAATCAGTGTAATTCGTGAAGATCTAGCTTCTGATCATGCTTACATAAGCACTACTGTGTTAATACCACAGCAACAATATTGTTGGCCATATTTACCACAACTTTCAAATAAATATGCAGAACAATGTGACATTTGTCAAAAAATAAAATTACACCAAAATGTCAAAATGTCTTTACACCAGTGCATACTCCCCTTACAATCTCCTACAAAGTATTTCTTGAAATTTTCCTCGATCATATTGGTCTAATGACATGCGTCAACCAATATACTTCTATATTAGTTAGAGTCATTCCTGCTCTACATTCGTTTGGGTATGGGCACAAAATATTGCAGTGCACAGCCTTCTCTAGACGGTTAGAGTAATTATGCTCTTTATACTGTCTCAGCGTTTTTAACCATACCCACGACACCATTAATAAAGGTGAATTACACCAGTAGTCCCAGAGATATTTTTAATCTAATTTGCATCCTTCTTCTTGTCCAGTAACTTTTATCTAAGAACTCCTTCTGGTGCAGGTTTTACCAAGAGGTTGAATCTGCCCTGGTGGCATCGCCATACCAGGGTGGAGAGAGGTGGTCAACGATGAAGCATGACAAGAAAAGTCTGTGGGACCACCTCTTCCATTAAGGGAAATCCCACCTTGGAGAACTTAGCGTTCCTTAACGTACTGAAAGTCGGAATCTAGCACCACAAACTGAGAAGGTAAATTGTTCTTATTTTTCTGCTCCGCCACACCATTTGTGACTGTTGATTTTTCTAGTGAGGACATGTGGTGTGGAGATATGCTTCTCTCTCGCTCCGTGTGGGTTATACTATAAAAGAACACCGCAAAGCTCAGTGAAGATATGGATTTAAGTGATTTCCCTCTGGGACCACTTCGAGTAAGAATCAACATTTAAACATATGTTGTGATAAAAGAAGAGCAAAAACAAAAAGGTGATGGAAGGAATGCTTGAATGATTCTCAGCCATTGATGAAAGCTCTGGGTTGCAGTTCCTAGCGGGTCACAATTACGGCCTAACTAATTAATAATCATTAGGTAAGTCAAATTTGACTCACTAGAAATCAGTATTTTGCTAACCAACTTATTAGCACATAATTCAATTTGCAAAATACCACCCCGGTCACAAAAATACCGGTCACAAATTGTCACCAGTATTCTGCAACCAGAACTATGCACAACTGGCCCTTCAGTCTAAATCTTTGATCCGGACAAATCTGGTTAGTCTATCTGGCACACTCACCAACAAGGTCACTGTCAAATTGTGCCTTGATCCTGTTCTACCACAACAATTGATTATTATTGACACTATGCACTTCGTGACATTATGCCTCCTTTAAGCTTTAAAAAGGTATTTCCCCAGTTCACCTCATTGGATTTTTGCCACTTTGGTGTCATTTTATTTATTACATTTTAGTCATACATTCTTTACACATTGCCTCTAAACTAACCCCATTTACTATGTGCCATAGCTACCAGAGAGTTCAGCTCAGATTTTTTTAGTGGCTGCAGTCGTTCATCTTGACAAGGATTGCTATTATAACTTGAGTTAGGTTCTCACCCCTCTCAAATAATAATCCAGTTTTTTACATTGGTATTCAGCTGTTAGATCTAAGATTTATGTTTTGCAATACCACTCAGTAGTTTAAGTTAGAATACAAATGCCCTTGTTATGTTAATTGGATTAAGAGGCAACATAATCAAAGGGTGTAGGAAGTTGGCTCTGTATGCACTGTTTCAAAGTAAGGAATAGTATGCACAGAGTCCAAGGGTTCCCCTTAGAGGTAAGATAGTGGCAAAAAGAGATAATACTAATGCTCTATTTTGTGGTAGTGTGGTCGAGCAGTAGGCTTATGTTGTACACACACAGGCAATAAATGAGGAACACACACTCAAAGACAATTCCAGGCCAATAGGTTTTTGTATAGAAAAATATATTTTCTTAGTTTATTTTAAGAACCACAGGTTCAAGATTTACATGTAATACTTCAAATGAAAGGTATTGCAGGCAGGTACTTTAGGAACTTTGATTTAGCAAAATAGCATATACACTTTTCACATAAATCACATATAGCTATTTTAAAACTAGACAGTGCAATTTTCACAGTTCCTAGGGGGAGTAAGAGTTAGTTAGTTTTTGCAGGTAAGTAAACCACCTACGGGGTTCAAGTTTGGGTCCAAGGTAGCCCACCGTTGGGGGTTCAGAGCAACCCCAAAGTTACCACACCAGCAGCTCAGGGCCGATCAGGTGCAGAGGTCAAAGTGGTGCCCAAATCGCATAGGCTTCAATGGAGAAGGGGGTGCCCCGGTTCCAGTCTGCCAGCAGGTAAGTACCCGCGTCTTCAGAGGGCAGACCAGGGGGGTTTTGTAGGGCACCGGGGGGGACACAAGTCCACACAGAAAGTACACCCTCAGCAGCGCGGGGGCGGCCGGGTGCAGTGTGCAAACACGCGTCAGGTTTGTAATTGAAATCAATGGGAGACCAAGGGGTCTCTTCAGCGATGCAGGCAGGCAAGGGGGGGGCTCCTCAGGGTAGCCACCACCTGGGCAAGGGAGAGGGCCTCCTGGGGATCACTCCTGCACTGGAGTTCCTATCTTTCAGGTCCTGGGGGCTGCGGGTGCAGAGTCTTTACCAGGCGTCGGGATCTGGGAAGCAGGCAGTCGTGGTCAGGGGGAACCTCGGGATTCCCTCTGCAGGTGTCGCTGTGGGGGCTCAGGGGGGGCAACTCTGGCTACTCACGGTCTCACAGTCGCCGGGGAGTCCTCCCTGAAGTGACTGTTCTCCACAAGTCGAGCCGGGGGCGTCGGGTGCAGAGTAGCAAGTCTCATGCTTCCGCCGGGAAACGCAAGTTGTTTTAAAGTTGCTCCTTTGTTACAAAGTTGCAGTCTTGGGTGAACAGGGCCGCTGTCCTCGGGAGTTTCCTTCTAGAGCAGGGCAGTCCTCTGAGGATTCAGAGGTCGCTGGTCCTTGGGGAAAGCGTCGCTGGAGCAGTGTCTTTAGAAGTGAGGAGACAGGCCGTAGAGCTGGGGCCAAAGTAGTTGGTGTCTCCGTCTTCTCTGCAGGGTTTTTCAGCTTAGCAGTCCTCTTCTTCTTAGGTTGCAGGAATCTGAGTTCCTAGGTTCGGGGGACCCCCTAAATACAGAATTTAGGGGGGTGTTTAGGTCTGGGAGGGCAGTAGCCAATGGCTACTAGCCCTGAGGGTGGCTACACCCTCTTTGTGCCTCCTCCAAAGGGGAGGGAGTCACATTCCTATCCCTATTGGGGGAATCCTCCATCTGCAAGATGGAGGATTTCTAAAAGTCAGAGTCACCTCAGCTCATGTTGCCTTAGGGGCTGTCCTGTACTTCTCCTTGTTTTTCTCATTATCTCCTCCGGCCTTGCTGCCAAAAGTGGGGCCGTGGCCAGAGGGGGCGGGCAACTCCTCTAGCTGGAATGCCCTGGGGTGCTCTTAACAAAGGGGGTGAGCCTTTGAGGCTCACCGCCAGGTGTTACAGTTCCTGCAAGGGGGAGGTGATAAGCATCTCCATCCAGTACAGGCTTTGTTACTAGCCACAGAGTGACAAAGGCACTCTTCCCATGTGGCCAGCAACATGTCTCGAGTGTGGCAGGCTGCTAAAACCAGTCAGCCTACACGGGTAGTTGGTTAAGGTTTCAGGGGGCACCTCTAAGGTGCCCTCTGGGGTGTAGGTTACAATAAAATGTACACTGGCATCAGTGTGCATTTATTGTGCTGAGAAGTTTGATACCAAACTTCACAGTTTTCAGTGTAGCCATTATGGTGCTGTGGAGTTCGTGCATGACAGACTCCCAGACCATATACTCTTAGGGCTACCCTGCACTTACAATGTCTAAGGTTTTGCTTAGACACTGTAGGGGCACAGTGCTCATGCACTGGTGCCCTCACCTATGGTATAGTGCACCCTGCCTTAGGGCTGTAACTATACTGCATAGGCAGTGTGAGGTTGGCATGGCACCCTGAGGGGAGTGCCATGTCGACTTACTCGTTTTGTCCTCACCAGCACACACAAGCTGGCAAGCAGTGTGTCTGTGCTGAGTGAGGGGTCCCCAGGGTGGCATAAGATATGCTGCAGCCCTTAGAGACCTTCCCTGGCATCAGGGCCCTTGGTACCAGGGGTACCAGTTACAAGGGACTTACCTGGATGCCAGGGTGTGCCAATTGTGGAAACAAAAGTACAGGTTAGGGAAAGAACACTGGTGCTGGGGCCTGGTTAGCAGGCCTCAGCACACTTTCAAATCAAAACTTAGCAGCAGCAAAGGCAAACAGTCAGGGGGTAACCATGCCAAGGAGGCATTTCCTTACACAACCCCCCCCCAAACGAAAGAGGATGAGACTAACCTTTCCCAAGAGAGTCTTCATTTTCTAAGTGGAAGAACTTGGAAAGGCCATCTGCATTGGCATGGGCAGTCCCAGGTCTGTGTTCCACTATAAAGTCCATTACCTGTAGGGAGATGGACCACCTCAACAGTTTTGGATTTTCACCTTTCATTTGCATCAGCCATCTGAGAGGTCTGTGGTCAGTTTGAACTACAAAGTGAGTACCAAAGAGGTATGGTCTCAGCTTCTTCAGGGACCACACCACAGCAAAGGCCTCCCTCTCAATAGCACTCCAACGCTGCTCCCTGGGGAATAACCTCCTGCTAATGAAAGCAACAGGCTGGTCAAGGCCATCATCATTTGTTTGGGACAAAACTGCCCCTATCCCATGTTCAGAGGCATCTGTCTGCACAATGAACTGCTTGAAGTAATCTGGAGCTTTTATAACTGGTGCTGTGCACATTGCTTGTTTCAGGGTGTCAAAGGCGTGTTGGCATTCTACAGTCCAGTTTACTTTCTTGGGCATTTTCTTGGAGGTAAGTTCTGTGAGGGCTGTCACTATGGATCCATATCCCTTCACAAACCTCCTGTAATACCCAGTCAAGCCATGGAATGCCCTGACTTGAGTCTGGGTTTTTGGAGCTGCCCAGTCTAGAATAGTCTGGATCTTTGGATGGAGTGGCTGAACTTGGCCTCCACCTACAAGGTGTCCCAAGTAAACCACAGTTCCCTGTCCTATCTGGCATTTGTATGCCTTGATAGAGAGGCCTGCTGATTGCAGAGCCTTCCAAACCTTCTTCAGGTGGACAAGGTGATCCTGCCAGCTGGAGCTAAAGACAGCAATATCGTCAAGATAAGCTGCACTAAAGGACTCCAAGCCAGCAAGGACTTGATTCACCAACCTTTGGAAGGTGGCAGGGGCATTCTTTAAACCAAAGGGCATAACAGTAAACTGATAATGCCCATCAGGTGTGGAGAATGCCGTCTTTTCTTTTGCTCCTGGTGCCATTTTGATTTGCCAGTACCCTGCAGTTAAGTCAAAGGTACATAAGAATTTGGCAGCACCTAATTTATCATCAGTTCATCAGCCCTTGGAATGGGATGGGCATCTGTCTTGGTGACAGAATTAAGTCCTCTGTAGTCCACTCAAAACCTCATCTCTCTCTTTCCATCTTTGGTGTGAGGTTTGGGGACTAAGACCACTGGGCTAGCCCAGGCGCTGTCAGAGTGCTCAATGACTCCCAATTCCAGCATCTTGTGGGATTCCACTTTGATGCTTTCCTTAACTTGGTCAGACTGTCTGAAAATGTTGTTTTTGACAGGCATGCTGTCACCTGTGTCCACATCATGGGTACACAGGTGTGTCTGACCAGGGGTTAGGGAAAAGAGCTCAGCAAACTGTTGCAGGACCTTCCTACAATCAGATTGCTGTTGGCTAGAGAGGGTGTCTGAGTAGATCACTCCATCAACTGAGCCATCTTTAGGGTTTGTGGAAAGGAGATCAGGGAGAGGTTCACTCTCAGCTTTCTGGTCCTCATCTGTTACCATCAACAGATTCACATCAGCCCTGTCATGGAAGAGCTTAAGGCTCACCCTCTTGGGGCTCCTGCTAGTGCCTAGGTCCACCAGGTAGGTGACCTGACTCTTCTTTTCTAGCACTGGGTAAGGGCCACTCCATCTGTCCTGAAGTGCCCTGGGAGCCACAGGCTCCAGAACCCAGACTTTCTGCCCTGGTTGAAATTCAACCATTGCAGCCTTTTGGTCATACCAAAACTTCTGGAGCTGTTGGCTGGCCTCAAGGTTTTTACTTGCCTTTTCCATGTACTCTGCCATCCTTGAACATAGGCCAAGTACATAGTCCACTATATCTTGTTTAGGCTCATGAAGAGGTCTCTCCCAGCCTTCTTTCACAAGAGCTAGTGGTCTCCTTACAGGGTGGCCAAACAGAAGTTCAAAGGGTGAGAACCCTACTCCCTTCTGAGGCACCTCTCTGTAAGTGAAAAGCAGACATGGCAAGAGGACATCCCATCTCCTTTTGAGTTTTTCAGGGAGCCCCATGATCATGCCTTTTAATGTCTTGTTGAATCTCTCAACAAGGCCATTAGTTTGTGGATGGTATGGTGTAGTGAATTTGTAAGTCACTCCACACTCATTCCACATGTGTTTCAGGTATGCTGACATGAAGTTGGTACCTCTGTCAGACACCACCTCCTTAGGAAAACCCACTCTGGTAAAAATGCCAATGAGGGCCTTGGCTACTGCAGGGGCAGTAGTCGACCTAAGGGGAATTGCTTCAGGGTATCTAGTAGCATGATCCACTACTACTAGTATGTACATGTTCCCTGAGGCTGTGGGAGGTTCCAGTGGACCCACTATGTCCACACCCACTCTTTCAAAGGGGACCCCCACCACTGGAAGTGGAATGAGGGGGGCCTTTGGGTGTCCACCTGTCATACCACTGGCTTGACAGGTGATACAGGAGACACAAAACTCCTTGACCTTCTGGGACATGTTGGGCCAATAGAAGTGGTTGACTAGTCTCTCCCACGTCTTGGTTTGTCCCAAATGCCCAGCAAGAGGAATATCATGGGCTATGGTCAGTATGAACTCCCTAAACTCCTGAGGCACTACCACTCTCCTTGTGGCACCAGGTTTGGGATCTCTTGCCTCAGTGTAATGGAGGGAGTCCATCTTCCCAATAGACCTTATGTGTTCCAGTTTTCTTGCCATTGGACTCTTCAGCAGCTTGCTGCCTAAGGCCTTCAAGAGAGGGACAGGTTTCTTGCCCCTTACACAACTGCTCCCTTGAGGGTCCCCCTGGGCCTAAGAGCTCAACCTGATAAGGTTCTAACGCCATAGGCTCAGTTCCCTCAGAGGGCAGAACTTCTTCCTGAGAAGAGAGGTTCTGTTTTTGTTGTTGTGTTGCAGCTGGTTTCCCAGTTGTCTTTCCTTTTCTCTTGGTAGGCTGGGCCCTTTTTCCAGGCTCCAACTCTACTTTTTCACCCTGAGCCTTGCACTGTGCCCTTGTCTTGACACACACCAGTTCAGGGATACCCAGCATGGCTGCATGGGTTTTCAGTTCTACCTCAGCCCATGCTGAGGACTCCAGGTCATTTCCAAGCAAACAGTCTACTGGGATATTTGAGGAGACCACCACCTGTTTCAGGCCATTGACCCCTCCCCACTCTAAAGTTACCATAGCCATGGGATGTACTTTAGTCTGATTGTCAGCATTGGTGACTGGATAAGTTTGTCCAGCCAGGTATTGACCAGGGGAAACCAGTTTCTCTCTCACCATGGTGACACTGGCACCTGTATCCCTCAGGCCTTCTACACTTGTCCCATTAATTAAGAGCTGCTGCCTGTATTTTTGCATGTTAGGGGGCCAGGCAGCCAGTGTGGCTAAATCTACCCCACCCTCAGAGACTGATGTAGCTTCAGTGTGACACCTGATTTGCTCTGGGCACACTGTTGATCCCACTTGGAGACTAGCCATTCCAGTGTTAGCTGGAGTGGAGTTAGAAGTGGTACTTTTCTTGGGACAGGCCTTGTCTCCAGTTTGGTGTCCAGGCTGATTACAGCTACGACACCAGGCCTTTTTGGAATCAAACTTTTTACCCTTGTACCCAAAATTGGATTGTGAAGAGGCTCTGGGCCCACCCTCCTGTGCAGGTTTTTGGGGGCCTGTAGAAGACTCTTTACTATTTTTATTTTTGGATGTCTCAACACTCTTCCCCTGGGGAGGCTTTGTGACCCCTTTCTTTTGGTCACCCCCTGTGGAAGTCTTGGTCACCCTAGTCTTGACTCAATGGTCCGCCTTCTTTCCAAATTCTTGGGGAGAAATTGGTCCTAGGTCTACCAGATGCTGATGCAGTTTATCGTTTGAACAATTACTTAATAGGTGTTCTTTCACAAATAAATTGTACAGCCCATCATAATCATTTACACCACTGCCTTGAATCCAACCATCCAGTGTTTTCACTGAGTAGTCCACAAAATCAACCCAGGTCTGGCTCGAGGCTTTTTGAGCCCCCCTGAATCTAATTCTATACTTCTCAGTGGAGAATCCAAAGCCCTCAATCAGGGTACCCTTCATGAGGTCATAAGATTCTGCATCTTTTCCAGAGAGTGTGAGGAGTCTATCCCTACACTTTCCAGTGAACATTTCCCAAAGGAGAGCACCCCAGTGAGATCTGTTTACTTTTCTGGTTGCACAAGCCCTCTCAAAAGCTGTGAACCATTTGGTGATGTCATCACCATCTTCATATTTAGTTACAATCCCTTTAGGGATTTTCAAAATGTCAGGAGAATCTCTGACCCTATTTATGTTGCTGCCACCATGGATGGGACCAAACCCCATCTCTTGTCTTTCCCTTTCTATGGCTAGGAGCTGTCTCTCTAAAGCCAATCTTTGGCCATCCTGGCTAACAGGAGGTCATCTTCACTGAGGCTTTCCTCAGTGATTACAGAGGTGCTGGACCCTCCTGTGAGGGAAGCAGCATCTCTGACTATCACAATTGGAAACAGGGCTTGAGGGGCCCTGATCTCCCTAAGTAGGACTGGAGGGGGGGAATTCTCCTCCAAGTCAGTAGCTTCATCCTCTGGGAGGTCATCCTCAGAGGGGTTGGCTTTTTCAAACTCTGCCAGCAGCTCCTGGAGCTGTTGTTTGGAGGGTCTTAAGCCAACTGGGATTTTCTTTATTTTGCAGAGAGACCTTAGCTCCCTCATCTTAAGATGGAGGTAAGGTGTGAGGTCGAGTTCCATCACATTCTCTTCTGCACCAGACATTATGGGGGTCATTCTGACTCCCGCCGGCCGCGGTATCCGCAGGGCCGGCGGAAGCCGCCAGAATACAGCTGCGCGGTCACAAGACCGCCGCGGGTATTCTGGTTTTCCCGCTGGGCTGGCGGGCAACCGCCAGAAGGCCGCCCACCAGCCCAGCGGGAAACACCCTTCCACAAGGATGCCGGCTCCGAATGGAGCCGGCGGAGTGGAAGGGGTGCGACGGGTGCAGTTGCACCCGTCGCGATTTACAGTGTCTGCATGGCAGACACTGAAAATCATGGTGGGGCCCTCTTATGGGGGCCCCTGCAGTGCCCATGCCATTGGCATGGGCACTGCAGGGGCCCCACGACACCCCATACCGCCATCCTGTTCCTGGCGGCCAAAACAGGATGGCGGTATGGGGGTCGGAATCCCCATGGCGGCGCAATGGAGGATTCCCCAGGGCAGCGGAAAACCGGCGGTACACCGCCGGTTTTCCATTTCTGACCGCGGCTGTACCGCCGCGGTCAGAATGCCCTTGGGAGCACCGCCAACCTGTTGGCGGTGCTCCCGCGGTCCCCGGCCCTGGCAGTCCATGACCGCCAGGGTCAGAATGACCGCCTATGTTTCTAAAAGTTGGAATACTTTTTAAGAATCTAAAACTATCTCTAGAACTTAATTCAAACTTTCACAAAACATTTTAACTCTAAAAGAAATGCTAACAGGGACTAACACAAGACCCTAGCAGGACTTTTAAAAATTTAGAAAAATAGCACAAATTTCAAAAATCAGTTTCTAATGACAATTTTTGGAATTTAGTCGTGTGATCAGGTATTGGCTGAGTAGTCCAGCAAATGCAAAGTCTTGTACCCCACCGCTGATCCACCAATGTAGGAAGTTGGCTCTGTATACACTATTTCAAAGTAAGGAATAGTATGCACAGAGTCCAAGGGTTCCCCTTAGAGGTAAGATAGTGGCAAAAAGAGATAATACTAATGCTCTATTTTGTGGTAGTGTGGTCGAGCAATAGGCTTATCAAAGGAGTAGTGTTAAGCATTTGTTGTACACACACAGGCAATAAATGAGGAACACACACTCAAAGACAATTCCAGGCCAATAGGTTTTTGCATAGAAAATATATTTTCTTAGTTTATTTTAAGAACCACAGGTTCAAGATTTACATGTAATACTTCAAATGAAAGGTATTGCAGGCAGGTACTTTAGGAACTTTGAATTAGCAAAATAGCATATACACTTTTCACATAAATCACATATAGCTATTTTAAAACTAGACAAAGCAATTTTCACAGTTCCTAGGGGGAGTAAGAGTTAGTTAGTTTTTGCAGGTAAGTAAACCATCTACAGGGTTCAAGTTTGGGTCCAAGGTAGCCCACCGTTGGGGGTTCAGAGCAACCCCAAAGTTACCACACCAACAGCTCAGGGCCGGTCAGGTGCAGAGGTCACAGTGGTGCCCAAAACGCATAGGCTTCAATGGAGAAGGGGGTGCCCCGGTTCCAGTCTGCCAGCAGGTAAGTACCCGCGTCTTCGGAGGGCAGAGCAGGAGGGTTTTGTAGGGCACCGGGGGGGACACAAGTCCACACAGAAAGTACACCCTCACCAGCGCGGGGGCGGCCGGGTGCAGTGTGCAAACACGCGTTGGGTTTGTAATTGAAATCAATGGGAGACCAAGGGGTCTCTTCAGCAATGCAGGCAGGCAAGGGGGGGGCTCCTCGGGGTAGCCACCACCTGGGCAAGGGAGAGGGCCTCCTGGGGGTCACTCCTGCACTGGAGTTCCGATCTTTCAGGTCCTGGGGGCTGCGGGTGCAGAGACTTTACCAGGCGTCGGGATCTGGGAAGCAGGCAGTCGCGGTCAGGGGGAGCCTCGGGATTCCCTCTGCAGGCGTCGCTGTGGGGGGTCAGGGGGGGCAACTCTGGCTACTCACGGTCTCGCAGTCGCCAGGGAGTCCTCCCTGAAGTGATTGTTCTCCACAAGTTGAGCCGGGGGCGTCGGGTGCAGAGTAGCAAGTCTCACGCTTCCGGCGGGAAACGCAAGTTGTTTTAAAGTTGCTCCTTTGTTACAAAGTTGAAGTCTTGGGTGAACAGGGCCGCTATCCTCAGTCTCGGTTTCTTGTTCCTTCTAGAGCAGGGCAGTCCTCTGAGGATTCAGAGGTCGCTGGTCCCTGGGGAAAGCGTCGCTGGAGCAGTGTCTTTAGAAGTGAGGAGACAGGCCGGTAGAGCTGGGGCCAAAGCAGTTGGTTTCTCCGTCTTCTCTGCAGGGTTTTTCAGCTTAGCAGTCCTCTTCTTCTTAGGTTTCAGGAATCTGAGTTCCTAGGTTCGGGGGAGCCCCTAAATACAGAATTTAGGGGTGTGTTTAGGTCTGGGAGGGCAGTAGCCAATGGCTACTAACCCTGAGGGTGGCTACACCCTCTTTGTGCCTCCTCCCAAGGGGAGGGGGTCACATTCCTATCCCTATTGGGGGAATCCTCCATCTGCAAGATGGTGGATTTCTAAAAGTCAGAGTCACCTCAGCTCAGGTTGCCTTAGGGGCTGTACTGACTGGCCAGTGACTCCTCCTTGTTTTTCTCATTATCTCCTCTGGCCTTGCAGCCAAAAGTGGGGCCGTGGCCGGGGGGGGCGGACAACATCACTAGCTGGAATGCCCTGGGGTGCTGTAACAAAGGGGGTGAGCCTTTGAGGCTCACCGCCAGGTGTTACAGTTCCTGCAAGGTGGAGGTGATAAGCATCTCCACCCAGTACAGGCTTTGTTACTAGCCACAGAGTGACAAAGGCACTCTCCCCATGTGGCCAGCAACATGTCTCGAGTGTGGCAGGCTGCTAAAACCAGTCAGCCTACACGGGTAGTTGGTTAAGGTTTCAGGGGGCACCTCTAAGGTGCCCTCTGGGGTGTAGGTTACAATAAAATGTACACTGGCATCAGTGTGCATTTATTGTGCTGAGAAGTTTGATACCAAACTTCCCAGTTTTCAGTGTAGCCATTATGGTGCTGTGGAGTTCGTGCATGACAGACTCCCAGACCATATACTCTTAGGGCTACCCTGCACTTACAATGTCTAAGGTTTTGCTTAGACACTGTAGGGGCACAGTGCTCATGCACTGGTGCCCTCACCTATGGTATAGTGCACCCTGCCTTAGGGCTGTAAGGCCTGTTGAGGGGTGACTTATCTATACTGCATAGGCAGTGTGAGGTTGGCATGGCACCCTGAGGGGAGTGCCATGTCGACTTACTCGTTTTGTCCTCACCAGCACACACAAGCTGGCAAGCAGTGTGTCTGTGCTGAGTGAGGGGTCCCCAGGGTGGCAAAAGATATGCTGCAGCCCTTAGAGACCTTCCCTGGCATCAGGGCCCTTGGTACCAGGGGTACCAGTTACAAGGGACTTACCTGGATGCCAGGGTGTGCCAATTGTGGAAACAAAAGTACAGGTTAGGGAAAGAACACTGGTGCTGGGGCCTGGTTAGTAGGCCTCAGCACACTTTCAAATCAAAACTTAGCATCAGCAAAGGCAAAAAGTCAGGGGGTAACCATGCCAAGGAGGCATTTCCTTACAAAAAATCTTTTTTTATTCTGCACTATTAGATCAAAGGAATGGCCGAACGTGTATTATATTTTCCGCTGTTTTGCACATTCTCTCTGTACAGCTTTTCTAGCTTTTTAACTACTTTTTTATTTTATGGTTAATTCATTTTACATATAATGATTAATGTTTGTAATGCTATTTTATGCACTTTTATGGTTTTAAGTGAGATCGAATAAAGAAATTGTGTTTGTTTGTTTGTTGCTTTTGTTATGTCATGTTATGTTATATTGCTTTGTATAGTGAATTAATCATCTGAGAGAGCATCATGGCACTTGGGAAGGTGTGTAGGTGGTTATGCGTATACCCAAGTTCCTTATAGGAAATTCAAGGTCTGCAGGACGAGGCTCTGATGTGTTGAGGGAGGTTGTTTCATGTCTTCGGTGCAAATAGGAGAATGAGTGACCACCAGTTTTGTTTTTGCAGATGCAGGCAGTATGTGCGAGTGAGTGTGAAGCAGCGCATTGGTATCCGGTAGGTTGATGCCTTGCTGTTCAGGTTTTCCGTTCCTGTGTTGTGTAGGGCTTTTTATGTTTGTGTGAGAAGCTTGACTTGGCTGTGCTTGTGAATGGGGAGCTAATGAAGATTCCTGAGGTGGGTGGGTTGTGGGTACAGCATGGGAGGTCGAGTATATGTTGCTGACGATTTCTGGTTTGCCTGGAGTCTATGTAGGAGTTGTTTAGATATTTTGCTGTAGTGAGTGTTACCATACTGCAGCCTGCTTTTGATGAGTGCTTGCATAATGATCCATCTGGTTTTTATCAGGCGACCATTTGAAGATCTTTTGCAGCATGTATAGGATGTTGAAGCAGGAGGTGCACACTGTGTTGACTTGAGCCATCATGTTGAGCTTGTCATCTAGGATGATCCCTAAATGTCTTGCATGGTGGGTGTAGGTGTTGGTACTAGCTCTGACGGCCATGAGGTGGAGTTCCACGGGGAGGTCTTGTTGCCAAAGACCAGTACTTCTGTCTTGTCAGAGATGAGCTTCAAGCAGTTGATTCGCTTCCAGTCTGCTACCAGGGTCATGCAATTGGTGAAGTTGGTTCTGGTGATGGTTGTCTTGTCCGTCAGGGAGAGGATGAGTCAGGTGTCATTGGCGTAGGAAGTGACAGTGATGTCTTGTGATAAGATGATGTTGGTGAGTGGTGTTATATATATGTTGAAAAGAGTGGAGCTGAGATGCAATCCCTGTGGGAATTGGCATACCAATGTCCTAGTCTCTGGTGTGAATGGTGGCAGCCTGACATTTTGGGTTCTTCCTGTGAGGAAGGAACAGATCCATTTGAAAGCGGATACCAATCTCATGGAGTCTTCTGAAGAGGGAGTTGTAGGAGACAGCGTTGCAGGCCACAGAGAGGTCGTATAGGATGAGGGTTGCTATTTATTCTTGGTTTAGGATGATTCCAATGTTGTCAGTGGCCACAATGACTGTTGTTTCAATCTGTGGAGCATGTTGAATCCTGATTGAGTGTTGTCTAGAAGATGGTGAAGTTCAAAGTGGGTTGTGAGTTGCTTGTTGATGACCTTCTCAGTCATTTTGTCTGGATAGGAGAGCAGGGAGATGGGTCTGATGTTGCCCAATTGATTTGGGTTGACTGTGGGCTTCTTGATGAGGGTGATGATTTCTGCAAGTTTCCATTCATTCTGGAAAGTGATGCACATGATGGAGGTGCTGATGATAGAGGTCAGGGTGGTGCTGATCAGTGATGTTCCCAGGTTGTAGCTATGGTGGGGCCTAGGTCTGTTGGGGCCCTGGACTGGATGGTCCACCTGACTGCTGCTCTTTCATTTCTGGGGAGGTTGTCCACTCAGTCAGGTAGCCATGTTGACTGGTGGTAGATAGGTTAGCGATGAGTTCTCTGTGGTTTGTTTGGTCTTTGGAAAATGTTGGATAAGTTGTTGCAGAATTGTTGGGAAGTAGCAATGTTGTTGACAGTGGCTGAGGGTGACATGAAATCCTTGATGATCGAGAAGATCTTCTTTCATCTGTTGGAGCTTCCTTCGATGTGGCCACTAGTGCTAGTGCTGAGGGTGTCAGCCAGTGGCTGACACCCTCACTACCCCCCCACTGTATGTGTCGGCCACTGGCTGACACTGGGGAGCTATTTAAAGGCCCTTCTCTTGCTCTGTACCGGGGGGGGCTTTATTTTTTTCTTTCATCAGACCTTTCGAATGGTCTTATAATTTGTTTTCTTTTTTCTCCAAAGACGATCAGCGTGTAGGATGTGCTGAGGTCATTCCAATAAAGTTAAAGTTAAACAAGCTGATGGGCTTGTTTTACTTTTGCTGAATGAGTGCATGAGGGCATACTTTAGCCCTCTGAGCACTGATTCTTTTGGGAGAAGAATCTCCCCTTTCCAAAGCTACCTCTGCCCAGGGCATCCCTGCTTGGGGATCACCACAGGAGAGCGATCTCCAAGCAAGGATCTACCAACTAGACACCACCAATGGGAGGAGCATTTCCTTAGGCAACGCCTAGTGTCCCCACCTTTGATTATCCCAGTCTTTTGCCCCCTGAAGGGGGGTGGGGTAATAACCCCCAATCCATCCTCAGAGGGGCAGTAAGCCCCCGAGATGGTGGGGAAATATAGTTTTTTTTAAATGGTAGAGGCTGCCTACCATGGGATTGGCCATGGCACTACCCCAATTAAATGGGGCATTAGTCCTTCTGCCGCCTCAAGGGGCAGATGGTTAATTATCCCGGGGGGGGGGGCAGAAAGCTCACTAGATGCCAGGGATAGCCTTTTTTTTCAAATATAGGGTGGGGGCTTCCCACCATTGGCATGCCCATGCCCACACCCCGACTAAATGGGGCACCAGTCTTTTGGCCCCCCTGGGTGGTGGATGGGTGTAAATATACCTGATCTTCCCTCCAGGGAGGCAGAAAGCCCATTAGATGCCACAGAAAGATTTTATTAAAACAACATAGGGGTGGGGCTACCCATCATTGGTGTGGCCATACTTCAACAACAAATAAATGGGGCCTCAGTCTTTCTGCCTCCCCTTGAGGTGGATGGGGTAATAATCCCTGATCTGCCCCACAGGGGGCAGAAAGCCCACTAGACACTAGGGTCTGCATTGAGGCAATATTGTTTGGTGAGAGCAGCTACCCTTGGGTATGGGTCTGTTCTCTCCCCCACCTTATCGCCCAATACACTTTCTGTTCCTCCTGGATGGTGGATAAGGTTTTCACCCCCAAAAGGGGGAGCTCCTCAGACACCAGGAATTTAAAAATTGAGCCATAACAAACAAAATTATGGGGTGGCCTAAACTGGTATCCAGTCATACCACTGTCTCTAGGGACAGACAGGAGGCATGACCAAATTGGGGAGGTTTCTCTAAACCTGCCCCTGGGGATGATAGAAAATTAATCAAACCCAAGGGATTTTGCCTTTGCAGCACAATAAAGTGCTGCGGCTATTTCCTTTTGGCACTTTCCACACCCCAAATCCTGAAAGGGACAAACTAGTCCCCCCCTTCTGCATCAGGTAGGCAGTATGCCCCTAATTTATCCCGGGGGAGTCCAGAAAGCCCAATGTTTGGCAGGAATATATTTTTTTAAATAAAATAATAGGTGGGGTCTGGGCCGTCCTAACATCAAACCCTATCCACACCCTCAAAAGCCTCAACAGTCTTTCTGCTCCCCTGTTGACTAAAGCAGCCCATCACAATGGCAAGCAACGGACGGTTGTTTTTACATATGATACAGGAGAGTGTGGATAACTTCCAAAATGGTGAGTGGCTGCACTTTTTATGCTTATATAGGCTTCCACCTGGAAAAACCTGCATGAACCAGAGATGTCAGAAAACTAAACTTCTGAGGGTAGTATGATTCACACTGCAATAATGTGCAAACCTTAAACTTTGACTAAAACATTTCTGTGAGGAAAGCTTATGGAATCTATGAGGAGCCAAAAATGTCATACCAACCAGCACTCCCCAAAGTCTCCTGATAAAAATGGTACCTCACTTGTGTCAGTGTGCCAAAAGACCTTGACACAAAAAGCCTCATACTTGGTAGAATCAGCAATATGGATGGCTATGGGATTTTGGCCTGTGGAACCCATGGAAACCTACCAACCACAGACATTTTTGAACACTAGACAACTAGGGGATTCCAGGGTGGTGTGCCGTGCATGGATCTCATGAGGTTTTCTTACCCACAATGCCCTGAATCCTCAATCTTTGCCTGAAATCACTAATTTTCAGTACATTTCTGCTATGGAAGCTTCCAGAATCTGCTTGAATTCACAAAATTCCTACCACCCAGCTTTGCCCTACCAGTGCCGATACAAATGCTGCATCACTTGTCTGGTTGGGCCTAGTGCCCAGGAAAGGGTCAAACCAGGGTCAGTGGGAGTCCTCTGGCACGCGGAACTCAAAATAACTAAGACTGAATCCTTATATACAAAAATACTAATCAAGAAATAGTTTACATCAGTGTCCATGTAGTTTCATAAATTCATCACTATTTATCGAGTGAACCCAAACAACGTCAAATTAGATGGAACTAAAATATATCCAGGTTCTAGTGGTCATATTCTAGATGGTGAAACCATCCGCACATTATGTACCATAACGTTTCATATAGACTTCTAGTCGTGTGGACAAATGATGTAGGGCCTGATTGCGAGTTTGGCGGCACTAGGACCACCATGTTGGTGGTCGCACCACCATCAGGCTGACAGAGAAGACTGCAATATTATGACCATGGCGGTAATCCCAACAGAATACAGCCAAAGCACCGCCAGTGCGGTCTAACCTCCATGCACGACAGTAGTCACCTGTAGGCCAGCGGAAACCATGTTTCCGCAGGACAGATAACGAGGTTGCACACCGCCAAAGTTTCCGCCCCAGTCGCACCAGCACGGAAACCCAGGCAGAAACCAACTGTATAAAAGGAGACACTCACCTTCAGTAAGCCATACTCATCCAGAGCCTCCATGGAACCTGAACTACATGTCTTCCCGCTGCTCCAGCTCGCCCAATGACTACGGAATCTGCGACAACCACAGCAACCGTAAGTACACACTCTTACCTGTTGTTGTATATTGACAATTTTGTACGCACACACACATACACAAAATCCACATTTGGGAAGGGGGTGAGAGGGGGACACTCAGGCATAACTGCACAAAAACAAGCAAACTCGCAGACAGCCACACACACATGCTCACAAAGACACCATGGCCGCATATACACACACACACACACACAAACATCCCAAACAAACACAGGTATGCACAGGCTGACATTAACACACAACACCACAACATGTCACAAAAAGAGCACATCCTCACCAACTACAATCACTTGGCAGGGACATACAGGTGACACTACCCAGGAACACATCACACAGACTTCACAAATGAACACCAACACGCAAAACATACATACAAATACACAATCAAACTACTTACAGTTAGATGTACAAAGAACTCCGTGCCCAACATTTCATGCACATAACGCTCACACACTCAATGCACACAAAGCCACACAACAAACCAACAAACACATCAGCACACTAACAACATACAATAGCAACACAACTAATCCCTTCAACACACTAATGTCCATGACACAACACATACCCAACCAATTTCGGACAAAAACACTGGACACAACCACATATGCTGCACAAACAACACGCATAGGCCAAGCAGAACATACACACACATACATACACACAACTAGTGTCAGCCAGGAACAACTCAATACTAGTGAAAGAAATGCATGACAAAGATGTAACCAGGAAACCAACCACTAGTTGGTTCAAGTCATCATTGTAAGTAAACAATACTTGTATAACAAAGGCCATAGGCCAGTCCACAATGCACACATGCTGCATGTACACAGAGCACAGGCGTGTGCCCCAAATGTGTCTCCTGACTGCCATGTAACCACGATAGGAAGGGGCATCATTGAGGCAGGAAGGCACCTCAGGGGTTATCTAGGAAATCAGAGGGAAGGTTTGTGTTTGGGTTTGGAGCAGGCCTTTGGAATCAGACTTGGGGGGATGGGCCTGGACTTCGGTTTAGGGAAGGCTGGCTTTTAGGTGGAGGGGTAGACATTCTGGCGGGGGAGGGGCGTGAGAACTTGCAGGGGTGCAGGGGAGGTCTTGGAGGTGGAAGGGACAGACTTGGGGAGGGACACTGAACACAGTGGGAGAGGAGTAGGTAAAAGGGCAAACTCTAAAAGGAAAGCTTTCTTAGACACATGGAGACGGTCATAGCAAAAAGGTTTGAGTGTGGAGGGAGAGGGAGTGGTTGTAAGAGGTGTTGGTGTGGATGTCTTGGGTATGCTTGTGGGTAGTGCATGTCTGTTGGGTGGGTGAGTGAGTGTGGGTGTTTATGTGTCTTGGGAGGAGCGGGGTGGAGGTGCTGGGAGATGCAGTAGTAGGTGAGTGTCTGTTGGGATGGTGACTGAAGGTATGGTGGATGTACTGGATGTAGGCATGTCTGTGGTCATGGTGTCTGCAGGTTTGTGGTGACTGGGGTGGATGCCTGAGGGCCTGCTGTCTGTGGGTAAGATAGGTGTAGTGGCTGGATCTGTGAATGTTGATGTGGTGTCTGCAGGTATGTCAGGTGTTGCATCTGTGATGCTGGAGGTGGTGGGTGTGTCAGGGCAGGTTGTGACTGTTGATGTGTATGCAGGTGTATGTTGCTTGTGTACATGCCAGTAGTGTGTCTTGTGGTGCTTGTGTTTGTCTGAGCAGCCCTTGGATGTTGAGGTGGATGCATGCCTGTCTGTCTGTGTGCTTTGGCTGGGTGGGGAAGAGAGGTTTGGGATTGGGAAGAGGAAGGTGTAGGGGGGATGGAAGACAACGGGTGATTGGCTGCCGTCAGTGTGGAGGCCAGAGTCTGAAAGGATCTCTGTGGGCCAGCCAGTGCACTGTGAATGCCCCCCAGGAACGAATTACTCTGTTGGTCTTGAGTTGCCAGATCCTGGATAGCATTCACAATGGTCAATTGACCCACAGAGATCAAGCTCAGGAGGTCAATAGCCTCCTCACTGAGGGCAGCCGAGCTGAGAGGGGCAGGGGAAGAAGGAGACGCCCATCCTCTTGGGTGAGCGAGTATAGCCAACAGGGTGGGGAGTTACAGGGAGGGTGGTGGTAATGGGAGTGGCGGACAGAGATGGTGCTGGGGTGGTCCCAGATGGGTCTGCCACAGCCAGTGAGTGTCCACTGGAGGAGGATTCTGATGATGAATGCGTGGATCCTGTCTCCCCTGTGGCACCCCCCCCAATTCCCTGGGCCACTGGGTCCCTCTTTGTCAGTGGTTTCAGTACTAAACTACACAACATTGGTCAATACTAAAAACACGCACCTGACACTAGTACACACACAACACCCACAGCACTATAACACACACACCCACATTACCCACAACCCTTTATGAATACAAATTATTGTCATGAGACTGACACCAAGACCACTGCGACAACTAGACACAGACACCACATACACCCATACATCCCTCACACACCCCACTTCACACACCCAACCACATTACCCAACACCCTCACACCTACACACACCACACAACACCCATGTGCCCATTAAGGCACCCCCGTTTCACAGATGAGGAGTTGCTGGTTATGGTGGAGGAAATAGTCAGGGTAGAGCCACAGCTGTTTGGAGCACATGTACAGCAAATATGAATTGCCAGGAAGATGGAGCTATGGCAGAGAATCATGGACAGGGTGAACGTCGAGGGACAGCATCCAAGAACAAGGGACGACATCAGGAACAAGTGGAACAACCTACGTGGCAAGGTACGTTCCGTGGCAGCAAGGCACTAGCTCGCCATACAGAGGACTGGCAGTGGACCCACACCTCCTTACCCACAGCTCACAGCATGGGAGGAACATGTCTTGGCAATACTGAATCCTGAGGGACTCACTGGAGTGGCAGGAGGACTGGACAGTAGTGAGTCAACATTTACTACTTATCACCCCCATACCTGCATGCCACCTCACTCCCTCACCCTTATCACTCCACTCCATCCCACACACTGCACCTACACATCTGACTAACCCCAATGGCAAGCCCTGCATGCTATACCAATGCATGGACAGCCCTCCCAGCCGTGCATATACACCCATCACAAAACATGCACAGCGTAGGGGAACTAACAATTCCACAATACATCTCCATACACATACAAAGGTGGCAGGGCACCAGCAACGATAGAGGGGAGGCTAGGGATGCACAATATGTCACAGACATGAAGGATAAAACATCACTTACATCCCCACAGCTTCCCCAGCCAATGTCAGCGGGGAGGAGGTGCCATGACAAACCAGTCCCCCAACAGAAGTTGCCCCCAGTGACGACAGTAACTCTGGACTTCTGGATCTGGATGAACTACCTGGCCCATCAGGGACCACTGGTCAGTCGGTCACCTCAGCCCACTCCCAGTCAACCACAGAGCCTCCCACATCAGTATCCAACAACACAGCACCCACCCAGCATCCCCACACCTCTGTCCCCAGGACACGTCAACCAGCAGTGTGTCCACCTGTACAGGGATCCCAGTCCACACCTCGCCCCGAGACAATCAGAGACCTGAGCTCAGTGGCAGTCAGCACACCGTTCAGGGGACACAGGCACAGGGCAACAGGGACACTGGGAGGATCTCTGTGGGCCAGGGGGAGGACACGCCCAGGGAACCAACTCTCCAGGAGGCACTCACCAAAATCCTGGGGGCCTACAAACAATCCCAGACACGATGGGCCAGATCCTTACCAACAAGCAGGAGAACAAGGGCCCACAGGAGAAACACCATCAGGAGATCAGGGAGGGCTTACAGGCCCTCAACGCCACCATGATCTACATAGCATGGGTGCTGGCAGACATGGCCGACATCATGAGGGAATCAACAGCACAGCAGCGGGCCACTACCACTAGCCAGTCTATTGACCAACCCTCCACTTCCGCTGCAGCTAGTGGGCAGGAGGCCCCACCACAGGACCCACAGGCCACCAGTAACCCTCTGCCATCAGAAGGTGAACCACCACGTAAACTTTCCCTGTGACCCAGACAGAAACCCGAGACACTTGCCAAGACCAAGACCACCACCAGGTAATGAGACTCTCCTGATTGTCCCCCTTGTGTCCCACCATGTTACCTTCTCCACTTTGAACAGCCTTTGCACCCCTTCCTATGGCCCTTTGACACTGGACCTGTGCTACAACCAGACTGGGGCAAAACCCTGGACTTTCCTCTACCATCACCTCATTCCATTGCACTGTTCTCCTGATTATTTGCACTACCTTGACCACAACTTGAGTGACACTATTTTATGTGTTGAAAATGTGCATTCATGGGAACATTCACATCTAGTGCAAATGATCTGAACACATACAAATAGTGACCTGTAGATGTCTGTAGTAATCACATAAGGACACTGTTGTCATATTACCAACATCCATAAAATGACAAGCCATGGGTGACAGTAAGTTGAGATGCAAAGGAAGTGAATGCCTTCATGCTATAGCCACACAGATAACATCAATAGTCAGAGTATTGGTCATTTCCACTGTCTCAACTGTGTGCCATTGGAAGTATTGATGTATAACTGATGTTCTGTTGTCCACATCCTCATCCTCTGCCTCCTCATCCTTACTCTCCTCAGGGTCCACTGCTGCCAGAGGGTCATCTCCAGTCTCCTTCTCCTGCAGAAAAAGCACATGTCGTCTGAGAGCCAGGATGTGCAACATGCAGCATGCCACAACTATCTGACAGACCTTCTCAGGTGAGTAGCTCAGGGATCCACCTGTCAGATAGAGGCATCTGAACCTGGCCTTCAGTAGGCTGAAGGTCCTTTCAATTATTCTCCTGGTTCGCCCATGTGCATCATTATAAAGGTTTTCAGCCCCTGTCCTGGCATTCCTCACAGGGGTCAGGAAACAAGATAGGTTTGGGTAGCCAGAGTCACCTGCAAGTATTGAGGGACAAACATTAGCCTTACACAATGCTATGGGGATAACACCTGAAGGCATACACTGACATACAGTAGGTGGTGACTGTGGCTTACCTATAAGCCACACCCTGTGCCTCTGTAGTTGGGCCATCACATTTGGGATGCTGCTATTCTTCAGAACAAAGGTGTCATGCACCGACCAAGGATACTTGGCAGTGACGTGGGAGATGTACTGGTCCATCAGGCACACCATTTGCTCATTCAGTGAGTGGAAACTCTTCTGATTCCTGAACACCTGTTCATTCTGGCAGGGAGGACAAACGCAATATGTGTACCGTCAATCGCCCCAATAATATTGGATATATGTCCCATTGCGTAGAAACCTGCCTTCACAGTGGGCAAATCTTCCTCCTGGGGGAAAGCAATGTAGCTGCACATGTGTTTCACACAATACCCTTGCCAGCAAGATTGAGAACACTGGCTGTGACATTCCTGCTGCCAAGCCCACTGTCACTTGGAAAGAACCAGTTGCAAGGAAATGGAGAACTGGTAGAACCTGCACAAGAGGGGGGATCCCAGTGGGATGACAGACAGCTTATATCAGGTCAGGCTCCAACTGGGAACACAGCTCTGTGATTCTGGCCCTGTCCAGCCTATAGGTGAGTATTATGTGCCTGTCCTCAAGTGTATCCAATTCCACAAGGTGTCTGTGTACAGGGGTTTGTCTCCTCCTCCTATTCATCCACAGTGGTAGGTATCTAAGGGGCACAAGAGTGAATAGGCTGTCACAATTTGAACAATGGAACCACCACCTCAGTGTACATACATTATTAATGTGATGGGACAGTGTTAATGGCAATGTATGTGCAATTTTTGGCAATGACGCAGTTATGGAAGATCTGAATATTGTCCATCACCATGTAATGGCGACTGCCTGTCCTGTATCTAGGGACAGGTGGAAGTGAGGTAACCCCGCCGACGTTGGGCGCTGTGGCAGAAGTCGGTCTTGCACCGCCGTGCAATTCCTCATTGGCTAATATGGGACTCTATAGAGTACAGTGGCCAATGGGGATCAGCGGCGGCGGTGACGGTGTTCACCGCTGCGGACGTGACCGCTATTCTCCGTATGAATCCTCATCTTGATTCTTGACTCTCCACAGGACAACACCCACACTGCGTGTGCTGCTGTGACCTGTGTCTGGAATTTGCCATGGCCCGTTTGACTGTGGAAAAGGCCCCTGCCTTCACTTCGATGGAGCTGGAGCACTTGGTGGATGGGGTCCTACCCCAGTATGGACAGCTGTATGGCCTCCAGACAAACAGTTGAGTACACCTTGGGCACAATGCATGTGAGAAGGTTGCATGGAGATGTGTGTCCAGGCATTGTGTCATTTGGGGAGGGATGTCTGGTGGTAGTGTACATTGTAGTCACCGGGCGATGTGTGTCCCAAAGGAGTTGGAAGCGGGATTTGTGGGCCATATGTGTGACAGGCTGGATTGTATGTGTAATGCTGTCCTCCTGTCTGCATTACCTCTGCAGGTCAGCGGCCATCGAAAGAAGGGATTGTGGCGTGCCATCACCAAGGACATGCAGACCCTGGGGGTCTACAGCAGGCGGAGCACACACTGCAGGAAACGGTGGGAGGACCTGAGTCGCTGAGCACGGAAGACCGCGGAGGCCCAGCTGGGGATTGGATCCCAGCAAGGAAGTGGTGCCTGTCGGAACTTGACCCTCCTAATGGCCCACATACTGGCAGTGACCTACCAAGAGCTGGATGGGCACTTGAGGGCATCATAGCAGCCGCAAGGGGGTGAGTACAGTGGGTGTTACTACATTAATTGATGCATGGGTGCCCCTTAATGCCAGGACAGACATTGCAGCATGATCCAGCTCAAGGGTAATGGGTGTACAGCAAATGCAGGTAACCTAATTCAGTTGCATTCCATGTCAGTCAGGGCTTTGTGGGTCCCAGGAGGGGTGCAGTTGGCGGTGGTTGGCCCTCATCTTGCTGTGGCATCTAGCCAATTGAATGCCAGTGCAATGCATAGTGCTCAATCCTGATCCCCTTGTGTGACAGTACTGTGTATGCCAACTGTGGAGTTGGTGCTGTAATTGACCCACCCAGTGCTCCCTTTCCCGACGTCCCAGCCTTTCTTCTCCTGTCATCCCATTCATGTGTGCATCAGCATCATCTGGTGGAGGAGCAGGGGCACCGGCGACAGAGGGAGCTGCATCCCACAGGACCCAGGAGGCAGAGTCCCCCGACGCCAATGGAACTAGTGGGACGGAAGGCGAGGGGAACACACGGCGGAGACAGGAGGTGGCAACACAGACTCTGATTCCTTCTCCGATGGAAGCTCCCTGGTGGTGACAGACACCTCTCTGACCTCCCCAGGTGCAGGTGCAGCCGCCAACCTGTACCAGCACTGCCCTCCCAATAGCCCCTCAGCAAGTGGCCCGTGGCCACCCACCCAGGAGGCTGGGCATCTCCTTTGTCCCAGGCACCTCAGGCCCTGCCCCAGTGAGCCCTGCTGCCCTGAGTCAGGAGGTTATGGACCTCCTGAGATCCATCTCTGTAGGGCAATCAACCATTGTGAATGCCATCCCAGGGCTGGCATCCCAGATACAGCAATGCAATGCATTCCTGGAGTGCATCCACAGTGGATTGGTGGCCCAACAGAGATCGATTCAGGCTCTGGCCTCCACTCTGATGACAGCCATTGTCTCTATCCCTACCGTCCCCTCTCCAACTAACATTTCCCAGTCCCATTCTCCTCAACCCCAACCCATCCCATGCACACATACAGACAAGCATGTACACAAGACACCACACAAGAGTGGCACAGTCAAACACAGGCACCACACTTCAGTCCATAAGCACTCACACAAACAACAGACGCTTGCGCATACATCCAAATCCACTGCTTCCACTGTCTCCCCTCCTCCTCCTCCTCCACCTCCCTTATAGTCACATCCACACTCACGCCTGCATTCACTGCTTCAACAGCCACCACCAGCATCACCATACCAAGCAGCACACACACCTCATTAGCAGACACCTCCAAATCATCCATCCACGTGTCCCCTGTGTCCTCTACCACTGTGCCTGTCCCCCCTCCTAAAGGACTCAAACACAGGCACTCAGACATCCAACAGCCATCCACCTCACATCAGCACACTGCTCATGCACCTGCACCCAAGTCCAGCAGACGTACTCCTCCAACAACCACTCCCTCAACCTCCACTCCCATCCCTCCTCCCTCATCCCACCCCAAAGTCACTAAGAAGCTTTTCCTTGCCCAACTTGACCTGTTTCCTCCCCCTCCCCATTTCCTGCCAGTAAGAGAAGTGTCCCAATGACCCAGCCTAGTAGCTTAGCCAAACAGTCCACTGGGACAGTGGAGGCACCTCCTAGTCGTGGATGCAAGACAGTGAAGGATATCACTCCACCAGCCAGGAAAGGGAAGGTTCCCACTCCACCAGCCAGTAAAGAGAGGCATCCCACTCTACCAGCCAGGAAATGGAAGAACCCTTCCCCTCCAGCTGAGACACAGCAGCCCTCGCCTCCTGCAGAGGCTGGCAGGTTACCAACACCACCACCACCAGTGACAACGGGCCCTCATCTCTTGCTGAGACACAGCAGCACTCGCCTCCAACACAAGCTGCCCAGGACGCACCTTCCCCTGCTGAGACACAGCAGCCCTCACCTCCTGCAGAGGCTGGCAGGGTACCTGCACCACCACCACCAGTGGGCACGGGCCCTCATCCCCTGCTGAGGCACAGCATACCTTGCCTCCAGAAGAGGCTACCCAGGAGGCACCTTCTCCAGTTGAGACACAGCAGCCCTCAACTTCAACAGAGGCTGGCAGGGTACCAACACCACCACAACCAGTGGGCACGGGGCCCTCATCTTCTGCTGAGACACAGCAGCCCTCACCTCCAGTAGAGGTCATGTAGGCTACCCTCCAGGGACTGATGTACAAGGAGCCCCATCAAGAACCAATGGGCAAGTTCCCCACCTCAGAGACTGTGACCTTGCACTCTCCAGCAAAGGATAATGGGCATGGAGCCCCATCCAGAACCAGTGGGCAAGTTCCCTACCTCAGAGACTGTGACCTTGCACTCCCCAGCAAAGGATAATGGGCATGGAGCCCCATCCAGAACCAGTGGGCAAGTTCCCCACCTCAGAGACTGTAACCTTGCACTCCCCAGCAATGAGAAATGGACATGGAGCCCCATCCAGAACCAGTGGGCAAGTTCCTCAACCTCAAAGACTGTGACCTTGCACTCCCCAGCAATGAGAAATGGGCATGGAGCCTCATCCAGAACCAGTAGGCAAGTTCCTGACTTCAGCTGAGGTGCCTCCTCCCCTTCTCCCTGAGGTGCCTGTCCATTTCTGAGATGTTGCCCCTGCACAGTTTTGTGCGAAGTTAGTCAGGATCAAGTTGGGGCTTGGACTGTGCCCTGTGGCCATGTGGGCCTTTAGTACTTTGGACTGGGCATTGGCCCTTTCTGGACAATTGCTCATATATCTTTGTTCTCCAATTGGTTCATATGGTGGCTGTTGCCATGCAATTACAATCTCAGTACTGCCAACCTGTAGTCCTTGTATTATTATGCCGTGTGTCCTGTGCCATTGGTTTACATCTGCAACTGGTTGTGTATATGGTGTGTGAGTGAGAATACCTCAACGGCTGCTGCAGAACCCAACCAGTCGCTACTCTTAACCATTCAACAGCAAGCCCAGGAACTGCAACAACTATGAAATGAAAATGCAGCTTTACGACAAACCTTGGTATCCCGAACCACAGATGTTCCTACTGTCTCTGCTACTATGCCACATTTTTCAGGAGATCCAAATAAGCGACGAGAATTCCTCGATGCTCTGACAGTCTATTTTGCCTCCCGACGAACGCAATTTGCGCAAGATAAAGCGAAATTGGGTTACCTCATCAGTGCCATGTCTGGTCCTGCCTTGGCCTGGGCTACTCCATTAGTAGCCTGCAATGACCTTGTGCTGTCTGACTATTCAGCTTTTGTCACTGCATTTAAACAAATGTTTGAACACCCAGGATTGGAAGCTTTATGTGATACTCAACGAGGTACCCAAGATGTTCTTGAATACATAACGCGCTTTAGACAACTGGCAGCAGAGACAACATGGGTAGAACGTACTCTTGTGACTGTTTCGTAGAGGTCTTCGATATGAAATAAAAGACGAACTAGTGCATTCAGCTAGAGTGGAAGATTTACGAGGATTGATGGATTTAGCGCTCTCCATAGAGTATCGTCTACAGGAACGCCATCTAAAAAAGAGGAAATCTTTTCGACCTTCACATGCAGGAAAGCCACGTATAATCGGACGGAGAAAAGGATTATGTCTGTATTGTGTTGATGCTGGCCACTTGCTTCATGTTTGCCCTGTTCATCCTGTGAAGTCCTCGGGAAACGTCAAGACCCGTCCTCTTTGAGAAGGGAGGGTACAGGATTCTCTGAGATACCTTCAATCTGTTCTTCTAAATAAGATGCAACTGCCCTGTTTTGTTACCTGTTAATCTGCAGTTGCAAGACGATCAGGAAGAAAGAACATTGGCATTATTAGACTGTGGAGCCAGTGGAATTTATCTGGATGAGACCTGGGCCAGGAAACAAAAAATGTCATGACTACAGAAGGACGTTCCAGAACAGGTTCATACCGTAGATAGATCTTTGTTAGCATCCGGTCCTGTCATCAGTACTACTCCTACCCTATGTCTACACTTTGGAAAGCACCAGGAACATGTCTTCTTTGATTTAATCTCCTCTCCTAATCATACAATAATCTTCGGAATACCCTGGTTTACACAGCACAATCCTTATATCAATTGGGAAACTAGAACTGTTTCTCTGTCTTCCAAATTCTGTCAAGACTATTGTTATGCCTCCGAAACCTATTGGTCCCCAACGAAGATGTTGTCCACAGAACCTGAATTAGGGTGTTCCATAAATTCTATTCAAGGGGTACCTAGTCATTATATGGATTATATAGACGTGTTCCAAAAACCCACGAAACCAGTACTACCTCCACCTAGAGAATACAATTGTACTATTCTCCTGGAACTTGGATCGGTTGTCCCCTTTGGTAGAATGTACTCTCTTACGGAACCTGAAAAGAAGATACTCAAGGAATCCCTGCAAGAAAATCTACAGAGTGGTCTCATTGCACCATCTTCTTCTCCCGGTGGGGCTCCCCTCTTCTTCGGGCCCAAAAAGACGATGGATCTAAATCCCTGCATAGACTTTCGTGGATTAAATAAAATCACTATAAAAGCCGATATCCACTACCTCTCATCAAAGACATTTTGGAAGAAGTTAGAGAGGCATAGATTGTTTCAAAATTAGTGCTTCAGGGAGCATACCATCTCTTAAGGATTAAGGAAGGTGATGAGTGGAAGATCGCTTTTCATACTCCTTTTGGTCATTACGAATATAGGGTAATGCCCTTTGGTTTAACCAACGCCCCCTCTATTTTTCAAAGATTCATGGATTCAGTATTTTCTGATCTGTTAAATCACACCATCGTGATTTATTTAGATGATATCCTAATATATTCCAGACACCCGGAACTTCATACCAAACGTGTAAAGCAAGTACTAGACAGACATAGGCAACATCAACTCTACTGTAAACCTGAGAAATGTGAATTTGACAAGACAGAGGTAAAATATTTAGGATATCGCATTAGTCTGGTCGGTATCTCCATGGATCCAGAGAAAGTTCAGGCCATCCTAGTTTGGCCATCCCCCTCGTCCATCAAAGAAAACCAGTGTTTTTTAGGACTGGCAAACTTTTATTGCCAATTTATTTTGGACTTTGCTCAACAAACTAGCCAAATCACACAGACTCTTAAAAAAGAGTGTTTGCAAAATGGTTTCATGTCGATGGATGCGGCTGAAAACGCTTTCCAAAACCTGAAACGAGCTTTCACCCAACCACCTATACTACAGCATCCAGACACCAGCAAACAATTTATCGTAGTCACTGATGCTTCAGAAAGAGCTATTGGGGCAGCATTATTACAAAGACAGGGCGACGACGGATTAGAACATCCAATATTTTATCTGTCTCATGTGCTCGTTGATTCTGAGCAAAATTATTCGGTGTTGGAAAGAGAACTTCTAGCTCTAAAAACAGCTTGTCAAGATTCGAGACAATTCCTTGTGGGTTCTAAAGAACCATTTGAAAACGCAATTTACAATGCCTATGAAACTTTCAGTACCAGAGCAGTCTCCATGTCCATTGGGCTTTCTTCTTTAGTCAATTCAATTTTTATGTTACCTATATTCCGGTTTCTCAAAATATCTTGGTGGACACTCTGTCTCTACGTTACTCTAAAAGTACTAACACCCCTTCAAAGCAACTCATTGAACCAGACAAACTTATTGGCTAGTCCAGTTTTTCCTCGATAAAGTTCAGTCTGACTACTCAACCCTCTCAGAACAAGAGATGAAGGAGATGCATCCAAAATTACGCAAGAGTAAAGGGTACTACTACCATAAAGATGCGTTATTCCTACTTTCTAAGATAGTGCAAAGAAAAGCACTACAAATGTGTCACGACTCCCCTGTAGCCGGTAATTGTGGTATCAAAGCCATGAAGGAATTACTCCTTCATTCTTTTTGGTAGCCTACACATAAGCAAGACACTGAGAGTTACGTGGTATCTTGTCCCATCTGCGCCCAAGCAAAAATACCATATACGAGGCCTGCAGGACTACTTCAGCCTTTACCGGTTCCACCAGTCCCTTGGCACACTATATTAACCGACTTTATGTGTTCATTATCACCCTCCGCAGGAAACCGAGTTATAATGGTGACTGTAGACTCATTTACAAAGATGGCTCATTTTAATGCCTTGTAGAAGCTACCCACATCTAATGAATGAAGCCAAGTTTTCATACAAGAGATCTTTCGTCTCCATGGCCTCCCTCAAGTTATTGTTTCAGATCGTGATCCTCAATACATATCGCGGTTTTGGAAGCATTTCTGTAAAACCCTAAATATCAATGTAGCCTTATCTTCTGGATTCCATCCTCAAACTAATGGGCAGATGGAACGCCTGAATGAAGGACTCAAGCAATATCTCTGCTGTTTTTGAAATACCACTCAGAGTAACTGGTCCACGTATTTACCCATTGTTAAATTTTCCTACATTAACACCGTACATAGTGCCTCAAAGCCACTCCTTTTTTCTGCTCGTATGGATTTCATCCCAAATCTTTTCCTGCTAATCCTAAAATCTCTTCTACACTTCCTGCAATCACCTCCTTTTCCCAAAAATACATAGAATTCAATGCCTTATACGGTCTACTCTTTTGTTAACTAAAAGACACATAAAAAGAATGGCTGATAAGAAACGATGTGAGGCTCCATCTTATCAAATCCAAGATAAAGTCTGGCTTTCTTCCAGATTTTTGCACCTCCGTCTATCACAAAATAAATTTAAACCCCACTATTATGGACCCTTTTCAATTATTCAAAAGAATAATCCAGTGTCTGTCTTCGTTTGCTTCGAACATGGAAAATCCATCCAGTATTTCACGTCTGCCAACTGAAGCCCTATAAGCCTGACCCTTTTCAAAGGCAATTCACCTGTCCTCCTCCTTTGTTGGTGAATGAAGAACCCAAATATGAAGCTCAAGAAATATGAGATTCTCGCATTTTCCGAAACCATCTTCAATATCTTATCCATTGGACGGTCTATCCTCTTAGTGAATGTTCTTGGGAAGATGCTTCTTCTGTTCACGCCCCACTTTTGGTCTGTCGTTTCTTTCATTTGTATCCTCACAAACCCAGGGCTCCGGGGTGGGTGGGGGTGAGACAGCTGAGCATTCGGCTTGGGGCACGGCTGCGGTTCCTGTTTCTGGCAGCAGGGCGTGATGCGTCCCTTCTGTATGATATTTCCTCGCCCGAGGCCCCAAATTGGGCATGGGGCCTCGGCGAGTTCTGGGCGCGGCGCGCCCTCAATATTAGGCATGGGCACCCCATTTCCCCGATCCCTCACTTACCTGGTGCAGCCTGTTCCTTTCTTCTTTTCTTCTTTTTCTCTTCTTTCTCCTTTTCTTCTTTTCTTATTTATACACTTAGCAGCCATGTCCTTCTTTATTCCTGCATGCCTTTCTTCTTCCCTGCATGCATTAGGACCCTTTTCCAAAATGGCACCTTTCTCTCTATTCTCCTATGATTCTTTCCCAATCCAATATGGTGTCTTTCTTCTTCCTGTTGTTCATTTCCAGTTTTAGGGTATATAAGGAGTGTGATTCTTGGTCTCCTTGCGCTGCAACACTTCCTTTGGTGGTGATCTTCGCTCCTGTTGTTTTTTCTGCAGTTTATTCCCTTGCTTGTTCCAGTTTCTTCCAGTATTGTTTTCTTGTTTGAAGACTTACCTTTTTTGCTTATTTTTATTCCAGGGAGTTCCTGCTATAGAGGTTTTTCCCTTTGGGTTTTTTTCCTCTGGGACTTCTGGAGGGCAGGGTCTGCCTTTTGGTGTTCCATCATCAGCAGCACCATGGCTACCAGAAAGGGCCACCCTTACCTTGGTCAAGGCAGAACCTACAAAAATCAAGACCACTCTGCAGTTCCAGTTTGCCCGAGACATAAACAACGAGTAGCTTGTGACCAAATTACATGTTTGTTTATATTGATAAAAGCAATTGTTGTCCCATTTGTGAACTGTGTGCCAAGTGGTTTATGGAGACATCAGATACCTTCATATGAATCCCCAGAAGTGATTGATGACTCATCACCAACATGGCCTCTGGTCCCCACGGTACCTCTCTGACAGAGCAACGTTACCATTGTTTTCTTTTCCATACAGATTATTTTTGTATCAGAATATTCAATATTTGTATATCTTTATCATTGAGAACTTTTTTAGTCTTCTTGTGTTATTAGGTAAAGCATAATACGTGCAGATTTTCACTTGTATATATTTTTTTCATTGTTTCATTTCATTTAGTCTGAGTTAGGTATCTTGTTGTCCCTCTTTCTTGATTGCCTTTTATATTTGGCATCTGTGTATTTTAATGATTGTATAATTACTTAATAAAAATGTACAAATTTGTAATAGAATTATCTTATTTGTGTTTATTTATCAATGTCCAGCAGCTCTGTATCATATGTCATTGATAGGTTCTCATGTATTGTGTTGCAATTATCAGTATCTATAGTGATTTATTCCTGAAGATTATTATCTCTTCAGGTCTATTGTGGTAGCTCTCTTAGTAGTTTTTCCTACATTCATCACCAGCATGTGTCTGATGACTCATCACCAGTCTATAAATAGAACTGCCAAGGTCTTTCCTGTGCATGGCTTCGAGTCCTCCTTGGCTCGCAGGTGTTCCTGGTTCAGCTAGAGTTCCATGATTCTTTCAGGAGTCATCCTTTCAGTGCGAGGCTTCATCAGAGCTTCCTTCTCTGAAGCTGATTACTTTTGCAGAGGCTGGAAAATGTACGAGCAGTATCCCATATTCCTCAAATAATCGAAACATTCCAGGAGAAGTCGGTTCGTGAGTAATTCCCCTCTCGTCTCCCTGTTTTCAGCCTTCTTGAGGCTAGTGAACTTTTGGTGCATTATGAAAGACATTCGTTAATGCTGAGAAACCTCTGATACAAGACTATTTTCCAAAGACAGCTTGAGAAGTATTTTTAAAAGAGGCATTAAAGTTAAGTGACGTGAACTCCTGAAAGCATTGCTTGATATCTGTGCAAACTTAAGCATTTATTCTGATTGTTTTGGAGTAAGTCTATTGTTTGAAAATAAATAATTCACAAGTTTGATTGTATAACGATTTGTTGTGAGTTACAAAAGTGGGCTAAATAGTTGAGCAATCGGGCACTAATAATTATTGTGCTTTGCTGAAAGACTCGGTGATTGTCCAATCGAATGATAATAATTATTGTTATTTTGGTGAAAGACTCTGTGATATTTGTAGTTCTTTTGTTTTTGATTTGTTTTTGGTCTTAGAATTCCTGTACCAAGCCCTGAGGCAACTTTCTCAGAACAGCAGTGATGCTCCTTCATGAACCAGTGTTTTGTTTCTCTTCCCTTCCCAAATCCCTGTTCCCTATCTCTTTCCTCCAGAGGCTATTCGCTTATTCCCTGTTCATTTCAGATACAAGAGAATAGTGTTTAGGGGTGAGGGTTTTATTCTCTTCGCTCCCGCAGAACCTGGAATTTAGGTGAGTGGAGATGGTCTTGTCAGAAAGCCAAGCCTACCAAAAAATTAGATCCGTCTGAGCGAAGATGTCTCAGACAGAGGTCAACAGGGAGGATCTTGCACGGGCTCTGACGCATGTTCAGGCTGAGGTAGTGCAATTGAGGAAGGAAATGTATTCCCTTAGAGAACAACTTGAGAGATACAAGATTAGAGGGGAACCATGGTTAGATGCAATTCCTAGAAAAGACAAAACCTTTCTAAAACTACCAACCTTTGTTCCTAAAAAACCTACCAAATCTGAAGAAGCAACACCTAGAAAACTCACTGTAGTAACCCCTACACCAGTTCCATTGGCTCCGCCAGAAAGATTCAGTGGCAATAGTAGCACATTTGATATATTCATGAACCAATGTCACTTGCAGTTTTGTGCAGTCCCACAGCTTTTACGGATGATGCCGCAAAAGTTGCTTTTGTCCTTTAGTACCTTGCAGGGAATGCTGCTAATTGGTCTATCCCTTTAGTCCAAAACGTTGAACCTCTTTTGTATAATTTCCCAGAGTTTCAAGCCCAAATGAAGAAACCTTTTACTCAACACATCTTTATGCAATCCAATGATACTGAGTTATTGAATTTGAAACAAGGGAATAAGGACCTCTTTTAAATAAAGCAGTTAAAAAAAAAAAATGCAGCCCATTTTTCTTAAAAGAAAACGAGATGCATTTCACAACCAAAATGAAAGGTTTTCTTTTAATTTTTTCAGAGCAGGCAGTGGTCGGTGGGACCACTGCCTGCTTTGAAAAAACATTTTCGCTGCCATTCACAAAGGGGAAGGGGTCCCATGGGGACCCCTTCCCATTTGCAAATTTTCCGTTTGCGAATGTGTTAGCACCAGTTCATACATCGCACTGCGACTCGCAATTAATTGCGACTCGTAAACCTATTTTACGATTCAGTAAATAGATTACCGATTCGCAAAATAGGCTTTGTACATAGCAAAATGTTTTTTTCCTGTTGCAAACTTTCCGATTCTTAGAGAAATTATGTCTCTATTGTGGCAAATCAGGTCATTTTGCACGAGAATGCCCCATGAGACCCAAGATCAATGCACCAATATCCAAAAGGACAGTAGCTTCAGTAAACCTTTCCAGTGAAAATTCGGAAAAACTAGATAGCCCAAGGAAAAGTGAGGTCTATACTTCAGACGAAAGACAAAAGACCTCAAAGGGGTCCATATATACTCTTCGTAGACCTCCACATGATTTCCTAATAACAGTGACCATGATTTTCCAAACCCAATGAAGAAAAGTCCAATCTATTCTTCTTGATTCTGGGGCAACAGGTACTTTTTTGGATATTTCATTAACTAAAGGATTAGGGATCACTTTTCTCCCCAAACAAGAACCTGAGGCCGTTCAGGCCATCTATGGTTCTGAATTATCCTCTGGATTAATAACTTATTATTCAGAACCTATTACAATAGTCAGTGACAATGGTCACTCGGAATCTATTAGCTTTGATTTAATTGACACTCCTTCTTTTAGAGTTATCTTAGGAGTACCCATTGCTTCAACAACATAACCCAAGGTTAGATTGGGATATCAGGACTATCACACTAAATTCTCCATTTTGTCTTCAGAATTGTTATCAATAGGCAACAAGCTGGGATTCTCCCCTGTTATGTATGGTCTCATCATCCACTAGTGACAGTTCGCTTCCAGGACAATATCAGGATTTTGCAGATGTGCTCGATAAGGTTCAAGCAACCAGTTTACCACGTCATTGTAGTTTCGAATGGTGAACTGATTTGGTTCCAGGTGCCACATTACCTTGTAGTAGGATATATGCTCTATCATAGTCAGAAACAAAGTACTTAAAAGATTATCTAGACGACTCTTGGCAATTGGCTTCATTCGCCATTCTACTTCCCCTGTTTCATCTCCTTTGTTTTTTGTCTCAAAGAAGAACGACGTATTGATTATAGAGCCCTTAATAAGGTGATAATAAAAAACAAGTACCTGTCGGAAGGTGGCTTTCTTCTAGCATGGTTACCCCCATTTTTTGCCTGTTTGTTAGTGTTTGTCTGAGTGTTTTACTCTCTCACTGGGATCTCAGCCTTGCCTGCTCTGCTACACCTTCCCCTAGACAGCCTAAGCTGTTAGACACTGCCTACATATCATTAAGGTGGATCAGTGGACCTGGTATAAGGTGTAAGTACCTCTAGTAACCACTACAAACCAAGCCAGCTTCTCACAGTACCCACTTCCCTTGATTCCGGTCCTGCTTAATCAACTTCACACAGCCACAATCATTACCAAACTTGAGCTTCGCGGAGCTTACTATCTCATCAGAATCTGCAACGGCGACAAATGGAAAATGGCTTTTCACACAAAATACGGTCTTTTTGAGTATTGTTTGATGTTGTTTGGTTTGTGCAATGCCCCCGCAGCATTTCAAATCTTTATAAACGACGTTCTTAGTGAATTCTTGGCTCTCTTTGTCACAGTCTATGTAGACGATATTTTAATCTACTCAAACAATTAAAAAGAACATGAGAATTATGTTTCCACTGTGTTATGCAAATTACGTGAACATAATTTCCTTTGTCAAGTTGGAAAAATGTCAATTTCATGTTCCTCAAGTGGAATTTCTAGGGTTTGTTTTGTCAAAACAAGGGGTCCAAATGGATTTAATAAAGATTGATGCTATTTTACAATGACCACAACCCTCAAACGTAAAAGAAATCCAGGTTATACTTGGCTTTGCTAACTTCTATCAGAGGTTTATCTCCCACTTTTCTATTACTGTGGCCCCACTTTCTCGATTGTTATGAAAAGGAGTATCTTTTCAGTGGACTCCTGAAGCACAACAAGCTTTTTCCTCATTGAAAATACGTTTTACTACCACACCCATATTAAGGAATGCTGACCCCTCTCTACCTTACTGTGTAGAAGCAGATGCTTCACAAGTGGCAGTAGGTGGAATCCTTTCTCAGCAAGATTCTGAAACTGGGAATATGCATCCAATGGCCTTCTTCTTAAAAAAACTTTTACAGTCAGAACAAAACTATACAGTAGCCGAAAGAGAACTTCTAGCAATAAAATTGGCCTTTCAAGAATGGACACATCATTCTGGGGAGCACGTTTTCCCATCACTATTCATTCAGATCATAAGAACTTACAGTTTTTTCAGATTGGAAAAAGGACTTACCCCACGACAAATGAGATGGGTTTCTTTCTTTAATTAATTTGATATCATAATTACTTATAGACCCGGTACACAACAATTTAAGGCTGACACCTTGTCACGTCTCTAAAACACCACAACACAATCAGATATAAAACAAATAACACCAATTCCAATCATTCCCCCAGAAAAAAATATTGGTAGTTATTCGAAGGGGCTCCCATTTCTGGACAAATTAAAACAAGAATTGCAGAAGGAAAATATGGAACAATGGTTAGCACATCCAATTCAAACAATTTCTGGCAATCTATTTTATCATGATCAGGCTTTGTTTATCCCTAAGAATCTGAGAGGACTGGTTGTTAAATGATGTCATTCGTCTTCCTTGAGTGGACATCCGGGAGAGCATAAGACTAAGGACTTGTGCATACAACGGTTCTGATGGGATTCCCTAAATGCAGACGTAAAGGAGTTTATATGAAAATGTCCTGTATGTGCTTGTAACAAATCCTCACACATCACCCCCGTAGGAAAACTCATATCTCTCCCAGTACCACCAGTTCCATGGCATACTATTAGTTTGGATTTTGTAACTGATTTACCAAAGGATAAGGGGAATACATGTATACTAGCAGTAGTGGATTTATTCTAAAAAATGTCCCATTTCATTCCTCTCACTAAAATCCCAACTGCTAAAGAACTAGTTGAACCTTTTATAATGCATATTGTCTGGCTTCATGGCCTGCCAACTGTAATTATCTCTGATTGGGCAACACAATTTGTGTCTAGATTTTGGAAGGTACTATGTTCTTCTCTTCATATTGACCATCGGTTATCCTCTGCACATCATCCGCAAACGGATGATTAAACAGAGAGAACTAACCAAAGCATGGAACAGTTCCTATGTTGTTTAATTAGCACCTCAACTGGCAGTTGGTTGCAAGCACTTCCCTTAGCTGAATTTTCATATTACAACAGCATTCATACGGCTTATAACATGTCACCTTTTTATTGTAATCTAGGCTATCATCCCAGGTGCATACCATTCCTACCATCCCAAAAGGTATCTACAGTACATGCACATTTATCTGAATTACAAAACATCTGGAATAAGACCCAAAAAACCCTAAGGTTTTTCACCAAGGAAAAGATGAAAGACAAGCAGACAAACACCGTGCAACTGCACCAACATATGCAGGTGATGAAGTATGGCTATGCGCCCATTATTTATCCATACCAGGGGTTTATAAACTACAGCCTCGGTATATAGGTCTCTTCACCATCGTCAAAGTTATCAACTCTGCAGCTATGAAACTGAGCCTTCCCCCTGAACATAAAATGCATCCAGTATTTCATGTCTTGTTGCTCAAACAATTTCTCCCAACCACTCAACCTATTCCCCCACCACTTTACATACTTAGGGATAATCATGGAGAATTTGAAGTCCATCGCATTGTTCATTTTTGTAGATGACAAGGACGTCTCTTTTATCTAATAGACTGGAAAGGTTACCCAGCCGAAGAGCAGTCATGAGAACCAGCTGCCCATGTCCACGCCCCACAGTTGGTACATTCCTTTCATGCACAATACCCCTCCAAACCACGGCCAGTGAAAAAGCCTTTGGGGGGTGGCACTGTTAAGACTCGCACCCACACACCCACGCTTCAGCACAAATCAGCATATATAAAGAACGGTGAAACATGTCAAGAATGTGATTACAACACAGCACTTCCCTGTCATTTGTAAGGAAAACTACATTACATGTCTGTTTATATTGATAAAAGCAAGTGTTGTCCCGTTTGTGAACTGTGTACCAAGTGGTTTATGGAGACATCAAATTCCTTCATATGAATCCTCAGAAGTGTTCAATGACTCATCACCAGCATGTATCTGATGACTCACCACCAGAATTCCTTCATATAAATCATCAGAAGTGATTGATGACTCATCACCAGCATGTGCCTGATGACCCATCACCAGTCTATAAATAGAACTGCCAAGATGTTTCCTGGGCTTGGCTTCGAGTCTTCCTTGGCATGCAGGTGTTCCCCGTTCAGCTGGAGTTCCGTGATTCTTTCAGAAGTCGTCTTTTCAGTGCGAGGCTTCATCAGAGTTTCCCTCTCTGGAGCGGATTGCTTTCGCAGGGGCTGGAGAATTTACGAGCAGTGTTTAATCTTCCTCAAATAATTGAAACATTCCCGGAGAAGTCGGTCCGTGAGTAATTCTCCTCTCGTCTCCCTGTTTTCACCCTTCTTGAGGTAAGTGATCTTTTGGTGCATCATGAAAAACATTTGTCGATGTTGAGAAACCCGTGATACAAGACTATTTCCCAAAGACGGCTTGAGAAGTATTATTAAAAGCAGCACTGAAGTTAAGTGTTGTGAACTCCCGAAAGCATCGCTCAAAATCTATGCGAACTTAAGCATTTATTCTGATTGTTTTGGAGCGAGTCTATTGTGTGGAAACAAATAATTCATAAGTTTGATTTCATAACAAGTTTGTTGTGAGTTACAAAAGCATGCTTAATAGTTGAGCAATCGAGCACTACTAATTATTGTGACTTTGCTGAAAGACTCAGCGATTGTCCAATCGAATGATAATTTTTGCTGAAAGACTCTGTGATGTTTGTAGTTCTTTTGTTTTTGATTTGTTTTTGGTCTTATAACTCCTGTGCCAAGCCCTGAGGCAACTTTCTTAGAACATCAGTGACGCTCCTTCGTGAACCAGTGTTTTGTTTCTCTTCCCTTCCCAAATCCCTGTTCCCTATCCCTTTCCCCCAGAGGCTATTCACTCGTTCCCTGTTCATTGGAGATACGAGACAATAGTGTTTTTTATTCTCCTCGCTCCCACGGAAGCTGGAATTCAGGTGAGTGGACATAGTCTTGTCAACAACTTACTATTTAAATGTACTTGGGAACACAAGGTGAGAAGGATGACACAGCATGTTACAAATATGTATGGATGAGTAGAGTCGCACATATGACACAGTCACATGTGCATCTCCAAATGCAGTCATACTATTTGGTTGACAAAGGTGATTAACATGTTCCTATGCACAATACAATGGCCACATCTGTGTTTGTATGGTGGCAACTGTAGTACCATGCCTTCCTAGTAGTCACCATACCTGTAGCACTTACCACATTGTCATAGGTGCAATACTTAGACATCATACACTAAACTTTCAGAGGCAAGTACATGGATTCTGTCAGTACTTACACCCTTGTGGCTGATGGGCTGTCCTCAAAGGCCCATCTACCTCAGGGTAGGCCACTGCCAAAATGCAGGCCATTAGAGGGGTCAGGGTCCGATGGGCACCACTCCTTCTTTAGGAGGACATCTGCAGCTGGGCCTCTTCGTTCTTCCAGGCCCAGCGCCTCAGGTCCTCCCACCGTTTCCTACACTGGGTGCTCCACCGGGTGTGGACCCCCAGGGTCTGCATCTGCTTGGCGATGACACGCCAAATTCCCTTCTTATGATGGACGTTGACCTGCAGGGATGACAAATATAAAAGGAAAAAGTCATGTCCATATGCATCATACCAATAGTAGTGGACTGTACACTTCAGTGACAGCAAGTAGGCAAACATTCCCATCCTCTCAACTCACGCTCATTTACAAATTATAATCTGCAAGCATCAACACCTTCACTACTTCACATTTCAGGTACACCATCATACACCACACCTATCAACCATTGGTATTGCATTGGGCTCACCTGCTCCTCTGGTGCATCTTAGAGCTGTTCATACAGGGGTAGGACCTCCTCCATGAGCTTATCCATCTCTTCAGGGGTGAAGGCTGGGGCCCTGTCACCTGCAGGACATGGCATGATAGCTCCCAAAGGCAGTACACAACAGCTCAGGTAGTGGAGGTCTTGCTGCCAGCAGTGTCAGGAGTCAAGTGAGCAATACTGCAGAAGATGGCGGTCATATCCACCTCGTACATGACCTTCACTGCTGGCAGACTTTGCCATTGACCCAAGTCCTCCAAAGGCAGCAATGTCTTCCAATGGCAGTTTCCACCACAGTTGTGATCGCCTACCGCCATGACGACTTTCGCTGGCAGACTTTGGTCACTTCCATATGTCCAGTACAGTAGGTCAGGCGGCTGCCATTTTAAACACAGTGCATGTGTGGAAGAGTTTTATAATCTGCGTCATAAACTATACCACATATTGTGCAGTACATCTGTAAGTACTGCCTTCATGTTTAGTTGTCAATTTGTGCATCTCGGCAGTAAATGCTGTGTTACTGGAGGACATGTGGTGATAGCAATGTACACCTACTCGGAAGTTCCTATGTGCTTTGAAAATGTAGCTAATGGACAACAATATGTGTAAGACATGTCAAATCAGTTGGACTTACAACCATGTACAGTAACAGATGAATCTGTAGGTGTAGTTCAATAGTTATTTGGGGTATTGTGCACCAAGGAGGGTGTCATCGGGGGCCTGGCTATGTGCTGTACTGTAGATATCAGAGTTTGTAACTGACCTCGACAGCAGATGTGTGTGATTTGTTTATCTGACTTTACAAGATGCCTGCATGTTGCATGTCACACACTATGTTGACATTTTTTCACATAGTTATCCTGCCATGAGGAGACGACGACAACCACCAGTGTACCGTCCACTAGTAGACCTGAACACCATGGAGGAGAGACAGTATATGCAGACATATCGGCTGAATCGTCATACGTGGATCATGGATCTTTGTTATCAATTGGAGCCAGATCTGATGCCTGCCATTTGCAATCCCTACTGCATACCTCCCATTGTTCAAGTCTTGTCAGTTCTACACTTCCTGGCTACTGGGTCCTTTCAGAATACAGTGGCCTTAACTGCAGGCCATGTTCAGTCTGGTTTTGAGGGATGTACCGTGTGCATTGTTGAAACACCTGGTGCCGGGTTCATCACTGTCAGGGGTGGCAAGGTGAGACTAAGATATCTGTACTGTAGGGCACTCAATGGATGAAACAGTCTTTGGGACACAAGTTGTGGGGCAAATGGTTGCCTATGATATAGATGCAACAGGGCTGGGAGGAGTTGATGTGGGCAGGGTGAGGCTGACAGTTGTTGACTGACCAAGTGTCCCAGATGGGCCAGGTTCTTCGTCAGTGTCCAGACATCCATGGGTGTTGTCCTCACTTGGGGCCTTCATCCAGAAGGGTAGTGAAAGTCTGTTATATCCTCCCCATGGTGACAATGGCAAGCTTACCTGTGGAGAGAGTGAAACATAGAGTTCAGGTTAAAATGGGGGCATTGTAGCAGTCGTGTGAGATGCAGACAGTTCCTTAACATGATCCCCAGCAATGAAAATGACAACTGCTGCACAATGTAACTTAATATAACTTGAAACTCTGTAACTTCAATTCCATACACCGTTTTATACTGGTAAACTTTGTTGGTAGTGATTGTAGTGCTGATGGCATCTGATATTGTCTAATTATTGACATGGCTGTTCACCTCTGTTACCTAGTGAACTGTCTGGCATGATAAATTACACAAATAAAAGCTGTACAGTGCACATTGTTGTCCTTCTAGGAACACAGTATGTGAGATAACAATGGTTATTGACCTGTATCTGGATGTACTGCATGTGCATCCACTCCCATCCAGCCATCTGACTTTGCAAACCAGGTGAGTATATTTTTAGCTTTAATCTATGGGCATTATATATGGGCACTAAGCTACAGCTGTGTTTTGCTTGGGATGCAAGTGTGGGTGAGTCATTGCATTGCTGTCATTGCCACGTACTGTTCTACACTACAACAATCAAGATAGGTTAGATAGGATATTGGTTTTACATGTATGACCAGTAATATTTAATGCAGCGTACATGTGTTGAAAATGTTAGGATATTGCATTCTGGGAGTTGTAGTGCTATAAATAGCCAGTACTTCACGTGCCATTTCCAAGGGCTGTGGGGCCAAATGGGTTTAGTGGAAATGTGGCATGCCAGGGAGGGGTATACGGTGATTAAGAGAGAGTTGTAGTGGGTGGTGTGTAAATTGGGGTGGGTATAGGTGGTAAGGGAGCATGCAGGATAAGACAATTGTGTGACATGAATGTTGTTGGTACTTACCAGACTCCACTCCCCCAGGTATTCCTGTCAGGCCCTCAGGATGCAGGATGTTCAAAACCTTCTCGTCCCAAGATGTGAACGTAGGGAGAGGAGGTGAGGGTCCACCAACAGTCTTCAGTACCGCTAGATGGTACCTGGATGCCATGGACTGTACCTTCCCCCTCAGGTCGTTCGGCCTCATCCTGATGTCCTCCCATATGCGTGGATAACTGCCTACTGAATTGACCTTGTCGACTATCCTTTGCTGCAACTCCATTTTCCTGGCAATAGATTTTTGTTGGACCTGTGCTCTGAACAGGTGTGGGTCTACCCTTACAATTTCATCCACCACGACCCACAACTCCTCATCAGGGAAACCAGGGTGTTTTTGTGGGGCCATGGTAGTGGGTGTGAAGACGGAGTGGTTGTTCTCAAAGATGAATGGATGCAGAGTTAGCTAAATGGTGAGGAGTAGGTGCTGTGATCTGAGTGGGTTACAGGTATTGTGGATTGCGTGTGGTACTAATGTGTGTGTTTTGTATGTTGTGCATGTGTGTGATGTGTGCATAGTGAAGTGTAAATGGGTGCCTATTCTTGCTATTAAACTCTCTGGGATGTTGGCTGTTGATGGTTGTATGTGGTGTTTTGATTGCAAAGGATTTTGGGTTGTGTTGGGGTGTGTTATATAGTGTAGTGAGTAGATATGTTGGATGTGTGGATGTGCATCAGGTGAGGGGTATTCAAACTTTCCAATGTGGTGTGGTGATCTGACTGAAGTGAGTTGAGACCACCGTGGTACACACAGCCAATGGTTTTCCACCATGGAAGAACCGCTGTCCTGATTTGTGGATCATAATCTGATGGGAGGATTTTTGTCGGGCTGGCGGTGCTGGTGGTGGGACCACCTCTTTTCCATTCTCCAGTGTCCTGCCGGTTTCAGAAATTGGACTGTTTTTTGGTGGACTTCACTGTGTGACGCTTAGGGCCATATTTATACTTTTTGACGCAAAACTGCGCTTACGCAGTTTTGTGCCCAAAAAATTAGCGCCGGCTAACGCCATTCTGAAGCGCCATGCGGGCGCCGTATTTATTGAATGGCGTTAGCCGGCGTTAGCCGACCGGTGCTGCCTGGTGTGCGTGAAAAAAAACGACGTACACCAGGCAGCGCCGGCGTAGGGAAAAATGGCGTTTGGGCGTCCAAAAATGGGGCAAGTCAGGCTGAGGCAAAAAAAAACGGCTTAACCCGATTTGCGCCATTTTTTTTGGGCGCCCAGACGCCATTAACATGACTCCTGTCTTAGCAAAGACAGGAGTCATGCCCCCTTGCCCAATGGCCATGCCCAGGGGACTTCTGTCCCCTGGGCATGGTCATTGGGCATAGTGGCATGTAGGGGGGCACAAATCAGGCCCCCCTATGCCACAAAAAAAAATTTAAAAAAATACCACAACTTACCTTTTCTTCCCTGGGATGGGTCCCTCCATCCTTGGGTGTCCTCCTGGGGTGGGCAAGGGTGGCAGGGGGTGTCCCTGGGGGCTTGGGAGGGCACCTCAGGGCTCATTCTGAGCCCACAGGTCCCTTAACGCCTGCCCTGACCCAGGCGCTAAAATCCGGCGCAAATGCGGGTTTTTTAGTCCCGCCACTCCCGGGCGTCATTTTTGTCCGGGAGTATAAATACGACGCATATGCATCGCAGTCATTTTTTAAGACGGGAACGCCTACCTTGCATATCATTAACGCAAGGAAGGTGTTCACGCAAAAAAATGACGCTAACTCCATGAACTTTGGCGCTAGACGCGTCTAACGCCAAAGTATAAATATGGAGTTAGTTTTGCATCGAATTTGCGTCGAAAAAAACGACGCATATTCGGCCCAAACGGAGTATAAATATGCCCCTTAATAGGGTGGTCGGATTCCTGCCAACTTGGTGGTCTTTTGGCAGCCAGCCCCACAGCGGTCTTGCCAAAAGACCGCCAAACTCGTAATGAGGCACATAGAGTCAAGTTGAATCCAAAATTCAATATCCTAATTGGTCCTGAAACAGAGGGAAATTAATTACTAATTATTGCTTCTACTAAAGTGCTAAATGACCATCCAAAGTGTTTCTGAAAATTAAAACCATTAAAAACATTAAATATTTACAGACATACATGGTGCAAATGATATAGCATAGATTGTGATCAAAGATGTACACATAACTCTTTGCTAAAGTTCATACCATAACAATCTGGTGGGAGAAGGATTTTTCTGTGCACGAAAAGTGGATAAGAGATGTGCGTAATGGAAGCCACGGTCCCCAAGCAAGGAGTCAGATTGGTCTCGGCTGTGAGGTAAAATGCAGTGAAAAGACAAGGCCTGTTTAGCCAAAATGTGTCTGTCTTTTAAACACCACACAGCAAATCAATAATATTCAATAAAAGAAACCGCTGGATTGCCCGTTTAGTCAGTGGAAATTGAATGTGAATTGCCAATTTGAAGTACAGTAAAGACAATGTTCTCTATAGGGTTTGAGGCTACCAGTGGCTCGGCCTAAAGATATATATAGGTATTAAACAGATGACAAATTTAAAAACAATTTTAAACAATTAAAATGAAATAATAGTATTAATAATAATCAAATAATTGAAGTTAAAGAGCATATATCATTTACATTTATCACATTCAATAAAATAAATACAATTAATATCAACATAATTTAAAATGACACATATAAACAGGATAAAAAATACAAAATCATAACAATTAAAAGTAAACAAAATTATCAAAAAGAAGAAATGCAGCACTAATTTTCACGCCACTCTACACAAGAGTAAAACTGTAAACTTTGTACTTGTATAGCGCACTACTCACCTGTTAGGGTCTCAAGGCGCTGTACGCATACCGCTGTGGAACCCCTCCTGGCTTTTCCCTGTGAGGTGCTCACTCCTGGGCAACCTCCAAGGTGAAGCCTGGCATCCCAGCGCTGTTGGGGCCGTTGTGGAGATTAAGCAAGCTATTGCCCAGAGTTACAGATTGGGACCCATGAATTAGATTAGGCACCAATGCGAGAATTATCAGGTCCGAGGAAATTGAGCCCAAGACCCGCCGAGGATGAAATTGAATCCTGGTCCCGGGCCAGATTTCTGCATCAGGGTCTGCTGCTCTAACCATTGAGCCACACTTCTCCACCATCTTCTCCACAAGAGTAGAGAAAGCATTGAACTTTGGAGGGATTACATTTACTATTCCCACTCCAATGGAAGCAAAATCATTGAAAGTGCTTGCCTTTAGAGAGGCACATTCATTATTCATACTCCAATCGATGCAATAATAGGGGCAGCATTTGGTTTTGGATGGGTTACATTTACTCTTCCTGCTCTAATATATGTCATAGTAGGAAATGTGTTGGACTTTGGAGGGGATTATATTTACCTTTCCAACTCCAATCTACTCACCAGTTGAGAAAGTGTTGGACTTTAGAGGGCTTACATTTGCTATTCCCACTCCAGCAAGCAAAATTAGGTAAAGTGTTGGACTTCAGAGGGTTTACAGCTACAATTCCATCTCCAATCTTCAAACATTATTCAATATGTAAATAAATTACATTTAATGTAATGTAATAGTACTGTAAAACATAATTACAAAATAAATAGATACATTTTCCTCCATACTACCCCCAAACACCAAAGACAACCCCAAAACAGAAATTATTATTACTACATTATTAGGAACATTAAAATAATAAATATAACGAATATATAGAAAACAAATAACAAACATAAAACACATTGCTTCAACTCAATAGTTACATATACTTGTCAACAAATTAACAATTCATTAAAATGCAATCACATGACAAATAATCAGTTAACCAATGTACTGAATGAATTATCAAATAATACTAAGTTAACATAAACCAATATTTGTAAAAGATAAAACTATAATGTAAAAAACTTCCCACCCTACTCCATTACAAACCCAGCACCTCAATACAAAAGTGTAAAGTACTAATTAAACAATACAAACATATATTAGGGACAAAAAATCACAAATACATTTAGATAATTAAAATATCTATTATTATATCAAATATTTTACATAAGTAATTGCCAAATAAATATTTAATTTACATAAAAGCTCATTGTAGAAAATAAATTTAATTTAAATAATGCCCCACCCACTACTAAATTATCACAAACACTATACAATCTATATAGAAATATTATTACATTAAAAATCACAAAACACACTCAAATATTTTTTTTAAACAATGAATTAAAGTAATTTGCATATCCAATATAAAGTACATTTTTGATCAACATAAAATTAAATTAAAATGCCAAAAAGCAATAATTTACAATTGAAATACCATCCCATCCTATCCCTGTGCAAACGCAAACAGCCACTATGCCAACAATACTGCTAGTGCATCTGAGTCCGCTGAACATTTTTGTGAAAATGATGATGAGTAAGACTCAGACGCTAGAATTATGAAATGGTTAATCCCATCATAATCCTCTGTAAAATTTCAACAGGCATGTGCTTCTGGCATCATTGGATAAGGCTGATCCTTATGGGAAATTTGCAGAACACAGTCTTCTACTCAAGGTGTTGTTGCTGTTGGGGTCCACAGGAATCCATAAAAGTCCTACCTCACAGCTTTGCCCCACTTGTGCCAATAAAAACGCTGCATCACTTGTGTGGTTGGGCCTAGTGCCCAGCACACAAAAGGATCAAACTAGGGTCAGTGGGAGTCTCCTCGCAAGGGGAACTCAAAATAATTAAGGGCCATATTATGAGGTTGGTGGTTTTGAGACCACCAGCCTCGTGGTGTCGGGCAGACCACTGCATTCCAGGCAGTCCGACCGCCACATCACGACCCTGTTGGTCAATCCACATGCTCCTGATGAGTTGTCGTTGGTTGAAGTCATGCTCAGCCTCAGTGGCACTGAGTTCTGCACCACCGTGCTGATCGAAGGTCCAGTTTCCTCCTGCCTTTTCATGGTGTGGAAGCCACCATCAAAATGTTAGCGGAAACCCAGTGCTAGGGCCACAGTGGGGCCATGCACTGCCTCAACCATGTGGTGGGCAGTGCAGGGGCCCTCCTGCACAGCACCCTCTGCTATGGCAGACAGTGCGAATTCCGAGGGCTCTGGGCGCACCCTCTGTGCGAAGACTGGCCTAGGCTCCATGAAGAGCAGAGGCCAATGCTGCTGTACGGTTTCCACTGGGCTGACCGGCCGAAGCCTCTGATTTCAGAGGTTTCTGCCGGTCAGCCCAGTGGAATCCTTGTAATAAGGCCAGCTCCGCTGTAGTCTCCTATCCACAGGTCTAGAGGCCCAGGTTTTGGACCACCAGACTTGTAATGGGGCCCTAAGACTCAATCCTTATGTATAAAAATATTACTATATCCAATCAAGATAGTTTGTATCAATTTCTATGTAGTTTCATAAAGTCAGCGCTATTTATCGAGTGAACCCAAACCATGTAAAATAAGATGTAGTTAAAATATATCAATGTAAGTAAAGACTCTAGTGGTTACATTCTAGATGGAGAAACTATCCGCACATTATGTACCAAGAAATAGTAGGTCACTCTTCTGGCAAATATTTGATGTGGAACTACTTCACAACTGACAATAACAAAGTAGTACTGTACTTTACACATTTGTCTTAATGGTATCATTGGGTAAAAAAAAAAATTGTGTGACATTTAGGCACATTGTAGCAAATTGCCCACATTAATTACTACCATGGGATAGTTTGAGAGAAAGACAGTAGACACAAATCAACTGGCTCAACAGGGGAGCAACATCAGCAGCAGTGCCACAGCAGTTTTCAGCAACACCCTTGTGATGACTACAAATATAGCAAAGGGATGAAATCTTGTGCCTGCCAATCATGCCCACAGTGTTAGAGTTTCAGAATCCATAAGACATGAGGTACTGTGTAGTTTGACAAGTTAATACTCTTTAAACTAGGTTGCTGGCTGAAGGTTATTTTTCAAGTTCCTTTGTATAATAGGGAGGCTTCCAAAGTCTCATTACTTTCTTGACACAGTAATGGGAGATGCAAAGTCATCACTATTTCAAATCAATTACATAATATCAATGAGAATAATGTACATTTACAAAAATATCAAACAAAATTGTTTACAAAAATACCGCCACTCTACACTTAAACAATGAAATAGACTTCTACCACAAAAAAAGCTGAAATACATTTCAAAATCTAAAATAACGAATAAACATCAAATATTTTCAACAACTAATGTAATATCAAAAATAAACATTAATAAATAAAATTGAACATAAAAAATAACACAAAAAACAGAAATATATTTTTTTCACATTAAAACAGAAGCACTAATTAGCGTCCAACATAAAAGGTAATAAATGATAAGAAATATTTAACCAAATGAACTCTAACCAATAAAAACACGCATAAAGCAAACTAACCAAATATAAGTCGTAAATTAATTACAGAATTAATTAAAAATACAATATAAAAGTAGCAGAAAATTTCAACACTTACTACACCAAATACACTATGGGCCTCATAACGAGTTTGGCGGGCCGACCGTCGCTCAGCAAGATCCATGGGGAGGAGATCACCGCAAGGAAGACCTCCAGCCCTATTACAATGTTTCCACAGGGCTGATTGGTGGAAATCTTGGTGGAAACAGTGTGGCAGCATTGACCTCAGCTCCTCCGTGAGACGAGGCCAATGCTGTTGCACAAAGGGTGCCCCTAGCACCAACGGAATGTGTACCATCTACTGTAGCAGACAGTGCGCATCCTGAGAGTGCTCAGCAGGGGGCCCCTGCATTGCCTTTCTGCCAGCATTTTTCATGGCTCGGACACCACCATGAAAAGGCTGGATCAAAGGGAAGTCATGATCAGCACAGTGGTGCTGAACTCAGCACCGCCGTGGCTGACCACGACTTCGATCGCCGCCACCCCATCGTGATTCGGGATCCTAGCAGTGGCGGTGGCGTCCTGGCAATTCCCTGCTGGTCCTACCAGGAATGTGGTGGTCTGACCGCCACCGCGAGTTTGGTAGTCGCAAGACTGCCAAACTCGTAATAACTCCCTAAAGCTGCAAAAGATAAAACTCTCCTGGATTGCCAAAAGAAAACCAAACAAGAAAAACTACCTTTACGAGTAAGTAAAACTTTTTTTTTAACACAGTTGAAAGTATCCTAAAAAGATAAAAATACAAACAACTAATCAAACTCTCTATTGGTATTTATCTACCAAACTTTAGATAGTACAGAAAAAGTGTAACCCAATCTACAATCTACAGGCCCAGCAATAAAATTAAACAATTGAACACCTGGAAAAGTTAGTAAAAACAAACCACTTCTAAATTTCATCTACACCTTAAAAGTAAAAAATAAAACTATTAGCATTCAACACCTACAGGCTAACTGCAAATAAACATTTAAATATAACTAATACAACTTTTTTTTCCCTCCAACAGAAAATAAACCGCATGATCCACATTAGAACACCTTCAATGGAAACGGAAAAAAAAAAAACTGCTATTATAAGTAACATCATATATGTATGAATGGAATGCAAAATGATTGTCATAATAACTTATTTACATTTGCAAAGTAAAAGTTAAATTATTAGAATCCATTAAACTCTATTGTTAAAATGTTTTCAGACAGAATGACAGAAAAGCAAGATATATCACCTCACAGAAAGGCAAATAATTACTCTCACACACAGCTACACTTACAGCCAAAAAAGCACTAGCACTAAAAATGTTATTTGGAAATGAACAAAATACTAATCTGATGCATGCATGATTATATTTGCTAAAGCTGATAATTTCCTAAGACTAAGGGCCTGCTTATGACTTTGGTGATCCAGGAACCGCCATGGTGGAGGCAGCGGTCTGGCCGCCTTATTACAATACATGCGGTTACATAGACAAAAGACCACTGCAGTCCTACCCAAATCACCAGTAAATCTAGAACCTGGTGTTGGCAAGATTGGCCAATGTATCTATCAGAAGGAGGACTGCCAGTGCCAATCACAGTGTTGCTTTTCGCTGATGGGACCGTGGCAGTCCAACCACCACATTTGAGCTGGTGGAAATGGAGGGATATAAGGCAGAAACTCACATGAAGGCAGCCTCACCCATCCGCTGTTGCCATGGAGCCAATCCTACATGTCCTGCTGACCCTCGTGTTCCTCGACTGTGCACACGATCAACAACATTGTGGATGCAACCAATAGTAAGTCAAACACCTATGTATTTCCTTTAACTTCACATCAACTCGACGGGCCGCCATTGACTTGGTATGTGTGCTGTGCTCTGTGTCCCAAATATATTTTGTGTTCCTCGTGTCAGAGTTGTACACAACGTATGTTCCAACACAGCCCCATGATGCCCCCTTTGTCCAGTTCACTGACAATGGACCATTACACACTACAAAATTTGATATGTGTGCACTTCACAGTTTAAGTGATGTGTTCATAACATTGTGTCACACAACACAAATCCACATCAGTATCACAACTGCCAATTGAAGTGACACCCTCACATTGTACACATGCCGTGGACTGTCGTGACAGAACACATACATCTATAAGGATGTGTCATTGAACCAAAAAATACTCCTTCCTTACAAAATCCTTGTAATGTACTCACACATATCACCCACATTGCAAGAGAATGTAAGGTAAATGGGATGCAGATTCATTTGTGTGACAATCATCCAAAGCACACAGTGCAAACAATCCCTGAAGAATAGATATGGCAGCATCAGGAGGACCAGAGGAAGGCTGCTGCCGTGGGACACATTTCACTTTGCACATGCCTCAAAAAACACTATTTGCACAGGAACGGTGGCTTGATGAATATCCGGGACAGCAAAAAGCATAACCAAGTTCGAAGCCTATGTGGCAAATGTGTAATTGCAAGTCTAGAAAGCATATACACCAGTAACAGCATGGGTCACACATTTTGATGAAGTAGGTGTAAGGTACACACATTAAAATGGGCAAATGTTCATTCAATTGTACAGGAAGGTAGCAAACAAACATCCAATCAACATCAGGGGAACAAATGTATATCAATAGATGTTGACAAGCTAATGAGAGATACTTACCATATGAAACATCACCCAATGCAATGCCAACCCAATTGGATCACACACATCCATCCATAGAACATTTCCTCTTGCCCTGGGTGACACTAGCACTGGTTCGAAAGTCGGATAATGCCAACATCAGCAAATGGATCATCAATCGGGGCGAAACAAACACAACTCTATTCATACCTCAGTTATTAATCATGAACATCAAAAAGGTAGAAAAGTAATGGCAGGCCAATGTATATCAAAGCAAACACCTGAAGTTTATTTACAAGTCTCCAAAAATGGAGAATAGGCCAGTGGTCAGTTCTTGGTCAAAGATGTGCTCAGCACACTGTTGTGGCCCACAACTTGCCTCACAGATCATTGCCACATAACCCTCTACAGGAAGAGGCATTTAGTGGGCATTCCAGGCACCTCAATGATCACTCTTGAGATCTGACTCAAGGGTGATCATTGAGGTGCCTGGAATGCCCACCAAAGGCCCATTCTTGTTGATGTTTGGGTTTAGGATGGGTGTGTTTGGTCTTGGGAGGGGTGGGCTTCACTTTGGTCTGTTTCTTCATGAGTTGGGGTGGGGTCTGGTGGGGTCCGGTGGGGCAGGTTCCACAGCAAAGGACTCGGACATGAAAAAGATGGGTTGCAGTATGGTCAGGGTCATTTTTGCCTTAGGAAGGGGGTGGATTCCACAGGGGTAAGGGCAAGGGCAAACATAATACTTTCTGTGGAAAAACGAGGAGGATCTACAGGACGGATTAGTGGTTGGGAGGTTGAGAAAATGCCTGTGTCTGGTGTGGCTTTGGGTGTTGTTGATGCTTGTGTGTGTGCATCTAAAGTATGTTTGTGTTTTGTTGGTGTCTATTGTGTGTGTGAGTGTAGGCCTTTGTGTCTCTTGGTGGCCTGTGATGTTAATGTGATAGGTATGGTGGGAGTGGTGGATGTGTTTGTGTGGGTGGGGGTGGTGTCTGAAGGTATGGTAGATGTAGTGGCTGTGTCTGTGGGTATTAGGGTGGTGTCTATGGGTGTGGTGGAAATCGTTGCTGTGTTTGTGGGTGTTGAAGTGGTGTCTGGGGGTATTGTGGATGTGGTGGTGGTTGTGAGTAGGGTGAGGTACTGATGAGTACTTGCATGCTTGTGTGTCTTGTGGTGTTTGTGTTTATGTGCGCTGCTTGTGACTGCTGAGGTGTGATCATGCATATGTGTGAGTGTGCTTTGGACAGGAATTGGAGTAAGGAAATTGAGTGGGAAAGTGGAATGTGGTGGGGGGAGGATTGTGGGGACTGGGAGGCTGTCTTGAGGGAGGAGACCAGAGCCTGACAAGATCTCCGCAGGCCACACATAGCACTGTGAATGCCTCCCAGGTATGTATCTATTGGAGCTGGGTGCCCTGCACCTGGATGGCACACAAAGTGGCATTCTGACCCACAGAGATGCTCCTCATTAGGTCAATGGCATCTTCATTCAGGGTATCTGTGGTAAAAGGGGTGGGGGCGAGGTGCCTGGTGTGAAGAGGTGGCTTTCCACTTGGGGGAATGGGTTGGAAGCAACAGGGAGGGTGGATATGGAACTGGGGATGGCAGACAAGGTTGGTGCAGGTCCTGAGTGTTCCTCCACCACTAGGAGTGCCCACTGGTGGCTGATTCGGAAGATGAAAATGTTGATCCAGTCTCCTCTGTGGCACTCCCCTCAACCTGTGGGCCACTGGATCCCTCAGTGTCAGATGTCTCGTGACCGGAGGTACCCTGGTCAGCTGTTTCCCTACTAATGTTGGCCCTGTCTCCTCCACTTGCCTGTGATGATGCTGAAATGACAACGACAAATAGGGTCTGTCCATGTGCTGGAACACACACACTTGAATAACAGCTTTGATTACAAAACATTACCATAATGTACAGTTGCCCACATCCACAAGCTCCTCCAAAGTGCCTCCAACAATAGGAACACCACATCCATGCAAGCTACATGAACTGTAAACATTTGCACACAGGAAAATCAGAATCACAGACAACTTCAGTTGCATGAGTGAAGTTGTCCGATCGCAATACCCATGGATCACATAGGAGACCGTGTCACCTTGAATGGTTTGGCTCTTGTAGCACCCCTCACTAACCTGTTGGTATCCAATATGATGACAATGTCAAGGACATACTCAGAGATTCCACACAATACCACATCAGGATGAAATGATGGGCAAATAACCCGGCCATGTTGTAGGAAGGAGTACAGTAGCCCAAGGAAGGTGACAAGGAAACACCCATGTCACACTGTAAAAAGTCACCAATGTTAATTTCACATTATGTACATTGTCAAAATAGTGTCATGAAAGTCGTACTAATGTTGCTTTGCTAGATAACACATTTTGCACAGAAAAGTACACTGTAAAAAATCTGGTCAAAATGTCTGTGAGATTTGTCTACAAAAATGTCCACAGTATAATGAATCAGCTAGGCCTAGGGAATTCACCTGTTTCGATTGGTACTGCTCAGAACACTCTTCTAATATGGCATTACTAAAAGACAATAGTCCATTGAATGTTGTTGTGGCTCAGAGAACCTCCAAAATCTGAAGATGACATTTGGCATGTTTCTCAAGGGGAAGGCACATCTCTGTATCTTTATGTCATACAAACACAGATTCCATTTGATTACTGAGTGTGCACACTCACATATGATTCCAACATTTCTGCATGTCAACCCCTGATGCATGTCAAGTCAGGTAATGAACAATCAACAATTGAAATGCGCAAAGCACTTAGCCAAATGATTCAACATCAATGGCATGGAAATGTACATTGTGAGCAAATAAGTGCTGGAGGTCTATCTGTCATGTCCTCCATTGCTTCTGCAATTGTTCATGATAAATGGCATGGAGTAAAGATTTAGGGTATGTGTGACCCAACAAACAATGTTGACACACTCCTGTATGTGGTAACACATGAACTGTATACCCTTCATATGAAACTATTTAACATGAGCTTTTGGCATGCACACATATGTGTTGGAATCAGACTTCATCCCATGAAGACATGTAGATCACATATGAAGCAGTAGTGGAAATGTTACTACAAAAGTGCAAGGTACACATTCTAGCATGTAGGCACAAATACTGATGCCAACAGTGATGTTACACAAATCATTTAACTTTACATTCCTGACTTACCAGGGGGAAGTATTGCTCAGTGACTGCACACAAAGGACACTGTCTGCTATGTCCCATGTATGATGGTGACCACCACATGTTCACATGAGTAGTCAGGCACCAGCACTCTTGATACACTGTGGAAAAGTGGTCTGCTGGGTATAGATGCCAACATACTCCCTTGACAAAACACATGATGAGTACAGTGATCTATTACCTCATGTTGTTTGATGTAGGGGCTGAAACAAGTGAAATGTTGAGTACAAATGACACCCACAACTTAAAACAACATGAGAAGATTGATCACTGCACCCAGCCATGCATCTGCTCAAAAGTATATATTGTTATTAGACTGTACTCTGTTGTTTCCCTGGTCACTAGGACAAGAGTCAAGGCACATCGCCATGCACCAACTACCTTAACTACACAAACAATAGCTCATCCTGTTTATTGCACATTGGCCATCTCCAATATTCATGGGGAGATAGCTGCCTCGCAAACATCAACCTGGCAATGTAACAGGTATGAACCTGCCCAGGATTAAACCCCTTGTTGCTGCTGTGCTCCCCTCAAAGCCCATCAAGCTCGGTAGGCCACCGCCAGTATGCAGGCCATATGAGGGGTCAATGTCTGGCATTCCCCCTGCCCACATTGGGAGGACAGCCCCAGCTGGACCTCTGCAATCTTCCGGGGCCATCGTCTCAGGTCCTCCCACCTTTTTCAACATGTGGACACTCTGTCAGCAATAAACCCCCCAGTGTCTATACCTTCCAGGTGATTGCTCTCCAAATCCCTTGCATCTGATAGGCATTGACCTGTATGGATGCAATAGACGAATGAAGAGGTCACAAGTGCAGTTTCTAAAGGTAACTGGTTGTGTAACACACATTTTTAAACACTTAGCTCAAGCATTTTGTAATTGTCAACACACAACATGCGCAAAGTATACATGGTCATAAGTACAGGGCAATAAATGCACACTTTTGGAGTCAGCTGCTGACTATCCACAAACTTGTTGGCCTACACTGACTAAGCAAGCCCACGGACATATTGTAGCCCAGGGTCAAGGAACATGTATTGTAATGTGAGCCACTAGGAAACACAACACACCACTTTGAACTTTGGAAGGGTAAACTACTTGTGCATGACTGTACAGACACCTTTACGCCCATCCACATTGGCTTATTGCATACAATCCCTACAGGCAACTACCATGGTACAGACTACACTGTGAAACTTAGGTGACTATGAAAGGGCTGGCATGGGTGTCACTAGAAGCCTCTTCACTGTGGATGTGTGGAAATGTGGTCTCCATAATGGAATCTTATCCCAATTCTGAGTGGGTTTGTGTGGTGCATACTGGTATCACAGGAGACACCTCTTATCATAAGTGCCACTCCTACAGAGATAACATTCAACAGACCAAGGTATGTTGCATGTAAAAAAAGCTAGTGATTCACATCATGATCTCCCCTGCATCAACCAACTATCTGCACTGTGGGTTTTTCACTTGTGCAATAGGCCTATACTGTATAAACATGACTTCTGGAAAGGTGACAACAGACGTGTGGGTGTAAGGGGCCAGTCATTAGGTAATGACAGACATTGACAATGAGAGTCAATGGAAATAAGTTCCAGGTCAGGTGCTTACTTCAGTCCCCAGTCCTTATGTAGACAATGTAAAAACATGCAGGCCAAATTTTGCTTCAGAAGAATTATCTAAATCCAAGGATCAGAAGGTTTACAGGGAGTGGGCCCAGAGCCTCATTTGCATAGCCACAGTTACTGTGCATCAGCCTGGGCTTTGTCCAGTACTGCGTAAAGGCTTTGACCAACCTTGCTCTCTGGAGGCTGATCATACAGAATCTACATGAACAGTACACTACCATCACTTCCATTCCATGCATGACAGAGTTGTGTGGTACTCTCAAGGGCTCAGTGAGTTTTACATGGGTCTCATGCCACAGCTTGCCAAGGCCTGGTCTAAGCTGAGTGATTAATGGGACTTTACATGTTGCTAACAGCATCCTCAATTGACTTAAACAGTATACATACACAGATCATGCTGTAATGCAAATACATGTCCTGTGACATTTACCCATTTCAGATTATCAGACAAATCATTGTTTGACTGTACAGTTTACCTGCATAGATATCTGAATGCAACAGAAGGAGAATCTATAGCTTATCACACATCAAAAAACACAATGAACATTTGAAATACTCAGAGTAACGGGCTCCAAAATCCACAACCTGTACATCCTAATATGGAACACAGACTGTGATAACAGGCAATAAAATGACTTCCTGGGACTCAGAGGCACATTTTAGCCTTTGAGGTAGGAAAGGATGATTTCACAAATAGACAAATATGTATGTAAGATAGTTGTTTACAAGATCCTCAAATGAATCAAAGAAAATGCATACACTGCTCATGCTGTCATGCAATTCATGTTGTTTGACATTTACAACCATCATATCGAAAGAAATGTCATTGTATGGCAAGAAAGTCTCCTTGCCTGCAACAAAAGGAGGAACTAGGCCTCAAAACGTATCACGTAACACAATGTGAGTGTCCAATACATACAGTACTTTTCTCTAATACCTGCACTGTGTACATCCTAATTATGCCACACAAACTGCAACATCAGGCACCCAAAAAGTCCAACTGGCACACCAGGGCACATTGTAGCCCATGAGGAGGAAACTGATGGTGTTCAAAAGAGTCATTTGTGCATATGAGATTCTTACCTTTTCCTCGGGTGAGCCATAAGGCTGACCATACATGTGAAACACCTCTTCAACAAGTTTCTCCAGCTCTTCTGGAGAGAAGGTAGGGGCCTTTCATCTGCTTGGTCTGCCATGATTGCTCCCCGAAGGGGTCACAGCAGCTAAAGTGGTGAAGGTGTTAATGGAAGCAGTATTAGGAGGCGAGTTATTTTGCAAAGAGCGGAGTACATGTATACCATAAACGCAGTCATCACTGTAGACAGGCACAGCCATTGGGCCGCAATCATCACAGTCAACAGCTTTAGCCTATGGCTGTGTCTGCAGTGATTTGAACCACCCACTGCACGGTTGACTTCCACCAGTGGCAGGAGGTTCCTAAAGTCCAGCAAACAAAGTCAGACATCCACCACCTTGGCAGTTGAAACTACAGTTCTTTTGGAATTTAAAATGTGTCACAACATCTATTAATGTTTAGTTATATCTCAACAGATGTAAAGCTCCCTTGTTATGGAGATTCTCCTACACATTCCTCAGTGTAGTGCATTGAGGGTCACAGATGCCATAGAACTGCGGTGTACTGTAACCCGCCGGTGGGTTTCTTTGGCTGTCGGAACATACTTCACAATATCAAAGGGCACAAGAGGAGCAGGTGGGTGTGTTATGTGCACATATGTGTAGTAGACAAATGCCTGGACAACCATGGGGATCATAGCTGGACCTTGAGTAGTAGACAGTGTTAATGTGTAATGGGTGTAATGTGTTTCCAGTCAACAATGTTTTGTCACATGACTTTGGTCTTAATCATCAGATATGTTGGTCTGGGCACAGTGACTAAACTTCAAACTCATTTAATTCCACAAATAGGTACCCTAGGAGAGGGAGGGTGAGACAACCTCCAGTCTACCATTCATTTCCAGACCTCTAGACTATGGAAGAATGTGACAGAATAAAGTAGTACCTTCTGAACAGGCAAACAATCCAAGAGCTATGTCGTCTGTTGGAGTCAGATCTCATGCCTCAAAACAATAATCCAATATGTATCCCACCCATTGTGAGACTCATGGCAGTATTATACCCCCTGGCTACAGGGTCATTTCAATAGACAGTGGCTATATCTGGTGGTATTTCATAAGCCATTGTCAGTGATGTTTTAAGATGTGCTAACAGCAATGGTGAAACATGTTGACAACTGTATTAGGTTCAGCAGATGTGTGGATTTATGCAATGTGAAGGGTGACTTCTATGAATTTGGTTGCCTCCCACATGTTGTGGGGGCCATTGACGTTACCCATATTGCATTTGTGCCAAGGCATGCCAGTGAACAAATCTATCAAAACAGACACCACTTCTATTTAATCAGTGTGCAAGTTGTCTGCTTGTCAGATCTGTACATTTCAAACGTCTGTGCCCGGTTCCTAGATTCAGCCCATGATGCCTTTGTAATGCTGCACAGCACCATACCCCAGTGGATGTTACAACTGCAACTGGAGAGATGCTAGCATGTTGGTAAGTTACATCTGTTGTGATCTTGTGTGTGCAATGGCAGGTGCTGCAATCAGTAAGTGTGACTCATTGTGGCATTTATGTCTCATTACAAAACAGGAGAATTGGCATATCCCAATTGTCCTTGGTTATTAACAGCGCTGAAGAATCCAACTACTCCAAAAGAAGCCCACATGAATGAGGCCCATGGAAGAACACAGCAACCAGGTCAGCAGGTGTTTGGGCTCCTGAAGGCCAGATTTTGCTGTCTGGACAACACTGAGGGAGCCCTCCTCTACTCACCCAGAAACGTGTGTCAAATCACTGTGGCGTGCTGCATTCTTCATAGCATCACCCTGCGAAGGAACATCCCTTACTTCCCAGAGGTGGGGGAGCCTGAGGTGACACAAGGTGAGACTCTGGAAATGCCAAACGAAGATGATAGTGGTGAAGAGAAAGGAGCTTGCTTACAACAAGATCTCATCAGTAGCTTCTTCTCATGAGTGTATGTCATGAGATATCATGAGTTTGACTGTACAATGAACTCTTATTGTGATGATCTGAGAAGTATATTTTTAACAGTTCTGAAACTAAAGCTCTGGCAAATACTGGGAAATTGTGTCTGATGAGAAAGCTGTTGACACAATAACATTTGGTAGATGTTGCTTTGTGTGAGATTTTTAAAATGGACTGCATTCTTCAGACATTTGCTATGTGAATTGTGTCATATGTATGGTTTCATAACTATCCTGCTTGTATTTGCGTTTGTTAAGGTACCTTCACAAAGACATCTTAATCTGGACATTTCAGAGCTGTGACATGTGCAGGTATATGATGCTGTCTGAACATACGAAGTGGACTTGGATTCTTCCTGGGAATGTAGGTCACAGACTTTGGGAGTACAAGACCTGTGCCAAGACAGCTTACACAGTGATAGGATGGAAGTTTGGAAGACTCCATTTGACTTGTTTATTGTCATGTGGTGGTCATAATGCATCATGTGGTCAGAAAATCTGTAGTCCTAGGCTGGATTCATGTTAGTCTCTCCTCACATTGGCTAACCACTTTTTTGTATTAACTGTATGTAGTTGTTTATGTGTGTTATCATTGTAGGCCAAAGTGCCTGTGGCACATCACTGACATCTATTTGTGTCATACCACCAGATGCAGAAGCACTGGATTGTAATGACCCTGTGATCAGAAACTGTTGTACTGCCATCTGTCTGACTCCTGCATTATATGATGTTGGATTCCTTTTGTGAGGTAGGCAATGTGGCTCCAGCTGATGACATCAACCAATTTCATGTTTGCCTATTCTACAGGATAATGTCTGATATATCTCTTCCTTCCATGTTCTTTAGGTCTGTACCTATAAATCTGAACATTTACACTGTATGGCTCAATCATGTGTGATTTGATAAGCTTCAGACATATTGACAGCCTATAAGCTGAAAAATATAATACATTTTTTTCTTTGCCAAGACACTTTGATGTATGTGTTTGTTTGGAATGGTTGTAATCCTGAGTTGGACACTGTCCATATCCCTACTTCTACAAGTAGCTTGTTTTTTAATTGTATGGTTCACAGGTTCTTAAATATCTACGTTGCTAAATGTGAAATTTAAAACAGCAGACAATGAGTTGGTGACTTGTGAATTTATTACATTGCTAGGAGTGAAAACAAAATTAGGGAAAAAATAAAAAGTTAAGGGGTCAGTCATTGTGAATGAAATCATAGGAGTAGATGCCACATCATCTGAAGTCTAAAGTCCATAGTACTCCTCCCATCAGAAATGAAATGGGCATGAAGATCAGTCTACATTGTGAATGTCTGACATACAAAGGAGGACATTAAGGATGAGGATTCCTGCTGGTAGTAGTGAGTGTCTTGCCATCTGCACCTCCTGGATTCTTACATGGACATCGCCGCTTGCGAGGTTGGGGGAGTTCAACTGCTGCAGAGGCAGGGGTGTCTGAGGATGGTTGGTCCTCTTGCAAGGCCTCCCTTTCTATGTGTGCTGCAGATATACTTAGTATTGATGTAGCTGGACCACAGGAGGGGGTAGATGTTGGAGGAAAAGCCCTGCTCAATGTTGTATTGATGTCCTTCTGCACCCCTGTTTGAGTGCCCATGTTGGAGTTATGCGCTTCCATATGTTGGTTCATATCCCTCTGCAGTTGCTTGATTTCCTGGAATTCAATTAGCACCTGGCCCATCACACCTTAGGACTCATGACAGACCACCCAAGACTTGGCTGATGGCATCCTGGTTATGAATGGCCCCACTGGCCTCACTCTGGCGGCCCACAGCATCCCTCCCCCAGACCCTACCCCCACAAGCCCGTCCCCTCGGCACAGGGTGTCCTCTCCAACAAGCTTGCAGAAGCTATTAGACTCAAGCTGCTCATTAGATTTGGTGATCAGTTGCACTTTAGATGAGGGAATGAACAGGACATCTTACAAATAGGTAAATCAACACAGTGGCAAGGAAACATGTGTATTTGACCATTCCAAGGTCTAGTGATGTGAGATACAGGCAAACACACAATTTTGTTGTATATGTAGCTTGAGCCATTATGTGGGCGGTGCTGAGTCAATGTCTGAACTCCCACTACCAATGTGTTGAATCTGCTTAATGCCTTAGGAATACTTGATGTACACACTTGGTAAGGTGTCATCCCTGTCCTCAACAGTTTCATTTCGGGATACAAGGGCAACAGCAAGCTAGGTAAAGATACATCTGGGTTGAATATGATATGTAAATTGCTAACTCCCTGCGGAGGGTACATCATTTGAGAGATGGCAGACAGCCGTATTTGAACAAGTGCAGGAAGGTCTGGTAGTTAGAGGTACTGAAAGAGTGCATCCTGCTAATTGTAATCATGTCACTTGCTGCCTCCTCACACTGCACAAATGCTAAACTCCCAGGGGAAGGCAGTTTATTTGAGAGATGGCACACAGGTGTATTTGGACAAGTGCAGGAAGGCCTGGTGGTTACAGAAACAGAAACAAGGCCTCTCGTTAATTGTAGTCATGTCACTCTCTGTACTTCCCAATACCTGTCAAATGTTTAGACTTACATATCTGCTTCCACCTCTTCCTAATATCTTCCTTTGTGTGCAGGGTGGTTCCTACAGCATTCACTCTGTTGACTATATTTTACCATATTTCCATTTTCCTACTGAAAAGAGTATTCTGGACTTGGGCTCCAAACAATTGTGTCTCTACTCTTATGATTTCATCCACCATGACTCTCAACTCATCTTCAGAAAAACAGGGATTTTTGGAAAGTGACTTGGGTGTAAACTGAAGTGGGTGGCTGGGACTTACTAAAAAAAGTGATATAGGGAGTAAAGGAACAAAAGTATGTGAAGGATGTTGAATGGGATGTTAAAAAAATGGGGTGCCTTATCTATCAGAGATGTGAAAAATTGTAGGCTCTGGTCTCTTTCTTGCAGTGGAGAGGCAAAGGATCATGGTCTGGGAAGGGGTGTGTTTTATAGTGTGGTTTGTAGGTGTGTCCACTGGGCCAATAAATGCCATCTGTGTTGTTTTTTAATCCATCCAAAGGGCACTTGTCTGTTGCTTTGCTGAATGCATACTGCAGCAGCCGACCGCTGTCAAGTGACTTCCAGAAGGAGACTGCCACGTCAATTCTGTTTTTGTAATGGGCTCAGAGGTTCCACACAGGCATGACAGCGATGGAGTATGCACTGCCAAGAATAAAGACTGCTGCACACCTGGGGGCAGACATTTGTTTTGGTGTTCGGTGGTTCAGGCTATATACATCATATTACGGAGGTCTGAAGACTGCAAGTGAAGTGGTCTTTTTGGGACCACCACCTTTGCAGTCTGGCAGTCCGACTGCCAAACTCGTGATAAGGACCTAAGTCAAAGTCAAACAAGGATGATGGATGGAACATTCAAAATGTGCCCTATCCGTTCACTCAGATATACCCGATACATGATGAAAATCAAAACATTAATATACCCTTAAGAATATTCCTTGATAATTAACAAAGTAGCAATAAATACGAACTACTAATCCACATTAAAATTAAACCAAACATCTACTACCACTTAAAATAACAATCAACTTTGAACAAGCCATGATACAAACAATGTCTAAACTTTACTCACACACAACCAAATCTGTTACTATTATTTTAATCAAAGCATTCAGAAACATCTGCACTAAGGTCCTCATTATGACATTGGCGGTAAATGCCGCTTATTGCTGTGCTGACGGCTGCCAACTTACCACCGTGCTGGCGAATAACCGTTAACCATTTATGACACGCACACACCATTCTGACAGAATGCAGCCACATACACAAATCCGCCAGCCCAAAGGTCAGTGCAAAAGTGGTGGTCCTAAAGCCCACACTGTTATGCCAACAGAACAACGCCCATGACATTATGACCCACAAATCACCACTGCAGACATTCAACGGCGGTAATCCATTGGTGGTACATACTTCCGTGCTCACAATGGACACCCACAGACAAAACAACACCACATTGGACAATTCAAACAACACACACCTGACACCCATACCCACACCACACCCACCCCACTATAAAACACACACCCACATTACCCACAACCCCTAACGAATACAAATCTTTGCCACCAGACAGGCACCAAGACCACTGCCATAACTAGACACACATACCACTCACACCCATACACCCCTCATGCACTCCACATCACACACCCCAACACATTACCCAACACACCCTCACCAACACACATCACATAACACCCATGGCACCACAAAGGCACCTCTGTTTCACTGAAGAGGAGTTAAGGGTCATGGTGGAGAAAATCATCAGGGTAGAGCCACAGCTCTTTGGAGCACAGATGCAGCAGATATCAATAGCAAGGAAGATGGAGCTTTGGCAGAGAATCGTAGACAGGGTCAACGCCGTGGGACAGCACCCAAGAACAAGGGACGACATCAGGAAGTGGTGAAATGACCTATGGGAAAAGTATATTCCCCAGCAGCAAGACATCAGCTCGGTCACCAGAGGACTATTGGTGGACCCCCATGGCCTCCCCCACAACTCACAGTATGGGAGGAACAGGTAGTGGCAATACTGCATCCTGAGGGCCTGGCCAGAGTTGAAAGAGGAGTGGACACTGGTAAATCAACTTTTAACAATTATCACCCCCATACCTGCATGCTATCACACACCCACACCCTCACTCTCATCACTCCACTCCATCCCACACACTCCACCATCACATCACACTAATCCCAATGTCAAGCCCCGCATGCTGTACCAATGCATGGACACCCCTCCCAGCCCTACATGGACACTTATCATAATATAACCACTATACACCAACATACACAAGCAAAAGCTGGCAGGGGAACAACAACCATAGAAGGGAAGCTGCAAAAGTACAAATGTCAGACACCTGAAGCATAATACATAATTTACATCCCCACAGGTACCCCAGCCAATGTCACTGGGGAGGAGATGTCACCACTATCCAGTCCTCCAACAGAAGAGGCCCACAGAGAGGACAGTAACTCTGGACTTCAGGATCTGGACGATCTACCTGGCCCATCAGGGACCACTGGACAGTCGGTAACCCAAGCACAGTCACAGACCACCACAGAGCCTCCCCCATCAGGAACCAACACCACAGCACCCACCCAGCTTACCCACACCTCTGTCCCCAGGACACGTCAATCAGCAGTGTGCCCACCTGTACATGGAACCCAGGCCACACCTTGCACACAAGACAATCAGGGGCGTGGGGTCAGTGCCAGTGGATACACAGTCCAGGAGACAGAGGCACAGGCAAACAGGGACACTGGGAGGATTGCTGTGCATCAGGGGGAGGACAGGACAGGACAAGGGAACTGACTCTCCAGGAGGCACTCTCTGAGATCATGGGAGCATACCAACATTCCCATGACACGATGGGCCAGATCCTCCACATCGTGCAGGAGAACAGGCGGCTGCAGGAGGGACAGTATTAGGGGATCTGGGAGGACTTGCAGGCCATCAACAACACCCTGATCTCCATAGCAGGGGGGCTGGCAGACATGGCCAACATTATGAGGGAGGCAGTGTCACACCAGCGGGCCCCTACCACTAGCCAGTCATCTGAACAGCCTTCCACTTCCGCTGCCACTAGTGGTCAGGAAGCACCGCCACAGGACCAACAGGCCACCAGCACCCCTCCCCCTGCAGAAGGTGAACCACCCCACAAACGTTCCCTGCAAACCAGACAGAAGCCAGAGACACTTGCCAAGACCACCCCCAGGAAATGAGACTCTCCTGATTGTCCTCATTGTGTCCCACTCAGTCACCTTGTCCACCTTGAACTGCCAATGCACCTGTGCTACAAACAGACTGGAACAATACCCTAGACTTTCCTCTATCATTACCCCATCCCATTGCACTTTCCCCTCTAGATTTTAGCACTACAATAAACAACCTTGGATAAAACCGACTACTAGTAATTCATGTATTGCAAATTTGTATTGATTGAAATAGCTACAACCATTGCAAATGAACAGTAGATAAAATGAGCATATAATTAATGACCTGTGGCTGGCTGTTGTGATCACACCAGGAGAATGTGTCATATCACCAACATCTGCTAAATGAATATCCAGAGGTAACAGTAAGTAGGGCAAAGAAGTGGGTAATGCCAGTACAGAATACAACAATAGTCATAGAAATGTAAGGTTGCACTGTCTCACCTGTGTGTCATTGGACGTACTGACATATCACTGATGTTCTGTTGTCCACATCCTCTGCCTCCTCATCCTCATTGTCCTCAGGGTCCACTGCTACCACAGGGGCATCTCCAGTCTCCTCCTCCTGCAGAAAAGATACATGCTTTCTGAGTTCCAGGTTGCGCAACATGCAGCATGCCACTACTATCTGGCAGACCTTCTTGGGTGAGTAGCACAGGGATCCACCTGTCAGATTGAGGCACCTGAACCTAGCCTTCAGGAGGCCAAAGGTCCTTTCAATGATCCTTATGGTTTGCCCACGTACCTCATTATAATGTTCTTCTGCCCTTGTCCTGGCATTCCTCACAGGGGTCAGCAGTCATGATAGGTTTGGGTAACCAGAGTTACCTGCAAATATTGAGGGACAACATTTAGCCACACACTATCCTATATCCCCAATCTCATAGGCATACACCAACATATACTGGGTGGGAACCAGGGCTCACCTATTAGCCTCACCCTGTGCCGCTGTAGTTGGGACATCACATTTGGGATGGTGCTATTCCTCAAAACAAAGGGATCATGCATCGACTCTGGATACTTAGCATTGACGTAGGAGATGTGCTGGTCCACCAAGAACACCATCTGCACACTCGTGGAGTGGAAACTTTCACGATTCCTGAACACCTGTACATTTTGGTGGAGGGCACAAATGTAATATGTGTTCCGTCAATCGCACCTATTATGTTGGGGATATGTCCCATTGAATAGAATCCAGCCTTTACAGTGGCCAAATCCTCAACCTGGGGGAATGCAATGTAGCTGCACATGTGTGTTATCAGGGCAGACAACACTCTTGTTAGCACGTTTGAGAACATTGGCTGTGACATTCCTGATGCCAAGCCCACTGTCACTTTGAAAGAACCAGTTGCCAGGAAATGGAGAACTGATAGCATTTGCATGAGAGGGGGGATCCCAGTGGGTTGACAGATAGCAGACATCATGTCGGGCTTCAATGGGCACAGAGCTCTGTGATTGTGACCCTGTCCAGTCTATAGGTGAGTATTATGTGCCTGTTCTACAGTGTAGCCAAGTCAAACAGGGGTCTGTACACGGGGGTATGTCTCCATCCCCTATTCATCCGCAGCAGTAGGTATTTAAGGGACACAAGAGTGAATAGGCTGTCACAAACTGAACAATGGAGCCACAACAGCAGTCCACAATGTGCAAACATGCAATGGGACAGTGTAATTGGTGAAGTATGTGCCTATTGATCCTGTGACGCAGCAATAATCGATAGGCCTGTTCACCCCCCCTGAAACGGCGACCGCCTGTCCTGTGTGGAGGGACAGGTGGAAGTGAGGAAATGCCGCTGACGTTGCGCGCCCTGGTGGTAGGCGTCGTGAACCGTCGTGCAATTCCTCATTGGTTAATATTGTGCCCTCTGGGGTACAGTGACCAATGGTGATCTACGCCAGCGGTGTCGGTATGCACCGCCCGGTACTGCCATTCTCTATCAGATTCCTCACTTGTTTCCTGACCTTCCACAGGAGAGGACCTACACTGCATGTGCTGCTGTGACCTGTGTCTGGAACTTAGTATGGCCCGTGTAACCTGGGAAAGTGCCCCAGCCTTCACTTCGGAGGAGTTGGAGTGACTGGGTGATGGGGTCCTACCCCAATAAGGACTGCTGTATGGGCCTCCAAACCAACAGGTGAGTACACCTTGTGCACGATGCATGTGGCATGAATGCTTGGAGTTATGTGTCAAGGCCTCGTGTAAGGGTGGGTGGATGTCCTCTTGGCGGTGTACATGTTGTGGGCTGGGCTACGTGTGTGCCAATGGTGATGCAAACAGGTATGTTGGGCCATTTGTGTGACAGGCTGGACTGTTTGTCTAATGGTGTTCTCCTGTCTGTATTGCCTCTGCAGGTCAGCTCCCATCAAAAAAAGGGAATATGACGTGCCATCGCCATGGAGGTGCGGACCCTAGGGGTCTATGACAGGCAGAGCACCCACTGTTGCAAACGGTGGGAGGACCTGAGAAGCTGGGCACGAAAGACTGCGGAGGCCCAGCTGGGGATGGCCTCCCAATGAGGAGAAGGTGCCCGTCAGACCCTGACCCCCCTGATGGGCCGCATGCTGCGGTGGCCCACCCTGAGCTGGATGGGCGCTTGAGGGGATCACAGCAGCCACAAGGGGGTGAGTACAGTGGCTATCATTACAACTTGTGGCTGGTAGAGTGGTTCCGGGTAGCGGTTGTGTGTCCTTGGGTGCCCCTAGGCAAGGCCAGACATAGCAGCATAGGTCCTATGGTGGATAAGGGTTTGAATGGGAAATGCTGCATACCTAGCTTGTTAGTATTCACTCCTGGGCAGGGCTGCGTTGGTCCCAGGTGTGCTGCAGTTGGCGGTGTGTGCCCCTCCTCATTCCTTACTGACTAGCCATTTCACTGGTAGTGCCATGCATAGTGCATAGGCCTATTCTCTGTGTGTGAGGGTGCTGTGTATGCCAACGGTGGTGTTGATGCAGTCATTGACCCTGTCTATCCTTTGTCTCTCTCCCCCTCCTTTCTTGTTTTGTCATCCTGTCCTTATGTGCAGGAGCTGAGGCACCCGCGACAGAGGGAGCTGCATCCCACAGAACCAAGGAGGCAGAGTCCACAGACGCTGAGGGCACCAGTGGGACGGAGGGCGAGGGGAGCACCACAGCGAAGACTGGAGGGGACAATACAGACTCTGATACCTCCTCTGATGGGAGCTCCCTTGGTGGTTACATACACCTTTCTGACCACCCCAGCTGCAGGTACAGCTGACACCCCTGTACCAACACCGCCCTCCCAGTAGCCTCTCAGCGAGTTGCCCGTGCCTGTTCAGCCAGGAGGGTGGTCATCTCCTTTGCCTCAGGCACCTCAGGCCCCCCCAGTGAGCCCTGGTGCCCTGATTGAGGAGGCTATTGACCTCCTGAGATCCATCTCTGTAGGGAAAACAACCATTGTGAATGTCATACAGAGGCTGGCAGCCCAGATGCAGCAATCAAATGCATTCCTGGAGGGAATTCACAGTGGATTGGCGGCCCAACAGAGATCGATTCAGGCTCTGGCCGCCTCTCTGATGGCAGCCATTGTCCCTGTTTCAACCATACCCCCTCCATCTTCCACTTCCTAGTCCCATTCTCCTCAACCCAACCCATCCCAAGCAAACAGCCAGACGAGCATGCACACAAGACAACACCCAAGAGTGTCACAGGCAAACACAAGCACCACACTTCGTCTCACAGACACTCACACAAACACCATTTAGTTGCAGACACAACAACATCCACTATCTCCACTGTCTCCCCCTCCTCCTCCTCCCCCACCTTCCACTCAGTTGTGTCTACATTCACACCTGCATGCACTACATCGATAGCCACTACCAGCATCATCACCACACCAAGCAGAAAACACTGCCTCACTGGCAGATACCTCCACAACATCCATGCATGCGTCTTTTGTGTCCTCTCCAAATGTGTCTGTCCCCCCTTCCTAAAGTACACAGACGCAAGCACTCAGACATCCAACAGCCATCCACCTCACAACCGCATACAGCCCATGCAACTGCACCCAAATTCAGCAGACAAACACCTCCAACAATCATTCCCTCATCCTCCACTGCCATTACTCCTCCCTCTTCCCGCCCCAACATCCCTAAAAAGCTTTTCCTTTCCCAGATTGATCTCTTCCCTACCCCTCCCCACGTCCTGCATGTATGGGCAGGGTAACAAGAACCCAACCAAGCACCTCAGCCAAACAGTCCACGTGCCCAGTGGTAGCACGACCTAACGATGGTGGAAATGATTCCAGGCCAACAATACTGAAGGGGAAGGAGCCTGCACCAGCTGCTAAGAAGGGGAAGGAGCCTGCAGCAGCCGCTAAGAAGGGGAAGGAGCCTGCACCAGCAGGCAGAGTGGGGAAGAGGCCATCCACAAGTGCCAGGAAGGGTAAGGGATCCCTAACCCATGAGCAGCAGTAAAGGAGGCAATCTACGCCAGCGGAAGCTGACAGCCATCAGATGGTGCAAGGGCTGAGCAGGAGCCACCCACAATCACGACCACAGTGCAGTCATTGGAGGGTGCAAGGGATGAGCAGGAGACTCCCACAACCACCACCACAGTGCAGCCGTCGGAGGGTGCAGGGGCTGAGCAGGAGACTCCCACAACCCTCACCACAGTGCAGCCGTTACCGCCGGCGGACGCCATATAGTCCAGCCTCCAAGGGCTGCTGTGCTGCCTGCCCCCACCAGAACTAGTGGAAAAGACACCCACTTGAGAGACTGTGGCCTTGCACTCCTCAGGACAAACCACAGGACATGTTGCCCCTTCCAGAGCCAGTGGGGAAGACACCCACTTGAGAGATTGTGGCTTTGCACTCCCCAGGACAAAACAATGGGCATGTTGCCCCCTCCAGAACCAGTGGGCAAGACACCCACTTGAGAGATTGTGGGCTTGCACTCCCCAGGACAAAGCACAGGGCATGTGTCCCCCTCCAGAACCAGTAGGCTTGTTCCCGCATTCGGCTGAGGTGCCCCCGGTACCCCTGAGGTGCCTGCCTATTTGACAACTGATGCCCCTGCAGTGTTCTATCCAGATTGGCGCAGGAATCGAGTAGGGCCTTGGACTGTACCCTGTGGCCAGATGGGCCCTTTGCACTATGAACTGGGCAGTGTCCCTTTTTTATGCACATGTACAGATCTGTATCATGTCAAAATCGGATTGTTGATTTTATTGTTGAACTGATTACAATCATTTTCACCAATTCCTGTTGCCTTTGCATTATTCTACAGATTTTCGGGGTCAGATTATTTTTGTATTGCAAATAGTTGTGTGTATGGCGTGTGTATGTCGGGTGTGTGTGGTGCGTGTGTGTGTGTCACTTTTGTTTTCCTCTCACCCTCCCTTGTGTGCTAGGTGTCTGTACTCACCGTCGTCGTCTTCGCTGGTGTTCCAGGTGGAGCATAACGTATAAGATCATCGGAAAGACTTGCAGTTCAGGTTCCATGGCGGCGTGGTTTTTCCCTGTGTCTACAATGGTAAGTCCTTTCTCTTCTGTGATGTGTTTCCGCCATGCTTTTGATGGTGTTGGTACCGCCCTGGAAAAGGTGGCAGAGTTGTGTCTCAAAATATGGTGGGCAGAACCTTGTCTTCCACCTGGCTGTAGGCAACTACCGCCATGGTGACTGTTGTTTCCGCCCTGGCGGTCAGTGTTGTACACTGGCTATCTATGGGAGATATCACCGCCATGGTCATAATTTGGCAGTAATTACCGCCAGCCCGTTCGCGGTGTTACTGCCCCTTTATCACCGACTGCCAGGGTCGTAATGAGGGCCTAAGTGTGGAATATTCAACCAGTTTGCCTTTGAAATAAAAATAACAAATTGCTAACCTCTACAACTTACTTATAAAAAGCCCATTTTACTAATAAAGCAAACACAACCTCAGTCTCTTAATGGACTTGTGTTGGCATTACCCAAGGCACAGATGTCAACCCAAATTCTAAATACCATGGTGGAATGACTACAACAGCACATTGACTCAAGAAACAAAAACCAACAATGCAGTAGATGAATGGCCCGATGGCTTCCAACCCACAATAGGATGAACTCAAACTACACTCCATAAATTCATAGAAGCCCCATAAAAAGTACAAAGCTTCCAACAACTAAGAATGAAGCAAACAGTAACACAAATTAAACCTAAAATATGTAAGCAAATCAGTGGAATATACAACATGCTATAATTTAAGGTTGGAATCCTTATAAACAACAAAAGAGTTAACTGATTAGAAGCAATAGCAAAATCCCTATTATAAAATACCTAGATAGCTACACGCTAACCAACAAACCATAACTGTATTTTAAAACATCAGTCACAAAACACACAAATAACACAGAAAAGAAGACTGATAAATAAAAAAATATTTTAATACTTAAATAAAACTTAACACACACAACCACAAAGCACAACATGAAAAATAAATACTAAATGGAACCAAGTCAATCCAGCATATGCAAATGTAAAAGAACACTTTGTAATTACAGCAAATCAATCAATAAATCAATCAATCAATGATTTGTAAAACGTAGCAAATCACCTGTGAAGAGCTCAAGGCGCTAAAGTAGCTTACTGCTTTGTGGTGATCTGTTCAATCGAACCGCCAGGTCTTGAGTCCTGTCCTGAATTGCAGGAGAAATTAGGTGGTATTGAGGTGCAGGGGTAGTCGTTCCAAGCTTTGGCTGCTAGGTGTGGGAAGGAGCACCCTCCACTATTGCTTCGGTGAATACGAGGGGTGTCTGCGGGGACGAGGGTGGTGGATCAAAAGTGCCTGATCGGTCGGTGGAATGTTATGTGTTTCTTGATATATACTAGTCCTTCGTTGGGCAGGGTGTTTATGTGTGGGTCATCATCATGTACAGGCATCTTTTCTGGATTGCGAGTCAGTGTATTTTCTTGAGGTGGTGTATGATGTGGGTGTGTCTGGAGAGGTCGTTGATGAGGTTTGCTGCAGAGTTTTGTATTGCCTGTAGTCTCTTCAAGAAGCGTGCAGTGATCCCTACAAAGAGTGTGCTCCCATAATCTGGCCTGCTGGCTATGAGGTCCTGTGTGATGGTCCTTCTGGTGGTGACTGGGAGCCATTCTGGAGATCTTTCAGAGCCTGCCTAGAATGTAGAAGCAGGCTGATGAGACTACATTTATTGGTTTCTTCATAAAAAGCTTTCTGCCCAAAATGACACTGAGGTTGAGGGCATGGTCAGTCAGGGCAGGGGTGGCCCATGTTTCGCAGGCCACCATGCATCATTCCATGATTACTTTTTGTTCCCAAAGTTGAGGACTTCTGTCTTGTCAGTGTTAAGCTTGAGACAGTTGTCCTTCATCCAGTTGGCAACGTTCACTATATAACTGTGGAAGTTAGCTCTGGCAGTGGAGGGTCTCTTGCTGAGTGTCGTCTGCGCAGGAGATGATGTTGACTCTATCAATCTAGCAACACCCATGGGGAACAAGGTCAGGACTGATTTGCATATGGCTCCATCCAAACTGGGGCAGCATGTTGAGCAAAAGAACGATGGATCTATCCCATATCTGTGACTGGGGTGAGTGTTTGAAAGGTTTCAGCACTCCGTCCATCATCTTTTTGTGTTGCTAAAGTCACCCTAAGTGGCCAGGGTATGTCAAGACGTGGGTCCCTTGCTCACTGTGCCACTGGATTCAATTTAGCCTGACTGATTAAGAGTGATAAGGGGAAACCGGTTCCAGGATGCTTGTTTCTAGTCCAGGGATTAAACCCAGATCTGTGACTAGGGGTGAGTGTTTGAAACATTTCAGCACTCTGTCCATCATCATTTTGTACTCCTAAGTTTTCCCTAGTTGGCCAGGGTATGCCCAGACATGGGCTTCTTGCTCACTGTGCCACTGGATTCAAGCTATCCTGGCTGATGAGTGGCGATACCCCAAAACTGGTCCCAGGATGCTTGTTTCCGGTCCAGTGGGACCTGGCCTGGCAGTTCAGGCTGGACTGTTCCCATGGGAACAGGTTCAGGGCTGATTTGCATATGTCTAGGTCCAAACCGGGATGGCATGAAAAGCAAAAGAACAATGGGTTAAACCCATATCTGTGACTGGGGTGAATATTTAAAAAAAAAGTTTCACCACTCCATCCATCATCCTTTTGTGTTGCTAAAGTCAACTAAGTAGCCAGGGTATGCCCAGACGTGGGTTCCTTGCTCACTGTGCCACTGGATTCAAGCTGGCCTGACTGATAAGAAGTGATACCCCAAAACCTGTCCGGGATGCTTGTTTCTGGTCTAGGGAGGACCTGGCCTGGCAGTTCAGGCTGGACTGTTCCCATGGGAAACAGGGTCAAGACTGATTTGCATATGGCTTGGTCCAAACTGGAGCAGGATGTTGAGCAAAACAACATTGATTAAGCCCAGATCTGTGACTGGAGGTGTGTGTTTGAAAAGTGTCAGCACTCCGTCAATCAGCCTTTTGTGTTGCTAAAGTTGCACCAATTTGCAGGGTGTGCCCAGACATGGGTCTCTTGCTCACTGTGCACTGGATTCAAGCTAGTCTGGCTGATGATGGCTGATACCCAAAACTGGTCCCAGGATGCTTGTTTCTGGTCAAGGAAGGACCTACCTTGTAGTTCTGGCTGGAATATTCCCATGTGGAACAGGGACAAGACTGATTTACATATGACTGGGTCTAAACTGGGGTGGCATGGTAAGCAAAAGAATGATAGATTAAGCCCAGATCTGTGACAGGGGGTGAGTGCTTCCAAGGTTTCAGCACTCCGTCCATCATTCTTTTGTGTTGCTAGACTCGATGCAATCTGACAGTGCTGTCTAGGGGGCCATGTACCTGTGAAAGAGGGTGGGCCTAAGGGATGATTCTTGAGAGACGCTGCAGATGAGTTTGGAAGTGAATGGTGTGATACAGATACTTTGGGTTCTTCTGCCAAGTTATGAGGCAATCAATAACTTGTGGACAGATTTAAATCATTCTGCTGGAATTTTGGTTTAGAGCTGAACTCGAAGAAAACAAAATTGATGGTACTTCGCTCTGGCCCTCGTAAGAAATTTACTATTAGGTTAGATGGAGCTATATTGGACCAGGTTAGCTCCATTGACTACTTGGGTGTGAGACTTACAGATTCACTCCTTTGGGAGGAACAAGTTGGCAAGAGTGCTGGGCTTTTGCAACATCGGGCAGCATCCATATTGCGCCTTTATAGGAATACGATCGCTAAAGTTGTGTCTCCAGCAGTAAATATTTATGTGGCTAAGGCACAGGGTGCTGCTGTTTACGGCGCAGAAATTTGGGGCATGTCAGATAGCAGTAGGATAACCAAAATCGAGAATAGCTTTGCACGGGCTTTATGTGCTTGCCCTACTAGCACCCCATTAACCCCCCTTTTTTTAGACCTAGGGTTTAAACGAATGGCCGACCTAATTATCTTACGGCCTCTATTATATTGGGTGAGGCTTTGGATAGTCCCCGAACCGGCCATATATAAGTCTTCTTTATTAGAACTGTTAAAAAGCCCTAACTCTACGTCCATCCCCTGGATCAAACACGTATCCAGTTGGTTTTGTACGCTAGGATTGAGGAACTTTTGGGAGAATCCCCAGCAACTTGTGAAGTCCCATGTAAAAGCACTGAAAGGAGCTTACTGGTCCCACATACGTAATAATTACATTTCCCAAAAATCGAATGGTCATTTAACTAATTTGTTTATTGATTTCAAATGGTACCCAGAGTTCGAACTATATTTAGATATAATATCTGATTTACTAGGCAAAAGTTTGTATGCCAGATTTCGATTCGGAACATTACCTTTGAAGGCCTTGACGAGCAGATGGGGACCTAAGTTAAGCTCTGATATGTGTCCTGCATGTGGCACTTCTTCCGAAACAGTAGAACATTTTATGTTTTTTTGTCCCGCTTACTCAACCCCAAGGTTCAAATGGATTCGCAAAATCTGTCGGGAATTGAACTTAAGGAATTATGTTTTAGCTTTGAGGATTTTAAAAAGCCATAATTCAAATGTGACAATTTATGCAGTAAGCAAGTTTTTAGTAACGGCATGGCGCATATGCATCTTTTATTTACAATGATTTGAAATTGTTCTAAGTCGGGCAAACATGAATTGTATTCTTTTAAACTTTGCTATGATATTATGATGTTTATTTATATTTATATTGTATTGTATTGTATTGCTTTGATGGTCTGTTGGCCGAATAAAGCTTATGTGTGAGAATAACACTGCAACTCACAATAACTAGTTCTACCCACATCACCCCATGCCTCAAACCCTGTGGGAAAAAAATAAAAAATGTCTTTCCATATCCAATAATCAGCAGATGGCAATCGCAACTCGCTCCCAGAAATCCAAAGAAAAATTACAGGAATAGATTACAAAAGTGGCGGCTTCCTCGTGAGTTAGCAAACTCATAATGAGCCCCTAACAATACAAACGTTTTATTTTATGTTTAAAAAATATAGCTGTTTAAAAAATGTACACATATGTATTAAATACAATATTAAAAATTAATTAACGAAAAATATAAGCCATGAAAAGTGTGTCATTTACTGTTTTTTAAAAGAAAATCAATAGTAATGATGTATGTGAAAAAAGTAATATGTAAGGTTTTAAGACTAATAATTTTAGGGGTTATGTTGTGCACTAAAGGATTCACAATTACAATTCTGACTCCAATCTAAGCCATTTAGGGGCAAGTGTTGGACACTAAAGTGGTCACATTTTCTATTTTCATTTCAATCTAAACCAATCAGGGAACTATTTTGGAAACTAAACTTGTGACATTCACTATTCTTTCTCCAGTCATTTAGACTAAGGTTTTGGATACTAAACTGGTGATATTGACTATTACCAATTCAAATTAAGCCATTTAGGGGAAGGATTTGGACACTAAAGGGGTCAAATTACATATTTCCAGTTCAATCGGAATTAAGTTTTTTAAAGTGTTGAACGCTAAATAAAGCACAGTATATATTTAACACTATTTTTTATATTTTATTCACTAAATCATTTTATTTAAAAAAACATAAAAATGTATATATAAAAAAAATTGGGGAAATCTTAAAAAGAAAAAGAAACGAACAACGATGTTCAATGTTATAAAAATATTACATGTAAATATAATGAATATAAAACCATTTTGCATAGCATATAGTTAAATAAAAATAGTCCATTAAAACATAACAAATAACAAAATATATAAACAAAATACAATCAACTTAAATAAAAAGTTAAAATTATACAAAACCATAAATCATCAAAATCATTTTTTAAATAATATTTCTTTAAAAAATAACATAACAGTAAACAATATATATTACAACCAAAACATCTTTAATTACTTTACTTTCCCACACACTGAAGCAAAATTACTCAAATCAAGTTATACTTTATGTTTTTTTTATCAAATATAAAAAATTATAAATATTGAAAACTTATGAATTGTTCACCAAATCATTATAAACATTTTAATGTATTCTATGACCAAAACATATTATTGTCAATGATAATTTATTAGCAATTAGCATTTTGTGAAGAAAAAAACTTCAAAATAAGTATAAAAACTGCAAAACATTTTAAATAATATGAATTACTGCTTAATTAAAAAATGAAATAAAATATAACATTAAACCTTAAACATAAAATTTCCTCCGTAATATAATAAACATTTCACAATAAAAAAGTCTGTTAAAAATGTTAATTGAAATCAAACATTTTATATTTTGTAAAAAACAATTACTAAAAATGATGTTATTATACATCAAATGTATACAAACAATAAAATCATTTTAATTGAAAACAGTTATCAATAAAACAACACAAAAATAATTAGTTATTCTAAAATTGTTTTAAAACATATGTTGTCATCAAATAGAAAATATTAATTTTGAAATTACAAATTACATTTGAAAAATTCTAAAACACCATGGGCCATATTTATACTTTTTGACGCAAAACTGCGCTAACGCAGTTTTGCGTCAAAAAAATTAGCGCCGGCTAACGCCATTCAGAAGCACCATGCGGGCGCCATATTTATTCAATGACATTAGCCGGCGTTAGCCGGCGGCGCTGCCTGGTGTGCGTGAAAAAAAACGACGTACACCAGGCAGCGCCGGCGTAGGGGGATATGGAGCTTGGGCGCCAAAAAATGGGGCAAGTCAGACTGAGGCAAATTTTTCACCTCAACCCGATTTGCGCCATTTTTTTCGACTCCCAACCCCCATTGAAATGACTCCTGTCTTAGCAAAGACAGGAGTCATGCCCCCTTGCCCAATGGCCATGCCCAGGGGACTTATGTCCCCTGGGCATGGTCATTGGGCATAGTGGCATGTAGGGGGGCACAAATCAGGCCCCCCTATGCCACAAAATTTTTTTAAAAAAAATTACCTTAATGTCCCTGGGATGGGTCCCTCCAGCCTTGGGCGTCCTCCTGGGGTGGGCAAGGGTGGCAGGGGGTGTCCCTGGGGGCTTGGGAGGGCACCTCTGGGCTCCTTCCGAGCCCACAGGTCCCTTAACGCCTGCCCTGACCAGGCGCTAAAAAACGGCGCAAAAGCGGCCGGACGTCATTTTTTTTGACCCGCCCACTCCCGGGCGTTAATTTTGCCCGGGAGTGTAAATACGGCGCACATGCCTCGGAGTCAATTTTTTAGACGGGAACGCCTACCTTGCATATCATTAACGCAAAGTAGGTGTCCACGCTAAAAAATTACGCAAACTCCATGGACTTTGGCGCTAGACGCGTCTAACGCCAAAGTATAAATATGGAGTTAGTTTTGCGTCGGAATTGCGTCAAAAAAAACGACGCAATTCCGGCGCAAACAGAGTATAAATATGCCCCCATATTTTTCACAATTATTAGAAACATATTTTAAAAATAACCCCACCCTCACTCCCTATAAACTTAAAATCCCACTCCTATAGCATTATAAAACTCACACACTTACAAAAATACAAAACTCCTTGAAAAAATACTTTAAAGTTATTACTTTTAATATTTATAACCTGCATTAAATAGATTAGAAATGAAAACTTAACAACATGAATAACATACACTAATTAAATACTACATAAATAATAAATTCACCATAAAAATATAATATACAATGATGATTTAGAAACCTTCTTTTTTACAATATTAAATGAACACTTAAAAACATTGGGCCTGATTACGAGTCTGGCCAGACCCGTGGTGAGGAGACCACGGTCTCAGTGGTGTTATCTCCAACAGCCCTATTACAATTTTCCCACTGGGCTGACGGGTGGTTTGTCCGCTATGGAACCGTACGCATCGTAATAAGGTGGTTTGACCACCTAGATGACAGCTGTCGGACTGCCGCCTCTGCCTTCGCTGTCCGTGGACCGCCAAACTCGTAATCAGAACCATAGGGGCAGGCTTTTCCATCTGCCGAAGTCCCGATGGGTAGGTTGCCACCAGTGTGGCAGCCTCCCTGCCGGGCCCATTAAGCATTTTCCATTGGGTCAGCGGGTGGAAACACAGTTTCTGCCCGCTGGCCCAGAGGGAAACGACCTGCAGCATTGTCTCCGGCTCAAAATAGAGCCGCCGGCAATGCTATCATGAGTAGGGTGCACCAGCACCTGTCGTAATGTTCACTGTCTGCAAAGCAGATAGTGAACATTGCGATTGGGCTGGCGTGGGGTGCCCCTGCACTGCCCATGCCAAGTACCCCCATGGGGCACCCTGCACCCCATCTCCGTCAGCCTTTTAATGGCGTGATTACCGCCATGAAATGGCTTGCAGAAAAGGGGGGGTCATAATCCCCAGGGCAGCTCTTCTTGCAACGCTGCCCTGGCGGATTAGGACCACCAGCGCTGCCAGACCACCGTGTTGGCCAAATATGGTGGTGCTGGTGGTCCAACTGCGGCGGCACATTGGCAGTGGTCCAACTGCCACCACCGACCCAGGCGGGTCATAATGAGGCCCATAGTCTTCTTTATTCTAGCAACTGCTGGTACTTATATTTCACTCATTTGCATTAATCCATGTACTACACATAAAAACTGACCATTTATGGAGTGCCACTTAGTTTCCTACAAGTGAAGTATAAATATTGTTTCTTTCACATCATGCACTGGTCAGCTTTGGCCAGCTTCATCCCAGGTAAGCGTTCAGACACATTTGGGGCCTGATTATGACATCAGCGGTCCGAGGACTGCCAGTGCTGCAGTGGCGGTCACACTGCCATGGTTTCGACAGTTCGACCACCACCTCATGAGGTTCGTGGGCAGACTCGCCAACCTACCACCGTCGGTGCCAGGACTATCGATCTTTATGGGCTGACGGCAAGTGCAGGTTGTAATCAGGCAGGGTGGCACTTAACACAGCGCCATGAAAAGGCTGGCAGAGAACAGGTGCAGGGGGCCACAGGGGGGACTTTGCACTGCCCATGCCTGTGGCAGTCCACGGGTCCCTCTGCCCAGCACCCTCAAAATGGATAGTGTCTGCTGTGCAGACAGTGCGCATTTAAAGGATACTGGTGTACCCTGCATGCAGCAGCATTATCTCTGGCTCAAATATGAGCCAGTGACAATGCTGCCACCACTTTCCAACTGGGCTTGCCGGAGGAAACCTTGGTCTCTGCCGGTCAGCCCAATGGAAAAGTCATAATGGGTCCAGCGGGGAGGTCGCCAGCATGGTGCTGCCCACTCTGTCGGGAGTTTGGCTGAGGTATATTCCCAAACTCATAATCAGCCCCTTAGTCTCAAAGAGCAGGATACAGAATATAGTTTGGACTTTTTTTATTCATGTGTCTTTCTCATCAGAAGGGGGAGCACCTGCACAGTTCATTAGGGATCAGGTGCTAGTGCATCTAAAGGAATGTCGGCCTCTCAAGATGGTTGATGAAAAAGTCCTTTTGTATACCACTAGGCCACCAGCAGCAATGAACACTCTATCTGACTAAAAACTAGCAGTGAGGAATTTTAAACTCGACAACGCTAAACATGCCAGTAAGGCCCATGAGTTCCTTTTATTTTTCCAATACACCAACGGCTCCCCTGAAACTTCTGTTTCACATTTGTTATTTACATAAGTTTTGGACATGTAGTGGACATCTGGCAAGGGCACCATAGGCAAGAACACCTAACACAAGCAGTACCAGTGCTACTAGAGTCAACATGGCCCTCTGTATTTGCCTGATCTGCCTTAAAATCCATGTCCAGCTTTCTATGAAGTGTGGTCCTTAGAATCTATTTACAATGGTCAAGAGTCTGAGAAGTGGGTTTCTAAGAAGCAAACAAGATAGAAGTGGGAGTCCTCAGGGGCCCCACGACACCCGTTCCCGCCAGCCTCTTCCTGGCGGTGTAAACCGCCAGGAACAGGCTGGCGGGAAGGGGGTCGGAATCCCCATGGCGGCGCTGCATGCAGCGCCACCATGTAGGATTCCCCCAGCCGGGGGAAATCCGGCGGGAAACCGCCGGACCCGGCTGGGCGACCGCGGCTTCATAGCCGCGGTCGGAATACCTGATGTAGCACCGCCAGCCTGTTGGCGGTGCTACCTCCGGCCTCCACCCTGGCGGTCCATGACCACCAGGGTCGTAATGAGGCCCATAGTAACAGAAAAAAGATAGAAATGTAATGGCAGGACAAATGTCTACCCAAAAAACAACAACTAGGGTTTATTAACAGCAAATGATGAAGAGCAAAGACCATTGGCCAGTCCAAATGGTAGTCCATGAGCATGATTGTGCTTAATCTTGATTTCAATCACTGGTAGAGAACCTCCACAGGAAGGGGCATCAAGTGGGCATGCATGCATTTCAGGAATCATGCTTGGGTGGGGTCGGATTTGGGATCAGTGGTTTTGGGTTTGGGAGGAGTGGGCTTTTTCTTCAGAGGAGTGATGTTCTTCTGTGGGGAAGGAGTATGGGTGCTTTCAGGGGGAGCAGGTGTAACGGCAGAGGACTTGGATGTGGAAGGGATGGGTTGGGATATGCATGGGGGCATCTTGGGTTTGGAAGGGGTGTGGAGGTCACAGGAGAAATGGCCAGCAAAAAAAGGAAACTTTCCTTGGGAAAATGGGTAGGGTCTTCTGAAGGGATTGGGGTTCTGCAAATTGAGGGAGTGGTGGTCTTCCCTGTGGGTGTTGATGCTTTTGGTATGTGTGTGTGTGTGTGAGAGGTATGCTTGAGTTTGGGTGGTGTCTTTCATGTGTGTGATTGTTTGTGTTTGCATATCTTGGAGGCTGTGAGGTGGAGGTGCTGGGTGATGTGTGAGTGTTGGATGTATGTGTGTGGGTGTTGGGGTGGTGTCTGGGGGTGTGATGGATGTGGTGGATGTATTTGTGGGTATTGGTATGGTGTCTGGGGGTATGGTGTCTAAGAAGTGTGGGTCTGTGGGTTATGGAATGTTGTCTGCGTGTGTGATGGGTGTGGTGGATGTGTCATTGGGTGTTATGGTGGTGTCTGGGGGTATGGTGTCTGAGGTGTGTGGGTCTGTGGGTTGTGAGATATTGTCTGGGTATATGGTAGATGTGGTGAATGTGTCACTGGGTGTTGTGATGGTTTCTGTGGGTATGGAGGCTGTGATGTGTAGGTCAGTGGGGGTGTCTGTGGGAATGGCTATTGTTGTGGTGCCTGCGGGTGACTGTTCAGTGTTTGTGTGCCAGTATGTCTTTTGGTACTTGTTTTTATGTGTGTTGCTTGTGTTTGTTGAGGTTGGTGTCAGAGTATGTGTCTGTCTGCTCGGGACAGCTAGGGGAATAGGGAATTTGTATTGGGAAGAGGGAGGTGGGGGGAGGATTGTGGGGGGTGAATGGCTGCCATCAGTGAGGAGGCCAGAGCCTGAAAAGATCTCTGTAGTCCAAACATGGCACTATGAATGCCTTCCAGGTATTCAACCGTCTGCAGTAGCTGGCTGCCCAAATTCGGAATGGCAATCAGAATAGCTATCTGCCCCCCAGAGATACTCATCAGGAAGTGAATAGACTCCTCACTCAGGGCAGCAGGGATAACAGGGGGGGGTTAGGTGCCTGGGGCAAAGGAGATACCCACCATCTTGGGTGAGCGGGCATGGCCAATGGGTGGGGAGCAACAGGGAGGGTGGCAATGGAAGCAGGGGTGGTGGACAAGGTTGGAACAGGAGTAGGTCCTGGTGGGTCCACCACCACTAGGGAGTGGCCATTGGAGGTAGAATCAGAAGATGACAAGGTCGATCCTGTATCCTCCATGGCACTTCCTTCACCTTCCGGGCCACTGGCTCCCTCTATGTCAGTGGTGTCATGACTGGAGGTATCGTGGTCAGATGCTTTGCAACTTGGTTCCAACCTGTCTCCTTCGCTTGCCTTGGATGATGCTGAAAATACAAAGAGAAATAGGGTCACTACATGTTCCTGATCACACTTGAACAACAGCAATGATTAGCAAACATTACCATGATGTAAAGTAGTCCCCTGCAACAAGCTCCACCAAAGTGGCTCCTACATTTGCCACACCATATGCATGCATGGTACATAAACTTTCAACAGTTGCCCACAGGAAATTTAGAATCACAGGCAATTCTAATTGAATGGTTGAAGTTGTACAATCATGGTACCCATTGAACAAGTAGGAGACCTTATCACCTTCAATGATTTGCCTCATGTAGCATTCCTCAGCTACCTGTTGTCATATAAAAGCAGGGCAATGCCAAGTTCATTCACACAGATCCCACACAAGGTCGTGCATACAGCAAATCATCCCCAATACTACATCATGATTATATGATGGTTAAAAATCCTGGCATGTGGTTGATGGAAGTACAGTAGCCTGAATAAGGTGACATGGAAATACCCATGTCAGACTGGAAACAAATCAACAATGCTCACTTCACCATGTGTAAATTGTCCTAATGGAGTCCTCGAGGTTGTACTAATGTTGCTCAGATAGATAGCAGATCTTGCACAGAAATGTACACTGGAGACAAATTGTGCAAAATGTCAGGCAGACATGTCTCCAAAATCCACAACACAATGAATCAGCTTGCCCCAGTGAGTACACCCCCCTATGATTGGTACCCCTGAAAATAACATACTCTGATTACATCAGTAGAAGCCAATAGCTCTTTCAATGTTGGTGAGGCCCAGGGATTCTCAAGTACTTGTAGAAGGCCGTCAACATGTTTCCCAGTGGGAAGCCATATCACTGGCCCCATTTTTGTCTTGCAAATACAGATTTCCTTGCATCAATGGTTGTACCCAAACACATATGATTCCCACATAACTGCATGTACCTCAATGCCAACAGTTAGGTAACAAACCTTCCCCATTTCCCATGTGCAAGGCACTTTGCTACATGAGGTCACATCAATTGACATGGAAATGCACATTGTAGGTAAAAATTGTAACCCTACCTGTCACATCTGCCATTGTTATTGCAGTTGTACATGCCAAATGATATGCAATGATAGGTGAGAGTATGTGTGCGCCAACAATCAATGGTGACACAGTCCTGTCTGAGGCACCACATGAAATGTAGTCCCATGACATATGTCCAATTCCAAACACATGTTGGCATGCATACATATGTGAGGGTATTCAGAAATCATCCCATGAAGACAGGTTGACCATGCATGAAAAAACAGTGAGAATGGTTTGCCCAAAAGTGAAAAGAACAGATGCTAACACGTAGGCACAAGATATGATGGAAACAGTGACGTCACACAAATCATGTCAATGAACATTCCTCACTTACCAAGGGAAAGTATTGCTCTGTAACTGCACAAAAAGGGCAATGTATGCTCTTTCACATGTATGATGGCCACTTTCACCTGACAGACGTTAGTGAGGCATCAGCGCTTGTGACACACTGAAGACAACAGATGCCAATATACTCACTTGAGCAGACACATGGCTGAGGACAGTGATCTATTATTTCCTTTTGTTTGGGCTGCCACACTGAAGAGTAGTGGACTATTGTTTACAAATTACACCCACAACAACAAACATCATTACATGAATGCACACTGTACACAGCCATATGTGGGCCCTGGAGAGTAACTTATTTATGGACTGTATACTGTTGTGTCCTAGGTCCCTGGACTAATAGGCATGGCACATCAGCAAGCACAAACTTCCATACCTACACAGTTTCTCATCTTGTGTGTCACAAATTGTGGGAGGCTGGCCTGGTTTGTAGTGGGTACCTTGGGTACTTACACCTCTTTTTGGGGATTTTGCAGCAGCAGCCAAAAAGTCTGCAAAGAACAACTGCTGGATTATTGGACCTGAAGACCTGCAAAGAAAGGGGACCAAGTCCATAAGTAGAAAGAAGTTCCAGGAAGGACAGGAGCCCCTGCCACCCCAAAAGAGGGTGCAAAAGAAGAGTCCTCAGTTAGTAGAAGACTACAGAAATGCACCCTTGAAAGATGCCAGCGGGTTCCTGCATGATGCAAAAGATGTACCCCAGCGTGAAGATCGTTGCAGATGTGATTTCATGTTGGAAGGCACCAACAAGCCTTGGCCATGACAAAAGTGCGTTTGTCAACTCAAAATGGTGCTGGATGGACCCAGCAGGGATCTGGGGCACTCACCTCTGTGTGAGGAGGAAGAGGGGGCTCTCAGCACTTCAAAACTCCCTCAGGATGCCAGCCAGCACCCCCAGAAACAGGAGGATCCTGGTTCAAATGAGGTGCAAAATGCAGTTGATGCAGCACAACAAAAGAAGGTCCCATGCTGTCAGAGAACAACTCAGCGAGTTGAGCGTCGCAGGGTGGAGTGCTGGGGACCTGGCCAGGCTGTGCATGAAGGAATTTTGCAAAGGGTGCGCAGAGGCCTCAGGAGGCGAAGAAGACACAATACACAGGGGTACTGTTGTTCTTGGGGAAGGCAAGCTCTTACCTCCTCCAAATTGCATCAGCAGGACCTTAGGACAGTCTATGTCGATGATGTCCACCCTCTGTGTCCTTAAGAGCATGCTCGTCACTGTGAGAGGAGTCCCAGGGTACCGGTCGTCGCCTTGGAAGGTGCCTGCTTGGAGCAGAGGAGTGACTCTGTCACTCCACAGGAGATTTCTTCGGTCCTTCTGGGGCAGGATGCAGTCAGCGAGTCCCCAGAGCATGCACACCATGGAAACTGTTGCAGTTGCTGACTTGGAGCTGAGGTTGCTGAAGAAAAGTGTCTCTTGTAGACACCTTGTTGCAGTTACAGCGTTTCTTGGAGCAGGCTGTGGTTGCTCCGAGGTTAGAAGAGTCTGAAATTGTTGCAGAGGATTCCTGAAGGAAACTTGCAAGCAGAATCTGAAGAGAACCCACAGGAGAGACTCTAAATAGCCCTGAGAGGAGCTCCCTTCACTGGCTCCCCATGGACAAGAGAATCACTTTCAAGATCCTCATCCAAGCACACAAATCCCTCCACAACACCGGCCCAACCTACTTCAACGAAAGAGTGAACTTCCGCACTCCCACACGCAACCTCCGATCTGCCAACCTCACCCTTGCCACAGTCCCCCGCATCCAACGCACCACCACAGGAGGCAGGTCCTTCTCCTACCTCGCCCCCAAAACCTGGAACTCCCTCCCCACCAACCTTCGCAAAACCAAAGACCTCATGCTCTTCACAAAAAACCTCAAGACATGGTTGTTCGATCAGTGACCCTTCCTGCCCCCCCTTTTTCGATTTCCCCCTGCCCCACACCCCCCCAGCGCTTTGAGACCCTCACGGGTGAGTAGCGCGCTCCACACATTTTTAGATTGATTGATTGATTGATTGGCTACCTTATCTTTTATGGACCTATCAGGAGGGGTCTCTGATGTCACCTTCTGGCGTTGGCCACTCAGAGCCTTCCAGAGAGCTCCCACACCTTGCAAAGCAAGATGGCTGAAGTCTGGGACACACTGGAGGAGCTCTGGGCACCACCACTGGGGTGGTGATGGACAGGGGGGTGGTCACTCCCCTTTCCTTTGTCCAGTCTCCTGCCAGAGCAGGGGAGATGGGGTCCCTGAACCGGTGTAGACTGGTTTATGCAAGGAGGGCACCATCTGTGCCCTTCAAAGCATTTCCAGAGGCTGGGGGAGGCTACCCCTCCCCAGCCTGTAACACCTATTTCCAAAGGGAGAGGGTGTAACACCCTGCTCTCAGAGGAAATGCTTTGTTCTGCCTTCCTGGGACTGGGCTGCCCAGACCCCAGGAGGGCAGAACCCTGTCTATGAGGTGGCAGCAGCTATAGCTGCAGTGCAAGCCTCAGAGAGCTGATTTGGCAGTACTGGGGGTCCATGGTGGAGCCCCCAGGATACATTAAATTGGCTCCCCAATACCAAATTTGGAATGGGGGACTATTCCATGATCTTAGACATGTCACATGGCCATATTTGGAGTTACCATTGTGAAGCTACATATGGGTATTGACCTATATGTAGTGTCCACGTGTAATGGCGTCCCGGCACTCACAAAGTCTGGTGAAATCACCCTGAACTATGTGGGGACACCTTTGCTAGTGCAAGGGTGCCTTCATACTTAGTAACTTTGCACCTAACCTTCAGCAAGTGAAGGTTAGACATATAGGTGACTTATAAGTTACTTGGGTGCAGTGAAAATGGCTATGAAATAATATGTGCGTTATTTCACTCAAGCTGCAATGGCAGGCCTGTGCAAGGGTTTGTCTGAGCTCCCAATGGGTGGCAAAAGAAATGCTGCAGCCCATATGGATCTCCTGGAACCCCAATGCCCTGGGTACCTAGATACCATATACTAGGAACTTATGAGGGGGGAGGGTCCAGTATGCCAATTGAAATTGGTAAATGAAGTCACTGGCCTACAGTGACAAATTCAAAAGCAGAGAGAGCATAACAACTGAGGTTCTGGTTAGCAGAGCCTCAGTGACACAGTTAGGCACTACACAGGCATACACATTAGGGCTCAAACTATGAGCACTGGGGTCCTGGCTAGCAGGATCCCAGTAAGTCAGGCAAAACACACTGACATATAGGTTTTTATCTATGAGCACTGGGGTCCTTGATAGCAGGATCCCAGTGTCACAGTAAAAACACATTGACAAGCACTCACAAACAGGCCAAAAGTTGGGGTAACCATGCTAGAAAGAGGCTACTTTCCTGCACACATGGCCTATCCCCAGTCTTCAGGGGCAGATGGCTGAACCTAACACATCAACTTGGCAACGTGACAGGCAGGAATATGCTCAGGACTCACCCGCCTGTGGCTGCTTTGCTCCCCTCAAATGCCCATCAAGCTCCTGGTAGGCCACCGCCGGAATGGGGGATATTAGGGGAGTCAGGCTCCGACGTGCACCCCGCCCACACTGGGAGGATAGCCCTAGCTAGAGCTCAACGATCTTCCGGGCCAGAGACTCAAGTCCTCCCACCTCTTCCGACAGTAGGGATTCTACTGGCTATGGACCCCTGGGTTCCATACCTTCAAGGCGATGGCTCTCCAGATTTCCTTCTTCTGATGGACGTTGACCTGTGTGGATGCAAGAGTCAAATCAAAAGGTTACAAACCCAAGTTTGTGCCCAATTGGTTGTGTCACACACATGTCTGAAACACCAAGAACAACATTTGCAACTTGTCAACACACCAAAAGTATAAAGCACACATACTGATAAGTATATGGACAAGACTACACACTTTTGGGGTAATCTGGAGACTAACCCACTACACAGCTCATGGCCTACACTGATTAAACAAGCTTACTGACATCAGGTATCCCAGGATCAAGCAACATGTACTGTGATGAGAACCACAATGAAACAAAACACACCATTGTGGCTTCTGAAGGGTAAATTCATTGGGCCTGAATGGGCCAACAAAATTTACACTCCGCAACATTGACTCACTGCACACAGTCCCTATAGGCAACTACCATAGTACACACTTCACCTTTACACTTGAGTGACAATGAAAGGGCTGAGATAGTGGACACAGAAAGTCTTTTCCCTCGGCATGAGTGGACATGTGGCCTACCCAATGCAGACTCATGCCACTTCAGGGTGGGTTTCTGTGGTATGTACCTGTACCACAGAACACACTTTTGACCATATGTAGCAAATCTACAGAGATGGCATCCAACATACAAAGCTATGTTTGGTTTTATTTCTGCAATATAGCCAAGCTTCTAAGTCACATGGCATGGCCTCCCTGGAATCTACGCACTATCTGGGTTTGTCAATTGTGCAAAACAGTACATCATGTGGCCATCATCAATGTGGCTTGTGTGGCAACCTGAAGGGCACAGTGAGCCGTGATATGCCTCTCATACAACAGTTTGGCAAGGCCAGATGTGGGCTGAATGAGCTGTGGCACTATACACATTGCTTACAAGATCTTCAAATGACTCAAACTAAATGCATACACAGCTCATTCCGTGATGCACATACATGTTGTCTGACATTGATAACCCTCCTATCAAAAGAAATGTCATTGTATGGCAGTAAAGTCTCTTTGCCTAGATATATGCATGCAACAAAAGGAGGATTTAGGCCTCAAAACACATCACACAACACAATGTGAGTGTCCAATACATAGAGTATGTTTCTCCAATACCTGCACCATGTACATCCCATTTTTGCCACACAAACTGAGACAACAGGCACACAAGAAGTCCAACTGGCACACCGGGGCACTTTGTAGCCTGGGAGGAGGGAAAGGAGGATGTTAAATAGTCAGTTGTGCCTAAGAGATTCTTACCTGCTCCTCGGGTGAGCCACAGAGCTAACCAAACAGGGCAAGGACCTCTTCCACAAGCTTCTCCAGCTCCTCTGGAGAGAAGGCAGGGGCTCATTCACCTGCTGGACTTGGCATGATTACTCCCAGAGGCGGCACACAGCAGCTGAAGTGGTGGAGGTGTTGATGGCAGCAGTGTCAAGGGTCAAGTGACTGATCTTGCAAAACGTAGTACCATATACACTGTCATCAACATTAGCCTATGGCTGTGGCTACCACAGTTGGTACCGCCCACTGCACAGATGACTTCCACCAGCAGACGTGGGCAGTTCCTAATGTCCAGTGGAGTAGGCCAGCCATCCACCATTTTGGCAGTTGGAAATTCAGTATATGCCCCTGTTAAATGTGTTGAAACAACAGTATATGTGTCAGATCATCACAAACATCCTAAAACAGTCTTGTTGTCTAGGTCTTACTACACAATCACCAGTGTAATGTGTTGCTGGGCACAGATGGGATATGACAGGGTGCACTGTCCACTGATGTTTTTTTTTGGCAGTCAGAAAAGACTGTGAAATTTCGAGGGGCAATTGAGTAGCAGATAGCTGGGTGTTGCCTGAATCCCTGTTGTGGACACATGTTTTGCCAACCATGGGAGGTGACATTTGACCCTTGTGTAGTTGACAGGTGTGATGTGTACTGGGTGTAATGTATTTCCAGTCAGAAATGCTTTGTGACATGATTTTGTTGGTATACTTCATGTATGTTGGTATAGACACAGTGACTAATGTTCCCACTCATGTATTTTCACACCTAGGTACCCTGGAAGAGGGAGAATGTGGCAAGGTCCAGTGTACTGTCCATTGCCAGACCTTCATACCATGGAGGAATGCCACATAATACAAGTGTACCATCTGAATAAGGAAACAATAGGGGATTTATGCCGTCAGTTGGAGCCAGATCTGATGCCTGAAAACAGTAATCCAACCCGCATACTATCCTTGTTCAAATCATGGCAGTATTGTACTTCCCGGTCACAGGCTTCTGCCAACATTCAGTGGCCATATCTGGTGGTAGGTCCCAACCTATGTTAAGTCTTGTGTTGAGAGGTTTCCTATCAGCAATGTTGAAACACATTGACAGCTGTATGAGGTGCCCCGATGAGAGGATTTAGCCAACTTGGAAGCTGACTTCTATGATTTTGCTCGCCTCCCACATGTGTTGTCTGTTTATCGGCTTTATACATCTCAAACCTATGTGCCCGTTTCCCTGGTCAGTCCATGATTCCTTTATAATGCAGAACAGCACCATACCCCAGCTGATTTCACAGCTGCAACCAGAGAGGGCCTGGCTGGTTGGTGAGTAAATTCTGTCCAGCTTGTGTGTGAGCAATGTCAGATGCTACACTCATAAAGTGAGTGACTCATTGTTACACTTATGTCCGATTCCTAAACGGGAGACTTTGCGTATCCAAACCACCCTTGGTTATTGATGCCCCTGAAAAATCCAACTACACCAAGGGAAGTCTGCTTAAATGAGGCCCATGGAAGAACACGGCTGGCAGTGGAGTGAACTTTTGGGCTCCTGAAGGCCATATTTTCTTGCTTGCTAAGACTGGGGGAGCCTCCTCTACTCACTCAGGAAAGTGTGTCAGATCACTGTGGCATGGTGCATGCTCCACAACATCTCCTTGCAGAAGAATATCCCTTACATTCTAGAGGAGGGGGAGCCTGCAGTACCACTGGGTAAGAATCCTGAAATGCCAAATGAAGATGACAGTGGTGAAGATGAAAAAGCTGACTTGCGACAAGATCTCATCGACAGCTTCTTCTCATGGATGTATGTCATGTAATGGCATGAATTTGGCTGTACGATGTACTGTAGTTGTGAAAATGTGTGGAGTTAATTCTTTAAAATAGTTAAGGATCTGATACTCAACCAAAATCAACCAAAGGCTGTTTGATGAGATAGCTTTTGACAATTTCCCACCCTGATAATGTTGTTTGTGTCAGATTCATTGCATTGTACTTTGTTTTCAAGATGCTTGCTATGTGACTTGTGACCTATGTATAGTTTCATCCCTATACTCCTTGTTATGTTCTTTGTACAGGGCCCTTCACCATGACATCTTCATGTGGGCATTTCAGAGTTGTGTCTTTGGCAGGTATGTGATGCTGTTTTGACATACATAGCAGACATGGATTGTTCCAGGAAATGTAGGTCACAGACTTTGGGTGTAGGAGACCTGTGCCAAGACAGCTGTACACAGTGATAGGATGAAAGTTTAGAAGAATCTATTGGACTTGTTTTATTTTCCTTTGTTGGCCCTGATGCATCATGTGTGTCATGTGGTCAGAAAATATATGTAGTAGACCCCAATCTTGTTAGTTACCCTTCACATTGGCTAAACACTCTTTTTGTTTGACCTGCATGTAGCTGTTGATCTGTTTCATCATTGTAGGCCAAAGTGTTGTGGCACATCACTGACACTTGTTTGTGTCATATCACCAGATGCAAAAGCACTGGATTGTAATGACACTGTGATCAGAAACTGTGGTACTGCCTTCTGTCTGAGTCTTGAATAATATTATGTTGGATTACTTTGGTGTGGTAGGTGATATGGCTCCAGCTGATGATATCAACCACTTTCATGTTTGCTTATTCTACAGGACAATGTCTGACACATCCCTTCCTACCATGGTCTGGAGATCTGTACCTGTAAATATGTTCATTTACCTAGTATGATTCAATCAGGTATAATTTGCTATGCTTCAGACATACTGACAGCATATATGCTGAACAATGTAATGGAATGTCTTCTATAATAAGACACTTGTATGCATGTGTTTGTGTAGAATGGTTGTAATCCTGAGCTGGACACTGTGTACATGCAACACATACCATCTTAAACAAGTACCTTGGATCATCATTGTATGGTTCACATGGTCTGACATATCTACATGGCAAAATGTGAAATTACAGACAGCAGACAAAGAGTTAGTGATGGGTGAATTTATTGAGAAGCTACAACTAACAGAAAATATATGTGATATGACTTAACAAACATTTAAATTGAAGGGGTCAGTCATGGTGAATCAAATCATTGGAGTAGATGCCACACCATTGGAAGTCCGAGTCCAGACTACTCCTCCCATTGGAAATGGAAAGTGGTTCAGGATCAATCAACAAAGTGAATGTGTAACACGCAAAGGAGGACATTAAGAAAGAGGACTATTCCAGGCAGTGGTGAGTGTCTTGCCATCCACACCCCCTGGATTATTTGCTAGATGTCCCAGCTTGAGGGGGTATTAGCTCCTGCAGAGACAGAGGTGTCTGCCGCTGTTTGTGCCTCTGGAAGGGCCACCCTTCCAGTGTCTACCACAGATGTAGTTTGGCATGATGTACTTGCAGCACAGGAAGGGGTAGATGTTGGAAGTAAAGCCCTGGTCAGTGTGGTGTTAATTTCCCTCAGGACCCCTGTTATTGTGCCCATTTAATTATTATGGACATCCATTGTGTCTGTCATGACCCTCTGCAGCTGCCTAATGGCCAAGAGTTCAGTCAACACTTGTCCCATCATGCCTTGGAACTCCCAATAGACCCCCAAGATGTGTCTGATGGGGTCCTGGCCGACAGCAGTCCCAGTGGCCTCACTCCACTGGGTCCAGTACATCCCTCCCAGGCACCCTATCCCACCAAACCTGTGCCCTTGGCACATGGGGCCCTATCCAACTGGGTCCTCAACCCTCAGTGTCCAGAGTGTTGAGTTGTACCTCAGGATCCAGAAGTGGGGGTACAAGATGATGGAAACTGTGCTAAGTACATAGGTTGGGGGGCGCATGGTTGTCTGTGATGCAACAGCGCTGGGAGGTGATGTTGTGGCCACAATGAGACACTGTTGCCATCTAACCAGGTTGCCCAGATGGGTCAGGACCTTTTTCCATGTCCACAAGTCCAGGAGTGTCATCATCATTGAGGGCTTCATCCAAGGGGGTAGCGATAGTCTGTTCGGTGGCCTCCATGTACCCAGAGGCAACTTGACCTGTTGATGAAGGGCATACATTGTTACTGGTCGAAGTGTGACATCTACCTGCAAAGGTTTTGTATTACAATAAGCAGAGACATTGAATATTCTTAAGTCGTAGGTTAGCCTATTGTGTCATGTAACCATGGTATTGGGTTATTTGACATGAGATGTGTGAAGCAGGCCTAAACTATTTGACTCAAGCAGGTCATGAGATGTGCAGATCAGTTGCACTTTGGAACTTGGAATGAAAATGACATGTTACCACCAGTGAAACCAACATAGTGGAGAGGCAACATATTCCTCTGACCATTTGGAGATCTAGTTGAGTGGGATGCAGGCAAACACAGGACTTTGTTGTATATGTGACTAGAGTCATCATGTGCACAGTGCTGTGTCAATGTGTTTGCTGCCGCTACCAATCTGGTGATGCAGCTTGTGGCCTTAGGAAAACTTGTACACACTTGGTAAGGTGTTATTCCTGCCTTCAATGGTTTCATCTTGGGTTAGCAGGTGAAGATGGAGCTAGGTAGACAGACATATCTCTGAATTGAGCATGGTCTGTATATTGCTCACTCCCAGGTGAGTAAACTTCAATTGAGAATGAACAAACAGGGGTATATGAGCAGCTAAACACTGGAGTGGTAGCTGGAGTTACAAAAACAGGACCTCCTGGGAGTTGCAGTCAGGTCCCTCTCTATACTTCCCACCACCTAACAAATAGTATCCTCCTAGGTGAGTGAAGGGCATTGGTGAAAATACAAATAAGTGTATTTGGACAAGTGAGCACTGGGCTGTTGGTTGGAGTAACAAAAACAGGGCCTCCAGGGAGTTGCTGTCAGGTCACTCCCTCTACTTCCTAACACTTTACAAATGGTATCCTCCGAGGTGAGTGAAGGGTATTTGAAAGATTACAAACAGGTGTATTTGGTCAAGTGAACACTGGGCTAGTAGTTGGAGTCACAAAAACAGGGCCTCCTGAAAGTTGTAGTAAGGTCACTCCCTCTACTTCCTAATTCTTGACAAATGTTGGGTATAACATATTTGTCGGTAGACTGCGTTTAGGTTTGAGTACTTATTAACATGTGGAGACATTCCATGATTCCTGGGATTTTTTTGATACAGAAAGACTTACAGGCACCATTTCGACTTATGGCATGTTATGGAGCTTGGTAGTTGTGCTGTTGGGTCCAACAATACACACTGACAGTGTTATATCTCAGATACCTTGGGTACTGTATGCTGGTTTAGAAAATAAACGAGATAGTGGCAAAAGCTGAGCTGTGGACATTTTTGTGACAGATTTTGTGTGGTAACTTAACAGACTCCACTTCCCCATGTTTTCCTGTCAAGGCCACAGGATGAAGAATTGCCAAGACCTTCTCCTCTCAGGGAAAGAATCTTAATGGGGCACTGGGAGAGCAACCGCCAGTCTTGTCACCCTCAATCTGTTGCATGGAGGCTATAGAATGCACCTTGCCCCTCAGGTTGTTCCACCTCTTCCTAAAGTCCTCCTTTGTGCGCAGGGTGGTGCATACAGCATTCACTCTGTAGACGATCCGTTGCCACAGTTCCATTTCCCCACTGAGAGGAGTGTGCTGGACTTGGGCTTCAAACAAATGTGGCTCTATTCTTATGACTTTATCCACCATGACTCTCAACTCATCTTCAGAAAAACAGGGATTTTTGGTATGTGACATAGTGGACAACTGTAGGAAGGTGGCTTTCTTCTATCATGGTTATCCCCATGTTTGGCCTGTTTGTCAGTGTGTTTTTACTATCGCACTGGGATCCTGCTAGTCAGGACCCCAGTGCTCATAGTTTGTGGCCTATATGTCAGTATGTTTTACTGTTTTGTCAGTATGCTTGACTGTGTCACTGAAGTCCTGCTAACCAGAACTCCACTGTTTATGCTCTCTCTGATTCCAAATTTGTACTTACATACTGGTAACCCCGGAATTCCACTTCAAACTGGCATACTGGCCCCCCTCTTATAAGTCCCTAGTATATGGTATCTAGGTATCCAGGGCATTGGGGTTCCAGGAGATCCTTATGGGATGCAGCATTTCTTTTGTCACACAGAAGGAGCTCATACAAACACTTCTTCAGGACTGCCATTGCAGCCTGAGTGAAATAGTGTAAGCACTATTTCATAGCCATTTTCACTGCACCAGGTAACTTATACGTCACATATATGTCTACCCTTCAGTTCCTGAAGGCTAGGTGAATGAGGGCACCCCTGCACTAGCAGAGGTGCCCTCACGTTGTCCAGGACCAATTTCCCATACTTCGTGATTGCGGAGACACCATTATAAGTGTGCACTACATATAGGTCAACACACTATGGCCATGTGAGGTGTCAAGGATTGAGAAATTGTACCCCCAATCTGAATCTGGTATTGGGGGGCCAATTCCATGCACCCTGGGAGCTCCACCATGGACCCCCAGTGCTGCCATTCCGGTCTCATGAGGTTTTCACTGCAGCCCCAACTGCTGCCACCTCACAGACAGGCTTCTGCCCTCCTGGGGCTTGAGCAGCTCGATCCCAGGAAGGCAGAACAATGCATTTCCTTTAGGAGAGGTGTACTACACCCTCTCCCTTTGGAAATAGGTGTTACAGGCATGGGAGGGGTTTCCTCCCAGAGCCTCTGGAAGTGCTTTGAAGGGCACAAATGGTGCCCTCCTTGCATAACCCAGTCTACACCTGTTCAGGGATCTCCAGTTCCTACTCTGGCCTGAAGCTGCACAAAGGAAAGGAGAGTGACCACTCCCCTGTCCATCACCACCATAGGGGTGGTGCCCAGAGCTCCTCCAGAGTGTCCCTGGGTTCTGCCATCTTGTTTTCAGGATGGTCAGGGACCTCTGGAAGCATCTGAGTGGCTACTACCAGCAGGTGACGTCAGAGACCCTCCTGACAGGTGCGTACCTGGTAGGGTGACCAATCCCCCTCTCAGGACTATTTAGGGTCTCTCCTCTATGTGTTTCCTCAGATTCAGTTTTGCAAGACTCCAGCAGGGCTCCTCTGCAAACTCTGCTTCACCTTCTACCGTCAGATCAACCACAGAACTACTCCAGGAACTCGACAACTGCAACAAAGTATCTAAAAAGGCTACTCCAACTCTGTAACTTCAGCTCCTACCAGGAACTGCAACAGTTTCCAGGTTGTGCACACTCTGAGGACTGCCTGTCATCATCCTACACCGGAAGGACCAAAGGACTCTCCCGTGGAGTAACAGAGTCACTTCCCTGCTTCAGCAAGTACCTCTCTGCAGTGACAACAGGTACTCTGGGAATAAATAAAGTACCTTTATTTTTGGCAACACTGAGTATTGTCTTTCTTATGTGTGAGTACTGTGTGACTACAGTGGTATTGCAAGAGCTTTGCATGTCTCCTAGTTCAGCCTTGGCTGCTCTGCCTAGAGCTACCTCTAGACAGCCTGGCTTCTAGACACTGCCTACATTTCACTAATAAGGGATGACTGGACCTGGTATAAGGTGTAAGTACCATAGGTACCCACTACAAACCAGGCCAGCCTCCTACAACAAATGAAATGAGTGACAAAGACTTACTCAACAGTGTAAGTGCAAAAGGGGGTGAATATACAAAAGTGTGTGCAAAGTGTTTTATGGAATGATGAGAAAAGGGGTGCCTAATCTCTGAGAGTTACAAAAAAATGATGCTCAGGGTTCTTCAGCTTCCTGTGGAGATGCAAAGGATTGTTGTCTGTGAAGGGGTGTGTTTTATAGTGTGATTTGTAGATGTATTCACTGGACCAATGTGTGTCATTCATCCAATGTGCACTTTCCTGATACTATACTGGACACGTACCGTGGTGGTTGACCGCATTGGCTAACTGCAGCGAGGAGACCGCCGCCATGACTGTGCGTTTGTAATAGGCTTAGTGGTTGGCCACGGTGCAGGAGGTCAGACCACCTAGGTACAAGGCTGCTACGCCACTGGCCATCTGTCTTTTTGCTTAGCGGGCGGCGGTTCTGCCTGTTTACATGGTAATATGGCAGGCTAGGGACCACTGGCACAGCAGTCTTTTTGGGACCATCACCATGGTGTTCTAGCAGTTTGACCCCCAAACTTGTTTACAAAGATTTTGATTAAACATAAAACAGTTATAGTAAGTCCTGAATCAAATGAAAAACATTTACAGTGCAAATGTTAATGTTTAACCTTCTGCATAGCTCACACTATCAGTCCCCCAAACTTTCTCATAGATTATGGCCACTAATATTTCTACTTTTCCCATTCACCAGTAGAGGGAGCACTGAAATCTTTCCCCTTGGTTGACAGCAAACGGAACAGCAGTTCCTCCAGCCACAAATCCAGGAGGCCAGGTTACAAAAAGGGAGACACGTTGACCTCCCTTCTCACACTATCTCACCTTCTTCTTGTATGTCATTCTAAACACTTGCCACCACCAATTCTGAGGAGACAAAGATGAGAGAGAGCTAGGGAGAGGGAGACTCGTAGTCTTAGCTTGTAAAGCACCTCTTCTTCTTGCATGGTCCTCACTAATTCCATTGTCCACTTTTTTCATCCAGCTGGCCAAAGCCTGTGAGGCAAAGAGGGGAGAGAGAGAGAGAAAAAGAGAGAGAGTGAGACTGAAAGAGAGATAGTGAAATAAACAGATTTATTTATTTTTTATGCAATTCTTTCCTTGTATAGCCCTCACAACACTCTTTTGTTCTCTTGTTACAATCTATTCTCAAACATCCATGAAGAAGGCTAAAAGGCAATGAAAACAGAGAGAGAGAGAAAGAGAGAGAGAGAGAGAGAGAGAGAGATATGGCAGGACAGATTGTGATCTATTCTCAAAGGTAAATGTACAGGTGAATAAATTGACGCACGTAAATTTACTCTTACATTTTGGAGTAAAACAAAAACTTTTTGCTATTCACTATTTAAGTGTAAATGTATTCCAAGGTATATACTTCTATGTCTCCATCCTTGAAATCAGAAAGTGAAGCCAAAATTATGAGTGTAAGGTTACTACTTGTAGCTTTCAATACAAAAGAAGAGATAGTCGCCACCACTGTGGAAATCTCTCCAATCATGATGGCGTTCTCCACAGTGGGAAAAATATTGACAAAAATTAAAGTTTAGTACTTAAAAAACATATATTTTATTTATTTTATTGTAATATATAAATATAAATGTAAAATGAATTAAAATGATCAGTATTGCTCAATAGTTAATAAAATAAAATATTCAAACACATTACCTCTTCAAAAAACTAAGGGGGTCATTCCAACTTTGACGGGCGGCGGAGGCCGCCCGCCAAAGTTCCCCCAACAGAATACCGCTACGCGGTCAGAAGACCGCTGCGGTTATTCTGTGTTTCCCGCTGGGCTGGCGGGCGACCGCCAGAAGGCCGCCCGCCAGCCCAGCGGGAAACCCCTTCCCACGAGGAAGCCGGCTCCGAATGGAGCCGGCGGAGTGGGAAGGGTGCGACGGGTGCAGTTGCACCCATCGCGAATTTCAGTGTCTGCTAAGCAGACACTGAAATTCAAAGTGGGGCCCCCAGGGGCCCCACGACACCCCTCACCACCATCCTGTTCCTGGCGGTCGAAACCGCCAGGAACAGGATGGCGGTGAGGGGGTCGGAATCCCCATGGCGGCGCAGCAAGCTGCGCCGCCATGGAGGATTCAGCAGGGCAGCGGAAAACCGGCGGGACACCGCCGGTTTTCCTGTTCTGACCGCGCCCATACCGCCGCGGTCAGAATGCCCTGCGGAGCACCGCCAGCCTGTTGGCGGTGCTCCCTCCGACCCCGGGCCCGGCGGTCCTTGACCGCCGGGGTCAGAATCACCCCCTAAATGTTTACTAAATAATGTAAACATTATAATTTCATAAATAGTCATTTTTAAATAAAATAAAATAAAAGCACCTACTCACCTATTTTATTTTAATTAATATTTGGTAAAGTTAACTAAATGTACTTGATAAATGTAAACAACGTTTTAATTTTTAATAAAGGTGAAAACATTTATTAAATTTTTTTAATAAACTAACTTTACATTTTTGAACTAATTGAATGTTCAATTAATAATTTGGTTATGTCGACATTATTTCCTATGAGGTGTTATATTAAATACATGCCACCCTCAATATTTTCTATAGGAGTGTGTTGCAGAACCTGTGTGTAGCCTTATGTGGTGCTAGATGTCTCCAAGGCCAGGCTGGATTACATTTACTTCTGTTTTGTCACCGTTAGGGCAGTAACAACTTTTAAGGATAGTTTGTGCTCAGGAATGGTTTTACTCTTCTGTGGGTGGGTGTTTGTATTAACACTGCTAGTAAAAACATGACATCAGCCAAACGCTAAGCAGAGTGGGTGGTAGAGTGCCCTGTCTGCCAAACTCTAAATTGCATCCATGGTCTACCTCCTCCATGCCCACCTCTTTTAACTTCTATTAGGCATTGTTGAACCCTCAATTCATTTAGTAAAATGTCAATATTCATGAATATTGTATAAAATTATGTGAAAATTATGAACTGTACTTGCCAGTATCTTAGGTGAATTTGGTATCATTGTCTCTCAGCTGATGTTTTACTGTCCTTAAGTGTCATTTTCTGCTCCAACTGTGTGAAAATCATGTGAGATTTCACCCTGTAAAATTAATTTAATGTGAAAGGCACGGATATGTCACAGAAGATAATTTGAGTTTTAGTTTAACCGACAGAAAACAAGAACTAGCTTTTCTTTCTTTTGATCTGATTTAATAAAATGAACATTGATCATCAGAGAAGAGATATTTAAGACAAGGGGGGTCATTATGACCCTGGCGGCCGGCGGTATGTTGGCGGTAACACTGCCAACAGGCTGGCGGTGTTCCGCCAGCAATTATGACCGTGGCGGAATTGCCACGGCCATACCGCCGGCCCTTCCATTTTCCCGCCAGGATTCCACCTGGCGTTCCTAATCCCCAGGGCAGCGGTGCTTGCAAGCACCGCTGCCCTGGGGATTATGAGTCCCCGACCGCCGGCCTGTCCATGGCGGTACACACCGCCATGGAAAGGCCGGCGGTAAGGGGACTGGGGGTGCCCCTGGGGGCCCCTGCACTGCCCATGCACTTGGCATGGGCAGTACAGGGGCCCCTAGGCATAGCCCCGTCGTGCATTTCACTGCCCAAATTTCGGGCAGTGAAATGTGCGACGGGTGCTACTGCACCCGCTGCACATCAGCATTGCTGCCGGCTCTATTACGAGCCGGCTGCAATGTTGATGTGACATTGTTACCGTCCGCTGGCCCAGCGGAAATGTCATAATAGGGAGACAGGAATACCGCCGGCAATGGTGGTATTCTGTCTCCCGCGGCCTCGGCGGTCTTTTGAAAAGACCGCCGAGGTCGTAATGACCCCCAAGATGTTTATTTTTTTGTTGGCTATGGGTCATTAAAGCAAAATTTCAGGGCCCGAGTCATCAGAATTTTACACTGCTATTGCCTCATGCAAGGAAACACAGGGTGACACAAAACCTAGATTCAGGTTTACCAAGCCAGGAAAGGCCACCCTTCGTGCCCTTGCATGGCTTGTTAAACCTCAAGTAGCACAAGGCAGCGCAAGTCACTGCTTTGCATTACACTACTTGGTGGGCTGTTACATGTGTAGAGCGGACACATGCAGTCACCCATGTATTTTGATGGATTCTCAGATTTACTATCACTGGTGGACCTGGAATGCATCATAATTGTACACCTTCCCACCAGAGGTGCAACAAGGAGAAATATCTTAATTTCTCCTAATTTTGTTGTTTCCTCTTTCTAAGTGTGCTGCATAGCATCTGTTTTGGGGTGGGCCAATGCCTGATTCCTCAGTTGGCAGACCCCCACCTCTTTTTATTTTAGGCCTTTTTGTTTCCTAAGGTGTCTAGTAATCCTTCTGCTCCCCCAGAGGCAAACCCTACTGAGCCCATGGAGGGGGGTAGCAGAAAGATTTTATTGCCTCTTATGTAGTGGAGGTATGGCCCAGTGGGAGTGTGGGTCACCCCACCCTTTTTTGCCCACATATAAAATCACCGGTATCTAATGGGCCTTCTACACACTATGGGGAAGAAAGGCTGTATTCCCCCTAGTGGTGTGGGTGCATGGCAAATGCCAGGAAGGGCACCTCATCCTTTTGCACAGTTTTTAAATCCCCAGTGTCTAGCGAACTCTCTGCTCCTGAGGGGAACTAACTGATGGAAAACCACTATCTGTCCCCTGGGAAGGAAGAAATAACTTATTGGATCCTTTAGGATGGGAGCATGGCAGTGTGGGCCACTCCCACCCCCCTGTTTTTCTAGGATTTCCCTGGTGCCTAGTGAGTTTAATATTTCTCCCTTGTTTGCCCTCATCTTGCCTCCCAGGACATGCAAAAAGACTGTATTGCCCACTTTTGAGGTGGAGGTATGTGCCAATGCCAGGGTACAATGCCCATATATCTTTTTTGTTGCCAGAATGTAAAATCCCTGGTGTTTAGTGACATTTCTACCCAAATTATGGGCAAACTCTCAAATCACTGGGGGCAGAAATACTCTATTGTCCCTTCTGAGATGGGGGTATGGCCTGATCCCAAGACGGACTGCCCCTCCCTTTATTTACAACAGTTTGCAGTTCCTGGTGTCTAGATGACTTCCTATCCACTATGGGGTTGATTAGGGTCAAAACCTCAATCTTCTTTTGGGTGAGCAGAAAGACTGTTTGTCCTAGGGGCATGACTTATGCCAGAGTGCGCTACCCCACCCCACCCCTTTTTAGTGAACTTTCAAGTCCCTGGTGGCTAGTGTGCTTTCTGCTCCCTAAGAGGCAGATTGGAAGCAACCCTCCCCCCAGGCTTCTTCCAGGGACAGAAAGACTGATCGTGTCCATAGGGGAGCTGCAAAGGCCCATGGCCCTGGGGGACACTCCCTTCCCTAAAAAGAATACCTTCTGTCTAGTGGAAGCACAAGTCAATAACAACCCACTGTGATTGTCTTCTGCTTTGAAGGCTAAGCGAGATATTGCTATAAATGCAAGTTTCTTAGCATTGCAGCAACCGTACACTTCCCTGTGAGCTCAGAGAGTCATGCTGTTTTCAGCACCTTCTATACTCACAGGAAAACCAGGAAGCTATGTCCTAGGAGCTGACCCTACAATTGATGCAGACAACAGTTGCTTTTACTAGTGCCAGACGCTTTGAGGTGACCTCCCCGTCAGTAGCACCCAGCCGTATGTGCTATTGAGGGGAGGTCAAATTAGCAGCATTGGATGGGTTGAGAAAGGGGAAAATACAATATGAAAATAATTGTTATGGTCATTTTGTCAGAATTTGCACGAATAGTGGTCTCCATCATATTTTGTGAAAAAATCATGATTCACGAATTTGTATTATCTTGGAAGTTCTGATGGTTTAACGTCTTCATTTACTTATGGTAGTTCAAATCCAGCATAGCAAACCATACTTTCTGATTTTGATTTGTTCACTAACTAGTTCAATATTATCCCCCAAAAATGGACTGGCTCATCTACCTTGGGCAATGCTGTGAACCTTCCAGAACACCATTTCTGAGGTAAAATTTGAGATAGAAAAATAAATGTCTTGAGCTCTTGCCACCATGAAAGGCGATAAACTTTTTAAGTAGTGAACCGTCTATACCTACTTCTTTTAGTCTATGATTGAGAATCTTACAATCAACAGTGTCAAAGGAAACAAAGATGTCTAAAAGCAGTAGTGCTACGGAGTGCCTTTGACTAAAGTTGATCTCTGAGTTTCTCCAGTACCAAGAACTAAGCAAATTCTCTCTCTTGGTTCATATAGGCATATTATTGACAACTACAACATTTATTTATTCAGAATCCTTTGTTTCCTGGTTCACTATAGAAGGCTATGAATATTGGCTGAAGTCAATTGACTTAAGAAGTGTGTGGTGAACTAGACATTGCCAAATTCGGGGGAAGGTAACTTTATTTCGAGCATGAATACCTGTTCAAATTATATTTTTTTATTAAACTGTACAACAAACGAGTTGTTTACGCTTAGCAAAGATCAAGGAATTGAATGCGCCCAGTATACCTTCCCCTACTAAATTTTATAAATGGCAAAAATACATTAATGCAACTGAAGACTAGCTCGATGAATGGGTCCAGAATGGCACATTTAATGTTTAACTGTCACGTCCTGGCGGGTGGTTATTGTGGCCAATAGATACCAATGAGTGTCATAGACGTTTTATAAACTCCTTGGGGGGGTTTCGAACTAGTAGGCCGGACCCTCGCTACATATCATCTGAACATGCGGGTATAGTAACAACATATAGGCCCTCATTACAACATTGGCGGTAAAAGCCGCTTACCGCCGTGCAGAAGACCACCAACACACGGCCGCGCCGCGGAATTCCACCACGGTCATTATGACCCACAGGTCGGAATCCGCCAAAATTTAGACACCCACACAAGTCTGCCACACCAAAGGTCAGTGATAAACTGGCGAAAACAAAATCTCCACCGTCACGTCAACAGGAATACGCCCACACTATCACGACCCACGAATCCACGCGGCGGTCATTCAACCGCGGTATTCCATTGGCGGTACACACTGCCGCGCTCAAAATACACACACCTGATACACATACACACACCACTCCCACACATCCAATACAATATAAAACACACACCCACATCACCCACAAACCCCTACGACCACAACTGCGACTGAAGGCCACAGAGAGACACCACCATCTACAAAAGAGCATCCACAGGGACTCTACACCATCACCCACATAACATCCACGCACCTCAAACAACACACCACTAAATATCACCCCATACATCACAACACACACCAACCCACGCATCACCCACACCACCCCATGGCACGGCAAAGACACCCCAGGTTTTCTGAGGAGGAGCTCAGGGTCATGGTGGAGGAAATCATCCGGGTAGAGCCACAGCTATTCGGATCACAGGTGCAGCACACCTCCATAGCTAGGAAGATGGAGCTATGGCGAAGAATCGTGGACAGGGTCAACGCAGTGGGACAGCACCCAAGAAATAGGGATGACATCAGGAAGAGGTGGAACGACCTACGGGGGAAGGTGCGTTCTGTGGTCTCAAGACACCACATCGTGGTACAGAGGACTGGGGGCGGACCCCCACCTCCTCCCCCACAACTAACAACATGGGAGGAGCAGGTCGTGCCGATTCTGCATCCTGAGGGCCTCGCAGGAGTAGCTGGAGGAATGGACTCTGGTAAGTAAAATCTTTACTACCATATCCCCCACCCTACCTGCATGCCATCACATACCCCCACCCTCGCCCTCACCCCCATCACTCCTACTCCTCACAAATGTCCCAATATACCAAACCACCCATCCCAACACCAAGCCCTGCATGCAACAACAAAGCATGGACACCCATCACCAAAGCATGGCCACTGCACATACCCATACACCCCCCCATCATCACACAAGGTCCCACACAGGAATGCAAGCACTGGGGTACACGGTCACCCACCTGTTGCACACCGATGCAATAATCATGCTTTTACACCCCTGCAGGACTCCTACCCAACGTCACCGGACAGGAGGGTCCAGACATGTCCACACCACCCACAGAAGAGGCCCACAGTGATGACAGCAGCTCTGTCCAACTGGATCTAGACGACCAGCCCGGCCCATCTGGGACCTCAGGACAGTCGGTTCCCCTGACACAGTCACAGGCCACCACAGAGCTTCCCCCCTCTGGAAACACCAGCACAGCACCCACCCAGCGGGCCCATACCTCTGTCCCCAGGACATGTCAATCAGCAGTGTGTCCACCACTACAGGGAACCCAGGCTAACCCACCACCCCAACAACAACAGGGACCTGGGGGCAGTGGCAGTGGGCACACGGTTCAGGGGACAGAGGGCCAGAGAAACAGGGGAACTGGGAGGGCTGCTGTGCGACAGGGGGAGGACAGGCCCAAGGAACCCACTCTCCACGAGGCCCTCTCCAACATCATGGGAGCCTACCATCATTCCCAGGAGACGATGGCAATGGTACTGGCCAAGTTTCAGGAGACCCAGCGGCTGCAGGAGGAACAGTATTTGTGCTTCAGGGAGGAACTCAAATCCATCAATTCCACCCTGGGCACCATTGTAGGGGTGCTGAAAGAACTCCTCAACACCAGGAGGGACACTGTGGCACAACAAGGGGCCCCTGACACTAGCCTGGACGATGAACTGCACACCACCTCTGCCGGTGCTAGTGGACAGGAGGCACCGCCACAGGACTACCACAACAGCACCCCACCCCCTGCAGAGGGAGAACCACCCCGCAAACGGTCCCTGAGATCCAGGACAAAGACAGAGAACGATGCCAAGACCCCCGCCAAGAAATAAGACCACCCTGATTGTCATCCTTTTGTCCCACCTTGTCACCCTGTCCATCCTCAAAGTGCCCCAGCTCCACTTCCTATGCCCCTTTGGACAATGCACCGGTGAGACTAATAGCTTGGACTCTGCCATGGACATTCCTCCACCATCACCCTTCACCATTTGACAACCCCCTCCAATATTGAGCACTTAAATAAACACCCTTAAAGCACAAAACAATATGGAGTCTGTCTGTGATTTCGAATTAGTGTATTAGCAATTACAGTGACAAAATGCTCTTTCAAATGTAATGTCAACATACCTATGTCACACAGCTCTAGTCCATGAGGAAACAAAGCAGATGTCACACAGTGGGTCCCACATCTGTGAAATCGTAAGGGAAAGTGACAACTCAGTGACTATACACTGGGTGAAAAGGACAGACAGTGGAGAGGTAGTAGTTTTAATGTACATGGAGCAGGCAGGTTTGTCTTCTTACCTGTGTCTCACTGGAAGTATTGCAGGATCACTGAGTTCCTGTTGTCGATGTCCTCTTCTTCTGCTTCCTCGTCTTCACTGTCCACAGGCTCTACAGCTGCCACAACACCTCCATCTGGACCATCCTCCTGGAGAAAAGGCACCTGTCGTTGCAAAGCCAAGTTGTGAAGCATACAGCAGGCCACGATGATCTGGCACCACCTTCTTTGGTGAGTAGAATAGGCAACCACCTGTCATATGGAGGCACCGGAACCTGGCCTTCAGGAGGCCGAAGGTCCGCTCTATAATCCTCCTAGGTCGCCCATGGGCCTCATTGAAGCGTTCCTCTGCCCTTGTCCTGGGATTCCTCATTGGGGTCAGTAGTCATGACAGGTTGGGGTAACCAGAGTCCCCTGCAAATGGTGAGGGACAACTGTTAGACACACACTAACTCTTAGGGACATCCCCAGAACCAGACAACTATTCCCACTGATTTGGTTCCAGGTGCTCACCTAATAGCCACACCCGGTACCTCTGTAGTTGCCCCATCACATAAGGGATGCTGCTATTCCGCAGGATGTAAGCGTCATGCAGTGAGCCAGGGAATTTTGCATTAACATGGGAGATGTACTGGTCTGCCAAACACACCATCTGCACATTCATCGAATGGTAACTCTTCCGGTTTCTGTTCACCTGTTCACTCCTGCGGGGGGACCAAGGCCACATGTGTCCCATCAATGGCACCTATGATGTTGGGGATATGTCCCAGGGCATAGAAGTCACCTTTCACTGTAGGCAAATCCTCCACCTGAGAAAAAACGATTTAGCTCCGCATGTGTTTCAGCAGGGCAGACAACACTCTGGACAAAACGTTGGAAAACATAGGCTGGGACATCCCTGATGCTATGGCCACTGTTGTTTGAAATTACCCACTTGCAAGGAAATGGAGTACTGACAGCACCTGCACTTGAGGGGGGATTCCTGTGGGATTGCAGATAGCTGACATCAGGCCTGGCTCTAACTGGGCATACAGTTCCTGGATTGTGGCACGATCAAGCCTGTAGGTGATGATCACATGTCTTTCCTCCATTGTCGACAGGTCCACCAGCGGTCTGTACACCGGAGGATGCCGCCATCTCCTCACATGCCCCAGCGGATGGTGCCTATGGAGGAGAACAGCAAGCACAGAGTCAACCAACTCTGAGGTACGTAAACACAGCTTACTCAGAAAACTATTCATAAACCGAAATTTGCCTGTATGAGTGTTTAGCCAAGGCCTAGGTATGTGTGACGCAGTCAAAAAGAAATCCGTGTGGGCCCCTGAAATGGCGGCTGCCTGACCTGTAAAGTGGGACAATGGGATATGAGGTAACTGCGCTGGCGTTGTACACCGTCGCGGTAGGCAGTCGAAGACCGCAGCACAATTCTGCATTGGTTAACATTGTATCCTATGGGGCCCAGGAGCCAATAACGATGTACGGCGGCGGTGACGGAACGCACCGCCACGGACGTGACCTCCATTTTCTCACTGTTCAATCACTCAATACCTGATCTTCGACAGGAGGGGACCTACACTGCAAGTGCTGTTGTGACCTCAGTCTGGAAGAGACAATGGCTCGTGCATCTGGGGAAAGGGCCCCTCCCTTCATCACAGAGGAGTTGGAGAAACTCGTGGATGGGGTCCACCCCCAGTACACGCTACTCTACGGTCCTCCAGACAAACAGGTAAGTACACCGTTACCATGCTGTATGGGCAATGCCTGTGTGGAGTGAGGTGTATGAAAGATGGGGGGGCAGATTGAGGCGTGCATGAAACGACGGTGAGTGCATGTTCCTCATGGCAAGGGTAGGGATCCAGGCCAATGACTGTGATGGTGCAGTTGGTAATTACTTCTCTTTTTCCCCTAAACAATTCCTGTAGGTCAGCGCCCACCAGAAGAAGGATATTTGACCAAGGAAGTCCGGACCCTGGGGGTCTACCACAGACGGACCACCCACTGCCGGAAAAGATGGGAGGACATTAGCTGCTGGAGCAAGAAGATGGCAGAGGCCCAGCTGGGGATGGCCTCCCAACGTGGGAGGGGTGCCCGTCGCACCATGACCCCCCTGATGTTCAGGATCCTGGTGGTGGCGTACCCGGAGTTTGATGGGCGCTTGAGGGCATCACAGCAGCAACAAGGGGGTGAGTACACTCTCATTCAGCTGATTCCGTGCACATTGTAGGTGTTTGGGTGGGTGAGGTGGGCAGTGGGTTCCCCTAGGCCAGGGCGAGTTTGCTAGTTAAGTCCCCTTTTTCAGGCAGTCACTGTGGCACCCCACCCCACCTGGGTACAGTGCCAACTACACCTAGTCAGGCTTCTGTGACATCCATGTGTGCAGAAATTGGCCATAGCCCTGTAAGCCATGTCCCAGGGATTGAATAGTGGACCCCAAGTGCGCAGCGTACTGTAGGGGGCTTCTGTGTCTGTCGTGTCCGCCAACGGTAGCGATAATACATGCACTCAACATGTCTTTCTTCTGTCTCCCCCCCCCCTTTTGTGGTCTCCCTGTACTTGTGTGCATTAGCATCAGCAGGCAGAGGAACAGTGGCACCGGAGCAGGAGGGAGCTGCATCCCACATGGCCCTGGAGGGCGAGACTACGGACTCCGAATTCACCAGTGGGACAGAGTGGGAGGGGAGCTCCACGGCAGGGACAGAAGCTGACACCAGCAATACGGACTCCTCCTCTGATGGGAGCTCCCTTGTGGTGGCAGCCCCATCTGTGCCCCCGCATCTACAGGTACTTCCACCACCCACCCTACCAGCACCGCCCTCCCTACAGCCCCTCAGCCTTTGCCCCGTGCCCGCTCCCCCAGGAGGGTGGGCATCACCTTCACCCCAGGCACCTCAGCCCCTGCCCCTGTCACCCCTGCTTCCCTCAATGAGGAGGCCATTGACCTCCTCAGGTCCCTCACTGTTGGGCAGTCTACCATTTTGAATGCCATCCAGGGTGTAGAGAGGCAGTTGCAACAAACCAATGCATTCCTGGAGGGCATTCATTCTGGTCAGGCAGCCCTTCAGCGAGCTTTTCAGACTCTGGCCTCAGCACTGATGGCAGCCATTGTCCCTGTCTCTAGCCTCCCCCCTCCAACTTCCTCCACCCAGACCCTCACCCCTGTACCTCAGCCTGTCCCAAGCACACCATCAGACCAGCATGCACACACCTCAACACACAAGGGAAGCTCAGGCAAACATAAGCACCACACATCCCACAGGCACTCACGCAAGCATCAGACACATGCAGACACACCAACATCCACTGCCTCCACTGTGTCCCCCTCCTCCTCGTCTCCCTCCTCCCTCCCTGTCTCGTCTCCACTCACACCGGCATGCACTACCACTTCAGCCACTACGTCCATCACCAGCACACCCACCACCACACCCCGCTCCCATTCACACATCCCCTGTGTCTTCTCCCAGTGTGTCTGTGATGCCACCTCCCAAAGTACACAAACGCAGCCACACACCCACCCAATAGCCATCCACCCCACAACAGCCTCCATCCCATGTACCATCACCCAAAGCCAGCAAACGTACACCTCCTAGGACCACAACCTCTTCCTCCACTCCCAAACCCCCTCCAGCTACCCGTCCCAGTGTTCCTAAGAAACTTTTCCTGGCCACCCTTGACCTCTTTCCCTCACCTCCCCCACCCGTCAGTCTCCTAGGGCCCGACTCTCCAGGTCCCAACCTAGCACCTCAGCTACAACATTGGCGGGACCAGTGGTGCCAGTAGTCACCGGATTATGGAGTGCACCAGGAAGCAGGGCAAGCAGTGTGGCAAGGAGCCACAGCACGGAGAGTCCCCCACCTGTCAAGCATCAAAAGTTGGCCAGTGCCCGGCGGGATAGGGGAAAGACACCAGCCACCAAAGACGCTCCCAGGGGTACAGTAGCGATTGTGGAGACAGCTGCAACACCATCCAAGGTGGGGAAGGGGCACAAGAAAACCGGCAAGTCTGTGAAGATCAGCACGGCGGACAAGACCGCCATCAGCCCCGCTGACCAGGAGGCGACTGCCATCAGCCCCGCTGCCCAGGAGGCGACCGCCATCAGCTCCGCTGCCCAGGAGGCAACCACCAGCAGCCCCGCTGCCCAGGAGGCGACCGCCAGCAGCCCCACTGCCCCAGACAGGACCGCCAGCAGCAGCCCCGCTGCCCAGGAGGCAACCGCCAGCAGCCACATTGCCCCAGACAGGACCACCAGCAGCAGCCCCGCTGCCCAGGAGGCGACCGCCAGCAGCCACACTGCCCCAGACAGGACTGCCAGCAGCAGCCCCGCTGCCCAGGAGGCGACCGCCAGCAGCCCCACTGCCCCAGACAGGACTGCCAGCAGCAGCCCCGCTGCCCAGGAGGCGACCGCCAGCAGCCCCACTGCCACAGACAAGACCGCCAGCAGCTGAACCGCTGCCAAGGACACCGCCACCACAAGCACCGCTGCCAAGGACACCGCCGCCACAAGCACCGCTCAACAGGACAAGACCACCAGCAGCTGAACCGCTGCCAAAGACACCGCTGCCACAAGCACTGCTGCCAAGGACACCGCCGCCACAAGCACCGCTGAACAGGACAAGACCGCCAGCAGCTGAACCGCTGCCAAAGACACTGCCACCACAAGCACCGCTGCCAAGGACACCGCCGCCACAAGCACCACTGCCAAGGACACGGCCGCCACAAGCACCCCTGCCAAAGACACCGCCGCCACAAGCACTGCAGGCCCATGAGCGCCAAAAGCTCTGAGGCTACTGAGGCCGCGACGAGCAGGAGGAAGCACTCTGGGCACAAGGCCCCTCCAGAACCAGTGGAGATTGACATCTCCTACCTAAGTCCTTGGCAGGATGAAGCACTCTGGGCACCAAACCCCCTCCAGAACCAGTGGAGATTGGCATCCACTACCTCCGTCCTTGGCAGGATGAAGCACTCTGGGCACAAGGCCCCCTCCAGAACCAGTCGAGAAAGGCATCCACTACCTCAGTCCTTGGCATGATGAAGCACTCTGGGCACAAGGCCCCCTCCAGATCCAGTGAGATTGACATCCACTACCTCAGTCCTTGGCAGGATGAAGCACTCTGGGCACACGGCCCCCTCCAGAACCAGTGGAGATTGACATCCACTTGCGAGACTGTGGCTTTGCACTCCCCAGGATTAAACAGTAGGCAAACCACCCACTGTAGAGACTTGAGAGACTGTGGCTTTGCACTCCCCAGGATTGAACAGTGGGCAAACCACCTACTGTAGAGACTTGAGAGACTGTGGCTTTGCACTCCCCAGGATTGAACAGTGGGCAAACCACCTACTGTAGAGACTTGAGAGACTGTGGCTTTGCACTCCCCAGGATTGCACAGCGGGCATGGGGCCCCCTCATGGATTTAGCATCGTGCACTCAACCGGCTGAGGTGCCTCCCCTTCCCTTCCTCCTGAGGTGCCTGTTTTATTTCTATCTGATGCCTCTGCAGTGTTCTCTCCGTCTTGTTCGGGTATCTTGTGTGGGCCTCGCCCATGCCTTTTGGGCCCAGTGATCCACGCATTATGATGGTGGACTCCCTTGGACTTGTGTTCTTGGTGTATTGAATTGTATATAGTATAAATGTATATATTTGTAAATATTTTTGATTTATGTAATTGAATATATAACAATTATTCGACTCATTTCCTTTTGTCCTTGCATTCTTCCAGAGGGGAGCTGGGGGGTATAACTGTGATGTATCAATATGTATTAGCGTGTGTGTTGTAGTGGCTGAGGGTGGGGGTGTTGCGTGGGGGTGTCACAGTTTTTCTCCTCCCCTCTCCCCTGTGTCGTAGGTGCAGTACTCACTGTTGTCTTCGCCGCCGGCGTTCGTGCCCCTGGTAGAGGAGCAGGAAGATAAAGGCTGGTAAAATCTGGAGTTCCGGTTCCATGGCGTCCTGGTTCCTCGTGGGGTGTGTAGAGGTGAGCGTTTTCCCTTCGAAGTCCTGGTTCTGCCGTGTTTTTGTTCGCAGAGAATCCACACCGGAAAAGGTGGCGGATTGGTGGGTTGTAATACTGTGGGCGGTACATTGTCTCCCGCCTGTCTGTTGGCGGTTACCGCTGCGGTGTTTGTTTGTACCGCCATGGCGGTCGGAGTGTTAAAGTGGCTGTCTATGTTGGCGGTTTCCGCCACGGTTGTAATTCAATTTTTTTTACAGCCAGCTGTTGGCGGTCTTACCGCCGCTTTAACACCGACTGCCAGGGTTGTAATGACCACCATAGTGTAGATAAATTATGCCAGCAATGGTTAAAGAGTTCCTCACTAGAAGCAGTTAGAGAACACCTCAGTCTCCTGTCTAATAACACTGACTTAAAGGACTTCCTGTTAGGCCCCAGAAGACAATGTAGAAAGCGCTTCTTATATGAAGTATATAATGAAATTTGGAAGCTTTCCCAACAAGAAGCTGCTGCTAGGTTAAGGCAAATAGATCAAGAAAATTTACAGAAGGCACTAGCTGTTGTATATAATGGGAATAATACCCTGTCCGACCGGAGATACACTTTAAATAACATTGGCCCTCATTACAACCTTGGCGGTAAATGCCACCTACCGCCGTGCTGACGCTGCCAAGATACCGTGAGCGCAGCGTTATACCGCTATGGGTATTATGACCCATACAGAGAAATCCGCCACTATACAGACACCCACACAAGCCCGCCAGCCCAAAGGTCAGTACCAAAACCCACACCGTTACGCCAACAGGAATACGCCCACAGTATCAGGACCCATGAATCACTGTGGCGGTCTTTCAACTGCTGTAAACCATTGGCGGTACACACCGCCGCTCTCAAAATACCCACACATTTACAAAACACCACCACATTGAACAATTCAAACTACACACACCTGACACACAAACAAATACCACATACACACACTCAGACCACTATAAAACACACACCCACATTACCCATAACCCTTTCAACAAAAAAAAAACATTGCGAACAGAGAGAGAGACACAAGCCAGGAGCACCCACTCAATCTGAGCCACAGAACACCATCACCCATACACCATCCACGCACCTCACAGCATATCCCACAACACATCACCCCACACATCCTCACACATATCATTCACACTACATCCCTGGCACCCCAAAGACACCCCAGGTTTTCAGAGGAGAAGCTAAGGGTCATGGTGGAGGAAATCATCCGGGTAGAGCCACAGCTGTTCAGATCACAGGTGCAGCAGACGTCCCTTGTTAGGAAGATGGAGCTATAGCAGAGAATCGTGGACAGGGTCAATGCCGTGGGTCAGCACCCCAGAACAAGGGATGACATCAGGAAAAGGTAGAACGACCTACGGGGGAAGGTGCGTTTCGTGGCTGCAAGAAACCAGGTAGCTGTACAGAGGACTGGCGGTGGACCCTCACCTCATCCCCCACAACTAACAACATGGGAGGAGCAAGTCTTGGCAATAATGCATCCTGAGGGCCTCGCAGGAGTAGCAGGAGGACTGGACTCTGATAAGACATATCTTTAGTACTATATCCCCCACCCTACCTGCATGCCATCACAAAATCCTTCCCCTACCATCACCCCATCACTCCACCACCTCACATTTACCCCACTATCACAACCCATCCATCCCAAAACCAAGCCCTGCATGTAACACTAATTCAAGGACCCCCATCACTAACCTGCATGGACACCCATCACCACAGCATGCCCATTAGAGGCAATCACCGAGCCCACAAAATCACCACACACACAAGGCAAAGCTGACAGGGCAATCACAACCATACAGGGGAACACACCCATGCACAAGATGGCACACGCAGATACAATATAACACTGCATTTTCATCCCCACAGGACCTCTACTCAACGTCACCGGAGAGGAGTTGCCAGAAACATCCAGTCCCCCCCAGAGGAGGCCCACAGTGATGACAGCAGCTCTGCACACCTGGATCACGATGACCAACCTGGCCCATCAGGGACCTCTGGACAGTTGGTTACCCTGCCACATTCCCAACACACCACAGACCCTCCCCCTCAGGAAACAGCAGCACAGCACCCACACAGCGGGCCCATGCCACTGTCCCCAGGACACGTCAATCAGCAGTATGTCCACCACTACAGGGTCCCCAGGCAACCCCACAAACACAGGACGATCAGGGACCTGGGGTCACTGGCAGTGGGCACACGGTTCAGGGGACAGAGGCACAGGACAACAGGGAAGCTGGGTGGACTGCTGTGTGACAGGGGGAGGACAGGCCCAGGGAACCAACTCTCCAGGAGGCACTCACCAACATCCTGGGAGCATACCACCATTCCCAGGAGACCATAGGCCAGATACTGAACAAGTTTCAGGAGACCCAGCAGCTGCAGTAGGGACAGTTCCTGGGGATCAGGGATGACCTAAAAATCATCTACATCATCCTGGTCACCATTGCATGGGGTGCTGGCTGACATGGGCAACACCATGGGGGAGTCAGTGGCACAACAATGGGCCCCTGACACTAGCCACACCGAAGAACAGCCCTCCACCTCCGCCGGCGCTAGTGGACAGGAGGCCCTGCCACAGGACCAACAGGCCACCAGCACCCCACCACCTGCAGAAGGAGAACTACCCCGCAAATGGTCCCTGCAATCCAGACAGAAGCCAGAGAACATTGCCAAGACCCCCGCCAGGAAATAGGACTCTCCTGATTGTCACCCTTCTGTTCCACTCTGTCACCCTGTCCACCTTGAACTGCCATTACTCCCCTTCCTATGCCCCATTGGACAATGCACCTGTGATACCAAGAGACTGGACTCTAACTAGACATTCCTCCACCATCAGCCCAGCCCATTGCACATTCCCCTCTACGTATGAGCACTTAAATAAACACCCTTGGAACAAATACAATTCTGGAGTCTGTCAATTGATTGAAATATGTGTTAGTACAACATTCTGAAAACATTGCAAGTTATGTGTACAGTTAGATATACATTGGTATGACCTTTAGTGGGCAGCAGTAAACATACCAGGAGCCAGAGTGGGCCACAGAGATCTGAAATTAGAGATGCCAAAGGGCACAGTAAGTGGCCACAGACAGGGAACTCTGGCTGCCATGTACAATGTCCAACACAAAACTGAAAAGTAAAGTGAAGTTACAGTGTCTTACCTGTGTGTCACTGGAAGTACTGCACTATGATATTACTTTTGTTGTCCACATCTTCTTCCTCTGCCTCCTCTTCCTCACTGTCCACAGGCTCCACCGCTGTCACAAGACCATCTCCAGGCTCATCCTCCTGCAGAAAAGGCACCTGGCGTCTCAAGGCCAGGTTGTGCAACATTCAACATGCAACGATGATCTGGCACACCTTCTTGGGTGAGTAGTACAGGGATCCACCTGTCAGATGGAGGCACCAGAACCTGGCCTTCAGGAGGCCGAAGGTCCTCTCAATTATCCTCCTTGTTTGCCCATGTGCCTCATTGTAAAGTTCCTCTGCCCTTGTCCTGGCATTCCTCACTGGGGTCAGTAGCCATGAGAGGTTGGGGTAATCAGAGTCACCTGCAAATATCAAGGGACAACTGTCAAGCACACACTAACCCTTGGGGACAACCCCATACCCACACACCAACATATACTGAGTGGGGAACTTGGGCTCACCTATTAGCCACACCCAGTGCCTCTGGAGTTGGCTCATCTCATGTGGGATGCTGCTATTACTCAAGATAAAGGTGTCATGCACAGAGCCAGGATACGTGGCATTCACGTGGGAGTGAAACACACCATCTGAACATTCATAGAGTGATAACTTTTTCTATTCCTGAGCACTTGTTCATTTCTCCAGGGGAGGACAAATGCTACATGTGTACCATCTGTGGCACCTATGATGTTTGGGATATGTCCCAGGGCATAAAAGTCAGCTTTCACTGTGGCCAGATCCTCCACCTGGGAGAATACAATGTAGCTGCGCATGTGTTTAAGCAGGGCTGACAACACTCTGGTCAACATGTTGGAGAACATTGGCTGAGACATCCCTGATGCCATGGCCACTGTTGTTTGGAAGGAACCACATGCCAGGAAATGGAACACTGACAGGACCTGCACTAGAGGGGGGATACTGTTGGCTGGTGGATAGCTGACATCAGGTCTGGCCCCAGTTGGGCTCACAGTTCTTGGATTGTGGCCCGATCAAGTCTGTATGTTAGTATAATGTGTCTGTCCTCCATTGCCGACAGGTCCACCAGGGTTCTGTACACAGGAGGATGTCTCCATCTCATATTCATCCTCAGCGGTTGAAGCCTAGGGAGGAAAACGGTGAGGAGAGGGTCATAATCATACATCTAGTGCAATAATTATGCTTTTCTACATTTACAGAACCAGTATGTGAATCAGAGTCGGTTGCTGTGCCAATGTCTGCTGTGCACAGTTAGGTGCCATGGCCTGTGCCCCCCTGAAATGGTGGCTGGCTGACCTGTGAGGAGGGACAAGTGGAAATGAGGTAATTCTGCTGGAGTTTTGCACCGTTGCGGTAGGCGGTCAATGACCGCCACGCAACTTTGCATTGGTTATCATTGGGCCCTATGGGTTCCAGGAGGCAATGGCGATGTACGCCGGCGGTTAAGGTACACACCGCCGCAGACATGACTGCCATTTTCTATCTGTTCACTCACTTGCTACCTGACCTTCAACAGGAGAGGACCTACACTGCAAGTGCTGCTGTGACCTGTGTCTGGAAGCAACAATGGCTCATGTGTCTGGGGGAAGGGACCCTGTCTTCACTGCAGAGGAGTTGGAGAGACTAGTGGATGGGGTCCTACCCCAGTACACATTACTCTACGGTCCTCCAGACAAACAGGTGAGTACACTGTGAGCATGAGGGGCGTGTCATGAATGTATGGAGTGCTGTGTATGTAAGCCACATGTAGGGGGAGCTGAGGCGTCCTGGCCAGAGTGCTGCATGTACAGTAGTCAATGCATGTGCGTCAGGGGATGGGAGAGATATGGTGGGCCATGAGTGTGATGGTCCGGACGGTTAACTAATTCCCTTTTCTGCTGTATCTGCTGGGTCTTTGACAGGCGGAGCACCCACTGCCGCAAACGGTGGGAGGACCTGCACCGCTGGGCAAGGAAGATGACGGAGGCCCAGCTGAGGCTGGCCTCCCATCCAGGAAGGGGTGCCCGTCGTACCCTGACCCCCCCGATGATCCTCATCCTGGCGGTGGCCTATCCGGAGATAGATGAGCGCTTGAGGGCATCACAGCAGCCACAAGGGGGTGAGTACAAATTCTGATTAATTACTTAGCGTGTGTTAAGCTTTTACCTGGGTGGGGATGTGGACTGTGGGTGCCCCTAGGCTAGGGCGAACATGGCAGGGTAGGTCCCTTGTTGGGCTGGCTCTGACGGACTCCAAACCCAATAGTGTTAGTGGGCATCTACTACTGGTCAGGGTCCTGTTTGTTTCAGGTGTGCAGCTGATGGCATTAGGCATTGTACCCCATGGGCTGGTGTCTGGCATTTTAACTGTTAGTGCATGGCCTAGTGCATAGGGCTGTTACCTGTGAGTTGTGTATCTCAACGGTAGTGTTGTTGCTGGCATTGACCAAGTTTATCCTCTGTCTCTCCCCCCCTTTTCTGTTTTGTCACCCTGTCCTTATGTGCATTAGCATCATCTGGCGGAGGAGCAGAGGCACCGGCAACGTAGGGAGCTGTTTCTCACATGGGCCTAGAGGCCAAAACCACCGATGGTGGGGGCACCGGTGGGACTGAGTGTGAGGGGAGCACCACGACGCGGACAGGAGGGGACACCACAGACAGCTACTCCTCCTCCGATGGAAGCTCCCTTAGCCTGTTTCCCGTTCCTGCTCACCCAGGAGGGTGGGCATCTCCTTCGCCCCAGGCACCTCAGGCCCTGCCCCAGTCAGTCCTGCTGCCCTCAGGGCAGAGGCTATTGACCTCCTGAGATCCCTCACTGTTAGGCAGTTAACCATTCTGAATGCCATCCAGGGTGTCAAGAGGCATTTGCAACAAACAAATGCATACCTGGAGGGCATTCACTTTGGTGTGGCGGCCCAACAGAGAGCACTTCAGGCTCTGGCCTCCGCACTGATGGCAGCCATTGTCCCTGTCTCTAGCCTCCCCCTCCAACTTCCTCTACCCAATCCCAATCCCCTCAACCCAACCTATCCCAAGCACACCTTCAGACCAGCATTCACCCAAATCAACACACAAAAGTGGCTCAGGCAAACCCAAGCACCACACTTCGGGCCAGATGTAGTAAGCTGTTTGCATGGTGAAAACTGCGAAAATCGCAGTTTGCGCCATGCAAACAGCCTTCTGCGATGCACATTCATAATTTGCGAGTCGGTACCGACTCGCAAATTGTGAATGTGACTCACAAATAGGAAGGGGTGTGCCCTTCCTATTTGCGACTCGCATCGCAATGCAGAATTTCTTTGTGACCTCGAATGCAGTCGCAAGGCAATTCGCAGTTACCACCTGTGTCACACTGGTGGTAACTCATTCGCAAAAGGGAAGGGGTCCCCATGGGTTCCCCTTTGTGAATGTTGCCCAAAAGGTTTTTTCAAAGCAGGCAGTGGTCCAATGGACCAAAAAACTAAACCAAATGGTTTCGTTATATTTTTTATTTTGCAAGTCGTTTTCCTTTAAGGAAAACGGGCTGCAAAATAAATTAAAAAACTGCTTTATTTAAAAAGCAGTCACAGACATGGAGGTCTGCTGACTTCAGCAGGCCACCATCCCTGTGAGTGCAGGGACTCGCTATGGGGTCGCCAAATGCGACCCACCTCATTAATATTTATGGGGTGGGTCTTTGTGCCCCCATGTCTGAGACACCGTTCTGCATCCGCATTTGCGATTCGGAAATTGCGAGTCGCACAGACTCGCAATTTCTGAATCGCAAATGTGGAAGTTGCTACATCTGGCCCTTCATCTCACAGGCACTCACACATGCACCATCCCCATGCAGACACACCAACATCCACTTCCTCCACTGTGCCCCCCTCCTCCTCGTCATCCACCTCCCTCCCAGTAGCGTCTCCACTCACACCGGTATGCACTACATCCTCATCCACTACATCCATCACCAGTACGCCCATCACTACACACCGCTCACTGGCAGTCACCACCCCCACATCCATGCACACGTCCCCTGTGTCCTCTCCCAGTATGTCTGTGACCCCTCCTCCCAAAGCACACAAACGCAAGCACCCAACAGACATCCACCTCCCAACAGCATCCAGCCCATGCACCTGCACCCAAACTCAGCAGACAGACATCTCCCACAACCACTCCCTCTTCCTCTACTCCCAGACCTTCTCCCTCTTCCTGCACCAGTGTCCCTAAGAAAATTTTCCTGGCAAACATTGACCTCATCCCTACCCCTCCCCATCCCCCATCCATCCCTCGGGCCAGGGTGGCCAAAGCACAGCCCAACACCTCAGCCACCAAGTCCACGTCAGCTGTGGTTCCTGCAGCTGTCAGAGGATCAAAGGGGGCACGCGTCAGCCCAACCAGTATGCCACCAACCCCTGTCAAGGCTAAATCCATTCGTCCACCTGGCAAGGTGAAGAAGGGGACAGCATCCAGCAAGGGGAAGGAGCCACAACCACCCAGCACGGCCACCTCAGAGACTCCAGCTGCTAGACCCATAGTGACATCACCATCTGCCAACGTAAGGAAGGGGCACTAAACACCAGGCAAGGCACTTCAGCCGTCCAAGGCTGCAGGTGAAGGGCTGGAGCCTCCCCCCACCACTGGCAGCACCGGCACCTGCACCGCAGCCACTACCTGCAACGCCGCAAGCCCCGCCGCAAGCACCGCCATCTGCACCTCTGACAGTAGCACCACTGCCAGCAGCAGCAGCCCCATTGGGCAGCCTTCCGAGGCTGCAGGCGAGGGGCTGGAGTCTCCCTCCACCATTGGCAGCACCCCCACCGGCACCGGCACTACCACCAGTGTGCAGCCGTAGCTGCCGCCGGATGGACTCTAGCCCTGCATCCATGGACTATCATGCATCCTGGTCACTGCAAATCTCATGGCTCAGACACACAGGTGAGGCACTGTGAACTGCACACCCCAACTGTTGCATCACTGGGCACAAAGGCCCCTCCAGAACCACTGGAGAAAGGCATCCACTCACCCTATCCTTGGCAGGATGAGGCACACTGGGCACAAAGCCCCCTCCAGGACCAGTGGAGAAAGGCATCCACTCACCCTATGCTTGGCAGGATGAAGCACACTGGGCACAAAGCCCCTCCAGAACCAGTGGAGAAAGGCACACCACTTGAAAGACTATGGCTTTGCACTCCCCAGGACCAGGCAGTGGGCAAACCACCCACTTGAGAGACTTGAGAGACGGTGGCTTTGCACTCCCCAGAACCAAGCAGTGGGCAAACCACCCACTTGAGAGACTGTGGCCTTGCACTCCCCAGGACCAAGCACAGGGCATGTTGCCCCCTCGAGTGTTGAGAGGTGAGTGGATTCCCTTCTGTGTACTGTTTCCGCCGTGTTTTTGATGGCGTTGGTACCAACCCCGGAAAAGCTGGCGGATGGACAGATTGTGATGTGGTGGGCGGTATATTGACTATATGTGTTGAAGTGGCTGTCTGTGTTGGCAGTTTCTGCCGTGGTCGTGATTCCATTTTTTTTTACCGCCGGCCTGTTGGCAGTATTACTGCCGCTTTAACAACGACCGCCAGGGTTGTAATGAGGGCCATTGTCTCTTCTGTAATAGACATCATACAAATAGGTATATCTTCATTACTCCGTGGACAGAGTCAACTAAAGTCCATTATGCAGTTGGACTGGACACTTCAAGGACTGAAGGCAGGTCGCGTTCCCTGGCAACACATCAGCGCAAGGGAAATATTTTCTACTTTTAATTTAACGCAGCAACAACAACTAATGGCTTTGAAAGAAGCAACTTATGTCATGCTAAATATAAAAAAATTAGAAAGGTTCCCTTTTACTGTGGCTGAAATACCACCTGCTGAGTGGTTAATACACGGGGTCATTAATCTGCCTATTTCCCCACTTCAATTCACCTCCTGTTTAAAATGCATTCCGGTAGGCAGATATGAAAGGCTAGGAGATAGTTGCATTCATGAGGTGTGGGAGCTACCCTTCTCGTACAAATGTCTCAGTGGCATGAAAGAGGTCTTTCTTAGTGGTAGTGAATGCAAGACTTCTGTCAGCCATTCAATGGTTTGTAAACAGCTGTCCTTGCATGGGGCGTGTAACGCATCTGCAGCAAACTTGGCTTGTTCTCGGAAGGGAGTTCCAGTCCCCTTGATTAGACCTACGTTCCAGGTGCTTTTTAAATAGCACCTATGTCCTCCTCAATGGTGAAGACTGTTGTGGGATGCGAGCCGAAATAGTTTATGTTGTTTCGGTCTCTAAGATTGCTACATGCTGAGGGAATGTACTTTTTCCTCCCACTAAAATAAAAGAGGTAGCGGACATTTGGCCTCATATTGCTACTTCTAATTTGAATTTTGACAAGTTGAGCAGACTCAAGGCTTTATTGTTTCAAAAACATGTGGCTCTCACATCTGCACGCTAGACATACTCACTTCAGGTGGCAAGGTCATCATCAGAGATACAGTCCCTTTTAAGTACCAACTTTCTGCAACACTTTGGTGAACTCATAGGACGAATATTTAATGCGTCTAGTACTACTGGAATCACAAATGTCTTTAAGGCTGTTGGCTCTGGTTTCGTTCACACCTTCTCCTCCATATTCGATTTAATACCATCAGCCATTCACTCAATTTTCTCCAGTATTTTCCGGGGATTTCCAATCTCTTTAGCTATAATAGTTGACGTTTTGCTGTTGCTTTTTTTTATGCGCAATGGCTGTCCCGCCGCAATAAGGAGGAATAAAAGAGCTCCCATCAGCACAACTGTGTCGTGAACGCATGATGCAGTACTTTGGAGCAGCACTCCTGGAGCAATTTGAGTGTGACTGGTCTCTGTCATTCAGACCAGTTTTACATTGTGTGCAGTGTCGCTGGTGCTTTTTCGAACATGCACTGGAAGTTTGTCTTTCTACGCAGCGCTGGCTTGCATTGGACGCTGATCTGTTGATGTTCTTGCTGAGGGCTCATTACCAGACATGCGCGTTGAGGGTGTGTTTGCTACGGGAAGCTACTTATGAGTTGCCCTTCCTGGAGGATGTGGCTCTTAACTCATTATTGGGCACACAACAGAATGCCGCCTTGGCTGAGGCTCAGGCTATGGAACACAAATGCTCCTTGGTCCTTCTCGGCAATGCCTTTCCAACTTTAACACCTACCGAAGTAGAAGACTTTCTGTCCTCCATTGTCCCGGAACAGATTGGAAATTCTAAAAATAACTCTGATTCTTGAAATTTGTTTTTTTATGCCACATGTTAACATTTTCAAGTTGTCCTTTTATGCGCTCATGTGTCCTTTTAACTTGTCATTATTTACATTTTTTACATATATATCTTAGGTTGAGTTTTAGTAGCTTTTATGTATATTCAGGCTTTGACCCACCTTCAGCCAACAAGGGTAGGGTGTTGTGTAGCCATTTTAGTTATAGCTCCATGCATGTTATTTTAACATACTAGGCTTGCCGCTATGCACTTTAACCTAGATATATTTTATTCGGCTTTGCGTTATTATTGTTACAATAGCCACTTTTACTGTCTTGTTTTATTTCTCGCTAACTGTTTTTTCCTAGGCCAGCACTCTGTTCTCAAACAAGACATTCTTGCTCACTCTGTGCTTCTTCCAAGGCTGCAGTAACATAGGTTGCCGGTGAACGTGGTATAAAGTTTTGTCTCTGACATTCATAGAAAACAAACATCCTTACGTAGTGACATTTTATCAGAACATCAGCTGTTTTATTATAAAAACACTTCCCTGTCCCTTACATGTTAGAGGGAGATTCTAGCCAGAGAACCACAACTGTATGCTGATTGCTGAATGCTTCGCTACAGCTGCTTATGCAGACTTCAGGCTTTTGCTCAGGTATGGGGGATGATGTCTTCCCAGGGGAACCTGAAGGGCAGAATTAGAGCTTAACATGCTGTGCTCTATTATAGCCTAGGTAGGAATTAGTCTATTGACTCTAGTGACAATATGGTAGCGTTATTTCTATGCGTTACTCTCCTTGCCACAATTTTAATCTTGTCATGCTGTATTGTCCTGGTTGTTGCAGCCCATTCTTTGCTATCTAAGATGCAGTCGCTTCATTAAAACATTATTTAAAAATATACTGCCTCTGATTGTCATTGTGTATGTGAGACTAATGTAACTGAGAGAAACAGATGAGACCTGAGTGACCACTGTTTCCCTGAGAAATCAATTATGTCATGCGCTCGGCTGCCCAATCATTCCGCCCTTGGGTGGAGATGAGGCACTGGTAATTAGCCGGAGCAAAACCTGGATTGGAGCGACAGGTGTCACCTGTAGTAGGTCAGACACCGCAGGCGATTCTGCCGCTCAAAATATAGTAGTATCATTAGAATAATGAAAGCCTACGCGACAAGGGGAAGGAGTCCCTTTGGGACCCCTTCCCCTTTGCAAATGGGTTACCACCAATTTGAAATTGGTGGTAACTGCCATTGTTTTGCAACCGTATTCAGGGTCACAAAACAATCATGCATACCTCTACGATTCGGTATTAGGAAGGGATGCCCTTAACATGCCGTTTCCTAATACCGAATCGGTATGTAGTCGCAAATCCAATTTGCGATTCAGTAATAAGTTACTTAATCGCAAATTGTACTTGACATATACCAAAATGCATTTTTGCAATCGCAAAAATGTTTGATACATCTGGCTCATAGACACCAACACGAGGGAAGATGGAGACTGGGCTATATTTAGAACTTCAATTAGGCTCTTGTAAGCAAAAGGCTGCTGATTAGTTCTTCATGAACACTGCAGTTTGGTAGATATGAGGGTAAGGCTGCAGTTTTGGTTGTTCACAGTGAGAAAGTTGCTAAGGAGGGCCTGCTTTTTTGTCTGTCATGATTACTGCTTCAGGAAGGCTGATAAAAGCCAGGTTTAGAGATCTCCTACTTCATTGTGACCTTGCTGTGCATACTTGTGCTTGGAGCTAACCCCATTTCTACCTGCTATGAGGCTGGTCGCCTTGTACAAAGGCTGAATCTTATGTACAGTCAGTAACTGGCATTTCACAAAAGAACTTCCACCAACAGTTCTAAAACTGTTGACGGTAAATCCACATCCCTAAGCTGGAAAATGTGTACAAGTGGGATCCAAATCACTCCACTTTGTTCCACTTCTACCTCTTCATGACTAAGAAAGGGAGTGCTCCGCAGAGTGCTCAAAAGATTGTTGTGGGCCAGGGCTAGTGTATGTGTGGCAGATAGTCTCCCAGAGGTGAGAGGACATCACCTGACACCTGAAGTCTGCACAGTTTGCTTGAAGGTTCTTGAGGATCTGCAAAAAGCAGGCCTCACTATAAATGCCAATAAGTGTCAGATATGGCAAGGTAAAGTTGTTCACTTAGGCCACCTGGTTGGTGGAAATCAAGTTCAACCCCTCAAACCCAAAATTCAGACCATTCTGGCTTGGGAAGCTCCCACAATCCAGACAAAGGTCAGGTAATTTTTTGTCTTCACTGGGTATTATAGGAGATTTGTGAAGGATTATGGCACAATTGTCACCACCTCACAGAGTTAACCTCTGAGGAAATGGCCAAAGAGACTAACTAGACAGTGAGTTGTCAAAGGGCCTTTGACTCTCTGAAGAATGCTGTGTGCTCTGCTGCAGTCCTACAAGCTCCAGTTTACTCCAGGCAGTTTACTGTCCAAATAGATGCCTCAGAACTAGGGGTAGTAGTGGTCCTAGCCCCGAATAATGCTGATGGACATGACCAGCCTTTTGGTTTTTAGAAGCAGAAAACTACTCCACAAGGGAACAAAAATGGATGCCAAAGAGAGGGAAGCCTTTGCTGTGGTTTGGGCCCTGGAGGAGCTGAGGGCATACCTATTTGGCGCTCACTTCATAGTTCAGACTGACCACAAGCCTCTCAGATGGCTGCAACAAATGAAGGGTGAAAACCCCAAACTGCTTAGGTGGTCCATTTTCGTGCAGGGAATGGACTTTCAAGTGTAACACAGGCCCTGAACTGCCCATGCCAATGCAGATGGCTTTTCCAGGTTCTTCCACTTAAATGATGTAGACTCACTAGGGAAAGGGTAGTCTCGTCCTCTTTTGTTCGGGGAGGTAGATAGTGTGAGAAAATACCTCTTTTGTCATGGTTAGCCCCTACTTTTCGCTTGGTATTTGATGTAGTCTCAAAGGTATTAGTGCCCAGGGCCCATGCTAACCCGAATCCCTGGGCCACATCTCTTACCCTAAAACTGTTGTGATTCATTGGCACAGTTGGCAACACCTTTAACTGACACTGTAATTCCCTAGTAAATGGTACTTAGGTACCCAGGGTATGGGGTACTTAGGGTGGGCCCCTGAGAGCAGCTGCACAAATTGTGCCACCTTTTAGGGCCATGCATCCAGAAGCATGCAGTACTGCAATTGCAGGCTGAGTGCTACAATACAATCCTAAAAGACAAACTCAACATAGCACACAGCCTCTGTGCCCTATCCACTACACACTGCATGCACTACAGGTAAGTCACCCCATTGGCAGGCCTTCCAGCCCTAATGCAGGGTGCACTATACTATATGTGTGGGCATAGATGCATGAGCAATATGCCCCTACTGTGTCCTTGCCAAACCTGGGACATAGTAAGTGAACAGGGCAGCCATTTTAATGCATGTGCTGGGCACTGGTCAGTCCGAATTTCTTAGCTACATGATGGCTACTCTGAATCCTGGGTTGTTTGGTATCAAACAACTCGGAATGATAAATCCAAACTTGTACCACCATTGGATTTATTACAAGATGTACCCAGGGGTCACCTTAGAGGTACCCGTTGCAAATGCTAACTAACCTGGCATGGTTTCTGACTGGTCACAACCAGCCTACCACCACCAAGAAAGATTCTGGAACCTTGGGGTGAGAATCCTGCTCTCTGGGTCCCAGAACAAAGCCCTTCCTGAGTGGAGGTGCAAACACTTCCTCCCTTAGGAATGTGCACTGTCCTGCTAGGGAGCTTCAAAGAGCTTATCACCCTTGAAACTCAACCCACAGGTTTGCTGCTAGCAGCAGATGCCTACCCCTATTGCAAACCCCCACTTTTGGCTAGAGCAATGGTAGGAAAACACACAAAGGACAGGAGGAGTGGTCAGCCTCAGCTTGACCACCCCTAAGGTGTTGCATGAAAGGTGACCCCTCCATTCATTTTCCTCCATCTTGCATGGAAGGAAAATAGTCAGTCAGATGTATGGAAGTGATCTCTGCCCACAGGATGTGGTCATTTAGTAGGTGTAGCCACCCTAAGGTAGATGGCCGATTGGTCACTACCAGGTGCTTCCCTAAACTCTCACTAAATACAGTATTTAGTGTGCATCCCTAGACCAAGAAATCATATTCCAATGACAAAAGAAGACCAGCAACATTGAAGACCCAAGTCTCGCGAACTGAAGTCCTGCTGCATGAAAAAAGGTGCCAAGCCCTGCCTGCTCCACCCAGTACTTGACAATCACCGCTGAGAGGTTGCTTGGACACTCAACGAGCTCTACAAACTGCCAGAGGACCTCCAATCTCCGAAAATCACCAAATGTCTTACTCCAGAGTGAAGGCATCACTGTCCTGCAGACCAAGACTAAAGACCCAGTAAAGGCCACTTCACTGATTGGCTGCTGACCAAGGAACCGGACGCTGCAGCCAAAAGAAACTCCTCCCAACTGACCGTAAGGATATATCCTGCAAATGGGCCAAGGTTGTTGGCACAGCACACTCCAGTGCCAAAATGTGCATTAGCCCTAGGTATTGGTCACCTCACGTTGGACACCAAGAAGGACAGTCTATTCCCTACTGTAAAAGGACCAGGAGGAAGCCCCAGTTGATGGATTTCAGAAACCACCAGGACCTCCCACCAGAGTGATTCTGCTGACCTGTAACCGACCCTCATAGTGACCTGCCTTCTGCTTACAAGGGCACCTTTTATGCACAGCTCCTGGCTCACCGATTCGCTCTGCACCAGGCCGCCATGTTCCCTGCACCAAAGAACCAACTGTGCCTCAAGTGTCCCCCACCGCTTGTAACCTCCAAGGGGACCCACCAGACTTACCTTTAAGTCCACCTGTGCAGTGCTTTTCCAAGTGGTTCCCTGCAGTGGCCTGGCACTAGCTCCAATTACTTTCTGCAGCTACTCCTGCCAAAACCAGGAGCCACCCAAACCTCTCCAGCTGGTCCATAGTGTCCACCGATGACCTCAACATACCTGGAAAAGGAGACATTGGTAAACAAATTGCCTGATTTTATGTGTATTTTCAAAGTATTTTCTCCATTAATTCTTATGGTGCGAAATGACACACAAAAATGCTATTTTTATTAAAACTTAAAAAATTCATAACTTAAAAAGCATTTACCGATGTTCATTATCTTGGTCTTAAATGTTTTATAAAAATCTGAAGTATGTTTGTAAATCGGTTGAGTTATTCTTTTGAGTGTGTGGTCTCATTTATTGATACTGTTACTACAACAAATGCTTTGTACTTCTCCGAGATTAGCCTAACTGCTCGACCAAGCTACCATAAAAATTAGAGTGTTAGATGGTCTAGTTTTTATCTCTGTAAATCAATGTGTGGATCCCTTGACCCCTGCATAGTGTGCCTAGCTTTGCACATTACGTAGAAAGCCAGCCTCCTACACAAGTTCGATATTCATGTTTTCCATAAGGATGTTTCAGAGGGAGTTTTGTCTCCAAATGTTTATTTTAGATTGTTGCATACATATTTAACTGAATGCAGGCTACATATTATTTTATATCTGCACTCATTACCCTCATCTGTAGAAGGTATGACTTACCACCACATTCCCCTTACTTACGACATCTCATTTAGTTGAATTCTTAGCTTACTGTACATTTAAGATCAATTTGAATATTACTTTTCCAATTATTATTTTATCTTGTCAGAAGTGCCTATTGACAGAACCTGATTTGATTGATTAGCCTGATTGAGAAGAAATGTATTTATAATTTGAAAGAGAAGTTATTGAGGAAAGGACTAGGATAGGAAGATATGTTAAGAAATATGAATGGGGAAAAAAAAGAAGGGACACAGGTTTGGAAACACAACTCAAGCTGAGAAGCTGAGTTTAGACTGGAAACAGAGGGGAAAAAAGAAATTATAATGTTCCAAACTTTCAATGGGTGGAACAGAGTGATTGGCATCATTGGTTTGAGGTTCTTGGCTACAAACAACAGATATTTGCAGAGAATTATCCCATTATTCCAGGAGTTTATTATGTGTGTGGACCAAATGTTTATTTTACATTTTGTGCCAATTGCTTGGGCTGCTATTAGTTAGTGTTACTAAATCTATTATGTAGATGATGTGGACACTCAAGCAGTTGAAGTTCCTGCTAGGCTTATGTATAGTATTAGTGCTTCAAACCTGGTGAGAGATATTTTTGGTATTATGACTTCTTCTGTGAGTGTTGTTTTAAATTACTTAAAGATTAGAAAGCTTTCATTGTTAGTAGATAAACTTGCTACTAGTGCAGCTGGACCTTTGCTATCATTGTGGAACAATGCACGTGCAGCAGGAGTCCTGCTCCCTTTGTACTCACCCAGAAAAGCCAAGGTCATGTGCGTGGGCCAACCACATCAACCACACAAGGAAGTCAAGGGGAAGTTGGGTTTTGTGCATGAGCTGAACAGAAGCCAGTGCGAAGACAGCTCATTAGGCTTTTATGAACGCCTCATTAAAAGCAGTCTGTCACAGCAGGAGCAACTCCAAAGCTGATGGCTGTAGGAAGCTGCGTTCTGGTTGCACTCCTCACCCACACACTTTTTGCCTGGTTTCTAGTGCAACTTTGAAGTGCCATGGGTCCCTTCCAACCAGGTCCCCAGTGCTAGTGTTCCTTCCTCAAAACAAGTTATGTGGCCACTTGATTCCCAAGTGGCCAGGCCCTGTAGCACCTTTTGTAAGTCCCTAGTAAGTAGTACCTCTGGTTCCTAGGACCTCTGTACGTCAGAGGGCCCCAAAGAGCTGCAGCACAGCTTGGGCCACTCTAAGGGACCCAGCACCCAACTCATGCAGACTGCTATTGCAGGCTGTGTGACAAGTTGTTCCTAAAAGGGAAAACATGACATGGAACACAGCCTGTGTGTCCTGTCCTCTAAACGCTGCATGTCATATTTGTAAGTCACCCCTACAGCAGGCCTTGCAGCCCTAAGGCAGAGTGCATTATATCACATGTGTGGACATATCTGCAAGAGCAGTTGTGCTCCTGCTATGTGTTTGTCGATTCTTAGACATTGTAAGTGTACAGGGAAGCCATTTTAGATACATGTGCTGGACACTGGTCAATATGAGTTCCCTAGCTACACAATAGCTCCACTGAAACTAGGGATGTTTGATATCAAACATGTCGTATTAATAAACCCTCACTGATTCCAGTGATGGATTTATTAATACCTGCACCCAGAGGGCACCTCAGAGGGAGATGCCAACTCCCCTGCCCCAGGGCCTAGTTGGCAACTGTACATGTGGGAAAATGAGCTATACAGGAGACGTGTTGCATTTGCAGGCTGGACACACCCCTAGGGGGACCATCCTGAAGGGAACACAGCCATAGGAATTCTGCCATCTGGTGTGCGGTAGAATTAGGAATTCTTGGAGAGGGTGATACCTACTCCCTAAAAGAATTGGTCATCTAGAGGGTGTAGTGACCCCAAAGGGTAGGGTAAGGAGATCATTGGCTACTACCTTTCACTCCCCTTAACGCCCCCTAACTTGGGTGTTTAGGGGACCCCCTGATAACAGGACCTTATATCTTTACTTGGCACAAAAGAAGGAGTGGACAAGAAGCCTGCTGACCCAAGAACCGAAAACACAATGGACTTGGCACCAACTCTGCCAGCCTGCTTGCTGTTTCCAACCCTTGTGGAGCAACTGACCTGTCCTGCTGCTGCAGCCTCCAAGAAACCGGGAGAGCTACCAGTGCTTCACAGATAATCAAGAAGATCTTCCTTGGAGCAGAGAAGCTGCTTCCCTGTATCTGCAGGCAACTCAAGAAAGAACTATGATGAACGGGGCTGACAAAAACTGAGGCAGGACATCACTACTGCATTTGAGCCACCTAACCCAAGCTGAATTAGGCCAATGGTGTCAAGGTGGTTTTCAGGCCATCCAGAGATGAAGCCACCTTGAGTTTGCCCACTGTGGACTTCCCAGTGGCGTCTGCAGCCACTTTCTGCAGACCTGCCTTCACTGCGACTGCCTGTGGGGATGGAGACCCAACAGTCCACTGCTCCTCAGCACCTGGACACCCTTGACTAAGGAGTAGAGGACCACTGGTGTCCTTATGTTTCTCAGGCTCGTGAGCCCTGAGCCCACTTGTTGGTTTGGCCGGACTGGACCCCCAGTCCACCTCTGCAGCCTGTTTCGGTAGGCCCCCTCCACTGCGACTGCCACCGGTGACAGTAAACCCCATGGTCGAAACCACCTCTGTACCCAGATGCCTCAGACTGAGGAGAACAGGATCACTGGTGTCCCTATGTCCCTGAGCATCGCAAGAACTGACCCCCTAGGTGGCTCATCTAGAATGGACTCTTAGTCCACCCCTGCAGCATCTTTGTGACCAAATCGATCCCCATAGACTTACACGCCGCTCAATGCTGAACTGCACTACTGCATCTGGCTGTGCCACTGCCACCCAAGGTGACCTGTCGGTGTGGCCTAGGACCCTGCCCTGTCCTCACCTTAAGTCCAGAAGATTGTTCCTGTAAATTGATGTGAAGTACCTGTTTGCTGTGTATGTTTTCTCTACCATAGAGTAGCGTTGCAGAAAAATGCACTCTGTCGACTTTTGGAAACTATAAAAATTCCTATCTCGAAAAGTACTCACTTGATTCTGGTGATCCTGGTATCTAAATGTATATAAAAGTATGTGTTATTTTTATAAATTGGTGTCTGATTTCTTTATTGAGTGTGTGTCTCACTTATTGCCTATGTGTGTGCTTAACATGCATAGCAATACTCTCTGACAGGCCTAACTGCTTGCCCACACTGCCACAAAAGAGAGCATTTGTGATGTCATTTGTGCCTCTGTGATACCTTTGGGGTTGGCCTGGACTCTTTGGTCAGTGTACCTCTTTTTGTTCCACTACATAAAGAGCCAGCTTCCTACAATAGCTCCACAACACAGGCCAAGGGAGTAGCTAGGGTTCACACCGGGATGTCAGCCACAGTGATATGTGCATCAAAAGATTAATCAAGGTTGATACTGACTTGATAGCTATTAGATCCAATGTCTTGCAAAATAGACTAACTTTAGATATTTTACTATCAAAAGAGAGCTGAGTCTGTTGAATGATGAATAGTCACCAATGCTGGACTTTCAATCCAGAGAGTAGTAAGGGGATTCAACAGAACTGAAGGAACTACAAGCTAAAGGTGCAGTGGAAGCAAATGGTAAAGGGTTTTCAGCTGTGGGCAAATGGCTTAGTAGTATTGGTAAAGGATTTTTAGGTGCTAAATTGACACCTATGTTTGTTTAATTTGTTTATTTGCTATAGTGAAGGGATTTGAAAATATGAGGACCAGGACAATGGCATTTGAGGGAAAAGGTAATAAGAGGAAGAGAGAAGACGTTGAATAGGAGGATGAATATTGTAGAATATAGGAGATGAAGGAGTTGGAGAGCTATAAACGTGAGCAGCAAAAGATAACATGGGTTTGAAGCTGGTCTAAGAAATGTAGATTGTTTTGTGTGATGAATGTTCTACCCAACAGAGGGGGGATTGGAGCAGCGTAATATAGTGCTCCAAACATTCATACTTTAATCATAGTCATTGTGCGATAATGATAGTAATGTGTGCACTATGTTAATCAATTTGATAGTAGGTGATTGCATTTACCTGTAGTAAGAGTCAAACATTTAAGCAACTAGTCAGTGTACTTACTCGTGCTAACCATATCCAATTGGCTACCATCTTTTCTTCTTTTTTAAATGTTGATATGACTAGGCCCAAGACACTGAAATTATTTCTTTGTAAACTACATTGTAAGTTTCATGTATTCTCTCCTCTTTAGGTGTGTTATCAAGGAGTGCTCAATAGTTAGAATAAGGGCCTCATTACGAGTGTGGCGGTCCAAGGACCACCACACTCATGGTGATGGTTGGACCGTGGCACTCCAGGCGGTCCGACCGCTACATTACAACCCTGGCGGGTGGACCCGTAAAAGGACTGCCCTCACCACCAGGAATGTCGTTCCTGATGGCCTAATGGCAGCCTGAGTTGAACTCAGTGCCGCCGTGCTGATTGCAACTCAGCTTTCCTCCAGCCTTTCCATGGCAGTCACCCTGCCATAGAAAGGCTGGCGGAAAGCCTTTGTCAGGGGTCACGGGGGGGCCCCTGCACTGCCCATGCCTTTGGCTGATTCTCGTTGCCCGGGGTGTTGTGCTTAATGATTTATCACCAGTGCCTTTACTTTGAACCAGACACCTACCTTTACTAAATTGTGCTAATAAACCTTCATGGTCAGCAAACCATCCTCTTTGTTATTTTTGTAGAGCCAAATTATTTTCACTGTCATTGAAATTTATTTCTGAAGCAAGCTACTTTCCTGCACTTCCAGTTGGTGACCTAAGGTCCATACGACCAGTGGAGGATCTTACACAATGACTACACTAAAATATTTAGGTACAGAGGGATTCTTCAGAACAGTACACCTGGCTTTGAATTACTGTAATCAGAAGACATAGGGCCTCATTACAAGTGTGGCGGTCCGAGGACCGAAACACTTGCGTTGATGGTCAGACTGCCGCACTCCAGGCTGCCTGACCACCACATTACAGCCCTGGCAGGTCTATTGCCGTCACCACCAGAAACATCGTGCCCATGGCATGGACAGTGCATGGTCTCCCCTGCCCAGCAGCACCATCGGAATGCGCAGTCTGCTGTGCAGAGAGTGCGCATTCCGACGATGCTGGTGTTTTATGGTATTGACCTCGGCTCCCTTAAGGGAGCTGAAACCAATACCAAAGCACTGTTCCAAGCAGTTGGCCAGGCTGGAACATTGTAATATGTTTGGAAGGGATGCCACCCCAAGTTGGTGGTGTCCTCCGTATGGCCCATAGTTTAAATACTCAAAGATGACTAAAAAGTGAAGGATAAAAAATGGAAAGATTAACACGAGTCAAAATAAAATACTGGCTCACTAACTATGCCAATGAAGACACTTCTTTTTGGACAGATGTGCATATGTGACAAGGCAAAATGTCATCTCTCAGTGTAACAGAGCCAATGTCTCCAGTAGGGAAACCCATTGCCCCGTTCATTATGCTGTGATGGGCAAAAGCAGTTGTAAATGGCAGTTGAACAAAACAATGGATAAAGGGGTTGGCACAAAGCCCCTCTATTGATGTGTATATTTATGTATTTATATTCGTTTTATTATTGCCTGAGCTGGTGAAACAGCTAAAGCTTTCTCTCTGTCAGACCTAAAAAAATTACGGTACTTGGTAAAAATTGAATTCCTTTCGAATATTTTCTTAAATCTGTTTATTGGGGCAATACACTGCAGACCCAATCATTTAAAATGTGCTTAGTTTCTCTCATAAATGAGAACATTACAGAAAAATGAGCAATATTTTATAGACGGAAATTCAGATAAGGGTACTCTGCTAAATTACTTTTTGCATTCGGAGAGCTTGCAACAGGATGGTTAATTACGATGATGGCGTCCAACGCTTCCTCTCCGCACATAAAATGAATCATCATAATATTTTGTGGGCCTGCTGCAGTAATTTCACAGATCCGGCCCAACCACTCAGAAAGTAATGAAGTTGTGTAGAAACATATAAGCAAGCAACGTGGCAAAGTATTTCTACTGTTTATATGTTGCCAGCAGAATTATTTTTATTTTTGCGTAAAACTGTAATGAAAATGCCTAATGAACAGTACAAATTAAAAATGCTCAATTGAGTTCGCGGAACTAATCACAGAAAAAAAATAAGTAAAACAAGGTCTGCAGGGCTAGTCAATAGAAAGTGATACATAGAGATTGGGGATATTTTGCTATTTATAAACATCTGCAGTGCCATCTCTCATCTCCATTCATGCCAGTGGTTATGAATTAATAAATGTCTAATCTCCTCACTCTCTTGGCTCTACTATCAAAGAGAAGGACGCTTGCAGTGATGGATGACTTATTTGGCGGAATAATTTCATTGCTTTCACTAAAATCCCAACGTACACATATTTTAAACAACCCGTGTGTCTACCCCATCATAAAATAATTCTTATATTCGAAAGTAATTCTTGAATACCTTGGGGCCGTCTTTATCTCTTTTGATTCCGACATATTATATAAAGATAAAAATACAAGGGAGCCTCATCCATACATTCGATCCTATTACCAATTTATGGATACTCTTCCTCTTAGAGGTGGGATTCAGAAGCCTCTTCTCAAAGGAGATCAGTTCTGAGTATTCTAAGCCAGTGGTGTAAGGTAAAATCTTGGGGCCCCTTACAGAACTTGAGGAGGGCCGAGTCTCCCATATCACACAAATATGCAATGGTCTTAGGCATAATTGAGGTCCCTCTCAGTAGTTTGGGGGACATTAAAGGGTCGAGAGCCCCCTTCCCCACAGCGTCAGCAGGGGCCTGTGCAATGCCTCTGTTTTAAGCCATGGCATCTATGTGACCACTCGCCCTTCCACCTTGGATCAGCACAGCATGAGAGTTTTCCCTTTGAAAAAGCAGCTTATTGGTTTGGTGTTCGTGACTGCATTGCAGGTAAGAGAGTGTAGGGGACAGAAGAAACAATACCTGCTGGGAATGAAGGAGTTACTCTAAGAGTAACTTCATCCCATAAATACCTCCTTAGTATCTCCTATTACCTATCTGTGTGCATACTGCAAGGAATGGAGAAGGGAAAGCACCATCAAGCAACCAGTGAATTAAGTGAAAAGGTAGTTTGAGTCATCTTGGTCAAACTGTTTTGTGTCTGAAGAGGTATTAGGATCTTAAGGGCCATAAGTACGAACACATTTTCCCATAGACACAGAATGTGGCAAAACTGCTTGCTACATCTGGCCCTTAATGCTTACCATAAGTGTTCAGACTGACTTAGGGCTGGACTGCTACTATTGGAGCAGGCTCAAGACTGATTTGCATATGTCTGATTCCTGTCTGAGGTGGTCAAAAAACACAATGGATTGTATTGCAGCTCACAGTAACTACCATTAGCTAAGATTAATTCAAGCAATCCATCTGTCCCATTTAGTTTTCCTCAGTGTGACTTCCCATGTGTGTCAGGTATGCTCAGTTATCAGCACCTTGCTCACTGTGCTATTAGACTCAAGCAATTCATCTGACAGTTATTGTTTTCCTCAGTACTGTGTTTTAGCTGGACCATGACAAATCTCCAAGACAGGAATCTGCTGGGAAAATATTGTAGGTGCTAGTTTCAGTTTAAGATAATGTTTTACAATAGCTATAATTGGAATTGGTAGGCAGTGATCCATCTAGCAATAATAGTTTTTAATACCATCTTTCTTGCATTTGTACCACCATATGAGACGAATTGCTAATCCCCATAAAACCTGAAGAACTTCCTGTAGGCATTCCAAACAGGGACATAACCTCATGTGTTCTTCATATCCACGGATCTCAAGTCAACGTTTGCCTGAATTGCACTAATACCTTGGCTAGTGCCCATACATTGTGCTTCTGGCAGTGGAAGGGCAGTTTGGGGCTGTAAACATTCAGGGGCATATTTATACTCTGTTTGCGCCGAATTTGCGTCGTTTTTTTCGACGCAAATTCGACGCAAAACTAACTCCATATTTATACTTTGGCGTTAGATGCGTCTAGCGCCAAAATTCATGGAGTTAGCGTCATTTTTTGGCGTGAACACCTTCCTTGCGTTAATGAGATGCAAGGTAGCCGTTCCCGTCTTAAAAAATGACTCCCAGGCATGTGCGTGGTATTTATACTCCCGGGAAAAAATGACGCCCGGGAGTGGGCGGGCAAAAAACCCCGCATTTGCGCCTCTTTTTAACGCCTGGGTCAGGGCAGGCGTTAAGGGACCTCTGGGCTCACAATGAGCCCAGAGGTGCCCTCCCCTGCCCCCAGGGACACCCCCTGCCACCCTTGCCCACCCCAGGAGGACACCCAAGGATGGAGGGACCCATCCCAGGGAAGAAAAGGTAAGTTGTGGTAAGTATTTTAAAAAAAAACATTTTGTGGCATAGGGGGGGATGATTTGTGCCCCCATACATGCCACTATGCCCAATGACCATGCCCAGGGGACAGAAGTCACCTGGGCATGGCCATTGGGCAAGGGGGCATGACTCCTGTCTTTGCTAAGACAGGAGTCATGTTAATGGCGTCTGGGCGCCCCAAAAAAATGGCGCAAATCGGGTTAAGACGATTTTTTTGCCTCAGCCTGACTTGCCCCATTTTTGGACGCCCAAACGCCATTTTTCCCTACGCCGGCGCTGCCTGGTGTACGTCGTTTTTTTTCACGCACACCAGGCAGCGCCGGTCGGCTAACGCCGGCTAACGCGGCTAATGCCATTCAATAAATACGGCGCCCGCATGGCGCTTCAGAATGGCGTTAGCCGGCGCAAATTTTTTTGGTGCAAAACTGCGTTAGCGCAGTTTTGCGTCAAAAAGTATAAATATGGCCCTCAGTATTGGGCATAGTCCCCCTCACACCTTTTGTTCAAAGAATTAACACTCGTTTGCATGCCCCTTTGAAAGATTTTAAGGGTTTATGGCTCCAAGAAGGGGAAACTCTGTAGATCATCCAGACATGCTGTGGGAATGAAGTGAAACAGAATTAGCCTTGATGTCAGTGGAGGAAAGAGGCTATGCCCATATATGTATTGTGAACAACCCAAAGGCAATGGTGGTAGTCGTGGAAAAGACTTTACCTTGCCACAAAGGTAGACAACCACAAAGATGGAAGGTACATGAGTGTTGCCGCCTCGAGGAAGTACTTTAGACTTTAGCCTTATGTATGGAGTGTGCTTGACTTTCCCCCTGAAACATCTCATTTTGGACTGTAAGGCTAAAGCAGAGGAAGATGGAATGGGAGATCTTGCCAGCAGCTTTAAGTGAAATGAAGTCCTAGCACTGAAAAAGTGTCAAGCCATGGCCTACTGGAGGGAGTGTTAATATATGGCTTGTAGTGACTGTCTGCAATTCTGCACCTGGACTACAACTGTCTTTATCTGCTATGTCTGTAACATTTTGTTCATCTAAGGATAGAATCGTTTTTTCTAATTTCACAGCAAGTTCACAAATGTATTGTGGGCTTCCAGATTTAATCTTAAAATGTCTACTTCTAGTTTTGCCAGTGATCCACATTGGACAGTCCTGTCATAGATGTCTTGAAATCACTGGACTTCGGCAGTTGTGTCCCTTACCTCCTTGCCTCGACTGAGCATACACTTATGCTACTTAAGTATATATTGGCAAGAGCATGGCAAACTGATTGGAACTGATAACGCGTCCTTTTATGTTAATTTATACACATTAGGACTCGTTTTAGGCCAATGAATCTTGTGACCCAGTGATGAGACACCGTAGGATGAGATAACTGATCAATATGTCAAGCAATATATCAATAATTTCATCAATATTTATTACCACATTATTTACTTTGGATAAAGACATTAATCAAATTGTCAACGCAACCATGACCTTTCAGCCATGAATAACCACACCCTTTGATAGAATTTTATGATTTTTATTCCCTATTGATTACAATCTACTAGCAGAAGTGTCAATCTCAACACCAAGAAGCATAAGAGCATAGTCACAATGTGGCAACTGTGATAAGATTTAATTAATGCAAGAATTACAAACATAAGAACATAGCACGGCGTGAACATAGATCAAAATACAAAGAATATCGCACAAGTCTTAGTTCAGCATAGTGCAACGTCAGTCTTTGTCTATTTGCGTCAGTCAGAGTGATTCACCTGTCCTAACCACTAATTAGCATCAGCATGTTGGGCTTCATGCAAAATAATTTGAAACACCAATTTAGAAAACATCTAGCTATGGTCCCTATCAAAAATGAGCAGTTGGTACCTAGAAAGGAAAAGCAAACAGACAAATTACAATTGCATTGTCATAGTTACCCTCCAAGGATTAGGTCAGCACACAGGATCTGTCTTCGTCTTCAGGACATCTGTCAAATCGCCATCAGTCTAACTTGTCTAAAGGACTGGGGACACTTCCTTCATAAGGAAAAGTAGCGCAAGGGGCAGTCTATGGGTGAGGATGGTTTATTAAGTCTCAAGTCACCAAACAGAGTGACAGAGTTTCTGGATAAAATTAATAGCATTCCCTACCTAGTTCTAACGACCCTTCTATGACATGGGATTTTATCCCTTTTTCGTAATACCTTCCCCCAAAATTCTATTGGACATTTACTATACCCCACTATCTTTAACCTATCAAATTAAGCATTAGGTAATTCCAATTGTCACACCATGATAATCCATAACATTTTGATTGGTCTTCATAATTGACGCCTTCGGAGGTGGCACATCCGGATTTACTTCACCACTTGGCACGTCTTCTTGGGTCATGAGTTTCCTTTGTCCATGGTTAAACGCCCTTGTACATTACATTAATCTACTTTTGTTTCAACTTTGTACATAACTCATACTAAAGCATCAAGCATGCGCGTGAGAACAGAATCTAGGTTGATACATGAAACGAAGAAAAGGAACAAATGCAGGGTCATGTCCCTTTACGAGCCAGCATACTGAGAAACAGAGGAAAATGCTTTAATATGAGAGCTAGGCAGCTAAATCTACAACTCACGCTAACTTAAGGCCTATGAGATTTTTAATACAAATGCAATATCGTAAATGTTAATATAAACCATAACATAAACAGTTTCACTCATCATTATTAGTCCACATATATATTGGTGACCACACACATTATAGTCGTAATTCAGATGCGTGTTTAAGCAAAACACTAATTATTGTCGTTTTCGATGCAGCATCATTAAGCATTGATATAAGCATTTCACTTTTAGTATATGTAATATTTAAACTACACTCTCTCAGTCCCTCCTCTGATGACGCTCGTCATCACACCAACCTTTCCCTCTGACCTTTCACTTTAAATTTTTCACCTTGCGCATAATGCGCATTTCAACATCTTGCCCTTTATGTGAACTTTCCCAAATTTCATTGAACATTTTCTCTCTTTCACTTTCTTCGTTTCTTCTTGTTCTTTTAGTCCAATTTTTCTTGATTTTGCCATTAATTTTGCATGCCCCCCACAATCCTAATAGACAGGCTAAAACAAATAATAGACCCATTAATATTTTTGCAAGTACCCCATTCCAAATATTGGTAAACCAGCTTCCAACTCTGGCAATTCCCTTTCCAAACTTTTCCCAGACACCAAGTTCTTTCAAATCCTTCTATCTCTAGTAAGGTTAGTAAGCATACCTTTAATCTTTTTACTATTATCCGGAATGAACGAGCAACAATGACGCTCGTTGAGCATCTTGCAGACCCCTCCACTCTTTGCTAAAAGAATGTCTAAAGCAAGCCGATTTTGAAGAGTCATAGCTCTTTCTGCAGCAAGTTCAGTATCCATCAGGAGTATAGCCCCTGTAAAATTTGTCAGCATGTTATCCACAATAGTAGACAACTTTTGAATTTTCATGGAATTCAAGATAACCCCCACTGAAGGGATTATAGCTCCAAATATGTCACCAATGACAGCAGCCACTGATTCTCGTTTTTGTCTAGGATGTTGTAATTCAGACGTTTTAGGTATTTGTTTTAAGTTATCAATCTGGTAAATCTTTGGGAAAACTATTCCCAAATAACTTGTCCCATACCATCCCTTTGGGAGATGGTAATAAGCATTCAGCCCACAGATATAGTAGATCCCAGGGATCGCTGGATCCTGTCCATTCAACATAAATGTCAATTTACTCTGAAATAAAAACACATGTCTGCATTCACTCGTTCCCACAAACAAGTTGTCTTGCTTAGATTTTGGTCTATATATACAAAGCCTACCTACCTGTAATGCATCTATAGCTAGCTTGCCTTGTGTTTTGATTGCAGTGTAAGCATAATCATTTGCATATGTGCGTTTTTCTAAGCCTTTTTCTAACCTGTCCTTCAATGCTTTGCGTCTATCATCAGTGTGATGTAAAATGCTTTTCTCTACAGGTGATAGCAAGCAAGTCAAATTATTGCGATGTGCGTAAGCAGTTCCAAATGTAAGCGTCGGCTCAAAGAATCCTCCAACTATTTTTATATCATGTTCCTTAGCTAATTTATTCAAGAATCCAATCACAGGCACAAAGGAAAACACAACATCCAAATTTGAATAACAGTATTGCACATGTTCTTGATTATAGAACCTTGTTAGTAGCAAGCTGCAACTAATCCCGTAAGTTAGAGGAAGGCTATGATAAGTAACTCCCTCCTGCACAGATGAAGGAATCTTAGTACACACATAACAATCTTTCGCATCCATGGTCTCCACATATTCATTTAACAAGCGATAGAAGACATTAGTAGAAAGTTCCCCCTTTGAATTAGTTCCCTCATGCAAGTGTCTTGCATCCTGCTCAAATCTCTCCTCTGGTGTTAGTGTTGTAGTTTCAGGTTTTGAAGTAGCGTTAATGGTCTCTTTCTCTATCCATGGCATTCCCACAATCACTCCTACAATTATTATTGCACACACAATACCTATTATAAGCCCTAGCCAACCACACACCTTACTTCCCTTGTTACTACTTCTATTATAAGCCATGTCTGTATAGAATCAGATAGTAGATCGACAATCAATTTAAGGTTGATTTAGAATATTCTCTTTCTCTCTGCGTGTATTTACAGCGCCTCCACTCACTCCAGGACCCCTTTTGTCAAATCAGGTTAGCAGCTTGTCATAATCAAGTTTCTCAAAAGTCAATCCGGTTCTAGTGTCACTTCGGTAATTTATAAAGTCTCCCTTTCAGTTTTCAGATTTTTCAATTTTAACCAAGTCTTTCTTTGAATTAGTTCAGGTACTGTAGTACTGGCCTGGTACTTCTCGATCGAAACAGAATGCTAGGAATTCTTGTTGCCACTCAGATGTTGTAGCATACGCCCATTCAGGACCTGTATATCTTCTGTTTGCGACTCTCTTTCTTTTCAGCCTTCGTTCACCCTGCTGTTCTCCTTCACTTAGGTCTTCCACTCAGGATGTATCGTTCTCCTCTGTTATTACTTCACTTGACGTGTCTCTTATCCTTAAGAGTGGTTTCTCTGGCCAGTTATCACCCTTGTGCGTCTTCTTTTGGTGTGTCTTTTCTGAACGCTGGACAGCACCCTCCTCTTGTGATATGGTGTTTTCACTTGATGGACCTGCAGCTGGCTCGGGAGACTCTGGCACGCTCTGATTTCTCTCTATTATTTCTCCTTCTTCTTTTTCTTCTCCTTCTTCTTCTGGGTCTGTACCGGGTTCGAGTTCTAACCCATATCTGTCTACTTCTGGGAGAACCTCTCCTTGATTTAGTTCTCCTGCTGCCTCTACTGAGATAGGTACTCTGTCACCTCTCTCAAACTCATTCACTGTTTGAGGGACGAGGCTGTTCTCAGCAGGCTCTCCGGCAGTCTCAGTTCCTTCTTGACTGTTTTCTGACCTTGAGACTTCTCTTCCTGAAGCTGTTGTGCCGGAAGCTTCAAGTTCCTCTTCAGCAGGACACGTTACCTTCTTTGTGTGACTGGCATGTATCCAGCTTGGAACTCCGGCACACTTTACATCAGTAGTAGTTGTCAAGATTACTTGATATGGCCCTTTCCAACGTGGTTCCAGACACGACTTTCTCACGTGCTTCTTGACAACCACCCAGTCACCAGCTTGTAGAGAGTGGCCTGGATCGCCAATCGGTGGCAATGTGTTAGCTTCCACCTGGTGAGAGAAAGAGCGAATCACGTCAGCCAAACCCTTGCAGTAGTCCAACACCATATCATCTGCAATATTCACTAGAGCATTTGCAGGTACTGCTGGTAATCTCATAGCTCTACCCATGAGGATTTCATGGGGGGATAATCCCGTTTTCTTGTCTGGGGTGTTTCTCATTGACATCAGCACTAAAGGCAATGCATCTGGCCATTTCATATTGGTAGCTGCGCACATCTTTGCCATTCTCGATTTCAAAGTACCGTTCATTTGTTCTACTAGTCCTGATGCTTCGGGGTGGTAGCTACAATGCAGCTTTTGTTCGATGTCAAGTGCGGCACACAGGAGTTTAATCACCTCATTGTCGAAGTGTCTTCCCCTATCAAACTCTATAGAGACCGGAAACCCGAACCTTGGTATCAATTCCCTAAGTAGTAATTTTGCAACTGTGAGACTGTCATTCCTACGTGTGGGGTATGCCTCAACCCAATGACTGAAAACACACACAATCACCAACAGGTACTTCAATCCTCCACAAACAGGCATTTCAATGAAGTCCATTTGCATCTTGCTGAATGGACCGCCAGCTCTCCCAATGTGGCTCAAGGTTACCACAGTTCCTTTTCCGTCATTCACCTGTTGACAGATGATGCACCTGTGACAAATGACCTCGGCAGCATGTCTGAATTTTGGATTAAACCAGTCAATTTTAAATGATCTGATCATTGCATCCCTTCCAAGGTGAGCCTGTCCATGGTAAAGCCTGGCAAACTGAGATAGAAGACTGTTTGGCAAGACTAGTTTTCCTTCCTCTGAAACCCACAAATCATCAGCCCTTTGTACACATTGCATCCTTTGCCAGGAGCATTTTTCCTCTTTGCTTGCACGACTCTGTAACGTTTTTAACTCATCTAGCGTGTCAACCACCCGTAATGCAAGGTTCAGACTTGTGTCATTTTCAGTTTGCGGTAACAGTTCCCATTGCTCCTTAAACGAGATACAGTTCAATGCACAAAATCTTGCGACTTGATCTGCATAACCATTTTCCATGGACACAAAGGGGGTCATTCTGACCCCGGTGGGGTCGGCGGGAGCACCGCCGACAGGCCGGCGGTGCCCCGCAGGGCATTCTGACCGCGGCGCTTCGGCCGCGGTCAGAAGAGGCAAACCGGCGGTCTCCCGCCGGTTTACCGCTGCCCTTTGAATCCCCCATGGCGGCGCAGCTTGCTGCGCCGCCATGGGGGATTCTGACACCCCCTATCGCCATCCTGTTCCTGGCGGTTCGCCCGCCAGGAACAGGATGGTGGTAGGGGGTGCCGCGGGGCCCCGGTAAGAGGGCCCCGCAAAGTATTTCAGTGTCTGCTAAGCAGACACTGAAATACGCGACGGGTGCAAACTGCACCCGTCGCACCCCTGCAACTCCACCGGCTCAATTCTGAGCCGGCGTCCTCGTTGCAGGGGCATTTCCTCTGGGCCGGCGGGCGCTCTTTTGGAGAGCGCCTGCCGGCCCAGAGGAAATGTCTAAATGGCCGCCGCGGTGCGGTCATTCAGCGGCGGTAGCCCGCCAACATTAGAATCAGGCCCAAAGTCTTGTTGTCTAATATGAGCACTGCATTTCACCACGGCAATTTCAAGAGGTAACTGAATTGCATGTAACAAATCCTTTTATTTGTTCACCATTTTTCACGGGAGAACCAGAAGAGGTCATGAAACCTCTCTGTGACCAAAGTTGTCCAAAATCATGTACGATTCCGAATCCGTATCTACTATCGGTATAGATAGTGACCCTTAGGTTTACAGCTGCGTGGCATGCTTTAGTAAGAGCAATTAATTCTGCCAGTTGAGCGGAAAACACTCTCTCGAGCCAGAGGCTTCAACGATACCAGCTATGGTGCAGACCGCGTAGCCAGCTCTCAGTGTTCCAGCAGAATCTCTTAGACAGGAACCATCAACAAACATGATACAGTAATTTTCCTTCAACTGTGTGTCCTGAATATCTGGACGAGGTTTGGTACATAACTCAGTTACCTCAAGACAATCATGTTCAAATTCTTCCTCATTTTTAATTTCAGTGTTTTCAACAGGAAGTAAGGTTGCCGGGTTCAATACATTACACCGCTTGAGTGAGACATTTGGTGACCCCAATATGATTGTCTCATACCTAGTGAGACGAGAATTTGTCATGTGCTGAGTTTTAGTTCGAGTCAACAGAATTTCAACTGAATGCAGAACCCTTACTGTTAGGGGGTATCCCATGACTATGCCTTCACATTGTGTTAGGCTCTGACCAACTGCTGCAACTGCGCGCAAACAACCCGGTAAGGCTGCTGCGACGGGGTCCAAGGTAGCTGAAAAATATGCTAGAGGGCGATTTGCATCTCCATGGACCTGTGTTAAGACAGACAAAGAACAAGCATCACGTTCATGACAGAACAACAGAAAAGGTTTAGTATAAATAGGCATTCCTGATGCTGGTGCCCTGCACATGCATTCTCTTAACTCCATGAATGACTCAAGTTCTTCCTTAGACACAGCTATGGTATATGGCTCATCCTTGATCTCTTTGCCTGTCAGTTTTATCAAAGGTCTTGAGATGATCGAGAAGTTGGGTATCCATTGGCGACAGTAGCCCACCATTCCCAAAAACATCCTGACATCTCTTTCTGTCGTTGGAGGATTCATTTGCAAAATGGCTGTTATTCTTTCTTTTGATATTCTCCTGGAACCTCTTTCGATCAAATGTCCTAAGTATTTCACCTCTTTCTGACAGTATTGTAGCTTCCTGGGTGACACCTTATGCCCATTTTTTCCCAGATGATTCAGTAATGCAATGGTATCGTATTTACAACTGTCCCTAGTTTTGGATGCAATCAGCAAATCGTCAATGTACTGCACAAGAGTCGAACTAAAAGGCAGTACCAGGGACTCCAAATCCTTTTTCAATATCTGATTGAAGATGGATGGTGACTCAGAAAACCCTTGAGGAATTCTGCACCAACTGTACACCTTATCCAGGAATTTAAAACTGAACAAAAATTGGCTATCCTCATGAAGAGGTATCGAAAAGAAAGCATGTGACAGATCTACGACAGTAAACCATTCAGCATCACAGGGAACCTGGAACATTATTACTGCTGGATTGGGCACCACAGAGCAACATTTTACCACAATTTCGTTTATTTTTCTCAAATCCTGTACAATTCGAACTTTTCCACAGGGCTTCTTTAAACCCATTATGGGAGAGTTACATGGACTGCTCAAAACTTCTTTCAGGACTCCCTGCCTGAGAAAATCTGCAATTCTTTGTGACACTTCGATGAGAACGTCTTGGGTCATATGATATTGTGGCACCTGAGGGAATACCGCATTTGGCTTTATCTGGACCTTAACTGGTTCTACCCCCTTTATCAGTCCTACTTCTTTTCCGGTCCGGTCCCATACTTTCACAGTTACCGTCCCCTGTAACTCGACAGGTAAATCAATCAAGGTAAGCATCGGGAACAGAGTAATCAAATGGTAATCTTCATTAGCTGTTCCTGTGTCCTCTTCTGAGAACTGTCCTTCATCTCCCTCATCGTCACTATTTGTCTGCACTTCTATTCCGTCATTGGAACAGGTAATTGAACATTTTGTCTTGCACAGTAAGTCCCTTCCCAGTAGGGATACCGGACTCGAGTCACAGACTACAAACCTATGTAGCCCCTGAAAGTTGCCGATCTCAACCTGCACTGGATCTGTAATCGGGTTTGTCAGATACTGGTTTGCTACTCCGACCACTCTTATGGTATGCCCTGAAAGGGGCAATTTTGGAACTTCGGCACTTCTGACTGTAGAGCGTGTGGCTCCTGTGTCAACCAGGAACGAGACCTTGTAACCCATCACCTTTCCTTCCACATATGGACACCTCTGATCCAGCTCTAAAGATGCTGCAAGCCTGCACTCTTCACTATCTGAGCTATCATCTGACCATTCTCCATTCATTCCATTTTCACCTCGTAATGGGAATTGTTGTACTGTATTATTTTGACTCGTTATTTGACCTGTGACCTGTTGAGGAACCATCACCTGTTGCTGTCCCATCGGAGCCATCGGTAATTGCATTTGCTGTCTAGGTACCATAGGAATCTGCTGTTGTACTGGTTGCATTTGCACTGACTGAAAACGTTTGTATTTGTATCTGTTGCATGGGCTGTACCCCTTGCATTTGTACTAGATTATTCTGAAAATTCGGGTTTTGATGTCTCATTTTCGGACCCCGTACATTCTGTAATGTACCGACATTAGCACTCTGCTGAACAACACCATCCTGCACCATATTCGGGCACTCCCGTTTCCAATGCCCCACGCCCCCGCACGCGCGACATGGTGACATCTTTTTTGCTCCTTGTACGTCATTTTGAACCACAACAGTATTTAAGTCTGGACCGCGATTCACAAACCCCCGACCTCGACCCCTCGGCTGTGTCTGAAACACACCATTCATTTGCAGTTGTTGCTGTATCTATCATCTGTTGAACTCCGTTTCCCTGTATTCCTGCCTGTGCAGCCCTTATCTGCATCCATCACTTTTTCTTTCAGCTTTTTCTGTTTCAATTCAATCTCATCACTACAGTATTTCGCATACTGCAACACCTCATCAATTGGCTTTGCTTACCAACAAATCAAATGATTCTTAATCATCTGGTTAACTTCTGGTCTCAACCCTTCGACAAATCTAAACACAAGATGATTCATGTCCTTCGGTTCAATAGTCTCAGTACCACTATAGTGTTTGAATGCCTTTAACAACCTTTCATAGTAAGGGTGTATTGATTCTTTAACCTCTTGAGAGGTCCGGTCAATTTTCTGCCAATCAGTCACCTTCGACAACACCTTTTGGGGGACCACGGAAGCACCGCCAACAGGCTGGCGGTGCTTCCCAGCCCATTCTGACCGCGGCGGTAAAGCCGCGGTCAGAAAAGGGAATCCAGCGGTTTCCCGCCGGATTTCCCCTGCATGGGCTGAATCTCCATGGCGGCGCTGCAAGCAGCGCCGCCATGGAGATTCCGACCCCCTTCCCACCACCCTGTTTCTGGCGGTTTTTACCGCCAGGAACAGGATGGCGGGAACGGATGTCGTGGGGCCCCTGGGGGCCCCTGCACTGCCCATGCCACAGGCATGGGCAGTGCAGGGGCCCCCTAACAGGGCCCCATAAAGATTTTCACTGTCTGCATTGCAGACAGTGAAAATCGCGACGGGTACAACTGCACCCGTTGCACCCCTGCAACTCCGCTGGGTCCATTCGGAGCCGGCTTCATTGTTGCAGGGCCTTTCCCGCTGGGCCGGCGGGCGCTCCTTTGGCCGCCGCCCGCCAAAGTCAGAATGAGGGCCAGAATGTCTCCTCTGGACCACGGTACATGGACTAAGACATCACCAGCTGTCTCTCTCATGGGTAATATTTTTACTGATTCCAGATCGGGTGAGGTCTTGGCTTGATTAGACCCTGGACTGTCACCCTTTTCCTTATCTCTTTTCTTTGCCCACCTGCCTTCCCATTTCTCCAGTGCACCCCAAATTTGTGCACTTTGTAACAATTCTTTCAAATGTGCCTTCATTCCCGCAGGCCTCATATGTTCAAAGTCTTTGGAGTCAAAATCCAATCTGTAACTTCTTTTCAGATGTTTTGATTTCCGATATCAATATTGTATTTTTCTGCCAGGTTCGCTAATCTCTGATGCACCTTGCCTACTTCTTTGGTAATCTTAGGGCACAGGAATCTTAATTCTGCTTCCGTATAGGACTCCAATCTATTTACTCCCATTGTACCTTCCACTAATTCAGCAGCTTCTGCCCCTAGTCTTACAAAGTTCAGGTATTCATTGTGTTTTTCTTTTTCTGGCTCGACTGTAAACACTGCAGTCTTTTGTGAAGTATAAGTCTTTTCTAACCATTCATTTAACTGTTGGACTGTGAAACCCTGTAGCGAAATGTTCCCTGCATGCATCATTGGGGAATGTGATGTGTTTGTATTCATTGTCTGTGGAGTTAAAACTCCTAACCCTGCTTGACGCATTGCTTCGATGGGTGCTCCCACTGGACTAAGGTCCATTAAAGATCTCGGCTGTTCAACTGCCTGCTCTCCTGGTGCCATTATCTGGGGAGTTCCCATGGACCCTCCTCTTATCACGTCTTGAGTCATTACCCCCTGGTCACACACGCCAGTTTTGCCCTGAGCATACAACGGCACTGGTGGACCGACAGTAATTGGCAATGATATGGCAGCAGGTGTCTGACCTGGACCCAGACTCCGTGGAGCAGCAACTCCATAGGTCTGTTCCAAGGTACCCGGGACAGGTACTAATGGTGGGCCAGCTACTGGGTTGTACCCTGGTATCAGCTGTGGTTGCGGTTGGGACAGTAATTTCGGAGTTGACTCAATCTGCACTAATTTTGATTTTGTGTATCAGACTTGTAGTAGTCTCAAGTACTGGAACGTCTGGGTAGATTCTCTGTATCTGCGGTGGAGGTTGCAACTGTATCGGTATGTCTGGAGCAGTGGGTACACTGACACCATTCTGCATGGGAACCGTATCACTAGTCTGTGCCGTATCAGCAACTCCCTTTTCCTGCGTCTGGTTCCCAGGCTCCATGCTAGTGCTTGGAGCACTATCGCTCACCGCATAAGGTGGCGGGCGATCATGCAATAACCTGTCCATAAACTGCTCATCGTCTGAATCATCTTCCTCTTCCCAAGGTCTTTTATTTTCTTTAGATTTGCCTGAGTCTTTATCTGTCTTACAGGAGGCTTTCTTTCCCTGTGTTTCTTCTCCCTGTTTTATTGCTGGGAACAGCTTTAGTCCGTCAACAATTCCTCTTCTCCACATTTTATTCTCGTTATCCCATCTAGCCTCAGCATAGGATTTTTCGGCCCTTTGCAGCCTTCTATGGAACCTTTCTTGTCTATGTTTAAGAGCCATCAAATCCCAAATCGCTAAAGCCTCATATTGAGCTGGCCTTGGGGGTGGTTTCTGCGTACTTAACATCCACCTTAAGTTCTCCAGCACCTTTGGATTGAACGTCCCATGCTCCGGAAACGCTAAACATCCCTCCTTCTCTGTTAGTTTGCACCACTGTTTCATCCATAAACAAGGCGCAACACCCTTCTCTTCCATAACCAGGTAAGCCGGAGTACCCTCGGGTGGTGTTGGCTCCCCATCAGTTGCTACGATATATGTGTCTCTCTTTAGAGCACTCTTAAATGCCTTTACAAAATTCATTTTACGATTTTCTCTTGTTTGTATTTTAATCAGAAATTACTTAGTTCCCAGGACACTCTTCACCCACCGTTCTCAACCTAATGCCTCTCACGGACGGCAGCCAATCCATGCGCGACCCCTCTCGACAACTGACCTATCTCAGCGCGGCACCACTGCCGTCACACTCACACAAACTGCAGCTGACAAAGTCTTGTGGCTTGTCCGCTCCTCACTAAACCCACACAAACTAATGCAAATTATTGCGAGCACCTTAAATGACAACACAAATCTGTTGGTTTACTACAGGAAGGGTAACACATTCTCTTTAGAACTTTACGGTGATTTCACTTGAAGCCTCGGCCGCTACTTTCTCCTTGTCAGTTCCCACATACGCAAGCAGAATTCGACCCGCAAATTCTACTCTCGACTTGTCAATGGCTCATCCTAGTGCACTTTAGAACTTGCCAAATCTCCATCGAAGGTATCACACATACTTTTCAACTCAAACCTGACTTGTCAACCACGCCCGATTGACCTATTAAACCGCACAAATTACAACACAAATCCAAGTGTCTCAATATACTCCGGAGTCTTAGACCACAATAGGGCCGTACATAAACAACCAACCACGTGGATAATTTTGAGCATTAAGCGCCACACTCATATGAAGTACGCTGACTTCCCTACTCTCATACTGCAGAGTATGCGCACTCCTACTAAAACAACATTTACTTGGCCTAGATACACACAAATCTCACAATCACCTGCAAAAGGCATAAGCTAAGCAAGCGCAAAAACCCTAAACCACACCTTATGGCGCCGAGAACATCCCCAACTCCCTTAGGCAGGCTCCGAGATCCCGGGAAAGTCATGGTGAACTTAGAAACCCATCATACCTCCAATTTGCATTATCACAGAAAAACAATTTAAACAATGATTCTCAGTCCTAGGGCCCCCAAGGGCCAAACCGTCGCTCTGCTACCAGAACTGATAACGCGTCCTTTTTTTGTTAATTTATACACATTAGGACTCGTTTTAGGCCAATGAATCTTGTGACCCAGTGGTGAGACACCGTAGGACGAGATAACTGATCAATATGTCAAGCAATATATCAATAATTTCATCAATATTTATTACCACAATGCACCTTACTTTGGATAAAGACATTAATCAAATTGTCGACGCAACCATGACCTTTCAGCCATGAATAACCACACCCTTTGATAGAATCTTATGAGTTTTATTCCCTATTGATTACAATCTACTAGCAGAAGTGTCAATCTCAACACCAAGAAGCATAAGAGCATAGTCACAATGTGGCAACTGTGATAAGATTTCATTGATGCAAGAATTACAAACATAAGAACATAGCAGGGCGTGAACATAGATCAAAATACAAAAAATATCGCACAAGTCTTAGTTCAGCATAGTGCAACGTCAGTCTTTGTCTATTTGCGTCAGTCAGAGTGATTCACCTGTCCTAACCACTAATTAGCATCAGCATGTTGGGCTTCATGCAAAATAATTTGAAACACCAATTTAGAAAACATCTAGCTATGGTCCCTATCAAAAATGAGCAGTTGGTACCTAGAAAGGAAAAGCAAACAGACAAATTACAATTGCATTGTCATAGTTACCCTCCAAGGATTAGGTCAGCACACAGGATCTGTCTTCGTCTTCAGGACATCTTTCAAATCACCATCAGTCTAACTTGTCTAAAGGACTGGGGACACTTCCTTCATAAGGAGAAGTAGCGCAAGGGGCAGTCTATGGGTGAGGATGATTTATTAAGTCTCAAGTCACCAAATAGAGTGACAGAGTTTCTGGATAAAATCAATAGCATTCCCTACCGAGTTCTAACGACCCTTCTATGACATGGGTTTTTATCCCTTTTTCGTAATACCGTCCCCCAAAATTCTATTGGACATTTACTATACCCCACTATCTTTAACCTATCAAATTAAGCATTAGGTAATTCGAATTGTCACATCATGATAATACATAACATTTTGATTGGTCTTCATAATTGATGCCTTCGGAGGTGGCACATCCGGATTTACTTCACCACTTGGCATGTCTTCTTGGGTCATGAGTTTCCTTTGTCCATGGTTAAACGTCCTTGTACTTTACATTAATCTACTTTTGTTTCAACTTTGTACATAACTCATACTAAAGCATCAAGCATGCGGGTGAGAACAGAATCTGGGTTGATACATGAAACGAAGAAAAGGAACAAATGCAGGGTCATGGCCCTTTACGAGCCAGCATACTGAAAAACAGAGGAAAATGCTTTAATATGAGAGCTAGGCAGCTAAATCTACAGTTCACGCTAACTTAAGGCCTATGAGATTTTTAACACAAATGCAATATCGTAAATGTTAATATAAACCATAACATAAACAGTTTCACTCATCATTATTAGTCCACGTATATATTGGTGACCACACACATTATAGTCGTAATTCAGATGCGTGTTTAAGCAAAACACTAATTATTGTTGTTTTCTATGCAGCATCATTAAGCATTGATATAAGCATTTCACTTTTAGTATATGTAATATCTAAACTACACTCTCTCAAAACCATACCAAAATTGGAAGTTATATAAATGATTGCAAGTTCATTAGCTTGCCACAGTGAGAGGCCACCATCTTGGTATGTGATCTTCTGCAGTTCTTAAGACTTTTGTCGTTTCTTTCATTAAAATGGGGTTCCAACTTACCCTTCTCTGAGGCCACTATCATCAAAGCACACTGACCCTCCTGGCTCCAAGAATCTAAGATGCTGTTGTCCTTGGGGTATTGTACTTGTTCAAAGACATAGGTGGTCATTACAACCCTTGCGGACGGTGTTAAAGCGGCGGTAAGACCGCCAACAGGCTGGCGGAAAAAAAATTGAATTACGACCATGGCGGAAACCGCCAACAAAGACAGCCACTTTAACACTCCGACCGCACGGCGGTACAAACAAACAGCATGGCGGTCACCGCCAACAGACAGGCGGAGGACAATGTACCGCCCACAGTATCACAACCTACCACTCCGCCACCTTTTCCAGGGTGGATTCACCATGAACAAAAACACAGTGGAAACAGGACTTCGAAGGGAAAACGCTCACCTCTACCCACCCCACGAGGAACCAGGACGCCATGGAACCCGAGCTGCACATTTTCCCTGCCCTTATCTTCTTGCTCCTCTACCATGAGCACGAACGCCGG